>NC_133902.1:3055215-5455215 GCF_964199755.1 Larus michahellis | reverse complement strand
TCCATGACCACACAAGAGTTCTGACAAGATGCAGCAGGTAGGAGAAGCAAGCAGGGAAGGGATGGAAAGAGGAGACAGCAGCAGAGAACCGATCTTTCCTGCTCACCATCTCTCTAGCAATGTTAGGGCAACTTAGCTGCACACAGCAGAGAACCAATTTCACCCATGCTTTCAGTGTGCAAAAAACCTCAAGAGACATACATCAAGATCTCAATGCAGCTGTCAGAACACATAGTCTTCAGGGACTGGCGTCTCCTCCGCAAGTACAGACTCTAATAAAAAAAAAAAAAATCAATGGTAGCCATTCATCAAAACAACAGGGTATGCTAGAGAGTGATTCCTGCCTGGCACAGCCTATCGCTCAGGGGAGAGGTTTACTCCATAAGCTCCTCTTCACGCTTTGATTTTCAAGATCCCCAGTTTTAGCTAGTCATCCTTCCAAGATGAAAAAAAGCCCTTATTTATAAAGGCCAAGGATAAACAAGGGCTGAATCACGGCTCAGCCCTGTGTCTTTATTAATAGACTGCATTAAATGCCAAAGATGCATTTTAGCACCATAAATCACAGAAGTCTCTCATAATCACTTACTGTTGTGAGCCCGTTCTTCCTATTGCCCAGCAACCTGGCTTGTGCCACCCCTATCACTGCTAGATCACACTGACACTAAGTACCTCAGAGCAGGGTTCCCTCCTGCCACCCCCTCACGCACATCCTGATGTCAGGAGAACCAAATCTGTTGCCTCAATGTCAGTCGCTTGTTTGTTTTTTATTTGTTTTTTGTTTTTTTTTTTTTCCTTACAATAAAGCCAGACAAGAGATCCCCATACCTGAGCAAAAATTAGATAAATGCCTCCTAGCAAGATAATGATCAGTCCAGAGACCCACAGGAAGCCTCCAGCCGTGAACTCCACTGGAAATGAAGGCTGCAAGATAAAAACAAAAAAACCCAAAACACTGAAGACAGGCAGAGGTAGTGATGATAACCACCCTGCACCTTTTAAACTCAGATACATCCATTCAGGCCTTCCCAGATAAAAGAAGATTGGGCCTACCTTTACCCGTAAGGGTTGATAGTACGCAATGGCTGTAAAGATGATCATAAATGACAAGTATGAGACAAAACTGAAGTAGAATCTCTTGGAAGCAAAAGTTTCCCATTTTTGCTGAAGCAGTTTGTTCAGTGGCTCCAAAACCACCATCTTGTACCGATTCTATGGAAAAACAAACAACAAAAATGTACCCATGTGTCAACAGGAATGCAAATTCACCAGAGGATTGGTTTTTTTCTGGGTTTGAGTTCAGCGGCTCCAACTAGGCTACCCCTAAAGGTTTATTCAGTCAGGCCTTTCAGTATGAAAGAAATCATCTATCCCATAAAAAGTTACTTCTGCTTGGCTTCATCAAGGTATTTGGACACACCCAGGCTTAGGACAACCAAAGGATCAAAAATTTCTCTCATATTATAGATTATCAGAGGCATACCAAGCAGACTACAAATAATAAAATACGCAAATACTTCAATCATGTGTTTCTTCTCCAGAAAAACAATCTCGTGAAACACCACATTCATTTGAAATGATTTGCATAATTATACAGCGACACTATAGATAGGCAGAAAGAACGTTGCTGCCTTTGACTTTTAGTAAAAGCGCTCACCGGTGTGTCACTGCTGTATGCCAGAATCTCCAGCACAGAGTTCTCCTCAAAGCTGTCTATCGAGGACAAGTCGTAGAGAGACACATGGATAGGTCCATAGGTCCATTCAGTGAACTTCCGTGACAGGTGCCTGTACACCGGGTCTTTGATCTCTCGTTGGATGATGTGCTTGAAGATCTGAAGAGAAACAGGATGCATACCAGAAAAACGTGTACGTAATGAAGGTGTTGAATGACACAAGTACATCCAAATCACCTTCAGATACAGGTCACCTGGCTTTCTGCATGATACACTTTGATATATCCAAACACCAGACTATCTGGCTAAAAGTGGGCAGTCTACACCTTGTATCAGCTCTTCCAGGAGCAGAACCAATTTCAGTCCAGACCAGCCGTCTCGGCTGGGACAGAGCTGCAGCAGCCAGCTGAGACTCCGCAGGACACTGACATTACTACAGGCTGGGTGCAAGATGCTCCTACATCAAACCCCACTGCTATGCTGAGGATGTATGCTGCAGTCTTCCTCATTTCTCAGTAACCCCAGGGATTCCCTGTAGTTGACTTTACCTCCACTTTGCCTGTCTTGGCAGCAAGCTGCAGAGGATTTAATCCATCATAATTCACTATCTCCTCTAGCTTCCACGTTGGGTCAAGCTTCACGCCTGCCTTCAAGATCTCAACGTATGTTGTGCTCACAAACTTGGTGTTCTCCTCAGTGTCATCTGCAATCATCACCAGGGCATGGAGGACTGTGTTGCCCTGTGTATCCTGCTCCTGGAGCCGGGCCTTCTGGTGGGGATTGTTCAGAAGATATTCCACCACCTCAAGCTGGTTGGTACAAGCAGCCAAGGAGAGAGGAAGTTCACCTGAAGAGATTAAGACAATATTTGGAGGGGAAGCAGAAAGGGGTGAAAAAAAATTAAAAAAAAGCAATTCTAGGAAAAGATATTTAGCCTATAGTTTTACCACTGGAACACAGAACAAGTTCTTTCTCAGAACCTCTAGATTCAGAAAGGGTTTCACAGTAAACAATTACTCCTTATTTCTGGAGGCAGCTGAAACACTTTCCCAGATTGCCAGTTTGGCTGAACTAACCAAGTATTTGTCCCTGTCTGAAGCCCCTCAGTTGGGATTAAACACATAAAACCAAAGATGATGGAAAACGCTCATTGGAGACCTCAGTCTGTGAAAGGATCTTGCCATTCAAATAAGTCCAGAGCTTGATTACAGGACAGTGGAGGTGGCAACCCACGCACAGAGGGGCAAACCCAACGGAGATTCACGGCATTGCGTACAATAAGCAACAAAAAAAAGCAAAGGAAAATGTTTCACACTGACTCACCAAAATAAAAGTAAACTCCTTCTTTCTTCTTCTTGAAGAATTCACCGTGGGCTCTCGCATGGACATCGGCTCCATTCTCTACTAGAAGTTTCACTAAATCTAGGCTCCTTTTCTCTATGGCAATATGGAGTGCTGTCTGGCCTAAGGAAACAGGCAAAACCTACCACTCAGTGCCACTGTCAGAGGGAACAGGCAAAGGACTCTTCAGCAAAGCGCCATTTCAACAACTGCTGTATGTTCTGCACAGCAATCCTGCAGCCTCAGGGCTGGGCAAGGGGTGGGCGGCAATTGATGACTTTCAACAGTGTTCAATGGAAAAGCATGTTGCAAACACTGAATCAGAAGCCCCAAGACTATCAGAAATACAACACAAGACCAGGCAACTACCCTTTCCCGGCACTAGGATCCTAAGCAGCTATGAGAGGATAATGACAACCATACACGTACGTGACTACGCTGCATGCGTGCTATTAACAGGACCCGACCCAACCATCAGAATTCATTTCTTAATAGCAATATGCTATTTCTTTTTCACTTTTAGATGTGCTTTTTAAGCTTTTCAAAGCAAATCCTCTAATATTCCTCAGTTATTAAACGCCTATCATTTCTATTTTACAGACTGAGAACAAAGTTGCCGAAGTGAAGCATAAAATTCAGGGCTGAAGAAGACGCAGACCAGAATCCGAACTAAAAGACGAGTAGGCCGTTACTGGAACTGCACCAGAACTCCGGAACTGCAGCGCTGCATAAGCTCCACTTCCCCTCTTTTTCCTTGTATCTGCACATCTCACCAGTCTAACGGGGAGGCTGCTTTGACACAGCATCAGAACAGAAACCTACCTCTGTAGTAACAATCAGAGCATGACACATTGACAAGCGGTCTGGGATTCTGTGTCTTTTGGTCTATTTCCAGCAAAAGTGGGATCGTGTCATTCTTTCCATTTTTTAAGTTCAACAGGGCTTTCATTAAGCAGGTCTTCCCAGTCTTTGCATCTAGTAGAAAAGGAGTATCAAATGGGTTGTGCACGTACTTCACGCACATCTGTATTACCCGATTCAGTGTGCCACGAAGTTAACTGTCACTGTAGGACCAAATACAATAATAATTTTAAAGGCCGTTCTCAGTATTTAATCTGTGGTAGAAGCAAAAGCCTTAGGATATATATAATTAATGGCATTCTCCATGCTCAGATGGACATTAAGAAAATAAAAGAATACACAGAGGGTTGGAGAAAGCAAAAAAAAAACCCGCAAGCAGGTTCCCCTGCTTCTCTCCCACATTAGCAAGCACTGCCTCTGCTAACCCTGTTTATGCTGTATTGAACAAGATTCTACTTGTGTATTCAACAGGATTCTACCTGTGTATTCAGAATTGGTGAGAAA
Source organism: Larus michahellis (assembly GCF_964199755.1). NCBI lineage: Eukaryota > Metazoa > Chordata > Aves > Charadriiformes > Laridae > Larus > Larus michahellis. Next base: position 5,450,834 of record NC_133902.1, on the reverse strand, counting down.
TTTTGAGGTCCTCCGTAAGTACTCAAGTAAACCATCCAGTGCCTCGGGGCTGCCCCTTGAGACTGCGCTGAAGAGCCTGTCCCTGTCAAAGCGGTTGGGGTCCTTTTGGCTACGGAAGAAACGCGAAGCATTAAGAATTTCTGGAGAGCAGAAGACAAGAGTGTGCAATAAGTTCTAGTGGGACGGTGTAAGAAAGGAGGGAGGCAGAAAAGTTTGTCAGAAAAAACAAGTATTTTATTTTTGAGTCAAGGGAAAAATAGAGACAGTTATTTCCCAGAATTCTCTTAAGGGGCTGCTCTTTCCATCAGCTGGAGCTCTTCCCAGATCCAGTCTGATGTGCAACCCTGGAAGGCTTCCAGAGCACAAAGAAAGAGAAGCCCAAGATAGCTGCAGGACCGGAGTCAGTCCCATCACATGGTGTGAAGCACTCTGTGAGCTAGTTTACATCCCTCCCTGACGAGAACAGCTCAGTTGTATAGGGCTCCAGGCTAAGCTGCTCTTACACCCAACTTGGCTTATTTGTTGCTAGTTCACATACACTCAAAATACACCACAACACACACCATAGACACACCTTTCAAGTGCAGAAGGAAAGGCCTAATATGTCCCCTCGCTCCTTTTAATTATCTCCCACCCGATTCCTATAATATTCCTGTATTGTCACTTTTAGTTCAGACTTTGGTAAAGCCTATAGGCCCCCATCAGCAGGGATCAGTACAGATCAGCAGGGATCCCACCCTTGTCAAATATCCAAGTTACTCACTTGCTGACGAGTCCTGGCCGATAGTTCAGATTAATCTTGACTTTAGGAGCAAAGTCACTGCTCTCCTTCTGATAAGGTGTCTCCAAGGGCCGTGGCTCTCCTTTCTTTCCATGTCCTGATCTTTCTTCCTTTTTACTAGATGCAGGTTTGTCTTCCTGGACGCTGTCATCTGTTTCTAGCAATCCTATCAACCTGTTCCTCTGACCTGGGCCCGGCTGCCCGTTTGTGAAGTTATCCATTTCCAGCAGAGAGACTCTTGCAGATCACCAAAGATGTTCCCCGCTGGGAGACTAAACCTGCAAGGGAGAGGGAGAATTAGCACAATTTGTTCCCAAACCTAGAATGTGCATGGTGCAGCACAGACATAGAGGAAAGCACTTTTCCAGGTCCAGCATTCCTACAGTTGACTATGGGTCCCTTGAGAGAGAGATTCATTAAAACTCTGAACAGTGGGAGTACTTGAATAAAGGATCAAGGCCTTAAATAGGGTATATCACTGGTGAAGAGAAGTTCAAAAGCAGTTCATGAAATGTAGGCAACTTGTCTGCAGAACATATGAGCCCCCTTTGTGAGATGACCTCACCTGTTGGCAGCAGCACAGGCTCCTTACATAAAAGGCAAAGAAAGCGGATCTTTAGGAGACCACGATCATTGTTCTTGTCTCAGCGCAGCCAACACAGCCTAGTCACCAAGTGGCCAATGAGATAAGCTTAACTGTAGGCCTTCTTTGGAACAGTGATAAATTTGTTCATGTTCTCTGTTGGTAAGCATTACGCTATTTCTACAGGGAAAACATATGCACAAATTATGTTCCTCTCGTGCATTCTTGCGTTTCATCCTGGGGCAAAATGAGTGGGATCTCCCCAGCGTTTGGGGCAGTTGGCTATCCATGGGAGCACAGGCTTCGAACTTCCAGCTCCACACACAGGCAAGCACAGACCCCAGCTGCCATTTGGACGCTCACAGCCCTCAGAGCCTGAACACAGCCCAGCTCTCCCGAGAGCAAAGTTGGAGCCAGATCTGCTGTACAGAGAGCATCAGTATTCATCAGAGCGCCCAGCCAGCCCGCTTCTCTCATCTAACAGGTCCTCTACTCCTTTTTTACTCTTTTGAGACATCTCTTCGTATATATCCAGATACACCTCAGATCCACACCCAGTGCAAGCTATCGGTAGTCAGTATATGACTGCAGACACACACGCTTTCTGAGGCAGCAAGGAAACATCCGTGATTACTGACCTGAAGCAGAGCTTTTTTAAATAATTCCGTCTCATTCACATCTACTCCCTCCAAATGGTTAACAGGTTTTCTCTGAAGAGAAATCTCCCTTGCTGGGACTACAGCCAGACTCCATAGCCTGTACCAGAAAAGAGGTAAATTGACACAGCATTAGCATTCTGGTTTAAGATTAGGATACGGAGAAACATAGTTCTACACAGAAAACAGCCACAAAACATCTTTATGCAGCTCACAGCAAGAAATCCAAGGGCTGATTTGAAGATGAACTATTACAATAATTCAGCCACTCAGTTTAGTCTGCACTCTAATGACAAACATTCCTCTGCATGCACAGGCACACACCCTATAATCTCATTTCGGATTTATTTCCTCCCCCAAAACACTTACTGGTACATTTGCCGATCCTTTAGAGGGCTATTTGCACTTCCATAATAGTTTGCTTGTGCTTTTCTGTCTTCCTTTCCCCCAAATCATTTCTCAGCTGCGGTTTCCATCTCTCCACAGCGCGCGAGAGAGTTATTTACTGTCAGTCTTGTACAGACACAGACTGTCTGGTTTAAAAGCAAGAGCAAAATGGTCCTAAAAAAAGGACCCTATAATATATACGTCCACTTTGTGCGTCCCTAGGAAACACAGAGAGCACTCTCTGTCTGCCAGCTCAACTTTCGCTTCTCTACCCAAGAACTGAGTTGTTTCTTTCTGCAACTTTACCAAGCCATTTTGAGTAGCGCAGCACGAAAAAGCCCTGCTGTCAAAAGAGGAAGGGCACAGCACTTACCCCAAGTTGCTGCAAGCTCCACCCAAGAACTGATCTGACAAGGATTCCCAACGGATCCTTCAGAGGGTAAATAATCTCTCAGTAGAAACCAAGTCAAATACCAACAAGCGTTAATAAGCATGAAAGCAGACCCCAAATTGTTTACATCCATGGGTGAGAGTCCTCTTCTTCTGCAGAGAAGACCACGCTCATATTAGCACTCTATTAATGGCACAAAGTTGAACTCCTCCTTGGTGGTGGTCCATGAGAGAATCCCGGCTGCCTGTGAGAAGGAATAACCACGAATTATTGTTATTTACACAACTGTATAGCTTTCTGCAAAGTGAAGAAGGGCTTGCACAGGAAATGACTAGATAGATTTCTCAGTAAAAGGGAGAGCCAATGAGTGCAGTGCTCTTATATGGGAAAGCTGGCTGGCGACTGCAGATTCATAATGCTTAACCCCTGCCTGCACGTATAGAGGCGACATCTCGTGGCTTCCAACAACAGCCCACTCAGATCTCAAGGGAGGCGGCTGATTTGACCCTGACAGTGCTAAAGCCTGTCAGGGTCTAGTGCCAGAGCTAGAGATTAGTTGTGAGGTTTGTCACAAGGCTCCCTCAGTTAGCCCCAGGACAAGCAAGCATGGATCAAAACATCTGAGGTCAACTGTTTCTGTGGGAAGCCAGTTCTCCTCACACTTCACACACCCCAGTTACGAGGCAGCGCAAACCATCTGAGACAATAAACCAGCCAGAACATTACCCTGCAAAGTACACACTGTCAGCTGCTCATCACAAGCAGAGAGGCTGCACAAAGCAGCCCCAGTTCCAAAATATTTAGGCCACTGGTTACTTAATTTGCCACTAGTGTTCATTTCTTAATGGGCTGGTTCTCCAAAGGAGTGCAAGCCTTGGAGGTTCCGGGAGCACGGAGTGACCACCCCTATGACACTAATACCCATTTGCTTGTCACTTGCAAAGCAGGACCCCTGGGAAACAGAGGACGGACACTAGCCCACACCAAGCGTCTCAGCTTTTTCTCTCGAACAGAACTGATGCCCGAGGAGGCAGTGCGGTCATTATTTCCCACAGCATCAATGCAGGATGATACTGAGTGCCCACAGTCTCAGTGGCCTTCCCCAGCACAATGTCACTGCGGAGTGATTCTCATCTGTGCTCTGTAGAGCAGTGATAGGTTACAAAGCCGTTTACGTGATCCAGAGCTCATCTAGAAAATCTTATTAACTAACAAAATGGTAAAGAGCTCTTCTAATCAACAGCTTGATAGCAGGGGCACATTCCATGAGAAATATGAAAAGTTTAGTTAACCATTGGTCCAAAAACATTGAGAAGGGGTGTCTCATTGTGACATACTGAACTCCGGCTGTGCCTTTCTTCTTCCAAACCTACCACGAGCCAAGAGAGAGCCTGAAGCAATCCTCATCTGACAGGACTGCAGGATGATGTGGGGCTTCCTGGAATGTGGCTGTCACCCACAGAAACATTCCCAGATGGCTCCTATTTTGAGTCAGATGCAGGCTGCAAGATGACCTTCCTATAAATACACCTATTAAATGGTGGGGAGCCTTTTCCTCTTTCATGGTTTTGTGTGAGATCACAAGCTTATTTCTCAGATTCCCGTGTTTCAAAATTAAGCTGAACCAGGAACAACACAAAGCTAGTTATTCTGTCCAAGCGTAATGATTTACAGGACCCACAGAATAGCCTATAAAGAACAAACATATGCAGAAGAATGCACGACCAGATCTCATCTCTCCTCTCCCTCATTCAAGCCTTGCACTGATTTAGTTCAGTTTGCTTTAGTCGTGTTACACTTCATTTACTGTGATATCAACAGGCAGATTCAGGCCCGGGAGTTTATCTCAGACTTATGGGTTTAAATCCTCTTGGGCTTTTCCCCCAGCTTTCATGGGAGTCAGACAAGGAATGAAATCAGCCTGCAAAAGTGCATCACAGCAGAGTTCTTCCTGCGCATCTGGTTTTAATAGCTTACACAGAGGAAGGAGAATGCGCAGCTTGCTGGGAAAGGAATCACTGCCAGCCGAGGGGTCACCACAGCAAAACAGAGACACGGAGCTGCCGGGGGAACACAGAAACACTGGTGTGAGCACACACATGCGCACACGCTTTCACCCAGACTACACTGGGGTAAACACTTGCCCTTCCACGTCAGAGAAGAGAGAAGCAAGGCAGAAAAAAAAATACAAGATCTGCCCAAATGTGCACTTGCCAGTGACAGCATTCCGAGGTCAGTAATGGGATTATGTCACTGCTGTACCCTAGCCAGCTGAGCTCGTTATGAGGCTTAACGAGCATCTTGCCACCAAAATTTAACATCCTGATAGCTGTTAGGACTCAGGAGGAAGCCATCCAAAGCAGCATACAGGGAGAATACAATAAGCAATTTAATTTCCCCCATCTGCCAGCTTGAATTTTCAAAAGCAACACGTGACCCTCTTGCCTTTTGAGGCTTTTAACTGAGGGAACGAGAAGGAATCTTGCAATTGCTCAGTACGTCTTGTACTGGTGAAAATGTGTCTGATGGCGCTAAGTTTCTCCTGACAGCAGACACAGGTATGGAAACCTTAAATCTGGAAAGAGAGAAGTCAAAATTTCACTTGGGAATTAAGAGTTTAAGTCAAATCAATAATTTTCATTTCAAGGTATTATGAAATATTTTCATAGTTAGAATTATTATATAATTATAGATTATATAAGAAGCAGCACCATAATTCATGGCAGGAAAAGCAATGACTGGAACCTGCTTAAACAGAAGGCACAACAGGAGGAAGACTGCTTTCTGCAAAGATGGAAACAAGCACGTTTCCTAAAATATGTATTCTCTGTTCATCTAAGTGCCCATTTTTAACAAATACTGAAAAATGTCATACTCTTACAATTCATATTACGTTTTCCGTGTGCTGTAAATAGAAGATCAAAGTCACTTACATGTGTCTGTAGTTTAATTAGAGCATTGATCTGTAGCCTCTCTAAGGGGCAGCAGCTCAAAATCATCTTCACAGGCGGAGGGGAGCCTGCAATAACAGCACACAAGGGTGGACCAGTAGCTTTTCCTCCAGAACAACAGGTACACCAGCGCTTCGTTCAAACCTCACCAGGGCTGCACAGCTAAAAGAGAAAACTGTTTCCATTAAAGGTGCACTTTCACATTTGGGAAAATATCCAGCATTTTTGCAAAGCCAAACTTTTTTTCATGCATTTTTGTTATGTCAAACCCACACCGAAGGGATGAATTTTAGCAGCTTCATTTGTTACAGTTCCACAGACGGAATCCTGTCCCTCCGGAGACACCAGCCAGTGCCCAATCTAAAATCCAAATACTCTTAAATATAAATTCCTTGACAGAACTTGACTGATAGCCCTGGGGACTCAATTAAATTACATGACAGTATTTCTGTAACTACTAGTCTTACATCATAATATTTAAAGGCTCCTATCTATACGCTTCTCAGGCCTTTGAAGGAACCGTCCACTTCTCTTACTCCTTAAATGGAAGTATCTTTCTACTTGATGTATCCCTTTCTGTAGGATTACAGCCTCAAGGAATCCTCCACTGACAATCAAAGAGCGGCAAAATACGAAATCCAGCGGTAATGTTACAAAACACCACTTTTGTGGAGAAACAGTGACATCCAGTGGCCGTTAAGTAAACCTGAATCCCTGCTAGTTATGAAAACAGCCTCAATAGGAAATTCTTCAAAGACGGCAAAAAGGGCTTGCAAGCATACACTTGTGAGAATTACAGTCATTCACTTACTCTTTGTATCAAAATATTTAACAGAGACATGTCTAATTTCAAAACTCAAGCTCCAAATAAGGCTGGTTTTGGTGACACAGTGTTGTTCCATAAATACAGAACTGCGCAGCTAAGGATCTTTGAACGCAGCTACTACACAATGCCTTCGGACCTGCAGAGAAGACTGCAAAAATACCGAGGTGTTCCCAAGGTGTCTCTGCCTGAGCCCTCGCTTTCCCTATAGGATTATGTTTAATTATTAACTTGGGGCAGTTGCTAACACAGCAAAACACCAAACATATCCAAAATGCAGTATAACAGGGGTATCCCATTTGTCTTCTTAAAACAGAATTATTTTTTTAAAAAACACAGAAGACAAAACCCCTGGAATCTCGGATTTTTTTGTTAAGAGAGAGAACAGACTAGAAATTAAGTGAAACTATAAGAAAAAAGCACAAAGGCCAGTCACAAGCTCAGGTTGCAGGAGGATTAAAAGGGGTTGTCAGAATCTGCTGTCTATATGGGAGTATTTGGATTATTCCATTTTAATAGCGTACAGATTCTGGTAAAAGCCTATTAAATTCTTATTTTAGTTATGAATAGTTGGCTCTAAGCAGATTGCAGTAGCACCGCATTGCAAGAAAAACAAATTTATCTTAACAACATCAGTCATTCATAGTGCCTGATGCCCCTGTCTTTTGTTCATAACTTTTTCAGTGTAAACAATGCATGTTATGCAAATTCATATTTACATTTCCTTGCAGTTTATATGCATTTCCTAAATTCACATCATTTAAGATAAATTGCAAAGATTTTTCCTTATTAATGAAGAGATCCCTTACAGTCATCTCTTCCAGCTAGTGACTGCCATCTCCCCATTAGCTGGGGGATCAGAAGCCTCGTTAAGAAGCTCCTACAAGAGAAGCAGGAGCCCAGCACAAGCATCCCTGTGTTCCCGCAGGGAGTCGTCTGAGAGTCCAGCTCCACACTTCACCCAGGTAGTGCCGCAATGCTACGGCTTCTGGGGATCTCACGCCTTGTGCTTTGGCTTTAAGGACGGGCTGCTCTGCACTGCTTCTATCAAGCCAAACACAGGGCTTCAGCACAAGCCCCACCTAAGGAAACCTTCCTGCAGGGCTGGGGAAAGCAGCACACGGACACATTCCGTATCACGCCATCGGCTCAGGCTGCCTACACTGGGCCCGGGCTGCTCCCCACAATCACGAAATGCCTGAACATCCCCCCCTCTTCCCACTGCTTATTATCTCAGGTGGCACACCAGACCCAAGCAGGCTCCACGCACGGACCACCCACCCACAGGAACACCACAAGGACCAGCAAGAGCCAATGGTTCAACAAGGTTTGGCTCGGGCTGAATGCAGCTGGAGTGAGCCCGCCCTGGGAAGCTGGTGCAGACCCACGCAGACACCTACATGTCACCATCCTGGCGTCCCCGTTCTTGCAGAGCAGAGCAGGCCAAACCCCACAGATGGCTCCGCACAAAGCCAGCTCCACTGAACACTGCCCAGGGAGCCCGGGCACCACACCATGTTTGAGCAACACTTGTGCAACAGTTCTCCTTCAGCCGCTGCCCCTGGGAAAGGGCACCTGCCCCTGCCTCCAGACTTGTACCTACAGCAAACTGCCCCCCGCCTGCGTTATCTGACCAGTTCGGGTCTGTAACTGTTACCATACAGCACAGCTTAATTATTAGAAGAACTTGAGAAAAGACATCTCTTAACTATGTGCCAGAGGAGATAAAGCAGCTAGTTTTACCACGGAGCAAGTCAGCATCAGGAAAAAAGAAAAGGAAAAAAAGTAATGTAAATTTACTTGGTGCCTTATCTCCTACGGACTGTAAATTGCTCAAGGAGTTCATACAGTACTGAGCAGGCAGAGGGCTGTGAGACGCGCAGTCAGAAGTGACAGAATCAGAGAACAGCTGGGGTTGGAAGGGACCTCCAGAGGTCACCTTGCCCAGCCCCCTGCTCAGCCAGGGCCACCCAGAGCTGCTTGCCCAGAACTATGTCCAGGCAGCTTCTGAGTATCTCCAAGGAAGGAGCCTCCACAGCCTCTCTGGGCAACCTGCCTAGGAGGCTAGTCTGGAAAAAACAAAGCTACAAAAAGCTCAGAATCAAGGAAAGGCAAAAGAAGCGATTTAAGAAAAGCATCTCTTATGGTAAAACCAGCAGTTGTTTACAGAACTTTAGATTTCTGCTAGCACAGCTATGTGTAGCAGACAGGGAAGCAAGCCCTCCTGTTGGAAAAAATAAAAAACCACAGAAAACCCTATCACAGTTATAACCATCAAACCCACACTGAACTTAGTTACAATGTGCAGTTTTCTATGAAGAGTAGTTTAACTTTCTGGCCTAGATTGCATGCCAATCCGTGCCAAGAACGCACTGCTACACAAGTGCATTCCTTACCACAGACACTCAGCAATGTTACACTGAAACTCCAGAGGAACAAACTTTCACAAGAGCACTACAGTGGACAAGTCAATCAAAATGGTGCATAATACTGGATTATCAGCCAAGTGCACCAGCACAGAAACACTGTGCACACAGCACATGGGATGCCCAGACCCACATTTCAGGGGAAGCAGCTGTCAAAATCCAGCAGATATTGACAGCTGTGATCCTCACAGCCAAGTTTCTGTGAACACAGATGATGACATCCACCTTCTAAAACCCACCACTACACAGATGAATTTTGCCATCCTAACCCCCCCCCCCCCCCGCCAAGTCTCCCAACCCATTCAGGTGAGTTTCCTTAACCCACCCCATTAAAAAAATACAAAAAGACAACCCAGACTTTCATGGCAATACCCCAGCTTTGGGCATTAAATGACCACTTAAAAAAATTAAACCAGGAATAAAGGCAGCCTTCCCACCTCCGCCCTGCATGCCCCACACCACCAGTAATGCTCCACTGCAATTAGCCTTTTCCCAGGCCTTGTGTTCCATAGAGTTCAAGCAACCACAGCAAGACCCCACACCCACCTCTGTAAAATGTGAACCACTTGTCAGGGGACTAGACAGTCATTTTTCCACTTAAATACAGTACTCATGTTTGCTCAGAAGGCTCCCCCCACCCCCAGAACAGCGAGGCTGATCACACACAGGACTATCTGAGTCAATGTAAATACAAGTTCACACGCCACAGCAAACCCACACCAATGTATTGAGTCCCACCACCTTTATTTAGTTTGTAGCTTTCCCAGGCCTTTAAAAGAACATATTATCTTTCCTGGAAACACAGATGCATTAAACTCTTGAAGAAACAACATTGTATAATGAGGACTTTGTGGGTGGAAACAAATCTGGATTAAAGTCTTAATTTAACCACTAATACAAAGAGGCTTAAACTGCAATGGAAAAAAATCCCAAGTAAGCATGTCACTTAAATGCACCATTTTTACTAGCTTGAACTGAGACAGACTACAAGTTGTGATGTGCAACAGAAACTTTATTAGCATTTCAGACAGTTGTTCAGCAGTTACTTAAGCTGGCATTAACTTTGCATTTAATTTAAGACATTAAAGAACTACAGTGCAAACACAAGTGCTATTGGCAATCTTGTTGTCAAGCAAGATGGACAATAACTTAACAGCCACCCCTCAGGCGCAGGACAAGATGCAGAGTGGATTCCTTCTGGATGTTGTAGTCGGACAAGGTGCGACCATCCTCCAGCTGCTTGCCAGCGAAGATCAGCCTCTGCTGGTCGGGGGGAATGCCTTCCTTGTCCTGGATCTTGGCCTTCACATTCTCAATGGTGTCACTGGGCTCAACCTCAAGAGTTATGGTCTTGCCAGTCAGGGTCTTCACAAAGATCTGCATGCCACCTCTCAGGCGCAGGACAAGATGCAGGGTGGATTCCTTCTGGATGTTGTAGTCAGACAAGGTGCGACCATCTTCCAGCTGCTTGCCAGCGAAGATCAGCCTCTGCTGGTCAGGGGGAATGCCTTCTTTGTCCTGGATCTTGGCCTTCACATTCTCAATGGTGTCACTGGGCTCAACCTCAAGAGTTATGGTCTTGCCAGTCAAGGTCTTCACAAAGATCTGCATGCCACCTCTCAGGCGCAGGACAAGATGCAGGGTGGATTCCTTCTGGATGTTGTAGTCAGACAGGGTGCGACCATCTTCCAGCTGCTTGCCAGCGAAGATCAGCCTCTGCTGGTCGGGGGGAATGCCTTCTTTGTCCTGGATCTTGGCTTTCACATTCTCAATGGTGTCACTGGGCTCAACCTCAAGGGTGATTGTCTTTCCAGTCAGGGTCTTCACAAAGATCTGCATGCCACCTCTCAGGCGCAGGACAAGATGCAGGGTGGATTCCTTCTGGATGTTGTAGTCAGACAAGGTGCGACCATCCTCCAGCTGCTTGCCAGCGAAGATCAGCCTCTGCTGGTCGGGGGGAATGCCTTCCTTGTCCTGGATCTTGGCCTTCACATTCTCAATGGTGTCACTGGGCTCAACCTCAAGGGTGATGGTCTTGCCAGTCAGGGTCTTCACAAAGATCTGCATGCCACCTCTCAGGCGCAGGACAAGATGCAGGGTGGATTCCTTCTGGATGTTGTAGTCAGACAGGGTGCGACCATCTTCCAGCTGCTTGCCAGCAAAGATCAACCTCTGCTGATCAGGAGGGATGCCTTCCTTGTCCTGGATCTTGGCCTTCACATTTTCAATAGTGTCACTAGGTTCGACCTCAAGAGTGATGGTCTTTCCAGTCAGGGTCTTCACAAAGATCTGCATGTTTAACTACAAAACATACAAAAAAAATCCACCTTTAGCTACCCGGTGAACCACAATCTGTAAGCGATTCCTAAATATAGGCATTATTTCTGCTGTTTCACACTATATAAATACTAATCAGGATTTAGCTTGTTGATATTTTCTACAACCGTTCTTAAATTCTTTACTCTTGACTAAGTAAACCTATTTTTGAGGCTCGGTTGGGTATGTTCTTAGGTTCTTTACACTGCCGCTCGCCAGCCGCCTCCAAGACACCCCCGTCCTTGTCCCCTCCCCTGCACACACACTGCAGCAATGCGGCAGACAGGCCGCAGCCCCGCAGCCTCCCGTACAGCTGCCGCAGCACCTCACGGGGGCGAATTACGACAACAGCTCGGCTGCTCCCGCCGAGGCAGTGACTCAGCAGCCCGCTTCCGGGAGAAACAGCCACCACAGCCTCCGCCATTTTTACCATAACGCTGCCTCCTCGTTAAGGAGCAATTTTGTTTTTTCTATCCCTTCTCCTCAGTTCTTAACGACATGCTTCAGAGTAAGACAAGACTCTGCACAACTACTGCACTCCAACAAAAAAATACCGCCTGACGAGAACCCATCCCCGCCTTATACCTTCCTGCCCAGAAATATCGTTCCGTTTTCTTCCTTTCTCCCACTCACCCACCATTCCTTCCCCTCCCGGCCCAAAACGCTCCCACCGCTCAACTCACGTCTCCGGCCCTGAGCGTTGCCCGTCCACACCTCCTCTCGGCTACTCGGCAGCTGGACTCTACGGTGTGACGCAGCGCCACCCCTATTTATACGGTTCCTGTCATACAGGCCCCTCCCACCCAAACCGACGTGTCCATCCGCCTCCCAAAGTAGTCCCAAACAAAAGACCACTGTTATGAAAAATACTCGCCTTTCCCCCTCTCCGATCCCTCCTCAAAGAGGCAAGAGAGTCCTGCAGTCTTAGCGTGGGGCCTCAAAACCTCAAAAATATTAACATTTCTGAGGGCGCGGATGGATCTAGCGGTGCGGTGAGGCGGCTGATAGTAAGACCGGGAAGTCCAGCATTGATTGGCACAGCAGCGAGCACGGTGGCGCTGATTGGTTGATCTGGGGGGAAGGTGGCGTAGGGTGCGGGGGGCGGCTGTAAGGAAAGCTCTGGAAGATTCGGGTGCTGCTCGGCGCCGATTGGTGCGCGGTGAGGTCAGCGCTGTTGCTAGGGGGGAGCCGCCCGGCGGGGGCAGATTTCGGCGCGGAGCGAGCTGCGCGCATGCGCAATGGCGGTCCTGCAGCGGGCGGCGGGAGAGGGCCCGGAGGGAACTGAGGAGGGGTTTAGTCCCTGTCTCAGCCCCAGACAGTGGTCAGGGATGAGCCTGGCACGGACAACGGGGGCAGAAGTGCCCTGGGGAAAGAGGGGTTACCCTTGGTTTTGGCTTTTTGTTGCCCCACAGGGATACCAGTCCCTCTGACAGACCCCCTTCCCTGGGATGGCGTGAAGCGTTTGTGGCAGAGCCTGGAATAGGCTGTAGGGCTCATCATGTCGTCTTGGACTGTGGAGAAAGGCTGGGAAGAGCAGAACTGAGTTGGCAAAGCTGGAAAAAGATGTTCTTTAGAAATTTGGCAAGTGTTGGTGACTCCTGGTGCGTCACGTTTGCTACCGGCTGAGCGTGGCCCTCGTCATGCGGCCCATTTCCTGAGCAGCCCTTCGAACCAGGCTGACAGCTTAATTCCTTAATGTGGGGTTGCAAAACAACCCCTGTAATGAAATGCTGACATTTGAAATTCAAATGGCTGTTTACTTGTCTGCAAAACAGGAAGCTTTGATCAGGTTATGGCGCAACTTCCTTCTGTGAACTGATGTGGAAATGTGTTTGGTGTTAATTAAGCTTCATTATACCTTTCAGACTGGCTCTTAACTCGTTTTATATCGTGTCTGGAGTACACAAAATCCAGAAAGGTTTCTACGTGGTAGTGTTTTATCTGCTGCTACCTCCTTCAGTCAACCCAGATGAACTTGCTGTTAAATCCTCCACTCAAAGCCTGAGCATGCATGGGAATGGCAGGGTTCAGTACACGGCTGCTCTACTTCTCTAAACAAAAAGCAACATAAAACAACCAAAAAACCACCATCACAACAACGCTCTTTTGCTTTCCTTTCCCCTAACAGGGCTTGTGTCTGCTAGCACCTCCTGGCTTACAGTAAAAAGGAAATAAATCATCCCAACAATAATTATTCACATTGTAGAAACAGAAGAGAGGAAAACTAACTGGAAAGTTCAGAAACAGCTCCATGGCAATAACCAACCTTGGAAATACTATTCAGCTACATAAATTTAGGACAAAAGGCAGATTTAGGCAATATGACGTTTGTTTTCTTTATGCTGCCAGTTTTGCTCAGTGTTTCCAAAAGGTTCGTTTTGTTTGCATGGTGCCAGGGTGACTAAATATTTAGTTTGCTCCAAGGCCGGCCTGTGTGTGCTGCATATCCCAGGCGCTGCTGCAGGAGCTCCCCCAGCCAAACGCCACCAGTAACTAATATTTACAGATGTGAAAGGCCACTTCTGCTAAACTGGAAATTAACCACTAATTAACCACTAACCTGCTAATCTAAAGACTGGACCGTGTTTGAGCACATCAGACTTGTATTAACGATTTTAGTGTGCATGTCTTTGTTTTCTAATGGCCCTCTAGATGGAGAAGGAGAAATTTCTGTCATTTTCCTTCCCTTATGTGTAAACCAGAAAACACAGGAGCGCTCTCGTTTTTTTCTTAGTATGGCTAAATCCCACGACTAATCTGCTTTCACCATTGTTGTTTGGTTTCTGTTTAAGTATTCAAATCAACAGATCAGAATGAAGTCCCAACAAGACGGGTCCACCACGGGTAGTTCTTTAAACATCTTGTTAATAATGGCTCCTGAAAAATCCATTCTTCAGGGAAATGACGTTACCCAAAGCAAGCGCAGGCAGCAACGTGCTGACATCGAATGCAGACTCTACTTTAAAAACAATTACGGATTACATTCATCAATTCCATGCAAAAACCCTCATTATTTTCCTCAGTTATCCCTCTGTCAAAAGAGATACACAAAAGAGTTAGGCTTTGTGCACACAACTGCAGGGCCTAGCAGAATTAAACTAATCTCCATAGCCTGCAGGCGAGGTACTCTACACAGGCCACCATTAGCATTTTGCAGCCTCCACTGATTGGATTCATTTAATTCTCCTAACTATTAATCTGCGATAGCCATCTATGTGCCTGTATGAGCCCACCTCTTTTGTTCCGGGGGGGGCGGGGGGGGGGCGAGTGGGCTGAATACAGAGAGCTGCTTAAATACCTCTTTTCCTGTCCCGTGGCTTTCTCTGTGGGGTAAAGTCATGCCACTTCATATCTGCATAGATTCTAAAGAATCTAGTACTTCAATCATAATTATTATCAAATTGAAGGGTACTTCTTTTTAATTGCAGGCCAGATTCTGCCTCATTTTCACATATTACGTGTACAGAACAATCTCCCAAGCTGGAGGTGATGGCCTTGTGACTTCGTTTTACTGAATTTCAGCTTTACCTTAGATATTCTTTGGAAAATAGTTTACTACCTGAATTTGATACAGATCAAGGAGATGTGATTATTCTTAAATGCTGTGGTAACTGTTGTGGTTGTACAAAGCGTATGTATTTAACGTATACGCCACTCCTCCTTCAGTAGCTGTTGGTAAATAAGAATCATCAAGCAGCTGACTATGAACTGTATATAAATAAATGCAAAGCTGAAAAAACAAAAATCTGTATCTTGTGACTGGCTTGACTGCACAGGTGGTTCCAGCCTTTGCCAGGGCATGGGGCCCGCAGTTGGGAACACGTATTTCTTTCCAAGTTGTTTCGAAAGTAGGTCATTGGGCAGTACTACAAAGCAACCTACTTTCAGCAGAGAAGAATCTGAGGTCAAAGAAATGTTTCCAACAAATCTGTACATTCTAGAACACAGGCTGGGTCTGTTTTTTATGTACACTAATGTCCTAGCAACAGCGTATCATTTCTACACGAGCAATGTCAAGTGAAGCAATGTGTTTATCTTTAGTTAGAAGGGTTTAACTTGGGACAGCGAGACAGTCAGGCGATTTGTGTTTGTGCAGCAAGTCCAGCACAGTTCCTTTGTTCAGATAAAAATAGGGCTACTTGCCACAGGGAAAAAACAATGTATATTCCTATCTCAGAATATTACTCATACCTACCTCAGGTCTCTCACTGTGTATGACACAGGATAATTATATTTACCTGTTTACAGTTGTGGAGATAAATATTTTCTCCCCAAACCTGTAACACTGCAGTAAGGCCCAGTCTCTGCGGAAGTTCCAGCCATAAGACAAATAGAGCTGAGGCATGTTACTGCTTGTCCTTGTACTGCCCAGCTCAAGGGTTACAAAAATAGTGAATCACAATTCAAAGTACTATGAGATTGACTGTAATATGAGATTACCAAAAAAAGACAACTATCTGTGTTTTGTTTTTTAAACCTTATGCTAAAAATGCCTTAAATAAAGTTTTTAATAAGCTACCAACTTCAGGAGCTGAAAGCTTAAGAAAAACAAATAGATGTTCAGATTTGTAGTAAAAAGGGCGATACTCCTCTGTCTCCCTGTTTGTTTAAAGCCTATTTTGACTTTGCAGGACACACGGGATACAGCTTTAAGATCTGTGCTGCCAGGATAAACAGGCTTGGGCACGTCTTTGACCCAGAGGAACATGTGGCAATTCACTGTGCTTCTGATGTAAGGAGACTTCTAAAGGGCATTTTATAAAGACGCCATCAGCCTAAAATCACAGGTTTGTGTCTGCGTGTTATGCCAGTGAAAGCAACAATTAATAACTAGGTCTATTCTAAAAATTACTTGTCTGCATCTTTTCAGTCTACCTCCTGCCTGGGAGTGTTTTGGATCTGATCCAAGCTGCACTGCAGTGAAGGAGCTCCCTTTGTTCCTGTTCTCTCTGCTGCGTCTGAGCCGATTTAGCATGTGGTTTCTGGGGTGAGGTTTTCCAGCAGGATAGGAAAGCAGCACCTTAAAAAACAGAAAAACGTAAGTCCTAAAACACTGTTAATAATTATTAGCATGTTTCAGTAGAACCTCTCTAACAATGAATAAAACCGAATACTGTCAAGGCCATTCTGACCAGACTTCGCCCGTTGGTTCAGATGTGATACCTCCTGTATTTTGTCTTCAGATTCAGCTTGGATCCCTTGGCGGTGAGGAGAATGTCCAGAATGCTCCCCCCTCCACAGCAATAAGACTAAAATCCAAGCACTGACATTTTCCTCCCCTGCACAAACTATGTAGTTTTAACTACCTCAGTTCCTTTAAGTGTGGCATTAGCTATACACTACTTCTAGTTCCCTAATTTTCAGATTTTCAGAGCATCCACAGTTCCTAATTCTCTTGAACCCACAGCCCTGTAACTGCTTTCAGTGCTGCTTTTGCGATGAAAATGCCCTTACAGACAGAATCCCGACGCGGGCTGCGAGCCAGGTCTGCAGAGCTGAGTCATTGTTATACAAGCAGAGCTGAGATGGCACAAAAAAACACCTTTGTACTTTAACATTAAACCACGTCAGCTGTTGAACTTCGAATATCACAAGACACCTAAAGAGAACAAGCAGTGATTTACTGGACTTTTCCTCTTGTCCATCCCACCATCTTTCTGAATAATTCTTCTTTCTCCATTTTTTCAGAAAAGCTTTAGCAAAAGCTTCTTCATCAAGCTTCTACTAAAGTTTGGCAAACATTGCAGCAGATTTGGAGGTAATGTACCAGCGAAAGCTGTTAACTCTTTGGGCGCTGGGGAACACCTGCCGGCCAGGTACTGACAATACAGCATGAAACCACTGAGATGTAGGGCTTGCAAATCAGAATACCCATGAAATTTATCATCAGCGAGAGATCCATTATAAAGTCTTTAATTGATTATTTATGTGAGAGCCACTTTTGAGCTTTAAGAGTCCTTTGTAATAAAATATGAAGCAAATAAAAAAGGAGGAAGAATTTCTTTACTGTAGCCTTCTGAAACAAAACTGCATTTTGTTCTTCCATTTTGTCTCCCAGTTCTTTATCCTGAAGCATCACAGTGGAACAGAATTTAGCTTCTCAAAATACTTTCTACATTTAAAATATGTTGAACCAATTGTGGAGCAGCACAGAGAGCGATAGATTTGCAGATATTACATGGACTGCATGTTCACTCATTTTCTCACTGAAACTGCTCTTTGAGGGTGTACAAGTGCTAATGTCTCCTGGCTTGCAGAGAGGAGGTCATTTGTGTGAACTGATCACTAACAAGCTCCTAAAATATGTTCTAGCTTTCAGTTTAGTGCAGTTAACTGTTTTTAGAAAAAGACAGACCATGTAGGCTGAAACCTGCAACTGCTGCTGGCCATACCCCACACTGAAGGCAAATGAATCCATTCTGCAAACCGCCCAGGCTCAGTTTCAGTTTGTCGTCTCCAGTTTCACCTCAGTGACTTTTCCTCCCAAAATATAAGATGACTAATACAAAATCTAGTGTGACTAAAGGTATGGGAGTGGCTCAGATCAGGAACTACAGATGAACATGCTGGCATTGGCCAGAATTTGTCACATACGGTATATTAAAATGGTTCCATTAGGATGAGTAACCGGTGCAGAGGTTCACATGAGGAGTAACAGGAAATTGTAACTCAGTGCCTTTTCCCATCATCAGAGCAGAGAGGTGCTGAGCCACGGGGTTGTTATGCGAGTGCTGGTATGTGCCATCTCAGGAAGCAGCCTACACACTGTAGTCACATGTTTTTAAAGCTGTTTTCCAGACCAGAGAGCGCTGATAGCTGTTTCATCATTGTCCAGCTGCTTTGCTATATTCCTGGCTGAGACATGACCCCACAACACACTGTCAACTCACTTGTTTACATCTTTCCCTGTTCCCCTTCTTGAACCGAGCAAGACATTCAGTCCCGTTGAAAACAGAAATTCTTGATTATAAAATAAATTTCCAGTCCTGCAACACTGGCCACAAAGATTCATCTTTGGGGTGATTTTTTTTTCCCCAAACAAAGGTGACTTGGACACCTACAAGTTTTGTACTTCTCCCTTGCACTGAATAGTTTTACTTGAGAAACAGCATTGCATTTCAGATATTCAATAATAAACTTTTCTAAGATATTTGCCAGTAGTTGGGTGCTTTTACATTTTCCTAGACTTTTTTCAAAATAAACAAACCAAACCAAAACAAAACACAAACCAATCAAGATAATACATAACTTTTCTTTTTTTTTTTTAAGAAAAAGGTCTGTACTATCTTGATTGTTTCCCTTCTTAAGACTTTGGTGACAGAATTTCTGAAAAGTTGTCTAGCGGGAACTGTTTTAGCACCCATTTCTCTGCAAGGCTGACACAATGATTTCAAACCTCTAAACACATGTCCGAAGGCGCATCCTGATAGACTGCAGTATTGTTAAACAGCAGCCCTGGTTCTAATTGAGGGGGTGCATAGCAGAGATGTGAAGCAATATACTTTTAATAGCACCTCGGGTCTGCA
The DNA here is from genome assembly GCF_964199755.1 of Larus michahellis. Lineage (NCBI taxonomy): Eukaryota > Metazoa > Chordata > Aves > Charadriiformes > Laridae > Larus > Larus michahellis. Next base: position 5,431,994 of record NC_133902.1, on the reverse strand, counting down.
AAGTACCTTGACATCCTCCAATACGTGAGGCTTATAATTAAAGGAAAAACCTCCTGCTTGTGGGTAACTGGCGTTTTGACCATTCCGAGGTGTTTTGCAGGGAAGAGGCGAGCCCGCTCTCCTTTCGGGCAAACCGGCTTGCAGCGCGGGGTCTGGATTTTCCTCCATTTCCAGTTTTTCTCGCTCACGGTGTCCCGCTCCCCCCGCGCCGTGCCCCGTTACAGCCGGCAGCGGGGACCGATGCCAGGAGCGGAGCCGGGGACCCGGCCCGGCCCGGCCCACCCCGCTCCCCAGGGCCACCCCGCTCCCGCGCCGCCGCGGCACTGCGGCGCCCCCTGGCGGCGGCGGGGAGCAGCCAGGCTCGGCGGCGCATGGGGCGAGCCACGGCGGGCAGCGCCCGGCGGTCCCGGCGGGGCAGCGCGGCCGCCAGCTCCCCCGCGGGCCGGAGCCGCCGGGGGCGAGGGGAGGCGGCGGGCGGATCCCCGGAACAACCCCCCGGGCCGGGCGCCTTCGATCTGGGGGCGCAGAGCGGGCGCTGGGCCGCCTTCCAGGAGCGGCACCGGCTGAGCTGCGAGGAGGCGGCGCGGCTGCTGCTGGACGCCTAGTGAGTACGCGGCCGGGGCGGCTGGTCCCGCCGCCGCCCGGCTGAGCCGCCCTGCCCGGCGGCTCCTTCCCCCGTTAGAGCGTCGTCGTCTCGGCAGCATCCGCACAGCAGAGTCAACGCGGGCTTCCGGAGAGCCGCAGAGAAGGGGAGGGGGGACCGCACGCACCACGGACAAAGTGGCTTTTTATGCTAAAGCTTCCTGTGGTTTAGGGCTCTCCCATCCAAAAAAAAAAAAAAAAAATGCCCGTGCGGAATCCGAGGCTCAGCTTCTAAATCTCCACCCATTTCCTCATCACTGGGGTGAAATCAGTAACTGTCCGTGGGAGTGAAAATCGGAAAGGAAAAGGTTTTCCCTTTGCACTGTGCGTTGGATCTATAGCATGGGGATTCTGCCCAGTCACTATGAAGGCGTCTTAGGGGAGAGGGAGAAGCACAAGCTCAGAAATTCCTTGATCGTGAAGTTCCTCTGCAACTACAACACAAAATAAAATGCATTTCAAATATTATGTAGAATCCACTTATCTCTGCTTTTCCCAGCTTTTAAATGGAGGAATATTGGTAGTGCTGGAACAATTGTGGGAAAATTCAGTTCCCAGTTCCAAGAGGGTTCTCGTGTGATACCAGCACTCCTTTCCGTGCATGGCTAATGCTGCAGCCTGGGTCAGCATTTTGACCTGGACTGTGGCAGGGAGTATATATTTCACATTGCATGCGGAGGGTACTTGAACTGTTGCTCTTCTTTCCTTTTCACCATTTTAATTAAGCCAGAAATGTAATTGCTGCAGAAGACAAAAGCCGTCCTCTACCTCACTTTGGCACATTTTATTAAAATACATTTGAGTGGATATATTTTCTGGTGGTGTGCAATTGCTTAAAGCAGAATTGAATGATGTAGTATACAGCCTTACTGTTTGCTTGGCCAAAAAAAACCCCAAGTATGATGACAAAACCTGTTGTTTCTCTCTCCAGCGAATATAGAGGCTTGGTCAAACACACGGGAGGCTGCCACTGTGGAGCCGTCCGCTTTGAGGTCTGGGCTTCAGCAGATCTGCATGTTTTTAACTGCAAGTGAGTCTTTTTTTTTGCTCCCTATTCTCAATGATGAATAAAAGCTCGTATGATTTTTCAGTCAATACCTTAGAGCTAAAAGAAGATGACACAACTGCAGAACATCCTCTGCGCTGTTTCCATAGGGTATAACCCTAATTATGTCCTGATCCAGTATGGGTCAGTGCTGGTGATTTCAGGTCCTGCTTCTTTGTGCAGGACTTGAGGTGTCACATCCATGCTCATGCAGAAAGTGTCAGGAGAGATCTAATGAGTACAGGTGCTCAGCCATCTGCTTTATGGTTCCTCTAAGTGCAGTCTGCTCAAAGCACATCAATCCCTTTTTAACTTGGTCTTCTCAAGGGAACATTACATGTCTGACCACGTCTGCTTCAAACTACAAGTGTCTGATTCCAATAGTGATCCCCCTTCGCCTGCTTCTCGCTCATGGGTAAACTTCTGAATCTTACTTTCTTGTTTGCAAGGTAATTAATGTTGGCAAAATTGGCAACGCCTGGTCTGAAAGATTAAATGGATTTCTCAGGGCTAGAGTTTGTCCTTGGTTTGTCTGTTGAGAGTTGTATATGTGAAGAAAAAATGGCATATCATGTTTGATGTAGGAGAATACCTCCTCAGTGTACCTGTGTAGGGTCAGTCTGTTCCGTGGGTGTGCTTTTAGCTTGATCTGATTGCTGTACTACAACTTGTCCGCTGCTTCTAGAAAGCTCTGCCTTTTCTTTTACAGTTGCAGCATTTGCACAAAGAAACAGAACAGACACTTCATTGTCCCAGCGTCACGTTTCAAGCTGCTGAAGGTAGAGTAAGAAAGAAGCAAGAGGACATGAACACGAGCAGAATAATCCAGTGTTATCCTCAAAAATGCAACTGGCAGCCAGTCTTCTGTCCTAAGTTTGTCTATGGCTGGTTGGGGGAAATGGCTGAATTTTATGCCATTTGGTGTGGGTGTTAGTGCATCTTACTGAGCTGACATTAGAGCTCTTGCAGTTCTCAGGCTTGACTGGGATGGACGCATGTAGATACAAAGCACAGGGGTTCAGAAAAGGAGCATGAATGCAGAACTCTGTATCTCAAGTAAAGACATGAAGGTGGTATTTAAAATTTTACGTTTCTTAGCTACAGGCCCATAGAAAGTAATTAATATGTCTATTTATGCGGAAAACTTACATTGCTTTTCATTTGCTTAGGGTGCTGATAATTTGACAACGTACACCTTCAACACACATCGTGCCCAGCACACGTTCTGCAAGACCTGTGGTGTACAGAGCTTTTATACTCCTCGTTCTAATCCAGATGGTTATGGTAGGTAGAAAGAGTAAACTGTGGTAACCAAAGCTAACCACCAAGTGAACCTTGAATAAAGACTCCGTTGGCTACTAACATTACAGCAGTGAGCCGCATATGTCTTAAGTGTTTGTTCCTAAAGTGATAAATATCTGGAACTGCAGCCTGAACCTGTAGCACCTCCAGAAGAAACAGTCTTACCTGTGACTTGTGGGCTTCTGCCCACGAGAGGTTTCTCATCAAGGCTCCTCAGCCTTAACCGAGCATTTACGATTCCCTGAGATGCCCCATCCCACAGAATGGTGGTGGCATCTCCCACACTTTAACTATGAAAAGCAGGTTTCTGTGTACTCTGTCTTTCTTCAGGAATAGCTCCCCATTGCCTGGATGATGGCACCGTGCAGACCATTGTCACAGAGGATATCAATGGCAAGGAATGGGAGAAGGCAGTGAAGGAACATAAGACCATCAGAGACATGTCAAAACCCTGACATACCCTTCCAGCAGCTGAACTTGAAGCATTGCCATGGAACTGTACTCTGGGCTCTCCTGGGGGAGGGTTGGCAAAATCAGTCTCTACTTTGTGGTTATCTGTTCTCTGTTTCTTAAATAAATCTTTCTATGCTGCCTGTCCCATTCATTTGTGACTTTCAGTTTTCAAGCTACCTCTGTTCTATAAACCACTGCAGGGCTTGCTGTTTTGGTACTTTGCCCTTAGCTGTGCTAAAGTTTAAATCACAATAAACAGAGCAAAGTACAAAAAAAAAATCTAATTTTTTTATGGATATTTCCTGTGTTTCAAGCCTGGCTTATAAAAATGCCCTATATAAGATAATCTCTTGCTTAGGACATAATACTAACTTACACTGTTTTTTTCTCCGTTGACTTCAATGAATTGAGCATGGATTTAGAGTTCAAGTGGATTTGAAAGAGCTTACCAGGCTCAAGTTCAGTAAAGTGTAGGCTCAAGTTCAGTAAAGCATTTACACGGGTGCTTAGCTGTATGCAAGAGAGGGGCCACTGCAGTTATTCATGTGATTAAGTTCTGTTTTGCTTAAGTCTGGACTTACTCATGGTCTTAAAGGCTGAGTAAGCATATGGTTAGGCACTGACGCATGGCCAGGGAACAGAGGTCAGCACTGTCACACTCTTACAACAATGGGCACGTACTTCAGTACAACCAGGAACCCGTTTGTTGTCTTCAGGAGGAGGATGTGCCCACAGCAACAGATCAGGATCTGGTAATTTGGGCTCTGATCTTGCCTATGCAATGACCAGCTGTGCAGAGGCAAAAAAGAGGCCTCTTGCAGATGCGAGCCCACATCAATGAGTGCAAAGGCCTACAGAAATGTTGAATATTCCTGACTTTGCTCCACCATGATCCCATGATCCCACAGAAACCCAAATCACTAGTAAAATCTCTACATAGACTAAGAAATGAAACCCTGAAAGCTGCTTCGCTTACCTTTTAACGTAAAGACAGAGGATCTTTAACTCTTGCACTTGTCATTTACGTAAGTGGAACAGCTTTTGAAACATCTCTTGCAATTTTTATCTCTGCTTGTGTTCTATAAAAGACCAAGTTACAGTCTGGGTCCCTTAAGCCTCATTCTTACGTCCCGTTGAGACTCCTGTGAGTTGATCTCAAGCTCCATGTTTTCAAGCAAGAAGAAATGCTCATGTTTCATGAGGAACATGCCTGTAACACAGTGTGTATGAAAGCAGCAGCAGTTGCAGCAAAGATCAGTGCAATTAGAGAAGTTTGTGTGGTTTCTGATGTTTTATTCATAAGCTCTGGCTTTTTAAAGTTCCGACTGAATAAGACAGGTCTTGTGGTTCTAGTTTTATCTGTGGCGATAGCATGATCTTTGAAAAGTCACTCCTGATATTTAGATTTTACAGAAGCACCAAGAGATAGTTGCCAAGCAGTCTTTGCAGCTATATCCTCTTGGGGAAAAAGTAGTTTGTGCCATATCTTCTCCACTGCAGGATACTCCTGCATTTTACTCCTAATTAGGTTAATCCAAATTTCTTAACCTATTTAAGCTTCTGCGGTGAGAAACTGGAGTAGTTGTTGAACCCTGTTCATCTCCATGTATGAGGCAACAAGATACTCACAAACAAGTTCATACAGCCTGTTTTTTTGTAGTCTGAAAGAATGCTACACAAAGAGAATCGTGTCCTCTTTGGCATGTAACAGGTGAGTTTTCTTTAGCCCATGGCCTGACGTGGTCTTTTATTCATTCTTTTACTCCTGAAGTTGAGCAGCATCTCTTTTACAGAAGGCGGAGTGAATTGATCATCATATAACGTGAGAAACGCATATAGATGTGGCGAAACCAGAGAAGCTGGCTGTGATGACACCGCATGGCTTTCTAAAAAGGAAAATAGTTGAGAAAGCATTACAAGAACGTTCCAGACCTAATGAGAGGGCAGTTTCCTAGGCCTCTTTTGAAGTTCACTGCCAATTCACAGGACAGCCTGTTTGCAGTGAGCAGGGAAGAAGTCATGGGAGGTAGAAGGCTGCCTATTCTACAGGGCCAAAGGGCAGGGAGAGGCCCGTCTGCCCCTGTGTGGCTGGTGTTCAGAGGGCTCCTGCTAGAAAGGACATTACCAGCTGTAGATTGGTGCTGTGAGTTTCTTTGTCACATAACTCCTCCTCCCTATGTGATCTCACACCTGGGTGTTCACATGCTGGGGAAGCAGAAACCCGATAGGTGTACGTCTGAGAACACTTGGCATGCTGCTTCCGATCATAGATTGCCCGCTAAACCTTAACTTAACCTATTTATAGTACACCAGCTTAGAAAGGTCAGATTTCAGAAACAAAAAACACAAGTGAATAGAGCCACCTTTGTCAGAGCAGTTTCCGTACGTAAGCAGGAAAATTCTGTAATTTGTGGATTAACAGGACTGTTTGCTGGGCGAATATTTTCATGCTATGGAAGGGGAACTAATCAGATTCTGGGAACTGTGGACTAAATGTGTGAGATCTTATGCAGCAAAATAGTTCAAAAAATACACAGTAGAGAAGGGAACTCATACAGATCTTCGGACCACAAGTTCACAAGCTGTCTCCATCCTTAGTTAGAGCCAAGGACATTGTTCCTGGCATGCAGTCATGCCATTCTTGGACAGGCCACTCACGTGTTCAGAATATTATGCTGGACCCAGTCTCCTTTGAAATACATCCTAGACACAGTGTAAAACTCAGTGCGCTGTGACTACTGAAGATCTCTGAGCTGCAAATCTGCTCAGCCCCATCCTGCTACCCTGAAGCAACCTGTCTTGTCTGTTCATGTTTTACAAATCACTAATGAGTGACATTTATAATTCATGTATGTAATTATTTGTGAAGTTCTCTGTGAATATGACGCTTCTGACTAATGTCTTCGCAATGAAGATGGGCCACTCAAACAGGTTAAGCAGGTACCACTCATCTCACCCTGGCTTGTTCAGTCTCCTCCTCTGTGAGTACGAAGAGTGCATCTCTGGGCAGGAGGCAGGAAAGGAGTACATCCAGGACGGAGGTGTACTTCCGGAAGAGATTTACTGATTCAAGCACGAGCACACGGCACCCTACACAGGGAAAGAGGGTAAATATTTCAAAACAACAACATTCTTGTAAGGTTCCCACCTCTCCAGGCTCAGCAGGTCTTTGCAGGCTCCCCTGTACTGCTGGCCGTGGGGACCCTTTTTGTGCAAAAGAGGAACAACTTGTACTTGTGCTTCCACCAGGATCTCTTTGTGCCAGTACATGTCAATGACCATTTGTACTGGTTCTCGTTCTGTACGTGGTCTGTGGAAAGCAAAGCTAGCTCTGAACACCAGAGGGTTTGGGGGTATTTTTGGTTATAATTTAAATTAGACTCAAAGGGAGAAGCACAGGATGGCTCTCTGAATGCTGGCACTACATCATATAATGGAAACGTAAAACAGGAGCACAAAAACATTCAGCTACAAAAATGAATTTTCCTCTTTCTATTCCAGTTCTTAGCTACATAAAAAATATTTAGAAGATTCAGGCCGTATCAAATATTCACTCATGTAGGCAGTTACACTTTAACAGAGTTCCAGAATTCATTGCTCAGATGTTTGTGATGAAACAGATGCAGGTAACATTTAGAAAGATTCCACTGGTGCGGAATTTTTTTCTGTTTTAAACAGCCCCCTGAACTCAAAAGTTAATTGCTATTTTTTTTTTACCATGGCTAAATTGTCTTCACTGATGAGCTCAGAGCTACTGATGGTCCCATTAAGAGCCTGTAGCTCTCAAGGGAGCTGCTTTAGGATTTCTCAGGGCTTGGAAGCTGATGTGATTACGCTCCACACTTCAGACATTGTATTACAGTTTGACAGAAGAGGCCAAAGTCACAGTTTACACAGGTGGTCGCATATACAATTAGATTTGCAATGAGATTTTCTTCAGAGTGCCCTTAAACAGTGAAACTATGCAAAGGAGAGAAAGAACAATGCTGATTTGCTACAAAGGCTGCCTAATGGACCATTTCAGTGTGTGAAGCCTGTGCTCATGTCTAATAATGCTTGAGCTGTTATGTCCTCAGCACAAAGCGAACTTTGCTCAAATAACCTCTGGGCTCTAAAATGTAGGGAGGACTTGTGTCCTTCTAAGGGAAAAGACGCTCTAGGACAGGGGCAGAACCAAACATCTTTTCTGAAAAGAGCAACTATGTGAGGTGGGTTTCTGTGAGAGAGGTGATGATGCCTCTGCTAGGAGCCCTCTGTGCAGATCTGCAAAGGAATCTCATCCCATGAGGATCTCAACAGTCAACCTGCTGCTAACTTCCCTACTCCGGACGTTTGGTAGATCCTTCAGTCTAGACTCTATCGAGTATGAGATAGAAAAGCAAAAGTTGCAGCTCTTATGCTGAATTAGTTTCCTGGAGACACAAGGGAAGAAGCCCCCAAAAGTCTCCAAGGTAGAGCACGGTACTCGAACAAACAGCATGCATGGGATGGTCCTCCACAAATCCACTCACAAGTGATTTGTGTCCCCTGCCTCTTCCCAGCGACACTAACTCATTTCACTGCAAAGAAACGTCTCGCTTTTATTCCAACCAAAGCCTGCAGGACATGGCAGCCCTGACGGACTCCCTGCAGCACATCTCCAGGATCTTTCAATTCCTTTCTTTCTTCTCTCTCCTTCAAGAGAAGGCTGTACAATTTGTTCCAACTTTTCAATAGCTTTTTCCACTCTCAAAACCAAAACTGGTTACTCTTCTTTTCAGTACCACAGAAGGCTCCAGGACCATGCTCCCCTTCCAGTTCTCTTGCTGCCCTGATCCCGGGACACGACCCTCCAGCAGGGCGGACAGGGCATTCAGAGGAGATATTTTCTCCTGCTGTGGGCAGCAATGGGCAGGGTTAGAGGCCTCAAGGGAAATCACCGGCACTTCCATCTAGACAAACGCTGAAATAAGTCTGTGCTGTGCCGGAAACTGGAGGAAAAGCTCTCCTGAAGCTCACGGACGCTCGCTGCGGGCCCGGCCTGCCAGGAGATGGCGGTGTCCGCCAGCTGCCGAGGGAGCCGGGACCCACCGCCCGCTCCCCTGCCGGCAGCGCCCTGCCCGGGCCGCCCAGGTTAGGGTCACTTTTGTCACTCTCCTGTCTTGTCTTAACTGTGTCAGTTCTGTGCCGTGTCCCTGCTCCCGTCCTGCTGCAGCCTCAGCCATCCAACCCTTGCAAGGTCACCGTGCCCGTCCCCGCAGAGCAGCAGCTGTGCAATGCCATCTGGAAGGACCGATGGCTCTGCCAAGCTCCCCGCAGAGAGTCTCCCTTGGACGTGCGGGAATGCAGGCAGCTGTGTGACCAGCATGGCCCGTGCCACTTCCTGACGGCCAGCCTGAGCCCCCCTCTCACTCAAGGTCCACCTTGATGAGTGACAGACGGAGCAGTTGCTGTTTAGCTGCCATAAGGTTTCGGCTTGCTATTGCAAAGGATGCTCTGCTGTGACAAGTGTTGCAGTCACACACAGAACTGCCCTGACAGCTCTGTTACTCCCATTAAAGACACTTCTTGTTTCCAACTAGCAAACTTGGAAGCAAACATGATGTGCCATGAGTAGGGGAACTACTTTTCCACCCGTTCTGTGCAGCGATCTCTGGTCTGCTCAGCAGGCCCCATCTGCTGGTGGGTATTTTCAGGGAAAAGAGTTAGTACAGAGCTGCACTATGGCACAGCCGAGGAAAGGAATAGCTATGGATCCCCTTGCTCTTGTAGGCAGCATTCCCACTGGCCACCCATTTGCTTTTCGATGGTTACTGGGGAGGACAGGGCTAGAGCCAACATGGGGCAATGGGTCTTTCCTTTCCTGGATGGTTGTTAATGGGCCCTGGCAATGCCACCTGAATTCCTACTTGCAATGATGGGAAGAGAGGCCTGCTGTAGGGTTATCCGCCACCAATCTCTGAAGCCTGGGCTGCTCTGGTAACAAAGTATTCCTCACTTGTTTTTTTCCTCTAAGAAATATTCATTCATGCGGCAATTATACCCTTTTGTTCCCCAAAGCTCAGCAATAAGTGCTCAAAACAACTGCAAGGGATTTCAGTATTGATCAGTCTGACCTCCTGGGCCCCCATCGGTCAGGTCAGGCAAAGCAACGGCATTCAAGCCTCACAAAATGAAGGGCACTGTAAGAGTCTCCTGTGTCAGTGATGTGACAAGGATCTCCACGTGCTGACAGCAAAGGCTGCTCCGCATGGGAATGTGAGATGAAATGAAGCAGGGAAGGAATGTACAGTCCAGGGAGAGATGGAAAAGCGTTCAGAGAAACAGGCTGCTCCCTGCCAAGCAGGGTAGGAGAAGCGCTGCCATTGATGAGTCTACTCCTATGACACCAGCAGGTGAAGCTTTTCCGAGCCTGTTGTGACTGTGACCTGGGCAGGATGGGATTAACAGTGTAATACAACCCCTCTAGGTTGGCAGAAAGGGCAAGATCAATATAGCTAGTGGATTAGGCCTAGAATAGAAGTGTGTGAAGCCTTGCAGCCTGTTCAGCTTGGCTTTCTACTTCCAAATCACTTATGCAGCAAGTATGCCTAGAATGAGAAGATTATTAGCAGATCTGTGTGTACGAAAGGCTTGCGCTGCTCCTGACAGACGTTAGCACACCAATTCTTTCGGAAGAGCCCTGGTTATAGCTGGATGGGGCCAGTAGCAGGGGTGGATGCATATCCAGCAGCTGTTTCAGCTTCTTGAAACAAATCTATGTGCTTCTGCCTGGGCCGGAGAACTTGATTACAGATTATAAAAAGCCTGTTGTGTTTATGCTGGCTAAAGGCATTAGAAAGCAAAGCAGGATATTTAGGGTGCTCATTTGCATATCACTGAGGCAATGCAAGGCTTAGCTGGCTTTTGCATTTGCAGAGAGTTTTTCTGTGGATTCCCGGATCACATGGGCTTATACAAGTTCACCGACAAATAGTTCCCTCTTACCAACGGGAAAGCAGCACATTTCCATGGTTGAACATGCCTTTCAGCTCTATCCAGACAGCCTCAATCCCAGCATCACTCTTGTTTCGTTAAGTCCCTCTGATGCACAGCCCTGCACGCCTGCCAGATCAAATTATAAATACTGGGAATTTCAATGAGACTGGAACTATATTTGGAAAGGCTTAGCGTAAGCAGCAGCATGGGAGCTCCCCGTTCCTTTGGTGTTTGTAGGTCATGTCAGATGTGATGTAATCAGAGCAGCAAGGCTTTCATATAGCTTCAGGAGTCTCTTGATGCTGCTAGAGAAATGGAAATGTTGTCTATACGTGGGTCTGTTTCAAACCTGGACCGATTTGAGGCACAGCCCATATTCAGGACCATAGCGTATCTAACAAACCTGCATTAGCAGCACGTGAAGGTGGCTCAGTCTAGAGAAGGCCTGACATCTAGCAGTGACATCTACCACTGCAGTTCCTTGTTCTTTCTCTGTACTGCACACAGCACACACAGAGCTCTTTATTGCATCCCAAAGCTGAACAAAGAAAAGGTGCTAGGAAGGAAGCTGGCATTAATACTCCTCTTTCATAGATGGGGGAATTGAAGAGACTAGAGTCAGAACTTAGTAAAAGGACATTCTGCCATCTTGGCTCATGCTCTCTCCATCAGATCTTGGCCTGCAACTTGCTGCTAGCAGGGAATTAAAACTGATTTGCTGTGACACATTCAAATCCTACAATGAGTTGGGAATTAGCATTAAAGAAACACAGTCCGGGTGACTGCTGAGGGAGCAGGAGGTTCACTATGTGGGCCTGGTTGAGCCACCTTCCTATGTTCTGTCCTTCCACAGAGTTGTCCCTGTGTCAGGCACTGTTTACTAGAGATAAGGGCTGCAGATCTACATGGGGACACCAGCTAGAAAAGGGGTTCAGGAGCAACCTGCTTCTGTACTTTGCTTCTTTTTCCTACTTGTACAGGTAGTTTCTCAGAGACACTCGCTCATTTACAGGTGAAAGAAGCCGCTCCAAAAATTTGTTGTGCCAGTACAGATTTCAGATACCCTTCCCATACTGACCACATTTTGATGGAAGCTTGGCTTGGTACATGCAACCATTTTTGTCTGAGCTGGTAATGGTTTCTGAGGTCCTTGTCAAAAAAAAAAAAAAAAAAAAAAAAAAGGCTTCTAAGAAAGATGTGACCAAAAACTCTGGGACTGATCTGAGAGACCTGGAAATAGCACTCACATTCACATCAGACAGCAAGAGGCACAGGCCAGACACTGAATCACACCACCAAGACAGGACAACCCCAAAGGACAGAGAAAGTGACTGTAGAGAAGCCTGAGCTGGTAAAAAACTGCAGGGAGATAAAAGGGCAAGCAAGAGTTCAGCTGCGGGTTTCATTTGCATTGCAAATAGCGGTGAGTTAGGCAGATGAAACCCCGGACAGAACATTCATGTAAACGATTGCCTAATGCCTGCAGGGTCATGGATGTAATGTGACATACCTTCAGGTAACTTCCGCTTTGAATGCAGGTACCTGCGAATGAAAAGATACATGGGGGTAAACACACAATGAAGTTATTAAAATCCTGATTTCACAAGCATAAACTCTGGACTCTAAATCAGCCCTTCTCTCTTAAAGCACACACACATTTACAATGGCTAATCTTACAAGAAAGTTCAGGAGCCAACACTAGATGCACATGTCAGGCAGTGGTAAGCCTCATTCCCCACACAATTCTGCCATTACCTTCCTCATCCTGGCTGCTGCGACACAGCACAAATAATCTCCATAAATCCAACTCGCTCTCCAACTTCTCGTATTGCATTAAGGGAAACTGCAAGAGGCTGCCAAAGGCTATTCGCCTCCAAGAGCACTGGCTCTTTAAAGCCTTGTGTCTGCTGACCAGGACTCAGCGGCAGCTCCCATTTGGAAACCAGATTCTTTCTTTCTAACCCATGCTGGCACTGGGACATCTGAGAAGCTGCTCCGACATTTTGCTCGCTAAGACTTTGATCCCTTCATGACTTCGTCCTGGGAAATCTCTGTAGCAAAAACGCGTCCCTCAGAAACAGAATGAGGGGACCAGCGCAGGAGAGGTGAACAGTGATGGTAATCCCATCAAGAAGTGTAAGCAAATGATCCTGATATGGTGAAGGCATCAGAGGGTATTAGCTTCAATTCCTTTTTAATTCTCTTGTTTTTCCTGTTCTAGCCTGTGGTTTGTGGCTTCAGAGCACTTCTGCTCACATCACCATTTGCATCGCCTCCAGATTTGGCCCATCACAGGGATGGGAGGAAGCAGGTCTCCAGCAGATGGCACTCAGAGCTGTCCCACACCCAGGCTTGCTCTTCCATAAGAAAAAAAAATCCAAACAATGGAACATTTGCCAAAAGGAGAAAGGAAATAAAAAAGAAAAGTTATTTAACCCTGTGTAATATTTAAAGAGATTGTTATCATCTTCTAGTGGTGTATTTAACGAAGGACAGTGTGACAGTTCATATGCAAATCAACCACGATAAAACATACATTACATGTAAACTGTTATGTTTCTCCAGTCACTTTCAAACTAGGATTATCTCTGGCTATTGGTTAAGTTCAAGGAAAAGGATTAGCTACACAGGCGTAGACAAAATAGGAAGCACGGAGTAATGAATACCCAAAGCAATTCAAAGCAAAAGTCAAGCCAGAAATGCAGGTCATGGCAGAACTCAAACAGCCATCAGAAGACATATGCTTTAAATAGATTCTCCTGCCAATGGTCTCCTCTTCTCCAGAGCCAAAGATCTGCAAGCAATACCATTTTCGACTAAACAATGGCCTTGTAATACTAACTTGGCCACCTTCTACCCTGCTACTCAAGTCCTACTGTTCTGACAAAGATTGTTAAATGTTGCCTTGTAAACATTACCAGCATTTTTTGGGGGCGGGGAGGAAGGTTTAAGCATCTCCATTAATGTCTGCTCTGCTCTTCTGCCAGAGGTTTCTTCCCTCCCCAGCCAGAATCTGGCCACCCAAAGAAGTGATCTGGCACTTGGTAAAGCTAGCAGGGTGGGAACTTCTTAAAACAGCCTTGGAGAGATAGAGCAGCGAGTGGTTGTGAAATTTGGCTAACTATCCAAAGTCCTAGTGTCTGTTCTGGGTGTGCTGCTCTGCCATAGAGGGACCTTCAAAGCACTAACTGACAGCAAATTAAAGGATGTGAAGAGCTGCTCCAAGAGTGAACTAATAATAACCATTCCTGGCCACCAGAAACAGAAGCAAGGAGAGAACCAGTTCACATGGAAACATTTCAGCAGGAGCAGAGAGCATCTTTAGCACGGAAGGAAAGTTTGATTTGGCAGCAAATTAAGGAGTTTGTGCTTGTGTAAAGGTTCCAGGAGACACAAACTGTATTCTGGTTACTGAAAGGTCCTCAAGGCTGATGCCAGGCAGACCTGAGACGGGAATAACAGGCACGAAGAAACAGATTCTCTCCTTCTCCTTTTTGTCCTGAGCCAAATGCTTCAGCAGGGCTCAGTGCAGAGCTCTGGGAATGGGCTCCACCCAGCTGTAATGCTGCAGAGGAATTGCAGCCTTGCTCGTTTGTGTTTCTCAGGCAAGAGATGGCAATGAACTGTGGTTGCAGAGAGAGAGCGAGAGAAAGAAACACAAAACTCTACCTCCCGCACACGTTCATAAAACTAGCCAATCCTCTCCCAAATCAATCTTCTCGCTCCCATCTCCACCCTGCTGGAGCTGTCTCTGTGGGACACTTCCAAGTAGGGGAGAGGTTGCAGCTCTCCGTTGTTGCCATTTTGGGAATGTTGTTTTATAGATTGGGCTTGCTGTGGTTTGGGTGAAATGAAAGAGTTTGGCATAAAATCTCAAAAATTCAAACACAAACAAGCTCTTTTTCAGGAGCTTTTTCCATGTGTTTTTTTCCGGAGAGACTTTTTATAAATTCTTTTTAAACATGAAGTGATCTAAGGTGGCTTGTTCCCACCCACCCACAAGTGCCAGAGGCCAGCTGATTACAGGGCACCTCTCACGGGACCCTCTTTATGATGCCTGTAGTACATTCAGATCCACATCTGAAGGAAAGCGAGACCCTCTGCAAAGAAGAACTTCAACAGGCTGTGAAATATCTGAAGGCACCCACCATTTCTGCATTTCCCTGGGGTAGAAGCAGGACGGACGCCCTGGTGGGTGGATTTCAGTTTTGGTGGTGTTCTGTTTGATGAGAAATTGTTCATTGAAATCAATGACTTCACTCTCCAAATAGCCTCCCGTGCCAAAGGCAAAACCCTTCACTGAACTGACTGCGCTGGCTGCTGTAGAACACTGGGGAAATACAATTTTGAAGAGCATGGCAAAGAATGGATATCTTAAAGATGTGTTGGGGCTCCATTTAGAACCCTAACCTTTAATCTGCCCAATTAATCTGGTGAAACAGATGTGAAGAAGGAAGAACAGCCAGTCTCCTAGGAATCACAGAGATATTAGAAGGATATACTTGCCAGATGTTGGATGTTTGCTATCTGGAACGCCTCCTCCCTCCCTAACCGGACTTTCTGGCTCCACTTCCATGCACCCTGAACTACACCATATAGCAACATGCAGTTTGTAAAACACTGTTCAGGCACTCTGTACTCACGTGTATTGCAGTGGCAAAAGATGCTTCTGCCAGTCAGAAAAAAAGGTGTCAATGCAGAGATCTTCCAGTTGACAGAGCTACTCTGTGGCTCTGTGCTTTGGTCCCTGCACTGTCTGGGAGAAGAATGTGCAGTGTCACTGCTCCACTCACGCTGCTAGCAGCCTAGCGATGCTGGGGAGGACATTCCTTGAGGTTGTTTCTTTGGGAAAAAAAAAACTTCTTTGGGGGGGAATCCCTGCAATGCTGGTGCCCTGTGCTCAACTTTATGCTAATGGCTCTCAACAGTATCATGGAAGGGCACTGGGATGAATAAACTTAGTTTAAGGAAGGATGGAGCAGGGGGGAAGGAATGAGATAAAATCTAGGAAAACATATCCAGCTATGGGATGTGTGCCAGGCATGGGGCAGAGTCCTCTGAAGGGATGGGGCAGAGTCCTCTGAGGGGATGGGACAGAGTCTCAAAGGGTAAACAGAGGAGGCCAATTCTGCTTTAACCTTAGGGGGGCAGTCTGGGTGCAATCACAGCCACCACTCATAAAAGTTCCCCCTGGGACATTTAAGATTGGTAAAACAAAACACCAGAAGTGAGCTGGACTGTGAAAGGACAGGCTGAGACATAAGATTCTGGAACCTGTCATTTCTTCAACACTCTTCTTTATATTGCAGGGAACACAGAACTCCTGTAGGGACTAAACAATCCCAAACAAACACACCAGTGACACAGGAAATCCTTTTCCAAGATGGAGCAAATAATAACCAGTTTTGAAAAAATGATTTTCTGGGAAAAGGCAAGGGAAATACAAAACAGCACCCTGCTTTGAAAACATAAATGAGATGCCACTCATTTGAAATGCATGGGCTCCTTAAAAGGAGTGAGAGATAAGAGTCCCATTTCAGCCCCACGCTGGAAGAAATCATCAAATAAAGATGGTAGATGGGATACCATTCACTATCATCAGGCTAATCACCCAAGAAACAGCTTCCTTCCTGCTAAATACGTCCTTAAAGACTTGGCCTTGGAAATTCAATACAAGCAGAACTGTGATTTGTAGGGATGTAATACAGTTGGTGGCTTTTGAGAACTGTATCCACAGAGTCTGTGGGATTTGTCTGGACAATGCACTCTTCTTTGTTTCGATATACTTATTTGAAACTGGCATTTAATCAGTCCTCCTCTTTCAGGGAGCCTCAGTACAACCCTTCTGCACAATGCTATGTCCCATGGCATTCATAACTGGGGCATTCAATAGTCAGGCTGTGACATGTAAGTGCAACAAGGCATCGGTGGCACTCAGGCTGCATCATAATCAACTCAAGAGTGATAAAGCACTAAGCTCCCAAATATCACCTCTGCACAGTCTCATTTACAACCTACCACTGAGTTGGCGAATGTTAAGAAACATCCTGCAGGACTGAGAGGTGTTTTTCCAAATGCAATTGATGAGAATAGCCTAAGCTAATGATTCTTTGATGTAGTTTTTTATATAGCATCATTGATATAAGTTTTATGGATGCAGTTGCTATAACAACATAATGCACAGTGGTTAAATATAGCAGCTCCTATTTTCCACTCAGTTTGCTCTGCCCTAAGCTGCAAGGACTATTCTTTTCTGTTCTAGCTGGGATGAAATGGATTTGATAGCTTGCTGAAGAAAAGAAGTGGTACAGTCCTTCCCCCCTGCCTCAAAGGCCATTCCTCTCCACCCTAAGCAAGCCAGCAAAGAACAAAACTAACAGCCTCCCATTTGCTAGGCTACTGCGCAAGAGGGCTTGTTTAAAATCAAAATGCACAATGACTCATGCAAAACTAAACCACCTCAATATTACATGCGATCTCAGTGCAAACACTGTCATTTCAAAGTGCAGGGAAGAGGTTCTCAAATATTCCTGTCACATAGTATTTACCATGCTTATTACTGTAGTGCCTAGTGACTGGTCAAATGCTGAGAGGGGAATAAAGTGACCCTGATGTCACCGAAGACCTGCTCTTCCTTGTGGACACACGTACAGAATCCTGCCTCTTGGCCACAGGGAAAGATCCTGTTTTGGGGGATAAGAGAGAATGTTGTTGACAAATCAAGGTGATGGGGAAAGAAGCAGAGATACAGAGGATTGCTTCCAATTCTCCCTTCTTTGCTACAGCGTGATTTTCTTGGTTTTGGGTTGGTTTTTTTTTTTTCCGTCTGGAAGCCAGAACTGAAATACTCCCAGGGGAGACTGAAATCAAATAGCAATTTGTGTTCCTCTCCCATCCTGTTTTTTCTTATTTTTCCCTTGCAGAAGAACAAATCCACCCTCAAACCTTGGCATTTCACAGTTCCTCCCAGATCTGAAGCCTAGACACATAGCAGCAGCTGGACTTCCTGCAAGCTGTCAGGAGGAAGGTTACTGCAAGGGGGAGGGCACATTTCTTCTGAATAGTTCCTGCTCCTTTGAACATAACCTGTTTCACACACTAGAAAGAATATTTATGCCCTTAGCAGATAATACTGAGCATCTGCTCAGCTACAACCATTTCCCGAACTGTTTTGTTCCTTGAAGCTGTTCAATAATTTGTACCTCCTGAAGCAAGGAGTTGTGGGATGGGTCACACAGCCTGTTCTACCCCTGCTCGTGCAGCAAGTACTCTCTTAGGCAGAAGGCATAAATCTATCTATCTCCCACAGACTGTGAGCACCCACAAGAGCTGAGGATCACTGCACCAGCCCTCTGCTTCATCTTTTCCACTTACAGCTACAGTGGAGGCAGAATCCTGCAGATCTTGTTTAAAGGTGGTTAATAAATACATTGCACGTGATACCTGGAGGGGAGAGTTCATTTGCCTTTTTCTTGCCATGTAGCACTGGGGCCCCAGGGGCAGCAACCGCTGCTCTGCAAAGCCCTGCTGGCAGGGAGGTACGTGAGAAGCCTCAGCATATGCTCCCAGCGCTGCCTGTACTAGCCAATATGTAAGAACTCATCAGGGCACTGAAAATCAGGAGTGATACAGTCACGCTCTACTTCCTCCATGACACAAACTGAAAAATAATGAGGGCAAGCAAGCCACTAAAAATAAACTTAACCTTTCAGTGGCCACAGCATCACTCCTGCCGCATGTAGATGACTCGGCCACCATGCTTATTTCTGCTGATTCAGGACTGGAAGAGAGACAAGACACAAACCAGCCCTTCGTTAATGAGAGCTGCTTATACTCTGGTGTCCCTATCAGCATGTATCTCATCAACCCAGGGCAACTGTAGGCTAAGGACTAATGCAAAGGTCTGAGTTCAAGGGGCTTGGAGATAATTAATACTTCCTAGTAACATACTCTGAGATGAGAAGAGGGTTAACATCCCCACTGCACCCACAGGAAACCTAAAGCACGAAGGTGGGAAAGTGATTTTTGCACAGCCACAAAGCGAGACAACAGTAGAGCTGGGATCAAAATCGAGAGTATTCCTTAACTTTCTCATGCATAATTCAGCTGCTAGCTTGTTTTCCCTGTTTCTTTTCAGGATGTAGGGGGACACCTAACAATTTGCCCTCTGCTCCTATTTGCAGGCCTGTTCAGTAATTGACTGAGCAAACAGAGGTCCAGGCAGCTGGAAGCTCTCTAGTCCCTCTGTGCCAATGGTGTGAGCATCGGTCATCAACCTCTGTTCCTCACTCACTCCTCAAATAACACTGTGCCAGAAAGCATCTCCCCACTTAGCCCAAACACACTGTTTGCTTTAACTCCACCCCCCTTTCAGAAGTTGCTGGGAAAAGCCATGATCCCCTCTAGCACTGAATTCCAGCCATCAGATAGCATCAAAGACTCGCAGCATCTTCCCAGAGGAGCTCAGTAGGTCACAACACGGGTTCTGTGGCACTGTAGCTTTCTCTAGGCAAGCGAGAAAGGCAAATCACTGTGATGTTGTTAGCAAGGAGAGCAATTTGAATCGCACAGATGATTCAGAAAACAAATGGGTGCTAAAAAGACACGGTATAATTGCAGAGAGTTCTTCTCATGCCTGGGAAAGGCAGGGAAAGCTCTGGAAGAGATCTCTTTAGGACACAATGAGGTCTGAATGAGCAAAGGGTTAAAATAAAATACAGTAGCTGCCTTGCCAGCAATACGTGGGTGATTTTAATACAAGGGATTTTTGTCTTGCAACCATCTCACATCAAAGCACAGAGACAGAGGTTCTCGGAACGTAAAGAATAATGTGGTGAAGGAACGAATTGACTTAGGAATAGTGGTAAATAGGGACAGCTCCAGTGAGAGCGCAATGTCCTTGGGTCAGAGAGGTAAATTCAGGTACCCGGACGGGATGGCAACATGCTCTGGAACAACACTGCAAACTTTCCAAAATCCAACTACCGCAAGCTCAGGCATCAGCTGTTCACACGCTCTCCTCAAACTAGAGGTGCAAAGTGATCTGTGGCATATTTTAGTGTGATCGAGAACAGGAAGGGCAAAGAGGGCCCAGTGAAAGGGAGACTGGCAAAGCACCAGCAGATGGAATAATAAAGGATGCTGTAAGTCATTTACAGAGCTGTGAGAGTTTCTCCAAACAGTACCTTGTCCCATAGCCTGGCATTCAGTTATATCAGTGAAGTTAATACCGCTTTTGGCTCTAGCTATTTGTTTTCTGCTTACACACAACCACGTTCACTCTGTACCACACAGTGAGGCATTCGGTGAAGTGTGCAGAACACTGTACCTTAAAGCAGTGTAAAGAGAAATGTGGTTGGCATGACCACTCACTCCTCCCGCATCAAAGGTTACCACCTGCAATAAAACCAGAAAACAATAATCGTTTTGAAGAAGGAGAATGTGCAGTTACCAACTTTGACATCTAACACAGCATTGTCCCAGCCCATTTTATCTAAAGAGTTGTTTTTGTGTTACACAATGAGGCCTTGTGTGTGAACTCATGCTACAGAAACACAAAACAAACAAGACACTCTGGAACTAGATGACTACACAGTCTAACAGCTTGAACAACAGAAGGATGACAAATATTGTGTTCCTACTGGCAGGATGCACTTGTTACTTATTACAGGGCCAAAAGGTTACTTTCAGAGTGATCTGTGGCAAACTTGTTCCTGACCCAAGAGGTCCAGCTCTATGAATCACTCTCTCCTGGATCTGAGAACATACTAGAATGCCTGCGGATGACGGGGTGAAATTATAGTTTGTTGTACTGTGAATCAGGACATATTGCTTTAACAAGAGCAACACAATCACATACTACTGTCCTGACTGTAAAGAGGCTTCATCACAGGATAACACGGTGATAAAATAATCTGATATGAGAACAAGCCTTTTTGAAGAATTAGCTGACTGCATTTTTTGTACAACCAAGTCAGGCTTTTTGCTGAATAAGAAGATCATATTGTTTATTGCTTCTCTGCAGGGGGAAATGGGAACTTTGTAATGCAGAAGTAATGTGTGAACACAGCACTAACAAGTCACCGTCCAAAGCACAGAATACTCTTGGCTCCCTGCCCTCAGACCTACCAATAACATGTCAGGGGTGAAGGATCCACCCTATGGGCTCACTGCACAGTACTGTGGAGCAGGTACTTAAAGGCTCCTGATTCCAACCTAGAAGACAAACTGGCAGTGCAAAGTGTGTATGCACTGATAGGCTTTCCAGATGGTGGAAGTGACAGTCCTTGGACAGTTTAAAGTTAGTTTTTTTGCTGTGGGAGAAGCCAGGCAGCAGAGCTCTCCACAGCTCCCTTCTCTGTGACCAGGAAGAAATCATAACCTCCCCACATTTCAATCAATGTCTGCTTCCTTGCCAGCTTGTTCTCTCTTCAGGGAAGGAAATGCTACTGCCTCACTTACTCACCACAGCTCCTTTCTCAAAATCTATTTTATATGCAGGGCCTGAAGTACTGGGGTAAAGATCAAGGGAAGATCAAAAGCCACCCTGCCCGTCCTGCAACTTGCTACTCCACCCTCCAGCAGGAGAGGCCCTCTCAAACACAGGGGATATTGTGTAAAGAGGGAGAGGAAACACAAAGACAGTGATAAGAAATACTTCAAAAACCACAAACTCCAGAGAAGCCTGCTTATAAACACATCCACCCAGTACAAATCCACAGTTAGACTTTCCACTTTGCCCAGTGGCTGTAATAATGCTGCCACCAAGCAGCGGGTTATTCACTGCTGGCAGGAAGCTGTGGGACCCAATTTGGTTTCGTTCAGGTACAAAGAGGCCTTTTCTGGTCAGCCCCCATATAGCCTATACAAGGAGAAAAATGTCTTTGCCTATGGCTGCTTTTGCTGTCCATCAGCATTACCTGAGCGGCTCTCTGCAGGGACGGCGCAGGCTGGCATGGTGTTAAGCCCTCCCTGAGGATATCAGCTTTTGTAGTAGCTCATCTGGGAAAGACATTATTAAATTCTGTACAGCTCAGGGAATGAGCTGTATTTTTATCTGTATTTTACAGATAAGAGAAAACATGCTCTGATGTCACTCCTACCTAGAGTGGCACTTTCCTATGATGACAATGTACCCCACTCACTGCAGGCAGAATAAATTCTTATGCATGTGAATAACAGTGTGAGTCTGCTAAGGGCTGGACTTGCACTAAACCCTTTTACTAAATGGTGACAGGGAGAGGGTTTGTCTTTTGCGCCTGGTCATTGGTTTTTATGCGACCCGAACAAACATAACATTTTTAAGACTACTACCCTGCTGTCAAATGTGGTCGAAATTAGCCAATGGGCTCTGAAGTCTTTTGAAACATGCATGTGCACATACATATAAATACAATTGCATTACTCTTGTTTCCTAAGGAAACCAAGCTAAAAACCCCAGGCAAGCCAAAACACACATTTTTCCTTCTATGGAAGGTACATGAGAACAAACCAGAAGATTGAGATAAGAGATGATAGTGAGCAGACTAAATAAGCTAATCGTTGTTTTGAGAAAACTGGCTCAGGCCAACTGTGGAAGCACAAGGCTGGGTTAGGAAATATTCTTGACGTGGAAATTATCGGTTCAGAAACACCTTTGGAGGTTTTTCTTCTCCACATCTGTTTTGAAATAGGAGCTGCTGTTCTTAGTGCTGCTGGGCTTACGTAACTTCCGAACTAGCTAAAGAGACTGCAGAGAGTTAATTCTCAACTGATATTGTCTAATTAACTGTTAGGACATTGCACCTGAATTGCCTGTCTCTTCAAATATACAAATTTCTAAGTACAATTCCTAAGGTAGCTGCACACTGACCTGGCCACGGTGGCATTCACTCTATCTGCAAAGAGACCACCTTTGGAATATTGGTTCCTCACCTTTAGAGATCCCTCCCAGAACACAGGCTGGCTCTGACACAGTAGTGATGTCCCACCTACCCAGTACGTAGCTTCTAGGTCTGTTGTCTAAACAGGGCACTGATTCCACAGCATCACTGTGCTGCTCGTGACTTAAAGCAGGCAGCAATCACATGGAAATATATTCCTCTGGCTTCAGGGATCCATTTCATTGATAACAAATCCGAATTTCTTTCTCACATGCTGAAGATAATTTTCACACGGGAGCATCTGCTGCTTCTACATAGAGCAGCTAGCTGGTGTGCTTGCTTTTAACAACTAAGCTGAACCAGGCTGATGATGAAATCAAGCAAACAATCAGGGCAGGATGAGAAAACCTGAACATCTTGAAACCGTCTGGGTTAAAAACAGGCTCAGCCAGTTCTGGGAGCAAAAGGCTGGGATAGGAAATATACTTGATGTGGAAATTATTGCTCAATGAAATCTTTAGGGCAAGAGGGAGTTCCCTCCCCACACCTGTTCTGAAATGGGAGCTGCTGCTGTTGGTGTTGCTGGGTTTTCTTCTGGGTGACCTTGGTATTCAGGAAATGGAACTTTCACTAGGGGAAGCCAGAGCAACAGCCAAGACAAACAGGTCCAGAAATCCCTTCCGGAGGGGGGAGAGCACAGAGGAAATTACTCAATTACTAGCAGAAGAGAAAACTCCTGAGAGGTCTGGAGTCCATACTCCCTCTACACACCATGTGCATTGGAGGAAAAAAGCACTCAAAGCTGTGGGTCTCCCTCACTCCTTCTGGCGTCATCCAGTGCTTCAAACAGAGCACACATCTGCTCAAGTAGACTGGTGGGGATAGGAAGGTCTCTTTCCTTTTTATGAAAGGACATCCCATAAAATGCCATAGCAAGGAACTCCATTTCTAATGGCCTTCCTTTGAGCAGCATTTCATAGGCCTGACTCACACTTGCTGAGGCCAGTGACATTCAAACCCCCTTTGAGTCTCTTGTGTGTTTGGAGATGTCTCTTGTTGCTATTACATCAGAGAAGCTCAAGGTTAAAAAGAATGAACTGTATGAAAAAGGAAAAATCTAATCATGATCAACATTCCAGCATCTACTAGGTTTAAGCTGCAAGTGTGTATGTCACGCACCAACTCTTAGAATGAAAGGTCCTGGAGGTCTCCCACTCACGAACCCCAAAGCACACCTGAGGAGCCTGCAACGTAAGTCAGGAAGGGAGAAAAAGGGATGCCAAAGTCTGTCCCAGCTCTGTTGCCTCCTCTAGCAAACTCCACGCACTGTACTCTGTATCTGGTGTTCTGCAAAAGCATTTAAAATCCTCTACAAACATCCCACATCCAAATGCTTCTGAATTTTAGGAGCGTAAAGACCAAGATCCAAAACATGAGAGCTGAACTCACCCTCACAAATATACCTCCATCTTGAATACATTTGTAGAAGGATCTGGCTTTCTAGGCTGACTTCGAGCTGACCCAAGACAACGGGACTCTTCCACAAAGAGTTGTATGGATGATGTTTCCATCAATCCATAGTGGAAGGCAGCTTGTAAGAACGTGCTATTGCTGAATTCTGCTCTTGGCACTGCATCTGCCCCAAGCACAGTCTGAATGTCACCTCCTAATCCAAACTCTGCTATCACCAAACCTGAGATCCTGAAGAGCAGGATTTCATAATCTAGAGCCTGCCTGGGGCTCACACAATACTATGTAACTTATTTTTTTCCACACTGAATACTTTCTAATCTGGATCGAGACAGACTAGCCTTGGCTGCCTCTCCCAGCAACACTGGCTTTTGCTTATAAATCCAGCAGGCAGGAAATAATTTCCCAAGTCTATAAATTAGTTTTGGCTTTGAGTACACCAACCGTTAATTTGTGTGTCTGCACTATTTAATGTAGAGCTTGGATGAAATATGTCCCTGTAGCTCTCAAAAAGATTGAGTTACTCATGGACTTCCAGGGCAATTGAAGAAACGAGTAACTATGCAATGGAACAAAACTACGCAGAACGTGGTAGGTGACTCCTTGCCTTGCAATCTTTCCTTTCAGACATGTTGTAATTGCAGCCTGCTTCTCCACTGCCAGATGACACATATGTTCTGTAAATAAAAGATACCATTGTCTATGCTATGACTATGGGGAGAACTGGGGAAAGTTTTCCCACTGGGATAGCGAAAACAATACATGTCTTCCAATCACGTTAACTCCATTAAGATAGCTTGCAGTGTTTGAAACCCTGTCAGCTTACATTTTGACAAAACTCTTTTAACATGTTAAGACAATTCTATCAATTTCAACATTACTGAAAAATAGACTCAGTTTACCTTTCAAGGCAAGGCCATTGTCTTAGGACAGCAAAGGTGCTCCCAGAGTGGCTAACAGATGGCAAACTCTGAAGTTTTAAAATGCACAATGTTCAACAAAGGTAATTAGGTGCTTGCCTTGCTGTTGGCAAACTAGGTCTGCTCCTAAATGAATTGTATTACAGCAAAAATCTGAGACCTGTGTGATTACTTGGGACACTTAAAATAATGTAAGTTTACAGAGCAGTTCATTACCACCATCCCCAAGAAGCTGCTTCAGTTGCCTTTGGTACTGCTGGCATGTTCTGCTGCAGTAGTTTGTCCTCACTGCTGCTCAGGGAGGTACTGAGGAGAACGCAGCGGGCCCTGCCGCGGTGTTCCTCGTTACTACAGCTACACCCGACACCCGCAGCACAGCAGGGAGAGAACCAGTGATTGTGCATGTTTCTTGCTTTCAAAACCCTGCACTGTTAGCGGCAGACTCCTGCCTCCCCCAGCACAAACAGCTTGAGTTTAATTTCCTCTGAGGCAAAGATCTAACCCTTTCTAACCATCTAGAAGAAGTTCTAATGTTTTCAGAATTTCTACTGGGATTCTAGTGCGCTTGTCCTTGTGCCCCTGAGAGTCACAAACATGCAATACAAATCCTCTTGTGTTAGGAGCTTTCAGATTAGATTAAAACCTATCTATTCATGGGGCCAAAAAGGCACAAAAGGAGTTCAGGAAAACTGCATTTGTCTCTGTGCACAGCAATGAATTTCATGGAAAATTAGCCTCAGAATCAATACAAAGTTGGATGCAAGATGCTGTTTTTTGTTCTCATGGGGCTTTCATGCTACAGGAGATGTGGTTTCTGGTTCTGTGAATTGCTGAAAGGCTTTAAGAGTTTTGTGACTTTGCTTCTAACCAGTGAGTGACAGTGACATGCCCGATCACAGCAAAGTTCAGTAGAAAAGAACAGAATAGAACCTTTTCCATGCTTAGGCCCTTATTCTGGTTTTGTGGGAAAAAAACCCCAAACTACACCAGTGCTAGAAAATCTCCCCGGTTTTAATAATAATAAATAATTCTTTATTATCTCTTAATAAAGAATATTAAAATATTCTTCAATCCCAACCTATAACCCTGCTAATCTAGTTCTCTAACACACGCCTGCCAATGTACTTCAAATCTAAGCCTAAACGTAACCCTAAATCCCAGATGGGATCTCTTCATCAATGAAACGTAGCAACAGGGGCAAAATGGTTGCTTTCAACTGTAGAAAACATTTGAGGAGTTGGCAAAGCAAAATTCCTCCACTGTTCATTTCTCACTGGGAAGGAAAGCAAGATCTACAGACAGAAAAGATACATCCAAACTACACCATCATCCTTTTCCATATTTTTCAGTAGTGCAATTCCAGTTGTTCTGAAGTTCTAGCAGTTGTTTGAAGTGTTCGAAAGAGGATCAGAATGACCGTGTCTTACTTGTCAAGACATAGGACCTGTACAAATACTCACAAAAAGTCTTAAACTGCAAAACGCAAAATTGCTTTCAGGTATCACTTTAGACCTGAAATTCAGCTGGGCTTATTCAGAGCATCTTCTACAATTAACGAACCTCAAGATCTACTACAGTGAAACTTATTAGTTCCAACATATTTTGCAGTTTTTAAATAATTTGAAGCTTTTACTTCAGTGAAGGTTGGTGACAGTACAAACCAAAAGAGGCTTCATAGGATCTAGCTAGAGAAATGGATAAACATTATAAAGCAAATATTTCAAAATGAGTAAGTATACTCTCTCCCTGTCCTCAACTATTTCACAAAAACTCCAGAAGCAAAATCCTAACTTCAAAGACTTCAGAGAAAGCTTTCAGAGGGAAGGAAAAAGCCTAGAACACCAGCTCAAAAGTAATGTGGAAATTGCCAATGCTGTATGCAGAAAGTCTCACATTACCAGGTTGATGCTATTGGTTTCTATATGCTTTAGCACAAAGGCAGCCAGGAGCTGTGTGTCCCATTCAACAGCAGGATTATCCGGAAGATCCCTGAAAATGAGAAGTACAATTAGTCACTTCACTCCTGAGAACTTTATAAAGATCATGCTAGAAACGAGAGATCCGCTTATCAGAGAATGAAATCAAGATACCTTTATTTACCATACAAAACCACTAAACCTTACTTAAAGAGTCTTACAAGCTTGTATATCGGAGGGTGAACGGGAAACAGCAGTTCCAACACCCTCCTCATAGATTTGGCAAGGTCTCCTTTTCTTCTTACCATTAAGGTAGACTTTCTGATTGCTTTACTTTAAGCAACATCTATTTTGTTCAATGATTCTTGTTCTCTATTAATGCCAAACAAATTTCTTTCTCTCTTTATTTAAAAACCCTTTTAAAACAGATTTTCCTGTAAGACTTTCCAATCATAATCTATGGGTGAACTATATATGAAAAGTAAGAAGCAAAATCCCGCTCTCATTTATACAGGAATAACCCATTAACCTCAACCAGAGGACAATAGAGCTATAATTATATTGCATGGATTTGACAGTAGTTCTTCATCTGTTTATTTTATGCTTTGCATACCAACTGGGTATGCAAACCATACTGTGACTGAATACTCTGCCTGGGTATTTTAGATTGCAGGCTCCTAGGGGCAGGGACAACGAGCCAAATGCAAAATAACACCAGGCAGCCAAGAGAATGATTCCATATTTACACAACCGAGAGCCGAGAGCCGAATTTGACCCCCCAGTCATTATGTTTGAATGATGCCAAGAAAACATTGCTTGCAAAGTTAAAAAGGTTATTAGTAACAATAGGATAACACACAGCTGCTAAAGACCAATAATGACATGTTAAACCGGTCTTTTTCTCAGACCTTTGCTGTCCTCTGATAGTCTGATAATTGCTGTGAGGTGGTTTAGCAGAAAAGTGACTACACGGCCTTCTCACACAGAGGCTTGGGTTTGGATCTGAACTGATCCAGCTGTTTGCTGCAGAGAAGAGGCGCTACCTCCCAACACTCCTCCAGCCTTGCTGACTCCCCAGACAGCAAGGACAGTAACATCTGCAACAAAACAACAGGAAAATGTCTACTTGGCACATTCCAAAGTAGAGCTCAGCCTGGCTCTTCATGAGAGGTCTCCTGGCCACAAATTTTCCCACTGCTGTTAATAGTAGTACTAGTAGGAGGAAGAGCCTAAAGTACAAACTGTCCATTATTAGCATTTCACCCCTTGTGTTACGTACTCCTGTTCAGCACAGGCCAAAATAATGTACTATTAGAAACCCCAGCAACAAGGGAAGGCGTTTCTACATTAGTGTACACATCCTAGCTATGGTCCCTGTAGTGGTATTACAAACAACAGAAATTTTTTTTGTTGTTTGTAGTTCCTTCTCGTATAGATAGCATCTTTGCCTGATGTATATAAGACATTTGAATTTCGTCATAGGAAAGATTCTTTGGTTCACCTGGTGGCTGTCTCATTAACTTAACAAACCTGTACCTCACCTGCTCAAGTAAAAATCTTTCACATCTCGTGTTTGAAGAGGAAGTGGCCCTGTTGACCCCGAAGGTATTACAAGTCCCACCACGTCACAGCAAGATTTAAATGGAGCACCATTTTTAAAATTTTTAAAAATTGCTTCAACTAGAACATCCCAAGCAACATGCACACTGAGCAGAGTCTAAGTGCAAGTCTAACAGTGCTTCAGTTGTTCGAATGGTCCATTTGAGGTTATGTCAAGGTTTAATCTGATAATATTAAAGTAGCAAATTAGTCCAAAAGGGATTCTTCACTGGCCACTTACCATACAAATATCATTTCCCTTTTTGGACAGGAGTTAAATGGAGCTGTGGAGGAAGTGAAGAGTCCCATTAAAACAGGAGGGATGCTCTAACAGTGAGAGGTCAGAAAAAAAAGTAGGGCTTGGAATTTATGATGTCCAGGAGGCTTTGGCATCATAGCCACTGCACTCAGCTTTACTGGGCTGTCTCCAAAAAGGCTGCCGGGTAGTGGAGCAGGTTTTAACTAGTTTAGACAGATAAAGATCACCCTCGTTCAATGGAAATGAACAGCTGGAGGCAACGGTTTAGAATCCCTGGAAACAAAACAATCTGAAGGCATGAGCAAATTAACTCCATGAACACTGAACTGATTAAGCAGAAATATTCTGCAAAAAATTCAGCTTCTACCCACTTACTGCTGCTCATGGAGAGACCGCTCACTCCCAGTAAGGAAAAGGAACTATTTTTCTTGCGTATTTGTCAGGCACCAAAGACAGAGAAGCTGATCTTGCCAAACAAGACACACATGTACGTAAGCACATTCATAACTCATTAATACCCACGATGGCCCACTGAAGTATTCTTAGCTCATTCTGCAAACACGAAAAGTGACACACAGGTTAAATGACATGCCCAAAGTCACCCAGAGAAGTCAGCAGCAGAACTGGCAGTGCATTAATCTAGATTGCTCCATTGCTCCAGGAAATTACCTTTTTTTTTTTTTTTGGTAAAAGTTTGTATAATACTTTGTAAAGTTGAAAATCTAAGTGTTACCATGATAGTAGGGACCCCACAGAAAGCATGAGACCAATAACTTTCTGCCTGTGCTCTGGATATCAATAATTGGGTCCAGGTAAGGATGAAAAGGTGACTAAGAAAACCAAGTTCATATACACCCTATAGCAACGCACGCAAGACATGTTCTTAGAGGAGGTCTCTACAAGCCCTAGGAACTTTTTAGGGGCATATAAACTTTGAAAACTGCTGTGGTTCACAAAATCATCTATTTAGCACAACATATTTTTCCCACTATCATAAATCAGTCCTCACCAAACCTGAAAAGTCAACTGACTTGCTGAACTATTGAAATAAATTGCATTTGTTGTGTTTTTACCTTGAGAACTTAGTATCAGAAACATTCAGCATTTAAATGGTTAAGTCCACACTGCCTTTTTGGCTAAGGCTGATAATGCCTCTGAGCTCAAGGTCGAAGGGCTGAGATAAAGGACTATAAAGGAGTGAAAATTAGCGCATTCCCTGGAGCAGACTGGAGCTTGTCCCAGGTTCCCACCCGCCCTCCCTGTCCTCTGCCCCAGAGAGCTCCTTGCTGCTGCTGTCAGTCAGTGCAGCAGATCAAGATATAAATCCTGCACTGGAGGGGCCTCCCAGGTCATACTGCTGGAGGGTGCTGGTGGGAAGGGAAGAGGGGTTTGGTCACTTGGCCTCATTCCCACCAGACTATTATGGTCATGAAGTGATGTTTTTGGACATTCCACATGACTGATACTGAATCCAGGTGGCTGCTTGGATGCTGCCCTTGTTGACCAGAAAAAAATAGGGAGACACAAAGAAGAAGCAAAAAAAAAAAAAATTAAATGGAATAAGGGTCCAGAAATGTTGTTTTCCCAGCTATTTTCAGTGAAAGACACTGTACAGAGAATTTATAGCTGTGCAAAGGGAACTAGAGACTGAAGAGTGAGAGAAATGGAGAACTATGGTGCTGCAGTTGCTGTAGCGTCTGCCTCTGCTCGCTGATTTCAGCAGGACCAGTCACAGGAAACACTGTGTTCTGAAAACAAAAAACCCTGTACCTTTCTATTTATCCATCCACTGTGGGTAGTCTGAACCAGACAGGACCTCTGGTTTTCTCCTTCTCACCTCCTTGCTTTCCTCCGTGCCAAGCTGAGCAGACAGAGCAGACACTGGCACCCACAGTTCCCCTTCCCAAGGTTTGCACAGGAAGAATATGGTGGATGTCCTGGATATTCTGGCCCAGGCACCAGAGAGCTACAAGGGGGCCACAGCAAATCACGTCAGCACGTTAAACCAAAATTCAACCTTGTGTGGGTCTTGCCCAGCAGTCTTACAGCTGGCTGAATGAAAGAAACGTTAAAAATCACTGCCTGATGCCAGCTCCTCTCCAGGCCTCCTTCTCTTGCCTGCTGTGGGCTGTGGAGCGTAGCTCCAGCCTTGGCCATTAAAACCCCGTGCATGTTGCCAGTAATGCTGTCTCTGCCAGTAGCCTGGGCAATTTTGTAGGGTCATCTTTCTAGGAACATTTGGGCTCAAGATGGCTAGATTCCTGTCATTTGGAAGGTCTCTTTTGGCCAAGACACAGATTTAAAAACCTTCACAGATATATATTGCCAAGCTACACCCTTCTTACATGATAGACTGCTCAATCCCTGTCCAATTTTCCACTGCTCATCTTCCACAGATCTTTTAGCAACAGCCAGTGCATTTGTATGTACAATCTTCTTTCAAAGTCTTCTGTGGAATTTCTTCTGCTCGTGAATTAAGCTCTCAGGATTCCTCTAAAGGTTAAGTTAAACTAAACAGTTAGTCTATGTGATGTCCACGTGGCTTAACAAACAGCAAATGGGCTGTCCTATATGGGACACTTGCAGTTAGAATAACCTTGAGATCTGTCCCTCCTGCAATCTGTTGAATCGGGCAATCCTCAGGCCCCTGGGTGCATTATGAAGCCGTGCCTCTCGTTATGTGACAGTTACGCTGAGGGGGACTGGAAGCGCTCTCTGCCTTGACATGAAGCCTTTATAGGTGGCAATAGGGAAGGGAGTAGAGTGGCAATAGGGTTCCTTCTAGAAGATGTTTAGGTCTCCATTAATACATTCTGAGACACCAGAGTAAAACTTTCAAGGTACTAATGTGATTTTCTATTCCACTACACACCAAAAGAGTCAAGATGAAAGAGCTTTCCCATTTCTTATTGCCTTTTTATCCTGCAGCATGACCTTAATCAATCCAAGCCTAAGGACCAAGAAACATTTTTGCATATTTTTTCCTCCTTATCCCTACTCTCCCCCATGAATGATTTTATATTAAATCAGCACAAAGGTCGGTAGATTGATGGTGAATTACATAGGAAACAGGTGAACTGCTGTGCACTAAGTTCCCAGCTGAGAACAATGACCACAATGTGTTTGTTGGAACAAAGGATGCCCTTTATATAAAGTTAACTGTATGAAATGAACATCTGGGCAATTGAAACTGGATCAAAAAGCAAAAGATCCCACAGAACAAAATGACGTGAGTGCACAATTAGTGAAAAAGCCATGTGATGACTAGAGGCAATCAGTGACCTTTATATCATGGCATCAAAGTAATTGAAAAAACTGTGTAAACAGAAATTATTTCATGCTCTCTAAAGTAGAGCAGAGAATTTTTATTTTAGAGATTACACTAAGATAAGTTAAGACATGCTAGCCCTAGATCTTGAAGCAGAGCCTCTAAATCCTTACATTAATAACTATTTATAAATTTCTACTCCTATAATGGCCAATTACAGACAGGAGGGAAATATTGCTGTTAGGCTGCATGTACATCTCTGATTCAATTGAAAAGAGCCCACTTAGACAGACGATCAGCATCTTGCAACATCATGTTATACAGAGAACAGATGCTGTGTGCTTATTGGAACGTAACAACCTACAATTTAGGAGAGAAATGGACTAAAGCAGAATCCTAACTGTCAAATGAAAAGCCACCTACGACAAAGAAGCTCAAGCTGAAATTTTTACACGAGCAGCTTCCTCCCTCTCCTCAGATTAAAGATGACAAATTATTCTGAGATTTGTATTTTAAGATTGGAAATAAGAACCTACGGTTTGGTATAAGTAGAGGGTAAAGGTAGTGGTGAAAATGTCAGCGACTGGAATATTGAAAATAAAATACACCTCAAATATTTCACAAAAGAAGAAAAGCAGAATAGACATAATCCTTTTCTCCCATCCTTAACTTTTGTAATGTGTAAATTTGGACTTACCTTATACAAATTTCAAAGGTAAATTAAGTAAGTTTAGATGCCAGGTAAGTGCAGACGTCACTAATGTGGCCATACCAGGCAGAAGTCGTGAGTAATGGGAAAGAACACAAAGACAGAGAGCACTCCATTCAGCTTGCTCAGAAGTCCAGGCAAGCCGTGCATGCCTCTCCACTGAGCTACGTAAAAACACACTGCACCTCTGACAGATAATATTCTAAGTACTTCTATAACTCCCCAAAGGTAAATGCTAATTAGATCTCTGGGGAACAAACTTTTTGACTTGGGTATGATCATGTGTTCCTGTTTGAGAAATCAGTATCCTTTGGGTTT
The DNA here is from genome assembly GCF_964199755.1 of Larus michahellis. NCBI lineage: Eukaryota > Metazoa > Chordata > Aves > Charadriiformes > Laridae > Larus > Larus michahellis. The sequence continues at coordinate 5,399,275 of NC_133902.1, read as the reverse complement.
AAATTCAAAAGAATTATTACAGAACACAGGACTGCTTGTTTGCAAAGAGCTATCCAAATGTCCCTGTACTAATTTATTTTTTTTTTTAATGAATTATTGATGATTTCTCAGCAGAGTTTAATGTCTATTCACAGAGATGACACAATTGCTTATCATAATTTGAAATCTGGTATTCATTTGACGTCTGTGCCTCAGCGCCTTGTTGATAAATTACAGCACAAAGCTCTGCAGGAACAAGTTCATATTCAGTGTCTTTAAGCGAAAACAATTGATGGTGCCTTTCAGGAACAGAAATGCATAGAACGTACAGTGGCTAAAGCTAGTTTTAAAAAGTAACTTTCAAAAACTAGTTTGGAGAGGGCATTGGGCCCTGCTGTGTAAGACAGGAAACAAAATTCAGCTCAACTAATTCTGAATTGATTGCTGATTTAGTCACAGCTTTCCTATCTTCCACTTTTCACACCTGTGAAATGGAAATAGTTATGTGTTCACACCGAAGTTTGAGATCCTTCTAAGAAAAGCTTTATGTCTGTTCTCTGATTTCTAGATTGAAATCTAAAACATACGTCTTGGCAATCCTGGGCACTGGGAACCCCACAAACCTGTCCTTTACTCCCTGCATTGTCTTCCCATGGAGTATGGAATCAAGTTCAGCATCTGAGTCCTGACTTGAAGGCCTGTCCCGAAACATATAGAAGACAGCATGAAGCTCCAAAATGATGAATACAGTGAACAGTTCTGCCCCTGTGGTGCAGAGGAACTCTGCAACAAGGATAACGTCTGCTCAAGCAGTTAGGACTTCCCTAGGGGCTGGTGCCAAATAGTGAATGGACTCCCAAATCAAGTGTCATCACAAACCGCTCTGCTTTCAGCTGTAAATACCAGGAATACTCCTTGGAACATATCCCTTCTAGCAGAAACACAGCAATATTTACATTTTAAAACTCCCCAGACTCTCCAGTGCACATCAGAAAGCTGAGACATGTGGGACAAATGTTATCCTAACAATAGAGACCCCGTTTGCCAAACCACATGACAGGGGTTTGGGTGTGTCACCTACTGGGCACCTTGCTTTGGTCACGTAGTGGCAAGGTGTCACTGTGCAATACTGCAGCTAAGCAAGATGACTTCTAGTAGGGTCACACTGGTGGAGAACAAGATTTACAGCATGTATCTACAACTCCTTGTCTGATTCTTGGTCTCACACAGCAAATCATGTCTGTGGCTGACATGCACTTAGTGCGCAGCACTGCCCCAACGCTGTGCTGCAAACATATGAGCTGCAAGAGGAGAAACAAGACCTGGAAGTCTCACGTGCAAGTTAACTCATGTTAACTCATGTTAACTCTGTTATTACGTTATTACTGTGCTGCTGGAACATGTTCAGGAGCTGGTGTGAAGAACACATCAGAACCTCTGCAGTCGTCATCACTGATTGATCAATCACATAAGGCAATGAGCTCTGAATAGCTTGCTGTCACACACAGCTTTGAATTCAGCTTCCAGAGGAAGGAGGGGCCTCTAGTTCATTCACTCCAACCTATGCTGAGAAGCCCTAGCTTCAATTAAAGCAGAAATCTGCAATGGGTTATTTGCAAGAACCATGCAGTGCCATGGAGTGTATCTGGATCCCTGGTATAGTAACAAAACAATTAAGTTCAAGTCCCTAAAGAGAATTCTTTAAAAAACAAAGCACTTCCGCCCTTACCTTTCACCCTCAAGTTGGGTGCTGTGTTTTATGCTACTTTTTATTCCCAACTTTCATTCACATTTGAGTTGCATTCATTTTGCACATACACTACATGCCAAGCCAAGGCCAGTTACAGCCCTTTGTCTCTGACAGCCATTATGTGACCAGAATACACTATGTGCCATCAACTGAGTGGGGCCCACAGATCCCACATCAGCAACACATTTTCAGCCAGCCACCATTTAGCCTGTTTCTAGCACAACCAGCAGTTTCCAGCACTACAGACTGCCAGAAGTGACTTGCCAAGTGCTGGGCAAGAAGCCTCCCTTTCATTTTATAGAAGCTGGACTTCTGTGTGATCTGTTGGGGGCCATTAACAGAGTTCACTGAAAACATCAGTCAGAGGCCAGACTTAGTCGTCTCATGAGATTCGGGGCTGCCATGCTGAATTGTGAATCAGCAGTTCCTCCTCTGGCCCACTGAAATGTGGTTTGGGCAGCAGACAATAGCACAGTGTGAAATGAAGTCAATTCCACTGACATCTCAGAGAGGTATCCAGGAAAGTAGACCATTGAAGTCCCTACCTAGTTCGGGAAAACAAGAATTCACTAACCTTTTTCTGACTATCTGTTGGCAAAGTGCATTTCTGGTGTCCATCTGAAATGACTGTCAAAAAACCGATCTATTAGCAACATCTGGGAATCTCATATGCAAACCTCTAATAAAAGAAACATCTTCAAACATGCAACTGTCTGGCATCTTAGTGCACAATTGCTGGGCAAAGGCATATATGGAGCAGCACTTCAGTTCAACACCTTTCTTGGCCAGGAAGACGTTTGATGAAAATGCTCAGTAAGGAGCTTGAACAGTGCAGACTGCAGCAGTTTGTGCCCTTTGGGAATTTTGCTCCACATTCCCAGAACAATCTGCTCTTGCCTATGTCAGCTCCCAGAGGAGGGATAAACTGATCCGAAACCAAAAAAGGTGGACTCGCCTCTGCTAACACCTAGCTCCTCCTTGGGCTCAACTACTTACCACTGTGGGATGTCTCTGACCACTCTGGTATTTCTGACAATAATAGAGGAAGAACACACACCACGTTTCTCCAGAAGCACCATCTGTACTATAAGAAATGAGCATCACCAGGCCTATACGAAATGATCGGGCAGTTCCCAGAATAGCTCATAGCAGTGGTCAGTTCCTCATTATTACTGGCTTTGCCATAGTGCCTAGGAATTCGTCTGGGGCCTGACAGTCTAAGTTATCCTGAGTGAGAACAAAAAACCCAGAAATCCCACAATCAAAACTTATGTTTTAAAACTGAAACACAAATCACCAGCAAAACCAGGACTCTGAGGGGCAGACCACAGGACTTCACTGCTCTCATTTCTTTTGTTTTGTAAAATGCTTTGAAAATAAGAACAGCAGGGCAGAGCTTGGGACAGCGTACGTTAACACATGCACCAAGAAACCGTGTCCAACTAACACAAGTCCTGGCACCACTGGTTCAAGAAGCCCAGACTTCCAGTTTCAAACTGCTGGGCAGGAGGTCTCACTCTCCTGGCGGAAGACCAGTAAGTGAACAGGTGCAAGGGGAACGCAGTGTGTTCCTCCCAGTTAGGTTTTTACTAGAGGACGTGAAGTTCCTGACATGCATCGTAACGTGCCGAGGACTGGCATGTGGAAAGGGTACAAACCCAAGGGGAAGGAACAGAAAGTCTCTCAGCAGCCACCAAGATTCTTCAGAGGTGAATGACTGAAATACCACAACCTGTATATGCCAAATAAATCCAGTGCCACTTCACCACAACCTAAATCCTGTTTGCTCTTGGAATGACAAATACACCATACTGTACGGGCAAAAAGTGCAGTTCTGATTCTGGCCCAGAACTTTGCCACTGACTTAACAGCATGGGCCAGACCCTCAAAGAGAAGAAGAGCCATAATTGCTCCTACCAAAGAGACAGACCTTGATCTATTCCACGTAACAAATAAACCGCAGGCAGAAACCTCAGAAGAAAGCCTGTAGCCAAATCAATCCCTCAGCTTTTTTTATTAATCATCTAGGAAGAGAAAGCACAGAATAGTCACTTCATGGACGTTTATTTCTCATGCCAAAACTTATGTAAATGCAGATGTAACTTCAGCAGATATCTCAAGAAGATGACGGTCTGATTCCAAATGCAGCTTCCCACGTTAAAACATTCCAGCTTCCCTGTACCAATTCCATCAAAAAGAGGTTTCCTGACTCCTCAGCCTTCCACAAACAACGGTCTCCTGCAATCCATTTGATCTATGCAATTACGTGGGAGCATTATTTCTTGAAATCATGGTGTACCCACTCTTTATAACACCGAGGTTCTGATGCCCTGAGCTCTCTATCTGGTGCAAATTTTATTACCATCAAATCACTTCCTTTTATTAGAGAGCTTGTATCAAGAAGTTAAACACCTATCTTAACTGCGAGCTTGATCCCACAAACTTTACTGACATGCAAGGTTCTTACTCATGTAAACAATCCTCTTGCAGGCTCTGTCTTGCCAGCCCCATTCATGTGAATGCCCCAATTACATGATTACATGAGCAAGCTCTAGGCCAGGCCTGCTCTCTCTCTGCAGCCGGTGAAAACCCGCATCGGCTTCCACAGCAGCCCAGCCAGCAACTATGCTTGGAACTCCATTTGCAAAAGCTAAGCGGGACTCGGCAACAATGAACAAAAGGCGTACAACAACGCAACGACCTTTTATCATTTAGCCTTCCTCTCCTCCGTGCTGATTTAATGCGAGCGTTATGCAATGGTTTTGCTATAGCAACGGCAGGGGTGCTCAGCAGTAACCCCGCCGCTGCCTGCCTGGCCGGCGCTGCCGCGGGGCCGAGATGCAGCCACTGAACTTTGGCCCAGTAGCGAGGCTCCCACTCGCCCGGCAGCGCCCGGCCTGTTTACACTACTCACATGACGGCAGAGGGGGAGGCTCCTGGCAGCCCCAGCATCCAGCCGGATTTCTAGGACCAGGCCAAGATTGCCAAAGGCTGGAAACGATTAACTCTTGCGAGCTGGGGCTTCACGCTCCAGCAGCTGCGTGCAAGAGCCCAGGAGAAAGGCCACAGCATGAGTGGTGATTCAACCTCCCGACACCACTGCGGGAAACCGAGTGGGATTAAGACATTCAGCAGGGGCGTGTGTGTAAGGAAATCAATAAGCTTTAAAGAAGGGAATGCTATCTTTTTTTTTTCTTAATGAGTGGCAGATGAGTGAGGATAATGAACTGGAGCTGGGAACATAATACCCTCATCAAGAGCTGCGTGCTGTGAATTGCACATACCTGGGTTACGTGGCGGGGCACGAAACTCCTCCCGTGGCACCAAACTGCTGGCGCAGCTTCCCAGTCCTGGGCTCTGGAGTACAAGGGGCACAGGGAGCACCTCAGGGACAGGGAAGCTGTGCTCTACATGTGCCTTGCTAAAATGATTTTTCAATCTTACAGCACAATCCTGTAAGAAAAAGCTGCAGATTACCAACCTGCAGCCATGCCATCAGTGTTTGAGCAGGACTACTACTATTTCAGCACTTCTACACATTAACAGATGCTCATTAACTAACCCCCCTGTGAGGCTAGTATGGGGAAGTCAACAAGTAATAACCTCCACATTTTATAATGAGAGAATTAAGAGGTAACTCTCCCTAGAGAGCCCGAGGCAGCAGAGCTGAGTCAGGGGCAGAGCCTGGAATGGAGCATGTGAGCTCCCGGCTCGCAGCACAGCCACAGCCCAGCGCTGCATCACCCACGCTCACTCCAGGAACATGTTTTATTGCCCGGGGCAAATAACCATCCATTTTTCAACAGGCCTCTTACAGGTGCTCTGCAGAGCCTTATATATTCCTGGGTACTTGGATTGAGCAGAAAACACACTAAAAGTTGCAAATTATCCACCATTACACCAATATCATAGGAGCTGCTTGAATGTACCCCCCAAAACCTGGCGATGGCCAAACTGTTGACCTCTGCATCACCTAAGTGTGCTCTGGACTGCACTGGTATGACGCAGCCCTGGATGACTGTTTCTATCAATATTCTTGGCTGTTTTTCCTTATGTACTTGTTACTTAGGAGTAGTCTACATAAACTCATGTGTTGCCCTAAAATATTGCAGTCTTCAGTAAAACCTTGTTATTCCCAGTAAGAGGTTTTGTAAATTTCTTTGCTATGATGACAAGTTCACTGTAACAAGAATGCACCCTGCAGATCCAACACTGAGAAGCAGGCATGCCTTGACATCAGAAATCCCTTTGACAGCTTCATCCACAGTTATACCCACATCCAAATAGAAATGTTTCATTAAAAACATTGAAAGGAAATTTGTTAGGTCTGGCTAAAAATCTAGGCACTGAAAAATTTAGAATGAAATCAGCGGCTCAGTCTCATTTTTGCAGAAACAGGATCATTGCAATAAACTGTTCTCTGCCCCTTACTGGTAAGACCGGCTGAACTCTCTGATATTCCCCATATAGTACTCCCATTCAAGCCTCAATCTCTTCGCACAAATTCTGCAAATCCCTTACCTCTCTTCCCCACAGATCAAACCTCTGTCTGCCGATGTTTTATCTTGCAATATTACACAATGTCTTTTCCAAGGCAAATGATAAACTAGCCTTGGCAGCCCACTGTGTGGCTACTTACAAGAATAAGAGAAATGCTGAGTATTTGGCTCACGAAACAGAAATACAGGAAGAAAATATTTATAACAATGCTACTGTTTAAATAAGAGAGACCATAATTTATTACAGATGTGACCCTTCCTTCCAAAATGAAGGGTTTAAATCTTGCTGACGCTATGCAATGACATGAAATAGAATGGACTTAATGACAAATACATCCAACTTAAATTGTGAATTGCCCCCTTTTATCCCCTGCCACTTTGCACCCCAAAATAAGCACAAATTCAGCTTCTTTCAAGCACTGTTTGTCAGACTTTTCAGTGCTCAGAAGATTTAAAAACTGATTTACAGGAAAATATTCACCCTTCATCTGAAAACAGGCTGAACGCTTATACACTTAATGAAATTCAGTTAAATATTAACTAGTAAAGAAGAGAAAATGGCACATAACTCAGACAAGACTTCTTAAGCTTACGGTCACAAAAGCTATAAAGAATGTAGAACGTATGTGCATGGAGGAAAGGCTATGTAATGAATTGAATTATTTCAATGCAAATCATAATAGCGGAGAAGTAGACTGCAACACTGAAATGAGAAAGTATTGAAATTACAGTATAAGGAGTATGCAGGTACAATGAGACAGTTAATATGTGACTCAGAAGAGGGGGCATGACTTGGCATTGAACTGTAATCAAACTGTTTTCCTTTAATGCTTCAGTTGGTACAGAAGGATCAAATAACAAAACATTCATCCCAAATCCCATTTCAGTTTCTAAAAAAGCATTTGCTTCCTGTGCTGCAGTAAAAATATTTTTTTTTCCTTTTAACCAAAACTGATTGAAGAGGCTACAGGAGACAAAAGATGCTCAAAGATGTCCAGCAAAGCATTCATTTCCCTTGTTCCTGATCTCTTGTGCTATAAAACTGAAATTATGGGTCATAAACACCATCCATGTTTGCAAAATCAAGTGTACATTAGGAAAAAAGGTAAATATGTGACAAATGAAAACATACACTTCCTATTTGCTTCATCAAGTTCTGTTTCTCCTTTTTAAAAAGTTGGTGTTGCATCATCAAAACAGCTATGTTTTCTACAGAACAAATTAAAGTGCTCAAAATTGGCTTCAGTAGCTCAAGAGCAACAGTAAAACTCCATGAGCAAACAAGTAAATCCCATCCCACTACTTTGACATATTATTTTGAGATCTTTTACACTGTTTTTCTCATTATAATGAAAATACCTATATATTTTTTAACAATTTGCCAGCATTACTTACCTCCTAACAGAGTATCTTGTTTTGTTCATAGTTGTTGTATGTTGGGAATTCTAGATTGCTGGCACTCTTTGTTGGTGGGTCGGGTTCTCAAACAAAATTCCTGTTTGGTGGTGGGGTTACATTAAATGTACTCCCAGCCTAGCAACTGTCCCCTTAAGGAACTTATTCTTTTTAATAGTTTGCTCTAATCTGAAGTACCGCACCCACCAACTTCTAATTCAAGCTTACACTGGAACTGAAAAACTTTGTAATTTCATGTATACTGATTGAACTAAGGCCAAGGGGAATAAAACCATTTAGCTTTCACGTGAACTAAAAAGAAGAAAGGCTTCTTTGGCAATATAATTACAGAGCACAGATCTTCTAAGAGGAAATGAACTACAGGGATTTATATGATTAGAATTTTTTTTCCCTTTCCTTTTTAATGATAGCTAGGGCGTTTTCCTTCACTCAGCCCTTCAAGTCTAACAGCATGCAATAAGGAAGCTCTTAGCAGGCAGGAACTGGGACTGTTACAGAGACATGTTTCAATGGGACACTCTTATAAGGTAGAATGTGTCAATGATTTTTTTCACACAAGGCCCAACATCCTTCTTTTACCTACCTACAGCCCTTACACCTTCCTGAAACTGATTAAAGAAATAAGTAGTGCCTGTAGTGCCTTACTAGCGCTTTCTTTTTCTGGCATGTTAGAAAGATTACGGCCAAGCACATACTGCGCTGTTTGGAATCTTTGTGTGGGCCCATCCAGTCCAGTTTTGAGTATCTCATCCATCTTGGTTGTTGCTGCTGAAGAGATCTGAACAACACTTCTGCTGTATGAAGCGCTTGTTTGTACAAGGAACTGAGGTTCTGTTCTATCACATTACCTTTCCATCATCCAGACAAAGCTGGAGTAGGGAACTGTGAGCTGTTTCATGCTGCCATTCTCAAATGCTGGCAATGCTCTGGGTTGTGGCAGGCAATACTCAAGGGCAGTGACTAGTTTACTTAATTGTCTTGGTGACATTGTGGTTGACCCAGGTTGACCAGATCACTGTGACTTAATCATCACAAGCAGAAGGAAACAATTGCAACAAGTGGCGGAGCTAATTAACGTAGGTTCCTTCACTAAATGGACTTTCTCAAACTTGTGTGTCTCACGTTCACAACCTTTGGCCTGCCTAAGCATTCAAACAATTCTGGCTGCGTAGATACCTGTGACAACCAAGTAACTTACAGCAGTTTACTACGTACTATGTACCATGGATCTATGTATATATTTATTACCTACGCACTCCCTATGGTTCACAGGAAACAGTCAGGTTATAAACACCTATTTACATTGTGTTAGTACTCTAGGATCCCTACTGACAGTCTGTGAGTTACAATGTACAATGTAAAGTGCATGTTTTACCTATTAAGTGTGTTTACACCTGTTTACCTTAAAGCATGTCTTTCTCTTTCTCTGTACAATAATGCAGCTGTGGAGATCGTGTGAGACACTAAAACAAATGGTCCCCTGATGTAATCATAAGAGAGCTGGAGGAAGGGCATTTTCAGCAAGAACCTTGACAGCAGAATCTGCTTCTGTTTAAGTCTGACTTGTTCTCCTAGAAGCAGTATGACAGAACGTTTTGCAAAAGGTTTGTATTCAAATGCGTGGCTGTCAGTCCTAAATGTTGCTCCTTGTCCTTATAATAATTACACCAAATGCTCAGTGGAGGTGTTTTCTCAATTGAAATAAACAGAATCAATACAGACTTGAGTTAACTGCACTGTCATACTGCATGAATAAAACACACCGATGGATACTCTTGGCTAGTATTCAACAGGGATTTGGTCATTGCTATCGCTACGCAAACTGCATTTTAAATGGTGTGCTAGCAGTTCAAAAATTCCATTTCTGTCTAACTTTTACCTACTATTATTACCAGTAACTCCTAGGATTCCTCAAATAGATAGAGTTGCATATTTATCTCTGTCACACAGCACAAAGGAAGAAAAACAAACATTTCAGAAAATAGACACGTACAGTTATAAATAGGGATCTAGGGGACAGACATTATATAAAAATTACTCAACGTATTTTTACAAGTTAGCTTCAAATCATCTGCGTTTCTCGTATGTATTTCTCCAACACCAGACCATCCTTTTTTCATGCTGCCTGATGAACTGCTACAGTAAAAGAGACACCTGGACCTTCACTTGGTTTTTATATATCCTTTAGAGGATCTCACAAAATGACTGCCAAACTTCTAAACATGGTCACTTCCTTTATCATCCCAAACAGACAAAGGTTGTTTCAGTTCACTGCTAAGGCACTGAAGCGTGTACAGGTCTCATCTGATTACAGAGAGCCTGTAACGCCCTGAGGCAGTAGGGACTGTCAACACAGCTGTCCCTGTGTGCTAAGACAAACGTCCTGCTGGGCAATCTCTGAATCAAAATGGAAACACATCTTCTGAAAATGGATTAGGGGTAAGGATAAGGGCTGTAAGTAGGCCAGGCAGCCAGGAAAGTTTACAAGGTATTATGAAAGGGGTTTCTATTGAGCTGTTAGAAAGTACCTTGACCCTGGTGCTGTTTTGCAAGTCTAAGTATTCTCAAGTATTTTATTTCTCTTGTTACCTGTTGCTAGCAGAAGTATATCTACATTAACATCTTCTGAGCCTGCCTTGCTCTAGACACACCAAACTACACAGAATATGTAAAAAGCTCGCATAGAAGGGAGGTGCAGAGATCTGCACGCTAATGGCATAATTAGCTCTTGCAAGAAAAGCAGTCTTGCTGCATCAGCACAGTGCGGCTCTCACCCTCATCCATCCAGCTGAGAGGCAGAGCTAATTCACCTGGGCATGGGGCTGTGCTAATGCAGCAGCACTACTCCCGGGATCCTCACGGGTTATCCTTGCACGGCGATATCCCTGTATGGCAATGCACATACCCCTCCTTCTCATCTCAGGGAGGAGAATCCTTTCAGAACTTCTTGCTATCTCTGTGAATAAGAGATGAATAGAAAATGTTTTAATAAAAATGTGCCACTCCGACAAATCTTTCATTGAAAGATCTCCAAGGCTTCTCCAAACATGTGACCCAGCAGCCACCTTGTCCTGCCTTTGAGGTATAACAGACATTACATATATAGTTTTGTGGGGATAATGTTACATGGAGAGGACAGAAAATCCTGGCACCACTGCAGTCAATGGCAAAAATTCTGTTCTTTACTGGAGCTCTGCTTAGGGGCTTGTCTCTCACGACACACTCTGCAGCAGAAGCAAACTGGAGCAATCCTGTCTCCCAGTCTTTGTAACCACTGAACAAGACTATCTATCTCCTGAATTTAAATCCTGAGGGTTAAACATTCCGAAATAAATTACCGTTAATGTAGATCACTGTAAGGCCAAACTAGTCTGGGCTACACTGCTGAAAACATTAAGTGTTGCAGGTTTACTTCTCTAATATTTCCTTTTTTTTTTTGCCTTTCTTTTTAATTAATTTTCTTATGTGGCTTAGAAAATGATTGATTTGATAGATATCTACTCCTACATCTGGGCTTTCTCTAAAAAAAAGTCACAAAAATGATGAACCTTCTCCTACATAATACCTTATTGCTTCATATGTCCATGCCCTTAGTGTTTTAATCATAACTAGAGGCTCACACACTCATATCTCAGCATGTACAGTACACTGGATAAGCCAAAAAAACATTTAAAATTGAAGGCTTCCCCAGACATCTAATATCTTATCACAAAAATCTGAAAATTTCTTTTGCTCTGAGTCACAGATAAAAAATTTACTGCATGGAACATTTGAAGAGGGGGGGAAAAAAAAAGAAAAACAGCCGTGTAAATCAGGATCTCTAAAAGCTTTGGCAGGGAGCATTTCCCTTCCCATGCCTTGTCTCTCTCAATTAGGCTGCTCAAATGGCCAGGGATTGTCTCTGACATTACAACAGTGACTGGCTTACAGGCAAACTCAACCGAGGAGGTGGTGAGCGACCAAGGCAGCAACGATCCCTGGCCATGATGTGCTGCTTTTCACTTACACGGAAATTCACAAATGCTGCGATCAATCCAGCAGTACATGAAGAGCAAAATTCCTACCTACCTCTGCCTGCACTGCAGGACAGGTTGATTTCAACCCACCCATTTTAAGTAACTGATTTAGTTATTTCTGAAACAACTCTATAGCTAAGCAAAGAATTTATTTTTTATGCTTTACATATTAACAAGGATGGAGTGATGTATTTTTACCAACTAAATGAGTTTTTATTCATGGTTTGTGCAATTTTGAGTCGAGATGGAAGCTGGAGCTCAAAGTCATTAGAACAGTATTTTGTAATTGTTTTCTAAGAACTGGATAAATTATACTAGAATTTCTAGTAATATATGGAAAAGCTTACCAAAACATAGTATTTAAAAACTAACAGATCCAGTAAAGAAAGACAATATTAACTGTAGTTAAGGAGAAAAAGCAGTTGTTTTTGGACCACATGTGCTCTTCAGGCATTTAAAAAATTAGCAGAACAGACTTTCACATCTATTTTTATTCACAGACCACAAGATGAAAAAAAGCTTCCCTCCTTCAATTTTGAACAAGCATCTCAACTCTGAATTACCTAGTTTCTCAATTAGGTAAGATAAGAAAACTAAAATGGAGTTGTTCACTCTAAAAACATCTAGTGCTTAGTCAGAGACTTCTATCAATTCAGTGGTTTTACTTTCTCTTAAACATTGGCAGGAAAAAGCATACTGACTGCCTCTTTAATTTCATGTAAGTTATCTTTTAAGACTACTTGAAGCTTAGTTCTTGGTACAGACAGTCATAAATACACATGAAATCACAAATTTTTATTTTAAACCATTTAATTTAACATAATAAAATATTAATAATTGCAATACATTTTTATCCATCCTGCTCCAGTGGCTTTTGGTTTTGCAGTGGAAAATCAGGCTTGCCAGCTAATTAATTCTTATGAGTGATTGTAGTTATTATCATTGTCATAGATTTTTAAAGCCAGCAGGGACCACTGTGGTCATTATTCTCATATGACACGTACGTAACAGCTCAACAAATCTCTTCCCCATGTTGATCCTCCTGTGTCACTATCAAGCCATCTCATGGATAAAGCAAATAGCTCAAGCGTCTTTAATATCCATTATTAGGTCTGTTTTCCACATCTTTCATCATTCTGGTGACTGTTTCCCAAGTATTTTCCAAACGTCAACAACCTTTTGGAAATGTAGATTTTATACAAAGATACTGAACTAGAACAAGAGACTCTCAAGCAATATTCGAAGAGGCAATAACATCACCTCGCTCCTATCTGTTATTTCCTTGCTCACTTAGTTCCATTCACATTCTGCGTGACAGCTATGGCACTGGGAGCTGATGTTTAACTGGCTATCTGCAGTTACTCCGTTAGAGCTTCTTAGCATCACTTCATACATCTGGGGATACCTCAATCACCAATTTTTAGCAAAGAATGAATTACTTTGAATTTGACTATAAGTGGCTATATACATTTGTCGATACAGCTTCCCTTAATAGCTTTTGCTATTTGTAATTCACTAGGTTGCTAATAGGTTCCCACTTTTAAAAACTAGGAAATACATATGCACAGGTGAAGAGATTTGTTCAAGCGACACAGCACAGTATTCATTGAGCCAGGCTTGGCTTAAAACAAAGGAGTCTTGGCTCTCGTTTCCATGTTCAGGTTACTGAATACACTGCCTCAAGCAAACGAGCGTGTAATAGTCACTTCAACCCCTTCATCTGCTTAAGTGCAGATGAAGAAGAGGAAACAGCACAAAGATGCAACATCAGCAAATTGGAGTCGTACCTACTGCAGCCATGATGTTCATTTTACTGGTATGATAAAGAACTGATACCCTTGCGTTTGGCCTCAGGTTCTGCTGAGAGGGCAAAAAGAGCCATCGGTCATTACCTTTCCACTACTGAACCGAAGCATGTGAACTCACTCATATGGATTCAGTATTTGCCCTTGAACTGGTGTGGGCTGCATTTGGCACTCTGCCTTTAGATCAATATATAACCCAGGCGTAATCTTATCTGGCAGGAACAGGGATATTGGGGGGAGGGGGAGGAACACAGCCTCTAGAGGTGAGGAGAGCAGCTCTTCTAAATGTTAATGGGTTAAGAATAGAAAGGTCAAATGCCTGCCTTATCAGAAGGCCCCACGTGCAAACAGGCACCAAGCTGCAGCAATCGGAGCACAAGCTGGATATAAATGTCAGGTGTTAGTTACTGTAGCTGTAAACACCAAAAGCAGAATGGTGGAACTGGGAAACCTCCTAAGATACTTCTGGTTAATACAGGTCACTGGGAAAGTCCAACTGCCAAGACTGGCTGGAGATTACTTGAGTATTACAGCTGCTGTGGAGCCAGAGATCACTTATGAGCTGTGTGAAGGTCCCAAGATGGGTACTGTGTAAGGATACTGTGAGTGTCAAGAGAATGAGCTGCTGTAGGAGTGGGTATTGAACGTGTTGTGTATCAAACACCCTGCACTGGCAGAGCACTGCTCCAGATTGCTGTTGCAAGAGCATATCCTTCTCCTGGAATAAGGTTATATGAGGATGGAGACAAGAAGTCCTTCCTTACCTCCCTGTAGACACAGAGGATGCTAAACATAGCAGAAGCTGTATGAGGACTCTGTACAGAGGGTCTTCAACTCTGCTCTACACTACCTCTTTGAGCGTAATGCATAAAGGATTGGGATGGAATAAGAGATGAGACAGCACATGAAAAAATATATCTCCCTTAAATACTAATATTTTTAGCCCTGATCTAATTAATCTTCTTATTGGCATCCAAGGAAAGAGGCCAAAAGTTGTATCACATTGCACAGTAATCTTCTTGCAGATACAAGCAATCCATCTGAAGCAACAATGGAGTGTACCAACATGCACTGCTGTGTAGAGCTACTCCGTTGTGAAAAATACTGCACGGGACCTATGTCTACCATTTACCAGTGCTTTCAGTCTGGCACCTTTTGCCTGCAATAAGTTGTCAATAAAATCAATCAACCAACCGATTCCCATTCTCAGAAAAGGTCAGCAGTGAGCAGCCACGTTTGAGAAGATTGCTGTTCCCTCTCTCCAGGTACAGGCATTGCCCCAGGAGATGGCTACCTGAGTTTGGGAAACAGTTACAGGATAGCTACTTGGCATGGTTCCCTCCTCACTGCAGAACAGAGAGCACCATTCTGGTCAGCCTGTTCCCAGATGTAAACAGCTATCAAAGGATAGGGTTAATTACCGGTTAAAACACTAAGAAGGAATAATAATGGCAAATAAAACAAGACTAAATGTATTTTATCCCACAAAAGGGATAATCAGGGTTTCTGCTCATAGCTCAGAGATCATATTCTGACCATTAAATAGCTACTTTAATGGGTAAAGATAGGGTTACAAAAAAGAAATGTATCCATATGAAGCCATTGCTCTCTGAAAGACAATTTTAGTTTAGTGCCTTCATGTTTGTTCACAAAGTGATTACTCTGCAGTTAACTGGACTAGCCTCTAACTCCAGCCATAGGGGAGAAGCTCACATCCTACTTAAATTTGCGGGCTGCATCCCTTATGTAGCAGAGCTCCCAAATGGGCACAAATGGCTTATTTTGTACACCAGCATTACTTGGCATCTGTTTATCTCACAGTCTTCTGCAAGCATCTGTTCATTTGCTGACACACATGCACTGCTCTTCTGCATTACCAACCTCATTTTCAGTCTAGAAACTCCTGATTTCATTCAATTGAAAGAGCACAAATATACGGCAGCAGACGTTTTTCATACACATGGCTTTACTGGGTGCCTGTAACAGTTGCTGTTTCAACCCAGAAGCTACTGTATTTTCAGTGACAGCTCTGATATGCTAATGATCTGTGATGTTTTCTGGCCTCTTTCGGGGAAGAAAAAGCCTTTATAAAAATGTAGGATTCTACCCTTTTTATTCAGTTTAGGGAGTATGGAATACAACCTAAGTCTTCCAGCAACACAATGACATTTTCTGAGTCGCTACAAATTTGAATGAAATAATTCATCATCGCTGAATGAAGCTACGGAGATTCTCCTACAACCCCTTCTGTTTTTGTTGTGTAGAAGGCAATTTTCAAAATGCTGCCTCAGCTCGGATGCTTATTGTGTGTACGTGTCTGCCTGCTACAAGTCCTCTCTATGCCTCTCAGTCCAACATGCGCTGTCGTTTTCTTGGCTCTCACCCACAGATGCCAGTGTAAGAGCACAAGGGTATTACAGAAATACCAACTTTCTTCATCCCTGTTTAACATGCTCGTATTTCAGAAGATGATTATATGAGCACATTTATTGCAGCTGAGACTTTTTAAAGATTCAAAGGCATTGGACAACTAAACATACAGCCTAACACAACATTAAAAGCAAGTTCAGGAGAGACCATACACAATTTTCTGACCTGGAATTTTTCTATGCTGTCATCATTTTGAGGCGTTTGATATGCTGCTCTTTGGTTTAAACCCTAGAACAGCATTTGAATTTTTATCATAATAAACTTCCTCAACAGACTTGGCATTTTCATTATTCTGTCCATGTAAGCCACAATGATATTTTTCCTCCCTAAATGTTCAATCTGCAGGGAATGGTTGTGAAACTCCATTATTTCCAGGAATTGCTGGCAACCTACTGCTGTCTGTTCTTCTTAGTATTGCCTGTATTTTCCTTGTTCAGCTTTAAAAGCCAAACTTGGTTTGCAAAAATGTCTGGGTGTCTCGATGCCAGAACTGAATAAAGGCTAGAACAGGACAGAATTTGATGGTTTTATTATGCTGAAGAGCCATTAACTCACATTAAAGTCTGTAAAACAACAAGAGTATAAAACTGGAAATAGATGCTCAGTCTTAAATCCTACTACTCAGAAATTTTCCTAGACATTACCAATAGTCTTTCCAAGCTGCATCACCCTTACCTGATCCCTAAGATCAAAACAAAGTAGATTTTTTTTTAAGTTATAAGCACTTGGATTTTCATTATTCGGTAAAGTAAAAACATTCTGTAAGGAAAGGCAGCCTGAATTCTCCAACTTGTGTGATGTCTGCCACAATTCGGTCTTCAATGGGCAAAGGTAAAGAACACAGACATCTACTCTCAGTTGCCTAAGAAAAGAATATACTCCAGGGTATATGGTCAAGAAAGCTGGAAGATGTGAAAAGATTCTGGATTATTCAAAACTTTTATCAGTCATGATAGTCCAAAAGTTACAATGGAAAACTCCACATCTAAAGGTTTTCTGCAGGAACCACACTGTGATCTCAGCCACACACAGCAGTAGCTTCAGAGGAAGCAAGGGAATTACACAAAATTTACTTTGGCAGGACCAAGATCAGAATCTGACCACATCCAAACAAAAACCAAACAATGCTACAGGCTATAAGAACAATCATCAGTAGATGGGGTGTAAAAACAATGAAGAGCTCTGTGATTCTGATGCACTTCAGTGACTGAAAAGATTCCAGCCCTATTGTTCCTTCTCTCCAGAATATCTTGGACTTCATTCTGTGTTCCTGAGGCACTCCTGACAGATAGCTCTAAAAACATACCTAACAAATTCACAACTGCCTGAGCTTCTTCAGCTAAATATTCTCTTGCATTCAATTTGGGAAAGCCATAATGTATGGAGCGATGTCTGAGGCCTGCTTTCTGGGAAGAGGAAATCGACCATAGACAGTGTCAACCAAGTTCATTCCTAAATGCAAACCACATTGGGCTGTCGAGCACGATAATAAAAACCTGCTGACCTAGTTTCCTGCAGAACAAAATCCTCTGTCTTCCCTCCTCCTGTGCCAAACCTAAATCAGATCTCCTTCTTTGGAGAAAGAAATTAACCCTTTGACAAGCAAGGAAAACTCTAATAACGATCCTTAACACATACAGCCTTTCACAGCATGAGAATAGTGTGTAAACAGTAATTGGTCCATCACCACAGCTCTGCAAAAAGGCAGGATTATTGGAGGATGAAAGTAAAACACAGAGAAGGTCAGAGACCTTAGCAGAGTTCAGCAGAGAAATTAAAATTTCTCTTTCTTCAAAACGATTTTGAAGCGTGAAGCTCCATGCTCTAACCAGTTTGCTTGGTAATCCTTCTACATTTGCTCTATGCAAATATAAAACCTTCATTCATGATGTGGCAAAAAAATAACCGCACAGCTCAGCTTTTTGAAAAACTGCAATCAAACTGCTCAAGAAAGGACTATTGTTCTTCCCAAATTTTGCAATGTCAACTTGCAAGTCCATTTCTGGTAGATGAGAGCTGATTGTATTTGCTCCAAGTGTTTGTCGAAAGCATTCACTTTTAATGGCTTCACTTCCTCAGTGATGCAATGGTTCATTTGAAGGGATGCCTGGGGGAACTTCAGAATGGACACAGAATGCAAAAATAACAGGGCATGTCACAACAAACTCAGCCAGAAAAATACAAATGGGAATTCTCTTGCTGTAGGATGCTTGAAAAGGCGGCCCTGGATCATGTTGCTGCAGAGCAGCATCCCACTGCAGTCAGCCAGAAGCATCTGGGGAGCCTCAGATTCTAGACTGCTGAGAACACCTTTGCTGGTTCACACTGATACTATCAACTGGAGGAGCGTTCAATCATCTGTCAAACGGGGTTTTATTAATGAAAAGAGTGGAGTTAACAAATGCTGTGCCTAACTGCTATACAGCTTCACAAGCAGTCTTTTACAATGAGGTGGCCAAAGTGCAAGCTAGAAGTGAAATTGCTAAAGGCAGTCTGTACTGCAGCGAGAGCTTTCACCACCGTTATAAGAACGAAGACCTTGCAGTAAATACAGTTTCACCATGCACTGCTCCCTTATGAACTGATATAGCTTTGCCTACATCCACACAGTACCCCAGGACCTGAAACCTCTCCATCACCACATGCTCCATTGGCATCTGTCTCACAAGGTGCAGCACCCAAGTTCCTGACAAGCTACCAAACAGAAACCTCTGTACAGCAAAGTTTGAGAGCCTCTGCTACACAAAGGAGCCTAGTTTATTAACATATCATTGGAGAAAAGACTGAAACAGGAAAGTGAAAACTAAATGGCATGCTAGCAGTACCATTTTACCTGTGAGGGAGTTATTTTTTCTGTCAGTTTATCCATCTGCAGGGAAGCTGTTAAGAGAGTACAGGCTTACAGAGCTGAGACAGCACTTAACATAGTGTACCCTTCAGGGAGTTTGAAAGTGAAGAACAAAGAACTTGGATTAGATAGCACTGCAA
The DNA here is from genome assembly GCF_964199755.1 of Larus michahellis. NCBI lineage: Eukaryota > Metazoa > Chordata > Aves > Charadriiformes > Laridae > Larus > Larus michahellis. The sequence goes on along the minus strand of NC_133902.1, from coordinate 5,380,392 downwards.
AGGCTGTCATACTATGTCTATTCTCTGGATGCTGCATCTTCACAGGTAAACTCCATAAAAGCTTCTGCTCCAGCTTTGAAACAAGGAAGACAAAAGTCTGAGTTCTCACAGGCTTATTACTAACATTGGTCAGGGTTAGAAATGTGATGATGGAAAAAGAGCATCTTATTCATCATATCTGGTCCCTGAGCGGTTATGAGTTGTATATGCTTATTTTATTGACACAAACAAGTTTTAACTTCTATTGTCTTACAGAGGAAGAGCAGGCTGAATTCAATTCTGGCTCACACATCATCTGCAATTCCAGCCAAATCCCAGCCACACAACTTTTATTACTGGGAGGATGTCAGAGGCAAAAGACACAGCTGGATATTCAGATCCCAGACTGAGTTTTGCTGTGCTGGCAGTTAGACAAACCAGCTTTTGATTTGTATGTAAACAGAGCCAATCTGAACTGGAAGGTCATTAAGAGAAAACACATTTTACGCAACATCCATTGTATAGTTGCTTTTCCAACTTTCCCCCTACTAACATTTTTTTAAACAAGACTTTGTCTTCTTGTGTTCACTGTTTCAATGACAATTTCTGGTCCCACTGAAGTCAATGGCCAACCCCCACTGATTTTGATGGGATCAGAAGGTGGCTCTGAGGAAAGAAAGAAAGAAAGATGTCCAAGATTCTACAGCTCCAGTTCTACCACCTATGTGGAAGAACTGGGTTGATGTAGACCCAAAATGTATGTTGTATAAAAACACAGAATTTGTAAGTTTACATCCTCACAAAAATTCCATTGAGTCTTTACAGTGTCTGCAGTTCAAACATTGCTATTTGTATGAAAAATAAAATACTTCAATCAACATGAAAGTAACTAAGCTCACTTTATTACTCACAAGTGATGTCCACAAAGCAACTTTTTTTTCCTATCCTGACACTGTCATCTTCTAGAAAAGAGCCAGAAAGGTCCCCACTGAATGCCCTGCAATTATTTTTAGGGGAAGACAAAATTCTCAGCAATTTTCTTCACCCCATGGTCCTGTCCCAAAGGCCCCAAGGACACCCTACTTCTGTAGTTCATCAACTCAACCTTTTGAGCCTGCCATAGAAGTGGATCCCTCAGGCGCTGTATGCACCGCTTCCTATGTTCTCTTACTAGCTGCCAGCATAGGAGATACTGTCTGACTTCAATGGGAATTTTGAAAACAAACTCAAGAAATTAGGATTATATTGCTGGCACTAAGCAAGACAACATATCGTGGCATTTGAAGTGGTCCAACAGCCTTTGACACTATGCCTTGTAATTGGAAACATTCTGTCCTTAATGAGCCTAATAAGGGCCTTGCTCCCAAGGCTCAGATACTGATTATTCCATAAATTTTCTAGTGACTGTCTGAACTAGCAAAGTTAGACGAAGGGAACAGGAATAAACCAACAAATGGTTTTAATGTCTTAAGGCCCCTGGACACACTGAAAATTCCTGTCTCACAGAGATTGAGGCAACTTGGGGGAAGTTACTGCAATTACTTCCAACTAACCTGTGAGTACAGATACACACTACCTACAGGAGCTACCTAGTATACCTAGGATCCTGACCTCTAGGAAAACCAGGAATTGATGTACCTGCCCTTCTCTAGACTGAATTCCAAAGGGGAGTTTGACCAAGAGAGGCTGCAAATCCCCTTCCTCTGTTTGCCAGCACAGTAATTACCTGACATGCAGAAAATGCAAGTCCATTGCAGATGCAACTGCGTGATGTTTCCAAACCATGTCATAGCCTCAGATCTCACAGGTTTATTTTAACTAAGGCACTCAATATTTTGTACTGTAGCTACAATTAAAATAAGATTATGAGAACACACAAAGAAACCACACAGTTCTTGTGAACAAGGCGTTAACGCCCAATCCATTATTGTGAGAAGGCTTTTAAGAGTGTTCCCAGTAGAAATAGGAATATATTTTCCCCGAGTAAACTGGGAGGAATGCAGAGATTCAAAAGCTTAAGCTGTATCCCTGCTACATTTTTTTTTTCTGTTTGTTCCTCCTCTTTGATTAATTTACTGTGACTATTTGATATAACTGTTACTCTTTAAGGAAAAGCGTTGACTATTTTCTCTCATAAAAGACCTCAGTCTGCCTATAATTACCAGCGAGGCGTTTGCAGCTGCAGGATAAAATGAGTGAGTAACAGAGATGTTGCTGGGCTATCAAAGCAGGCAACATTCTGGGGGCAAAGGGGAAATGCCTGTCATTCTGCATTAGTTCTCAGGGTGTCTGTTGGCAAAACACACTGTATTGTTCCACTGTGTAACTGGCAAAATAAATAGGTTCTTATAGTTTGTCCTGTTTAAAAGGTGACTCTTGGGTATAACTGTTGAAGATAGCTTTAATCTAATGACCGTATCTTTCTAGAGCTTACTAGTATCATGAAGAAAGTCCACTAAAAATATTTTAATAAAACCCCCTGAATTTTATACTGGAAAGCAGCAAACCCAAAGACATTTCCTTCTGCATGGACACAAGTGGTCTAGTTACAGAATTGCTCCAGTCAGCACATCTGTTTGTGTTACCAGGAGACGGCAAAGCTGGGACTTGAACCATCCACAAATTCAGGATGGGTGATTGAAGCTTTCTTTGCTCCAAAGATGACGCCTATCTTTAACATATGGGGGGGACTTTTAAAAGCCATTAATAAAAGAATAGTAAAAGGCATTTCTGAATGTATGAACTAAGAAAGACTAAAACAACAAAAACAAAGACTTCTAGTGGATTTCCCTGTTCTAGTGCATTTCCCTGTCTTCAGCCCTAGCCAGAATCCTGAAACACAGCTGTTACGCACAGCCTTATTTCTTTTCTTATTTATTTTCTTACTTTCAGCTTACCAGTGCTGATGTTTCTGAAGTTGAATCAAACTTGCATCAGCTTTGGGGGACAGCTGGGATCCGTATTCTCGTATTTCATGTTTTGAGGTCAGTATTTCTTAGTTTTTATTCTGCTAAAATAATCTTGACCATTAAAAGTATAAATCTCATTGCTTAGTATTTTAATTTGATTTCCATAAAGACATTTTGTCCTTTAGCAGTACTCCTTCACTTCTCCCTGCATTTATTCAGAGCCCTTGGGTTCTCTGGCCAAACTCTTGCTCTTAATCAAACCCTGCTGTGACTTCACTGACATGATTTGACAGGTTTCTATTGACATCCGAGGAAGAATCCTTGAATGTTTTGAAAAGGACTATTACTCATTGCTCTACAAAGGTAATCTGGGGGACATGGCCCTTTAGCACTGAAAGGATCATTTTCCCTTTCACCACAGAACCTTCCCCCTTTTTGTACAGCGAGGAAGTTAATTATGCTAGAAAGCTGAGAAAGGACCTGGTTCACAGAAGCCCCAGGGGGAAAAAAAAAAAAAAGGCAGATTTCCTTATTGAGGAAAATATCTAACTTAGGACAAAATAGTTAAACCTAACTTACTGCAATACAACCCTTTGTTTCAGAAAGCAGTTTTCCTGGAGGGCAGAGAGACATCTCAATCCCCAGAGAATTTCCTCATAAATTATTGCACAGAGGAACGCTTATAAAAGCACAAGCCAGAAGGCAGACTTTGATACAAACTTTGACTTTTTTTATAAAGTGTTCTGATGTCCTAAAATATCAGCATGAGCTGCCATGTGGTAAGCATTTTGGAAAAATTATATGTTTATTTAGAAACATAAATAAAAATAGGTGGCCAAATATTTTATTGTCTTCTCAGAAAGAAAACTATTTAAATTTCAAGAATTATACTAAACAAAAGTTAAATTTGGCTACAGTGATTACATAAACATCAAGATACCCACCTGACTGACAAAGGTTTCACGCCTTCTTGTAATGGTAAAGCATGTTAGTATTCAGGATGATGGCAGTATTCATGACTGATTCAAAAGTTGTAAGCCGATTTCCCTGTAATACACACTGAATGTATGACCAATTTACATCTAAGATTTTCTGGTCCCACAGATGCCATTCTTAATTAAAGAAAATTCTCAAAAAAATAAAGACCTTTACAGTGTTGCTGGGATAAGTAAGATGAAGATAATCCCATCACTCACTACTGAAATATGCAGCTCTTCTAGAATAAAGCATGTCAGCAATTTTAATCAGCACGTAGACCAGCTCTTTAGAATTAGCAATAAAGTAGAACATCAAACTATAACACCATGAGGAACTTAGGAAGACAAAATGAAATAATTACCACAATTATTTCAGCAGAATTAAAACTATTAAATACCGATCCCAAAATATGAAATATGTGAACAGGGGAAAGAAGAAAACATCGGGCAATAATACCACCTTTCTGGTCAGAAACACGTAAGTGAGATAAATACACTTTAAAAAAATCCCATTCAGCAAGATGACACAGGTCTGCAAATGAGTCAGTCAGAAACTGGTATGAAATCACTGAGAGCTTTGCCACCAGACTTGACTGAGGCCAGAATTTTCTCTCTGCACCTCTCCTGGTGCATTCAGTTTTCAGGCAAGCTTTCTTAATTGCAGTACTTATTCTCACTATAGAGCTTGCATCTTGAGCTTTCATCCACTCAGCACCCTGCATTCAAATCAATAAAGCCATCAACGAACCACCTAAGTACAGTAAAAGCAAACTGGATCAATGGGATATACTTCTTAACTGTCTGCATTCATGTTTCTAAATTCTAATAAAAAGGTTCCAATTTCCAGTTACATATTTCATTCTCCGAAGGGTCTGAGTGGTTTTTTATCTTTCTGGTCATCATAAACAGACAAACACACTATTTACTTAAGGATATATTTTTCCCATGACCTTATAGACTCACTTCTCTGAGACGGGGAGCTCATGAAAGGAAGTCTGTTAGAAGTTAAATATAAGGAAGTGCAATAAAGACTATTTACCTTGTAGGGGGAAAAACCAAGCCCAACAGCAAATAATTATTGTATGAAAAAATAAAAGAAAAAAAAAAAGAATGTGAACCTCTCTGCAGCCTCATAAAAAACTTGCAGATAGCCTGTGATTCTGCATGGGCAGATGTCCTCTCTGCTGTGCATTGTCTGATCAGAGCCCTTTTGGACTTAAGTGAAATAATAATAATAATAAAAAGGAATAGAGTGCAATTTCCATGGAAACTTGGAAAGAGATGTAACATTATTTGCAGTGAGTCTTTGTACTGTGAATGGAAAATTTTCTAGTTTACACAAATCTCTGCTATTATTTTCTTTGCAGTGCAAACTTGGGCCAAATATTTTCTGTCATATTAAAGATGCAAACAGTCAGGTTTACTTTCTGTCCAGTACAACCATGCACAAAAGCTTCAGAAGCTGCAGTAAAATGCCTGATATTTATCTTTCCATGAACCACAAACAGATATTAGAAAAAAATAATAATTTGGATTTCCTTTTTGCTTGTTCTCTTCGGAAAGTGAAAACAGCTTAGAAAACATCTTCTGTTTACATGTAATGTTACAGACGAGGAGACAGCCAGAGCATTGGCAGATGTGCCCAATGTTAATGGGAGCTCAACTAACTCTTAATATTAGATCAATTAGATACTAACTCCTGGTTTTCCATATACCATGAGAGAGCGCTTTCTAGCTCAGGAGCATGTATTCACAGATTAATTGCTTACAGATAGCTTTCTCAGGTATAAGTAAATTCCCAACAAAGTACATTTACAAGTCCAAAACCACGGCAATGAGTTGTGACCTGATAACTGGTTTTGGAGACTAGGGCACCTTCATCTCACTATGTTCTCAAGTCCAGACAGAGCAACAACCCAGAAAACATGTGGCAGTGCCATATCAAAGAACAGCACCCGAGGCAGCTCTCATGTGAACATTTTTTCTCTTCACAATGTTACTGAAGTGTTCTTTTCTATTTGCTCATACATTAACAAAGCAATTTAAACATTAAGCTAAATCTGGCAGCAAAGTCTGCCTACAGAACAATAGAACTTTGGGTGAAAATGGATGCCTCTTTTTGTTTGTAGTGCAGTCAAATGCTTTATAAATTAGACCCTTCTGCCACCACAGAATGTCCAGCATCTGATTTATCCACTATTTTAGACATATGACTGTAGCAGGATTTTTCAGTTGAGTTAGTCAGTGTTTGCAATAGAGGTAGCTATACCATTCATATTTTAGCTATGCTCATTTTACCTTAACTGCAGATTTGTAGAACTATACCAGTCTTTGTGAAAATTAAGCTGGTATCATGGCACAGAAAGACAAAATAAATCATCTCTTATTTTTACAGCTGCAATAAAGTCCACTGTTGCAGGACATAAGATGATAAAAATGTACCAAAAGCACAGAGTTTACATTACCATTTATATAATTAATGAAGTGACTTTTATCTTACATGAGTTTCAGACCTCACTCTCTTGCTACTCCTCCCTCACCCAGCAGCGAGAATGACTGTGACAGTACAGAAATTAACTTTGAACAATACAAGTCCTAGTTCTGAGCTGGGCTGCTACAAGTATCAAGCCTAGTGTGGGAATGGTAAGAAAAGTGGACTGTAAAACTTTTCCCCCTTAAAAGCAGCTGTTTGGTTGGGGCAGTGTTGGAGCTATGATAATTACATGCCAGCTCAGGGAACACCTCTGCAAATCTGGTGCCTGACCTGTGCTATTCACAAGTAGGAAGAGTCCAGTGCCCTAATCTAAAATAGGCTGGAATTAGCTGTCTGCATGCCCATCTGCTCACCTACAGTAACAGGTTGCTGCATGGTAACGCTTGCCCCTTTCCACTCCTGCCCTCTACAGCAAAGAGCTCTTCTGCGGGAGATTCATGTGGATCTCAGCTCTCTAGGGCTGAAAAGTGGGTATAGTTTGGGACCGTATTTGTGCAGAAGATTTGAGTTGTTTTTAACTGAGATGACAAACACAGTGACAATATCAAACACCTGCTGAAGAATCAGTGCAAAGTAGTTGTCTGATACTGAACTAGTCCTGCCCTAGGAATCCTAGCTGTACTTGAGAGAGTCATTGTTTAAGGCAAGGAACTGCTTAATAAGGATTTGGTCTTTAACACAGATTTCATCATAGGCTGACTGACTGAAGCTTTCTCTTTACAAGTTCACAGGCAATTCAAAATGTCATGTTGATTTTATACCTGCCTGGCCAAGTGAGATTACAGAGCAAGTCAATCACCTTGCTTTTGAGATGTATTTCCCCTTTTACATCTTGAAAATTCTACTCACTCACTTGTAGATCATGCAAAGAAAGAGGAAGCAGCATGACTCAGCTCCACACTACAATGATTGGAGCAGATCCAGACCTAGCAATCCTTTGGGCTTTCCTTACCAAAATACAAATCTGCAGCTTGGATAAAGTAAAGCATCCAGTGTTTGTGTAAGAAATGTTAGATGGGCAGCATGCCAGCAGCAGTCCTTAAGCAATGTGCTAGTTCTTTACACTGATGGAAAATTATCTTCTGAAGAGTTAGGAAGGGAACAAAAAAAGCCAAAGTGTTCTGATCTTAAACAGTGCCTATGGAAGACAAAATGCTAAAGAGGAACAGCCTCCTAAACTGTATTCTGTAGACATGAATTTACATGGAAATATAGTGGTAGATAACGTATTAATTTAGCAAGTTTCACATAATGCCATACTGGCAAATATTTTTGTATAATCTCTAAATTACAGAAGTCATAACAGAGGCTACTGACCTAAGGAATTCAGGAACTTTGACTAAGTTTCAAGAGCCTTGAGTCCCAGTGCTTTGACTAAAACACCATAAATAGTACTTTAACAATTAGCTACTCTAAAAATTCAGTGCCATCTAGAAATTATACCTGATCCTCTACCATATTGCTAACACCTGAGCCACAGACGTTTTTCATAAAGAGCATCCACATGGTGAGTTATTGCAGAGTAAATAATGTACTGTAAACACACTTAACTTCACTGTGTAAACAAGCTCTGAGCAAAATTCAGCAAGGACTTCACTTTAGTACACTCCCTGAATGCACAACAAAGTTAGACGATGGTTACCTCACAGCAGTCTAACTTCAGAGATAAAAATCTGAAATCTAAATCTGTTTGTTAGAACAATGTTGTAAATTCTAGTCCATGCCTAGAACGCCTGGGCAACAGGATTGATCTGTCTTTTCAGGCACTGCATTCACCAGGGGAAACTGTGTGTCGGTCATTATTTACATAAACATGTGTAATACTGGTAATGAAAGTAATAAAGAGGCATCATCCAAGCTATTTCCCTGAAATGGCCCTCAACTTTCCTACAGAACAAACCAAAATATTACTTGCAAAAAGCAGTCCTCTGGCCTGTGCATTGCTGGGGGGGGTGACTAAGCAGCATCAGGAAATTTGCATCACGTACTAACCAACATCATGCCGCGTTAGAGGATGAAGGCCAGTAAGCTTCTGGGCTCTGTGTTAATTTCAAAAGATGGTTCATCGAGCAGACTTTATGCTTAGCAAAGCTTAGCAGCTTTTTTCCTTATCCCTCCCCAAAATGTTTTGGGCATTGTCATTTGATTGTACTACAAAACTTGAAGTTATCCAAAACCAGTTAATAAGAAGTTAACGGAAACATCTCTTTTCATTCCAAAGGAAAAACAACTCCTATGCTGTTTTCTTAAGTGAGCTGAAAACTTGGAGAGAAACCTAAACCTAAAAAAAGCAAAGAACTCAAGAAATTCATATTCTGGACTGTGGTTTCTGTTGCCTTAGCTCAAGGGAAAATATGTTCATGGGAAAAGGGCCTGCCTGAAGCCAGATTTTTTTTCAACTCTGACTTTTCTAGTTGGCGTGGCTTTAAATCAATATGTTGCTATTAAAGTTATTTATTAATAAACAAAAATATTATGGATTGTATCATAACTGTTTACAATTGAAACAACCACTTGTAACGTGTTTCCTAGCAATCAGTATCTAGCTCAGCTCCTATCAACCCTAGATAGACAGTGATCAGGCAATTTGAGAGGCCTTTACAATGTTAGTTCTGAGTTTCACTGATTCAAAGTGTTAAATCACCATCCCAGAAGAGAGTTCCTGAATTAATTCCAAAACAAAAAATGTCAGCTTTATCACCTACCTTTGTGTCTACACACAACTAAAGAAAACATCACACCTTAGAAAAACAGAAATCTTGCATGGCTTAATTTGAAAGAATCTTACTGTCATGTTATCATTGACTGTCTTTAATACTGTAATTCACTTTTGTCTTTAGTCAAAAGATTATAAAATATATAAATATAATAGAATTTCACACTAACCCTGTAAAGAGAAACCTGACACAGGGAATTCAAAGAATTTGTAAATGCCTGTGTAACACTGCAACAGGTGTAACAAAATGTGATCAGGCTGCCCAAATACACTGTGCTAGACCCCCCATGGTTATCATTATTCTAAACGCTGTATCAACAGAGCTTAACCTAGGGATTATGATCCCCATTGTACACTTGAATTGTCCTCTGCATTAATGAGATTTATGTTAAGAGTTAACAAAAATATCTAATACGGTCTTTTTTGAGATTCCTCAAGACTTTTTAGAATAATACAGTAGGCTGTCACTGAATATTAAGGTGAACTTAATCTCCTATTTAAAAACTGCAATGAAATTATGCTATAAATGAAAACCAGTTACCTGTGATCAATGACTGTTATATCGGAAGCAGGAATCCCCAGAAGAAAACAACTCTGTTCCAGTTCTTTCTTACGAATCTCTCCTTGATGGTAATAATTTCCTGAAAATAGCAAACACAGCAACACTTAGTTCAGGTGAACTTGGAATTAATTCCTCTTTTCTTTCTCAAAGCACTAAGCATGAGCGTCACAAGTTAAATAAAAGGGCATCATTTGAGGAACAGATACACTGCAGGGAACAAACTCCATAGCTTTTACCTGAGCAATACCTGGCTTAGCTCTGAATAAAATGCTGAGGCAAAGTTCTGCCCACCTTGACTATATTCCTCACGTTTATGCACTGAACGTGGCTTGCAACCGTTCATGAGCTTATTTGGCACAGACATCTGAAATTGCCATGTCTAATCAGATCAGTGGCCCTAACAGCCCAGTATCCTCACCCTAAGAATGGCCAAAGTTAAATGCTTCTGCCAAAGACACAGGAGATTTTCCAAACAACAATTCTGTAATAAACTGCTTCCAACCATCTGTTTGATTAGCAGATGTCTTATTCCTTGAAACATCACAATTTCTTCCTCTTCTCCATTTTTTGTTTGGGCTTTTTGCTTTATTTTGGTATATGCCTAATCCGCTTCTGAACATTGTTAAATTTTTAGCAGGCATTAATATCTCTTTTGGTGAATTCCATAGGCTGACCAAGCTTTGTGGGGAAAAAATGGAGTCTTCTGATATGTGTATACATGGACTAACTAGTTACACGTTGTCTGAATGGAAGTCACCAAAACACTACAAAAAAAATGAGCAAGATTTTTTCATAAACATAGGAGAAACTACCTTTGCAGTGAGGTAACTAAAAGTTGTTACCATTGGCAAATTTCCAAGCTGTCTCTGTAAAAGAGGTGAGTGCGATCTCAGTCTACTTTTGTGAAAACAAGTACTCACAACAAATCAGTAACAAATAATCTCCTTAGGAAGGGCCAAAGAGTCACTTCTCCTTCACTATTAGACATGCTGCCACGAACTACGTCCTGTACCCTTAACAGCATAGGCCCACAGAGCCAAGCCGAACGGCAAGTCCGAAGTACTTGGCACAGAACTGTTGAGATAACGCATGGAAAACCTGTCCCATAAGGTATTCTTCATGTGATTAAAGTTTATAATATATTCTGGGCCAATTCTACTGAGCAGTAGTTGTCATATGACACTGGGACACTGCAATGGAATACAGTGATGGAACTAAAAGGATTTGAAGAAATGAGGAATTCCATCATAGCAATCTCTATTTTAAGACAAAGATTTTTCAGAACTCTGCATCATTCACGGAAAATTTGGGCAGAAACTAATATGGCAAGATTGCAAAGAACTTATAGAACTAATAGAAGACAGGAAACCTAATTTAGATAAGGTATTTGGGAAAAGTTGTAATAGACCAAGACCTACAACTAGCAGAGAAATGGGATTCATTATCTTAAAACACTGCCTCCTTCTTCACTGAATTATTTTCTTCTCATCTTGCCCTGACATTCCCTTATTTTTTCTTGGCATCAGCCATGCAAAGTCCATGCCAGAGCTGTGATGGCCCCTTCCAGAACATTGCCCTGTGCAGGGCAGTACTTTCAACCCAATTTTAACTTTGAAACAATAAATGAAAAAAGAAAATACAGCTGAGTATTAATGTATGATTCAAGTCTGTAGTCAGCTGTCTTGAATTACACTAGAACTTTTTATTGTTGTGGGTGAGAGTCATCTAAATCTAGCATTTCTCTTGAGCAGTGTTGCAATCTGAGCCATCACTAGCAAGCTTTGTAAAATTTTCAAGGAGGGAAAGAATAACTAGAAAAAAATCCCTCCTCTTGCAGACTGTGAGCGAATGGTTTTAGGAGACTATGACAATGATTATCTGTGGGTTTGCCGAGGAACACGTCAGCTTAGATTGTGAGTTCCAGCTTCAGCACAATTAAAGTGTATTAAAGTGTGCACCTTCACTACATGGACTACCTGAGTACAGCAGGACTTATTTTAGACCAATTTTTTGCCTGGCCATTAATGACACTAGTATTTTAAGATAACACATATTTTGCTGCGGTGCAGCGTCATAGCTGAATGCTGGTGATGTTTTTTCCAAATAGTACCACTGTTCTCAAAATATCTAACTTCGCTGAACTCAAAGGAACAGATCCATGTTCCACAGCTTGAGAAATGTGTCAGGACATCAGGAACATAAAAATGCGAACAAGAAAAAATGGGCAGCTATTGAGAGCAAAACCAGCTGAATAGCTGATGCTGCTGGACCTCATCCATGGAGCACTCACAATAGTCAGCTACTCCAGAGGGCAAAGCACGTTTATACTGAGTTATTATTTCAATCGAAGATTATTCAGTGTGTAAAAGAGAGATTTTTTTTCACAATGCCGTAATTCTAATTCATTTCTAAGTCTTTTTGATTGACATCTGAAAATTGCAAGTACGATGGTTTCTAAGTAATGATTTTGTCACAGCATTACAATTTGCAGAGTCTTTGATCAACTCACTTGTCATCATCAATCATACAAACAATGAGAGGATGAACCATCTGAATTGCCGAAAAGACTAATAAGAGGTACAGAAAAATCTATTAGCTCAGTGAATGTACTCTCCTATATGGGCTGCTAGTTCCATTACGAAAACAGGCAAGAGAGTACATAGAAGGCAGTGTCAAACACACTGAATGTCACTGAACCAGGAGTAAAGAAAAAATAAAATTTAACAAAATAAACAGAAACACAACACTTCTTTAGAATGTTCTCTAATAGCAGGAGTGTATTAGTCCCCAAAACCTGAAATGGCAGAGTTGCACTTCGGTAATCTCTCCACAGCTGTGAAAAAGCCAAATGCGATCGACAGACCTTTGTCCCTTGGCAAAGACAACTGAAAGCTCTGCACTAAATCTTGAATGGGAGGTACAAAGTGATCAGTAAAGCCAATACATCATTGGGATTCAACAAAAGCTTAAGCCCTGTCTTCTCACCTAGATGGTCTGTTATGACAGAGAGCTTTGAAAACAAAGAACAGAAAAGTTGGCAGTGAACTAGCTGGACCTTTCAAAAATAGAGAGGGCCCTTTTTGCAAATGTAAGTAGCTGTCAGCATAAGATGTAAGTGTTTGTACCCTAAGATACTCATCTCAACATAAAATAAAATAAAAATCCTTAGTTTTCACTGCAGGCTCATGGATTCTGGTATAGCAGTATGGAATCTGGAAGATCAATTAAATGAGTTTGTTTCTTATGCACAAAAACCTGAACAATGTAATAACTGATTAGATATCAGTTCTGCAGAAAAAAAAATAATCTGGAGCTTTAGTAGATCATGAGAAGAACACAAGACAAGGGCATCACGTGCTGTGAAAAATCCTTGTCCTGGGAAACAGTGGAGCTTGTGAGAATCTTTCTGTCCTATTCAGCCCCAGAAAGACCTCATCGAGAGCGCTGCTTTCAGTTTTTGATCACTGCCCTTCAAAAAAGATGCAAACCAACTGGAAGAGTCTAAAGGAGAGCTATGAGAATGATCAGAGGTTTAGAAAACATGATCTATAAGGAAAGATTGCAAGAAATGGGGTTGTTTAGTCTGGAGAAGATAAGACAGAAGAGGCAGATAAGTCTTAAAATATGTAAGAGGCTGCTACAAAGGGATACTCTGATTTCCATGTTCATGGCAGATAGCAAAAATAAACAAACAAGCTTAAATTATACCAATGATTTAGGAAAAAGTGATTTGAAGAAAAGCTAATGCAGCCCTGACACAGACCGCACAAGCTGAGGAACCTCCCTGGAGGTTCTGAAGAACAAACTCAGACATTTGTCTGCAGCAAATGAAGACACATTGGTGCTGCCTTCGGGTCGACTGATGGACAACATGACCTCGGGTTCCCTTCAGGCCTATTTTTTCCATGATTGGATTGTTATGCAACTGTTATTTTTAGATGTGTTACAGTGGATGTATCATTATGACATTAAAACTGGATCGTCCAAGCAAGTCCTCTACGAGATGACATAATTTCAAAGAGATGCAGGAAGGCTGCGCCTTTTTACAACTTACTGACGCTTCTGCACACAGTTTGAAAGTACCTCAGCGCTGTGACAGGAGACCGGATTGTCAAACCTCTGCACAAGGCTCAGATAGAGAGCGACATTTTGCTACTGGTCGCAACTGCTGACAGTCTGCAGAAAGTAACATTCTGACTCAAAGCCACCTGCACATGGGATGTCACGGCAGCGTGACACGATCCACTGTCATTCCACCAAACCGCAGATGGATGGCACAGCACCTCCGCCACTGCATGAGTATTTCCCAGCGGTGCCACGCCGCCGTGGCAGCACAGTCCTAGAGGGCTGTGAAGTTCAGTGCAGCAATGACATCACGTGTGGCATCACAGTGACATCACATTCAGTGCCACAGCTTGGAGGGGTCGCCCCATGGTACAGCCACCACTCACTACTTCGAGGCACCGAGACGTCATTACAGCCCGGCGGTGATGTCACAGCGAGAAGCCATATATGGGAAGGCATCATGGCGGCCTTCCCATGACGTCACGGGCAGGAAGCCCGGCCTCGAGGGGCGGCGGCAGCAGCTCGGGGGGGCGGGTGCCCCGCCGTTCCCGGCGCGTCCCCCCCTCACCTGGGGAGCAGCAGAGGACGGCAGGGCGGGCGCCGGCCTTGCCCAGGCCCAGCACCGTGGGGGCGAAGAACATCGCTTCGTCATCAGGGTGCGCCGTCACCAGCAGCGCGCGGACGCCGCCCGCCCTCCCCCTCAGGGCGGCGCGAGCCCCCGCCGCCGCGTAACGGCGCCGCAGGCGGCGCGCGCCGCCGAGCAGCAGCGCGAGCAGCAGCGCGAGCGCTGCCAGCCCCCAGCCCCACGGCCCCGCTGCCATGGCGACCGGCGCCGCGCGGCTCCGGCCGGATACGGGAGGGGCGGCAGGAAGGTTCCGGGGCACGAAAGGGTCCCCCCGCTTCATCCGTCCCGCCTCTTCCCCGCCTCCGGGCGGGGCCGCCCGGCCGCTGTCGCGGAAACGTGCCCCGGCTCCGCTTCCCCAGGGCTGCCCAGGAGGAGGGGCACACCGGGGGAAGGCCTCCAGCCGGGCAGCTAACGGGGGTTATTCCCCCAGGGACAAACCTTCATTGCCCGGGCCCTGCAGCGCACCAGATGACCCCGCTGCTACGTTGGGAAGTAATAACTAATAGTGACAAAAGTTGAGCTTTTCAGCATGCGGTACCTTTTATTCCTGTGCTGTGCTCTTCCCTGTGGAAGAGACGTGGGGTGAGGGAAACCTCAAAAGTAGGGCAAGAGGTGCTTATCTTCAGACACATTCCACTGTCCCCACATCTGCTGGCTGTCCCAAGGGTGGCTGCAAGGGAAAAAAACACGTTTGGGTACGTCTTAGGAGTGAAGTCAACCATTGGAGAGGGCTGCAGAGCACAAGGAGACAGGAAGTAGTAAAATAAACATGAGAAAGGCAATTGGCTTGGAAACTTCTCAAGACAAACAGGCAATATGGAAAACAAGTGTTGGGTCAGCAATGGTGGTGTGTTAGCTGGGTAGGTTTAAAGAATAAAATGAGGAAAGCGATTCAGAGGAATTCAGCATCTGAAGAGCAGCTAACACCTCACAAAATGAGCTAACACCTCACCTGACCCCTCTTCACAGACTTTATTTGGACACTTTAACTTCCAAGTGACAGAGGTGATCACCAGCGTTCGACTGCAAACGCTTCAGCCTGGGGAGGTGTCACCTCACCTAAACGTAGCGCTTAACTGAGCGGAACTCAGCTACTGTAATAATGACATTCCTGTACAATACCTGGTTTATAAGTAATCCTGTTTGCCACAGGGTGAGCCCCTCCTTTATTAGTCTGAATAAATAATCGTGTGGACACACATCCCGCAAATGTGGGATATGACTTCTCCTATTTAATGGAAGTTGTAATAACAATGAGATAATTTAATCTTGTCTAATGGTATCTTTTTTTTTTCCCCCCCCATAGTAAACCTGGTAAGACATTAACTTGTGATTTTAGCGCATCTGGAATTACATATTTGCGGGTAAAACACCATGCAGATTTCAAGTACCTTACTGAAAAAGCAGGGAACAATTTACGTACTCCTTATTGCAGGGGGGAATGATAAAAAGCCATTTGAGATTTTACACCTCTCACATTTCGGACGCTGTTCCTCGCCAAAAGCACGACGTCAGGACAGCGCGGGGGCCCGGGGGGGCCCGGGCCAGCTTCCCGCGCCCCCCGCTCTGAGGCGCCCGCGGCCGGTTATCAGTTATTATAAATTTATATCGATTTGCGGTG
Organism: Larus michahellis; assembly: GCF_964199755.1. Taxonomy (NCBI): domain Eukaryota; kingdom Metazoa; phylum Chordata; class Aves; order Charadriiformes; family Laridae; genus Larus; species Larus michahellis. The sequence goes on along the minus strand of NC_133902.1, from coordinate 5,364,444 downwards.
AGGGAGAACGAGGCGGTGCGGTTCTCCCACCCCCTCCAGTCAGTAGCATCACCGGGAGAGCCGCCGGGCCGCGTCCCTCAGCAGCCGCTCGCCTCAGCACCGCCGCGCCCCACGCTCGCCTCATGGCGGCCGCCCCCCCCCCGCCCCGAGCCCCCTCAGCGGGGAGGGGGAGGGAACCCTTCCCCGCCGCACCGGCCAGCGGGTCCTGGAAGGAGCATAACATCCCGCCCTCTCACCGCGGGGTCCGCCCGAGGCTTCTCGCGGGCTGGAGCCGCCTGGGCAACACCGCAACGGGCATGGCGGGAGGCAGGGGCGAGCCGCCGCGGCCGGTAGAAACCACCGAGCCGCCGCACGGCCGTTTGTTCGGTAGCTGCCAGGACCTGTCGAGAGGGGGCGGAGCCCACCGAGCCGGGGGAGGGGAGGCAAGATGGCGGTGGCGGTGGCGCTGAGGTTGAGGTGAGACGCTGCGACCGTCCAGCCCCGCCGAAGCCTGCCGCCTGGGCCGCCCCAGCGCCGCGCCGTCGGTAAGGGCAGGGGGCCCGGCGGGGCGGCGCGGGGGTGGCGGTGGCGGTGCGGCCCGGGGGGGCAGCGGGGCCTAGCGCCTCCGCTGTGAGGAGGAGGAGGAGGAGGAGGAGGAGGGGGAAGAGGCGGGGGCCCCGGCCATCCCTTCCTCCTCCCTCCTCATAGGGGAGAGTGCTGCTCTCGTCCCCGGGGGGAGTCGGGGGGGTGTCCTTGGGGGAGCCGCCGGTGGTGGGGGAGGTGGGCGGGTCAAATGAGGGCCGGGGGTGCCTCCGGAGGGGGGTGTGTGTGTGGGGGGGTGTGGGGGTGTTTGCCCCATTTACGCTGTTGGTGTGCGGGAAGGTGCGGAGGGGACGGTGGGGCGGGGGGTGGCCGTGAGAAGTGGCCCCGCGGGGAAGTTTTTTGGAGATATCCCAGAGCATCGGTGTGTTGGGTGTTTATCCCTGCCCTGTAGGTAGGAAAAGTGCAAGTTAAATAAAATAAAAATTAAAAAAGGGCTAGTTTTTAAAAATCGGCTGGGCCGGGAGCGCGTTGGTGCCTGAAGATGTCCTGCTTCCAGAGCTCGCATGTTGGAGGTGCATCGTGTCCGCCTGCTCCAGCCCCACATGGAGGTTGTCAGTGGTGGGGAGTTGTTGCTGATGCTGAGTTATTCATTTAGGACCTGTAAACATCCCCAGCTTCTGTCATCTCGGGGCTGCTGGAGGGCACACAATGGAAGTGGCTTTTTCTAGAATTATTCTGACTTGATGGTAAAGAACTTTGTATGTACTGATTTTCTTGTACTTAAGAAAAAACCCGAGGCTATCAAGTTGGTTGCAGTTAGACAAGATTCTAGATGGGCGTGTGTGCTGTTAGTATTAGGCTCAAGTAAGTACGTACATATTCTGAACAATATATTGTCCAAAACGTGTTTCTTCTTGTTTCACAGATATGGACTTAACAAGTGTTTTACTTTTCACGACTCTAAATAATGGTGTAACCTTAGAATTAAAAAAAAGGACAACTTACTACAACAAGAAGGCGTTGTCTAGTTCTGAATACTTGGTTTTGTGTCAGCATTCTTGTATTCTGCAGTATTTTTAGATATAGTAGTATAATTATGAACTTCTGGAGCTCAGGTAGGGATTTTTATCCTAGGCCGTATGATCTTAGGGGGGGAAAAAAAACAGTGCTATTATAAAAAACATTATTATTGTGGTAAGTAGGATGGCTGTGGGCACAGCTTAAGTGGCTGAGTAAGTGGACACATAGCATTGTGTCACTGCACATAAGGACTGTGCAGATCTGTTGCAGTCTTGCACTGGAATTTTATTCTGCAGAATGTTGTTATTCCTGATTAACTAAACAACCTTGACATTTGGAAAGGAAGTATGTAATATTTGAAGTGGATTTCTAGTTAGCTTAAATCTAGTGTCTTGGGTTGAGGGATGAGAGACCTTCATGCTTATCCCAAGGATTCAAAAGTTCAGATGAAACAAGCCAACTACAGTGACCCTTTTTGTGAGAGCATGGTTAATTTTTTCTTGACGTTGCTTTTCTATGTGATATAGTATAGGCTGATAAGGAAAAAAACTTCTGTTGAGCTTTATGTGCAGTATAATTTGCCTATTTGAAATATACTGTTTGATATTGGACACTAAAATACTTAAACTTGTTACTGAAACATGGGAAAGAGCAGGATTTTGGAATATTCTTTGTAAGAGTTATAATGTGCATTTTTTAATGTGTGGAGAGGATATTACAAGTGTTACTTCCACAAGTGTTACTTCTCTCTAGCTTGTTAGTTATTGTATGAATCAATTAAAAGTAATTCTCCAGATTGAAATTACATGCACAAAATCAGAATATATTCACTTTTCTATATTGTTGCTGATGATGATTTATTTTAAATGCAGTTTATCTCCTACATTTTAGTTGCTCTTTCTGGGCATATGTGTTTTAGATTGTGATCTAAAGGGATCTAGAAAACTCTCTCAAAAACCCTGGTAAAAGTAGGGACAAACTCTAAAGCTTTCTTTCAGTTCCCTCCCTCTAGTCCCCTTCCACAGTTCTTGTGATTCTCTAACTGCATCTTTCAAGTTATTTAATTTCTCAGTTACAGCGTGAGTGAGAGATGCTCACAGGGAAGGGAAGCTGACTCTGCTTCAACTATTTTAAGTGTATAAAAGTAACTGATCAAGTCTTCTGTGCTAGAAAAAAATATTTTCTGTGTTTTTTTTCGCTTATTATTTTCCCAATATTGGCATTTAACTTACTCTTTCAAAGCTCTCGGCCAAAGTTTTGGTGAAATGTTTTATTCCTCCTCTCTTATGCTTGCCTAGAAAATGGTTTTAACGACTGTTTTATTGTATGATCAAAAATACTATTTGGAGTTCTCGTGTGTGTAGCTACTTAAATTTAAGATTTTGACAATTGTTTGAGCTGGAAAGGATCAATGCCTCATGCAGGTGCACTGCAACACAGCACAATCTCAAGAACAGACTAGTAACCAGACAGTGGTTTCATAATGCAAACAAACATTTCCTGGATGCCAGTCTTGAACTCTTCAAGTCATTTATGTTCTTTACTCAAATTTGAATCAGTGTTTTGGATGTCAAGGTATTAACTGAACATGTTACCTTGTCTCTCTACTATAAATGTTCCAGATAAAAATTCTGACCTATGCAGGACTGCTGTCAGTAAATATTTACTTAGTGCTATTTCTAAATTATGCAAATAGCCAGGAACGTGGTGAATAGATCTCCCATTTTAGTTTCTCTTTCCTTTAATGATTCTCCATCTAGTAATGATGTTTTGTGATGCTCCCTTCCTCTTTCATGCTAGTTCAGTGTTTATTCACCATCTGTTAAATGACTATCGCAGTCTGGGCCTACTGGGGCTTAAGTTCAGTTAGTTGGTGAGCATGCAGAAAGCTTGATCTTACCTTGGAGCTATGTTTCCTCCCAGTATCCTAAGATAGATTTCTATGTCCTTGAATAGCTTCATCTAAACCACTTGTGTAGTGTTGCCACTCCCAGACTGATTTGATATGCATTTTTTTTTCTTCAGGCTTAAGGAGGATGTTGGTCTGTGTGGTTTTGAATTCAGTGACTTCACCTGCTTACGATTGCAAAGGCTATTGCAAAATTAAGATACTGTACTGGTACAAAGATGCATCAGCCATCTCTGAAAAATCCTATTGTTCATAACTCTCAGCAGTAAAAAATTCAGAAATGAAATTTTTATGCAGCTAGATTACCTGAACAAACTGTTGACCAGGACTTAAAAATTCAGTGCACGTTGAGTGACTAGTTTTGGGTAAATCTGAAAATGAAAATACGCTCGCAAAGATAGCGAGGGAAAGAACACCTATAAATGAAAAGGAAGAGGTGAAGTATAAAATATGCTTAAACTAGTGTGATGTCTCTCTTAATACCTCCTCTTGTGCCATACATCCAGTTGTGCCTTATGCTGTGCTGCAACAAAAGTGTGTTTGGTTAATTCTCTTTGTAATCTTCATGAAGTCAGAGTCCCGTCAGAGTTGAAAACAGCGGCAGTTGCCTTCCCTGGCTGCAGGGCACGGGCCGAACGGTCCACCTGAAACATCCGCTGGGCCATTACTGGGGGGGGTCCTGGGCAAAACCTGGGGCTGTTTTGAAAAGTGGATGCTGTCCTGAATGGATTAAAACGCATTACTGTTTCAGGGAAGATGTCTACCAAATGTGAATATAAATCAACTAGGAAACCTACTGATTCCTGTCCTGTTTGTCAGTGTTGGAAAGTTAAGCCCATGTAAGTTGATTACATGTTCAAGTGCTGTTCAGCAAACTAGATAGGTATATTGTTACAGTTCAGCTGTACTCTTCACCTCTTTAATAGTTGTTGGCGGGGGGGAGAGGAATTAGTTTAAATCAAAAAAATTGTGTATACTTTGTTATCCACTGTAGAGTTTTGTCTCAGGTTCATATTTTTCAACTCTTGTTTCTGTTCTTACGCTACCTGAAATGCTGTGTTGACAGAGAAGGGGTGTCTGAAAGGTGGGAATTCTCCCATATAATCTGTGTAATTTCATGGGTTAGCTTTCTTGAAATGTTATTCCCAAAACCTGTCTTAGTAAATGTGGTCACTTACCTGTTCCATTATAGCCATTCTTTAGGCGCTGATGTTTCACTGTCGTCTCAAAGATCAGACTTAGGCATATCTAGAACCTTGAAGTTCTGTGTGTTTTTTCCCACAGATATCAAGGTTAACTTATACTGTTCGTAGTTCAAGATGCGTTTCATTCTTCGCCTTTTTCTGTGACCTAGAGGCTGTTGTGTGAGTCGCAATTGGAGTTATATTTTTATATGTTGCTGCATTCCCTGTGAAGCAGAACATCTCAAACTTAATCATAAATGTAGTAACAATAACCTTTGTTTCCAGAAGGCCCTGGTGCATTTCCTGTGGAGTATCTGAATAGACCTAGCCATTGCTCTTATGTACAGTAAATTTTTTTCTTATTTTAATGTTATTGTATTTTCAGCTAAAATCTAGACTTGATTTTATCTGAACCCAGTCAACTGAGGACAGTGATGAGGCTAATACTTAGGTTCTCCTGAACCCTTTTATAGATGTGGTTTCTCTCATAACGCATCGTAGTTTGTGGAGCTATGGGTTTAGTCAGTATGGATTAGTCAAGTTATATTTCCTCTTCCAAACCAAAGCTGCTTTAAAAAGCTGTCACTACAGATATGGTTTTGATAACGAATGAACTACAAGAAGAAGCTGGAAACTTGAACTGTGACCACGTAATTTCTTGCATTAGATGATGTCAAAAGAAGTTTTACCTACAGACGGATTAACAGTGGAGGGATAAATTCATGTGCAGTAGCTGTTTGTAAAGTGCTTGTGCTTTCAGTGCAAGATGGAGAAGTAAAGTTGTTGTTTTGAAATAATATTTTATGCGTAGTGTATGATATATATGAAGTTTGGTATCATCGTGGTTATCTCTAAATCATAGGTGAAATGGGAGGAAATAGGTGAATTTGAGTAAACCTCAGTGAGTTATTGGGCGCTGACTCATGAGTGAGGATGACTTGCCGAGGAAGACTGTCATAGTTCTTATCACTGCTGTTTGCGTAGCATCTCTTGAACCTCTTGCATGCTCCAGACTGGTGTATTGGAGGATGCTTGGGTTGATTTCTGTTTCACCTTAAAGTTTTGTGGGTGGAGTTTGAATGCTTCAGTTGATGTTTCGTAACCAGTTGAATTACTCCTGTGGCAGGGATGGGGCCCTTCATAAGGGATAAGGTAGATGTCTGGGGTTTGGGAACTGCTGCAGTTATCTCAGAAAATAGCTGTCTCCCCTTGTGAATGAGAGACCTTGTCTGTTTAGTGTTTGGACTTTGTAGGTTTGGTTCTGGTCTTTGGCTCAGGATAGTTTTCTGTGGTGTACGTGAACTGCATGCTATTTGCTATCTTGGCACACTGAGAATCTGGTGTTGCTAGGAAAACCAAAATATGTTTTAAATGTCTTTAGAATACAAACTGTCTACTTTTCTATGATATACTTTTACAACCAAAAAACTTGTAATGTGTGTACCCTTCTTGGGTTTAAATAGTTGCTCAGTGGTACTTGTAGTCAAGGAATGTCTACATCCTTCATTTCCATTTTCGAAGGGAGGATTTCCACCTACCTCTCTTGGATAGCTTTGCTGTTATTGTCACCCTGCTTGGCAGAAGAGAGTTGGATAGGTTCCTTCACAATCAGTAAGTGCTATTCCCTGATAAAACTCTGAAGGGGAGGTTTCCTCCCTCAGGGATTCTCCGTACCCCAGTATGCTAGCATGTTCACTGGTAAGCGGATGTTGAAAATATGTGCTTTTATTTGAAATGTATGCACTCAGCACCCCCCCTCCTTTTTTTTTTTTTGTTTTTGTGTGTGTGTGTGTGAGGCAAGTGGGTAGCTGATTAGAAACTTCCTTAGATGTTAACGTAGTGTTAGTTTTTCCTGTTATGATCCCCCATATAATACGGCAAAATTGTGTATAGCCTGGGTCTTGATATCATGTATGAGCAACTTTTCTTTAAGCTCATAAATTATAGGAGGGATTAAAATAGAATTTCCTGGAGAAGAGTATCTTGTCAGCTGAATTTGATCGACCTCATTTTGGTAGAGCACAAATTCTATTTGTATTTGTAGTTACCTAGCAGGAGAGAGAGAAACTGTTATTTAAAGATGAAGTATAACAATGTGATCCTGAGATTTGGCAACAGTTTGGTTGTAAATTGCATATGCAACCAGTGTTCACCTCTTGGAATGGCAACAAAATAATTTTAAGTACTCTTTTAATACTTATTTAATATTTAATGTTCCAAAAGCTATTACTTAAGTACTGTAAAGAGTTGGTAGTCTCTTAATGGAAAATCTTTTTCTATTAAAATTTGAAGTATAAAATCCTATTTTAATTTTTTCCCTATCTTGATGCAGATGGAAAAGTCGTGCTAGAATAGAATATATGTGACATCTTGAATTGACTGCTGTAATGCTCCTTGACTTCTGTCACTTCTGTAAATTAAAGTATTCCATGCTTCCATGTCATCTAGAATATGAGTCAGATACTGTATAGCATAATTGTGAGTTAGTGCTTTGGACATTCAGAAATAAGATGATATAGTACCCTAGTGGAAACTTCAGGGTGTGAGAAGGGTCAAATTCATTTGTGTGGTCTTTTCTTAACATCTTTTTTCAAATACCCCCATTTCTGTATTTATGGCTTGATTCATATGACGTTAATAATGGAGATAATGTTATTTAGTGTTGCTAGTAAAACACGGCCCTATAGATGTTAATTTTTTTACTGTATTTCTAGAGAGATAGAAATAGCAATTTTTACGCCAATAACCTTTTGAGTAGAGGGAGTGCAACTACGTGAAATAAAGTTCTCAGGATTTTATGGTATATTTTAAAAGTCTTGTCACAAGAAGAAAAAGCACTTGCGCATGTGGAATTGTCATGGAAAATTCAGCAGTTGTTCTCAACTTGGAGAAAGTATGTTCATTGTTTCTATTCGTTCTAATAGCATATGCCCATATGCTTTCACTACGAGCTTCAGAGTATTCTGCAACATAAAATTGAGTGGAAAAAGATTAAAGAAAGTGTGGAAGAGGTCCTGAGCTTTGAGGGTGATGTCTGTGTTCTGCAAAAATGGGAAGAACAGTATTCTGGAACATACTTAAATAGCTGTTATTTTAATTGTCTTTAATTTCAGCATTGACCTATTAGCATTTGTTAGTTGTAAAATGCAAAGAATCTTTCCTCTTTTGGGGAATGTGCCCAACAGATTTTCTAACTTAGAAGCACCACCTGTAAGGTTGGATATTGTAGCTGGAATACACTTCCCTTTAGTTCTTGTTTTAAAGCACAAAGTTATCTCAAATCTGCTCAGGCCTCAACCTCCTGGTAGGTTCTTGAATGAAAACCCTATGTCTTTTAGCATTGTCCTGTCTAATAATCCTGTAGCTAATTTTCTTGCTTACCATCCCATTCTGCAATACTTTGCAGAACTTTGTAATCAGACTTGAAGGGTTAACATAAATCAGTTTGAACCCAAACTTATTTTCCTTGTCACTAAGTTTTTTCATTGTTGTTTTTCTGAGTAACTGTCATAAGACTATGCTGTTAATTGGACATTAAGGCAGTGACTGAAGGACTAATTACTGCTCTTGAATTGTCTAGTGCTTTTTTATTTAAGACTTTTAGATTGCTAAGTCAGTCCTAGTTTGTAACGGTACTGTTCCCGTTCTGAGCATTGGAGTTTTAGATGGTAAGTAATGCTTGGCCTTTTACTGTGCCTGTTAGTTTGAATAAATAACTTCTTTTTTTTTTTTATGGAGGTTGGACCCACTAAGCTATTTTTAGAAATCTGTTAGAAATGTACATGTTAGTATTTTCTTGTGTGTGGCATATCCCCAAGATGCAGATTTGGTGTTTTTGCTTGAGTGTTTGAACACATTGATGATTATCTGACAAAATAAAAATACCATTGGGAAGATTTGTTTTGCAAATCTAGTAATAGACTTGAAGAGTTTTACTTCTGTGACTCTCAGCTTGTAATTTTGGGTTATTCTATGTGAGTTGGAGCATTGTCTTGAAGGTACAGACCCAAATCTGTAATTCAAGAAATGTAGTTATTGTGGTTTAATAGATTGGCCCTTAAATATACCCTGTTTTGGTTTGTTTTTTTTCCCATGAGATTATTTCATTATGTTTTTATAAAGTGAAATCACAGAAAGAATTATTCACAAGTGTTGTTATCACGCTTTGGATAAAGCCTTTCTAACCACTGCTCAAACAGTCCCTTCACTCTTCATTTTCTCACCAGAGTAAACTTTGAATAAATATCCCTGAATTTAATTTTGTGATTCATTGTAGATCCCCTGCATAAGGCAGAGCCTTCCTCTTCCTTATTCTGCCATAGTTTAGTTACATCAGAGCTCAATTTACTAAGGTTGCTGATTTAAAAACAAAATCCCCCAACTCGGTTTAAGCCTTATATGACTGTAATCTAATTCTTCACACTCTTTGTATCACACTTAGTTTCCTCAAAAACAAGATGAGGAAAATTCCCAAAAGGATGTGAAATTTAATTAGCAAATGTTGGTTAAGTACTTCAAGATGGCATGAAAATTACTCTAAATGCAAAAGTATTAGCTTGTTTCGTATATGCAAAGAGAAATTGAGTCTCCCTGTGAGACTGGTCTTTTATCCACGAAGGCGAATGGGAAAGTAGGGGACCGGCTACTGCAGCACACGGGCCGTGGTCCCACACACCCGGAGTAGGTGACTCTGCCGTCCCTCTGGCCTCTTGACCCCTTCCCTTCTGCTGGCATAAACATTTGTGTGGCTACGCGTTGAGCGGTTTTGGGGAACTGGCCTGCTAAAAATAGTCAACAGTTTTTAACCTGCTGTATTTTCCCGAGTGAAGGAGTGCTTTTTTCGGGCAGCGCTAGCTTTTGTCTGTTTAAAGTGCTGCAAGACTTGAGTTTTATTTCCGATTCACTCATTGACTATTTCCTGAGTAGTCTTTGATAGATTTCTTAAACTTTCTGTTGTTCATTTTCCCATGTGTCTACTGAAGATAGTACATACTTCTGCTTCTTTCTGAGGCATTTTGAGATCTGGAGATCAAGAGATACTATTCTAATTAGTATTCCCTCATAGAAACCAATCTGAAATTGTGCTATGACTGTTGCCACTATAATACCCAGTTCTAACTTATTTGTAACTTACTCAGATTTCTCCGCATATGACAAATGTAAGTGCAAACAGTAGCTTTTAAGGGGAAGCCTGAATCGGATCTGTTCAGTAGTTTGAGCTGGCCAAAGAGAAAAATATTGTCATAACTTTAGAAATAAATATTGTTAAATCATTTCCTTGCCCGAGAAGCTCAAATTAACACAGGGACGAGTATCTCTCCACGGTTCCTGAAACTGTAACTCTTGTCACTGCTTTTTCTCAGCTGGGTGTCTTCAGACTTTTCAGTTTCTTTTCTTTTTTTTTTTTTTCCCCTGACTCTTTGCTCCTACTTCTCCTGTAACTCTTTTTTTTTTTTTTTTTTTTTTTTAATATTATCCATTTGACACTAGACACTACTGTGTTTCCCCATCCCTTGTACGTTTTACTGCAGTGTTTGGGAATGTCAGCGAAGTGGGACACTATAGCAGAAAGGACTGGGTTCTGAAATACCAAACAAGAAAAATTCCTTCTGCCCCTTCTAATTGTCAGCATTCAGTGAGACAGACAATTTGCCAGCCTGTTTGGCAGCTGTATGAAAGTATTCATGACCGAACTTATCTTTGTGAGACATTTAAGGCAGAATTCCAAAGTCTTTAACAGTTCTCGTAAATGTTTATGTGAGGAACCTCTGAAATTTGCAGAATAACATGAGAAGGTATGAAAATACTTGTCTGAAAAATAGAATCTTGCTGTCATTGACTGTGCAGAGTCAGAAGCTGATTTCTTGTATTGTAAGTTGTCAGGGGTGCTGAAAATGAAGATGAGCAGCCTCTGTTCTGGCAGAGAAGAGGGAACCAGTGGAAGGATCGGAGAGGCAGAGAGAGTTAATAGCGAGGAGCTTTAAAGGAGAATTCTGATTGGATTTGAGTGGAGCAAGACGAAGTTTGTCATGACTAATGGAAACAGCAGTGAGGAAAGCCCGGATGAGATTGTTTACAACCTACACACACAGTTAGAATTTTATGCAAAAAGGCTGCCGTATTTAAACATAGTCTGAACATATGGAACTTTGAGAGATTACAGCAGGAAGCTGTCATTGCCCTCACTGACCAAGAAATAGATTAATGAAGAATAAATTGTGTTTGCTGGATACATGCGAGCAGATGCTGAAGAGAGAGGCAGATGCTTTTAGATGAACGGTCATAAGGTTGCCTGCAGAGAAATAAGAGTTGAAGTAAAGTACTTACATCCATAATTGCAGAATTGAAGTAGCAAGACAGGGAGAGATGAGCAGTATATTAGTGGTAATTCTGTAGGCAAATATTGGGAAAAACTTCTTCCCCCCTTCCTCCCCCCCAGTATGGCAGAGCGTAAACCAACTTGTCCTGTAGGAGACTGGGGTCTGCAGGGCTTGTGGAGAGGGCAAATTAGGAGAGTGCAGGCACATATAAATGTCTGTAACAAGAGGAGGAGGCTTGAGAGGGGAAGGAAATGTATTTCAGTGTCACTTTACGTGTTGTACTACAGTGTTGGTTTTGTCTTGACAGAAATGAGATCCTGTGCAGAATCCCCATCCTTTAGTTCCCTCCCTACCTTGTAATTGTCAATATGTAACCATGTATTCTCCTCTAATGTTACTGCCCTTATCTCTTCCTGTGGTTGTGTCAGTTCCCCTGGGGAGGGGAAGAATGCACCCCAACCATTGATAACTTAATTTTTTTCTTTTTTTTTTTTCTTCTCTTTGCTTTCCACCTCTCTTATTGACCGCAATTATGACCTCTAATGCTGTTTCTGTTGCCTTTCTCTGTTGGCGGCTTTTCTTTGTTTAACCTTTATTTTTTTATTATTATGGTGCTACAAACATGATCATACTTGCAGTTCTCAGTAGGAAGGCCATTAGACTGAATTTTTTCATACATATTATGTAAAACTTGTAGGTTATGAGATTAGGGGTTTCAGCTAACATTGTTGGATGGATGAAGGATGTTTGTGCTTGTGCACTCTGCCTGCCTCCCCCCTGCCATCATTCCATGTCTAGCACAGAATCTGGAGAGGTGGTCAGGACCTTTCGTTGTCGGTTGTGAAAGGTTCTTATATATCAGTGAAGATTTCAAGACTAACAGTCCTATCACAAACCTAACAATCTGTACACTGAAGTTCTTGTGAATGAAGAAATAGCCTTTATAGCATCATACAAAGTGATCGCGGATTGAACTTTCAGCACCTGGGTTAATAATCAGCCTGCGGGCTGGACTGAATATTGAGAAAATAAGAAGATGTAACTTGACAGAGAGAAACTAGAAAGGACCTTGAATCATGCAGTAGTTGGCCTGTATTAATGTGTGATTTTCAGGTGGTTGCTCCCCTGATCTCCCTTGCATCCCCAGATTTGCCAGACTGTGGTCAGCGTGTAAGAGAAGAGAATAAGAACAAGATGAATATTGATACTTTCGCAGAATCTGGTGTGTGTTTCTGGCTCCCTGTGCCTCAGAATGAGCATCACAGGACTAGAGATGGTTTGGAAGTGGTTGACAGGAAACAGCCAAGTAGACTAGGATTTTCAGTGTGGAAAAGATATGGCTGAAGGGATAGGATAGAAGTCTACAGAATCTTCTGTGCAACAGGGAAGAAAAGAATAGGAAGTAGATGTTTGGTCTGTTCCAATGCCAAAGCTAGAGATATTAAAGAAAGGTAGCAGGTCGGGAGCAAACAAAAGCTGGTGGTTTCTCATGCGAAATGCCACTAAACTGTAGAAGTTCTTGCAACAAGCAGTTGTGAATGGTGAGAGTTTATATTAGTTCAGAAAAGAGCTGGACAAACCAATGGAAGAGAAAGCCATTAAGAAATCTTGAAGAGAAAGGCTGTGACTCGAGGAATCCCTGAGCCACAGGGAGTGTCTCAGGGAGCCACTAGAAGGCTGGAGAGTTTGTTGGGAAAATACAGGTGTGTGCTCCCTAAATGCCTGCTGCTGGCCATCCTCAGCCACAGCATATTGGGCTAAAGAAGCTTTGGTCAGATCCAGTATTACTGTCTTTATTCCTCACTAAAGTTATTAAGGTGTAGCAGACATACATATATATATATTATATATATATATATGTAATTCAGTTAGATAATTTCCACATATTTATGAAGGCTGCATATGAAGATACAAAGCCGGTGAGGGAGCAGAAGTTAGAGTTATCAGCAATTCATCAAACTAACATTTATACTTTTGTAACCTTAAACTGCTTGAGCATCCTTATACCACGGAGCCAGTTGTTCGTTTAATAATAAAAGTTCACCAGCCTGTGATGGGAGTAGTTATCACATTAGTAAACACTGGATTGAGCTGACAATTAGCTATATGCCATAGTTTTATATGGACTTGCATGGAAGTTGAGAGAGAAAAAGGTTTTTTTTGCTGTAGTTTGGATTTAGGAATACATTTGTGTGTTCAGCTACTATACCTTACGACTAACCAGTACAATGTGTGTTAGCTAAAACTGCTTGCTTTCTGACAGTGTTTCTTGATTAATTGGGAAAGTGTATGACTCAGACCTATTAGACCATCACACAGTTGGTAAAGATGTACTCTAATGAATGCAGCATGAATGATGAAGTATAATAAGTGTTAATGGTGAAGAATTCTTTGTTAGAACTTGTCACTTGGATATGAGTTATGGTACTATAATAGATATATAGGCACTATAAAGCACACAACTAATGATCTGTAGTATTGCTTTTTTTCTTTAATTTTTCATATCTGATATTTGTTTAAGCGGTAAATCTAAATAAACGTATCTGTTTAACAGGTAAATCTAAATTTGTCTCATTAGTCTTGATAGTCCAACATGTAAAACTTTCTTTCTTTGGTGGAGAAGTGGGGGGAAAAAAACAACCAGAACAGGAATGATAAAATATGTCAGATAAACTTTAAGATCTGTTTGTATAGTGGTGCCTGGTCCTTTCCTGATCTGATTTTGTCTATTGACTGTTAATGGAAAATCCAGTTCAGAAGTATAACTTTACATGTGATGTTTGTGAAAGGCTGCAGATTAACGTGCTTTGAAATGAAGCCATCTAGGCAGGGATCAACAGTTACTTTATTTGAAGGTCTGATATGTCTGCTAGGCTCTGGACCAGAGGTTGAGAATTTGCTACAGGTCCGATAGAATTCTATATTTAATACATAGGCTCTAAGGATTGCATCTTTTGAGCTACTGGAGAGAAGTATCTTCTGTTTAAAAAATATATTTCCTGCTTTTTTGATTAGAGCCGTAATTTACCTGCTCAGAGCACTGATGGGTGCAGTGCTAAATCAGTCTGCTGATCTTCAGCAGCTGAAACTATACACAGCTTCATAGATGCTTGGACTTCGTTAGTGAACTTGTCTGGATTTTTTCAGTATTTAAAATCTTCCCCAGATCAGTATGTGTTTCAGTGTTCACTGTAAATCTGTAGCTGGAGAGTACAGTAGAGGCAAAGTAGTCATTGAATGTCAACTAAGCAGGATTGTTTTAAGGCTTCATAGGATACGCAGTTTCTGGCATCCCATATGAGACAAACTATGCTGTCAATTGAAATAGTGGTTTGGGCTTTTTTTTTTTGTAACTGCCTTTTTTTTACTGACTTCTTTTGTCAAGCTGCTGTTAGATGGTAATAGTATTTTAGGGCTTGATGAATACACTGTGGTTTAATGAACTGTATGTGGCATTGAGTAAAGCAGCCCTAAGACTACCTGAATCCAAAAGTAAGAAACAGTTCACAGAATCCAAAAACTCTGTAGAAGAAATGAAAGTGAACTTCACGTTGTGCTGAAGAAATTTACAGTAAATAAAAAAATCCATCTATAGACTATTATAACCTCTTTAATGTCTATTTAAAGTGACGTATTTTTCTCTTAAAATCCTCCTGATTCAACTGGTAACTGGTAAAATGATGTATTCTGACAATATAATCCTCAAATCTTTGTGTAGACAATGCTGACATGTCTCATTTTGAGCCCATTTAAGACCTGTTAACATGTTTCAGACTAGAGTAACCTATTAAATAAATACATCAGGAAAAAGCTTTTACTGGTAATGGTTGTTTTGCTTAGGTGACTATGGCTGTAATGTATTGTGAGTACATCTGGTACTTCAGTGCTTATCAGTGATCTTTTTTCCTTTAGGCGGTTTCCTAGAAACATGATTGCTTGCTGGTCTTGATCTCACAGCTTTGTGAAGACTTCTTCTCTGATAATGTCAAGTTCAGGCTACCCTCCTAACCAAGGAGCATTCAGCACAGAACAGAGCCGTTATCCCACTCACTCTGTCCAGTACACCTTCCCTAGCACCCGGCACCAGCAGGTAAGGACACAACAGGGTTACAAATTTAGCAAGAGTACAATTTGGGTGTTTGTTGTGCCAAACGGGATTATTTGTTTTTAACCAATGTAATAGAAGTTGTTCATATTTGAAAACAGTAGAGTTGCAGGTGAATGCGCCCAGTTAAAAGTGACTGGGGAAATCTGTCTAACAATGTTTGTGCCTTTGGAGTTTGGCTCTTGCGTTATACTTATTCAAGTCTATTGTGCCTTTGAATGAGGGTCTGACTGCAGTGTAACTTCTGGGAAGTGTAATCTATAGCCATGTGCTGCTCCTTGGTTCCTTCAGAAGTATTAACTTGAAAGGATATAATTAACTGTTGGAATTATGCCTTCCTGCAGTGCTGTAGCTGAAATTATTAAAATCCTTGACTACCATTGACTGCAGTTTTGGCTTTTTAAAGTTCTTGCCTGTGTGTTGGTGGTTTTTTTTTTTTTCCTTTTTTGTGCCTTCTTTCTTTTTACATAGACTAGCATTAAAAATATTCTATAAACTGTGAAGGTATCCTAAATAAAACCCTACAGCTTGTCAATATTTCCTGTTATTTAACATTTGTAAATCTACTCAAACTGGCAAAACGCTTTAAAAGTTTGCTTCTCTTAAAGGCTGTACAGTGAGAATGCTGCCTCCTCAGCAGGTTGAATCTTTTTGATTCTTACTTCCTCTGCTTTTTTATATTTGGTTTTTCATCATTTAATAGAAATGCTCAAAGTGGCAAAGGAAGTGTTTTGTCTGCTGAGGAGAACTGCTGCCAGTGTTGCTTAGGTAAATAGTTATGGGGTGGTTTGTTTTGCCCTCCCTTTTTTTTTTCTTTTTTTTTCTTCTGAAAGCACTGCATTTTGCTTCTTCAAGATTATGTTTGTATCTGCTTTTTTACTTTTTTTTTTTTTACAGAAAAATGAGTTTTATAATTCTATATCTTTATCATTGGGAATTAATATAAACTTTCTGGTTTTATCATTGGTTTCGTGTAGTCTGAATAAATTCACTAGGGAATGTGTTCATAAACTTTTGTTGTAACTTTGCTTTAATTTGCTGATGTTTACTCATCATAATAAATTTGGCCAACTAAGTGTGTCTGAGCCCGTATGCATTGATAGCAATAATTTTCCAAGAGCATGCAAATAACCTGTCTCCAGTTAGTATGCGTCTAATATGAATGCAGTGCTCTGGGTGTAACAAATCCTTTGAGAGACTGGACTCTTGGGGCATTTATGGGTACAAATTTTCTCTTTTTTACCCCTTCTTAATTAATCTCCCATTAGGCCCAGGAGTGTAAGAAATGAACCCACAGTCATCTTTGCTCCTTGTCTGTAAGGAATAGTGGGCTCTATTCTCTACAAGCTAAATGTAGTTCTTGACAAAATCTCCATGCAAGGTAGAGAATGCGAGTCTGAAATGTGAAAACTTGTGTTACACTCTGAATTTTTTCTGAAGCAGTTGTACTGGTGCTTCCAGCTATCTGTGTCCTGAGCCAGAATTAGGGGAATGGATTTCTAAGAGTCTCCTGCTTGGTCATTTCTGTCGAGCATTTATTCTGCCATCCTGTGCTCTCTGTGGCACGGTCGGCTGCGGACGACGAGCTCTTGGCTTTAGAACAGTTCAGGTTTCCCTTGTTTTAATGAAATTCTCCTGCTGCCACAGATACTTTAGGTGTTTTGTTCTACTTACATGTTTGCAAAAGGAAATTCAAGAATTGGAGCTTTTTGGCTTGCTCTGTATTTATTTTTAGATAATTCGTAAAAGCTAAATCTTATGGGTAATGACCTATTGCGTGTCTTACGGAGCTTCTCTTTGGTTAGTGCTGCCTGCCATACAAGTGGTGGAAGACCCATGTATACAAATAAATTGTCTTGTACCTCACTTAATTATGAATTGTATCAGTCAGAAGATGCATATTGTCTGACTCTTAGTCCTAATTAATAGGGTCTGATATAAAAATGGTGAGGTGATAACAGAAGGAATTACCTCAGGGTTGCTAAAATATATTTTCAGTTCATCACTTTGTAGTTGGATGTGCAAAATTGATTTTTAAGGAATTTTTTTTTTTAAGGGATATTCTTCTGCAGCTGGCTCATTTATGTTTTATTAGAAGTTGTTGATAAGCTAGGTGGAGTTCTTAGCATAAGTATTTAGTCTCTTTAAAGTTAACTTATAACTTAAAATGCCATTTACAAACTTTATTTTTTTTGAGTTGGAATAAAGCTTTGGTGATCTGGTCTTGGTCTGTATTTAATAACTTTGGAAACGATCATTCCGTGACACCAAA
This sequence comes from Larus michahellis, assembly GCF_964199755.1. Classification (NCBI taxonomy): domain Eukaryota; kingdom Metazoa; phylum Chordata; class Aves; order Charadriiformes; family Laridae; genus Larus; species Larus michahellis. The sequence continues at coordinate 5,347,112 of NC_133902.1, read as the reverse complement.
GGCTTTTTTGATCCTGTCTTTTGCACCGTTGTTCCTGTTAACATCATGAGTGTGTTTCATTTAGGAATTTGCAGTTCCCGATTACCGTTCGTCTCACCTGGAAGTCAGTCAGGCAACCCAGCTCTTGCAGCAGCAGCAGCAACAGCAGCAGCAGCTCCGGCGCAGGCCTTCCTTGCTTTCTGAATTTCACCCGGGCTCGGACAGGTGAGGATGCTCGTTTTGAAGTATGTGAACAGGAATCTTCTGTGTCCCCGCGCTTTCTGTAAAGTTAGTTTTGACTTTTGAATAGAGAGTTTTTTGAGTTTCACAGTTTTTTGCCTGACTACTGGACTTTATTAATTGGTGCTCTGTTGTAACAGTGTCGGCCTCCTGCGTTTGAGGGTTGGAGCTGTTGTGTAATTCCTCAGTTCCTTTGGCTTAACTAATATATTTATTTCACAGACAGGAAGTGACAGTCTGCTTCGCTTTTCCCACACCTCTGCTAACAAAACCGTCAGTAAACTTTGAGAATCCAAGTGCATACTGTAAACTTTTTAATGCTGTTTAGGCTAAAAGTGTGCAAAGTTTGTAACTTTCGATAATTTAATCCTGCCCAGTGGAAGCAACAATTGCAAGAATTGTTGCAATGTGAGTACTACCTGTCATGCTTCCTAGATTAGGTTTGCTTATTCAAGAAATGGTCTCTGTGTGGCTGGGCAAGTGAGAAACAATAGAGCTAATTGGGTATTTGGGTTGTAGGAACTGTAAAACACTGAAATGTGGCACAAAATGGACTAAATCAGAGTATGCTACTTCTGGTAAGACACTTGACAGCTTCATATCATTTGTTCTAAATACCCTTTTTGTCAGTCTCATAGGCCATTGCTGTCTCTGTGTAAATAGATGCCACTGATCTGGGATCCAGCAGGTTAACTGAGGACAAGTATAGTGGACAACTATAGTGAATTTTATGTTGTAATGTAGTTTCAGATTGGTAATATCCTACTTCTCAGTGAAATACGTTACATCACAGCGGATACTGATGAATGTTGAAATGTACATTAATACTACTGTGAGGTTAATAGGTTCAATGAAGTCTTCAGACCGTATTAAGCATTCATTTGACTATATACGTGAAGAATATTGGATGTACTTTGAAAACCAAATTTAAAAATTAAAAACCCACTACAGATCAGGGTAAGATTAACTGGATTGTAGTAAATTAGCAAGAACATGCATTGGTTTAGGGATGAGGTTACTATACACTTTATGCACCGCAATTCTTTAGCATATTAGTATGCTGATATACAATTTTAAGCAAGAGTTATTGCTTGTAACAACATTTTTGTTTTGTGTTGTTTTTTTTTTTTCCTTGGGTTCTTAGTAAGTATATCTGCTAGGAGCAACTTTATATGCTGGGTTACTGCTAGCAGTTTATTTTGGCTATAACTGAGGTATCTGGTTCTGAACAAATACCAGTAATGAATGTTGTGTAAATACTGGTCTACCTTAAAGTCTCATTAGAATATTCCCAGAAATAACTTGATGATAGTGAAATCTGGGGCTTGCATATTGCCTTCATCTTGTGTCACCAAAACGTCAGTACGGCTCTGTTTTAGTGCTGAGAATCATAGTAGTTTTTAGAGATCTCAAAAATTCAATTTATAGCAGAAGTAAATTCCCCCTCTCCCCGCATAGTAAATTTGCAAAAACCTCTTCAGTAGTTCTGGCAAAATACAGGAAATTACTGTCATCTCTTCAGTGGCACTTCGTAGGAAGATGTTGAAGCATATGAGGTTCTTTTATGGACATCCTGTGCATTGCACTGTAAAGAAGCTAGTGATACCTTCTTCTGCATTTTTCTGAGAAGGAGGAGTTTTTGAATGACTCATGGGTTGAATCAATGACTGTTTCTGTCATGTAGTAGCATTTTAATAGATATCAAGTTCCAAATAGGCTCATGGCTCATTTGAAGCATTCTGTGTATATTTGAAAATTATTTGACTGCAAAAATGAAATAACCGAGCTGTTGTGGCCATCTGTGTTCAGTGGAATATAGTACTATATTTATCTCATGGATTATTTTTTTTGTTCATAATTTGAATCAGAGCTCCAATTTCAAAAAATATTATTGTATCAGTGTTAAGTTTCTTTTTAAGGGTTTGTAACGATAGGCATGCATTTAAACAGTGTCCTTTAAGATTCAAGTTAATTTTCTCTTTTTCAATGGATTTTTAGCTGTTGTGTTTTTGAAGATCATACTTACAAGCACTTGTTTGCTTTGCTGTTTAGAAGGAACTTCACTAAATTGCATCTCCAGTATATTTGAAAAGGGTTGAGGAACGCCAAGTAGTTTTCTTGTATGGAAAATGTATATTTTAATAGTTTATCTCTTGTATATATTAGGCCTCAGGAAAGGAGAACTGGATATGAACAGCAATTTCATCCAGGTCCATCTCAGACAGATCATGATTCACTGGAATCTAAGCGACCACGTCTTGAACAAGTCTCTGATTCCCATTTTCAGCGTGTCAGTGCAGCTACTGTTTTGCCTTTAGTACATCCTCTGCAGGAAGGGTTGAGATCTGCAGATATTAAGAAGGTAAAACCATTTTCTATTACGATGCTGAAGGTGTAACTTCCTATGTTGTGGTGATTTAATATTTTTATTTCTTTTTCTGTTAGGTAATTTTTAAAATTTCTTTAAGTTCATTCTTTTAACCCAAAAACTTAATTTTACACGTTATCGTGAACTGTGGTCTTGAGTCAGCGTTACTCTTTTATAAAAAGAACAATAAGATAAGTCTGCCTCAAACACAGTAAAAAGACTGGAGTTCTGAGTTGCCACTAAATGCTTAAGTCATTAAAAATCTCAGTTGCAAAATTATTATAGTATAGTACATGAAATATTTCTGCTTTTGAGTTGAAAGCTGCTGGCAAGTGCATGCAAGTCCACTTTTTTTCTGTAATGAATGTTTGTACTGAATGGTCAAAGTACTCCCCTCCACCCCCTCTCCCTTTTAAGCGTTTGAAATGAGTCTGCTTATTTACGTAACAGTAATTATACTTGTCACTGTCTCATTTTGGGTAAATCTAGGGCAGTCTGGTTTGGCGTGGATATTTTCTATTGTAGATACTGAATATTGATTAGCGCAATTTGTGTAGAGCAGACAAATGTCTTTTAAATGAATATTTAATATCTTCTCTCGTGCGTGCACACAAGCACACTGACTCACACCCGAAAAGGTGGTGCGTAGTGGGTGTGACTTTTGAAGGTGAGCACTCAAGTTTCTAAACTCAGAGCATTTAAAGAAAAATTTCACCATATGGATTCAAAAGGTAATAGGCACCAGATTTTTTAGAAATCGATTACTTGTTGTGCCTTCTCTCTACCATTCCTTTTATGTGAATAAACTGTCTGTGAAATAAAGTGAAATTATGATGGCATGTGATTTCTTAGTAACTTGCTGTGTTGCATAGCAAAGATAAGATCAAAGGGGATTGGAGAAACCAAGCTAAGGCATGCAATGTTAACATGCTTGCATGTAACTGAATTTTTGTCCAGGCGCTACATAAAGATATCTACTGTCTCAGTGTAGAAATACAGCCTTGTATTATGTAGAGAAGAGGAATTCAGGCACATCGTCTTTCAGTCAGATTGGCTTGAATGAGGGATGTATAACTGAGCTGGCATTTGCCAGCTAGGTAGTCATGGAGCATGATGGTTTGAGGACAAAAACAAAGACAAGGTACAACAGTGCTTATGTTAGAACATCAAGCAAGTTGGAATATGTTGTTTAGAGATGGGCAAAAAAGAAAAGACAAAAAAATCAAAGCCAAGTGAATAGTGACCTATCCTCCCTTAAGTCATCACTTTTCTTAACTCATGTTAAGTTCAAGAGAACTTAACATTTATAACCACAACTAAATCCAGATGTACTTTATCAGGCTGGTCATGGTTATCTTCAAGAGTATCCTCATCAATATACGTGCAGAGTACTGAGGATTTGCTCTCAAGTAACCCTTCATTTAAATGTAAAAGATACTGTTGATGTTTATGAAGATATATTTTTAAAAGGGAGGTGTTTTGATCTTATTTTGGTTTCAAGGTGAATATTGAAGTTTGCTGTTATTTTTCAAGGTGGACTTTGAAATTATGCTATCATAAATGGGCTGTCAGTTAATTCTAAAATATTTAGAGCACTAATAAACTGAAATATTTAACTTAGCTCCTCAACAGAGATACAGATAACTGGAAATTCTTTTTAATTCATGCGTGCTAATTTGGTTACTGAACACACGTTCACCTGTTATCAATAAGACTGATTTCTCTCAATCTCCCCCCCCCACCCCCCATCCTGTCCCCATGAAAGGACCCAGCTTTTGGAGGAAAGCATGAGGGACCATCTTCTCCAATTTCTGGTCAGCCTTGTGGGGAGGACCAAAATGCTTCACCTTCAAAGCTGTCAAAGGAAGAATTGATACAGAGCATGGACCGTGTGGATCGCGAGATTGCGAAAGTTGAACAGCAAATCCTTAAACTGAAGAAAAAGCAAGTAAGCATAGCAGACACTACCATTGTTTTCTGCCAGTGAAAAAGGTGTGGAAATACTTCATTTGTTGGTGGTAGTGGTGAATTTTTGGTTACGTGAACCAAATGAACAAGTTAAAAAGGGAAGGTTACGTATACAATTTTGCTAGAATGTTTAAATAGATTGGATATAATGTAGTTTTAAACATTTTTGAAAATAGGAGAAAGCCACATAGAACACCAACAGTAGATGGCTTTATATTTTAAACTTTTGTTAGATGATTAGTGAAACAAGGGCACTGTGACTGTAATTTCAGCTTTAAAGATGACTGCTGGGTGAGGGGAGGCTGTCATCTTTCTTCTTTCACAGTCTGTGCAAGGGGAGAATCCTTTGCACGTGTCTCCAAAACCAGAGCTTGTACAGAAGTCCCTGGATCATCTGCTTTCACAAGGGCAAGAGATCCTATAACATCTGGAGCTCAGGTTAGCCTTGGGGGAAAGTGTAGTAGGAGGGGTGCGAGTGAACAGAGAGCAGAGAAATAAAGGAGGAAATCTCTTTTAAATCTCTTTTTTTTTTTTTTTTTTTTTTTTTTTTTTAACTACGGTCCTTGCTATGCTTTGCATCAGAGAACTGCACTTCAGCCATTGGGAGCAAAGGAAATGTTTGCTGGCAGTAGCTGTTGCCTTCCCAGTAGCTCTTGTGGCCAACTAAACCCACCCTACAATCTAGGCATCTGTTACTCGTTGGCAAAAACAAAGTCCTTGTCTCCTTTTCCTTTATGACTTTCAAAGATCCAGATAGAAGTAGTGCCAGCTTTAAGGTTTTTTTTTTTGTTTTTTTTTTTTTTAATGGGAGCTCTGTAGGAAATGAGTTACGCTGTAGGATTTGTTAACTTGTAGGTCTGGGATAGCAATAGACAGTGGTATGCTTTTATGGTCTGGAAGCATTTAATTACATCTGAATTTTAATGACCTGTAGAGTGACCTTCAGCAGAAAACCAAAAAAGGATGTCACCAAGTACCTGGCTGTGTGTTAGTGATACTTATCTTCTTGTTCGTTTGTTCACTTTTCCACAAAGTCAGCAAGTACTATGTGTATCTTCTGTGAAGCTTCATTTGTTTGTAGTATGATTTGCCTTTAAAAAAAAAATATTACAAAGTTGCTGTTGCCTGCAGTAATTGAGCCTGCTTATTATGGCATTCTGCAAAAATTTTAGATTTTGAATTCTCATGAATCAAAATAGCACATTCTAGCTGGTGTTGTAAGCAGGATGGAGCATCAGAAGTTTTTTTGTTGCGTGGCATTGTTGTTGTGGCAGGCATGGATGAAGGATATTTACAGTTAAAAAATTAAGACGTCACCGAATCAGATTTATTTGATGTGAAAACAAATCATAGCAGTGTGGTAGCTTGGAAAATATTACTCTCTTTTTGCTTATTTGGTATTGTAACAATCTTGGAACTTCAATACATGTGGAGTGGTTTATTTCTGCTGTGAAGTACATTTAGAATGGTGTTCTCTGTGGATTGTTAGAAGGACTTTTGTACCCTTTTTTTTTTTTTTTTTTAAAAAAAGTAGTAGTAATGACACTCGAATATCTACAATGTAGAAAGGCATCTCTGTGGTTTCTTCCTCTGTGAGAACGCAGGTTTGGTGCAGCTGTTCTCCAAAGTTAATGTTTTTGTTTAAAGTTAAATAGGGATAAACTATAATGCGACAGTGGCTTTAAATTTCAACCTGAAACAAGTCTGATTTAATGCAGGTGAGACTTGTAAACAGTTAATTTGGTTTACCAATAGTAAAAAAAATAGTCTTGTTACTGTACCTGTTGGCATTAAAACTATTTCATTCATTCCTTGTCCGTTAAGAGGAGAAATGACAGGCGGTGCTAACTGTTGATCAGATGCATATTTTATCTCTGGTGACTAATTACTGGTAAGGGTAACATGGTGCGGATGGCTGATTTTCTTTCTTTCGTCTCTTAGCAACAACTTGAAGAAGAAGCTGCTAAGCCTCCAGAGCCAGAGAGGCCTGTCTCCCCTCCTCCAGTGGAACAGAAACACCGCAGTATTGTCCAAATTATTTACGATGAAAATCGGGTAAGCATGCTTTTCAGTTGACTGAGTGTAGCTGTAGGTCTGACCCAATGTGCTAAAATTCCTTGTGTCTTAATTAATTTCTGTGGGGCAATTTTTGCTTCTCCTCTATTAGTGATTTCCCTGCCCCTCTTTTTAATATTCATTTACTTCTTTAAATGAAAGACACTTGCATGACACTTCTATTCTTGATCACAGGATCCTCCTATCTTATAAGCAGTCTAGGGAAACACATCTATGGGTCTCATCCCTAGACCTCTGTGTTGAGATACATATCTATCTATGTATCTACGCACATGCATACATAATAGATAGGTATGTTTGTGTGTATATATAGGTATATATAAAAAAAAGCTTCAGAAATTTATCTTGAAGTCTCTTTTCCTCACATAAATACTGACAAGCTTGGCTGAAGACACAACATTTAAATTAGCTGAAGGGGAAAAACTGCATATGTTTTAAGATTCTGTGCCTTTTTTTTAAACTCTGACTTCTCACACTTAAGATTTGGGTAAATGACCAGATGTGAAGAAGTAGTATATAGGTGAATTGTGAGCTTGTGTTCCATAAGTGGTGATAAAAGCACAGGAGCTTAGTAATATCGCCACCATAGCAAAGTGCTTCCTGCTTTTTTTTCCTTGGTAGTTTGGGATTAGGGAGTTGAATATCTGCTGGTTTTGAAAGTATTATGATCTTTTGTGAGAGTGGTATATGTTTGTTTAATTTCCCAATTTTATTTTGTAGTTTAGAACAGCTAATTTCTCTTACAATAGACTGTTTTTGAAAATTTGAGATGGTAAAAATCTGCAACCCAATACTAGATTTTTTTTTTTACAGTAGAACTCTGTCCCAAGTGTTCCATGCAGCCTCTTCTCCCCCTCCCCAAGTTGTCTGTAAAATTTGATGTATTTACTTAATACAGGACGTTAGGATGATTAATATGTTACAAAAACTGATGTAACCAATTTAGAGCGATGTGTTTACTTCTGGTTACAAACCAGTTTTACTGTTTTTAAATCTCCTTCATGCTATAATGAAATCGAAAAGTATTAAAATCATTCGATCACCTTACAAGACTTCCTCAAGCTCAGTTGCATGTTGAGTAGTAGGCAAAACCGTGTGAATTTGAAGACAACATAGTTGGCTACTGTGCAACTCTGTCTGCTAACTGTGGTTATGGGTGGCTTTCACAATAGAATTTTGAAGGTGCTGTTGCATTCCCCGTGTTGTGTATGTGCAAGTAGATGGGGAAACCCGTTTTTGTGTTGTCTGAGATGGAGTGACGTGCATCAGTGTATAGTCATTTATTAGCTGCTTCTGTCTGTGTAGCTCTTCATATAGTGTTATATATACAAGGGGAATTACCAAGTTTGATGCATTTGTGAATCCGTTTAGCACTTGGTTTGTGTTCTCATATCAGGAATTACATGTGATTACACGTACTGCAGAATGGCAATATTGACGGGGCTTTGTACAAGTAGCACGTGTCAGTACTCACTGCCTTATTTAAAAGATTATTAAAGATGTTATTAAGCCATTTCTGTACATAGCACTTGTTTGGTGTCTTTCCGTCTACAGTTGTATAAGAGAACAGTCCACTTGGCAACTTTCATCTTCAAACCATGCAGTTTAGGATAATTACTTTTAATATTCAACTACTGTTGGCTAAAATTTGGTTAAAGTAGTAGGGCAGGAATTCACCTTTAAATGTTTTGAGACCAGAAAAACTATTCTACCAGGGTAACACTATAATATTTCCTTGATATATAATTATTTTGTACAGCTGTGAGTTCCGAAGAATTTCTCAAGATTGCAATTACATGGAAAGAGGTTAGGACTTAGCAGAATGCTTTCTAATAATAACTGCTCTATGGATTAGTTTATCGTGTGTTTTTCTTTGCAGGTGTCTTAGCGCTAGCACATAAACTGTTGGGGAGAAAGAAGCAAATTTGAACTAGTCTGTTAGGTCATTACGGATAGTCTTGTCTGCTGACAAAGGGCTTTGGAAGATCATACAGGCTTGAAATGAATTTGTGAAAGCCAACTGTCTTATCCAGTGCTGCCTCCTTTAGGGTCAGAATTGTTTTGAGGTCTTTGCCTAGCGTGAGGGAAGGAGGACCTGTGACATACTACTCTGTGTGTGTAATATTTGCTATGTTATTTATTAAACTTATGCTCTTTTTGAACTGCTTTTATACTTTTGTCGGCTTCCAAAGATGGAGATCAGAGTAGTAACTGCGCAATTCAGGTTCAGGTTTCTTGATTTGCTGAGGCAACATTGCAGAAGTAGGTTAAGAAGGATGTAGCAGGATGACACAGGGGTTTAGCAGCTAGCTTAAGTGAAAGAGTTCAGGTGCACTTTTGATACTAACTTCAGCTGCTTTACTTAAACTATACAAAAAAATTCTTTATTTGCAGAAAAAAGCAGAAGAAGCTCACAAGATTTTTGAAGGTCTTGGTCCAAAAGTTGAACTGGTAAGTTGCATTTTTTGGTTGGTGTTTTTCGTTTGGTTTTTTTTTTTTTCCTTCTATTTTCTGTGTTGCTAGTGTTGGTTTCATATCTGTAATTCTGTTGTGGTAAACAGATGTAGTTCTATGTTTGTGTATAAAAGAAGTATGTGTTTAAATACACTGGTGAATTGGGGCTTGAGTGAACTGATTTGCACGTAAGCGTAATCTTTTAAAATGGATTTGAATCTATTTGAGAGAACAGTTTGAAATATGAAAAATTGAAATACTGTTATATACATAGGTATTTATAATGATTTAATTTTAAGTAATGAAATCTGTGCTTTGTGTTGAGCATTTTTTTTCTAGTCCCTTCAGATTACACTCAGAGATGTGGCACCATTGGCAAAATATTAAAATATTGTTTAATATATTGCATATACTTTTAGAATTACATGCATTGAAAAGTACTAAGTGTACCTTTCTAATCCAAAATTGCAGCCTCTTTACAACCAACCATCAGACACAAAGGTCTACCATGAAAACATCAAAACGTAAGTGCTTTGTTATCTTGTCATTGTGCCGTTTAAGGGGGTCTAGACTCAAACATTCACTCAGATTTTTTTTTTTTATCTGCGATTTACAAATAGGATGCGTGTACTTCGACCATATTTAAAAGCTTCCAGTCTATGTAACTTTCCAATTTCTTTGTTGTAGAACAGTGCTATAAGAAATCAGTTATGTGTACTGAAGGTAAAGGGAAACAGTAACTTTTCATCATAATTTAAAGATAAAAATAAATCCTAAAATGTATTTTTTAAGTTGGTAACGCTTGCATTTTTCAAAGCCTAAATACCAGATTTGACCTAGATATGCCTGGTCAACTCTTCCTGACTGTACTGTTCAGAGAAGGGTTGCAAAAGTTAAGGCTGTCAATAAATGATTTTTTTGTTATTACCTATTTATTTATTGACTTAACCATGTACTCATTTTCTGTCATGGGCTGCGAGCAGAGTTGTTGCATGCTACACTTCCTTGTTATTTAGGGCAAACCAAATTCAGTGATTTGAAGTAAACTGGTTGTCATCTTCTGGAAGAAACGTGGATTTTGAGGAAAACTAATTTTTTTGTTCCTTGTTAAATGTAGAACTTTTTTCTCAAATTTTTATGAGTTAACTTTTTTAGTTCTCTGAAGCAAATATCTTTTATTAATGGAAATGAAGTTTTAATAAATTAATTTTAAAATGTTTTAATTAAGCTTATTTGTACTCAAATTCAAATGTCCATTAAATTGCAACTGATTCCTTTGAGTGTCTCAGTTCTGCAGAGATAATGGTGGACTCATTTCTCTACAGAAAGCAATTCATATTGTAAAATAAGGTCTTATTTTTTAATGCGTCTGTGTCAAACCAATATTGATCTTACTCTGTAGCAATGTGTTGAAATATCAAAATAGTGATCATTCTATGGCAGTAAAAATCAACTTATTTTCAAAATGTGCATTTCACTTTGGTGAAAATAGTTGCTGAATTGTAGCTGCCATAAAAGTGCATATTCCTTATAAATCCTCTTTGAGGAAATGCCACTCTATTGTAACTGTGAAGACCAAGGCCTTTTCATAGCTTCTCTAGGATGGTAACTGGCAGGAAAATATTTATTTTCATGTCTCACTTTGAAACTGAAATATCAGTGTTTTTGAGACAAACTTTACTGCTGTGGCATGATTATCCTGATTCAAGTTTGTTGAAGAACATTACTGTCTTCGTAAGGTTTTTTTTTATTCATTAACCAATTTCTATACTACCAGTTTTCCCAAAAGAAGAAATAAATTGTCAGTTTCAGATGTGAAGAAATGCATAGTGAGTTACGTGCATATTACTAAGAGCTGTAACTTTTAGTACCATTTCATAATATTTTATAAGTACAGGAAAAATCCTACAGATGGTTGTCCTTCAAAAACTTCTCTTAAAGTAAATCTTTCTCCAGTCCTTCCAATGTAGCTGTTCAGCAGTTCCAAAATACTTAATTTTTTATTAATATATTGTAAAACTCTTAAGGATTGAATTGTGATGATAATAGTTTTCTAAATCATAATATCTTAAGCTAAATTTACTCATTTTGGCGTAATATCTCTCTTGTGGTGAAGGAGAGCACCTAGCTTGAAATTGGAAGCTTTTGTGTCTCAGTTGCTTGTTCCAGCCTTCTTCAGGAATCTTCTCTCTGATAGAATACAGTATTAGCTAGATGATTGTTTCATCAGGAGGAACTTTCCCTCTTTTTTTCTACTACGAAAAGTATTTCTTGTAATAATGATCTGGCATCTAGAATCCATACGGGCTTTGAGTAATTTTGAAGTGCTTGATTCTTATGTAGTTCATGTTTTATTTTTTCCAATTTCACTTTCCAGAAACCAGGTGATGAGGAAAAAGCTAATACTATTCTTTAAAAGAAGAAATCATGCAAGAAAGCAACGGGTAATACTATCATGTTTTTGTAAAAAGGGCACGTGGTTGGTTTTCTCTCTGGATCCTTGACTTGCATTCCCAAATTTGTCTTGTAAATCCCATTCATTAGAAAAATAAGATCTTAAGCTAAAATTATGTTGATTTATTGGAAAGTAAACGGCAGGTTTATAATTGTGGTTTGTTGATCATTTGACTGAAATCCATCTAAAGTACAATAAGGAAAAAGCTTTTTTTCTTTTGTTTTCTTTATGAATGGAAGAGACCCGGTGAAAATCTTTAACTGTTACGCCTGGCCTCTCCCTGAACTTCTTTTCTTGTATAGCAGCTATAGTATCAAAAAGAAAATGGGGCAGATGGCCAAGTTTTTTTTTCAGTTGGACAGCATTTTTAATCAAATTTGTGTACATTGGATACCAGTATTAATTGACTTAATGCTTTCTCTTACATGCTGTGGTAGCGAGTAACATACAAAGTCAAAAGGCTGTTTTGAGTGGTGTTTGAAAGATCATTTTTATTATTAAGAATAGCGGAAGATTATACATCAGATTGGAAGATTCCCCCATGAAAATGTAATGAAGTATTTTTGTTCTTACAGTCTTAGTTTATTCATGTAGGAGCAGCCCTCTACATATTGCTGAGCTTGAGGATATACTGAAATGATTCCAGCCACATTCTGTTAATTAAAATTTTAAGATAAAATAAATGAAAACAAAACAAAAAAAAAATATCCACTTCCTCACCTTCTCTCTGCTGAAAATTGGGTATATGTCATCTTCAAAATGGAAAGCCAATAGAGCAGGAAAAATACGGAGCTCAGCCACATTGTGGGTACTCATCACTAAGCGTGTTTGTGTTTAGTTCAAGGTTTACTTTTGGAATTTAACAGGAACAGAAAATCTGTCAACGCTATGATCAGCTGATGGAGGCATGGGAGAAGAAAGTTGACAGGATAGAAAATAATCCTCGCAGGAAGGCGAAGGAGAGCAAAACAAGAGAGTACTATGAAAAACAATTTCCAGAAATCCGCAAGCAAAGAGAACAGCAAGAACGATTCCAAAGGTATTACCATAGATTTGAAATATTCCTATAAAATACCTCTTAGGACTTAAGTTTTAAAACTATTTACAACAAAATTAGTTTAGCTTACTGGTTAGGTTTTACGTTCATCATTTTAGTCTTTAAAAAAAGACTATTAGTGTTATCATACAGTATGAAGTAAAATGTTCTTTCATTGCTTTAGGGATGTCCACATTGTTCCTTTCCTATCCCCCTCTTTTGATCTGCCATCAAACCCCATATTTTTCCAAGAGGATTGCAGAAGAAGGGCTAATTAGCAGAGGCTAGTTAGGTTGTGGTGCTTGGGGAGACTGTGTGAGTGAAGCTGTTCGGATGCACAGAGAGGTTTGTGCAGTTGGTCTTAAGATAATTGGAGCATCAGCTTCACGCAAGCCTATTCATTTTGGGCCTACGCCCTAATTTATACTTAGTATTTTTCTGTCACGGGGTGTCTGTGTTACTCCTTTGTTTGATGATCCCTATATACGTTAGCCTGCACACTCCAAAATCATTTGACTTTAATTAACAATTTGAGTGATCTTTTGTTGTACTTGAAGTATGCAAGAGCTATGACAATTAAGTCGCTATTACTTAATTTTAATCTATCAGACGTTTGCTAAATGGAAACTGTACAGAGTCTTAAAAGGCATGAAGTGCAATTCATTTGAGAGTTCACTTTATCTACGGTGCTGTTGGTAGTGCTTTAAATTAGAATTAGGTCAAGTTTGATTCAGATCTGTGTTCAAATCTGTTTATCTAATGTTTGAAATCGTTTTAATACACCTTGGAGAGTTCAAGCCCCGTAAAGATTTCATCTCATTATCTCTCCTAACCATCTGTCTAAATTCCCTTACTTCATAAAATATAGGAAAAGCAGATAGTTTGCAATATATCGTGAAGTCTGCAAGATCTGACTTTGTGGAATCAAGAAAAGAGGAAAAGAAAGTAAATTGTTAGAACAGAAACAGAACTCCTATCTGTAAGAAGGTTTTACATTCAGAATATATCACATCTTTGTAATTGCAAACTACTTGGGAAGGGGCCGTCTCTTTACGTTATATTTATGATCTCTAATGTAGTGGCATCTTTGTGGCTGTGCTTGTAATATTAATGCTGTGTAAATACTAAGGTTTTTTTGTCAGATTTTGTGCAAATTGATTAGTTCGTAAAATCTTTGAGGAACTGAAGATGTTTTGTCTCTGTGACTGTCAGTCATGTTTATCTCTGAAATGCTTTTTGACCCACATGCCGTAATATACTATTATGGTGTTCTTAAGTGTAAAGATCACTAGCTGAAAAATTCTTTCAAATTACAGCACTCGCCATCAATTCAAAAGTTAAAAGTGTTCCTTTGTTGCAGTGAATCTCAGTGCTGTATTAGTAACTTCACCAAATTGATGAACGGCAATTTTAATGTGGTTTTTTTCTTTTTATTTTTTTTAAAAAAAGCTGTCTTTCACTAAGATGATGATTTCTGTGCCACTGGTGAATATTTCTCAGCAGAAGGCTGTTAGTGTATCTAAAGCCTCTACTTGCAATGGAATCGGTTGTAACGCTCCTTTTTTGATGTTGACTCAAGCGTGCCCTTGCTGAGCCTTGCAAATTCACCTGTAAAACCGAGCGGTTGTTTGAAATTGCAGCACATGAACAGAGTTTGTACTCTGATGCTACTTAAGAAAGAACAGCCCTAATTAATCTGGGAGACTGGTAACAGTATTTTAAAGACTTTTGAAGGTTGTCATTGTTGTGTACAAAATCTGAAAATACAGCTGCTTTCCACTTTATCCTTACTACTTCTGTTTTTCCCTAATTCTAGAGTTGGTCAGAGAGGGGCTGGACTCTCAGCCACTATTGCTAGAAGTGAACATGAGATTTCTGAAATCATTGATGGACTCTCTGAGCAGGAGGTGAGGCTCTTGTCTGTACTTTGCTGTAGCAACACGGCAAATGACTCCATATCCTTTAACTGGCAGTGAAAGGTCTCTTTCAGAGGGTTTGGGTTTTTGATAAGAGAAACCTTTTTGGGCTGGTTGGAGGAGTCTATGTGAAGTTTGGCTTGAAGCAGGTCTTACAAATACTTTTCTTTTAAGGGTTACGTTTCCTAATTGTATCTGTCCTAGATTTTTCTTATGTGTCCGTGTTCATTGCAGGCTTGCTACAAGCTAGTTTTTTACAGCTCTAACAAACATGTGAAAACTCTTCCTTTCTAAAACCCTGTGCCCCATTTTAGTTTTTCATCATTTGGGACACACTTCCCTTTAGCTGACTGTGTAAATGTTCATTGGGATAGTCATAACTTCTAGAAGAGTTAAAAAGCGGACAAAAAGAAGTTTCAAACTAACTGTGAACGTATACTGTGGTGGAGCTTTAAAGAGTTGTGTAATTCGGTAACTGTGAACATTAGTAGCAACTTTGTGTATTCTTTACTTTTTCTTTTATTCTTTGCCTGTAGAATAATGAAAAACAAATGCGTCAGCTCTCTGTCATTCCTCCCATGATGTTTGATGCAGAACAAAGACGAGTGAAGTTTATTAATATGAATGGTCTGATGGAGGATCCCATGAAAGTTTATAAAGACAGACAGTTCATGAATGTCTGGACCGACCATGAGAAAGAGATTTTTAAGGAAAAGTAATGGGCTTTCTTATCTTTTATTTTTATTATGTTGCTAATGAGAGTTAAATACCTAACCCCACAGTAAACATCAGTTCAATAGGGAATGCTGAAGCTTTTGCGCAATAATATTTGATGATGTTCTTAGTTGGATGAATGAATTGCAAAAGTTTTAGACTTCTCTACTTATTTTTCAAGTGAGTAGGCTCACATGCATTTAGTCCTTAGATAAGAAATTCTCTTAAAAATACTTTAGTTCTGTGATAAGATTAAAATGAGAAAAGTAGGTATATGATCTCATTATATCAGCTAATAGCTAATTTTAGGTGCTTATTTCTAAATTTGCACAATTTGAAAACTGGGCTTTTTAGACTAATTTCAGTTGTGTAAATCAAAGGCTTGCTGATGGAAAAGATTGTTTGGAAGACTGCTTTGCGTATTTGATCGTGAATTATGGTGTTAAACTTAAATAATTTCTGATTTATAAAAGGTTTGTCCAACATCCCAAGAACTTTGGTCTAATTGCTTCCTACCTGGAACGAAAGGTAAGATCTTTTTTAATGTAAGTAGAGCCTAGGGTGGGATCCCTAACTTTCCAAATGTAAGTCATTTATCCCAGCATCGTTTTCTCTTCCTGGAAAAAATTTTAGGTCTAAAAAAAGTTACTGCTTTCACAGGATTTTGTAATAATTGATCAGTAACATAATCAGTGCATGCAAACATCTGACAAAAAAGTTAGTGAAATGACACTATTGACAGCAATAAAAGAAAATGGCGCTGCTTTTGGGTTTGATTTATTTTCTTTTTGAAGCAGGTAAGCTTCTTTAGCTCTCTCACTGTTTAGATAAGGACATAATGGGCTCTGCTGAGCCACTCTGCTAACTCTAAGAAATCTTGCCACCCATTTTCCAGTCGGTGGGATCCTGCTGCTGGCTGAATTAGTTGTTAGAACTAATTCTAGTCGTTAGAACTGATTTGGCAGACCAGATGTAAGCAGTAATGGCGAGTTAGGATTTCTTAAGGCTTACAGCAGCATCTTGAATGTATACAGCTATTATGATAAATAAAAGCTTTCAAACTTGCAAATTGTCTAGTATAGATTAAATCATGCAGACGAGAGTAGCTGAGGGATATCATACATACATGGGACCTGTGTTTAACGCTACGATTATGTGCATAGTTATATTGTTATATTTGTGTGTGAATTGGCTTCCCTGCTGAGCAAACAAATCTAATAGAGTTTTATTTCAGTCTAGGGACTGAAGTGTTGAGAGAAATTAAATACTAAAACCGTATTTTTTTTTTTTTATACCAGTAAAACCTAATTATTTTTTTGCTTTTTCACTTTAGAATGTTCCCGACTGTGTATTATATTATTATTTGACCAAGAAAAATGAAAATTATAAAGCCCTTGTGCGAAGGAATTATGGTAAACGCAGAGGAAGAAACCAGGTATCTGAAATTTATTTGTCACTTGAATATTGTTATTTTATTGTTTCATATTTACAGCTGTCTTGCTATCTGATATAACAAGTATGGGGAGGGGAAGGAAAAATAATTATTTTTATTTTACTACATTTTTGCCCTTTTTAAACTTAAGGAATTCTGACCTCAAGGGTGTTCTTGGTTAGTTTGCTTTTAATTCTGTGGAATATATTCTTCCTTTGCACGTTTGTGACTCTTTTTTCCTATACGAAAATTCATTCCATTTGAGGACCCTGCCATAGACATTGAAGTTAACATTAAATTCTATGTTGAAGCCAACAGGAATTATGTTTAGCGTGTGATTTGCAGTGGAAAATATATAATCACTTATTATGTCAATGTTTGTCAAAAAGCAGAAATTAATAGGGATCTTTATTTCGTGGTCAGGCTCAAAGTCAAACTGGAACTTAATAGCGAAAAGAAAGAGACCAATTTAATGCATGCAAATAAAAAAAATTCTGCTGATCCAGGAAGTTTTCTTCTGGAAGTTTTGGAAGTCTTTGGAGGGGAAAACAGCATATTATGTACAAAAAGCATATAAATACATATAAAAACAAAAATTAAGAAACAGGTATTCAGGAAGTACTGAAAATAGAATAAAAGCGATGTCAGTGACGAGGTTAGGAAAAAAGCTCATATATGAAATAAAGTACCTGAAGAGAGTATTAGATGTAACAACCAAGCCTGCAGGTATTTCGAGTTAGTATCCTTAAAATTAATCTAACAGCTGGAAACCTGTATGGATCGATGTGCTGAAGAAATACCCAGTGCTTTGTTGGAACTGAAGCTTGATGAGGGTGGGAGGGGACAGTCTTCTCAAATTCAGGGTTTTAGAAATCTGCAGATATTAAAATCTGAAGAGCTGTGGGTTATTTGATTTAGTCCTATCTCAGCAGCGATACTAAAAATTGCTGAGACTTCAAGGTATTGTGACTGCGCAAATCTGTACGGAACTGCAAAGCAGCAAATCAACTAAATATTACACTTCAGGATATGTGAACCCTGTTTTCTAATAACATAAGTTTTCTGAGAGTCCCAGCAATAGAAATATAAAAGAAACTTGCTGCAAACAGCTTCAGTTGATAAGATGATCCTGTTTGCTAGAAACAGTCGTCGTGGCATGCTTCTGTGATGCTGTTGTACTTAAACCTTTTAAATTATAGTTTGGTGTTCTAAGAGAAGAGGTCAGGTCACAGAAGACTTACTTGTCTGTACCCCACAAATTATGGATTGCCTATGGATAAGGTCACTTTCATTCTGAACAGGATTTAGTTAGAGCTTCTGCTTTGACCAGTTGTGAACTGCTGTGATGGGTGAGAATACTGGAAGCATCCTGTATTTTGCCACAACTTCTGTTAGACTTCTTAAACCTAATAATGCTTTTTAGTAGAAGTGTATTATTGTGTGACTAGTGATCGTGAAAGATTCCAATGAAAGTATGGATGTATGGCAAATACAAAGAAGATGGAAATAAATGAGTTTTTGTCTAAAATGTAGACAATCACTGTGGACACTAAACACAGATAATGCTGCCATTTTAAGTGAATCAGTTTCATATTCCAGTATAAAATGAGATTGGTGTGGTCATAGTAAATATACATAGGTTGAGCAATATCTTTGCCATGTGCTGTTCTTCTGGAGCTCTTCTAAGAGTTGCGGAGCCAGAACTGGCTCAAGCTGTAATGCAATGTAACTGTAAGTTTTGAGATATTCCGAAGATCATAACTCTGTATTTAACTGTCTTTCAGCATTGTTAAACTTGAGAGTATTGGAGCTGGTAGAATTCAAAATTTGAATGGATTTCTCAATCCATAAGTTGTTTGCTTTCCTTGGGCAATGCATATAAACTCGAAAGATTTTAATTACAGCCTTGTACACAAGGGCATAGATGCATGAACTTAGCTCACTCTGGAAGGAAACCCAAGCTGCTCTGCCTGACTTTGGAACTGCTCCTCTGAATACTGATTTATACTCAAATTACTAGCTCTTTTTGAATTTTAACAGAGTTGTAGGTCCTAGTTGCTGGTTGTTGGTCAGCATTAAGTACTACAGCAGATCACTAAACTTTGGGCAACTGCTAGAAGGTTCATGTGTTGGACTTCATAGCACTGAAGAATGCTGAGGTGTATTTGCAAGGAATACGCTAAACATTCTAAATGGGAAACTTTACCATTTATGGAAGTTTAAATTCAGAAGTATTGTGGTTAGTGTGTTTAATAAAGTAAGGAATTACATGGTACCAAAAATTGTATTTGTATTTCTTAATTTTATTAATGATTAATTAGCAACATCTCTAACAGCTAGTAAAAAAGCATTTGAGAGTGTTGAAGTGCCTTGCTTGCCAGAATTTTTATCTTAGAGTTGCAGATTGCAGTTCATCCCCCCCTTTCCCTCCCACACCCCAGCTTTGTGGGGAGCCGATATTTTTCATATCTCAGAGCAACAATGTGAAGCTTCTTTGCTGATGGGCAAACGCAAGTCCTGTGAGACTTGTGATGTGCACCAAGATGTGCCTATGCCGATAACAGGTGCGTCAGCTTAAACTCTTAATAGTTCATATATTTTTGTGAATTAGAAGGCAAGCAAATAGAATATTGTGGTGAAGAAGATACTAATGGTAATGATGGTGAAATCCTTCAGAGAATGTTGTGAGTACAACTTGACTCAAGTTTCAGTGTGGAGGCTTTTACTTTAGAGAAGATGAATGCTGGATTAAAGCATGTCGTGTTATGAGACGTAAGGTTTATTGAATTCTGATACGTTTTTCTCCTCAAATAGGTCTAGAAAGGCCTTATTATAAAATGCTAGCCAAACCGTTCCAGAACACTTAGAGGCAACAAAACAAGCGTGTCTTAAACCAAATGTGACTTTTCAAACGAAGAGCAAGTTTCTAAAATAGTATTGGAAGAACGCGTGGGTATGTGATGCTTTTGCATGGATTATAGAGAATTCCTTAAGTAACTGATGGAATGGAGGTTCTCTCCCAGTGAAGTTTTCCGTTGCAATCTGGTGGTGGTCGGTGAGGGGGGTGTTTCTGTGCCTGGCTGCCTGGGCAGCACAGGCAGCTGGCGGTGGCCGGAGCCGTCTCCTTTCGCAGCAGGTGGAAGGGCCCAGTGATGTGACTAGACAGAAATTCGCTGTATGTCTGTGACGGCCAATCAAGCCCGGCTCGGTGGGGATTACCTCGGGTGACCCCGGTGAGATTAGAAGGTTGTATGTGAGATGGGCAACTCCGCCGTAGGCAGCTTAAGTGGCAGAATGACACAGTTTCCTGGAATAAACACGTTGCTGGGTCAGGCGGCCTCTGCGAAAGAGCTGTGTGATGTCGGTGCTGGAGTGGGGTTTGTCCTTTTGAATCGTGCCCCGAGTTAAAGCCCGTCCCCTTGCCTGGATAGTAAAAGTTTTAATCAACAGATGAATGTGCAGGTACGTCGCTGACTGAGGCTTCAACTGTTTTAAGGTTTGTGTTTAACCTGCACTTGACCTATTGATTATGAATGTTAAGTAAATTAACTGTGAAATAGAGAACCCTGTTATTTACAAAGTGTGATGATGTTAAGTTAGCCAGGCAAAAAGAACAGGGTATTTTCAGCAACTGTTTTGTAAATAGATTATATGTAAAATACAGCTTTTTATTTTTTAATTTTTTTTTTCTTCTGAAAATGCAATTTTAAACCCCTTGCCTTTGAGGCCAATCTATCTAGCACGATGGAAATAATTTATCTTAGCATGTCTCTGACATCTTGCTTGAAGGAAGTTTTTGCATAACCAAGTAGTGCCAGGGTCTTAAATGCTAATAATTTGCAGCAAGATGATAGTGGTTAATGTTTGGGTTTTCTGCTCCAGTTCACATTATTAAAAAGTCAAAAACAAGTCCTTTTTGTGACTGTTTCCAGCCTCAGTTTTGTTAGTGAAACAGTGACACCTGCTGCTACACTTAGAGGAGGGTTGGTTCCTCTGTGGAAAGGAAAAGCCTATTTTGAGGAATTTTTCAGTGAATTGTAAAATCTGAGTTAATGAAGTCCTAGAACCGCAGTCTTGTAGGTCTTTGTTCTTGTCTTTCCGTGAATTGCCAAGTGTCCTTGGGTATTTATTTGAAAGGTAGCTTTTATATAAGTATTATATGTATTTTGCTTTTTTTAAAGTTGACTCAGAGTTTAATGCCCAGTAAGGAACAAGTGGGTTCTGCACACACGGAATTTTTGTGGAGAGCACCTGGGTATTGTGGTTCTGAATGGGTGACTGGGTTCTGAATGGGTGACTGGTCCGACAGAGGTGGTTTCTTTAACCCATTCAAGCCCCTTCAGTGTCAGCTCCAGTGTGTGGTTCCCTTGGTGTGGCCATATCTGACTTCCCACCCTCTCTTGCATTCCGTAGTTTCCTATGAAAATATATTTAAGGCAGAATTTAAACTGTGATCATGCGTTTTCAATAAACTTACATATTTTCAGAGAGGAGGAGGAGCACTCTTTCTTCCTCCTCCTTCTCCCCTCACCATTAACTGGAGTCGTGCCCGCTGTAACCTCACCTGCAGCCTTGGGCTTTCTTTTCTCTTTCTTCTTGTACAGTGCCTAGTACAGAAGGCTTGGATTTTTCTGGGGCACTGGGAAGATCACCTTGTTACAGATACTATTCTGGGTGCATGGGCAGTATGGATTAAGCTCTAGATGCTTGATGCGGGTTGCTGGCTTTTGAGGCCTGTCAGGAGAATTAATTTATTTACCATTTGCTTCGTGTAAGGGTTCTGGGAGTTTGGGGAGTGGGTTACATGGTTTATTTAGTAGCAGAAAACTACTGCTTGGTAATTTAAGCTGGAGAGGAAGGAGTTTGCAGCCGAGCTGTGGACAGAGATACTCGGCAGTGTTGGAAAGCAAGATGGTTTGACCGTTTGCAGATATATCATTGTGGGTGGCAAAAACAATGTTTAGACTCCTAAATACGTTTAGGGATGGTTACAACAGTAAAACTTAAGTAAATCTTTTCTATAGTTACATTTGACAGATCTTTCCTAATACTTGGGATTTTTTTTCTGTATGAGCAGTATCATTTTTTTCTAATGCTTTCTTAAAACATCAGAGGATATTTGGCCTGTCTAATGTTAGGCCACTGCTAACAGCCAAGTCAGGCAGGGAATGCTGAGGCTATTTTATTTTTTTGTGTGATAAGGAATAGCAAAAACAATGCCACAATTTTTTCTTCTGTTTCTTAGTTTATTTTTTAATTATTTTTTTTTTAGCAGCTGAAAGGGGTCATGCTGGTAATTCTATGTGATCACATTCAATAACAGAAATTTCTTCCATTAGTTCCTGTTTGAAGCAGATTGTATCTTCTGGAAAGTTTAAATCAAATTTATGTGCTTTCTGAAATGAGATACTTGCACGTGGTAGCCGTCTGGATTGCTATGAAAGATAAGAAGTGAGAGTCCCTTAACAGACAATGCGTAAATACTGTTTTGTGCAGTTTTCCTTAGTATAATTATGAGTAATGGTAATTCCTTTGTCATTTGTCAGTGCTTATGTGCTTGTAAAACTATCATTTCAATAAAGACTATAGTTCAATAAATAAATAAATAATTCTAGGCTATAATTTTTCTTCCATAGATTCACTGGAAACATAAGTCTGAAATCCATAATTCTGAAATTTTTTGAATTATATTTCTTAATTACTAATGACGGTTTTGAGAAGATGGCGTAGAATTGGTCATAATGTTCATGCTGCAAGATCTTCTGCTTCCAAGTTGTGAGCTCTCAGGTTTCACTATTTTAAAATGGACAATGTTAAAAATAAAATTTGAGAGGAGTGACACCATTACTACGCGAGGTGTTGGTCAGACCTCTCCAAGCACTTTTAAAACGTAGCTGTTCATTTTTAGTGACCTACAACAGCACATGTATTTGTCAACACATGTACGTGTACATTATCGCCTCTGTGCTCACACTGCAGAAGAAGCCTGTGCCTCCATGGAATTTATAAGACAAAATACCGTATCTGAATGGGACAGCTGACCAGAAGAAACACAAGAGAAAACAAATTGAGAGGTTCTGAGGATATATACAGCTAATAGATAGAAACTGCACATTCTGTGGCAAAGGGGACTTCTGAAGTCTGGGAGATAATGCTTGGAACATCACGTTCATTATGATTTCAGGGTGCAGATGGGTGTTACAGTTTTGGGCAGAGGCGTTTTACTGTTGTGTAGACCAGTGTGCAGTGACTGTAATTTAAAATATTATCCAGTGGGAGCATCAGTGTTTCTGCTGAGTACAAGTTGCTGCACTTAGTGCGATCAGGTTGTTATAATGTGTAAATCTCATTTCATTTCAGCAACAAATTGCTCGTCCTTCTCAAGAAGAAAAGGTAGAAGAAAAGGTAGAAGAGGAAAAAGCAGAAAAAGCAGAGAAAAAAGAGGAGGAAAAGAAAGATGAGGAGGAAAAGGACGAGAAGGAGGAATCTAAGTAAGTATATGTACTGAAAGTGCATTAATTCACGCTAGATTGCAGTTTTTTGCAAAGATCAGGCCAGGATTCGCATTAATCTGACTGTGAAATCTGGACTGAAAACTGTTCCTAGTTAGGGTAGGTTTTGTGTATAAAAATTTTTTTGGACATACCAATTTCTCTGCTTTGCTGAACTAATCAGACTGATGGAAGAAGCCATAGGATTACTTTTTTGCACATCTAATAATTTTCACACCTTGTTGGTTTGGGTTTTTTTCATATGTTCTATCCCAGTATTCATACTTTCTTTGAAGTTGATAATATCATGTATCTGTGTTGCTCTCTAGCAAGTCTAAATTGTGGGCAGTAAGTGAATTCTGTTTCACTTAAAGGCGTCTTTTGGGTTTGTGGAGTTTTGTTTGTGGTTTGGTTCGGGTTTGTTGTTGTTTTTTTGGGGTTTTTTACATCCATATTCAGGAATATCTGCCCATAACGGCTGTCTGACTGTGACTGAATTATATTTTAACTATTCCCAGAGAGAATACCAAAGAAAAAGACAAAACTGAAGTTGCACCAGAGGAAACAGAGGAAAGGGAGCAGGCCACTCCTAGGGGCCGAAAAACTGCCAATAGTCAAGGTCGTCGGAAGGGCAGAATCACCAGATCAATGACAAACGAAGCTGCACAAGCAAATGCTGCTGCAGCTGCAGCCACTGAAGAGCCACCACCGCCTCTTCCACCCCCACCAGAACCTTGTGAGTAGCTTTTATAAGACACTCGGGGACCCATCTGGTCGTCAGGCTCTTCACTGACATA
Organism: Larus michahellis; assembly: GCF_964199755.1. Lineage (NCBI taxonomy): Eukaryota > Metazoa > Chordata > Aves > Charadriiformes > Laridae > Larus > Larus michahellis. The sequence goes on along the minus strand of NC_133902.1, from coordinate 5,323,186 downwards.
AGGCTATTTTCTGTGCATGCAGTGCACTTTTTTTTTCTTTTAGTATTATGTCTTTATTCTTAGGCCTGCTTATAATTTTGTGTGGTACTGTTAAACTTTACAAGTGTAACTTCATGAATAGTACATGTGTAATCAGATGACTCTGTTAGAACCACATGGGGGGAAAAAAGGGCAGTTCAGCCTTTCTGTGGTAACTGCTTTTTTCCTCTTTGCAGGGTTAACGATGGATCTGTAGAGATCCAAATGCCTTTGACACAGATTGACTTACAGGCTGTAGCTCACAGAGGTTATTGTTAAATAAGTAAGCCTGATATTTGGGTACTTTAGGGAGTTTTATAATCTGAACTAGATCCTAGGTAAGAGCCTTCTTTGAAATAAAATGTCACTTTCTCGGCAGGTATGGTTGCAAAAGACTACGCTGTCTCTGGCTGCCTGTCTGAAAAGGCTGACATGATTTGTGGTGCAGAAATACTAGCAAACAGTATACCCCTTGTGCGTAGTAAATAATTATCCAGGGTGGTGGGGCCGTTTTGTTTTTTTCCTGCCGTGCTCTGCTGTGGCAGTTTGTTGCTCCCAGCTCTTCAACTGGGCAGTTACAAGCAGCTGCTATTTTAGAATTGCAAAAACTCTTCTGTTGCTCAAATGTTCCGCATGTCATAAAGAACAGAGTAAGTGGGCAAATTAGTTATCATTTAACTGTAAACATCAGATGGTGATAGGTATTCTTGCTCAGTTGATTTTTTTTCTTTTTTTTTTTTTTTTTGGTCAGCAGATAGAGTAAGCAATAGTGGTCTTCGATTCTGTCTTTTTTTTTTTTTTTTTAAACCATTTTTGCAGAGTTTTCTGGAAAATCCAAAATAACTTTTCAGTGGATCAGATACCTCATAGTGTCCTACTTTTATTGTTTGTTAGTGGAAGCTGTTGAAGGGTCCGTGTTGCATGCTATGTGTAATGGCATATTGTATGAAAAGGAAATGGAGGCTGTTGCAGCTTAATGCCATTCAGAAATTTAAACAGAATGATATAAAATCCAGAGAAATTAATGAAAAGTATTTTGCATTGAATCATACTTAGTTTCCTGCTTGGTTTTACTTACTGGTTTTTTGTTTTCCTTTATTTTTCTCTGTCCGGTAGGAGACTCAGTGAATACAAGAATAGTAGATTTCTTGATACCCTCTAATCGATAAAAAACCATTTCAGTGCTTTCCTCAGCAGTCGGTGAAATAAGGTGGAACTAGCTTATATATAGCATGTTGCATTGCCGCTTTTAGTAGTTGATGGTAATCGTTGACAGTTTAAATACAATTTTAGTGGCAAATACATCTAAGTTACTTACAAGTCTTCCTTAATAATTAATAGACAGATAATTAATCACAGTTCTGTAGGCAGAATAGTCTTGAATTGTGCTGCAGTTGTGGTGGTTCCTACTATATCTCTAACTTGGTTTAATGGAGACTGACTACTTCCCACTGAGAAGAGCAGCTTTCCCAAATGACTTGAACAAGCCTTAATGTAAATAGATTAATTGACTGTGGGATACATGATTGGTGCCATAATAGTGAATCCTGGTCTCTTCTCTCATCAGTGTCTTTGTTTCTCTTTAAGCTTCTGCGGAGCCTGTGGAAACATCCCGCTGGACAGAAGAAGAAATGGAAGTTGCTAAGAAAGGTAAACCTTGTGAAGCTTTTGACTTACTTCTGAATACTTGAATTTACAATATTATCATATTTTTTTTTGCAGCACTACACTGAATGAATAATTTGAAATTTGCTGCTTTTGGGTTTTGTTTAAAAAAAGCAAACGTCTTTAACAGACAAAATCGGTTTTTTGAGACCCACATTGACTTTTTTCATATGGGCTGCTTAAAACTGTTTCCTGTTGTACTTGCTACACCGAAGTCTGTGAAACAGATGTGAAGGTGTTTGTCATATGTAAATTTTCAAAGTAATGTGTTTATAAGTTACAAAAATTTCTTTTGTGTAAGACATTCTTTTCATGGAAAAGGTAATCTAGTTTATAACTTGTTTAGTCATTTGGCAGATACTATCACGTGCAAATCTTATGCATAAAATCAATATTTTAGCAGAGGTGTTACATACTAGCCACAGCAAAGAGTTAAATTTGAAGGCTTCATAGGCAGACATTCAGGTTGACACAGCTTTTTTTCACCTCATAAGTAATTACCAAATACATTGCCATAATGAGAGTTCTCTTAAGGACAGAAATACTTCTCTATCTTACCTTCCTGTAGACATTGTTTCATTTATTTGGGTTTGGATAGCTGAATCATTTATCATAGTAAATATTGGTTCTTATTTGTTTGAACAGGCCTAGTGGAGCATGGACGAAACTGGGCAGCAATTGCCAAAATGGTTGGGACAAAAAGTGAAGCTCAGTGTAAGAACTTCTATTTCAACTATAAACGGAGACACAATCTGGACAGCCTCCTCCAACAGCACAAGCAGAAGGTAAGTGCAGTGGACATTGCATATTTTGCAGGGCAAAACTTGGCATCTTTCTGAAGCCATTCACGGTTCACTAAGACTTTTGCTGTCACCACTTGTTTCCTTTTCCACTTGTTTTTGTGTTGTGACATAAATCTAGAAAAGGCAGCTGATGCTCACTGACCTGTGATACTAATCAGTTCTTGCTTTAAAATGCAATAGAAAATTTTCTATCAGATAGAACACTCAAGCCTGAAGAATTCCTTAGTGCTCTGAAAACCACATTCCTTATCCGTAGACCAGCAACTGTAGAAGTTCAGGTCACTGCTGTAGAACAGTTACCTTGAAACACAATAAGCAGTAACCTTACGAAACAGAGCAAGAGAATTGGTAGAAGACCAAGAACTGAAAGATTTAGGGCATCTAAGGTAGACTCCTGAGTGTTAGAATCCTCTAAACTGTGGTGTTATCCTAGTCTTCTCTCAGTGAAGTGAGGACCATCAGTGTTTGTGTTTGCTGCAGTAGTTCTGTTGTTCCCCAGACATATCTTGGCACAGTGGTTTGTTCCCAAACTTATTTTTCATCAGAGCAGCAAAAGCTGGCCTGAAGTTGAAAGGGTGTGCCCGTGTGAATGATTCTGTGCTAAATAGATATTCTCTGCCTTTCATTTCAACTTCAGATTGATAAATGAGAATGCATGTAAAAGGAAGTAATACTTGCAAATTTTCGGTACAATGTAAATGCCATGTCTTTGTCAGTCTTCGCGAAGGCCCCGTGAGGAGCGAGATGTATCACAGTGTGAGAGTGTAGCTTCAACTGTGTCAGCTCAGGAGGATGAGGATATTGAAGCATCTAATGAAGAAGAGAATCCAGAAGACAGCGAAGGTAAATTTTTCTGGGAAGGAAACTTGTGCGTGTACAGAAATGGACGTATGTTTTGTGCCAATTATATGCTCAGAAAGCTGTGTTCCACTCCATAATGTAGTGCTCAAATACTATGTTTCAGATGGATTTTAGCAATTGGAACTCACTTCACCGGTAGTACCTGGAGGGGGGAAAAGCATTTTTAGTATAGAGCAACCTTAAGATGTTATTGCTTAGTATCTTGAGATACTGTGACTTTGCTATCTTCTAGAGGATAAACTGACAGCACCTGGTCAAAAAATTGTGTGTGTTGAAACAAGTTGAGTCAAAGATATGTAACCTTTCGTAGTTGATAGCAAAGCTTCAGGCAGGCAAATTTAAGCGTTGGGGTTTTTTAAATGTGTTGGTTGCAACTGCTAGTAATTATAGGCATTCAACATCAGTCAGTCTTGGCCAGCCAAGAAGCTATAAGCAATAGAATTTATGAACGATGAATCAGAGAATATGGCTGAGTCTTGAGGAGGTTTTTGGTTGCGTTTGTTTTGTTGTTTGGTTTTTTTTAAGCTACAGTATGTGTGTGTAATCTGGCAAACTGTCCATTTCTACAATAAGTCAAAATTAATGACTTGTTTTACAGATGGGTAGGTTAAAATTGATGGATTCTTATTGCATCCGTTTGTTCAACAAACATTTTTAAAATACTGATGTAGTTCTAAGGAGCAAAGATTCTTATTGGAAGATAAGACTTGAATATAAATCTATGTTCTATATGTTGCCATAGCTTTTCGTAAATGTTTTTATTTATCTAGAAGCTATTTATAATATAATGGAGTTCATGAACTAGGCTAAAAAGAGGAGGAAGGTTCTTTATGGCAAGAATCAATGCCCTTCTTTAACTGGTATTTAGCAGTTGATGCTGTTTACACCTTTCACAGAGCAAAGACAACATTTTCAAGAAAACAATGGCGATTCACAAAGGAAGTAAATTAGAACTGTTAACTTACAGCGAGAATTGCAAGTCTACCTGTCTATAAAATGTGACTGATTTTGATGTAAAATCAGTGTTTTACCACTTCTGCCAGTGATGCCTCTGAAACATGTTAATTTAAATCATTAAATCTGTGCCTTAGCTACTGTGAATGTTGACTCTAATCTTGTATGTATAGAAGTACCAAGTCTCTGACATACGCACAAGAGTTTACTTGGCTGGCTCTCTGTAAGATCAAAGATAGCTAAGTAGTCTTATTTCTGTAATTCCAGTCTCCCTCCTTAACCTGCATCTGTTGATTTTTGGTTACTCTCCCTTTGTGAGTCAGCTCTTCAGGGCAATTGTCTTGTTGTGTTTTGGGACAGCAGACATAAATTTGATCGAAATTCATCGAAGCCTAGTTAGATTTCATTAACGTTGAATCTTTACACCAAAAAACTCTTTTTTTTTTTTTTTTTTTTTTTTTGTCCCCCCAGGTGCTGAAAATAGTTCTGATACAGAAAGTGCTCCATCTCCGACTCCGGCAGAACCTGCTAAACCAAGTGAAGAAACTCCATCCGAGAGTTCTGCTTCAAAGGTAACTACTGAGGCAACAGCAGAACAAGAATCTACTATCAAACCTGCAGCCAGCACGTCTCCCTCCTTAACAGCCCAAAGTGTATCAACAGCTGAAAGTCAGAACCCTGAACCACAGGTTAAGGAAGAAATAAATAATGAGGCAGAAGAGCCTATGGAAGTTGACAGTAGAAGCCATCCAGTTGAAGCTAAGCCTGTGATTACTCTTCCAGTGCATACCAAAGTAGAACCTGTAGAGACTGAAATGAGGCTGCCAGAGAATATTCAAGTGAAAATAGAGAGTGATACCAAAGAGAGAGATATGGAAAAACCCAAGGAAAAGTCAGAGCCAGAGGAAATGGACTATAGTTTGTCACAACAAGTTAATACAGCACGACAAGAATCCCATTCAGATAATGATTCGAGTGCCACCTGTAGTGCTGATGAGGAGGTTGATGGAGAACCTGACAGACAGGGGTGAGTTTAATTGTTTAGCGTTCAAATTTTCCCATCTTTAAGAAGTTGTTTAAAATTGTATTTTCTTAACAGTCATCCAAAAACTATCGACGTTGTTATGAGTTTCTACTTAGGGAAAGAATTTCTAAAGAGTTTTTGCTAGAAGTGCAACAGAGGGAAATGTGGATTTAAAATGTTGATGAAAAGCCAAAAGAAGGGTCTTCTAAGGCAGGGGTAAAGCAAGATTCTATGGTGACAGGCTGACTAGGTAGGTAGCAAACTAGCACAACTACCTGGAAAGCTAGAGAATGAGGGAAATCAAGCCATCTGGGATCTGTTCAGAGAGTGGGAATTGTGTTAAACAATTACCTGGAAAGGACAGCAGCTTACTGAAACAATGAAGATTTGCCAAAGCAAGAAAAGAGATTCAGGATGCTTGTGGAGTGAGTTTCCGTGATGAGTAGCTCTGTGGTACGTCTGGTGGGGAAGGGAAGATCTTGCCGCTGCAGGATTTTCTGATACACAGCTATTTAAAAATCGGTGACCAACTAAAAAATTTAAGTAGGTAATGTGGGGGATATTTGTAAATGCCCCCATCTATCCACTAAGAAGCTCAACGCTGGTTGTGCAGCTGGATCGGTACTGAAGTTCTCTGGTTTGGTTTGGTTTTGTTAGTTTGTTGCTGTTACACAATACTTAAGAACAAATCTACACATTCAGATGTAGATTTGGAATAGTTTTATAGTGTGATTGGTTGGTGTGGGGTAGTACGTGGGCTCTTCATTCTCTTTAATGAATATAGAGCCAAAAATCTGCAGATGGAGTTGTTTTAATTGATTCTTGCTCTCACAAACTCAGTTTAGTAGAATGCAACCAAAATGCCTTGAATTTGACAGAGGAAACAGACTGGATATATATTTTAGTAGGAGATGAAACTTGCTTTATAAAAGGGAAAATCTAGGGGCATAAAATATTGATATTTTAGTTACCTTTAAACACTTCACATCTATTTGCTCGTAAAACGTCTAGAGTCCTGTACCCATTGCTGTCATTGAACCATATTATATCAATCAGTAGAACTGAAACTCCTGAAGGCTATTATTAATAAAGTAGTGGAAGTGTTTCTCACTCTTACCAGTCAGTGTCTGTAAATTAACGGGCAAGTGTCCTCAGAAATGGATGACCTCGTTCTCCAGAGCGTACGGTGTCTTCATGCAAATAATAGTTCCTGGGAACTTGGCCTTAAGCGCTGGATAACCCATGTGTCCGTTTAAAGCCCTGTATACTCAATGCTGCGTGTCTTTGGAATCATTTTATTTTGGGAGGGATGGCTGGCACCACTGATGATTCATATTTGAAGTCTTTTTTACTGTTCTGCTGGTGTAATTCCTATATAACCATAGCATAGCGTTGGAGACGATGCCCCCTCCCTCCCAGTGGTTTTAATATAAACACAGTACCAAGGAGAGACGTTAAATGTCAAAAGTATCCAGTATCGTCGTTCTGCATGTGCTCTTTGGAAGAGTGCAGTTGATGGTGTTTCTTGCCTCTTCAGACACCATCTTTCCACTTCACAAACATATTAGCCCTCCATGTCAAAGCAGTCTGTTGTACACTACTGTTTATTTATTTCTTGTGGACTAAATATATCTAATGTTTCGTATCTGTTTTTTTCAAAGCATTCTTTATAAAGAAGGTTGCGTTCTTGCAGTACTGTGCATATAGGAACAACATTATATAAATTTCTGGTTTTGGAGATTCTGAACACTTCTTTTGGAATTTCTGTATTATAAAAATACAGCAGCATCTGTTGCCTATTCTACCAGATGTGCTGTGGGGCAAAACACAACATGATTCTGATTTTTTTTTTTTTTCTGATATTTGTCCAGTGTGTTAAATTTGTTGGCTTTTTGAAGTGGAGACGCATACTTTTGCCTGTAAAATTTTTTGAGATGTTTAATTTCAGTCCTTTTTGGTGATATTTTTCCCTTCTTTCTATCTCTTTTTCCAGTATCTTCAGCAGGGAGTCAAAGCCTTCGCTGTTAAATCCCACTGGGTCAATACTGGTATCATCTACAATAAAGCAAGGGCAGATGGACCTGCAACAACTTCACCACCGAGCTGCTGTCATACCACCTATGGTATGGAGTGTTTTAAGTGATGTTTGAAGCAGTATCTGCTGTCCCTAAAACTAGTCGCAACACTGAAGTGGCAAAAATCGTGAAACAAATGAAGAAATGTATCATTTGCTTTGTTATCATAATATTTTTGAGGGGTTAAGTAAGTGAAGTACAAACAAATATGCAAGTAATAGCTTAAAAACAGGTGTGGACTGTTTGAAACACTCATACATAGACTACAGCCGCTGCAGTGGAGTCATTGAGCAAAATAGTTACTGTAGTAAGTACCTGTATTAATGTGCCTGATGTTAATACTTTCCCCTCCTCGTAGGTTTCCTGCAGTCCCTGTACTGTTCCTGTTGGAACACCAGTGAGTGGTTATGCGCTGTATCAACGGCACATTAAAGCAATGCATGAGTCAGCGCTGCTGGAGGAGCAACGCCAGAGGCAAGAGCAGCTGGATATGGAGTATCGAAGTGCTGTAAGCCCTTGTGGCACTTCCAAGAGCCCTAGTGTTGAGTGGGAAGGTAGGCATTTTCACGTCTGTCATGGAAATAACCCTGCATTTTATGTCCACCCGTTACATTGCTGCCTTGTTTAAGAGTGACAGTTCAGCATAACCATAATTAACCATTACTTTCTGATGGCATTTGATCGAAGGAACCTGTCTACTATACAGATCCTGCTGCAGTTAGTGTTGGGAGAACTTGTACGTTGTAGTCCACTTGGATAAGGCAGAAAAACTGGCTCCATTTATGTGAAATCCCCAAATGAATTGTTCCTACAGAGAGAGATTCAGAAAGATTAAGTGTGCAGGTGAGAGGACCCAGATCACCACGTCTTCTGGGGGAGCTCCTTTCAGGAGCTTAAGGTGAAGATGAGAGAGAATTACTAAAGGAGTACGAGCACAATTATGAGGAGAGTTTTACTGCACTGAGTTTGTACATGGACACTGAGTCCTGGAGCAGAGCACAGAAGTATGGTACAGCTGTCATGCTTTAGCCTCTCTGTTTGCAGAAGGGCTGTGTGAAAGGTTCCTTCTCTTGGGAATATGATGGTCGGTTGCTTTTGTATATACAGAGGATACTTGGAGGCAGGTTTTGGATTGAATTCTGAAATCTGGACCTGTGTTTCCTGAATGTGGCTCTTGGCGTGATTTTCATTCTTTGAGCTGAAATGAATTCTATCAACAGCTTGGAAATTACAAACAGATTAGCAGAAGATTGCTTTTTTTTTTTTTGTGCAAGAAAAGCATATCTCATGGGAGGCCCAGTTCTGTACTAAGCGTGTAACTTTAGCCTCAACTTTCTGTACTAGGAAAGGAATGGGTGCCCAAACTGTACTTTGTAACAGGGAAATGAAATGAGTGAGATTGATGTGCTGAATGTTACAATGTTAGAGATATCATCACAGTTGCATAATTCTGAGTTTTTAGATTTTTATATTCTTGTGTGTTGTTTCTGCAGCATTAGCAACATAAAGTATCATGTTCTTGGAAACTTGAGTAGTCTGTATTTAATATGCATAATAATTTTAAATTATGTTATGAAAAATGCTTCACCTTAATTACTTTTACCTAAGTAAAATGAAAGAGACAACCTTTTTTTTTTTTTTTTTTTTTTTGCCTGTTCAAATAGTGAGAAGGGAGCTTGTAGATTTGTGGAGGGAAGGGTAAGATTGTGGGTTTTGGAAGTTGCTTCTTTAGGTAGAAAGTCTGGGGTTGCTTAAAAGTACTGTTTAACTGCAATACCACCTGAATAACTCTTGGCATTGGCAGTACGGTATTAGGAAGTGTGGGAAAGTTCTGGGGTAAAGTCTCTGCCAGCAAAAATCAAGGTGGTTATTGAGGCAGACAGAGAGGGAGGGATAACACGGTTAATGTAAATGGATTCTACAAGCCTGGACGTCTTAATCTGAAAACTAGAAGAGGCTGAGTTGTCATCACATCATTATGGCAGCTGCTTCCTCAGACACACTGTGCAGATGAAGCTTGTCCACCCACTGCTGCGAGCAGCAGAGAGCCCACAGACTCTGCAAAAACCTTGCACTGCATAGGTCAGAACACTGCCTCTGTTGTGGCGTGTCTTGTCAGACTAAAGGGCCTGGTGTTGAATTGGCTTATGACAACCTACACAGTACTTTACCATGAAATAAAATGGCAAGGATCCTTTAGAAAGCTATTATGGGATGACTAGTGCCATCTTTCTTTTGACTACAGAGGTTAAAGATGTAACTTCACTGGAATAGACTTGTTCTGGCTTGTCATTTCGAATACTTAAATTGTCCATTGCCAAGGGAGAGGAATTTGTGAAGTTCTGGTACTGGATTTTTAATTTCCTAAACTCAGTAAAAATATATTTTCCCTTTAAACACCATTGATGGGCAAGATTGGTGTTTGAAATTTGATTTGTAACTTCTCTGGGCAAGCAAACAAAGAAGGGAGGCTTTTTGTCTGGTGGGATTGGCATGTAGGTCTGGCTGAACTTACACGTAAACCTGGCCAATGCACAGGATTTGGAAAGGAACCTTCTTTAAACGAAACCTTTTTCAATAGTAGAGCTTTCACTTAAAGGATCCAGATACTGTTTTTCACATATAGGAAGCATGAGAAAGTTTTTCAAAGCTTTGGATATAGAAGTATATACGTAAGAGCATATTAAACTAAGCTGTACCTTAATACTACTTTTTAATTGAGACATTTGTACCTGATGAGTACATCTGACATTGGAGTAGACCCTTTGTTAAAATTGTGCTGTAAACTGGACCTTTTGACTTTAATTTCTAATCCCAGGGTTCTTTTCTTTCTGGTAACTTTAACCTTCACAGGAAAACCGGTGGCCTATATGCCTTATGCTGAGGTCAAGCGAGCAATAGAACAGGAAGCACAAGTGCAGAACACGGCAACAAGGTCGGCATCACCATACAGGCTGTCTCCAAGAGAAGTCAATAAAGCCTCTCCCCAGCCTGATATGAACGCAGCTCGCTATAGTGTCCCGCCAGGTAAATATTTTGTTACGTATCATAATGATATGTAGATACTGTGATATGACACAGTAGTCACAGAGTTTTGTGACTTGATGTAGTATCAAATTGTTCTCTAAACACTTTGTGAATTAACAAAAGAAGAAAATAGATTATTTTTTTCTCTTTTCTGTGTAAATAGGTGCTTGGTATTTTTCTAGCTCCAGTGAGGTTGTATTTTTGGGTTTTGTTGCTGCATCAGCTGCATAACATGTATTTTATTAAGCAAATAGGATGATCTGAAAAGCGTTAGAACAGCATAGGGACGAAGTCATCAAGAGTTTTTCAGCTTAATACAAGTACCGTCATATTCATGGGTGGCCTTTCTTATGAAGGAGGGAAGTTGAGGAAGAGAGAAAGCTGCTATCTTTGGCATTCGTTTCTGACTGTAATTGCTTAATATTATAGTATGAATGTTTTATAAAATAGTGAAATAACAGACAGATCTTAATTGTGAAACTTGGATTATTGCTTTTTCCTCCAGAATATAATGTCATGCTAAGAAAAGACAAAATTAGGGAAGCTTAGATTATACTTGACTCAGTTGCATTCTATTTAAAGAATAGGTACTTTTTTCAAAAATAGGAAAACAGCACAAAACTTGCATCTACCCTGGGCTGTTACTTTTAAAAGCTTAGTTTTCAGAGCCTGCAATTCTACAGTGCAGCTTTTACTGTTTCTTTTTGAACTTTGCTGCAAGGTTAAATATTCGAGGTAATTAAATATGCAAGGTTGTAAATACAGCTAGATAGCTTTTGGGTATTGTGAGACAATTCCCATCAGAAATTGAGATGAAATGTGCTATTTCTGTTCCTGTCTGTAACAACTCGTAGAGCTGAAACAGACTGTAATATTTAATGTACGATTTTTCCCCAAGTTCTCCAGCCAGCACCCCATCAAGTAATAACCAATATACCTGAAGGAGTCCGCCTTCCAACAACCAGACCCACCAGACCACCACCTCCTCTCATTCCATCCTCCAAAACAAGTGTGCCATCAGAAAAACCTTCCTTCATCATGGGAGGCTCAATCTCACAAGTAAGAGAAGTATTATTGGAAAATCTGTGCTATGTCAATTTTTTGCCCTTTCACCAACCTTCAACATCTTGTATTCGTTTAGGTGTTCCACAGTATTAACACTTAAGACCTATACATGCCACCTCTAAAAGTCCAGGAATTACAGATGCCTTAGAAAACAGAACGTATTGCAGTAATTTACATTTAGTAGCATGGTTGAGGATGTCCAGTTTAGGTGAACTGCATCTCCAAACAGTGACACTACACTCCTGATGTTCTGCACTTTGATACTTTGCAGTGAGGTACTGTAGGATTTTGAGATAGGATCATATTAGTATTTGCATTCTGCTTTAAACATAGATGTGAATCTTCCTTCCAGAAACAAGAATTAACACATAATATATTTGTTGTTTCAGGGAACACCTGGCACTTACTTAACATCCCATAGTCAAGCTTCCTACACCCAAGAAACAGCAAAGCCATCAGTGGGTTCCATCTCTCTTGGGCTGCCAAGGCAGCAGGAGTCAGCCAAATCTGGTAAGAAAAGAAAAGCTGATGTGTGGTTTATATAGACTGTTTAATGACTCATAATTAAAGAAAAAAACACAACAAACTTTTTATTTTTCTTCTTCTAAATAGCTTCCCTGCCCTATATCAAACAAGAAGAATTCTCTCCCAGAAGTCAGAATTCCCAGCCCGAGGGACTCCTGGTCAGGGCACAACATGAAAGTGTGGTTCGAGGTAAAGAAAGTCATACAGATTAAGAAACTTTGTCAGAGCCTGAGAAAACTGAGAGAATTAACTTCTAGAGCTCAAACTGCTGAAGTGTTATTTTTAAGTATTATTTGATTAATCTGCTCCCTATTTTCCGAGACATGTCATTTGTAGCTAGCTCCTCCTGTCTGCATGGCTCATTTAAAAACATTTGTTTCAAGGCATGCCAGTGTCAAAATGCAGTTGTTCACTAGAGCATGTGCAGAGCAACTATGTGAAATACCTAAATACATCAAAAGAAAAGAGACTAAATACCATGGATTAGTGCTGTAAAAGACTTTTAGTCTGTAAAAGACTATGTTAAAAGAAGAGATAGTGTAACTGCCTCAGATGGATGCTGCTAAAATGAATTTTTCCCTGTATTTTAGTGTAAACTAACCGTTCTCACTAGGGTTTTTAATTATTTCAAATAGAGAAGCTACTTTTTTTTTATTCTTTTATTTATCAGAATGTCTTATTATTTCAAATCAGGTACCACAACGATACAGGAGGGAAGTATAACGCGAGGAACTCCAACCAATAAGGTTTCTGTTGAGACCATTCCTTCTTTGAGAGGCTCCATAACTCAGGTATTTTTCCCCTTACTCAGAAGGCTGTAACAAAACAGCATATTTAAACTATCACTTTGAATGTATTTGCATGTCTGAAAGAAATAGATATCACATTGTAAGAACTGCCTTGCAAAAAAGAAATTTTAATACAAGCAGATGGTCAAATCCCACTATTGCTGAAGTCAGCATTACCATGATTTTATCTTCATGTATATGAGTCTTTAAACTTTTTAAATAAAACCAGCAGAGCCTTTGGTGTACCTAACTGAAGGCTTATTAGCAACTTCCGTGAAAATAGCTTCACACCTGAGTTCAAAAATTAAAATCAACTGTAACCAGTCTTGTGCGGATGCTATTTAAATCCAAAAAGGTAAATTAAGCCCTTTTGTCTCATCATTTTTGAAATGCTACTGTTTTGGTTGATTGAGATCTCTAGTTACACAGAGCAATAGTAATAATTCTCCACTGAGAAGGGGAGGTTTCATTACTTTGGATAGAAATAAAACCTAGTGGCATCATTAAGTATGTAGTATATGTTATCTTCCTCCAAAATAGTGTTATAGGACATGAAATACTTCTGTAATATTGTACTCCCTCTTCTTCTTTCTGTATTTCTTAACAAGGTAGCGAATTGCATACAAATCATCTCACTAATATTTAGGTTAAGTGCCCAATAATAGAGGCAGAAGTTTAAGCCATACTGCTTAATAAAGTAATTGGTTTTCTAGATCTAAAACGTGTCATGGGGTTTGGGTTTGTTGTTTGGGTTTTTTTCCCTTTCACTGCTCCCTATTCTCTTAAATAAATACACATGTTCTGAATTATATTTGCTTGATTTAAATGCAGGGTACGCCAGCTCTGTCCCAGTCTGGCATAGCAGCTGATGCGTTGTTGAAGGGGACTATCACCCGGCTAGCTACAGAAGACAGCAGCCCAGAAAAGTGCCGAGAGGAAGCTTCAGCCAAAGGCCATGTTATTTATGAAGGCAAAAGTGGGCATATTTTATCTTATGATAGTGAGTATTTGTATATTCTACCTGATCAAAGTCAAGGCTGCAGCAGGTTCTGCTTTTATAATCCGTAGCTGAAGCATATCCGCTTCCGAGTGGATGGGTGTAAACCTGTCTCTGGGGTGTCGGAAGTATTGACCTGCATGTGGTTTTGAGGGCATGAGAACTAAAGCAATCCAGAAATTGTTCCTGTGTTCTGAAGAGTCTCCTGTACTATGTATTTAAAATATAGTTTAACTATTTAATTTCTGTGCTGTTTATTTCCAATTTGTCATGGAATATTTTTATTTTGGAAGGTTAAACATTAAAATGATCTGTTTTAAAATCAAAAGAAGTGTTATCATTTAACTTTGAACTTCAATTGAAATACTGATAAATGAGTAACTGTTTGAACAAATATATTTTTTACAAACGATAAAAGATCTTTTTAAGGTTGAGATTTAATGTTATGGTGTTATATTTAAGTTGTGTTGTTAAAGTATTAATGACCTGTGGTCTCATTAAACGTAGTGCTTGTGTGTCTTTTTTGTTTTTCTATTGTCCACATATCCTAACCACACTCTTGTAAATTTTTCCAGCTATTAAAAATGTTCGTGAAGGAACAAGGAGTCCAAGAACTGCTCATGAAATCAGTTTAAAGAGAAGCTATGATACAATGGAAGGAAATATAAAGCAAGGAATGTCAATGCGGGAGTCTCCAGTGTCCGCACCACTGGAAGGTAAAAACAGCTGCTTCCAAGGTGGTTTGTGTTTTATCCGAACCTCTTGCATTCATTTAAGAGTACTTCGAGTTATTTTGTGGAGCAGACTAAAAGAGAAATTGGATTTAAATCTTATACTTCTAACCAAATCTATGTAATAATCACTACAATTACAATGGGCTGGAAGTAAGACTGGAGTAGATACTAGTTTTCCTTTTTTGTTTTGCTCATGCGTTACCAAAACTGCAGGTAGTTCCGCTGGCACGTACGCCTCTCAGGAGATCTGACACACATAACTGACTCTTCCCAGTCCCAGCAGAGCTCAAACAACCCCAGGTCATACAGCGGGGACTCCATGGAGACACCCGTTCATTTAAATCTTGGTCTCAGCCATGGCATAGTAACTTGGGAACGCGTTGGTGTGACCTTTTGCATTCCTGCAATAAACCTCTTAAATTCTATCAAGCAGAGGACTCGCACAGCTGCTGTATCCTGCTTCAGGGCATCTCTAGTATTATTTTGATTTAATAAACTGTAATCAAACTAAGCCTGCAAAGGTCAAGTCAGGCCATTATGTAACTGTTCTGATGGTTTTTAAAAAATACAAACAAAAGGAAATGTTTCATGCCTAAACTGTGGAGTCTCACTCCTTAAGTGCGTTTTGTCCCATCCTTGGGTAGCCCTTAAAGGCTATTTTGTGTACATTTTCATCAGATGGAACAATATGAGTACGAGACTTCTGGGTGGTATGTAGAATTTCATCATTGTCTTTAAGTTGCTGATACATTTTGTTCACTGTTGGGCTCTTTTGGCATGCGAGGAGCTGCTATGATACTTTATGCTGTATCTCATCACTCTGACACATTTTCTGTCCTCGAGGAGTGGAAAATTGAGTTCTCTGGGAGTTTGATTTAGATTCCTGCTATAGGAACAGTAAATTCAACTCTTCCCACATGATTCCATATGAACTTTGATTAATTTGGAGGTATATTTTGGGGTGTTTTTTTCTTTTTATCCTGCTTCCCAACATGAACACCTTTCTGTACTAGGTAAGGCAACTGAAGTGGAGCGTAAAGAGAAGTAGTGACTGCTTTTGGGACAAGAGTTAAGCTTAATTATAAGAAATACCTTGTGTTTTCTAAATATGTTAAAACTTGCAACAATGTAATAGCATAAATACTTGAACCAAAGATATTTTTTTCGGGCAGGAAGGTGTTTGTAACGTGTTGATACAATGCCTGGCATAGTGAGGCTGGGCCCTCTGGGCACTACTGTGATGGAGATACTATCTGTAATGTATATAAGGAGAAGGAGGGTTTCTGTTCTTTAGGGGATTTTTTTTTTTTGAACACTTGTTTAATTCTCTAAATTATGTTCACTTTAATTTTAGGTTTAATATGCCGTGCACTGCCTAGGGGAAGCCCGCATGCTGAACTGAAAGAGAGAACAGTGTTGTCTGGCTCTATAATGCAAGGTAAAGTAGTGCAAGTTTTGAAGGCAAGCACTAATTACGTCTTCAAAAATCTGGATTTCTTAACCTTAAAACTGTTATTAACAATGGTAACTGTGTTTAAGGTGGAGCTTATTTTATTAAACATTTTCAGAGCATAAATCAGCAGCTTTCTGATATGCTGCATACAAAGCTAGTGTGTAAACATAGCATTTTATTTCTTTTTGGAAAACAGACTGGTTTTAATGTGAATACTTGGTAATTAGCACTTTTTTTTTTTTAAATGAACACTGACAGTTCCCCCAAACCTCTGAAGCCGTATGCTATTTCCTTTATTTCAGCATCTGAAATAACATGGGATGCTTTCAGTAATAGATTGAATTTTTAAGTATTATTTTTGTGGTGATTTTTTTTTGTCTTCAGAATACGTTATCGTAGACTATAGCAAACCAAAATTCCTGTATTATGACATGTAGTTAGTTACTCTGTTTATGAAAAAAGAAACTTAGTAATTATTAATACCAGTAATGTGATTCTTTCTTTCTATAAAAGGCACGCCAAGAGCAACAGCTGAAAGTTTTGAAGAAGGCTTGAAATACCCTAAACAGATTAAGAGAGAGTCACCTCCCATAAGGACGTTTGAAGGAGCCATTACTAAGGGGAAACCATATGATGGAGTCACTACTATAAAAGAAATGGGTCGTTCCATCCATGAAATCCCAAGACAGGACCTATTAAGCCAGGAGAGTCGCAAGACTCCTGAAATGGTGCAGACGACCAGGCCAATCATAGAAGGCTCCATATCTCAGGTGAATACAAAAAGCACGACTAGATTTGTACAGTTGCTTACAGACTAAGTAGCAAATCAGTTCAGGATATTTGAGTAATGACAAGTGGGGGTGGTTGTTCTAAGAAAGCTACCAACTTACAAAGCTTAAAAATATTTTCCGCGTATTAGAAAAATCCTGACACTTCACCTGTAGGGAAGACACTTGCAAGCAAGTATGAGAGAACTGACAAGTAACAATCCCTAAGATGCAGTTGTATTTTGTGCTGATGTGATAGAAGCAATGAACTACGGTGTCAGCAACGTGAGGTTTTTAGCACGACTGAAACATTGGCAGGATAACCTTACTTGATCTCTTCCTCCTTTTCAGGGCACACCCATAAAATATGAAAGCAACTCTGGCCAGTCTGCCATCAAACATAATGTAAAATCTTTAATCACTGGACCAAGCAAGCTACCCCGTGGAATGCCTCAGCTGGAAATGGTGCCAGAAAACGTGAAGGTGGTGGAGCGAGGAAAATATGAAGATGTGAAGACCGGGGATGCAGTACGTTCCCGTCACACATCTGTAGTCAGCTCTGGTCCCTCTGTTCTCAGGTCAACTCTTCATGAAACTCCCAAATCACAGCTGAGCCCTGGGATTTATGATGATACCAATGCTCGAAGGACACCTGTGAACTATCAGAGTCCAATGTCCAGGAGTTCACCTATGATGAATAGAGTTAGTGAGGGTATGTTTTTCTTATCCAGAGTAAAACACGAAGTTTTAATAATTTAATTTTAAACTTACTTTTAAACTGGTTTCTGTAATCCATTCTGCTTTTTTTTTTTTTTTAATTCTAATGGCTTCTCTCAATTTGGAGGGTGGCTGGAAGGAATTTTAGAAGGCTGTAAGCTGTTAATTGACATAAGAAAATGAGAATCTGCTGTATTGTAACACAGAGGTGGGAAGGCAATTCTATCTCAATTTGCATTTGATTATGGATCACATTGAAAGTGTTTTGAGGGCAGAAGCTATTCCTAAATTACAGAGGTATCTAGGTGAAGGAGGTAATACGGTGAAGTGCTACCAGTCTTAGTTTTAGGATTTAGATTTTTCACCAGAAAGAGTCTGATATTAAATATTCTCTGTGATTTATTGTATCAGTTTGCAGGGTCCTCTAGAACATTCCTTGGGAGCCGGTATATACCTACAGCTGAATTTTCTGCTGGAAAATATGCATTTTATTAATTCGGGTTTTTCATTTGTTTTAGCTGGAATATCTTCTGGGAAGCCAGCAAATCATGAAAGGAAAAACACACTTACTCCAACACAGAGGGAGAGTGTGCCAGCAAAATCTCCAGTCCCGGGGGTCGATCCCGTGGTGACTCACAGTCCTTTTGACCCTCATCACCGAGGAGCAACTCCTGAAGTCTATAGGAGTCACCTCCCTCCTCATTTAGATCCTGCTATGCCATTTCACAGGGCTCTGGATCCTGGTAAATATGTTTGTGTTGTGTTTTTTAGTTTTAGAAATATTGTATGCTTTGATGCATAGAAAAGAGACTTTTAAAAAGCAATTCTCAATGGCCAGATATAATTTATAAAAGGATATATATACACAGCGTTGTGGTTTGATTTCAGTTTAGCAGGGGGTTTAATATCTAACCAAGAAATTTATTAAAATATTATTGTATAGTACTGTAACTCTCTTTTAGAAGCTGCCAGATTGCTTCTGTTTTGTTAAAAAGTTCAGACAGTATTTTTAAATATTTGTGAAATATATTAAAAGCTTTCGGGAAAGCTATTTGAAGAAGGATATGGAAGATGCTATAAAATAAAAGTGTAATGAAGACCCCCTCTGTTCAGGACTGTGATTCATTCTTACTGAGGGATTGTCGGGTTGTCCCTGGTGATATTAAATGCAGTAGACTTCCTTTTAACCTATCCATTAGTCCTCTGCTGTGAGGTATTCTAACCTTCTTTAGGTGTTTCAGCCCTTTACGTTTTGAGAATGTCAGGATTTATACTTTTAATCAAGACTCTTTTCTAATGCATATCTCCAGTCTGGATTATTTATCTTTTTCTGTCCGCATACAGTGCATAATTTCAATAAAACA
The DNA here is from genome assembly GCF_964199755.1 of Larus michahellis. NCBI lineage: Eukaryota > Metazoa > Chordata > Aves > Charadriiformes > Laridae > Larus > Larus michahellis. Next base: position 5,304,349 of record NC_133902.1, on the reverse strand, counting down.
TCAGTATTAAAATGTTATTTTAATTCATTTGGTAATGGCTAGAGAGAATTGGTAGCACTTCTCATTGAAGCTGTATAAACATCTGAAACTTTCATTATTTCAGTATCGCCCATACTGCTTCCTAAACCTTCTTTTTTCTTCTCCTTCACCCTCAGCTGCTGCTGCTTACCTGTTCCAAAGGCAGCTCTCGCCCACCCCAGGCTACCCAAGTCAGTATCAGCTTTACGCAATGGAGAATACACGACAGACAATCCTAAATGACTACATTACCTCACAGCAGATGCAAGTCAATTTACGTCCTGATGTAACGAGAGGATTATCTCCTAGAGAGCAAACTTTAGCTCTCCCGTATGCAGGAGCAAGAGGTACGCCTGTGTTTTTCCTGATGTTCTTTAAAGTGTGTTTTGGGTATGCGGTGTGGTTTGTTTGTTTGGTTTGGTTGTTTTGTTGCTGCTTATAAACATATGTGTTTGGATGGATGGGTGGGTGCATGCAGACAAGTGCATGTGTATAGATGTGTTTGCAAATGAGTTGTCATACATCTAACTGGCTTTTGTGGATATAAAGGAAAACTGTACATAATCAATATTGTTAAAGGGAAGGCTGTAAGGCTTATTAGTGTTGAAGATGTAATTAGAGGGAGTGCTAGAAATGCAAATTCTGACTTAGTTTGTTTCTAAATTGCTGATTGCCAGATTTAAGAGAGTATAACCAGCTGGAATATAGTTCTGCACTTGTCTTATTCTTATATTTTTTTTCCCACTAAACGTTCACTGCTGACTGTTATCAATGAACAGAATATATAATGAGTGGACCATCCGTCTGTCCTTGAATGGCCATTCTTATGTGTGTCATCCCTTAACAGGAATTATTGACCTGAACAATATGGCTCCCACTATCTTAGTGCCTCATCCCGGAGGAACAAGCACACCACCCATGGAGAGAATCACGTATATCCCTGGTACCCAGCTTACGTTCCCTCCCAGGCCTTACAATCCTGCTTCTCTGTCACCAGGTAAGAGCTCTTAGGATTTGGTGATGTCTCTAATCATCTGACGTGCTGAGATAATTGACCATCTTTATTTAACTTTCATTAAGGTTGAGTTCTGATATTTTCTCAGGCGAAGCTTTTTGCATGCACTTCTCACTGGGATAGCAAAGGTTTTCTTAATGATATCCTTTATAGGTACACTAGCAGCTGAAGGAACGCTGACACTTTCAAAATTTGCCTCATTCTGTCAGGTCTTTATCTATAGTCATTTAATTATGATTTCACCAACCTCATATTACATGTGTTGAAAGGTGGAATTTGGGTCTATAAGCTGTCTAATTTCTAACTGTATAGAAACCACTTCAGTAAAAAGTTGTTGAGCCTTCCACTGTCATTGCAATGTTAAGCTTTTGTCTTCCTAAATAAGGAGATAGTCTTGAGTGGAATGAAAATGTATTTGAGAAATTTTGCTGTAAGTGGATGGCAGAATATATTGGCAAGTGTTTACGTCAAATTATGCTTGAGTATCTCTTTTCGCTACTTCATTTTATCTTGTGGACCTTCCAGGACACCCTACACACCTGGCAGCTTCTGCAGCTGCAAATGCTGAAAGGGAGCGGGAAAGGGAGAGGGAGAAGGAACGGGAAAGGGAGAGGGAACGTGAGCGAGAGCGGGAAAGAGAACGAGAACGAGAGAGGGAGAGAATAGCTTCAGTCCCCGCTGAACTTTATCTTCGGCCAGGTGAGTGCACATTACTACATTTGGATCGGTTGTCTCATAGGCTGTAACTGTTCATTTTCTATAGCTGCTGTTGGCAACACACAGCTTATTAATAACTTATTACACAGTTTGGTTTTAGTCTGCACTTAAGGCAGGCTCCTATTACTTAGCAGTTCTGGTCATAACTGCAACTTCAGCAAGTACCAGGCTTCTTGATCTTTCTCTTATAGCAACGCAGTACCTAGGGAATAAGGTGAACCCCAGTTATCACTAGCACAACTTGCATGTCATTTACAGCGCTGTAAACAGAATACTGCCATTTAAAGCTTTAATACATCCAAAGTGGTGAAGACAACTGGGAAAGGATGTGGAGGAGATGGCATTGATATATTTCTGCGTCGTTGTAAGAGTGATCTCTATATTTTTTTTTTTTTTATTTGTTCCCCTTTGCCCTATGTTCTGCAGGTACAGAGCAGCCTGGCAGACCTGGCAGTCATGGATATGTTCGGTCCCCATCTCCTTCAGTTAGAAGCCAGGAAAACATACTGCAGCAAAGGCCTAGTATTTTTCAAGGAACCAATGGGACAAGCGTAATCACACCTTTGGATCCTGCTGCTCAGCTACGTATCATGTATGTTTCTTAAGTTACTGTTGCAGAGATCTCTATTCTAATATTTGAGCTTATTGAAAGGTGCATTTAGCCCGAGGAAAATACTACCAAGACGAGGATAACCACTATCCTATTGCTCTTGAATTTTTCAGAAATTAATTTTCACCCAGTCCAGTTTGGATAGAAATTTGTGTCACGAAAGCTTTGCTTTGTTGTATGTGTGGTATGGCTCTAGTTCTTTTTTCATGTGATATAATTCAGAATATTCAATGTTTGCCAACAGGCAGCTCACCCCTGGAGCTCCCTCTATTACTCAAGGGTTGCCAGCGTCCCGTTACAATACTGCTGCTGATGCCCTTGCGGCGCTAGTAGATGCTGCAGCCTCTGCTCCTCAGATGGAAGTTGCCAAAGCAAAAGAAAATAAGCACGAAGGAACCAGGATAGAAGAGAATATGGGACGCCGGTCTGCTGTGGTTACTGAACAGCAGCAGATGGAACAGAAGACACTGGAGGTAGAAAAGAGGCCTGTCCAGTGCCCCTATACATCTCCAAATTTTTCTGGTGGCAAGTCCCAGGGACAGTCTTCATCAGTAGTCTATTCAGAGGCTGGTAAAGAGAAAGGACCTCCTCCTAAATCCAGGTACGAGGAAGAGCTGAGAACTCGAGGAAAGACTACAATTACTGCTGCTAACTTCATAGATGTGATCATCACTCGACAGATTGCTTCAGACAAGGATGCACGAGATAGGGGCTCTCAAAGTTCAGATTCTTCCAGTAGTTGTACGTATCTTAGTAACTATCTACTTCTTTGCTGTCTGTCTTAGCCTTTTAGGGAGATAATAAACTGTGAAATTTTTCTAATGTTTAATGATAAAATATTCAGCTCTGCACAGTGGAGACACCTCATAAGCAAATACAGTTTTTGCATATAGTGACTCGAGATTCTTGCAAACTCGGAGTTGTTTGCTTTGTTCAGATTCTGTGCTACAACATAAAATGCAGGATAATAAACTTACATTATCAGAAGTTAGGAAACAAAAATTATTTTGTTTGCATTGGAATACTGCTTTATGGAAATATTTGTTTCACCATAGTTATCATGAGAAAAAGAGTGTTTTGACTTTCATTTCACTGGTGTCATTTTAATGGAAGCACTACTGCTGCTATATATAGGCAACAAAAACCTTGTGTGATATTTACACCTTATTCCACAACCTTTGCTCGCTACTCAGTATCCTCCCACCGGTATGAAGCTCCTGGAGATGCCATTGAGGTGATCAGCCCTGCAAATTCACCTGTACCTACACAAGAAAAACTACAGCCCTATCAACAGGAGACAACTAAACCAAGCCAGGCAGAGAGTAAGTTTATCTTCATGTGCCAATATTCTCACAATTATCTTGTTTATATTTACCGTGAAATCATAATAAAGCTAAAATGTCTTAGGAGTCTCTAAGAGATTGCTTGCCACTCTTGTAACTTTTCAGAAACTTTTCTTGGAAGTATGTTGTTGCAGTGATCCGTGGAAAAACTAGAGGAAACATATTGGAACTGACAGTTGGCATTAAACAGAGCTCCTTTACATTAGTGTAGCTGATCTAATAAATTTATTTTCAATATATTCTTTAAAATTACTGCATGTTGGTGTTGATGCCCACAATTTTTTACCTATTAGTAAAGCTCAAACTATTACAGTACAGTTTGCAGGCGATAAATGAGCTGAAATTCACCTGTATTGTGGAATGAAGCTTTATTTATCTAAATTTTAGGGCCTATGTATGAATGGGGAAAAAGTGGTTATCACACAGGATACCTAAATTCCAATGCAGAAACACCACATCTTTCAAATTTGTAAGCACAGAACTTTCAAACCTTGAAGCTTCAGTAATGCTGTTTTAACAGACTGACCTTTTCTTCTTCAACTAGGTGACCCAAACAGGCAATACGAGGGGCCGATTCACCGCTACAGGACACAGCAGGAACCCCCTTCACCCCAGCAACCTCCGCCTCCCTCTTCCCAAGCAGAAGGGATGGCACACGTGCCCAGGACACATCGACTTATCACCCTTGCTGATCACATCTGTGTAGGTTTATTTGCGGTCATCTTTTCAGATGTGAAAAGTTGTATTTTGATGATGAAAACATATGTTTTGGAACATAATCATTCTGTAATTATTAGTTTTACTTGTGGCTATTACACAATAATATGTCTGAACTTATAATCATCTCATCTTTTTTGTTGCAATCTATCTCATATTCATCTAATTCATGAATATGTATGCTCTGGACAATGTCTGACCAAGATCTCTCTTCTATTTTTTTGGCCCCAATCAGCAAATTATTACACAAGACTTTGCTAGAAACCAAGCAGCTTCTCAGGCCTCTTTGCCACCTCCCACCACTACATTCCAGAATTCCACCCCTGCTCCAGCGCCTGTTTCTACTCGAGCAAAGACATCGAATCGCTACAGCCCTGAGTCACAGTCGCCGTCTGTCCACCATCAACGGCCAAGTGCTAGAGTGTCACCTGAAAATCTGTCTGACAAGTCCAGGGGAAGGTAGTGCATGCATTCAGTTTAACTGCAAATCTTAATTAATGCCCAAATGTGGTATTTATGAAAAATAGCACAGTAATCTTAACGTAGCTCGGAACTAGAAGTATCTTTTGGTCTTATTTCAAGCAATGTATCGCACTGGTTTTGACAATTGCTTAGCTCCATAACATAGCTTGTAACAGTTATCCCTTCACTTCTTATGCTTAATTTCCAGTCTTTAGAGGGGTGAAGATTTAATAACTTAAAATTTATCAGAATCATTACGGACAATTCAAAGTCATCTTTTTGAGATCACCAAGTGTAGTAAAGCATGTAACATATATAATTAGACCCAAGTAGTGATGTAACTACTGTAATTACATGTGTTAACTACTGCATTACATGATGAAGAGTACTTATCTCTCTTTGAATTATGGATGTAGACCTGGAAAATCTCCAGAACGGAGTCATGTCTCTTCAGAGCCCTACGAGCCAATCTCGCCACCTCAGGTCCCGGTTGTACATGAGAAACAGGAAAGCGTTCTTTTGCTTTCCCAAAGAACTGAGCCTACTGAACAGAGGTATGTAGAAACTTGAATTTTAAAACCATTCTTCTGGATTTTTGTGCTGCAAACAGTATCTTTATCAAAGAGCAGTTTAAGCGATCTTCCTCTGGTACCACAGGCAAGTTGTTAATCAGAGTTGATCCTTTTGCACTGGCATTCAAAACTTGCTACCTGGGACGTGCTTTGGGAAGCCTGAGTGAAACTCATCTGGGCGTGTTCTCTCTTAAGTTTCTTGGTGCGAGCAGTGCGTTCTGTCATACCTGATAGAAAACAGTATAACAAAACTCCTCCTGGGTGCCAGTTCTATAAAACTGAAGTGATTTTCAGGAAAGGTCCATTTTCTACAAATTTTATTAAATAATTCAGGCTTCTCCAGCCTGATCGGCTTCCTGGATATCGTCCTGGTGAAGGATGGAGGAACCCAGGTTTCCAACATGTGTGATTGTAGAGCACCTTATCCCATGAAATGTCACTAAGCTAAGGAGCTTAATTCCCAGGAGGTGCGAAGGTGGGGTGTCAGGAGGTCCGTGCACCAGGCAGGATGTTTCCCAGGGCTGTTTGTCAGTCTGCCAGATCTGCAACATAAAACTGTGTGCGTTCCCTGGCAGACTGTGGCAGTGCTGGAGTCTTTGGACGTCTGGCAGGTGCACGTTGCAGTGGATGTTTCTGTCGTTTGCTTTGCTGCCTGCTGAAGGAGGAGTAGCTGACAATGTGCTCACCGCTTATTTAAGGCTCATGCTGGTGAAATTGATTCTTTTTTTTCCTTGTTATTTCCCCCTCCGCTCTGCAGTTGCTGGCAGCGTTGTAGTCCATGATGGATGTTAGCTAGATGCGAAAGGATTTTCAGGGACACGGCAGGGAGGATCGCACTACTTAAAATTTTAAGGATCTTGGACTAGGAAACCTAGACTCTTTGGGTTTTTTGTTTTGTTTGTAGATTATTTTTAAAATTTAGGTATGGGGTGGATTTTCTTTTTAATTAAAGCTGATGTGCCAGATTGCTGCTGCGTAAACAAACTCAAATATCTTAAGCACCACAGTGAACATACAATTGATCGTTTTTATCCACTTTTGAAAACAGTGCAATTTGTTCGTGACCCTGGTATTAGCTTAGATTTTTCCCCTGAATTTCTTTGTGCTTTAGTTGTGTTGATTTTTTTCTTAAAACTCTAATTGGAACACTACTGCTTTTATCATCTTTGTAAACAGCCTAAAACTTGCATATTTTAAGATCTGAAGATAAAATGCACCTCTTGTCCGTTTGACATTTACTTCAGCAATTTTTTTTATGCTAATGTGACAAAAATTATGTACAGAAAGTGTGCCGGCTCCTGTGAATGTAAAAATCGATAAGGGGTATGAAATACAGGATGTGGATCCTGGTCTGAATTTGTGCCATAGAGCAAGGATGGCAGCTCTTGAGCCAGGCTCCAATCTGTAAGGTTATTTTACCTGGTTTCTAAGAAACAGCTTATTTGCTTGGGCCACGTGTGACAGGGTGGGTGAACAGAGTTAAAAAGAATTGCATCCTTCTTAGTGGCGTACTGGGGACAAGAGTGAGAAGACTGTAAATGGGAGGAGCAGCTAGGGATGAGTATATGGGCTTCCACCTTAAACATTTTGTCACCTGCTCATTTGCAGTGCAAGCTGCAGCCAGCATACAGGCTGCAAGGCAGAAACGGGCATCCCTGAGATAATTTGTAAGAGTGTCATCTCTGTACCACTCTCCAGCACAGACCATGACATGGTCACTTCTGTGCGCTGTAGAATTTTAAACCCTGTTACCTGGATAAAGCAGGTGTCCTTGGAGAGTCACTGGACTTGTCAAGTCCCAAAAAAAACCCCTAAAAACAGGCTGAAGAAAGAATTCTAAAGCTCATATGAATGTTGGTGGTTTCTGCCTGACCACTTTTGGAAAGATTTGAATGTACATCTTGAAAAATGTTCTCTCTTTGACATGTTGATCTTGGCAGGACTGACTCTCGCTCTCCGGGTAGTATAAGCTACCTGCCTTCGTTTTTCACCAAACTTGAGAACACTTCACCAATGGTAAAATCCAAGAAACAGGAGATATTTCGAAAGCTGAACTCATCTGGTGGAGGTGACTCTGACATAGGTACGCAGGACTTGCCTTTTCACTGAATTTTTCCAGCTTAAGCTTTACATGACTGCCATCCACAGATGTTCTAGCCTAAATATGTTTCAAAAACCATATGAACGAATATGAACCTGTAAATATAAGACACATATATAATAATTTATGACCAAAGAACTGGAAGATGGTTAGGGTCTTTTATTATTATTTTCAATGCTGGTGTATGTAGGACTGTCACATTTAAGCTTTTTAATGTTTAATTTGAGAGATGGAAATGGTTTCTGTAAACTACAGAAAAAACACATAATTAATGAGTTGTTGAAACCTGACATTCTACTGAACTTTCTGTCTGTAGTTTGCTTCGTATCAACATTTAACTGTTTCATCTTTGGAAAGATGTCTTACAAACTGAACGTTTTGTGTTTTCTTGGCCCTTATGATTATGGCTGTTAAAAAGAAATATTTAATATGGTTTCAGTAATGGATACTGACATGGTGGAATATGATACTAGAACCTATATTTTTGCTTTTCTCCTAGAAACCGTAGCAGAACTTGTATCAAAATTAGCAGTAGTAAGAGTTCAAGCTGTTTGTGAACTCAGTACCTAATAGAAAGTGTTCGTTTGAAAGTGAATGCTCTTGCACTGAGCAGCAAACGAATCTCATTCTGCGAAGCAAGGCTGGGTCAGTAAGGGTTGCAGTGTTCTTTTTATTTAGTCTCCGTTGTGTGCACGGTAGATTTTGCTCTGTTGAAAATTCAGTGTGCATGCTTGGCGTACAAACACACTTTCCATTGCTGCCAATAATCTCTTCATTTATATGTTGAATTCAGTGTTGTGGTTGAAAATCTTTGTTCTCAAATTGGACATAATATAGGTAATAGTGCAGGGGGACTGTTCAGCCAGCTTCGAAGTTATTGCCATTAATTTTTTTTAATACATACAAATACTCAGCCTGTTAGGTTCGTATGCTAAAATATGTATTTAGCGAATCAAATGCAGCTTTGCATTTTAAAGTACATAGATTGCGAAACTTCAAAGTCAGTCTGCTTCCTAAAGTAACATCTTTCAAAGAAGGCTAGCCATCACCATATAAGATACTTTTACCCTGTATAGATCATTTTCCTGAGAAGATGTAGATGCACATTCATCTGAGAAGATTGAGAAAGAAAAAGCAGAACACTGAAAATGGTTCAAAGTAATTATACATTGTGCATTGAGAGTAGTGGTGATCGCTTGTCGTGTAGTACCAGAAAACTCAAATGTTGTGCTTTAATTGCAGCAACTGCTCAGCCAGGGACTGAAATATTCAATTTGCCAGCAGTCACTACCTCAGGTAAGATTTTCAGTAAAAGAAACAATATATGTTTCAGAAAAAGTAAACTAAGGTAATATCTTTCATTTATATGCTTTGGGGAGTCCAGTAAATGAGGAAGATAATGAAAATTTAAGAAGTAACATTGTACATGAAAATGTGTTTCCTGTATCTTTGGGAAAAGCAAAATGACCAAAGGAAGTTTCAGAAAATATTTTAAATGGGAACTTAGGCAAGAATGTTTCTTTGTGTGCTCTGCAAATCCTACACAGAGGTAGGAATCATGAAATTGGTTAGCACCTCACTTATTTAAATACAGTGTAGTTCAACAAAACTTGAGCTTATTAGTTCATCAAATCTAGTTTACTTTATAAACTGCTGGATTTAAAATACTTATAATTTTTTTTAATATGATAAATAAATAATAACCCCCCCTAACTTTCTATGAGATGGGGAAATTAAATATTTTACTGTGCTAAAGAGGTGGGTGAGGCAGAGAATTGAACTGAAATGTGGGAGATAAGAATCGCCAAACCTGAATCTTGAGTTGCACTACTACACATTGACTTCATGTGATTTTGGCCAGTTGCTGCACCTTCTGGTACAGTGCTTCTGTCTTTTATATGGAGAAAGTGCTGATCTCCATTAATTTAGATGGAAGACAAACTTTTGGAATAAACATTTGACACACATCACACTTCATAAGACAAATTAATATGGATAATTGAGAGAAGTATTTTTCTGGTCTCTTCTCTTACAACTGAATAATAGCTGCAGATTTTACTTAATATGCTATCACAATCAGCATGCTCAGCTTCCTTTGCTATTAAAAAATGAAAGTAAAATTTACCCTCTTGCGAACAGTTTGACATTTAGTAGCACTCATTTTGTAGCTCTCTGTTTTTTTGCTGGCACATCTAACATTGCCATTGTCAGCTGCTTTAGAGCATGTAGCTTTGCATTTTAAAAAAAATTCATTTTTTGTTCCCCCCCGCCTCCCCCGGCCCTTCTGCCTCTCTCTAAATTTTTTTCCCATATCCCTTTATAATTTCTCTGAGATATGTTTTTTGCCTTCCCTCCCACCTTTTCCTGTGTGTTTTCTTTTATCTCCCAGGTGCAGTCAGTTCTAGGGGTCATTCCTTTGCAGATCCTGCCAGTAATCTGGGTCTGGAAGACATTATTAGGAAAGCATTGATGGGAAACTTTGATGACAAGAGTGAGGAACATGGAGTTGTAATGTCACAATCCATTGCGGTTGCACCTGGCAGTTCCAGTGCTGCAGTATCAGCAAGTAATGAGACACGTAGGGAAGAAGCTAATCCATCACCAAATTCAGGTGAGGTATTGCAGCTCCTAAATATTTCATGGTCTTAAAGAAAAAAAAAAAAAAAAATAAAGGGTTTGAATAAACTTGGTGTTACTGAAAATCACTGTCTTTCCGCTGGAAGTCATAGACGGTGTTTCCATTCCCTCTAGCAATCCTGGCTTTCAAAATGGTGCTGGTGACTTCAGGAGCATTAGCCAGTTATTTCTTGGGCAATGACAACACTGGTGAAACGGGGAAGAGATAACTAACAGAGTGTATTAGATACCTGAAGCTTCTCCGTGGTTTGAGAATGCATGTGTAGTACATCACCTGTGAAGAACACAGGACGGGTGGAACTAGCTTGAACTGAAAACTTCTCCCTTCCTAAAAATGGAAACGTAACTCCATTGTGATGTGAATAGGGATTTTCTAGCCATAATGTGTTAGACTGGCCTATACAGTCACTAATTGTAGTAACTCAGCGTGCCAGAAGGCACCAGTATGAAACTCCTGTTTGCTGTTAGGTGATAATTTTTATAGAAACAAATGTAGGCTAAAATGCAGTGTAACATTTTTGTAAAATCTGTCCCTACTGCTTCCAGGAGGGGGAGTCAGCAAGCAGAAGCTGATCGGCAAGTCAAATAACAGGAAGTCTAAGTCTCCGATTCCGGGACAGGGATATTTGGGAACCGAAAGACCTTCTTCTGTCTCATCTGTACATTCAGAAGGGGACTACCACAGACAGACTCCAGTGTGGGCCTGGGAAGATAGGCCTTCATCAACAGGTGAGAAATGGGTTTCTTTCAAACTTAACAAACCAGATGTGATATTTGTAGAAAGGTCAGATGTAGACATGCTGCAACACTGGTATATTGGTCAAAAGATTACAGCATGTAAGGATTTCCTGAGGCAGAATTTCTGCTAGTTGTCACGACCAAAACCAGACTGTTTTTCAGATATGGATCTCAGAACAGCTCGTGGTTTTGACTTGGAGAACCTCTCTTTGATTCAGGTTCAACACAGTTTCCTTACAACCCGTTGACGATGAGGATGCTCAGCAGTACGCCGCCAACATCCATTGCGTGTGCCCCACCGTCCATGAGCCAAGCAACCACTCACCAACAGAACAGGATATGGGAGCGAGAGCCTGCGCCACTGCTTTCAGCACAATATGAGACTCTGTCTGACAGTGATGACTGAACTATGCAGACTTTTCTTTTTTTTAATTTGCGGGTCAAAAAAAGAAATCTATTTTTGACTTGTGCCCATAGAGACTTTCCAAGAGAGCAAGGGCCACACAATGAAGAATTGATGGAGAGTCCGTTAAATGCCTTCTGCACAGGCCGTGTGTTGGAGGATCGTGATCAAGAAGGTTGACTTACTAAAGATAAATATGTAAAGAGTTTTTAAAAATGTGGACTATTCCTGTTCTACATCTATTTGTAAAGAAAACCATAACGTCTTTAAATCATTCTTCTGTAAATAGAGAGTACTTTTTGCAGTGTTTTTTCCCTTGCTATAGTATCTGGTGTACTTATGTTCAAATCATTGCCTAAACTTTGGGGGTCATTTTGTAATTTTTTTTTTTAAGCATTTTCTCCAGTGTAGAGTACTCTTCATAACCCTAGCCTTCCTCCCAGCCTAGCCTAACCAGAACCCTGGCCTCCCAGCCGGCCTAGCATCATTGCCCATTAAATGCCGTGCCGCTTCTTGCAGGCATTGTGCTTTTATATATTTTTTTTTTTCCTCCCTAGACACACTTTCTCAGTGGTGTTCAAGCTCTTGTGAAAATGTTGATTTTTTTTTTTTTTTAAGACTGACCCCTTAATAATTCTGTACATTAACATAGTCCAGTTCGCTGGAATAAGATGATATATTTCTTTGAATTTTAAATTCTGCCACATTGTAAATTTTTGGTGCAGTTGGTTTTATTTAGCAACACTGCAGAAATATTATTGCATGGGTATGTTATGGTTCATTTTTAAAAGGATAAAAATACGAAAAGAACAGCTTCTGGAGGCATACCTCACTGTTATGCACACTGGGAATTTTAACTGTGCCCCAAAAGCCTATCTTAATGTTTTCTGTTTCTGCATTGTATGCAGTGAAAACAGGCTACTAAACTTCACTGTCATATTTAACCACAGCAAATGGCTTATCTGAAGAGAGGCTCTGGGTGGGTTGATAAATCCTTTAAGAAGAAAAACCTCTACATCCCGAGTTTAAATAAAACAAAATGCTTTTATAGAATAATTGAGCAACACACGAGTCAACTACTTGGCTACTGTTACAACCAGTTTGAAATAGGTACTGTGATTTTTACCTTCCTCCAGTCTGATTTTAAAATCTTTATGTAATAATTATTCTAAAGTCTGCATCCCCATCCCAATCCCGAGCTCTATAAGCAAGCCTTTGGTGAGAGTCCTTACAAATGCTTGGCTTAACTCCTGAAGTGTGCAATACTTGTTAGGGTGATTTTTATTTTTATTTTTAAATTGTATATGGTACTAGGAGACTCTCCTTAATCATTCATCTATCAATGCCTGCTATGATATGGTTGTGGCTCACGTATACACACATCTGGTTAGTGGGTATCACAGGGTGTCCTGACATCCATCTTCAAAAGCATCTTATTTTTTGCTGCACTGACCTCAGGAAGTGAATTTAAATCTTCCGGGGTAGAAGGACTGATTTACAGATAGCACTGATTTTGGGGGGTGGCATGGTCTGTCAGATTCCAAACTGCTTTTGCATCTCACTGCGAAGAGTCTTTGCCTTGAAGTTATTTTCCAGTCAAGATATTTTTAATTTAACACTGTACTTGCGATACATTGTATGGAAGGTATAATGCAGCTCTGTAACCTTAAGCCATGTAAGCTCTGCATCTTACGGAAGGACAGCAACGGTCCAGTTACAAACAGGAAGAAGTATCAATAGCAAATTGATCAATTTCAATTATTATCAATAGCAAATTTGAGTACTTTAGAGGAAAGCCTTTTTGCTGTAAGAAAGAAAAAAATCCAAAGGAACTCATTTGGAAACTTGACACGGTGTTGCAAATACAGAATTATTTTGCTACTTGTTTTAAACACTGCATCAGAGTAGATGAGTTGGCGGTCTTAAATCTCCTTGCAGTCTTTCTCTAAGAAAGATTTTTCTCACTCTCCCATCCTTTACCCTTCTGGCTTAAAGTAGTGACGTTTTCATCCTGTTTGTAGACCTGCGCTCTTATTTTAACTTCTTTTTGTTCCCACAGCAACATATACTGGAAAACAAGTTGATCTGCCCTTTTTGTAGACTTAAATTTGGAGTGGAGGGTTCAGTTCCATTCTAAAACTCGCTTGTTCTCACTTTTAGCGTAACAAATACAACGTGAAAGAGGCATGTACAGACAAATGTCTTTGCTAACTGTACAGTAAGTATAGCATGTTCATTGCAAAGCTTCATGTTATTGCTGCTGCAGCAGCAAGATATCCAAGGTAGGATAGTCACTTTCTCCTAAGATACAGCTTGAGTGGCATTTGCACATAAAATGTTGCTGCTTTTTTGTTTGTTATCCGAGTTCTAACTTCTCCAGTGTAAAAACCTCTCCAGAGCCTAAGTTAGGGTTTACCACAATTCCAGTAATCTTCAAGTATGGAATTACATCTGACCTGTTTCAAACAGGAAGGTGTTTGTAAATCATGTTTACAAAGTGTAGTTTACTACAGATTTTTGACTGATTTCTGATCAGCGCTTTCACAATGCTTTCATCTTGATATGTTTCGTGATTCTGATATGAAATCATTTAAGACTTGAAAAACCCATGCATCATACAACTCAACTCTTTTTTCTTTTTTTTTTTTCCACACAATGTCTTCAGTAGACAGTGACTTCTGGATTCAGACCAATCAATAAAGGGGATCAGTTCTCCATTTGCTTTTCCTGTGTCTCCCTCTTGTTTTGCAGCATCAAGCTATGTTCACGAGAACAGGCAAAACACTTCCCTTAGGGGGTGCTGCAGGGTTCCCGGTCAGCGCTGCTGGAGTGTCTAAGGCCTGCCACTTCAAAACCAAAACGCAGAACCTTAAAGAAGAGTGGCTCTAATGTGTTAGAGCCTTTCTGTTAGTACAAGCGTGCCTGTAACAGCCATATTTTTACTTCCTAGCCTGCTGAGAACAAAGCCGTATATGTGACTTAAGTTTTTTCCAGCTTCAATGAACATCTGCTCTAGAAAGCCTGCGTGCCTCTTCTTACCTCAGTTAAGCAGAGCTGAAGCTACTAATGCTACTGTAAGTAAACTAATAATGATGCCATTAACATTAAGGGTTGTATCAACCAGCTGAAGTTCTTTAAATGAGAGGTTAAAATAATGCTTGATTGAGGGAATTACATTTAGTTCTACTATCCTAGCTAAACAGGGATTTGATAACTTTGGGTTTAATTCTCCATTGTCTTCAGCATTAGGCTTCCCTGCAGGGCAGAACCAAAGAATTCTGTTGTATAAGCAGGCTGTTCATAGTGGATTCACATTAAGGCATGTAGCTTACAAACATGATAGTTGAACATACCATCTTTTCCAACAGGAAGCCTCAGCATTCCAGCACTGACCTGTCCAAGAAAAGAGGACAGCTTTGGCACTTCGTGTGCTCTTGACTGGGGTAAGGTAGCTGAGTGTTTTATTTCTGACAACAGCTCTGGTAACCGTCTGACCCCTCATCTGAGAGGGCATGTTCTATCTTTGGATGCTGAATGCTTTGAAGACAAACACTTGATCTTCAGGCAACCTGTTTGAAAAGGACACGGAGCTACAGCTCTGTCATAGTACAGGTATAGTCTGGGAAATGCTCTGTTGAAGTTAACAGATACTGAACTGTAGCACTGACACGCTGTGGTGCTAGCCAGCACGTGAAGAGTGAGACAATTCCTGCCTCTTCTCTTTTTCACGACTTAGCTTTAGTATAGCCTTGTTTTGAAAGCAAATACTTCTGTGAGCAGTCAGGAGTAGCAAATGACTACTCCTTGACTGAACTGCAAGTATTAATACTAGGCTGGACGTGCACTTTGCTGGCAGTCAAGACAAAGTTAACTCGCTAGCACAGTAGGTCTCTCCAACCATAGACTACAGCACAATTTACATAGTAAGATTCCACAACTTTATTTTGGGCGAAGTTGTTAAGCAATAGCAGCCCTTCTTGTGAAGCAGTCCTTAAAATCCTCATTGCTGTTCTCCTGGAGAATTGCACCAGACTGGTCCCAGGCTGCTTGTACTGACCAACCCTTGCTGCTGTCAGACACCTCAAGGTTGGACTCCGTGGCCAAACTTACTTGGAGCCCTTTCTCCTCTTGGCCAGCTCAGCTAGTTCTTCCTGGATATGCTGGACAGAAGCAACATCTCCCTTCTCTTGTGCCTGCTTGAGAGCTTCTTTGTACACTTGTTTTGCTTGCAGAAAGTCTTCTGTAGCAAGAGGAAAAAGTGGCATGGCTAGCAAACTACATTGCCCATTTTCAGAGTCCCCTCCTGAAGCAGGCCACATACAAGGGACAAGCAAGGACTACCTGGAACACACTAGGGAGGTTCAGAAAACATCCAGCATAGGGTGCCAACTATGAGAGCTAGGCAGCAATAATGATGGGACAAGGTGCATTAAGATCTCACAGAAACAAGTCTCAAGCCTATCTTCTGTCCTTCTGGAATGAGTTACTGTACATACAGGACAAGGGAAACAAGATTCCCTGGCAGCCTTTTGAGTCAGATGCACCAGTGCTACATTTATCTTGGACAGGATCCTTCAGCAGCTAAATTCAATTTCAACACAGGTGGCCTACACAAAGTCAGCAGACCTAGTGCTTAAGCTAAATATAGTAACACAAAAATAATGCTATAGTTGAATCCTACAATACAGGTAGTTGCAGTCACCACACGCACAGGGACAGAGGCTAGACATTTATTTCCCTACCTTTGTGCATCAGAATTGCTGCCAGGTTATTCAGCACCATGTGCTCCTCTGGGTGCTGAGTCTCCTTTGCCAGCTCAGCTGCCCTCTTCACACAGGAGTACGCCTCATCGTAGTGCCCCTGCGCATCCAGTACAGTTGCCAAGTCATTCATAAGGACCACAGTCTGCACCAGGACAGAAAAGGAAGTCTCAGAGCAAGACTTGTGTAGAAGTCTGGGGCAGTAGAAGCGCCACATTCATACCCATCACACTAGTAAAAGTAGTATTTCCCAGAGAAGCTTTCAGTAAGAAAGTGTCTTATATTTATATACCAGCATGCCGCATGCTCATTCTTCCTGGCAGGAAAACAGAACCTAATTTAGTGCTGTGTATGTTTGATGCCAGCAAAGCTGCTCTTAAGGCTGCCTCATTCCCTAGGAGATTAGCCTGCCTTTCCCTAGTAGTCCAACTACCATTGTACACGTCACCTGTGGATGAGTCTCTCCCTGAACATCATTTGATATCTGCAGAGCCTTCTCGTACATTTTTTGGGCCACTGGGAGCTGGTTAATGCTTAGGAGATAGCGAGCATAGGAGTCTAGGCTCATCCCAAGCAAGAGACGGGTGTTGGCCTTTTCTTCAGCTGCAAATAGAGAGGAGTGGAAGTGATCACTTCTACAAGATCAAGCATGAGTCTCCATCCTACAAGAGCAGGAAACTCATGCAGTGTGAAGACAATGGATTGACATGAAGATGGTGCTTAGGCAACACGGAAATCAACACTGAGGACAGGGAAATGGAGAAAAGATAATGAGAAGCCTTTAGCAGACAAGGTAAGTCTCACCCGGTAAGACATCCTCAGGCAAGTCCTTTTGCTTGGCAATCTTCTCCTCTAAGGTCAGGATGCAGAACTCGTAGCCAGCCAGGGCTAATTTGTGCCTGCAAAGTAAAACAACTCAGCAAAGCAAGGCTCCTTCCATCCCTGAATGGATAGATGTGAACACCTTCAATCCCACATTCTAGACAGCCTGTAAGAGAACTTTTCCCCTTGGCCAGAAGGTTCTTGCCCTCAGCGCTCCCTTGATCGTGGCCTGGACCCTTCTCTTGACCCATGGGATCTAAGACGTAGAGAGGGCCCCCCTCCCCCCAGATAAGGGCAATAAGGCAACCCATGCTGATGCTCCACTGAAAAGTGAAGCTACAAGTTACCAGCCACCAACAGCATTCACAAGCCTTCTCTCCTGTGAGGTGTGGATTTAAGACTAAAGAGGGATGTCCTCTATGACTGCTTCTGCCCTAAGCTGGGCAATCTCTGAGCTACGTGACAGTGGGTAGGCAAATACCATGCCAGCTGGAACCTTTACATTGATGGTATCTTGGCACATCAAAGCTTCCTTGGGCACTCTATTCTTAGAGGAAAGAGCCTCTTTCTTCGCTGCCACTGTGAAGTGAGATTAAAGCAAAAGATGCCTTTAGCAGGGAACTCACTGTTTCTGAGCAGCATAGATACTGGCCAGCTTGAGGGACATCTCAAGGATTGCATTGTCATCCTGCCAGGAGGACACACAATGCAGCTGTTATTCTTCTTGTATCTCCCCAGTAGAAACATTACTTTGCCAAAGAACGAATTTAGACCTTGAAACTGCCCATCCCCTTAAAGGAAGTTTTTGAGAAGCCGGCAACCTCATAGCTTGTATTGCCAGCTTCTAGTAGGAGGTATTACAGCACAAGAAATAGACCAAAGAATTGTTACTACTTCCCCCTGAAAGCCTTTATCAGAAGAACATACCTCCTTTGTCTCCCCTGCAAGCAAATAGCTCATACTTGCTTTGTAGAGCTTTTCTGCCTGAAAAGAGATTTTTGAAGAGAATACTGAGGAATAATGGCAGTTAAAACAAAAGATCTCTACCCTTTACGGAGGCAGACTACTGGGAGAAGCCTGTCTCTCAATTTGTGGTGTTCAACATTATATGCCAAGGCCAGTCAGCAGTAAAGGGCTAACTGGAGCCCAATGGTACTGCCAACGAGCAGGTCCTTTCAGTTTCTAGAGCAGCCATGAGTTTACCATATCTTTGTGCAGTTGGGGCTTTCCCAGACTCTCCTTGGGACACTATCTAAATGCTTGACTGTGGCATTTGACAGTAAGAAGTATTCCTTCCCTTGCACCATACTGGAGCTCAATAGGTCCAATATGCAGTCCTAGGGCAAATTATTCTGTTTTTTACTTGGAGATCTCTGTCTCCCAACTCTCAGTACTCAGCTTGTCACAATACGTTGCACCCTCGTGATCTCACACAAGATGTCAGCCTCGTAAAATTCAGAGGGGGGAAAAAAAAAAAAAAAAAAAGAGTTACTCACGTTGTCCAGCTGTCCCTGCATGAAGGCCACGTTTGCCATCTGGAAGAGACAGACCGTGCTGAAGCTCCACAGCGGCTGCAGGGACCAGCCTCCACGCAACCGCTTTTCCTGCTACCTCCAGCCCCAGCACAGGGGAATACACCCCCGCGAAGGGAACCGCAGCCCCACGGCGCCTTCCAGCATGGCCCAGACCCACAGGGGCCATCACGGAGCAGGAGGTACCACGCTGTGCCCACACACCACGAACACCCACCATGCTGTAAGTGTACACGATGGCCTTCCTGTTATCCGCCTGGTGCGACAGCCGCAGGGCTTGGTGCAGAAGCCGGTCGGCCTCCCCCAGCTCGCCCTTCATGACGCTGAGCTGTGGAGAGAGAGAGGGGGGAAAGCCGAGGGGCAGCTCGGCCGCCAGGCCCCGCGCTGAGGTAGCGCCAAGGCCGCCAGGGCCCCGCAGGGGACGCCGCCTCACCTTGGCTCTCTTCAGCAGCTGGATAATGGCGTCCTCGCCGTCCTCCTCGGCGTCCCTGGGGAAGAGGGAGAGGGCTGCGGGGCGAGGGTGACCGCCGCCCGCGCCGCCATGCCCCGCACCCCCCGGACCGTCCCGTCTCACCTCCCAGGGAGCCCAGGGCACCCCCGACAGGCCGGGCCCACCACCACCGCCGCCGCCCGGACCCCGCCCTGCCGCCGCCCTCCTCCCCGCGGGCCCCGCCGCGCCAAGCGATGCGGGGCGGCGGGAGCCCCGCGGGGCAGCGCCGGGCGCCCAAGCGGCACAGGGCCCGCGGCAGCCCCGCCGCCAGCATCCTCCCCCGCGGGCCCTTTAAGAGCGCGCCCTCGCCACGTGATGGGGGACTGTGCGTCACGCGGGGCAAAGGGCGCGTGTTGCTATGGAGACGCGCCCTCGCGGCAGCGCGGCCGCGGGTAGGCCCGGCCTGGGGTCGCAGTCCCGGGACCGGCGGCTTTTAGTAGCTCCGGCCCGGCTCTGCCGTGCTGGGGGAGCCCCTGGGGACCGCGGCGGGGAGCATCCGCCGGCCCTTCCCTCGGAGATCCCCCAGCGCGGGCCCCGGGGCTGCCAGGCCGCCCTGCCGCGGGGGGCTCTGCGGCCTTCTCTTGTCCCGGCGCCGGGACGCTCCAGGCCGGAGCCTCCTCCTGTTGCCGGCTGTATCGCTCCCCCGTCCTTCCACGGGATCTCTTTATACGTAGGGATATATGAAAGACACCCGCGTGTTTTTGAGAAACGCTTTGTTCCGAAAAAGTGTAAAAAACACAGTTCCAAAGGTGCTGAGGGTGCCCTTTGCTTGCCCTCCTTGCAGGGTTGAGATGATTGAGTTCAGCCCAGATGAACAGTCCCAATTTATAGTATCTGCAGTGACCTTAACGATTTCCCACTGTTTCCTCTTCTCTTCTGTCTTGCTTCCAGTCACGAGGCCAGTGCCAATGGGATGGACAGCACCTTGCCAGCAGTAGCAGAAGAGCTCTTGCGAGAGATCAAAAAGGCTTTTCAGGAGACCTCACAGGGTACGTAAAGAAAAACAGAACCATTCCAGCAGGCGGTGGGCCAGTAGTACAAGCGCCATCAAACCTTCAGGTAGCACTGAGGGTTGTCAGCCTCTCCTTGCTTGCATCTTCTGCAGACTCTGTCACATAAGAGGTGGCCTTCACTTTCAGGAGTGGCAGAGTAAAATGTTGAGGCCACAGGCCTTTTTTTGCATGCTGTTAGAAATAGGATATTATAAAAGTAAGAATAATTTGGCTTCCATGCTCCTTTTCAATATTAATCTCTGTGGTTCTGAATGTATATTTAATTCCTGTACTTGATACAACCTGTCTGGACACAAAGGGGTTTGAAACACAGGTAACGAGGAGCAGCCCCCTTCTAAAAGTCAGGCCCTCCTTTTTGAATGTGGGACCTAGGGCAATGCTGCTTGCTTAGAGCTTGTAGTGTGGGTGGTTACACTTCAGGGATGATCACTTATATACTTTTAGGTAGGCATTTTGTTGTGCCAACTGTTCTGCTGTTTTTATAGTCTTGCTAATTTCAAAACTAGAATTGAAAGGGAAGTCTTCATAAAACCAATCATGTTTCATGACTGACCAGCAGAGGGTGGGGTGTTAGTGATCCCAGGGCAAAGAACAACTTTCCTGTTGCTTGAATGAAGCAAGCATAAGCCAACAGTTAAATCTTGGCCAATTCTAACAGCTAGTTAAGAGCAATCACCTTCGTTGCACTCTGGATTACTAACGTAGTTCTGTAATCTGTGCTGAAAGAATATTACTGTTTGTGTTTACTTGATAAGTAGTGCAGAATGGTTCTTCCTAAGGAAATTGTCTATTTAAGGAATATTTTAACTACGCTAAAACCAGCTAAATCAACATTCAGAGAAGTCTGTTTGAGCACTACATTTGAGTGGGGAATGGGCAGAGACTTAATGTCTAAACTGTCAGAGTAACCACATTAACAGCTTTTTGGCATAGTTGCAGTATGGCTCCTGTCTGGTTAGAGTAGATCCAAAATCTACATGTGACCTTTTAAAAGAGCTTTATAAATCCTGTTGTAAACTAGAAAAAGAAAAAGAAAAGTCAACGTTCCTTTTAAGGTGTACTTCTCTGTAAAGCACCAAAATAGTACTAAGACATACACTGAGACATAACTGCAGAAACAAACTGGTAAATCACTTTGGATAATTAAATGAGACTAAAGTTGGAAAAGTCAAACCAACAGTGTTAAGTCATAGAAAATATTTTGAATTGTTGGAACAAAGGATTTTAAAGCCAAAAGTCCTTCTAGTGGAATACAAAGACATAGTACACTGTGTCCCATTAGTGATAACAGAAAGATCAGATTGGATGATCAGAGCGTAAGCTGTTAGCTACAATAAACAGACTAATTTTCCTAAATGTAATTTTCTGTCTTAACAAAAAATTCTAATAAGTGAAGACATCATGTTTCTTGGTGCTGTATTAAAAGCTATAAACTAGTGGCGCCCTGCAAGACCATGCTGGGAAAAGAATAACATTTTAAAAGTTTTGATGCCAGAGTTTTCAAGTCATGCCAAGACAGTTTCAGGGAAACCAATACATATATTTTTAACCAACTTCTTAAAGTGGCACAGTAAGATGTTGAGGTTGCATGCCTTTTCTTACATGCTTTTAAAAGTAGGATATTATAAAAGTAAGTATATTTGGGCTTCCACATTTCTTTTTAAAATTAATCCCTGTGGTTCTGAATGTATATTTAATTTCTGTCCTTGATAAGTGCCTTAGCACTAACATAGCAGATCATTTTGCTGCTCCGTGTTGCTTTTTGGTGGCTAGAGAGGATGGCTAGAGCACTGCAGTCCTGTGTGGCCTCTGGGGGTACATTAGGGAGACACTAGCTTCCCCACACTCACAGTGAGGAAGTTCAGCAAAATGATGCTTTGTTTTCTTTTTGTTGCAGTCCCCGATGACCTGCTGCTGGGGTAAGTATCTTTTGCTTCAGTTCTTGTCCCAAGTGTCCTGCTAAAGGACAGCCGATAATCTGCTCTCATCATAGTACCGCTATTTTTTTCCTGTGTTTGACCGGTACATGTTTCTCATGCAGAATTGCTACGTGTTTTTGCTGGTAGTGGAAATGAAGGTCCAAAGAAACAATCTCAAGGGTTTTCCCAGGGATTCATTAAATTATCTCTGTATTGCTGAATCTCCTGTGATGACTTGCTTTAATTTGGGTGGATTAAACATGCAGAAACCCAGAATGTTTAACCTGAACTCTGAGTCCACCCCCAGGTCTGGAATGAGTTTTCTGTGAGAGTGGACTGTGTTTCAGAGTGATTCATGCCGTTGGAGTGTTGCATCTCCACTGTGTTCGTATCATTGTGAGCACAGCAGCATCCTGTGATCCGTTCTTCCATTTGAGTCATGGGCACGTGTGATAGAAAGGAAGAAGTGAACATATCATCTCTCTGCACAAGGGAATTGTTAACTTGAAGATTACCCTGAGAGTTTTCTCCTGTTTAGAAGTGTCAGGTCAGCTTCATTGTCCTCGTGTTGATTGAAGCTTGTGAATATTTCAGCCATTGCCGAGCAGTCTCCTAAGAGATCCAAGTTCCACAATTTCTGCAGCCCTCGCTAATTGGTGTGGAAGGTAAAGACAGCATCACAGTGAGAAAGGCTTTTCAGATTCATCTTTAACTTTGTGTTCCTGCTGCCTGTAATTTAGCCAGGAGAGGAGATCACCAGGCACCTTCAGGCCTTAATATCTTTGGGTCTAAAGTTATCTAACCTAACGCTTGTGAAAGGCATGGATGCTGGCTCCCTTTTCTGGGACAATAATGGCCTTTGAAGGGTGGGATGATATTTGACAAGTCTCGTAAGTTTTTGTTTCCTTCTTGCCAAAAAAGAAAAGAGGAGGAAAGAAATTCCCTTGTTAAGTTTAGTAACAGTTGGGTGGTAACTCTTGGCAGTCAGATTTCCATCAATTCTCTGTGACCAGCAACTCAGAAGTATTCTGATTTAATTTCTGAATCTCTTCCAGATCTCGGAAGTCCTTCAATTTCCTTTGGGCATTCCCCTTACTTATTTCCTGTTAGACTGATCGAATTATATACATGAAAAAAGAATTCCTCAAATTTGAAAGAGTTACTGAAACTCATTAAAGTCAGCCCCCTTATAGTCCCAAACCTAATCATTAAGGAATGTCTTACATTGAGTGTTCCCCCACCCACCTCCTCTCAGTCCTCAGATGAAGCCAATCCTTATTGCCTTGAGTTTGTGCAACTGAAGGTTTTGTCTTCCTGGAATAAGTCTGTCTGCTTGGCTTGTTATCAATGAGATTGACTCAGACGCATAGGTCAGCCGTGCTGCTGGGACGCCAGGGCTCTGCCTTGGCTCTTTGTGTCTTCACTGGAGCTGGAAATGTTCCTCTGCTTTCTCTTGTTCTCCCGCTCATGTTTTGTACTATCTTTTCATCACTGCTGATTTTCTTGTTGTTTACCCTTGTAAGTAACGTAGACTACACAGGTTTTTTTCAGCGCATAAAAGGTCTGTAAAGTTAATTGAGTTGCCCCTGAGCTCTTTGGAACACATTCAGAGCAGCTGGATATACAGGTCTAGAATAACTTCTAAGCCTATGAGCTGTCTGGACAATAGGCTAAAGGTACAGTTGTCCGTATTTGACATACAGCTTATCATATACCCTTGCACAGCATCACCAGAAGATAAAGTCCTCCTTGCAGGGATGTGCAGACAATGAGTATGTAGAGAGAAATTCCTGTGCCTTCAGGACTCACAGCTCTTTATTTTTCCACTTGCTGGTGTGGAATTTTACAGCACCGAGCACAGCAGCAGCCAGACACCAGCAAGTGCTTCCATGGTGCTGCCGCACTGCCTGATCCATAAATGCTGTGCAGTGGTGCATCTCTGCATGGTGATGTGTCCTGCTTGGAAGGAAAGGAAAGGGAAGGGAAAGGGAGGGTGGAGTGACATAAGGCGTGAGCTGTCCCTGGATTTTTATCTGGAATAAATTTGCTGTGTCTGAGTGCTGCTGGTAGCTGGATTACAGATGTAAAACTACTGCTATCCACTGGCTCCATGTGTAGTGGAGCGTCTTAAGTATTTCTCTGATGGTCTTTAACTTCCTATTGATGCAGTTTGGTGGGTAGAGAAAGAATAATTTCTACCTCAGTTGTGACTGCAGTAGAGGAGATGTGATCACTACAAAATGACTCATTCGTTCCCCAGGGTTTAAACCAGTTTCTCTGGGATGAGGAAAGAGCCCTTCTACTGCATTTCCTATTGCTCAAGGAGTGTGTATCATCATTGCTCTCTCATTGCTCCCAGGCATGATGTGTGGGCCATGGCTGGAGGTGGGAATCGAGACCAACTGATCAATAATCTGATCCAGGGCAACTCATCCAG
Source organism: Larus michahellis (assembly GCF_964199755.1). Lineage (NCBI taxonomy): Eukaryota > Metazoa > Chordata > Aves > Charadriiformes > Laridae > Larus > Larus michahellis. The sequence goes on along the minus strand of NC_133902.1, from coordinate 5,280,043 downwards.
GACAGCCTGTATGTACAATTAAGGTGTCCCTTAATTGCACGGTCCCTGGGCTGTGTGTATGACACTGCCTGTTGCCTGTAACCTCTGTTGGATCCCCAGCACTGTGCATCCCCCAGGATTTCCTTCCGGCATGTGCGGCATGTTCCTTTCCTTCTCTTTGCCAGCATGTCTTGCTTTTGCTGACAGAGGTGCAGTTTCCCCTGAAGAAGACCTAGTGTATTTAGGGTGCTGGGCAGAAGCAAAGTTTCCGGCTTTGGAGTCTAGATTCACTGTTTGATAAATTGGTTAAATGGCAGTGCTCTGGCACTAAAAAATCTCACTTCTGTGTGTCTCTGATGCAGTTTGTCTCATTTTAGTTCAGGACAGGAACCACTTCATGTCCTGTTTGTGCAGCAGGCAGCCAGAATAGTGTTTGGGTCATAGCACTGAAAAAGAAACACATAAACCAGAACGTCCTGTGCAAGGAAAATCTTTAAAATGCGTCGTAATTAAATGTGAGTGGGATTTTGCAAAGAAATGTGAGACAGCTTGGAAGCTTGGAAGTTCTCTTAAGAATATCAAAACCCGGCTCTGAATAGCTGACAGAGTAAAGACTGTCCTTAAGGATTGAGTCCTGGGATTCTCTCAGAGGGACAGGGCAGGGATTGGTGGTCACTTGGTGAAAGCCCGCAAAGCTGAGGATGACAAAGGCACTTCATTGCTTGATAGCGTAATTAATGGAGTTGTAACTGTTGGGATTTTGAGAGGCAGTGGGAGCCTTTGGCTACAGGCCTTCTGGACTCCATAGGGCTAAATCCCATGGATTAAGACTAAGCCAGGTGGTCCCCTTTTGTGGTGTGACCTAACTAGAGACATGTTCTTTTTCAGGCTGAAGTTCATATTCGGCCCATCTGCTGTCCCAGCTTTGGATTTGGTGGATCAGCGTTCTGTCACCCGAGTCACGTCCCCCAGTGGAAGGACTGCATACCAGGTACACACAGTTTTACTCCTTTCAGTCTTCCTTTCTAATGGTTTCCAGTTGACATGTGAGCCAGTATTTTCCTAACTTGCAGAATGTAGAAGGGCGCTTGGATAAACATGGAGAGAATATCAGTGTTTTACAAACTCCCAAAGTGATACTGGAGAGCAGTAGCCACGGACTAGAATTAGAACAGCATGGTTCACCACCATTTTCTTTGTGGCTTCCAGCTAGTCAGAGACAATTTCTTACAATGTTTGTGGGTATTATGGTCAGAAGGAAGTTTTCCATGGATTGCTAATTTTGCTTTGTTACTTTCATCCTATCCAGCAAAGGCAGTTCTTCCTCTTGACAAATGGTACGCAATTGAGTGTTATCTGCCATCACTGCATTTATTTCCCCGTTGCACTCCAAATCCTCTGTGTCCTGAACACTCTTGACCTCTGCTTGGCAATAGGATCCTCACTGCCTGGGAGGAAACAATGCAGGCCAAGTCTGTGCGTTTCATTCTAGTTCATTGTAGCCAAGCCTGTGAATCACAGAAACATCTTCATAAAATGACGTTTTAGGGAGAAAAGCTCAACTTAGCCCTAAAGATCGAACTCCTCTTACAGCACGAGGGTCAGAGATGGAGCTGAGGCTCATTAGGTGAAGAAAGGAGCCACTGGCACTTCTTTCTGACTTTTCTGTGATAATTCCTTGCTTTACTGTGCCACAGCACCGGTGGCATCTCTGTTGGGGACAGTCTGTCTGTTCTGTGAGACGTTGACCAACTGCATCCAGCCCATGGGGTCAGAGTCAGAGAGACGCTGTCTCTCTAGGGGACGTGTGCTGTCCCCTAGCTAAGGCTGTATAAGCAGTGGGACCCTATATCCGTAAGATTTTGGTGAAGAAGCACCCAATTCCTTCTACTTAGCTCTACTAACCCTCTCAGATAGTACAACCCTCTCCGTTGCTGAACCTGGTGCTGTGCTTTATCGTGCACCAGCGGAGAGGGAATCTCTGCTCATTGTTGCAGCAGCCAAGAGGAACATTTCCAAATATCCTCCCTGCAAAGGCCCTTCTCTCCTTCACTGGAGGTGCTGAGATGCTTTGGGGTCATCTAGGGTAAGAGAAGAGCCGTGAAGCCAGACCTGGGTAATGACACAAACATTTTTCACTTGTTCAGAACTTACATTGCTTGATTTGCACAGAGTCTTTATCGCTTCTGGGGCCTTGGAGAGGACATCAGCCCCTCCAGAAAGGCATGATTCATAAACATACAGGACTCCAGAACACAAACTTTGATTTGAGTTGAGGGCTTGCCTGTGGATATTTGATAAAGCCTAAGAAGCTCTGCTTCCAGGACCCTTAGACAGCAGCTGCCTCAGTAATTGAACGCTTAAAGGCTTTTTCTTTTTTAATGTTGCTTGGCTGAATATGCCACTGGGCAGAGAATGGTCACATTGCCCTTGCAGAGCTTTGTTGGGCCATGCAGGCTGAGGCAGAGCTTTGCAGCCTGGGATGCACAGTCTTCACTTAGCACCCTTTTGTGTGAAGGGTGAGGGGGACTGCTTAGGGCGTCTGGTCTTCCCAGGGAGCCTAAATGTGTGCTCACACACTTAGATCTTTTCTGCAGCATGTCAGAGTTATCTGCATCTTAAGAGGCCTAATATTAATCTCTTAGATGCAGGAAACCTCATGAGACATGGAGGAGACTAGAGAAACATGGAGAGAGGGCTTTGATGTGCTGGGTGCTGCCCTGACACCCTGGTCTGGTCTGCGTCGTTGCTGAACAGTGCTGCCTCAAACTGCTGGAGCAAGGCAGGCACCCCTCCACGCTGCCCAGCCCTCTCCCCACTGAAGTGAGGGGACAAAAATGCCTGCTGGAGGCAATCCTGCAGTCACTGACTGGGAGCTGATTGATTAATAGCCACTGATGGCCACAACTGTTGACTCAACTGGTGCCCGTTGGAAAAGAGCAAGTGTCAGAACTGCTCTCCTCCTGCCGCTGCAGGTAGAGGCAGCCGCTGGTTCCCCTGTGGGGAAGGAACCCCTGGACAGGTAGGACACCCAGGGCTGGTCACCAGGAGTTAAGGTAGGACAAGCCCAATCTTCAGCATGCTTTGTAACTGATGGGTATGATGTGAGTGACCCCCCTGCATCACTCAGGGTCTGTGCCTGTGTCCTCCCGGCTGATGGGCAGCCTGCAGGAAACAGTCCCTGCCTTGCACGTGCACGTGTGCTTCTGAGAAGCATTCCTCTTCGGTGAAGCTTGATTGCTGATTAAGGCCATGCCGATGAGTTCATTAACAGAGGAATCTGAAGAGATGTTTTCTCTGGGGGCGTGAGGCTGATCCCGTTGTGAAATTCTTCCTCAGCACAGCTGTCTGAGATGCAGAAACAAAGAGCAGAGCCTCCCCTGAGGCTGCTGGCTGGAGCAGTGACAGGAACACAGAAACTGAAACACTGAGTGGGGCACTGCACTTAGGAGTACCTGGGTGGCGTCGCTGGCTCTTCATTCGTGTGTGTGGTGTAGACACGTATGCCACTTATGGGCACTTCTCCCTCAGCAGAGAAGCATGCCCAGCATGGTGGGGAGAGGGGGAGCATCCGTGGCTGCCTGGACACGTGCACAGTCATCCTTTTCACTTATTCCCCAGAAAGTCAGCTCCGCTGTTTGCACCCAGATGTGGTTGAGCTGCGATGCGAGGTGGTGCTTTCACTTGCAGCTGGATCTGGAGAGCTGTTCTCATTGAAGCCATGAGGCTGGTCCTGTTGTGAAACTCCAAAACTTTAGTCATCATAGCCAAATCTGAGATGTTGACACTTCACAGGCTAAAATGCTGTTTGCGTTCTGTATCATCCAGCGCATCTGAGGTACTGCTTCAGGGGAAAATGGCTTTGCTCAGACAGGCCCTAGGACTGCAGACTGTAGTGTAGGCAGCTCTTGCCCTCAGGAACTGAGATGGGAGGAGTAAGAGCCCTCAGATGAGTGAAAACTATGATTTGTCTTTTAATGCCTGGGCATTAATACCCTTGCTACTTAATAGAGGAGTATCATCGATGGGGTATTCAGGGGCCGATGTTACTTCAGAGTTGTTAATCATCCCAGAAGAGCTTGTATAATACCTGCCTACGCTGCAGACTAAAGCCAACCCTTGTAACTCCAGGTCGGGGATAAGTAAGTCTTACCTGCTGCAGAGATGGTGGGTCCCGGCTGATGGCGGATTCGCTGGATTCGGTAGAAGTGTAAAATGGTGAGCAGGGGGCAGTTGTGGCACCTATTAGCTTTGCCTGAGTTGCAGAAATCCTGTGAGCTGTGGGAGCGAAGCCAGTTAGCAGGGGGAGAGGCAGTGCTTTAGCCCTCCTGCCAACTGTCACTTGCATTGCTCACATCCTGCACTTTTATTGGAGTCTTCTTTTTTATGTCTTTTAAAATTAATTTCCTAAAACTGTATGGCAGCCTGCCCCACCGTGAAGGATTTGAGCATCAAGTCCTGGCACAGACTGTGGTGCTGCCTAGCTGTGTGCTGGTGGCAGCAGTACCTGCCGTGGTGCCGCAGTTGGCCCTCCTGCATCCCCACGCGCTGGCAGGGACACCACCCCCTGGTGATTCTTCCTCGCCGCATAGCCAGCAAGCACCTGGAGATGAGGGCAGCGGAAGGAAATCTCACAGCTTCTCAGGGCCAAGAGAGCACCCCAGTGCCAGGCTTGGCTGCAGCTGGCCAGAAACAGAGGCACCTTTTTCTCTTGGTGTTTGGATTTTAGATTCTGCCTTTTTAGGCAGAAGCTGCATTATTGCGATCTAGGTCAGCACAGGGGAACGCTGAACTCAGCCCAAAGCTGTCAGTGTCTGTGTCTTCCCCCCCTCCTCAAAGGAAAACACTTCTGAAGGAAAGGCACCATCGGAATACTTCATCTTGGAAAAAACAATCAAAGGGGCTAGAGAAAAACAAACTTATCACAAGTGAAACAAACTCAGCCTGGAGAATAAGGAGGGCCCAGGGTAAAGGCCAGACTGAAGAAAGACTGGTTTACCCTGAAGTGGGAATTTGAGTCTTGTGTCCTGAATCGGCTGGGAGTAAGGGGGATTATGAGGCATAGGCACTTCTGTGGGACACCTTAAACTCGTGGACGTTACCTGTGAGGCAAGGGGTTGCAGAGAGAGGACCTCCAGGGGACAGGGGAAGGCTCCCCTTGCAAGTGCAGCTCCGGACCGGGAGGGATGATGCTCCTCTGGAGTGACTTAGGAGGGCCAGGGGCATCCTGGAGGGGAGCAGCACTCTGCAGAGCTCCACTGTCTTTTCACGTTTTTGGGTTTATCTTTGGATGTAGGTGGATTTGTGCCACAAACCCAACTGGAATCTAAAGCCTGGTACGGGGGAGGAATGTGGTGTGCCATCACAGCCCAGGGGCGTGTGTGCAGAGGAGGGCGCTGCTGGTGATTGCACCCGTGTAAATCCCCACTGTGCTCTGGAATACCCAGGAGGAGTTAGTGCCAGCTGTCGGGGCCACAGAGCTGACAGACAGCACTTGCTGTCACTGTGGCAGATACGAGACACATCGTAGCAAATTTTCTGTTGTAATTGTGTTTTGGCCATGGGGTGCACGCAGTTCAGGTCTCAGAGCATTAGGGAAGTCCGTGCTTTTGAGCACAGGTTTCTGCTTATGGTCTGCAAGTGTGTTCTGCTCCCACAGACTCTTCCCTTGCAATAGGAGAGGGCAGAGCAGTTGGCTCTTAAAGTAGCTTTCTAAAAACTATTTTCCAGTCTTGAAGAAAGTAAAAGAGACATTTGTAGGTTGGCTTTTCTATACCATGCAGTCAGCTCCAGCAGCTCACAGTTTGCCTGTCACCTTCTCCGTGCTGGAAATGAATGCATCCCTCACCTGGCTGCCCGTGGTCCGAAGGGAATATGCTTCAGTGCCAGCCTTGCAGAGCAGCAGCATGTGGGGAAAGGAGGCAGTGCTGTTCCCAAACTAGAGATGGAGCAGGGAGGCTTCTTCTCTGGAGACTTCAGCTTTGTTTATTCAGACAAAACTGGATTCCAAGAGCTGCAGCTGGTTTTGGGAACAGAACAGCAAGGCAGCAGTCTTGCAGCCTTCAGCCACGGGAGCTGGTTAGAAGAGGCCTCACTGGGAGGGCTCACTGCTGCTCTTCTTCCATCCCCAGGTCTGTAGTGGCCCGGGATTCACAAATGGGCTTTCTGTGACAAGAGAATCCTTGTCATACTGGGGGGAGAGCTCGCCGGAGGGGCTTGGCAGCTCGCTCGGCTGCTGGCTTTGGGAGATCAGGGGAGGGGGCTTTGTGCTACTGCCATTTTCCCGATCTCTTAGCAGCAGACAAGTCGCTGGAGCTGAGGTCTGCTGCAAGCACGGGTGTACATACAGGAATGCTTCCTCGCCTGCAGGGAAAGAAGTGTGTAGAGACCGTGAGGAAGCTGAGGAGCTTCAAGCTTAGATGGGTCGCTGCAGTGTTTGGAGATGCTTTTGTATTGTGACACCTGCTCGCCAGTTGCATGCAGTGAGTCATTGTGGGAAGGACATCGGGCCAGAAACAGGCTAAGAGTTAGAGAAATTAAAAGTGAATGCTGTCTCTGACTCCTGCTTCCTCCGACTGCCTTTGTTTCAGGTGCTTGGGAGCTCAGGCAAACTCTACACCTGCTACAGTTCCTGCCATTTCTGTACATGTCCCGCTTTTGGTTTTACTGTATTGCAGAAGAACGAGAGCCTTCTGGTAAGTTGTCTGCCTTACCTTGGGGCTGGGACAGGGACTGGGTGAGAAGGCTGTGCCCTGCTCCTTGGACCTGAGCAGCTTGAAGTTTCCAAGGAAGCAAGTGCATGAGTGTTGGCTTGGCCACGCAGGCTGTGCCTGACCCACTGCATAATCTGGCCTCTGGGAGTCACGGTATTAGGGTGGAGCTAGGCCTTACAAGGCTAGGGAGGGCTTTTGTTCTTAATTGTGCGTTACTGTTCTGACTTCCAAGAGATGGTCTCTTGGAACAAGGGCTATTGCTGCTAATGGGACTGCCACATGGCGTCTGGCTGATGAAGCGGTGCAGTTCACCTGGTGCCAGTAAGGAAGGGCTCAGGGTAACTAACTGGTCTGCAAGTGTCCACCCCCCGTGCCAACCATCCCTCCCCCATGGGAAGCCCATCTGTTCCAAGAGCTCTGCAAACTGGGCCTAGTGCTCTTGATTTTGAGAGCCGTGTGGGCTGACAGACAGTACCAAGCCGAATCTTGTTCTTTATAGTCTGGATCTGCCTTCTCCTGCATGCCTGTGGGGAGGGCATCAGGAGCCAGTAACACTTTGCTGTGCGCCAGATCTCTGTATCACAGTATCCTGAGGGCAGAACTGACCTGGGGCGACTGGAGCCCCAGCCTGTGCCAGGGCTTGGCATGCAAACAGGGAACCGTGTTCCCAGGAGGGGTGGGCGCTTCATTAGACCTGTTCTGGCCAGGATGGATTTTTGTGGCTTCCAGATAGAGCATGACATTCCTGCGTTGCTCCTGCTGTTAACTTGGCTGCGCTATTATTTGCAGTGCAAACATATACTTGCCGTCTACCTCAGCCAGGCCATGGGAGCTTGCCAGGAGCTAACTGTCTCTGAGGAGCAGCTCACGAGCATCTTACTGGCCGAGGAAGAGGATGAAGGATAAAGGATTCGGATCACATGTGGATGTACTTTCTGTGTAGCCTCCCAGCTGTGTAGCTGGCATTTTTTGTAGCTACAAGACTGTCAAATGTTCGTCATGGCTGATAGATGTCTTCCTGTGCTGCAGCCAAGTGTGACATTAATTAGCAGCCTTGCACTGATGGATTAATTAATAAATGTTAAAAAGCCTGTGTTGACTTAAGTTTCATTTAATTAGGCTATTCTTGGGATTGGTGAAGATGTTTGAACTAATCTGTAGTGTTGTGTGTTTGTGATGTGGGGATACAAACACTCCAGCTGGTCTCTTAGTGATCCGTTGAGCCTTGTTAACTCTGTTTGTGCTCTGACGAACCCCACCGCCCTTCAGCACCCGCACGGCTTCGTGGAGTCGGCTTTTGACAGGGTGACGCTGCAGTGGCTCTTTGCAGCTGGCTGCTCAGAGCAGTTTCTGATTCCTCACTGGCAAACCTGTACCAGGGACTAGGGCAGGGACCCCTCAGCACCTCGAGACTGATGGCAGGTCTGCGCTTCTGCTGTGTTTACTGTAATATGGAGTCCTTGGAAGTGGAACCTGGCTGCTGTGCTTTTAAATTGACCCATTTCAAACAAGTCGACCAGCTCACGTTGGCAGGCAAGGCAAGGCCGTCCGCATCAGACGCACACCACGCTGCAGAGCTGGGAACCGGCTCCTTCAGCTCTGTGACCCGCTGCCCCTGCTCTGCGATCGGGCTCCTCCTCCAGTACAGCGTGGCCTCGTATGACACACCACGTGAACGCAACACCGCAAGAAATAATGGGGCACAAGCTGAGCCAGGTTGTGTAGGTGGTAAATTAAGCATTCTGTATGTAAATAACAGTTACTGCAAATACAAAATCTGAGCAACGTGAGGAAAACACATCCATCCTATGTACATCAGAGCAGTAAGGAGTGGTAGCTGAATAGCTACAGCTGCACTCGCTACAGAAAGTTCCTCTGCCATTTTCACTTCACATTTTTATAGAAACCTTCAGAGCTTTTTTTTCCGGGGGGGTGAGAGAGGTGTCCTATTTTTATTTTGCCTTGAAATTACTTTGGCTCAGATCCACAAAGGCACTTAATGTGCCTAAAGACCACGGTGACCCGGGCCATAGTTAATAATGGCTAACAACCCGATGGCACAGTCATAGTAAGGAAATGCCACGTGTGTCTACAGGAATTCTGGCTCATGAGAGGGATACGAAAGGTAGCAGTAGTGGATGCCGAGCTGCAGTGCGAGCTGTCACAGGTGAGCAAGTGTTCTGGGACCGTCTCTCTCTCTCTCTGTGTTGCAGCGCTGTGTGTTTCAGTCTGTCCGTGCTGTCCAGAGTTTGGTTCATTTTCAGCCAGCAGGAGCCGGGAGGGGGCGGGGGGAAGCTTACATTCTTTGTTGTAGGGATAAATGTGGCTTGCAACCACTTTGCAACACTGCCAGACCTGCAGGTGAAACCCTAGACGTGATTAACAGAAGGAACACGGCCAAAGATAATACAGAAGGGAAAGAATGAAAGGAGGAGAGAGTCAAACCCTGCCCAAATGGCAGGAGGTGGCTACGCGTGTTAGCTGGACTATGACCAAGGCAGATGCAGCAGAGCTGAATGGGGCTGTTAAAGGAGAAACACGTGGGACAGGAACTTTAACTATTCAGATTCTTCAGTATCTGAGATACCAAGCTGTAGCTAAATTTGGACATTGCACAAACATGTACGAACCCGTTCAGCCTTTACTGGTGATTCACCAAGGTTCGGGGCTGGATCTTGTGGCTGAGCTGCTCCACACGTGGTCGCGAAATCCATCACTCCTAGTGAACCACCCGCTGTCTGCGTGGTGAGCCCTAAGCCATACCTGCAGCTGCTGCCTGCAGGTCACAGCAGATGTTGCAGGAACAGGATTTCTTCAGCTTTTCAGCTGATTTTACGCGTTATTTGTCATATGCGCCAGAGAAATGAAACTTCTGGGGCCTTATAGTACCCCCCTTTTAGTGCAATGCAGTTAAAAAACCCCAGAAAGCTGATTTCTATGTGATTCAAGTACAACTTATCAGGGACAAACTGCTCCAGGCATCACAGTCTGTCCACTGGACCTGTTCTTCAGGAACTGGCTGTGTTCAAACTCCCCTCCCTGCTCCCTGGCTGGAAAAGGGCCGCTCCCTGTCTCTGCCTCCCTACGGGAGTCACTGTGGAAAACAATATTTAACGCACATCCTGGCACCCCAGCCGCTCACCGATGGCGTGGTGATGCTGCTGGCCTTGGGTGCTGGGGGGAGAGCTGGTACCTCCTCCCCACGCAGGGGCCCTGGGGCGAGACTCCCGTTGGTGGGAGGGCCACAGGGCGATGGCGGGTCTGGGCTAGTCGGGACCAGCTGTGTCTGTACCACAACGGGCTTTTGGGCACCAAGCAGGGAGGCTGCCGGGCGCTGGTCTGGCTCCCCTCCTGGTTCCTCTCGGCTGTGGCATGGAGCTGCCCTGCAAAAACAAAGGACGTGCCAGAAACGCCGGGTTCGCTTGCAGCCGCGCGCGTGCCGTCACGCGAGACGTGGCGCTCGTACTTTAACGCGCCGGTCTCTCTACCTTTGTCTAGTTTTGCATATCACAGTCACTTATTAAATCAGGTGTGGTAATTACTGAGCTGTGGCTGCAGAGAGCTGTTAACTTGCAGTACCAATTAAGGCGGCTCTGCTGATGAGTGGGCTTTGTCCTTACAAGGGGCCAGGCCTCCCGGCTGTCTGCAGCGGCCAGGCTGGGCCAGCCGCAGGGTGAACTTCTTCCCCAAAAACCTTGGCCAAAAATCAGGTCGCAAGTCAAGGCATTCTAGCTTCTCGAGCAAATTAGCTCCCTTCCAGTCTCTTTTGCTACTGATGCAGGTCAGGATTAAAAAAAAAATATATAAAATAATAACAATAAAAAAATAAAAATCACTATTAGAAAAAAAAGCCCTCCCAGCTTCTGGGGGTTACTGGGCTACAGAGGAACCCCAGCAAGACCAAGTTTTAGGAATCAGGCGAGCGGCAGCATCCAGCTATCAATCACAGCTAAACCCTGCACTTCTGGAAGCACTGCAAGGCTGTCAAGTTTTGACCTGGGAACAAAAACCTAATTGTAGAGCTCACGTCACCAAGGGAGCGTTTGCACAGACCTCGGTGACTCTGGCCCAGGCTAGCTGAGCCCATTAGGGCACTTCTGCCTTTTGCTTTTCGATAGCTGGAAACAGGTTTGAAATCAAACCCGAAGCATCGGTCTGCACAATCCTGTAGACCAAAGTGATTTAAAGGCAATGAAATGGCTGTTCTAAAACCTCAGTCAGCTCTTTTCTACAATTTTTCTCTTTCAGTAAGTAGCGCTTCCATATTGGGGCCAAAAATAGCCGGCCAGTTCTCATCTTGTTTTCCCATCAACACGGTCACGTCCCTCAGAGCCTGGAACGCAGATTCAGTTTCACACCAGCAACTGGGCTAAGTAAGACTTTTTCCCATCGGAGAATACGAGCTGCATCAAACAATTGATGGAATAATTAGGGTATTACCAAAGTGCTGTCAAGTATGGACTTAAAGAACAACCCCAAACTAGACACAAAATTATTACTTCTAAATGAATCAAAAGATTAAAAAATAATAATAATAATAATTAAAATAAAGATCCTAGGACTTGACATGAGCAGCACAATCGGGGAAACACCCCCAGCAGGTGGGTCTTCCACAGTCAGTGTCTGACCTGGAAAGGAAATACAATACGATCACCAGCACTCACACAACCTGGGTTTACAGTCGAGGGTGAGCCGCGCTGTCTCCCCGGTCAGGTTATTCCTCTAGGAGGCACTATGTTAATTACAAAAATAATAAAAAAAAAAATATACAACTGCATAACTGCATAGTGGTCATCTCTGAGCACTCCTCCGGGAGCTGGCTGTAAGTGTTCACGTAGGCACGGGGAAGGGTAGTGTCGGGGGCAGACGGCGGAACCCTAGGAGCAGGACGTGCAAGGTCATATGGTCACGGAGGCTACCGGAGAGTTAATGTTGGAGACAGTCAGGTGCTGGTTGTTGTCAGTGGTGCACTTGGGGAAGTCGTCCGTCTTACAGAGGATCTTGGAAATGATCTTGCGGAAGGTGTAGCGGAAGTCCCTGATCCTGTAGGCATAGATGATGGGATTGATGACAGAGTTGGCGTGGGAGAGGATGATGGCCATGTACATCACCCATTCAGGCTTGGATTTGGAGAACTCCTCGTGGAAGTGAGTGATGCAGTTCAAGATATGCAGGGGCAGCCAACAGAAAGCAAAAAGTCCTACAATGATGGCCAGAGACTTGGCTGCGTGGACCTCCTTCTGCAGTGTGGTCCTGGAGTTGCCCATGAGTTCGATCTGATGCAACTGTTTGCAGGCGACCATGAATATCTTAATGTAGATTCCCAGCATGATAACGAGGGGAAGCAGCACGCAGCCAAAGAAGTTGAAGTACACCATGTAGCTCATCGTCACCACGTTCTCAAAGAGGCATGAGATGAAGCAGCCGTGGTGCTCTGTCCTGGTGTTAGCCCCCGTCTCATTGGTGGCGTTGGGACAACCGCTCATGGCTTTATTCCAGCCCATAAGTGGAGTCAGTCCAATGCCAAAGGACAGGAGCCACAGCACAGCGATAAGTCCTCTTGCCCGCTTGCCGGTCACCAGACTATTATACCTACGGCATCAAGAAAAAAAACCAAAATAGAGACATTAAGTAAATGAGCACTCGTGAGTTCCCCGCAGTTAAAGTCATCAGCGTTTTGGCCAGTGCCACAGAAGCCCCACCCACACCCACGCGGGAATCTCACCTCTGCGACCACCGGAGGGGTCAAAAATCTCACCTGTGCTCTACGCCTACGCAGAGTGATTGGGGGAGGTGAGTCACTTACTATTCCTGAGAGGTGCCAAGCGCCATCCCTGCCCACGAACATCCTTCAATAGCAGGTAAGGACTTGGAGTCTTAAAAAAGGCTTTATCATTGCAGGAGCCTAAACCACCAACTGCAAGGAGGGCAAAAGCAAGGGGAAGGCTCCTCCGTAACCACCAACTTACTCTCTTGCTCTAAGCAGCCATTATCAGGCACGCCAGGGCACGTTGCTGGGCTACATGAACTTCTGGGCTGACTTACTACCGCTGAGACAATGCTGGCTCTCGATTCTACACTGTAATGGGTAGCTAAGAAGGACTTAACCAGCATCACCACACGCGTACAGCCTTTATACCACAGCCAGCCCGCTGCAGCTTGGGCTGCTCTTACGCCCGCAGCCATGCTGGTTTTCACTGGTGTTAGCCGTCTGGTGATGTGATGTCCCTTCCCGTGGTACCTCATACGCTAAGGTGGGAAGCACACATGTGTGTGGAAACCAGGGATCCTACCAGTTTCCCAAACAGAGCAATTCCTGGCTTACACATCCCAGACTGCAGCCCACGCAAGTTTGTTGTGGCTGGATAACAAACAGCCTGGAAGGCTTTTCTGAGCCAGCATCTGAAAGCAACCGCTCGTGATGGATTGCTTAGGAGAGGTACAAGTTGGGGTTTGTGTCTCCATTCAGAGTCTCGCATCCAGGCGTGGAGCTGGCAGCCAGGGACACCGGGCTCTTCTCCCCCCATTTCATGTCCCTGCTTTGTGCATCCTCCACCGGCGTTGGCCTCTGCTGCTCGTGTATGTGACGTGCCGAGTCTGCAGGACGCGCACCATCGCGGGGCCCTGAAGCCAAACACTTGGACCTGCAGCTTCCGAAGCCGTCACTGAGATTAAACCACACGGCTGTGCGTAGCTGCTGCTGTCAAACAACGCCTGTGCTCTGCTGAGCCGCCAAAACTGCTTGTAAAGACCCAGATTTTTTAAACAAATGCTTTTCTTGGGCACCTGCTGCTCTCACAGGTTACAAAGAAGCTCCGCGGTGGCCCAGGGACGAGCTGGTCCAGTGCTGAGGGGTGCAGAGCCCCGCGCTGCCCCGCACCTTTCCTAACCCCACGTACTGGGTGCCTTCATGGCAGAGAAAAAAAAGGTGCCCCTCCAGCCCCCAGGGACACAAACAGAGCTGGAACCTAAAGCAGCAACAGTCGGGCTGGTTTGGGTGCAACCAGAGCAGATGCCAACATCAAAGCATCAGTTGGGTCGCTCTTTGGAGATACGAAGAACTTGGTGACTGCCAGAAAGACATGAAAAACCCATTACTGTCCTCTCCAGAGCCAGTTAGCGTCCCGTCCTTCCCACACCCTTCTCTCAGCGCTTGTTTACTCTGGCTTGGCTACCCCGCTCCTCCTTTCCGAAGAACGTTTGTTCCGATTTTCTTCCGGCCCGTGAGGCAGGGGAGGGTTTCATTCCCACAGACCCACAGCTGTGCCTGTGAATCACACTGCGGGCGCCTCCCTGCGAGCCCTGCGTCCCTCTCCTCCTGCAGGCTACAAAGACGGGAGGGTAAACGGCGGGGGGGGGGTCTGCCAGCACGAAGGGGCGGCACAGAGGGGCTGGGGGGGGGGCCCTCGGCTCCTTCTGGGCGGCCGCTGCGGCGCGGGGCTCGCTTTGGGCACCGCCGGGGCTGGCCCCGAGGATGCGGGAGCAGCAGACACATTCAGGCGATGCTGAACTGTGAAGACGTTCCACGGCATAGACAGCTAAAGGGCAGGCCCAGCCACCGAGGGGTTTCTCCTGCGCTTTTCTCTCGTTATTATTAACTCCCGCTGCGTCAGAAGATGAGAAGTTATCGGACAGGGCACCACGGAGGCCAAGCCCATCGCTTGCAGCACCCCTGAAAACTTTAAGATTTGATTCCGAGCAAGTTCCCAGAAATGCGATCTCTTGGCAAAGTCTGAGTCTCCAGCTACGCCGTTGGCCAAGCTCAGTCGTTGCTGTAGGAGCGCCGGGAGCTGCTGCTGCCCTACAGCTCTGCACGTGGGAAGAGAAAAACGTGGCTCCTTGGCTTGTGCTATTCACTCTTAGTCGGTCACTTTAGTTGCTCCTCTGCTGCCTCGGTCACGTCACATCCCAAAACCTATTGTAGTAAGACTGGAAAATGCAAAAGGGACCCTTGTTCAGGAAGAGATACTGGAGGGTCAGGAGGTTTGTGTGTCTGAATCTGCGCAGGAGCACAAGGAAAAGCCATGGTGGCTCAGCTGAGCCCGGTGTCCCCCACTGGTGACATTCATTGCTGCGTCTTGCTGAAAACACATGGCCCCAGACAAGGTTTCTTCCATCCGCTCCTCTCCTGAACTCTTCTGCAAAGATAAGGCTCGGCTTGAAGGTTTACTAGCCCAGTGAAGAAGTCACTTCGTTTTCCAGGGGCTGTGGTGGTGGCATGTTTATTTTAGTGTTGCTCTTGCCCAGCGCATGCAGCAGAGCTGCAGCCAGCAGCACGGTTAAGCCGGGGCCCCTTCCGCGAGGAGGAGGAGGAGATGGAAAAACGTGCTGCGCTCCGGGTCTGCGAGGGGCAGAGCTGAGCAATGGCGAGGGCTGCAGGCCCGTCCCGCAGGGACGAGATGGTGCTCGTTGGAGTGGAGATGGTTACTCACAGGGAACAACGCGCTCCTTAGATCAGCTCTTCATTTTGGCAGGGATGCGCTGCCGGTTCCTCCCAGCGTCTCTCCATGCAGTGGGTCGATCCCAGGTAACGATGGTAGTCGCTGCTGGGACTACAGCGAAGGGTCACAGCTGGTCGCTGAGCTACCGGCCAGACGAGGCCACGGTGAAACTGGAGACAGTTCGATGCTCTAAAGTTGTTCATTAGTTACCTTATACCTTAATACACTTATTCGGTGGGACGCTGCCTTAAGTTAACGGAAGTTAAGCACGTCCTTAAAAATAAAGACGTGGACGACTATTACCAGGTCAAGGCACCAGCAGTCTCGTTAACGAGCCACTGCACACAACCGCACACAACCTCCTCATAAAGCAGCGGCCAGAGCAGCAGGCACGGGCTGTGAGACAGCCGAGACCCAGCTTTTTTCCTGAGCTCTATAAAACATGACCAGACAGTGAGGAACCAACAGATTTTTCACAGCTCTGAATGCTCCAGCAAACCCCTCCTTCATTCTCTTTTAGGCTTAATATTATTAGGCAAAAAAAACTATTAAAGTAAATTTACTCACCTGAGTCTGCTCAATTAATGTATAACAAATATTGAATCTCCTCTATGTTTCTGCCCAGAGGCATCAAATGTTACTTTAATGTAAACAACAGCTGAATATTTTAAAATGATTTATTGAGATTAAATAACCTGGCGATGCATTAGTCCCTTTTACACCGCCAGGCAAAGTCTCTTTACCGGTGTAATCACCAACAGGCAGCTAATTATCCCAGCTCCCACCCTGTGTCCCCGCAGTGGACACGCTGCAGACGTCCCGATGCCATCCCCGCTGTGCTGCCACCATGGAGCGACGCAGGTTTCTCTTCTTCTGCCGTACATAACTGTACGTTTGCCACCAGCGTCACACGGCCCGGGCCGCAGCAGGGCAAATACTTAAAGGACAGTTCAGCTGCTCTTATGACACGGCTCTGACCCACCGGAGTTGTCACGTACAGGTGCCAGGCTGCTGGGTCTGTGCCTGCTGTGCCGCCACCGAGAGGGACCGGTGGCAGAGCCCTCAGCCAGGGCACACCACGGCTCTGCCCAGCCACCGCTCTGCCGCTGAGGCTGGAGGAGGTGTCCCCTGCGCCGGTCCTTGGGCTGGAGATGGTGTCCTTCACCCAGCACACATTGCTCTCGCCTGTGGCCACTTCAGCGACGGGCTCAGCGAGGTCCACAGCTTTTACGGAAGAGCATCATGGCAACAACCAAAGCGACAGAGTTGTCCGTTAGCGCGGGCTGCTGGAAACCTCTCGGCACTCTCCAGGCGCTGTGCCTCCGGTTGGGAGGACGGGCAGGGTGGTTTGTTTCCTTTTTCCAAGAGATCTCATTGCATTTCTACTGCTATTTACTAGGGCTGGACACCAGCCAAGACACCCCGGCAGGTCCTGCTGAGCCCGGCGGGAGCAGAGCGGGACGCTGCCCGCCTGCAGCCAGCCCGGCCTCTCCCGGCATGGAGTTCGGCTCCCGACTGGAGGGAGCATCTCCCCACCAGCCCATCAGCGACCCCACGGAGATCACCCAAGCAGAGGCACCGCTGCCCCTGAGCTCCCGTCTCACGAGGAGCCTACGGCGGCAGCCAAGGCGGAATTCAGCATTTCGGGAGATTAGGCTTGGGGCAGGGACCAGCAACGGCCTGGAGGAAAGAGTCTGGAAGGGGACTATGAGTCCCACATTATGTATCCCCAAAGAGCAGGAAGTGGGGAGAATTCCCCACTGACCCCAGAAGGATCACAGAACCGTAGAATTGCCCAGGTTGGAAGGGACCTTTCAGATCATCGAGTCCAACCATCAACTGAACACTGACAAAACCCATCACTAAATCATGTCGCCAAGCACCACGTCTACCCGTCTTTTAAATCCCTCCAGGGATGGTGCCTCAACCCCTTCCCTGGGCAGCCTGTTCCCTTGCTTGGTAACCCTTTCAGTGTAAAAATTTTTCCTAACATCTAATCTAAACCTCCCCTTGGCGCAACTTGAGGCCAGATGAATGGATCAAAATGCGGTGGTGCCACACACCTCGTCGCCTGGTGGGGGCCGGTGGGCCATGATGCTGGCCTGGGCCCTGGCTGATGAGTTACTGAGTAAATAAACCCGGGGTCAACAAAGAGCAGAGCCAACAGCAAAAAGTTTGTTTTGCCGAGCATTTGAGATGTTGTGCTGCTGAACGAAAGGGTGAGCTGCAAGCTGAGGAACTGCGCCAGCCGTTCCCACCGTGTGCTCTGTGGTGCAGGGTCTGCCCCGCGCTGGGCAGCCTTCCACCCCGCAGCCCTGGCCCTGCGCAGGGGCAGGCAGGCGGGAGGGGACCCCTTTGACCGTCGCCTGCGGGGCGGCACGACCCCTCTAACATCTCTTCACCACGGCAGCCCTCTTCCCAAAGCCCTTCCCTACCTCCCCGCTACTGGGCCACCGCTGGAGACAGTGTCCCGTGCCCGGGGCTGCCGGGCGGCGAGCGGATGCGGAGTTCGCAGAACTCGCCCTACGCAGGTGCTCTGATACAAACAAGCAGTGATAATTTATAGGTTTCTATTTTAAGCGTGAAGGAAAATACACAGACACCTCCATTCACAAGTGGAGACAGCAGTTTGGCTGCCAGGCATTGTATCCTTCTCATCCACTCGCAGCTGTACTTTGCATATTGTGCCTCGGGGTTTTTTTTTTGTTTTGTTTTTAATAGCATGAAATAAGCAGCATTGCTGCCGGTCTGTTTGCTCCACGCACAGCCATGGAATGGAGATCACATACCAGCTGAGACATCCTGGCAGGACATTCTAAATTAATCATAAATTGCACCTTGGGGAGGAGTGGGGGAGAGGGAGAAAAAAAAAAAAAGAAAAAGCTGTGCTTTTTAGCCAGGAAGGAGTTGGCGATGAGAGTGAGAAATCTGATTAGCGGTTGCGGTATCAGCCGAGGAAGCGGGACATCTGCGCCTGTCCGTGTCCAGCTGCAGACAAATCGCTTCCTCCTGCATCTGTCCCTATTGTGCGCAGGGGACGGCAGCAGCGTCCCCCGCTCCCACCCCCGGCCTTCCTGCCGGGGACGCCGAGCTGGACGGGTTCCTGCGGACACGCCGGCACCCACCGCTCGGGTGGGCGCACGGGGCGGGGTTGCTTGGAGGGGGAGGAGGCGTCGCTCGGCACCCTCCGTTCCGGGAGCATCGTTCCCGCTGACTTCATGGGAGACGCGGGCGGCTGCGGCAGCTCGGCCCCTGCGCCCCCAACCTCCAGGGGACAGAGATGTGGGGGGCTCTGGGCTCCCGCTGACAAGAGCACGCACCCAACGGGCAGCTCCCCCCACCCGCAGGGAGCACCCCCCCCCGCCAACGCTGGGCAAGCGTCCCCCGCTGTTGTGCAACCCTGGGTAATGACATGGAAGCGAGAAGAGCCGTCCCTCGTGCCACAGAGCCCGGCCGCTGGTCAAGCCTTGCCTTCAAAAGGGTGGCCGGGTGGGGGGTGCTGCTCCGAGGCTTGCGCCTGGGCGCTGGGGGAGCCCACCTCGCCTTGGCTCCCACCGCACGGTGAGCGGGAACGGCCGCCCGCTCGCCTGCCGGGGCGCTTCGGTTTCCAGTCCTGCTCGAGGCAGCGAACCAGCAAGGTCACAGGTTGCAACGCTTTGTTTTTAGATTTTGGGGGCGGGGGGGGGGTTCGCTAAAAGGCATTTAAATCACAGAATGGTTGGGGTTGGACGGGACCTGCGGAGATCAGGCAGTCCAACCCCTCTGCCGAAGCAGGGTCACCCACAGCAGGCTGGACAGGAGCGCGTCCAGGCGGGTCTGGAGACCCTTCTCCTCCAGCGAAGGAGACTCCGCAGCCTCTCCAGTAAAGACCAGAAGGTGCCTCTCTGGTAAAGACCAGAAGGCCTTCACTTCCCCCAGGGCTTGCTTTGTTCATGCCATACGGCATTTTTCAGCCTTAGTCTGAAATAAAAGCTAAAATAGAAGATGCTTTTGAACTAGTAAGAGAAGCCGACAAGCGCAGTGTGTGACGGGAGGCTGTGAGGGGCTGGGGCTGCTCCAGCCCTGCCGTACTGCCTGCTGGCTCTCTGGGAAGCAATTCCACCCGGGAGCAGAGTCACAGAGAAGCAGACGGATGTGGGGCAGAGAAAGGCAGGACCAGCAGCACAGAGCCCAGGGCGAAGCCGTTCTGGCTGAGGATGAGCCCTCGGGCGGACGGTGGCCGTCTGCTGCCCCCAGAGGAAGGCAGGGATGGGGGGGGTGGCTGCCAGTCAGAAGCAAACCTGTTTGCAGCCCCAGGTTAACTGCTCCTCAGTTATGAAGACTCCAAATTACTCTTCCCAGGACAAAACCCACTTGTGCTTCACACTCGGCCGTGGCGGTGCCTCTTGGGATGAGTTGGGCGTATGGAGGGGACCATTCCTACCCCTGGGTGCCCGCTTGTGCCGGTGTGCCCCAGCCCAGGCGACAACCACACCAGGTCCTGCAGCCTGTGAGCTCGAACTATCATAGGATCATAGAAAGTTTTGGCTTGGAAGGGACCGTAAAGCTCCTCCAGTGGCACCCCCTGCCCTGGGCAGGGACACCTCCCACCAGCCCAGGTTGCTCCAAGCCCCGTCCAACCTGGCCTTGAACCCCTCCAGGGATGGGGCAGCCACAGCTTCTCTGGGCAACCTGGGCCAGGGGCTCACCACTCTCGGATTAAAGAGTTTATTCCTAATATCTAATCTAAATCTGCCCTCTTTCAGTTTAGAGGTATCCATAGCCATGTGCTTATCCCTCCTGTGAACTCCTCCTTCCCCGGGGTGAAGGCTCCGCTCTGCAGCCCCCAGCTCCTGCCTCACCCCGCTTTGTCCCCACACACCCTTCCATGGGTGGCACCTCACCCTGCCGCTGCCAGCGCTGGCCCAGGGCAGGGGAAGGGCGCTGCGTTTGCATGTGGGAAGGAGAAATGCGGACGAGCACAGGTTTCGGCCCAAAGCACCCTGCAAACGGCACGCATTTGGGTCATCTGGGGGAACAAGAGAGTTAGAAGGGAAATGGCATCCTGGGCTGCTGTGGGGCGGGGAGCGGTGGGAGGGGGGGGCCACGGAGCTGTGCACGTGTTGAACACCGACGCTTGCGACGTGTGAATGTTTTTCTCACAAGTTTCTCAGCAGCCAGGCAGGACTTTTCCTTCGCCACCCTGGCTTGTGTCTGCAGGAGCCGGCCCCAGCCAGCTCTCGCCCCCGACGGGGGGTGAGAAAAGGTGACTGAAAACTGAACTGAGACGCCCGGGGCACAAGCGGGTGCAGGGCAAGCTGTGGGCTCGCTGCCTGCGCTGGGCAACCCCCGGCTGCCCACGCCTGATGCCGGAGGCGGGGGGGGGGGGCACTGCCAGAGGCGCTCAGAGCCCCCGCGGCACAGGAAGGAAACGAGCCGAGCGCTCCCCACACACCACCTCTCACGGGCCAACAACCGGAGACATCAAAACACCGGCAGCCGCCTCAAAACGCCCATGTGCAGGCAGGGGTGTGCGACACCCACCCGCCCGCCATGCCCCATGGGTGCTCCCGAGCCCTGCAGCACAAAACCCTGGTTCTCCCGACCCAAGACTGCAGGGCTGAGAATCTTACAAGCCCGCAGCCCTCCCGAGCTCTTCCTCGGCGCCACCCTCCCTCCAGGGCCCTCAAACACCACGTTATCCCTGAGGGTGCCTGGGGCTGAGCATTTTTGTCATTCCAAAACCTCCCAGAACGGCCAGACCTCAGACGTGCAGCACTGGGGCAGCTGAGTTAAAGGTGGCTGGTGGAGGTGAGATACGATACGATTCACAGCGAGCTCTTTGGGTGCGATCCTGGCTATAGAGCCATGGTTGGGACCGCTGCCCTCCCAGGCACCTGCTGCCCTGCGCTCTCAGATGACATGCAGGGGTGGGGAGATGGCAGATCTCTGCCAGATCACTCTTTCTGCAATGAAACGGGCGCTGAAGCCCTTCCCGAAGGCCCCAAACAGCCGCTCCATCCACCAGCCCCAGCAAGCTGCAAGGTGCTCTCCCCACAGAGCCTCCACCGACCTCCCCAAGGGCTGCTGGGTCTCGCGTGGTCAGCACCGAGCCCAGCACTGTCACCCCCCCGCGCCCCGTCCCAGTGTGCCCCATCCTGCCCTTGCTTCCCTGCCCGGGTGCAGCCGGGCTCGGACCAGCCGCCAACACCGTGTCCAGCCCCCGTGTGCCACCTGCGCCATTGCAGAATGACGGGCAAATGCCACGGAGGAGAATGACAGGCCTGAGCACGGGGGAGGGAGGATGTGGCCAACGGCCGCCCCTGCAGCACCGCGGTCCCTGGGATTGGGGAGGGAGCAGGATCCGGGATGCGGGGTCACGGGCACTGATGCACCACGACGGGGGTGCAGGCAGAACCCCAGCCGCGGTGTCACCCGTCCGTCTGCCCAGATGCTCCTGCAGGGACCCTGCTCTGTCCCTTGTCCCCAGCGGGTCCAGCAGCTCTGGTCACGGTGCTCAGTGACGTGCCAGTGGCCCACATGGCACCGGAGGGTGAGCGAAAGGGCACGGACACACCCCCACCGATGTACGCGCAGGTTATTTGTGGCTCATGCCCAGCCCGATGTCATCCGTCGGATTAGGAGGTAATCCGCTCTTTGGCACGTACAGATTCCCTCGGCCGCCGCCGGACTTCGCAAAGCCACCAGAGCCCACGGGGAGGGGAGAGGACCGACACATCTGTAGGCGCAGCTGGCGTCACTGATTCCTGGCATCCTGCGGACCAAAGCCGTCTATAGCACAGGAGCAGCGGCCCCAACGCCCCCCGCGCAGCGACAGCCCGGCGCGGCCAAGGGCCGGGCCAGAACACGCCTAAAAGACTCAGTTTTGTGGTCTCTGCTCATTGCTACGACAAACAGCAAATTCGGAAAAACCCCAAGAACAAGCCCGTTAGTTAACAAAGCAAAAACTTTTAAATATAAAATAAAACAGCTCCCTGTCATAACGTTTTGTTTTAATATATTTCTGGCAGAGAGGTCCGAAGGTCTTACTTCTGGAGCAAAATTCTGATCAATTTCAAAAGGTGGTTTTTTTCCCCCTAAAAATTAACAGACTGAGATGACCAAAACTGAAAAAAAACGCTCCTAACCCCAAATCTCCAGGTCCTGGCTCAGCCCAAGGATCGGTGCCCTCAGCTGACAGCCTGGAAATGGGAATTCCAGCTGCTGCTCCTCAGCCATCCCTGCTGTCCCCCGCCTCCATGGGAGCCGCGTCGGGCCAGAGGCCTCGCAGAACTCTCAAATTCCCTTCCTGACGGGATTTTGCCTTTTGGAAGGGAAGTGACCCCTGAGGTGGGGGAAAAAAATATAAAAATTAGGGACAGGCATTGTAAGGAAACCAGGCAGCGTGCAACTAAAAATAGCTGTGATTTTTCCCCCCTGGCTCCGGTTTGTGGCCGTGAGGCCACATGTGATTATTCCTGATTCTTTTTATTTGTGCTTCTATCTCTAGAGTCGGCTGCATCCGAAGCCCAGAGCGAGCGGCAGCCCTGGGGGGAACCCAGGGACAGGTAAATGGGGAATGCCGGCCCCCGACTGACTCCACAACCCCCCCCCACGCTCTGCCTGAGCCGAGCTCGACTGTCCCCAACACCCTTAAAGAGGTGACAACGCCGCTGCTCCAGCCACCGCGCCAGCGCTCGGGCCAGGTTTGTTGCACGTGAAGTTTATCGGCTGGTGGTAACCTTGGCCTGGCACAGCCATGGGATGGAGGTGGGAGGCGGAGCATCCACCCCTCTGGAATAGCGATGCCCTCCGTGCTGCCCCGGGTCTGAGGACGGGGCACCGCGCGTGTGAGCCACACACGAAGAGCAGAACCCGCCTGGGAGTTCAGATGAAGGGCAACGCAAGGCTTTCCCTTTGGAAAGGAAATGAAGCAAGGGCAGAAGAAGGAAGAGCAGCTGCAATTCTGTGTCGCTGGTGGCACGCAGAAAATGGCAGGTGAAATCCAAGGCTCTGAAGAGGATTTTCTCCCCTCCCCAGGGGCTCCAGCCCTCCCGCCTGCCTTAGATACCCACCAGTTTGCTTTGCTGAGGACCAAGCTGGGAGTTGAGAGGACTCCAGGAACAATTCTTTGCGGGAGAACAGGGAGCCCCCTCCTCTGCAGCAGCAGGGCCCAAGGGAGGGCAGGCAGCGATAAAGCATCAGGCACCCCACCTCACGAAAGGGCACTGCACAGCTAAAAGGATCAGATAAGAGCAACAACAACCACCCAAACGGAATTTGTCCCCATGAGGAGAGCAGAGAGGAGCTGGGCTGTTGCCTTCATCGTGTCAAAGACAAGAGGGGCAGCAGCTCCGGCAGGAGACAGGCGGCACTGGGAGCAGAGCGGTGCAGCACCATTGCCCGACGGTGATCCAAGCGCGGATCCCAGCGCGGATGCTCTGGCTGCAGCGGGGCAGCCAGGGCTCGGCGGGGTGCAGGAAGGGAGGGGACCTGGGCATGGACACCCTGCTCTGGTTCATGGCAGAGCTGCCTGGGAACACCAGTCCTGCACTTCTGCTAGGGAAAATGGGAGAGAACTAAGTCCAGGGGGGAAGAACAAGCACCAAATCAGTTCAAACTGCAGGGAGCTGGGGCTAATTCTCCCTCCGCGTCTCAGCTGGGGTCTTTGCCAGGGAGGCAGCAGCAGGACAACATCCACTGTCCTGCAGGAGATTACCAGCCGGACAAGGGCACGCAGACCGTGATGTAGTACAGCGTTTCATTCTCCTTTTGCTCTCTAAATGCAGATATTCTTCTCCCTCCCTAATTCCTGACACGTTTGTTCCAGGCTTCTATCCGTACCTACAATCATTAGCCACGCCAAAGGATTTTGGTTAATGCAAATAAAAGGGAAAGATTTTATTCCACCTACAAATCTTCTTTGGCTCGCAGCTATGGGGCCGTGGGGCGAACTCCAGCTCTGGAGAAAGCCAGAGAGCGAAAGCCTTAGCACCGCGCTCGTGCCAAACACTCCGCGGGACGGATTTACTGCTGCTGAAAGATGCTCAATTGCCTGGCTTTGATGTTCTGCTTGGAGGAAGTGCTGCAGAGGAGCAAGATTTCGGGGCGGGGGGGGGTTGGCAGATGAGAGCGGGGATGGTGCCGTGTACCCGGGGCACAGGGACCGGCACAGGGACGGACGCAGGGACAGCAGCGGCTCTGCCCGGTCGGGAGCACTGGGCTGGGAGCACTGGGCTCCAGGAGGGATGCGGGCAGAAAGGCAGGGCTGGAGCGCGTTTGAAGACAAGACGCCGTGTCCAGGGGAGAAGGGACCCGGGAAAGGGCTCAGAGCCGCAGCTGCACGAACCGGGGAGCACGGCTGGGGCTTCTCCATAAACAGTAAATTTGACAAAAACAAACAAACAAAATAAGGGTTTCAAGGGACAGAAAGAATTCGTGGCTTCAGGTCAAATTCGGCAAATATTTTTAGCCTGAAGAGGGAGGGTTCTAAAACCCCATTTTTAAATTTTGTGAGATTTTTGTTTTGCCATTGCCTAGAGGAGAATTTGTTAGTTCCTTTCCAGCGAGGGGGGGCTCCATTTCAAACAGCAGCACAGCAACGTCAAAAGGGTTAAGCAACTCAAACAAAATCCGCCAGGTTGCTCAGGATCACTCTGTTTCACTGAAGCCTCCCAGCATCTCTAGTTCAGTTTGACTGAAACAATTTTCCTCTTCCCCATGGGATTTTTTCGGTTCAGCCACAGAACTGAAAAATCCATTATTAGCCTGGCGATAATGCAAACTTCGCACACCCCCAGCCCTCCGGCCTGCCCAGCCTCTCAGTGTGCTCAAACAGCCCTGAAATAGCAGCGAATAATGTGAAAAATGCTCAGTTCTCGATGTCCCTGCAGAGGTTTCCACGGGGAGCTGGTACACTGGATGCGACAGGGACACTTGTCTGCTCTGCAACAACTGATTATTTATTGTAATTGCTAGATAGGGCTGGGTACAAATCATTTTCTTAAACGTTTAATACTTCATGGCCTGTTACCAGCCTCTGTGCCGGTCTCCAGGATGAGAGTTTAGGTAAGAAAAACTTTTCCTAAGGTTGCCATTCCTCCAAACCCATGACCAGCTTTCCTTTTCCGCAGCACAAACCTCCTCCCAGAACCAGTGTGTGCCTCTGCCCAGAGCGGGAGGCTGGACAAGCTCCTGCCCCCTCGCCGCCGGCAGCACCATGGAGCATCCCGGGAATAACGACGCTGAGGAGGCAGCTCTAACTAAGCCTTGGTTGGAAAACCCTGCTGCAGCAGAGAAGCGTTTTGCCCGTGTCGTTTTATAACCTCCTCTAACCTCTTCTGGTCTTGGCCGTACAAATAAAACCAGCCTTTCAGTGCCGGTCCCTAAATCTCCTGTTGCCGAAGCAATGACCCGTCCATTGCCCTGCAGTCCCAGCGGTGAGAAACCGCCTCCTCCTTTTAAAGGGGTTTTACTCACTGGTCACCTCTGAGAGCAAGGAAACGGGCCACGATGCCAAGACCAAGTTTAATCCAAACTTCACACTTCAGACCAGACCAGAACGGGACTCCTGGATCTCCGCTTACAGCTGAAGGGGCTGTATGTGTCCTCCTAGGAAGCGCTTATAGGAATAAAGACATTCGTGCAAATGGAATAAAAGGTTTAGCCTAAGACGGGGTGAAAAAGCAATGCTGGGAAAGGATCCCAAAAGCAAGGCAAAACTGCCCTGGGATTTCATCCCACACAGGTGTAGGAGCTGACCTCTTGGAGAGTCGAGCAACCCTGCTAGAAACAGGGGCTGTGGGAAAAAAAAATAATAAGAGAGCGGAGGAAATAGCTACTATTTTGTCAGTTCACGAAACCACTTCCCTTCTGCAAAGAAGTAAATGATCCCCTCAGAGCGTTTCTGACCTGCCGCTCTCGCCTCGCGTTCCGGCAGCGTCGAAAACGAGCTCGCAAGATTCAGCTTCCTCAGCCAAGTGCTGCAAAAATCACTTGTGGTCCAAAGGAAAAGGGTTACACTGAACAGCCCGGGCTCGAGCAGCCTGCTCGGGGGTGGTGCTGCGATTAAACTGAAACTTCAAAAATAGGACCTGCTTCCGTAGCTGCTGCTGTGCCACTAGCCCCCATCCCGAGAAATCCCCAAGGGAACAAATGGAAGAGGCACCAAAGCATTGTCTGGAGCTAGCACGGGTGGCTGGGAAGGTAAGGAGCCGGTTTCAGAGATGCTGGCAGCAATCGGGGCTACTCTGTGTCTGCTCCCTCCCGTACAGAGCTCGGCTCTCGCTTACGCTGCATCCCGTGGAATTTCCATGCGCCCAGCTCCGACGGCACACGCAGCCACTCAGCACACATGCATTTCCATCACCAGTTTTTATCATCTGCCCAGTAGCTAATTAATATTTGAACAATGTATGGGTATTCTCCGATGCAAGGTGCCAGAACAGGGCGAAGGGGTTTTTTTTAAGTCATTTTAGGGTGGATTCATCGCTCGCGTGAGGGAGATACGAGAGACAAGCAGAACCTAGGAAAGCTACAGCTTACACAGCTCAGCTGAGGTCCCCACTCCAAATCTGTCCTGTTTCCCCACAGCCTCCACTTCTGAGAGCCCCCTGAGCGGTCCTGGACTCCCCAGCGGGGCTCCATACGAGTCTCTTTCTCGGGGAGGAACAACAGAGACATGAAGGAGACTGAGACTAAGGGATCAGGTCACTCGCAATGCAAAGCCGGGGGTTCGGTGCACTTAAGCCTACAGAAGCTGCTGCGCCAACTGCCTGGTGAAGCGCCTGTAAAACCCACTCAGTAAGATTTTGCCCCATGAATTAGAAGGGAAGCAATTTATGACCTTTATGACTTGGATGAAAGTCTAAACTGTGAAATTCTGACATCTGACGTATGAATCCTTTCTGCTTCCTTCCTCCCTCTCCTTTCACAGCGTATGCACAGAGCTGGCACCTTCTGACGTGTACTGATCTATACGCTCTCTTACCGTAAGCACGCAGAAGGAAAAGGTACGTACGCAAGCACCGAAATGCGGTTTCAGCATTTGTAGATGCAGTTTCAGTTCATTCACTATAGCCCTCTAAAAACTGGAAGACAGCCTGGTTAGACTCTAGTCCTAGCTGAAAATGAGAAGTATGTACAAAGTTGTATTAAGGTCTATTTAAGATGACTTTCAGCCTTTCTAAAAGCATTGTGACCTGAGCGCCTCAGGAAGAGACAAGAGCTCTTACAGAACAGCCTACAGACCTGCTTTGCTTATAGGCTGGGAAGTAGCTGAAAGAGTGGTTGCTCCTATATTTAATTGCCTGGGAAGATGCCCAGACGCCACAATAATGGGGGCTGTATAAATACCTACATAGATTAGCTACAGCTATCCCAAGCACAAGCACACTACTACATCACTGCACAGCCCCCGCAAGAAGCCACTGACCCTCCCAAGACAAACGTCCTCAAGAAACTCAGCTCCCAGGTATATTTGGAAGCGAGAGGCAGGATACTGAAAACCTGATCCCGCTCCTGCAGCAAGTGCAGAATCTCTGTTCTTTTCATCGTCACCTCTGAGCAGCAAACCTCTTATGGTGACACTAGAGATTAGAAGTTCTGTGCTCTAAGGCAAGGGAGGTCACAGTCTGGGCTGTCACGGAATGTGGCTACTTGTGTGCACTCCAGTCTCTTACCTCAGTGGGATCTTAATAGCCAGGTACCTGTCGATGGCCACTGCCAGAAGGCTGAAAATGGAGCTTTGGGTCAGCACCAGCACGAAGCAGGCGAAGAAGAGGCAGCTGTGAAAATCCACCTGGAATCCGATGCTGATGGTGATGGCGAAAGGGATGGCTAGCAAACCCACCGCAATATCAGCCACTGCCAGGGACACCAGGAAATAGTTGGTCGCGTTCTTCAAGGTACTGTTGATGGCCACGGCCCAGCAGACCAGGACGTTGCCGGCGATAGACAGCACCGCGATGATCAGTTCCAGCACGATGTAGGTGGTTTTCAGCGTGTCCATGGCGAGAGCTCAGGGCGAGGAGCTAGAACCGTTCACGAGAAAAAGGTACTTTCCACCGGGCGCCCGTCCGCAGGTACCAACAGGCCACGGGGCAGCGCTTCCCGGCCAGAAACACCCATCCCCGGGCTCACCGCCGCCTCCCGCCCGGCCGCCGGGGCGTGGGGGGCCGGAGGGGCGCGGCGAGCCCCGGGCCGCAGCCCCCCGCTGCCCGCACCGCCCGGCCCCCGCCGGGCATCCGCGGCCGCGCTCCCGCGGGGCACCGGTCACCGCCCGCCCGCCGCCGCCGGGCCCGGCCGCTGCGCCCGCCGCCGGGCCATCCGCCGGCACCTCGGGGCGGGACGCGACGGGAAGGGACGGGACGGGACGGCCCCGCCGCCGCCGCTCCGCCCGGGGATGCTCCGCCGCCCGCCCGCTCCCCGCGGAAAGCGGCTGCCGGCCGCGGCGGGGCTATTTCTGCACATGGGGCGAGCGGGGCGGGGAGTGCGCGGCGCCCAGGCGATTGGCCGAGAACCGGCGGGCCCCGGGACGGCACCCCCGCACCGCCCGGACCCGACCCCCCGCACCGCATGGACTCGGGACGACACCCCCGCGCCGTCCGGCTCCGACACGGCACCCCCGCGCCGCCCGACCCCTGGCCCCCCGCACCGCCCGGACCCGGGACGGCACCCCTGCACCGCCCAGACCCGACCCCCCGCACCGCACGGACGGGGAACGGCACCCCCTCACCCAGGACGGCACCCCCGCACCCCCCGACCCCGGCCCCTCGCACCGCACGGACCCGGGACGACGCCCCCGGACGCGACCCCCCACCATCACCCGGCTCCGACACGGCACCCCCGCGCCCGGGACGGCACCCCCGCACCCCACGGCCCCGACCCCCCGCACCAGACAGGCTCAGGACGGCACCCCCGCACCCAGGCCCCCGCACCACCCCATCCCCGCACCCTGCTGCTGCCCCCCCGGGCGCAGAGGCCGAGCCGGCGGGCTGGCTGCTGCTCTCCACGGGGGTTTTCGGGGCGCTGGGCTGCGGCCCTCCAAGGGTCGCTTTGCCAAACAAAAAAAGTGAAAAAGTGAAAAGTTTCCCCGCAAGGTTTTGGGCCACACTTTCCCCCAGCGCGACCAAGGCTCAGATGTTGCTACAGGCTGTTGGGACACCGCCGGGGGTGTTGCCACACGGGGAAAATTCCCCACGAGCAGTGCACTGACCAAAAGTAAGCGATTTCACAAAAATCATGACAGCATCGAGTCCGTAGACAGTTATCACGCAACGTGACATTTCCTGATGTAAGAAAATGGCAAAATACCATGGATTAGCAAACGCTATTACTCACAGGGCTGAAGTAGTTAAGTTTAGACCTAAGGAGCTTGGAAAAAATTAAAACCTGATGCAATCAAGGGTTTGGTTGTCTGGTGGGTCTTAAAACCAGCAGTGTATAGGAAGATAAATATAATTTAATAACTACTTACCATTTCATTGCACCTTTCATGCTTTATGTTGTGTCCACCACCAAAACACAACCAGACCAGAGGCGGAACTTCACACCAGTTCTGTAGCATGCACCAGCACAAAATTAATCCAGGACAGAAACTAGAAAAAAACCCAAACAATTCAGAAAAATAAGCCTTCCCATAGCAAACAGAAAGTAAAAGAAATTGCCATTGTTTTGGTTTGTTTTTTTTTTTTTTTTTTTAAACAAATTTGGAAATGAAATCCCGTGGAAGGGAAAGCTTTGTGGGGATCCAAAGTTAATGCAGAGCAAGAACAAATGGGGAGAAAAGGGATCAAAATGATTTCTATGGACATGGCGTAAACGGAAACACTCTGATTGACTAGCAATGCTTTGGATCAGACAGATATGAAGCAGAACTCTTAATTTGTCTTGAATGAAGCCATTTTTTTCAAGTCGGACATCTCAGGAGCAGAATGCTGAAGGATGACTCGGATGCTGGAGGGAAGCCGTGCCTGTGGTGTGTTTAATTCGATGGGGACGTACAACAGGGTCCCCTTCGCTCCGTTCAGACAAAAGGATCTGCGCTCCGGGAGCATTGCTGCCCCTTCCCTCCCGCCTGGCAGCTTTGCACTTCCAAGCACTTTGCTGGCGCAAGGGAAGGACCGATTCCCACGACAGCACTGACAGGCGAGCGCGTAACTCGGGCGGTTCAAACCTCGGTGTCCGCCCGGGACCGCGCTGAAAGGAAGGAGAGAGTTTTGAGAGGAACTTGGGGCTGCCGGAACGCAGCCCCCCCGTGCCAGGCTGCTCCATCTCTCTCAGCACTTGCTGGATCCTGAACTTGCCTACACTGGTTTGGTTTATTTATTATTTTGGGATGAGTGCAGCTTCCCTCGTGCAGAGCCTGTTATAATCATGTAAACGATGGTAAACTCTCATGGAAAAGCACTTTTCCCCCCAAAGCAACGGATTTACATCAGGGTTTTTACACATATTGTTTTCCTAGCGCTAAAACATGTGCCAACAGAAGCCTTCTGCTGCTTTATAGCACTTCAGTGAAATGAGCATTAACTTCTTGCAGTGGATACATTTTATTAGGAAAAGATCTGCTTTTGTGATTATGGAAGTGTTTTTTACAGGCCGATCCAAGGGAAATTGTGGTTTATCAAGTCAGACACAGACAGAGAAACCATTATTTCAGGCTCCGATGAATAGGTTGTTCGGGACAAGGTCTCTGCGAGACAGGTAGTGAGGCGCTGCGAATGCCGTGGATTTTGCATTACGGGGAGATTCATGGCTCTCCAAAGCAGCGAAGCCTTTGCCAAGGTCCAGTGGTTTATTTTGGCGTTGCTTAACTGATGCAGCTGAACTTATTCCGAATACAACTTAGCTGCAAGCGGAGCCGAGGACAAGCGTGCTCAGCTCTTGCACCGACCACGGTTAAATCCTGCTGGCAGCAAGAGGGGCATGAGCCCATTCCCAGCCCGAGACACAGACCCTGCCCTCCAGCTGCATTCTTCAAGCCCTGCTTGAAAATATATGGCATCCTGCACCCTACCATTAAATACCAACCGAATGTGCTGGCCTTGTAAAGTAATCATCTGAGCAGGCGTTGTGAAACTCTGCAGCTCTTGGGGCTCCAAGGGTGATGAAGCCGTAGGTGATAATGTGCATTTTTATAGACTGGAGTCTGTAGAGGAGCAAGGAAGCCACACGACGAGCAAGTAAATATAGCCCAAAGCTCGCAGCTCGTGGAACCCATTCAAGAACCGAAGCATAATAGTAACACGGCAACAGGTCACTGGAGCACCGTTGGATGCGAAGATGTCAGATAGAGAGACAAATGAATCATCGTTACTATTATTTTCCTGGATTCTATTTTACTCCAGGGATTTGCCTCTTCACACTCATGTAGGAAACAGCCCCAGCCCCATTCTGCTTCTTTCAAGTGTAAGAACTAATCTGGCGTTTTTGTTCCGAGGGAAACAGATTTAAACGGATCCCACGTTATGAATGGCGATGCGGTGGGAGACAGGAGCAGCACCCTGCCGTGGCCATGGCCCATGTCTCTGTGGCTTGGCAGAAGCCCACCAGCCTCGTACGTGCTGTTCCTTCTGTCGCTGCAGTCCCCGGGGGAGCAGAGCTGCCGCTTTGGAGGCAGCACGTTTCCTGCAGCCTTCTGTGATCTCTTTTGTGTGAGGCCTCTGCGCAGTCTCAGGCTTCACTGAGGACTTCCCCGGCAACCTCCGTCTTGACACCTTCAGTGCTCCTGGCCCAGCCACAAAGAACTAGCGAGGAGCCTCGCTGACACGCATCTCTCCGTACACACCAGACCAGGGACCCAGAGAGCCCTCAGGGCTATGTCCATCAACACAAAGAAAAGCCCCATGTCAGCGAGAGCTGAGATGTTCTTGCTGGTCCTGCAGCCAGATTTGCCAGCTCAGTCGCCAAGCTCATGTTAAACAGAGGAGTAACAAGCACCGAAGTGACTCGGCTTCAAAGGGACACAGACGCCTCTTCTGCATATCAAAAACAAGGGGGAAAAAACAAACAAAAAAAAGAGATATGGATGCCAGACAAAAAGTTCATCTGTCTTTCTGCTACAGGCACATCCGTCGTATTGACTTTGGCAACCCTTCATCAACCTGTGAGAGCTGCGGTATTGAGTAGAACGGGCTCTTGGGTGGTAGAGGGCATTAGCCCTGCACTTGGTGGCTTCACAAGCAAAGCAGCTGCTAGCCGTCCCCTTCCCTGAAGAAGCAGCTCCATCCCAACACTGCCCATGGAAGGGGGAGACTGGGAAAAGAGGGCGGCCAGAGGCAGTGCCCAGGGCTTTCAGAACGAGCCCTGTGTCAGAGCATGGGCTGTGGCACAATCCTGTGCCGCGGCGTGTGCCCTTCTATGCCCATGGTGCCTCAGAGGTTCTCTCTTCCTCCAGACCCCACCAGTTCACCTCTGAACATGCGTCCACACGCTTGTCCCCAGGAGACACCTGCATTTCTAAACTCTTTTCACCACTTGTCTCCTGTGCAAGGACCATCGGCGCAGGGAATGGGTAATGCCAGTAGCGATGGCAGGGATTTGCAAGGTGGACACGAGGAGCTGGACAAAGAACCAGTTTCCATCTGTCACGTGGCCGTGTCTCACTGCCAGGGCAATGGACCTCAACCATCGGAATCCCCGCTACCACTCAAGTCTTCACTAGTACTTCCGGGCTGTTTTGCAGGACAAGACACAGCTCGTCCTGACCCTGACTGCAGGAAAGGATTCCCAAGACACGATATAACCCATAAACCACGCAGCAGGTACAAAAGCCCTCTTCAAAGTGGCGCTGCCAATGACAGGCTGAGCTACACGCAGCGAGGTGAAGGCAACAGGATTTCCGAAGGCTACCTGGGTTTGCTGGCCCGTGAAACCAGTGCTCAGCTCTGCCCGAATATTTATTGCCCGCATTGCTGCGCTCAGCATTAGCATGTCAAAGATTCCGGATGAGCTCTGGAGTACACAACGATGGAGGTGAATGGCCAAAGGTGAGGTTTGCTGCTGTTCCGTAACGCTGTAGGCGTTTTTCTGGAAGAGACTGGGAAAGGAAAGCAGAGAGCGAAATTCCAGGGAAAACTATTTCCATACTGGAGGCTTCAGTCAGCCTGCAAAAGCCTTGGAAAACAGGACAGAAAAGTTACAGCAAGATCACAAACTGCAGATCAACAAACTTGGATTTTCCTAGTCCTCAGGGTCATTGCCAGATAATAAACGTGTATTATGCTGGAATTTAAAACTGGTGCTTAAATTATCTGCAAGAACTCATCTTGTAACAATGCAGGTGTGTGAATTCTTTATAAATTGTGGGTTATATCTTACGCCTTTCATTAGAAAACAAAAAAGTCACCACAGGACTGAAAAAAAAAATAAACTATAAACAACGGTGAAATTAAAAAGGAAAGATTTTGCCCGAGCAGAGGCAAGGGCAGGAGGATACCATTTTAAAGACATTTTTAATTTATCTCCGTGTTTGATTTTATTTACTAACCACCTTCTATGATGAAAAGCCAAGTACCTCTTCCAGCAGTATTCCGAAATGGAAGCTGCAGCTCCAGCCAAGGGCTAGGAAGCCCTACGGTGCCGAGCCCCGGCTGCAAGGTCTCACCTGCGCAGGGCTCCCGGCGGGTACTGGGTCCAGTCGTCTCGTGTACGTTGGTGCAGCTGGTACAGCCAATTTCCCTGGAGAAATCAATAGGGAGCGTTGTTATGTTTCCAGGCCAACGCGGGTAGTGGAAAGGCCAGGGTGAAGCTGGACAGGCAGCGATGCCCTTCGCCAGTCAAACAGCCTGCGATGGCTTCGGTGGCAGCCCGAGCTGCTTCCCGGGCACAACCTTCACCGCTTTGCGCCCCCGAGAACACGAGCTCGCTACGTGCCCGCTCCACAAGCTCAGAGCTTCGCTCCCAATCTCTTCACAGCAACGACACGGAGAAGTGATTCTGCTCCCGGCCCAACCCCGACGGCGCGGGGAAATGTGCTCTCAGCCCCAGCGGCTACAGCCACTCTGCTTTATGCAAAAATGTGACATTTGGAGCTCCAAGCGTATACAACGAGAAGACCTGAAGCGGTGCAACACAACGGCTCTGAATATAGAACTACGCTCAAATTCTAGAGAAAAGCTAGATTTAATTTAATTCAAACCCTGCAGCCTGTTTTCTCCGTGCAAGACGGAACCAAGGCTTGTAAATATCTATTATTACTATTATTACGATTATCTGCAACTGCCAGAGGCCAGCTATAGCACATGGAGAAGCCACGAACCTGTGGTGTCCTAGGTCCCAGCTAGAGCTCTGAAAAGCATCCTTAACTTCCAACAGCCACCCTCCCTTCGCAGGCAGGTCCGTGCAGGTCACTCGGGGATTAAAGGGCATCTCAGCTGTGGCAAAGGGAAAACTCCAGAACACACACACACACAAAAAATTCAAACCAGGCAATGCAGAGGAAGGGACCAGCCTTCTGTCCCACTCCGGCTCCACGCTCAGCTGCCAAAAAATACCGAATTTGACCTCGAACCCTGTTTGAAGCCCCATGTCATTATTACAGCCCCTATTGTATGGCTCCATCACAGAGAGATGAGATTTTCCTGTTTCGTCCAGTCTCCGTGAGTATTGGCAAAACTCCTACGCAAGCCTAGTGCTAAACGCTCTTCAAGCCCAAGAACTTGGTTAGTGCAGTTTCCACCCTTGCAAGATTTTATCAGAAACGCTCTTAGATTAGTCGCTACAAAAGCAATGTCTTAATCGCAGCTGAAGGGGAAGAACCTGGAATGTGGACCGCGCTATCCCGTGGCATGTTATTTATTATTAATCTTACTAGCCCCTTTGCAAGCTTCAGACTGAACTCTGCCTTCCCAGAATGGCTCTCCAGGGCCTCGGCAGTACAATTGCTCCCAAGGGCTGAGCTATGCATTTATTATTATTATTATTATTATTGCTACGCAATTCAGACACGTTGGGTTGTCTGAACTGAATACTAGTAACTGCATTACAAATAAGCAAGAGGCCACGCTCGCCGCTTTCACTGTAACCACCCTGGCTGTAGTTTTTATTTTGGCAAGGAAAATAACGGACATTTTATAACTGAGAAAGCCAAGCAGAGTCATGGCGGTGGCCTCACTTCCCAGGAGCTTGATCCTGTTGGGAGAATGCTGGGGATGTCCTGCTGAATCACTAACCTGAGGAGTTCGTTCGCTTCCTTATTAGAGGGTGGGAGTGGCTTATCGTGAGAGAGAAATGATGAGCTGCCTGAGAAGACAAAAACTACAGCACGTCAAGGTGGAACGAGGGCTTGAACTGCTATATGCTCTGTCTTTTTTTAAGCCAAGAGAAGTGGTAAAACGGAGCTTTGCACAGAAGGTGTACAGCTGTCTGTGTGGAGCAGGTTAGAAAATGCACTTGCTCCCATGTTAATTCTCTTAATCTCGTTACTTTCTCTTTAACCAGCTTAAACTCATGATGTGTGGGTAAGGACAAAACCTCGGTCATTGCTATGTACTTAAGAAGGGACAGCAGTTCACATTCTAGATATGTGAATAATGTTTACCCACATTGGCATTTTACAGCTTGCATTTTCTTCCTGCTATGCTCAATAAAAACCACTGATTGCCCCCATAACCCGACTGCCATCTTTGCTGGGTGACGTTTACTTCAGGGTCCTGCTACCCACGGTCCGTGCCTGCACTTTTCCAGCATCGGATCCTGAAAAACTATACCTGTGAGACTTCAGCCACCTGGCTCTGACCTTTCCAGCCCATCAAGTCTCCATCTGGAAGACTTCTTATACTACTCCTACTGCTGATGCTTCTCTACCATCTATTACGGCTTATACCTTCCAAGCACATGGGTAACCAGGTCGGCTAATGCTCGTCTGCACTGAATTCCTGTCCAAACTTCACTACAGGTATTGAAACCTAAAAAGAGGAGAGAGACAGTTGTTATTTTATATACACTGGTGACACAGGTAGTTGGACAGCCCGAGAAGATGGGGTAAGGTGCCTGGCTCTGGAAGCTGGTCAATATAGGGGTCAGAAAGGAACCGCTTCCTGCATACTGCAGCTCACATCCCGTTTCCTGAGCCACATGCTCTTTAAGAAGCCAAATTGAAAACACGGCACGAATTACAGCACTATGGCAACTTCTGCTCTTCCAGGAAAATTTCTGGTGGCGACGGTCTCTGGAAAGCATGATGTCTCGCAAGATTTTGAAGCCCAGTGTCTCC
This sequence comes from Larus michahellis, assembly GCF_964199755.1. Lineage (NCBI taxonomy): Eukaryota > Metazoa > Chordata > Aves > Charadriiformes > Laridae > Larus > Larus michahellis. Next base: position 5,243,714 of record NC_133902.1, on the reverse strand, counting down.
GGGAAGACCTGCTTGGAGCCAGAATGGCCACTCAGAGCTACCAGGAAGGGTAGTTCAGAAGTTAAAACAGAACAACGATCTGAGGTCCCATCCATTTAGGTATCAGGAGCCTGGGAATTTTGGGTAAAATAAACATTATTAATGACTAAGGAGTGACATGAAAGGATAGGCTGAGAGATGGGGGAGGGCTGACAAATATGTTAATAAGCTTTTCCTAAAAACAAGAGTTTCCTTTTCATCACGCCTCGTGGAATCACAAATGGGCTCACATCGGTTGAACCATGCTTGTGTCTGGCGCACCTGCCTCAGTTCCCATGGGAGATCTCTGACCGTTTTGGGAATGCGAGACTCCCACTGCTCGTTCTGGGCTTTAAACTTTAGACTACACTGTCTGCGCTGTCTTCAGCTTCAAACATAGGCCAGGTCACGGCACTTTGCTTTCACCTGTCTCTGCCAAGGGCTCCAATCTGAACATGAGCCTCAGAAGGCTGCAGTCCATGTTCGGAGCAGGTCTGTGTGTTCAGAGAGGTCTCAGTTAGTGATGGGGTCAGAGACACGCTGTGGTGATACAGACAAATAAAAACCTCTCCGCCTCAAATAGAAGAATGTGCCCCAGTCAGGAAGGGAATCGTTCCTGCCACCCCAACTTGTGTTCTCTAAGCATTAGGAGACACTTGGCAATGAAAGCACACTAAGGAGCAAAGCAGTCCCGAGTCCTGTCATCTCACCCCATCTACAACCAGCCACAAATAATCCTGGGGTAATGGTGGCCTCAACTCTCACTTTCAGTCTCCTGCTGGACCACTCGCAAACACATCCACATACCTTACACACTGACAATCGCCACAGAGAATCCAGCTTTTCCCAACAAATAAATCGAAGCACCTGGAATATATTCTGAAGCGAGTTGAGAGAGCACAGCCTGTGAGCATCTAACAGCTTACTTCGGTAATGGAAACACCAAGTCCGGCAGTGAGAGACAGCAGGACTTCGGAATCACTTGTTCCTAAGGAGAATCTATTTTCTGAAAGGTGACAAGGGAGTTCGCAGACAATAACAGTTGCAAATGGCTGAACGCAGAAAATTCTGACAAAAATAAGAACTGTCTCATATCCTCTCCGACTGTAGGTCCTGACTGCTGGGCTGTTAATTTGTGCTGGCTCCCGGCGTTCGCTTCCCCTGGCAAAGGCACCGGCACAGCTCGGTGACCCGCTGAAGTCAAGCAGTGGAGCAGGGCACCCATTTTAACAGACGTATTTTTTACGAGTGGCTGTTTGGCTGAAGCTTCGAGCCATAGTTTGGCATAGCATGGCTTTGGGTTTTGTAGCAATCACAGTTCAAGCAAGGATTATGGGGACAGGTTTTTAAAGAGCCAACAGAGATACCTTGTTTGATCATTTGTTTAAAACCAAAACAAACATGAACTAAAGCAGCTGCAGTAACAGGTATCTTGGTACCCGCCGGGTATCTCCATAGCGCCCAAAGAACTGATTAACTCTGACAGCAAGGTCTCAGGAGATTCGTATCTCTTTATAGACAGAGGATGGGGCTGACGCTCATCCCGTGCAATTTTTGCTCACCGGTCTGTAAGGCAGGAAGGGTCTTTGCCTTTCCACATCCCAGGATTTAAGAGTCTATATCCCCATCAAGAAATTGCTGGGTGCTACCAGATGTGAAGGGTAATGTCCCACAAGCACACCTGACATTTTGATCCACGGAAAACAAAACACCACCTAAGCCCCTCACTTACTGCAGTTACTACAACACACGGACAGAAACTACCAACTTCATTTCTCAGCCAGGATCTGGTTTGGTGACGGGAAGATGGAAATGAGGTAGTCAGTCCCACACAGCTTTGAACGCCAACCTGTAACCAGCTCCTGTTACACGATAATTTCTATTTGTGTCACAAAGAGAGGTGGGGAGTCCGGAGAGATCACAGCTCCCCTGAGCAGGGCTAGACAACCAGGATTTCAGCCCTAGCCGGCACTACAGAACCAATCTGGTCCGATTGTTAATTAGTTCTATTATAATACTGTATATTACCTCTAGCTTGTGGTTGGAGGCTGTACAAACTCCTATCAAATACAGCTGTTGCCCCGAAGGGTTTTATAGCTAAAAAAGACGAGGCAAAAGGATAGAGAAAATAGATCAATGAAGGATTGGGAATCTGGATGGATAGACAGACATGAACTGCGTTACTCCAAGGTCACACAACCACCAAAGTTAAGTATTCAGAGTCCTGCTCTTTACACTTTAAGCATAATGGAGCCTGCATCCCTGGTGATGGCGAGATGTCCAGATAGCAAGACAGGGCTGGTTCCAGGAATTCCTTTGCAGAGGACAACCGAGGTGCAAATATTGAGTCTGGTGCTTTCTAAGTGAGCTACAGCAAACCCACGAAATAAAGTACAGTGGCGGCTTGAAAAAATTAGGAACTCTAGTTTGGCATTGCATGGGGTTATACTTTGTCCAGGAGCTAAAAGCTACCCAGAGCAAACAAATCATCAAACCAACATTGCTGTGCCTGTGACATTGCCACAAGGAAAGATCAGCCCAGCAGTAAATATCCAGGGCTGCAACACGATACTTAGGTGGGGAAAAGCAAAGTAGTTTGGATTACGCAAATGAGAACTTTTTCCCCATAAGGTTTCATCTACCCAGCTGGACACAAACATACCTGAGAGGCTTGAAGAGATTTAAATGGCCGTTTCTTTTATCTTCTTGTTTTCTTTGCTGACTCAGCGATTTTGATTGTTCTAGTGTTGCCACTTCCGTCCTGAGATAAAAGCAGCCTCTGTGAGAGTATTCCGGAATTTGATCTCAGCATCTTTGAAAGCTCTGTATGTAAATTGGATAGTGGCTGGAGCACAGCATCCACGGGGCTGAATCCCCCTGCAGTAAAGGCAGACCTCCACAGCCCTCTCTGGGCAGGCTAGAAAAATGAATGGTACCCAGGGATACAGTTTAGAATTTAGGAAGCCCTCCTCTACCACCGAGAGTGCTTATAATTAAATGTCACCGTGTCATTGCCTTGCATTCGGGTTTTGACAGGGAGTTACCATTTTTGCCCTCTTTTCCATAACTCAGCCCTGCCTGAAATTCCAACACAAACTTCATTTTCCCTAGCAGTGTCACTTGTCGGATGGTGACGTTGAGTCTCCTAACGAGCTCCTAATGCAGAGACATATTTGTTTCTTCTGTGTTCTTTCCTTGCCTTTGCACGGGGATGATTTCCTACTGTCTCTTCAATACTCTTTGTTTCAGGAACTGAGAGATCTCTTGCGCTCCTTTATCCCCAAGACAATCTTCTGAAAGGCATCCAAACGCATCTAAGTTACTTTAAAAAACAAAAAAGGAACTTGATGTATTTATGAAAAGAAGATTCTGACCAAATTTCCTTTGCTATCGGCGTAGGAGAATCAATGAACCATAGTATCTTTTTAAAAACCCCCCTAGGAGTCCTGCTTCCTAGCAGACTGCACAATCTGTTTAGGACGTAGATATTTGAAACATTACAAGAAACATCAGAAACAGAAAAAGATTTATTAGAAATTATTACACAGATTTTTGCATCATACATTTTAATAATGTTAATCTTTAAATATTAGCATGTCCAAACCTGGCAATGCCTAGTATATACATTCTAATGTGCTCTTTGTATAAATTAGATTACGATGTAACACCTGTACCCAGTAGAGAAAGCTAAAAGTACTTCACTGTTAGAGGTGATTATTCCATATGACAAACTCCAGCCTGGACCAACAACCAATAAAAACATTGTGTCCAGCACTGCCCAGTGGAACTTGGCACACGTGTAAGTTAAAAACGTAGAGACCATCAGTTGAGAAAAATGTTAATTGCGGTTCAGTTATAAGCTTGATTCTACACCATACTGGTGAGCGAGTCTACATGGCACTGGAGTTGGTAAAAACCAATATAGCCTAGCGTAGCAGAAGTTATTGCTGGGTTTAAAAACGTCTTAATGCTCAGTGCCCTGAGTCTTTTTAGGCAAAAGCCCTCTTCTGACAGGAAAATGCATAATCTCATCCCATACAGACCCTGCCGTTCACGAGATACACCAGGCGCAGCTCCGCAAACAGCTGCCCCCCCAGACCCTTCCTGCTGGAAGAGCCGGTACCACGAGCACAGAAAGATGAGGGAGGTACCAAAAAACTAATGAGCCAACGCTCAAATTTTTGTTGCTAAGGGAGGGGGAAAGTCAGAGAAGCAAAAAGGTATATTTTGACGAGTTCGAGGTCAGGACTCAAACAGGGAAGAACAAATCATTCTGCCAGCGTGCGCTTGGTTGGTTTGGACAGAAAACTTGCACGTAACTGGTTGTGCATACAAAGCAAGGAAAATCAGAGAGAAAACCTGTAAAAAACAACGTCAAATTACAAAAAGAAAACCTGCCAAAACTCAAAGGGAATGTGTTTCACTGAGAGGAAACCGGAGAACACGCGTAAGTCAAAAATCCCTCTGCTCAGAACAGCTGCCTTGCTGCAGCACAGGAAGAACCGGGAAATCTTTGTCCCCTTTGCGTTTCCTCGACTGTTGCAGGCACAGGAAGGGGAACCCGGCAAAGGCAGCAAGCTCTGCGCTCTCTTCCCTCCCCACATCCTGACGTCCCCCTCCAGGCTGCACTCTTAGGAGAAACGTCACTCGAGATGACAGTCAGCAAGGCCTCTCAAGCTGCCCACAAAGGCCCAGGTACGTATGTCCCATACATGCCCCTCTCCTCACACGCTGGACTTTTGCTCCATTCCGGCTCATTGCGTACCTTCAGAAACAGCTCATCAGCCTTTCCAGAAAACCTCCTTAGAGGGCTGACTCTGGGCTGGCCTCTCAACGCCTCTGTACCTTCCACAGCTATGAAACAATTTGTACCTTCTACGACTCGCCAGAAATTCTGGGAGTCAGATTGTATACTTTTCACACTTCAATCTCCTTTCCTAACAGCCACACCATGCGATAACCCCTCCGTGGAACTTCACTGAAATCCCCATCCTAACCATTCTTCTCACGTGCTCATCCAAAATAAATCGGCTATTTGGTTTCTCGTAGCCCGACAGACTACCCGAGTACACACGCATGAGCATGTGCAGGTGTGTTTGAGAGTGACTGTATGTTCAGGGAGCAGATGGCGACACGGTGAAGAGATTGCATCTGCCCACACCAAGGAAAGATCCGTTGCTCCTAAGAGGCAAAGTCAGAAAGGGCTGAGGCAGTTCAGGCAAACTGTTATCGATACAACACATTACACCATCACGTGCTCCATCCCAGGGCATTTTCAGGGGATTCTCAGAACTCGTATGAAGACTATCCCTACACCCTCTAGCTTAGCTTAACTAACAAACTCTCTCATTTTAAAGGCAGCTAGAACTTTAATTTTGCAGTTGAAATTTGAGATGTCTTACAAGGGCCTGTAGATTTTTCTGAAAATCAGGCTGCTCCGCAACATCTTGCGTGGGACAAGTTTGAATTAATATTCAAATTTTAAGGCAGCGTGAAAAAGCAACAGTAATTCCTAAAAATCCAGGTCTAGAAATGTAACTGTGCAAGGTTCAAAAGGAAGAAAAAATACACAATATCATAGCAGTTAAATGAACAAATAAACAATATTCTTGATCTCAGAAAATAACCTGGAAGAGCATCTCTCAATCTCAAAGTATCGTCATTTCAAAATGAGATGTTTTTTGGGTTTGAGGACTGAAAAGTAACATTGAGCAAATGGTGAAACTGAACATCATCTTCCCGACTGACAGACAGCTCCTTGTTCCAACTCCTAGATAAGTAAAAAAATTTTAAGAACATACCATTAGAATTAGGTAGAATTAGCGTTTGGTCTACGCTACTGGGGGGCATAGGAGAATACACTGCAAAGATAACGACAGAAACGTTGGTTTGCAAAAATCATTTGGAAGAAAAAGCTGCTAGATCGGACAGAATGGTTTGTAAGGTTACAATAAGTCTTGGAGAAATGGATTAGAATAAACGTCAGAACAGTGCTTGAAGCAAGCGATCCTGACGCATCAGATAACATACATATGTAGCGTGCGTCTGACAGTCACACGGAACACACACTTCCAGTGACCACAGGGTTAAGATTATCCTTCTCTTTTAGACCAAGTGGAGCCCTCTGACTTTGACATGTTTACCAGACGCTGGGAATTAAAACAGTTTTTCTCAGCCCTGCAAGTGCCCAGTCCAAAGCCCACTGAGGAATATGGAATTTTCTGTGTTGACTTCACTACGCTTTGAACTCCAGCCCGTTGGAGAGAATTGGGATCTCTGCCAACGGATACCTCAAGGGAAAAGAGCCTGCTGCATCCACAAGGCAACGGAGCTCAGCAGCGTGACTGCCTTCCGACACAAACTCTGCTAGCAGCTATTTTTCTCTTCCATCTTATCACATAACAGGAGACTGGTATCGGAGAACACTTAGAGCAACTCATCCCGCGCTCTCCAGGGACGGGCAGAGTTAATTCAATTTAGAAAGCGCTCGCACTTGCAGAGAAATGACTCTGGCCAGCATTTGCAACTGCTTTCTCAGAGTATAGGATGACATAAAGAGTGCGTGGGCACTCTAAGTGCGTGCCACCGTCCTTTTTGATCACAGAGACTCTCAAAAGATTGAAATGAGACTTTCCTGGGGGTGACAGATTACAGTAAGTGTCAGACTGAAACTAAGAGCAAGCGATGCTTTTCTCCTCCTGCAAAACAGCCATACACTGCATTCCTCCAACTTCCCTTCCGTTCAATCTACTCGCTGACCTTGGCCACCGTCATCTATCCCTTAGTCCTGTATTTTGCTGTGAGAAAACCAATGTCTGAAATAGGTTGTTTACTAATTAAATACTATTAAAAAACCCCCAAACAACAAAGCACTGTGGGGAAGCCCGAGGCTGAGGTCAGCCACCTGCAAAGCCCCAGAAAACCTGAAACCAAGTTTCTTCTGTGAAATCGCTTGTTTCTGTTTCACGAGCCTTTTTTTTCCAGGAGTGAAGAGCAGCGAGCACACACTATCATTCTTTGTAAGAGAGAAATTACCCCTAGCTCCTACGATTAACACTCACAAAGCTTCAAAGTCTGGTCACAGGGTTAAACATGCTCACTAAACAACAACTTTCTTCTACCAGCACAACCTACAGCAGCTAGGCAGCCTCCCGTGAGCTCCTGTACAAAGCATGCTCTCCAAGACCTGCTCCTAGAACAAATTAAGCAGCCTGTTTGATCCTGCTACCCTCGGAGACAAACAGAAAATTGAACTTCATGAAGTGAAATAAGAGAAATGGTATAATGGAAATTAAACAGTACCTTTCAGACATTTTACTAACAGTATTATTGAGCTGGAAAGTTATCCTCTGGCGCCTTAGAGATTTCCATGACACAGAGAGGAGTTCCAGTTACACTCTCTGTAACTTGTGGAGTGAAGCTGCAACTTCCACTGGTACTAATATTGCTGTGCTCCTTTACAGGGTAGCATCACTTCCAACCATCTAACAGTGCCCTGTGGACTACGTTTTATTGGAAAGGGCACAAGCTGTCTCCGGATTTGTGCCTCTACGCAGCAACTACATATCTGTGCTGATTATACAGGATCAACACAGAAGCTGTTACTCCACTCAATGCACAAAAATATGAATTACTGAGATGTCACTGTATTGCTTAGAGAGTCATCACCTGATCACCGGCACCTTGCAGACTAACACTAGTAAATTGCATTTGCCATATTCCTATGGTAACTGTGCCTGCACAGTCAGCTGGGAAACCGGGCTCTGGCTTCCGGTAGTAATCAAGTAACGAAGTTGTAGTAATAAAGCTATTTTTTCCTCAAAGAGATTACTTCTGTTTGATCTGAAATGAAGTCCCAGCACTAAACAGGATCTTTTCGAGTTCTTTCACTAACTGGTGACGGAACAGAGTGTGGTTTCTAAGTTACAAATGATGCTGTTTATTATCCTGCTGGTTAAGCTATGACAAGCACACTAGGACAGTTACTGGGTCAGATGGTGAGGATAACTCAGGTTAAGGTTCTACACTTATGTGCATCTGTCACGATGTTTTATAAAATATGTGGAGGCAAGAAAACAACACGTATTTGGGATGAGTTAAGCACATTTTGGCAGGAAGAGCATTTTTGTGAGCTTTTGTATTAATCTCCCAGCCTCCCTTGAGTGCCAGCATAGTCCACATTGATTTAGAAATTCATTTTGTAGCAGATCTCCTGTTGGTGGAGTCTGGTTTGAGGCAAACATCGTTTAGTACAAGGGATCCTCTTCAGAAATTTCCCACACGTGTTCAAAAATGCTTCGCACTTTCCACCTGGGAATAAAATTACAGAAGAACTTGGTTTGTATAGATGGACGATGGATACTTGGTTGCAGTCCCAGATGTAATTAAAAATCATGGAAGAGCTTTCTTTCAAACTAAGAGCTTAGGTTGGTTGTGGAAGAGGAGCAAGTGGATTTTTAAAGTGATCGAGTGCATCTGTAGCATTCTTTGTTCTCTTCCCCACTTCTGTCCACCTCTTGCTCTGCATCTCAGGTCTCAAAGTACTTGTAAATCTGGGCGACGTACTGCATCACGCTCTGCCAGTCTGGCCGGTCTGTGTACATCATCTCACTGAGCTCCTGCATAGGACAGACACATTGTCAAACCTCAGTCAAGCATCACCACTGGGACATCCCTGGGTCCTCTGAGCAGCTGCGGCTATTGAACACTACTGCTGCTTTCATTCCAGAGCTCCTTAAAGCCACGTACAGTATAAAAGTCCATGGGAATGATCTACTAGTCTAGCACAATTCTGAAACTCGTTAACATACTAGCTAAAGAGCCATACGCATGTTACATTCTGAAAAGATTTCTTCCACCTGCAATCAAAGATCAGTTCTCTATATGACTTCATTTAAATTGCTGCTTCTCTGCACGTCTTTGGTTCTGTATTTAGCTCATGAACCCCTTAATATTTTTCCTTCATATTAAACTTATCCCTTCCTTGTCATCATATTGTTGATTTTAGAAAAGGCTTTTTAGACAGATTAACAAACAACTTATCCTTCTGTTTCTTAAAACACTAAACCAAAAGGAAAGAAAACGGTCTAACAGGGAAGTCTGTCCATGAAAACAGGAATCGTCTGGAATCAGCTTCCAAGAGGAGGACATAATCAATGCTCTCATTTCAATACTAGATGACCCTCCACAAGTTCCTTCAAATTATACTAATTCTAGGATTCTACAAATTCTTTCTGGAAGTTCTCCTAACACTGTGGACTTTCAGAGATGGTTGTGCAGCCTTCCCTATGTGAACATTTTCAGTGCAAGCGGACCGACTGGCCAGATGGCAACAAAGGATTTGGAACCGTGTATGCAGCAAACCTTCCCTTGCCAAAAGAAGGTTACTCACCAGGCTGGGTTTGATGCCTACGCTTTCAGCAGCTTGAAACGCTAATAGCAGATTTCTCTTCTGTAACAAGAAAACAAAAGTTGGAAAGGATTATCATCAAAGTATGATTCCGGAACCCTACACCTTGCATCCGGTTAACCAGTAAGTTTAAATGAGCAGGTATATTTGAAAGCTGAAAAACACTAGATGCAATACTTTCACATAGACACTTTTTTGTATTAGTAAAGTATACTCACAAACAAGTTCTTTGTCTTTGAATAGCTCACCTATTTGTGCTCAAACTACAGCCCTCTGTTTTTGACAAGTTATTGTGAAACTGATTGCAACTGGGCAAAAAAGCCCACTGAGGTTCTGTCTTTGTTGTGAGTGAAAGGTTTCTGAAGAGGTGTTAACTAATATAAGGCATTCCCGTACACGGTATAATTCTTACTGTAATAGAGACTAGCTGTCTGAAGTAAATCCAGGTTCTTCCCCTTTGTGAGGGTCTTAATAACATATTTGGAATGCACTGACGTGGTCTGACTTTTAGATACGTTGCTGTCCAAGTAGTTCCATGAATGATGGATCTGCCTCCTGATCCAGGGATGCTGTCTTCATGTTTACCCACAGCACTCACTGGATTCAGGCAACTTATCACTAACTCTTCATCCGGTAGTCCCTGCATTTCTCTCTGGGAGATCACTGCTGGTTGCCTTCCCCTTTTCATCCAGCCTGTTTGCTTTGTAAATTCTCAATGGACGCTTGTCTCTTACTGTTGCTCCCATCTACTTATTTTATATCAATCACAATCTTGCAACACCATGCAAGTGTCTCCACTGCATATCCACCAAAATGGATAACGTTCACTGTGAATTCTGCAAACGGTGTAGGAGCAGGTCAACAAAACTTACTTTGTCCTGGCTGTTGAGCTCCTGGTAAGGAATATGTGCAGGCAAATACGTGTGCAGGAGAGCGCAGAAGGCAAGCCCATCACTCCAGCTGCTGCTGAAGTTGGTAATATCAATATTCTGTAAGAGAAAACATGAACCACCCCTGAACAAAAAAAATATCTACACAACAAAAAAAAATATCTCCAAACAATAGATTTTTCATGCAGTCAATTAAACAAAAACCCAGAGTAGTAAAGGAACATAGGTTTACAATTTCCATTCTCCCCTTCTTTTTCATCTCAAGTAGAAAGATACCAAATAGGATGGCAAGTTTCAAAGTCCTGGATAAGGGATCATTAAAGAGTTAAATGTTTTTCACGCCAGGCCCCAAGCAGGAAGAGTCACTCCAATGCTTTCTGGAACGTGAGAAATACAAATTGCTGCAGCTGCAATTTTCCTGGGCTGGCAAGAGGAAGGACTTTATCTGGTCCCTTTCAATTACAGAATGACAGAAATATGATTTCTCCAGCACCTACAACAGAATTCATCGATATTTCAAAACGGTGTTTTGTGATTGATTTCGTGCTTCCTTGTCTCAGGATGTGCAACAGGGGGGATTTGTAGAACGATGAGGCAGTGCAATCAGTGTGTTTGACCACTGTTATCCTCCTGATATTACACAGCAGATACATGCTTTAACGAGGTGTAATTAACAATTATGATTTGATTCAGCCCCTTATCCAAAGTGACATCAAACTGTTGAAATACCAACGCAGTCCTCCAGCCCTCAATAAAGAACGCGCTTACTTGAATGTGAGAGGGAGGCTCAAACTTGGCACGAGCGACAGCCGAACGGGCAGCTTTCCAAGAGCCGGGCAGGTGTGCCCGCTTTGCAGTCATTTGCATGAACGCATGTCTGCATTCTCATATTCTTTATCAATGCAGCATCACAGAGCACTTAAAAAGGCAGATAAAGAATGGGAAGTCTGAGATACGGAATTTATCTACCCTAATTCACAAAATAAGTAGTTGAGGAGCGAACAGAGGTTTCCTGGTGCTCACTCTCCTACTACCGTAGTCACTGACAAATAAATGTGGCTGCGTTGCTGATAACAAGGACAGTACAAGATCCTTATAGGACAGAAACAAACAGAAACCTTTAAACCTTGTCTTCACGCATTTCCTAACATGACAACAAGGCTGCATTTGCTCGAGGAAGCAATGTTTCAGGGGGCACAGATATATTAATAAACACCCAACTGAAACCTAGAAAAAAATCTCTGACTAGAAGAATCTCTTGACTTGTCTGCAGCAACCCCCACCACTGCCCGCTCCAGCAGGAGGGCAGTGAAAAGCAAACGTATTGAAAGAAACAGTCTAATACGGTTGCAAGTTTAAATGGTCAAAAAACATCTTCCTTCCTCTTGTTGCTAAACGGTGATTCTTTGCTAGTCACATAACTTATTACAAGAGCGCACCCAGGTGCACAGAAGCAGCCCGCTTTCCCTAGCGAAGTCCAGAACGTGCTACGTTCAACAGGTGGATTAGAGTGATTACAGAAACTGGTATTTTAAAATCAGCCCGTCTGTAAAGCACTCATTTAAAATACAAAGATTACTGGGGCTACAGAGCACGCTCGGGGTTCTTCACAGGGATTCTCTCGCGAGGCACAGCTGGAGTGAAACATACGCTTGTGGCCCAGTTCCGATCCTGTGAACAAGGTGACCTTTCCAATGCTCTTGTTTGCGCAGACTGGCCATACCAGCACACGAAGGAATTCTCCTGGCTAAGTTTTGCTGCTGTAGTAGCAGCTGCAGTCCCAAATACCAGCTAAGAACAAAACAGTGAACTAAGTGACATCGCTTAGAAAAGCAACAGCTCCGGGACACGATGGTGCTGCACCATCTCTGCACCAGGGCAGGTGTGGAGCTACCCTCAAATCATCCTCCTGTGTGCTGAACTTCCACTCAGACTCTCTCCGCCACTTCATTTTCCTTATTTAGCTACTTTCCGGTTTCTTTCAAGATCCCCCAAAAGACAAAGCTTCTACTGCATCTCTCATACAAAAGCTAATGCAGACGCACTAAAACCCAGACGGGAAGTACTTTAGCATACGCTCTTCACTTACGATGCCTCACTGATTAGTTGTCCAACCTGGATTTTGTCCAGTCAGACAGGATTTCAGATTAGTAATAAACATCCATAACCAAACATGACTCAAATTGAAGCAGTACAGAATTCTTCAGGTTAAAACACTCCGGCTGTAATAAATCTACGAGTCTAATGGGCTCAGAAAGCAGGCCAGCAGCAGCAGACACTACCGCACTGCACCAGCCATCGCTGTATTGTATTTTGCTCTATTAACATCTGTCAACGGAGATAAAAGAAAAGCAACCAAGTGTCTGAATACCATCACGAGAAAAAAATAATATTTTGCTCTGAAAGCTGTTTGGCTTTGCCCAATGCATGAAGCTGCACCACGGATGTCTAACTTTGTGGTACGGAACAGGCTGAAGCTGGATTACTCTGCTGTCTTCACGTCTCAGATAAACAAGTTACGATTTATCAATCTGCAGTTAGAGGGAAAGGACTGACTGCCAAATTACAGAGGTATTCTTACTGAGGCCAATATATTGTATCAGCAAATAGCCTACCATCAAATGCCAATATTCTCATTTGATATGATAGAAATGGAAAATGGAGGTTGTTCCCCGTCCCCTCCCGCCCCGCTAAAGGCCATGGAAACAGGAACAAACAAAGCCTTCATTAAGCAACAGGACCAGACAAAAAGGCAAGTCATGTTAGTGCATTCTATCCTAGGAACTTATATCCTATCGTCATTTTCATGATGCTATTACGAGAGACGTTGGAGATACAAAACTTCCTTTCACCAGCGCAGCATCAGTTTGATAATTTCACTTGTCTGTGTAGTTTTAACTAAACGTAAAAATCTTCTCCTCCTCCCATCTAACAATATCTAGACTTACAATAAGTGCTAATGTCTACAACAAAATCAGCACTAGGTCCAAAAATCCTCAACTCTCCAACTGCATTGTCCAGCCAGTGATCTTCGGTAACTCTTGGATCCACGTCTTACGTACAAGCAAAAGTTCAAGGATGGGGTTCTGCTGACAATATTTAAACCACATATAAAATCTACCACAAAGTGGTATGTCATGATCAACAGAGGAAGTGAACTCAAATCCGAATTTTTGTCCTAAATGCAAACCCAAAATGAATGTTCAAAGGTTCAGCTCAACTGTTCAGTTAATAGTACAAGCACAAGCACTTAGACATACTCCAAACTACTTAGTTGCCATTTTCACATCTAACAAGCATCAGTGAATTGTGGTTTTTTTCCCCTAAACAAATGCATTTCCATTTCATACATGGTATAAACCTCTCTCTGGTATTTCATCTTGGATTCTGTGTTAACTACTTTTCAATTTGAGATATAAGGACATGGTAAATGAAAAGTGATCTTCTGTGTTTTGCTACACTGCAGCTTTACTTGTAACACCTCCCCCACCACACCACACCACGAGGAATTAAGTCAAAATAGAAGCACACGGATTTCTCGGAAGATCTCTGGCTCCACTGAAGCCAGGGGGGAAAGAAAAAAAAAAAAAAAAAGGAAAACAATTTAGGGAATGAACACCTTGGAAACTATTCACTTCTCTTGATTATTTTGGCAGTGGAACCTGTCTCAGTCTTTCTGCCACACCTCTCTGTTCCTCAACACACAGTGCATGAAGATGTGGGCGCTATTTGTGTGCGTGGTGGTTGTTACTGTACGCTTCCAAACCACAGGATGGAGAGTTTGGTGATTTCTCTGTCTCCTGGTGCGCCTACAGCAGAACCCCCACCCCAAGCTCTGAAAAACTGCATGTGGCTTCTCACGAGAGACCTAGAAGTTAAGCTATGCAGGATGGCACCCTTTAGGAGGAAGATGCGCCATCAGAGCGCATGCAAAATGAATGGAGGGAGAAAGATGATGATGAAATAGGGACACAGCAGATCAAACCGAGTTGTAGTGCTCATTAGGCAGGGTGAAAAAATTGCCATCTTACGGCCACAGTACGTCTCATGGTCACTAGTACCCCAATGTCTATCTTTAGCATGTCATCAGTGGATCCATGCTGCTAGAGACATCTGCACCGGAGATCAACCCCAGCCCATGGGTGAAGGTGTCCCGAGCAGCTTAGGCCTGCAGCACCCAGGGTTACCAGCTTCCTTTGGAGCAGACATGTCATATCCATATCATTCAACAACTTGACCTGGGTCTTCCATGGTGCTGCGAAGAAAATAACTGGGGAGATGGGGGTGGTGTGTTGAAAATCTCGAAAGAACATGAGAGTCAGGCCAAAAGAGGAGTGTTTTTATAGCATGATGACATAACCACCTTTACATACCCTGCGTGGAGCAGCAAAAAGCAGCATGGAAAGATGTGAGGGTACAAAGCCCACTGGGATAGTGGTAGAGTACTGCGTAGAGCATCGAGGTGTTCAGACTAACCTTTTCCAGTGTAGTTCCCAGGCTTCTTGTCAGTGAAAATAGCTCGTTCACTATACATGCACTGGGAATATTCAAGAGACTGGGATCTGGAACCACACCAGGGAGCTCAGTTATCTGAAGGTACCGTAGTACCCAGCATGGTTCGTTTCTATCAATTTTGAAGTACCTAACATTAAGTAAAAAAAAAAAAAAAGTATCCCGGCAATGTTATTTAGAGAGCAGATGTATTATCTATGATACTAGTGGCAGGCCAAGTCTAAAAGACAGTGAACACCTGCAAGTCATTAACCTTAGCCCCCCACCCCAGGAACAGGACCTTTGCTTGCAGATAACAGAGCACTATGAGAGCCACGGTAAAGACACACAGGGAAATCTGTGTGATCTGTTCTCACTAAAAACAATTTCTTGTTTATCTGAAGAAAAAACAACCACCCCATTAGATTTTGCTAGATCTTTGACTCCAAGGTCTTCAGTAAAAAGCAACAATGACATCACACGCTCTGCATTACAGCCTGAGTACGTTAAAATACTGACACAAGATATTCCCGCTACGCAGATATTACTGTGCTCACAGCTCTCTGAGTCATAATTTTCTCTATAAGACCCAGAATTATAAATTATAGACACGAATCAGCTTGAAGCTAGCCTGGAACTCCGTGGAAGAAAGCCTGCAATAAATATGACCTCAGCATCATTCCTCCCACCCTCCTCTCTCGGCTTACAACAAACCCTCCTGCCTCTCAGAAGTCATTGGTACAGAACGGCACACCAGGAACATGCCAGAGTGGCTAATTATTGCCACATACAGAGTATGTTGCCCATACAGAATACAAACTTAAATCCTGAAGTCAAAACTAGTTAAGGTAAATATACTGATTAAACCAAAGGGAACTGCCTTGTTTTTAATAGCAGCTCCCCCTTAACTGGCTCAGCTTTCTCAATCCTTCCTGCTTATCACTAACCGGAGACTCACATCTCCTCCACAGACCAAAAAGTCTTACAGCTCAGTGTTTTTACGTGGTTATATTTAAACACAGATATCTGAACAGGAACCTCCTTTTCATGAGACACATCTCCGCAAATCTGAACTCTGACCTTTCTAATTAACGTAAAAATCTGACCAAGGTACCTTGAAAGGCAACTTCCAAAGATTACCCACACCCACCCATCTTTAACAATAGCTGCATGAAACTGCAAATCTAATTTGGATTTATTACACCCTAATTGGTTGGGGACATGTTAGCGGGCTTCAGCCAAAGAGGTTCTATCAAAGGAAGCTTCGAGCTCTGGATAGGCAAGTTCTAAATACTTAAGAAGCAATAAAAGTGAAGAAAGGCTCCTTCTAGCATGACCTAACCTTCTGAGCAAACAGAACACTCCAGGCTCATCTAAAATGCTCCAGCAAAGATACGAAACATCTGGGCAATCTACTGGAAATAGGGGTGAATTGGAAGTGTGGTCAGGTCCAGTTAACACGGATGAATGGCATGAATGCCTAAAATTAAAGACTGCCTGGATTTTTCTGTAATTACAGGGTGCGCCCAGATGACTTGGACAATTGCACACAGCTATTTTCAATGGGTAGCTGCAAGTCTAAAGTGATTTGCATATCGCATTTAGTTAAGCTACTACCAGGAACCTTTCTGAATTCTCTTAGAAATCTTTTTCTCTTAAATGGAACACACAATAAAGTAATGCCTCTTGATTTAAAAAAAAAAATAAAATCCAGAATAACTTGTGGAACAGCAATACTGTTTATTGTATAGAGATTAAGTGGCCAGCCAAGATTGGGAAGGAAGCCAAATGACCTCCTATCCTCCAGGCTGTATTAATATCCCTAGTTCAAATGGTTCAGGCAGCTGCAGTCTCCATAAGAACTGTTTTAACCTTTCTTTGAAACTTTCTGTTTCTGTCCCCATCATTCGTATTCCTAATGCTTCTACCAGCCACGTCAGACAGGCATGCATCTTATTGCTGAGTACATCTGTATGAAACAACATAGCTCCCATAACATAAAGTGCTAGGTGAAAATGCTGTTAAAGTATGTAATTACAGCACAGTGAAATGCTAAGGAACTGGTGCCAGCTCTTTAAAGGTTATCCCATTTACTACATCCCTTTTTACAAAGGAACACCATTTCCCATCACATTGCTAGGTCCTGTTTGCTCCTTGCTCCACTGCTGCCACAGGCGTTGCCTTGGGTTTATCATTTATCATTTGCTTCCGTAAGTGTGAATTAATGAGCCTTCTTAGCATAGACAGGACATTGGAAAGAGAGTTTATGACCATATTTTTTTCGCAAAAGCATCAAACATCAGTTGACTACAGTAGTCTCACGGAGCAGGGACATTTAAAAAGAGAAAATTTAACACAAACTTATCGTCATGCACCCTACACAAAGATTTTTTGGCTACCAACTGTTTTAGTCTCTCAAATGCCAGTGATCTGAAAAGATACCAAAAAGCCAGGCACGTCCAATTTTCTTCATTACCTTTCCTAGTTGAGACTGGCAAGAATAGGTAGCATGATGCTCTCAAGCTCTGTGCTCAAAACAAGCTCATCTGACAGGAGATGTCTCAGAGACATCATTCAGAGTAAATTGTAAAGCCATTCTAAAACGGTCTGTGCACTTTTTAAGCTCAGCGCTTTCTTCATGAGGTATTGAGGAGATCAATGACCTGTAGAAGGCAGCTCAGTTCTGGTATTTTGATTACAAAGAAGACGTGGCGCTGCTATAGCTAAGGTTTTCGTAAGAATAAAAAAATGAAAGTAATACCAAAAGGGAGATATTTCAGGTAATATGTGATAAAGTAATTACTTGACCTCTCATTTCCTCTGCTTGCAAGGTGAAAACCCGTTACTACTGACACTGAAATCATCACTGTAACTAGACATATGAGTAACCTCCCTAACGAGCCAAATAGCATCCATTCGTGCCCATCAGATCTATTGCTCCCAGCGCTGTGTGGACTGGCAAACATTTCGCTATACTTTGTTCACATTTTTTAGCTTTTACTTCCATTTTAATATATAAAGACTGACTTTTAAAATGAAAACAAATGCTGGTAAACAAGGCTTGAGAGTAGTTGCTGGCACAGTGCGCCTAACACGCAGTGAATGCACTGAACCTTTCCTAGCAAGTAATAGTTGTTTTGAACACAAATTACCCCACGACAACATTCTCATTCTTAAAAGTCACCTACTTCAAAGGCTCCACTAAAGGCTAGTAAAGTAACAGGGGTTTGTACATATTCCTTATTTTGGGTCTTTGCACACCAGTTGCCACTTGAATGGGGAGGGGCGGGGGTGACATGTAATGCTGAGTTCACAGGGAGCTGATTTTTTTATTACACAAACATACAGGACCAAATGAGAGCTGGTATAAGCAGAAGCAATTTCATGGACATCTCTGGGCCATTTCAGAGATGAGATAATGGTGACAAAAGATATACATCAATTGTGACGGGTACTTCTGTAATTTACACCACTGTCCCATTCAGTGAGTGGGCAAAACAAGTATTAGTTGTACCTGGAGAGGCAGAGGCAGACTACACAGCAAGACCGGGAACTAACAAGTTCTCCTCATTGTAAGAATCCCATTAGATATTGATGAGTTCTTATTTTTGCTGTGCATCTCTTTTCTGCTCTTCAGGGTAAATGGTATTTGTTACACCCACCTGCTGACAGCCAGCTCCCCGTTTGCTACACAGCTAACACTCCCGTCCACCTCCTCACCCACTCGTATAAACGGCACCACTGCTGAATGCCACAGAGAGAAACGGCCCGGGCTGCGTTCTTTCATTCCCAAGGCTGCAGGAGCGAAGATGCAGCAGCGCAGCTCCAAGGACCACACAGATACTCTGGGGAAGGAGGGAGGGAGAGGGGGGGAGGAACCAGCTCCCCTCTGTGTCCAAGGCAGCAGCACAGCTACTTCCTGCCTGGAGCCCTGCTGCAGAATTGCTAATGACCACGCTGGCTGCTCCCACAGCTATTTCTAATTATCCCTATTGAGAATTCCGAGATTAGCCATGTCCCGGAATTCCTGGGCGGTGGGGCAGGCTGCAGACTGCAGGAGGCTCACAGCAAAGGATGGAGACAAGGTGGGGAGAGGTCTCAACAGCAAAGGATGTTCATGGAACAGGCAGCAGGGCTCAGCGTTTTCCCAGTTAAACTCACAGTTTGGAGCTGCTCCAGCTGGTGGCAAATCAATTCAGTGTTTTCACTGATTGTCATTGCATCCAGGCAACACAAGGAAAGCGTCTTGGACTTTGGGATGGATAGAATGTAAATGCTATTTTTAAAATTACCCAGCAGGATAGAAAGTTACGCATGAGAGCCCTGCATGGGCGTTTATTTTATCCCTCCAATCAAGAGACTTGTATTTGTTTACAGGATAAAGCCCCCTATGTGAAAAAAGGTAGAGCTTGGCTCAAGTTATTTGGCTACACTGGAGAAGCACGTTTAAGCATTGGCATCGCTGTGAAGGGGCCTTGCACATTGGTAAATCAACCTGATTATTCCCAACACGCCATGATTTGGCTGCTGCATTTATTTTCCAGACCCGACCCTGGGTCCATAGAAACTGCATGTACACATTCAGCTATAAGTGTTTTTATTTAGAAAAAGAAAACATTTATTCTGGAAAAAAAATTGGGAATATCTTGAAGTTTTAAGCCCGTATTTTCACTACTTAAGAACTCTGAACACTGCCCTTTTTATCAGAGCATCTTTCCAAATATTACTGAAATTCATCATCATCCAATGATACGATATGATGATCTATATTTTAACAACTAAGGAAATTAAGGCAATGGTATTATGCAAGACTTGCCAAGGTCACCAAGATGGTCCAAAGCAGATTTGGGCGCACAATTCCTCACCAACTTATTGTCAATTTCCATTTAAACACAGGATAATCCCTCGTGCTTCAATAGCTATTACCAAGAATCCCCTCAACTTTTGCATAGACAGGAAAAGTCTCTCTGAAGTCAACATCCTCCTCTTTGGCAAAACTCGGAGAAAAATGAAGAGAGCCAGAAATGTCACCCGTTTCTCAGAAACTCACAGAAAATACTAATAACTTCCTGGAAAAACCCCATTGCACATAAATCTTACTTCTAAATGTCAAAATGCTACAAGTACTGTCGATGCAGAGCTCTTAGTAAGCATGTACACCCTCTTGTAACAAGGATACACTAGCATATGGTACTTCAGGGTAAGTGTCATTGCTCGCCAGAGGAGAACTTTATTGCATCAACGGTATTGGTAAATATTAAGACAGAGAGCTTTTTCCTGCTTGCTCAGCAGGCTCTGGCCATCAGCCTCTAATCTCAGGCGCACACGTCGGTGCGGCAGAAGGGAAATCTTCCCAGTCCTCCCCAGAAGAGAGAGACTCTGCCGTGAATGCTGCTCGGAATGAATGGATGGCTGCCATTTAAATCCGGAGGGGTTTTCTCCAGTGTTTTTCTTCACCCACATCACACAAACCGGGACTTAGGTTTGCTGATGATCTCCAGCACACGAGATCACAGTGCTGTGGGAATCCAGCCTTTCCTGACTCCACATAAACCGTGGGTAACAGCAGATGGGATTTACCTCCTATCCTTGTTGCTTGACAGACCTCACTGGGAAAGGTGGCTGGAAAACGCGTGCATCCACTCCCCCGCATTACTGCTGAATTACAGAACACCGCCGCGTACCTAGTTCGCATGGCTAGTGAAATATTTAGATAGAAACCTGATTAATGTTGATATACCAAGAGAAAGACTGATACGATTTGGAAACATATTGAAACAGTTTTATGCTATTTGTTGACACAAACACAAGAAGTATCCTAGAAAAGGCTAAAAGAATCACAGCCGTACCCAGGCGCGGATCTTGCGATTAAGAAATAACTGGGTTATTTTCTGCATTTCTTTAGGACAGTGCACAGCTGTGCTGGGATTCTCAAGGCTTTAAAACTAAGCTCCATTGTATTAGTGTCAAAGGAAGCGTCTGACCCGTTGTTTCATGAGCCAAGTCCCAGGAATGGTATTCCGCCCAGGTTCAGAGGGTTGATCCCTGGTTTCTGTCCCAACCAGCTCTTTGATTCTCCACCAGCACTGCCAGCCTGAGCACCAGCCCCGAGGGCCGGGGCAGCATTCGCAGCGCAGTCTCTGCTCACGCTCTGCGGTCCAAGGCGGTGCATAACTGAAGCGTAAGTAAGGCGAAATGCTCAGTTGAGACTTAAAGATCGAGACAGTAGTCGCTTAAGCAGAAATATAATGTCAACTACCCATGCTGATGACGTACAAAGAAATAACAGACTTCTTATTTCTAAATATAACCCTTAGCTTCCAGAATAAGGAAGAAACGGTCAAACCCAGACATGCTAATGCACAACCGGCCATGAAGGAGCAGGTCCCCACAACCTGCAGCCCCAGGAATGCACCACCCACTTGATGCATCGGCAGCCCAAAGCCAGTCATCCCGGCTGGCCGCGCTACAGCAGGGAGAGTCCACCTCCCTAAGGAGAATGCATTGGCCCCACGGCCATTTGACCAAAGGGAATACGTTATGCCCTCATCAGCCTATCTGCATTTGTACATCTTTGGGCCACGCTTAATCTGTGCTGGATCTCATCCAGCCAGAAAACGAGTAAAAAAAAAAAAATAAATATGAGAAAGCAGGGGATAGTGTCATGGAATAGAGCTCGAAAACAAAGAGGATATGGAGGAAATACCGTCTACTGCAAAAAGAAAAGGAATGCAAATTCCTGTGAGAAAAAGAAAGCCACAAATTCATAAACAAAAAAAGCTAGTATTAGTCTGAGTTTAAACCTAATACAAAAGGGTGAAAAGCTTTATATTGTATCCACTGCCAAACCACCAGTCGACCAGTCTCTTGCTATAATTACTTGACAAACAGCAAATACTGCAACAGCCTTTATTTTTCTCCCCAAGTTTTTGCATCTTTGCTACGTGAAGAACGCAGTACGATGCAGACACACCAGCTCTTACAGTCTGATGTACCAGTTTTATGCTTCTAGTAGTAAAAGCGTTCAGAATTACATTTAATGACTTTTAGGTTATGTTCGGAAGTAATTTGTTTCCAATTTCTGTCTCTCAAGGTTGGAATAGTCATAATAGTGGGAATACTTCAAGGTAGGCTTTTTTTTTTTTCCTTTTTGAATAGCTGAGGCAGAATACAGGAAAGAAGCTTTTATTAATATATATTATTAGTATATACAGCAAAGTTTAAGTACTTAGACTCCTCTTAATGTCCATCTATATATCTGGAAACTATGCAGGCTGCAGTCTCCATCGGGATATTTCGTCAGAGCCCTAAATCTATTTGTGTTTTAAGAAAAGGAAGCTTCAAAAAACAACTCACAACTTTTGAGGCAAATATTCAGAGTGGTTGGGCATACAGATATTTGTATTTTGCTAATTTAGACTAAACAATACAATGTCAGGTAGTATCGCCCTAAAAATAGTTCCTACATACTCCTCAGCACGCTTTCTAAAACTGCACAGTGTTCTGGGACCTGCTGCAAAGTCAGACAACCCCAAATAAGGCATGGAAACAAATAAATCATTTTCTTCCAGCTTTGCTCACAGTTGCTAGCATGTTTTATGCAGAATAATTAAAAGGAATTCTTTTCTCCAGGAACTACTTGTACAACGTGAAAGCTACGTAAAGATTGCTGCGGTTAGTACTGTCTCCGTGCTGTTGAGATTCCTCCAGACGGTATGAAATCAGACCTGGGGCTGGTCCCGCAAATACCAGTAAGACCGATACCATTTTATCCACCATCTCATACTGGTGTCAGTGCTAACAGGGAGCACTGCCTCTTCTCCTGAAGACGCCCACTGCCTTTATCCATAAGCTGGCGTACTGACACTGTCATAGTCAGGGAGATGATATAAAGCAATGCTTTGAATGCACTGGTCGGGAATATATGAAATATAAAAATTTTCAGAGGTATACCTGCCATTTTGCTTTGTCAGTTCTAGAACATTCCTCTTCTCCTCCTATTTAGCATTCCTCTACTTAAAACAACTGCACAGATAGCTTTACTGTAAAAGATGGTGGTTCTTCAACAAGTGGATCCCAAATGGGTCCTGCTAAACCAAACAGAAGTTTGATAAAAAGAATAACGGTGACTGTGCATGGGAGAAAAGAGTCTGTTCCAGATTCTCTTTTCCTCTGTGCCATAGGATGGATGTGTAGCGGTTGGAAAAATATGAAAACAGTTCTTTTAAGCGAGCCATATTCATTAACATGGTAGCAATTCCCTTCACTCTCTGGAGTGGGTATACGTGGCAGAAACAATAATCCTCAGTTCTAATGATCACGGGTTAAGTGCCTCTTGATGTTCCCTGTTTTCACAATACATCTGTGGATAGTAATAGACTTAATCTAGAGAGGTTTGGCCCCTTGACAAATGGTCTCCACAGAGAGCAAACAGAACCAGGGCACTTAAATAACACCACAGTCACTAATGATATGATTATGGAAGGTGATAATGGAACAAGAATGACTCTCAGCAGCTTCCAGGAGTTACAACTCATGGGAACAGAGCCTATTAGAAATGAGGCACCCAATTTCTACTTCACACTGGTGCTATGATGTACAATCTTTTTAAATAGATGAAAAACAACCCCACAAGACAACAGACAAAAAGCTATTTTAACATAAATAACTTACTCTCAGCAGGCTTTGTGGTTTAAAGGACTTGTGGTAATTGAGTTCCAGAGCTACAAAAGCAGTTCTCAAGTCTGGTCATCTCATCGCCCTACATTATACACCGTGATGTCAACAAATTCTGAGAGGCGGAAGGTACAGTCTGTGTATGTCTGGCGAAAGAGATCATGTGCCAGTGCACAATTCTTATAGGGAACCATATAATAGATAAGGTTGGTTTTCTTAAACTGGAGATTTTCCTCAAGGAAGTCTTGCACAAAGCCACTGAGCCCGAAGCCTTATTTCACTACAATTCTTTTTACTGCTGAGATTTTTTTTAGCACCTCCCCTGCATAGTTATTCAAAAATCGATGTCCAAAATGCCAGATTAACATTCATCCAGGCATTGAAATATGACAATTGAAATCATATGATCAATCACGCCACAGCTTATGCAATCCCTCTTGCATATTCTTTTCTCCTAGTTGTTAAACTGAACTTCCTCTTTATTTTCGTTCTAGTGATTATGTTTTCATGTTCTAAATAACTACTCTTTCCCCTGAGCGTTCATATCTTTTTGGTATCAGATCACTGTTTAAATAGGGATCTTAGAAATGACATAGCAGACTAGAGAAACACAGATGCTTTTATGTTTCCCCTCAGTTACTGTAAACTCATGCAATTTCTTTTTTTCAAAAACAAACAAAACCCTCCAGGCCACTACTAATGGGGAGTCTCAACTCCCTCCAGTGTCCCTCTCTTGTTTTATGAGATTGCCTCCGGGGGAACACGATGAAGTTCAAAGCCAGGGAATGTTCCCACTGTAGCCAATGCAAGGATACATCCCAGAAGCAGGATGTAAATTTCTATCTATAGTATAAGCCTTTTACGGATTAAAGCATTTAAAAGTGGAGACTTGTGTGCTGGTCCCTAGGTCTTATCCCCAGATACTCTCCTAGGTCACTAATCCAGCTTTTCCTCAGGGAATCTGGGACATGGGTAGTAGCTGCTACTGAGAGTATCAGTTATTCTAATCCATTTTGCTTGTACTGTTTAATGAAACCTGGCATCTTTATAATTTAAACAGAAAGGAATTTCCCTCTTCCTCACCAGCACAGATGAGGAACTGGTACTAGACCTTAAAGGCAGTACATTTCGCCACTGAAAAGAGAAGTTAGGCAGCCAAGCAACAAGTCTTTTATTCTCTCATTCCGTTGCATCACAGAGCTGAAAACAGTTTGCATCCAAAGTTATCTGTGGTTCTGGACTTCATGTTAGAAAGAACATGACAGATTATACTGGGATTTGCACAGATGCCTCATAGACAGGGATATTATCTATGGAAAAGAAGTCATGCACGTCATCAGGGTTCTGCTCGGTGGAGTTCGTTACCTCATTCCCACCACTGCAGCGGCTAAGGCAGGAAGGAGGATGACGTTCTTTACTCCACTCCCGTTCTTTGTACTCAAGAATGATAAAAACTCCCTGTGGAGCTTAATATCAGCCTTATCGTAAGAGTGCAAGGGTCTGGGAAAAGCAAGTTCAAGAAGAGTGAGTGAACGGACCACAAAGAGCGCAATGGGAATGAGAATCTGAGGAAGAATGTCCAAGAGATAATGCCTCTAAATGAAGCAGTGAAGATAGAAAGGCCAGACTCTCACCATAAATCAATACCGTGTTTGTCCTTTGGTTCATCTGACTAATTTTTGCCCTGAGATCTGACACTCTGTGTAATAAGGTCTCCTACTGCATCACAGTCTGAGCTTCTCGGACTTTCCTGGATTGCGCAGTGTTTGACAGTGCTTTACCTGCTTGTTCTCAAAAACTGCTGAAATCTCCTTCTGCCGCTTTAGAAAGTGGAACGACAGAGGACAGCTGTGAACAGAACCAGAGCCTCACCAGAGGCAGGAACCAAAACGACAAAGCTTTTTTCTGAAACATCATGTGGACAGTCACGTAGCAACAACACTCCAGCAGCCATATAGAAAGCAAAGACTTCCACTGTCCTCTGAAGCATGGACATACTTTCCTCCAGAGACTAATACTAAAAGGAAAAACAAATAGACCCGGATTGCCTTGCATACCTCCTGGGTGGCCTGCTATCCGATACGCAGTTAGCTCCACTACTTGGGTTCAGCACAGAAAAACAAAACTCCTTTTCTATTCTATCACAGAGGGAATACGCTTGGTGCCAATCTGGTACCTACAGAATCAGGACAAGCCTCTATATTTGCAAAGTCACATAATAATTTCAAAAAGCAATACGTTTAGTCCAACTTGGGTGTAATCAGAGAAAGAAAACTACAGAGGACACAAAGTGAACTCAGACTGTTTTGCTCACCGTATGTGCCTTTTGAAAGAAAAAAGGACAACACTGTCAGGAGAAAGCGTTACTCCAGAGATGGGTTTGCTGGCTTAACAGAGGTTAGACTTGGAAAAGTTGAATTCCATTAATCATTTTCTGAGGACTGGATTGCAACCTTCCCCCACACCTTCGAATTCAAGACCAGGAGAATTTTAATAGATGAGATATAAAATAAATCAAGACAGCACAGAGCATACAATTTCAGGGGACGGCACTGTAGCCTTTTAGGCAGTAGCACAGAACTGCAGGATAAACGCTAACCCCGACTTTATTCTAAGGTGTGTCTGAAGTCAAGAGCATTCTCTGATACCTGTCCTTCTGTAAAATTGGTGCAAGCCAGATGAATACACCAGTGCTAAGAAATGACTCAAACTTTTATAGATCCCTTTACTTAAGGAGAAAGCTACTGTCTTTTCTTCCAAACTCCCGCACCCTGCAGCTAACGCTTCATAAAGAGCTGATTGTGAAGAAAAAAAATATTTTATTATTTACTTTAAAAGATGGACTCTGCTTTTATTAAAGACTTGCTCCAGGGTGCATATCATGTGGTGATAACTTCTTTTGTCTTCTGCTCTAAGTAACAAACAATATTATTCTTAAGAAAGACAAATCTCAACATTATATCAAACCAAGACCATCCTGCACACCCAGCATATATCACAGGATGAACTGTTGTCTATAATTGCCTTCTACAGCTCAGTTACGAGCAGAACCAAAGGCCTAACTCAACTGCATACAAACACTAACCAGAGCTTGATAAACACAGCAATGGCCATACGAGAACTGCACAAATCATTATACCTGTTTAACAGGGAAAATCACTCTCCGCAGTCAAACCTTGCTTTGAAAAATCCCATTAAACCACAGCAGATCAGAACGACTGGGGTCCCAAGCCAAAAAATTCATTTAGTCAAGGCCACACAAAAAAACCCAATGATTTCTTTGATTTTACAGAAACGACCAATGGAAAAACTCTCACAACAGAACAGCACCCACAAAGGCCTACAGAAAAACTATTAATTAAAACGTAATTTCATAAATTGATGCCAAATCGGAGCTGCTGCACATACGCACTCTGTTTCTCACCATCAGCAACCTTTGATGCAGTAAATATTTTGGTGTTTGTATACGAATTACTTATGACAACGTAACATTGGGAGCTGCTGTGTTAAAGAAATCTGAAGGAAGAGGATGGAAACACCCAGTAGAAGTAAACATGCAAAAATAGACATATTTCTTTGAAGTGACATTGCTTACTGCACACCTATAGGAAAGGGATTAACTTCTCTCCGGAGAAAAGTAAAAATGTACCTATTCCCTTACCTGGTAACCTTCAGTCTTCTTTTGGCACCATTTCAGCAGAGCGTTCCTCTTCGAACCACCATACTCCCGAGCCAGCGCTGCCAGCGGGTCCTTCCTCTCCACACTAATCCAGGGACGCATAAGGGAGAAGATGATAAATATGCTGAAGTCTCTACGTTTTTACCAGTGTGTAAATACTATCTGTATGACAAAGCAGAATGGCAGCACAGAACCTACATGTAAACCAAACTGTAAGAGCTTTCAGAGCTTGCGTTCTATGTTTGCCTTGAGGTGAGACAAATTCAGTTGGTATTACTGCATACCTGAAAAAGACCTGAAAAAACAGCGGCCTATGGATAGTCGTGGGCATGTGTTAACCCAGCATTTCTGCTACTGTTTTCATCAGCTTTTCATATTAAATTTCCAAGTAACCTCTTTGCTTTACACACTGAAAGGCGGACTTAGGCGTACAATTGAAAGAAATTGTCTAAAGAATCTGTAACAGCGAATTCACATCCAGTTGAGCTGCTGCAGAACGAATTCCTGAATAAGCTGGAAATTCTGGAAGCTGTATTGCAGTCGAGGCCTAGAAGCCAGTTAAAGGCCAACACTTGCACTGTCTCCACCCTACAGCATCTACAGTTGGACACAATGGTGGAAAATATGTATGTTTTTCTCAAGACAGAAGAAAATTATGTATCCAACTTTCCCTTAGACCTTAAAGCTTTTAGTTTTTAACTCACCCTAACACGTGATTCTATGATTCTATGCAAAGCTAGAGTAAGACAATGAGCGTTGACCATTCGTACATCATGGAATTCTTGTATACAACTGAGTGCCTCCTGAAAACTTGCTATCCTCATTTTGTCATGATTGCTCATCTTACAGATGTTGTTATTATAATCTGAATTTTGTTATTTAGATCTGACAAAGCCTGGTAATTCTGAACCAGACAGTTGAGCCAGCAGGGTTTCCACTGGAGAGAGGGGTCCACCAGATTAAATCATTCATCTTGGTGACAGGAAATGCCGTCAATCTTTCCAGTGTGCTGTTGTTCCCACGAAACTGAGAGGGTACCTGAGCTTGCTTTGGGGTTTCAAGCTGCTGGGGGTAGAGGTAAGCATTCTGCTGCTGAAGGCCATAGGGGGTTTGCTCAGGGATTCCAGGGAGGGGCTTTTACGGAGGTAATGGTCTGGTTTCAGCTCTTCATTTCTCCCCTTCAGAAGGTCTGTGGGAATTAAAAAAAAAAAAGCTGTCAGTTTGCAGTCTGAGGAATTTGATTAATCACTGTCCTGCCACCCAGCACACAATATGTAGTCTGTTGTTTTGATTCTAAACAAATGTACTCATTTGTTCATTAAACACACATGGGGCTAGGAAACCTTGAGCAGATTAGCGGTGATCATAACAAGGAATGGCTTTGATGATTTAAACAGTAAAGACTGCCTGGTTTCCTGTGATTGATGCTCCTGCTGGGGGGTAGGGGCCTCAGGTGAATGAGGGGAAATACCAAAATCTACAGTCTTAAAGGTTCAAAAGCTGATCGCCAGATATCTTCACCAGATGACTGACCAGCCCTAGCACAATAATTTCTTTTCTGTCACTAGCGGACTTGCAACAAGAAAGCCTCTAGTCTCCTGGATACAACCCAGCTCAAGGCAGCAGTACAAGGCACTTATTACAACACGATGCTTGGCATCCTACCTAACAGGACTTTGGGAAGCCTTAATAAATTCATAGCAGATGGATCTATATTTTTATTACACATATTACCTACTTCTATATAATATATTTTACTATACATATTTATATATGTGTACATATATATAAATCAAATAAAATCAACAAAATTAGTAGCCATAAAATCCAATGTTAATAGGTTTTTGAAGACAAGCCAAAGAGATCATAGAAATCAAATTATCTCGGTTACCTCCCTGTGTTAATTCTCAATTAATGCCATATCACCTAGAGGTGTGAATTCCTTCTTATCTCACCTCCAGCAGAGGCTAGTACCACTAAATCAGTCCCAAAATTCTTTTCAGCAGTAAACCGGGTGTGTGTATCAGCAGTTGCCAGATAAACACATCCCTCCAACAAGCCTGCAGTTGCCTTTGCTTTGGCTCCTGAATTTCGTAAGACTAAATCAGCATTTGTAGCTGCCGAGAGCTATAGGCAACTCTGCACCTTCTTTCCACAGCATAAAAGGCTGCTAAGTTCCTTTCTATTAAGAACTCCAAATGGAAAAGGACAGAATCCAGTCCCAAGAGACTGTCTCCCTTCCAGCAACTTGGCTGTAGGCAGAGCTTTGTTGCATTCGATTGTATACACCTTGCTCAGTCAGGGTCATCCTTCCTTCCACTCATCTGTCCCTTCTTTGTGTGTGCCATGAATCCATAACAAACACGAAAGAGCCCACAGCACGCTTTCTAAAAGCCCTTTTGTTGGTTTTCCACCATATATTCCAAATGTGTATGCTTCTCCTAGATCCTCATTGGGTTGGATCTATGGGGAATTGCCTCAAATTTAAATAGCCACCCCAATCAGAGAGGCATCCAATGAATGATTCTTGGGACCATTGTATTCTGCTTAGAGAAACGGATCTACCAAAAAAGGTATATCAATAAATAAAATCTGAACATCATGAAGAAGAATGGAGGTTTCACACTAGTTTATAAGGATAGCAAAAAACCCCACATTATTAAATCGCACTATTAAATTGTCATTAACATAATTGGACTGGCTAATGGCACGGTCCAATTAGGAAGTGCTGTGCATTCATGCACGGTACAGAAAAAAGGAAGGACAAGGAAAGATCCCAGATAGTAATAAAGGCTATTGGAAGCATTAGTTGGAAAGACAAGAGGGAGAAGATGAGGGTATATTAGGAGTAATTTGGAAAGAGAAACAGAGTCATAAACGTATGAAAAATATGCCAACATGATTAAGGAAAAATCCCATTCTGTTAGTACTATCTATTTGCACTTTTAAAAGAGACTTTGTGGTTACTGGCTTGAACTTTACAGCAGTGGCTGAAGTGGTGCACACTAACAGTATCCAGTTTTGCACCCTGAGTTTCACTTGCATGAGTAATATACTTCCTTTGACTTATTTCTGGCTGCTAGAAACTCCAGGACAGAACCAGTAAACCTCTGATTCTAAATGAAAAGATCATAGCCAAAGATCAGCTCTCTCTGCGAAGTAATCCATTCTCCTCCCCAACGATGTAACATTTGGGTCACGTTAAGGACATCACAGAACCCTGCTGTGATACTGGTCAGATGGAATCAGCCAGAAGATTATTATGATGGAGACTACTTCACTCTGAATTTCCTTGGGGATATTTTTTAATTCAGTGTTGTTTGCACAGGGCTTGGATCAACTGCCTTCCAGGATTATTTAGATTGGAACCAGAGCTATTACAACTTTATAGTAAACCTTTGCTATGGATTACTGGAACTAAATTAAACCCAGGTACAAAGAGAAGCTGTAAATACAGGAACTTGTTAGATAAGCAACCATAAATTTTTACCATACAATGGCTAATAAAATATCTGTTGATATCAACAGATTTTCACAGAACAATTATCCATGTGTAATAGCGATTATCCGTGGCCCGAAGTGGGATATTTATTCTTAAGGACTATCATTATTTTACACAGTTGACGCATTACTTCACTTTACTGTAAGCTGGTAAATACTAAAAAGGTCTTATTTTCCATTTAGGATCAGAGTACACTGTCATACAAGGCATTTTCTGGAAACCAACTGATACAAATAAGTAAACTCCGTCCGTTCCACTGGTAACTTCTGCTTGCTTAGCCTTTACTCCTGCAGGAGAAGCCAGTCGCACAGACAAGATGTTATTTGGTTATGCTGCCATCTACCCTATAACCTCTCTTGCTGTTCAGATCCACTATCTCTTCATCTTTGAATGATGGAAGGGGAATCTTAGCAGATTATCTGAAGAGTCTAAAAATGAAGACAGGCTCTAACTGCTCTCTCGTACTGGCAAACTGTTGCAGAAAAACCAGTCTACCAATGAACAAGTTGTGACTGATTTTTTTTGTCCCTCTCTGCAGTTTCACTGAGGTTTCACTAAAGGAATACAATATTTCATCTGTCCTTAAAAATCCAATAATCTGTTGTTACTAGCTTTGATTCCAATGCACCAACTACATTCAGGACTAGATAATCAAAATAAAGGGCCCTAGAGAAAATGGGAAACAAACACTGGTAGAAAAGAATATTAAATGACAAGAGAACAAAAGCAAAGTGTGAAATAAAAACAAACGCATCTCTTGAGAACTCTCAAAACAAACTATTTCGAGCCCAAATATGACTGCTCCTAGAACAGTCACATCGATATCTGAAATGTTTGATGTATTTCAAATGAAGCTCAATTTAAAAACAAATAAGCCCTCAGAAGACAGTGCTTTGGACTTGTTCCAGATACATACATGTTGAACAAAATCCAATCCTCTCCAGTTCCACAGCATGGATTAGAGAGGTGCCATGGATACTTTGGAATAAAGAAGGCAAGTTTGTGTTGGCACATCATAATAAACCAGCTATTTTTTAGTTTTCTAAGGCTATGATCAAGATGTGAATGGAAACATGACAAAATTAATAAGCTCTCTCAAACAAAGACCCTGAAGACACTTTCTCATTTTTCCTTTGACCATACCAGAAGAGGAAAAATGGCTCAGGCATAGGCCAACAGTTAACGACAAGCTTTTGCTAGCAAAAAGAGGCAACGTTTGTACATTTACTGCAACTTACCTGCAAGAGGAAGGTCTGAAAGATCTGTGTGTCTGGCAACGCCTTTGCTGGCTGGCTTGGCATTATTATAAACAGAATGTCTCTGCGAAACAAATAAACATACAAAAGATAATTAAAAAAAATACTAGCCATCATGCTTAAATAGGCAAGCAGGAAGAAGAGATGTTTCTGCTATCTCAAGATCACAAATCAGGTGGAGGGATACGCAAACCTTTCAACAAGGTATCATCTGGATAAATGGTTGTGAGAAATAAAAGAACAATATTTTTAGCTGGTAATATACTGGTTCCATTTCTATTTGCACCATTTTTTCTCTTGCCAAACATAATCTAGTGTCACAAACCTGAAGTAAGAATGTCTGTTCCTAACCTTCCCTCTGTCCCCAACACCTCGAATCATAAGTCAGAAGGATTCTTGACTCTGCAGCCCCAGCACCAGTTTTTAGCATTAATATCCCCCCAGCCAGGCATTAATAAAAGGTTCCTAAACCTCTGTTTAATCCTATTCTTTAAACTTCCTTTGCTGATTCTCTGAAAGAAATGAGCTCACGCATTAGTCTTTCAAAAGCCATCCGATTCTTCAGAACACTCACCTAAACACCCCAGCCTCACAACTGTTTTTTACCCAGATCCAGAGGGGAATAACTTGTTGTAAGTCCAGTGACCACCCAGTCAAAAAACATGCAATGACTTCTCCAGCCCAGACAGGTTAGCAGTCTGATGGTATGCCACCTTCAGCACATGTGGAAATTGGGAAGCACAGTACATTTGCTCCTCCATCGTTCACAAAAGCCGTATTGCCAATAACGTTGCACCACAGATTTGAAAATTGCTAACAGAAAGTTAAATAACTGGTGCAGTGACATACTAAGTACTTCATTCCAGAACAGTTATGCTTCAGTAGGAAAAAAACCCCAAACTGTAAGAGTTCTTCATTCAGCACAGCATGAACTTAATGGATAACTGGGAGCACGCATCTTAGAAACTTATTATCCCATGTCTTTCAACTCACATGCCAGCTACCTAGTTTAGTTTGAGGTTTGCCAATAATCGAAACCTATTTTCTGGTCAACAGTGATTAAAGTTCAAAACTGTATTCCAAAGAGTTCACATCCGTCCACTGTGACCTCTAAGCTGAAGTTAAAGACAAACTCACTTTGATCCTTTTTGTTAGTACTACAGCATTTGATGTTTTGTGGCAAATAAACAGATGAGTTTCCCCTTCCCCTTGTCAACATATGCACGTTGGATGCTGAAGCTATGTCACGCTGTAGCAAACACTGCACCTACCCATTTTAAAACTACAGGATGGAAAGAGCTCCTTGTACCTGCATGGGGGAAACAGCAGCTGCTGGGGCCGTCCTCACTGGAATCCCACTCAGAGGGCTCCTGGGGACCTTGTGAACCGTGATATTTTGTCCAGTGCTACCTGTACGGAAAAAACATGGAAACATTTGTATTTCAAACCCAACTATCCCCATCTTGTCAGAGCAGGGAATCACTGATGTAGTGGCATTCCACAGACAGCATTTACGTACCAAGCACTGACAGAAAACATCCATTAAGAAGCAGCACAAAGTGGCAAAAACTACCTGCTTACTACTAGAATTTTTTTTTCCCAACAAAATACAGTATTCAAATACCTGAGCATCCCAAGTCAAATGATTTGATCAGTGACTTCACAGTGGCTGCAGATTCTGACGGTGTGGGAGATGCTCTGCTAATGCAGACTCCCTGCCAGCGGTTGGTTGTATCTGCCTCTAGAGGTTCTACCTCTTCAGCTGTCAGCCTGCAAAGCAGAAACCAGATCAAAGTCAGGGGCAACAGGAAGTGCAAGCAGAGATTAAAGGTCTTTCTATGCCGTAAGGCAAATCCAACGATGCACATCTTTTACGGTAATGCCCAGAACAGGGACCACTCATTAAAATGTTCATGTTCTTTTCTTGGAGTGCCTAGCAAACATTAAATCATTGAGTCTAACAAATTTTTCTGCATTGTTAGCCATATCATCCCCATTCCCCGTCCTCACACACGATGGAAGATTATCACAGAAAAAAGCTGTTTGATGAGACTTGTGAGTAATCGTTGATAATTACCTGAAGATGGGCTTTCAATACAGCACAGGGGCCAAGGGGCTACTGTGGTCCTCAGTGTATAATGAGGAAAGTAACCAAAGAGAAAGATGTTATTTTACACTCTAAGGTTTTAATTGGTGTGACCACTGCTAGAGTCATTGTTACCAGTTAAAATGCCGTAACTGAAAATAAAATAAGTAATTGGACAGGGTTCCGATAAGAGCCATAAAAAATTAAATCAGAAAATATACATCATAATGAAAAACTTTGGAAACTCAACTCTTACAGCTTATCAACAAGGACATCTGCTGAACAAGTAAACCCTCAATCACAATCCATAAGCAGCTATATGGGGAACAAAACTGTTAAGTGCTTCATCCTAGCAGACACGAGAATACCAGAATTCTGGAATGAAGAAAAGCTCATATTGTAACAGGAAGGATCATTCAGTTACTCCCTTGTAAAGACATTTTGAAGTCAAGCTCAGGTGCTGCACTTACAGGAGTTAGTACAGGAAAGTCCACAGCTATGTTAAACAGCAAGTGTAACCATACAGTAGAACCGTTGCTTCTAGTCATGCATTTTACGGATCTGGCTGACGTTGCTTATCACTGACACCGTACTTACCCAGTAGCTCTCAGTTAGACTTCGAGCGTAATTACCTAGCTTTAGTTTAGGAAAGCTGGAATTAGATAACAAAGTCTAGTCACATCAAAAGAGCGTATTTGTGCATTACTTCCCTAATCTCCTAGCTGCTTAAGAAATGTGTGCTGATCTGCAGGTTCTGAGGTATCACTGTTTTTCCCTACTCCTAAGTACGGTAGGCACCAAGAGCTACATGAACACAAACCCAGAAATTATTTCATAAGAAGGATGGAGGACTCCATCCAGAAAGTGCCTACAGGGTTGAATAACTTCTGTTGAGCTAAGAAGAGAAGTCAGAATCTTTTTCTTTCCCTTTTGGCATCACGGCCTACAAAATGCAAGGGGCTAAAGGGTGTCAATGAATAAAAGAATAAGAGTGACTCATGTTTCTATTTTTGTCGGACCTTAAGGAGGTGCTGTCTTTAAGCAGACATTGGCTATTTCTTTGCTAATTCATTCAAGCTCCTTGTGTGCCAGGGGAGCCGGCAGAGGCAGATGGCTAGAGAAAAAGCTATTTCAGTCCCATTCACCATTTAATCCAATAAGGAGGGAAGGCAGATTGGGTAAGATTCACTGAGCTCTGAGGGAGCCAGTGTTTTGCCAACTAACTTTAAGCTCTACCCTTCACTTTTTCCTGTGTGGCTTCATAAAGCATAAACAACAAATCAACAGCTGACGGCATCTGCACTTTAGTTATCTGAAAACACAAAAGCTAAAGGAGTCTTGCTTTTAGTAAAGTATGGAAGAAGGACAGATTTCTGCCTCAAGATACCAAACTACCCAATGTAATCCATTACACTTTCAAGAGTTGAGGTAACAAGGGTATATGCACAAGGTCTGTGGAGTGTTATCAGAGTAAGAAAGGAATAGTAAATGCCTGCAGGCCAACTGGCAAATCTTAAGAATAAAGCAAGCCGGAGGTGTGCTCTAGGCAGCCATCACTTCATTGGTCAGGATTTAACCCTGAGCACAGCTCAAACCTCACAGACTAGTCCTCCTCAGTCTAGCCTTTGATTACAAAAGGAAGCAAACATGCTAAATAAAGTTAGAGTAACTAGGTCAGCCCCTACGCCGTGCCACAGAAAAGTCAACTGAGAAATCATGTGCCATTATTCTGTCATTATACAGAGTAATTATGAAGATTCAAGTGCTGGAGCTACTACCAGTTCCAATTTTGTTAGGATGCTTCCTGTAATCTTAAATCTGTATATTTCTAACAGGCTTCTAATGCACCCTGAACAACCTCCTAGATTAAACAATCACATCAGAAAATTGAGACCTCTCATGCTGCAAACCTTGGCATGAAAGGTAGGAAGAAGAGTACTTCAACTAAAACCACGCATGCCAGCCAACAAGCAATGGAGAGTTTAAAACTTGACAAGTACCTTCCTTTTTTAAAGAGAAAAATCTGCATGATAAGGGGATGCATGTATGTGTACATATATGGGTTTCTTAATAGAGAAGCAGAAGAGTAAGAGCTTAACTTGCAGTAGCAAGCTAATTCAGGACGACAGTGTAGGAGAACATGACTTAGAAAGATTAATGACAAGCCATAACTTCAAACCCAAAATGACTCCTTGGGCACAGAATTTATTCAGCTTGGTACAGCTTAGGCCATCCAAGACGACTAAGCAAGCTCTGCTGCAAAAAGGATGGATTTGAACAAAATGTCACCTACTGCTGTATGCTTTCCTTGAAACAAGAATGAATGGTTTACATAGATAGATGCTGCAAGTGCAGCTGGCTTAAGTGGAGCAGCTCCAGGAGGAAGCATAGCACTTTAACCACAAAGGAATTAAAATGTACAGCCCTTTTCACAAAAACACTGCCTGGTTTCGTTCATTCATTGGTGAGAGAAGTAGGTGCAGTGAGCTTTTTCTCTAATGGCAAGAGTTAGTCTCCTTGTTTTCCAGGTTTGGAATACGTGGACAACAGACTGCCAAAGTGCAAGTCTTTTTGTGCTTAATGTATAGATTGTGGCAACAGCAGCCTTCATGTCGTTGTGAAATTTCAAAACTGCTCCGATGATGTCTTCGTTACAGGTGGCCTAGAACCAAAGAATCATATTTTCAGAAATAATTACTCTGCAATCTAGTCTTTGACACAGTTCTTGTCATTGTTGTGAATCCTCCTGAACTCTAAGGGACACAAAGAAGAGACACACAGCTACGGATGCACAGAACAGAAGAGAGGCCGAGGGCAGGCAGCAGACAATTCCAGACACTTAAACATTTATTTGGCTTTTCAGTATATATTTCTTAAACATAAAAACCAACATTCAACAGCTGCCAGCACAGAAAAGAAAGGCAACACAAGTGTGCATATATGCATACACTCCAGTAGCACGGCACAAAGGTGAAGGCCATGCCAAAGCCAGGACGTCCCGCAGACTTCTCAACTAGCTCAGCCTGCTCTGAGACCAGGCCCTTGCTAAGTCTTCACATCCAGGAGGAAAGGATGGGAATCCCACAGCCAAAACATGAAATTCCAGTCCTGGAATAAATCCCGATGATCTCCTGGTAGAGATGGTGACTTCTGAGTTTCTCCTTAGCATCCAAGTAAAGCTCTCTCCAGGCATCTCCAGTTGCAAAAGCTGAACTTCAGCAAGATCTCCCTGATCATCATATACTTCACCTGAGTTAAGGGCATGAGGAAATCTCCTTTCTGAGAGGATATTTACTAGGGGCTTGATATATTCATTTCTTTTCCTTCTGATCTCTCCATCCACAACTCTGCAAGCCAGGACAAACCTCACAGGGGACACTGTCTGTGAAAGTCATAGCAGGACATGCTCCTTGGGCACCACCCCGCTTCCTAGCGCACACCAAGTCAGACATGCCACCCAGTGGCGAGTGCCTTGTCAATACAACGTTAAAAATCTGAAACCATCAAAGCAGCTGATACTGAATAAATCACTTCACGTTTCTATTCAGTTTTCCTGCTGGATTTCAGTAAGCTATCCCTTGAGTTCGTGTGTGTACGCATACATACTGATCTGTACGCATACAGGTATTTAGACACACAGATAGATCTACGAATATAATACTATATGGAGAACTCAAAATGTGTATGTGCATTAAGTTTTAGAAATTAAACACACACACTCACAGTTTTAATTTTTTGCTTAAGCTTAAAATGGCATGTTTGAATTTCTGTTTCAGGGCAAATTTTCCCATCCCTCCAAAAGAGCCCTCAGTTACTTCAGTTCCCCAAATCTCTGCGATTACTTCTTATGGCCTAGTTGGCTTCAGACTAATTCAGAACTTTTTCCGCCTCATGGAGTCTTCTGAAGAGAGAAGCCTTCTGAAACAAAAAAACAGGCTCTTGCCCATGGGGAGGATGTAGACCTGAGCAGCATTCACACTTTGCGATACACTTGACTTTCGCAGGGCAATAAAAAACTGGAGGTGCTTTCTTGAATTGAAACTTCCCTTTTTCAGCTGCAAGTTGAAGGTATGTCCTGAAGTGTCTCACAGGCCTGGCTATGCATCCGTTCAGGGCTGTGTTAGCTGGTAGAGATCAGGCACCTACGGAAATACAGACAACAATCGAGGAAGTTAGAAGAAGCAATACAATACCCATCCTGAGGTACAGCTTTCTAGTTGACAGTTAATCATTCCATCATCACTAAATAAAAGAGAGGGGAAAACGCTGATGGTGTTGCTTAATGCTCCACTAACTCAGCTTTGGGACATAATGAGCAAACAACAATACCAAAAATAATAAGTTGTTGCTCAGGAAGAAATTAAGTATTTAAAGCCAGGGAAAGTTTCAGAGGACGGGGACGGTGGTGTTCCTGGCTTTCCTCTCTAATCGTTCAGGACTGTTCATTCAAAATGGGAACATGAACCCCTCCAAGCAACTAGAATTGCTCTACCTCATAGAGCTTCTGTTTCAGGGTCCTTACACCAAAGGGGATGGAATAATCTCCATCCAGTGTAAAAAAAAAACCCAAAAAGACACACCACCAAAAAAAACCCAAACCAACCCATCTCACACCCACACCCCCCAAACCAAACCAAAGCAAAGCACTACTCTGAGGAGTCACTAACTAGAGCAAACAAACAATGCTTCGAGGACCCTGCTCTAGTTTGCTTAACTGTTGGTGAGAGCAGAATGAACTACCGGACCTCTATACGACAGAACAGCTGCAAAACACAGGCACAAATGAGCAGCACATCAGCACATACAGACTGACAGCAGGGTTTAATACACACAGAGTACAAGCTTATTTCCAGGAGAAAAAGCATGTAACACTGCCATGCTGCGGCATTTGAGACTTTAGGAGGAAGAACAGAAGCAAATTAGTGGGATACATCACAATCTTCACTTTAGGCCTCCGTTTGAAGATTTGGTTAATTTTTTTTTATTATTCTAAGAAGTCATTTAAATACAAATATAAATTCTGTTTTGTGAGTACTACTCCCAGCCCAACTGCCTTCCCTCCATGTTCTTGCTTCAAGGCGCATAACATTACAGCGCCAAATCATTTTGAGAACTTGAAGGGAAAGAGTCAAAGCAAGACCTTGAATCTTTTACTGCTGCTAAGCAGCGGATTGCCAGAAAGGCTTGGAAATGGGTGTGTAATGAAGCCAAAAAGAGCCTTCTGTAATTTGGGTACTTTCAGCAATAACTTTCTTCCTTTGTTTTACAAACCCAATATAGCATTTTTTTTTCACCACTTAAATATTAGATCCTAAAACACTACAAAAATGATTTTTTTTTCCACGGCGAGTGTTCTGAAAAGACAAAACTTGCTACAGGATCATAGGATAATTCGTGTTGGAAGGGACCTCAGGAATTCACCTAGTCTAACTCCCTGCTCAAAGGAGGATCAGCTGGGAGGTCTGACCAGGTTACTCAGGGTCTTATTCTGTCTGATCTTGAAAACCTCCAAGGATAGAAACTACATAATTTCAATTTCCACCACCTGTGAGGAGACAGTTTCAGAACACTGGACTGTAAGCCTTTGCTTTTTATTGTCGAGAAACAACATTAATTAGGATGTAAAATATCATAGAAGACTGTCTGAAACATGGGCTAATCAATTCATAGGTTTCAATCAGTACTAACTTGGGACAAGTTAGCTCCTCTCTCCCTTACCCCATTTATTTGATACTGGTCCAACCTCCCCCCAACATTTTTAGTCATCGACATTTAATCTGTGTTAAAGATGCCTTTGGGAGGCGCTTACCTTCATTCAGATGAACTCTGATGACCTCATCAGGACTTTTTCTGCAAGTTCTTTGGCTGTTCCTGAACCAAAAATGACTTTTTGTCTGATTAGAAGAATGTAACGGTGAAATCAAACTTGGAGGCAGGAACTCAGGCAGCCACAGGCAAACATTAAAATGGCAGGATGTTGTAGGAGATAAATTGGCTTCAAGATCAATTTATGAGGTGGAGTCTAATGACCCTCAAGAGATGGCTGAGATTTTGCCAAAAACCATTGAGTAGAAAGCTATTTGGAAGGTGGATTTTCCAATCAGAGCTTAAAAATCAGACAAGAAACTTTCACTAGGGACTGTCAGATATTCAGCTGAGCACACAGCTGCTCAGCATTAGCGAATGAGGAATACTTTATAGACTGTGTTAAGGTATCATGCTACAAACTGTTTTCCACCAGTGCTGGGCATGCATTAAAAGTCACCACAGGAACCAGAATCTACTGCTCATTCTGAGCAGTAGCATTTGTGAAAGCTGACTAAAAGCAACAGTATCACCAGAACCTTCTGGGTGAAAGAAGCTGAGGTGCTGGGGAAGACAGTGACCTCAGGAATGCAATGAGCTGGGAGTGTAGAACTGGCTCACAGCAGGAGCTTTGGCAACTTCAAGAATTTGTTTTATAGGTCAGTACAGTTTTAAAACTTCAGTGCTTAGCTGTTGATCGCCGGTTTGCTTAGACAATGATTTATGTAGGCTTCATTACCTTCTCCACACCACTCAGTACAGCAGTTTTGCACTCTCTGCATGGACACCGCGAGTCAAATAAGTTATACTTAAAATGACATGCAAAATTTGCTCTCAACACCTGTCTTTGAAAGAGAATAAATATTGCCCACCGCAGACAGTATATCTGACTCCACGACCAATGTAATACTCAAAGCAAGCTACACAGATCGTCAACATGACGCAAAGACGGACATATATCTATAAATACGTGAAAAAGAGAGAGAGATAAATACCAAAACTGACTTAATTAAATACATGTCTGAATACCTCCTTCTGCAATCATGTATGCATGGATTCTGGGGATCTAATTTCAAAACCAGTATTTGCAGCTCAGGTTTCTTAGGCCAAAGAGCTGACAATGCAGCCATGCTCCTTATACATGGAAGATAAATATCTCAGTTTGCAAATTAGCAGGTCATCTTCTACTCAATTAAAGTATTATCAAACACATCTTCAGATTAAAAACCAAAAGAATAAAGAGGGGAAACTGCAAATATATGATTCCTGCCCTTATATACGG
This sequence comes from Larus michahellis, assembly GCF_964199755.1. Lineage (NCBI taxonomy): Eukaryota > Metazoa > Chordata > Aves > Charadriiformes > Laridae > Larus > Larus michahellis. Next base: position 5,202,620 of record NC_133902.1, on the reverse strand, counting down.
ACCCCGCTCTAAACAAGGGAAATTTCATTAAGAACAAATTAGGAATGGAAACAGAGCCCAGAACTTAAGTACTGTCTGGTAATCATTCTGTCTGAATACACAGTCTGTAATAGCTTTCCTTTGCCTCCACTGGGGACTCTGATAATGAAACTGCAGCTTAAACACATTCCTTTATTTTTCTGAAAAGAAGTATTTCTGTTCCGTCAACACAGGAATTCTGATCCATACACTTCTGCACAAAAGCCATCCCATCTTTTTACTTCCATCTACTGTGCAGCTGCTCTGGAAACTCCTGAATGGAAAACAGTCAGCAAATAAACATAAAGCTGGACTCCTACTCCACCTGTAAGAAATGACAGGATTTACCATGTTCCTATGGCTATTCTACCAGTGGCCATGAGTCTACTAGGAGAGAGACTAAATGGAAAAATGCAGAGGAGCAATTTAATTTGGTACACATTTTTGATAAACACTACCACTTCTTGTGTTATTTTGTCTTTCTTCATTCCCCCTGTACAAATTTTCATCATTGCAGCTCTGCTGGCTCTGCTTTCGTCAACGCAAAAAAAGAGCGGAGCACTGTCGTCTTTAGAAAGTTTGGTTCTTCCTTCTAATACATCTTTTGTTTTCCATCTCTTCTTATTTTGTACTTCAACTGCAGTATGATTTTTGGAATGAAAGGCGGTACATAAAAGGTCATGTACTGCATAAAAGCCACATTGTAAGGCATCTGTACTGGTTCCAGATTCAGTTGTAAAAGTCACTTTTGTTCTTACGTGCTGCCACAGAGGGAAGCCCCACACATACAGCTTCCCATGCTGGGCTGTATCTCTGAATGGGTCACGATTACTGTTCCCCCTCCAACCACTGAGACTAAACCAATTGTTTTATGGGGGGGGGCTCCGCTGCGTGACAAAGTCACTTCTGGGCTAAGTGCTAACCCGGGCCACAGTCCAGCCCATTTAACACAGCTAATCACGTAATCAGTTTCAAATTAAGGACAGGAAAGGTGAGATGAGGAATCCTAGTGCTTGCATTGATCACTCAGTCAACACGTGACTTGCAGAACAAAGAAGGCCAGCTACTCCTGGTTTCAATTTGAACATATACAGTCCTTGACTCCTCTCAGGTTAATGAGTTCTCTTCCGGATGTCCCACTGAATATATGTAGCCAACCAGTCTTTTCACAGATGGGTTAATACAGCTGCACAGAGTGTTATGAAGGCAATAAAACACAGTGAAATATCATATTGAGAACAAAGCTATAAGAGGATATTGGCAATTGTTGTTACTTAATATTTGCTGATTAAAACCTTCATGGCTTAGTTGACAGAACTAGATCGCCAAAAAGAAAAACAACAGAAACATCTTAGAATAAAAGACAACAAAATCCGTCAGAAGAGTTAAAAACAGACAACATGCACATTCAAGCCAATGAATAGTTATTGACAAAGCACTGTTTGCACGCATGTTAGCAGTCACAGAGATCATATCTTGGCCTTTGTAGGTAACCAACCTGTTGCTGCCCTTCACTTCATCCAGCTCCTTCTGCAGTCTGGCAGTCTTCTCCTCTTCCTCCTGAAGCTTCCTCTTTACCACACGGAGCTCCTGCTGGGCTTCACACTTAATATCATTGGCTACAACCACTGCAGTCTGCAGATCAGCTTGAAAACGCCTCCACTCTTCTGTATCTTCCTAGAAAGAGCAATTAGAATCCCAAACTGTTTGATGTAAAAATGCACTTATTTGAGCTGAGCGTTTAGTTACGATCTCTCTTGCAGTCATCACAAGCGACCAGGATTTCACCGCAATTTCAAGATGATGCTGAGGTCAAACTAAACACTAGCCTCTCTACACAGTACCAACGGGATTGCCAAAGAAACTGATGCTAAGCTCTCCATTCCAATACAAAAAGTTCAGAGCTCCTCCTACAGCTATTGATCATTCAGATCTGTGATACCACTACAAGCACTGTTGCTGAAGAGCAGGAACAGCTGTTCCAAAGTAGCAGAAGTTCATAGGTAGAAAAAGCAAAAGTAATTTGCAAAGGACATATTATATTTTTCCTTCACAGGCAAAGAAACAGCTAGAAATGAGTGAAGAGAATGGAGAATGAAAGGATGTAGAAAGAACTTTCTACAATGGTTCTAGGAAAACACAACGCTTCTCTCAAATCCAGAAATGCAATAAAAGCTCAGCTTAGCTTTGTCACGGAGTCTAAGCCTTACCTTCATTTGCTTAGTCAGAGCCTTCAGCTGCCTCTCTGTATCTTGTTTTTGTTCTTCCAGCTTCATTGCTTTACCTAGGAACAGTAAAAAAGGGAAAAGATTATTAAACACATAAGGGCAAGGGTGAAAAGCGAAAATGGGAGGGCAGAGCAGCCTATTTGGTTTTGCTTCTAGTAACGCCAGTAAATAGACTGAACTGGACTAAGATCCTCTCACAGTGGATAAGGAATGGAATCGAGAGTAAGATCTGTTGCTCAAACATCTCTGAAATAAATTATTATTTTGAGGCATTAAACCAGTCGTTTAAATTTACAGAATCACACAGCAGGATCACTTCGTACACACGCCCCTTGAGCACTCGAGGTAGCCCTGGTAAGGGACGTGTGCCACTCATTCCACCAGGTGGCAGCTCCCCTTCCACAAGGCAACAGCAACCTCGACTTTACGCCTCTTACTACTGCTTTTGCCTAAAAACTCTTTAAAAGGCCAATAATTCCAGTTTCTAGAACAGGCAAAACATCCTTCGCTGCAAAGTAAGGTTTAGAGACTGTCTCTAATACTATTTCTACAGCACTAACTGTTAAAATAGTGACTTTTGTGCATGAACAGAAAGGATTGGCCAAAATTGGAATATTTCTAAAATGAGGCCCTTGTCACACATACCAAGACATGCTGCCTCCTCCCTGTTGTAGCCATAACTGAGCCCCCTGAATAAGTTCACTTAAATCCTTTTTTCAGCTCCACCTACTTTCTAGGTCACTGATGAGCTGGTTATTGTGAAGTTTTATAGCACGATGTTGTTCCACCTGGTCCTCCAACTCGAAAATGGTCTCTTTCAGGTTCTTTATATCCGCTTCGTTCTCTGATGTTTTTTCCTGCAGCTTCTGGCTGGTTCTGCTCAGCTGCTCAGCCTGCCGGTCACACACCTCCTTCAGCTGACCACACTCATTCTCAGCCTGGAAGGGAGGAAAGAAAGCTGTAAGTCTGTATTTCTTAAGAGATACCACTCATTAGAGATTTTACTGGGCACCTCACGGACTTCAGAATTGAACCTGTCTTCTAAGTATTGTATAAACTGAGTTTCAACACGAATGAGACAGTTTCGGGAAACATAGATGAGCTATGAATGTCAGTTTTCTTTCCTGGTAATAAAGATAATAAAACAAGATGCTACAAAGGAAATTAAGTATATAATGACCATAATTCCAAACCAATCTCTGCAGGTAATGAACAGAGAAGAATTATATTCCTGGAAAGCTCCACATCTATTTATGTATTGCATTATGAGAGTGATATCACTCTCTTAAGGGGAAGACGATCAGTTCGTCCACGTTAACAATTTTGCTACTTTTACCATGAGCATTTTCAATGGATTGTGAAAACATACGTAGCAGAGCTAGTTACTGCAGATAAGTACATTTCTGGATATAGGACATCTGGAATCACTGAAGGGGAAATCTGCTGCACTTCAGTTTGTTGGCTCAGGCCCACAGATCAATGCTTCCAGGTTCGGGGGGAGATCTCCGAGTAAGAACAACCTATGGAAAAGCAAGGTGTAGGCTGCCAATTCAGCCAGCAGCACTGGCACAGCCCAACTGAAGGGCAGCCTTACAGAAGCCTGTGGTCTTGTTTGGGTGTCACAAATAGCCAATGATTCAAAACAGCTTAATTTGAGGGAAAGGAAGAGTAAAAAGGAGGAAATCTGTGGTTTCCAAACCAAGCAATAAAAGTTTGGTACAGAGTCTGAGCACTCAGCAGTTTTTCATTTATTCTTCATAAACTGCAGCCCCAGTAAGCACTTGGGAGCTTCCTCTACTAACTCCATTTGCTGTGGTCACCTATTTAAGCTGAAAGGCCATCTGGATTTTCTAAATCACTCAAATCATGGAGGTGCTTTTTGGCAACGCTCTCTTCCTCTGCAACTAGCCAATTTTACCGTTCTTCTCATGATCCCTTCCCCACACAGGAAAGGCTGCACACACTGTCGCTCTTTCTGCGGCGGTGGGACATAATCACTGGCTTGTGCTTTATTAACACTTGTTCTAGGCTGCCACACGTTGCAGCTCTCTTCTGAACGTCCGGGATCACACACAAAATACAAACAGGAACTGACTTAAGCTTGCTTGAAGCAAAGCTACAAACTACCAAATGAGGTAGAGAAAAATTGTTCTAAAACAAAGCAATTTTTTTTCCATTACTTTACCCATCCCACAAGAGGATACCTCTCAGTTTTGTAAAAATATTTCAGTTTTATGAAAATAATCTCATCTGGAGCCTGACCACGCTTCATTAGTCATGTTGCTGTAAGTGTCAGCTTCTCTGAGCATTAGCTCACATCCTTGTGTTCTCATGACCAACAACACCTATAGTTCACTACTAATTAATCATGATTAATTATTCAGAATTCAAAATTTGCTGCTAACTACTCATGTCCTTTTCTCCATATAGATTACCGAGTGATTTTCACTAATATTTGTTCACATAATATCAAAGTAATTTTTTTATTGACCTGTTCTTTGCTCCGATTTTGATAAACGCGATTCTATTTACTGAAATGGTAAATTCTGCAGAAGATATTAGGGGAAATTAGTTTTGAATTTTTGAACACGGCTATGCTAACAGTTATTCCTGGGAAAATATGCATCTAGCAGCAGAAACAGAGATAGTATGATACGATCCCAGCTTCCATTCCAAACTAATGTGTGCAACTTACATCCCGGAAACTTACAATCAATGGCTCAATAACAATCTAAAGACCAACAATTATCTGTTTGTGGAAGGACAGATAAACAACCATTATATTTTACAGCTGTTTCTGCTTTACCTTAGACAGCAGACCCTGAATGTGCTTCAGTTCACTGTTTGCCTTCAGCAGCTCTTGTTTAAGCTCAGTGCAAGTTGCTTCTAACTGGTCCTTTTCTGCATGGGCTACTTTCAGCATCTCTTGCACCTCAGAGTTGTCAGTAGTACACCCCATCGCGTTGATTTCTGCGGCCTTTTGCTTCTCGCTCTCTAACTGAGTTTTGAGAGAGCCATTCTCAATTTTTAGACCTTCTAAGGCAATTTTACAGTCCTCCAGAGTTTTTGTCACTGTGCTGTTACTCTGCTGTTCCACTTCTAGAAGTTTAAGCAGTTTCTCATTTTCTTCTCTCAGGCTTTTAATCACCTGCTGGGCATCTTGATGCTCCCTTTCTAAGCTTCGTAGGCTGCTGGTTAACTGTTGCTGAATGTTGAGCAGTTTCTCTCTTTCAAATTGTGCTTTTTCAAGAACTTCTGCACATTTCTGTTCCAGTTCAAGGACCTTCCCCTCCTGAGCTCTGCTTTCTTCATTCTTGGATCGCTCTTGGAGGAGAGTCATTAGCTTCTCATTTTCTTGGCTCAGCTGTTCTGCTCTATCTCTATGTTGACGAAAGGAAGTCTCCAGGAGAGCTTTCTCTTCCACTAGCTTCTCATTTTCTGTTGTCAGCTCCTGCACCATTTGCTGTTGATCCGACAGCTCCTGCAAAGTGGCTTGTAACTCTTCTGCTGTGCTGTGGTGATTTTCCTCCATTTTTTGTATTCTCTCTGTAAGAGAGGCAACAGAAAGGTCACTAATATTGTTTGGAGAACTTCCTGTAGTGGAGCATTTGGAACCTTTGAAGTGGTTGCTGTTGGAGGACGTTGGCCTGGAAGGTACATCTGCTATGTGCTCAAAATCAGACGCATCGGGTGACAAGGAAGCTTTAGTTACATCACTGCTAGAAGAACCCGAATTGCGCAGCGCACCCCCATTCACATGCTGCCTCTGCTCATCCATTTCAGCTCTCGACACATTTTTTGATGGGCTTCCAAAACTGGATTCTTGGGTAGTTGGGGTCGGGAGGCTGCTGTCACCTCCACTGCTTGTTGTTGTGTCTGAGAGGGGAGAGTTCTCTAGATAAAGCAATTTCTCTTTCAAAACACGATTTTCTTCTCCCAGGCTAGCAAGCTCTTTTTGAAAAGTCCTGTTTTTTTCTTGAAGGGTCCGTATTAATGGATCTATGTCAACAGGTGACACTGTTTCTGAGTTTTGGTTGGAAGCACCCATTCCTTCAGCATTAAGGGACCCTTTCTCTTTGCATTTCTTTAGTTCACAACGGAGTTTGGTAATTTCAGAATCTTTCGTTTTTGCTTCTGCCAGGAGTTCTTTAACCTGAGATTCCAGAACAGCCTTGTCACCAGTTTCATGCTCTTGCTTGGACTTGCTAGTGGGGCGCACGTGTTTGGTAGGAGTCGGTGTACCAGAAGAGGTGGGGCTGGGTTGTGTTTTCCTAGTATTGGCTTGGCCACGCAATACGGCTCGCTCTCTGGATACAGATGACGAGATCTCCCGGGGCGCAGGAATCCCTGTGCGCTTTGCAGCTGAAATTGTTCCTTGAAGAGAAAGGAGTGAGACAAATTGAGTCAGTTCAGGAAGAAAACAAGTCACACACCAACAATGCTAGAGCCCAGAGCAGTCTTGGAGAAAACACCTGAGTGCCTGAATAGGTTTAGTCATGACTGAGTGTGTGGATTCATGTTTCACAAAGGCTTGTATTATTTTGCATTTCTTCCTCTCCTACCCACCGCAAAGGAACACAGTCTCCTGAACTTTTTCACAGTGTAGTAATATAACACGTAGATGCTGCAATACGTGAACTGCAACCCCCAATACCGAGATGTTAACTATTTGGAAAAAAAAAAATATTCTTTATGCTACTTTGTGAAATGCTGAATTTAAACCTATTAATTTCCAGGGAAGAGTTCAGTTACTTAAGTAGACATTCCATCTTTGAAAAGAAACATATTTTTATCACACATGAAGCTAATGTATTTGTATTATGCTCCATTTATGCAGATCATCATAAAAAGGTCTGAAACACTTACGCTGACTGCACGTTCAATGAAATACAAAACTCTCTCCTGACACTTCTAACACCAAGACAATTGTGTTGCTGCAGCTTCTTGCCGAGATGGACGAAAGATTTTTTTCATTTATAAATTCCCATCCTCTTACAGAAGAAGAGCAAAAGGAGGTTAGAAAGTTGATGCTGTTCTGCTTAGGTTTGTGGGTTTTTTTCTCTGGGGATGGGGGGCTGTGTGTCCAACTAACTTAATGGCAAAGCATTATGTGATTAAAAGGGAAATAAAGTTTTCGAGTTGCTGATCTTCATCTTTCAAAGCTGTCCTTTGGAATAAGGGACCACAGGTACTGAAGAAACAATAAGAGCCATCCTAACAATAAATGTATTATTAAGCTGGTTAAAAAAAAGGCAGCTCATTCAAAGGGGAGGTATTATATGCTACTACAAGTGGCAACACTATGAATTTAAGAAATTCCTGTTTTCAGGACTTTACTCAGAAGGAAAACCCCTAAAGTACTGAGCCATAAAGTTTTGAATTATGGTAAAAAGAAGAGATATTGTCTGATGTAGCCACATAAACAGGATGCACAGGCCAGTTATGCAAACAGAAAGGGCTAGTGAGCCAGTGTTTGCAATAAAAACAAGTTCCAGGAGGACTCTGGGGGAAAATCCTAGAATCAATTACATCTCCCCACGTCTGGGAGGCTCCCTTTGCTGATACACACATGCAACATTCACAGACTATCAAAGGGCAGTTAAAACCAAAGGGGGAGCAGACTCTCTGCCTGACACAGCAACTTCATAACCCTCCCACAGCATTTGTCAGAGGAAACCCCGGCGCAGCGACGCACTGTCAGTAAAACTGGGCAGCGAAGGGTTAACATTAACACCACCCAGTTTGCTCAGCATCTCTTTTGAAGAATGCTCTAGGTTTATAAACCCCACACAAACAGGAGCCCCTCCTCCTCTCTCCCAAACAAACACACTCTGCTGCAGGCACAATAAACACCCGGGGACAAAGAGCAGCTGAAGAAAAGACCCCTGAACACAGAGGCCTGCGCTGGGAGGAGAGCACAGAAAGGGCTCTGTGATGGCAGGGGCACGATAAGGCCAGAGACAAAGGCTCCAGTGTTTATGGGAAGAGATAGCAGGGACAGTCTGGCCGGACAGCCAGCAGCCCACACAGCTTCACTTAGTCATCTACAGCTGGAGACGCCAACGTTAGCGAGGCAGCTCGGGGCTCCCCAGCGAAAAGCCCAACGCCAGCGGAGACGGGAGTCTTTCCCGCTGCAACTCAAATGGCGGCTGGTGCAACTCCCGACCCGACAACTCATTTCGCTTGTCAGAGCCGAGGGCCCCCAGCTCCGTCCTCATCCCATTTCTTAACCCAAGGGCTCCCAACTGCCCAGACCTGGCACCTGTAAGCCGCATTCACACTGGGCTCAGCAGACGAGCAAGGCTTTTGGTGGCAATGCAGCTAACACCAGGAGATGAAGGAGGAGAGGAAAACTGAATGGGCCGTGCCGTGATGCGTCGCTTCCAGCAGAGAAATACCAGCTCAGCACAGCTCCTTCTTGCTCAGAGCAAAGGTGCACGTGGGGTGAACCCCAGGTGTCCAGGTGAGAGCACAGAAAGCCTTGTTTGAATGCGTCTCTTGAACACACAGGAGGACAAGTGTCCGGGAGAGAGAAGCAGTACTCACACAAGCTGTAATCATGCTACAGATTTAAGATGCAAAATACGCATTACAAATGGCCACAGATGTCGTTTGATGGACCCACCAAGGGGTGGATTTAAAGCCTTCTGTTATGTCCTGGACTTTTATTCAATCTGAAGTGGTTTTCTACCGTTAAAATAAAATTTTATGACAAAGCAAGTGCCCTGGATACCTCATCTATTTTTATTTTTTTTTGGCAATGCCCAATGCAGTGCAATGACATGACTGTCATCTGGCCAGCACATGACTGGGTAGTGCTACGTAAGCAGTGGGTAGCGCTGACTGGACACTATTATGTACGTTACAAGAAATAATGATGCTGTTACACACTGGTACAAATTGCATGGCACTGAGAAAACCACCTTTTCCTAAGAGAAATGCAGGACTTCTGGTAGCAACGCCAGCATGCTTCTAATAGCCACCAGATGACAACTGCAACATGATCCTGAGCAATGGAAGGCGTATACACAAGGATAACAATTAAGGATATTTAACTGGGATTATCCATACTTCACCAGCTTGCCAACCAGTGCAGGCCCCGAGCTCACTCAACCTGTCCCAGGTGTTTTGTAAGACTTCATGCTCTGCTGACTTGTTCTGTCATAAATCACAAAGTATTTGCTATCCATCAATAACCATTAACCAACCTGGTTTTTTCATGGCGTAGAAGTGTTTATGTACTTTCCTCTCTCCACACTCCAAAACAGTACTATGGGATACTAAAGAGCCACACAGAGCCCAGAAAATAAACAGTTCTGAATGTATATGTATGTTGATTGCAAAGCACTAAAGCAAGTATAAACACTACTTTAAAGTCTATTTTATGAGCGACTCCCCCTCTGAATGACCTTGAAATTGAGCAATGTGGCAGTTATAAATGGAACCGCCAGCCCCACAGCCCGAGGCACCCACCACGCAGGAGCTGCACTGAGGGCTATACAAGTCACCCTGGTGACCCGATTAGCTCGGCACCCCACACTGGCTATGGGCGACTCCAGACAGACATATGCCTGCCAAGCTGCAGAACCCAATCCCGGGTTGATTTATGTTGCTGCTTAAAGTGGCTGGAATCATACAGAACTTCCCTTCCTAGAAAGTGCTGCTTGTTTTGAGCAGGGAAGAGAAAAAACAATCAGCCCTGCACCTCAAAGGAGACATTCTGGGGGCGGGGGGGGAAAAAACCCCAAACCATTAAATACCTTTCTGTTTGCTCAAAATGGTACTATGGCACCTCATTCCTGTTCATCCACCCTGCCCAACCTGTTCGCTTACCTACTCTCTTGACAGCTTTGACACAAGCTCTTTCCCACTGTCCCACGTATCCAAGCTCAGGCTACCTCTGACCAACAGTATATTTCTCATTCCCTTTGCACCATACCCAACCTCCCAGTCTCACACCCGCTCTGCTAACAGGCTCAGCTTGCGTTCCCCCACTTCGGAGGAACTGGGAATTACTCCTGAATTACGCCACTGAGAGTTGTTGCCCGAAAACCTGTTTTGCTCAGACTGAAGTCACCTCATCATCATGTTCTTCACCTTGGTGCCCAGTGAGAACTAGGGAATTCTTAGATATATAATATCAACCATACTATTCAGGTGTGAGGGATTAACCTTAACATAGAGAGAGCGCGCTTATAATTTTCAAGCTGCTTCAAAATTAACAGCTATTTGACTGAAATCCTCTGAAAGACATAATTGTTAACTCTAGGATACAGGACAGGGAAGCAGAGAGAAGTGAAATGCCTCAGCCAAGGTCACAGTAAGTCAGTACGGATTAGGACCCTGGCGCTCCTGGCTGGCGACCTGCTGTGCAGCTTTATTGTTTGCACCACTCTCTGCCAGGGAATACTCGCTGACTTTTCCCTGGTGTCAGAAACAAAGTGGGATGTTAATGAGATAAAAGGTGACCCCTTATGATGATCTTTAGCCATTTTAATCCCATTTTCAGCACAGCTACATGTTTTTCCACAGAAGGAAGAATCAGGATTACTCTTCGGTTTTTCCACATAATGATCTATTTTTGATCTAAGCTCTCAGCACCTGCCACATCAGCCCCCATAGGGGCGTCCACAACCAGAAGGAAATGGACTATGGAATGGAGAAAACCATTTCCCAATCCCCCAAGGCGGAACACGTAAGACTGCTGTTCCGAAGTGAAGTCCCTGCAGTGCAGCTAACGTAATTACAGTGCTAGCAGGGTAAGGGTGAGTAGGTGACAAACATTTTGCCATAGTCACAGGGGACACACATGACATTTTGGGATGAAGATTCAGTAAGTTTATCTGCCTTCACACTCTGTGTGCTCTGAGACAGCACATTATCACTGTCATCCCAGTAAAGTACTAGCCTTGAAGTTGCATTTATTTTACTTGACTCAAGCATAATTAACAGTTCAAATACCTACTCCTCCAATCCCAGAGCAGAGGAAGAAATCTCAGTAGAGACGTGACTTCATTGGACCACAGAACCACCTTTGGAAATGTTCTAATTTATGCCTTGGATCTATTTTCTGGAACTGAAGTCAATACAAGATTATTTGCCTCTGGCCTTTGTACCATTTGTGTCCTACAACCTGCCCTTTTCTTAATCCTTCCCTCCATCAACATATTAATAACCCAAAGGTTAATGCCATGGGCTTCTGCTGTTCCAGGGACTGAATTAACAGGGAATGTTCCATTTTATGCTTTCTTCCTAAATTTTAAGCCTGTCAACTCCTAAGGTAAGAACACAAAGCCACGTTTTCTTTAACATATTTAAAAATCCACATCAGCAATTCATTCTTCCATAGTTCAAGTAGGTACGAAGTCTCCTGCATGTAGAGTTCATCTATGTAATTTAAGCACGCTGATCACTGATTCATTTCAGAAAGCATTTCAGTCATGTAACACTAAAACATGAAGACAGATGCATCTTGGGTGTGATGTTTTTAAACAATGGATACCTTATTTGAATTGCAAGGGCAGGATAACAAGAAATAAAAGCAAGCTATTCATAGCACTCTGCAATGTCAAAGTCATACATTTCAGAAAGGCAAACTGTTGCCTGCAGACAAGTTTGTGCTCTCGTGATTGCCTGCTGCTCTAGGACAACTGCCACATCTCTCTCCTTCCAGCTCCTGCATTCTCAACAGACCACCTATTTCACTGTCTTGCGTCTCTTTGCCATCCCTCCCACCTCACAAAGGGATAGCAAAACAAAAGAGAGAGGAACAAGAAGTTACAGGCTAACTCACAGCCTTCCTGCCAACAGAAGATGGTGATTCTTCCGTTGTTCTGGAATTCTGTTCCCATGTGCTAAGATATTTTAATAGTTTTTGCCATCTGAATGGAACTCCCAAGCCTCAGGCAGAAAAGTGATTCCTGCAATACCTTGAGGGACGTGTTAGTATAAATCAAGTGGGCTGAAAGCATTTAGCAGAATGGCTAAGAAAGGAGAATACTATTAACAGGCCATACTTGTACAGCAAATGAAAAGAGTTATTAGCCTCCCATACAATCTTACTGTGCTCTATCACACGTGGGTTAGCTGAAATAGGTCCTTCTTATCAATTTTGCGTTTTAGCTTCTCCTCTGGCTGTGACTTCGGTAGATCCTGGACTCAGCATGACTGCACTTGCTCAGGCTTTGCCAAGATCTTGCTGAGGATCCACAGCAGCATTGGTAACACACAGCAACAGACAGGTAACGCAGCCATGTACTCATGCGTGCTCAGTCTTGCCTGTGTGAGGTCCTATTGCTATTTTTAGCCAACTTGGAGTTTCTTATGCAAAACAAATCTGGGTCACAGATGTACCTTAATCCCACCTGGTTTATGACACCTAGTGTAGGAAGCCAAAATACAGATGTCTAGTGCCATTTCAGATGCCCTTTAGGCATATTCAAAATACGTTTACTGACGTGAAAAATTTGACAGTAGCTATGGGAGACGTGTCCTCTGCTTGAAAGGCAGACAGAGAGCAACTGGGATGTCTGAAGACATCTAGAGTGGCACTAGACATTGAACTGAACAGTCAGACTTTCACAACAGATTTACAAGCTGGTGTTACAAGGCAGGTAATAGCAGCTTTTATGTGCCATTTTCAAAATTACTCCAGTACCCAAGTACCACTTAGGTGATTTCCAGCCACACAATGAACAACTTAACACAACACATTAATATGAGACTTTATGACATCGTTGATCTGAATTTAGTCACAGACAAATCAGAAAAGGTGGTATTAGCTAGGAGCCGCTGCATTCTCTGTTGATTCTCTACAATAAAGAAGTATATGTTACAGGGAACCTACCCTTAATTTCCAGCTTCTTTTGTTAATCCAGAGTAAAGTTTTCAAAAACCTAGTTAACTTGGTGCTTAAAATCCATTTTCCAAAAGTGGCTAAACCACTAAGAGGTCAGAGCTTGACTGAAAGCCCAGGGGACTTGGCAGATCACTTGCACCCTGCTCCAGCATTGCTCCCGAGACTGGTACTGAGGCGGACTGATTAAGAGTGAACTAGGAACGTCCTTTGGGAAACAATGACTATACAGCACAGATAAGGGATTGGTGTATGTTTGACTCTTTTCAAGCACTTTTTCATTAAAAGATTTCAGAGTTTTGCATGCACATCTACTTCATTGAAATGCCCTCTTTTCCCCTGCCCTTTTTTCTCTCTGCTTAAGCAAATGAAGCAGTTAAAAACCAACATTCCTGCTAACCATAGATCTTCTGACATCCTAATTAACAGGAAACACACTGACACTTTTCATGGTGGCATGAGAAAAAGCAAACATAACTGCTGAGAAGTAGGGCAGATTCAAGCAGTGCTGCTGTGCTCTTCCATACAGTAATCTACACACGCGCAGAATCCTTATACATATTCTGCCACATCGTTTGATGCTCCTATCCTTAAACCTCTGGCATGCTAACAGTAAGACAGCTTGATAACCAACAGTGAATGGATGCGCAGACTCAATCAACTCATGAAGAAGGTCTGAATCAGTTTTAAGTGCCTATTGGGGGTTAGACCAAGAGCAGGACTGGATGTAGACAGACAGATTCTCAAAGATGCAGGTGCCAAGAGATACATATCAGCACCTACTGTTATTTTCAGAACTACTTAAGCTGTTTAGAATTTCATATTTGAGAGCAAAATGTCTAAAACTTCTGGTCCACATCAGCTTACATTACCTCCTGAATTAGTCTGTTTGCAGAGTATTAGTCACAGAGCCAACACCTTTACAGGGCAGCAACTCTTTGGGAAGGTTCACTTGGACTCCACCTAGCTTTAAAAAAGACAAGGAGAGGGCTGAAGAACAAAGTTGGTTTTGATAATCTGACACTAATTATATAGAAGCATCTACATAGTCTCAAATAAGGCCTTCTGCTTAGCAAACGTTGAGACTAAAACGTAATTACAATGTGAACTCTTTTTTCTGAAGAATTTTAATGGCCCATTGGACTGTCTGGACTGCCTGATTACATTCCCAGCGTAACAGGCACAATATGCAAGAGGAAGAAAAAGCAAAAAGACTTAATGCAATGAGTTTGATGTATGTAATCATTGTGGACAGTCTAGGGAAGCAACTTGGGTACTGATATTTGACACAGAGGAAGAGAGTAAAAGACCAAAGAGAAATCAAAATTATATTACAAAGTGTTAGGGAGCAACACATACCTGTATTTCAAAAGTTACACTACCAGAAGTTCCAAAAAAAAAAGAAAAAAAAAGGCAGCAATAAGCATCTGGATCTTGCCGATTCCTAGTTCAAGACTACAGAGACCACTGGCATGAGAGCTGAAGACTTTGTAAAGGTTGGCTTATTTTTTGTTTTAATTAGAAGATATGAGTCTGGAGATCCAGGGTGCAAGGAGCACACAAGAAAAAGCACTATTTTGCTAATTCAAAGACTACGTCATGACAAGATTACTTGTCAATTTAAATGTGTAGATGAACTATGGGTAGGACATTCTTTTGAAGCATGGCCGCTAGAAGAGACTCATGGTAGGAGACTCCCATGGTAGGAATGTAACCCAATAGGAGAGTCAACCTTATATTTGAAACATCTCCATTTGGTTCAAATTTTAGCATCTAAACCAAGCAAAATTGTACAATTGTACTGTCCAGTACTCTTAGAATCCACAAAAGGCCCTATTTACACTGTCTCCTGTCAGTTATATAGTGTTTTTAGAAAAGGTACCTAGGGAACCTCTGCTGCATAATTAAGGAATTTCTTCAAGATCAGAAATATTTTATTTTCCGCTTGTTGGATTCACCTTGCTCAGTAACTCTCATTTTGTTCCTTCTTACATAGGAAGTCACATTTAACTCTTCCAAAGAAGTGTTAAAATGCAAATAGAAAACCAGCGCTTCTCAGCATCTGATGGTTCCAGGCTCTTAGCGCAGCCACCAGAACTGAAGCTCAAGCTCACATTGTCACCGCTCAGTGCCATGACAGTGGACACAAGGTTGCATTCAGAAGGTAAATGAGACAAGATCTGATCAAAATACTGTTCACGAAGTCTCATTGTGAATTTCAGCCAGCTTTTTCCTCTTTATGGGCCTGTTGACGTACAATTCCTCTCTGAATAACAGGCGTAGTGAAAATCTCTTTACCCTGAGAGACATGCCAGTGTCTATACAAAAGAGTCTCTCTGAACATTTCTTACACTATTTACTTAGGCTTTCTGAAGGTTTGAAATAAAAATGGAATGAAAACTCAAGTTTGGATATGCCTGTCTTGAATATATACAGTTTTGTACCCAGTACGAAACCAGCGCCGGTTGTACTTTTGCTCAGAAGTCTAAGGACCAAAGATACATCCGTGAAGTACATTGGCAAAACCAACCAGAGGCAAGAATTGTGCTATGCATACGTATCCTTAGGTAGCGTGCCCAGTCTTCACTTTCACAAATACAAATTTCCCTTTCAAATCTGCTCAAGAGTCAAGAAGCATCTAAAGAGCTTCACTTGGTGCCATAAGCCTCTAGCACCAAGAGGCTCATGAGGGTACCACTGTGTTCACGTCTGAAACGAGCGATACAAAACCCCATGGAATAACCAAACAATGCACATCGTCTCTGCCAGCGCGGGGGCAGATTCCAAGTGCAATTGCAATCCACCACTGTGCTGCTTTGGATTTCTAGAGTACCCAGCAACCTGGCATAACAAACACTGAGACATCCAAAGCAAATGGTCTAGCAAATGTTGAGAGAAACTCTATATCATACACTTACTGGAATGTCCCCCTGGTAAACTCAAGCCTACTTTTTTGGGAACCGTTAATACCAGTGGGCCTGCCAAAAACTTTAGTCGCCTGCTAACTATACCCCTTGCCTACCCCCCAAAAAGAATGATTAAGACTTTCTGTATGTAGCATTATCCCAAAATATCATCTGGTGGAATGTACAGAAATCCAGAATTATTTTTTTTTTTTTAAGAATACCAGCATTGAGTGTTTTGAGAAGTAGAGGAAATTAAAAAGCAAACAAACAAAAAATCAACCCTAAATCTAACCATGCAAATTCAGTTAACAGTGGTCCTCATGGAGCAGCAAGTAGACCCATTCCTCCACGTGCAGTGCGTATACAACGGCTCTGTCACAACTGAACGTTACCGACTGATCTGTGGCTGCAAGTTAACGAAGAAGAGGTACCTAAAACCTCCTGATCCAGGAATCCAATCGCAAAGAAAAGCGCAAAGGACCCTGCTCCTTCCAGACAAGTCAGGTGCTGTGAATCACTCCTCTAAGCTACTAAAATCTACCTGAAATCACATCTGTAAGCACAAAGGGTAACCAAAAAGGAGTTTAAGTGGGGGAACACTTAATACCAACATTTTCACAGTTAGAAGGCTAATTTATTCAACCTGTTTATTTAACTGTTCATGAGGCCTCCCTGTGAACTGAATCAGGGAACTGATTTGGCTATAAAAATATCTGCATGTTTTTCCCCTCCCTTTCGCTTTCTTTGTTAAAGGCAGGTCCTGATTTAATTCACTGTCCTTCCCATAAACACTTCAGCTTGTACCACTGAGGGAGCAGAGAGCCGCCACAGAGGAGTGGAGCAGCAGAAAATGCCTTTACAAAGCACTCAACAGCAGTGTTGTGTATTAGGAAACCATGACCTGAACCCTCTGGTTCAGGAATGCTGCCCCACACTTGGCCAAAAGGCCAGGGCTCACGGAGCCAAGAGAACTTCTTTCCTCGTGAATTCTCAAACCCCGCTAATCCAGAAGAAGTAGGGAAAAAAAGGGATCACAAATGGAAACATGAAAGGATATTTCTCCTCCTCCCCTAAAACAGAGGGAAGAACTTAAAAGCTAGAGGCCTTTTTTTTTTTTTTTAATTGTTTGCTTAATAACCAGTATGCATTGCATTGGTATTACAACTGCCTTTTGTTTACTCAAATGTGATGACCACATAATAAACCCAGTTTTATTGTCATTTCCAGCCTGCTTCAGTGAGGGGGTGGGGAGAGGAGTGCAATTGAGTTTCCACAGCTCATCCAGAGCTTTAACTCTGCCTAGCATAGCGATAAGGGATCCAGCTAGCGTTGTCCTGAATAGCTGACACTAGGAACTGGGCTGAAATCATTAAAACTATCACCACAGGATGAGACGCATCAAAAGAAATGAGGCAGAAGGGGAGAGAGGAAGAAGTCTCATAACATAATGAGATGTTTATCTATAAAAAGTTGCCCACTTCAAAGCAGGAAGAGCTTCAACTCCTTGGTAAAAAGAAGAGAGCTTTTAATTAAGAGATCAGTCAAAGATTTTCCACAGTCAAGCGGGCTCAAAGAAACTATGTGTGGAGGAGGCTGAGAGTAATTTCTAACATGATTAGTCCATTCTTCAAACTCAACGAGGCTTTATGAAAGCAGCATTTCTCAAGATCTAGAAGATAAGGATTGTGGAAATAGCCTCAGTCCCTCAGAGAGCACTGTCTCTTCCTTCTGATGCCTCCATCCTCACCAGCTTTTGCTCAGGAAAAGCCTGGAGAAATGCTATCAGAGCTTTGTGCCTCCCACCTCGGGGCAAGAGAGATCGCAAGCCTAGGACCAAGGGATAGTCAAATGGATATGCAGCTTCAGGTGGCGCAAAGTTACTGCCATGTACTTTAGGAGGCCTGGAAACATAACATGAAATATTTCTGTACATTGCTTTAGCCAGCCGAAAAAGGCTGTCTTCTGCACACAACCTTCCATTATACAAAGGTTTAAAAACCTTTGAAGATTTAAATAAGTTGCACCACTTTTCTGGAGCTCTCTTTCCATTCAAGGAATGATATTTGCAGATGGGGATGGATATTACACCACTGCCTTATCCCTTTCCAGCATTAGAATATCAGCATTACGACTGACTTTATGTGCTCTTGGGAACAAGACTTAGACTGACTTCTGTTTGGTCAAATAATTTTTTTTATGCTTTTATTATTGTTTTCTGAGGAAACAGAATTTTTACAATTCACCCTTGAACAGGTAAAATTATACTTTTTCTCTACAGGCTGCAATTTACCAACGATTTTAGCATGTCACAGATAGGCAAACACCGGGGCTGTTGCACTCGGCGAGCTGGTGCCGTGAGCTTTCTCCAAGCAAAGAATACTAATCCCTGCAATGACTGATATTCATGGAAACTCAATCTCATCCCCACTTACCATCTGTTAATTGTGACTAATGAACCTTACTGCTGAGCTGGTTCTGCTCTGCACAAGCATAGGGAAACCTCTGCTTTATTTCAGGAATCATAGGCGGTTTTGTCTGAGAGTATATATTCAGATTTACTTTTGAAGGTCCTTCTCTTCCCTGTCTTGCAGAAAACTAGGTTCCTGCCAACAAATTTATCATTATCCACACCCTTGTAGAAACAACTCCCACAAAAGTGATTATATGAGGCGTAATTATATGATATTATAAGGATTTCTACATCTTCAGTATAAATGCTACAATGTCAAAATGCAGAAGACCTTTAGGGTGTGAAAAATACAAAATAATATCCTCCAGATGCAAGGAAGAAACCACCTTTGCATCGTACTTTGTTCATGTTAATTAAAGCAGCTTCCTATCCTTAGTACAGGATTTCTCCAGTCAGTTGGACTGGTCAGAGACAGTTCAAACTGTGATGATCAGGAAGGAAATACGCTCAATTTCTTCCTTTTTCCCTATGGCATTTCAAAAGCATTACCTTGGTGTGTTCACATTTGAAACAGCCGTTAATTAAGATGCTTTTGCACAAACCTATCTAAAGGAAACCATTATGGTAAAAGGCAAAACTACCTTTTACCTCTAAAAGGTAAACGGGTCAAAATTAAAAGGCCGTAAGAAAAAAAAAATAATCATATGGCCTTATGGGTTTTTCTGCTGAATTCAAGAATCTTCCTGCAATGTTCTGGGGCAGAAGCTGTGTAGGAAGACAGTGTCCTCAAAGATTAAGTTTGCTCAATAACTACTTTGCCTTTTT
The DNA here is from genome assembly GCF_964199755.1 of Larus michahellis. Taxonomy (NCBI): domain Eukaryota; kingdom Metazoa; phylum Chordata; class Aves; order Charadriiformes; family Laridae; genus Larus; species Larus michahellis. Next base: position 5,183,378 of record NC_133902.1, on the reverse strand, counting down.
TTGAAGTAGCCTTTTTATTTTCAGATATCACCCTAGGTTAGAAATGGAACAGATCACTGAAAGCAACCACAACGTATCTAATGACCATTCATCAGATTATGCTGAATATCGGTCACCAGTTCACGGCAAAGACATGCAAAAGAAAGGTTACAATTCAGTAGGGGAAGAAAGAAGTGTCAGCCAACATAAGTACCATACGTCAAATGTCCCTAAGGCTCCTTTCCATACATCACTAAATAGGACTTCACTGAAGTAACTGGTAAAATTCTTACTGCTTCAGTAGTGTTCTGCTTTCACTGATAATTTTTAACAGTTAGCACCAAGGCATCCATCAGGAACATAACTTTGCTCACAGGACATGGACATATTTACTTAGTCCCTAAAATTTTTCCCAACCAATTGAACAAATTCCAATCAAGATATAAAACCTACACAGTTCTTTCATCTTTGTAACAAACGCACCCTACGCATACTCAGAACTGGACCCTGCAAATTCAAGTTAGCCTTACATTTTCCCGAGGGTGTATTTTTCCAGTCATCAAAATCAAATTTGCTTTACATTTATATTTTGCTGTTGATAAAAATATAGAGCTTTTTAGTTGTGTGCTACACAGACTGATTAAAAGGGCAGAAAACTGCAGTACTGATGTAATTCTGTAGCCTGAGAGAACCGCCCGATGAGGACAGATCATACAAGGACAGAGTACTCTGCCTCAGAACATGCAATCCATATCTATTGATGCTTATGGAAAAACATTACTGCTCCATGAAGTATAATAGATGGAACATTTCAAAAGAGATCTGTGAACATGTCTACTTTAGATTATACGCAGAAAAAAGTTCATTCATGGAAATCATCAGAGATCAGCAGTTTTATATTATCTTAAATCGTTACGCTCAAACTGCATAGGAAAGTAGCCAAAAATAATGAAAAGTATCAAAGATTTGTCAACCTGCTAGTGGCAGTCTGTGACAATCACCGAAAAATCAAATTATGTCCTCTTGAAGCAATACAGTGTCAACTAAAATCAGAGAAGTACTTTGCTTCAGTTTTACAGTTTCATGTTGTTCTGAAAGGTACATTCCCTGTGGAAGTCAGATTTTATGAAGAGTAAATAAGTAAAATAGAGGAGGAATTGAAAAGAGAAAAAATACATTTTTCTGAAATACCAGTAGACGCTCCAAAATACAGGACTGCCATCTGAACAAACTCCAGAATACCTCCAGGGCTCTGGCAGGTTTCAGTGAGAAGACCAACGTGCAATCCTTACTCAAATTTCTTTGGCTAGCTTTATAACTTTAAGATCTCGAGAAGCCAAATATAACCCAAACAAAAAGAAGCAAGCTTTACTTTTTCCTCCAAGGCCAGCATTATTCCCTCCTCCTTTCACCCTTTCCCCTCCTTCGAGTCATTTAATACTGTGTCAGAACCAACACACAATCACAGCCATCCACCGGCTGTTCCCTTATCACTCTGCCACCGTCAAGTCAATTGCAGCACATTAACTAAACCAATAAAACAATCTTCAAGAAAATTAGCTTTTACATTACTATTACACTAGATCTACTGTTCATAGATCCTAAAACACCACTGGCACTAAGGCAAAAGCATAGTATGCAGAGTTCTAATCCTAGAACAAGCTCTTGCTGACCAGCTCATTCAGTAAGATTCCCAGAAGCTCCCTGCCTTCATCCAAGAATGGCTTCAATTTTCATCAAGAAAACAATCTAACACAAAACAAAATGCACAAACCACATCCTGCTGCCTGCCATGCCCTAAAAGTTTTTCTTGTAAAAGTTTTGGTCCTGCCCACAGAGAAAGTATTCCCACTCAGCACATCCTCCCAGCCAATGCTGACAACTGTTGTAAAGGCCCTCTCCTACAAGCGTAGAAGAACTTACTGATCTCTTCCGTTAATTTAGCATTCATTGGCCTCTCATCTTGAGATCAGGGGACCTCAGATTATCACTTAACTCTGTCTCAAACAGTTTCAGAGGCAGCAAGTTAGTCATGCTCATGACTAAATTCCTCTGTGAGGCCAGTCCAAACTGTGACATCGTCTCTTGGATGTACTCATTGCACTGGCCTGCAGAGCAGAAAAGACTACTGCCATTTGACATATGTTTGTCGGTAATTCTGAAATGATTTAATAATGTCGTCCAGTCAAGCCACATCACAAGACTAATCAACAGGGCTGGCCCTAACTGGCCTTGGAAGAGAAGTTTAAGTCAAGTAAAAATTACCCTCCAGGGGAAAATAAACTTCTTCAATACCAGTTTAACCAGCAGCACGTTACTACTCTGAAGAATGAGAGCATTTATAAAACCCCCATGCAAGAATGACTCGTGGGGGGAAGAGGTGACTAAGGAATTAAACTATCCACTGGAGAGCAAGCTGTGGTTTGTTGGCTCCACTGGGAACAAAAGTTCAACGGCTCGCTGCCCGAGCTGCAAGAGGACATGACTTGCTGTCGGTATTTCCATGAAAGCTGTTATGTGATTCATTAGCTTTGCTGGCCCCTCTCTCCTCCCTCCCTTCCCCCCACACCATCATTAAACTCATCTGTTCTCTTGAGCTCTTGCTTGGCAGAAATGGCGTGCTGACATATAACAGACTTAAAATGAATGGCTCCCACGTTTAGAAGAAAGGAGAAAGGAAGGGAAGCAGATGAGAGAAACTAAAGAGAGGACCCAGAAAAGATCTCACTACACACCCCAGAAAAAGAAAAACAGATATCACAAGAAATAATATATTTCTACAGTACCTTTTATCTTGAAAGTCTCTGTATATTTTACAAACTATATCCCCTACACTGAAGAATCCCTTCCTCAAACACAAAATGAAGCCAACCCTAGGCCAGGACAAAACAGACGTAAGAAAACAGATCAATACTGGCTTAGTGTGAGCACTGACATTGGATATTCTCATCCAAGCCATGTAAGCATGTTTCACAAATAAGCACAGTCCCAAAAAAAAGTCTAACCCTTGGATAACCCCACCCGTCACCTTGTTCCAACTAGAGAAGTTAACATTTCCCATTCAACTGCTTCTTTCAAGAAAGCTTTTGTATGTGTTGAGTCATTTTTTCCACGTCTTCCCAAAGATATTAATCATCACATCACCTGCAGATGTTTAGAGGATAAACAAAACCCCACCATCACCGTGTCAACCCATGTCAAAGAACCTTAGCACTCCTGTTCAGAAACACAGGCTGCCTCGCTGTTTCCAAGGCAAACTAATGTTTGAAAGGCTTCTTCTCTCAATAAATACCAGAGCACTGGACAACACTGTATTCTTCCACACAACTCCCATGAAATGTTCCCACTATTTCACAGGTGCTCTGGCCTGTGTTTGTATATACTGATGGTTCCTTTAGCCTGAGGCAGCCAGCCTCAGAAGCAGAAAAATAACTACTGACGAACTGCAGCAACATTCGCTATTGTTTTACATCCTTTTTCTGCGCTACTCTATCAGTGTTTTCATTCTAAAACCTCCACATGCTTTATAAATATGAATATTGAGAGCACCCAGGTATAGCAGCAAAAGCCACCGCTTACCCACTTTGCAAGTAGGAGGGTTTTGGCAAACAAGTGACACAAACTTGTGTCACACACCACAAACATTCTTACAAATGATTGTAAATATGGTTTAAAATAAATTTTAAATTAGAAGTCAGGAAAAGCCTGTAGAATCTAACATTATTACAAGCAGTCTCCTCAACTGCTTTTTAGACGTTTTTACGCTCTTGGCAATATGTAGGTTAACTTAAAAAGAGATGATATTGAGCTGTTAAGAGAGTCTTGTAAATCTGCTGTTCAAAACACAGCCAACTAGACACCAGCCGTGGATTACTTTGCAAGACAGACGCAATGTAGGATGTCTTCCCTTCCTGTCTTCCCTTCGCAATCCCTTCCCTCAGCTAGCTACATGTCTTTCAGATTCCCTTGTATTAACGTGTTATCTTCAAACTACTCAGTTTGGGAGCAATGATTTCCTCCCTGTTCCTTGGCAGCATTGATCAGCCCACCAAGAACTTTGGGTCATTATAGCCATACCTTTATATCCCAAAACTTGATTGTGAGCTGTAGTGTCAGGATCACTCACATGGGCACTGTCAGACTCCGGAAGCGTTGCTTCAGGGACCTATATTATTTTATTTAGTTTTGAGACTGAAATGTATCTTCGTCACAGAACTGTAGCCTTGTTAGCTTAAAGCTATGCATCCCCATTTGCACTCAACGGGAAAATCTGTTAAAGTATATCATGCCCTCTTAAGTATATGAAAATAAGTATTTTCCTCTAGGTTATGACCTTAGGAGCAGATTTTTAAAGACTTCGGTGTTCAGGTCAAGATTTGATTGTTTGTAGTTAAAGCTGGAACATAAACTAGATCAACAAAGAGGCCCATTTCTGGGTTTTGTTTCGGTTATTCCAAAAGGACCAAACTTAGACTACCACAGCTATTCAAGTCACAGGTATTCCTGAATAAGAGTTGAATTAAGTTAATCCAAGCAGAAACAAAGCCCAATGCAGTCACTTCCCTATATCACATTCTAATGGGAAAAACAAGTTTTTGCATCCTAGTTGTCAAAAATCAACACAAACTCTGGTGCAGGTGTCTTTACATTATCCTCTGACTTCCAAAGCCAGAGTTCTCGCACTCAACAGGGAATATGTTGTCAGAATTTATTCTGTCAGCAGTGATGGTCCTGAAACCTTTTTCATGATTAAACAGACTTTTGAGCATGTAGTTTTCAGTCATATCCATAGCTTACGAACAGTGAGGACACATTAAAACAAGACTTAGTACAGCCTAACATTTAAAAACTGAGAAGAGTTTTAAAACTGTTCAGGTGTAACAGAAGCACAAGCAGCATAACCCTTTCCCCTCCAATAAAAAAAATAAAATAAATCACTGGACAAGAGAAAACAAAGGATGAAAGAGATTTTCAAAACCCACAGGGGGTCCGCACGCTCATTTATCATCTATGTTAATAGTAATAAGCTGTTCAAATCCCACCACTAGCCCTGCAAAAATCACAGCCAGTTTTCCTCAAACCCTGATCAGAGGTTAGCAGTGTACCTCCCCGTGTCTTTATCCATCTCTCCCTTAGTTTATCATCAGTATTATCCCTCCTCAAAATGACAGTAATACGTTTAGTTCCAGCAAGACTTCTATAGCTGGCAGTGGAATGCTTCCAGGGCCTGGGGATGTAGGCAGCCATACTTTCCAGCCTAAAGTTTAACTTTCCCTTAGGGCAGCACTTCTTCTGGTGACTGGATACTGGCAGCTTTTGTGTTCTTCATTAGCCTGCTGATTAACATACTGCTAGAGAATTCTCCACTACACCTAACTGCTGTTCCAGCACTCACTGGCACATCTATTGTGAGAGATCCTAGAGCAGCAACACAGCGTTGTCTGCCTCTTGCTTTTCTTCACAATACAAGAGATCAGGTACATATGTATTTGCTTTTAAAACAATAGCTACACATCTAACTCAAAGTTATAAAGAAACCCTGATCAAGCAATAACAACTTTAATGGAATTTTGTGAATGAAATTCCCATGGCAACAGTAAGAAACAGAGTGCCAGGAAATACAACCTACTCCAGTTTTCTGTATGGTAGAGGCTTCTAAGCTCGAACAAAAACCTAAGAAATAAATATCAGAAATCAGCAGGCCTACTGTTTTTTTCCTCATTCGGCATTTGAGAAACAAGCTAAATCAATCAAAAGGCAACCAACACAGTACTATGGCATCAGGAACAATTTACTAGCCTTCCTAGTGTAGAGACGTTTGGCACAAAGGGAATTAGATCTACCTGATACTAGCTCTTGGCTTTCTCTAAAGTCTGCTACTGATTAACATGCAAAGCACTACATTTCTGAAAGGACAATGGTGGGAAGACCTTCCACAAAGCCATCATTTTAAATTCTAAGGCCTGGAAAATTTCAGGCCTCAGGCCACGAACAATGGTAAAGGCTAACAAACACAGCCAAGCTGCAAATCCTGACAAGTTGCGTGTACAGCACTAGATAAGCTTTGTAACTTTTTAGCTGCATCATGCAGACTATGTAAAATAATATGTCAGGCATTAAGGTCCCTCCCTTGTAGGCATTCTGTTCCAATCAAAGGATTTCTTTCAGAAAAGCTTCCCTAAGGACGCTGCTGCGATCTCAGGTACGGAGCAGCAGCAAATACCATTTACAAGGCAGAAGGTAAACAGCAGCAATTCCTTTAGCAGGCTCGATGCCACCAGCATTAGCTGTGACAACAGCCTCTGCTTCCGCTCGGTGGGACACTGCGGTGAAACCCCCGGAGCACAAAACCCCATTCCCTGCAGGAACAGCCCCGAAAGCCGCGGGCAGCAGCCCCGACATTCCGCACGGTCCGTACAGACCTTGATCGTGCTCCTCCACTCGCCCGGGCTGGTTGCCCATCTTCGGTCACTCCCCCGGCTCTTCCCCGAGCTCCCCTAGAAGCCCGGCGCCCCGCTCATGCTCGGTGGCAGAGGCGGACCTGCCTCTATCTGCCTTTAACGTCTACGCTTCAGTCAACTTAAAAAGGCAAAAAAAAAAAAAAAAAAGAAAAAAAAAAGTCAGCTCCTTCCTAGTTCCTGGCACCAGGAACCGAGCCTGCTGCTCATGCTGAAGCAGCTGTGGCTCTCCCTCCTACCTCATTACAATATTATGCACTAGAAGGCCGGCCTGTGCAGTTAATTAGCTGCCTGACTGCTGGAATAAAAGGAGGGGGAGAAAGGGAGGCAGAGAAAGAGCCAGCGAGCTCTGGAGGAAGGAGGAGCGACTCCACGAGCGGTGCGGGCCACCCAGGGGCGGCCGGCGCGCACTGCAGGCACCGCTTTCGCCAAGCCCCGCTGGAGCCACAACCGAGCTCCGCCACGGACAAGATCTTGGCTTGGAAACTCGAGCAGGGCTCCGGTGCCCCAACGCAGCCATGGCTGCAGAGGGGCGAGGGGGGCAGAGAGCTGTTTCTAGCCCATACACTAGGAAATTCCCAAGCGAAACACTGAAACGCAGCTGGGAGTGAAGGGCAGAAGGACTCCCAGCGAAGACAAGAGCAGGCAAATGCCTCCAAAGCAAAGACAAAATTAGTTTTGCCCCCAGTTCACAACACTCGAAGCGTGCTTACCATGGAGCAAACGGACCCTGCCCATAGGTCTAAGTACACTGCTGGATAGAGAAACACTTGGCCATCTGGTTAAGGACTTCCCTTAACTAAGCTGTCACGAGAATTAGGAGACCAAATTTCAGAAATGCTCAGCATCTTCTGAAAACTTACGATACCTAAAAGATACTGAAATGGAGACTGAATTCCTCTGAAATCCTGACCATGATTGTGAGCATAAGCCCTTTCCAAAATGTCCCATCAGATTTGTTCCGATATCCTCTGGGGATACTCCTGGCTAAGCTTGAGCATCCCCAGCTCTTCTTAGCCTCAACTGATACTAAGAATAGTCAGTACATTGCAGGTTCACGTTCATATTATAAAAATGGTGTACAGGATACACTGAATACTATTAAAACCTCATTCTCTTTGTTGAAGAAAGGACATGGTGGTTTATTATCCCTAACACACTACTACAGTGACTTCCAAAGTTCCCCTCATGGTAGTTCCTCGCAAACACTGAAAAAACCCCAAGAAAATCTGAAAGCCACTACTACATCTAGAAGCTGCAACCACAAATATGGTCTACATACCAGATCTGTATCATCAATATTTTTGACTATGACTTGTATGGCAAGAGCAGCTGCCCGAAGCAGGCCTATCCACAGAGGCTGGCCAAGAGCCAGGCTTTCAAAGCAAGAAATCAAGATACTCCTCACTAATGGACTCATGATGTACATGGGAAACAAGAATAGTGAATGGCTCCAGTGATCAGTTTCCATTACACAGGAAAGTAACAGAATCATCTTCTTATAGTCTTGGTTTCAACATAAGGGTTCAAAACAAATTCAGAAATAGTAAACTAACGTGTCCCAGGCTCAAATCAGATTGAATAGAAAAGATACAGGAATTAATCTAGCTAGTTGTGAATCCGTTATTTCAAATAAAAGAGTCTAGAGATCATTCAATATGATAGAAACAGATTTTTGCTAATATTTCAGTATAACAGGGCGAGTTAGGCATCAGTCTTAAATTTTTCATTGTTCTTGCTCTGACACTTTATGGATGAAGCTAAAAATTTTCATACAGCTGTCTGTATTTGCGTGACATTAAACAAAACTCCTGTCTACTTCTATCTTATGACATGCCAAGCATAAAATGCTTTGTTTAATGAATAAGTTCTATAAAAAAAGTATCACTGAGAGCACATTTTTCTTCTAAAAGTCATCTTATGGTCTGTTAAGTCTTGTATCTTATTAGGATGGGTCCTCAGCTTGCCCTTCTCAAAGGTACAGATACAAGTGTTCTCAACTATTCAAACTGTTGAAACATGTCTCCAAGACAAAGAGATTTTTCTTCCATTATGGACTAAAGAGTGACTTCTGCTTTTCTTCATCAGGATTCACCAGAGGGATTGTATTAGCCAAGATAATCTCTTGGGTTGATAAATCCTGACACTGAGCATTTATTATTTCAACACCCGCTTTCTATTTCTGTAACACAAAAGGGAATAGTGTAACAGGGTCCCAGTACAGTATAGGGTGCAAGGGTGGAGTAATTATAAAATGTAATCACTGAGTCAGAGCAAACACAGCTGAAATCTGAGCACTGTGAAGAGCCATGACTGGAAGAACCAATCTGTTATTTTTGACAGTGGCACGAAACATAAGTCAGACCATTCTAACACCATGATAGGGAGCATGATGTCAGGCAAAAGACTTCTAGCCTAAGTCCGCAGTGAGAAGTAAGGTATGAAATTTAAAATACAGCTATAGCCTGAGCAGAAGACATGGAGAAGGCGTTACTGTTTATGGAGCTTGCAGCTCAAACTGAGGAAAAGGAAAAAAGAATAATGGCAAGCTTGATTATAGCGTGGTAACTAGGTAATAAATTATGACAGCACAGCTAAATCTTTAGGCGTGTATTTGTTATCTGAACATTTTACATTATTTTCCCTTCCTCCTCAGTAACAAAGGCACAAAAATTAATGGATGAATCTCTAAAACAGATTAGCCGATTTCTTCCTAGGCAAGAAGTTTGACTCATCCCTTTGCACTATCCACTTGTGGGACTGTCAGTAAAACCCCACAAACACCCCTTTTCTGTGTAGTTAGAATGGGAATGAATTAGTCAAGGTGCAACATATGTAATTCTTTCAACTCACTAGTCAAATGATTGGATTTACTTGCCAGGCATAACCTTTTCTCGCATGCTACTCTCACAACACAGCAAATGAATTAGCACAACTTCTGTTAAAATTATAATCCGTGCTCAAAAGCGTGAAGAAGCCACAGAATTACCTCAAATTTCCAGTGGCCAGACAGCTGACAGTTTCTTCAGAAGGCCAAGGTCTAAAGAAGTTACAGATGCTGAGCAGGACCTCCAGGCCAAGACTGAACTAAACTGAACGGGCCCTAAGGGTGGACACTGGCTATCAATACCACTGTTCACAGTATCATGCTCTACTTCCACTAATGCTAAAGATTTTGTGAGCACTAAGTACATACGTAGCAGGGAAAAGAAATCTGCAGAGCTGTGCATATCATGCACAGTAGTGGACCCCAAAGGATTAGGAATACAACATCTATGTTGAAACCCAGAAGAAAGAGCAAATGTATTTTTAACCATGCTAAAAACTGAATTTTTGTTGTGAGGATAATTGGTGAGGTCATAGTTAAGTTCATGGCACAGAACTGCAGCCTTCCAGGAACCCATCTGAGATGTAGCTGTCATTCCCTCCCTCTTACATTAGATTTTAATACTGTAAAGTAAGCCAAAAGCTGCTGGGGGAAAAAAAAAAAAAAAACAGTGGAAAAAAATTATACAAGGAATGCCAAGCCCTTTCCTGATATGCATACTTGTCAGACCAGGCCAGCTTTGCGTTCCTTTCTTTCGCTCCCTCCCATTCTTCAAGTGCAAACACAATGGCATTCTGCCAAGGCATTTTGGCTGTGACACGTTTAGGCCTAGAGAATTTGTATTACGGATCATTTCTCTTCAAACCAGCTGAAGGAAAGCTGATAATTAACCTAGGGCAGGTAGTCAACACAAGGTTGTGTTGACTTTTCTGAACAACTTCACTAAAGAAGCCTGAAAAGAAAAGAAAACAAGCTGAGAGATCATAGATCTGTACTATTCCTGGACCATCTGCCCTTTCTGTTTATGTATCTCTAGCAAAGCTTTTGTGATCATCACAGTTTGCTTACAGCTGTAATGGATCTTCCCTATACACGTTCTCTTGAGCCAATTAACTGTCAACAATTTAATGAGTCAAGTCATTACAGTCTTTAAGATTTAGCATTTCAGTATCCCTACCACACACTGAATACTCTTAACTGGCTCAGATCCCAGGGTGGTAAACACGTGCCAACAAAGTCATTCTCAGGGGAATATACAACAGAAAAGGGTCTCCCTTTCAGATCATTTTAGCAAGAAGTTGCGTGCAAAATCTTAGAACGTGTTAATACAGATTCAGTGCAGTAAATGTAGATTGTGCAGTAGATTAGGGCAGCAAGAAAACTAAAAAAGGTACATGCTGCAGAGAGCGTTGTCAGCAGAAGTTAATTCTTACTTGTTTAATAATGCAAGATGACAGCAGACAGCCTGTGAATGCCTCTCAAAGAAGCTGCTCTCCTTAACACGATCAGGTATCGGAAATCGCAACAGACAGTCACTAAAACGCATTTCTCTCGCTTCATTCCCAGTTATGGAAGAAGGTTCATACCATACAGCCAACACCAGAACAAAAGAATAATTGTCTCTGTCAACCTTCACATGCCACCTTCAGAACAAGAAGAGAGCATCCGTCGATAGATCTCTCTAGTTCAAGGAATCATGGGACTGAGATCTCAAGTTTAATGATAAGGCCACTGCTATTTTTTCATTAAAGAGCTACTGAGCTCCTTCTGCCCTACTGGAATAAGTGCCTTTTCTGATTAAAATATCCTACCAGAGAAAAATATTTATTAAAGGGGAAAAAAACCCTGAAGAACAGTCCTGTGAAGCAGTGCCCATTCCAAGCCATTCTAAGATGTAGGACTATCCACAGGTTACAGAAAGAAAGAAAAAAGGTTAGAGGAACGTGAGAATTTAACATGGCAAACATGTTAACAAACATCACACAGGAACTTTTTCAGCAAAGGCACCAGAAGTGAACATATCCATTTAAGTGTGCAGGCTATCACACGAAAAAGTCATTCTAAGAAGAAATAAGAGAAACTTGACAAGTAGCTGCCATAAACTAAACCTGGAATGCCAAATTTCATCTACCTCAATTCTTCAGCTTTCACTTTAGAGGTTTGCGGCTGTAATCTTCTAAAATGGTGCTGAAAGTTAGTCTGATTACTCGATACCCGGGGAAATCCCAGCTAGAGGAAATATTTTGCTAAGTAATGTCAGAGAGGTTAAGGTTCAGATTCACATTTGCACTAATAGGTTCCAAACAACCATGCAGATATGTGTAAGTGTGTGTAGATCCAGCTACATGTAGAGCTATGGACGTAAATGTAGACATATATTTTCGCATTGTTTTACCTGTTAAATTCCTGCAGTACTTCTTGCCTATTTGAATGACATCTTGACAAAGCAATTTTTTTGACTCTTCCTTTCCTTTTTACATCAATTCCGGAGCTAGAACCTCTTTTTCTTGATAAGAAAGAATAATTATGCAAGAGCCGTGTCTTGTACTTGGGAAGGGGAGCAAAATGCAACTAGCTTTCCAGATGAAGCATATTTATTGTGCCTGGGAAACCCCAGATGAGATCAGTCATTTGGTTTCTAGTGAAGTCTTGTGGAACAGAACGCACCAATCTCGTTAGTGTCTCTCACACTTGTCTCTATCTTTCACAAGAAAAACGAGACAGTAACGAGTCTGAATGCAAAGTGCAGCAACCTTGCTACAAACCTATAGTAGTCCTTTGATGTGACAGATCACAAAAAGCAGGGCCTGTCAAAAACTGATGTATGGGAGAGTAAAAGGGCCCCAAGGTCAGAGAGCTGTCCTTCAAAAGAAATCACTTTCCTTTTTCCTGTTCTAATTGGGGTGCATTAGCGTCTTATGAAGAATTAAACTGTCAATTATGTTTTTTTCAAAGATTCTTTTAAAAAAAAAAAAGCTTTTTTTAAGAAAAATACTTTTCTTGAATTTTCTGACCACATAGAGAAGGCTTCTGGTCTGGATTAGCGTCACATTAACCTAAATGGTTACACCCCATCAGAAAGCGACAAACACTCGCCAAGCAGAGACATTAGCAGAAAGAAGACAGTAAATTTGATCAATTCTGTATATTACTCTCAGATAGGAAACTTGAAGTGACAATTCTATAAACATACAGGGAGCTCTGAAATCTGTAGTCTGCCACATTTTCAATTTTGATGGGAAAGAAGCATATCTAACAAGTGTTACATGCAATAAAACCATAGACCAGTCTCCCCTCTAAAATCAACCACAGTTGAACTCGTTCAGGTTTCACAAGTGACACCGATACTTCCCCACACTAACACCAACGCTGGCAGGGGCCAGTTAGCCTCATTTAATTAAAGCCTCTCTTTTCTGAATATCATCACTATCAACATGGACAAGCTACAAGCAACTACGTTTCAGAGGGAAATCAAGGTTTTTCTTTTTACATAAACTACATGGCAAACAAACAGGCCAAATGGACTAATGGTACGTGCTCTACTAGAACTAGGAAGGAACTGAAGATACGCAGGTATCATATTTTGTCATTGGGACGCTAACATTGGGCAGGAATGCAAGTGGCAATTCACAGAAATCCTCATCAAAACAGAGACCCTCCTTATCGGAGCTGAACATTGTTCAATCCAAAGCGTTCCACAACAGAACATAATCTTCAGGTCCTTCTATAGCCTTCACTGATTACGCCAAATTTCTCAGTATTTTTATTTTATATTTAATTCACCAGGTTTTTTACAACAGCGTGCTTTGTACAGCTTCATTTCTAATGCTGGCAATGTTCCATTCTGGGATTAGTAGCTTTTGTCCGGGTAACCTGCAGAGTTCAGAGTCTCGACGCTAGATGCCTAGGAGATAATTGAAACTCTTAATATCTTTGAGTTTGCCTCCTCTATACTTCTGCACTGGCAATGTCTCCAACCATTGATGTTAATCAACTCAGCAGGCATGCACAGAAGGCAATGCACTTTTATTGCTTTAGCTGAAAATGTGTGCCAATTATTGATTTTTCCCATTTTATGCATAAAAATAAATTGCCATTTCTGATGGAGCACGGGATGACACCCTTACATTCCTGCTGGTGTCTTGGCTTTTTCTGACCTCCAGAGATATAACACATGCCATTACCATTGTGAGAAGGTACAGTACGTGTCTTCTGACATGGTTTGAGCTTTAGAAAGATCCTGAGCTTGTCAGTAAAATGTGCAGGATTTCTCCAAGTTACGTGATTATAACGTTGTTATTGACAATTTCCTACTGTTTCTAAGGCAAATTCACTAGGTCTGTATAGATTTAGGCTTTACTTAGGAATAAAGAAATAAGCTGATGAAGCAGCCTGAGAAAACAAGCACAGCTATCCATTACTTACGTTTCAAGGATACTTCATATAATAGCTGGCAGATCTTGATATAAAAATCAATATATTTGTGAGAAATGCCTGAAGCACGCTGAATACTTTTGAATTATGTGCTCACAGCTCAGCCCAGCCACACATCCTGGCTGTGTCTCTTTTCTAATGTCCAGCACAAGATTTTTTTCTTGTTCCTGTCAAACCTGACAGATAATAGCTTCTGGCACTGAAATAACAGCACGGAAGCACATGAACACGATTAAACCAGGCAGCCTTGAGGGAAATTTTCCGAAAGTGCTTGAGTAGGGAGTTTGCAGGGAGTGAGTGACAGGACCAAGAGCAAGGATTTGGAATTACTTCTAGGATCCACTGAGCAAGCAATCTCACCTGTCTGAACCCCAAATTTTCCATTTGCATACCAGTATACCATGCAATGGTCTTCATGAGAGGTATATGATCATATAACAGCTTTGAAATTCTCTGTGAAACAGTAGTATTTACAGTTATTTAGCTTGCAAGACTTAAAGGATTAGAATCTGAAAAATTACCTGTTTGGTTTTTTTTTTATAATCTTGAATCTTAAGGAGAAGAGAGTTCTAGTTTTTAATGAAGATATAAATTTCTCTATTTAAACACTTTAAATTAGTTCTTTTACTATATGGCTTCACAAGTGCATGCATTAAAATAACCATTTTTCAAGATTAGTGACTTCTTCCTCCTTTTTTGCAATTTTTCCAGCTCTCTTCCATCTACTGAAACATTAAAAGCAATGCAAGGACTCTATACGTTCGGTTTTAACATAAAGCCAAATTGCCACTTCAGGACAGTACATGGAAATACATAACACTGTGGATAAGGAAGCTGAATCCAAGACATTTATTTCTCTTTGCGTGTTATTTCCCATTACTTGGGATTTCAAAACTGCCAAGCAGTTACAAAGCCAAACATCACAGCACAGAACTTCCAGCCAGAACCTGTCTCCAGCTCCCTTTGCTCAACTCCACGTGCCAAGAATGGATACATGAGATTGGCCTCACCTCCCTTTAAGTTGCTTATGATTTACTGCATTAGCTTCCAACAAGGCAGACAGGGGTAGTTATGTCAGCAAAAGGCCAGAATGAATAACTTTAACTCCACCAAGGGCAGCATACAAACAAGCCTATTTAAGCAAGCAATCTTGATGTCAATTATTTATTATCTGCAGCATTTGGAACACGTGCTATTGCTCAAGGTCGACACACAAATGTTGGACAGTTACACCCAAAGAAGAAAGAAACTTAAGCTTTGCTATTTCCATACCTTATTTCTTTCAATTTCTCTTATACAATGCTATAATACCAACTGAGTGCCACCAGAGTGTAGCTGGAACTAATATAATATCATTTCAGTGAAATAACTGAATTGCTCACTTGAATAATAGACAAAGCCTGATCTAAAAAGCACAAACAAGCCGGGGGAAAAGACATGATACCTGCAGTTAAGACATGAAAGGAAGATGCAGAACTGATTAAGGCAATCAAAGAAGCCAAAGAAAGTGGTTTCAGAACAAAATTTCAAGACTTGCACAGTTGGGGATGTACACAAACATCTGCATTCCCCAGCTACAGGACCATTCGTATTTGGATTAGCTCCACAGTCAGTTAACATTGCCGTATAGTCTTGATCATAAATCAGAGACTATTTGGGATGCTATTTCAATAAAGTAGCGTGTCCAAAAATGTTCTCTCCTTTTCTACTTAATGTTCCCAGGAACATGTTGTGCCCTCTGTCATAACTGATTTTTATTTTTCCTCTTAGCAACAATATACAGTATTAAAATATGCCTATTGATATTTTCTCATAGTGTGACAATCTAAAAGTAGCGTCCAGCTTTGTAACCCTGCTCACTAATATCTAGCACCTTCCAGTGGTCATGATAACAACACGTCTTCTCAGAATATAGCTAGATTTCCAAGCACCCTGTTGGACTGTAGAACCACTGTGAAAATTAAGATATGTAAGATACAGATCTTTTTGAATACATACCTACAATAGCCCCTCTAAGACCCAGGATAGTTCTTTCTAGGTTAAAGGAATTTTAGAGGGGTAGCACATATAATTCTTATTTATTTACACAATATACATAGCTCCACATTTGGTATCTTTTCTTTCCACTTAGCGCTAATATTCCCATTCACATTTCTACAAATGCTGATGCAAAGCAATATATGAGATCAGATCTAATGATGTAATTTAAGTTGGCAAAACAATACCCAGATGTAACTTGACGTCTAGAAACCATTTTACCCTTTGCATTTAAAGCAGTCATCATCATAAACCTTATCCTTCCTCCAATCCCAGTTATTATGCATGCATGCAGAAGAGGGCTCTCTATTCCAGTGCTAGTATTTTTGTATCTGACATACGTATTACATTCTGGGCTCCCTGCAGTGCTGTTTCCCTGGCTGCATTCCCAGGATGCTATGCTGCATCATCTGTACAGGTTTTCTTCTCCCCATGTTACTCCTCCCAAGCATCTTTTGCCAGCATCATGCCTCTTTATTGGCTGGTGAATCTCAAATGCCTTTGTATATGACTAGTCACTATTAAATTTGAGGATTTACACATCAATTAACTGCAGAACAGGATCTGGTTTTGGATTACTGTGAAGCACTCGTGCTGTTACAAGATGCATCATTTTCTTTCAGGGTTGGGGGGGAAGCATACAGGGAAGAATATAAAGATTTTTTTTCTTTATTTCCCTCTCCCAGAATCCCTTTCTGGTTAGTAATATTGTTCTGTTACACGGCCAAACCCTTCAGAGGCAAACAGGGAGGTCATGGTCAAATTTAATAAGATCTCACATTCCCTTGGAAATGCCACCAGGGAGCAGACAAAAGCAAGCGTTTGCTGAGCTCCTGGGGAAAAACAGAGCGTTTGCACAGAAGCCCTTGGTATGCAGATGGCGTCGCTGCCTTTCGGAACGGGCTTAGATTGAAACCAATAGGAACAAGCTGATGGGGTAACGCCGAGGGGGCGCGGTGCCGCGCCGCAGCTCAGGGGCGCAGGCTGTACACGAAGATGCAAGGGCTGGCTCCTTGTTCTCGCCTCTCTGCTGTGTCCCAGGAACAGCAGGGTAACCTCTCTGCCCATTCAGCGGAGGGAGAAGGGAGAATGCTATCGATATGCGGTGAAAATGTAAAACAAAAATCCAGCTTTCGAATGGATTTATCGTTCTGCGAGGCAGTGGGCCGTGCACCGCCGGGGCGCCGGCGCCCCCGCCTGGCCACACCGGCCGGGCTCACCCCCCTCGACGGCTCCTGGAAACCCCCGGCTTCTCCCTTTTCTCTGGGGATGACGGACTCATGAGGCGTAGGACGCGCTGAAAGGCCAGCCTGCAAGGCACTTTACATCTCGTCCTACACGCTGAATACTACAGCAGGTAAGTTATAGCTGTGCTACAAGGCAGGGGATGAGGAAAACTCAGCTAGCATCTCGGTAAGCCAAGTGACACTCACAGCACATTCTGTACAGAGTCTTGTCCAGAATCTTTCTATCTACCTGTGCTGGGCTTCAGTCGACTCTCAGCAAGCTCAGAGATCGCTCCTGTCGTAATGGTCTTCTTCAGTCGAGAGACTCCAGAAGCTGCTGCCACCCCTGGTTTTGTCAGCATGTCATCGCTGCTTGCCCTCTTCAGCTGCAATACAGAGATTTTGTGAGCAACCAGAAGATTAAGATCTTGATTATTCCCATCAAGTAGTTCAAAAGGCAAGGTTCCTGGGAGAAAAGGAACACATGCTCTACAGAACATTTACATCAAGTAATCCAATGGGAATATTGCTTTAATAACCATACCAAATAATTTTTTTATCAATTTTTGTATTTGTTTTGCATTTTAGATATTTGTGAAGTGGGTTAAGAGACACTGCTGTTTCAATAGCAGAGAATGAAAATGGGAGAGACCATTCAAATAAGAAAGAAATCATTGAAAGGCAGTGGAAAAGTAGTTTACAGGAGTAGACTACTGTCAACTCCAGCTTCTCGGATCTTACTCTGAACAGCATTCATTGTATTTCCTCAGTGGTTTACATTTAGTCAAGTATTTGGGCCTGTGCAGGTAAGTGCCAGTTGCAGAGCCGGACACACTGGGTAGGTGAAAGCAGCAAATAATCGGCCCTTAATCTGTCTGTCAAAAAAAGATCCTAAAGGACCTGCTGGCTCTTGTCCCTCCACTCAGGATCACGCAGTTTTGCCCCAACAGTGACCTTAGACCCTCTGAAGAGACTTCTGAGCGATCCCAATAGCAAGTAACTGCCAGTTCCTTCCTGTGTTTGTCAAACAGGAGTCACCAAACTTTGTGGCCTCATAAACTAGGTTATCTGACATGAACAAAGAACATGCTGGAGACCAAGCCAAAAATCTGGAAGTCATTTAGCTGAGAAGCTCAGGCTGCCACAATAAAACACAAGAGCAGCCAGTGCAAGATCTAAAGCAATTACCAACTGGAAATCCCTTATATTAAACATGATTTCAGTTATTTGCCCTCCTTGTTTATTGTAAAGCAGTGAGCAAAGATGGCAAGTTGTCTCATGGCAGGACCTAATACTATTTCACTGGGTAGTAGAAGCTGAAAAGCCTGTTCATAAGAAAACATTTTGTTCATGTGACCACCGAGGAAATCATTCACAGCACAAAAATGCATTGGTTTTCAGAATAGAATTCTGAAGTTTAATACGTATATGTTTCATAAGCTTGGAAGAAGCTAAACTATTTGCTTTACAGGGTATTTTATAGTATGTGGATTATTTAAACATATTAGTGGATATCACTATAATTTACTCAGCCTTATTGTACATGAGAAAGCAAGGGTAAAGCAAGCCTACTCTAAATGCGTACTCAAGAAATCCATGCAATACAAGCACAATGAACTTCAGATTCAAAGAGACACAGTGAAATTACATTGCTTCAGCAAGCAGAAGTAGAAATTTATCTCAGAACTTTCGTCAGCTGCTTTCACATTTGTGTACCTCTGTAAGGGCCCATGTACCTCTAATAACAGCCTCTAATTAATTTCAGGAAAAATACTTTAAACATTTTAAAAGACCAAAGCTCTGGACAGTCTCCCTAGAGCAGTATTTTTTCTATCCTTTTCATTTTGTGGACACCTAAACTGTTTTCACAGATCAAAACTCACTTCCTTTGAAGTTGTCTGGTGACACTCAGGGGCTCCATGAACCACAGGCTGAAAACTACTGCTCTGGTTAAGTGAAATTAGAGCACACAACAAGCATTTCCCTATTTAGCAGTTCCTGAATGTAAAATCTTTAAACAAAATGAAGCCGCTCAGCTCCAATTCTTTCTCCCTTTCATCTCTTCCTCTGACTCAGAGTCTGTGGTTTCCTGGACCCTGCGAGCACATAAGTTTCAATAGCTGAAGTGTTGATCTGCTCCAGGATACCAAACAGCTAACTTTTTGCCTTCTGGCAAGAGGTTTTGTCAGCTCACTTTTAGGAGCAGAATGGAACAATCTGCTTTCTGACCTTTAGAGACTTCTACAGTCTCTCTAAAGTAATTTCTTCAATGTGGCTTTTCTACAGCAGCAACTGTAAATTTGCTATTTATTTTTCTCCGTCTTCAAAGTTAAGGCAATTGCCTCACACAGACGGTGCAAGCAAACCCACTCATACCTTGTACAGATACAGTGTCTCCCCCCTCACACACAAAGTGCTTTCAGAAACATGCATTAGTCTAACATACAGCACAATTATAATCTCACTAGGCTTAATACAGTGGTCAAGCCCACTCCGAGCCTCAGGGTATAGTAATGTTCCAGGACTAAACCAAAGCTTAAACCTGGAACAAGGCTGTAATGTTTGCACAGTCCCTGCTGGTTAGTACCTTGCTGAGCCGAGATTCAAAGGCAAGTGAAGTCGAGGACTTGGACGTCTTCATTCCTGTTGAGGTGGTGGAAAGTGGTTTTCCTCTGTCAACCCCATGACTCCCTTGCTTTGCCATTGCACTCCAAGGCCTGGCAGTGCTCTTCATTTTCTTCACAAACAGCTCAGTCTACAGAACCTAAAAAAAATAAATAATGTTTATATATATATACACACACACACAATAATATAAATCGTCTATATATCATCTGGAAGAGAGCAACAGAGATATCTGGCATCAGTTTAAAGGGCTGAAAAGGCCATACTAAACTTTGTTCCCTCTCGTATACATATCAAAACTCAGCCTAGAGAAACCCTCAGAGCAGGTTGCAGCCACTTGTACTTTTCACACTGGCTGGTAACATGAAACACCACAGAAGGAACACTGACTTTTGTTGGGACTGTGTAAGTCAGAGACCTCTATCAGCCACAGGAGAACACCTGCCAATACCGAAGCACAATGAAAAGAGTAACTGAGAACACGGAAGTCCCCAGCAATTGAAGACAACCTTGGGATAAAAAGGAAACTACTTCTCTTACTGTTAGATCCAGCGTCTTCAACTGAAATAATACTCACTTTTAAAAACTCACATGAGAAGCAAGTTTCCTCAGTTGTACGGAAAATACGATATCTTAAGCTTATCAGACTCTTCTAGAGAAGCAGCAGTTGATGTTACCACAGTGATAAAAAGATATCTCACAATACCAAGATTTACAAAACATGGTAAAAAAAAAAAATCAACTTCCTGACAAACAAAAATCCAGATCCACTATTCCTCAGAGATAAGCTTATGCAAGAGACAAATCCTGCCAGGAATCAGCAAACAGACGTGAATTCCTTTTTTTGGATATAGCTGAACAAATTTAATCTGCCAGCAAGAACAACTAGTCTGTTTCTCTCAGTAGGTAGACAGCTGCCAATTAAATAGCAAGCTCAACACTTGTAGATTTAAAGCCATAAATTTTCCCCAGCTATTGCCCAATCCAAACTAGGAGCAGAATAACGAAATTAGCTGGATTTTTAAAAAAAAAAAAAAAGTCCCACCAGTCTGAGTTGGGAGTGGGAGGGAGGGGAGATTGCCTGAGATGCCCTCCCCCACTTTGGTTTAAGCAACATTTTTCTTCTGCAGCTTCATTTTTTAAAATAGACACGGGATGTAGCTGTGTATCAGTGTTGTGTAGGCAGAGGCTAACTTGCTTCTTGTCTGTTAAACAGGTAGCCAGGAGATGTACAAAGAAATCAGCCTAGCGTCTCAGCCAGGGGAATGTGCTCGCAGGGAGCACGTGCTGTTTACCACACCAGAGCCCAGCTGGGCCAGTGTGAACTTGGACAACGGTCCTCTGACAGAGATGCCGAACCAATTTCTTCCTGACTGAGTCAGAAGGGCTTAGGGTCACATTTTATATCTCATAATTTGCTTTATACTTTATTTCACATTCACAAAGAACACCACTCACTGAACTCATGGGAAACAAATCTGTTTGGGGCCAAGTTGTGTTTGACACTGACAGCACCTTCCAGGTGCCGCGATGGTCTATTTAAGGAGTGTTTTGCTGCACAGAGGCAGAAGGGAATGTCAAGTGCTCTCTGCTGTCTTGTGGAGAACAAAGCTAGCAAGTGACATTTCCTCTATTTATCCTTGGTGCCTCTTGCAGGGAGGGCTGTGTACTTTCTCCACAGCTCAACCTGTCAGCTCCTTAATAGAGAAATAAAAAAGTTAGTAGTTATTATTATTACTAAATATAGTCATTACTCTATTAAAATTCTTAACACATACAGCATGGAGCCATCAACTGATCTCATTAGGGGAGAAAGAGTAGTCTTTGTTGATGATTATGCTGATCACTTTGCTCCTTTTTTAAAGCACTGACAGATATGTAAGCTATATTACAATAGATAATAATGTTTAGCATTCCCACAGTTCATGATCTACCTTAGCAAGCTTTGGTGCTTTACATTATTTAATAAACTATTATTTTAATGGGCATACCATTCACTGTATTTATATGGATGAACAAGCAACTACACATGCAAATTACCTTCCTGATTAAGATCTTCAAATTATGCAGATTTTGGGTTTTGCAGATCCAGTGGTTGCACGTGTGTTTTGCTTTATTATACCCTCTGGATTTCTTCATAACTGTATCTCATACTTTCCTGCCTTAAGCTGTACAGATGCTTTCTTGATATCCAAAAGAATTTAATTTTGAGTCATCCATAGCATTTTAAAGTTGCAGTGGAGTGATATGCTCATTAGTAAAAAGAAAAAGTACTTAAAACAGAAAAACAAAAAAGCCAAACCACAATTCAAGAAATCCAGCCAGTAGCCTGAGGCAAACCAGCTTTTTCATGTAATGATAGCTGAATTATGTGCCATGTGGATTTTATACTATTTTACTATGCCAAGCAGATGAAACTAAAATTGAGAAGAGTATATTTGGATTTATTAGTGTTTATTAGTTTTCCATGTATTTAATATGGGAATAGGATTTGTAAAAGGTGTAGGTAAAGCTTCTCATATCTCTGGCTAACCTGAACCTGCCTTGTAGACAAAGATTTCAGCCTCTGAAGTGGGATCCCCATACTTTCCACAAGCCTCATTTGTACTTCAAAGTAAAAAGCCAGGTTGCGCACATCTTGAGTTGCTTTCATTCCTAGATAGGTGACACACATTTGAGTTACTAGAAGTACTGCTTCAGGAGAACTACTAATCAAAACTACTTCCAAAAAAAAATAAAATAAAAGGAACTCATGTTGGGTAGGTAGCAATGAACCGTCAACCAAAATGCTAACTTAGATATCTAAAATGGCTGCAGCCAGCTCGCATTCAGGAAACCTAACATTAGCAAAGAGGTTTATTTAATCCTGGTATAGAAACAGTTCATATAGGGACAACTTGTAATAGACTGTATCAAAAACATCATATACAGCTTTTATCTGCTTGTCTTAGACACACCATTTTTTTTCCATAGATGAACAATTAAAAAACAATATAATTTTTAAATCTAGAAAAATAATTAAAAAAACACATTTTTGAAGATGCTTGTCTTAAAATACACCTAAAATTACTCTTCTAATCCAAATCTTACACTAGGCAGCAGCTTGTCAGAGCAGTGCAACGCCTAAATGGCAGCCTCTGCTTCCTCAATGTGCTTTTCAGGACAAGGCTGATAACAGTGGCTTGCAAAGACCGGCCTTCTGAGCCAGCAGAAATGACTTTGAAAGGAGCCAATCATTGTCATAAATTGCCCTTGAAGGAGGCACCACCACTAACTTACCACAGCTGAATGCATCTTGGAAGACTGTCCCTCTCACAAGTCAGGACAGAGGTAATACGTATGGATTTGTAGCGTAACTACTATAACAGAATGTTGTTCAACACCCATTTGCACACAACCTTCCAAGCCTTGTGTACCTGCCTTTCCGCATCTGTGAAGCTGACGCCTGACGCCTGGTAATGGCTCCCAGTAGCTTTAGAATATATGGATAGAAGTAAGCCTGATATACTTTAACTAAATATCAGCATTTCCTTCTGAAAGGACCCCAGAAAGATCACGACTCGATCTCTAGGCTACCCATAGAGAAATCTGAAAGAGAAGTAGCTTTCCACAAGAGATGCAACCAAGCTGCTTTTGCAAATACAACAACAAAAATCACTAGTTTTACACCCATTATGTCTCAATACGTTTCAGATGAGACATGCTTCTGCTCACTCTCCCAGAAGATGACTCACTTTGAGCAACGCCTGGAGCTCTATGATTTTATTTTTCTTTTTTTCCCCTTCACTTTTCACAGGGAACTTTCCTTAGAAAGCAAACAGAATGCCGCCATCCTGAGATGCAAAGTCTCTCTTTCATTGGCACCAGCCACAGCAGTTCACTACTGGGCCACAATTAAGTCCCTGTAGCATGCCCTGCTTGGAGCTGTACTCTGAAAACATGCAGAAACTGAAGATAAGAAGCAGATCCATGTTGAAGTAAATGAAGGCTCATGCCAACAATACGTTGCTTCAGAGCGGAAAAATCAGTTCTATTCTGTCCCTTCCAAACCGCAGGGATCGGTTTTTTTTTTTTTGTTTGTTCATTTTTAAAATCTTTTACACTCAGAAGTGCTGTAAGAAGCAGAGGGGTGTCTGTATACCCCTGTCCTCTGAAACAGGTGCTTCAAATGAGATAATCAGAGGGTTTACAAAAACAGAAAGCCAGTCCTGACAAAGCTTTTGCTCTCAGTAATGCTCAGAATTCCCTGCAGGCATCAGTCTTTACAAATTCAGGCCATGCTATATAGTTCATCCTTTCTCACTGGTATTTTTAAAGGGTGTTTGGAAGTTTTTGATGTAGACTATTTTGGCAGTTGGGAGAAGTTTTACTGTGGAAAGACAGTCTGTTTTACTTGAAATTTTACTGTTTTATTGAAGATTGAGAACCCAGACATTTCTTTATTAGTCAGTCCACATGCATGTATTAATAAAAGCCTTTAGAACCAGCCTAGAATTGTTCCCATTTTATGTCTAGAAAAACTGGATTAAGACTTTATCCTAACTCTCACAGGGAGTCAGCATCAGCAGAAACAACGCTAGGTCTCTTGGATCTTATGGCTTGGCTATCCATCAAAGGAGTAATTCACCAGTCCTGTAGAACAAACTTCTAGGAAACACATTCTGCTTACTATTAAAGGCTATTTTGCTCTGAATAACTAAAAAGAATAGATAGGCTGATTGGAGTGGTGACAAGTAATATTATTTCGCAGTCAAGAAGCTTAGCAGTCATGCAATTAAGAGAATGAAAAATAGCATATCTGCAGAAATGAAGTTACATAGGAAAATCCCTGCTGGGGGGCTAGAGATTCAAGTTATCTGTACCCCACAGACTTGACGCAACGTAGGTTTTGGTGCTCATGTCAGTGCTACTTGCTCACAGGACAGTCAAATTGAAGCAGAGTCATTCAAGTTTCTTTGGGAAAATGAATGAAATAAAGAATGATGAAAACTCATAACTAGATCTGGAGAGTAACGTACCAGATGGCAGGTTCATTGAGATTTGTGAATGCCCAGCGTTTCTGAAAAATGAGGTCAGGAGAACCAATTTTGCAGATAGGATCTCAAAGGACAGAAGTCTGAATTTGGTGGGTTAAAACCCACAGTTCCCAGTGCCATTTTGCTGTAATTCAATTACTTTTCATTACATTAAAAAGTCAGACTATTCTAGAACCTTTATTACACGTTCTCATGAAATCAAAGCACAGTTTTCTGGGGTTTTTTGTTTGTTTGTTTTTTTGGTTTGAGGGGTTTTTTTTTTGCCTTTTTTTTTAGCATGTAAAATCTGCATCATGCTTATACTATTTTCCTTCCAACCTAATCAATCTCTGCTATTTTCAGACAAACTATCAACTGGAACATAGAAATATCTAACAAGTTCAGTAAACTGTAAAGCATTTTCTAGCAGCGTGTAGGAAGCTATATGGCAGGATAGCCAGCTGGGCTAAAATAGAATTCTTTTCTGCCTTTCACATCAATTCACTTTAAACAACAATTTTCAGCCTTGACAGATGCTTCCATATGACTCATCTTGATTTCTTAGCTGATATCAGGAATCAAGCCAGGGTCACAAACCTGGGAAGCTGATAGTCCAACACAGTAATGGGTAACTTGGAGATAGATAGCAAAGATAAAAAAAAAACCTATTTGGAAATAAGACCAGGCTAACAATTAAAACCAAACTGTTTACTCTTTTGGTCATCTTTAGTAGCTTTCCTTAGGCATCTGCTCCTTTCCGCCCAGCGTGCAGTATTTCTGTACTTAACACATCTTTCATCTTTCACATCTCTCTCCTTTCTCTGGTTTCTGTTACCTTGTTTTTAGTGTCTTTGAGGCTAACTCAGTGCAACCTTCCTCCATTACTCCTCCAAGTAGAGATACTTGCTGGATTTTTGCTGGTACAAAGCTTAGCATTCATTAGAATTGGATTAAAAAGCCCCCCCCCCAAAAAAAAAAAAATAATCACAAGCCAGACCACTTTCTTCCACTCAAACATAACCCAAAGGAACAGACAAGATATGCCCGTTTCCCAAACCCTCATCTCTAAGGGTCTTCTTGGTTTTGCTGGACAAGAAGAGAATCACTTATAAACCCGACCCCAAACACTAAGCATCAGTTTCCTCTGGTCTGCCTCAGTAGACTTGCTTTGTAGTCTCATTTGCAGCTGAATTTTCATGTTTTGCTAGTAAATTACCAGGAGACAAGACATCACTTGGAAGTTTTCATGTCCAGACTGCATGCTACAGCAGGACAAATTCTGCTGGTTTTATGCATGCCTCAAGCAAAGGTGGTTGGTTGGGTTTTTTTTAAATGTTCAAGAGTGGAAAAAAGTGTACTATAATAATAGAGCTAGGCACTTACAGAATACAGATGCTTTTGCAAGGAGTTAAAAGTGTTGGTAAATGTTAGGTTTCAAACAAATACACAGAAATTAGAGACACATACATGCCCAAAGTCACACAATTAATCATTGGGGAAATACAAAACAAAATACCATTCCCAGGATTTAACCATCAGTGGCTCTGATTAGCTTAAGAGTCATATCTTCCAAATCTTCATCGTGTTAAGGTCGCCCGAAGATTGTAGCCTCATCAGAATTACTCTTTTGGGTTTTGGTTTTCTTTGGTTTGTTTTAATTGCTTTTCTGTAGGACTCAAAAAAAAAAAAAAAGCCTCCGAAGAGCACTTTCAATATGGCATCAGATGAGAGTTTTCTTTACAGGGCATATGGCTCCCTTCCTCTACAGCATAAGCAACTCCTGCAGAGCCAGTTCTTTTCCCTTCATGGTATTAGACAGAACCACACAGACAACGGAAATTCCCTTGGATCTCCCAAAGACAAAGTTTCTTTACCTCTGGTTACAGTGATAAGAGGCTCATCTGACATTTTTGTGTTGTTTAAGGAGTTTCTTGCTTATTTCCTTAATGTGTTTTCCATAATTCTCTAAAATGGCTATTTATTAACTAGTATATAAACATACCAAAACGTTACAAGGATGTGTAAATTACATCAGAAATGCCCTAGGTGAGGACAGTTCCAGCTAGCTACAAATGACAGGTTTCTGGCCATCAACTCAGCTTCTGAAACCATCCCAACAACTGCTAAACTCCATATCTCAACACAGCTCAAAAGAAAATCCTCTTCCCACAGCAACCATTAGGGTCATTGATGACTTTTCCAGGCACAGACAGAGAAGAACATTGCAAAACCTTCTGCCCACCCTCCTCCACAGAAGTTCTCCCTGGAGTTTTGGATTTGTCAATCTTTTATTCTTAGTTAGATCCCATTAAAAAAAAAAAGCTGAAATTAAAGAAAAAATCCTCATGTTTGTGTACGGACAAAGGATTTATTTAGCTGCGTTTCTCTTGTCCTTGTTAATACAGATATCTGTGCTGCTTCTCTAGGTAAAATACCCAGAACTCTCATCCAGCACAGTGACTGATGCTGAAAAATCAAGCCAAAGCTGTACTTTGACATGTCTGGGAACATGCTCCTCCTGTAATTTAAATTACGTTGTTCGTACATGGATATTCAATCTCTTCCTCCCTCCCACTGATTGCCTAACCAGTCACCATTACACATCTCAGAAGAGAAACCATGCTACCTCCCTATGACCCCTGATCTTATAAACAAGATGGGGATAAGGAAACAAAAATTCCAACCTATCTGTAATTTTCTGCTCCTTAGCCCTCCAGAAGGACAGGGGCAGCTACCAGCTGGACAGTGTGATACTTGAAGAAACCATGAAGCACACCTGTACGCTGGCTATCAGCAAACAGCCCACCGTACTTCTCTGGTTTAAGTAGACGCGTTATCTTGGTAAGGTTGAAAGGACAAAAGACTGCTATGATCTTTCACTAACTCCAGGACAGAGATGTAGACTTGTGGCAATTTGGAATCATGTTCATCACATTACTGGTGGATGCACACAAGGAAAAAAACAAATCAGAACGGTAGGGTGGCAACATGCATTCGCAGGAAGGCTGACAGGCAGGAGCAGCATATTCTCATACTGGGAGAGTGTACGTGAAAGCATGTAGTGGCAGAACACATACATAGAGGCTATGCAATAAATTTTATCAAGTCACATCAAAACTACATCTAGGAAGTGATTCCACACTACAGAATTTGGAGAATGCTTTTTCATAAGTTGTAGTTCCTTCATTACTTCAATGTATGGCAAGCAGGGGAAGTATATCAGTTTACTTTGTGCTAACATCTGCCATCTGCCCTGTGGAGACATAAGTCAAAGGAGAGACTCAGGAAGCGTAAAAATGATGCATTGATTCCACACTTCCTTTTTGAAGTCACAACCATGTTATAATTGCAAAGAATTAGGTCACTCTGGGCTTTCCCTGATATGAGTCCATCCTGAATAGATGGGCCTAATTTATGTTCAGTATATTGCAGGTTGAAAACAAAATGTTTTAGAACCATTTCAAGGTAGCTACTGGTCATTAATCCAGGTTCTTTGAACTACTGTCCCAGTGAATACAGCACAAAGCAAGTGACACATACTGTTAATACTTCATGTTTTGCCAACCCGCAAGAAAGAAGAAAAGAAGGTTTCATTTTAGATAGAGGAAGAGCTATATAATTGCCAAAGAAATTAAGAATAATTACAAGTGGTTTGCCTAATAATTACCTGTCATTACATTTTTCTGTAGCATAGATGGTAGATACATCTACAAGAAAGAAGGAACGATCGTGTTTTTTGGAATGTCAGATAGAGATGCACAGCATGTGACTACACAGTAATCCTGACTGGTACATGCACACAGGCTGGAGGGTTCCCTGTCCCCTCAAAGCACGGAGGGACAACATCACAGTCAATGAGCTGGTTTGGGATTCCACCCAATTCTACCCTCAGCTCCAGCATAGATTTATTGTACTCCCTCAGCCACATAATCTTTCTTTGCCTTAGTTTTTCCATTTATAAAAATGGGATCGTAATTGTTCAGTAAATAACATACTTATGAAGATATGCTCATTCACATGTCTTGGAGAGCAACCCCACAGAAAAAAAAAAAGTAAAGATGAGACAAATCAACATCTGTCACACAGCGTGCAAGTGAGCAACCCCACAGATTGCCACATGCTGGGATGTTTCCCTGACTCCCATTTTCCATCCATCACAATGCAGAGAAATAACTGAGATCTGGAAACTATCCCTTAAGGAGATATTTATCCTCCATTAAAGTGCAGAATAGACCGCTTACTAAAGTTAATAAACTGAGAACTTCTAAACATTTATAAGTGACAACATGAACTTCTAACACAAAGGGTTCTTTGCAACGATGAGGACATAACTCCAAAACTGCGGGAGAAACTAGAGGACTTCTGCATTTTAAAAATATTCATATTGAACAGGAACCAAACAGATTTAGGCAACAGTATTAACTGTTTACAACTGTTACTTAGGGGACCACTTATAGACTGAAAGACCCACCTTGGTGGGCTACGTAATGAAATTAAATTGTTTTAGAACTGAACTAGAAAGGGAAGGGTTAGTGCATACAGATGTGCACGTTAGGATGAGGTATTCTTGTGTTAGTTACCTGGCAAGTTGTGCAGACAAAGAAAACCGTATTTCAGCAAAATCAAACATCCTCTCTCCTGCTGAGGTTACAGGGGCAGAGAGCACTCTATAAGTTAGAAAGAATAGAAGAGGAATATGCAAAACAGTCCCTTTTGGAGGCGAGACAGAAGGGATTAGTAAGGGACATCTAGGAGAACTTAGACTGTGTACAAGAGGAAGGGGTAGAGAATCCCTGTTTTCAAACCAGTTCTACCAGTCATCTTTCACGCTACACATACAGGACTTAATTAACATCTCTACAACTTTGCCATATTACATGCTATATAAATGCTATTATTATTACTATTGTTATTATGATCAAGCTTCAGTCCACAGTACAATTTTAAGGACAACTGTTAAACTGCTCTAATTAAAGGGTCCTGCTGAGAATCTGAACAGCTCTTTGCTGTAGTGCTGTAAGAGGGTTCCCATCTGGCGTGCTCCCCAATGCTTTCACTGATCCCCTGCAGAGATGCGAGCTGCCAAACCCACTTGCTTAGCAGCTTGTTCCTTTCTGCCCTTTCTTGACTGGACTACATGAACATGCAGTAGCAGAGGAAAGTCTGCTCACGCTCCTGCTTCGTTTAACTGTTGGAGCACAACCTTAAATTGCCAGAGAAGAAAGCAGAACCACGTGCAGACACAGCTTCAGCCCTTCTGTCATTAAAGCTATCTAGCTGAGCAGAAGAAAAATACAGTAGCCAGCTCACAGACTCACATGGTGTGATTTTTTGTTGTCGTTGCAATGGCTTTTAGACCACCCCCAGCCCATTTTCAGCTAATGCGTTATTGTTTGCACCGTACATTTTTTGTTTCGTGCAATTTAGTTTTAGAGTGAAATACTATGAGAAAAAGTGTTGTTGAGCAAAGCAGGTCCATTCACTCTAAGAATACATTACTGATCCTAGAACCCCTCTAGAGGTAATACGATTCCCACCTTAAAAAAATAAAAGATATTAAAATACTTACAGTAAAAGCTTGTCCTCTTTTCTGCTTTAAAAAGAAAACTGTCTCCCACTGGCTTCTGTCAGCATGTGTAAGCCAGACTGAAAATTCAGGACTTGAGTGCTTCCTTGAGAGGAAAACCACATTGCAGCAAGACACGGAGAGCTGCTTGAGAAATGATTCACATACGGAAGCAAGCTGGCTTCACCAGCGCTTTGGCATTCAGCACTCACACGCACACACACATGCACACTTGCTTACTCAGGGGAATGAGAAATATTATATTTTCATCAAAGCAAGGAAGATTTATGCAAGAAAGCCATTTGTACCCACCTTCAAAACACTGCGATGCTTCAATCTGTAAAGCAGACGAAGAGTGTCTTTCAGTATTCCAACACCCCCGACAGTAGAACTGGACACTGGGCAGAGAGCATAAAACCCAGACTAGTCTGCATGATCCAATCAAGTAAAAACATGTGGTATATGCAATGTTGGAAGGGCAAGGAGGCGGCCATAGAAAGAAGGCATTTTTCAGAGGAAACCGCAGAAGCAGCTTTCAGAAGTTTTTATGTTCCATGCTAATAATCTCGCCCCCCGAGCGCCAGCAATCACAGCCAGGACACCTTACAACATTTCCCTTGCCTCCGTCATTGCTGCAAAAAAGTGGAAGAGTGTGTGCATGCAGGGAGGGAAGATACATTAAGACAGAGGCTTTTACACAAGAAGTAACTAGAATCAGTCCTGAGTGACTTCTCTTGAGCTGCCCAAGAAATGTCAATCTGTTCTCTATTTAGAAGAGGGCAAGTAAGGGACAAGAGTGAGCAATGCTCAAGAATGTTCCCCTTTCTTAAGCTTTCTGAAGAGAATTTAGTGTCTGAAGACAGGAAGAAAAGGGCCAGAGGTCTTAACAGAGTTAAAGCAGGCAAAGATAGTATCAAGTTGGAGGAAACAAAGGGGATGCAAAGAGAAATCCAATCTGAGTTTCAAACACAGAAGCCTAGGGTGTTTAGAACTGGACTTTTAGTTCAACTCTGTCCAGAGAGGGGGCTGTTCACTCTCTGATGTCTCTGACCTAAGGCACTCAGACTGTGACTACAGTCCTGAACTGCAGAGAGGGATCCTTTCCCAGCAGGGTGGACGTAGTATATATGCAATGTTAATGCTATGGTAGTAGTCTCATAATAGAGAGACAGGGAAGATTTACAAGATGAGCCTAAAAGAGTTGCTGCATCTGAATAGTTGAACCTTACTGCACCCTCTGGAACTCCGCACTCTAGGTGCCAAAGAGGCTTAAAGGAAGGTACTGTTATACCAAGAGTAAATTTATGTTTTCAGTTCAGTGTTGGCACCTGTTATTGCCGAGTACTGTTATCACAGAGTAACCAAACCTTAAGACACAGGCTAAGTCCAAGCTGAATCCCTTCTGAAGGTTATGGACTTGGGATCCAAATTTCTCATGATATTCTTAACAGTGAGGAATTCTTACCTTCAGATCTTAAAACACCAGAACAAGAAAAAGACCACATTATGACTTATTTGGCAGTCTCAAGCATACATTATTAGTTGTAAGTCCCTAAACACTGAACCAATCATGCCAGGTACTATTCCAAGTTCACTGACACCCGCAGTACCAATCTTTGTAACCAGCCTACCTTGCCAGTTTCTTCAGTATCTGAGTACAGGCCGTATGATCACAGGTAGAACGTAGATGTATAAAAACACATAATGGATAACATTTAGAGGTCTTGAGGTAATTCATAGCTCAGATAAGAAGGCAGTATTTTGTCACTCATACTAACAAAGTTCTTGTAGGTACTGTGATCTACATGAACTGTATTTCTCCTCCCTGAGGAAGTGACACTACACTGATACACGCATAGGCAGTGAGGTCACTTAGGTACCCAGTGGAGGGACTGCAAGTCACTCCCTCTGCTTTGACTATGGACTACCTTCAAAACTGAACATATACAGCTGAAAAATACTGACTCGGACGCAAATGACTGCAGATCCCTGGACCCAGAACTCATAAACGGGAGGGACATCAGTTGCATACACCTTGCTGAAAAGCTTCTTTGTCTGAAGAAAACACACACACTTTTTGGACTGCAGCACCCTGTCTCTTTGCCGTTGCTGGTGAGTTCGTACAGGCTCAGTGAGGGAACAGCGTTGTCAGCTCCACAGGTTTTCCTATCCTTCAGCCAAGGGAAATAAAGAACTGAAGTGAGGGGAGTGGGGAGAGGAGATGAGCTACTATATTTCATTCGCAAAGATATTTTTAGCTTTGATAAATATAACTTGACCAAAACCTAAAAATGAAAATGCTTGGATGCACAGAGACAGTCACAGCATTTACATGCTTCAGCTTTGGTAGACAGGCTGGAATAGTGGCGTATAATTTCCCCAAACCCAACAAGACCAGACAGTAGATTTGTTTATTTAGAGGTTTTCTGGTAGCACTTATTGCTATAATTATCTGATCTCTTTACTTAGACCAAAGAATTAAGCAGCACAAAACCTTCTGAATTGAAAAATCGCCTGTTTAATGAACAAAGCCCAGAAACAGACAGACAGCTAAAATGAGTTGGCCAGGCTCACAGAGAAAGCCTGTGGCCTGTCCAGGGCCTTAACCATAATTACTTTCACACAGCCAGGGTGAGAAAACGATTTCAATAAGTGATATAAACTTTTTTAAAGAATCTGCCAGGTTCTCACCCAGTTGGTAAATTCAGTTGACAGACCAAGTAACAGCATGTTGCTTGCATGCTGTCCAATCCACTAGCTCTACAACAAGGTACGTGAGAATAAGACCAAACCCCACTAACCAATACACCTTTAAAAATACTGTATTTCAGGAATTCAAACACTTTATGTTGCATCCTGCGTTGCCTGTGCCATTTTACAAGAATGAGTATAGATGAGACAAAACTTAACGAAATGGGCAAAGGGCAGAATTTCTAGTGGCATAGCTTGTTTGAGGAGCAAATGCACAGAAAGAGTGTGTCAAAAAAAGGCTCACACGAGGAATAAGATTTAAAATATCTTTGCATTTACAGATATTTATGCTATATTTAACTGCTTTGGTGCATGCAACAATCTTAATTACAGAGAAGAGAAATTCCATAAACAAGGTTATTATGTCAATAACAATGTCTTTTTAAAGCAAGTCTCTAATTCAGTTATAAAGCTTGGAACATTACTGTCTGGAGTTATAAAACCAAAAGTAATTACAAAGGAAAGTCTGCATCAGACAGTGAGTATTAGTGGAGTCAGGCCATGGCTTTGGGACAGCATTTACTCCATGCTTTCTTCCTTTTTGTACATAACTGATACAAACTTCTTTATTTTCTCAGTTCCACTACAGATGTCAGGAAGTTCAAGCAGCTAGTGGGCATTTGCAGAATGAATCATGGGGCACCACTTTTCATTTTGAGAAAAACAACTGCTGTTCAGTTAACAAGATGATGCTGATCAAATGGGTGGATAAAGAGAGTGAACTCCTACAACTGCTGCCAAAAAGGCTCTGCCAGCGCGAGAAAGCTGTGTGCGCTGACTTGGGAAACTCAGATTTTATTTTTCTCCCCTGTTCTTAGGAGGCTATTATACAGCTTCATGCTCGCCCTCATACTTGAGGGTCTCAGCCTGTGGCATGGCTACCAGCTTTGACCTGCAACTAGAGAAAATATTTGTTGCTGGAAGAGACTAGAATCGTTACATTTGGAATAAAGGCAGATATGTTTTATGGAACATGGAGTGCTACAGGAGATGAAAAACTGCTTCCTTTAGTGCTTTTTGCCAAAATTTCAGAAGACCAGACAACAACTTTAAAATTTCCAAGGGAACAGCCACTAAGTCAGTCAAAAATAGAATTAGGAAATTGCCTGTTTCAAAAGTAAGAGTCTGTAAGAGGCGCCAGCATTTTTCAGCACTTCTGTCATTTCCGAGTAGAACACTGAAGAGTTAACAAACATCTATCTACCAAAAAAAAAAACCCAACCCACAGAAAAAGGCAAAATGAGGAAGGAAATCCATGTGATGAAGGAATAGTCACTGTATTTCATATATTTAAAATAAAAGTCTCTGATCACTTTTGCACACATTTATCCAAAGTTTATTTTTCTCTGCAATTTTCAAATGTCTGCACTTTCTTAGGCACCAGAGATACCACAACAAACCAAGGATAGCTTTCTGCAGTCACCCTTCTACTCAAAATGCAGATACAACTAAATACGTGAGAAAGGCAGTACTTAGTACTCTTCCCTGAAAGGGGAAAATAAGACTTTCATGGTTCTTTTGTACTTAACTGAAATTTTCTATTTCAATAACTAAATAAAAGACTTAGAAGAAAGGGAGTATCTCCATTCTTTATTATTCCTCACTGTTTTCTGATATATAGGTTATAATGTGGCATTTATTAACAATTCATAGAGAATTACCATATTCAAGTAGCACAGCAAGTTTTACTACCTATACAAGCAAAACACTGTGTAACCCCACTTGCTCCCTTTGCTTATTGTCCAAAAGGGATCACATGCTGGAAAAGCTTGCATTTTATCACCTAACGGGAAAGGAGTTACAACAGGTATCCATTAGAAACGCTAAGGGGCCTTGAACAGAAAACCGTTTCATTAAATTTTTGCTGATCACTGACAATGGAGAGCTGTGCAGGAAAATTAAGGGCTGGAGAAGATGTGTGCTGGAGGCTGCCTTAGAATTAAAAAACCCCGATGGGATGGTGGAGGAACGCCCCACTGCTTTGAACTTTTCGGTGCATTTCAGGGTGATGCAAATAAAGGACCTGAGTCGTCAGCTTTGTTTCAAAGGGACTCGCACTGGAACTGCTGACAGCCCCTGAATGGAAGCAGAACTGCGGGGTATGCCTAGATACACTGAGTACATCACAGGAAGCCCAGTAGCAACAAAAACTAGGACAAATTAACAGAGAAAAAACCGATGAAGCACAAGGAGTTCAAGTCCCAGGAGATGAACAAAACCTCTAATGTAGATCAGGATTTCAGAAAAAAAGCCATTGGTGAGGTTTGATTCCCCATACAGCAGCGTCTTAGAGTTTCTGTCTTGTTCTTACTCTCTGCTTCTTTTACAAGTTACTTGAACAGAATCAGCTAATCCCTGCAGTAGCTTAACAACTCATCTATTTTACAGGTAGAGAAACAAAGGCGCCTCAATTACTGATAAAATGTCACAAGCTAGTAAGGATCGACAGTGCCCATTGATTTTAGCTGAATAAGTCAGAAGTTTTGCAAAGGACATGCATATTGTTATACATAGGCACCCACCATCAGAGTATAAAAGTTTGGCTTCGGTGACATAACCAAATCCAGAAAAAAAGGGAGAATCTAAATTAAAGATCAGCAATTCCTTGCTTCCAGGCAGCTTGTATGAACGAACATGTTTGCTGCTGCTTAAACTTTTAAATCAACTTAGCACACTTGAAAAATTTAACCGTGCAGCTGAAATTTGAAGTACCCAAACACCGAGATCCTCCAAGTATAAACCGCAGTGTTACAAAATAACTATTAAGAAACATGCAATGATACAAATATCAGCACTTCATCAGCGCGAACTCATCCTCCAGACAGGCAGACTCTTTCCGTCACAGAGGTGCACAGGACCACCGGCTCTGGCTCTGTCACGTCCGCTGTCCTCCCACACAGACATAGAAAGCGAACGCAAATTGCACCTTTCCTCGAGGTCCCTAAGCTCAGCCTCCCATTTTCTTCTACTGAAGAGCTACACCGAACAGCCTGTTACACGAAAGGAAGCCTCCCTTACCAAAAGGTAGAAGGTCCATATGCCAAAAGCAGCAGGCACAGCTAATGAAGTGGGAGAACAGCAGAAATAGGTGCTCAGCTTTCCAAGTTTCTATAGAAGAAAGGGATAATTTAAAGTTTCCAGCAGATACAAAAACAGGAGTGTAATGAAGCAAGAGAACAGATTGCATGAAAAGGAAGAAGTATCCTATGGAGTTTGCGACCTGTTTACCATTAAAAAAAAAGAAAGCAGAACAACCCCCTGAGGTGGCAGAGTTCGCATGAGGCACATTAGTGAAGCTGTCACGTGGAGAAACCTACAGAAACAACTGTCATTACAGAGCAAAACAGGATTGATTGGCCAAGCAACAAGAACTTGGGAAAGAAAGCAGAGGTAAGACAAGGAGAGAGGAAGACTAGGAAATCCAGGACAGCAAGAAAGTCACTCTGGATACTGCCCAACTAACACTGCTAGCCTGGTACAGGGCAGCTGAAGGCCTGGAGCAAAGACCCAGCAGTTTGGGAACAAAAAGAAACGAGGAGAGAACACACAAGTCAGCTCAATTTTTTCCTACTTGACACTGAATCACTCAGCAACTCTGCCTGCTCCTGTGGCAAGTGGAATACCACGATTTTGCATCCTTCATTAGGAATAATTAGTTCACTTGTTGAGAGTATCAAAAGAAAGGCCAAGTGTTGGCTCAGCTGAGGAGAGTGACATTTTCCTCTTCCTGCAGGAGTCTGCTGGTAAAGGCATGCTCTCCACGGAAAGCTTGGTCTGTCCCTGCCCGTGTAACTGTCCTCTATTCTCTGAGCTGAGGACAGACTCCAAAAGCAATCTTATTCCTTTCCACTGTCATTAAAAATAAGAAATGCATTATTTTTATCTCTTTGCTATTGTGTGTGATCTCATTCAAACCATGAAAAAAAACAGCCCTAGCATTTTGCCCTGTTGTATCTCGGGGAGCTGGAAACCTTCTACCAGCAAGAAACTCTTACAGCAGTTACCATGGTGACACTGCTAATAGATATTTAAAGGCAGCTCACTCATAATCACATCTATTAGATACCAGAAGGCTTTAGTAAGAAAAACACAAAAAGCTAGAAACCAGGGAAACAACCAGGCTT
This sequence comes from Larus michahellis, assembly GCF_964199755.1. NCBI lineage: Eukaryota > Metazoa > Chordata > Aves > Charadriiformes > Laridae > Larus > Larus michahellis. The sequence continues at coordinate 5,146,336 of NC_133902.1, read as the reverse complement.
AGCAATAGTGTAAGTGGACACAATTTTTGAAGAGAGATCTGCTTATACCACCACTTAGCTGGACACAAAGGACTCCAGCTCAAATCTGAAATGGCACTGAAGCTTGCAGAATAAACTATTTTTAGTTAGTCATTTAAAAATTGCTTCTGAAAGCCTCATTTCAATAGTGGTAGCTCTATAAATCCTTTCAGAGCAGTCATTGCCAGAAGCATAATAAAAAGCTGTGCTGCAGCTCATCCCATGTTAGAACCAGGCTGCTGGAAATTCCCTGGCCTGCCAACGTCACCTGGAGGGGGTTCCTTCCAACGGAGGAACATCAGTAGTGGCTGCAGATAACGTTCCTCTCTGCAGCAACCCCAATGGCCTGACACCAGGGAACTGACAAGCCGTGTTCCTGCAACACAGCCACAAACTTGGCTCCAAGGGGACCTTGCCTCCCCTTCTGGAGGGTTGGGTAGCCCAAGGAATAGTGTCATACTGCTTTTTAGATGGTATTATGCAGGGAGGAAACTTGAATCTGGGTAAACATGAAGTTTACTGAGTTGAGGAGCTATCTTTGGTTATATAAGTGTTAAATAATTTATTTCTTTAGGTTCTAGTCTGTACTGTTCCAGTCCACTGGAATGTAACAAAGAGAATCTGCAGAATCAGATCTCTGGATATGATGCCACCTCACCAAGCTAGCTGAGCCTATGTAACAGTCATCAAATTGAGATTTCCTTTCTCTTTTTGCTGCATATTTCCATGACAACTTTCCCCCAGTATCAACTTCTTTATATTGGAAAGGTCTTTCAAAAGAGACTTTGGGCTTCTATAGCAACAGCTAAAATCCCTGGGAGATGACGATGTCTGAAACTTTATACAGATCTTTTTTTAGACCATGACACACAAGTGCATTTCAAATTTCACAGGTAAAAACAAAAGTATGTGTAACATTAGGGAAATTGTGAAGAGGGGAAGGAATAACTTGCTGAAGTGGGACAAACACAAAGAAACCACCTTAATTTCAAAACGGATATGCGTTTTGAGATATAAAACGTTAAAGACAGCAGACAGGATCATATAGTCATCTTGAAAACCCACATCCTGCTCCTTCTCTCTGAGTTACAGAGCAGAGTCACAAGGAACAAGTCTGCTGATCCTAAAAGGAGATTTTATTGAAACATCTCCCTCTGCAGTCTATCTTAGATTGACCTAAAGAAAAAAAAAAATAAATAGGTGAGTCAGGATGCCTTTTCAGTTTTAACTCCTATACACTTGCCATCTAGCTACAGTCCAACCTTTTTTCAGTACTTTATCTGTTTGCTGCGGTAGTGACAGTATTCTCCAACATGGAAAGCCTTGCTAGCTTAGAAGAGGAAAAAAACCAAAAAAAAACAAACCGCACTCTCAAACAAATAAATTGGTTAAACTCATATGAGCCAAGGGAAGTACAGAAGTTAAAGCAACCTTCCTTCACTGAATTTAGGTATAATTCACAAAGCACTTCTCCAATGTCCTTTCAAACCTAAAATCTTTTAAACAACAAAAAGGATGCTACATTCACAACCTGGATGAGAAGTCGGAAAGCATCAGCCTTAATATACAGATGAGAAGACTACAGAATAGAAACATTAAACAGTGCTGCCAGAACCAGAGCCCAGCAGGCTGCAGCATACTTCGTTTTGTAGCCACTGGAAACCTCCTTACTGAAGAAGAGGGAAGGTCAGCAGTGTGACCAACTGCAAAGCAGCCATACTTTCTTCTACTTGTGGTGTGACGGAAAGCTTTTCCTTTTTTCATGAAAATATAAGTTAATTTATCCCCTCATCCTCTCATTCCCCTGGATCATTACAGTTCTGGTAAGCCAAAACAAAGGTGAACGCAGGTAGACATGAGTAAAGAATGGATTTAATCTAATTATTGTTGACTTCCACCTTCAGCCACTTCCTGCACAGCTAAATAACTTCAGAAAAGATTGTAGAACTGGCAGTTTTACAAAATAAAGTTGAGGGCTATGAAAATTTATTTTTTAAAAATAGAAATGCCAAAAGTGACACACAACACTTATTCAAAACCTGGGAACTCTACAACTACGAGCCGTATGCAAAAACAGAATTTCAGACAAACCCCCCATTATTTCCAAGGTTTATCCTGTCTGAAGAACACTGAAGCGTGGGAGAAAGACTGCGTCACTGTAAAGGTCAAGTGAAATGCAATTATTTAATATCCCCATGTGCTGCCCTCTGCTGAAACAGACGCTGAGCACATTGGAGCATTGCGTCCATTGCAGGCTGTAGAAAAACTCATGATCATCTGCACCTAATGCTGTCATCACACAGGAAAGAGGCACTCTCGCACAAAACGAAAATGTTTCATATCCGGGACTAGGGAAGGTTAAAAATAACCAAAGCTCTTATACCGGACTTAACAGCTCCAAGATGAAAGGGTAATTTCAGGAACAGCATTCAGATAAGAGCCTGGTGAAGGAAGAGGATCAAACGCATTGGCTACACACATCTGCAATAATGAAGGTTCACAGGCTTATAAAAAAGAAACAGCTGAAAGTTTCATTTGAACAACTTATTTATCAAATATATGTTGACCTCTCTGATTCTCGCTCCGAGCCTTAATCCTCCATCTGATTTCAGTCACATGAAAAGTCTGTTCAGGCAGATGAAATTATTCAAGTACTCAAGCAGATGTATTTGCTCATATGTAGAGCACAGAACAGCATGAAAGAGAAAAGGAGAAAACTCTTTAAACACCTAAGAGGGTGGAATATAACATATATAGTTATATACACAAATATTTATAAATAAATATAATTATTTTACATAGTTATATTTACAAAACGTTTATGTGTAAAAATATTATATTTACAAGCAAATAGTAACCCAGCATTTTCTCCAAAATGCGGGAATAGAGAAAAGACAGTCGAAACAATATCCCAGCTATACGTGTAAACTCTCAGTGCTCAGAGTCCAAATCTAACACACCTTTTTTCCCTTCGTACCTTTGAAAAATAGGCTTTGCAGCGTGACCTCAAGATCAGCCCAACTAGGTTAGTTTGGATCAAGAAGATTGAAATCTAAAGTTCAGAGCTCCTTAGGGAGATCATCCTGCCAGCAGCCTTCTCTACCTTGTAGAGATACTGGTTTAGTACATTTTCACAGCATGCTCTTCAAACGGTTTCTGACCTTAAAAAAAAAAAAAGCCAACAAACAAACGAAAAAAAGGAATAAAAAAAGACTGGAAAGAGCGCCGGGCAGGTGGACGCTACTGGTCCAGCCAGTAGAGGGCAGTGGAATTTAAGAGGAAAGTTAATGAAAACGAACTTCATATCATGAAAGATTTGAAGTGATAAAACCATCAATTTAAACTGTTATTTGAACATACATATCCAGTCCTAAGCTAAGACATAAGCAAAAAAAAAAAAAGTGCAAAGGATTAAAAAAAAAAGAAAGAGAATTGATTACTTCGGGATCTCTGAAAAGTTGTATTTCAGGGTATCAGGAAGATTTCATACTTAATGCAGTGTTTAAAAATAACTATTAAATCTTTTAAATAATTTTAAGTTATTGACATACACTATTTTGAAGTATCCTACTGAAAACATCACAGCTATTTCTCAGGGGTTTAAAAACTTGTGGGCAACTTTTAAAATTAAAATATTTAAAAAAAAAAGTCAAGAAAGCTATTTTTTTAAGGCATACCTGCCTTCATTTGTGCTGAGCTGAGCAGAAAACTGGTTTTTATCCACAAGAAAAAGAAACTAGAACAGGTTAAGCAAAACGCAACACAAGCAAAGCCCGCAGATTTTTAGTGTTCACGGCGCCTCATTTACGAAGGGTAAAAAGCACAAATGCAACATTTCTCAAGTCATTATCAAACAGAACAAGCACCCAAGAACCAAGATTTCTATGTGATTTGACGCGAGCTAAGTTTGCGTTTTGTGACAGAAAGACAGATTTTGGTTATTCTCTAAGCCCTTTTGAGATATACAGGTCCTGCAGTAAAATTTGCCGCTTTACGCCAGAGACGACCAGGGTTTCCCCTGAAAGGCAACAGGAGACAGCCTGAGACTCCAGCGTTTTCACCTGGCCTGTGGAAAACATGGAAGAGCAGAGATGCCTTCTCTGAGCTCAGGCTAAGGGCTCGCGCGCTGGGGTGCCATGAGGGTCTTCAGCTCCCACCTCAGACAGCACCTGAAGGGTGTTGGGGTAAACCCCCGCCCGGCCCGGGCTCCAGCCTCCCCACACCTCAGGTGGGCCACAGGGACAAGGGTTGAGCCGGAGCTGGTCCCTGCACCGGCACCAGGGCTCGGCTCCTGCCCGGTCACCGCCGGGGTCCGCTGCCCTCACGCTCCCCTTTCGTCCCGGCCGCCCGAGGGGTGGCAGGGGGAGAAGCTACGCCCGCCCGTGCTGCGGGACCTGTTGCCCTCAGACCCCGGCGCAGCCACAAGTCAGTCAGGGAGGAGGACGACCGGGGGAGGACAGGGGGACGGCGCCGACGCCGCGACACCTCAGGGCTTCCCGCCCCCTCCCCGCACCTCAGCCAGGGCAGAGAGACTCCGTCCCGCACTGCGGCACCTCAGCCCTCCCGCGACTGACCCCGGGCGAAGCCGCCGGCCTGCCCCGGCTAGAACCAGAGCCGGCTGACCGAGCCGGAGCCGCGCTCACCTGCTGCTGCCGCCGCCGCTCCGGAGGATGCTCCAGCAGCCGGAGCCCTCACCTCACCTGCAGCGGTCTTAACGGCCGCCAGGGGGCTGGCGCGCAGCACGCCGGGCAATGTAGTCCCCCTCCGCCCCCGGTGCCTGCCGGGAGTTGTAGTTCTCCGTGCCGGCGCTGCCGCGGAGCACGCTGGGATATGTAGTCGCGGCGCGGCGCAGGGCGGCTGGCACCTCCCCTCAGCAGAACTACAGCTCCCGCGAGCCCCCGCGGCTGCCGGGAGCCGCGTTACCGGCGCCTCGAGTGGGCCTGGACACGGCGGCGGGCGTCCCAGGTCGGTCATGGCGGCAACGCCGCCGCCCTCCGCTCCGGGCGGTCCGGAGCCTCCCCCGACGCCGCTGCAGTACAGCCTGCTGCTGCAGCACCTGGTGGGGGAGAAGCGGCAGCCCCGCGCCTGGGACCCCGCCGCCCTCGGCGGCATCCCCAGCCCGCCGAAGAGCGAGGAGCAGAAGATGGTGGAACGGGCCATGGAGAGCTGCGCCTTCAAGGCGGCGCTGGCCTGCGTGGGAGGTGCGGCGGGGGCGGCTGGGGGAGACGGGGGAGGCTGGAGGGACGGGGTTGTGGTGGTGGTGTCCCCAATGGCGTCGGTAAAGGGGTGGATGGGGAGGTGTCCTGTGGACACCTCCTCCAGTGTCTGTCCCAGGTCCCGGGGAGGGATCTCTTGTCTGCCTGCCTCCCTTGCAAAGGACGAGGTGTGCACAGCCTTTCCTCAGCACAGCATGGGCTGGCAGCAAGGAGGGTGCCAGCAACAGTGGCTGTAGTATCAGGAGACAGGCCATTTGTGCTCTTGGCCTGCCCCTGTCACGCCGCAGCATTGGCAGGTCGTGGGAGCGGAGGTGCTCCGGTGCCTGCGGGGAACGTGCGGCTGGAGCCAAGGTTCATTTTATACTCTGTCTTTTACAGGATTTGTTCTGGGAGGCGCATTTGGTGTCTTCACAGCTGGCATCGACACTAACGTCGGGTTTGATCCCAAGGATCCATATCGCACGCCAACCGCAAAAGAGGTTCTCAAAGATATGGGACAGCGAGGCATATCCTACGCAAAGAACTTCGCCATTGTGGGCGCCATGTTCTCCTGCACTGAATGTGTGGTAGAATCTGTGAGTAATAACTTCTAAGCATTAAGAAATGTTTTCTTGTACACTTAATAATCTATTTTACTAGCTCCAAATAAGTATGTATATCCCCTTTGTAACGGGGGATTTTATTGTTCTGTTTCTTGGCCATCAAAGATTTTCAGCTTTGAGATCTGTCTTCAGAACTGCTGTTCGCTGACAGAATGAGCAGAAAATCACGCAATAACGAAGTCATTTTCATTTCAAGTCTTGAATGTATTGGCAAGCATAGGTGTTACTTTTTAAAACCCTAGCTACAAGTACTTGCTGTTACTTTAAAACATCAAACCGTGAGTTGCAACATGGTAATTTGAGCCTCTAAAAATTCCATATGCAGAAAGGGATCCTTACATGAAAGTTCTTAGGTAACGGGCCTGTTTTCATCATGCCCCTACAGCAAGAAATGACCTTGTGCAGCTCAGTGGTAAATCCATCATCCGTTTTCTTAAATAGCAGAATTAGCCAGTTATGAATTTCGGTACTGCCTTTTAATTGAAAGACACAATTATTTCTTAACTCATCTAGAAGAAAAGTGTATCTGCTCGTCCAGTGGAGTGAGACAGAGAGATCTCTGCCCTGGTGAAAAACTAGTGTGCTCTGGCTGTGGAAATAGCACCTCTTTGTCAGCAGAGTGCTGTGACTCTCACCTGTGCTGAGACCCAGGCTGCACGGCCAGGCTTGGTGTTGCACCCGTGTGGTTATAGTGCCTTTGAAATCTCTGAGCTGGTGCTAGTGCGGAGTGCTGTCTTCTGGGGGCCGTATCGGCTCACCTGAGAATCTTTGCCATAGCACTGCATTGCACCATACAGATTTGTCTTACCTCTCCCGGTGACCCATTCCTTCCTCTCCTGGCCCTGCAAGTCTTATGTTTGAGAGTGCAGGGGGCCATCTGCTGAGAATAGAGGGGAAAAACATCCTCGGCTGAGAAGGGGCTGGAAGGTCATTTAATCTTTCTTGGTATTAGTACAGACGCTGAGTGTTTATTCCGTATTTACTTCTTGACTCTGATTTTTAATTCCACAGTATCGTGGAAAGTCGGACTGGAAGAATAGTGTTATTAGCGGCTGCATCACAGGAGGAGCAATCGGCTTCAGAGGTTGGTAGTGCCTGCTATCAATATTTCTGTGATAAGGCTCCGATTTGGTTATGCAGCATGCAGTGTTTTTAGTGGAACACACACTACAAATCTCTTTGCACGAGGTTATGGTGACGTCAACCTGAGAGTGTACTTCAGACTGGCAGAAATGCTATCTCTATCCCTTTCCTGTCAGCTTGAAAGATACGTGTGTGTAGGGAAGGCTTGGTTGTACAGGACAGTGAGATTGGAGGAGAATCAAGAGAAGTGACTTGAAAGAAAAAAATCAGGAAACTGTGTTAGCTATGCACACTCTTCTGCGGTGTCGCGAGGAGGGAGCCAAAAATACATACTGAGCAACTCTCGGAAGCTACAGCTCTTGTCTTAACAGAGCTCTACTTATATATACTATTTCACTGGCAGTAACTCTTAATTTGCACGGTTTGTAAAATGCTTTCCTCCTTTCTCATGTATCAGTTCAATCAGACAATTCTATTTAGCTGTAAAAGAGCAGGAACACTGGGATTTTAGTCCAGCAGGCACTAGCGGGGACTTTGGGAAGCCTTGAGTGCTAGCAACATCTGGAGAAGAGCCCCAAGTAGGAAGAGAGCTGCTCTGCTCATCAGAAATATCAAACTTCTCTCACCTCTGCCTAAGAAAAAAACCTGTCCACAGAGCATAAAAGAAAAGAAAGTGCTTCTAATTGAGCTTGTTAAGTTGTGTCTATCCTGGACCTAATCCTCTTAGAGCTTTCAAAGCTGCAGCTGCTCTTCCTATCCATCCCTAGTTCAACAGCAAAGCCACTTGCAGTGCTCAGATCAGAGCACGCTGAAATCAGCAGTGACCACTGGCATTTTCTCTTCCAGCCCTTGGGGGAAGACAGCAACACAGCACCCAGCCAGCGTGCTGAGCTAGTCCAGCCGTGGTAGTTTAAGCCCCATGTGTGCCAGCTTCCCCCCCTCAGCTTGGGCAGTGGTAGTGCCAGTGTTTTCCTGGTAGAGGACCGCCAAGTTCCTGCAGGTGTAAGCTCTTCAAACCAGCACAGCATAAGCTAGTTACTGGGAAGTAAAACAGCTTTCCTGTTTTGTCTCATTCTTTCCCACCCTTTTTGCATTGCAGCTGGATTGAAGGCAGGGGTTATCGGCTGTGGTGGATTTGCCGCTTTCTCCGCCGCAATTGATTACTATCTACGGTAACAGTGGGATCCCTTGGGAGCAAGTTTCCCTTTCGTTCCAGTGCTGCTGCTAAGAGCCTGCATCACGGCAGAAGAACCACCAGGCTTACCTTTCCGCTGCCTTTGGAGTCCTGATCAGTGCAAGCTGGATGGTGTTGGCTGCTTTTCCTGAATGACTAACAATACTCTGGCTCTGAGCCCTGGCGTGCTGCTTCGGGCAGACTTGCGGGAGTATGCAAGGATGGAGCCAGGCGCAGTGAGCAGTATCTCCAGGATGGATCAGCTGACTGTCAGTTTCCAGGAAACAAGCCTGGACTTTGAGCTTTTTCGATCCTTTGGGTCTGATTTTAATTAAGTCTGTTGCTAGCATCAAAAGAGGCAGGAGGACAATCTTCAAAAAAGAAATGCAGTGATTTAGGTTACCGTGTATCTGAACGTGCTGCAAGTGTTTAACAGTTATCGGTTTGCAGCTTGCTACTCTGTTGGGGAGAGGTAAGATCCTGTGGAGAAATAGTTTGTTCCAGGCTTTTCTTAAAATACCAGCTGAAGACAAACCACCATCTGTACAACTTGTCTTATTTCAAGTACAGAGATGAGAGCCAGATTTCTTTACCACGTCTTAAAGGGAAAAGCAAAAAGGAATCCTTAGCCTTAGAACCGTGTGGTTACTGGCAGATGAACAAAACCGTTTAAGGGGGGAAAAAAGAGGTTGTTGCAGAAGTATAATTCTCTGTAGCCACTTGGCTAGCCTGATTTAACCTCTCAGTGGGAGTACAAGTAATCTTGCTACTGCTTTAACTGCCTCAGGCTCACACCATTAGTTCCAGCAGTTTGCTGGTGACACCAGAAAGCAGAGTTGTGAGAATAAACCACTGTTAGACAGATAACTGGGCATTCACTTAGCACACAGTCTGTTTCCCATCACGTCCCTGTACCACCTTCGAGTGCCCCAGTGTTACGCTGGGGAAGGTGAAGTGTTATTTCTGCAGAACATTGGTACTGAAGTCAAAACATCTGTTCTTTAGCTCAAGGAGCTGCTCCCTTTTTGATTTGCGTTCATGTTAGCCCTCTTGTTCGTCTAACCAAGCCCAGTTCTCAGACCTCAGGGGGCAGTTTTTATACTCGGAATAGTTTAGGCTGCTTTTAATCTTTGTTGAGCTGCTCCTCAAGGACAAACACCCACCCTCATCTCTTTGAGGCAGCGGGATTTCAGATTCAGCGCGCACACCTGAAGAGGGTTCTCCCACCCCCTTCCCCTCCTTTGCATCCACAGTTTGACATCCCAGAATGGTGACAGCACTTGCGTACCTGGAAGAGCCAATACTAGCAGGGTGGTTTGGCTGATGACGGTGGTCAGTTTGGAGGCAGATCATCTCCCATTCCCACATGGGAAGAAGTGGAGAGGCAGCACCATGTGATCTATCAGATGAGGTTTCCAGATCGCCTGATGGCCCTTGCTGTGCCTGTTCAGTATCCTCAGGCCAGAAGCTGTGCAAGTCAGCTGAATTTTAAGCTTGAGTAATTAGGGGCTGATTAAACAGGCTGGCTCCAGACAGTCCAGTTTTTTTCTTCCAGAATGGACTGAAATGCAAGGATGTAGCCCAAACCATAAGATGCCTCTTAAAAGATTGCCTGGCGCAATGCCTGTGCTTATACCGCTGGCTTCAAGTGCAACTAGAAAGATTTCCACGATAGAAAAACGAAGAAGCTGTGATGCCAAGGTGAACGGTTAGTGCAAACAGCAACACCACAGGGCTCCTTTTGTGCAAATGTTGGGGCTTTGCATTTTTATTAACTTTTTTTTTTTCTCTCTCCTCACATGGTTTACAGCCATTTAAAGTTTATAATCTACAGAAATTGAAACAGAACACAAACAAAAATATATCCTTAACAACTTTTGAAAGTCAAATATTAATTAACAGTTCTATTCTACCTGTAGCTGCAAGAGTCCACCCCCCACCCGCCGCTCTTTTCCTTCCTGTAGGGACAAGCAAAAGCCAGTCACAGGGATGGCCGCAGCCTGTTGTGCCGGGGCTGTATGGACCAGGCCTCCAGCCACTGTCGCGGGGGTGGGGAGGAGATTTGGCTGTACAGAGTCTCCATCTGGAATGACAGTATCGCGGACAGAGACTTGGACACATGTAACGAGTCAGACACACACAGGGATCCGTTGTGCAGTCAGATCTAAAACGCGGCCTCCTTTACTAGGTCCAGGGCCAAGACAGACGCCTGGTTATTTTCTGCAATGCTGTTTCCCTTCTGTTTAGCTGGTAGTCAAGAGGAGCAGGGTCTGGAGTGTGAGCCCTTTGGAGGGGGACTGAAAGACCTCCCCTCCTTTAGTCGCTTTGCTGGTGCGGGGCCGGCAGGTGCTGCCTTCCCTGGGGCAGTGGGCTTAGGACATACCTGGTGCATCGGTGGCAGGCGGCCGGGCTCTACCTGGAACAGTCTGTTAGTCGGGAGGGTAAAGGCAATGCCGCTGTCAGCGGGGATACGCTTGGTCACTTCTCATCCATCTCCATTTGGCACAGGAGAGCACGGGGCCAACGCAATTGGGGAGGGGGCTTTTCCCACGAGAACACGGACTCAGCTCACAGAGCGAAAGGTTTTGTGTCCCAACAGGTACCAGCACCTACCTGGGAGTGTGGGAGGGTGGGGGACACGCCAGGAGCCAGGCACTCGGGCAGACGGAGCACAGCCTGGCTGCGAGTGCAGGCATGCGGCTGTCCTACCTTGGGACGTGGTGTGACAACTCCAGCCACCAGCCTGGGGGTCAAGCACTGGAGCCACTAACTAAAACGGACCTGAGCTGGCCGGGCATGGCTAACCCAGCAGCAACTGCTTTGTGAGAAAGAGCAAATGAAGCACTTCTGCCTCCGTTAGTGAGGGCCACGAAGGCTTTTCTCCTCCTCCCATCCCCCTGTGCTGGTTGCCAGGCTGGGTGACCGTCCAGCTGCCGCACAGAGCACTCGCCTTGGGCAGCCTGGCTGGGCCGGGCACCGAGGCAGGGCCATGTGCTGCCATTTGCCCGGTGCCTGGAAACAAAAACTTCCCCGTTCTCGTGGCCGCGGTAGGAATGCTGGTGCCCCGGCAGGCTCTGCCGCAGGGCGCAGCCACCGTCAGCAAGCCTTGTGGCAGCGCTGTGCTGGTGCGAGGGTGCACACCTCGCCACGGCAGAGATACGGGCGTACGGAAAGGGCAGGGACCCTGCTCCCTGCCCTGACAGGGCTTGATGGGAAAATTGTGGGATCCACATGCCCTGATGGGGACCCTGTCGGTGCCAGAGCACAGACCTGGGGTCAGCCTGTGGCGGAGGAAGCTGACCTGCCCGGCTGGCCATCCCTCCAGCTTGCCGTGCACGGAGACCAGCACAGCACCTCTCGCTCCAGCCTTGTGTGATGGGTTATCCCAAAACGCTACTCGGAGGCGAGATACAGCGAGGGAAGTAACCACCATGCTACACACACACAGGCAAAGCACAGGATTAGGGCTGTAGAGGGGACTGGCCTGAAAGCACCCAGAAGAGATGTGGCGAGGAGGAAGCAGCACCCTGCTCCTCTGCTCCCATGGTCGCAGGTTTGCTCGGGCCAGGGCAGGATCCAGGCACGGGGTCCAACGTTTGCGCAGGCAGCAAGCCAAAGCAGAGCCGGTCGTCACCGTCACCGGGGAGGGAAGCCCGTGAGCTCCCAGCCTCTGAAGCGAGCCGGTGCTGCACATGCAGGTGCGGGGCAGGGGAGCTGGGCAGCGAAACAGGCACTCGTGGGATGCTGCAGGCTTCGAGCTGGGCGAGACGAGGGGTGCCTGGTAGGGGTGAGCGGGCAGAAAGGAGTCCAGGAGAAAACTAGCCAAGGGGGATGCCTGTGTCCACAGCCCTTGTCAGTCACTACCTCTTCCGTTGAACAAATATACATAAAAACAATTCTTGAACACAAGAAGGGACATAAGACACGACTACTTTACAGAGAGGCACGGCGCCTGGGGTGGGACCGGGCCACTGGTACGCAATTGTGCAGGAGCTGCAGGCGGCACCGTCTTGGGTCCGGGCCGGTCTCCCTCGGGGGGCTGTGATCCAGTCCGTGTCCCCCAGCAGGGAGCTGGGAGTGTTTGCAGCTGGTGCCTTCTCCCTGCAGGCTACACGTCCGTGGAGAAGTAAAGCGTGTTGCGTTTCAGCTCAGTGAAGGAGATGGGAGGATGCTGCAGGTAGTAGAGAAGGACCTGGACCTGTAGCAAGCAAACGGGGGGTGTTAGACCAGAAAAGAGCAGAGCTGCCACCTCCCAGCTTGTCCCTGTGCAGCCACATCCAGCAAAGAGTGACAAATCTACTCAGAGAGGCAGGTAAACCCCTCCAGTCGCCACCCCAGGGGTGCAGGTGTGGGCTGCTGCCCCACACTGCCAGCACAGCTCTTACCTGGGCCATCACATCGTGGGACCAGATGTCAGAGGCCAGGGTGAGGTGTGCCTTGCTCTCCCCCTCTGAGGGTCTCAGCAGTGTCGGCCCGAAGACCGTGGCCAGGTTGTGGAGAGACATTTTGTTGATGGGCTCCTTTTCAGCTACCCTGTGGGGTACGGAGGGAAAGGCAGCGTGAACCCGTAATGCTGTTCTCCTGGAGCGGGGGGCAGCCATGGCTGATGTGGGGCGGGGGGGTGAGTGCTGATTTCCCTTCTCCCAGCCCCAGTGGGACACCTCCTGCTTGCCATGGCCCTTCACGGCTCCCGGCAAACCCAGGTGCAGGGCAGGGAGCTCTGCCCCCTTCCCGGCCTCCGCCGGAGCCGCCGGGCCTGGCCGGGAGCCCTGGGTGTGATGTGGCAGCGACCAAGCCCTTGCTTATGTGCTGCGGAGCCTCCGCTCTCCTCGAGCCTCGGCAGGGTACGGGGAGCTCCGCACCAGCCCGTGCCTCCCCGCACCCACTCCCCCCCAAGGCTCCCTACCCCTCCGACCCCACGGGACCCCGGCCAGCCCGCACCGAGGGAACCAGGGCCACAACATTGCCATGTTAGGAGGCAGCTGTGTTCCCCGGCACAGGCTGCACGGTTGAGCCCCGGCCAGGGGAGCAGATGTGGGAACTGGCTGTGCCCGGTTCTCAGGATGGAAATGGATTTTTTCCTTCCCCACCCCCCAGCATCAATCACTTTTTCTGTTTGGTTTTAGCCAAACCAGAGGGGAAAAAAAAAAAAAAAACAAAAAAAAAAACACAACACCACTTCATGATGCAAGTAACATGAGCTGCGAGCCCTGGTCCCAAACTTGTGGCCAGCTCCAGCCGGGCTCTGCACGCTGTTCTCCCACCCTGCCCACAGCCCCGCGCCCTCCATGGGTTTCAGGTCCCCAGTGAGCCCCAGAACCATCCATCCCCAGGTTCAAATGGGCTTTATCTGGGCCAAGATAAAGCATGGCAAACCACACGTGGCTGCACTTGCCGCGGGACAAGTGACATGGGGCGTCACCTGCAGCTCTGGGACACGTCCGCAGAGCTATCTCTGGGTCTTGCCCACCCACTGCAGACAAGTTACAGGGATTATTGCACCTAGTTTTGCAGGGTCTGCTGCTGGACTGGTGGGAAGGGACGCAGCACTCAGTTTTCCCGCTCAGGGGGACACTGCACAGCTCCCAGTTGATTCCCTGTCCTGTGCCGAGGCCAGCTGCTCCCCGCGGACAGCCCGTCCAACCAGCTGCACACCAGCTGCGGCAGCCAAGAGCCGCATCTCGCCAGAGGACGTGTGCTCCCTGCAGAGCTGACCCTGCATCAGCGGCCACGCGCTGCGCAGTCCCCGTTGGCACCGTGGCTGGTGGCCCTGGGTTGCCGGGGGCTGCTCTGTGGGGCAGAACGGCTCCAGAAGCCCTCCAGCACCCTCAGGGGCCCGCAGAGAGGAGCCATGCAAAGCCAACGCCGGCATCAGCCAAAGGGACTCGGGGCATGCCGGGAACGCACCGGAGCTCAGGGACGGGGCAAGTGGGACAAACCTGGGGCTGCACCCTCTTGGAGGGGCTGGGAGGGGAAAAGGCCACTCTGCCACCTGCCCAGCACCGAGCCGCCGTTGCTGGCACCGACTGCTGCCCACAGCCCTGCTCTGCTCCAGCACAGCACCACCTGCCTCTGGTTTGGGATCAGCCCGTGGCCACGCAGGCACCACAGGAATCAGACCGGCTCTAACCCTGCTCATGTCCCATCCCCATGGCAAAGCGGTGAAACAGACCCGTCCTGCACCTCCCGCCCGCGCCGGGCATTCCCCCGGGAGCCGCAAGCCGAGCCATTACCTTTTCAAGTGCTCCAGCAGGAAGAGGAAGGTGATGAGGTTGGGGTCAGGCAGCGAGCGGAGAAGGTGCATCATGCAGTTCTCCTTGGCAGCAGGATCCGAGAGGGCTGGAGACAAGAAGGGAGAGGGCTCAGGGCAGGGGCTGGGGACACCTTGTGTGGCAGCGGGACCCACCACGGCCCCTTGCCTCCCTGCAGCCAGTGCACAAGCAGCCGGCCCCAACCCGCGGGGCTCTGCCTGCGCCCTGGGGAGCAGCACCACAAGCCCCGGGCTGGCCCAGAGCCAGCAAGGACGGAGTGAGCTGAGCCAGGAAGGACCCTCGGGAATCTCCCATCCCACAGCAGGCAATGCCAAACAGAGCCACGCTTGGGCATCAACCCCTTCCCCATGCCCGATCCCTTACCAATCCCCTCCATGAAGGCGGGGTAGAGTCTGTCAGTGAGGAGGGGCTCAGGCAGCTCACGGAAGTACAGCTTCAGCGTGCCGGCGATGGCATTGATGTCCATGTCACTCAGCATGACCAGGATGTCCTTGTTATCTGTCCAGAGAGCACCCACATGTGACGCCTCCTTCCCCTCTGTGTCTCTATACCCCTGTGTCACCCCAGCTATCCGGGCAGGCTACCAGCCGGAGGACAGGGACAGCACTGCCGGGTCCATGATCCCGTTTAGCCAGGCTGGGGCTGGGAAGAGCCGAGCGCTTCCCGCCTGGCTGGGCAATGGGATGCGGAACAATTTACAAATCCATTTGCAACATTGCCCTGACTCAGTGTCTCCCAGGAGCCAGCCAGGCGCGGCGGCAGCTCAGAGGCACCAAGGCACAAACAAGGCTGGGACCTCTGGGCGTTTGCTTTCCCAGCTACACCCTCCTCCTCGCCCCCAGCCCCTTCCTGGGCACACCAGCACGTTTTGCCCACATGCTATGCAATAACCAGACCCTGGGCTTGCAGGGCAGGGGACCGGGGGGTCTCAGTGCCTGTGAACCCTCCCAGGGGAACGTGATGTGAAGGGTGGCCGTCCCCCAGGACACTCACTTGCATCGAAGACAGCTTTCAATGCTTGGATGTCAGTGGCGACACCAGAGATCCTGTAGATGCCGACCTCTTCGATGCCCCTCTTCTCCACCTCCTCGATGCACTGGCGCACGATGTAAGGCACCTTGGAGCGCTCGCGCCTGGCTCGGAAAGCGGAGGCGTAAGCAAAGATTCCCTGGGGACCCCGCGGTGGCCAGCCCAGCCCTGCAAACCCTGGGCCAGGGGCAGGACGGGTGGGAAGGAGGGGGCTAGTGAAGGAACGGGCAAGTACCAGGAGACAGCAAAAGCCGAGCTCTTTGGTATTGGTGGGAGCGTGGGACATGGTGCAAGGATGGAGCAAGGGGACGTGGGGCAGCCCCACACCCACAGGGACCGGAGCAGATCAGCCCCCCCTCAGCCCCACACGTACTTCGTCACGACGCTGATTTTGACCCCGAAGACACCGGTCTGCTTTTTGGACGGGGTCCTCTTCAGGCTCATGTCTCTGCTCGTGAACTTCATGGAGAACTCCACCTTGATCTGCGGGAGACAGGGAGTGAGCCCCAGCAGCCTGGCCCTGGCCTGTCACCTCCGCGTCACATGAAGGCACGGCGCAGCCCCAGGGAAGGGTCCCGCTTACCCCGTTCATCTCAATCACATCCATGTGCCAGTTCTTCGTCTGCACAGCCTGTGGGTCCAGCTGTGGGGAGAGATGGTGTGTGAGCTCTCCAGGGATGCACCCCCATGCCAACCCCCTGCCAGTCCTGCTGCCGCGCCAGCCCAGTGGCCCCTAAAGCCCCCGACCCACAGACAGTGTCGGGCACAGGACACGCTCTTCCCTGGCAACGTGCTGCCCACGGCAGGAGGATGAAGAGAGGAAGGTCTGGGGTCCCTCTGGCCGTGCCCCAAAGCCGGGTGGGCTCAGCCTCCCCACCTGGTGTTCCCCTCCCCAAGCCCCTGCGAGGCAGCGCTTTAACCTACACCCGAACAGTAAGAAATTTCCAAGAAATCAGGACTATTTCTGGCAGCGGATTGATGAAACAGAACTAGGGCAGCATTTTCCATGCAGAAAAACAACGTCTCCCCATAGCCGAGGCTATTTATAACCCCTGGGAATGACGGGCTCCACTATTTCTGGCTTTGGGGCTAGTAGAGGACTCGGTGATGCTGCTCCGGCACCCGGCCACTGCAGCGAGGTGCTGGTGTTCCCAAGGTCCCGGCACGTGCCGTGGTGGGCACCGGGCCCCAGGGCTGGGCAGAGGCGGGTGCAGTTGCCTTTTGGGGCTCTTCAGTCCCCAGCTGGTGGTATCGATCTGGCCCCATCGATCCCTGTAATGCACGGGGCAGGCAGCAGGGCAGAGCCCGGCACTAATGTCCCCTCGGGGAAGGGGATGGGATGCGGGAGCTGGCAGGGGCTGGTGGGGGCTCCCAGGGCTGCGTGCACGCAGCTGCCAGGCGAGGCTCGTGCCAAATGCGCGGGGTCACTCCTCAAGGACACAGGAGTTTCCTACAGCTGCTGGGTTGGGAGATGCTCCGGGCGAGCGCAAAGATGTCCAAAGCTGCTGCTCCGGCCACAGAGCTGCCGTTCCCCTGCCCCAGCCTCTGGCTGCCCATGAAGCCACCGCACGTCATGATGGGGGCGACCATGGAGTCCCTCCTGTCCCTTCTTGTACGCCGAGACGTCATGCTCCCAAAGACAGGCTTGAGCTGCCCTGGCTCTGGGCACAGGCCCAGTACCGTGGCTTCACCCCACGCCCAGCCTTGTGCCATGGTGAGCCCGAGCAGCTCCTCTGGTGGCCGTGGTGCCACGGAAAACACTGCGGTCTCCAGCACAGCCCAGGAATGGCTCCTTACGGGGAGCCCTCCCCAGCGCCCCAGCCCCGGCGCATGGCAGCACCATGTCACCTCCGCTCCGCCAGCCCTGCGGCTGCTGGAGAGGGCAGCAGGGGGAGCGGGAGGAAGAGGAGGAGGAGGAAGGCTGCAGCTGCCCTGGGCTCTTGTGAGGCCCTGCAGCAGGTCTGGACACCAGGATCACGAGGCTGCAGCCGAAATGTTGCCAACCCCAGCCCTGCTGCTTCAAGCCCTCATGTTCCCCCCACCCCAGTGCCGGATCTCCCGTGGCACCCGAGACCAGACACGGCAGCACTGCCAAGCACCCACCATGGCCAAACGCCAACCCAACGCCACCCCTCGCAGGGCGCTTTCACCCTTTTTCCCCACGCAGCCTGGTTCCACTCACGGCAGCGTCCAACCCTGCGAGCCCCAGGCAGCGGCAGCGAAGCCCTTCGCCCCCCGGCCGCATCGAGAGCCGTGGGCCTCCCTGCTCTGCAGCGCGAGTTTAATTGCAACCACCACATACGCCTTCCCCATCCCCGTCCCCCGGGTCCCCCCGGCTCCGATGGCCCTGGCAGCTCACATCTGGAAGGGCTTTAGCAGGGTTCTGAAGAAAGGCTTAATAAAAGCCAGGTTGGCTGCCGCCATTGCCGCGGACCTTACCCCGAGCACGCCACCTCCCCACAGCCACTTGGGCAGAATCATCTCCATGGATGACATCATCCCCATGCAGCCGGCATGGCCCCGAATTTGGGCTAGTTCAGCTGGCGCCACCCACCCGGGCTCCCCTGCAGCTGGGGCAGGTCCCTGTGCACCCATGTGGCACCGGGTGTCGCCTGGCCCCAGCTCTCCTCCGGCCCTGCCCGCGGGCACCCCATGCAGCAGGCAGCAGCACCACGCTGCCCGCTCCCCACGGGAAGCAAAGCTGCGGCCGATGCTTCGTCTCCAGGCGTGGGAGGACGGACGGGAGCATCCACCCACAGCGCCAGAGGCAGCTCCTGCCCACACAGCGCTGGCAAACACCCCATCTCAGCTACCACCACCATCTCCTTCTGCTCCAAAGCCTTGCTGGAGCTGCCTTGCTCCGGCACAGCGCAGGGATGTCCCGAGCTGGTGGGGAACTGCTGGACAGGGAGCCCCGGGGAACAGCCAGCACTGTGCAGGATGGCACAGGTGACATTCTGCTGTCCCAGGTGTCTCCTCTTCGGCAGCTCAGCACTCAACCCGCTTCAAACGCCAGCCTGCACCCAGGGAAACGGCTCAGCCGGGTCACCGGTGCCTCTCCAGGCTGCTCCCCACTGGGTCTCAGGGGACTCTCGGTGGCAGCATGGCATCCCTGCCCAAGCCAGCATCCGCTGCGGTGCCGCTCTCATCCACAGTGAGGTGAAACACCCCCTGGTCCTTGCTGCAGGCATGTGCCAACATCCTGATTTCCCAAATTATCCGAAGGTGCTTGCTTGCAGGACGAGGCCCCCAGCTGCAGAGGGAAAGGCAGCAGCGTGGCAGGCGACGGGCATCCCTGCAGAGCTCCGTGCATCCTGGGCAGGCTCCGATGGCAGAGTGACCCCCCCCCCAAGTCCTGCTGGCACTCGCCCCCTGCAGCCCCTGCCTGCTGCTTGCCCCGCACACGGGGCAACTCTGGACTGGAGGGGACGAGGCCACATCCTGGGATTTTGTCCTCAAGGCACCTCCGGGCCGTGCGCCGTGAATGCAGCTCCTGCGTGGGCAGCAGCAGCCGAGACAGACCCAGGCAGCGCCGGGTCCCCGCCGCTCTCAGGTGAGGAGCCGAGATGGCTCCAAACCCCCGTGGCAGCTCGCCAGGGCCCCGAGCAGGGCAGGGGCTGCCGGGCTGGGCACGTCCCTTCCTCGCGCCTCACACCCATGAGGTCACCCAACCTCCAGCCCCGAGTGAAGCCATCGGGAGCAAACCGGTGACTCAGCCGCTGAGGCCATCTCCGCCACAGCCCCGGGGAGCGGGATCCCGGGGAGCTGCTACAACCGGGGTTGCTTCCCATCAGCGCGGCACCCATGGACACTCCAGCCTGGCCTCCCATGGCTGCCCCGGCTCCGGCGGGCAGATGCCCCCACCAGAGTCCTGCACCGGCAGCTCCCTCCCCAGGGAACAGGGGCAGAACAGCCCCCACAGCAGCGAACGCTGTCGGTGGCAAAGCACAGCCCCCCCAAAAAAAGCGATCCGCAGCCCCGTCTGAGCGACCCGAGAAGCACCAGACACCCACAGCGCACCGGGACCGTGCAGACCAGCGTCCTCCCCCTGCAGCCCCAGCGCTGCCAGTT
Source organism: Larus michahellis (assembly GCF_964199755.1). NCBI lineage: Eukaryota > Metazoa > Chordata > Aves > Charadriiformes > Laridae > Larus > Larus michahellis. The sequence continues at coordinate 5,126,871 of NC_133902.1, read as the reverse complement.
GGGGAAGCCGCGGTGGGGACGCGTGGGGCTGGGAAACGCAACCCCCTCATGTTTTGACCCAGCAACAGCCGGCGGCCGCCGCCGGGCAGCTTTCTCGCGCAGCCCTCGCCGCCCCTTAATCCCCTCTGCGGGAGCAGCGGCGGCGGCACAGAATCGAGGTTAATGCCGCTGCGTCACAGGCAGCCCCGCTGCCGCGCCAGCAGCCCCGACACTGAAACCTCGGCCCCGCTGCTGCCAAACCGAACCCCCACGTGCCCAGGCAGCTCCTGCCCGCGGTCGCAGCCGAGCCCCGAGCCAGCAGCTCCCCACGCAGGGAGACCCCGCGGAGGGAAACCCCCGGAGCCCCCCGGGAGATGGCGGGGGCTCTGGGACAGCCTGTGACGGCGCTATGCCCCCTCCCTTGTCACCTCCGTTGCCCACCCTTGCTCTCCATCCTCCCCCAAAGGTGGGCAGCACCGGCTGATGGGGGCTGCGACAGGGCTGCGAGCTGGGGGAAGCCTGGATGGACACGGGGTGGGTGAGTTGCAAACAAAGCAGCGCCCTAGAGAGAGGGGGTACGCAGGCACCGGGTGCTGCAGCACCCCAGGAGCCTGACCTCGGCCAGGGCAGGGGAGCTCCCCCTACTCTGCAGGATGCCCCGAAACAAACGGTTCAGGTCCCCCAGTCCCACAGCGCACAGAGGGAGAGGGAAAGAGGGAAACGAGCACCCCGCAGGCTGCTAACTGCTTCAAAGAGCTCCCAAAGCACCCAAACGACCTCCTCGCTCCACGCACGGACCCCACAAACTTCGCCCCCCCCCATACCAGAGTCCCCTGTACCCCACAAAGCCACCAGCCAAAAAGCTACAGCCACCACACACAGAAGAGCCCGGTGACATGGCGAAGCCATTGCACAGCCACCGTCCCCCCTAGCCGTCCCCCTCCCCGCACACCCTGAGAGTCACCTTCTGCCGGAGCAGCTTGCTGCGCACCCTGCCCCAGAGGCGGGCACCCGTGTTGGGGGGACGCTTCCCCTCGGGCTCCTCCACGCCGCGCTCCGGCCGCTCGCCCACGGGGCTGGGGCTGCCGTCCGGCTGCACCAGCACCTCCGTCATCGCGATGACCGCTTCGGCTCCGGGGAGGCGAGACGAGGGTGGCCGGAGGGCCCTGGGTGGAGGTGGCCGAGGGCTGATTTAGGACAGCACCAGCATCCCTTCTGGTCCGGGCGGGAGGTCAGCGGCGGTCGGGGTGGCGGGGGCCGGCGAGGGGAGCCCGGCCGGGGCGGCGGGGAGGCGAGCGGGCAGGGCTCATCTTCAGGGTGTGAGCCAGGCTGGCGAGAGGCTGCTCGGCAGCCCCAAAAGCCTCCCTCCCTCTGCGAGGAAGTGACTCAAAGGCAGCCCCCCCCTGGCGGCCCCCACGCGTTTAACTCTCGCCCTGCCACCCGCCGCCGCTCGGCAAGGCTGGAGGGGCTGCCCGGCCTCCCCACCGCCCTTATCTGCCGTTATCCGTTATCCATCACTATCCATTACCGCTTCCCTGCACCATCGGCAGCCACGGACCCAGGAGGCATCACCGCTGTCAGCCACAGCATCCCCGGCTCCGCGGAGGAGCCAGGCTGGCCCTCACGTTGTCGGCAAGGGGAACAGGGATGGGACTTCTGGGGTCTCCTGTCAGGGATAGGGACAGGTGGGGAACCCCCGGGTCCCCCCCGGCCTGCCCTGGCCCTTGTCAGCCCCACTGCCAGGGGGTGGTGTGGTGGGGCAGGGCTGCAGGGCAGGGGATGGGGTGCAGGCAGGGCTCTGCCCCGCACCCCAGCCCTGGAAGGGTCCCTGCCTGCCTGCCCGCCGCTTCTCCTGACAAGTGGGGACATGGTGAGGTGCATGATGTGGGGGGACTTGCACTGCCCCCAGATCAAGCCCTCAGCAGCCATTTGAGCCCACACAGGTCACCCTGTGGGTCCCTGCAGGTCCGGGGAGCCCCGACACCACAAATCTCCCCCTCCAGAGCCTCCGCCAACCCAGCGAGGGGGACAGATGAACAGGCAGCCATTCCCTGTGGGTACGGCAGGCACGGTGCCCATGACAACACAGGCTTCACTTCAACAGCTGTACCTCCCCTGTGCACCAAATGGGGGCCGGGGCGTCTCCATCCTGCCCCATCACCCTGAGACCCCCTTCATGCACCCGCTGCCCGTCTCCTTGCCCGCCCCAGGGCACAGATCCAGCCTCTCCCCTCTTGCGATGTGGACACAAGCACTCGCAGCCTGCTCTGCCCACCCCCAGCATCTGTCTGCCACCCCGCCACAGCGCCGGGCACCCTTGCCAGCACCCACTGGACACAGCCCCGCACGAGGCAGCCCAGCTGCTGGGAGCGACTGGGACAGCTCAGAGCAGGGCTGAGCCCCGCAGCGCTGGGGACACAAGCCCCACACGGGGACATGAGCCCCTCACGGCACATTTACCCCAACCACAGCACGTCCCAGGCGTGGAAACTCCATGCAAAACGCGGTTAAAAACAACAAAACACGGTTAATGCCAACCAGGAGCTGCAGCGGAGCCATCCCAACCCAGAAGCACCTTCCAGAGCAGCCGGTGGTGTGGCTAGGCCCACGTGGCACAGGGTGCCCATCCTCTGCCAGCCATGGGGACGGGGCATGGGGTAGGGGTCCGACGCTCGCCACGCCGCAGACCCCTCAGGGCTCGTTGCCAGGGTGCTTGAGAGGAGGCTGGTGCCAACCCCAGCCCCTCCATGGGCCCAGCCACGTCCTCTGTGCCGGCAGGATGCAACTCACACCGGTGGCACCCCCGCAGCCTCAGGAGCCCCACAGTGCTCCCTGCAGAGGGGCTGCAGTGTCCCCCTCGCACACTGACCCGGCTGCCACTGGCCCAAGATGCCACTCAGCTGCTTTCGTGGCCGACCTACGTGCCTGGGCTGTCAGATTAGAGCTGGGCAGCGGGCACAGCACCGGCTGCGGGCTGGGTTCAGCCATCCTGGCAGCCCCCAAACACGCACCACGGGCCTTTGCCGAGCTGCTGATGCCAGTGCTTCCAGTGTCTCCCATTCCTGCTGCTAACTGAAATGAGCAGCAGCCCATGGTGAGCTCAGGGACCGGCTGGGCTAAGGACCATCTGGGCAGCATCTCTGCCTGAACAGCGCAGGACAGAGGGCAAGGGGGCAGCGCTGGAGCTCGGCCACAACCCACAGTCCCACAAGCAGCACTGCCCGTCCTGCCCATAGCCATGCTGCCCCATCCCTGCCCCGCCACCCTCCCCAGTCCCGGGGCCGGGGTCGAGCTGTGGCTCTGGGTGATGGCAGGACAGCCCCAACCCTGACACCGTCCAGCCAGGTCCTCCTTGGGATAAGCAGCCCCAGGGCCTCCTCTCTCTCCCTTTCTTCCCCCATGACTTTCGCACGGCGGGGACGAGCTGTGCTGTCCCCATCCCAGCCCCTGCGTCTCCCAGCATGACTCATGTTTGTTGACCCAGGCTATTTCCGAGAGTGCAGCTGGGCTGATCCCTGCGGGGCGTCGAGCCCCTTCCCTGCCCCAGCCCTCCCACTTGGCCCAATGCCACCCCCACACCACCATTCCCAGGGGAGGGGGGCAACAGACGGCTGATTTCGGGTACAAACAAGCCACTGGCGAAGCTGAGCCCCTGTCCCCCATCCCATGCCCGCTGCGGTGCCGTCCCTGTACAGTGTCCCCTTCCCAGCAGCATTTCTGTGCTGCTCCCCGCTCCCCAGGGACCTGCCCTCAGCCGCTTTCCCACGGAGCAGGCGGCCGCACCGGGCCTTTTGAAGTGGCCTTGAATTGAGGGCTGTCCCCAAGGCGTGATGCTGTCCCCAGCACAGCGGGGAAGGCAGCCAGACTGGGGGTCCCCTCCAGGAAAACACAGGGGCGCCCCCATCCCGAACAGCCCCCGCTGCCCTGGGCCTCCCTGCAGCCCGGCCAAGGCGGGTGCTGGGGGGTGAGGGGTCTGGGGGCTGCCTGTCCCCCTCTCCATCTTCCCGGTCCTGCTCACCTGGGAGCATCTCAGGGCAACCCAGGCCTCCATCCTCCCTGCCTGGCAACCACCAATCAGAGCTGGCTCGGCTGTTGCCCTGGAAACCCCCGTTGCCATAACAGCGGCTGATGGAGGCACAGGGGAGGCAGATGGTGGCAGAGGGGGACAGCCATGGCTGGCAGGGAGGGACAGGGGGCTGCACACTCAGAGCCTTCCCTGGGGCCGGTGTTGACCCCCTCCCTGCAGCCCCCCCGGTGGAGGGCAGCCCGATGGAAACACTTCCAGCCCAGCCGGAGCTGGACGCACATCTGAGAGGTGGCCACCCGGCTTTGCCACCTCCACCTCTCACTTTGTCCCACCTTCTTCTGCAGCCACTCTGCCCCAGGACCATCACCAACATGCCTCATGCCCACCCACCTCACTGCCTTACACCCCGAGCTGCGATCCCTGTACCTGTACCCTGCTCCCAAAATCTGAGCTGCCTGCCCGTGCTGCCAGGCATCTCCCAGGCATCACCCCAAGGCAACCCCCCCAGCCCAGGCACCTGGCCCCAGGAGGTCCAACATCGGGTGAGAAGATGCCCAAAAGCTCCAGTGTGTACCTGGATCTGGCCCTTGCCCATGATCTTGTCCACGATTTCATTGTTGTCCTTGTTGAGCTTGGTCTTGTCATAGCACTTCTCGTAGCAGAGGATGCGTAGGGACTGGGAGCCCTCCAGCTCGATCTCAAACTCCTGGGGTGCAGACAGAGGGTGGCTCAGCCCCACAGCAGCGTCAAAGCTGGGGCTGGAAGGGCAAGGAGGGGGCACAGTCCCCTCCCTGCGTCCCACCCTCCTCTCACCTCATTCCACTGCGGTTCGGTGGTGTCCCGAAAAACCCTGGTCTTGGCTTTGCTGACAAAGTAGCCGAAGGAGTCCACCTCCAGCGTGCAGTAAAGGTCTGGGGGAGCAGACACCGCTCAGCGCATGAGGAACATCCCCACCGGCTCCCGGGGGACCCCTACGGGCAGAGTGGGGCCACATGCTGGACCCCAGCTCCCCCGCTGGCACCGGCCCCTCCGAGGAGGGGTGGGCACCCACACTTACTGGCAGACTGCTTGAAGCCCTTGGCGGAGTGGACGATGACGTGCAGGAACCCGTAGAGCCCGGGAGACTCGTCGTCTGTGTTGGGGAGAGCAGGGGCTGTGTCAGGGCTCAGCTGCCACCTCCTGCACCCCAGGGACAGCGAGCGGCCTGGCTGTCCCCAAGGCAGCCTTTGCCATAGTGAGTGCTATGTACTTGCAGTGACACTCCAATGTCCCCAACCTCCCCCGGAGGGCCATCCTTAAGGTCTGGAAGAGGACACGTATCCCCTGCTGCCGATCATCCCTGATGGACATCCCGAGCTCTCCTGCTGCCGGACAGCCCTGGGGGAGGTTCCCAGTAGGACTGGCCGGGTCTCGCCCTGGGGACACCCTGGTCCTGCCCAGCCCATGGGGGTGCTGGAGAGACCCCAAAAAGCAGCTCCGTGTTGCAGCCGGGATTGCTCTGCCTGGGAGCCCGACTCCGCTCCGGCAGTGCCACCTGGTGGGTAGCTCTCCCCCTGCACAGCCAGGGTCCCCGAGTAGGGGCTCTGCTCCAGCCGAGGGACCTCACAGCTGCTCCCTGGCATCATCCGGAGGGACGTGCCAGCCCACGGGACACACTCACCGTCCTTATTGCTGGTGACCGGGATGTTGTGGACGGTGCGTAGCTTGAAGCAGGATCCTGTGAGTACCTGCAGCTCCACTGAGCTCAGGACGAAGGCCTGGAGGTCTGGGAGAGGACAGGAGAGGACCTTCAGAAGGACGCAGCCAGCACTGGCCATGGGGACCAGAGAGCAGCAGGCTGCAATCCTGTGGGACCTCCTTGTGGCCCCCGGCAGGGGGCAGGAGCCCCAAGATGGCCTCGTGAGCCCCAAACTTACCTTTTTTCTGCAGTTTCTGAATGGCCTCCCTCCACTCAGACCTCTCATAGTCGGACGACAGCAGGAAGAGGTAGCTCTGTAAGAGAGAGGGCGATGCGGCGGGCTGCGCGCAGGCAGGGCTGAGCTCGGTCCCCAGCCCACCCTCCTCACCTTCCCGTTGCGGTTGTGGATGCGGAAGGGGATGGCAGGCGAGTTGAGGAGCAGCCAGAATTCGTTCTCAAACATCTTCTTCTTGAGGCGCTCAATGGCTCGGCTCTGCCCCTTGTTGGCTTTCTGTAGGCGGAGAGGGGACAGGAGCTTTCAAAGGTCCCCCATGTCCCATTCCTGACTCAGAGGAAGGCACCCGCCCCCTCAGCAGGTCCCACACCCTCCCAACCACCCGCACCCTCCTCTCACCTCCTTCTGCACCTCACTCTTGATGGCTGAGATCTTCATCTTCATGTCTTCCAGCTCGTGGTCGGGGATGACGTGGACCTGTGGGCAGTGCTCCGATTCCTCCGGCGAGGGGAACACCAGGTCAGCCAGGGGCACGTACCACTTGCAGTCGTACTGCTGGTGCTTCCTGTGGCCGGAGTGCGGGCGCTGAGTGACGCCTGACCCTCACCCCGGCACATCCCCCCGCCTGCTGAAGGACAGGGTGGTTGTGACGCCTTCCCCCCATGCCCAGCACCCTCCTTACCCCACCGCCGTCTTCTTCAGCTTGGCGCAGAGCAGCACGTCGGTGAAGAGGAAGACGTGCCGCAGCTTCCGTGAGCCCTCCGACAGCTCCACCAAGAAGCCATCCTTGACAAGCTGCCGGGTCTGCGGGGCAGCAGGGCTGGCGTGAGAGCGGGCAAGGAGCAAAGGCCAACAAACCGCAGGGGACAGATGCTCCCGTCCCCCTCAACGGCTCAGCCACCAGGAGCATGGGAAGGTCCATGTCCTCTGGGTGCGATTTTGAGTCCCATATGGTCAGTAGGGTGCCAGCAAGCAGCAAAGACCAGGTAGAGCCCTAACCTTGCACCCAGGACTGCGTCTAGAGGAAACCCACCATCTCCTGGCCAAGCACCATGAAGCTCCTCAGGGTGGAGACATCAGCTAGGGGCTGGCAGAGGGCTCAGCCCTCACCCTGTGCCCAGGCATTGCCCACCCCGCTGGCTCACCTCCCCCTTGGGGGTGGTGACCGCTGTCCTCCGGGGATCGATGTCCTCATTGATGCTGGAGAGGAAGTTCTGCGAGATGCGGAGGGCATCCTGGAGCAGCGGGTAGTCAGGGTGGTCGGCCGGGGTGTGCTTGAGGAGGTCCTGGAAGGGGACAGGCGCAGATGAGCAGCCCAAGGGCGCTGCCCTGCCCGCAGCACCCACCCTGGAGACCCCCCCAGCAGCACGCCCCAGGGCTCTGGGTCCCCAGGAACAACAGGGGCACAGCACCCTGCCACCCCCCGCCCCGGGACTGGCGTCACACTCACGTGCAGGACGAGGGTGCTCCGCGTCACCCGGTCAATGGGTTTGTACAGGAGTGCTGCAGGGAGAAAGGGGGCATCAGCAGCCATCCACTGCTGGGGCCCTGGACCCTCTCCCACCCACGAGGAGCCAGCACCGCATCCCACAGGGACAAGGAGGGAGGACCAGATGCCCAGAGACCACCCCCAGGTCTGCGCAGAGCCCTGGGCAAGCACCCAGGGTCTGTTCCACACGGAGATGGCAATGGCTGGACCACCACGTTACTGCTCAGAGGTGCCCGAGGGGCTTCACCAGCAGCATGGGCACCCGTGGGGTCCCCACTGGGGTGACAAGCCCAGACAACTGCTGCATGGCACTTGCCACATGGCTATCCATTCCAGCCACGGCCCCATGCCAGCAAGATCTGACCATGCCCCAAGACAGGGCACGATGGGGACACCAACCCAGCCACCACGTCCTCCTCCCCTCTGCTGCCACAGGTCACGGGTGGCAAAGCCAGAGGGGCCATCACAAACACCGCTCTGCCCCAGCTGCTGCCGGCTGCAGGACGTCCCCACCACGACCGTGCCAGCAAGTCCCCCTCCGAGGTGAAGGACCTCCCCGGGTGCGGTGGGGGCACCAGCACTGACAGCTTGCCGTGTGGTGGCTGTGAAGCGGAAGAGCCACTTGTCACCCCCGGCAGCCAGCAGTGTTTTCAGTTTCCCTTTTGGTTCAGCAGCGGGTCCCATCCCTGCCCTCACCAGGCTCTGACACCTCATGGGACACCCCATATCCCCCCGCCCCAGCCAGCCCTGGGTGCAAGGGGAACCCAGGCTCCTCCAGCAGCAGGAAAACCCCCACCTACAGAGAACGCAGGGGCCAAGGCATCATCCCAACGCCGCTGCCCTGTGTTCCCTCCCCGCAGCCCCCCATGACTGCATGTGAGGCTCCGTCCAGGGCAGGGGGGCAGAGCTGCCCCACACACGGGGCACAGACGTCCCCTTTCTCCTACCATGCACCCTCCCAGCAGGACACCAGCCCCGGGGGCTCTTCAGAGGCACATTTCGCCCCAAGCAGCCAGACCCTCCTCCTTGGCTCTCTGGACAGGTGAAGACCCAGAGCACACCCACGGTGCTGCTCCCGGCACCTGGCTCCTCGCATGTCTCCCCGGGCTGCTTACAGCCAGGCTGATGCCTCTGGGTTTTCCCTTCGCTTTTTACCACTTCCCCAAACTGCCAGGGCCAAGTGGGGCCGGGCTTCAGGCTGGGGGGTTAGGGGGAGGGAAAGATGCTGCCCCCCCCACCCTGCTCTATGAGCCACGAGGGGCTCCCATCCCCTTTTCCCCAGAGGGTGCTGCCTCGTGGCACCTGGTCCTGAGAGAGGGATCCCCATCCTGGCAAGCATCCTCGTCCCCATCCTCACCTCTCTGCTCGGGAGGCGAGGGCACAGGGCTGGACCCTGAACCGGAGACTGCATCCCCGGTGCCAGCGGGGAAAATCAGAGCCCCGCTCCCCGCGGGAGCCAGCAACAGCCCCGCTCTGGGAATGAGGGGGCAGGCAGGGTGTCCCCCCCTTTCCCCTACCCCCGACCCACAAGGAGGACGGACCCTCATCGCTACAGGCACAGGCAAAGCACCAGAGAGCCCCCCGGAGGGGCTGTCCCGGCACAAGGGAGGAGCGCGGTGCTCCTCGCCGCGCAGTCCCGCCAGCCCGGGACCCACAGGCAGGCAGCACGGGGGCAGGCACAGCAGGCAGCGATGCCCGGTGCTTCTCCTCCCCAGCCACGGAGAGACGGGCGTTCCAGCCCCACGATGCTCACAGCCTCCGGCGAGCAAACGGGGACCCCTCCCTATCGCCATCCCCATGGCAGAGCCCAGGCAGAGGGGGTCCCGCTGCCTGTCCCGGCCCCTCACTGTCCTGCCGATGGCACGAGCCCTTGCCCGGTGGGGAACGCGAGCGCGTGGCCGCATGTACCAGAGCCAAGATGATTCAATAGAGCCTGGAACAAAGACGCTCCCAACTTCAGCCTGCAGAGCACGATGCAGCCTCCACCCCCTGGCAAGGACAGCCAGCCCCAGGCCAGCATCCCCACAGCATCGCTCCCCACCGTCACCCGAATTCGGAGCTGCACCCCCCCCCCCCCCCCACCTCACCGTAGGTGCAGTTACAGCAGAGACGGACGACGACGAGGATTTCCATGGCAGCCCCGTCTCCACGCAGCCATCTCTGCCACCCCGCGGCAGCTCAGCCCGGCTGCGGCACGGCATCGGCCCCTCAGCACGGCTCTTGGCGCAGCCGGCGGGTGGGGAGGAGGGGGTGGGCAGGGGGTGGGGGGCTGCTGCACGCCCCCAGCATCCTGAAGAGCTGCATACCCCCCCCCTCCTTGTTGGCTCCGCACATGGGAACACAAAGGGCTCCGCTCGCGGGAGACACACAGTAATTCATCCGCGCCGGTCCCGCGCGCAGACAAAAGGCTGCGTCCCCCTCCCCACACCCGTGCCTGCCGTACCCTCCATGGTGACGGACGTGTGGCTCTCCTTCGAGTCCTTGGGGCCCTTCACCTTCAGCTCCTAGGGAGGGAAAGGCCCATCAGAACAGCCGCGGTGGGCTGGAGTTGGGGGGGAGGGGGGGGGGAAGGTCATTGCTCAAGGTCATGGGGTCCCCCCCGACCCTTCCTGCACCCTGATAGGTGCACAGGAGGCCACAGACAGGTGCTGAGGTGGAGATGGGGACCGTACGGGGTGCTGCCTGGCCAGGAGCAATTCTGGTTGCACCCAGCAGCTGGGATGCGGTGGACCCGTGGTGCACCCTGTCGCAGGACACCCAGCCCCACAGCTGCCTGCGAGGGGCTGCTGGTCCCACCGGGCTGAACAGCCCTGCTCCAGAGGGGCTGGAGGGAGCGGGGAGCCGGGCTGCGGCCATGGAGGTCCCTGTTTCTATAGGGGAGCCAGGCACAGAGACGCAGCCAGCAGGAGATGAGCCACAGGTGCCCAGCACCCAGCACCCACCCTCACTGGATGGGGCGAACGGGCACAGGCTGCCCCCGGCATCCCAGAAATGATGGCAGCGAGGGCTGAGCCCAACCTGAGCTTGCACAAAGCCGGGGGCAAACCCCCTCAAGACACAGAGACCACGACCCTCCAGCACAGCCTCTGAGGACCCTGCTCCTGGGACAGTCCCTGAGAGACCCGGGGCAGGGAGAGCATCTCCATGGGGCACACACGGTCAGCTCGGCCACGGGGACGGCATTCTCCGTCCCGCACCGGGACAAGCCCAGCCATGGCAGCTCCGTCCCCTCGGCACAGCCCCGCTCCAGCTTACCTCTGAGATCTTCTGGAACTGGTAGTTGCTCTGGCTGCACTTCTCTGCCGTCTCCAGTGCGATTTTGTAGTTATCCACAAAGGCCTTGTAGACCCCCAGCTGGCTGGCCTGCGGGGAGCGGGGGTTAGCCGGGCACCCAGCGGGATGCTGAAGCCCCCCCACAGCTCGAGGGGCCAGGCAGCCACCAAGGGGACACTGCCCAGAGCTGTCCCCTCCCGGCAGCGCACTGCCAGACCACAGCCGGCTGGGGAGCCACATGCTTGGCTCTGTAGGAACAGCCCTCGCCCAGGGCAGGATGGTGGGGCTCCAGCCCTGTGCCACCACAAACCTCCAAAATCCAGCAGAGAGGTAACGAGTGCCTGGACAGCAGAGGGTGAAGCTACAGCCGCTTCCCAGCACCCTTCAACCTGTCCTCTCCTCCTCCCCTCCCCAGCATGGCCGTGGCACCCACGGGCACAGCCACGGCTCCCATCACAAGTCCAAAGCAGCAGCAGGACCTGGAGCGTGACCCTGGGGAGCCACCGCCAGAGCACCCACAGGTGGCGAAGAGGCAGCAACCCCCTGCCTCTCCCCAGAGGGCCACCCACACGCCTGGGCTCCTGCCAGTCCCATGGTAAAGCCACACCACGCACCCCCAGCCAAAACCCTGCCATGGTTGCACCCAGGATCTGCCAGCCTTGGGCATCCCCCCTGCAATGAGGGGCACGGAGGCTGCACTAACTCCCATCCTGGGACGGGAGGGCTCGGGCAGGCTGCAGGGAGGGATGCAACAAGTCCCATGGCCACCAGTGAGCACGTGGCAAGGGGTGAGCTGACCCACGCCATGGGGCCGAACCCCATAGCATGGTGCTCCATCTCCCCATCCCTCCTCCTCTTCCAAGTGGAGCAAGCCCCAGGGAAGGCGCGTACCAGCTTCTGGAAGAGGTGGCCCATGGTGACGTTGCTGTCCCACTGCTGCACCTTCGGGCACAGGCTGTCATAGAACTCCTTGTGGATCTCATAGATGTCCTGGATCTTGTAGAAAATCGTCTCAATCTGCTGGAGGGTGAGGACAGGTTGCGACGTAGTGGCTGTGGCCTTCAGTGGCTTCATAGGCTGCCAAAGGAGGAGAAGGAAGAGCGTTTGAGACAAGGGCTGGGAGGGGAACGCTGGGGACAAGGGTGATCTGAGCTGGCGGTGAGGGCTGCCTGGGACGGGTCCTGGCCAGAGCTGGACCAAGGGACCGCTCACAGCTAGTGCATCCCCACAGACTTCCCCCTCCATGGTGGCGGTGACCCCCATGTTGTGCAACAGCGTCTCCACCACGAGGGCCAGTGAGTCCGCAAGAGGAACTGGGGCTATAAATACCTCCCCGCCAGGCACGCTGGCAGCAGGGGGGAGGCGAGACGGGGACAGCCGGGCCAGAGCAAGGCTGGCTCCAGCATGGCTTCTGCTGCTTTGCTCCTGCCCAGGTAGCACCCGGGGAGGCTGTCCAGGAAGACACGACTTCATCCATCCATCCATCCATCCATCCATCCATCCATCCATCCATCCATACAACTGTCCATCCACCTGTCCATCTACCCACCCATCCACCCCTATTGGGGGATGTCCCTGTTGCTCACCAACAAGAGGGCCTCCAGCTGGTTGATGTAGATCTCCTCGCTGGCCAGGAAACCAGAGAGCACCAGCTTCCGCATCTCCAGGCCTTTGCCAGCATCTCGCTCACCCTGTGCAACACAGCAAGGAGCCTGGCTGAGCCAGCAACCGGCATGACAGGAGACCCCTCATCCCACCAGGCCATCCCCGCGTGGGCATGTGTCCCCACCAGTGTTGGGGAAGCTCTGCAGCAAGGGCCGGGCACGTGCCCGTTGGTCGGCACAGCCAGGCTGGAACCATCTGGGAAGCCATGGGCTGTGCTGGTTTCGCTCCCCTCCCTGCTCCCAGCTGGCCAGGAGCCCGGCGCCACTGGCAGCGCTCCATGGTGGCGTGCGGCACAGCGGGACTCTCCCAGGGCAGAGTCCAGAGACGCCCGGTGAAATCATGCCCGGCGGTGGATGGTGCTGCCACGTGATCCAGCACCACCCTTTTCCCCAGCTGAGGTTTTCCCAGGAAAGTGCCACCCTGGCGCTCACTGCCCGCTGGCACCAGGGCAGGTCCCAGGCTGCGCGGGGCCCCACTGCCACTCGAGCCGTCGGTGGCTCTGCCCGCGCCCATGTCTGCTGCAGCACCGATGCTCCAGCGACACAACCCTCACAGCAGGGAGGTGGGCAATGCTCAGACAGGCTGGGGGGCTCCGGAATCCCCAGCGAGGCTCTGCCAGCACCCAGGCACGGGTGCCCCAGCCCCTGGACTGTCTCAAGCGCCCCGCGTGCCCTCACCTTCCCTACAGCACTCTTTGTCCTAAAAATCACACTCAGGAGATGGGCTTTGCCATCCAGACTGGGACCAAGCATAGCCATGGGGACATCAGCTGCTCCGAGCAATGAGCCATTCGGGACATTGTGGGGATATATTGGTCCTGTTTCGCCCCTGCCAGCCCTGGGCATTGTGCCTGGCAGCTACAAACACCCCGGGGTGCACGGCCATGGCATGGGCACAGCCACAGATCAGCGTCTCCCCGTCCCACTGCGGCATCCACCATCTGGCCCTGGGGGCTGCTGCGCCAACTGAGGTGCCCACCCCGCGGCTCCCCGCTGGGCTGCGGCATCAAGGACAGGCCATGGTGACCGGTGTGGCAGGGGTGCCGGCAGGGGGGGGGGCAGTTTTGTGCGCTGGGAGCGCGCGGGCTCGTTGCCACCGATTAGTCACGGGCTCTTCCTGCTTCCCCCAGCCTGGGCCCTGCGCGGGAGCCGGGGAGATAAGGGGCCCGTCGGCATCCAGGGCCCGCAGTGTCCCGCAGGGATGATGCCAGCCGCCCCCCACGACCCAGAGGTGCAAGGTCCGGCAGCCGCCCTGTGCAGGAGACCCCAGAGAGAGCGGAGCCAGAGCCCTCCTCCAGCCCTGCGCTGGCACCCAGGCTCCCCCCAGCAGGGTGGGCGAGAGAAGGGTGCTGGGCTGCGCCTGCCAGCACAGGGGTCCCCTTGGGCCACCCCCCGGCACCACGGTTTGGAGCCATTTAGGGGTTGCCGATGGCCGTGCGGTGGGGCAGTGTCACAGCGTGGTCCAGCCCCTTCCTGAGCATCCGGCGCCAGCTCTGCTGAGCCACGCAGCCCCCCCACAGTGGCACGTGTGGCCCCCGTTCCCCCATGGGAGGAAGGCCGGGTGCTCAGCCCGCTCTGCGCAAGCACCCACCGAGCCCTTCGCACTCAACGCCTGGCGCAGCCATGTCCTGTGTCCCCGGCCACAGGCAGTGCCAGGGGGGCGGCGGGGCTGTGGTGATGCTCCCGTTGTCCCGCCAACTCTGCCCCCCACCAGCACCCGCCGTACCGACCCAGGAGCTGCCCCAGGACCTGGGCAGCACCAGCAAGACGCCCCTGGTCGCCCCCACCCGCCACCCAGCGCGGGAGCAGTGTACCCCCCGCCGCCCACCTTCTCGCCGGATGAGAACGGAGACCCGGGGCTGGTAGGGGTTCCTGGCTCAGAGTCATCTTCATCCTCCAGCACTTTATCCAGGTACCCTATGGCCTCCTCTTCCTCCTCCATGGCCGGCCAGGCAGCGGGGGGGGAAGGGAACCCCACAAGGCTCCAGGCGAGGGGCTCACACAGCCAAGCTGGCCCAGCCTGACTCAGCCCTGGACGTCGGCCACCGCCGTGGGATGAAAGGAGCCATTATAGGATTCCCGGTGCTCCCGCCTGCCCTCGGCCCCGGCGTCCCGGCCGCAGCGCCGAGCGCTCCCGGGTCGGCTGCACGACCACCTCCGAGCACCGGCGTCGGCGGCAACTCCAGGGTCACCAGCGTTGGGGACAAGGGGGACAGCCTGGCTCTCCCCTGGCCTCCGCTCAGCCCCGGGGGGGGGCTGCAGGCGGTGGAGGGCCGCTGCCCGCCGCCCTGCGCCCCAGCCAGCCCTGCCGCTCCGCCCTGCACGCTCGCTACAGGAAATGCATCTCTTGGCGCTGGAGGTGGGGCTGCTCCACCGCCGGAGTGTGGTCAAGGCTGGGGAGCGCTGCAGACGCCTTCCCAGCACCCGCTCTCCCAATGCCGGCAGAGCTCGGCGTGCCCGGCAAGACCCACGGGGATGGGTCCCCTGACCCCTTCCAGGCCCCCCTGCTCCCTCGCCCCACAGAGCAGCCAGCAAGGGGAGAGCACCCGTCCCGCGTGCCGTGGGCCCCTGGTCCCCCCATGTCCCGCGGGCAGGCAGAGAACCGGACCGCAGGGATTGCCCCCAGCGCAAGTGACCTTGGAGGGCAGCTGCAGGACGAGGTCCTGTAAGGGGACCTGGCTCCGTGCCCCCAGAGGGGTCCCGGACCCCTCCCCGCCCCAGAGGGGTCCCACCAATTCCATGGGGCAACGCAGCCAAGACACAGCATCTGCCCCACATCCCACGAGGATCGGCAGTGACACCTCACCACTGCCCCAGCCTGACCACAACCCCGGGGCAGCCGGGGAACGGGGACACAAGCGGTGGCATGACGCCTACAAGGGACATCGTGGGCCCTGGCAAATGGGGCAATGGGCTGGAGGAGGGGACACTAACGCAAGAGCTGTTTCAGCAGTTTCCCCCCACTCCTCAGCAGCAAAAGGGGAACCAGCGGCTGCATGTGCTCTGCCCGCAGGAGCCGGCTCTTCTCCCCACGCCTGTCCAAGCCTGGAACAAACTCTGCTCTGAGAAGTGGGCAGGGACACAGACACAGGGACTTCCCAGAACCCGTGCCCAGCCCTGTGTCCACGCCGCAGCTCAGGCTTTGCCCAGCCTTTGCTAAGAGGGGTCTGTGCCAGGGCACCGGGACCCTGCCTGCTGCAGCCAGGTCCCCAGAGCGGGGAACACTCCGTGCCCAGGTGAAAGCCACCCGTTGTGCCATCCCCAGCAGCACCCGAGCAGGGGCTGGGCCACCACCTCACACCATGACCGTGGCACTTGTGTTTTCCC
Organism: Larus michahellis; assembly: GCF_964199755.1. Classification (NCBI taxonomy): domain Eukaryota; kingdom Metazoa; phylum Chordata; class Aves; order Charadriiformes; family Laridae; genus Larus; species Larus michahellis. Next base: position 5,111,199 of record NC_133902.1, on the reverse strand, counting down.
AGGTGGGAGAGGGAGGGACAGGCTGCGCTTGCACCCAGCAGCCGGGGGCCCCAGATGCAGTCACAGCTGCCCCAGGAGCCTGCAAAAAGAGATGCCCCACCAGAAGCCTCCTCAAGCCCTCCAAAAGGCAGCAACACCAGTCCCCCCTCACCAGAGAAGAGCGATGGGGCAAGCCTGGCACCCCATGCCACTGGTCACAGCAGGACCCACACGCAAACCTGCACCCATCGCGAAGCTGGACACGCAGGATTAAACATGCCGGTATTCAGATGGTGCCCCGCTTAGCCCTGTCACAAACAGCTCTAGAGACAAAGCGATGGAGGCAGAGCCCGCGCTGAGCTCCAACGCTTCCCAATCCTGTTAGTGCCAACCAAGCCGGCTTCGCTGCCTGCGTCCAGCCGCAGTATGCTCCACCAGCCCACCCAGGGCACCGCTTTGCCAGCCTCCCCCAGGGTCTCCCCCTAAACCTGCTTCCCTAGGGCCACCCTCTGCTATCCCTGCTGGCCCCCGGGGACGGAGCCCATCGCCCACAGCACATCCGTCCCCAAACCCCGGCACCGGGGTGTCAGGGCTGGCGCTCGCAGGGCGACAAATGGCCCCGAGCCCGGGTGGTTTGGTCCCAGCCCCGGGACAGGGTCCTTTGCGCAGCAGGGTGGCAGGGGGCCGGCAGCCTCCCCCCTCCGTCCCCGGGGAGCGCCGAGGGGCCGCGCTGGGTGCCGGGAGGAGGATGCTGCGCAGCAGCGGGCCCTGGGGAGGAAGCCACACCTCTCGCCTCCTCTGCCTCAGCATCCGGGTTAAGGGCTTAACTCTTTCCATGACCAAAAAAAAAAAAAAAAAATACCCTTCACGTTTCCCAACCCGGTCTCCTGCCCCACGGCCAACCCCCAGCCCGCTGCGGGACCCCGGCAGCTCCCCCAGCCCGGGCAGCGGCGGGCGCCGAGGGGGCTCCCCTAGCCCGGGGCCAGGCGGGCTCTCCCCGCACTAGCCCTGTGCCCAGGGGCCGGAGGCGCCCGCCGCCCTGCCAAGAGCCCACCGGGCCAGGGCACACACCGGGGACGGCAGTCCCCGTGTCCCCGGGGATGGCGGCCCCACCGCCCCCGGGCTTTATGGAAACTTTTATTCTGGAAAAAAAAAACAAAAAACCAACAAACAAACATTTTTGTCCTTTGGTTTCCCGTCCCGCAGCTCTCCAAGCATCCCTCTGTGAAACATCCTAGATAAACCCCAGGGGCTTCCCGAGGTCTCGGAAGAGCAGAGGGAGAGGAAGGGTTAAATCTAAGTTCCCCAGAAGAGGAGGGGGGGGACGCGGACAAGGTGTCCCTCCCCAGCTGGCGGCTCGTCCCCCAGTGCCGCTAGATGGAGCCGGCAGCCCGGCAGAGCGGCTGCGCCCTGTCCCCAAGGGCTCCCCGCAGCAGGGGACCCCGGGAACCCCCCGCTTCCGAGCCAGCCCGGGTGGGCTCCAGCACCCGGACCCTGCTCTCCGACCAGCCCGTGCCCTCCTGGCTCTGCCGCCGGCACGGCACGACGGGGCAGGGACGCAACGTGTCCCACAGACGTGCCCCCACCCTCACCACCAGCAGCAGAACAGGGTGCTCCTCCCTGGATCCCAGAGGGCCACAGCCAGCAGGGTTTGGGATGCCAGGGGACAGTCCCCCGGGTCGCAGAGCATCACTGACACTGCTGACACAACCAAGCCGGGCACCCGCAGCCCAGGCTTCAAACGCACCCGGTGCGGAGCTCCACGTCCTGAGCACCTACCCCTGTGCCGAGGCCATCGGTGGGTGTGGGTGAGACGCCGTCCCCGCTCTCCTGGCCGCGGGCGCTGAGCTGGGGGGACATGGTGGGCGATTCGTCGATGTAGGGCATGGTTTCCGAGCCCTCCGGCAGCGCCTTGGGCTCCTCGTTGCCCTCGGCGTCGTACTCGTCTGCACCATAGTTGAAGTCTGCCGGGGGAAGAGAGGGTGGTGGTGAGCATCCTGGCGGCGCCATGGCCGAGGGTCACCACACGGCGCACACAACCCCCACAGCCTGCGGTTACTTGCGGGCGACTGACCCCGTGTCCGATACCCGGGGCCATGCACAGACACGCGTGCCCACACCCGCAGCCCACCCTGGCCCCGCCGGCCTCGGTTGCCTGCTTTCTGCTTGCCCTGCCGAGCAGGCAGGGCATGACACAGAGCATCCTCATCCCCACAGGGGTCGAGTGTGTCCGCTCGACACACTTCCCTATATTTGCATAATTAAGAGCACCGAGAGGCCGCAGGCCTTCTCTGCGCAGAGACAGCTGCTCTGCCAGACGCCCCAGCCCCAGGCGAGTGACTCTGCCCTGCCGCCATCCCTGTGCCATCCCTGGGGAGAGATGGAGCTGGGCTGGCAGCCACGGCCACCGTCTTTCCTCGCTTCCCAGCACCCGTCTGCCTCGGAGCATGGGAACCGGTGCCAGGACGCCTGGGTCCGCAGCGGAGGACAGTGCCACCCCCTCTGGAAGAAGGGGGACGGTGGCAGCTCCATGGTGGGTGGGCAGCTCGGGCCATGCTGCGGGGGCAGAAGGGCTCTGCTTTCCCCAGCACAGGATAAGGCCACGCCAGGCAAGCACCCATTTTGGGATGCCACACGACTCCCCCATCGCCCATGGCCCAGGGGATGCTATTTTGGGGAGCCAGAGCCCCAAGTGGGAGTGGGGGGGGGGTCTCCAGGGCCTGCAACGGTCCCCGGGGCACAGCGGGGGACCGGGGTACATCCTAACCTGTCACCATGGAAACGGCAGCGGCTCAGTGGCGGCGGGAAGAGGCGGCTGCAGCAGCCCCGAGATGCTGACAAAGGGGAGGGGGAAGGGAGCCCGGCTGCGGCAGGGGCGGCCGCGGGGTGCAGCCAGCACCCCCAGCCGGGGCCTGCAGCCAAGACCCCCTCGGCAGCTCCCAAAGAGGTGGTGGGCACAGGTCACCCAACCCGACCCCCTGCCAGCCCCTCGCTCCCCTCCTCACCAGCAGCCCCATGGCTGTCCCCACAGACTCCCTGGGCACAGACAGCCAGGAGACCTCGGCCAAGACCCTGGCCAATACTCTGGCCAAAATGCAGTGCATGGGGGCTGGAGCAGCCCTCCCTGACCAAACCCCACAGTGCTGCCACTTCGTGTCCCCATGGTCCTACCACCCCAGCCGAGGACTCCCCAGACTCTCACCAACACTGCTCGGCACATTAATATTGCATTTGGCTTCATATTGAAAGTGAATAAATCTTTAAATCAAACAGCGCTGCAAAGCCCGCTCAGGCTGAGAGCCCTACCGGTGCTGGTGGGTCCCATCCTGCATCCGGGGGTGGGATGGATGAGAGCCCTGACATAGTCCACATGCATCCCAGCTCCACCAGGACACCACAGTCCCTCTCAGGCTTTACTTTATTAGCAATTACCAGCTAATAACCGTTCGTCAGAGGCTACCCTCACCTGGTCACTGCAGCCCTCATTCAACCCAGGAGCTAACTGGGAACGAACATGCTGGATGGGCAGAGATGGGGGAGCCTGTAGTTCCCCGTGGTCCTCAGCTTCCAGGGAAAGGGGATCCCCAGCTATAACCCGTCCTGCCTCCTCGTGGTGCATGTCCCTTGTCCCTCTTGCCTTTGATGGGTCCCAGCTGGGACGTCTCCAGCACTGGCCAGAAGCAAGGCAGCATAAGGTACTCCCATGATGGCCACCTCCCTGGCACATCCACCCCACACATCTCCCCTGATCCCACCCCAGCACTGTCCCTGTGCTGGGGATGCCACAGAGAAACCCAAACCGCTCGCCCAAGCGCCCATCCCCATCAGACGGGGTCTAAAGGGGAGCCAAGGCAGCAGAGAGGGGACAAAGCTGATGGTCCCCACCAGGCACACCAACCTGGAGGCTGTCAGGCTCCACCACCTCCCCTCCACCAAGGCCAAGGTCTGCAGCTCCAGGCTTAACCATGGGGCAGGCAACAGGGGCACCCAGAGCGGCACCAGCACTGTGAGAGACCTGGAAACCCAGGCTGGGGCGGCTCGGTGGCAAGGTAACGAGGAACACAGCTTTAATGAGGCAGCTGGGGACACGGGGAGGTGACACCTGCAGCAGTGCAGGGAAAAAGGCAGCATCGATGGCACAGAGAGGGAGAGACTGGCCTGCAGGGACACAGGAATGACCCATCTCTCGTGCAGCCATTGCTCCCAGTTGGAGCAGATCTGTGTCCCAGTCCCAGGCCCAAGCTGGGGACAAGACCTACAGACAGTGCCCCAACAGGCACCCAGGGAGACGGACCCTGCGCTGCCCACAGGAGGGAGGACGGAGCCATGTCCCCATGGCTCCAGCTGTGCCTCCAGCTGTGCCACCCAAGGCCATGCAGTATTTACTGGGCTCTCACCTGGGGAGGCCGGGCAGAGGGACCTCCCCAGCACCCGCTACAGGGAGGGAACCAAGCACCACCAAACACCCAGGATGGGTAAGGGGGACATTGCTGGGCGAGGGGACCACGGAGGGGCTGGCCCCTGCATCTCCCCGCCTGGTGGGCGCTCCTGCCACCCAACCAGCCCAAACCGAGCGCCTCCCTCCTTCCCCCGCAGCTGCATTGCCCCTGCAGCCTGTTCCTGTGCCTGTGCCAAAACCCAGCGCTATTTTTGCTCCCGTTTTTTAGCAGCAGCAGTGGAAATCCTCCTGCTCCACCCTAGGCATGGGGACTGAGGGGAGGGAGGCAGCCTAGCCCAGGGGAGCCACTCCGGGGGGAGAGGACACCCCGACCTGAAACAGCCTTGTAACCCCAGCTACCACACGCAGCCCTGTGGCCCGGAGCTGGATCCGGCCCCAAAACGTCCCAAGGGCTGGTGGCCATGGGATGCTGGCACCCATCAGGGCAGGGGTCCTAGGGGCTGGCATGTGGACCCAGGAGGGTGACAGGGCCAGGAACACATCCCCGTGGATTATTTTTCCCAGGAAAAGAATGTTTCCGCTCCGCCATATCTTCCCAGGTCTGACCCAGGCTAATCCCAGCACAATGGTCCCCAAGAGGGAGCACAGCCACGGGCAGCAGCCGGCTCCTGCCCAGCCTGGGCACAGGCAGCACAGTCACCGCAGCTCAGGGTGGCATTTTCTTCGCTTTCCAGCCATGCACATGCTGTTCCCTGGCACCCCAGCAGTTCGCCGGCACACCCCAACGCTCGCCTGTCCTATCCCACTGCTGGGAGAAGCCCAACACCTGCACGGAGCCTGCGAGGTTTTGGGAAAACGCCGCGGTTTCCCTGTGCCTGGGTGAAAATTCACCATGACAACACGGATGCGTGAGCTGGCCTCGGACCTGCCTCCGCGGGCCTCCTCCAAAGGCTGGCTCAACACAAACAGCATCTCCTCCGCACCGTCACCGCCTTCCCTGGTGTGATGAAGGCCAGACGCTGCCCCGCATCCCCCAAAACATAGGCACACAGAGCAGCCTCCCCCATGCCTCTCCTCTCCACAGCGAGGGCGGCTGGAGCAGGATTTGGGATGGCAGAGCCATCGCTTTGCAGAGATGCTGTGGCTGGGAAGGAGGGCACGGAGGCTGGGGCTGGATGGAGCCTCCAGGCTCCAGCCCAGCCGCCTGCACAAGCTGCACAGTTGCGCTGGACCCCGGGACAGCTGGCCTTTGGATGCAGCCTCTGGCTGCGGGTATCAGAGGCTTCGGGCTGGAAAACTTGGGGGACGGGGGCTCAGCCCTATGCAACGTGCCCCCCAGCAGGCCCTGCTCCCTCCAGGGCACAGCAGATGCCAGATCCGTGCAGGGGGCACCATGCCCCTTTCTCCGGAGCATCCCACCTTCCCGCACACCCGTGCCAGACCTCACTGACACAGAAATGCCAGGCTCCAAGCTCAACACTGCACCCCGAAACCTATCCCTGGGGTGCCCACACAGCTCAACGCTCCCCCAGAATGAACAACGGGGAACCCGTGGCTGAGCCCCGCATCCCATAGACATGTCCCTGGCTCCCTTGTCTGCCACTGAGACAGCTGCCATGGGACTGGGACCAACACAGCTCTGGGGCTCGTTCCTCCCTCCTGCCCGTCCGTGGGATTGGAGGGAATTCGCGCCCCTGGGCTGCTGCAGAAATGGGGGTACCCCCAGCCCCTGGGTACCGACATAGCGTTGCCACAGCATCCTTGGCACAGCGCCTCAGAGCTCGCTGTGAAAATCACGGCCACAGAGGGATGGGGATGGGACCAGAGGCAGAAAGCACCCACGTCCCCAAGGACCCCCGTGGGCAGCACCAGCTGTCAGGCTGCTCCAGCCCCAGTGAGCCCCTACCGTGCCGGGGCCACCGTCACCCATCCTGCTCACGCAGCCCCCAGGAGCAGGCAGCGGGTCCCTGGAGCCTGGAGGATGCTGGCCCGACTCTGGCCAGCACCGCCTTGCCAGTGGGGTGTGCGGGATGCTCAGGGAGGGCAGCACAGCCCCCTGCCAGCGTTGCCTACCCCTTCCCTGGGCTCAGCTCGGCCCAGGAGACCCCTAGCACGGGGTGGCCGGCACAGCGTCCCTCCCCGGCACAGCATCCTTCCCTGGCACAGCATCCCACCCTGGCTCAGCATCCCTCCCCAGCTCGACGCAGCGTTACACAACAGGTAGGAGGGGGACCCGCCACCCAAGCGCCCCCCCTCGCCGCCCTCCCGCCCCCCCCCCCCCCCCAATCCCAGGGCACGTACTGCTGTAGAGGGTGTCGATCCAGGAGAGCCGCGGCAGGCCGCGGTGGCTGAGCGGCTCCATGCTCGGGAGGGCTGCACCGGCTCTCAGCCCCGCCAGCCGGCTCTCATCTCACAACAAAGGCGGCGGGCGAGGGCGGGAGGCGGGGGGCCGCGGGCCCGGGGGGGGGATGGAGGGGAGAGCCGGGCACGGCCGGCTGCCCGGGCGCACGGCGGCTCTTCTGCCCGGGGGTGCCCGGGGAAGGAGGTGCCGCCTGGCGATGGCAGCGCGTCCCGCCTCCCGCCCCTGCCTTGCCGGGGGGAGCCGGGCTCAGCGTCCCCCCGCACGCAGCCACGCTGACCCTCCGCAGGGGTCTGGGGACCAGGGAGGAGGAGGAGGAGGAGGAGGAGGAGGAGACGATGGTGGTGGTAGAGGGGCATGCGGCTGCCCCCCAGGCCACCCCAAGGAGAGGCGGGGGGAAAGGGGGAGCCCGGCTCCATCACCCTTTCCACCATGGTCTCCTCTCCTTCCTATGACCGAGGGATGCTGTGCCCCCTCCCCGGTAAAACCTCCCCAGCCCCTCAAACCGCTAGGGCTGAAGGAGGCAGGCTCCTCCTGGCCCTGCTCCCCCCGGCCGGAGCCGTGGGAGGAACAAGGACCCCCAGGATCTGCCCTGCCCCACACCACCGGGGTTGGCAGAGCGGGGCACAGGCAGGCAGGGGTTAAACTGCCCTCCCCAGCTGCATGTAGCCAAAGGAAATATAAAGTGCCAGAGTCATCAACCCCAATATGTCAGGGCGCCAGCCAAGCGTTCAAGTGCAGAGGCTGCCCTCGTTCAGCCCGTGCCGGCACCGCTGCCCTGGTCCCGGCGGTGTGGGCAGCATCCCTGTGTGGGCAGCATCCCTCGCCGGTGCCCTCGGCCGCATCCTGCCCTCAGGCTCAGCCGTGCGAGGGAGGGCCTGGACCAGGCGCCGGGGCCAGATGGGTACCAGGCAGGAGGGATGACGCTCCGCCGGGCACAAGGGGAAGGTAGAGCCACCGGAGCATGAAGTGCCAGGACGCGGGCGGCATCAGCAACCACCCCGTCTGGGAAACCTGAGGGGACCCTGCCAATGCGCTGCCACCACCTGATCCCCACTCCCAGGGTTGTCCACCCCAGGCTCGGACACGGCCAATACATTTTGGGGGAGCACAGCAATGCCACGGCTGTGATTTGGCATGGCTGGGGTACATGGAGCTACCAGCACCTGGCATCCAGGGTGAAGGGCCACTGCTGCCCCTAGCACAGCCCTGCCTTCCTGGGGGGGCACATCCAGCCCCGGCATGGCAAGGACCCACAGCCCACAGCCCCCATGGGCTCTGAGTCACCGGGTGCTGAGTCAGTGGCAGCGGGTGCAGCCCCACAGCTGCCATTTCCCACCCCTCGCCTGCCCCGCTCCCGGGTATTTTGGGGAGTCGAGCGCATTCCTACCCAGCCACCCCATGGGATGCTGCTGGGCGCCAGCACTGCCCAGTGCCAGCACTCCCCTTGTCCCCACGTTAGCATGGTCTGTGCCAGCCCTGCCCAAGGGTGGCCACAATGAGACAGTGTTTGCTGCTCTCTGTCCCCCACCAACTCCCCCGTTTGCTCCTGCCCAGTCTCTGGCTCGGTACCACGACCTGTCCCCACGCCATCCCTTAAAGGTTCTGATGGAGAGTCCCGTCCACCCTCCGCAGCCAAACCCCGCACCCCTGCAGCCCCCACAGCCCCCCGCAGCGAGATGCCCTGCCACCCGGCGCAGTGAGCTGCCAGGAAGGTGACAGTGGTTCATCTGAGTGCATCGACCCCATCCACGGCAGGAAACTGCGCTCTGCTCGTGCCCGGGGAGCACCACACTGGCACCGGCACCAGCAGCACAAGATGCAGCTGCTGCACCTCGAGCACGGCGGCTGCAGAGCCATGGGGCCAGCAGGCAACCTGCAGCCCCCTGGGGCGGCCAGTTTTCCACGCACGGCTCTCTGCATGCATGCAGGGGGTTTTCAACGGGCTTCCACCATCCGGACACACTTCCTGGCCACTCCTGCCCATGCCACCAGGCTCTCCATGCCACTGTGCAAACCCCCTTAGCACTTTATCCAATACAAGGCACGAGCCGAGCACTTGGATGAGTCGCCCACAGGCCAGCAGACCCTCAGGAGCCCTCCACCAGCGGGTGTCACAGAAAGCCTCCCCATGCACCGAGATGCCCAAACCAGAGCCGCCCCTGACAGGCCTTATCTGGCTGCACACACCAAGCCAGGCAGGTGCCCTTGCACAGCCCGGACAAAACAGCCTCACCAAACCCTTGGGCTTTATTTTCACTTTGGTTTCCGTGCTCTTTTCACCTTTGCAAAAACAACAACAACAACAAAAAAACCTCAAAACCTGCAAAGCAGCTGAATCGCGCTCCCTTCCCCGGAGCTGGGGGGAGCATCCACCCACGTGCAGGCACCCATCACCCTGCGGTGACACAGACCAGCCCTGGGTGAGGAGATGCTGCCAAGCACATTTTGAACCGCCCCCAGCACAGCTCCAGCTGGGAGCATCCCTGCGGCGAGAGCCGAAAGCCGAGTCCCATGGTTCCTCCCTGACAGCGGCCGGCTCCATGCAGCCTGCCTGGTGTCTGTCTGTCTGCCTGGCATCTGCCCAGCCCCTGCCCGCCAGCCCACGCATCGCTATTCCTGGCCTCTTGTGCAAGAGGCTCTTCCAGCCGTGGCCTCACAAGCCTCAGCGATTGCCCAGGGCCAGGCTGGGGCTGGTGGTGGCCACCCAGGGCTGGCAGCAACCTGAGGGCAGCTCTGGAGCCACCTACACCTCCAACACTGGTGTGGGGCAAAGGGGGTGTTTTCCCGGTGTGGTTGGGCAGCACCATGCAAGTGGCAGCTTTAGACAAGGACTAAGAGAGCTGAGTCCTTTGTTTGGGAGAGGTGAAGCCTAGATGTCTTGGAGCCACGGCAGGGCTACAGCCAGGGCTACAGAGCCCAGGGCTGCGGTGGGAGACGCCATCCGAGAGCCCAGCTTTCCGAGCTTCTCCAGTTCCCACCCTGCTGGGCTCTCCGGGAGCTCTGGGCTATCCCTCGCTGGTGCAGAGACCCTTGCCAGAGGTTGCAGAGAGGTAAAAGGGGGATAAATTAAAATGTTCCCACCCTCTCCACCAAGGAGCAAAGCAGATCCTTCCTGCTGGGTGTCCTGAACATGCTGCTCCTCGGTCCAACTCAGCATTAAACTTCTCCCCCCGTATCACTTTCCTGCGGGACGGAAACCCCGAGGTATGCATTGCATCGGCCCCAAGCTCCGCTCACAGCCCTGGGGCATGGCTGAGAGGTGCCCGGAGCACAGAGCAGCCGCTCGGAGCCTCCTGCCCTTGGGGAGCCAAGCAGGGTGCCAGAGCTGTGCAGGTCCCCCCCAGAAGCGTGGGGAGGAGGGGAGAGACCCAGCCGCAGGAGCAGCGCCCTTGGCCTCTCAAAATACCAGACCGAAAAGGAAAGAAAGGTGGTGGCTGCTCACAGGAAAAAGACTCCAATATCAGATGAAGGCCCGGGCCAGCTATCGCATCGCATCTCTCTTCTGAGAGGGAGGAAATCGCGGCCATATCTGCCAGCGCTGCAGCCCCAGGCTGCTCCTCTCCCACCCAGCCCCGGTGCCAGCGCCGCCGGGACGGCTCGGCCAGGGCTGCTTCCCACCCCGGGACCCGCGAAGGAGAAGGAAGAGGTGTCGGTTCCAAATGAAAAGCACCCGTGGCAGAAAGCCCCGGGTCCCAGGCACAAAGGTCTCCCTACCTGCCAGATCTTCAAACAATCCCTGAACTTTGCAGCTGGGACTTATCTCGGGGCAGATCTGCAGGACGTCCTCCGCGATTCTGCTTAGGCTGGCCAGGCCCCGCTCAACTACAGCCAAGGCAGCCAAGAAGCGTTGCTGCTGCTGATCTACATATGCAAATTATCCTGTTTAGCAAACACCGATAAAGTAACTGGGGGTGGGAAAGCCAAGTCTATTTGAAGATGTCTCCTGGGGATGCAGCGAGATCCGTACGCTCCCTCCAACCTCAGCGGGAGGATAAACCCAGCAATGCCATGAACCAGGGGCAGAGGTGGTGTTTTCCCGGGACAGACGCACACTTCAGTGAGCTGCCTGGGCTAAGCCAGGCTCTGCTCTCTAGCCCAAGGGAACGTTAATCCCCCACGTCTCCCTCCGTTCGCTGCTGCAGGGTTGGCTGCAGCAGACAGCATCCAGGGAAGACAGAGCAGAGCCTTCCACTGGGATCCCAACTGGCGGTATCGCTGGCCACGCTGGGCAGGAGGGGAGGAGGAACCAGCGGAACAAAGAGCCCCGATGCACAGAAGTGTCTTTCCAGGGAAAAAAAAATCCACCCCAAACCAGATTTCAATAGACTTACAATGCAAATGTATTCAGGCCCCGCAGGGCACTTCTGGCTGTAGCCAGACACCTAATGAGGGTTTCTTGCGTGCCCGGCTGCTGCCGCTGCTCCTACCTGAGGGCCACCGCCGACCCCACAACCGGCCACCGCTGCACCAAGCTCAAGGGGACCAGGGGGCCATCTCCGAGCCCAAGCGGTCGCCCCCGCGGTGGGCAAAGCCAGTGGCACCGCTGGCACTGAAAGTGGAACAATGTCCCCTCCTTCCCTTCTGCAGGGCTCTGGGGCAGCACCGCTACCCACCATCTGAATGCTGCCGAGCTGGGGGAGCTCAGCACCGCCTCTGCCCAAGTGCTGGGGGGGACAGAGAGACACCCCCCCCACAGATGCCCAGCCATCAGGATGTGCTCAGCTGACGGCACACAGGGATGCACGGGGATGCTGCGGCCAGACCCACCTCCTGCAGGCGGGATGTCAGCATCCCTGGGCCGACGCCTTGCCGGGGGAGAGGAGGAAGCCATCCCGGGAATGCTCACACTGATTTGGAGGATCTGCTTTGGAGGAGGTGCATGTTCGTGATGCTGGGCAGTGGCCGGATTGCCACTGCTGCCATGCTCAGCTGATGGCAGAGGGGACAGCAAAGCCAGACCCAGCCACGACAGCTTGCCAGAAGCACAGACGTGCCCCCCGGGGTCTGCTCACCCACCGTCCCTCTGCCCGGTGAGAGGGACAGGGACCCCCGTCCCACCACACGTCTGTCCTGCTCAGCCTTCACAGGGTGATGGTGCCTGGAAGGGCCGTTTCTCCACGCAGCAGATCCTGGGGCCGCTGCTGGCTCTGCCCCGGCGCAGAGACCCCGGTGGTGGCCCTGGGCAGAGCCGGTCCCAGGTCTCCCCTTTGGTCTTCCAGCTCCTTTGCGAGCCCTCCACTATTTACCCATCACAGGGAAGTTATTCTGACAACCAGCACTTACTGCTCTCCTTTAAAAACCGTGCTTTTAAACAGCAACTGTTCTACTCAAAGGCTTTTTAACCTCGTGAACTTTTGCATTTATCTATGATTTTTCGTTAACAGTGCAAACCTGCCCCAGCGTTAACCCCGCAGGCCCCGGCTCGGGCAGCACCACTCTCCAGGGAGGCAGCCCCGTACCACGCAGGGGCTGTTGTCACGCTGCCATCGGGGTGGGGGGTGGGGGGGTCGTGGAGAAATGCCACCTCCCAAAACGCCACCGGGCCCCAGAACAGATGGAGACAGTTCAAAGGTCCCCAGCAGGCGCGTGCACACACACATGCACTGCGGTTTCGCCCTTGCCCAAGCAGTTAAAATTAAACACTGAGACTCTGCCTGGCCTCCCCCAGCCAGAAGAGGAACTCTCAGCATCTCTAGAGCCAAACTAGCACTTTCCAACGGTGGGGAAATAGGGTGAAGTAAAAATTAAAAAAAATATGTATGTGGACACAGAGGCGGTAGATGAGCTCTCGGGGAGGGACAACTCCCACCCACACACTTCCCCGCTTCGGCACCGGCTCCCAGATCCCCGCCTGGTGCTAAAGGAGGGGAAATGGATGCACAGACAAGGCGACACTTCACCTTCCTGGGCGCTGTGGGATCACCGCTCCTTCGCCTCTTGCATGCCACGACCTACCCCAGGCAGAAAGAGATGCACCGGGATCAACTCCGGACTTTGCTCGCTCTTTTCCGTTCTCCTTTTGCTGGGGTTTTAGGGGATTTTCCAAGAAAGGGACAAGAAACCAGCAGGGTCCGAGGGCAGCTCAGGACAGCAGGACAGAGCCCTGCCCCATCACCTCCCTGGCTGCGGAGGAGGAGTTTCTCTGGGACAGAGAGAGATGCCACTTTTGCAGTATCGTGTATTTACCAGCAGCAGCACCAGCTGAAAGCAGGGATGGAGTAGCAAGAACAAGCCCTGCCTTTACCCAAACCGGGTGCCCCTAGCATGACACCCACGACAACCCAGCCGGGCACGCAGGGACGAGGCGGACGATGCCCCAGGGACTCCAGACGCCCCAGGGCCCCTTCCCCATCACAGCCCTTTGGTGCACACACCGGCACCGCCGCCTTCCTGTGCTCACCCCTCCTTGCGAGGCAGGGACCCCACTGCTGCCGGCAGCCTCCCTTCCCGTTTCCCAAGGTACTGGCGAAGGCGGTGTGGTGGGGCGAGCAGAAGAGCCCACGTGACTCCAGGATCTTTCCATGACAGAAACTGTAATTCCAGCTAAACAGAGGGCTGGGCATTTCATCTACTCGCAGCCGCAGCATCCTGCCGTAACCAGATCCGCCAGCCAACCCCATCGTGGGCTATTCCAGCTATGCCAGCACTCCCCACCCCAGAGCTCACATTTATGGGGTGCAGGGCACTGCAGAGGGCAGGCCAGGGGCTCCCGAACCCAGCAGCCTTCCAGAGGAGCTTCAGGAGCTCCCGTAGCATCCCAGCTCCGTGCCAAAGCCAGCCTCTTTCTCCCCTTCCCAAGAGCAAAGTGGGAAAACCCAGCACCGAGTTTGTCCCACCTCCGTGTGCGCTACCCGGCTGCCGGGCACAAAGCATCTCCCGATGAGCATCACCGCGTTCCCTCCTCTCTCGGTCACCGGCAGGGTCGCCTCCCACCCGCTCAGCTCACCCTCTCCTGGTGGGTACCGTCCCGCGGCACCGCACCCTTCGCCCCGCACTCGTGTGGCAGCAAAAGGGAGGTGATGGAGGCAGCAGCCAGCCGGAGCACCGGCACACCCCGGCACACCCCGACCACCGCCCGGCACGGCCACACGCGGCACCGCACATACTCAGCTGCGAGGCCAGCTGCGTGTTTAGCCACAGGGAACAGGTGATGGCCGAGATGAAGGGAATTTTAGTCCTTTCCACGCTTCGTTTTTAGCCATCTGCTCGCTGACGCTCAGATTTTGTTGGTCCCGGGTGAGCTGGCACAGGCGTTATCTCAGATGCCAGGATCGTGTATCTGGCTGTCACACGCGCTGCTCTCATGCAATAGCTGCAAACAGGGGCATCTTGCAGATTTCCTCGCTTTAAATCAGATTAAGCACAAGCTACTTAAAGGAAACCACTGTCTTTCCCTGGTAATTCCCATAAAGACGATATTCAACGCTCCTCCGCTTGCTGTCCAGATAGCGCTGCCGTAGGTTACAGTGAAACCGCCGGGGGCCAACCACATTCGGCCACAGCTGCAGCACCGTTAAGCTCCAAAATTCACATTAAAATACCGAGGGACCCAGGCAGAGCAGCGCTAACAGAGTTACACACCGCACGGACTGCTGGCAGGAGAAGCAAACAGCACCACGATCAGGCATTTTTAATTTTATCTGAAAAATAAAGAGAAGTGAGAAGAAAACGACGGGAGAACTAAGTTAACCAACTGCCCGGAGAAAGGGGGATCCGGGCAATGACCACACGCGTTTTACTGTACTCTCAAATTCTGCTTTTAAATGTCAGCGCCGTCAGGGCACACAGGCGCCCTTATAACGTGTAACAAAGAAAAGTGCTGATGCCCGGAAAAGGCTCGGGACAAGGCTGGGGATTGCTCATGGCCGCCACCGTCACCCAATGCCCACACAGAGCCCGGCTGTGCCGTGGGGCAAGGAGCCGGGAGCTCGGCGGAGGGGATGCTGCCTCCTCGGACGAGTGCAGGAGCCAGGGACCGTGATGGAGACCCATTTGGAGGAGGAAGAGGAGGAAGAGGAAGAGGCCACATTTAATCACAGCAGAAGCAACCCCAGATTTCATGGTCTTGCCCAAAAGACTCACCCTGACCGGCTGCAAAGGTCTTGGCCCAGCTGCCACGAAGGGTGGTGTGGGGCTGGAGGACCCCTCTGGGTTATGAAGCCGGGACCCTCGGGGGCTCAGAGACCCGTTCCTTAGGCTGTGCTCCAGGGAAGTCCCTTTAATGACAGCCCCCAGGCCTGAGAGCAGCCTTGCACATCCCTGGGTGTTTGGGAACATTCAGGAACATTACCCAGATATAAATAAAACGCAGGATCCAAGTGTAAATCGGAAGGATTTGCGCTTGGTCGCTCCGACGCACTCGAGTTCCCTCGGCCGCTGAGCAGCTCTCCAAAAGCTACAGCCACTGCCCGCTGACGGGGAGCTGGAGAAGGACTTGGGGTGGCCCTTTGAAGGCGACGCATCGAATGCCCTCAGACCTTGCCATGGGGCTGGGTGCAGGCTCCCACATCCCCACTGATGGGGAGAGGCACAAACACACACGGGCCAGCCTGGCGCGGTACGGAGACAACACGGAGAGCAGCCATGTACTTTGGACATTCCACCTCCAGACAGCTCAGGAAGGTGAAGTGGAAACTGAGCTGTTCCCCAGCCCTGTAGACTAATGCAATAAATATAAATTACGCTAAATATTAAGCACGGTTCGACATCAGAGTGCTTGCGACCCAGACAATCTTAAACCAGCACAATACAGCCTTGGGGAAAAACCACCACCCCAAACAATCGAGCAAGAAGAAAATTAACTCAAGTCAGCTGGAGAATTAGCAACGTAAAGAGTGACATTCCTTAGCTGTCAGGACTGTGTTTGAACCGGGATTAAAGCTGATGCAATAACAACTTCCAGGCCGCTGGAAGTAGGACAGCGTGACGGGTGACAGCGCTGGCTGGCTGCGCCTTCAGCGCCACGAAACAGCCAGTCACTTGCAAAATAACATTGTTCTCAATCTGCCCAGCGAAACGCCCTGGGGACACCGCACCACCCCGGCATGCTTCTGCTTTAGTGGCCCCAGGGCTTCCCCACGGCAGATCACAGGGTGTCACCCGAGCAGAGGTGTCCCCGTGAGCCCGGTCACACCTGGAGGAAGTGACTCTCCCGCAGCATCCCAGCCCCAGAGGTGGCTCCTGGGCCAGTAGCACATCACCAAGAGCCAGCTGCAGGGGACTGGCCAGCCTCCCTCTGTCCTTGCATGCCAAAGGATGAGGCCTTGGCATGGGATTCCCTCTGCAATGGGACAGGGACTTAGAGTGACCTTAGTGGTCGGATGGGGACAACACAAGGGCTGGGGGCGGCACAAGCTGCCTGACGGGGATGGCACAAGGGCTTGGGGCAGTCTCAGCCATGTGATGGCATGGGGTGCCCCTGGCTGCGTAGTGGGGACAGCCTGGGGAGAGCACCAGATCCTCTACCGTGCTGCAGCACAGGGTGCATCGACAGAGTGACAGGGACAGCACAAGGGCTCGAGATGGCCTTAGCAGCGGCACGGCACGGGGACATGGGGACAGAGTGGCACGGCGTGCCCTTGACCGTGCCATGGGTATGGCACAGGAGCTCAGGATGGACAGCACGAGAGCCGGGGATGCCCTTGACCACTCGACGGGGACGGCGCGGGGGCTGGGGACACCCTGCTGGGGGACGCCCTGGGACGCGGGGTTGGGGGGATGGTCCCCCCCATCTCGGCCGTGCCGCGGCCCGGGGCCCCCCGCGGCACCCACCTGCCGAGGAGGCGTCCTCCGCGTCCGAGCTGCCGCCGCTGCCTCCCTCCGGGGAGCTGCCCGCGGGGCCCGGCGGCGGCCGGGGGGCGGCGGGCAGCGGCGGCGGCGGCGGCGGGGGGGCTCGGGCCAGCGCCGCCTCCAGGTAGCCCACCTTGAAGCGCTCCTCGGCCAGCGCCCGCTGCAGGCGGCGCAGGTGGCGGCGGCAGCGCTCCAGCTCCCGTTCCATGGCCCGTACCGAGCCCAGCTCCATGCGGGGCGCCGGTTCTCCCGGGAACTCCGCTTGCCAGTGCCGGGCGAAGTCCGCCCGGGCCGCCTCGCCCGCTTCCTCCACCGCCGCCATCCCCCCGCCCCGGCCCCAAGTTTCGGCCCCCCCCTTTCCCCGCCGCCGCCGCCGCCGCCGCCTTCCGCCCCCCGCCGCCGCCGCGGGGCCTGACGTCGGTGCCCGCCCCCGGCCCGCCCCGCCTCGGCACGGCCCCGCCGGGGCGGGGAGCAGCGCTGCCACCGCCCCCCCCGGGCTCGGCTCCGGCTGCGAGCCCCGTGGAGGGAGCCGCCCGGTCACCTGCACCGGGCAGCTCCGCCTCTGCCGCCTCCTTCCACCGGGGAGCACCGCAAGCGCTCCCCGGGGTGCACCCGTGATGGAGCTGGGGAGCCCGAGTGGGATGCGGTGCTGTATTCCCGGCTGTTCCCACCTGCGGTACCTCCGTCTCCATCTCCGGGGCTCCCCCCGGGGGAGCTGCGGGACGTGGGCCGGGAGGATGCCGTGGGCCGGGAGGATGCCGTGGTCCGGTGTCGGCAGCGTCAGAGCAGTTAACGAAGCGACAGCTGATGGCACAAACAATCCCACGCGCTGCAAGAAATTGGTCCCCGAGCCAGGGACGGCTGAGCTTCAAAGGCACGGGGTGCTCCAGTGCCTCCCCTCCGCCTATGCGTGCCCCGGCCTTTGCTATGGAACTCTGCTCGCCTCCTGGCCACCCTGCGACACCCTGCTCGCCCTGTCCATCTCAGGATGGAGGGGCCATTCCCGCCAGACAGAGGGACAGGCACAAACTACCGTGGTGGGTGATGAAGGCCCACGTAAGGCTTTTTGCCCACTCTGTGCCATGGCGTGTGTGCCCGCTGCCTTTAAGCTGCCAGGGAAGTGCACGCCCCCCGCCGCACTCCCACCCCACGGGATGGGGCTTTCCAACCCCACGGCCTGGACAGGGTGGGTGTTTCCCTTGTGTCGTGCCAGGTGCTGGGACGTGGCACCTCGCGGGGTGCTGGGGGTAGAGGCAGGAGCCTCCAGGCAGCCGCGAGGACCTGCCTTCCCCTGCCTCCTCCCATGTACTGCATGATGGCTGTGGATGACTCACAGGCCTGAGTCCCTTGTGCCACCTGGCCGAGCCCCAGCAGGAAAAAAGCGTCCTATTTTGTTTACCCGCGGGGCCCAGGCAGTGTCGCAACAACCTCCTCCTCCTTCCCCTCCGTCACCACCTGAGAGCTGGGGGCATCTCCCTGCATGCAAGTCCCTGGCTCTTGCACCTCGGCAGCACAGCCTCCCTCCGGCACAGCCATGCCTCCCAGTGCAGCCTTCCCGAAGAGGGTGGATGGTGCTGGGATACTGCCAGGGGCCAGGCAGCCCCCCCAGCCCATGTCGGCTGCCCCCTCACCACCCCATCTGGGTTTCATCTCCGGGGAGGGCTGTGATCCCAGATGGTCCTGGCAGCTCTCATCTGGAAGCAGCAGCGATTTTAGGGGGTGCTGAATGGATGTGGGTGAGGGCAGCCAGTCCTGGGCCCTTTACAGGAGCTGCAACCCCTGCTCGGCATCAGTGTTAGGGGCGAAGACTCCCAAAAACATGCTTCTGGGCTGTGGGACCCACGAGAGCTGTGGCCATGCTGCCCAGGACGGGCAGGTGCCCAGCGCTCAGCAGTGCCCCAGGTTCAGTGTGGCACGTGCTGGAGAGGTGGGGTGTCCCCGGGAGTCGAACCCCTTCATGGAGGCTGGGAAGGGAGTGTGGAGGGGGGGTTGCTGTGAGTGGCCTGATTTATTCATGGCGACGGATAATTACAGCTCTTTCATCATCTGTCAGGCAGACGGGCCCGGCAGAGCCTCACAACACATTTCTGGTTCCCCATCTCAGCCCATAAATCTCTCCAGCGCACGGTGATAAATCAGCGGGGGCCGAGGGAGCAGGGCCTGGGTGGGCGTTCCTGCTGGCCTCCCACCCTGTAATGGGCACCTAGGTAGGAAGCATCCAGGACGAGGTGGGGACGGCCCAGCGGGATGCACTAATTACAGGCGGCAGGTGGCATCCGATGACCCGTGATTTACAGTCTGGCCTTGCCTGCTTCCGAGAGCTGGGGCTGGTTCCCTGCAGGTCCGGGGCTGCCCGCTGCTGAGATTTTTGGGATGGGAACCCCCGGCAGTGCTCCCCAGTGAGCTCCTGGGGGCTGCAGGCAGGACGGGGGCAGCGGGTTCTCCCCTGCCTGGTGGGCTGCTGCCTTCCCTCTGCCTCTGCCCAAGCATCACCCCAGCTGGGACGGGCTTTGTGCCCAGCTCAACCACCTCCCTGTCTGCTCTGTACCGCACCTCCCGACCTCCCACACCAGCAAAAGCATCCCCACATCAGGGATCCATCCTGCTTAGCTGGGTTCTGGACAGACAGGTCTCTAAGTGGGCCCAGCATGCACATCCTGCTGGCTTTCAAGCATCCCAAAGAGCCCCTCGCTCCCAAGCTGAGCTCACCAGGTAAGTCAGTGGCTGGGGGACCATCCGCTTTTGAGGGCAGAGCAAGACTGGGAGGCCAGAAGGCCACTGGCGAGAACGAGAGACCCACGGCGAGCACAGGTGAGTGCTCAAAAATATTTGCAATCTTCACCTCCCTTTGAAGTCCTGCTGCCTGGTCCTCCCCTCTCCCCGAGGCCCCGGCTCCTGATTTATTGGGTTCCTGGAGCAGAGGCACTTAAATTAGCTTCAACTTCAAAGAGTCAAGAGAAGAGAAGGGCAATAGACAAATAGCCCCCTGCTAATTGTGGCTATTGATAAACGTGAGCTGGGACAATCAGATAGAAAGGGATGGATCAAGGGGGGACACGTTCTCCCGGGGCTCTGCTTTTGCGCCAGTTACCCCAACAATTTGTCAGACCCACTCCCGGGCCATTTTTCAACATGTTACCCCTCACACAGGAAGGCATTTAGCGATTGCTCGCTAATGAAATGATGGGCAAACACACGTGGCAGCCCCACGCTGCTCCGAGGATGGGGACCTGGCCCTCCCCATGGCCTCCGGATCTGCCGCACCTGGCAAGTCCCTCTGTCCTGCCGGCCTGGGGATGCAGAGAACAAGGAGCTGCTTTCAGCATCGTCTTCCCCAGAGTCAGTGCCGGGGAGGCCTGGCAGCACCAGCCCAGACAGCTCTGCCCCCGGGGTCCCCGCTGCTGGGAAGGGACAGGAAGGCTCTGGAGGCAGGCAGCACTTTAGCTCTTTTATCACCTGCCCCAATTCCCCCTGCCACATTCCTGCTTCCTGCTCCGCAGGGCAGAGGCGTGCCAAGCCCCCACATTCCTCCCCTGGCTCCCCCGGGGGCTGCTCCTGTCCAGGCACCCACCTACCTCCGTGCCCACGGATGCTCCCGGCTTACCGGGGTGCCGCTGCATGGAGCACCCCTAAGTTGCTGTCTCAAAGGCAGCTCAGTGCTCCGGCCCCGCTCCTGGGGCAGGAGTCATTTTCTCTCCTCCTGCACCCAGGCGCCAGACTCGCTGCTCTCCTCAGCAACACCATCACTCCGTGCCCCAGTTTCCCCGAGCCGTGAAATAAAAGAAATGCTGCAGCACGAGTGAGCGTGGGGGAGCAGAGCCCATCCCCGGTGCCAGGGTGGTGATGCCCCACGTCACGGTATAAAACCCAGGGATGACCTGGCCCAGGCACAGCCGCCAGCCTGCCCAGGGGAGGAGAGGGCAGAGCAGCACAGGGAACTCCTGCAGTGACCGAACTCTTAGCACAGACTAAAGCAACCACTGCAACGTGTGCTTGGTAGAGGTGTCTCACCCCCTTCCTCCCGGGGCCTGG
The DNA here is from genome assembly GCF_964199755.1 of Larus michahellis. NCBI lineage: Eukaryota > Metazoa > Chordata > Aves > Charadriiformes > Laridae > Larus > Larus michahellis. The sequence continues at coordinate 5,090,638 of NC_133902.1, read as the reverse complement.
GGGCATCCCACTGCAAACTCCGGGCACCCCGGCACCGGCGTCCCACACTCCAGCCTGGCAGGGTGCTCAGGAGCATCCCGGTGGGCAGAGGCCAGGCAGGGCTCGCCCTGTGCCTCTCCGCAAGGCAGCACACCTGCGGGCAGGTGAGGAGGGTCGGCAGGGAGCCACGTGACGAGCCCCGCCATGGGGTTTTTAGAGGCAGCTGCGTGTCCCTGGAGGAGTGTCTCCCACACCTTGCAGGAGGCAGGACCGCAGCAGCACCTCTCCCGCTCCCCCTCACTGCGGAATGTCCGGAGCAGCCATGGGGAAAAGCACAGCAGCCGAGCCCGACAGCTCGGAAGAGGAGCTGGAAGCGGGGGCTGCATCCCAGGCGTGCTACGGGCAAGGTCTGTGGGTCCCCCGGGGGAGGGAAGCAGCCGCCTGCCTGAGGGACACCGAAGGGATGAAGGTGAGGAAGAGGAGCAGGCCGGTGCGCTCCAAGGCCAGGAGGATGGCTGCCAATGTCAGAGAGCGCAAGAGGATCCTGGACTACAACCAAGCCTTCAATGCCCTGCGGCTGGCCCTCAAACATGACCTCGGTGGCAAAAGGCTTTCCAAAATCGCTACCCTCCGACGAGCCATCAACAGGATCACAGCTCTGTCCCTGTCCCTGCACGGCGCCGGGCGCTGCTGGCCCTGCACCCACTCTGAGTGCTGTGGCCGGGCCGGGGTCCCTGCACGGGAGCCGGGGACGAAGGCCACCCACCCCCAGCTCCCCTGGGAGCCCGGTTATGGAGCCACCACCGGCTTTCAGCGCTGCTCTCCGTCCCCTCTCTACACCATGTTTTCCCCGGAGAGGCAGCTCCAGAACTACGAGAACCCGAAGGAGGATCACGCCGTGCCCAGCCCTGCCTATTGCTCCGGTGGGACCCACCACCCGGGGCTGCGAGGCCAGCAGAGATACATGGACAGCCTGCGAGAGCCCCTGGCTGGGGCAGTCCCCTGGCAGCTGGGCTATTGCCAGAGCTGGGGACACCAGCAATGCCTCCCCATCCACTGACCTGCAGGGCTGGGGTGGCAAGACGGTGCTGGGAAGGTAACGCATCTGCGGGACAAATGGGGGGAGCAGGAAGGGACATTTGCATGAGAGAGAAGGGCTGTGGGATGGAGAGCTCGGCTGCAATGCTGGTGAGAGCTGTGAGCCACCAGAACGCCATACGGGACCCCAGTGCTGTCCGGCTGCGGGTCTCCGCTCTGCGGGAAGACTGGGAAAGGGGGAAAGTCCTCTGGAAGTGCCAGCTCTGTGTCTCTTGTGGCGAGGTGTCACTGTTGCCGATTGTCAGTGGTATTTATTGTCTCTTGCTTGCTCTGTGAGAAAACATGACTTACAAACCCAGCACCAGGGCACTGGCTGTTAATATGTGTGGGGTGGACAGATGGGCCGTGGGGATCACACTAAAGCCCTTGGCTGTCTGGTCGCTCTGGCTCCTGACGGAGAAGGAGGGGAGCAGGAGCAGGGAAAGGTTAGTGCCCTGGGACTTTGGATGCTAAGCTCATTTTTGCAGACGTTCGTGCCCAGCAGATTTGAGAGGCCAGGCTGGGAGGGGAGACAGATGTCGGCTTTCAGAAAACCCACCCATCCGTTTGCGGCTTCCTCCCGATCGCAGCAAAGTGGCTCTGGTGGGACGGCCCAATAACGTGCTCCTGGCTGGTTCCAGTGGCATGGAGGAAGGGGGAATTTAACTGGAATTTTACCCTCTGGCTCAGAGAGCTCAGACCAGCTGGGAGGGCTCCCTTCTGCTTGGGATTCAGCAAACTGGAATTACTGCAGGAATTAGGCAGGGGTTTACTGCCACACACATGACTAAACGGTAGGTTTTTGGACAGGGTAAATTGCGCTGCGTGATTCCCGCAGTGCTGAGCCCCCGCAGAACTCCTCCAGCCCTTCCACTCCCCCCGCAGTGCTCCCAGCCGAGCCCTGGCACTGGCTGCCAACACACCAAGGGCAGCCTGAGCTCTTTCCCTGCTGGAGGGACACACGCTGGAACAACCGTCTCAATCCTCTGCTGCAGTGTGCCGGTCCCTCCCCAGGGCCTCCTCCTCCCTTATTCCCCGGGTGGGACAAGGCAGCTGGGAAATGAGCAGAGGAAAGCTACCAGCAGCCAGGAGAGAGAGCTCTTCGCTCGGCAAAGGAGCCTCTTTAAAGTGCTGACGGTGTGAGGCATCTTGGCTTTAATCTCCAACAGATGTTCCCCCTGCCAGAAGAAGGCCTGCAGCAATGTCCGCTGAAGGAATCCTGCTTCTCCCAACAGCATCCCTGCGCCGAGCGGCTTCCCCTGCTCTGGCTCTCCCCGGAGCAGCGGCATGCCCCTGCTCTGCATCACAGGGGGAGTGAAAGCCAAGCAATAGCAGCATTCAAAGAAGGTTTAAGTGAAACCCAGCCCTAACCCAGACACAAATCCCTTGCTCCACCCAAATTTGCATCTCCAGGTTTTACCCCCAGCTTGGGTGGCCAGTCAAGGCAAGACGGATGGAAGCAGATGGCCAGAGAGGCAGAAGCAGGGAGAAGGCATAATAACTCTGCAAGACCCACCCCCCCCGGGCAGGGTCACCCGACTGCTTTTGGGTTTACGTGTATGAAACACGGGTCCTCGTTCTGCCTGGAGGCTGTGGGATGGGACAAATCCCAGGGGGGCAGCAGCCTGGCAGGCTCTGGGTAGCGCTGGGCATCGCGGACCTAGCCCCAGGTAGCAGCAGGTTCCTTGGGCACCTCTGGGAAAGGCAGAAGGTGCTGGGTGTGCCCCATAGATGGCACTCACTGCCAGGGAAATCCCTGACAAATTTGGAACTGAAGCATAATACAGAATGGGTGGAAAACATCCATCTTTGCCAGGCCTCCAGGCTCTGGGTTTTTTTTTTTCGGTCCTCCCTCCTGCCCCTTACCCCCCTGCTCCCAAGGATGCTGTTGTCTGCTGCACAGAACGTAACCCACCCCTGCACCAGCACCCGTTCTCCTTTGCAGGTCCTATGTAGGGATGCAGTATCTGTCACTCATCTGGTGTCCCTGTCCCCAGCTGCTCTGTCTCCAGGGTCACCCGTGCGCAGCGAGAGCAGGGTGAGCTCCGCACAGTGTGCCCAGGGACTCCTCTCCCCCTGTGCCTGGGGAGGATGCTTTCCCAGAGCGGCTGGAGTCAGGGCTACCGCCGGGCACCCACACCCTGCCCAGGGTCTGGTCTGTGCCGCATGTCCCCCACCTGCCTGGGGAAAGGCTTTCAGCCAGGGGGGACCCAGCGACAGCAGGGCTGTGTGTACCGGCACCCAGCACAGAGCTGCCCTCGTCATCCTCCTGCTCCTGCGGGGCCGGAGGCGGCCACCGAGCCCCGCTGGCACAAGCCGAGCCGGTTCAGGGCTGGGCTTTCACATACCGCTGCAGTGAAGCGGTGCCCGTGGGAGCCCCCGGGAAGAGCCGGGGGTCGGTGGGGCGGGACAGAGCCTCGGGCAGGGCTGGGCTGGAGGCGGCGGGGAACACCCCGGCGTTCCCACCGCTCCACCCCGCCGCACCCCCGCCAGCATCCCCGGGGGGCGGCGGCGCCGCCTGCACGGGGGGCTGAGCGCGGCCCGGGGGCGGGGGAAGGGGGGAACGGGGACATCCCGGGGGCGGTCCGCGGCCCCGATCCTGCCCCGGGGGCCGAACCGGGCTGGCCCCTCCTCCGGCACGGCCTCCCGCGGGGCGGCGAGCCCCCAGCGCAGAGCGGCGGCGGCGGGGCGCGCTCGGTGCCCGCTCCGCCGGGCCATGGCGAGCGGCGGCGGCGGCGCCGCGCCCGGGGGCTCGGGCTCGGGGTCGGGCACGGCGCTGCCCACCCGCTTCCAGGAGACCGAAAAGCTGCTGGCGCCGACCGAAGGCCGGGAGGAAAAGGGCCTCCGCGGCTCCAAATCCTTCACGGCCGCGCTGCCCGGCGAGGCGGAGCGCAACGGGCACGGGCTCGCCTACAAGTCGGTGTCGGTCGGGCACCTGGAGGCGGCCCCGCTCTCGCCGTCCCGGCTCAGCCTGGGCAGAGCCTCCTCCACGGCCACCAGCACGGCGGCGCCGGAGCAGGGCCGCCCGCGGGACTACCTGGTGCTCGCCATCTTCTCCTGCTTCTGCCCCGTCTGGCCCATCAACGTCGTGGCCCTCGTCTTCTCCATCATGGTGAGTGCGGGACCCGCCGCGCCACCGGACCCGCCCGGTTCCCCCCCGGCGCTGCCGCCGCCGCCCCCGACGGCCGGGGCCGGAGCTGTCCGCGGTGCTGCACCGGCGGGGAGCGGGGGGCGCGGCGGGGAGCGGGGGGGGGTGAGTGGGCGCGGCGGGGAGCCGGGGGGGAGACGCCTGCACAGCTCCCGCAGCTCCACCGGGCTGTGCCGCTGCTCGGCTCCCGCAGGACGCTGCCATCGGGGAAAGGGAGACGGGTGGAGGCGGGCAGGGGCTCTCTCCGATCCGGCGGGGACTCCCGGCAGAGCCGGCGACCGACGCCGGAACAGCTCGGGGGATGGAGAGGGGCTGCCCGGGATTCGGGGGTGGGATCCGGACGCTCCCTGGGCAGGGCTCCGGGAAGCCCGGTGGCTTCGGGAAGCTCGGTCCCTGCCGCCCCGGCAGCGGTCCAGAGCGGCTCGCCGGGTTTCCCCGGGAAGGAGCAGCGAGGCGAAGCAAGGACAAGGGATCTCCCTCCGCACCTCCTCACAGCCCAGCCCAGCCCTGCAGCACTGGGGAGACCCCGGCTGGGGGCCGGTTCCTGTCCTCAGACACTTCAAAGGGACGGGTTGCACCTGCAGCTCTTTTAGTTGCTGTGGAAAAGCAATTTTTTTCCATTAAACATCCCCCACACCTCAGCAAATACACCAACACCAGAGCAGGGGAGAAGAAAGCCAGCGGCCTCCCACCCATCTCAGGTGCAGGTGGCTCTGTCAGCACAGCCCTGCAAGCACGGCCACCCCCTTACCCATCGGGACACCCCACTGCCTTACAGCACCTCCCCAGGCACCTTTTATGCCCTCGATTTGCAACAGAGGCAAATCTTTTCTTTGAAAATCAGCTCAGGGAAAGCAATTACCTGCTTACTACGCAGAAATACACCGAGGGGCACCTGCAGCCAGCACTTCCCCCCAAAACCACCACCAACTCGAAGACAGACACCAGCAGTTGCCACAGAAAAGTCCTCTAGGGAGACCAGTTTCCATTTTGAGGAGGAATCATCATTTCTGCCAGTGCCAGCTGTCATCTGCGTAGTACGGTTGTGTGGCGGAGCCTGTTTAGGCAGCATACGGGGAAGCGGGCCAGCCTTGTTGGGCTTTGCGCTGCAACGAGAGGGTAAGCAGCTGGGTATTGCATATCCATGGTAATAAACAAGGGCTCTCACGGGGATTTTCCAACCACATTAGCCTTCATGCAAAATAGATTCTCACACTCTCCCTTGCAGGCGTTAGAGCCTCCGGCGCAGCGGGGATGTGCCTTGGGCCACATAAGCCCTGTGGAGTAGAAGAGTAAGCAGTGAAAAAAGAGCAGGAGCCAGTCAATAGTGCTAGACAGCGAGGTACCGGTGTGTGTTTATTGTCTTAAACACAAAGGGAGGAAGGACCAACAAGGCAGTAAGACTATTTGGTTGCCTTCTGCTCCCAAGGCCCTTGGCAGCGGTGCCCAGAGCCCACCCAGATCTGGCAAAGGGGATGCCCGACCCCAGCCCTCTGGGGTCGCCGAGGCAGAAGGTGCACTCAGAAGAGCTTGTTCTCCAGGATAAGCTTTTTAGTGCACACAGCTCATTAGTAGCCAGCGCACGTTCCCTGGCACCTTCACTGTTGCCCCTGCACTCCCTGTCCCCTGGGACACTCGATTTATCACGGCTCTTTCTACTCCTGGCCATGCCTAATACCATCACCCCCCCACCTGCCAGCCAGGGACCCCCGCACAGCATCAGCGGAGCAGGATGAGGAATGATCCTTGCTCTGTGCTGACCCTGGAGAGCCAGGAAAAATCTGGCTGGGTCCTCCCGCCGGCAGGAACAGCTCTTGGAGCACCAGCTGATGTTTCACCTGCTTACACCAGGGAGGAATTTAGTTCCCAGTGACCCCTGAGGGTCCCACAGGCTTAGGTCTCCCCACAGAATAAAACCCAGGAGCACTTGATCATGTGCAAATCTGAGCAGGAACCAGGTTTTCGTGATTCCTGGCATCCGGAGGGGGGCAGGGGGACCTTTCCACAATTTGCTGACGTTCCTTTAGCTCTGCAATTGTATTTTTCTTTCCTAAGTCAATGCTTTTTGCACATGAAAGCTTTTTTTCTGGGTAATAAGGAGCAACCAGAGAGGAAAGCAAACGAATGCTTTTGGGTTCAGTGTCTCATAAATCATTTTTCAAAAGCTGCTCTCAGATCCCGGCAGGGCCTATGGCCAGAGGCGGCAGAAAAAAAAATACCTGCTGTAGCCCCCAGCCTGTTCTTGATAATGCTGGTCTTGTGGAAACGAGTTACCTGGAGGCTCCTCCACTGACCCTTGGGTGCGTTTTCTTGACCAAGGGAGGCCCTGGCTGCACTAAGGGGTTTGGGTCCCTCCCCAAGCCGGAGAGCGGGGCTGATGGACACCAGGGCAGCGCAGCCCCGTGGGACCCGTCTCAGAGGAGGGCAGGGCAGGGACGGGTACCCCCCCACGCACACACTGTATTGCTGTTATCGAATCCCTTCTGCTTACTGAAGTGCAGCCACATCAGGGGAAGAAGCAGGGAGGTCACTTACCAGCGTACAAAACTCCGAACAAATGAAGAGAAGTAGGAAAAGAAAGGCAAATCCAGCCAGAACCAGCATAAAGTAACGCCAAGGGCAATTCTGCGCAGCACTTGGTGTCCAAAATAAGTACTGCCGTTCCTGAAAGATGTGGGAGAAGTCAAACTATCCTTACACATTTTAAAAGGCACAGTCATCTATCTAAGTCTGATGTTGACTTATACCTCTCTCAGAATGTTTTCTTCAACAAAACGCAAGTGTCGAGGATTAATGATTTATTCTGAGTAGCTGGTGGAAGGCAGCAGAGTGCATCCGAAGCTGGTTCATAAATTGGGAAAGAGGAGGTGACAATTCATCTTGTCCATCCCTGGGACTAGGACAGGAGAGTAATTGCCTTCATTTGCAACAAGACAACTTAGGTGATCTATTAGGGGAAAAAAACCCCAACCCTTCAGAACAGTAACTGGAACAGATAGATAGTTTGAAAACAGGGAAGATGAATAACTCCTTTGAACCACCCAGGCTGACCTGGCTCCGGGGGTGCTGGGGTACAGCCCCGCTTGTGGGCTCCTTCAGATTTTCTCATGCTCCGCCGTAACGCGGAGTCCCTTGGCACACGCGCAGTGACTCACTCCCCCGTAGCCCTCAAGCCTTCCCCGAGATATTCTGCCTCGGCGAGTCTTGATTAATAAACAAGTTGTTCGTGTTTTCATGGGGAAAGCAAAACAGAGGATTAGCGATAGTAGAGAGCTGTAATCAATCCGTGCCACGCCGATGAATAATCTGTGTACAGTAACAAACGCTTCCTAAACACCCCGTGCCAATGCTGATGTATTTTTCATAATTGTTCAGCATAAACGAGAAGCAAACACTTCTGTAGTGATAAATATACCAAATTCGTTAGCCTATATTTTTTCCCTAGGAGACAGCTAAAACTGCATATTTCACCGCAATCTAACCCACACCCTGCAAAAATATTACACTTGTTACAAAAAATCTGAGCCTAAAAAAAAAAAAAAATAAATCCCAACTGTTGGAAGCTGTCAGTGAGCAGGGCAGGGATCCTGTCAATCCCTGGGCTACTGTGTCCCCCCCAGCTCCCACCACCAGCCCATGAAGCTTCATTTTGTCACCTCCTGTTCTGTAATGAAAATAGGCTCTTGGCTGCATCCCATCAATTTTAGATATCGTCTGTCAAACGTGCTGTCGAGGCCAGAAGGAAGAAGGTCTTGAGCTCTCTTGGTGGCGGCGGTGGGGACGTTCTACACAGGGTGGCACGTGAGCGGAGTGGGACGTTTGCGGGGACGCAGTGGGAGCAGCCGCCTGTCTGAGGCCCCACTGCGTTACTTACGTGGCGATACAAACGAAAATGAGTACGTGGAAACCTTCAAAGCCGCATTTTGCCTTCTGGAGCAGCAGCCAGCGCACAGCCTGGGCTGGGGGCCTTTTGGTCACGGTGCTGCCAAGGGGGGAGGTGGTATTAAAGCAGGATGAATGGGGGAAATGGGGTAGTAACGTCAAGTATTTATTCATTTAAATTGTCAGTGATGTTTCATAGTTGGTGCTGGAGCTCTGCTAGGCCTCCTGACCCTTAATTTTCTTTCTTTTTTTTTTTTTTTTAATGACATTTGACAGGGGACCCTTTCCAGCGCAGTTGTTATTTCCGAGATACACGTTTTTTGAAAGGAAAGTGGGATTGTTTTAATACACTCCCACCTTTAACTCTTTTCAACTAGCATTTTTTTTGTTTGTTTGTTTGTTTTTTTCAGTTCAAGAGTTTCCCCCAGTTTTAGCAGCCACGCTCCAAACGGAGGAGCCGGCAGATGGTACGGGGCTGCTGGGGGGAGCTGCCGGCCCCACAGCCTGCCCCAGATCTCCCCCTTCTCCTGAGACCCAGCGCAGCTCAGCAGCGCGGCTGGAGGTGGATGGGGCAGGGGAAGAAGCCTGTAACCCACGTAAAAACGTTAAATACTTAAAAGCATCTCTAAAGAAAGAGTAACCGCTTCAAGGCAGTTAAAGTATCTACAAAAGCCCCGTCCCCGGTGAGGTCAAGGGGAGTTTTGCCTGACGCCTCCAGCGGATTGAGGTGCTGGGCTCCTTACCCTGGTCTCTCCCCTTTCCCCCCACTCCAACCCTTCCCGACCAGGTGGATAACGTTACAGACGGACCTTAAAACTCCTTATCCAATTTCCCTCACTCCAAAAGCCCTTCCCGATGGGTTTCACGGGAGGCAGAAGGGCTCTGCATGAATTCTGGAAGGCTTTTCGGCCCGGAGAGCCGTGCTAGTCTGCCTCTTGCCGAGCAGGGAGCTCCCGTCTTGCTGACGGAAGGGGCTCCAGCCTCTCCACCGCACACGCAGCGAATGCTGACGCACGGTGAGTAATTTCACCGTAATAACCTCGCCGGGGTACCGCGCGGCTGCCCTTCTGCTAAGTGCTAGGTCCTCCCTCGGCCGAGCGCAGGAAGCCCAGCGCCCCGGCTCCGGCAGGCTGGGGAGCGCTCTGGGCTCTTCTCTCAGCACTAGTGCTTCTCCCCCACCTGGAACTCTTACTTTCGGTGTTTCTCAGTTGGGAACCAAATGATTGCCAATTACAAGAGCTAGAAACAGGATTGTTTCTTATTTAATCGCTTTGGAAGTTTACCATGCATCTGCGTATTGTTATACTTTTTCTCATGAGCGGTGCTTGGTCCTCAGGTTGCGGTGTGTGGTCAGCTCAGGTGGTGGCTTCTCCCGCCCAGCAGCGCCGCTGAGCGCAGGGCAGCGAGAGAGCTGGCACTGAAGCTCAGAGGAGCCAGGCCACAGCATGGCCCTCACTGCCCCGTCAGGCACCAGGCAAGGTCTTGGTGAGCCCGTCGCCACCCATTCTCATGTCTGTCCTCGGTGGGTGTGAGCCCAAATCCTGCTCAACCCGCCCAGCCCCTTGCAGCTGCGGCCCTGGCAGCACTGCGGGGCAGACCCCGGGGGTGCTTCACTAACCCCCCCGGAGATGCCCCCAGGGGCTGGATCTCTGCCGAGCCCATTGGTGGCCGGCCCTGACTGAGCAGGGAAAAGCAAAGTTTCCAAGGGAAGCTCCAAGCCGTGCTCTCCATCCATCCTTGTTCCCAAAGACAAGGACCGCTGCAGTTTATCCCACCGAGAGCCTCCCGGTAAGACGCCAGTGCCCACCAACAGGCAAGTCTTGTTCTGGCTCCGACTCTTGGGGATCTCTCTTCATCCCTTAACGAGTCCACACACAATAATTTCCAGGCACCTACTAGCGCCTTCCCCCGTGCCGTTCCTCACCCCTGCCACAGCCAGCAAGCCCTTTCTTTTAGTGACAGGGCAGAGGAAAGCTTTCACTGAGCTGCTCGAATAAATCAATAGAGCAGCAGGGGAAATCACAACGGAACTAGAAGCAGAACGGAGAAGCTATGTGGACTATGCCTTCCCTCCCTACAGCACACACAGGAGCAGGAACTCACTGTAGGAGGACTGCGTTTAAAAACAGAGATGGCGAACACAACCCATCTACGTCGATGCAGAAATTCAGGGTAATGCAGAGGCACCAAAGCACATCCCATCGCAAGATGAAAGCCAGCAGTTACTGCCCGCTTTATCAAAGTCCTCTCGCACTCCCATTCAGCTCCAGCGGCCAGCAAAGAGGCCACATGCCGCTTTGGAAATGTCACTGCTTTCTTTTTCCCCAGTTTGTCAGTGATAGTTAAACTGGCAATATACATAAATCTGCTTTATACACATAAATATATATATTTATGCATATAAATGGCTTTATACGTACATTTGCGGAAGACGATGGAGGCAGGATGCTTTTCCTGTATGTAAGCGGCAGAAGGGCAGGGGCATCCCTGGGGGATGCAGTCCCCGGCGCAGTCCTGGGGACTGAAGTCAGGAATTTCAGGGTTTTCCGTGAAAAGAGTCAGAGAGGGGCTGCTGCCGGCTGGGGCTGCGCTGTGCCTCCTGCCCCACGCCGGGGCTATTTCTTAGTCACGCCAATAAAACACAGACTTGAGCCAGCCCAGCCCCTACCTGGGGCAAGCAGAGCAGCATCCCAGGTGGGCTGCTCCAGGCGCGTCGGTTCAGCAGGACCACAGGGTGTCAAAGCCATGGGATCATGGAGGCACCGCGCGTGCCGTCCCGTGAGAGCCCAGGGTGGCAGGTCCAGCCCCCCGCTGAAGCAGCCGCTCTCATTTTGGGGACTACGGCCAGAGAGTCGCCCCAGAGCCGCTGCCGTTCTCAGACCCTCTTTCTGTGTTTCCCCCGCCTCAGTCGAGGAACAGCGGGCAGCAAGGGGACATGGACGGAGCCCGGCGACTCGGACGCATGGCCAGGCTGCTCAGCATCGTCTCCATCGTCCTGGGGACCATCATCATCGTGCTCTACATTTCACTCAGCTTCAGAGGTAACGTCTCCTTCTCTTTTCCCCAGCCCAGAACTTCACCTGGCTTCTGCCTCCAGTGTATAGGACACACCTGCCCACCGCCCACCACCACCCTAGGGCAGGTGGTGCTCCATTCCCACCCCAACTGCGGTGGGGCACTAAGCACCTGTACGGTCCAGGCTAGTTTGACCATCGCCAGCTGCACACACACACGTAAAACACCTTGGAGAACAGGCTCCTTGAAGGAGCGACACACGCTCTTCAAATGACCAGAATGGAAAGTCCTCCCTGTGCTGTCCCATAGTGCAGAGGGGACCATACAAGGTCCCCCTGGTGAAAGGTCTTGCCCTGGCAAAGGCTGTGGTGGGTTTAGAAGATTGTAGTGTGGTAAAAACAAAGGGTTTCAGGACACAAATCAACCTGCCCAGAAATGCAATCCCAAAATGTTTGGGGAACCTCCCAAATGTCAACTCACCTGCCAAAGGTTGCCCAGAGAGGTGGTGGAGGCCCCATCCCTGGAGACATTCAAGGCCAGGCTGGATGAGGCTCTGAGCAACCTGATCTAGTTGAAGATGTCCCTGCTCACTGCGGGGGGGTTGGACTAGATGGCCTTTAGAGGTCCCTTCCCACCCAAAACATTCTGTGATTCTATGAAACCAGCATGACCAGCATGCAGCTCAGGCAAACGGGAACCTCAGAAACACACAGAGCCCCAACCGAGAGCATAAGGGAAATGTCTGTGACTACTGGAAGCTGCCCTAAGACTCTCTTTATTTTACAGTTTCCTAGAAGACATCTCAGCATGCAAATACCTCGAAGAGGAGGAAGACAACTTTCCTTTTGGGGTTTTTACTTTCAGCCTTGCAACAAAAAATTGTCACAGTGTAGGTGGGCAGCCCTAGACAGCCTGCTCTGGAGCGCCGTCGGAAGGAACGCATGCTTCTACTTCACCGCCTCTTGGAAATGAGTTTGTACAAGTGATGGGATAAAAAAAGATCGCAAGAAGGAATGGGAATGAACATCGGACACCAAGCGGAGAGGAGAAAGGGGAAATCCACTACCTCATTCCCCTCCAGCAGAACTCACGGAGTGGGGAGACCACTAAAGTACAAGCGGAGGAGAGAGTTTCAAGAACGAAGCTTATTTTAAAAGAAAAATTTAAGGCGAGAACAGGACATTTCGAAGAATCCTCCTAAGAATTTTGGCACAAGTCACTGAATTTTTGGGGGGTTGTTGGTTTTTAAATCGTCAAATTCTCTGTCTCTACAAAAAAACAAAAAACAAAAAACAAAACAACAAAACAACAAAACAACAAAGCTCAAACTGCCGTCAGGAGCTGAGAGCTGTTCCACGGAGGAGAAGGAGAGCTGAGCTGCAGCGGGACCACAGCTCTGCTCCGAACGAAACGCAGCCGCAAAAGCTGGAGGATGTGGTGGGTTCTTTTGTATTTTTGATGAAAAAAAAAAAAAAAAAAAGAGACAATGACCATTTGCATGCCTTTGGGAATGTTCTCCATGTCTGTTCCTACGAGCTCTTTTATCACTTAGGGCAGATTCAGAGCTGGCAGAGCGGGATGTTGCTGCATGAGAACGCCAGGCTCCTCCTCGCCCGCATCCCATGGTGGGGTTTTTAATGGAAGGAAAAATAACGCTTTCTCTGTGAAACCACCCATTTCTCTCTCTGCGCACCCAAAGGGAGGTTAACACTCGTGGCGCTGAGAAAAGAGCCTGGTTAATCCGTAGCAGCAGTTCCAAGGCACGGAGAGCCCGTCCTACCCACTCACGCGTGTATGTCACGTCACGTCCATCACACAAAAGCTTCAGCATGATCCAGCCCCCGCCGCTGTCAGTCCTCCTCTCCCCGACCCTTTTGGGCTTCAGCTTAGGGCTTTCCAGGAGATTTCCAGAGGCACTGAGGAGTTTAAGATGCCGGCTCCTGTCCCTGCACCCCTCACCTGCTCTTCTGCATCTCTGGAAATCTCCAGCATCCCCGGGGCTGGCTGGGGTCAGTTCCACCGGCAGTATTATTTTGTAAGGTTTTATATTTAACATAACAAGAAAATAGACTTTGCTCCTCCCGATCTGCGTATACGTACACCGCGCCTCGCCACGTCTTCCACAATACGCGGCTCCTCGTCCGTTCCCCCGCAGGATCCGATCCCAACGCGCTCCCTCCAACCCCATCGCTTCTTCTTCCCCCTCACCCTGTCCTTGCCGCGGGTTGTTACTGGGGTTGGTCCTCTCTCCGGCCACACCAGACTATGCAAAGTTTCATCGCCTGTTATTTTATTCAGGCTTCGTAGATGGCTTCTGGCCATATCCATTGGCTCCGTATTAGCTGAGCCTCCCTCTTTTATCAAAACTTTGCAGGCACAAGTGCGTGGCCAAGAGCTGCATTCCCCGGCCTTTCTGTTGTCTCCAGCTGGCAGCCTGGCACCTAGAAATACGGACCGCGCTGAGAAATAGGGTGTTTCAGGGCACTTCTGCTCCCCACCATCAATATCCTGGGGGAAAAAAAAAAAAATCCAAACCCAAACCTTAGACCAAATCTAATGCTTCCGAGGGCTTGTCTACGCGGAGAATCTATCGGGCACCGTAAAAAGCTTCACGAGGTGGTCACTGCTCGGCACTAACTTCTTCTTTGGGGCACATGTGCGCACGTGGGGTTGGCACAGGGCAGGGGCCCACTGGAAATCCACGCGGTAGCGGATTTACTCACGGGCAAAGCTGTGAAAATTCTCTCGTCACCTGGTTGATCGCTCCCCTTTAAAAGGGTTCGCTTTTGCTAGGCGTTACTTGAATCCAGGGGGTAAGAACGCCAAATCCCCTAGACACGCCGTTAACGTTTTTCTCTACATTAAAAGGGATTGCAGGGACTCAGAGCAATAGCGCACCGCTACAGCACTCTCTTGGGCTCCACTCCCATCCATCACCCCTTTGCCAGGGCTTTATTACAAACTATTGGCTTCTAAAATGGACCAAAATTGCAACCTTTCTTTTGCAATTCATTTTTTTTGTCGGCCTCAGCAAACGGGGGCCGCCGGGCGCTGCTGGGTTTGAGCTGCCACCTGCAGCCACCGCCAGGCTGCCCCCCGGCACCGGACCTCCTCTTCTGAGCTCCTCAGAAACCCTCCCCCCGCGATTCGAACCCTGAACTTCTGGCTGGCAAAATCCCACCAAATCCCCCCAAACGTTTCCTTCTTTAACGCGTGAACCTGAAAGCTGCTTGCTGGGAAACACGCGGTTTTTTTGTTTGTTTTCTTTTTTTTTTTTTTTCCCTGAGATCCGTAAGGGCAGTGCTGCCCGTCCGTGCATCTTCTGTCCTTCGCTCTTCGAGCTGCTGAAATTCAGCTTGTGGGAAGAGCCAAACAAGCTCCTCCTTGGGCAGGAAGAGCCGACATTCAGGGAACGCTGCCGCAGTGAGTTATAGCACTTGATAGCGCCAAGTATTTATTAAGTAAGAATTTAAATGCTCCGTTATCATTATGTAAAGCCTTTCATCTGAAGTGCTTTACCACATCTAAAGGATTAAACCTTGCCACCCCCCACGAGGTGAGTTACCATTCCGCTGCTCTAATTGCACGGATGGCAAAGTTGCTCAAAGCCACGTGCGTTGTACAGCTCCAAAAAGAAACCCATTTTTCTTTCTCCTCCTCCATAGAGCCCTGTGTGAATACAGATTTCCTTTGAATCGCATTTTTCCGAAGGCAAACACACACTACGCTTCAAAACAAACTGGGGTACCCGAAGTCATAGGAACGTGGGGGCTTCGCGAGGCAGCTGCGATGGTCCTTGCCAGGAGAAGGCCCAGGCTGGTGAAACACCGAGCACTAGAGGCACCCGAATTCATCAGAACGCATTCATTCATCCCAAAAAAAACCCCACGGGTGCATGCAGCCAAATGCGGCTTGTGCCTCCTGTCTTAGCCCGTAGCATCAGGCTGCTGAGGCGACTGCTTCTCAGCTCACTATTAAGTATAGCAAAAAAGAGAAGCCAAGGCATAAATTCCTTTAATTTTTAATCTTCTTTCTGATTAGATACGATTGCATTGCTCTGCGCTCTTGAATACAGCTTTTTGGTTCTTATCCTGCGCTTAAATCCAGGTGAAAACCTCTACAGTTACTCCTGACGAAGTATCTTCTCTCCTGGTAGCCTGGCTCTCCAGTGCTGGAGAAATAAACTCCCCAGGGTGACCTGGGAAGTCCCTTCCTCCCCGCTCCCCCCGCTTTGCAAGGCCGTTGTTTCGCGAAGGTTTTGCCACGAGATCCTTGCTCCCCGCATCACGCACGGTTTTACCCCAGCCCAGCTGCCAGTTCGGCTCTCTCGGGTGCACGAGCTCGCGTTCGTGAAGGAAGAAGGTGCTGAGCCCCCGACCCTGGATGCACACCTCACCTGCGACGGCGTCACGAGGAGCTAAATCATGGCAGGACCTCATCCCGAGGCCACCAGCAGGCACGGTTCCTCCTCTGGTCTACACCTGGGGAACGAGAGCGTCCCTCACGATTGTTTGCTGATCGAGGGTCCAGCTAAGCACAAGCACCTTGCTGTCCCCAGCCAGGCACAACCGCTCCTCTCCTTACCTCCGTTTGTAGCACACAGGAGGGCCGTCACGAAAAGCATGTCACGAGAAGACTTTTCCCTTCTCCGTCTCCACACACAAGCCCTATTACTTATGTCACGGCTCTTTGCCACCTGCTGCAGCCTCCTCTAAGCACGTCAAAACCAAGTTTTCTGTGTTTGCAACTATACCAGTCATGAAACCCTCGGGATTTGGTCAAATTTTACCCCCTAGTAAAGCAGGCAATAAGGGGAGAGGCGAGAGATCCAAGCAATGCGGTGGGAAGCCAACCTTACCTGACAGAGAAGTTGAGCTGGTAGGAGGATAGCTTGCTGAAGAGATGGAGAAGGTGGGAAACGTCTCTAAATGTGAGCTGGAAGTAGGAGTTACGATCGACAAGTGTGAGGTCCTGGTGGGATATAAATACACAGTTTGCACTGCTCGGGAAGAGTCTCTGAGAAGAGCGTGTGGCTGATGGCACCTCACTGGCATCGGTGTCCCTGGGCTCTTCTCCCCAGGGTTTGGGGCACAGTCACAGAACCACAGAATGGCAGGGGTCGGAAGGGACCTCTGGAGATCACCCAGTCCAACCCCCTGCCAGAGCAGGGTCACCCAGAGCAGGTGGCACAGGAACGCGTCCAGGAGGGTTTGGAATGTCTCCAGAGACGGAGACTCCACCACCTCTCTGGGCAGCCTGTGCCAGGGCTCTGCCACCCTCAAAGTCGAGAAGTTCCTCCTCACGTTGAGATGGAACTTCCTATGCTCCAGCTTGTGCCCGTTGCCCCCCATTTGGGCTCTGTGGGGCGGCACAGAAGAGCCCTTGCTGGGTACAGCAATGCTAGATTGAAGGTCCAAGCCGAACGAGTGGTTTGCCGAGCAGACGAGCTAGCGTGGTTTCATACCAGCTTCTCGTAGGACGCGACAACCAACGGTCAGGAAAGGTCTGGCACGAGTCAGTGGGTCACAGAAACGCGCTGGCTGGTCCTGCAGGGGAGACCAAAGGGACGTGAGCACAAAAGGGAGGAAAGCAAGCGACAAAAGATTTGATTTCAAAGCTTGCTGCGTTGAGGATGAGTTTTCTTTTTCTGGTCGGTATTTCACTCCGTTCCAGTTTACCCCTCTCTCCCCATCTTCGCGAGTTTAACGTGGTTTCCCCTCAGCATTTCTACCCCTAGCGCGATGCACGAGTCTCACGGGCTTTCCCCTCCCTTCCTCTGCCTTTCCTTTAATCCGGGACAGGTCTGGTTGGCAACGAGATGCCGTTGCTGGTCTTCCCTGAGAGGCGTTACCGGCGGGTAGGGAATCCGCTCCTCTCGGGCTCTGGCCCAGGCTGGCTGTGGACTCCAGCACGTACTGCTGCCGTCGTTGCCCTGCCACACACAGACTTCTCCCTGTAGACAAGGGGAGTAGATCCCGCCTTTTAGGTAAAATTAAAATTCCGTTTCCATCGGGTTTGATTCCAGGGAGAGGCTGCAGAAACGCACCCACTGGGCTGGTCCCATGACGTTATTTCTTTTTTCCTGATACCCCCAGCCTTGCCGTATCACTGACCTGTCGGTTACCTGTCACAGAACCACAGCCAGGGCTGCACAGTCAAGCTGAAATAATTTCGGATTGAAGGTCGATTTTCTTTCAGCGTACACCCTTTAATTTTGGCAAAGACAGTTAGGTTTGGACTGAAGGCTCCCACGCTTGGGCACAAGCCAAGGGGGCGGTGGGGGGGGTGGGGGTGGGGGAAAGCAGCCTTTTCAAAGTGGGAATATTTGTAAAGCGTTTGCTGACACCAGTAGGTAGCGGAATTCAAACCTATAAATACCCGTCCAAGATAAGAAACATCAGAAAGGGACCGTGCGCAGGATTCTCCAAGGCAACCCCGATACCCCTTGGGAGCAGGTGCCCCTGAGAGATGGTGCCCAGGAGCCCACCCTTGGTGTGGGAGCGCAGGCCCTCTCCCCCCCGACCGCCGTCACCGCCGTCCACGCACCGGCTCCTCCCGGTTTGAAGCCAAACGGGCAGAGCCGCGTCTCACACACAGCATGACCACGTCAGGAATTGCAGCCGGGCGCTTCTCTTTGCTGATAGATGTTTCTTTTTTTTTTTTTTTTTTTTTTCTGCAGGATGATATGGTATATCTTATATACTTTCTTTGTATTTCTTGGCATGAGAAAAAAAAAAAAATTAAAATGTAACATGCATGGTCAAAGCTGAACTGGTTTCTTCTGTCTAAATGAGAAAAAAAATAATCCAGACTACTCATTTAACTATTACTTCACACTCTAAGAGCAAGTAGATCAGTCGGTATTTTGGGTGCAGTGGGTTGCAAATAATATATATAAGCAAAAGGCAGAAGAAAACGGCCCAAGTCAGAGCAGAGAAAGGTCCAGATAGATGAGAGTTGTGCTGCAGACAGGCAGCGCTGAGCTCCTCGGGAGGTCTCCGGCCGGCCGTGCCACGGGACGCGCCAGCCCAGGGATGGGACGGGGATGGGGAGCAGCCACCGGGAACTGCTCCTCGTCGCTGGCCCGGCCGCTGCAGGTCAATAGAGTACGGTGCGCAACCAAGTACGAGAGAACACATTCCAAATCTGCTCGAAAAGCAAATTTATTGATCAAAACCATCTATTTCAAGAATGCGCAGCAATATTTGCTCTCCGCTCAAAAAGCCTAAATGCAAGGAGCTCCTAGGAAGCAAGTCCTTTTAAAGTTCCTTCAGCCAAGGCTTAAAACTTCAGCCGCTACCAAAAACATTGGCATTAATCTTTTCCTGGGAGGAGTTTTTCCAACCAGTCCCACTGGAAGGCTGCTGACTGTGTGTAACGCACACCTTGGGTCGCTACCCCTCCATTTCTGCGTAGCGGCACACCAAGCGAGGCCACCGACCCCTGCTGAAGTTGCACGACAACTTCATTCACCCTCCTCTGGCTGCGCGTCTCCGGCATCCATCCTCCGGGAACGGACGGCAACGTGGTTTCCAGTCCAGCTCAGCTTGGAGAGAAGACTTGCCAAGTCTGAGATGAATTAGTTGTCTTGCCAGCTCTCTCCTCTGTAGCAATGGGCCCCAGCTGCCCAGACTCCAGGGTAGGGCTCCCCGGAGGTAACACAGTCCTGCAGCTCCCCGAGGACGACTCCTTCCCTCTCCCAGCACGCACAGAGCACGCAGGCAGGAGGCAGGTGCCACCACCAGGGACCAAAAATGAGGCTTTATGGCCCCAGAGCAGGCATCAGACACAGCACTTCCACTTTCATCCGTGTCCACGATGGGGAAAAAAAAAAAAAAAAAAAAAAAAAGAGATGTAAATTCCTTTTGGCAGCCCGCAGCGTGACTCAGCAGCAAACGTACTTAATGGCCCTGCCTGGGTGGGATTCCCTCCCAGGCAGGGGCAGGTCACCCCACCGAAGAGGCATGAAGGAGTGCTGAGCTCCCAGCCCTCCCAGTCTGGGGCTCTGCTCCCCCCACTGGAGCCCACCGGGTAATAACTCAGCAGCAAACAGCGCAGTGAAAGCGATTCAGCTATTTGACTTGCCATAGTCACCCTTAGGAAATGGTTTCGCCCGTGTTGGCGAGGCAGCGGGATGAGCAGGCTGTTCGAGACCACCTCTGTGGTCCAAACCCCAATCCCTTGGCCTCCGGTGTGACACAGTAAAGCTTCGGTCTGCCTTTCATTTTCATAGGCAATATTACGATACAGACCTCTTTTGCTTTCTTAAAGATGCAAGCTGAAGGGTTTTTTTTCTGGAGAGGAAAAAAAATAAATAGGGAACCCGCCCAGGTACTCAAAGCCAGAGAGGATGCAGATTAAATGTTCATGAACTCATGAAAAACAGACCTGTTGTCCTCCTGTGCATCTCAGAAAGCAATAAAAGGACCAGTAATTAGTGCTTGTAGATCTGCCGCTGCCCGCAGCACAAAGCCCAGCCTCTGTAAGCCAGAGCTTGTCTCAATCATAGAATCACGGAATGGTTTGGGTTGGGAGGGACCTTAAAGCCCACCCAGTGCCCCCCCCTGCCCTGGGCAGGGACACCTCCCACCAGCCCAGGTTGCTCCAAGCCCCGTCCAACCTCACCTTGAACCCCTCCAGGGACGGGGCTTCCGCCACCTCTCCGGGCAACCTGTTCCAGTGTCTCACCACCCTCACGGTGAAGAACTTCAATGTTGGGTCTGTCCCCGGGGTTGGCGACGGTTGAGGCAGCACGGCCCCGGTGCATCACTGCCCAGCGAGACAGAGCCGCGCTGCAGCCCCCAACACCCCAGCAACGTGTTTATCCCTGTCCTGGTTTGAGGGCCAAAACCACGACAATCCCACAGCCCTTCCCTTACACCACCCACCCCCTGCCGGTCTCTGCAGCATGCTAATGCATTTTTAACCAATTAACCACGTTTCTTCAGTGTGTCCGTTCCCCACTGCTGTGACAACTGCCAATCTAACGCGATGCGCTGGTTCTTACTCCAAAAACACCCCCAACTCCTAACACCAGCCAAATCAGTGTTCCTGATGTTCAGCTTCCCCACGCTAGGGCGAGGGTATCAGCTGCTCGGGCCGTTCTCCAAGAGCCACCAGCCACGAACGCCGGCTCACAGCCACGCAGCTCCAAACTCACACCGCGCTCCAGCTGCTCCCATTTCGCACCGAGGTTGGCCATCGCACGGAGCCCGTGCTACTCGGCGGCGCCATCCCCTTGCTGCCTCTGCTCACCCAGAAGCGCAAAAGCCATCGCTGTCCGCGCGAGGACGAGTGGGATTCCAGGGGAGGTCCAAAGAGCCGCCTTTATTCGTCCTGGTGGAGATAAAACAATGTCAACGCTAAGGACATCCAGTGTGAATCACTTCCCACTATCCAGCAAAGGGGCTCGTGGTTGTGTTGGTGGTACCCCTGCACAACGAAAGGCTGGGACAGAGTGCTCCTGGTGGGGAGAGCTCTCCAGGAACAGATGCAATTTGCATCCCGGCACACCGTGTCTGAGGTTGCTTTAAGCCATCTTTGGCCTTCTTTGTCTATCGCTTAAGGAATTCAGCAGGCGAAAAGGCCGGGCAGGAAAGAACAATGGTTTTGTCCGGGAGGAAGAGGATTTTACTCTCATGAAAAAAAAAAAAAAAACCAACCAAAAAAAAAAAACAAACCCCGCGCCATGGAGAGATTTCCCTTCAGTGGCGAGATTCCCCTCGGAGCATCCTGACCCTGTCACCGATGCAGCTGGGCAGATGCAAGCTCCAGGCTTCAAAGAGCGAAGCTGACGGCCTCTCCTCTGATGTTCCGCTAAAGAGATGGGAGTGCCAAGTGCTTTAGCCTCCTGTTTTATTAATATGCTGCTCTGATGGGCTCATGTATAATAGATACGCAAAGGAACAGCAAGAGGTTTACATCCAATTTCCATGTTGCATATGTTTCCTACTAAACACTATAGACGCCGTCCACCTCTTAATGTTTCTCTCCGCTAATGAATTTGCACGAGCTTTGGGGCTGAAGCAAAGGACAAAAAGTTGGGCACCGGTTCCTCAAATGGTTTCCATGACTTTGCTCCAGACCGGAGCTACGAATTAAAAGCACGGGGAAAATATTTCCATTTTCTCTCTCATTCCTGACACTGGCTGCTGTTGAAGAGCGAGAGGCTGAGGGTTTCCTCGGGCACCCTAAAGCTACACCCAGCCTCGTGGCAAGTCCTTTGTGAGGTGCCGGAGCCCCGCGCTGCCGCAGCCACGCAGGCGGCAGCATCGCGCAGCCGCAGCGGGAGAGCTGAGGGCTGCGGAACTGCGGCAGCGAGACCCGGTGAGGAGCCACGCACCAACGCGCCTGGCTCCGGCACAGCTTGCTCCGCTCTGCGGAGGCACGAGGGGATGCGGAGCCCAACGCCGGGCCGAAAAACGAATAGATTGCACCCCGAAACTTCTCCCTGCTCGCAGAACAGTAGAGATTTGATTAAAAAAAAAAAAAAAAAAAGAAAAAAAGGCAAAATTCAGGTGTATGGTGGATATCTCCTTCCAGATTTGAAGTTCACCAAACGCAATCTTGGTAGGCTCCAGTAAAAGAGCAGTGAAAAACTGAATTTGACTTTGTGAGGGTGATGAAAACCTCCGTCTTCCCATTTCCCCACCCAGAACCAGCCTTACCCTCTACAGACGAAGCCTTTTTTTGCAGCAGGGCTCTGCACGGTGCCTCCGGTTCGGCGCTGTCGCCGCTCCCCCGCGAACGCAGCCAGAGCGACGCAGCCACGGCTCCCGCAGCTACGGAGCGAGACGGGTCACCCCGAGGCTGGCCGATCCCACGCGGCACGAGGCAGACGCGTCTAGCGCATCTCAAACTCACTTTTTTTAAAATCAGACAAGACATATTCGATAAACGTTATAGAAGGACCCGTAGTTCGGATTGGTAGAACTGGGAAGAGCCTGGTTTGCGCAGGGAGGGGTGAATTGCACCAGCGGATCCGGGCACTGCTCTACATGAGGACCTTTCCTTTATGGTGGTTGCTGCTGGATCCTTCAGAAGATGAAAACTCCCACCCTGCAACCTCTAGAATACCTAAAATAGAGCAAGGGGAATTTCTCCATGAGCTATGCTACCTAGCTTATGTGCAAGGAAAAAAAAAAAAAAAAAAAAAAGGAAAAAAAAAAAGGCAAGGAGACTGATGGCCCTCATTGTTTCCAGCGTAGCTGTAATGTTGGATGCTATTCTTGCCCAAGAGCCGCCCAACGCTTCTGAAGCTTGCAAAGTTGTTTGCTTTAATAGCACACAGCGTGAAACAAAGCGAAGACGGGAAGTCTTCCCAGCGAAATGCCTCCTTCTGCTGAGCTCGCTGTATCTCGCTGCCTCTTGGAAATGTTTAATTATAGGCTGCAGATTCTAAAGCATTTTCTCCCCGTTATTTGGTCTCAGGGCCAATTTCATAAACCCTGTATTTCATACCCCTTCCCAGCGAGGATCGATGCGAACGGATCACTTCTTCAATTCCAGCTGGGCGGGAAAACAAACCAGCCCCTCACCTGCCGCACCGTCATTCATTGCCAGCCTGGAACAGCTGGCCCAGGTACACCACAAACCCTAATGAAATCAAAGGAATGTTGGTAAGACCTGGGACGTTTAACGCCCTAATGCCATGCTCTGGTTTTCCCTTGGGTTTTACATTGCAAAGCATACGGCGGGTACAAGCTGAAGCGTCCCAAAAATTTGAGTTAACCGCTGTGGAACCGGCTTTTCTCCCCCTGCCCAGGCGGTGGCTGGTCCCAGCCTCTCCCGGAGCTCGGCCAGGCCAGCACTCCCCTCCGAAGGGCACCGGTGGCACCACGCTTGCAGGAGGGACCCGGCTGCCGAATTAAGGAAATCTCCTTTTGAGGAATCGCAGGAGACGTTCCTTCCCCCGGGACGTGGCTGTGCCTGTGGTCAGAGCCGAGGATGCCGCTGGCGGTGCAGAACGGCCAACGTCTGCCCGTCCGGCACCGCCAAGCGCACAGCGATGCTCCGCCAGCGGAGACACGGCTGCTGCCAGCAGCCTCGGGGCTCCCACGGCCGAACAGATACGTGTACCCGGACGAAGGGCTACAAAGATGCTGAGGGGACTGGAACACCTCTCTGATGGAGAAAGGCTGAGGGATTTGGGTCTCTTCAGTCTGGAAAAAAGACGGCTGAGGGGGGATCTTATCAACGCTTCTAAATACTGAAAGGGGGGGTGTCAGGAGGATGGGGCCAGGCTCTTTTCAGTGGTGCCCGGGGACAGGACAAGGGGTAACGGGCACAAACTTGACCATGGGAAGTTCCATCTCAACAGGAGGATGAACTTCTTTACCCTGAGGGTGGCAGAGCCCTGGCACAGGCTGCCCAGAGAGGTGGGGGAGTCTCCGTCTCTGGAGACATCCCAAACCCGCCTGGACGCGTTCCTGTGCCACCTGCTCTGGGTGACCCTGCTCTGGCAGGGGGCTGGAGGGGATGATCTCCAGAGGGCCCTTCCAACCCTGTGGTTCTATGATTCTATGAATGAAAAAGACCCAAATTACTGAAATCCCCACGGCAGCATCCCTCACGTCCCTCCTCTTTCCCCCTTCCCAGAGGCACCGTGGCACAACTCGAGCTGAAGCGTCCCTGAAGTGTCACAGGAATTGAACATCCCCCAAATGTTTGTGGGTTGTTTTTTTTTTTTGGGTGGGGTTTTTGTTTGTTTGTTTTTAAAAAAACAAAACAAACCCTTAATCGAGGCTGGAAAATTATTTAAATTTCCTGAAACATACGGAAACACGGGAAGAGCAGGCCAGCAGATGCCTCAGTCCTGCTGTAAGGTACAGACACAGCGTGAAGGGGCACTTGCTGCCCGAATACAAAGCTCCGCTTCTTCGGAGAGGGCGGACACGCCAGGAATGGCCTCTGCCGCAGGCTGAGCCCCCTCCCGCCTTCCGCCGCTCTCTAGGCTGCATTTCTTTACATAAGCAGTGCATGCTTTTATAGACCTGACTCACGAACCTCCCCACCTCAGTAATATTTTAAAGTAAATTTAGCGCTGGTGATACATGCCTGACCTAGAGGGAACTCCATTTATAGCACAGCAAGGAGATCTCCACGTATCCCCCCTCCTGCACCGGGCCTCTCTGCTCGGGTGTTTCTCCTGCATCAAGGAGACAAGGTGACCAAGTCCAAGTGTCGGTTCAGCCTCCCCCCAACACTGGAAGGTGGGGGACACTCCCGGGATGTCCCCACCATGACGCAGGCGCCCACCAGTCTCCAGCGGTGACAAGGTCCTTTTTCACATAATAAATGATCGTCTGTGTGTTAACAGCCGGAGCTGCCAGGGCCACCGGCTCAGCACTTTCACACGCTCACGATTTCATTTTACACCTGCAACGTTCCTGGAGCATCCTGCAGAGCCTTGAGAAAAAGTTCCCTTAAAAATTTGACGTTTCAGCAGCATTTCACCCGGAAAGAAGCCAGCTCAGCACAGGTCTGAAGTCAGAGGGATCTGCAGCAGATGACACACACGGGCGCGCGCACCAGCAAACGTCTTCGGAAAGTTTCCACGGCACAGCTAGCAGCTCGACGGGACTTCGCAACCTGCAGCGAGGAGCTTCTAGTTCTTCAGAAAGACGAAAGATGAAGAATATTGTCCCCACTTCCAAGAACCTCGCATCGGACGGATGGGCACGGGCAAGGAAGATAAGGAAAAACAAACCATGGGAAGGGACCACAGCCTCCCTGTTTACAGCGCTCATGGAAGAGCACGCTGTGCACCAGTTAGCAGGGAATTTTCATGCTGGAGCTCTAGGTGTGGCTTTGATCGACAAGCTTGAAGCCACCCTGGGACAGCCTTTCTGGACTTCAAAGTAAGAAGAGATTTTATTTTATTTTTTTTTAAAAAAGAAATGAAAATTATGAGATGAAAAATAAATTCACGTTTGAAATGTCTAGTTGAAGCCAAACGCCCAGGAAGCGAGGGAGGGGAATGCGACGGGCAGCGCGGCGAGCAGGCAAAGGTAAAGCAACACAAGATGCAAAACCTACGCAGACGCCATCGCACACGTCTCAAAAACCACACCACCGACCGGCAGAGGATTCACAGGGCACGAAAGTCAAGACAGCCAGAAAATAACCCGCAATGAGAACACTGCGAACGCTGTTTCAAAGGCAGAGGGACTTTGATTATGGCCAGACTTCCCCTGCTTTCCTAGCGGTGCTCCCAAAACTGGGTTAGCAAAGCCTCGGGGTCCCATTAAGAACGAAGAGCAAGCGACAGGGGAAGATGAAGCGAGGGCTGAGCCGCGGCACACGGGCTCGTAACAGTCTCCAAGCACCAGCAAAGAAGGGGGAAGATGAAGGCAACAGCAGGCTCCGAGTGTTTAATGAGCACAGCCCAGACGCTACGGCACAGGCACCGGCCGCACAGCTTTTAGACCCGGAGCCCCCTGCTTTGGATAAAGGGCTGGCATTCAGAAAATGTAAATACCTACTGTAAACACGGAGATTTGCTATTAAAACATTCCAAAAAAAAAAAAAAAAAATCAAGTCCACGCAGCAGTGCATCTCCCACGCTCAGTGAAACGCATAAAACAAAGACGCTCCTGTCTCTCCCTATGAATTTCTAATGGAGCGCTCAGCTCCCCCCTTCAGCAGGAAATCTGCTCGTGGAATTGCACCAGGACTAAAGGAGCGGAGCACGGCTCATCCATAATGCAGGAACACCCACTGCGCCCCGGCTCCTCAGGAAGGACAGCAGTTTGCAACAGGAACAAGAGTATTCTGGGAGGCGGATGGTTAAAAATATATATCTTACGCCTGTGCCACTATAAATTATTGACTGTACAGGGAGTTGGAAAAAAGGATTCAGCTCCATTAATAATTTAATTTCTAATCCAAAAGAAGATGGAATTTTATGCACCACTTATTACCACTGCCACAACTGGAAAAGCTAACTGCACTTCCCACCGTCTGAAACCAGAATTGCCTTTCCATTTTCGAAACAGTTTTTGAAGTTTCTTCTCCAGCTGGAAAGAGAAGAGTCAAAGCCTTCCCTTGAGAATGCATATGGTCATTCCTGAATATTCAGTAGGCACATTAAGGACACAGAAATCTCTCTCTACTATAAAGCAGCACTACAGGCACAGCACGACAGCTCTGAAATGAAGAGAACCGCCTCTCTTCACCCCGAGCCTTATGCAAGTAGACAGGTATCACACTGCCAGGCAGACCTTCTTGTTTGAGAAAACAAATATGAGCGGCGTGGAAAGGTCTAGCACCAACTGCAAAAACGCCAGGTACAGACGGGTCCTCCAGGCACGACGCTGCCCGGCTGGAACGCCGGAGGATAGAGGCGGTCCAGACCGCAGCATGGCTGGAAAACCACAGGGTACGACAGAAGCTCACGGAGTTTTTACAATTGCTTGTAACACGTTCAAAGTATCAGCTTATTTTTAGTGTTTGTGCTGCGATTGCAGAAGTGGGTGGGTGGGGGGGGAAAAGGTACCAAACTACTGAGAAGTGCATTAAAAAAGGGGCGGAAGCACCTCATGCTGAGAAGGCTCTTCAAATCAACATCAATTTTGGCATGTGTTTGGGAATTAAATGTGTTACACTATGCATATACAGAATAGTCTTTAAAGCTTACCTGTAAAGAAAATCATCCTTGTTCCGTCTGTCAAAGACCAGCAAGAAAAAAAGTCATGACTATATTCAGACCCTTCCAATGTGGACACCTGAAACAGAAGGGGAGAAGAGGAGCCCAGGTCTGCACACGCCGGCAGGAGGAACACATTCCGCCAAATGGAGCATTTTGGGTCAGAAAATGCTCCATCATATCTGATATTTGGTACCAAAATGGAGAACGCGCTAATTCACATGTTCAGCGACAAGGCCAAACCGGAGAGATGAATCTTCTCTCAAGTTTAGGTAGGCAAAGATTGTCATGGGGAAAGAACCAAGCACCCTGCTTAGAATTCTAATTTATTATTAAATTACATATCAAAGCTTTTTTAATACATACAGAGAATGCACAATAGGTGAGAACAAAAATAATTACAGTTACAATAAAATAACTTTCAAGAAGCTATATGAAAAGCAAAAAATCAGAAAGTGCAATCAGAAACTCGTTTGCAAGGGTCTGGACCGGGATATTTTCTGAGAAAGGGTTTTATTTTTTGTCTTGAGTGTTTATTTAAACTGCTTTCCTCGCTCAGGAGTAGACAGACCAACAGCCGCTCACATATTCAGAACTGAAAGCATCACCACTGGTTTCAGTATCCAGTTGACAGGACACAGGCTACAGGGCACCAAGAGGACCCGCGGATGTCACCTAGAATATGGCTCAGTTTTGTCTCGGTACGTCTTCCACTGCGGTCTCCTGCACTGCACACTGCTCAACGGGACCACTGCTCCGCAGGGTTTCATAACCCGATACTGTTCTAAGGAGTTTCGGAATTATTTCCTCCCTTCAGAAGCGATACAGCTGTTACCTCTCCTTCCTGTTTCAACTGAAAACTTTGAGGGGGTAGAAAAATAAAAAGAGAAGGTTATGCAACAAGTGATGTCGGGGAACAAGCTGCTAAGTTTAGAGAGTTAAAACAGTCCCGAACAAATGAGTTACAGGACAGAAGTGGGGGACCAGACTTGGCTCCCTGCGTGGCAGTTTTGGGGGAGCTTCAGAACACAGCTCTGGAGCACAAGCTCTCAACAGATTTATCTGAAACTTTCACATCACTTAAAAAAAAAAAAATTAAAAAAAAAAATCTACTTTTGCTCTTTCGTTTTCAACATCCAGTGAGGAACTGACTCTTTCTTCTCACAGTAATCTTAAAACTGTCCAAAAGAAAGGACTTCTAAAACTACAAATGAAAAATTCTAGTTGATTATTCAGTGTAATGAATCCAGCAGGAATTTACACCACACTTCAATATCCAAAAGCTCCTGAAACCAATACTGGTTAATAATAATAAAAAAAAGAAATAAAAAAAAAAAAAGAAAAAAAGAAGTGTTGTGCCTTTCCAGGAAGGGCAAACTCTCACCAGAAGCACGGCACTGCTTGGTCCCGGGGACACAGAGGATGCAAAGCCCTGGCTCGGTCCCTGCTCACCAGCTACGGCCACACCGACACTCGCTACTGACTGAACACACAACACGGGGTGTTGCCCGAATGCCATTCCTCTGCTCTAGCCACCAGCGTTTGAAGATCACATAAACCCGTAAAAACAATAAGTCAAAAAAGTAAGGATAAAAACATTCATGTCTGTGTGAAGCATGGCACCAAAAGCTATCCATATCCCTTCCGTTCTGTAAGTCTATAAATTCCGTTCCAGTCTAAGGGGCTGTTGGACAGGTTCAAAGCAGGTGCTTGTGTACTGGCAAGAATAAAGCAGAAATCTAAAAAAAAATTGTGCGCGTGTGAAGTGTGCCCTGTAGAAATATTATGGATTTACTCGCTTCATTTTTATGGCTTAACAATAATTTTCTTGGCACAATTCTATTTGGTTGAGTTACGAAACGGCAGCTTTGCCAGGAATTGCAGAAACGAGACGTCTTTAACCACATTTTTTTTCCTTAGAGGAACCACACAATGAAAAACTCAGAGAACGTATGTAGCAACAGGAGACATACCACCCTGTATTTCGGGGTTTGAGATTAAATACTGCAAAATCCACTGTTCTCATTTACAGTCCACTGCACTAACTACACGCCCATGGTATTAGAGCTGTTCAGGAGAATTAGCAAGTCTTCCCCCTCGGCCATACGCGAACACACCACTTCAGAGAGCAGAGCAGAACGCCTGCTCGCGTTGCTAGAGGACTACAAGAGGATGATGAAGGGGAAACTACAAGGTTAATTAAATGTATTCGTCAACACAAAACTCGGATTCAAAACCAATACAAATAAAACCGTGGAGGGGCTGCCAACACTGAAACCATTTCCAGTAAAGCTTTATCAGCGATAATTCAGCATATTCCTGTTTTTATACTAAAAATATATCAGTTCCTCCGCAACATTTTCGTAACATGAAAAATCAATTATGCTTACATATTTATTATAATCTACATAGTTTCCATAGCAGCTTTTTCACACAATAAGATTAAATATATGCACCAAATAATCAATTAAGTCCAGTAAAAAGACTGGTTATAAGATTAAATAAGTGAATTTATTTACGGTACTGCAGATCTCATATTGCCAACTATATAGCAACCAAATCCTACAAATCCTAAACAGAAGCACGACTGCTGATCAGGATCCCTTTGGGGGGGGAGGGAATCGGAGAAAAAGCATGGAGAAGAGGTCTGATCTCCCAACACACAGATTCATTAATAAACCTCTTTTATCCATCGAGGTTTTTCATAAACCCCTTTAATAAACATTTCATTTCAAAGCAGGAACATTCCCAAATCAACCAAATAATCACCCTTTATTTAAAATACAAGCCCCGCAGTTTAACACATATTAATTCCAAATGCTTTCTAATCCCAACGACAAGACGACTGATCAGAAGTCGTCGTCGACTTTTTAGCGCAAAGTTGTCAGTCTGCAAACAAGCCTTCAAACCCATACAGACATTTTAGGCGCAACAGTGTGGTTTTGCACGCTACACAGGCACAAGTCTCTACTCCCTCCAACAGGTACTGCACAGACACTATAAAAAGCAGTAAAAAATTGCGTTTGTCCCACTAGAGTCTGTTCCAGAGGAGAACCTGGAGACTACCTGACATTTGTGGGTAATGGCACACATGAAACCTGTTAGGAGCACTGTAAATTGATTGTGAAAAGAGTTAATCAAGTTCTTAGAAAGGTATTTCAGTGCCTCAGTTTGAATTTACTGGGTTATGATATGAGAGGTGGAAAAGAGCTGCTGAAAGAGCAGAAAAATCTGTAATTTGTCAATCTGCAATATCAAAGCCATTCCTGACGTCAGCTTTGTTTAGAGATGCAAACACAACAGGATTCATGTTGCATGTCTGGACAAAAAATATTCCCGTCCCCCCCCCAATGGTAAATAATACTTGTTTCACTATTCATACATTCAACTCTTTAATATGAGGAGTTATGTCCAAAACTTTTGCACGCAGATACATCTGCCTCAGGTGTAACCATCACAATTTTCATTTCCAATCGACAGTTTAGATTATATCCTACTTACAGTGTAAAAATATTAACGCTATTAGAATAACTTTATCTGAATTACAATATAGACTTTTCAAACTGCTTATCATGTCTTGATAAAGACCTTTATGATGCCAGCCAAAATCAAAGTATTTACACCCAAAAGACTTACTTTTAGGTGAACTCATGTTTGGTCACTTTTCAGATGACTGAACACTACAGTAAACAGCTGCGAGGACAGTGTGCTCCCTTGTTACAAAGGGGGACTCCTTAGTCCCTTTAAAGCCACAAGAAACCTTACAGACTTTCCTCAGAGGGAAGTTTATTCATATTCTGTGCAAAAAGTGAACTGAACAATCCTTCTTTTTGTTTTTTCTTTTTTTTTTTTTCTCCTTTGAGGAATTTGTGTGAAGCACAGTTTTCACAGCACAAATTATGCAGAAATAACTAGTATCTCAACCATGAGTTAAAAAGAATTACAGAACACGTATTTAGTAGTAAAGCAACCCGACGGCTTAAAGCTGCAATATTCTTCTCACAGGGCAAAAGTGTTCAGTACTTGGCCTACAGGGGAAACTGGCTTCCTGCTGAGTTTCCACCCAAGGCCAACCTTTTTCCACTTACCAGCCAACAACAGACCTCCCCAGCACCACTGAGCACAGAAACTGTTCTACCAGTCCTGGTAAGCATCCCATATTTACTTACCTTGCAGTGAGAAAGGGAATTAAAGACAAACAAATCCCACAAAATTTAACCAAAGGAAGATGTACGGCAGGGAAGGAGAAACACTGCAGCTTCAACCCCAAAACCAGTGTCGCAGTCTACCATGAGAAGCTCTAGACATCGTGCTGACACCCCCAGCCGTGACGAGCAGGCTGTTTGAAGTCTGGTGCTTCCCCCACTCACTTTTCCTCGACTGGGGGGAACAGGGATGGTGGTGATGAGTTTAGCAAGAGTCCAGGGGGAAACATCCATCAATGAAAAGCATACAGCAGCAGTAAGATGGTACAGACGCCAATAATGCCACCCAAGATGAGGGAATCTCGTCGTTTCCGAAGGTTGATCCTTTGGATCAGGCTGTTCACTGCTGGAAACCGATCTTTAAGGAGTCTGAGTCAAGGTCATATCAGCAAACAGTATCTTCACTAACAAGCCCCAAATTCTGTATGTGGAAATCCCAATGCTGCAAGAAACGGAGAACTGCTCCCAAGCTGGAGGAAGCAGATGCAGTAAAAAACACCTGATGGGTAGTTAGCGGGACTACAACTGTACTGCACTAATAACAGACCATCAGAGAGAAGAGAGAACAGAACAGCTTAGAGTTCACATTTACACAGAATTCATCACCTGATCACCTAAATTAACAGTGTTTGATATACTTTAACGTCCATTAAGAGAGGCTTAGTTACTTTTAATAATTGTTTTTAAGTGAGAATGAAAAAAATAAATGGGGCAGTTATATAAAACATCTGTGGAATTTATTTAATGGAATTCTGCTACTGGTGAAGGGAACAACCGAAGGCATTTGACTGAGAAAATCATACACTTTGCATGACTACACACTGTTCAAGTATAGCACATAAGGAAGAACTCCTCCTACTGTAAAATAATAAAGATGTAAATCTATCTTTTAATGTATAAAATACAATTGCCTACAAGGTAATAAGTTTCAAAGCTTCATGTCTTTGGAACCAAGAATCTTTTAAGGCCAAAGCTTATTGAATTTTTTTTGTTCTTGCCAGTTGTTAAGAACTGTAATGAAATTTATAGGTTACCCGGATACATCTCTTCAGGATGTAATCTGTCTAATCAAATGATGCTAATGTTGTTCTTTGGGCCCTTATGCCAGAAAGGAAGGAATAAGCGGGAAAATGACAAACATGCATGACTTGACAATCCAGCACATTGTTCAGCCATGAGCACATAATATAAAGAGAAACCAATAAGCCAAAACCTTAACAAGACTGTGACAGACAGGAGGATACTCAGGTCATGAATACTCTTAGCTGTGAACTGTAACAAGCAGCAATGCATGCCTAGCTTCAGCTCTCGACAGTCTTGAAAGCACAAAAGCAAGAAGTAAAATGAAATTACACTGTTACAAAAACATACAGCAGGGAAGGCCATAAAATGTCATTGCAGATCTCTGCCTGAAAGATGAGGCTACATTGATTTTTATGTAGTATTCAAATTTGAGTAAAAACAACTTATTCACCACATTCATCATTCAGATGCTTCAGTGAGATTATCAAGTGAGAGTGGTAAAAAAAAAAAATGGCCTGTTTGTCACTAATGACACCACCAGTACAGGTTATACAGCCACTGACATCGCAAAGCGTTTTGAGCCCCAAATGACAAGAGTGAAAAATTACACTATACCTCCTCTTCTGCACTGGCAGCGCAAATTTTTAGGAAAGGATACTAGCCAAGGTATTCATCTTGCTTTGTATTGACTTCAACATCCCTCTCTGCGAAGTCATATTTTCTTTAGTTGCCATGGCAATGCTGTAGAAGAAAAGAAAAAAGAGTGGATCAAGTTGTTGGTGCTAAGAATAATCTACAGCTAAAACTAGAGGAAAGCAAGCAGGCAACGCTTCTTTGGAGAACAATGAATGAGGTGAAGCAATATGAATGAAACCACATTTTTTCCCCATTAATCTCTATCCTTTACACTTAAATGATTTCTCTTTTATAAAAAGCCATTAGCAATTGAAAACACTGTGATTTCTTGAAAACAGGCAGGGTTTTGGCATGTCTCCCCTAGCCTCAGCAAAAAAATGGTTCTACATTACAGGCAAACTTAAAGGCACTCTTCTGGCGTAAGTTTTAAATTTAGAAGTTTGTTTAATCACAAAGTCCCATACTTACTTTCACTCTTGAGAGCATATGAAATTTCTTCCCTGCCATCGGGATATGATGGCTACAGAAGTATTAAGCAAGGAAGAGCTGACTCACAATTAAAAATCAATTTGCAAAGTGAATGTGCTGGTTGAGAGGAGACGTAAGTGCAGTTTGAGATCTGACACAGCTCACGGAGCTTCACACAGAAGGTTTCTGGACAATCAAGCCGGGACACAGAGTCACCGCGTGTTTGAAAACATTGAAACACAATGAAGCATTGGGATCTACTTGCTTTGGCTCAAGACTGACACTGTCCTCTGACTCCAGGTAAGCGGGCAAAGCCTGGATTCTCCTGCATTAAGGTCTCGTCCCAGCAAGCCCCATCTGACTGTTTTCCGTAAGCTGGAGTTGAGGGAGCTGGTGTATAATGAAATCATATCAAATGATGCTTCCATCGCAGTACAGATAAAATACATTTTTGAGCTTTGGTCCTAATTAAGGATATCATCCACGGGTATACAACTTTTCATAGTCTGTTTCTTTACTAATACGTGGTCCAGCTGTACGTACTTTATTCAAATACAAGAACACAATACAGGTGAATATAAACCAGAATCTCCTATTTCAAATTTAACACATTCTGGAAGCTGGAAAAAAGCAACTGTGCTCTTAAAAATAAGGCATTTAAATTAAGATTTTGAAGAACTACTCAGCTGACAAAAATTTTTCTCTACCTGAAGTTTCTCTTCAGCTCATAAAACAAGAGTTATAGGATGGAAAATGAAAGGGCAAGCTACTACTTGTAGCCCCAGGTAGCACTTCATGTAGCTACTTCGAATGCAATAGCTTTGTCAAGACAAACTGCACAGACTCATTTACATCTAGAGAAACAGTATATAAAAGTTTGGGCTCTGGAGATAAGGTGTCTAAGAAGGAAGAGTATGACAAATACTGCTCTCCTTGGCTGGCAAGCATTTCAAAACCAAACAGAATATGACATAAATACAACACGACTGGGTAACAACTCAGAAAACGCCACCTATATTGCTGTTGACTATATCTACATGAATACCAACAATTAAAACAAGTTCTTGGACAAGTTTGTGAGCCTTAAATATGGAGAGAAAGTGTTCTGGAAGAATAAAAGTTAAGTGGAACAACACAACAAAAAGACATAAATATGAGAAATGGGAACTAAAGCTGTAATTTCAGAGGAGGACAAACAGGAAAATACAAAATGCTTCTTTTACCCAATACAGACATCCAAATTTTCACGAGCATTTTGTGCTTGCTCACACTCAGTGTCTGTATACAAACACGATGCAAAAATCCCAGCTAACGTGAGCATTATTTCTAAGAAGGGGCAGGTACAAAGCTCCGAAACACACAGCGCAAGCCTAACATTATTCTCAAGTTCTGCAGTATAAACTGGACGTTACATTTTATATAAAGCCTTAAGATTTGCTAATTCACAAAGATTTGCTTAAGATTCTCGGAATGCACCTGCTTGATACATCTGGTCCTCGTGCACTGTTCTGTACTGAATTAATCTGGGTTTCAGGAGGTTATCTTTTATCTTTCTGTAATAGTTAAAATGTTGAAACATCATTTTTCCAGCTATTAGTACTAAAGTAGTTTGGTTGACCTGGCATTTGAGTACTGGAAGGCAATATAAAAAAACCCACATTTATCCACTTTAGTGTATCTTTCCAGGTAAAGTCACACACACAAATTATATTTGTACACTTATTAAACATAGAACTCGCATTCCTGACATTTTTATAACAAAGACCATTTGATACATTTTATTTCAAGTTTCTCTCTGAACAAAACAATATCTGGAATGAGCAACAGTGGATCACCTACCAGGTCACTACAGTCAGTATCACAAGAATAGCTGGCAAAACCCAGCGGAGCCGAACCTAACAATCGTCCTTCAAGACTTACAGCGAAAGGTCAGCATCACAGTTCACAAACATCTTAAAGAAGAAAACAGGCCGGATCAATGATCCCTAAAGTATTTCTGGAGCAGTGAGTTCCTTTGGGCTCCCTTCCATTATAGCTGCCTACTCCAACTCAAGTAGCCCTTGATACAGTATCTTCGGCCTTCCCATGATGTGCCAGGAAAACTTTAAAAAAAAAAAAAAGGAAGAAAAAAAGAAAGGGAAAAAAATCTGCTACCACCACTTCAGATGGAGGATGCCTTTTCCAGCTCTGGTTTTGCCCATAAAAACCAAGAGATCACCAAGCCAAAGCCCACGTGTTATAAGTGGTATGACCTGGGTTTTAGCAGTAGCAAAATGCCTTGGGAGGCAAGACGAGCTCATCACGCTGACATAGGTGAGACAGAGGTGACGGAAGGGCCAGCCTGCGCCTCTCACAGCTTTCGGGTCACGGAAGACTCTTCCAAAAGCTCTATACAGCAATTTCTTTTAAATAGAACAACATGCATTGACAGGGCAGATCAATATATTATTTTAAGGTTATATTAACATTCTGTTGAGCTTGGACATACATTTGGAAATAGGGAGTTTATCACTCATAAAGAGAATATAAACAGTTTGATAACATGTGGGCAAACCAATGACATTTTCAACCAGCAGCTCTATAGGAACAGATTTAACGTTTTAATACTAAGTTTTGAAGTATTAGACAACAAAAACCAAAAAAAAAAAAAAAAACAAAAAAAAAAGAGAAAAAGGAAATTTCATGGCAGAACTAAGAAAAACCTTCAAGCATTTTTTCTTTTGTACTATTGAAATGCCAAATTGGCAGAAAGTGAAAATGAAACTCATAGTTAACTGGAAGCAACAGGGCTTGCAGTCGCCACCGAGGTGTCAATAAAGGGTTTGCCAGAATCCATTAACCAATGCTCTTTGTTTCTGCAAAAAGAAAAGAAAGTCCACAAAGCTTCTCTTCTTAGGCTGTGTAATACTGCCACACATCGTGTGTGCTTGTTCCTGTGGATATCCGGACTCACCAAAACCATAAATGCAACCGATTTATTGCATCACATGGGAGAGCCTTTTCAGGGTGAAAATTACAAGAAAAGAAAGTGAAAATTAGACTGGAGGATAAAGAAAGAATCACACCATTGCCTATCCCAACAACGCATGAAAGCACCTAAGAGAAGGTGTTAACAGAAATTCTGAACACAGAATAAACAGCTGTATATCAACATAGAAAAAGCAGTTACCATCAAGGGCTGAAAAAGGGCCTAGAAAATTAGAACAATAATAAAAAAAAAAAGATTCCCTAAGCTGTACACAGGAAAACTTGCTCAGTAACCTGCAGCTTCTTATCTCACACCCCCACACTGACTTGATGCTTGCCCAGATGAAGTTTTAATCCAGCATTTCTCAAAGCACTCCTGAATTAAGCCACATGTTTTCATAAGATGCATCCAATGACTCATTAAGGCATCCATTAATTTACAGAAGTGAAAATACAAGACAACTGCCAGGATATAAAGTGTTCCCGAGACATCTCCAAAATGCCTTTGGAAATAATTCTTATAGATTATCATGGAACACAAGGTTCCTGCTTTAACATCTGAGGAGTGAAATTGTCCATTTCATATTAAAAAAACAGGTTACAAGATTGGAACCCTCTTCATTTCTTTTACCCGGTATTTTGAAAAATTTAGCCCAATGGGGTAGGTTCTACTGAGGAGCTCTGAAGAAAAAAAAATAATTGTAGCGATTACCATTTTTAATATGATACAGTCTAGTAATGAAATGGAATTGTGATATCCATGAACAAGAATTTAATTGGACTGTAGCTACCATTAACAAGTCAAAATCCAAGTAAAAAGCACTGTTCTTCATATATAATTTGATGACTCAAAACACGAGCTGGTTTACCTGAGCCTTTGTATCTGTAAATGACACTATTAAATTTAAGGGCTACCAGAAAACACACAGCTCCTGGGGACTAGTCCATTGATTGGTCTTGTACAGTCTTAAGTATTGCAGCTTCCTCATATTCTTCATTAGGCAGTTTTTGGTTTCATTCCCATCCCTAACATATGCTCATTGACTTACTGTTGCCATTTCTCCACCGACAAATGCATTTTTTAGAAAATTAATCATATTCTTCCCATTCACAATATCGGCCCCATTTAGTTACTCGGCACCATAATCTCCCCAGATCAAGAATGCCTTTTTCTTCCGTTTTGAAACTTCTACACAACATTTATGTTAAAAGATTAAATGCTTCTTACTGGAATCAAGATGACCCCGATTTAACATTTCATTTGGAAACTAGCATGAGCTATTCTCGGGGCTGCACTGGCTTGAACTACTAGAGCTGGGTGTAAACCAAGTTTCTAAAACCAGATGGTATTCTGCTCTCTGTATTTAATATTAAAGCACTGCTGAAGCCCAACAATAAAAATTGCTGCACTACTGGAGAAATCTCTTCTAGGTAAGCCCAAGGTCACAGCCACAAAGAGCCCGCCCACCTCTGCCACAAATCAGCAGGAATATCTCAAATTCCTGTGCTCGCAGACGGATTTCCTCAGCATTTCACTTACATTTCAAGCTTGAATGTTCAGTAGTGCTGTGGGTATGCAACCAAATTTCTCTTCAAAAGTAAAACTACTGATATTTGTAGAGTTGGCAGTTTTCATTGGCATGAAAAAGTACAGAGTAATAAACGCTTCCAGCCATTATCACAGTCAAACTAGTCTAAAAGCTATACTTTTAATGCTGCTTGACTTGGAAGTAAAGTGTTTTTACCCAGACAAATGTCTACGCTGTCGGGTATTTTCACCCCACCGAGCAGCCACATAGATACAGCGTATTAGCAAGTGAAATGTACCAAAAAGTCAATTCCTTGTTTCATCCACTGAGACAGCTCAGTCAAATCTACACTGATGAAGAACTAAAACAAAGCTCTAAAGGAACAAGACATGTAAAAAAAAAAAAAAAATCAAATAATTCATGTATTACTGGAACTCCTGCTTCATTTTGTACTCCATGAATCATACTTGCTCATTTAAATTCATGACAATGTCTATGATTAAGGGAATGGACTCTGTGACTCTGCATAGAAATGCAAGATATAGTTTTAAATTGGTAAAAATTCTGATTATATCACTTATTCTTTGCATATACATATGTACACATATATTCATATCTATAAATATACACGTGTGTGTGTATATATATATATGCATACACACATACAATCTTTCAAATTACTTTAGAGATTATTGTGTCCTTTGATGAACATTAAGATGAAAACAAAAGGAACATTTCCCCAGAAATGCAAGTGATTTTACCTAGATACTTTGGCGAGGCTCTTCTGAAAAGAGCTGAGTCAAAATCTAATTCATGCGTTCATTACAGAATTCATTTTCCTTTCTGTAAATTCAAGATTTAATGCAAGTGAATTTTTCCCTTTTATTAAATCCTAATTATTACCTAAAGAAATACCCTAAATATATAAAGAGACACCTTTTTTTTTTTTTTTGATTAAACCTATGGCTTTGGTCTGTCTACAGAGTAGAAGAGTAGTCCAATCTGTTAATATAAAAATACGGACAAATCAGCCTGAATCAGGCCTCAGAAACAGTCTTACAATAAAAACCTAAGAACTTGTCACACTGTAGATGCAAAACTACCAAAAAATTCAAACCGAGCCAGCCTAAAAATACAAGTTGTTGGAAAACAAGAAATAAATCGTTTGCTATTTTGGAGAAGTGATAATGTTTGAAAATGAAAACCCGAGAACAGCAAACATATTAAGCAAAATCTATGCTTATATTTAAATCTGGCCAAGAGAAGTGAACACTGTTCCAAAAGAACTGCAGTACAAAGTATCACATCCCACTCGTTTCTGGAAAGAAATATGCTGCAGTAAGAACCCGTATCATGTAATTTGTTTTAAAATCGATTAAAAATTTAGTCCCAACAGAACATCTGGAATGACAGCCCTGCCCATGGCCTTAGTTACTGAACCATTTCAGCGTAGGTGCCCACATATTCTCTTGCAGCTATGGTTGTTCCCGTGGATGAACCACACGCAGATGAGTCGAGCTCTGCACTTCTTTGGTCTCTTCTCTACAGAAAGGCAGAGCAAGGGGTTCACAATTAGTGCCGGCTGCCGAGTCCAGGCAACGAGGTCACCAGCCTGCAGCTTCTCAACAAAAGCCTCTGCACCCACAGAAAAATGCTTTCCAGCGTTCAGAATCCCTGCCTAATAACAACCCCTAAAAAACTAAGAAGTGATGTCTTAACTTCCTGAATTACACCCAAATAATGAGTAATGAACTACAGCAGATGTAAACCTTGAAGACAGAGCAGTATTAGTAGCCAGAATAAGCTAATTACATCTCGCTTCACTCAAGGTATCTGCATTCAAGCAGCTTCCCCTGCACAGCTCCCTCTTTTACCTGGTTTACAATAAATAAAGCAATTGATAATCAGAAGTTGGGTAAATATATATCTGGTAAATTCACTCAAATGCGGCAGGGTTTACCACCACTTAATATCAAACCCGAACGCTTGCATTTACTGGGAATAACAAGAAAAAGAGTAAAACAAAAAATTCACTCTGGCTTCAACAGTGTCGAAATTGAATTAAGATGATATAAATGAAATTACATTTCCTGCTCAGTGTCATTACCAAAACAAACTCTTCTTCTACAAAAAGAAGTGTAGAACATTTTTGGCAACAACTACAAGGAGAGGTTCATTTACTACAGATAATAAATGGTGCAACGAGGAGTGCTGAAATCTAGCCTCTTAAAAAAAATAAAAATCAAAGTTCATTTATTAACAGAAGGAATGGTTTCAGTAAACAGCACCAAAGAGC
The DNA here is from genome assembly GCF_964199755.1 of Larus michahellis. Classification (NCBI taxonomy): domain Eukaryota; kingdom Metazoa; phylum Chordata; class Aves; order Charadriiformes; family Laridae; genus Larus; species Larus michahellis. The sequence continues at coordinate 5,050,767 of NC_133902.1, read as the reverse complement.
TCTGAACCCGTCTGTGCGGTAGGGGTTACTGCGTGAGAAGCAGTCACTGCGGAGACAGCCGATTTGTAGTCAGCCATGGAACTGCAGCTCATCCATCCAAAGGAACCTCAAAGCAGTTTTAAACCAGCCAGGACATCTACTGATGCCACCATGGAGCTTCTGAGTAGGCTCAAAACTGAGGGAGGAACCTGGGTGAATATTCAGGTAGCTGCCCTGTCCTGAGCTCCAGTTTGCCATGGCTACGTTCCCTTGCACAGGTAAATCGACCGGGAGGTTCACTTATCACACGTACACGCACTCTCAGCTTCTCTGATGACACATAATCAAGAGGCTAGGCAAAGAGCTCAGATGATAAAACACAAGTCATTTTGCAGGATATTAAGCTTAATAAATCACCATATGCTGTTTAATGCTCTAGTTACTGGAGTGGCTGGAAGTAAGAGATTCAACAAATGTTGAGCATTTTTAGGAGACGGAAAAGTAGGGCTACAAGTATGGCAATAAAGGAGAGGATTTTTAATCAGGAAAGGACTAGAACCCAAAGTAAAACAAATACTCACAGTAACTGTCCTAAACTTGGCAAATATCTTTCTGAGGCTGTGGTGAGATTATATCCACATTTTCAGACATTATTATACTGACCAATTTTGGTTCATCACTGCATATAAATGTGGTTTAACACATTCTTCCACCATGTTAATTATACTTAGCCCACTGTATGTACTTAAGCTAGCCAGCCCTTAATGGACGTAGAGCCTTGCTACCCCTCTAATTACTCTTCTTGATCACTTATGCCAGTACATGCATTATCTGAAAGCGTATCTTGATTTCTTTCTTCCCCCCCGCTTTTTTTTTTTTTTAAAGCAATAATCTAAAATTTAAAACCATTAAGTCAGCCACTCTGAATTATTGGTTTGCAAAATCCCAGAGTTCAATGGAAGATTGGTAAGGGCACTGATGATAAAAGTAATTTATGATGCTATGGTTCTAAGTTTCTAGACCAGTTAGAGAAGGTACCACTCAAGTATTCGAACAACATAAAAAAACCAAGAGATAAATAACTACACAACAGCGATAACCTCTCAAGCCCTTGTGGGAAAAGCCCTTACCTGCATCAGCTGCACACTAGGGTGCTGAATACACTGAAGGATTACAGAAAATCATGCTGTAGAAGAGTGTCACTATGAGAAGCAGCAGCTTCTGGACTACTGGAATAGCCCTCAAAGGCTCACCCTGACATTCACTCTCCTCTATCATTCCCTTTGTTTTTGTAGGAGCTACTCACCTCTGAACAGAAACGCGCATTTTCTACACTAGGATGAATAAAATATTTAAGCAACACCATCATGTTGATATTGAATAGGGGAAAAAAACCAAACCCACCACCGTTTCATTGTAATACTGTCTTTGAGCTGTAAACAATGCAGTTATTGTATAAACAAAATGACTGATATCTTTGGACACAATTCAGTGTAAACACTGATTGTACAGAAAAGAATGAAAATTACTAACTTCATTCTTACCTTATTGTTTCTTCTATCAGTCGATCTGAGCTGAAAGCCAAAAGAAAAAAAATGAAATTAAAAAAGGAACAAGCATTAAGTGTTATTTTAGATTATTAAATCAAAAATCTCCATGACACAATCCTTCACAAATTTGCCCTTAGAATGTCTCATTTTAGGATGCTAACAGTTTTTGCTACTACATAGATTTGGTATTCACAAATTTGCCCTTAGAATGTCTCATTTTAGGATGCTAACAGTTTTTGCTACTACATAGATTTGGTATATACGAGAGACTTTGGAGAAGATGCACATAGCGTCCTCTACAGCAGCGTTTCCTAACTGTATGCAAGTGCAGATGCTCAGAACACATAAAATACCGAGAAGACAGAAAAAGGGGAATTAGGCTCCATGATTCACGGCTAATTAACGTTAACTGAGCCTGATATGTACTGGGAGCCCAGAAGAGTTTGGAAATGAGTATTAGAAAAGGAAGTACCTTTTTTTTTTCCTCTTTGGCCCTGGTCATTCCTGCCCACCCCCTCAAAAAAAAGCAATTAACAATACAAGCTGAGGCTTGGTTCCAGGTAATAACATCTCCAAACACTGCTTCAGAGCTAGTTTTATGTGGTTAATGAGGCAAGTTCCTTCTATAGTAATACCAGTTGGATGAGAATTAAGTGATATGCTTATGGGAAACAGAATACACGCCATCCGTGAGAGAAAGACCTTGGTAACAGGTGCCCCTTCCACCTTGCTGCCACACATTAATCGAGTTTCTGTGTGGCGTCGCTGGGAAAAGGAAAGCCTAAAATACAGCACCACAGAGAGAACATTTCATTTAAAAACGGATGCGCGAGATTAAGATGCCAAACAAGCTCCTCAGAAGACTTGAGCAATTTCTCTTTTTACGTACTCAACTTGTTATAGACAGGTTTTTAATCACTGTTTTACAGCCAATTATGAAAGCCCTGGAAAACATATCTTGTTAAAGCAATCAGTATCTCAAACGTAACACGGACATAGGATAGGTGACTGCATCGCTGCTTCCTGTATTGCAGAAACAATGAAGCATCCCTACAGTTTTTCCATCTATCCCACAGACCTGCACAAATTCTTTTATGATAACAACAAAAAAATACGCGAGTTTGCAGTTTAAGAAGGAAATCAATCTGATGAAAAGTAGTTTGATGTTGTACTGGATATTGTTTCCAGTATTAAAGCAGACTTTACTGCTGCCAAACTAAAAGAATTAAAAGACGCTGAAAGGGCATGACCGCCTTCATCTTTCATCCTCCTTGTTCCAAGTGTTTTGCCATCTCGGGAGGGAAGGTATCAACAGCCTCCGGCACAGCACAGTTCTGCCTCTGACTCAGCCAGAGCTGCCCGATTTGGAACTTTTCTTCAGCCCACAGAAATTCTGGAGATCCCCCCACACCTCCAGCTGGAGCACGGCGAAGGAGCACGTTGCGCAGCGTGCGCGTGTGTAAACTGCTCGGGAGGGGGGAGGTGCTAACAGAACGTCCTTATTTGTCTGTGAAGAGGAGTGAAAACATGAAGGTTGCTATTTCAGTCTAGTCCACGGCTGGAAATATGGAGACAGCACACAGAGCACTAAAAATATTTTGCCCAATTTTAAGTTGAGAAGGACTCAACTGGGGCAGCAAACACTGGAACGTTTCTTTCTGCTCCCAAAACAAAGCCAGACTCCAAAGATTGGCATCAGCTGCAAGTACATCGGTTTAATCAAATAAAACCATTTTCATTCACTGTGTGGTATTTATTACCACTGGCACAGAGAAGTAAAACACCATAGTTATGCACACAAAATGATGTTAGCAGTCGCAAGTCTCACAGCATCTGATAATGTCCCCAAGGCAAGCAGAAGGGAAAAGTGATGCATTAAAGATTTCTGTAATTGCTGATTTTCAAAGATACAAAATTCAACTGAGAATGAGCCTTTCATGCACATATAGTCTCTAACAGACAAGTATATTATGTGGGCAGTGCATAATAAGATTAAACTGCAAAAACATCAGAAAACAGTCTGAAAAGCAAGAATGGTGCAAAAGAACGCACCGTTTTTAAAAAGGTTGGGTTTTGTTTTGGTTTTGTGTTTTGGTTTTTTTTTTTTTAAATTTATTAACAACAAAAAGACGTCAGGAGCCTCGCTGGAAATAAGTTACACTAATTCTGTGGAACAAAACATTGCTAGAACAGTCCTATTTTAAAGAAACCTCTGCCCTGGAAAAATCATCACCAGCATTACCAGCTTTGTCCATTTAACTGATGAAATTATAGTATTTTCATGTTGATGAACTGAAGACGACAGGGAAGTTGAACACATTCAGAGACCTTAAGTGAACTAGGATGTTCTCCAAGGTTTTCAGGGCACAAAAAATTAATCTTGCCCATTTGCAGCAGAGACACTAACTGCTTTTTATGGTAGAGAACGGACTGCCTGTAGTTAGGCAGTTTTATTACTTAATCAGCGACATAAACACAAAAAGGATTTAAAAACTTCAGGTTCGATTATATTATACTGCGTTATTTTTTATATATGTATGTATATATACACACATATAAAAATAAACCCTGGAAACATAGCTATCTGTAATATAATGACATACAGAAGTTAATAAAAACACATAAAACCAGTCATAAAGAGTGCTCAATACCAACGCACACAGACATTAGATGTAAATGCCAACACAAGGCATTTAACAGGCATCTGAAGTCATAAGATCGATATTTCTCAATTTACGGGGAGGTCATCCCAACTATTTAAAAGGATGAGATGCATATGCATTTTCTTCAGAATGACTGATGTATAGGTAAGGGCAGACTGAACTCTTACAGTCTTAAATAAATAGCTGGGAAGCACACGGATTTACTGAACACAACTTCCAGTATGTTCTTCCCACCCAAAGAAGCAGCATCTTTTGACGGCCCTGAAAGGATTTCCAAAAACGTCTCTATTTGCAAACACCCAGCAGCTGCACAAACCCAAGCAGAAAATGGCAATGACATTCACTGAAATTTTGGTAAAGGCAGCGTGAGCAGGAACATTTTATAGTAAAAATCTGCGCATCAGAGAATTCTTCAGAGTTCTATTGACTCTAGCACTTCCTGCAAAAGTTCAGTTTAAGCAGATGCTAGAGGCTTCTCCTAAAGGCAATAACATGAACTCCCACAGTGTCTCCTGAAGTCTTTCAAAGTTCTTGGCACATACAGATAGTAACATTCACTTACAGTGATACCCAAACAGAAACAAGCAGTTGTTTCATCGTTTTACAGTTCATAACCATAGAAACTAAATCAGATTTAAGGAAGATCAGGAACACAAAGTACAACAGGGTCCAGAGACCTAAGGGAAGTTTGCAGATCTCTGGCTATTAATAACTTGTTTTACACAAATAGAAGTTGTTCTTACAATTATGAATAATGTTCAACCGTTTGACATTGAAAGAGGTAATTTTGCTTAACTTACACATTCAAAACACTACAAAATGAGGCTCCTAAAAAAATAAAAAAAATCTCTTAACTGTGTTCTTCTGCTTTCCAAGCAAGCACAACAAATCCAGTAGACATCTTATGAACATCCAAGCAAGCAAGCGATGGTTCTGGGCAATATTAATCTGATTTGCCATCTGTTTCAATAAGCTATGTATTTTCACCCGTCCAGACAGACGGCACTTTGACAAAACCATTTAAAAATACTATACAAAAGAAACGCTGAAAGATGCTGAGGCAACCACCTACCATAATAAATGGCACAAATCCAGCAGCAGCAGTCATGCATATGAAATAATCAGGCCTCTCTGCAATTGCTGTCTTCAGAAGAGATTGTGCAGGTTGTCATTTAAATATGCAGACGGGTAAATTAATCCAAAGGTAAAATTAAGTGAAATACGCCTCTAGGATAGAAAACAAGCCTGCCCATCACATCAAGCTTTTACAACTAAAGAAAGCATTTTGTGGTTTGGTTTTTTTTATGTTTTGTTTTTTAAAGCAAATCTCTACGCCAGTAGTTAAAATTCAGTAATACAGATGATTACTTAGGTGAGGACTGGGCTTCTCCCATATCCATAGACTTTGCTGCTGACTTACAAGCTAGATACCCAATACAAGCGCTTGTGAGAGAAACAAGAGGCAGCAGTAAGAGTCACCGGCACGCAACTCATTTCAAAATGCACTTTAAACGCTTCACATGAAATTAAGGGCAGTATTATCACAAAGACTAATTTTAAAGGATTAGGGAAAACCCCTGTAAAATAAACTAATGTAGCACTTGATAACTATTTTCTTACTTTCATCAAGAATAATTACAGAAATAATAATTTTTGCTTTTTCTTTCTCTAACAATCACTAGTCGCAGCTCTCTCAAACTGCCTGCAATAAATCTTTTGTATTTTCACAGTCCTGGATCACCAGGCAACGTGGAGTTTCAGGGAACACAAATATTGCAAAACATACTTGATACTCTAATACAAACATACAATTATGATGAAGCAAATCAGACTTATACAGTCAGTATTTCCATCATAATAATCATTCCTAACTCACAAGTAAAAGAAACGCTGCGCGCACACACACAAACACAAGCTCCAACTCATTTTTTCTGCTTGCCATCAATGTAACTTATCATCTAAAAAACTCCAAAGAACATTAAGCTCTTAAAAAACTTAAGTAGAAGAATGTAAAGCAGAACACTGGGGTTTTTTTTCCTGTGATATCAAACAAGATATTCCAGATTTTATAAAACTTGTCTCAAGCTTGATTGAATTTAGCGTCAAAGAAAGAGCGAATTCCACTGGAGGTGCTTAGCTAGTCTGGACAGTCTCCTGCAGTTGCTAATGAAGACAAAAATTGGTGTAGAAGCCTCCTCATTGACTGAGACTCAACACAAGCGCAGGGCGAGACAAACATACCTTGGGTATATGACACCTGAAGAGAGAAAAATTTTAACAGAGGACTGTGTAGACAGCACAAAATTCGCTCCTGTGTCTTTATCGAAGAGCAGAAGCAGCACCTGCTCGGAATGCACCGCGTGCAACAGCTCAGGCAGGAAAAGGAATATATTTGACTACGAAGCACCCATCTTACGTTTCCAGCATGAGAAGAGCCAGCTGGCCAAAAACAAAAACATGAGGTAAAACAGGCATTTTCAGGGATGAACAGTTTGCCCACAGAAACCATTCTGAAAGCAGAGAAAGGTTCAAATACTGACACAAACTGCAATGTTTTGTGGGTTCCCTTTATATGTTAATTAAAGCATAAATCTGGATGCTAAGGAGATGCAGTGTTTTCACGCTTTCTGTTGCGGTAGGCAAAATGAAATAAGAGCCTACAACAATCAAACATAAAAACCAGCACAATCACGAGCATTAAGTCAACGCATAGATTTGCTCCAAAGGAACAGTACGTTATTAACAACATCACACCTACAAACTCTAAACACGTAAACTTATTTCTGCAGATCATTGTACTGGGGAGTCTGGCACTCACTAATCGCTTTCAATAAGAATGAGGAAGAATTGCAAAATTGGAAAAGAAAAAAAGCACAATAGCACAACATCCCATTGCTTTTAATCAATGCAAGCAATTTGTTAAATCTCGAATGAAAGGCACTGGAACATAATCCACTGCTCCAGGCAGGCGTTAACCAATGTTATTTGGTATTGAATTTCTTTCCAGATGGATCACACGTACCTTGTATATGAGGAAAAACAAAACTAAAAACGCACAAAAGGGATACTTTTCACTGTAGGGAAGATTCTGCCAAGGGATTTCCAGGAACATAAACTGGTGGTTGCTGTTGGGGAAACTCATTCTCTCCAACCTGCAATCCTGTGACACAAAATTCACTGAAAATTGGACTACTAAGTCTATTTACTAAGTAAATATCTCGACAGCTTATAAATTCCAACAATTTGGACTGAAGATAAGCTAACATAAGTACTTTCTTTGCAGCTGTCTAACATCTGTAAACACATCTACATATGCACAGCAACCAATGAAAAGATTAGTTGTTCCAACTCAGTTTAGAGAACAGTTTAATGGATGCAAGCGAATACCAAGGGATGCTCTCCCTTTGCGGGGAGATCCCTGAACACAGGGATCTACCTTCACAGGTCTGAGAACACCAACAGGCGGTTTCTCCTGGATTTCCAAAGGGTACAGTCTGCACCTCCACTGAACTCCATGGGAATTATCAACAGAGTTAAAGAAACGTTTCTGCAAAAAGCGGAGTTAGCCAAGAAAGCTCTTTGGCACATGGAAAGGCTACTGGGGAGAGTGCCTGATGTTTGAGAGTCCCAAGAGGGTGAGCAACAGCAATACTTCTTCCTTTAAAGCTCATCTATAAGGAAATAAGAGCCTTCTCAATAATCTGCAATATACGGTTTACTCAAAGAACGCAGTTAAAAACTGAAACTGAAAACAGCTCCTATCGTCTAAATGAAGCGCGGCAGCTGGTTGCCTATTAGTAAGCATAAAACCAATGCCAGGATGGCACCAACAGCCACATAATGAGGTTTCTAGAGGATCTCTGTTCATGGTTGTGAAAGTTCCTGGACAGATTGACCCTCCCATATAATTGCTCCATATTACCCATAGGAACAAAGTTAAATGAACTGAGAAGGGCAAGCCTTACTGTAAGTCATTATCAGTAACCACAACTGTCAGAACAATTCCAGTAACTTACTAATGGACTATATCGGCATTTCCTCAAATTTTACATGCTGCATGCAGAACTAGCACTCAGTAGGAGTGCTGTTTGCATTATTCTGTCTGGTTTAAAACATATAATTTAGATTATACCTTTAACTAAAAAGGAAAAAAAAAACAAACTCAAAACCAAGCAACACAGCCTTTGATATCCAACACTGATCTGACAAAAAATGAACTTTATGAGGATAACCTGCCATTACTGATTTGGTGGGCACACACAGACTATACAGATGCAAAACTTACAAGAAACACAAGCTGTTTATCATCTCTACTGTAACAAAAAAGATTGTGCCAGTTTTCTAGCTCAGTGGTTTTTGATTAAAGCTAGACAAAGCTAAAAAAAATTGTTCGACTACTCACACACTCCTAAGTAACCAAAAGAGAACCAACGGGGAATGTCTTGCAGAAAAGCCCCATCATACAAACAACTTTGTAATTAATCTCTTTTTAATTTCCAGTGAAGCTAACACAGAAATGAAGTGAGAGTTATCCCTGGGACAACCACCCAATTTTAATTCAGTACAAAACCCTAAAATACACATTGATAGAAATGTATTCTGCTTCCTAACTGTATTTTCACCTGCTGTGGTTTTGAGGGTTTGGTTGGTAGATGTAGAAAGCTATATGGCTTTCATCCAGGACTTGGGCACAGTATCTAATGTTACAACTATCTACCTGCCTGTTTATTAAGTTTCCAAAAACAATTCTTAAAATTGCATAGTTAACTATATGATATAATGAACACCAGTGGTTCAAAATTTAAAGTGCACACTGCATTTAAGCCATCTACAATCCAAATTGAGGTTGCAATTCCTTAATGGATGAAGATCTCAATGTTTTTCTTCTGACCCAATTTCACTGCATTCTTAGACTTTTCTTTTTATCTAAGACTGAACAAGCTGCATTCTTCCAGAAGTGTGACTATACTCCATATAAACAAGTCTCTCGAGCGAGAGGAAAGCACTCTGCATCTTTCACTTGACAACAAAACTAAGGTCCTTGAAAGGGTCTAAGCAAAATTGTATTACCAGGCTAAAACAGGCACGTTTTAGTGGGAATTTGGATCTAGTTCTGCTTACCAGCACGGATTTGATAGAAAGTATCCTCAGCAGATGGGAGTCAATGCCTTTTATCAAACCACTGGTAAAGTTAGTTATCTGCACAGCCTGCCATACAGCAGCCAAGAATGACGAGAACCTCATGCTGATGCATTAGTACTGAGGTTCAAATTAAATAAACTCAAGAATGACATTTACACAGTACTACGGTAACTTTCCAGAGGTGCACTCTGTATTTGAGAAAAACGGAAATAACCCCTATTTAACATACCCATGCACATCAAGTGAAATTCAACAGCTTGTTTGTACAGGAGGTTCCAATAGCAAATAATGAGCGAGCACTTCTGGCCTTAAAGAAGAGGGAAGTACACAGGCACGCTGACAAAAAAACCCGACATGTTACATTAGAATAAGAACTGACTCTCAGATTCCACCAGAGAAATTCTATAGAACCCCACAATTGTTGATTCTGTTCAAAAGATGCACCTACTTTTCAGAACCAACCCATGCAAGAGGGATTTCAGTACTTGTCAAAGTCCTAATTTCAATACAGACCTTGGCGGGGGGGGGGGGAAGCTGTCCTAGTTAAGAAACAGTGTTGAAAGGAAAGCTAAAAACAAATAAAACAGGCATCACTGACTTGTTTATTTCTGAAACCAGCAAGAAACTTCAGAAGCAAACACAGAGCTCTGAAGTTTGAAGTGTGGTTTTTACATCTCTCCCTCTCTCCAAATCAAGGGCATAGTGCTATTTCTAGGGTAAAGCCCAGAACCAGAGCAGGTTTTTAGTCCCAACCACCTTTTTTCGGTGATATACTCGGGTAATCTTTCACACTGTTTTATGAGGGTTTGTTCTTTAGTTTCTGCACCTTCAAAAAGACCTAGGATAGTTTCTGTAGCCTCTTTCCTGGGGATACATGGAAGTTCATGCATAAACCTTCACATTTTCTACAGATGAAAAGCAAACAATGAGTTTGAGGTTCTTGATGCTAACACTTGTGTGACCGCATTCTTTGTCAACTGGATAATTCAATTTTGTACTGGAAATTACACAGGCAGTCCCCAAAGTAGGTTATGCATGTGTGTGCGGTGGGTTCGTTGGTTTTGGTGTCCCCCCACCTCTTCAAATATCATCCATTTATAGACATATTGAGGTATACAAATATCATTATTTTTATTAATTAAATTAATTTTATTAATTATTGATTACGGTATTTTTTAACGCAATCCAACTATAAGGAAGGCATGCAAATAAACCTTGTGGGACAAATATAATCTTTGGTTTAGTGTTTTAGGGTAGGTTTGGTTTTTTAAGTCCTCAATACAGCACAGGAAGATGAAAAGCACTAGTTGATTTTACTCTAATGAAGCCCAAGCTATTTTTAGAGGGAAAACCTCTTTTAAATCCTGAAGTGCTTGGCTGATTTTCACACTCTTTTATTAAGTTATTTATAAATAATAACGATACCCAGGAGAGCATCTTCCTTCATTGCCTGCAAGCTTTGAACCTCCCCAAATTCTCATTAAACTACTTCAATAACTTGTTCATACAGTCATATAATTACAGTCACATAATAAACAGTGAAGTTTCTCTTCTTCCAGAAGACACAAACCGTCTCCCTCATCGAGGATTATTTACGATTAAAATAAGGAAATCGGTAAATTGTGCTCAGTCTGGTGGTGTAGTTAAGTATATGATATGCCCGAGACTCGTATTCGACCTGGGACTGTTACAGGGGAAGCCAATCCAGCCACGTATGAAGTGGCCTTGTGACATTCTGCCACGACTCTTCAAGAGACAGAGGTTCTGCCAGTAGCCTTGGAAATAAAACCCATTCAGTTCCATGCAGATATAAGGCTAAAGAATCACTGATGCATAACTGCAATCGAGAAAACTCTGCAGTAGTAGGAAACAAAGCAGAAAGAGAAAACAATCCTATTTTGAAACAGGATTACAGTACAAGTGGTTATGCATCTTTAAGTAAGCTTTTGCAATACCAAAAATCCGCTTTTGTTCAAATCCTTCCCTTGAAAACCATTTTATTTGTGCTGCCACTCAGACAGAGCATATATCTCTACCCAAAAAGCCCGTGTCGTGGATATTCAAATGGTAAATCAGTAAGATAATTATCGTAGCCATTCGGCCTGGCTAGCTGAGGCACTAGCACACACTTTTAATGCAATAGTTTCCCAAACTTCCTTATTCCAGAAACAAAGAAAACAAGTCAATGGTACTTGAGAAAACTGTGAGACACCATTGCCAGAGATTTGCAATTAATGGCCAGCGGAGAAACATTTTAACCCAGATTCCTCAGTCTCTCCTTGCACTGTACCTTCCAGTTCAATAAACAAAGTGCTGCAGCCTTCGCTTACTACCGCACAGCAAGTCCGCAGCCAAATTACACCGTATTCAGTGCTTCTTGGCAAACGCTCCAAACCAAGGCCATACATAGCATGGACTGTCCTTTCATAGCAGATCTGCTTTGTTTTTTTCATAACTGTCATAAAGCAAGGAAAATTAATCATTACCAAGGGCTGCTTCAGTTAAAATCTGTATTAAAATTAAGAGAACCAAATGACGGGAACACCACATTCTGCTTTGACGCGAACAAAAAGTAAGTTTAATTTAGAAGCAAGTTTTGCAATTAAAAAAAACCACCTTATTGGGCCCGAGTAAAGCGGAGCTCAGCAGTTCTGAGGCTGCAGAGCAGGCAGCCAGCCGGCACCCAGGGAAGAGGCTCATCACACTCCTCCCTCCCTGCTGCTTCCCCAACTACCTTGGGAAGGAAAAAGGAATTGGTGAATTAGCTGTTTTTTGTACAGCCTCTTTCTTTCCAAGAGAAGATGAAGGAGATGCAGCGGTGAACCATGTATCAGCTGGAAAAGTAACTGCCCAGGCATCTGTGTCCCCCCCGGAATTGCAGGTAAGGGAGGGATGGAAGGGGAGACAACAGCAGTTCTCTGGTTTTAATCCAACACTGAAGGTCCACTGAAATTCACAGGAACCTGAGCAGCAACAGCACAGTGAATAGAGATCAAGGTGTGCAGAGCAGAGAACAGGGATAACAAAGAAAAGGAAATTAAATTAACATTGACAACTGGTACCTTTTTCCCCAAAAGACCACCACGCCTGTAAACAAAAACCCTGTAAGGTGTGTCCGCATCTCATTAAGGTGACTTCTCTGTGCAAATCAGTACCGAAGTGAAAATTTGTAAGCAACATCAGTATTTAGAGGAAAAACGGTCAGTAAGTCACTCCCTTTAGTAAGATCTGGACTGTACTATGAACAAAGTTTGAAAGCAGTTTCCTGGTGATTATTCTCTACTGAATGTGGCTGTTTCTGCCCAAACAACAACAGGAAATTTGAAATAGTTCTGCTGAAAAATGAAATGCAATAATAATAGTAATAAAAATATTCAGTACTCCAGAGTACTCCACATATATGAAGTACTGCACAAACACAAATTTATCCTAATCATCTCCATGAATCAGGTACGTGTTATTAATAGCACCATTACGCAATGGCTGCAGATTCCCGTTATTTCTTTTGCTCACTTCTCTTATTCCTCTTTTCCCTTTCACATGCAGAACTCATCTCTCCGATTTGTTTGCACTCCTTCTTTTCTCCTTCAAATTTCCTCACCCACCCGCTCTGGTACCCCTACCCTCTCTGTTCCCAGTGCCACACGCTTTAAGACACACAGGGGTGTTTTGTGTCCTTAGCAAGCCTGAACACTTTGAGCAGGTTCATCTCATCTACCTGCATCACTTAAACCTGAAACTCTTAAGCTGAATTTTATTTTTTTTTTACTGGATAAACTGATAACCTGCATAGCAACACTCACCAGAAACATGCAGTCATCTGACAACAATTAAAAACACTACTCATGATATCCGCACAGGCACCTGCTTCACCACCCGCCACTTCTTTTGGAGAAGGACCAATGTCTCATTTTCGAGTATTGGAGCTGAGTAATAAAGGAATACTCATACAGTGGCCCAGAACGCATCTACTACAGCAAATGCTGACGACCACTAAATGGTCTACTTTTCATCTAGTTTTACGAGGAATTTGTCATAGGTAATAAAATCTGTAGTTTCTATCTAAACCATGGAAGCCTTCATCAATTTTTTACACAAATTCATCAGTATCACCTGATATGATATCATCCACACACAATGCAAGTACTAGCACAAGGGAAATTTTCACTCGCATACACATGCAATATTGCACATTCAAGCAAACACATTAGTCCCTTCTTTGCTGACTTAGGCTATAACTCATCAATAACTGCAGAATTTCTCAGGGCAAACACTTAAGTTGACAGGATTCTTTCCTCTGAGCTAGCACTTTTCAGAGCAGTTTTTAAAATGCTAAGCCAGATCTATTCATCAAAATTGTTTTCTTTAGATGGAAAACAGTATAATAAGAAAAAGGATGACTTGTTTACCTCCCTGGCCAAAAGCATACAAACAGAAAAGATGAGACAAACACCTTTAGTGAATGGCACAGACCCGAGAAAACAAGCATTCAAAAATCAACTGCAAACATGACCGTGCGAGATTTGGTATCTGCTTAAGCATCTGACATGCCAAAAGATCTGAGGTATTAGGTAAAAATATTAATAGGGCATCAATATTCGACAAGACCTGTCTTCCAGCCTCATTTCAACTAACAGGTGTTAAAACCTTTATTAAAAAATTTAGGCATTATTGTTTTTCTTTCCAGAGGTAGGTAAAACTATCCTTGAATAATCAGTATAGAAATTAAGTAGGGAACTGAGTGACTTAGAAACTTTACGCCTCCTGTCCACAGTCCGTAAAATTTCTAGACAAATCTCTTTTCCCAATAAAACTCAGGATCAGATGATTTATTAAATGAATTGAACCAGCAGCGAAGCTTTCAGTCGACGAGATGAACACGATACGCTTTCTCTAACCCTCCCAGAACTGGGGTACATCAACATGGAGACCCTCATGCCCCCAGCCCGAGGGCTGCCCCGGCACCACTGTGATCCTAACGAGAAAGTGCACAACACCCCCGTGCCAGCAGCGCTGACACAGCAGCCAGCCCCACCCAGGGAAAGTGAATCCAAACGGATCCACAATCCTCCTGGCTTAATGGATAGCAGGTTTATCTATTACAGGCATAGCAAGGGTTTGCATAGCGCTTCAGCTGGTGCAATTCCCTTGTTGCTTAATATATGGTCGATCCTTTTATTCATCAAAATTTTGTACTCGCAGATTTTTTTTTTTTTTTAATTTCCCCTCCTTTTTTTACGATTACCTACATATGTAAAATTAACATGGACAGATTCTTCTTCATTCTTAGTTTTTCTAGAAGAGATGATGCTCAAAATGGGACAGAAAAATAAAAAGGCGGATTTAGGCAAAACGCAGGTCTCTCCAAAGTCCCTCCCAGAAAAGAGCTTTCTGGCTCTCCTCCCCTTACTCCCCAGTGAGATAGCACCACAAACAATACAGCCTGGGGCTGCCAGCATGCTTTTTAAAGAACATTCACAGAAAACACTGCCAAGAGTAAACTCAAGTTTCCGCTTCTCCTGCCTCACATGGTGGCGCATAAAGAAAAGAGGCTGACAGATGAGTCTGGTTCTCTGCAGTGGGGTGATAGCTCATTCTCCATTATCAGATCATGGAATAAATACGTAATAGGTTAAAGTACTTAATATCATAAATTAAGCAGGGTCAAGACCAAGTGAACGCTCCGGTATTTGATACAAATATATCATTCCTGTGGCATTATTTCATTACTCTGCAGCATATAATCATACACTTGCAAAGTTTATGTTCCCATCTCCATTCTTCAAGCTCTTTTCATAGGTTTCACAATTTCACTAAAAATACATTTGGATTTTTACTGTTGCGTCTTTGTGACAACGTATATATATATTTATCATGTAGTTCTATCAATTAGTCTAGCACCACTATTTACTGCACTGCAAATATTCATCATCAAGACTCACACAAAGCTTCTCAGCTTATCCTAGGAGTATGTTTGGTCTAATCTGCCAGCTCCTGGTGATTTTTTGGGACCTTTTGCTAGCTTTTACAGCTTTTTGGCATTAATAGCTCATTAACTGCTTTCTCTGAAGACAAGTATGTTGCAACTCTCTAATAATTTCCTCTGCCAGTATCTATTTCTGAGCTTACTAATACTCAATTCAAGAGTTTTGAACATCTTGCAAGCTTTGATTTGTCGCCAAGGTTGCCTTCTGCTTCTACACCAGATTTCTTCATACACCTTACAGTTATCTCCACCTTGCAGAAGTATTCCGTGATTAGTTTTCACCCTGTTTTCCTAAAGATCCACAAATTACACTTATTTCTTGGTTGGTTTTTTTCCTCAGCGTTGTGGGTTTTGGTTGTTTAGTCTTGACATTTCCAAATAATCAACTAGAAGAAGGTTCAGCTGTTTCTGAAACTGACTAATTTAATTCTATTTTTCATGCATTTTCATCCTAAAAACATACCTGAGAGTTTCATATGTTTAACAAGATCAAGGTAATTGACGCCTCAGTGAATGCTAGGCTCAAGTTCTGAAGAGATCTACAGGATAACGTTTACAAAATGTTTTAAGTTTTTCTCTCTGGTTTCAAATTTTCCAAAATAGTGGACTCAGAGGAATGTCAGTTTCTTGTAAGTGTATCTTACAACTCCAGAAATATTTTATTTGTAGCTTTCTTTAACAAAATGCCAAATGTGTAAAAGTATTCACTACCCCTCCGTTAAAAAAACCCAAAGCAAAGCCAAAAAAACCCCCAAACACAACACCTAGAAAGACTCAGGTTTACTCAGATTAACTGACATTGACTCTTCAAAGTACCACATTTCAGCTACCATTTACCCCCAAAATATTAGGACTGTTTTTTTTTCCCTGGAATCTTTACATTTACTGATCATACATGTTTAACAATAAATTCAACCGATAAAAAAAAAAAACCTAATTCAAGTTTTAAATTAATTTCTAAGTATTAAAGATATTAAAGAAAATTGAGGATACAGCGGTGGTAAGCCGCAATCGAAAAATTTGGGTTTAATTTCCTGTAAGAGCTTTTTGTGCAGTTCTGGCTAGAAGTTTGTTATCTTAAGAAAGCACATCTGAGAAAGCCACAGGTAATTATTTATTTATTTATTTATTTTAAATGAAAGCCTGCCCTCTGGTGTAGGACTGGAGTTTAACACGACAACAATCAAGAACACAGAGGCATGAAGATCAGTGCTACTTCTTGACTATCTAGAAAACATGAACCTTCCAGAGCTCTTCCTCTGGAGCATGATGCTTTTGCTGAACAGGGAACACACAGAGCAGCTACTCATAACCTAACGGCCCCCCAACAAGAACAAAAAGAAAGTGCTTCCTATTTTGCTTGTTATCTTGGCCAATAAGTTACAGTCAATTTGGAAATATTTAAGTGCACTGGTGATTTTGGAATTAGTGTCTTCCATCACTTTTTGTACATTTTCAGTAGAGACAAAGGGAAAAAACGCTCTTTGCCTGACTCTGACAAATAAAGCAGAAGAAAGGGAAGAAAAGCTAAGTCCCTGGGACTTTCTGTTTTGTTTTCTCACCCTTATCCCAGTTACAATACTGTAAAGGCATTTACTTTCTTAAGAGAGGAGGCCAAGCATGAACTCTGAGTCACAAGTGACTTGCGAAAGCTCACTGAAGACAATATATAAACGTCACTTAGTGCTGACAAGATCCTAAAGTCAAAATAACTGAAAACTACCGTGACTGCTACCTACCACATGCGTTTCACAGTCAGCATGAGCAATAAATGTTTATCCAGCTGCATAAGTAGCAGCGCTATCACAGAATACACCATGCAAGACATTCATTGTGGACAATATCTATAAAAAGACAAAGCTTTCACCCGTACTTGAAATTAAGAATGTTCCATTCCCCAGAGAAGTTACACACCTCCAACACAAGGAAAAAACAAATAACACCTACTTTCGAAGGTGCTCATGTTCCTTCAGGAATAGTTCTGTTCTTCTGTTATTCACTCCAGACCCACTTTTATATGATCTAAAGTGTTAAAAGTAATAAGAGTTAAAAACCATTTTTTTCCAGAGGCTTTTCATTATTAGACAATATTAACTGATTTGCATACCTATCACGCTTTGTTATTCTGAGGTGACCAGACAGAAGAGTTCCAGACATTAACAATGTGATTTGGCACAGCATAATAGTTTTTACTTTAAAACATGAATTCCTTTTCAGTTAAGAAAAAACAAACCAAACCAGAATCTTAACACAACCTTAATAAAAGTCATCAATTCAAATAACTTCTTTGGCTTTGTTCAGAGCACAGATGAATAAGCTATGCCAAGTATTCTCCTACAGGAGAGCTGCCTTCTCCCTCCAAGGACAGTCCCATGCCACTGCTGTAACACACAATATGACTTACTCGATATCTTTTCGTACTGATCCCAACAGATTCTCCCTTTCTCGTATTGCCAAGAAGTTCGCTTTGGTTTTGTGGAATTCGTGCGTATAATCCTGTAATGAAACAGTTACTCCAAAATGTGGATCGTGAGATCAATTTAACAAAACAATATACTCAAGTAAGATCCAACCATCTTTTAAAGTGTTAACTGTTCTTTAATACAAAGTGCAAGACCAACTCACTAATGAAACACCAAAAAAACCTGGAAGCTCATGCAAAATATTTTTAAAATTCACTGCTCTTGCAGTATTTGCTAACTTTTTGTAGCTAGAGCTAAGACTATGGAGAGAAATCCACTGTAACTCCTTGGCCCAATTTCATATATCTTCACCTTTCTGATGAATTACCATTTTATGTTGGAATCTCCCATTACTGGTTGAATAAGAAGCCCAGTAAAATCTACTTATTTGGTGTGGTGAAGATGTTCTTTGGTTTATTTTGTTAAGTTACACCAGATGAAAAAAGAAGTCTTTTCAGAACAGTGAAGATAACTTTTTTCTTTTTTTTTTTTTTAAACGTTCAAGTTGCAATTTTACATTTGAAAACATTTCAGGCAGCTAATACTTCTTGAAAATCAATTTAACCGGCAATTGGCGTCCACCAAACCCATTGTTAACATTTGAAAGAATTTTTCACATAAATGCTATGGCTTTTACGAAACAGTATGCTTTTTACATTCTGTATTGCATATTTAAAAAAAAAAATAAACCAAACTGTATAAGACCAGACAATAAATAATAAACCCTGCATTTTTAATATTAATATGCCTTGAAAACATCACCAGTTTGAAACATCGTTGATTTATAACACTAATTACTGGCTTTAGCCATCACATTTCCTTCAAGTCCCTTTAGATAGTTTTACAATCGTATTTTCTTGTCTTAAATGTGATATTCCCCCTTACATTGCTATGTAACAGAACACACAGACAAGATAATTCATTACAGTGCCCTTCTCCTTTTGCTACATAAAAGACACCTACATAAGATGGCATGTTTTACTGTTCTTAGCTAGGTGCTAGTCACCAACACGACATAAAAAACCGCCATTTTTTCAACCCAGAGTTCACTAATTGTAACGCCTGGAGAGAAGTGAGATGAGATAGGCAGCACCTAAATCTTCTGGCAAGACGTTCAAGCATGCTGTGATATCAGCACTACTAATAATTATTCCAAACAAAGCAAAAAAAAAAAAAAAGCAAGAAGGACACACATTTGTTACCTGCAATATGTCTCTATGACGCTGTAACGTATGCATCAGTGCAGCATTCAGGGATGGGACTCCTGCGCTATTTGTGTATTCTGCCATTTTGTCATTTATTCCAGTAAGCTACAGGAAGGAAAAAAAAAACAAACCCAACCCCAAAACATGAAATGGCTTATATTGCTAAGAAAGTTACAATGCATAAGTTGAAGGAGCTAGTTGTAACGACACATACCTTCAGAAACACTTTTTATCACTCACACTAGTATTTCCTAACATGCATCACAGAAACCTGTTCTGCAATATTTCCTAGATGCTACTGAAACAGAACCACAGTAAGTTGAGTTACCTTTCCCAGAAGCTGTTCAATCTCCACAGCCATGGTCTCAAACATTCTGTCCTGGCTTGAGCCATTTAAGAGAGGAGTTGTATCAGAGCTAAGGAAAAAGAGGAGGAGCAGTTACTGAAAAGTAACTTCACCTTTTCACGAATGCAAGAAATAAGGAAACACTAGCGTTAGGTGTTGGCAAGCTCCACTACCCAGGTTTCCTAGAAAGATGAATTAAACTCAGAAAAAACTACATTTTTTTATCATACATGCCATTAACTTTTATCTGAACTAATGACATAGTATCACTTGGGGAAAATATGGAAGATATGCCTGACACCAAACACTACCAGCACATGTCTAGCACCAATGTCCTTCTCTGCTCAACTTTTAAGCTTGCTTTATTTATTTATTGGCAGGAGGGAACACTGCACTATTAGCATGTTACACCAGCTACATAATTACACCTCAGTAACACAGTGCTAGGACAACCCACTGACCTATTAAGCAGTCAGGGTACTACACAGCAATACAAACCACACAATTAATCACAATCACAGTTTTATACACTACACCTTCCCTATGCTTTTTAAGGTAAACTAAAACCACAATGAGAAGTCATATCTAAGCGACAGAATACAAGCACAACACTTCCTATGCCAACTTGTAGAAACTGCTTTCTTTTACCTTTCAGAAACTGCTCTTTGCTTTGGTAAGCTACCATAACTAGAGTAAGAGAAGTTAGTTTTACACAGGACAGCAAAAATAACTAAAAAAATTAGATTACATGGCAAGTAACAGCACAGAGCTAGAAATGAGAGAGACTAGGACTCTGATTCAAGAGAAACATGACCATTCTTGAGGCTCTCTCAAGCCTCCAGGATCAGACATTCATGGAAATGTTCAAAATCGGTTCAATCATCAAAGAAAAATACCAACACGCATACATACAGTAGTCACATTCACAACGCGTTTACATGATACGTAGTGTTGGGGCCCACAGTTAATAAGCAAAGAATGACAGTTTATAAAGGTTGTACACAGTGACAGAGACGCTGATAATTAGTGCTGTGGAACTGTAGGGAAGACCTCAACTCTGGCCCATAAGCTAGAAAGACTTGAAAAGTTTTATCATACAAATTCTTCAGTCAAACATGAATCTGCATAAAGCAAACAGAAACTATTCATATACATACACATGTATACGTATGCATCTGGTTCATATATAAAACCATATATATAGCTCTCATTATTATTACTCGTTTTAGGAGAAAGCCAGAAAGAAACAAACAGCTACCCCTCCTGAAGGGAGGGCTGGTCCTCTGTGCAACCTTGGACCACCCACAGCTGCTCAGCACTCCAGCTCCCTTATCATTAACACAGGGATTACAAATACCACACCACCTGAGATGCGTAAGGCTAAATTCCCCTAATACTGAAGTCCCTGAAAACCTCCAGCTAGCTTAACACAAGAAAAACTGGAAAATAAGGCAACGTAGTGAGCATTAAAAAGTCGTATCGTTAGTTCACACGCTAACGCCACGGTCACAGTCTGAAGTTTAAATTCAGCTTCCCGGAGTGACATGTAAGCTCTCACGATGCACTGCTGCAGCCCACACACCTTTCTGACTCACACGCCAGTATCGCTCAATACTGCATCAAGACCAACGCCAGCATCACAGCATAAAGAAGTGCTGAAATCAGCTGCTTAAGAAGCTAAGCATAAAAGCCACAGGTGGGACTAGCATTCAGCAAATTATAAAAATGAACCAAGTACCACAAGCAGCATTTAAAACATAAAGAAATGGGCTAGTACCTATACCTGTCGCGCCTTCCGTCTCGGGTGCTGCTGTAGCTGGTGCAGAGTTTGCTGAAGGAGACCAGCTTCAGGTCCAGCTCGTTCTCCAGCTGCCTCGCCTGCTTCCTGAGATCTGCACAGGGCGGCCGAGAGTGGCGGAAGAGTCACAAACCCACACGGTGACACCACGAATTTTGGGGGGGAGTGAGGTGGGAACGCGTTTTCACCAGGTGCTTTCAAGCAGAGCTGGCGCAGACCCCTCAGAGCCTCAGAGAGGGGAACCCCACAGAGAAAGGGGGACCAACAAAGGGGGGGCCCTCGCAGATGGGGGACCTCCCCACGCTGGAAGAGGAGGGTTCCCAGCTGGACACCCACAGAACCTGTCTCCCACGACTGGGAGCGTTCGGCGCAGGGTGTTACCCCCCCTCGCCGCGGCCTCCGGGGCCTCCCCGCCGGGCACCGACGCCTCATGGCTGAGGAGCCGACGGGGCCACCGCAGCCTCTGGGCTCGGGCGGCGCCAGCCCCCCTCCCAACCCCGGAGGCGGGCAGAGGGAACCGGCGGCGGTTCCACCGTGCCTGGGCCGAGCTGTGCCCCGGGAGGTCTCCGCGGACCCGCCGGCGCCCCGTCCCCGCCGCCCTCAGGCCCCACTCGCCTTCCCAGTAGTTGCTGCTCCCCGCCGCCATCTTTGTTATCCAACGTCAGCCGCGGCCCGGCGAGACCGCGACGCCGACAAGGACGGGCCAGAGCGCCTTCCCGGAGGCGCGGCGCCCGACGGGACGGGCGGACCTCCCGCCGCAGCGCCCCCTAGCGGCTGGGCGGCGTCTCGCCCCCGCTCTCCCTGCGCAGCGCCGAGCACCGGGCGGGGGGCGCTGGCCCCGGTCACCCTTCCAGCCCCGGGTCCCCCCAGCCCGTTGTAGGAAGAACGAGACAACCCAGGTGGACATCAAAATAGTTTTATACAGATTATTGGATCTCAGTATACAGGTAAAAAACAGAGGGCCCGGCTGAGGGCAGAGCCAGGCCTCGCCTCACGCCGCCCCGTCCCGCTTCCAGGAAAAGGCAATTCAAGTCCCTTTTAAAAATGTACATTTGAAGGCACAGTGCACGGACCGACACGCTCCAGGGACAGGCGCCCGCGGGGGACCGGCTCCTCGCCAGAAGCAGCACAGGCGCTCTCACAGATGGACGGACGGACGGAGGGACAGCCCGAGGGTGAGGGGAGGCCGCTCCTGCCTTCCCAAAACTGGCGACAGGCCCCGCGCTCACTCGCGGCGGCTGCGATGGTGGATGGGGAGGCAGACACGCGGCCTGGTCCTGCTGCGTGAAGTCTCACACGTTTGCAAAACATCTCCCATCCACTCGACGTGCACCTAACTCCACGCTAATTGCAAAACGCACTCTCAGAGACCTATTGCTAGTGGGATAAAGCAAGGCCAGCCCAGCCCGTTACCTGCTGCCAGGGCAAACAAAGCCCACAGAGAGCCCGATCAACTTTAATAGAAAACCCCAGCTGCGGCTCTTGTTAAAGCCCTCAGAAGCAGAAAAAGTTCAGAGAGGAGGCAGGGTTAACGCCGTTGCGTGCTGGTGTGCTGGAGCCCATTGCACATGGAAAACACCACCCTGTGCTCAGCCCGATGAGCTGGGAGCACGCACAGGGATGCTGAGGGCTCCCGCTGAACAAGAGCAGCTCTTTCAACACCACAGCGATGCAGGACAGGAGCAGAGAACGCTCACCCTCAGCTCCCTGTTCCCAGCACACCTCCCCAGCCAGATCTTATCATGTGTTTCTTGTAATATAGTTCCCCGTGGAAGAGGGAAGAAGGTATAGTGGTGTCCCAGGGTTATCTTTGTCCCTCGAGATAGCTGCACAAAATCAGCTGAGACAATGAGCATGGCAGCGGCGTGGTTCTGGAATGGCATCTGCTGCAGGCAGAGGTGGGGAACAGCCCTGCCCCAAGCAACACGGCCCAACAGCCTCCCATGTGGAACCCCCTGTGCTGTTCCCCCAGAGAAAACCACGTCAGAGCCCTGCAGCACAGACCCCGTCATACATTTGGGTGCAAACACCCCGCCATGGACACCACAGGCAGGTTTCACTAGTGGACAGCCCCAGGCTGCTGGAGAACAGATCAGCTCAGGGCACACTTGATGCCTAAGACGTTGCTGCACACCGGAGCTTGGGGCAGTGGGGCAAGAATTAAAAAAGAAAATGAGCAGCAAGAAAATAAGTGCCTATTCTAACCCCAGCCTCCTGTCCAGAAAGCACAGGGACATCAGAGATGCATAAAGGCTTTGGAAATCAAACATTTCAGTCATTCTTCCCTTCTGGGCATCCTTTCTATTCCCCACAAATGCAATGTGGCTCCTCTTTCCAGCTTCCTGCCAAGTGCTACAAAACAGAATTTGGCTGCTTTTCGCCTTCTCCTTCAGCACGGCTGTTCAGCCCTTCCTCACGCCTTGCACCCCGGCCCCCGCAGCAGCAGACACAACTGCAGACACACAAGCAGGTGGAGCTCTTGCTACATACTTCAGGGACACTGTGGTAGCAGAGCAGAGCCAAGTTAGCAGGCTAATTTGATGCCTACCATCACCAGAGCTTGATGACAGGGTGTTTCCAAAGTGCTCTGATCACTAAATGGTATTAGGCGGACAACGGCAAATGGTGCGGCTTTTCTTCAAAATTTAAGACTCAAGTTGGGCCATGGATACTCCCATGACCTCTGCCTGCTGCTCCAATAATGCTCAAATACAAAGCAGTGGTCAGATTTCACCGTTTCCTCCTGAATAGTGGTGGACTTGAGCAAAACTGATCAGTGGAGTCAGTAACTGATTGCTTTTCTACAGTATCCACCACAACCAGTTTATCCATTTGCTGAGAACAACCTTCTGTTGCTCTTCCAGACACCATGCTGTTGTAACGCTAACATGAGACCCCAAAGGTCAAGTCTACTACACAAACAAGAAGCAACTGGGGGTGATGGGGAAAAAGTGTCTTTCTTCCCCAGAAGTCAGGACAGCAGTACTGCAGAGCTGGCAAGCAACTGAACTTTGTCAGAGTTCACTGAGGCTCCGACATTTGCTCCTTTCTCCAGCTCACATCAAGAATGGATGTCATCTCCCCCAGCTTTCAGCATGCCAAGTCACTGCCTGGAACTAGAACACACTAGAGGTGCTCCACAACCACTGCAGATCATAGCAGGCCACAGCATCTCACGGTGGGGAAAAGCTCCAAGGGAGCTGCTGAGAACCAAATACAGTCTTTTTCCAAGGGCTGCTCTGCAGAATGTGGAGTCAAGTGAAGGATCTGCCTTCCCCCAAGTACAGAGTGGAAAATGTGAAATCAAAACAGGTAGAGAAACTGCTTTGGAGTGTTTTAACTACGACCCCATGCAGGTCTTGGGGCACTTCCCCACCATCTGCTCACTGTGCTGAGATGCTGGGGAAGTGCTAGGAACTCTGCTGGCCACCCTGTTAAATTGCCTTTCAAACAACATCATGTGAACCTCCAGATCTTGACCCAAAAATGAAACAAACCGTGTCTTTAGCTCAAACACAGCCTCCAACACCCACTGATTTGCACACACATAGGAACAAACAGTAGAGGGAAGTTGGGACCTGCCACCCACACCTCTGGAGGACACATCCTGCAAGCTAATGTTTCAAAACTGAACCACAGGGATCGCCCCCCACCACCAGGTCTGGTCCATGGGAACCTCCTTTCCTGCCCGGGAGGTGTCAGTGTTTGCTGGAGTACAATGTTTCTTCTTCAGTGTCTGTTTCATCCTGGAATTCATGGCTCAGGAGAGACTTCTTTGAGCCGGTGGACATCATGCGGATTTCGTCCTCGTAATCGTCGTGGTGCTGCCGGAGGCGGTGGAAGCCATCCTTGTGTCTGTTGGACTTGATAGAGCAGACACACCAGATGATACAGGCGGTGAGGACCAGAGCAGACATACTTGCACCTGCCAGACAGAAGACATTAAAATTAATGCCATGTTCCACCACTCCAGAAGCTCCTAGGCTTGCCACCCTCTCTCTTCCCTTCTACAGTCACAACCACTTTCCTCACTTCACTGGGACCCTGCTCCTTCCTCCCAGGCCACAGAAGACATGCCATGCAGGAGAGGTGCTCCCAGAGCAGCGCTGCACTAGCCTTACTTTCTGTGTTTGCAATCTAGGATAGCACCACTGAGCTGCTCCGCAGACCACTGGGTATAAACTCTAGCCTCCCCAACAGCTGCCACCTTGACCAAAAAAAAATAAAAATCTCTCTTATTGCTTACCTGGTGCCACATGACTCAAAGAAACCCTGGGGAAAAAGCAAGATCTCCTAGCTCCCAGCTCTACGCACGAACAGGTTCTCCCCATTCCAGGCATCTCAAAGTCCATTCTGGACCCTTCAGCCCCCTGCAACACTCTCTACTCCCTCCCTCCCATCTGCCAGCCCAACATCACCAGATGCAAGGGTTGTTGGACCAGTTTGCAAGGACAAGCACGTATTCAGAAGGGAAAGCAGGAGACGGCTTAAGTCTGCAGGCTGCTTTTCCAGTTCAGTGAAGAGAAGGGTCATTGTCAGCACAAACCAGTACAGAAAGCAAAGCTCAAAGCTTTGATCGAAAGTGTCACTTTACCTGCAACAGTTACAACCAGCTCCCTTGGCAGACCAAATATCCTGTTTTCAGTGTCAAATACAATGAACACAGAGCTGGGTGCATCGTGACGTACAAAGACCTGCAGGAAGATATGAGAGCTCAGACTGTCTCAAAGCTTGCACCTCCGTCAGGTGTCCAGCCACAAGAGGTACTTGCTGAACAAGGAAGGACCGGGTGGATGCCAAAGACGAGTGCAATGGAAAGAAAAGCTACTGCCCAAAACAAGCCTGCTGGGAAATTCTTCTCCATCCATTGTAGCAAGGCAGAAAACAGCTACCCTGGGCACATAATCAGCAGCTAAACACAGCCAACGAGGCAGAACCCAAATAGGGGATGTCTTTATAGGAGCCGGGGCAGGAAGATCTCCGACACAGACATTCACATACCTTGACGTGTTTCTGCTGGTACCCATCGGCTATCGCATTGATGTTATGCAAACCTGGAGCCAACAGTACATGGAAATAGCCACCTTCTTTAGTATACACCCTCAAACCTTCATTAAGAACAATGGTAGCTTTAGAAATTGCCTTGCCGCTCTTGTCTTGGACAAACCCATGGACTCCCTTATGAACCTGAAATAAAGCATTTCAAACACTTCACATTCAGATCCAAGCGTATGGCACATTTGTAACTAAAATAGGATCTAATCCTCCCCTCAAAATACAGCCCGGTCTCCATCCCTGAGCCTCATAATAAATAAAGCGCACAATTCTGCAAGGGCTGCTCAGCCCACCATGAGGCAGAACAGCACAGATGTTTAACTCTCATGTCAACACATTTCCTGGTCACTTGCTGCCTCTGTTCAACCCATTCCTCACGCAATCTAAATTGTGACCATCTGTAATCACATAGCAGCCATAAAAACACAAAGACTCTCTCTTCCCCTCCCTTCACTCCTTGACAGAATTTCCTCCCGCAGACGGGGGCTCACCTCCACCAGCATGCTAAGGAGAGATTTCTTGTGGTCTGCCCACAGGCTGGGGAGTTGTCCTGCGCTCGGGAAGTAACAGCAGCCGGTATAAACAGTGATCTCCGGGCAATGACCAAATGTAACGCTGAAATCCTGCAAAAACCAAAGCCACAGTTACAACAGAAGAGGTGGTATTCAAGAAGTGGAGCTGGAGATGGGCAAGTTTTACCCAGACATCAGAACAAATATGCTTTTGAATGCTTGTTCAGCAGAGATGGAAAGCCTTGTGCCATATGACGTACCTTCATACTTCCCAAGTGACTGTGCCATTCGGAGCCACGGATCACACCACCAGGAATATTCTCATCTGTGAGAGCAAGATCACAGCTGTCAGGCAGATCTGCTCCAACGAGACTCTCGCACAGGCTGATGGGGGAGTTAAAGGCTTCAGCCAAACTTACCTGACTTATTTGGACAGCCTGGCTGGCCCAAATGCATCAGCGGATGGTTGTTTGCATACAGAGATGCCAAATGCTTCAGTGTTTCTTTGTTCTCCACTACAAAGAGAAAAGTGAGACTTTGAGAGTGCAACTCCAATTCACTAAGGAGGTGGGATAGATTCCCATCCTAACCCCGTGATCCTCTATTAAACAGTGACACGCTTTGTTTCAGGGGCATTCCAGATTTCCTCTAACACTGAGGGATGGTATGAAAAGCAGACTTAATACCGGCTTTGGCAGAGGAAAAGTTGAAATACAGTTATAAGAACAGAAATGGTGAACGTTTTCACCCCTAGCTGGCTCCTGTGAGGTTTTATAGCTTTACTTCACAGACCGTCAACTCCAGATACGAAGGGCTGAACACAAACGGAGGCCACAGAGCATCAGCAGCACAAGAAGCTCTTACACCACGCGGCCACGGGAACTTCTGCAAAGACAGCCCAAGGGTAGGTGCATGCAAGGCCCTGGAGGAGTTAGTCATACCTGTCTGTGCTGGCCTGTCGTATGGGTAAGTGACAAGCAGAGATCCTCCATCCAGAGCAACAGAGAGGCTGAAATCCTGCTTCAATATCAAGTTCTCTATGATGGCTTTGGTCTCAGGCTCTCGTGTCCCTGAGTACCGGGAGTAATTGCCTGTAAATCAGAACAACAAATAGAAACGGGAATTGACAACAGTTTCCTTGCTATTTGAGAGGCCAGCAGAAGTACTTTCTTCGTTGATGTCTAAAATTCAGTCTGCTGCATGTATGAAAAGGTATTTGTTGGATCTCAGCAGATGCACCTGACTGATCAATTCAAGCACCTAGTCCACACTACCCACGGCGGGAATTCATCTGCAAAGCTAAAACAAACGTGGCACACCACTATTTCCCCAAGCTATTTACTTTAGTCATGCACAGGGTATTTCGTATGTTTGCTCTCCTCAATGTCACTGAACTGGCATTTGGGATGATCCCAGCCAAACCTTGCCAGGGAGAACACCTCGTCCCCAGGAAGGGTGGGCATAGCACTGATACACTGCTATGGATACAGCAGGCACTTACACGGAAACCAGAAAAGCATGAAAAAAGGAGACTGCTTCCAGGGAGCATGAACAGAGGTTATTTTTCAGAAATGGGGGTTTGAAAGAAATCAATTAACAGGAAAAAGACATAAGGTGTTGCCCGACCTCTGGACTATTCCTAATCCTGGGAAATAAGGGACTCCAAATTACCATCTTCGGGGGATCCAAGCTTTAGAAGCTTCCCAGCAGCTGTGCTGCCTGGGCTCCATGGCAGGAGTGCTGCTCTCTTTACAGGTAGACCCTGTAACCCGATGACTACACCCAACCCTAGTGCAGCTAGCAGGAGACTTCTACAGCTGCCTGCATTTCTACAGGGACACTACACATCACTTTGCTTTAGTTTGCTTTACTTGTGAAGTCTGTGTCCAGATCTCTGCCATGAGCATTAGTCTGGCCTATCTTCGACGTGCAACCTTTCTCCTGCGCTATCTCACGTCCGTCTGGATTCAGGGAAGGCACAATCACAATCCGCGTTCGGTCAATCAGCTGAACAAAAGGAGGAGAAACAGTACATAAAATGCAATGAATAAGGTTAATTCTCAGTAAATCTCATTTGCCTGAATCTCATCCTAGGAACTGCTGCTTATAATGATATCAGCAGTCGGAGGTTCCCACTGTCCCCATGGATTTCACACCACCTCCCCATTACATGTGGGATCTCTGCAACCCACAAGCCACTGTTAAAAAGACAAGTGTCTCCCAGTGAGCACTGTCCTCTCGGGATACAACTGGAGGGCTCCAAGATGGCTTCTCACCTTCGTAACAGCAGCGTTCTTCTTGTAGTTCATGCAAAGAAATTCTGCCAGTGCCAGGAGCAGCTCCGTACCAACGGGAGCGTTTCCATGAATACCAGCAACAAAGCGGATCTTTGGCTCCTCAGGCTCAGACTGGTTGGGCTTGTTGGAGATTTCGAGGGACCAAATCTGACGGAACTCAACGCTCTGACCCAAACTGCCAAGAGATAAGAAACCAGAGCATCAGCTCCGGAACAGAGCCACACCTCTACCCTGGCCTTACGGAGAAATCCCGGTGTGGAAAGGAGCTGCTGCCAACCTCCACAAGGATGACGCAAAGAGAAGTGACACACAAAACACCACCACATCATGAGAGATTTGCAGCAGCACTGAACCAAAGTCACTATGAACAGGAATTAAAAAACAAGCATCTGTGTAAGGATGTATCCAGGTCCAGATGTATGGGATGCCCACTGCTCCATGTATCCCTATATAACCTAGAACATCACCATAAATGTGGAACTGCCAAATGCCGCTGTGCTACCAATGTTGTGGGTTGGGTTTTGTATTGTTGGGTTGTTTTTTTTCCTTCAGAGTGGGATACATCTGGACATCAAACTAATTTATAAAGCACCCGGTTTAAAAGGACAAAAGCAGGCCTATTTCCAGCACTGCAGAAGTTGTTGCTACAAGTCAAGCCATTAAGCTAGCAAAGCGAACGCAAGCAAAGCAGGGAACACAATCGGGGCTGATGCAACTGGACGGACAATAGAGGCTACAGATCAGAAAAGCAGCCTTGGCACCAGTGGGGACAGCGCATGAGCACGTTGTGCCTGGTAACAACAAGCAAACGAGGCCCTGGGACAAAGAGATTTGTGCTTTCTAAAGCTGACAGAGGGCAAGCGCTACAGGTCACAAAGGAAAGCAGAATACCGCAGCAGCTGGTCTCCCGCAGGAGGGCAGAGACCTTGGCTCAGGGCAAGTTAACTCAAACATGTCTCGCACTATTCAATTAAAACCTGAAGGCAGACAATCAAAAAAGGCCATTTGAGACTTCTAAGTCAAATTTGATGACTTTTGCTGGGGACTCTTTAGCAGGGTAGATGTCAGAAAGGATTTGGAAAAGGGAGAAAAATAGAGACCGTGGAACAGAAATACTTGCAGAAACCTGGGATATCAATGCTGGGAGTATCGCCAGTCCCTGGGAACTGAGAGCACCCCACATTTAAGTCAGTAAAATGACGTCTCAGGAAAAAGCACACAGATGCACCTGTGAGTCCCTGCAGCCAGTGCTCTGCCACCGTGCCCTTACACGTGGGGCTCCCTTGAACTCAGGCACCACAGGGAAGGGCAGGGACGAGCCCCCTATCTCTGCACTGCATTCTTGGCACAGCATTTCACTATTCCCTACCACAAGCTGCTGCTCAGGGAGGAGCTGAGCACCGCTGCTTTGAGTTTTCACCTGGTGAGATTTGTGATGTGCGGGTAGTTGAGGTAGAGCCCTCGGAGGAACTCAGAGAGGTCCTTGTAAGGGCGGTATCGGTAAGGAGAGACATCCCCCGAGGAGGTAAGCAGGAGGCGCTCCAGGCCATTCTCAGCAGACAGATCTTTAATCAGGGTCTCAAACTCCTTCTCGTTGGGGTCACTGGTGTCTGGGGTGTTCAGGACCGGCACCTTCCCCTCCTCCACTTTGATGTCTGTCCGTGAAAGAGTGAAGTTGACCTGCACGCCACCTTTGCTGCCAACTTCCACCGTCTTAGTGACTGGATCATACCTGCCCAGGGAAAAGAAGGCACAAAGAAACGTCAGGGGTTCAAGGCCACACACAACAAGCCACCCTCCCTCCTGACTAGACACTGACATGGGACTGCTACAGCTCCCCAGTCAAGAGCGAGAAGCACAACAATAAAAGCAACAACACTTCTAAAGGGACATGGGAATGGCAGGAGGACAGGGAGCAGCTCAAGGCCCCACATGGCACCGAGCTGCTTTTGGCTCAGGTGTTGCAGCGTTACGTGGCAGACTGGCAGGACAACAAGTCAGGCTGCTTTAACCCAAAGGTTTTGGCAGTGGTTGAAGTGACGAAATAATTTCTGCGGGCAGCTGGCTGCAAGACAATTTCCCCTAGAGACACTAAGTTATCAACTCCTTCCCCACACCACCTCCAAACAAGGGGAGATCTGGAATGTACACGGGTGCCAGGTGAGCAGTCTTTGACATGAGGGTAGCATCACGTTGCTAACTCTGCCCAAGCCAGAGGGCAGGAGAAACACCTATGCCTACATCTGCTGCAGACAGAGGCGATGGGACTACTCTGCACTGGGAAGTCAGCCATGCAGCTGTTTGTTCCTTGTGCCATGGCTCACTCACCCTCGGGCAGACGCTGTGATTTTGTACGTCCCCTGGACCAGAAGGCGCCAGTAGTCTCCATCCTTGTAAGTGGTCACCGGGTGGTTGATATCGGCAACGCTGATGGTGGCGTTGAGAATGCCTCTTCCATCCATGGCATCCAGCACAAATCCCCAGACGCCGCGGTGAACCTGCGCACAGACCCAAAGCCCTGCTGAGTGCCAGCCCTTGCTCTGCCTCCCACCCCACACATCACCGTGGGAGCACCGACGCCCAGATCCCACCAGCTCCCAGCCCAGGAAGTTCAGCATTCCCAGGGGAGTAACATGTTCCAAAAGGGTTTTGGTTAGACTCGCCAGCAGCTGGCTTGGACGAAGTTCACCTGATGAGTACAATGAGCAATTGTTTGGCTCAGGGTGCCACCAGAGCACTCTCTGCTCCACACCTTTGTTTGCACGTCCCAGGTGCACAGCGCTACCACCAGCCCCGACGCAGATCGGAACAGCACATAAAGGCCACTCCAGCCCAGGGAAAACCAAGGTACTGGTAAAGAAAAAGCCCATATTTGCACACATCTGCATCACCTGGCTGCTGGTTCCATACAGATTTTTGGTATGTTGAGAAGGAGGGGAGAGGAGGAGTCAAGCCATGTTCTGATGGGGATGATTTCTGCGGAGCAGGTGCCCAGTCTGGCCAGGAAGCAGCACTCGCTTCAGCCCGCAGATCACCCTGTTCATTCTGGCACATCTAACGCAAACCCCAGGGGCAGCTCACACAATCGCTTGGGGTCGAAGCGTCTCACCTGTTTCATGAACTGGAGGAGCGACCGGCGGTTCTGCTCCCAGTACTTGGGCAGCTCCTCAGCTTTTGGGTATTTCACACAGCCCAACTCAATGGTCACTTCAAAGCAGTTCGTATGCAAGTAATTCCAGTCTTGCATCCCACCTACAACAGGAATGTAAAAGAAGTTTTGATAAGGTCTGCTGAAGGCAATTGTACCACAGCTCAAAATAAAAAAATTTTTAAAAATCAGATAGTAGAGAAGACGAAGTACAAACTACAGCATGCATTTTATAGCCAAAGAGAGAAGGCTTTTACACAGGGCAAGATTCAAGCTTCAAAGGGATGCCAAAACAGCAGACAAATAACCATCCTTCTTGTAAATACCTTTCATGCTAATATACTGCTGTAAAATTTTATTAAACCGTTTTGCTAACAGCCAGAAAAACTACACTATAAATTCCTTCCCTCAGGAATAACTCTATCTGGTTACATTATTTAAAAGGTTATAAAAGAAACCTGAGTCCCAGTAATCTGGGCTGACCCATGCAGAGCTTACGACTGATCAGGCTAAATTCTTTAAGCTGCACATGCATTAACTTGGAGACAAACAGTGCAAGAGATTTAAGGTCCACTTCACCTGGAACGTTGTACCACTGAGCCCCATTAGTGATGCCATGCGGGAAGTACTCGGTGGGGTACATATCCTTACAAGGGCTTCCCTGATACATCTTTTTATTTTCCTAAAAAACAAGACGCAACATGTGAAGCTGAGTCTCCGCGCTCTAAAGCCACCGGCACTTTTGTTGTAACGTTAGTCACACACTTGGGGTTACCAAACACAGAGGTTCGTGCAGGCATGTGTTTGTTCGGCTGCAGCACAAAGAGACTGCACCCACACCCAACCCATAGACATCCCTGCTCTCCTCCTGGCCCGCCTACAGCATTTTCTCCCACCCTTCAGCGTGTTGGCCCCCGTGCCTGCACAGAGCGTTCCTCCTGCAGACAGAACGTGCTGGACATGGAACAAGAGCCTCCCGCCGGGCCCTGCAACACCAGGCACCCACGGTACCTGCGCCCTCCTCTACCAGCCGCTCAGGAGCTTCCCGACAGCATCAGGAGTTAACCCAGCAGGATGTGCCCGTTTTCCCGTTACAGCTTTACCTTGGAGTAGGAAAGCGCCAGCTGCTGAAACACAGCATCGTCTGGGGATTTACTGTATATGGCTACTCCTTGTTCATCGTCATCAAAGGGGTAATTAACCACCAGAGAACCTGCAGGGGAAACAAGCTTTGACTCGTACTTGCATGCTTTCCAAGTGATCCCTCAGCCTAAGAGGGGAAGTTTTTCTTTTTCTCCAAGGAGTGCCAAGTCTTCTGTTTCTCAAGACTTGGCATTAAACAAAGCATTAAGCCCAGTTGCTAGAAGAGACAACAAGAGCACAGGAAGAGATAAGACGACACCCAGTTGGGAAGGTGAACCCAAGCCATGACACATCAAAGGTTTGGCTCCTACGTGCAGGCAGGATTCGCACAACCACGTAATAAGCACTTTCACAGAGGCGAGAAAGCAAGGGGCGGAATTTCCTAGAACATGCACGGTGCCCTTGGCCCAACTGCCGCAGTCTTTCAGCCTTCTGGAGTTTATTGCAAGCACTGACAGACTAGAACAACCTCGGCTTACTGAAGCTTCCCCTACGCAAGTTGTACTAATAGCGCCGTGGAACCCCAGGCACCACCGCTGCTGGAGACCTGCCAGCTCCCCCGTACCCACACACGATACTTCTGCACCACCAAATTAAACACGCTAGCACAAAGCAACCACCTGCAAGTTACCACAGCTACAAGCCAGCAGACAAACCGTCTAGGGAATAAGCTGTAATACAGAGACTTAATTTAGATCACTCCAAAAAAAAATAATTAAATTACGGCAAATTTCATAGTTCCGCCTTGCAATTCAAGCCAGGGAACCCTCAGGATTACATCTCATTCCCTTCATTTTATAAATACTGCGAAGCCTCCAACGGCCACAGCGCTGTATCACATTCCCAGAGCCAGCTGCTGAGCAGCCGCTGACAAGAGCCCATTCCCACCTCCCAAAGGCAGTGAGCTGGCTACTCCCCAAAGGATGTGCTCCCTCCAGAGCAGCGGTTGCGATCCTCCCAGCAGCCTCTTCAACTCCCTACAAATGTGCTTGGGGACACGGTTTTCACCCTGTTTCCAGCTTCTGATCCATCTTCCAGCAGCACAAACAAAGGGTTTGTTTTACTGGAACACCTCTCTTACGGAGAAAGGCTGAGGGATTTGGGTCTCTTCAGTCTGGAAAAAAGACGGCTGAGGGGGGATCTTATCAACACTTATAAATACTGAAAGGGTGGGCGTCAGGAGGATGGGGCCAGGCTCTTTTCAGTGGGGACAGGACAAGGGGTAACGGGCACAAACTTGACCATAGGAAGTTCCATCTCAACAGGAGGAGGAACTGCTTCACTGCGAGGGTGGCAGAGCCCTGGCACAGGCTGCCCATAGAGGTGGTGGAGTCTCCATCTCTGGAGACATCCCAAACCCGCCTGGACACGTTCCTGTGCCACCTGCTCTGGGTGACCCTGCTCTGGCAGGGGGTTGGATGGGATGATCTCCAGAGGGCCCTTCCAACCCCCATCATTCTGTGATTCTTTGGAAATAGCCTTACCCCTGTGGCAGGAACCTGGCTGCATTCACTCCTGCCATCTCATAGCAAAGCCAAAGGCAGGGGGCTCTCTGCCAGAGCTCCTTGGATCACACCTAGAACACTGCGGAGGTATCCCTGCAAACTCCCATCCCCCGAAGCTCAGTGCAGAGGAAGGAGCTCAGTTCGGCTGCCGTACCTCCATGCAGGTTTGCTGAGAGCACAAACGGGTATGTCTTCAACCAGGTCATGACAGCAAGAGTTTCTGGCTGCGGAGGGTCTGCCACATGGACAAACTGATCTGGGAAGTTCCGGTTCAGGTCGTAGTTGTTGCTGTTGTTTCTGCCAACAGTACCTCCTCTGTCTCCTGAAAATTAAACACAAATTCAAGCTTGTGCCCTACGCAAGTTCCCATTTTGGTGCAGAGGCTTCATCCCCTTAACTACAGCAATAACAACTATCAATTAATGGAAGACAGCAGAGAGCACAACAGCGCTGGCTTCCTACAGCCCAGAGCAAGGGGACACCCACATTCTCCTTCAGCAACAGGCCTGCTCTGTGCACAAAGGTGTCCGGGGCCCTTTCCGTGGGTGTTTGCACAGGCTCTCCGTGCCAGTCAGACCACAGCTAGCAGAAAGGCAGGGAACCATGAACAACCCCAGCAGCTGGATGTCACGACCACAGAAACCTCAGAGCTCACCTTCGCAAACCAGCCGGACAAGTTCTTTGTTAAACCCAAGCAGAGCTCTGCTTCCAGAAAATCATTCCGGACAGACTTTGTTCTGCCAATCTGCAAGAGCCACGCAGTTTTAAGGACTTCCCTGAAGGATGTTTTTGCCAATTTCAACATCACGATAAAAGTCTATATTATCCTTGGACAAGTGCTCTGCAGACAGCCTGGCTTCAAAATCACGTCTTACTAAGAGCGTGGACCAAAGCACAGCAAGTATGAGCTGTGTCAAAGGAATGTCGTTTTTTTAAAATAAGCCTTGGGATAGCCACAAACCATAAGGGGACCCAAACAGGGGTAGCATATAGCACTGCTGAAGCAGAAGAGTTCTCTCCAACAGCTTCAAGCGTCAGTTGACCGCCCACGTCCTGCAGTGACCCACTCATCCCACAACACACTCCAAGGTCCTGCCCAGCCTCCCTGTGCAGAGAGCACTTCTGCTCCAGCAAGGCTTCCAGACTTCTCGGAGAGGTACCATGAACCCAAAGGCTCGTTCTCAGAGCTAGAAACCCCACGGATGTTTCAGCGCAGACAGCAATACCTTCCTGGGACTTCTCATAGCCATCAGGGTTCATGGATGGCATGATGTGGATCCGTGTGCTCTGGACCAGGTCAGTCACTTCGGGATCTGTGCCAAAGTTCTTGCAGAGGTACTCGATGAGGTTCAGGAGAAGCTCTCGCCCCACAACTTCATTCCCATGCATGTTACCGATGTACTTGAACTCTGGCTCACCTGCATACACATGGCCACAAGGAGACAATTAGAATCACACTAAAGTTTGGAGACACATCACCACGCTGAGCATTGCTCTCTCAGGCCTTTCTGCAGGGCTTGAGTGCGATTACCTAAAACTTATCCTTCTGCTTCCACGACACCAAGAAGGACGAACATTGTTTCGGGGAAACAATGGTTTTTCTGTCCCCAGAGCTCTGTGACCAGTGTAGATGTTCCCAGCAACACTCTGTAACTCACACTAGTGCCACCCACTGCACCCGGTCTTTTTAGAAAGGACACTGCAAGAAGTAGCTCAGTCTCTCTTCAGACAGGTGCCAGCTCTACGCCCCTTTTTCCTCTGCCCACACTCTCCCAAAGCAAAGGGTCTGTCACCAAGGCCCTGCTAAAAAGGACGTCCCACGTTACCTGCTTCATGGATGCCAGGGTTGTCAGAGATCTCCATTACGTAGAGCTCCCGCAGCTCCACCGACTTGCCCACGGAGTAGAGTCGGGTTATGTTGGGGTACTCATTGGCGTACCGCCGCAGAAAGATCTCCATGTCTGGGAAGTGATGGTGGCGGAAGTCCACAGGTTGGACGGGTTGATGGAGAGAGGTTGGGCTTGGGGGCTCTGCCTGCACGGGGGTGGGGGTGACAGTAGAGACGGGAGCAGGCGTTGCTGTGAACTGCGTGACGTTAAGAACTGGTGGCATTACAGTTGGCTGCAAGGAGAAATCCACTTCTGTTGCAGCTCCCTCCTTCACCTCGATGTTCTCTCTGGTCACTGGTGCGTAACTGTGAAAAAAACCAGCTGGCTTCAGCAAGGACACTCTACAGAACAGAGGCCAAAACCCCCTGCAGGCTCCCCACCACTCCAGCCTACTCCTCCCAGCCTGAATGCACTGGGAGATGCGAGAACAGCTACGTGAGAGATTCACCAGCGAACAAGCTGACAGGATTCATCCTGCTGCCACCAGACCCAACTACGCTGCTGTCCCTGCTGTGTCACAGAGGCACAAGTTCTTGTTTACGGACTCACTGGGGAAGAAGCCACGGGCATATCCCAGGGCTAGCCCAGGGGCAAGCTACGCATTCACACCCAGACTTGAGACAACACAAACTCGTACTGGGGTGACCCTGCTCCACTGTCTCCCTTTGCCCACAAAGTATGCTGCAGGTTGATACAAGCCATCGAGCAAAGGTGACAGAGACGCTGTGCATCCAACAGCACCCTGCCACA
The DNA here is from genome assembly GCF_964199755.1 of Larus michahellis. Taxonomy (NCBI): domain Eukaryota; kingdom Metazoa; phylum Chordata; class Aves; order Charadriiformes; family Laridae; genus Larus; species Larus michahellis. The sequence continues at coordinate 5,013,337 of NC_133902.1, read as the reverse complement.
GCAGGGCACGGGGTGAACAAACACAGCTGCAGCTCTGAGCTGGAGTCCTTTACTGCTGCGGCTTCCAGACAAGCCCCTTAAATACACCAGATGCTTTGGGGGGGGAAAAAAAAATAAAATCAAGTGAAGGAACATGAGCAGTTGGCAGCGTGGTCGCAGGCTGCCACAGAGACCTTACCCCATCACAACTGCGGTCACGTTGTAGGTCCCAGGCACAAGCAGTCGGTGGTAATCACCAAATTTGCCTGCTGTGATGTTATGAGCAATACCGGCAACAACAATGGTTGCGTTCTCCAGGCCAGCGCCAGTGACCGCATCCCTGACGAAGCCTTTCACACCAATGTGGACCTGAGGAAAACAATGCAAGAGCCTGGCTGAAGACAGGCAACATCAGGGGAACCATGTCTTTGCCCAGCAATACCCCCCTGCCCTTCCCCAAACGCAGCAGAGGACAGCTGCCAGGCAAAGACACACAAGGGCCCAGTGCTTGGCCAGATGGCAAGGACAGGAATTCCAGCATGCACTGGGAAGGCAGCAAGATCTCAGAACTGATCCTCCCTAACCAATTCCCTATTTTATTGACATGGGCACACAGCAGTATGAACACAGCAGGGTTACAGGCCATACCGTGGGACAAAGTGCAGCCGCCTCCCTTCCCAACCTAAACTGGGAACTAAACAACTCATACGTGGCGACAGCCTGGCAGAGGACTCTGCAAGCCAAGGTCCCAGCAGTGCTTTAGAACATCACTGGAGACTCATGGCACTGAGGTCATACGTTCTGCATTACTTGGCGAGATCTGCACTGATCAGTTCCTCTGTCTAACACTGAGCCCCATGAGGCCCCCCTGAGTGGAGCTCCGTTATCATGGAGGATGTGGGAACTGGGGCAGAACCACAGAGGTACTCAGCAGCTTTGTAGCCACCGACTTCTGCACAGCCAACTGCAGCAGTTGTGTTACCACACACAGCAAACAAAGCCACAAGGGCAACTGAACGCGGCGCTCTCAGCCCACCAGGAACATACGGGTTTCACAGCTGCTGCCCCCGTGCCCGTCCCAGCCCGCTCTACCTTCTCAATGAACACAAGGAGAGACTCCCGGTTGTTCTCCCACTCCTGCTGAAGCTCGGAGGTCGGTGGGTATTTGCAGCAGGACAGCTCCAACGTGATCTCAAAGCAGTCGGCCCACACGTAGTTGTAATCCTGCATCCCACCTGAGAAAACGAGGCAGAGATATGACCTGAGAGCAATGTATGGACATCTCTCCACGGGATGTAGAGTTTTCCCTGTTCTTCAGCCCCCCATAGCATCTCACCATGATGCCACCCTAGCTCCAGGGCGAACAACCTAAGAAGAAAAGTCAGATGAGATCATGGTGAGCGCCTGTGCTGGTCGAGACTGAGCTCTGTTTCTCCCAGTAATCAGCACGCTGGGCCATTCAAATCGGCCACAGACACCTCAAAGGTGACAGTCCCTTCGGTCTTACTGCTCTGCCAGCCAAACTCAGCAGCGCAGCACTTGGACATTCGTACGGCTTCATTTCACTGTGAAGATGTTTTCCAGGCACTACAAACCCTGGCTGCCAGGGCAGGAACACCGGAGTTTGAACACTACCGCTGCCGAGTCCTTCGCTACGTGCTCCAAGCCACCTTTAGCTTTTGTGAGGTTTCTCCTGCACGAGGAGTTACTCCACCCAAAACGAGCTTCAGGCCCCGATACAAAAGAACGAACACACCAGACTGTCAGCTTGGGAGGTGGCAGCTCAAATCTGCACGGCGAAATCAGTTTCAAGGACCACGCAGCTCTTCTCCCAAAAAAATCTTAGCAAACTCTAGACGAAACAAGAGCAGTGTTTCCCCTTCTCTGCTTCCTCAGCTGCTCTTTTCCTCAACTCCTTATCTGAAGGTCTCCATTTACTTGATACTTAGAGCAGTCCTAGCAGGAAGTCTGACAAGGTCTGACACGGTGACAGCACGCAGTGAACTGCGGCAAGTCCCCTTCAGGAAACTCTCCTCTTGATCTGGGAGGGCAGTGACACCTCCCTCTCCGCTGAGGACTCCTGTGACCCCACAACAGCCAGGTCCTGCAAGAGGAGAACAGGACACAGACTTGTCCTCCTGGGAAACTTGGCCTTTTCCCTGAACCCTGCAGCCAAGTCACCAGCCTCCTCCCACATTCCCTCTTTGAGGCAGCAGTCTCAATTAATTTAAGGATGTTGCATCACCTGGAGACAGCTTGCTAGCGTAGTGTTAAACCAGCCAAACCTCCACGAGCACCAGAAAACAGGAGCACACAGAACTGTTTCCCAGTATTAAGCTAATCTTGCTGTTCTTGCCCTTCAGAGAAACCACAAGCACTGCTACGAAACAAAAAGGTTGACCTTGTTCCAGCGAGTGTCCTGACCCCATTTGCTGAAGTTTACGTTCAACCCTCAGCAAGCAAACCTGTCTCTCAAGCAGGAATGAATCATGTACCAGCAGGACCACAGGGCTGCAGCTATTGACATGATCTGGAGCTCAGACTTCAGCATGCTGCTGAAGGCTGCAAATGTTCAGCCCTCTGAACATTCATAGGAGTCTTCAGTAGCAAAAAAGGACATTCCAAAACCACCACAAGTCTGTGAAACAGGTTTCGGAGTCACCCAGACAAATCCCACCACATGACTGTAGCCAGATGTCATGGACCACATGAGAGGATTGTTCCCACCACCACAACAGGCAGTTATGTGTCAGGATGGAGTTTTACGCATACTGATGATATCTTCCGGGTTACACAACCTTCTACGGTTATAATCCAGAGAGACTGGCATGCCATGGCCTTGGCCACCACTGCTCAGATGGCTCCATCCCAACCCACACAGCAGCGCCTGGGACCACTCAGCCCAGAGACCTCCGGGCACCGACTGAAGAACTCCCACGGGGGCCAGCTGGACACGGGGGCCCAGGCAATGGGTCTCTTCTGGATGAATTGAGAAAGTCAAACGGGCTCTCAGAAGCCCATCTGCCATGGAACAGCTATACATTCACCCCGCAGGAGGCAGATGGAAACTCCAGGAGGAAGGAAAGCAGAAGACGGCCCGCGGCATGTGTGGTGGCACCAGCCTGCAGGACCCCAGCAGGCAAGTCTGTAAGAAACGTACACTTTGTACTCCCATCCTTTGCATTGCCCACCGAAGTGCTACATTAGCGCTACGCCAATAAACCTCACCTGCTTTGTCTGAGCAGTTTCCTAATCATTCACAAGCTCCTTTGCAAGCCAGGGACCCTCCATGGTGCCAGGCAATTAACAGGCCAGAATGGATCAACACCACGATGCAAATGCACTGCCTGGCATCTGCAGAGGCTGTGTTATTGCACGGACATGAAAAGCCATCGGCAGCGCTTTACCATGCGGAGGAGTCCTACAATAAATGCGATGGCTGTGAGCATTCGCTCTCCCAAAAGGTCAGGGACGGCTGCTCTGACTTCAACAGCCCCACCGCACTCCGGTAACCCAGAGGTGGGCTGACAGCACAAAGTCGGACTTAGAAGAACAGACCCCTGAGAAGATGCGCTGGATGGGACCAGATCAAAGATGTCCCAGTTCCTCTCGATTCTTCTGGGAGCCTGCTGCTCAGGGAACACGAAGCTTTTAATATAACAAATCAAAACGTCACTCGCCGCCAGAAAGAGAGCATTGCAGCTTCCGCACGGGCTGAGATCAAAACAGGAAAGAGACTTTTCTGTCCGGCACAAGAGGCCAAAAAAAGTTCTTGAGGACTTTGAAACTCTCGACCTCAGTTCAAGAGGTTAGAGGAACAAGGCCTGCAAATCTGATACGTGCTCAGTTTTATTCGGCTCCTGTTACCAGGCTCAGAAAAGTAACCCACAGCAGGCTGCTCTCTCGCCAGTAAACACCACGCAGAGTGAAACAATTTGCCAGCCCATAACCATCTGTTCATAGCAGGACGCTAATGCATTTGAAAACATCCATACGTAAACCAGAGCCATCGTGAAGCATATTTAGTGCTTCATCTGCCATTCAAGCAAATTTAGGACAGATGCTCACCCATAATAGAGCAGCAACGGTCTAAATTAGAGCTTGCTACATCAATTTCAGTACAACTGTCTCTCTGAGAAAGTAGTCCGTTGTATGCTTGAAAATTTGGCTTGTAGCCGCTGCACATATTTGCCCTCCACGGCCCCGTTGCAGAGCAGGACAGTTATTTTTACAGCATATGGAATTACGTATTTTTCCATATACCATCTGCACAGCCTCTCCCGGCCCTGCAGAAGATCTGGAGGTGTAAAGAGAGAGCTGCACGCAGCCCAGCATCAGCACAGCACTACCTTCAAAGATCAGACAGAAAAAGCACATCCAAGGCAGCGGACAGTCAGACTACAGAGCTTCTATTCTACTTACCTCTTTGGGTAATAGCTGGGATAACTTGCTGGATCAATTCCAGCATTTTTTAATCACAGGGTGCCTTTTAGCCCACACCGCGTAAAGCTTCAGCCTCCCAAGGAAGCATCACACCTGCTTTACCAGTGAGGAAAGCAAAAGTGAGCAGCTTACAGTCACAGCAAATGACTCTCTTGCCGGCAGTAGGTCACAAAAATGCTCAGAACAAATCCCTCCCCTGCTCTGTCCCACTCCTCGAGCACCAGGGCTGCTGCACTTCAGGCAAGGATATCCCAGCCCTCTCACAGCACAGAGTTCACTCCGGCACGCACGTCTCTGCTCCCTGCCAAGCTCCCCACCAGTCAGGCAAGCGGGAGAATGCGGCTCTCTAGAGTCAAGCCCGGGGACCCAGATACCATAAATACACCACGTGCCTGGAGAAGCCTTCCAGGCCAGCCAGGAAGGACTCTATTTTCAAACGGCGCTATGGAGAAATCTCTCTCATTTCAGCTCTCGCTAGAGCAGACGTTAGGAGATGAGAGACCCGCAGCTGAGTCGAAGCAGAGAAACGGTCCTGCCTGCTCTGCACAGAGAGCAGATGGCACAGAGCAACCCAGAGACGTGATTAAATATGTGGCACCGATCGTTTACTCTGTGGACAGAACCGACTGCCTTGTAGCATGAGACCGGGCGAGCACCAGCAGCAGCACAAACGGGCAGAGGAATGTTTTGGTCCATTAATCTGAAATCATTAAAGCTCAGAGGAGGTGAGGTTTGAGCCCCCGGCTCCAGCAGCTGCATCGCACAGAGCGGCACAGCCCCGAGCCTCCCCAGGGCGCTCCCAACGAGAAGGGCAGAGTCTCCCCAGGAGCTGCACCACCAGCAGTCCACGTCACACATGAAAAGAGGCATCAGACCCTCAAACCTTTTCAAACCTCAAACCCCCAATCCTTTTCTCAAGAAGAAAGAAAAATTTGCAATAAGTATTTTATGGAAACACGAACACATAAGGGCAGCTAATTGTGCGTATCCCAGAAAGACATGGCCGAGAACTTCTACCAGAGCTCACACTGCGCAACCGCCTTCTGCCATGCCCAGGAAACAGAGGCCACCACAGTGATGCCATGAGCACCCACTGTTCTCAGCACTCATTTTAATTTTATGAGTTTGACACCACTAAAAGCTGTTCGGAAGCTCGGTGTGGCCAGTAACCACAGCCAAAACAACCTAGTAAGCACACACGTAACCTAAATCCACTTCCGACCAGAGAAGTCCCTTCTGATAGACACCAGAAACACCCCAAACACTTGGACATGAGACAGTCAAACCAGCAAGGAAAATAACTTCGGAAGGGACTGTAAAGGACAAGACCTTCCACAGCTGCCCACAAAATACCCTATTGAACACTACATTGAATTCAGTTTCTGAATTGGGCTCTTTACAAAATAAAGGCAAGCACCTCCTTCCCACTGATAAGACTTAAAACAGTTTCTTAACTGCTTTCCAAACATCACGCGGACCATACGCCGGCCCAGACTTGCGTGTATTTTCTTAATTTGAATCAGCCACTTGGTAGTTAAAACCCCAAGAGGTTAAAAAGGAAGGAAGAGTCAGAGCATGTACAACAGAGATAGCCTCTAAAAAGCGCCCCAGTCACAGACTTATCTATAGCAGCTGGAACGCAGAAGCCAAATTCAGCTGTCTGGCGGAAAGCCATCTTTCTCTGTGCACACTTGACCTTAACAATTACTCCGATGGTTTGTACTTGCCACCTCGGTTTGACACACAGAAGAGGCTGTTTGCAAATTCAAACACAAGTTAATGGGGTCTGGCACCGGCATAAACCTGAACTGGTAACTCTGGGACAATGAACGCCACAGCAGTTGGCTTTCCAGCACGTTTGATTTCACATGATAAAACGTGGCAGGAAAATTTCCACCTGTTGAGACATTATGTTCTCATTTCTTTGTTTTTCCTGGCTTTAGCTCACTTGGAGCCCGCAGTCTCTCCTGGCACAACCTGATTCGAGGCCACACGCCGTGCCCCGCACCGTTCACAGAACCGTGGGCTCTGGTTATCTCTAGAGTTCAGCCCGGCTCCCGCAGGGTACTGGGATTTCCCCAGCCTCATTTTATCGCACATTTAAACTCTGCAGTCACTGGGAAAGGCCTCCTGGTCCGGGTACGCGCCTCAGCAGTACTTGGCACAGAGGTGAGCACGGCAGATGACTCAACACAGCCATGGTGGTGGTTTTGCTGCTTCTGTCACACATGGCATACGATCGACTCCCCTGTGCCTGCTCTTCATCTGCTACTAAAAATAAATTACAGAATCGTTTTGGTTGGAAGAGACCTTTAAGACCATCAGGTCCAACCGTTACCCTAATGCTGCCAGGTTACCACTAACCCTTGTCTCTCAGCACCACGTCTACATGCCTTTTAAAGACCTCCAGGGATGGCGACTCAACCACTTCCCTGGGCTTGATAACCCTTTCAGTGAAGAAATTTCTCCTAACATCCAATCTAAGTCACAGAATGGTTTGGGTCGGAAGGGACCTTAAAGATCATCTCACTCCAACCCCCTGCCCTGGGCAGGGACACCTCCCACCAGCCCAGGTTGCTCCAAGCCCCGTCCAGCCTGGCCTTGAACCCCTCCAGGGATGGGGCAGCCACAGCTTCTCTGGGCAACCTGTTCCTAAAACCCCGAAGGGACACAGTAACTTCACACAACATCAAAATACACGTGTCCTGGCCTCTGCGGTACCGGTTAGTTCGCCCGTGCTCTTCCCTGGATCTCAGCCCCTGTGGGTTACACTTTACACGAACCCCCCCCAGCCTGGGAGGTGCCCCAAGGGCGGCCATCACCCTTCGCGTGTGCATCTTCCACAGCAGCAAGACGTAAATTACCACTTCGGGGAGAAACCCCGCAGGTCTGTCAACTTCAGCAACGCCCCGTTCTGAGAGCTGGTGTCAGTGCACGCTCCCTGCAATCTCTGCCCGTGAATCGCCTACAGCCATCGGTGCTGAGCCCGAGGCTGCGCCTTGTCACAGCGAAAGGCTTTGTTTCCGCAGGGGCTGGGAGCTGGAGGATATTGGACATACTATAAACCACAGCGACGGCAGCACGGAGAAAACGGGTCTTCGGTTCACACCTTGTCATTTCCTGTGAAAGGGAAGTAGGTGAAACTGCTCGCTGCGAGGACAAAGGCACCAGTGCCACAGCCGCAAGCAAACCTTGCACGAGCCCGGCGTCTCGCGTCCTAGCAGCAGGATGAAGAAGTTAAGGCTACAGCGAAAAATGCTGCTCTCTGGGGGCAGGGGAACCCAGACCCGAAGCTCTGGAACCACCCTCCCTTTGGAGCACACCTATCCCACTTCATTACAAGGGCAGCAAGCTGCAGCTAACGAACCTCATGACGGAGATGTTTGCCGATAACAAGCGCCAGCAGAACAAGGCAGCAGAGATCATCCAGGATATCCTGTTCCCTCGTAAGCAAAATCACCAGATTACACAAACCTTCCTCCCGCTGGACTTTTCACAGCAGCGGAGCGAACCTTGAGCCAGCAAACACCAGGGCTGGTGTGCTTGGCAGGGTGGAGGGAAGGAGACACCTGCTAGAGAGGGAGGTAAAACCGCAACGTATTTGAACACGACATCCTATTTGACCAGTGAAATCCTGGGGAATGATTCAGCCACTGCTGAAATAACAGAGGTGATGTGTTCAGGCCCGATGCTGGATCCCTCTCCCTCCTTCCCAAGCAAGGTGGATGCAGGGTTAAGACAGGACTCAGCTTTGGAAGCCCATGTTGTGGAAAGACACTGTCTTACTAGAATTTGTTAAGCTGTAAGCTCTAAGGAATAAATAATGCCCGATTTCACGGCTTGCTCAGCACTCCTGCCATCATCCCTCAGCCCTAGCAGGAGGGAAAGCAGAGCAGTCCGGGGGCAGGAAAGCAACGCAACTTCTCGGGATCATTTATGCAAGGTTTTTGTTGTGTCCTCACCACAGAGGTTCCTGCCGTGCCTGGTGGCGCCACGGTTGTACAACATCCGCCAAGGGGCCACGGCAATGGCGTAACTTCTAATGACACGGCCAAGATTTCTCTTTCTGCCAGCCCACAGAGCCTTTTCCATAAGAGCATCTCATCACATAAACTGCCCTTTAAATCCCATTTTTGGCAAAACCGACGCACACAGAGCAGCTCACTGTGTGTCTGAGCCACCTCCACACAGGCAGAGTGGTGGCACCGGGAGGTAATTCGCTTATAGTCAGATCACTTCCACAGCAGCTGCCTAATGGAGGGAACAGGAGCTCTCCTAGAAGCCCCAGCAGACCGAATTTGCGATCCCTTCTAGATCCCACCGCACTGGTGGACAAGAACAGGCCGTACTGGGTATTGCCATCTGCACAGGTCTAACAGCAGAGTTCACAGAAAAGCTCCCTACCCCACTTCCAGCGAGGGCAGCGGTTAGCTCAGACCACGCATTTAAATCATTATACATAGTTTTGCCGCAGGCTATTCTATAATCATTTACAAAATTACAAGTCGGGAGGTTAAAAAAAAACCCTCACAGAATATTAGCATTGGTTAAATACCTTTAACAATAGCTTTCTCTTTCCTGTATCAAAATTCAGCAACCATCTGGAGACCTAACGACATTCATTTGGCAAGTCAAGCCTCCGGCACGCAGGATAACTCTCCAGCATCTAACGGGGTCAGGAAGATCCCTCCCGTCTGCTGTGATCTCTTCCCTACAAACATCTCCCAAGCTGTGATTCATCAAGCCCTTACTGGTGTGCCCGTGATGCCGCTTCCCTTCAGTTCGAGCTGCCAGAACGCATTCGAAGTTAAAAATATCACTTCACCCACCGTCCTCTCGCCTGTGATCATCAGCTCTGGTTTGGATGTCAGCCCTCAATGGGAGCAAGAAACTATTTCTGGCAGACGCTGTTAGGTGAGCGAAACGAGCAGAGTTAGTGTGATGCTCCAGCACAGCTTACCTTCTACATCATACCACTGGGCGCCGTTTGTGATACCATCTTGGAAGGTCTCCCCCTCCTCGTCGGGGCAATTGGGTTTGCCAGTTCTCATTATGGGGTGATGGGACGCATAAGCTTTTGCCAAATATTTGAACACTTCGTCATCAGCTGATTTACTGTAGACTCCTGTGGGCTTATGCGTGGGAGAGTCGTCATAGGGATAGCTTGCCACCACTGAGCCACCATGGAGATTGCCGGAGAGCAGAAACCTGGGGTTGGGAAGGAGAAGAGTCATCATACTGGAACAACTTCAACAGGAAGCCGGCTACAGCCGCCCAACCAGTTATTCTGCTGCCTTCCCACCCAAAACGCATTCTCAGGAACCTCCAAATTCTATTTGGGATTAACGAGGCAAAATGCGCCTGCTGGACGAGCTGCCCAGCAGTAAGGCTACTTTGGAAGAGGAAGGGATCAGACCCTGCTCCATCAGCCCTGTGCAGGGAGAACGTCCATGAAGCTGTAGCTACACCAAGGCTACATTAACAGATATGCACTTGTCCGTCGGCTACTGTTGGACAAAAAGATATGCCGTCCTGGAAGACGTATCCCCTCGTATTAACAGCAACCTCCACCACAGCAAGTAGGATTGTCAGAGCATCTGAACAGCATCCAAGTGGGAGCACGGTGGAGAAATCAGCAGCTTTTTGCAACAAACCAACTCTCAGGACTGGTTTATTCACTCCCCAAACTGACATCTGGCATTACTGCAGATGAAACAAGTTTCTTGCTTCAGCCTAAGACAGAGCCCTCAAACCCGGTGACAGACGAGCAGCGCCCTGCGCATAAAGCGATATACACGGCTCTTCGTCAAGCTTTGAGCAAGGCCTGGTACGTACAACAGAACTGACTTGCGTAAGTAAAATCTGGACGTGTGACAGAGGCGTTAAAAACCCAAGTCAGAAAACACAGCACAGCGTGCCCTATATCACACTTCAATTTGAGCACAGGCAGCGTAAGCATTTCAATGACTCCCCAAAGGTAGTTGTCTCTGCTCCTTCTCTTTCCACCAAATAGAGCGTGGAGGGGGGAAAGAGCTCTCCTCCTCATCCGGTCAAATGGGATTTAGGTTCCGAGCAGAGGTAACGTGACCAATACCTTTGCCTTGCTTAAAATAGCGCACACGAATTGCGTTACACCCCCTCCGGTATATCTTTTTTTTTTTGATCAAACAGTTCTGTTTACTCCTTCATTTTTCTATCAGTGGTTATGTTAGTTTAACAACCGTACCAGCACTAACTGGTGCTGCCAGGCAGAGGGATGCACAAGGCACCCTGTTCCTCCTGCGTTTCACCTTGGCTTACCTGCAAATCCCACCTCCAACGCTTACCAAAAAATAAAAATAAGGTATTTTCAAAGTTATATTAAGAATGTGCATGAGTTTCCCTAGTAACTAATTTTGAGTTGAACCAAGTCTGGAGGGATTTTGATGCAGACCGCTGCATCAGAGCTGCCCTAAAGGATTTTTAGGACAAGCAATTACTGGTGCAGTTCACGCAATTCCTCCAGAGCAATAACCACCATCCACCAAGTTTCAACAAAGATAGTTTATCCAAGCAAATTTTGCTCCTTAAAACCAAGCAAACATTATACGATGCTTTATGTTGTGCGTGTTGGCTGGATCCAACCAAAGCCCTAGAGCCCACCGTGGCCATGGGCCATCCCCCCTCCATTCCTCTCTATCCCCATTTTGGGAAGAGGGCCACAGTTCATTTCAGTGCGTTGCTCGTATCCGATCAGACTTTGCATTTTGGCTTTCTCTGCACAACTTCACATGGTTGGGTGGGCTGACCTTAGTGGTCTGGACCTTCCGCAGCTCTCTAAAGAACACCCAGCAAATGAAGAGCCAGTGCCCAGCCTGGCCACTGCACTTCCCAGGGCCCCTAACCAGAGCTGGGCTTCCCAGGCACCAGCTCCCCAGCTCCGGACACAGCAGCTTCCCACCATTCACCCCCTCAGAAGGCCAGAGCCCAATGGGCCAGCGTGGGCACTGAAGGCCCGGTCCTGCATGCGTCCACAGGAGGACAGATGGGGATGAGGGCTGCAGGAGCAGGGACTGCACTTGGAAACGCTGCTGCACAGAGCATTATTGCTAAATCCAAGGAATTTTCCATCAAACACGAAGATGGGGGAAGCCCTGCTCCACACAACTCTTCTGTTAACATATCTGTACCCCGAAGTTATATACTTAACCCCAAATATTTTAAGCATCCCATAGCTCGTGGTGAAAGCATTATCGGCCCCAAGAGCAAGACCCACAGACAAGCTGAAGACGAAGCGGACAAGAGTTTCCAGCTGTGGGTTCCCAGAGAATGGAGACACACAGATGGCCACAGAGGCAGGGGCTGTACCCAGAGGGGCTAGGGTGGCTCCTCTGCAGGTGCATGGCAAACTGTGGCCACCGACCCGCTCAGCTGGCACCAGGGTTAGCCCAGCTGCAAAAACAGCCCAGCCCAGCACAGGAGGCAGGCTGGGGAGAAACTGGAAGGATGGGGGGAGACTCTTTGTCAAAGGGAGTGTAGCAAAAAGATGAGGGGGAATGGTTTTAAACTGGCAGAGAAGAGATTTAGATGAGATCTCAGGAAGAAATTCTTTGCTGTGAGGGGGGTGAGCCCCTGGCCCAGGTTGCCCAGAGAAGCTGTGGCTGCCCCATCCCTGGAGGGGTCCAAGGCCAGGTTGGACGGGGCTTGGAGCAACCTGGGCTGGTGGGAGGTGTCCCTGCCCAGGGCAGGGGGTGGCACGGGGTGGGCTTTATGGTCCCTTCCAACCCAAACCGTTCTATGGTGGGAAGTGGCGTTTTTCCCCCCCAGGCCCTGCTGGGAAGGACCGGGAAGGGCCGAAAGCGAGCGGAGGCCGCCAGCAGCGGAGCCGAGGGTCCCCTCTCCCGGAGCGCGGTGCCGGCCGTGCCGGGCGCGGGGGTTGGAGGGGGCCGGTCCGGGCAGCACTCACTTGTTGCGGCGCATCCATGCGATGAGAGCTCGCACCTCGGGGACGGGCTCCAGGTCGGGCTCGGCGATGCCGAACTGGTCGGGGAAGCTGCGGTTGAGGTCGCGGCCGCGGCTGTTCTCCCGGCCGCCCTCCGCGCCGCCGCCGCCGCAATCGCCCTCCCGGGCGCGCTCGAAGCCGTCGGGGTTGAGGCTGGGCAGCAGGTAGAGGTCGGTGGTGTTGAGCAGGCGGACGATGCGCTCCTCGCCGCCGGCCCAGCCCCGCACCAGCTCCTGGGCCAGGCGGAGCAGCAGCGGCCGGGCCAGCGGCTCGTCCCCGTGCATGTTCCCCACCAGCTTCACCTGCGGCCGCCCGGGCAGGGCCGCGCCGCCGGGCTCCTCGCCGGCCCGCTCCGGCCCCAGCCCCGCCGTCAGGCGCAGCACCCACAGCGGCCTCCCCTCCACCGACTGGCCGATGCTGAAGAGCCGCGCCAGGCCCGGGGGGGCCGCGGCCGCCAGCGCCCGCAGCGCCTCGCCCAGCTCGGCCGAGTGCAGGTACCGCAGCGCCTCGCCGGGCGCCGCCGCCTCCGCCTTCTTGATGTGTGCGGCGCGGGCCGAGCCCAGCAGCAGCAGCGCGCAGAGGAGCGGGAGCAGCGGCCCCCGCCGCCGGCCGGGCCCCCGCGCCGCGCTCGCCATGGCCCCGCCGCACGCCCGGCCTCACCGCTCCGCCGAGCCGCCGGGCAGCGGGAGGAGGCGGTGAGAGCTGGCCCCGCCCAGGGGCGGGCGCTCCTTCCTCCGCCAGCCAATGAGCGACGGCCGGGAGAGGGGTGCCGCTAGGGCGAGGCGGCGAGGGACCAATGAGAGGAGGCGGGGAGCGCTGCGTCACGAGGAGGTGGGGCGTCGGGAGCGCTGCGGCGCCCCCTGTCGGCCGCGCCGCGGTGGTCGCCCGCGCTGCCCCCGGGGCGGCGGGCGCGGGGCCGAGCCGCCGGCGGCGGGGGCGGGGGCGGCGGCGGCGACAACCGGCTGCGGTCCCCGAGGAGGTCACTGTAATTCCTCCCTCGGGACAAAGCGGCCTTCGGCATCCCGCGCCCAGTGCCCCCCCTCCCGACAGCCCCCGCCGGGCCCCGCCACGGCGCTCACCAGTGCCGCAGACAGTAGTAATAACCCAAAACCGAGTTATTGCATACAGGGGGGCAACGACCAGCGCACGGCGATGCTCCCCGTACCTCGGAGGGGTGTCACGGCACGCTGTTGCAGCAGAATCCCCTCCGAAAGATAAATCATAGAATCACAGGATGGTTCGAGCTGGAAGGGACCATAAAGCCCACCCCGTGCCACCCCCTGCCCTGGGCAGCGACACCTCCCACCAGCCCAGGTTGCTCCAAGCCCCGTCCAACCTGGCCCTGAACCCCTCCAGGGATGGGGCAGCCACAGCTTCTCTGGGCAACCTGGGCCAGGGGCTCAGCACCCTCAGATTAAAGAATTTCTTCCTCAGATCTCATCTAAATCTACCCTCTGCCAGTTTGAAGCTATTACCCCTTGTCCTGTCACCACATGCCCTTGCAAACAGCCCCTCCCCAGCTTTCCTGTAGGCCCCTTCAGGTACTGGAAGGCCACTACAAGGTCTCCCCGGAGCCTTCTCCAGGATGAACAACCCCAGCTCTCTCAGCCTGTCCTCACAGGAGGGGGGCTCCAGCCCTCGGAGCATCTCTGTGGCCTCCTCTGGCTTCACTCCAACAGATCCATGTCCTTCTTGTGCTAAGAAAGCCTAAACATAATATAACATAACATAACATAACATAACATAACATAACATAACATAACACAATACAATACAATATAAATAACAATATAATATAATATATTAAAGCCTAAATGCAAACATGGCTGGAGCTGAAAGGAGCAGGGTGGCCTCTTGCCTTGGCACGGTGACAAGCTGCGGTTCCCGGGGGCCAAAGTGCAGCTCCCGATGCCCGTCTTCCTGGAGGGAAGCGCATGTGGCCTGTCCCGACTGCGCCACCAGCTCAGACCGGACCTCCAGGGGATTAAAGACATTTTAACACCCTTTGATGTTTTGTATGGCACGTTGCTGTACGGTGAGCTGCGGCAGAACGGGGTGCCTGAGAAGATATATAAATAGTACTGCGGGGCTCCCTCCATTCAGATCTTTGCTAATTCCTTTTCTGAGGCAGGCGAGATGATAAGGAATAACAGGCAGAAGTGCTGACTCTGCAAAACGCATCGCAGTCCATAAAACATTGAAAGTGGCCATCTCCGACAGCAGGTCGTGTCGATTCCTGTTTAACTTTTTGGTAGTATCTCATGTAGACATCTGCTTCCCAGCTCTGGCATTTCCTGTTGGAGACACACGCCCCGAGTCTCGCAAATAAAACTGACTTTCAGGGGAACCGTCAGTGGTATGACTCTTTCTTCTCGCTGCATTCCAGGATCCTTTGCGTGAGAGATCAGATGGTGCAAAGCTTTGCGGAAGCCAAGCGTGGTACAGCACCAAAAGGGCCCCAAGGAGAAGGAGAGTAAATTGGCTTCTCTTTCTTGGGGCTCATCTGCGCTGCGCAGTCATTAGGAGAAGGACAAGCAGGGACCAGGGATTACCTGTCAGAAAGATGCCCCAGATCTAATTAAACTGGAAAAGCCAAAAGACCTTGGTCATCAGGACGTTCTTAAACCAAAAAGGAGAAGGAACGTCAAGAGGGAATTTGGCTGTCTCAAAAGTGATCACTGTTTCATCGGTTTAAGCCCTCAGTCTACAGATAAATTGCTCTGGATTTACACGGAGTAACTGAGCTCATTTCCCTTTTTCGCTGATAAAAGCCCAGTTGTCTGGAATTTCAACAAACCAATTGTAAAAGCAGCATGTGGCAGAAGACTGGTGACTCATCCACTCCTTTTCTCAGCGGCCAGTAACAACAAAACCTTCTCATTTCCTTGGGACAACCTAAGAGAGCTCTGTCTTCCGGATCCCTGGGTCAGCAAGACCGTAGATTAGGGACCAACCTGCAAGGAGCCGCCTCCTCCTCCTCCTCTTCCTCCTCAGCTCTTCCCTGTGCTCGTGCTTCATCCCCGCACTCCAGAAGGTGGTTCCTCAGGGGCTGTGGCTTTTCCCTTACAAACGCCCCTGCAGTGGTTCTAGCCACAGAGGAGGAAGGAGGTTTCCTCCTGAAGGCTGGGCAGCACGTGGTTCCCCGTGAACTGGAAAGATGGAGCAGCTCGGTCTCTGCAGGTTCTTCGCACGAGGAAGGAGGGATGACGCCACAGCAGGGAAGTTAGAGCTGCTAATACAGTTTGGCAGCACTTCACTAGATCAAATCAGCACTTGGTTTTCCAGCACAGCACTTCCAAGAAATCCCACTGGTGATGAAAGTTCCTAGGTAGACAAAAATATCCGAGATCCAGGCTGGAGAGCAGCTCCAGCAGAATATAGTCTTGAAAAAGCAGCAGATCTGGGAATACTGCTAGGGAATGTCCTGTGCTGGCCATCAGAGAACATCTAAAACAGGCAAGAAACAGGCACCCCGGCTTAGCATCATCCTCAGGCATTTTTGTTTCCCAGAGGAAAACAAAACCCCCCTGAAGTCCAGCCCATTGTGGCAGAGGCAGGTTTTCTGCCCAGAAAAAGAACAAAGTCATGGCAACCTGGCAGATGATCCCTGCTACGATACGGTCTTACCCTGTGCCTGAGGCAGGCGAGCGCCTTCAAATCGGTTCGATCAAGTAGAAAATGGAGTTTCACGAGTGGATGATGCAAAGCAAAGACTAATAGTATTAATCCCCCCGAGCGCTGCCAGGTGTGAACGCTGACAGCTGCTAACCAGGACTCCCTGGAGGGGAAACGACAAGGGCCAACATTTAAGTGGAATTTAATGCAGATAAGTCACTTTTGTCTCCTGCGGGGGACCTATATGGCTAATTTAATGCCAAGTTCTTTTCACATTTCCTTTTATTTGGGACCATATTTCTCAGAGCAGCTCGGAGAGAGGGGGACCGGTGCTGACTGCTGGGAAGGGCCAGCCGTGCCGCCTGCGCTGCAGCGATTTGCTGGGGCTTTCGTGCACAGTCCGAAGGGTTCCCACCGTCCCCGGCTGCTCTCTGCACCGCCCAGCAGACACCGGCAAGTGCCTCGATGCTCTTGATTAAAGGTTAGAC
Source organism: Larus michahellis (assembly GCF_964199755.1). Classification (NCBI taxonomy): domain Eukaryota; kingdom Metazoa; phylum Chordata; class Aves; order Charadriiformes; family Laridae; genus Larus; species Larus michahellis. Next base: position 4,996,831 of record NC_133902.1, on the reverse strand, counting down.
TTCCCCTCCTGGAACATGGTTTTTCCATTTCTTGCACACACTTCGAAGAGGAAGAGTTTAAAAGATGTAGGAGCGATTGTTTAATGTGATGATTTTAGAGAGATGAGGTTCTCGAAGCCTAATTTACTCACGCTTCTGAAAGAGAAATATGAGTATAGCAGTATCAGTAAAAGCCCAGGATATGGTTCCTTGTTGCGTCACCAGGAGCACAGACTCCGCGGGGGACTTCCCACAACGCCGGTGGAAAAAAATAATCTCAGAAATGCATCCTCCTCCTCCTCCTCCTCCTCATCTGAGCCCAAAGCTTTCGGCAGCCCTGTCCAGAAGTCCAGGTCGGTGCCCATTGCTTTAGCTTCCCGCAGGATTTACTGTGTCTGAGCTTCTGCCGTGGTGATCACAGGGATCTCGTCCTGTTTCCAGGGCTGGGAGAAGGTGACTCCCCCCAGGACACTCTCCTGCAGGGCTGGCAGCGCCCAGGGGTGGGTATCCAGCAGATGGCATCCGCGTCCAACACTTGTGCTGGAGCTTCACCTTCCTGAGGGCTTCTCTTGGCTTTACTCAGAATCCGTTTCTTCATTAACGCCTACTTTTCATTTGAATGTTTAATGCCCTCTACGCAATTTGTTTTAAAATATCAAAATATTCACTGATGTGGTGCTCTTTTTGCTATTCTTGTTCCTTCCCGAGAATAAAAACCACTTATCATTCCTCTGCGTTCCATGTCACAATGTGGGACCTTTTCTAGAATGACCATCAGAGAATAGAATTATTTACAAAATTATGAAAAAAACACTTGAGAACTGTCTATCCTTAACAGCGGGCGATATGGAGGGTATGGGCCAGGTGTCTGAGAAATCAGGGCACTTCGCATCTTCATGATCTTTATACTTGGGGAAAAATGGGTTTTGTGGGAGGGAGCAGGAGCGTCGAGTAAGTTCAAGTCGCGTTCCCTGACAGCCGCGCTTTCCAGCCCAGCTATCTGGCAAGCGGAGGCAGTGGGTTTGGGTGTTACAGTCATTCCCCCAACAATGGAAGTGTTGCAAAATATGTAGCACCGCATATTAAAAAGGGATTAGGAGCAGGGAACCACAAGGAGCGGGGAGACAGGAGCAGCCTCTGAGCGGAGCCTCAGGTGCGGTTGCAGAAACGTGTTTTCTGGAGCGGGATTACAGCTGTGTTACAGGCGTTGTTTTGCCAGACAAAGCAACCCACAGATACGATCCCCAGCTTCCACACGTCTGTGCAGATCCTGCTATGCCCCGGGCTCCCAGAGCAACCTTCAGCCCTCACAAGGCTGCTGAATACAAAGGGAGTTCTCGCCTGCCCGGTGCAAGTGCCGGGGATTAACGTTGTGCCCCCTGGCCCTGCAGGCGCTGGGGGTAACCGCGCGGTACCCAAACTGCCGTGAAGTTTGGAGTAGGAGACCCAGTGGAAAAGAGACTTCTTCCCAATCTCTATCATGTTCTAAATCTTCTCTTCTCGGGTTTCTAAAGCTTGGATTACACCCAGGAATAGGCTGGTGTTTATTAATGAATTCCTTTCGGGAGTGGTCAGTCTCATATTAAACATCCGTCTTATTCTGGGTTTGTCGGTCCACTGTTGCCAGCGGGATGAGAAGCAGGAACCGGGGTGGTGGATTGCTCTGGCTCCAGCCCACGGTGTGTCTAATCCAGCCCTGACGGTGCCCGATCCAAACTGCTCAAACGAGAGGGCTGGACCCTTTGCCGCGGAGAGTTCCGGAGTATCCGCCTCACCGAAGAGGTTCCTCCCAGTCTGAGTCATCTGTGGCTGCTCTACATTCTGGAACATGAGGTTTATGTCCCTCCTAAACGTAATGGAAAGGTGGATAACGCAACCCACAAAACCCTAGACCTCAGTAATTAGACACCCACGAGATAATTACGCCCCGTGTAAAAAGAAAAGTATAAAAAGCCATTGTGAAAGTAATTCTTATCAGTTTGAAAATGCTGCCTTTCGGTGCCTCTGGCCAAGTAACACCTTGCTTTTCTGGTCTCTCTTCTTCCAGCACATCTCGAAGCCCATTGCAAAACAGGATCCTGCCGTTGCCTTTGTTGACAAAACGTCAACCGGGTGATCCTGAGCTCACCTTGCCGCCCGTCACACAGACCTGCCGCAAACCTGGGACACAATTCTTCCCAGGTCCCAGGCGATGCTGTGCCTCGCATCATGACAAACCCGCCACAGAACAGCTGTTCTCTGCCAGCCTTTTCCTTCACTCTCGTTTCCAGACAAAAAAAAAAAAAAAAAATACCCCAAAACTCCACGCGTCCATTCTCTACATCTTCCCTTACTCCAAACACCTCCTCCTCCTCCCGGAGCATCATCGCAGTGCCCAGGGGGAGCTCAGACCTCCCCGCACTCTCCTGCCTTTGGCTCACGCCTTGGCAGGAGCCCACGAGCCGATTCCCAGCCCGTTCCTCCCCCCCGCTCCTCCCCGTCTCTATTTCACCCCAGCTTAATACCGAACCACAAAGATCACTTTACTCTTTGGAAGAGCATTTTGACTGAAGTTTGTACCGGACCGTACGCCAAGATTTAGCCGAATGCTTACAAGGACAGCATATATAACTTCCTAAAATTGGTGGAAGAAGCTAAATTTATTTCTTAGCATGTCTTAAATCAAGTTTAAAGGTAAAAAGTGAGTTAAAGGCTGGACACTAATTTCTAAACCAGCATTTTTCTAGAAGGTGAGTACTGTCTCTTTAAGGGACTTTTATACACATATATTTTTTAACAGAAAATGATTCCCTGTCAGTTTTAAAGGTAAAACAATAAACCCAGAAAAAGTTATATAAAGAAACACTCAAAGGTGACCCATGTTTGCAACAGACCCGCGAATAAATCGTGCTGCACGCTCCTGTGCTCTCCGCGCGCAGCCGGCCACGGAGCAGGAGCCCCGGCCTCCCACCTCTGCGCCCCTGAGCTGGGCCACCACGGCTGCGGGCGAAGGCAGTGCCGAGGACGTGTCCCAGGCTCCTCCTGCTCGTGAAATGCACTTTATGGCTCTGCGGAGCCAGTTCTTGCTGAGCGACGTGCCCTTTGCCTGCGGGGACACTGACGGTGGGGAGGAAACGTTCCGGAGGCTGGGAGGACCCCATCCTTCCCAACCACGTCCCCGTCATCCTGCTGAACCATAAGCAGGCAATTTCAGACACCGATTTCCCCGTAGCCGAGTGCTTCAGCAGACAGGCAGCCCATCCACCCAGGCGTCCCAGCAGTGGGGGGACCCTCACTCTTCCTCGGGGGGCACCCAGGGCTGAGCTAACGCCAGCAGCAGCCTGGGGATACACACCGGTGAGCAGCTCAATCCTCTGCCAACGCGCAGTTCAAAGTCTGAATCGGTCCGTTTTCTCATTTTTCAGTCAAAGGAGGACACGGCGACAGAGCTTTGGGCAGGAAGGGGCAAATCAGAGTCTACTCCCGCTCTAGGATAATCTAGGATAAACTTCCCACGGCTTGAAACAGTGTCGTGAACACCCAGAAAACTGAGAGGGAAAAGGTATTATTTTTGGCTGAAGGTCTTTATGGCTGATGCAGGAACTCTCTCATTAGTTACTCATTGCCTCGGCAAATCTCATAAAACGGAAAGCCCGGCAAATACTTTTCTTCAGTATTCTGGGAGCACAGAAATCCAGGGACTGAACGAGGCCTTGAACCCATTTTATGGACTCGCTTCTTACTGAGCTACCATAAAATATTAAAATTCAGACCTTATAAATAAGGAAGGGAAAGAGCTGTGCATTTCTTAGCAGAAACAGCCTCTCCAGGGACTCTTACCAAGGTAAGTTGGGTGTTACACGACCCAGAGCCGGGTTCCCCTGGCAGATGGGTGACTGGAGACAACAAACTCCTGCAACAGAGATTAGAGACGTAAACCCCCTTGATTCTGCTCCGAACTGGAAAAAGGTCCTGCGACGAATCGATTTAGTGTATTCTCTGGAGCCCCCGTCCCTGTCTGTAAGGGCTCTTCCCGGGGCGGCTGACGGCAGCGAGCGATTAACCCCCCGCGAGCCCCGAGCCCAGGCAGCAACGCCGTGACCTTGTCTCCAACAGACGCCAGCTGGGCTCCTCCGAGATGGCGCCGCGGAGCAGCCTCGCCGTCCCCTCTGAAGTGCCGGTCCTTGCCGTCTGCTTTTTGGCATGCGTAGCCACAGGTAAGCACCAGAAAAAAATCCGTGGTGGCTTTGTCCATCATGCCGACACGCGAAACTCTCCGGGGTTGGGCAGTGTCCGGGGTGACGTGCCACACCGGCATCCCCGCTTCCAGGTGTTCTGGAGGTCACCCCCGGGGGACTCTCTGAAAACTGGCCTCTGATTCCGAGAGTAGTGGAGAAGGGAATGGGGAAGCTTCAGCCTTTTCCAACGTTATCGCCACAGCTGCGCAAGGGTGAAGCTGTTGTCCCAAAGAGGGACAACAAAGAGGCCACCGTTTTCAAACCGGCCCCAAGAAGTGAAAAGCGTGATCGCTCTGGCCACCTGGGAAGAGACAGGGAGCTTCAGACTTTTTTATATTCAACGGATTATAGTGCCTTTATATTCTAAGTTATATTTTTAGTTCATTAATCTATGACAGGCTACAGGAGCGAATTTCAGCCCCTTACAAAATATTTATTTCCCACACTGGTCCTTCGTTTAATGTGTCCTGAGGTTTGTACAATGGACAAACTGCAACTCTCCAACAGCGGGGCTCAGGCTGGCCGGCGGACAGCTGAGGGGCTGATTAGCTGTTTTATGTTCTTTTATGTTCTTAAGCGCGTTCAGCTCCAACCCCAACACAGCGCATCAAACCACGAGCACAAAACCGGGGGCGCAGGTGTGTGCTGCAAGGGTGATCTGCAGCAAGAGGGTGAGCAAGACTGGCGGGATGGGGACGCTCTTTTGCTGCGTGTGTGTTCCACGGTCACTGCTGGTTTTCAGACGTTTTGTTATCACAGGTCAGGCCCCGGCGTTTTTGCCGTCACTTGCAAAAGCCTGACTTTGATTTTACGTAACTGTGGAGGGAGCTTTGTGATGAAGAAAACTTCTTGTCTCAAAAACTAAAGTCCCACCTAAAACCAGCTGCTAGGCTGGTGCCGGGAACTCTCAGTCCCTCCTCCAAGGTGGAGAGCCTGGAGAAGCTCTCAGGGCGGCTTTTGCGGGGAGGGTACAGCCGAGGATGCTTAGTGCCCTCGTTCTCCTCCTTTTGCAGGTTTGGAACTGTCTGTAAATAACCACGCTGCTGATTTCTCCCTGTCTACAACGCTTGGCCCTCCTGTCTCCCTCTCCTGCCTCGTGCAGAACAGCAGCCAGGCCGAGGAGCTGCTCTGGTACCGAGGAGACGGGCAAGTGGATCTGAAAGATGGGAATAAAGTGAACGTCAGTAACATCTGCGTATCCCCAGTCACTGAGTCCGACAATGGAGTCACCTTCACGTGCAAGCTGGCACGGGACAAGTCTGTCCAGGTGTCTGTGCTGCTGGATGTCCAGTGTGAGTTGCGGTGGTGGATGACTGTGCAGAACGGCCGGGGCGGGAGGAAATCACGGGCTGAGCAGCTCGGTGTCCGGGCGCTAGCTGATGGCGGGCTGTTTTGCACCCTCGTACGCTGTCTTCACCAAGAAAAAATGCATTTAGGAGGAGATAACTCACCCGATAAGCCACTCCCTCTCCACAGCGGTGGTTATGGCCTGATCTAACGCCTGTTTTATGGGGAGTGGGTGGGCCCTTAAGTAAGGTGTTCTGGATACGTCCCTGCCTCCACCTAGGATACAAGTCAGGGCAGAGGAGTCACGGGAGTGACTGTCTCTGCCACTGATTGCCCTGCTGATTGCCAGGAATCACGAAGGGCTGCACAACTGAACGGGCACAAACTTGAGCATAGGAAGTTCCATCTCAACATGAGGAGGAACTTCTCTACTTTGAAGGTCCCAGAGCACTGGAACAGGCTGCCCATAGAGGTGGTGGAGTCTCCGTCTCTGGAGACATTCCAAACCCTCCTGGACGCGTTCCTGTGCCACCTGCTCTGGGTGACCCTGCTCTGGCAGGGGTTGGACAGGGTGATCTCCAGAGGGCCCTTCCAGCCCCTGCCATTCTGTGGTTCTGTGAACTGTGATGTGTTACGCCACTGAACATGGTGCACAAGGGCTGTGTGACGGGAACTTATTTTGTGTTAAATGGTGAGCAGCGTTATTAATGACCTATTGAACGGCATTACCGTGAACAGTTCCTCCCCAGCTCTCTGGAGAAGAGTCCCTCCGAACTGAAGAAGAGAAAGACGTCACTATGTCCTGCAACGCCAAATCCAACCCTCAAGCCCAAACAGCTTGGTATAAGAACAACAACTCCTTGACCCTAGAGCAAAACCGTTACCAGCTGTACCAGACCAGCGAGGTCTTTCAGCTCTCGATCATAAAAGTACAGAAGTCTGACAACGGCACCTACACCTGCGTGGTGAAATCTCCTCTGGGAGAGGGGAGAAAGGATTTCCACCTGATCGTTGAAGGTAACAAGGCTGCTGCCAAACCATAAGCTTTACAAATAACTCTCCATTCTCTTTTTTAATGATCGCAATCCATTTATATTAAAAAGTGTAAGTGGAATGTGGTAAATTCCCCACATTAACTTCTGAGGGCACAGCAACGGCGGGGAGCTCTCCTTGCACCCGTGCCTGGGACCACGGCACCAGGAAGGGCATTTCCAGCTCTACCTGTTATTCAAAGTCACTTGGCGAGTGTGACCAGAGGCGGGCTCATCCCACGGTCTCACTTCCCACGCTGACAGGGCACATCCAAGTGTGGTTTAAAGCACCTTAGGTCTTACTTGAAGCTTCTTAGTCCGGCCATAGTATTGTGTCATGCCGAAAGAGCCGCTTAAGGCAAGAGAGAGTAGTTGTCCTCCAGAAGTGACTACAACAGGGAGTGCCTACAAGTCACAGAGGTGACTACAAGCGGACAACAGGGAGGTGGAGACCTCGCAGGGGCGGGATGCTCAGGCCTCGGGCAGGTGACACGAAGTGAGGTGACCCACCAGGCACCCATTTCTCACGCAGCGTCCGGGCCCCTCGCATTTCTGTACTCTCAGGGAAGAAAGCATCGTTAGCCGTGTCAGTGATACGGCTGGACACCCTTACTCCCACGCATAAAAGTGCTGTGGGGATCTTCTTCTTCAGGGACTGACGTTCCAATTCTTCCTTCAATCCGCTCAAATACGGGCTTGGCACCCTCCTTTCCAGTGGACTAATCCACACAGTCAGTCTGCGGGCAGCAGAGAGAGCAACAGTTCAAATCAGCAGTGACAGCCACGGGAAAAGAAATATGTCTTTCCGCAGTTCTGTGAAATGTTCTGTTTTATATGACTGCACCAATCTGTCACATATTCAACCTCCTCTCCCTCTTGACAGATAAAAAACCAGTTTTTCCCATGGAGGCCGTTATTGCTGCTGTCGTGGTGGTTACGGTCACGGTACTTTTTGGAATTGTGGCTCGAAGAGATAAAATTTTTAAGGTATGGAAAGCTCTAGGTTCTTAGGAAAAAAAATGGTATTGATTTGCTGCAATGCCCTGGGTTTTTTAAATCTTTTCTATGCTACTTTGTAGTGTCGCTTTCCCCTGTTAGAGAACTGCTATGTACTACCTCCTGCTTTACAATTACCAGTAGATAAAGCAAATATGAGACATCTTACGGTGGACGGCATTACGCACTTAGAAGATATTAGTAAAAATATCCCTAGGGCCAGGAAATACAAAAGATAACCAGACTGTTTCTTTATTTTCAGTGCTTCAAAAAATCAAGTGAAACAGCGCTGTAAGTATTTGTCTGCTGATTCCTGCAGCTTCCAAACGAACCCCCTTATTTAAGCCTTGGCAGAACCTGGGGAACAAAAGAGTACTCAGTACGCCCCAGCCACCCTGAGTTTTCCTGCATCTCCTCTCCCAGCGGGGAGGCCCCAGTGGGCAGAAATGCCCAGGAACACGGCAGGACAGACGCAGATCCCACCCCAGCCACGGCTCCTGCCCTTGCCCCGGCCATCCCAGGGTCCTGGCAGCGGGGAACAAACGTAACGGCGTATCCCCAGCCTGCTGCAAGCTTTCTGGAGCTGAATGCAGCCCAGGCGAATTCAACTCACTTGTTTTTTTTTTCCAGAATAGGTCATTTTTAATTTCTTCTTTTCATTTTCCTGCAGGTAAAGACCACAAGGTTCCTGCGCATACCCAGAAAACGCCATTTCCACTGGTAGAACATAAGCCCTTGTGTGAGATTATGAGATAAAGCACTGAAACAAGTGTTTTGGGTCAAGTTTATACTGTCTTTTCGAAATATAAGTGGTTCTTTGCATCTGCTTGTTCTAACCTTAGGGAGCTTAACCTTGTTCTAACGCTTAGAGCAGCGCCATGGAGGGTGGGCTGCCCGAGCTGCTGCCAGATCTTGCCCTCTACGCTTATTCCTAAAAGGTACGCACGCGGCCAGGCATGCGGGTTGTCAATCGGTCTGTAGAGGAATCCATACCAGATCGTGACGTTGATGTACAAATAAAGTGAGGTGTTGAGCTGGCAGCCGCTTTCTTGGCCCTGTCCTACTGTGCCATTCCGTAGGGTGTTAGGGGTGGCGGCCACCCAACTGGCCACCCGCTGTTCCTGGTAATCCTATGGGCACCTTGGCTTCTGTCGGCCCCGGTGAAAGCTGCCTGGCACTTAGCACTGCCGCTGCACATCCCGTCTCCCTTGGCTGAGGGCAATGTAAATGACAGGACGAGGGGTAATGGTTCTAAACTGAAAGAGGGGCGATTTAGATGAGATATTAGGGAGAAATTCTTTGCTGTGAGGGGGGTGAGCCCCTGGCCCAGGTTGCCCAGAGAAGCTGTGGCTGCCCCATCCCTGGAGGGGTTCAAGGCCAGGTTGGACGGGGCTTGGAGCAACCTGGGCTGGTGGGAGGTGTCCCTGCCCAGGGCAGGGGGTGGCATGGGGTGGGCTTTAACGTCCCTTCCAGCTCGAACCGTGCAACAAATGCTCCAGCACCATGATGGCAGGAAAACCTCTCCGTCCCTCCCCAAACATATATGCCACTCAAGCATTTTTCTCAAGGTCCTAGCAAGCTTTTAAGGCCTCATCGCGTCCCGGAATGGTACATTACTAATACTGTCAATAAACACCATGTGCCGTAAATCAGTTCGGGCCCGCCACGCGCAGAGGCTCTCCCCAGCGGAGCCGGGCTGTTGCCTGACAGGAAGGCCCCGCAGCACGGCCTTGGCTGACGCTCCCCAGGGCTCGAGGAGGGCCGGCACAGGGCAATGTCGGTGCCAGCTCAGGCTCCCTGGCCCCCGGCCTCGACGCCGCCTGCAGGGGAGGCCGGTTCCGTGCCCTCCCGTTAGCGTGACATGGCGGGATGGGGATGCTCCTGCCGTGCCGCAGCGGCCCTGAGGGAAGATGTCTGCCCGGAGCGGCCGGGGAGGCCGCCGGGCGCTGCCGCCGAACGTTCTCGAACCGGAGCGTGAGGGGACGGAGCCCCCGCCCGGCCGCCACCGCCACGGCCGCAACCTTGTCCCTCGCGGCGCGCCGTCCGCCGTCCGCCGTCCGCCCCCCCCCGCGCCGTGCGGGCCCCTCTTCCTGCTTCCGGTGCCGGGGCTATAAGAGCCGCTTCCGCCGTTAATCGGCGCTTTCCGTTCTGGGAGCTCGCGCCGCTCGGTGCCATGAACGCCCGCGGTGAGGGGCGGGGCCCCGCCCCGCCGTTACCGGGGCAATGGGCTGGGGGGGCCTCGTCCGTGAGGGGAGGCCTCGGCCGTGAAGGGGGGGGGGGGGAGTTGGATTACCGGGGGGAGAAACGCTGTACCGTTAACTGAGCAATGAGCCGAGGGGGGGGGCGGCCACGTCGGTGAGGAGAGGCCGTGTCCGTGAGGGGGGCCCGGTGGGGCTACGAGGGGGCGGGTACCGTTACCTGAGCAATGGGTCGGGGGCGGGGGGGCAGGGACACGACACGACGGTTGCCGGCGTGACGGGCTGGGGGGAGGCCCTGTCCGTGAGAGGGGGCCGTGGGATTACCGGGGGGGGGCACACCGTTACCTGAACGATGGGTCGGGGGAGACCGTTACCGGGGTAACGGGCTGGGGGTGGGGGGGCGGCCCTCTCCGTGAGGAGGAGCCCTGTCCGTGAGGGGGGGCGGTGGGATTACCGGGAGAGGAGGGGACGCCGTTATCTGAGTAATGGGGGGGGGGGCGGTTACCGGGGTAACGGATGCTGAGGCAGGGGGTTACCGTTGAGGGGGGGGCTGGTGGTGATGGCTGCTCCTCGCCCCCCAGGGCTGAGCACGGAGAAGGCGGCCGCCTTCAGCCGGCGGCTGCGGGCCGAACCCCAGTTCCTGCTGGCCCAGAATGTGGCGACCTGCAACGACCCGCTGGAGGTGTGCTTGCAGCGGCAGGTGGTGCAGGACACCGTGCAGGTCTTCCAGCATGCCGTGCCCGCCGAGGGCAAGCCCGTCACCAACCAGAAGAACTCCGGTAAGGGGCTCCGGTGAGGAGGGGTGATGGCGTTGGGGGAGCGAGTGATGTCATGCTGGCGGCGCTGCGGGAGCGATGGCCGCCTCTGGCCTCTCCTCAGGCTCTGAGCAGAACTGAATCCCTGCAGCATCCCCTTGAGTTAATAACTGCCCTTAAACTTGCAGCATTTGCCTGTTTTCCCTTCTCTATAGCATAAGATAAAATCAGTTGAGAGACCTGCATTTGCAATAAAAGACTTCTGAACTTATGAGCTTTTTGATATTTTACAATGCCAGCCAGAACCAAAGGCTTGAGGCGGAATGGTGTCATGGCTCTTGTGTTTTAAAAAAAAAAAAAAAGAATAAAAGTCCTTACGCAGCTCTTAAACATTCCAGTTTAATTCTTGTTCCTTTGATCTCTCAGGGAGATGTTGGATCTTTTCGTGTCTCAACGCAATGCGTCTTCCTTTCATGAAGAAATACAACATCGAAGAGTTCGAATTCAGCCAGTCGTATCTCTTTTTCTGGGATAAGGTACAGATCGCAGGTTGTGCTAGAAAACCTCTGCAATCGAGTTTTAGTATTGGGACAGAATTTCTTTTAGGGTGGGCTATTTTAGCAATCGAGGTAGAAAACATACATGAGAAGAAACTTCAAAAGTTCTTTAAATACGTGTTTAAATGCAGGTCAAGCAAAGCGGGACTTTCAGCTTGAGAAGAAAGTTGTCAAGATGTTAATGTTTCGAAATAGTAGAAGTCTTCTTTCAAGTGTTGCGCATATTTCAGCGGAAACATGACTGTAACTTTCTGCTGGGGTTTCAGTCGTGTTTGTGACCTACTGGATCTGTGAGCTCTGTGCCTGCTTTTTTCCCCTGAGGAAAATGGAGAAAATCTAGTACTAGTTTAGGCCAGGCTTCATTGCATAACTTCAGTCTCACATTCACTGTTCCCCTACCCTCAAGCTCTGTGCAAACTCGCCCCTAAATATTTGGTCTGTGACAGAAATAAGTTTGTAGAATGAGCCCTGGAATGCTAGAGGGAAAATGAGAACCTCAGTAGATGAGCAGAAGGTAGCTTCATCTAGTTAGGACTTCAGAAGAACTTAATATTCAGGAATGAATTAATTCACAATGTTGCTCTTAAAATACCTATTTTTCCTCTCTGTCCATTCCAGGTTGAACGTTGTTACTACTTTTTAAATGCTTTTGTGGAAACAGCTCAGAAAAAGGAGCCTGTGGAAGGAAGACTGATACAGTTCCTGCTCTCCAACCCCACGAATGATGGTGGACAGTGGGATATGTTGGTTAACATTATTGGTAAGGGAACTGGTTGTTGGGAGCCCTTCGTGACATTGCGTGCTGGTTTGAGAGATGAGGAAGGAAATAGAAGAAGAAATGGAATCTGAGACCTGTTTGGTAGTTTGCTAAGAAACAGGATGCCATTAGCCACTACCTTTTTTTTAATCAAAGACCTTTCTCATGCCAGTTTGTAAATACTAGGCTTAAATCTTGTCTGGGATCTTCACTCTTGCATATTGCTGATGATGGTAGAAGCTAAGATGACCAACAGAAGTAATTAGATATCCCAGACTTTCCATTTAGAAAAAAGGTTCAATATGGTTTTTATTTCAGTCATCAACTTGACATTGTTTATTTATATCCATGTATACAATTTTTGGGGCACATGGTAAGGGAAGAACCATGGCTAGACTAGGGTGTGTCTACAAGGCAGAAGCAAAACTACTTACAGAGCTGCAGCCTGGAGAAAGATGGTATAAAGATCAGCGAGAGGGAAATTACGTGGAATGTGGCCATGCTGGTCTTGCAAAGATCCAGCTTAAATGGCATCTTCCTTACACTGATTAAGGAGATACTTCTCCGTGTCTGTATTACGCCAGCATTTGCTTTCATTAGTATTGTGAAACAATGCGACACCTTTGTAAATCAACAAGCCAATAATATAAGTTTAGAATCACAAAAGGAATTTGTTTCTTTGAAGCCTGGAGGTTACTTTTTTTCCCCCATCCAGTTGTTATACATTAATCAGGGCAGAGAAGACTTTGGATGCTGCTATTACATCCAGAGCCTTGCACGGCGTGATCTTTGGTTGGTACCATAACGTAGGAAGCAATCGAGCTGTTGCTGAAGTTAGTCACTCAACCTTGTATAAATTACATGGAATAATTCAGAAGAGGCCCAGTTTCTTAGAAAATATTTCAGGAGCTTGACTTCCAAGTAATCAGTTGGTTGTTTTTTTCCCCGGTGAAAAATGATTCTTAAAAAGCACTAATTAGTTTAGAACTTGTCAAAGTGTTGAATTAAATGATACTGAGCCATTCATGGATTCCATGTTTTGAGATCCCTGTGGAATGCAGTTCAGAGGTCAAGATTCAGTCAGAAATTAAAATGTAAACTTTGCATACTTGTAACTGTTAAATAAGAGAATTTACCTTGCAGTCTCTGCACAGAACCCAACTGTATTTAGCTTTTATGTGGGTATAACGAGAACCACTGGCATCTGCTGTATCAAAAAGACAATTGTTAACCTGTAGTTTTATTACTTTGTTTTAGAAAAGTATGGTGTTGTCCCCAAGAAATACTTCCCAGAGTCTCATACCACAGAGGCTACTAGAAGGATGAATGAGATCTTGAATCATAAGGTAAAATTGATTTAGATGATACAATTAAGGGAAGGGGATGGGAATGACCCTGCTCCAGGTGTTCCTACTTTCATTTCTCTTTGTTGACCAAAGTACTAAGTGCATCTCAGCAATTTAACTTGCTTTTATTCAAAAAGCAGCCTAAAATCTCAGCAATGTCTGATGTTAATCTTGAAATATGGAGCAGGAAAGCATTTATGGAAGATGGCCATTTCCAGGCTTCAGTAGCTTGAAAGTACCTGACATGGTTTTAGTAGCAACTGTTTGTAATCCTTACATTTCCAAAAAGGTAATTCTTGGTGTGCAGCTGATGTCTGTTTTTGCAGAACTAGCACTTGGCATCTAGGTGACTTTTTTTTCTGCCCCCTCAATATTTCATCCATCTACCAGTACGTTAAGGCTTCTAGACGTTACTACCAAATCTGATGGAAAAGATTAAAAAAAAAAAGTATTTTCAAAACACTGGGTCTTAAAAATCAGCTTTTGGTATAGAAGTGTGCAGCTTTGTCTGCAGGAAGGTGTAAGCTTGCTCCCTGAAATACAGAAATGAATTCATCTGGGAAGATGCTAGTGTAGGTAGCTAGATGAAAAGGCAATTAAAGCTTTTTTGGTTTACAGTGGGCTTTGATTTTAATTTTTTTTTTGCAGTTCATATGCTACGTGCTCAGGGAAAAATGCCTGCTGAAATCCACATTAAAAATGTAAAATATGTGCTGAAATGAGCTTAGACATAATGAATGGTGTTAATGTTATTCTAGTCTTGAACATTGCAAACCAGCTGGTCTTGAGGGAGCCCCACTCACCGTTCCTGGCCTTATGGATGGTGACAGTAATGGGAAGCATGTGCTCTTCTTACTGCACTTCTGCATGCAGTGGGGAAATGCTCCGTTCTTTTTATCAACCAAGAGATCAATTATGCATTAGAATTGCAAAATACATTTTACAGTATGAAGACAGCCTGTTCTCTGTGAGTCACAGGGGTGGTGATGCGTGTGGATGTTGCGGCATCCATTATGGAACCAAGGAACATCAAGCCTTAAGAAGAGCTAATGGCTATAAGCTTCAAATCAATGGTTGGAAAACAGTAATTGAGTTGCAACTATTTGTTAATCTATGATTATTTTTTGTGATCTTTTTAAATCATTCAGTTATCTTGATATTTTTTTAAAGAATCAATATCCAACAAAGCCTTCTGAAAGGGATTTTCTTTTCATTTTGAAAATGTGTTATGAAGAGTAAAAATAGGTGCTTAAAACAACCAGACAGGAATTCCTGAAAGCTGGCACCTTTATACCCTTATAATAAAATGACTTTCTCTTTAAACAGATGAGAGAATACTGTTTGCGGCTAAGAAATATGGTGGAAAGTGGAACAAATAAAGGAGAACTTTGTGCTGCAATGGACATGATGATAGAAGAGGTAAATATACTTGTGTGATGTGAATCTTCTCGGAACATGAGGCTAGGATGGATGAGACTTCTTGCTTACTCTTATTCGATAGCTATTGGATCAGCCAAAACAAGTGCCTTTTGTTTGCGTATCTAGGCATGTTTTGTATGGCAGTGTGCTTGGAGGTATTCAAGTGAATTTTTTTTTAAGTGGCTTGTCGCTTATCTCATTCTGAGCTTTTCTAACACTTCCAGACAAATATCTCGAATTTATAGATTCCAGAACTATGACATTTTATAGAGACATCTGCCCCTTTCTGCAGGAAAGCAGCATTTTGCATCTTAAGAGAGATCAAAATAGTGGCCTGTCAGGCTTTTATAAATCATAGGAAAAAGGCAGGTTGAAAACTGCATTCTGATGGCTCTGAATGTAAAATCTACAGCACAAGCGTTGTTGCAGAAATTCCCCACAAGAGAGCAGGAAAGAACAACAAATGGGAGTTCTCTGCATTATGGAAAAGATGTCAGTTGACCGCAGGGCTGAATCCAGCTGTGGTCTGATACCGGGGAGCAGCAGAGGAAGGAATTGCAGCATCTGCTTCTGGCTGCATCAGTTAACTCAAAATCAAATCCATCAGCAAGTCTGTAGTACGCAGTGTGTGTGTAATGGCTTGCCCTCCATCTGTTCGCGCTATGACAGTGGCACATGTCACTTTTCTTATTCAGCAGTCCTCATACTTGATTCTGAACCACCCAAAAGCAATTTTAAAAGTTCAGGCTGTTGTAGTTTGACCAAGTGCATGCATTTTAAAAAAGTATATATTTCATTTGTTTCTCAAACACAATGCAAAGCAACCCAGTGGTTTTAATGTCTGAATGTCTAAAAAGAAAATAGATTTGTTTTCCTTGGGTTATATCATTGAAACAAAAATGTTTATAAAGTGTATGCCTTAAGATCAACAGTGATTTTGTGCTTTGAGCCTACCCCAGTATGTTGCCAATCAGCACTTAGTTCAAAAGCGCATTAATATAACTGAGATCCAGCGTGTGTGTCCAAAAGCCCTTGGAGGATTTTACAGCAGACATCAAGAGCTTCCTAGAGATGTTCATTTTTAGGGTAATGACACACAGTTCACTGCAAAATGTCTCTTCATTTGTTTAGAGCCTCTTGCCCTCTGACAAGGGATCCTGGAACCAGCATTGAAGGCTCATTAACTGATTGCAATTTGTTCTGTAAAAAGGTTGTGCTTAATTCTCTGAACTTAACACAGTATTTCCTCTTGCTGTGGTAATAGTGGTTTGCAACTTAAGTGGATTTACTTTCAATAAACATTGTAGTTGAAATGTGCAATTGCACCTGTCTTGTATACTTTAAAAACACTCAGCTTTAGAGGTTTGAGACCACTCTTTTATTTCATGTATTTATATGTATATAAGTGGCATTGCATCTATTTTGTACGCGGCAAAGCAGAACTTGGTTTTGTTCTGTGAGGTTTTATTTGCATAGCAAATCTTGGTTTGCTCATGCTGGGAGGCAGCGCTCTGGCTAAAATGGGGCAGTTGTACTGAACGCAAGACTAAATATTCACTCCAGTACTGTTTAAACATTCTTCTTATCAAACTGGTGCACAGCGGGTCAGAAGTTGCAATCACTGCAGTGCATATGATTTGAATTCTTCTTCCTTTACTGTTCTCCTTTGTAGACTCTTCCTTATCAGGAGTGTCCTCCTTTTCCCCTCCTTGTTCATTTTGGTTTTTAGCACAAGCCACTATATCTTTGCCTTATCTTGGTTCTAGTTGTCGCTATAGTGGTAGAAGTCGCCTTTTAGCTTAAATAGGTCTCCTTATTTTATTTATTGATAGAGGAAGCTTGTGAGATACTAAGAGATGGTTTATGATGGGCGTGGTGGCAAAACAATTGAGGGAGACCATTCCCAGGCTCCGCTGCCCCTGTTAACTTGAGAATTCTGTCTCCATCATTTTCCTTCCTCTGTCCAGAGCCCGTTTGCTCGTGGCTCCCCTTGTAGGCATTTTTCTCGCTTGTTCTGTTTTTGTAGCCTCACCTCTCACCACTTGAGGTTATCTGAGGTAATGTGGGTGTATCCACAGCAAATGATACCTTTTGTGCAGTCTGTGCAAAATTAAATATTTGTAGTAGTTTAGGGATTTACATTTGCTCTTTTACACATCTGTTGAGAAATAAATGTGTGAGTCAAAACATTAAGCCCACACCCTTGTTTCAACCCATAATTAATCTCTTCGCTTGTGTTCTTGAATTGCTTGGAGCAAGAATACCTTTATTTGTATTTTGTGCACAGACAAATAGTGTTACTTAGCATGAACATTGTACTCCTTTTGCCATCAGCACAAAGTGCACATGAGCACAAGCTAGTTCTTGTGGATCCTTAGGATCCATATCAATCAGCTCAAGTAGCTCCAGAAAGAGTAAGCAGCTTTGGGAAAGGTATTCTGTCTCCTCTCCTGTGAAAAGTCAGTGAGAGGAAAGCGTGAAGGCTGACAGCCTGGGAACGCTGGCGTAAACCACAGGCGTTGGCTCCTAGTGCAGAAAGTGCAGTTGAGATTTGACTCCCCCTTCTCTTATTTAAAATAACGTGTTGGTTCCTTGCAAGGAAAAGACTTCTCTTGTGCTCAAGACATGGACAGAGCTGAAGCAGACCAGTGTCAGCTGAAGTAAAACAGATTCAAATTTGTTTAAATATGATTGAATTCTCTGTCTTCATGGTACCTGTGGCAGGTCCTGCTAAATATCCCTAAAGAGAGTCATCTGGTTGCACTGCCTATGAGTTAACACATTTTATGATAAGCCCTGTAAGAAACTACAGTAGTGATTCTTAAGTGCTATTCCATATTCTGATTTATAGGGAGGCTGATGACTTAATCTGGTCAACTATTTGTGCTAAAAACCAATAGAAAGCTGCCTGCTGCAAGGGATGTCACAGTCAGCAGGCAGGGATCTTGAATTAAATTGCATAAGCTGCCAGCTTAACCCTAAACTGAGACATTGTTAAATGTATTAAAACAGACGAGAAGATTATTCTAGGATTTTGAAAAGAAGCAAAGGCCCATCTTTGAAATCCAAATGAATATTACAGGAAAAAACGGATTAGTACAGGGGAAACACTGGGATAAAGTTCTTTGTTGTATGCATGTTAGGAGGGCTGGTTTGTCTCCGTGTGGGGCAGACCACCTGGTGGAACAGGTGATGCTGAATGGTTAAGCCTTTCTCGAATCAGTCTGGTAAAGTCTCTCTTACGCTGGGAAAGTATCTTGTTGGAGGAGCTTCAGAATTGCTTATGAAATACTGGAATGAGACTGGGCAGCGTATTTGCTTTTACTTTTGGCTGCTGTATTCCTATCATAACCTGGAATTTACATGTTCAGACTTAAGCTTCTGTTTTGCCTGATGCTTTAGTTGAGAACATAGAGTGTGAGAATGGAGAGAGATTCTGTTGGCTTTCTGTGGCCTTTCAGGTTGGCTTTGAACTGTTGAAACTCCTAGGTTTCCAGAGCTGAATGCGAATAATTCATGTGTGTACATTTATTGATGTTCCTCAAAGGTGGCCCTTAAGATGCCATTTTTCCAGTTGGTTCTCATGTGGAGAAATCCATTCACCAGTGGCATTGCTGTGGTAGGAGAGGCAGACCTACATGTTTCAGCGAGTTCACAGCTGTTTGCTTCTCTGGGCAGGTATTCAGAATAGTGAGTACTTGCCTGGGCAGCCCTCCGGAGACCTTCTGCTGGGAGTTCCGGGATAAGGAGAAGAACTACCACAAATATGGCCCTGTGACACCAGTCCAGTTCTACAACGAGCATGTCAAGCCTTACTTCAACATGGAGGACAAGGTTGGAGATGCTGAAAGGCAGTGGCCTCCTTAAGGCCTTTTTTTGCTGTTAGGCCACTTAACTTTCTACTGTTGCAAGCATACTGTCCGCCCCTGTAACTGCACCACATGGGATGGGAACCGCTCCCACAAGTCAGAGATGGCCCTATGTTTATTCTCTCCTGTTTGTGTTCTGCCCTTCAATTAGCTGTGATCTTGCATTGTGCTTCCATGATGATTTTGTAATGATAAAAATATGTAATGATCAGATCAGTCATAAAATGCCGTAAGATGGCCATTAGAGAGCAGGAATAACATGCAAAACTGCGATGCCACAATTATGAGGTGAACTTATGAAACAAAAACCAAATAAACAAAAAACCCTTCAACCTGGTATTTCAGCCAAGCGGCTTGTTTGCTAACGGACAGGCAGCTAGCCGGGACAAAAGCAGCTCTCTGAAATCCATCCAGACTCATTTCTCAAAGATTTCAGTTAAGTTGCACCTTAATTTATGACATCTTGGTCTTTTGGCAGATTTGTCTAGTGAACGATCCTCGACCTCAGAACCCGTACAACAGGCTGTACACGGTGGAGTACCTGGGCAACATGGTAGGAGGGAGGAAAACGCTCTATAACAACC
The DNA here is from genome assembly GCF_964199755.1 of Larus michahellis. Taxonomy (NCBI): domain Eukaryota; kingdom Metazoa; phylum Chordata; class Aves; order Charadriiformes; family Laridae; genus Larus; species Larus michahellis. The sequence continues at coordinate 4,977,836 of NC_133902.1, read as the reverse complement.
AGCCTGTTGAAGTCTTGAAAAAATTAGCTGCAGCGTCTATTAAGGATGGCGAGGTTTGTTTGGTTTCTCTTTGTGGGTGACATGGTGCAACTCTTGTAATGTAAAACTCACTGGGATGTGGCCCGGACATGACTCTTCCTTCTATTTGTAGGCTGTGTGGTTTGGCTGCGATGTTGCGAAGCACTTCTATGGCAAGCTGGGAATCAATGACATGAATATGTAAGTAGAAAATCAAAACAGAAATCCATTTGGGATATTTGGCTAGGATGTAAACGGTGCTTTGGCTGCTTAAACTAATTTGTCTGTACTTTGGATTATGTACCTCAAAAGAGTATATTTCAGTAATTCAGCAGCAGCATAAATGTCTTTTTTTTTTTTTACTTGTTTGCTAAAATCTTAATCCTTTAAAGATGCAGTACAAGTGATTGTTAAGTATTCTTACTCATTTGGATTCTCTAGTATCAGGTGAGAGAAACTCCTAAAGGCATCAAGTGTTTGCATTTATTCTGACACTAAAAATAGTTGAACTCTTACACCTGTGCAGTGGTTCCTGGGCCAGTGCAGACTGCTGATTAACTGGTTTAGCAGTGAGAATCCTCCCTGCATCCTCTCTGATATTGTTTATGTGGCTTTCTAATAGATTTAATCACGAGCTGGTGTTTGGTGTCTCAGTCAAGAACATGAACAAAGCAGAACGATTAATCTTTGGAGAGTCAATGATGACCCATGCCATGGTCCTGACGGCTGTCACCGAGAAGGTAGAGTCTCCCTCCAGAAGTTCTGATGCTGGCACAGATGTATTTGAATATTCTGCAGCTTGTTTGTGCTCTGGGCTCGCTCGCAGTGTGGCAGCTGTTGCGCTGCTGTTCAGCGTGTGTGCCACAACGCCCTGGTGCACAAGGCCTAGGTTGTCCGTTCTCCCTGTGTTGTTTGTGTCTGAGTGTTCAGAACTATAAATAGTTAACAAGGAGGGAAGAATTCTGGACAAGTCAAGGGCTTCCTTCATTCTGCCCACAAACTTCATTGGAGAAAGGGAAAAGAAAGTCAGCTTCTATTTTTAAGATACCAGAAAACCTATGTTAACTGGTTTTTTTTAAATACAGATTCTGGTTTATCTTGCTGACCAAGAAATCTAGTATGACAGCAAGTATTTCCTACTCTATCCCATGGCCTGGGTTAGTCCAATGTGTTTTTCAGCAGGAAGCTCCTGTTACAATGCCCATAGGAGGCACTTTGACACAATGGTAACCTCCTGCAGCTCACTGGCATGTGACCTCTCTGACCTACTCGTAATTAGGGCAGGAAAATGGTGTCCAAAATAGCTCTGTGGCAGACAGAAGGCTGAGATGAATCCACAATTAAATCTGCTCCTGGCAGTATAACAAAGTACATATGAAGTAAAAAGAACCATGTGAAAATTTACGACTCAGGGTTATCTGCAATGTTGATGTTTTCCATTTATTTCCAGAAGTTGTCATTATTAAAGTTTCTTTGAAGTGATCTCTTCCTGTCCAGCATGACCTTGGCCTCAGAAATAACGGCTTGCTTATAACTGAAAAACTTTGCTGGAGCTCTGGAGTCTGGGGACTCCAGATGGGACTGGAAATGGGACTGCTGAGTCATAAGAATTTTTCTAAGTTATTTTTTTACAACTCAATATAATTTTTCCTGTTGTGTTCTGAGCTCTTAACACGTTGATTTTTGTGTATCAGATTGCATGAGCACATCTTTAAAAAAAAATTTCTTTGTTTTTCAGTTAGATATTTAAAATTACACTTTTCTAGTGTATAGTCTGTGGTCTGTATTTCTAAATTGATTCTTTTGCATGCCTAAGTGTATAGTTGTGTAAAATGTGGTCAAATGTGACACCTGATTTCTTAAAGAGAAGGATGTGTATGAGATCAGCATATGATGGACAGGCTCTCTAAAATCAAAAGGTAGTTTAAAAGAAATTATCCTAGAACAAGTTCAGCATTTAGAAGCTTTTCTGCATTCAAAGTAGACTAAGTTGTTTCTGTTCTTTCTTTGAACATGTTGTCTTATATTAAACCTTAACTTAAGCTAAAGGAGCTTTGATAAACTGAGTTGTAGAACGTAGTACTTTGGATTTGCCTACTTTATAAAAAGGCTTTGAAGATTTAAAAAATCCTATTACAATTTTACAACATGAAAAATTGATGTGGATTAAATGCAGCTTTTGGTTAAAAACTTAACATACAGAAACATGTTTATCCCAGTTTCTGTCTGATAGCATCAAGAGTTGACTTATCCTTAGTCTGGGAGCTCTGGAGTGTCTCACTTTAAGGACTGTCTGTATCTTAAAAGTGAGAATACAGCAATACAACAATATTCCATTGAATATTAAAAATGGATTTATGGGGTGTTTTGCAGGTTAGTTTTTTATATTAAAAATTATTTTAGTAGCAAAAAAATAACTGTTCTTTGGTTCCTCAAGGGACGTGCCATTTCCTCACGAGAGGCTGCTTGAAGGAAGCAACCCTTTGCGTTGTGGCACAGCAACCCTACGAAGCTGTTCTCAGTGTTTTTATGTACTTGGCAGATTTGAACGAGACTTCAGATGTGCACAATGCAGGCTACAGAATACTGCACGCTTCTGGACATGAAGTCAAATGTACTTCATGCTCGTTAGAAGCCTTGTATGTCTTTCAAAGCACCCGACTTGGAGCTGTATCCTTCAGCTAGTCAAGTGTTTGCACTTGCTCTTGCTAATACTGTTGGAAATTATGCAGTTGCTTCACTGCCCTTGTTCCTTTCCTCTGATCCCTCATTCAAGCGAGTCGCGCATTCTGCATTTGAGACGGCCCCCATGCCCTGAGAGGTGATAGGGCATTAATTCTGTCTGTCAGTCAAGTCCAAACTTGAATTTAGTTCAATTTAAGGTTTCTAGTTGAAATAAATACTTATTGCAGGTCCTCTTCTTGACCACATTTCCTCATATTTTACGTAAGTGGGCAGACGGGTATTTTAGAAGACTACATTTCTCCAACTGTTAGCAAGAAACCATTGCCTGAAACTTGCCAGTGCCTGTAGGCTTTTGGGAGTGGAGCTCTGTGGTTTGCTGGTGCTGGATTTAGTCTTGGAAGGGTTGGCTGCTGTGAACTCGTGGTCCTTCGCTACTGAATAGCCATCGTCTTGTTTTGTCACAGGATGGGCAAGAAGAGGCATTTGAAAAATGGAGAGTGGAGAACTCCTGGGGCGAAGACCGTGGTAATAAAGGTAAAGTCACTTATAGTCATGGGAACAGAAAGCTGAACTTAGTCTTTGGAAATAAGGAGGTGGAAGGGCAGAAGGGGATGTGCTGTGTGTCCCGCACATGAGACGAGCCTGCAAACAGCATATGGGTCACGGAGTTATGGCACTGTAATTCTGGAAGACAAATATTCTTCACTTAAATGTGACTTACATCTAAGTAAACTGAATGTAAACATTGAATGGAGAAGCAGGAGATGTCACTGGATAAACTTGACACTGTGGTTGCAAGCTGAACTGTAGAGGCAATTGTGTTTTTTGGGAGATGGCCATAAGTGATTGACACTGACCCTTGACAGACGGGGTATCTTGGTCCCAAGGGCAGGAGGACAGAGTTGACAGAAGCCCCTGGAGGCTGGAGCTGGAGCTCTGAATGTAGCTTAATGATACGAGGCATATATTGTCTTTACACTACAGCCTTTCACAATCTAATAACCACACTGTTTATTTAGCACATGGAAGGTAATGGGAAGATACTGGTGGACTTCTGTCACCAGATCAGATGGATTCAGACTGCTAACCTTTATGCAATCTTGGCTAATAACGGTTACCTTCTCTCTTCCTCTGTGAGAGGTCGAGTGCCATCCTGGCAGGTCACATTATTATTAGTGTTTGCAGAGTGTACTGTGAAGGGTACAGGGCCTGTTGGGAATAGTAGTGGTTATCAAAGGAGTTCTAGAAAATGCGTCTGAAGTTCATATAATGAAGTATTTAAAGTACAAAGTTTGATAAAATCACTTTTTCAAGGTTGATTAGTTTATTGCTGTAAAGCCGCTTATTTTCCGAAGCATTGTATACCAGTTTGCTGTTGATCACAAGTAAATTGCCAGCTATTGTCCCTGTCAAAAAAAAAAAAACAAAACCACAAACAAACAAAAAAAAAAAAAAAAAAAACCCATCGGTTCTGGGAGTTAGAGAAGTGTGGCAGGGAGAGAGCAGAACCTTTACTATTTTGTTGCTCATAATCCTTAGCTGCAGAATACAAGTCTGAAAAATCTGGTAGTATTAGTCTTAAAATATGGTAGTACTTGTGAAATACCAAGAATTGTAGTGGGCGTGTAAGCCAATCTTCTAATAACGGGACAATAGATAGGAAATGCTGTGCAGTATCAAATAAGATAGGATCGCTTCCAAGTGCACTGTATAGAAATGCTTTTTCCTTCTACTATGAAAGTAGAAATAAAGACTTCACTGTAATGTTTTTAAGTGGACTAAAGTTTTTGGTAACAGAACTAAGCTTAAATCTGTACACTCCAGCTCTCTCATCTTTGGGACCTTGTGTTGGCTGTGGCTGATAGGACTTACATAATCTTCCTGAGCCATGGGTGAAACCTAAGCGGTTTGTATATTGTTTTAAAGCACTGTTTACCAATCACTGCAAGCTTTTACTTGCTGATTTTTGTAAACGAGGAAACAAGGGTATGGCTGGTTCCAGCTTGTGCTGTGAACAGCTGCAATGTAAAGTGTTCTAGCTGTTCAAAAGTGTTGAAAACCTGCCTAAAAAAAAAAAAGTAATTCTGGTAGCCTTTCTGAAGCCGTGCTGAAAACATGACCTGCGGCATCCTTGTGGTGTTCCTCTTTGTTATGACAAGCATTAGTAACAACAAAATCCACAGCTGACGTGCAGTTCTGCTCATGCCAGGTTTTCTGCATGAACTTGCTTTCCCGTGGCTGACTGTCTCGGCCCGCGCTATTGTTCCTTCAGAAAGGATCTGTAAGCGCTGTGGGGCTGTAGCAGGGTGGAAGAGCCAGCCTGGCATGGCACAGGGCAGTGTGGACAGAGTGGTGAGTCACAGCCGAGCAGTTGTTTAGGAAACTACTTCTAGTTGCCTCCGTGCTCAGCCTGGGCGTGATGGGAGGATGCTTCTCTGCCTGGTCCTGGGGGATGGGGGGGGCCAGCTCTGACCTCCCCTGGCCCTGGGTGGCGGGGCTGATGGTGTGAGAGCGTTCCCCCTTTGCTCTGGCAGGGCCTCCCATCAGTCAGTTTTTCCAAAATGACTGGCGTGGAGCGAGAGCGCTGTGATATTTGTCACCTCCTATCGGAGACAAGCCGGATGTGGACTCGGCCATAGCACGATAAGCGGGCTCACGGCTGGGCACGCCGAGCCAGGCTTCAGTGTGTGCCGGGGCGTAACACCGTAGTCACTGCTGACCACATCTTTCTGTTGCGCATTAATCCCAAATGTTGTGCTTACAAGATTTGGTATGGCTGAAATTTCCCAGGATGTTTGGGGTTTCTTCTGGGAATAGGCTATTTCCGGAAACCTCTGTTTTAGGATGTGGTCTTTATGAATAAGCTTTTGATATCTTATACATGAACAACTAACTAAAATGCAAATGTTCTTGGCACAGTGTCTTAATTTAAGTTCTGGCCCCTGGGTCTTGCAGTAGTGTCTGTTCCGAGTTAGCTGTATACATTCACAGCAACGTATTCCAGTATAAATCTTTGGTCTTGACAAAACAATGAAACTATGTTGGTGTTCAGCCTTTGAGGCTCATCAATGTGACAGCAGTAAAATGTACTTTGAATGTTGGATTAAGTAAAGATGCCAAATCAATACTAAAGAGGTAACATCAAAACTTTTCTTGTCTCCGAATACAAACTGGTAACTATTTTTTTTAAGCATCTTTATATATAGTAGAGCGCATAAAATATAAAAATGTCTGGTTAGTTGTGCTCTTTTTGTCAGAACAGTTTGTTTTGAGACACTCCAGATACTTGGTGTTTGATGTTAGATGCTACTACTGTTAGAGGAATGCTTCCAGGAAGGAAGTGCCTTACTCGGCTTGCTTTACGACCGCTCAGCGTGGACTTTGGTCAGTACTCCAAACGTTCTGGAGTTAATAGGCATATGTCAGCAACTTTGATTGTGCTGGCCATATACGCTCCTCGGCCAAGGTCCAGAGCTGTTCTTTATTAGAACTGGAGAAAGGCTGGGCTCAGTTTCAGGATATTGGTGGCTGTTCCCAAACCCCAGTGCGGTATGGCGAAGCCTGACACTGCTGTGAGGGTTGTACCTGTTGAGCTGCGGCTGAGCAGCAGCAGTTCTGTGTCACTGTTACTGGGCTGGAGCATCAGCCAACGCTCTGACGGAGCTGCGGGGGCTGTGGTTGATACGTGTGGAGAGTGACTTGCGTTTTTGGCTTTCTTCACTTTGAGCATGTAATCCAAAATCAAAAAAAAACCCAAAACTCAACCAACTACAGCAACTAGAAACAAAGGAAGTATAGTGCCTCAGGCTTTAAGTTAGAAACAACACTAAATTAACCCAGTTACCTAATATTCTCTGAGTATTACTTTGAACTTGTTTTAAGCTTACAAAGCTGGCACTTGCTACTTGGTTTGCAGTAATAGATTATCCTCCTTTAGACACTTTCTCTTTTCCAGTTATGGAACCACCTTTCAAGGGTAAGTTCTTCTAGAGGAGTTAGTTGTTCCTTTGAAATATACTAGGACCCCAGAGTGACTTGGATAGACCCTGTGCCCGTACCTTGTATGTGTGTGTTGTATGCATGCCATCCATGTGACCTTTTCTGGATGAGTCACTGTCACTTATCTGTTTTGTACTGGTAGAGACCACGGCCTCTGGAAAGTCTTGCTCACTGTCTGGATTTTGTTTTGGTTTGGGAGTTGCCTGGAAAAGCGCCTTGACAGAAAATCCCATCAGAACTAGGAAGCTTGATTCTATTTCGGTCTACTTTTTTCAGGGAGGTGAATCCCTGACTGATTTTCTTGGGTATGACCAAGCAACCCTCTGAGCTAAAGGCAGTTAGTCAAACCCTTCAGAGCTCATGCTCAAACATTACGAGAGGTGATTTGACAGGCATTCCTGCCCCGATTTTTTTCACTCTTCAACATCCAGTACGAGCTGGTGTAGGCGGGTGAGGATTTGTAGTCTGTCCTAGCTCTCTTGCTCTGCCACTGAGTCTGTCTGGCAGTGATTTTTTTTTTATTTTTTATCTTATCTGCCCTGTTAAGGAATTGGGAAGCCGTGCTTGGATAAGTCCAGTGCAGAGAACCAGAATCCACATCAGTAAAGAGGCAGCCAAAAATGATGTTAAACTTGGCACAGCCCAGTTGAGGCCCAGTTGGGTGTGGGGGATACAAGTAAGCCCCAACTCCATTATTTCTTGGACAGGATGATAAAGGGTACAGCCCGCACCAAAACACCAGAGACTAGATTTTGAGTCATTAAAAACCAAACAAACAAATGACTTATAGCTGGTAGGAAATTTAAGTGTTTTTTCACATGAGGTCCCTTTTGCTTTGCTCCAAGTTCAGTCCGAGTTGCCAGATGACACCTGTGTCCCCAGACTTGCACGGTGCAGGACTGGAAGGACCGTGACCCCTGGTTTGGGTACCATGGGATGAAGTTATTTCTAGGCTCCCTCTCCGCAGAGCGGGCAGCATGGAATTCTTGTGGTAGCGCTTCTTCTGGCGAAAGGGACGCCCTGGGAACAGCCTAGCATTGCCTCTCCTAAATATTTAGTGATTACATTTGTATCTGTTGTAAAAGTGTTTCTTAGAATCCCATCTGTTTTTCCTCAAGGAATAAATGCAGCTGCTGACAAACATTGCTTGTTTTTTGAGGTAAAAAAAGTCATTACCCAGTCAAATATTTCCTTTCTGTGTTTTACTGGCACTTTGACAGCCATACAGGCAAGTTTAATTATTGTGCTTACTCTTTTGTTCTGGAGACACAGTACATTATTACCTAACTTTGAACCCAGCTTATCCCATCGGATATCTTTTTTTAAAAGCAAGCGAGAGGGGAACACTAAATCACGTTATCACATTCATTTGATAGGAGTCCATGTGTTTGCTTTGGCATGAAAAGAACTTTCTTGTGGTACATCTCCAGCTAGAAGTCAGCTCCCTTTTGACGCTTAATCTCTTGCACTGACTGGTGCGTACACACTCCAGTGCGTGAAGACATTTTAAGGATTTAACTGTAGACCCTTGGTGTCTGTATTGATATGTGTGTATGTATCATCCCATAAGTACACGATGACAGAAAGGCTCTGTTAATTTGCTCTCCCTGTAGAGGAGTAATGGCACAAGCCCAAAGTGGCTTGTGTTGAGGTCCCTTGGGGAATTTTGCAAGGGCTTTATTTTCAGGTGCCCAGATCCCAGCTTATGCAATAACTCACAGACCGTCTGTCCTCGCACAACCTCTCCCTGGCCAGCAGCTCCTCAGTTTTAAAGTGCTGAATGTTCAGGTTTTCCTTTGGGTCAGTTAGGGAACGTGGACCACTTCATGCGCAGAGGAGTACGCTTTCCTGGTCAGATGCTGTGTTCTATTACAAGAAGACGAGGTTGTTCCAAGTTCTCTTCTGTATTCTGGCCTTAACATACAAATAGTTTGAGCAGAAGCAATAGATTAATTGCCTGCGGTAAAACTCCATGGTGTGCCCTGCCCAGAAATGCAATAAACTTTTCTGTTTCTTTTTCGCTTCTGCCTGTTACCTGGATGGGGTGCAGAGCTCAGGGTTGCCTTAGGCAGGCTCTGAAGTATATGTATTGCTGCGAATAAAGTACGTGTCTCCTTTTAATGAAGAAATTGATAATGGCTTTCATTGTGACACCAGGCGCAGGCCTTCTCAAAGAGCGACCTTACTTATTTGCATGTTCTGAAGTTCTGCTTGACGTTTCCTTCTTGTTCAGACACCGCGATCCTAATCAGCACTGTCAAGCTTTGAGATACGGGATGTCAGCAGCAGAGTTCATTATCCTCTCAGGGTGCAATTACTTGTTGGCTCTTGGGAGTGAGAGGTTTTTGTGTGTCCCAAGAACTCATATCCTGAAGAGAGAATAATCAAGGCAGCTCCCCTTGGCAGTGTTTCCAAAATGGCTTCTAGCTCGGATTACAATTGATAGGGGTTTTAATTTATGGCAATTATCTGATCTCTTGCTTTAGAAACAAGATGGTGTCGATAGATGCATTTATTGTCCATATTCTTTGGACGTTTTCTTGTTTCATTTGATTGTGCGATGATACTGTATAAGGACATGAGGAACTTTATTACATAAAGCCTTCTCATCTGTCTTATAAATGCTTTCTTTTCTCCGGCCACTCTTATTTTCAGTTCACCTTGAACAGTTTGTTTCCAATGGTAGCTTTCTGCTAAAACCTGTGATACTCTAAATGTGACTTTCCCCCCCCCCCCCCCCCCCCCCCCAGTTCAAAGGCCGTTCACTGAAATTCTCACAAAGAATTATATTAAGGGAGAAAATTAAGATTTAGTTCAGCCAAAGCGTGATTTAGATGGTTTTATGTTTGAGGAAAGCAAATGGCCCCCTCACTGCAAGAAGTACAACAGCAAAGTTTTCTTAAGCCAGAGATGGTTTGGGTATTAACCTGGAAAATTTCCCTTTTCTTAGCAAAATCCTGAAAAATTCTAAAGCCAGAATCTCAGATAATTTTATATTCTGCTTTAAATGCCTTTTTTTTTTTTCTTTTAAGGTGTCATAATTCACTTTAGTATTCTCAATGCCTATTTTAAGAATGGAAGTATAAATGATGAATATTCTGGGTCTTGTTTTTCCTAGCAGGCTTCTTGCCTGGTCTTTCAGTGCACATGAAGTACATCTGGTTAGCCTGTACATTAATTTTTTTGTGACTGTCTTGAGAGATACAGGGTATGCCTAAGTCCTGTTTGTAATGCATCATTCGTAGGTGAAACTTGTATATGTGACTGCTTCACTGTAATGGTTCTCCGTTGTAACAAACTGTTTTCATCTCCAGGTTACCTGATCATGACTGACGACTGGTTTTCTGAGTACGTGTACGAAGTTGTGGTGGATAAGAAGCACGTACCAGAAGACGTCTTGGCAGTGATGCAGCAGGAACCAATTGTTTTGCCAGCTTGGGACCCTATGGGGGCTCTAGCCAAGTGAACTACAGAATATTTGCCTCTTAACGGTCAACCAGAAGTAGATGCAATAGAGAATTCCAGTGGTCGGAAGCCATAGCCAAATGATAATGTGACCAAGCACTCAGCATGGTCCGTATTCTTGAGACGTAAGTTAAGGATCTTTGGGAAATAGCGCTTTACTGACTTGACTGAATAAAGCTCTCAGACAGGCTACTCCGCAAAACTAAAAAAGGAGGGGGGGGGGGGGAACTCATAATGAAAACGTGTTGCAAATGCTGTCAATGGCATTTTGATTTTACCTTAAATTTTTAATAAAAATCTGCATAGCAACTTAGAATTACTTTGATTAGTGTTTTCCCTAGAAAAGATGTCCATAAAAGGCCTTTAGAATTAACAGCTAGGTGATTGTTAGAACAAATACATCAAGATACTTATAAATTAACCATCCATGGTCTGACTTGTACCATAAAAGAATGCCCAAAATATTTTATATATTTACATTTTTAGTTTTGCTGAAGTCTTGGAGGGGACATAAGAATTGAAATGGCTAAAAATTACCTTTACAAAACTTTTCTCTTCTGGCAGAATTTGGGGGGGGGGGGGGCGCGGGCGGGTGACAACTGTTTCCTTGAGGTTTCCAGTTTCACTTGGTTTTATTCTTCCATTCTTGGGCTAGGACTGGACAACCCGTGTCAAGGCCCAGTGCTATGTCTGTGTGCACAGGAGCGCTATTTTTCAGTTATATTAGCAAGAACAACCATAAGTATGTTCACAGGTGGAGTTAGTGTCATGCTCAACAGAAAAATGACGTTTTAATTGCTGCATTTTATTTGGATGTTTTAAAAAAACAAGATGGTGCTATGAAGCTTTTGAATAAACACTTTCTAAAGTGACTGGTACAGTTCTGTTTTCTTTTTTTTTAAATGAGCGTCATGTAACTAATGGAATGGAAAGATACTAGTGACCTACAAACAAATCTAAGTGAGCCAGAATGTGAACGTACCAGGAAAACATGCTGCTTTATGTTCTCAGTAGTTAAAGATGCTCCTCTCACTGAATACAAACATAGTATCTCATGCGCTACAGGCACTCAAATAGTTTGATGCTGAGCACAGAACTAAGCCTTCGATTTAAATTATGCCAAAATGGCAAGCTGTCTCCGTGTGTACCCTGACAGTCTGCCTGTTCTGCACTGGGACTAGTCATAGGCAAATAAGAGGGTAAGTAAGGATAAAGAACCACACTCAAACACACCTGCCAGATACCTTGGGTCGCAGATGGATGTTACTGAAGGCAAGGGCAAGCGAAAAAAGGATGTTTGGTATAGTCATGGTACTCTACGATATGGTTTGACTTTTCTTCCATTTGGACAACGGAGGTAGAAAGTTATTAAATGATTATGAAAGTGTATCTTATGCTAGTTATACAAATATGTGTGTATATGTATGTACATATCTTAAAAATGCCAAGCTGAATCATGTCTGCATATTGCCTGCTAAACTAAATCCAGATTAGGGCTTGTTTTAAGAGTCATCCAGGATGATTCAACCTGCTGTGATGGCTGGTTAAATAAGAGACTCGTGTGGAACAGCAGCAGGACACTGTTGTTACTGTCCTCGAATGTTGTGTTTTAAGAGTCTGTGTCTTTTGCAGTATTTTCTGCAAAGGTAACAAAGGTGTTCTGGAGCTGTATAGAATGTCTCTTGGCAGTACAGTGATACTGTAATTTGATTCCCTTCTAGCAAAATTCAGCTTGTGTTTTCCTGGGCTTGTGTCAAAAGGTTTTCTGACATCTCAAGACCTGTCGGGGTAGAGGAGGAAACGGCTATTGCTCTGTTTGCCTTTTCTAATAGCAACGGTCATGAGCAATAACAAAGCTTTACCTTTGCAGTAGATTTTCCTAATCCAGAAGATTCCAAGCTCAATGCTCAGGTATTTTTCTGTGTCTCGGGACAGGTATCTGGCAGAAATGCACATCACATGCAGTTATCCAGGGAAGTCTGGGCATACCTTTTAATTATCAGGATATTGTTGAATAGTTCATTTGTCAAATACGTTTAATTATCAGGTTATTGTGAAGCATTTTGCCACCATTTCTGTGGCTGCCCCATCCCTGGAGGTGTTCAAGGCTGGTTTGGCCAGGGCTTTGAGCAACCTCGTCTGGTGGGAGGTGTCCCTGGGCAGGGCGGTTGGAATGAGACGATCTTTACAGTCCTTTCCAGCTCAAACCATTCCGTGATTCTATGCTTATCAAAACGTGATCTCTAACAAACCATGCAAACGTATATTGTGTAAGGAACGGCACCTAGCCGGGAGCAACTAGATATGCAAACAGAGCATGCAGAACCGGTGTGAGCTAAGGTTGAGTGGTGTGGAAAGAAAAATATAAAAATGTCATGGTTGATCATAGTCTTGGAGAAAAAAAGTAAGGTAATATTGGGGTGTATAAACAGAGAAATAGCCTCCACTATGTGTAAAGTTACCCAGCTCTGCCTAGGACTGCTGGGGAGTGAGGAGCTGGAGTGCGGGATCGAGTGCAGGGTACTGCGCCTCAGGGAAGATGCAGACCAGGATGAGCGGTATGGGTGATCAGAGGACTTGAAACAGTGACTAGTAAAAAAAGGCTGAAAGAACCATGGTGTTTAGTCAGAGAAAAGAGGACACATAGTGTTCTTTTCACTTGTAAAAATTCAGTGCTTTAAAGGAGGGAGTTTTGTTCCCACTGCTCGTGATAAATTGATCAAAATGTCATGGGCTTTAACTGCAACACGATTTGGCGAGATCAGGAAAAGCTTTCTGGTGATAAACATAGTGAAGAACTGGAATAGATTGTCTGAAGGTGTGTGATGCCTCCATTATTAGAGATCTTTAAGAACAGGTTACAGAAGAACGTGTCCGAAATGGCACTGGTAGGGTTGACCCTTCTTTTTGGCAAAGGGATGAACTGGATGATCTTTTGAAGTCCCCTTCTGGCTTTATGGGTCCGATGCGCGATCTCTGCCTCACGCTGTTACTCGCATCAGGGCGAGTAAACAGTCTTGTACTTGATGCTGAACCCTGGTGGCTCCGAAACAAAGCCAAATCTCTTGGGAAGCTGTATTATGCACAATATTTTGATTATGACTAATGCATGTGGTGTTTTGGGGGCTTTTTTTTACTTCCAAAAGGTCAGTATTTTAGTCTTTCAAAATCTTTCTGCTTATGACATTACACCAGTTCTTCTCTTTCCTTTGTGCTGTCTACGAGAGAGGGAGAGCAGCCAGAGAGAGTTAACTTTTTCTCTGGAATTTAATTGACTAACATTTTTTTTTTTTGTTGCCCATGGCAGCACTGATGAGGATTGTTTGACAAATTAAAAAAGGTTTCCAAGCCAGTTTTTGTTAATTTGGGTATTTAAAAGTATTGTCCAGCATGTGCTTATCTCTGCAGCTCTGGCCCAGATATTTCCCTGTACAGCTTATACAATAGTATGTTTTTTTCCTTTCCTTCAAATAAGAAAATCCACATGGCTAAAACACGTTATAGGGAATGAAGCCAATCTGGCAGAAACCGTTTTGCCTTTATGCCCTGCAGTTTTATAAGTTCTTTTTAAGAAGGAACGGGGAAGAGGAGGGGAAATACATATGTCAAAGCGAGAGCTATGTTTCTTCTACTTTGAGGACTGTAAGGGCACTTGAACAAACTGTTCCAGGGTTTGTGCTAATGGCACTCTCTAATTCAAGGCTGGTAGGATATTCTGGTTTGCTACCTTTGTGACAGCAGACCACGAAAACCAGTCCTGCATCTTTGGTAAGAATCAACGTGCTCTTGCTAAGTAGCCGTCTCCGTTATCTATAAATCAGACTCTCCTATCTTAGGGCAAGTGGGCTTGGTTTTAAACAGTAGTTTGCAACATGAATAAAATCAGTGTGTATAAAGTGATTTCCCCTTACAGCTCCTCCTGATGTGCCGTTTACGGATCACTCCGCCCTTTTGTCCCAAAGGAAAAATCACTGATGTGATCAGCAGCCCTCAGCTGGGGGATTATAAATGGAGAGAGCTGAGCAGATGATGGAGAGGCCGCACGCTCCGTACGGAGGCTGAGGAAGTTCTGGGTTCCCGCAGAGCACCAGGCACGGCTGGATCCAGAACCTCAGCCTCTTCTCAGGTGCGTGGAAGTCAGGGTACAGCCCGGCGATGACAGAAGCAATTAGCCCAGCTCCTCTCCGGCAGGGCAGTATGGGAGCGTGTAAATGAGGAACAGGCTACGTAACTCCTGTCAGTTCAGAGATGATCAAAAATTAAACTCTTTCCAACTGATGGAATGGAAATAATGCTACAGGTTTAGTCTCTCAGCAAAGACAACTCTATGCCCTATGAACTGTAAACCCAGATTACAAAATTAAGATCCAACTGATAAAAAGATGCTTAGGCTAGAACAAAAACCCAAAACTAACGAATCCCCTCTGTGTTTCAGCGCTGTTTCTTCCCTTGGTTTGTATCCTTTGCAAATCCTTAAAAAGACTTTTGGATTGTTGAGGAACCGGCCCGCTAACAGATAGTTTCCTTTTCTAGTTTGCCAACAAACCCATGTAGTTTTCACGTGATCGTTCAAAGACAGTTCCTCTGACAGGTGGAAAATATTGACAGATAATGTTATAAAAGTTAAGTATTTCAGAGTCGATCAAAAGTCAGAAAATAATAACTGCCGCTAACTAAGACAAGGAAGAGCGGGGAGGAGAGGTTATGCGTAGGGGCAGTTTGTAGGTTTTCACAATCGGATTTCTCCACCCAAATTCTCTCTCAAAACAGTTGTAGTGGAAACAGCAAAACCTCTCCAAACCCATCTAACTCCCAGATGTACATCCCAGCACAGGCAGCTTGCAAAATAGCAGGGAAGGACAATCAGACTTTCTTTTATCCCAAAGCCAATCTTAATAGCTTCTAAATGTAGTCTGATTCCTAACTAAGCAAAAGACGGGAACAAATAAATATTTTAGTATTTGTTTGTTTTGTGTTATTTGGAAGATTGTCCCTGTCCTCTTATTGGCAGTGAATCAGAGACATGCTCACAGAATTATTATTAATCTCTTCTTAGTGCAGCTGGTACTACTGTTATTAGGTAATTTGACTGATGCATCCCAGTCCTGTGCTGGCATTGGTAACTGGAATCTACAGCTGCTTTGTCTGTGGAGAACGGCGGGAGCATTTAAGTTACGTCTTGTGTAAAGTCCGCTTTTTCCCTCTTGTTTTTTCATACTTCTCTTAAATCATTAGGATTTTGCCCACTAATGCACTCAAGTTTTCCTGAAATTCTGGAACTGCCTCAGTACAGCACCTGAAAGTGTTTTCCACATCTGAAATAAGTAAGTGTCATAAAGTTGAGGGGTCTGCCTGAAATATCAAGTCTGTTATTTATATTATGCCCCAAAGGCTCCAGACTATTTGGCAAGAAATTAAAAAAAACCCCACGCTGCTGCAGAAGACATTAATGAAAAAAAAAACCAAAACAACAGAACAAAAAGGACAGGATAAGTCATGAAAGGTGGTTTTGTGTTCTTAATTTGTTGTTTTTCACATTACAGCTTTGTATGCCCCACAAAAATAACTAAATACTGACACTGGGTGCCACTGATGTGAGCAGATGAAAGCGATTTAACTCTAAGTGCTGACCAAGATGAATGGTATGAAACAGTGTTTCAGAACTTGCTAAAAGAACCTACTCTAAGCAGAGACTAAGATGGAGAAAAACCTCAGACAAAGGTCATGATGTCTCTAAAACTTTAAAAAATCTCATAGAATTACATGCAGAGCAGAGAGACCCAAAGTAGAGGGAATTTATTTCTTGGAAGAGGGTAGAAAAAGTGAGTTTGGAAAATCCCTTCCAGCCTCCCAGCAGCGGTGAGCTGGAAACCTGTATGAGAGTGCAGGGAGACATTCCTCCTACCATCTGTCCTCCCCCCTCCCACAAAAGGAAAAGCCCCCTACCCAAAGGACAGGGTCCAACCCACCGATGGACAAATATGCATTCAAACACTGGACTTCCACCTTCCTAAAGGTTTAGCGAATGAGGTACGATGGTATCTGTCCTTGCAAACCCTTCGGAACAGGACAATGATTATAATATGCAAGGACACGGACTTGTGGGGTTTTTTCCTGTCTGCAGTGAAGCGGAGATTAACATGACTACAACTGTTTATTTTGGAAAGAAGAGTACAGGAGGGGAATTCAGCACAGCGGAGAGAAATCAAATTAGAAACTGCTATTTTCACTAAAAAAACCCAATGAATGTCTAACACAACTGAAGGCAACCAACTTAATGGGACAAAACCTTTTTAATATACTGCCCCCAAGAATTAATGGGAAAGCAAAAATTACTTTAACGGATGTCTCCTTAACGTTTGCAATTGCAATACCTGAGCTGTCCTTGAGATGGTGCAAACGACACGCTGCTGGCGGAGGGCTGCTGTCATTAAGGGACCAGAAAAAGTGCTAATTATAACCCTATGCTTTTCAGTTTTCTGAGTTTATTTTCATTTCAGTTGTTTGGAACAAGTCTCTGAAAACTGACACCCGCTTACCGCAAAACTGCTCTTGCTCTAACAATTAGCTATTCTTATTTGTCCCCATTCTGGTTTTCTACCTTCCTCCCCCTTCTGCCCCCCCCCCCAAATCCGACACCTAAACTATGGCACTATTTTGTTGACCTGTAATATGTGACTTTTTATAAACCAATAGTAAAGTCTAGGAATGAAGACGTTCTGGATGAAAAAAGCTGGAGAAAAAGCATGTGTCAGAGGTTGAGTGAGATATTTTGAGGAGTAATAGGAAGAAAGGAAATTACTTGTTGAGCTTACTGAAGCAGCAAAACGCTTTTCAAAGAATTTGCGCTTAATGCTTTAAAACAAAACTAAATCTTGTTTCTTTATTAAAGTAATGTAAAAGTTCGACGATAGAAATTATTCTTTCTAAGCCCTTTTATTGTAATAACATTCCGGTCCCTCCTATCTTTCCATAATCTACAGACCCACCTGCAAACTTGTAATTTACTGACTCCCCCAAAACTTCTGTCCCGTTTGTTGTCTCCTTCACCCTCACCATCCTGTTATTTCCAGCTGTAAGAACAGCCAGCAAAACTGTCCCTTACCAGAAAAGCTTCCCTCCTTCTCCCTCTGCCTTCATTGGATCCTGCTCTTTTGAACCGATCAGACAAATGTAGCCACCCACCTCTAGGAGGAAAACTGAGCTGCAGCCCTGGTGAAACATAAAGTTTATTTGACTAAAGTGACGCAAAAATTCTTAAAGAGCTCTTTGGCAGCAGATTATCTGGAAATCAGACCATGTGAGGGGGACCGGTGTACAAAAACCTCACCAAGATGCTGAGTTGCCCACAGGCTGAGCTCCCGAGGCTCTGAAGTAAATGTGGGTGAAGGTGACTCGAGCTTGGATAACTCCAAGGAAAGCGCTTCAAACCCAGCCCACAGACAGGTACTTTATAATTTTGTTTTTAACAGGCTGCTATAAGTACTTTACACTTTATGAAATTTAGGCAGACCCCTAGACGGCTGTCTTCAGATACGAGAGCTTCATTAACTTTTGCTCCTCATTGCCTCTCTCAGCTTGTGTTATAAAACCTGAAACACTAATGACAGTCTGAACTGTGTATAATATATTTTGTTTCATTTTAAATTAACTTGCAAGCTCTTATAGTAATTTCTAAAGCACTGGGAAAACGTACCTCTAACAAAGCTTTGGGGGGAAAAAAGATACACTAACTTTTGCTGAAAGTTTGCTTTGATTTTTTTTAAAACTTTAAATGCTTTTTCTTGCCTTTCTGATGTTACATGCTCTCCTCTGTCTTGTTCAGGCACTTGTCCAGCAACTATGAATGTTGGGAGTCAAATGCCTGTAGCAGAATGTGTAATGACAATCTGAAATTAGAGTTTTGGCAGTCCACATAATTGCATTATGAACATTAACATTTATTTAAATTTTTAAAAAACTGTTAGGAAAAATGAAGGAAAGGAGCAGAATCTGAAGCAAAAAAAAAAAATCAGTGCAAACTGTTATTTATTTTAAAAGGGTAAAGTAAGCTTACTAACCATAATAAGTTATATTTTAAAAGGTAAACTGTTCCAGCACAGTAAATTATCTGGCTCAATGGGACAGATTTATTATAAGTAATAAATCTGAAGAGTATGTCGTATATATATTTATAGTCAATCATGTTTACTGCTGAAACCAACTGGCTTGCTGGCTTAGTTTGCTAGGAAATATGGAAGTTTAAGTGAGGAATGCAATATAACTGAATTGTGTAAGTAGTCGTGGAAAACATGTTTTGATGTGTTAAGAAAGCCTGGGGAGAAAAGGATCGTGCATTTAATGGGTTTGGATTCTTGGGAATGTTGTGGAATGTTTTTAATGTGTGTTGTTAGCTGTCAGGCATTTTACAGGGGAAGGTCTCACACACTTAGGCTGCATCTTCTGGGGCTTCTGATGAGTGAATTGACCATAATTTTCTTGGAGAGCAGTTTGTAAACTTGGCGTATAGCAAATGACTGTTGTGGGTCCATTTTCTAATTGGACAGGGTGTGATGCGTTTCAAATGGCTATACAAATTAAGAAAAACTGCCCCAAACCTGGAATTTAATAAAACCCCTAAACTATTCCCACACATGGAAATGTGCAGTGCATTTAAGCTCTTTCCTGTTTTCCTCCACGGAAATTAAAGCACCGAGTTTTCGTTAGGAACAGTATTGAGAGCCTAAAGAAATGTTCGTTCTGTATCCTGCTGTCCTTTGTGACGCTGATGTTTTAACTCTTTTCCAAAACTGTATATTTGCAGCTCTGTTGATCTGCCAATCCGTATCTTATAGAACTTACACAACATAATGAAGCCCGTCTGTGGGATAAGTGTTTCATAAAGAACTTAAGTAGAACTTGGAGCCTGAATAAAGGGGCTGTAATATGGAGATAGCCGTTAACAAGTCTCCTTCAAAGAAGCATCGTCTGTAAACAATGGTGACTGTTCCTTTACTTTTTGGGGATAAAAGCATTGCAAACATAAGGATGTGCCTGCTGGCATGTATGTGCAGCCAGTCTTTGACTTGAGCCCGCACACGGGTCTTTGACTTGAAACACTGTGCCCATTAATTTGCCTGTGCAGAGTCGTATTACGGAACAGTGCTCTATTTATTTGGTGATATATGCTGTGTTATGACTCTTCCTTCAAGTTTATATAAATAATTTGAGGAAGAATACAAAAATAATGTCATTCCCTCTAAGCTTATCTGCTTCCTTGCACTGCATATGGACACTCTCAAGCCATAAAATGCATTTTCTCCCCCGCCCCTTCCCCGTTCTTTAAATGACTGTCGTCAATTCGGCAGCATTCCCACTGCAATACAGTGTCTGTCTTCTCAACCAATTTTTAAAGGTAAAAATCTCTCTTTCCTGCTGACTTTTTAATTTTGGACTGAAACATGGACAAGATTATGACATAAAACTCAAGAGTCCAGGTTTATATTCCCCCAATACTGTTGCTTTCAGAAGCACTATTTTCACATCGTATTAGCCTTATCTGGGAGCACAGGAGTTAACTGGAGACAGCTCCCTACTTATGCCATTCTCACTTTGGTAAGTAGCCTTTTATTCTCCCAGAAGGGTCATTGTCTCAGGGGAACTACTTGTTGAGTACAGTTCTGCTCTGTTTTAGCGAGATTGTGAGCAAGCCCTTGGAGAACTGCAAATATTCATATCCAGGACCCATTTGGTCATCTACATACTGCAAGTTTCTTATAAAACACGCGCATATTACAGTGATGTGCAGAAGTACCCAATCCAGTTATGTTTAAAATCATTGGCACTGGCATCAGACCTGCTACGTATGGAAATAATTCACTGGACCCGTTAATTTCAGTGGGTTTTGATCACTCTTTATCAAAGGTCAGTTTTGATTCTCTTAAAATAGACTACAGAAGCATTGCTAAAAAAAAAAAAAACCCTGAAGAAATCAATTTTCAGTTGTTGAGGGGTGGTGTAGGCAGCAGCTTCGTATCTGCTTTGCACCCAATACCTCGGATTCTGTGGTTACCAATAGCCCGACCAAAGCCGGGACTCGATATCGTCTTACTGCGTGTTCATGAATATCAGTTTTTGAAATCTGAAATACGATCTGTCACACTTGCTATCAGCTCGCCAAATGGAAACAAGCTAATAGAAAAGGATATTTGAGGTGCTCATTTTTTTTAATGAAATCAGTATATGTGAACGCATTCAAAAGCGAAAGGCATTAATGTTTTGAGTTACGAACTCTAAATTTGACTCATCTATGACAAACAGCAGGTAAAATTCATCATAATGTAGTGCAATCTAGTTTCAAGATCTAACTGGAGGAAATTTCTATCAAGTCCTCGCAGTATGGGAGCATCTGAGCTACCCTGTAATAATTTTGATTAAAGGGTTGCTTGTGCAAAATCAGAGGGGAAAAATATGAAGCCTCTACTCCTTCACACCATGCATGCAGCTAAACAGGGACTCGCTAGCCCTCAAAAGCATGTCAAAGGGAAAAAACTTCATGAGGTTCTCGCTGTCACCCTCCCCTCCTGTGCAAAAAGACAGCCGGGGACTGTGTCAGGAGACGTGGGTGAAGAGCAGAAATGTTCACTGCTATATTTATCAGAGTCCAGGACCTGGAAATACCTAGGTATGTGGCTGTCAGTGTCATGGTTAATATTGCGGCTCAGAGGTGAGAACGCTACCTACAGATAAACAACACAGCCTTTTCTGGTGCGGGCTACGTGATTTCTACCTTGTCATACAAACTTCTTGCTTAATTTTCTAGATAAAAGTAATTTCCTTGGACTCTTTCCATTTACACGCAAGTGCCTGTGCGACCTATATCTTCATTGCAAGGCACAGTAACGCAATCAAGCAGCCAGGTCATTCTAACAGTCTTAAATACTGTGTGATAGAAGTCAGATTTAGGTCAAGTTAACAGAAACCACCTTAATGTTTGATTCCGTTTGCCAACAGCATAGGTTGAGAATTTGTCTTAGAGTTAGAAGTACTTTAATTCTTTGCAAGTGCTAGCGTGTAAAACGGAGAGGAGTAAGGCGGCTGGAGGAGCGGCGTGAGCGATAGCGGTAACGTGAGTTTTGCTACAGGAATGCAGCTGGAATCCAGTGAGTGGCTGGTGCTCCAGCAGGAGTTGCTTTATAAAATCAGCACATGGCAAAAGAGCGTAAGTTATTTGTATGAAGTGAAATATATACAAATATACAGATTTTTGCAACTGTGCAAGTTAAAATGTATTTGATCATTTGGAGACAAGTAATGACTTCTGTAGTCACGTACAGGGAGGCTGAACGAGCCCCTGTGCCGAGGGATTCAGGAAATCGGTGCTGCCCCACCTCAAATAACGTATTCTCCAGGTGACTTGAGGCATTAAGATTTGCCTCACTTGAAGCATTTTGTATTTGCTGCACCTCAACCTAATTGTTTTAATCTCCTAAACACAGTAAAAATCAATTTTCTCCTTTAAAAAGTACAGAGAATGGGAAAATAATTTTGTTTTCAAGTGCTGTAAAGCTTTCTTTTACCACATGGCAGAGCATTAAAGGAAAGGGGCTCCCGCACTGCCACGAGAGGTCACTGCCTGCCTCAAGAACCAAACAGGGCGATGACACATCGGTGGTGCAGCTCCCTGCTCGGGAAGGAACCCGACCTCAGCAAGGGGATGCTCCGTGAGGGTTGCTTTGACAGAGGCAAAGGAGTTGGTTTTGTGCATCAAGGGACGTTCAGGGCTTTTGCAGTGCTGGTTCAAGTTTAGCTCTGTGTGGGAGTAACCAAAAATTATAATTTAATTAATATTTGGCTTATGTGAACTGCGTTGGTGGCTTCAGCCAAGCTCCAGAAACACATGTCTTCAATTATCCGTCCCCGTGTTTCCAACAAACAAGCAAAGCAGGGGATAGTTGTGGAGGACACGCTGCTCGTTTGCGAAAGGACGAGTGCCATTTACGGGGCTGGCGGCGTGGCACCTTCCACGTGCTCATGGACAACACAGCGCTGCCGAGATGAAAACTGCCCTTTAGAATAACCTCTGTCCAGAGCTACTGGCGAGAGAAAAGGCCCAGACACTTAAAGCCTCTCAAAGGAGCAAAGTCACATCTACAAAACACAGATAAAACGAAATGAAGGCACAGCTCTCTCTCGGCTCTCTCTCTCTCTTTTTTTTTCTTCTGTAGCTAATTATGTTGGTGATAAGAAGCCAATGTGTATTTATGTAAAAGCAACCTTTGCAACAGTTCAAATTGAAAATAGGTAATAAACTGCCGTTTCTTCTATCATTCACTATTGTCATTCTAGCACCCCGTAACTCCTGAGAGATCAGTGCACAGAGATGAGGTGGGCAAAATCCTTCACTTTTAGGGTAATTTTCCCCTGGATACCCTCCCTAGTGATCCTAGCATCCTTCTCAACCCAAGAGCTCCAGTTCTGCAGCTGTTTACCCTGTGGTGGTTACAATTCCTTCAGGTATTTTTTTTTTCTTGAATTGTAACAAGGCGGAGGGGGGAGAGTACATTCTCCCAGAGTTTTTTTTATGGCATAATGAAATCTGATTCTGTAGCTGTTATGTTTTCATGTGCCAACTCAGCCGCTGTGAACACCACTGCAGGGCTGTAGAGTCCCTTACTCCAGAGATTTCCCAGGGTAGCTGACGAGCTGGAATTCTCTTTCAGAAAGGAATAGTTCAAATTCAGTCTGAAGCCCCTGAAAGTTCACAAGTTATTTTGCATATTTGAGGCTCAAACTACTGAAAATCTAAAAAAAAATTTCAAACAATGTGATATTTCTTTCCTGTGGTCTGCAGAAGACCAGAAGGAGCTTAGATGTGCGTAAGACAACTATCTTGATTGTCACAGGTCCGGAAAATCAACAATACGTTCAACGACCTCTCCTCCGTAAGGAGAGTGCCAAGAAGTATCCATGTGCAGGAATAAAGTGTTTTACAAATACAGTAAGTGTTTAAGTCTCAGGTATGGAAAATTTAGTCTCACGAGATAATGCAGTTAAATCAACATCCTTTACTGCTTTCCCATTTCTGAGTAAGAGGTGTAAAGTCCAGAAGGGCTCAGGTTACTTTTCCATGTTCCTACCTTATATTTAACATGCTCTATACGAGGCGGAGGATTGGCTGTGGCCTTTCCTAGGATTTTTATGTTGCCACCAGTGGTGGTAGGACTGTTCTCATCTACATAAGCTCTTTTGGGACATTTGGAAGGTTTCGGACTCCAAAGACACTCAGTTTTTATAGTCTTGCAGGTAAAACAGAAACTCCTGTTCTTTGCCATAGTATATTTCTATGAAACTATGAAGAATGTTTTGGTCTTTGTGGATGATTAACTAATGGTAGCAAAGTACTGCTCTTGTAAGATTTCAGCATTAATGATGCACTGCTTGCCATGTGATGAAAAGAACATTATCTGGGTAAAGGCAGATTGTAAACCTGAGGAACTAGAGATTTCTCAAAGTTATAAACACCACCTTCAAGAGACTTTTATCTCAAGAACATCCTTCTGTTTGCTCTGCAGCTCGATAACTTTCCTTTTCTTTCTGCTTGCACTGATAAATGCTTAGGAAGAGGTTTAACAAACTGTCTTTGCGCAATGCTAGAAGATGGGAAAAACTTGAGTTTTAATAGCTCTGGCAAGGAACAAATTCTAGCAATGAGCAAATAACATCCCCTCTCTGCTTTAGTTTTTCCCACAGTTAAAAGTGAAATAATGCTTATTCTTCTGCTAGGATGTGACGATGATATTTACTGTGGTAAGACGCTTTGAAAAGGAAAAATTCGATGTAACTATAATAATGTAATCTGTGGTGACATCATGTAGGTTGTGTAACACTTTACTAGCTATAAAGCAAGGTTAATACCCCAGGGAATTTACAGCACGGAGGATCAGCTCCTATTTCAAGATTTAGTTGAGTAAAGGCAGCTGGGCATTTACATTACATGAACAAGCGAGCAGAAGACATGACCCATTGAATCACAATTCTTTTTCTATTCTTTTTCTTTTCAAGGAAAAGTTAATGGTTTTATATTTTTTCTTTACTTTGGGATGGTTTATTTCCTCTGGATTATGCTTCCAACACGTATGAAGAGGGCAGGTAAAGCCAGGGATTCTCCCAGTGCCTGTTTTTTTTCTGGCGGTGGACAGTAGCACAGGAGTTTTTCCCACTGCCCTTCCCAGGGCTGGAACCACAGCGTCGGCAGATCCAAACAGAATGCAAGATGCTTTTATTTCTCCAAGGAGTTAAATAAGACTGTGGACAAGATCCATTAGACCCACGTGTTAGTTCTTACTCAAAACAATCAAGCTGAAGTTTCCTGATCTTTTTTTCCATTGGTATTAGTGTTGACTGAGTCTCAAAAGTTAGTTGATGAAAAAACAGTGAGACTTAAATACTTTTCTAAGCTTTCGTTTAAGGCTTCTAGGTCTGCTGCTAAACATAGCAGACGCTGCAGGATTTCTGAAGAAAGGTTGTCATGAAACGTAATTTGTATATCCCTTGTTATCTCATATTTGTTTAATTAATTTGCTTCCCTTCATACTGGCTGAATCTAGAAATTGCCAGTAAAAGTCACAGGATGAACTTATGAAAATGAAAATACAAGCCACACTAAACTCTGCCCTTGTTTTTGCAACCCGGGAGTCCCACAACCTCCCTGGGTGTGAAAACAGCGTTCAGAGGGAGACCATGGTAGGAGAAGACAGCAGGACTGTGACTGCCTGTGAGTTGTCCAACAATGCACAAAGTCCAGCAAATCTGCCTGGAAGGTTCTAAGCCAGGTACACCGACTTCTGCTGTAGAAGAGGATGATTGCTTCCTTCCTTTTTACAAAATCCTGAATGGATTGTCTGCAAAATGATTCACATTGCATGCTGTGATGGTTAATTACTTCCAAAAGTATTTTAATCACGGAATCTGTCAGTTGTGACTTGAAAGTGACCAGCATCAGTAAGCCCTGTAATGGATTTTAAACTATTTTTCATTTCTTAGATGGTGTTTGTGCCTTCAATCTGATGGATTTAAACATGGAAGAAGAATTCTAAAAGAGCTGGGAATAAAAGCAGGGGAAAACAAGCCACAAGGGGACTCTGTGCTGCTCTCCGTCTGCAAGTGATCAGAACAAATCTCGGAAAAATGGAAAAAAAGGCAACAAGCAATGAGACTGAGCCTCTGACTTCCAAGAAAGATGTCTCAGACTGTAACGAAGGAGAAGATTGTAAAGAGAACGGACTTCTGGTCAGGAACCCTAAATCTGCCCTACGGCTAGTGGAAGATGGCAATAAAGTCCACCCCAGCCAGGGAGAAAAAGGGGAGGCAGCTCAGATCTCAAATGGTTATTCAGGGGTTCAGAGCTCTGTTCCCTGCAATGGAATGGGAGAGGTGGAAGATGCCCAGTGCACTGCCCCAGCAGCCACAACCACCACTACAACCACGACTTCCACCACCTGCGGAGCAGAAGGCCAGCAGCAGCTGATGGAGCTGGAAGACAGAGAGACCTGGAGTAAAAAAATTGACTTTCTACTCTCTGTCATCGGATATGCAGTGGATCTGGGAAATGTGTGGAGATTTCCTTATATATGCTATCAAAACGGAGGAGGTCAGTGACTAGTTCTGTATGCTGTTCCTTAATGCTGAACTTCCTTGCTTATAAATGGGTGATTTAGTGGCTTATATTAATATCATATATAAGAAATGACCATGGGGTAATTACTTTTCAGGCAGACTGGAAAACCTAAATACTGGGATAGGATAACTAGACATATTACGATGGAAGAAGAACTATTTATCTAAAAAAATCAGTAGAAGTTGAGAGCCAGTTAGGTGCAGAACCACCTTCCAAGAGAAAGACTCGATCCCTGTCCCAAGGAGTATTTTAAAATCAGATAAACCAACATGTCAAAACCAACTCATTGAGAATGCAAAGGCTTACGCTCACTGACTCACTCAGCAAAAATATAAATCTAATCAAGGAGATCCTGGAAAGGACTTTTGTCTCCCTGATGTAACGAAGACATTTTACTGAAAAAATTAATTATTTTATCTGTAACCCATCTCACAGTTGTATTCATTGTAGCCCGTACAGTCTTGGTGAATCCTACGTATACGTCTTACAGAAACGTGGGAAGTTCGGCCTGAGTGTTGCTTCTTATTCACGCTGTTGAGTAGTTACTCTTAGGAGAAATCCCATGGTAATCCAGTGTGGCACATTGACTAGGGAGGGGATATGCATTTTCCCCGTGGGATAAAAGGAACTGTTGTTCATGGAGTGCTAGTGTTGGAAGAGAAGCCCCATGAAGAGTTACAATTATCTGCTTGCTTTCTTGCAGGAGCATTCCTCATCCCTTACACAATTATGGCCATCTTTGGAGGGATTCCTCTCTTCTATATGGAACTAGCACTAGGACAGTACCACCGGAATGGCTGTATTTCAATTTGGAGAAAAATATGTCCTATATTCAAAGGTAACGAAGGGAAATGGAAAATTACTAGGAACTTTCTGAATAACTGGAAAATTTTCCTATAAAGGTGACATTTCTGAAAAAAATATTAAAATCTCATAAAACAAAGTAAGGCTTGTTCTACATAAGATTTTGGCTTTACAAAGAGAGCTTTCATAAAACTTTATGTACACCTGCAAATGTGTGTGTGTACTCTTGTACACACATGGGATATACATTTGTGAGTATGACGTGCAACTCCCAAATTGATTAGATAGAGGCCAGTCCACTTTCTCTGACCCAAGCCTGAAAATATAAAAAAAAATTAAACAAAAAAATGTAACTAATAAAGTAAGTAAAACATTACTGAATCCAAGGCAAAATTAAAACCAGGAAAGATCTACTGTTTTTATTACAAAGATATTACAAAGAAATGATTCCCCATCTTCAGCCTGGTCTGTCAACCGCTACCCTACCACAGAGTCTTCCAGAGGAGAAGGACCTGCTCTATACGCTTGTTTACTCTTGCTCCCAGTGTTATAGCTTGGCGTTGTCTTTTTTATTTACTGAGGGTGCAAGATGCCTATTTCTAAATTCCAGGAATTTAGGAACAGATAGGAAAAAAAAAAAACCCAAACAAAAAAAAGCGTGTTCTGTCATGATTAAAGATGCTTTTTTGGAATCAGAGCCTGAGTGTTTCCGAAGCCACAAGAAATTCCAGTGTTGTAAACACTTGAGAGAGTATGTGTGCCTCCTGCAGAGCTGCCTTAGTTACTAATTGTAGTTGACGTTATAACCAATTCCTTCCTTTTTTTTCGGCCTACAACTTATACTCCCTTCATGTAATTATTTCCTGCCTTACCAGGAATTGGCTTTGCCATCTGTATAATAGATCTTTACGTAGCCTCCTACTACAACACCATTATGGCTTGGGCCTTTTACTACCTCGTATCCTCCTTCACGGCGGAGCTGCCGTGGACCAGCTGCACAAATGCTTGGAATACAGGCAACTGCACCAACTACTTCAGCAAGGACAACATCAGCTGGTCCCCGCACTCCATCTCTCCCGCAGAAGAATTTTATACGTAAGTGCATGTAAGTGAGGACAGTAATATTAGACAGAATGGTGGAACATGTAGCAAGCTGTTCTTTGGAGGGGGAGCAGGGCTGTTTATTAATGTTACCCTTTTCTGAACTATTCAAATAACTGAATGTTTGTAGGTGTATGTAAGCTTAGGGTGTATGGGAGGGTACTCTGTATTTTAGATCAGAGGTTCCCAACCACTGTCAGCTGTTGTCACTTATCTTTTATCACTACTGATGTGCCATTAATACCAAGCTTTTAATTAAAAAAAAAATAAAAATCCAAAATAACATGATTCTGAAGGCTACTTATGAAAGACTCAGGACTACCTGTAGTGCTCAGACCACAGTACGGGACTGATCAAAGCATACTTAACATAAGTATTTATTTTAAAAATATCTATACTGTGTTTTTCTTTCCTCTTTCAGCCGCCAAGTTCTACAGGTGCACAGGTCCAATGGGCTGGATGACCTGGGGGGCATTAGCTGGCAATTGACCCTCTGTTTATTGTTAATCTTCACCATTGTATACTTCAGCATCTGGAAAGGGGTCAAAACATCTGGCAAGGTGAATGCAAAAGCAAGACAAATCAACTTGGTACAGTATAGTCCAGCGGCAGTTCTAAAGGAGCCAATTAACTTGACAGAGAATTATTTCTGACTGCCTTCATGACAGGGATTATAGGCTCATGTATTTGGGAGGCACTTACTGCAGAGTGACTGCTACTGTTATCCAAGTAATATATAACAACAGTAAGTTATGCCACTGTTCTCCAGACAAGAACAACCCTGCCAAGAGAAGGCATGCAAACTGCCTGTTTACAGACCTTCTGAGAAGTTCACATGAAGATGTCACAAATGCTAAGAGTTATCATTTGCTTAACTCATTGTCACTTGTTAACTTTCAACCCATGGCAAATGCTATCTTACTCTTTTCCCTCACAGGTGGTCTGGGTGACTGCCACATTCCCTTACATCATACTCTTCATCCTGCTGGTGAGAGGTGCAACTCTGCCTGGCGCCTGGAGAGGTGTCCTCTACTACTTGAAACCTGACTGGCAGAAACTCCTGGCCACCGAGGTAAAAAAAATTATAAAAGGGTAGAGCTTCACTTTTAGCCTATCAGCATGTGTATCAACATGTATATACTTCAATGTCTATTTTCAGCAGAGCATGATTAAACAGATGTCTTAGCTTGGACTTAAAAGCCTGACTTCATGCTCTTGTTTAAACAGGCATGCTATTCTTTTCATAATTATAAACTTTTTTTTTAAAGATTAAAATCCACCATCAATTTAGCTTGAACTAATAGTAGGGTTCCCATACAGTGGTTGAATAGAATCAGTGGTACGATTAGAAAGAAAACGAGTGAACAATTTTTTTGCCAGGAAAATGGTGAACAGCCTGATGTTATCACAGAACCACAGAATGTGTTGGGTTGGAAGGGACCTTTAAAGGTCACCTGAGTGAGAAGCTACGACTGCTGCTACGCCGCAACAAAATTCTTTACCTATGACAGTCACGCTGAGCAAACTAAACTTACTAAGCCTTAACAACTGGTTTAGCTGCAGGTTTTTTGGCTGCGAGGGGATCATTACACACTTGGACAGGTTTTTTCACAGCCCAATAGTGTCTACAGTTACCCATATTTAAATAGCGCAGATCACTCGAGTTGAAACTTCAGATCTCCATCCTGTGACAAGCTTCGGCACATAAGCCCAAGGAGAGTCTCTGTAGCCACCAACAAAAACATGACACAGGAATGTATGCAAGTGCATGTGGAGATGGAATAAGTCAGTTAGTTCTGCATACACCAGGAGGATTTGAAAAGAAAGGAGGAACGAGGACAAGACTGAGCTAACCAACAAACCCCAATGGTTCAGCTTTGAACCCTGTGGACGACAAGTTGTCCATCAGGCTCAAGGCTGCACCTTACTGCCTGTGAAAGTGTCTAGTGAGGAGGGTGATGGAAAAACCCCAAAGCAATAAATACTACAAATACAAAGATTAAAAATTCTAATGTTTGCAAGCCTGCTGCTGCCCAGCTGATATGGAGAGTTTTGAATTAAGAGGAAATGAAAAGACACCGGTCTCTGATAAAGCAGCATCTCCAATAAGGGACCACATCTTCTGAAAAAGCAATAAAGGGCATTGATATTGTATTGGATGTATCTGAAGTGAGGACAGCAGATTGCAATCTGCGTGCTGGACGATGACAGAGCTCTGTCTGTGGATGATACAGGATGGCCTCACACGATGGAAGAGAATATGAGAAATGAGTTGCAATGAACTCCGTGTTTCAATCAAAAGAGGATAAATGAATAAGGACTTTCACCTCAGAAAGAGAACTGATACTGTACTTTAGGAATACTACTCATTAAGGCTGTGGCCACTTTTCAAGTATAACAGGCTTTTCATAACAAGATCATCACACTTGCATCTGTCATGGCTACAACAAGGCTGAATTGAGTCCTAAGGACTAGAACTGTCATGGATTTCCATTAAGTCTAGAAAAAATCTGAGCAGCGATCATCTACTACTTAGCCAGGAGGACACATAAGCAAACACAGGACTATTCTACAGCACACACAGTTTGGAGGAAGATGGGCCAAGCCCACTGCAAAATCATGGATAGAATGCTCCCTATACATAACCAAAGTTATTCTGAATATGCCAAACTCATTCGATCTGTTTCATGCAATTTTTTTTGTGTTCTTCAATATTTTTCAGGTTTGGGTGGATGCAGCAGCTCAGATCTTTTTCTCCCTTGGTCCAGGTTTTGGGGTCCTATTGGCTTATGCCAGCTACAACAAATTCCACAACAACTGCTACCAGTGAGTTCTACCTTATTCTATACGTTGAGTTTAAAAAAAGTAACTGTGGGTATTTACAAAAAAGGAACACAGTGCTGGTGAAAGGCACTGAACTGTCAGACCCACGTACATACAAGACAGAAGTGTAACAAGATAAGAACAAAAGTCCTTATCGAAAGAACCTGCAATCTAAAACATTTCTTCTCTGTTGTGCCTACCCTAAAGACAGAGATTCTCTACCAGTTACAGCACGGAGTCTAAGATGTAGAAACCTGCCACAACAAAATGGACTAAACCCCTGCCAAACAATCACATTATAATTATTTAATCTCAGCAGTCAGTTAGGAAATGACTTTAAAGTCTTGAACTGAGAGGTGATTTATAGTTGTTTCCTTGTTATGTTAAAAAATTCTATTTATAACTTGTAAAATAACATTCTACATTATGTACTATTCGTATATTAGTTATCTTAACAAAAAAAACTATTTATAACTTGTAAAATAAAATTCTCAATTCTTTACTATTCCTATAGTAATTCCTATTTTTTTAAGAACACCGGTATACATCCAGTATTCAACCCAGTGTCAGATTAATGTTACAGCATCTGTTTGAAGTTGAAGAAAAAAAAGTCGTGGGGTTTTTTATTTTCTTTCTTTCAAATCTGCTGTTTGTTCTTTTCATTGCGTTACCCTAGTTTTTGTAGGAATCTATCCAGATCAGTAACTCACTCCCTCTGGTAGTAAACTATCCTTTCTAGCAGAGGCCGATTTCCTGATGTGAGTTAGGTCTTCTGTTGCAGAGATGCTCTGGTTACCAGTACCGTGAACTGCGTCACTAGTTTCGTGTCTGGATTCGTCATTTTCACTGTGCTGGGATACATGGCTGAGATGAGGAATGAAGATGTATCAGAGGTTGCCAAAGATACTGGTAAGTTAACTTTTTGTGCACATCCCTCAAACTGTTTCTGAGATAGAATATATTTGTATATTATCTTCTGGATTGAGAACAGCCCAAATTAGGCAAAATATTTATTATACATTTCAGGATACTGACTTACTTTATGATGTACAGTACAGCTACAAAATTATTCCATAAAGACAGCATACAGAAGTCATACTGCATGCAGCTTCACATAGGGGGTGGTAACTGCACCCCGCAAAATAGCCTGGGGGGGAGTTGTTTTCCCCTGGAAGAAAACATGGAAGAAACAGCCAGTCCTCCTCCCGGCAGCAGTACTGCGCTAACAATTATCCCTAATTCTCCATTCTAATGTCAGGACCCAGCCTTCTCTTCATCACGTACGCCGAGGCCATTGCAAACATGCCTGCTTCCACTTTCTTTGCCATCATCTTTTTCCTGATGTTACTCACGCTGGGATTAGACAGCACGGTGAGTCGACAGTGTGCGAGAGGGTGGCCCTCTCAGGTATTTGGTGTGTGGCCTTACTCCCGCAAACATCAGAAGGGACAGAGCTACAAATATTGCAACATCACTAAAGGGTTTAAAGCAGGACTGGCATCTCCATGTGCCTTCTGTAAGACAGCAACTATTATTCCAATTTTGACCTAAATAGGCCTAAATAAAATTAAATGATTTGTCGGTGTCACGCTGCCACAATTAATAACAGACCTGGAAACACAACCGAAGCACTTGATTCTTTAACTCCTGGTTGAATACAGCCTTCTGGGCTCCTTCTTTCTTGCACTTGTAAACTTACAAAGCTATTATTAAATCCTATATTTTTTTTACACTAATTGGATTTAAAAGGTGAGAACCAGAGGTGGCCTTCTCGACAGCACTGCAAAAAGGAGATGTTCTAAAAACTTGCTGTGTGAGCCTGTTTTTACAGATTGAGAGTCAGCTCCTTCCAGGAAGGCTAAACTCAGCTGACTTCACAATCTTGGTTCTACTGAGCCACCAACCACATATCGGCACCCTGCTCCCTGTCATATAGTACTTCCACGCAACAGGCACTTCCTACAGATACATGAAGACTAAATCCCCACCTTAAAAAATTTAAAAGCTCTGAAGAAAGAGTGTAAACAACAGTCACACCAACTCTACAGGCAGAATAAAGCACCAGTGTTCAATGCTCTAAAGCTCCTGTAAGCAATGAAACATAACCTCAAAGCAGGTAAAACTGCCCTCTATTTTCCAGTGATTTTTCCATCCCTTTCAGTTTGCAGGACTAGAGGGAGTGATTACTGGAGTACTGGATGAATTCCCCCATGTCTGGAGCAAACGCAGGGAATTGTTTGTCCTTGGTCTGATCATCGTTTGCTTTCTGGGGTCATTAGCAACCCTGACATTTGTAAGTATTTTACCCATTCCTCAGCTTTCCTTACTGGCAGTTTCCTGCAAATGACACCTTGGAGAGGGTAGTATTTTTCCAAAGAATTCCAAGAAATCAGATTAAATCTCCAGCCTGTTTTCTTTATGCATTAGAAATCTATATTTGGAATTGGTGGGAACAGTATCTCTCACTAGGAAACGTGTTGCAAAATGATCCTATTGCAATTCATATAAACTCTAACGTGCTACGCATCATAAATGATGGAGCCATTGCTCCAGATGCTGAATCAGTAAGCAACTTTCCACATTTCATACATGGCTTACTTGTTCTCAAAAGCTCCATGTTTAAAAATAATATGAATTTTTATTTTAATTTTCCCAATGTTTGAAGTGTATTTTGAATTTAAAAAAGAATGACCAAAAAATTATCTGCTAGAAAATGCTGTAACTGACTGTTGCTGCTCTCCAAAAATTTCTAGCAATGAATTTCCTGGATCTTCCTCATCAAATCAGGCCAGAAATCATGATCAGTCACGCCAAATAGTCCCTGTGGGGCTTGTGGGATTTCATTTTCACAACAAGCAATATTTTGAATAATGAGCGTAACGATCATAAGGGACAATTAAAAACACTTGGCTTTCCTGTCACATTTCACTCCACTTGCTCATTTATGTGCAACTTCCTCCTTATTTAAAGCATTTGCTATAAAAGGAGACTTAGTTCCTCTCCGAGACGCAACGGTCTCTTCCGTCATCTGATTCTAGATCCCAAATGGAAAGAAAGAAGAACACCCTGTTTGTTTCCTGCTCAGTAACTATGACTCGGGTTGGAGAAAGAAGATGCCACCACAGAGGGCATGCAAAAAGCCATCCCATCAAACCCCACCAGATCTCATTTGTTCGTTAAAATCCAGCCAGAATTACCAGTAGATTCAGTTTTAGCTTTTCCGCATGGCAGCCCCACTGGTGAAACGTGTTCCCAGAAGCAACAGATCGGACTGAATGACCCATCTGTGAATGGGCCAGATGAAGACAATAACAAACAACAGTATGACAGGATTTCCGTCATTGGATCTTTGGTTCGCTGATAATTTGATCTCCTTTCTAGGGAGGCGCATATGTGGTAAAGCTGTTTGAAGAATACGCCACTGGTCCAGCTGTCCTAACCGTCGTCTTCCTGGAAGCAGTTGCTGTGGCCTGGTTCTACGGTACGTCTACTGCAACGTTGACAACCAACGCTAACCCAAACTCCCGAGCTTCTGCAGCGTGGCATTTCCTCTGTTTCTGCAGACAGGATCACTGATGTCTCCAGAAAAAGTTCACAAAACCTTTTTACAGACTCACTGATTACCAAATCCGTGAGAATAACTATTAATTGTTCTCTGACCGAAGTACAGTGACCTCTGACAGTAACAAGAGCTACAACTCAGAATAATTAATATATTTAAGAGTTATAGGAACAAAACAGTCTTTCATGATGGATTCTGAATTTATTTGCTGTGCAAACAAAATGCTGTGCATCTACTTGCAAAAAACTTGTATCTGCTGTCACCGCTGTCCTCCCACTTGTCTCCACAGGCATCACCCAGTTTTGCAATGATGTGAAAGAAATGCTTGGCTTTACCCCAGGCTGGTACTGGCGAGTTTGCTGGGTGGCAATTAGTCCCATCTTCCTTCTGGTGAGTTTTCTTTACAGCTCTTTCCAGCACAAGGAAATTACCACTGAACAATGCAGTTCCTTAGACTTCTAAAAGCTTAATTACAGAATTTTCTTGCGAAGTTCTTCTGTAACAATTCTTGTTAAACCAAAAAGGCTCAATTAGTGAAAAAATCCAATACAATGCTGCAAGGTCTTGTTACTAAATCACTATTTTGAAGATCTTTGTAGATGAGCTAGATAAAGAAGACTGGGTTCTGAATAACTCCTCTCCTTCCCTCTGCTGAACAAAGTTATTTTGTTTTGTTGCTTTATATTTACCTCGGCAAAATAAAGCAATAAAAGATGATGAAACACGCTGTCAGGGGCGGAAAACCAAGTCAGTATACTGTCTCAGTGACCACTGACTGACAACTTCAGAACATTCCACTTAAAATTTACAGCAGTTAATTGCAACCTTTATAAATGTATAATTCAGAATTGGAAATACTGTCCCAATGTTTGACTTGGCAGTATTATCGATAACATTTTAACGTAAAGTGTTCATTTCCTGATACAAAATTACTTCACGCTATCTACTATTGTCAGTAGCCTCAGTGGGAGCAGGGCAGGTCAAGATGGAGTTCACGAAGCACAAAATGTAGATTTAAGACCGACAGTGTGCATTCAAAACACTTGTAATGATCAATGTGTAATTAACAGATTTTCATTTTATTACCCCAACAAAAAGAAGGGAAGAAAAGGCTATAAATAAAGGCGTGACACCAAAAATTACTTTTATACTACTGTCCTCTTTGTGATCCTAAAACGGTGAAATAAACAGCGAGGAATACAATACAGCGAGCTATTTGTATTCTCTGTGGAAACTAAACTAAAATAAGGAAATCCCAGAGGTAGTACATTATTTCTGTGCGGAAATTTTGATGGTAATCCTGATCTTCTGACGATACCCTGGGAAAAACAGATTCAGAGATCCTTCCAAGGATAGTCACAAATATTATTCCTGTAATATTCAACTAAAATAAATTTTTCAGTCATGAAGGATATGCACAGGAAAATGGTCTAACAGCATTAATCAAGCTGATGCCAAAATACTATATCCAATCTAGTAATAACATTTGTAAAAGCTACCAAAGAACTGAAACTTCTGGAAAAGTATCACAGAAAAGATAAAATGTGTAGAAAATAAGTAACAGTGAAAAAAATAGAATCTGTATAGCTTATCCCAGAGAAAACTGAAAGCTGATGTGATTCCCGCAGGTAAGTTCTTTAGGAGTATTAAAAGGGTCTACAACCCAATAAAGACCAGCATAAAAGACGACGGCAGTGGCTGCAAGTTAAATTCAGACAAAGCAGAATTGACACTGATCATGATTAAATATGGGACAAGCAGCTAAGGGAAACTGCACTCCCCATTTCTGGTGGCTTAAGATTAAGATGATGCCTTTCTGGGAGGGATGCTTTAGCTGGAATCGAGTTACAGGGCTCAGTACAAGGGTAACTGAATGAAATTCTGCACGCTGGTATCAATCAATCTGATTTTGTCCATCTACCATCTTTTTTTTTCCTTTAAACGTACACGTGTTGTCCTGAATTTTCTCTCTAATGCTGCTTAGGCAAGAAACACCATTATGTGTATTTATGGAATAAGCAACCCATAGGAGAATTTTTACCTAGTTCCTTTCAGTTACTGGTTGGGCTATACCCTAAAGCTCTTTTGAACTTCCTAAAGGATATACAAAAGTGGGTTTGGGGGTTCTTTGGTTTTGGGGGTTTTTGTTTCTTTCTTTTTTAAATCCACACTAATTTAGGATTTTTTCAGTGTCGACATATGTTTAATCCCTCATTTTTTTTACCCTTTTTTTTTTTTTTTTTAGTTCAATGCTACGCTGGGACACAGAGTTCCCTAAAGTAAGTGTGTGCCATCAAAATCCACGTATTCATATTTTCCTCTTTTCTTTTCCAGTTCGTCACTTGCAGCTTTCTGTCCAACCCTCCTGAGCTACGGCTTTTTGAATATAATTATCCCTACTGGACCACGGTAGTGGGTTATTGCATAGGAACCTCTTCTGTCATCTGTATTCCAATCTACATGGTTTATCGGTTGATTATCACTCCAGGAACACTTAAGGAGGTATCCACAATGCTCTGTTGCTTCTGTTTGACTGTTAAGAAGGAGGTGATTCCTAGAAACATTACACATGTATTTTTCTAGGGTCTGATGACCTGGGACTTCAGGATTTTTGTTCTGTTCCTAGTCAGCTGATAGCTAATTGTCTTCTGCCCATTCTAAGTGATTCACAAATCATTATACACTGACGTATTCACATAAAATATTAAATCAAGTACATTTTTTTAAGCTCTGGTGAACTGGAGCCTTTTCCTAGAAATCACACAAGAGACGGTATCACATGAATGACGCAGTGAAAGATCGGTTCCCTTGAGTGTATCTGTAAGAACAAGTTTCTTTTTCTATCCCACCCTTAAGATTTCTCTGCCATAAATCTGTGGCAGCCTGTGGTGACACCTTGGGGATTTTTGGGATACCGGTTCAGAAAGAATATGTTCAGTTGGCTCAGGGTATCCAAGTAAACTGCAAAGTCCTAAAGCATTAATATGACATCTGTCAAACTTTGATTCAAATTCTATGTTACAATTAAAAAATAACGCTGTGCACTTCTGTAGCACCTTACATCTTCACAGTGCTGAGATAACAGAAGCCTTGAAACATCCTTGTGTTGTAGTTCAAGGTGTAACTCAAACTGAAGTTGTATTTTTGTTATAAATCTTTTTCCAAGTGGCTGTCATGTTACGTATTACCTCTTAAAATGAATCAATTCCTAATACAGATTTCTTTCCAACAGCGTATTCTGAAAAGCATTACTCCAGAAACAGCTACAGAAATTCCTTTTGGAGACATCCGCATGAACGCAGTATAAGCTAACCTGTTTTCTGCGGGGAGAGAGGCAGAGCATAAAATGTAACTTTCCCCATACTTTCCCCCACCAAAGCATTACGTTTCCAGCTGAGACCCCAAACAGGAGTTTTCTCTGGAGGTTGCATCACTGACAACGGGCATTTGGGAACATGATGCCTCCAGCACATTTATCCAAGCAATTCAATGAAATCTACTGTGCACTTCTAACCAGACTGACCTGACTGAGAACTCATTCTGGAAACACGAGGATGTCTGTGTGCATGAGAACACCACTACTCCACGCGTGGGCAGAAGGGCAGTCTGAAAGCGTGCGTGACTGCATAAGCCACTGTAGGACGAGTATCGGCGGGTAGGATTAGGTGTAGAATCCCGAGTCTGTGGCAGTACTCCTGTATCTTCCTCAATGTGATCGTTCGTACTGGGCAATGTCGTATTCGCTTCTAAGGTTCTAATTGCTTAAACTACATTGAAAAATACAAAAATATTTCTGATAGCCATACACTACTCAAGTAACACAGGGTTTTATAAGCTAGAAAAGAAGATAGTAAATTCTTCAATCCCTAGGTCTGTAGTGGAGTAGACAGAAGAAGAGGAAACAATCCTGAGCAGCACTATATACAGCTTTGCATTCACTAGCACACACGTTTGGTAGCGTTATCGTTTTCATTTCCTGCATTTTTTAGATGGTAACAGTTTCTATTAATTGTTTCTTGCATAACAGATATTACAAAGCCATTTTTTGTAATGTTCTAGGCTTCACTTTCCTTTAGACCCAATCAAGCCACAAAATCTTATCATGGGTTACTTGACAAGTACCTAAGTTGCTAGCACTTACTATATTATTTTCATAACTAAGCTAGATATTCACAAGATCATTGTCCTGACAGACCTGTCACTTATACCCAAAGAAACTAGAGACCAAGAATGAATTTTTTTGAGTTCCAATGCCAAAAAGCGTAATCTTAAAGATCTGCTTCTCTGCTTTGTTTTGTTTATTTATTTTTTTAGTTCAATTTCACACCTAAAATTTGCTGAAGCCTGTGGCTTTTTTCAATTCTTTCCTAGAACAGAATTGAAGTTTAGAATAATCCTTTTGGCTGGCTGACAACAGTACATTTAACAAACTATACAAACCGACTTTGAAGATATATTAGCTCAAATTCTAATGTGAACACATTAGAAGACATGGAGGGGAATTTTGTTTTTAACAAGAAGCTGAGCAGAGTTCAGCAGGATTGATTCTCAGCAGAACTACGTATATTAAATTTCGAGGCACTGATATACAAATTAACTTCCACGCACATACTAACCTCTTTACACTTTATGCGTACACACCCTCTCCAAATGTAACTGCCCTTTGGACTGACTGCAGTTGCCAAGTCAGTTGGAGGACAGGAGTTTTGCTGCAATTACATGGAAGTTTAGATGAACCTAAGTAGTTGTCATTTATGTAAAAACTTACATTGTATTTTTACTCTACCACATAGATTATAACAAAAGTAAAATAAAAGAGAGGATAAAAGTCTCTTTTGTATCTCACGGTCTACTTAGCTAACGTACTGCTAAAATTAACAAGGTCATATATGCATTCATAGCAGCAGGCATTAAGAAGCCTATTGAAGAGTTTACATCGGTACGAAGAACTTGCCTTACTAGCGGAAAGCAGTGATGGTGTGTTTGCCTTTTGAAAACATTTTCATCACTTCTGCCCAGGTTTTTCACCCTGGGGTGTGCAGACACCTCCTGGAGGAAGGCCTCTTCCACTTCAGCTATTGGCTTGAGCTCATTTAACTTTAGGTCTCAAACCCAACTTCCAATAAGGAAATAACTTAAAGGGACAAGGATTGGTCTTTTGGAACTACAAACAGAAGACTCCTAAACTATTTTTAAAAAGGGAATATGTTCTTTCATTGCCACCAGAAAAAACGTAATAGATCTGTCTTACTAGACAGTTACTCCTAAGAAATAGTTTTGCAGCTTAGCCCTTAAGTATATTTGAAAACTACTTCCAAAATTGGCTTAATTGTGAGGAAAAGCGGAACAGTCTGGGAATTGTGAGGAAAAGCGGAACAGTCTGGGAAAAAGCCATTGGAAAAACAATTTGGCCGTTGGAAAGCCATTTAGTTATTAAGTTACCAATCAGAAAATTACTGATTATTTAAAAAATAAAATTTTATATTATGAACTCATTAATCAAAAAAACACAAATGAAATGTCAAAATAAGATGAATGAGGTACTCATACGTATCTAGTATAAAGCATGGGAAATAAAGCAGAAAACCCTACCCAGCTTCTCCATTCTGCAGACTGCTGTTCAATTAAAGCTGGGTATTTTTCCTCCTAAATGGGTAAGTATTTAATTAGATAAACCTTACATAGGAAATGTCTTTCCAGACTTGATAGTGTTTCATGCTAGGCTCATTGAAAAAAAAAAACCAAACCAAACCAAAAAACTGACCCTTCCCCAAAATAACCGAAAACTTACAGTTCAAATTTTTGGTCATTTATGTACAACCACTTGCAAAAGTGTCTTTAAACAGAAATTCTGCTGCCTTTTATTAGGAAGGATGAAGGTGGGGACAGAAACGGTTGAGTTAAATTATCAGCATTATCTGTATCAAAGCCAAAGTTTCTCTTTCAGTCCTTGCAAACAAACTGAAACTGGGAACATTACTTCCAGTGGAATAATTTACAGAATAATAATTGCAGGAATCACTGCTATTTAGTGTGCAATACTACTGATGTTAATCTTTTATAACAGCGTTTGAAATAGCAAAAGATGCATCTTTTAATTTGTATTTTTTAGAACACTAATACACAACAGATATTGTCTCTCTGGATGGTTTCAGCACAGAAGGCTGAGCAACTTCCCAAGAAATGCCATTGTTTTCTAGTGGATTAAAAGTCAGCCACGAAGTCCCGGTATGAATACAAGCCCTGCAACACTCACAGTGTAAAACGGAGCAGGTGTCCCAGCTTGAATTTCTCAGTTGAGAAATGAGAATAACGCACTCTGAGTACAGACGTACCCAGAGAGGTGGAAGTCTTTAAAATCACTTGAAGATACAAAAAGCAACGTAGACATGCAAAGTCACAGGAAAAATATTTTTAGAAATGGGCAGTCCGGAAGATCATTAGTGATGTCAGATCTTTGCTCTTTTTTCACCAGGACAATCCAGCCTGAGGTCTTTATGGGAACAGGGGGCAAAGAAGCCCTCCAGAAGTGGATTAAAAAGGCTTTTCTTTTCCTGAATAACGCAAAGATAAAACACATCCATGTTTTCATTCCAGAAAAGCTGAACTTGCAAGGGAGTTTAGTTCCCATTTTATTTATTTAACTTTTTTGTTATATGGCATACTGGTTTTGAAGTTTTATAAATATTCCAATAAGGTCGTTTTCTTAGTATCTATATTTAGCTAAATATTGAAATATTAAGAAATTTATTTCATTTCTTTTTATCCTTGATTCCTTTTTCTTCTTTTTACATATCCATTTGGAAACATTTAGAGAAACCCGTATTTATTAGGTAGCTCAACAAGTAGCCACAGATTAAACGTTGTTTTTGTACAAAAACTAGTTATATTGATACCAAATGGGCTGCACTGCAATTAAAAGTGTTTTCAGGCAAACAAATTCCTTCTCTTCAGCTCACCTTCCGCTTATCTATCACACGAGTATATCCTACCTTCTATTGCGAATGGTGAAAGGGAATTTATGAAACTGTAAATTAGGACCATGTTTGCCTTTTAAGCAAAGAGAAAAAATGGAGTTTTAGCTGTACAGAACTACGTATTCCCCCCAACTTGTACATGATGCACTTGTATTAATTTATGCAGCTGTTTAGTTACAAGTGTTGCAAGCTGATTGTAAGTCATCAGTATGTGCCTTGTACTGTAAACTGTTAT
The DNA here is from genome assembly GCF_964199755.1 of Larus michahellis. NCBI lineage: Eukaryota > Metazoa > Chordata > Aves > Charadriiformes > Laridae > Larus > Larus michahellis. Next base: position 4,936,509 of record NC_133902.1, on the reverse strand, counting down.
TGTAATAAATTTAATATTCATAATCCATCTCTAGACGTCTCTTGTGCCTCTCTCTTATGGGAAGAGCAAAGATAAAACTCAGTTCCAAGAGAAAGCAGAGTATCTAGTCCAGGTTACTATACCAAGACGACCTCTTTGACAAAAAGCAGAGGATTTCCTTTAGTGTTTGAAGCTTGGCTCGCTGCTAAATACTCTTTCATTCTATTCCAACAAAAGAGCCAACGCACATTACATTTGTTTAGACAGAACAGCAAACACAAACTGATCCACATTTGGAGTAAGTGCTCAGCTACTCAATTAGTTTACATATAAAACTCATTCAATTTCAAGTCTTTGTAAACTGGGAGGCTTAGTATTTAACTTTACTCACATTTTGTCTCATTACAAAGTCTGCTGAACAAAATATTGGAGAAACATCAACCTTAACATCTTTTTTTTTTTTTCCTTACATAAATTCACCTTACTGTAGCACAAAAGTGATAAATTTACTACAAAACAAAGTGAAAGAAACCATTGTGAAAAGTGTTGAAAATGTATTCTAAGAACTGACCACTGTCAGATATCCTACTCACCAAGCTATAGTTTGGAGATAAGTTTATTCTTGATTACGAACCTTTGAACAGACAGACTGACAAATCTAAAATATGACCTCCAGCAGAAAAAACAGGTATGACTGTAATACATGAAAAAAGACTCATACCTTATTTCACACAAAAAAGATGCAGAAAAACAACACAAGCATTAAAAAAACCACCACGCATCAGATCCAGTACGTATCCTACACTTTATTTGTTTCTGTACATAGGTCCCCAAAACCAAAGCCCACACATAAATACAAAATTCACACGTCAATATGCATTTAGCTTACAAAACGCCACACTAAGTACAGAAATCTCCTAGATCATTATTCAGGCTGTTTTTCTTCCCTTTTCACCACTTTTATAGATCTGCTTCTCATTTTTGAGAGCATCAGTGGGCAACAATGACTCCTGCTAAGGATGAGAACACCTTTGTTTCAGCTGGTGAAAGAAGTAGGGGCTGCCAGGGGGAAGTATTCTCACCTTCTGTTATTTAGCACTCCTACGTATGTCCCAGAATCTTTAAGTACCAAGGATGGGGTACTGAAGGCCAGGGTGGACAGAGTAAGCCAAATGTAATATTTCAACTGTATAAACAGACTAAGGGTGTGTATCAACTGATCCATTAATCCATTTCTAAAGTTGTTCTTCTATTATGGCACGCACAATTTCTTGTGAAAGCCAGGAATAAATAGCTAGGATACACTCTTACTTCTGTACAAGAGTCCATGCAGCAGTAGCTCTTCCTCTTGGTTGAGAGCCCAAGTGTTTTTGTCCACCACAGGGACATTAATCTTCTTCCTTCTCAATGTAAGATTTAGTACTGACACGTGCCATTTGCCTTGCCAAATAGCGGTCCCTTGCTGACATCACTGTCTCTTCATTGCTGCGTTTGGCAAATTTGCTCAAGCTCTCAGATGGCTTCTGTGCTTGTTCTTTCTCCTCTTTCTCCCCTTCTTCCCCAGCTTTACGTTTCTGCTCAGACAAAATTACAGAGCTGGATCTTCCCTTCTCATCCACCTCTCTCTCTTTTCCCTTTCTCTCTTTTTCCAGATCGTTCTCTCCATCTTTTTTTAAAGATGTAGGAGAACTCTCCCTCCTCTCTCTGTATCTCTTTTCATCACTACCATATTTCTCTTTCCTCTCCTTCACATGATCTTCCTTTTCTCTGTATTTCTCTCCTCTTTCCTTCTCCCTGTCATTATATCTATCTTTACCATTTCTTATTCTTTCTTTCTCTCGTTCCTTTTCTGAGCCCTTCTCTTCTCTCTCCTTTGCCTTCCTCCATTCTCTGCCATGTCCCTCCCTCTCTTTTCTTTCCTTCCCCCTTTGTTTATCATCTTGCTCTTCCCTCCTTCTGTAGTTATCTTTAGAACTGTGATCCCCGTATCTATGTCGCTCTTCCTTTTCCCTTTGGTGATCCTTTTCGTGAGTCCGACTTCTCTCATAATCTTTTTCCCTGTATTGTTCATCATTTCCCCTTCTGCTTGGTCTGCTCTCTCCCCTCTTTGTAAGGTGATTTGTTTGGGCTTTTGTGCGCAGTTCTTCCTCCACACTGGATGAGCTTGGTGACCTGGAATGCCTCTGGCTCTTCTGAACTTTAGCCTCCTCTTCACTGCTTACAGAGCTTGCTCGCCTTTTTTTCTTTTTCAAATTTACTTCACTACTTTTGTGTCTCTTATCATCATCACTACTATCAGTTCCTAAGTCAGTATCAGCGTCTGGATTATTCTCTTTCTTAACAGAGGGCTTCGGTTTTTGTTTTTCATATGGGCATTTGTTCCTCTGGTTGGATTCATCGTAACTGTCAGGTTTTTCTTCCTTTATCCTACAGTTTTTATGTTAAAAAAGAAAAAACAACATTACACAGCCCGAAATCTCAGAATTTTCTATAAACTGACTGACTTCTGGTCAGGACTTAAGCAAAAGATGCTGCTGAGAAGTCTAAGAAAACAAATCTATCTGTGGCTCGGGTTCCAGGAATCCTGCGCAACGGATTTCTATTAAGTATCTGTATCTGGTTCATTGGTGAATGCGAGCTGATGAATTTATTGAAAAGAATGACTACGGTTAAGTATCTGTAGCCTCCATCTAAGGAAGAAGATGTAGATTTGTATTCTTGTGTAAGCTTTTTGGCAAGCTACACATTTTTTCCTTCGTGTTTATTCCTCTATTCACGTCAAATAATTATCCAGAGAAGAAGCACGTTGTATGTTTTGCTGACAGAGGTTAAGAACATGGCTTCCATTAGCAGTAGTAGATTTTTTTTTTAATCCAGTATTTCTGAAGATCTCACTGTTGTGGCTAGATAGAAATTAGTATCTTTTAACAGCTCAGATTCCTAAATACGAAAAGACGATCCGTGGAGGATCAATTTGGGCAGCAGAGAGGAAGTTTATGCTTTTTCATTTTTTTCTGACTGATAAAGAAATACATGTTCACTCACACAAGCCACATGTCTCTTCTTTTTAATCATACAGCTACAGTAACAGTCTGTGGTAAATTCTTATGAATCAGCACACCATCTAGTTAGACTGAATGTCTGATGCATGCTTGAAAGCACAGTTAGTCTATGAAAAATGAGTAAAAATCATGCTGAAAAGTTTGATAATTTATTTAGTAATTCCATGAATTACAATGACAAGTCAAAGGTGGGTCATTTCAGGGGAAAGTGATGCAAATTCTGACATTTAAAAATTGAGCTGTTTTCTCTGTATATCCTATTGCACCACCATAAGAAAAATAAAATTAAAATATACATCTGAGCTTACTTGAAAGCCTTACTGGGAGCACCATCTACAGTACTTCTTGTTCTCCTCTGAACTGATTTTATATACAACTCACAAAAGAAACATTTCCTTAATTTGCAAGACTAAGAAACCATCATTTCAAATGATCTAGACACAGTACAACAGTAAATATTCCTGAAGATGCTCTGAAAGAAGAACTATTAAAGGAAATGGACAACCAAGTGGGCTGGCCAACGCTGCTGCTGTTTTTACAAAGAGATGCAAGTGAATAACTTAGATTTTATCAATAAAAAGAAGAAACCACAAAATGCAGAATTCATTTCACCACCTCAGTAGCCGTCTTTGTGCATCACTGAACCCATGCAGGTATCTCTCTTTGGTGAAAGTCTGAGGCAGGATGTTTTTCCACACACATAGGTATGCTAATACTTTAGGTCTCAAATTACAAAACTGTGGTCTCAAATTTCCCATTTTCTGCTTAAATTCAGGAAGCTGTTCTGCTTTTCTTCCAGTCAGTAATTCTTATTTCCTGGGTTTTTTTTACGCTACCTTTCCCTATTTATTTCTAATAAGGCGGTACATCCTTATACTAACGATATTATCGAGAATTCCCTTATTTCAGATAGCCGAGTAACTTCACTGTGATCACATTCTTCATTTAAACTAAGAATCCACTTTCTAATAATCCAGTCTCAGATCTAGAAGATCTCTTGATGAAAGCTGCAGTTTCTTTGTGATGGCAAGCACTTAACCAGTGACATCCAGGTTTAAGACCTACCTCAAGGGAGGCTTAACCTGAATTAATTGTTTCAAAAGATCAGTTGTTGCATATAAGAAACATATGCCCTTCACTGTATTTATCCACAGGGCAGAGTTTCACCATCTCAACTACATAAATAATTCGGCCTTATCTCATTACTTTGCTTTGGAATGTGCATATATTAAGATTTTAAAATATTCCCACTGGATTTCCTACATATTTGATTAATTTCCTTATACCACAGCATCAACACTCGATTAATTTCTTTTTTATGAACCTGTAAACGGGGAGTAAGCACAAAGTTCACGACTCACATTCTTTTACAGAAATTCGTATCACGTCATTTCCCATGACTTACCTCTGTGCTCATTATTTTACCTTTTGTCTCCCTCATGATTCAAAATATATAACTTAATGCCGATTGCCAAATATTATGTAAACCAAAGTAAATACAGGTTAGAATACAAAGCAGCATTACAAGTATGGCTGTCCTCTTGATACTTTTTAAACAGCATCCCTCTCTTGTTTTCTGTCTTATAGTATATACTACTAATGATCATTAGATATTTTCCAAATAATTCAGTTCATCATCTGTATAAACTAATCAACTTACCCTACCAGTGTTTTAGTACTCTCTGTTTAATTCTTACAGTGTTGCAGTGTGTCTGGAATCACAAACAGCCAGAAGCTGGTTTATATCTGAAAGTGTTCTGGAATCACATCCTACCTGGCTTCACGGAAGCTGCATTTGGGCATCTCTTCTTCCCCTACCCTCTGGTTTAAAAGATGTCTGTAAAATCCACTGAGATCCTTCTGTTTCGTCACATCCAGGTACGCTAAGAGAAAGAAAGTAAGGTTGGATTTACTGTGCCACAAATACTCATCAGATACAACTCACAACCGGCAGACAACACCAAGACTGTAATCTCCACCCTGGAGGTTTTCAAGCCCAGAGGGGAAAAAGCGCAGAGCAACCTGATTTGACCTCACAGCAGACCACGCTTTGAGCAGGAGACTGGAATAGATGACTTTCGGAGGTCCACTCCTACCTGATTTATCTTATGACCGTATATCCTATTCTTAACACCTATTCCTGGGTCATAGTACAGGATGTCCGACGTTAGGAGTGCAAGCACCATTGTATCCCAGGCTTATGAGTCTTCCTTCAAAAACTGGCACTTCCTCAAAAATTAAAAGTAGCAACCCAAATGGTACTGACATACAGAGGAGCTTCCTCTGTTCCTTTAGTGACATGTACAAAGGAAAATGACAGACAAGTGGGATCTGATTCAGTATCTGTTATCTGGTCTTTTTTGATTTCAATTATCCTAAGCCTTACAGAGAGACCAGATGACAACGTTGTAAACCATGTACAAGACCATATTTCTTTCTAAGGGGAATTATTTCAGTGTGAATCTCACCCTCGATAGCTGCCTCTCTTCTTTCTCTTTCCTCCTCCTCAGCCCTTTCTTGCAGCTTCTTCTTGTAGGCTGAAGTCACAAAGGCCTCTTTGTGAGCAAACTCTCCTCCTTCCATTTCACGTTCTTTCTGAATTTTTCTTTCCATTCTTTTCTCTTGCTCCTTCTTTCTTATCTCAGCTGCTTTGAGGATATTTTGGATGTATCTGGGCTAAAATAAGGGGAAAGAAAGGTGTAATGTTGAGAGATAATGAAGGTGGTTGAGAAAACACAAACTGGGATTGCTGGAGATGTTGAAGAAAGTTGGTAATGGAAGAAAATTGACCGAAGCTAGTCTAACATGTTCTCACACTGTTTGACAGCTATCGGAAATAACCTGTCATTCCCTTTTAGATCACTACCGTGGCATGTTTCCCAATAACAAAAGAGGTTGCTGTACTCAGTCAAAACACTCAGCCCATCTCTGACTAGGATGATTTTTGCTCTCAGTGAAATTAAATGTTTTTTCATTTCTCACCCCTCTGTCTCCTGTCTCGTAACAGCCTTGCCTTTCTATTGCTGTAAAGGAGTGGGAAGCTTCCTTTTATACTCACATAACCTGACAAGAGCTATCAAATGAAACAGAGTAAGTGACAATGAAAATATCACTTGTCAGGATAATTCAGCAATGGTTTAAAACAAGGCATTGGGCTGTGGAAATTGGCTCACATTTCACCAATGGAAGTTAATTACTTCAGTCTTCTCACAGTCCTCCGGTAAGGACACTAGTGAGTGAGGAGGGACAATTTACGTTGGCTTAATAATGAAAGAATCTTTATTATCAGAAGTAGTAATGTTGCAGGGCCCATTGCCTCTAATTCTATTATCCCATTGTAACGTTCTCCTCAGAAATACATGGAAAGATAGACTATATGTACATCATAAATTGGGTGGCAAAGTTGTGGTCTGGAGCCCACAAAACTAACAGTTTTGCCAAAATTCTTGCAAATTACTACCCTATGTGATAGGACTTGAGCACAGTACCCCATGAGAAAATGCATTTGGCAAAGCTTAGAAGTTAAGCAGAGCTATTCCAAGCATACAGAGATAAGACAGACAGCATACATTTTCAGGTATCGACCTTTTTGTCATCTTTTCCGGATAACATTTTGGCATTACTTTCTTTCTTCTTCTGCTGCATTTCATCATAAATACTGTCATATTCGTACACTGTAGCATCTTCTTCCAAAGCCTTCTGAATTTCCAATTTAGTCTAAAAGAAAAAAAGGGAGGAGAAGATACCAAAAAATGAAGCATGAATTATTTTACTGTTTTCAAACATTTTATTCCTGTATTGTAATTTAAACTGATCTATAGTATAAACCACATTTTACCTGTTTCATTGCTTGTTTTTTCAATGCTTCTTTCTGAAGACTTTCACCAACGGATGGCTATAAGAAGGAAACATTGCAGACATAAAATTAATTACATTGACACAGCTCATATTATTTTTCTACCATTCTAACAAACAACTATATAATAGTCCCATTACTTAAGTCAGTCTTTCATTTCAATGGTATTTTTCTGTAAGCAAGAAAAACTGTAAGTTCATTCACAAACATACAATGAATCAGCCTTTTTATTGAGCAAAGTATTGCAGTACCTCACCAAATACATGTATATTTTTTTAAATGAAAATGGTGATGCGTTTAAGAACGCTACTTCAATGAGGTTAGTACCTCAAAAGCTGCATAGAATTTCATGCCATTTCACAAAAGAAGTAATCTCTGTCCAAGAAATGCTCAGAGACATAGGAGGTCTGTGAAAACTGTTTAGTTGCAAATCGTTCCTCCAACCACTGCCAAAAATCTAGTAGAAAAGACAGATCCCTCCACTATGGCAAGGGTCAGTCTGTTGGTGCAAGAAGCGAGCACATCAGCAGGTAAAACACCTAGCAAAGGACAGCTAAAGTCAGTAGTAAAACACATCCCTAAGAAATGGATGCTTGTAATACATCTACTCACTCCCAAACACTGCAATTACTTCAGGTTTTGCCATTAAAAAAAGAAAAAAAGGAAAAGACACAAAACAACCCCCCCCAAATCATCAGAAATTGGAATTATATCCTCCTACCAATTTATATATCAAAAACTTTTTAATGTTCTTGGCAATTATATGTTTGTGAATAAAGAAGGATAAATGTTCTCAATGATTTTTTAAATTATACTTCTAATAGTCTGTGAAATAGATAAGTGCTATTCAGAATATACATAGTCCTCTTCCAGATGTAAATGTCATCAGAGATGTAGCAGTTGTGAGCAGACATTCTTACTGACAATCACAATTTACTATTCATAGTAAAAAACAAGTATCCAAAAGGATTTGGTAAGTTTGATCTGTATCATTAGTTCCATATTTTTAGAAATAAGAATATTGCCGATTTGAACAGCATGTGTTTCAAACGTTAATGTTTAATTTCTCAAGATTAGTATGATAGAAAACAGCAATACTGATCTTCCCTAAGAAAAGACATATCTACTACTGAAAACATGTTTTCTAATCATGCTGTCTTCTAAAAAAAAAGCTTTGCATTTTATTGAGTTTTTTCTTTTAATTAGTGTTGAACTAAACTGCATTATCTTTTCTCAACCAATAGATAATACTGTTTATTAAACAAATTCACTATAAATGACAGGACTCGTATCCTTGTTTATGTAATCAAATATCTCTTCATCTTAAAAAGCAGAAATAGGAAGGAAAAATCCTTTTGCATTTTGGCAGCTTCCCAAGTTTTGCAACGTTGACTAATACATGCTCTATATCACATTTAAAAAAAAAAACAAAGAGGTTGTGTAATCAGCTTTTAATAAAAAATGGAAACCAACTAGGAGGGAGCCTGGCAGCAGGGACTACAATCTTCTGAAATCAAACAGAATTAGCACCATGTAAATTCAAACAGTTACCCTGAACAAGGCGGCTTTTGATTTCATTTGATGTTTAAAATAAAATAATAACATGTCGTGACCCTTCTTTCTTACCCTATTAAAATTTTAACAGATGTGTCAACAAGGAAGAAAACCAAGTGCTTTTCCACAATTTTCTACATGACAGACTGTAAACAATCCAAATATTTTTTCACTGGTTAATTTCAGAAACAAGGAACAAGTCATGCCATGAGCATCAGAATTAATGGAGTTTCATTATATGTGACTTTGTGCCCTCTGTCTCTTTACTTCGCCTATCATCTCCTCAGACACCCTGCCTGCTTGAATTGGCAGCTGGGCAAGACTGTGTGTGACCAAAAGCTAGCCCTGTGCCGAGCCGTCAGTCAACGGTTCCCCCTCAACACAGAGAAAGATTAAACTCACAAATTCTCGTCCATGTCTGTCCCTTTACCCAGCTGCCAGTTTCCCTACAGACCACAGAACAGAGTACCTTTGGGACCTCTGGCACCCAGCAAGGACAGTTAAGACTGTTAGCGAGTTCTCAAGTCATACGGGACTAACTAACAGGTACACACAGTGATCACCTGTAAGGGCTTTTTATCTGCTATGCAAAGCATAAATAATAAAAAGGATTGCAGGCTTCTGTGTAGCTTTTTCATTTAAAAAAAAAAAAAAAGCTAGAAAGGTAGCGTCTCAGAGGAGTACCAACTCTAAGGCAACCAACTAAGGCAACACTGTCAATATTTGGAGAATTACATACAGTATCACACAACAGCATTCAGAATTGTAGGCAGTCAGACCTTTGCTCACTCCCCAAAAACATACTAGGACTTACTTTCATAAACGTATTACAATCAGAAAAATGGAGATGCAGAATATTCAAAATATTGCTTCCTAGCCCACCCCAAGTGAGGGTCCTAGAGACAAGTAAAAATGGGAATTTGAAAGGGCACATATTCCAACTTTTTCCAGTGCTTTAATTGCTACATGCAGGCTTAGACAAAATCCATCCCTGCTTTCAAAATGTTAGACCCTGTGGTTAAATTACAGTACACAGAGAGAAAGCATGACGTGCACTCTCATGGAAGAAAAACCCTGCACTGCCTCAGTTGTGCCCCCCTCTCTTACCCAGCGCAGATAACCGGGTAAGGAAGCAGACCACGCTTCAGGCTTTAGGAAGCTGAGCCTGGCAGACATTAGCAACACACTCACAAAGAGTCCACTGTGGTACCGGGGACTACACCCTGTATACTGCAGCTTGCTGATTATTTGGACTAGAATTGGATATAGTCTCTTATTTATTTATGTAGCTGGTTGGCTGGTGGACTGGGGGAAGTGGATAGCGGATTATTTAGTTTAAAACAATCTGCAAGAATCTTGGCTTCATTCATCTAGTATTTACCTCTGGCTTACAAGACTGAAGACCTGATGTTGAGGAATATTTAAAATACTGTACTTAATTTTTATGCTGTATGATTTCTTCTAAAAAAATGCTATAAAGGAGTCCATATAAACTTCTTAATATAAACAACTATTTTAAGTTGGGAGTGGAACACACACCAGCATTACACGGAAGACCTAGACTTCTTCCTGGCTCTTGGGGAAGAAGATGGTTCTCTGCTTGTCAAATTAAGGGTCATCAGTGGAGGCTTCCTTTATCAGACACTCTTACACTGGTTTTACAGAAAGGTACCTAGAGAGTAAGGAATCTCCCCTGCATTACTCCAGAAAGCAAGAGCTCAGTAAAAGAGAAAACAGATGCTGCAGGTATATTTACAGAATAAGCTTTATTCCACCCAAATATTTGAAACACTGCTTAGAATGTTTTCCGTGTCTGCCTACATGGAATAAAGGTGTTGATCTACAAAGATTACATAAGCACAAAAGAAATATATAATCCTCTTTATTGTACATATAATTGTAAAGAAGTCCACCTGTGATTCGTTTGTCTAGAGTGGCTGTAAGTTTACAAAAAACAAACACCTTCCCTAATGGTTTATGGTTGACAATTTCCTGTTGTGCTATGAGCTCTGATAGATGAGAACTTCCCGTTCTTTTGTATTGTTTTTACTTATCAACTGCCCATTTATTAAAGGCCCTATAAACTCAGTAATCTGTCTCATGCTTTCTCTTTCCCTGCAGTCAAGCTATTCTTCTGAAGCACAAAGCTTATAGTTTAATATTTTCTGCAAGGAGAAAATGCTTTAACCCTATCCTGGAAAACTACATAGAATTCATGCAAATCAAGGAACTCTTAGAGATAAGACTCCACAGTCTAGCAGCCCTACAAGACCATGGAATATAGCTTGTACACAATGGAAGTTTAAAAAAAAAAAAAAAGAAAATAGAAGGAGTAACAAAAGAAATCGCTCTAATCTACTAACATTTCTCACTGTTCTCTCCCATTTTTTATCTCCTTCAGGTATCTATAAACTTCTTTCAGGTTCTGAAGTGCTTGAGCTACCTCCTTATTTTTATCCTGCAGGTAAGCACCTCTTGTAAGTTACTTCTTAAAAGGGCATCTTTATATTGCTCCTACGCAATCAAAGAAGAACAGACATTCGAACTACTGACCAATGTTGTTGGGTTTGTCTCAGCTATGCTCAAATAATGACAGCATGGAAACAATTTACAGCTTTATACAAAAAGCTCAATTCAAAGTTCAAAAGCAAACTCCTAAAAAGGCAATTCCACAAATGAGACAACTAAAACAAGTCTTAGTCTGTGACTAGTATCATTTTCAGTGTTGAAGCTGGTTTCCTAGGAAGTTATGATCTTAAATCCGAGGCTGAGAATGTCTTGTAAAAGATGTAAAAAATCTTTACATTGTAAAAAATGTCACAACTTTTAACAGATGCTCTCAAAGTACATGTGAGATGCCTGACTTGTTTTTCCCAACATACAAGAACTATGAGACCAACAAATTCTGACAGAATAGCTATTATTAATGGAGTATCCCATATTAGCTGCATAGCCTGCCCCTGCCTCCTCAGGAAAAGCATCTGTGCTCCTAACAAAACCTCAGGCACGTCACTTACTGATAGGCCACGTAAGACATCCCTCCATTCCTTTTTTAAAACCAAAAGATGCTTCTGCTCTAATCTAACCTGTTATGAAAGACCCATGAAGGGGCTTTGCCCTTTAACACTGCCCTTTTGAATCCTCTACATGCTGCTTTGCAGTAGACACATAAAATAAATTACCTTTGTTTCAAGCGAAATACATTTTAAAGGGAAATGAAATGCTTCAATGACGTCAGGCAGATTACATGTAGTTTGATTTTAATCCCTCACTACAACCACCTATTTTTAACTGGATGTACAGAAAAAAATGGACCGAAGAGCAACAACAGGATAATTTGGACTTTATTTGATCAGCAAGTGAAAGAAGCACTGACAGTCAGCCAGTTCACAAAATGCAAAGCTTACATTTATACTGAGCTAGCCAGTCCGAGAGCACTTTATTGTGAAAGAGTGAGAAATAGACACTTTCAGAGCAAAATTAATCTCACTTTAGAACGAGACAAGTTGTGCCCCAGAGGCACCTGTATCTCTGCTGACTGCAGAGGGAGCTCAGGAAGCTCAAGTGCAGATACCTGCAAGGGTTTCTACGCATCTTGCCCAAGTTTGTGGCCCTACATGAGCAAGTCTCAGAAAGGCTGAGATGTGACTCTGCTCACTTCATTCTCCTCACATCAGATAAGAAATCTCATACTGTGAGATATTTGTATTCGTGACACTTTGGTATGAAAACATCTTAAAATGCACTACTTACACTCTCATGTATATGTATTTAGCAGTGCTTCATTAAGGCCTGCCCTCACAGAGACCTATATCATCCAACTACAGCCTGCACGTGGATGATCACTAAATGTACACGCGACTCAAGCCTTCATGGAGGAGGGGGGGAAACAAAAAAAAAAAAAAAAAAAAAAAATCAAGCGAGGCAACAGATTCATCTCAATTCGTACACTATATGAGTGATGGCTACTAGCAAAAGATTAAGAACATGGAAAAACAAGTCACCTACAGAATTAGCTTTCCTTGGCATTCCCTTCTGGCTTCCAGAAATCAGGAGTTTAGGGACTTCCTGAACTGGAGGATGCACCTGGACCATTGTTTGACACCAAGAGCATCCCTTAATTTGACTAATCCATTTCTGAATTCATTTATATTTTTGGCCATGCCACAATGAGTTTCACAACTTAATTATACATTGTGCGGAGAAAAATCCCCAACTTCCTTTTGTTTAGATTTAACCAGTTCCTTGGTAATTCCACAATATGCCCTACTGCTTATATTATGAGAAATGAAAAAAATCACTTTACTTTCTCTGAATTGTTCTTGATTTTACATATATCCTCTTGAGTTATTCCTCTCCACTTCCTTCTCCTCAGTGATCTGCTTTCTAAGAGCCCCTTTAGCCTACTTAGCCTTACTTTGCATGAAAACGGTTGCAGAAACTCTGGTCATCATCAATACTCATTAGTCTGCCAATCTTTTTTTTTAGTCGTACTGTATCCTTTGCTAAGTTGCAAAGTGAATGGAAGGATCTGTAACCAAAACCAAAAATCTGAGACTACAACAGGATATAGTTTTCTGCTTGTTTTCAGCTTCTTCCTTTGTGCCTGCTTATCTCAAGCTGATACATTCACAGAACCATCCACACTGACTTCACAATTTCTCTCCTGAATTTAGCACCGATTGTGGTCTATGTACAGTTATTTTTTCAGCTACACTTTATATCCTGTAGCAAGAAATCAATTCTGAAAGGCTGGTAAGGTACAGGTATGTATGTTTGTTAATTCTGATACAATCAAGAAACAGAAATTCTATCTGCTGTACCAGAGAGATATTTTCAACTCAATTCGAAAGATAAAATGGAAGAGCGCGCTGGGAATACTGACAAGCCACCTCTGAAAACACAATGCATGAATAAGGGAAAAATGGTTTTGGAGAAAATGGATATATCACAAATAACAGTAAGCTAGAATGGGAACATATTTCTAACATATCATAGTTTGCTGCTATAACATCTGCTCTCTACAACAGGCTTTCCTAGGTGTAACAACCTTTCCCCCAGCTTTTGAAGATAGCAACAGCTCCCCATTACGAAGGCAAATAATTCAGAACTACATTGTCTAGAAGTAACTGTAATCGCCTGGTTTACTTTTTCCCAGTCAACATTGATTTCAAGAAGATTTCCACCCCAGATGTTCTGTTTCTTATGAACTAAACCAAAGACCATCTTCATCAGCAACTAATAGCCACTAATTTACTTGGCCACCGCAAAAAAAACCTTTCAAATTCCTTCAGCAGGGTACAGGAAAAATCTTAAGGAAATATGCATAGTAACATATAAAAAAAAAAAAGGGGGGGAGCAAAAGTTTGGTATCTAATATATAATCACGGACCAAGTCAGGTGTGCAGATTTCCCAGCACAAACTTTATTAGAGTTCAGTTAAAAATACATAATCTTCAGACATTTGAGATGTAGTTCTGACTGATAAGGTAGCAGACAGGAAATGAAACCCCTCCCAAATGCTGCTCCTTATCTTGAAAAGCTCTGAAATTATTATTGAACTAATAAAGTAATTTTGCTTTTTTTAAAAATGATCTTCTTTGATAAAAGCAGCTATGAGATTATTACCTTTTGCTGGGCATGTACCATACTGATGAGCATGACAACTTTTAAGAGTCTTTAAAGCAGACTCTGGTAGTGAATCTGTCAGCCTTTCTGAAAGGGAGGATACCTGATCTGTTAAGCTAAAAGTCAGTAGAGAGCATCACACATTATTATTATTATTAGACTTATTAACACTCATTATTTTGCTTTAATGTTTAAATATTAAAAGAAAACAAGAAGTGAAAAAATACAAGATAGCCCCATACTCAAGAAGGTTCACAGTCCTACCATGTAATGTTTAATGACAGAAGATTAATTCAAGCTCATCCTTGGGATCTGGAAAATGTGGGATCAGTCCCTTCATGTAGAGAAAGACAGCAAATCCCAAACTGTCAAGGAAAGCGCTCCTGCCATTGAGGACAGTGAATCCACTGTCATCTCCGTTAGCCGTATCTAAAGGAAAACATCTCCTTAGAGATACTGTGCCAGCTATGGGCTCAAGTGGAGGGATGCACCTCCTGAGATGAGTGAGGACAGTAGCTAAGTGAGGAAAGAGATGGGATTTATAACATATTCCTGTCCTCTGTGTTTCCTGTAAGTCCTATACGCTGCAGTGAGGCAGATTCATGCCGAGGGCTGAGTGGGTATCACTAGGAAGGCCCTCAGCCCTTTCATGCCTTCTATAAAGGGAGCTCAGACACCTTCAACAGCGGCATCCTGGATTCTGTAATGGAACCAGGCACAGACACTGGGAATTGCTAGATTCAGGCTTTCTATGACATAAAAATAACAACTGCTAGTTCATTAAAAAAAAATTTAAAAAAACCAACCAGTTTTGCTAATAGGAAACAGAAGCTGACAAAGATTATTTGATGCTTTATTAGCACTGGGTTCTTTTCAGCCACACGAAAGAAAAAGAACTGAGTGAAGCTCTAGAGAAGTCAGAACATTTTTGTAAATGTCCTGTCTGCAAATTTCAAGTGATTCTAAATTTCTACTTCTTAAATGTTAAAATTCTAGAATATGGGTATATGTAGAGTTTATTTTCTGGATTTTGTGGAAGAAAGTTAAATATGCACATAATGACATCATGATGAAATTATCACAATTCCAGATCGATAAAAGTCAGTAAATTGTAACATCATGTCCAGAAAGCTCCATCCATGTGGAGAGTTCATCTCCGTAATTCTGAGTTTCCATTCTTTACCTGTAAACTATCGAGCTGCTGGCTTTAAATCTTTCAAAAATCCTGGTTCTGAAGTCAGGTTTCTGTAAGGTACCCAAACCAGCCTATGTATCACACCGGTTCTTGGATGCCCCCCATACTCATAGCAGTATAGATAGAAGCGTAATTTTTATAGTGTACAGCACCCTCTACTGGGGCAGGTAGAAAGTTAATATTTTGAAGGTAATACTTAAAAAAAAAATAAAATTAAAGGACACTATAGAAAAGAACACCATCAACATCATGCAATGTATTTATACATCACAGAGTATCAATAAACTCTGTGATCACAGAAAACCTGTGTATTGTTCAATATAACATGACAAGTTTTGTGAGTACTTCCAGAACTACAAGCAATTCTCATTACTTGCCTTTTTTTTTTTTTTTTTCCTTTAGAATTTCTGGTTTGTACACCTTTGCTTTTGTTTACAGTGAGTCTGAATATCATACATCAGTTATATAAAATTTGGGTTGAATGAGCTAAAGGATAAAATACACTTAGCAACTTTAAAGTCAGTACCTGAGAAACAACTGTTGATTACTACTGTCTTTCTATAAATAGAAATATTTACCAGCGGTAGCCAACAAATTTCTTTACAAGCTAGATACTGTTCGTGCTTGCAAACAGGTTTCCACACGTGATGAACTTTTGGAAGAGGTGACAGAAAGTAACTAACAATCAAGTCACCGCTTCCATGTAACTTGCACTAAAGAAAACACAGATCATACTTCACCCCCAAATCCAAAATGATGATACGTATCTTGGTGACACTACCATAAGCTGATGCAGGCATTAAGAGTGGTAAACAAATAACTTGCAGAATATGGGGCAAATTTCAGAAGAAAACTGTTGAACTGACCTCTTCATCAGAGTCATCTGCAAAAACTGAGAGCTTCTTCGAAACAAGATTTTTCTGTGGCAATTTTTTGGGCATAATGAGCCCATATCTAGAGAAAAAAAAAATTGCCGTTAACATTACTTGCAAAAAAACACACAGCATTTCCAAAACAAAAATCTACCATTCACAACTTTAGAAACAAAAGATCAGCATCAACGTGATGTATCAAGTATAGCTCTGAGCAGCAGCTGCGCACTCAGCCTTGCCAGCTCCTCCCATAGCTATTGCTGTCTTTTCACATGCAAAGTTTCTGGATACATCGATCCTTCCTAAATTGTGCCACGAATTCCTCTTGTCTAGAGTTCTCAAAGTGATTTATTTTTTTTTCTCCCTCGGAGAAGTAAGAAAGTACTAATGTTTAACCTGCAGAGATTTGGTCTTAGCCTACACTAGACACTATTCTGTAACTATGTTTGCTGGGGCAATGAATTCACCTATTTTGTGTGGTAATGTAAACCACTAACTCACAGATATAGCTGCAGCAAAAGACAAGATTTAGTCAGCTTATGTCACGCAGAGACTGATTAACCACACACACAGAACCCTTCTGCTGACACCACCCATCTCTCTGCTCAGAAACGCTTCCTATGGTTTTGGTAACGACCTCTAAATCAGGAATTTCTGCCCTACCTGCCCTTCTCCGAGTCCATCCCTGAGTAAATAGTTTGTCACAGCCCGCAGCGCTGAGCTGGACAACCCCACGATGCCATCGGCACTACATCCTCATTGTGACGAACTATTCGCCCCCGTCTGCTCCGAACGCGTTCCCCAACAGCTCCGGTTGCGGGGAGCCGAGAGGCCACCGCCGCCCCCCGGCCCTGCCAGGCCCCTGTTCGGAGGGGTGATGGCGGCAGGCTGTGTGGGAATCCTGAGGAGATTCTACTTCCTAAGAGTCAAAACCACCACCACCCCCACCACCCCGCAACACCGCAGCAGCCTCCGATGCCTTCCCAATGCTTCGAGTTCTGTTTGTTTTTAATAAAGTCCAGGTACACGGCTGACATACACCGGCCGGGAGGAGCGAGCCCCATCCTGCGGCCCGGCCCGGCGGGGGGTTCTGTCAGAGCTCACTCCGGCCCGAGGCAAGGCCCCGCCTGCACCCGCCCTCAGTGGCGGCGCCAAGGCCCCCCCAGCCGCTGCCCCGCGGAGCGGGACTCGGCCCGACCCTCCGCCCCGAGGAGCCCGGCGGCGGCGCGGCAGAGCCCCGCAGCCCCAGCGCCACCGTCACTCACTGCTTGCTCAACGCCGCCATCTTGTCCCGGCCGCTGCCGTCGCCGCCGCCAGGTAGAGCCGCCTGCCGTTCCGCGGCCGCAGATTCCTCGCGGCTCAGACGCCCCCCAACCCTTTCCCCGCCCACCCCGGCGGCTCCCGCCGCACCGCGCCGCGGTCCCGCTCCGGAAGGGAAGCGGAGAGCGGGCAGAGAGGGACGGAAGCGGGCGACGAGGTTTTTTAGCAGTCCATTGGCGAGTGGCGAAAGTGCCGACGGAGGAAGGGCTGCTGCGGGTGGCCCGCGACGCCCTGAGGGGAGCCAGGCCGAAAGGAGCCGAAAGAAGCCGAGCCGAGCCGAAAATAGCCGAAAGGAGCCGAGGCCCCGCCTGGGCCCGGGGGCGAGCAAGGCCCGAGGCGGGCTACCTCCCCGCGGCCGCCGGTTGCCCGGGGCAGGGGGGTGAGAAGCCACCCTGCCCCCGCCAGCCGTCACCTACCTGGAGTCGTCGCTTGTTGGCGACTGAAGAAAGAAAGAAAGAGGAGTTTTAATTTCCCAAAATTTTATTAAAAAAATGATTCCGCCAAAAGAAACATTATTGGAAGGATGAAATCTTGCTGCCGACGGTGCAGTTGGCTCCAGTTTCAAACTTTATCCCAATCAGAAAGCTTTATTTGCTATATTAAAAGTGTAGAGCTTTTCCACAACATGTTAAGAAAAACTTGACAGAACGCTGATTAACAACCTCAAGATAAAATTATTCCTAAGAAGTAATTTAAGGAGACTGAATCTTGAAAATTTTTGCTGCATCATTTGCATTGTAGCTTGGCAGTCATAAACTCATCCCTGCCTCCCTCTCATCAGAATTAATTAAAAAATCTTTAGTTGAGCTATTAATGTTCAGTAGATATACTAGCAAAATTGTTTCCTTCAATGTTTTTACGGCATTTTCTTAATAATCCCTAGCAAACATCCTGCCATCTTAACAACCAATACTTAGTAGCTATGCATACAGAATAAAAAAACGAGTTAATTTAATAAAAGATGTCAAACACCAGAATCACTAAGGTTAGATGAGGAATTAAGAGATTTAACAGGAGGCGCAGCAGAACTGGACACCAAAACGGGCTGAAGACAGAGGTTTTTACCGTGTTGGCTCCTCGTGCCCTGGGCTAGCGCCAGGCAGGTGTGGACCCAGTGGTCCAGGAGCTGGGCTGGCTCCCAGCCCCGCTGCCTCGCTGCTGCTCTGCGCGCCCCTGAAACAAAGGAGAAAAGAGGGAAGTCCCAAAGCCAAGTCAAACCTGTGAGCAGTGTTACCACCAGGCTGAACAGAGAAGATCATCCCGTCAGCGGAGCTCTCCTCGAGTCCAGTAATTCCACCCTGGAAAATGGTGATGCTTTGAAAAGCGGACAGTATTGTTGTGACAGCGAATGGTCGAGCGCAGGACTTATAATTTCTTTTGTATTGTGGTACACTGTGGTACCCTGTTGTACAAAGTGCTCTGCTACATTGTAATGCTAAACATTTGGTAATTAAAAATGTAAAGAGAAAAGTGGTTTTTTCCCAAGCTCAGATTTGATTTAAGAGTAATTATCCTTCAAAGCTCTTTTACTAAATGCTATTAAAGGTCACCACAGAATCATACAGGTTTCTCTGTCAATGGAGTGTAGGTTGTTTTGTGCTCTGTTCTATGTTACAGCACACGTATATGGAACATACGGGCATTACCTGATGTTCATTTTACGGAAATTCCTCTAATTGTGACTTACACCTGTATTCACACCACTGAGCTGACGCTACTCTCTCAGAATAAGTTCCACCCTGGAAAACCAACCTTTTGTAGCATACCATTGCCAAAGCTATATTCTTTCTAGTTACATCTGTGTCCCTAACCGGAGGAAGACTGGATGCTCTAGGCCTGCTTCGTTCTTTTTAGTGAATTAGTTTAATATATATGAGAACACACAAGAAGGGGCTATGACTGCATTAAGGGTTCAGTGTTCATCAGTAGGCAGGGCACTGTTGATAAATATCCCCAGCTAAATTAACAAGTCTTGTCCACGTTTGATTTTTAACTGGCCTCTCAGACTGGCATTAGATCACCAAGGGAGAGATCTCAACAAGAACAAGTCATTTATTTTGCGGAGATATTGCAAATAACAATAGCCTCTTGACTGCTCCGGCACCAAAAAAGCCCACATTCATTAAAGGAGAGCAAGACAGACTGAAACCCAGCTCCCGTGTATGGCCAGTGAGTATATTAAGTACCTGGCAGATGGTGTTTACAAAGAGGAGGGCTCACTCTGTCCGCCCACAATCGTGTTGCTGTTTGGAGCTGGGTCAGTCCCTCGGGGGGCAGGACAGGGTGGCCTGAGGAAGATTTACTTGCCAAAAGGACCATCATTCTTAATATGTCTTTACAGATTACTTGCCAAAAGGACCATCATTCTTAATAAGTTTATCTGGGGGTTTAGAATGAGCTCACTTGTTCTGGTAGGTTTCAAAGCTGATCTGCTCCCCTTTCCTTGAGGCAGTGAATTTTGATTCTGAATTTAAGACATTGACTTTTATTGACCAAAACTGACTGCAGATGTTTAGGAATCCTTATCTGTTGTTTAATCTATTGTGAAATCAAAGTTAATTTCTGAAGTAAGGACCTTAAAAGCACTCAGCTAAAGGTTGCCACTGACACTGTTTCATTGCTGAGCCGTGTCTGGTAATCTCACAATTAGTTTATGATATTTACCAGTGATGCAGTCCAGCAGGAGCTCTGCTTGAACTTGCACAGATGCAGCAGTTGGATCGAAGCAATAAATCTCCTGAATCAAATTGTCATCAAGTTTCTGCAATGCAGAGAACAAAAAGAGTCAGGTGGCAAGCGAAGAACTCAAGAGAGGGGCTACAGATTTAAAGATGACCAAGTCAAGCATATAGGAAATCTGTAGGTAATGAATTATGTCACTGCCAATTCACCCTTGGCAAATTCCAGTACATCTTCTTGGGGGAGGAAGAACGGAAACCCAAGTCTCAACATTTTGAAGTCTCACCAGTTTACACTGGCTCCAGTTCTCTGTCTCCTCTGAGCCCTTCCAGTTTGGATGGAGAAGCAACAGCGCAGCCTTCACTATGTTGTGTACCGCAGCTGGAGGTTCTGCATAGCTCTTTATTTCAGCAAAGCTCTCAGCATCGAGTTTCTGGACACACTCGCGCAGGTCCTGCAGCATGAACTGGTGGAACAGAATCCCTGCATGCCTCAAATTTGCCGTATGTTCTGCCTCTGAAATCAAAAGCAAACTCTTCAAGAAGTTTCTCAGAAACATCTGCTACTCAAGACTTATGTTATCGACTGAAAAGCTCTGCCCTCTTTAGGATTAACTCTTTGGCTCCTTGACTGAGTGGTTGGTTTGTATACAGCCCAAGCATCCTATGAAACTTCTAAAAATGGGTATGTGCTTGAGAAGGAGACAAAACTTGCCCCAGGGGCAAGCAGAGGTGCATGAAGGGTTCAGGCATGCAGGTAATTCCGGAACTGTGACATTCAAATTCTTTTGATCTTAGCTGGGGCAGGTCTGAGGAAGACATTCTAGATCCCTGAAGGCAATAAAGCACCTTGCTTAACACCTTTGATTTCAATGGGACTTGGGCGCAAAAATCCTGTGAACTAGAGCCAAAATCTAGATATTCTGTTTAATTTAGGCTTGCCGAGGAGTAGTTTACGTGTACCAACGGGTCGTATTTGTCTTTCCGTATTTGTAGGAATTATATTTTAGATGTGGTTTTACTGAGATTCCTAATTTCACCCCTAGAAAATCTATTTTGGCTCTGTATGCACAATACCGAGTACGTCGGTTGGTTCTGTTTCCTCTGAAGACATCTCCAGTATCTCAGAGCAGGCAGCTTGGGCTATCTTTAGCATTTTCTGCAGGTCTTTGTGTTCATGAGGGGGTAATTTCTGGTGGCGTCCAACGCTGATATCAAATATCCCAAAAGCTTGTCCTGAGAGGTCACGGAGAGGTACTGCAATGTGATGTTCTCCACAGACAGACGTGCGAATGGCCTCTGAACTGTCTACGCACTTAAATAGGTAATCTCTGAAATGAGAGTAAAGAGAGGAAAATGTACTAGACTCTAGCATTCCGGTTTCTTTTGGTAATTTATTTAGCATATTTTATTAAGATGCTGTTCATCTCTTGTTGTTAAAACAAAGGTATTACATTTCTAAATCATTGTTTATTTCCTTGAACTGAAATATGCACGGCTTTAAGTATCATTCAAGCCATATAAAAAAAGGAGAAAATAGCATTGTGAAACACAACATTGCTTAGCCAAGCCAATTGCTGAAAATCATGAGAGTTTAACAAACCTTGCTATAAGTTTCCTTTTTATAACCATGTTGATGTTTGTTCTATAGAGTTTTATAAAAAGTAAAAGCATCTGCTGGAACAGCAAAGGGCTGTTCAGCCAACTTTGACAGGGATGACATGCTTAAAAGACAAGTCTGTGAGGATCTTGGCAGTGGAAGGAAACAGATAGTTGAAGGAAACGAGACTAATATGGCCAGGAAAAAAGACAGATTATTCTAAAGAGCAAAATGGTGCAGTGTAGGCTCTAATCCTGCAAACCTTTCAGAGCAGACGTGGAGCTTGCTTGGCAGCTCAGCTGATAAGCATTAAGTTGAAAGTTAAGTTTTTGCAGGCCTAAACTCAAAGAGAAAATACTCCTCACTCCTTCATAATTCGGTATCACATGTATATGCACCAGAAGCCTCGATAGCGAGAAAGCTACGAACACTCTTGCAGGGCTGCATTACCGTGGGCTTTGTGTAACGCGGATCATGCCTGATGCAGACTAGAGTCTAGGCCCAGAGGTGACTAGAGGTGCTAGAGCCTACCTTGAGAGGTTTTCTTTTCTGAGGAGAAGAACGGGAGAACTATGAATTTCTTTCTGTCCTGTATTATCTGTAGTAATCATCTTTCGCAAAGTGTAGTCACATGTCTGCCAGAGAGAAATGGGAGGTTGAGCTGCATCCAAGAAAGGAATAGCTATTTTGAAGCTTGGAAAGGGAGGAAAATACTTCTTAAAGGAAAATCCCGTGTACGTTCAAGTACAATGGTATGGTTTAAAGACATCTCCCTACAATGCTTTGTTTTATTCCCAGAGTGTATTGCTCAAAGTGCATGAAGAATGTGCCCTGGACCTCCCTCAGCTAGACTATTTAATCCACCCTGAGGCTCCACACTGAGGAACCCACAGGCCAAGAAGAGGTTTCCCATCTTTTTCCCATCCCCTCACAGTCCTCTTTCTCATGCCATGTTTGTGTCAGTGTGCCTTGACATGTGAAAAGCTCAGAGGGGAGCAAATGACCTGGCTATCAGGCAGCTAACAAGGGAACAGTGCAGAGCCAGGAATGACAACAGAAAGCTGCCAACATAAACCATGCTTATCAGAGGAAGCAGCTGAATTATGGCTACAGCAGATGTCATACGGTCTTCGTGATGACACAGGATCAGTCCTAAATATTGCATACACTTTTCATCTTCTTAACTCACTTGTCCATGAACTGACAAGCTTCCCAGGGCCCGAGTGCCTGCTGAACAACTGGAATATGATCTGCAGGGTGGGGGGCTGCCTTTACGAGCTGGCTGATTGGTAGCAGCAACTTCCTGAGTTGTATTTATGTCTTGGCTGCTGATATTAGCTCAGAATAAAGAGCTAATACATTAGCTAAGGCATTCTTTTTTTTTCATATAAAATAGCATAATTCTGACATGCGCAGAATCTCCACAAAGCAGCAAAGCTTTAGCTGGGACTTGCAGTGCTGGCTACCCTACAGACGGATGGATGGATGGGTGGGTGAATGGATGGTTGGGCGGGCGGATGGATTGCTCTATTGGTTCTATGTAGCTGTGAGCATTGAAGTAGGATAATAGTCCCTTTTCCCGTGGCAAAGGGGCTACACTAGCAGTGCTGTTGAATTGTTGTACATGGGAGGATGAAAAGAATGAAGAGTGGGAACCTTCCCTTTCTACCTTTGTAGACTTTTCATTGCACGGGCACAAGAATCTCAGGCAGGCTTCAATTTTTATGGTAAAACCACTGGGAAATCGCAGGCAGCTAGAAACGGCAGGTCCTCCCTGAAGTAGCCTTGTCAGCCCCTGACTATTACAGGCCTTTTCACTGCAGTATCCTGCGTACCTTGTCTTTGCCAGGCTCCACCAGGTACGTAACAACGGTGTGGATGCTGGGTGCCCTGGGATACAACCAGTCCAGAGCAGTAACAGTCATTTGTAGAACATTTTCCAGCGTACAAATATGGTGGTAGGCTTTGCTGAAGGCATGAGAAACTCCCTGTGAA
This sequence comes from Larus michahellis, assembly GCF_964199755.1. Taxonomy (NCBI): domain Eukaryota; kingdom Metazoa; phylum Chordata; class Aves; order Charadriiformes; family Laridae; genus Larus; species Larus michahellis. Next base: position 4,912,770 of record NC_133902.1, on the reverse strand, counting down.
AGCAGAATGCTCCAAATGAGCCAGACAGTTCTATGTGATTTGGGGAAATGTTCATGGAGCAAAATGAAGCAGAATGGTTTTAACAAGTTACTTTAATCAGAACTTGTAAAGCTGAAAAGTGACTGTGAAATGTCCCTTATCAAATAATGCTCAAAAACTCCAGAGTCCCCAGGTCACAGCCAAGTCCTAAACCAGACAAAGTTGTTGTTTAGTGGAGATAGCCAAATTCACTGGTAATGTTGGCTTACTGCGCTCCCTGCTGCCCAGATGCTGCAGACACAATGAGGCCGGCTCTAAAGAGCGTCTCAAAGAAATCCGGACTGCTGTTGCTTATAATTAGTCCATCATGTAAAAAGTAAGGTTTTGTGACGCTTTATGGAAACAAACACAAGTGTGAGGTTCAGAGCTTCAGGAAATTAAAGCTACTATCTTCGGGCTTTGCACAAAAGTGCAATTGATTTACTATTCAGGAGAAGCTTAAATTAATTATTGATGAAGTGATACCTGGTAATCAATTACAGATAACATTCTAATCAGTATGATACTGATAAAGTGTTCTGCTCACACCACTTTCACCATATACCGTAAAAAGGGGTACACATTTATTTTCTTAGTTGTACATCTTAGGTTTACTCAGAACGAACATGTAAAATTCAGGTGGTCCCTACACAGCTTTTTGAAGAATGATCTAACAGACTGCTTTCTGGTGGTGCCCACCTGGTAGAATCTGATCTCATGGGTCAGAAAGATGGTTTTCTCACACTGGTCCCGAAGAGTGTCAACTCCTAGAATGCCAAAGGCTCTCCAGCAAGTGTCGTGCAATGGCAGTACCAGGAGTGAACCTTTTCTCTCCTCCACTGGGCGGTCATAGTTCCAGAAGTGGATATTTCCATGGAGCTGAACTCTTGGAACATGGATTGGCTTTCCCTCTTCAACAGCTGCGAAGCTGAACAACAAATTTATGACCAGGTTTGTTCAGAGTAGCAGAAAACCTTTAGCAAAGCAATAAATAATGCAGCTTTGATCTCTCCCGGCTTTTTGGCATCAGAGAAGGAAGGTTTTAGCTCCATACTCCAACCACACCCAGAAATACCACATTTACCACTTGCATCCCAAAGACAACAGTGATAAATAAGGCTTTTTTCATCCTCAGGACATTTTAAAAACATCAACAAATGAATGTAATGATAGGGAATACAGAAGTGAGCAGCAGTTACATTTAATAGGTTAGAAGAAGCAATATTTAAAGAAAGAGACAAATACGTCTAGCTTCTGGAAACGAGAAGTAAAGAGGCATGAAAGTTGTTTATAGTGTAAACACTAGGGAAGGAAAGGCATTGTTCTCAAAAAATATCCTGTGGATGTAAACTGCTGTAAGGGAATTAATTTTTAAAGAAGAAAGGCCCAATATAATAGATTTTTCCTAAAGGGTGAGATTTATTAGACTGTGAGCTAATCTCCCCAAGGAAAGGAGTGAAATCCCAAACAGAGCAGTTCTAAGTAGACCATGCAAAGTATAAGGGCACGTGTATGATAATCAATCATCCCACAACTGTCCCTGAGGAGATTTCCTCTCTGGAGTGCTCTGTTCCCAGTGCTCCCCAAACACTGCCTGGTACCCCTACATTCTAAATATTTTTAAGAAAATGAAACCGTTATTTACATCTTTTCTTACCTTACTCCTTTCATGTCTCTGTAAAGTATCTTGTTAAGAACATACGGAGCATCATCTGCAGTACATGCCACATAGCGTAGGAGAAAGTGTCCCCGCTCTGGTGAGGGCTGGTTCTCTTCCAAAAAGGCAATATATGCGCTGATCTTCTTGTTATCCCCATGGGCTTCTGCATCCTAGCAACCAAACGTTTCCCATTACATTATGTACGTTAGCCATTGGCCATTGCACTTATTTCATCTACTTAGCGCTTGTCTCATTTTTGCTGAGATGTTGTTCTGGGTCACAGATTTTGTATGTCATGCACCAACTGCATGACATGTGTGTGTCTGTGCTGTGATCGTGTCTGACCGGTACGCTCTGTCGCAAGCGAAAACACTTCGTATTTTGATTGGCAAGGAAAATGGGTTTCTTTTTTTCCTGCTGCTAATGAGGAGCAGTTCATATAAAAATAATCCCAATTATAACCTGTGTCTAAGCAAAACTCCTTCTCTGATAGGACGTTCCTTTGGAACAATCAGACAAACAAGTGCCAGGGTTGCTATCACACACCTAGGCAATATTGCAAGAGCACTTCAGCTACCATGAGAGAAGTTTTGCTTTGAGGGGGCTTTAACAATCTAAACAATCTAACAATCTAAAGTTGCAGCTGCAATTTAAAAATGAAACTATCTATCTCCAGTACAAATTAATGATCTTTGTCCCACGCCGAGTCTGGCGTGTTTCATTTCAGAAGCTCTAAAACTAGAACTAAAACTAAATCTAAAACTAGATTTCCGGATTTGATCTGAGTCAGCCCTTCAAAAAGTGAGACATATTATCCAGGAGATGCACCCTTTATTGGCAAAGCATGGTCAAGAATTCTTGTATTGCAGATCTGACCTGTGACTTTTTCTGTGCGTAACCATGTTCTCTTCCCAGCACCAGCTAAGTGCAGAAGGCACAAGGAGACCAGCCTCAGACCAGCTTCCCATGCTACCCGCGAGTCCCACTCAAATGCATGGGGGTTTGCAGTCAGTGTCACAATCCCAACACAAACGACTCTTGTGCTCCCTGGGATGCCTACCTGGGAGAGGGCCTTAAACACCGCTTTGTAAACCGCTTCCATGCTCGCTCCACTGGTCTCAGCTGCTTGCTGGATATCACGCAGCCATTTCCTCCTGGTTAAGCTTTGCAAATACTCTGTGTGACTTCGTTCCACACTTGCGGTCAGAAATTCCACCAAGTTATCAATAGCTTCATCCCCATCGCCAGTGAACTCGGAAGCAACTAACTCAAGGAAAGTCTGGAATGCCCTTGAGGATAGCTTCCCCACTCTGCTGAGCTGTGGGTAACGGGAGCAAAGGTGTTGCTTTGCTAGTAGAAGAAAAAGCAAATAAGACAGGGACAGTCTATTTGAATAAAATGTTTTACTTTTCTTGTGCAAAGTATGAATCAAGCACTAAACTGACTTTGGGTGGAGTGCTCCAGTCCATCATTCTGGGTTTCTTCCAGCTACCCTCTAAATGTAAGTTGTCACCCTGACAGGTAATCTGCAGCTTCAAGACTGAATGCACCTTTTCCTCGAGATGCCTACTTTCTCACCTACTCAGAAAGAAACCTGCACAGCATTGCTCCTGTGCCCCTTTCGTACCTCTGCAGCATACCTAAACAATAAAGGTCAATGGAAAATAGGAAAGCTGCTTGGAGTTATCAAAAATCAAAGGTATCTTCACGTCAGAACCAAATATTATGGACACTTGAGGGGCTGGTGGGACTGGGCTGCTGGTAGGCATTCTGCATACGGTAATAGTAGTTGGGACTTCACAGAAAAACTATTCATCAATCCCATTAAAAATGTGAAGGCCAGAGTCTACAGATAATTTCACAGATCACTCATATTCCTGGATTTGCCATTATATATATACTTGCAGACGTTATATTTTTCTCTTGAGGCCTTCCAAAGTAACTATCTTTCTTAATTACCCTTCTTTAGATGCCTTTGAGTAATTATTGAAGTAACATTTGTATTGTGCTAAATCTTATAAACAAATAGCAAAGAAAACAGAAGCTCTATTTAAGTCACACAGAGGTTGGGACAGCGCTCTGGAATCACCTGTACTGCACCAAGGGATGTAGATGTGGAGCAGAAGGAGCAAGAGCACGTTTAGAAGAATAAATTAGTATGAAAAGCACCTAAAACAATTAAGTGCTGCCTGTTAGCTTCCAGGGGAGTGAAGGAATAAAGATGACCGCACAGAGGCTGCTCCTTCCCATCTTGCACAAGGCCGGGAGTGGAGTCATGCCTTGGTCCCCTTTTTCATGTCCCAGAGATTGCAGCTGGGCTGGCCCACCTACGGGCAAATAAGCTGCAGTAGAAAGGTCTGGCAGAGTTTCCGTTTCCTTGGAGGATGGGGGAATGAGGAATGCCACAAGGCTCAAATTATGATTCCCAAGAATCGCTTTGCCCTATCCACTCATTCTAGTTCACAAACTTCCAATTTGCTCAGAGGTCCTGAAGACAAACGGGATTCACCTTAGACGTGTGATCCTAACAGACAGAGCGTGAAAATGTAAATTTACCCCATCGGTTTTTGTCCAGATGTTACTGAAACCAGCAGCCAGCCTGACAGAGCAGCTCACCCCGCCCCGTGCCAGCTCTCACCGAGGTTCTGGCTCACGGGGGTGCTCTTGCACAGCCCGTGGAACCGCCGGCAGCGCCTGGCCCTGCGGAGCGGGGCTCCCCCGGGGGCCGTGCCCGAGCGCAGCCCGCCTGGCCGCGCTCCTGGCTGCGCCTCCCCGCAGCGCTCCCACGACTCACGCTTTCAGCATTTCTTTTTCTGCATCCTGATTTCAAATCCTGTTGGACTCGAAGAAGTAAAGGAAAGGAAAGAGAGCTATATGTCAAGCTGCTTCCGACTAGCAAAGATAATATAGGTAGAAGCGCGACTTCGCCGTTAAGCAGGGAGTATTTTGTGATCAATACGTACAGTGGTCTATAAGGAATAGTGTAATAGGAAATGCTTTGATTAATGATGCACCGGAACGGGCAGGGATCTGCCCTGGCTGCCTCCCAGCGCACTCAAGACACGGATGTTTATGGGAGCTGAGAGCCTTCTCCTTCTCCCCCAGAAGTGAGGGGGCATTTTATCACCGATTTTAGCTATATGAGTAGCAAGTACTAACTGGCCCCAACCACGGTGGAGCTGACTGTTAATGCTGTCTTATCCTGCCCATCATCTAAAAACATTCAGTGTTTTTTAATTTAATTTCGGATTTTCTGACAGAATTAGGATGGAGAATTTTTTTATGGTATAAAAATGTTTGGATTTTTGCCTCCACTTTCTCCTCTCTTTGAAGAAAGAGATAAAGAAAGAAATACACGTGAAGTTGAACATGGCCTGATGAATGCCTTCATTACTGAGCCACAGCATAATGAATTATTTTACCCATTATATCTGTAATGTTACGCTTTTCACTTACAAGAAAAATCAAATAATTCTACCCACTTTCCACTCTGTGTTTTCATCCAGGAGGAGCGCAATGTCTGTGAACCCTTCCCCAAACCTGTAATGTCTTTGAGAGATTAGGTTGAAGCTGCTAGAAATAGTTTTATGTTGCTGTAGGTGGTATTGATTTTGCTATGCTATCTTTCTATTTATTTTTCCTTTAGTTTATGAGCCCTTCATGGAAGGGACTATGTCCTTCTGTATTTCTGTGGTGTGTTCTGGCATGCTTTCAATACAAGAGAGCTGTAAATCGCCAGTTTCTCCTGTGGCGGTGCAGCCGGGAGACAATTAACCATAGCATGCCGATTCGCTCCCCACCCCACCAGCTGCCTCAAGTGAGCTAAAGGATAAAGAGATTTCAGTTGTTGCCAAAATGAGCCATTCTCAGTAATATGGGGCAGAACAAGCAACATGAAGATACACGTGGAGATGAATAAACCGGTCCTCTCCACCCAAGCACACATGCAGACATGTTCTTAATTGCTAATACAGTATTTCAAAGCACCTAATGCCCACATGTTAACATGTATGAGGCTGTCAGACAAGTCCAGGTGAACCTGCAGCACTTCTGTCTGACCCAAGTCTACTCTGTCAAGGACCAAATTTGCTAAGTTTATTCAGAGAAACGAGCCAACAAAGAAGTGAGACTCAAAGTTGCTGCCTAGTTCATGAGAGTTGTACAACAGTGTGGATTACTAAAGGCTATTTGAGACCCATAAGGAAAGCTCCTATGAGATATGTTCCTGCAGATAGCACAGTAAAAATGTGGCTATTAAAAATAGCTGGATAACACAGACAGGCTAGACTAAAAGTGCAAAGCGTGTCCTCAGGCTTTATGTGTGTTTTTCACTGCCATATCACAGCTATATATTACATGTTACAACTGAAACAATTTTTCAACACAGCACAAAGTCATGAAAGCATTGGGCTACCTCTGACTGGCAATCTGTCGCAGAGGAGTCTCGCGCAGGAGAGGATGGAGCTATGCATTAACAATTAGGTTTGGATAGCTGTTCCTTTTCATTTTATACATCATACCTTGTATGCTTATGACTGCTTGCAAAACCAAAAACTACCGGTGCTTGCCAACAACTTCATTAGCACTGTCGTTGAATGGTTCAAGGCCTACTGTGTTGACATTGTTCTCCCAGAGCAGAGCTGTTTCCTTACCCTTCCTCAAGGCCTCTTTGTCCATCCCTTCCTTGAATGTGCTTAGAACAGCATCCACCTCTTCCAGGTCCAGAAACCCGGATGCATTGTTATCCCACTTTTCAAAAAGTGCTTCCAGAATCAGTTTCCGTTGGGCCAAGCGAGACATGTGGTGAACCTACATCAGAGAAACAGCCAGTCTTTAGTAATTCCTGGACACTGATGCTCAGTGTCTACACAAATATGGAAAATACAGTATTTCCTGTGGGTCAGGCCAAATCTGTAAATACACAGCTTAGACCTGGGAATAAATCATTAAACCTGGGAGATATTTAGAAACGCTAAAAACAGCCGACAGTTGAGTTTTACCAGGTAGAATCAGCACCACAGGGGGTTATTTCCCAGTGAACAAATGAAACCCGTGCTGGATCTAAGGTGAGATCAACTCGGGTAAGTGCAAGTTTCCCAGAATACAAATGTCTTCCCAGCAAGAACTAACCACAGCCTTGTTAGTAACACCCAAAGATGTGACAGTTTGTATTTCCATACGTTATTATTTTGCTGGTGCTGCCCTGAATTGTGTGGGCTCCAAGCAAACGCATGTACAATTTGTCCTTTAAACACAGTCTTTGCCCAGCATACAGTGATAAATGGCTGGAGTGGAATTCTCTCAAAGGCCAAAATACTGGCAGTGTGTGTTGTGTTCAGCGTGAGGACAGTAGAGCCGTCAGATCCAATATCTCATCCAAATTAGGTCAGCAGCACAGAGGGAAACTAGGAAGAGGGCTAAGGAAAATGCAGCTAGAGAGGCCACTACGGATAGACCCACCACAAAATATATCTGTACTCTGAAGGGATATGGGCACCCTGGTGCTGTGAGTGAGAGTATTGCTGAAGTGGAATATGCTTTTTCAACACATGGCAAGAGCACCTTGTAACTTAAACACAAAGAAGCATGCGCACATTCACATACAGCCATGCGCATAGCAAAACCTAACACACTTGGTTTAGAATCCTCCCCAAAACATCCCCAACCTCATACATACATGCCAGTGCAGTAGGTCAGAGATCAGGTTCTTGGCTATTATAAAGGTGAATAAGCAGAATGGAATGTTTTGAGCTCTTTCGCAATTAACTATCAACCTGCTGTCTCACTGAGTCCAGAACAGAGAGACAACAGGATGAGTCTGTCATCACTTCTAGAGCTAAGGGCTAGGGAGGGAGGATCCACATGAAAACAAAGGGCTAAAAGGTCTCTTGAAGAAACAGAGAATGCAAGGCTGCACGTGAATAGCTCTGCCAGCATGACATTAGAAGTTGACTTTGTCAGTGTCTGTAGGCATTTGCTTGGGCTTTGTTTGGACATGAGATCAGCAAAACTTATCAATATTTACTTTTTCTAGCTGTTCCATTTTTTCCTCTTCTGTCTGTTTGTATTCTTCTTTGATAAATGCAATAAGCCTCTTCACAGTAGGCAGAGAAATGTCTTCACCAACAAATGTCTCCAGGAGCTGTACAAACTGTGGCAGGTTGAGGCAGTTTTTATCAAAGGCACTTCTAGGACGAGAAGCCCAACGGTTCTGAATCTCTGCCATGATGGGATGTAAGTCTGAAAGGCAGAAAGCACAGTGTGCTGCAGGAAGCCAAACGCTGCCCTAAAGCCGGCCACGTGGCAGATATCAACACAGTCCCGAATCCTGCACTTCCTATCCAGTGATAAAATGGCTGGATACGGATTCATGCCATGATGACTCCAGGCCTTAATCTGCCTATACTTTTCTAACAGTATCTCTTCAGATTTTTGCTCCAGTCTAGCATGGATGCCATCATACAACCAGGCCAAATCACTGAACACAGTCAGCTTTGGGAAATAGTGTTTGTATTTTCACCCAAACTTTCAGCTCACAGCAGTACTGGCACGTCTGCAGACACTGCCAGACGCTATGCGCCCCAGTGAACACACAACTCGGTGACCAAATACCTGGAAATCTAGTGTTTGCAGACTTCCAGTCCTCTGGAATTCTCTCTCCATAGCTGCTATACCTGCAACTTAGGTCAGAAGTCAGAAGGTCACCTGGTGAAAGATAAAATGTACCTTGTAATGATACAAGATTTTAAAAAAGACACAAGATACAGCTTTTCTAAAAGACTTGATTTCTAAATATTCTAAATTTCTAAAGATTTCTAAAAAAATAAATACATATATCCAAGCTATAGTTTGTGAAGCAGATGAAGAGAGCTGACACGAGCAGTCACCTGACCACGGCACTTCAAACTCCTGGCTAGCTTCAGCTGGAGAATCCTGTCTGTCTGAGTGTGCTGGACCTGCAATTTCAAAAATAAATCTTCCATGAACCAGAGCTCACTAGTCTGAGCACCCTGCTGACTAATGTGTAAAATCTACCTCTGTGTCTCTGGAGTTACTGTTGTTATCAGTAGCTATTTATTTTTACTATCTGGAAATACTGCTTCCTGAAATTCACCTGGTGAATGGTACATTTCTTAAGCCCAGCTAAAAATATCCATTTTAGCAAGAGTAAATAAGATAAATTCTTTTCTGAGATAGGTTCAAAATTATATTTAGACTTCTTGTTTCCATCCACCTTTCTCTCAAAGAGCATCGTACCATCACACCACCATTTCTGCAAGAACAGGGTGGGAATCTGCTCTGAAGATGGAAGCACTGCATGTCCCAGACAATGCGCAGCCAGGGACTGCCTGAATGACAGGTGAGTGCTCTGTACTGGGAGTTAACCACAAAAAGCTGTAGGTACCAGCGGGCTGTAGTACCAGCTTTACAGCCCTTTCTGTAATAAGTGTCACTAGGCTGCTCTGGCAACGTAGACCCAGCTCTTGTAGTGTTTTAAACTGTGAGACACGAGAGCGTATTCGCAGAGTGCTAGTAAGGAGGTTGGTCCTTCAATACCTCTTAGGAGATACGCGGTTGCCCGACCACATCCTTCCTAAACAAGGGCCTTTTCACACAATTAAGGAGTATGGTAGTCCTTTGGAAACACAGTGAGACATTAAAATAAAAGGTTCCTGCTATATGATCTCATAATATATCTCCCTATGGGCCATCACAGTCTAAAAATTATTAAAAGTCATTTCTATATATAATGTGCTCAGTCTCCTGTCTTGCTATACTAATATTACAGAGTGAAACAGAACATGAAGTTTCTCCTTATTATAAAAATGCTGCTGCCTCAGAAAGTCCCTGCTTGAATTAAAGTGTCTGCTCAGTGCCTTGAATACCGATCAGCAGCAAAGTGACTCACCTGCCATCCTGTGAGAGGAGCACACTCCGAAACCTTGGCAGAAAACACCATGCTGAGAAGACATCAAAGCTATCCTTGTGTGTTCAGAAATCACTCACATTTTTTTAATGGTTTTGAAATGGATTAAAAATACACCTGTAGTTAAATTGGTCCAAATGTATGTGTTGGAAAAGATTAAGGTCTGCCAGAATAAAGGAGAATGCCTTACCTTCACCCTGGTCTTCTACAAGGTCCTCATCCTTCATTCTTGTCTCTGAGCTTGTCTGTTGGTCAAACTGTCTGCCATGCTGCCTAGAAAAACTCTCTTTTCTTCCAGGAGTTTCTTTCACAACCTCTGCAACTGCAGCATCCTGTTCTGAAGCAATGATGTCCATGACTGTCACAGCTCTGTCTTCTGAGGTCACGGTTACAGCTTCAGGTGCAGGTCCTGAAAATGTGTTGGTTGCCTCTGCAATCAAATTGTCCTCCTCCTGACTAACTTGCCCTTCTGATCTAGGTTCTCTGTCCAAGATATGATAATCTTCTTCCCTATTTGTTTCTGTATCAGGCTCTCCACCCAGGCTAAATTCCTCTTCCTCCACCTGTTTTTCAGATCCAGGTTCTCCATATCTACCAAGACCGTACTCAGTAGAGGCTGACCCTGGGAAATCTTCCTCCCGTCTGTCTGCGCTTGCGGATTCAGTTTGCCTCTCAGTTTTGATGTCTTCCTGGAAACTGGACTTCTCACTATGTATTGTATCTCCATCCAAATCACTAGCTTCAAAATCAGTGCTTTTCACTGCTGACGCAGCATCCTCACCTTCCTTTCTCAACTCAGCATCACTTGATTCTGCCGCTTGGTTTTCTTCCTTAGAAATTCCTCCAGTCTCAGCTTCACTCATGCCCATTTTTTCAAAAAGACCTTCTCCGACACCAGTTCTCATTCTATATGTGCCTTGTCTATTATCATCTACAGGCTGATACGCTAAAATCTCTCCCTCAGAAATTCCTGTTTGAGACAAGACTAACTTTTCACCGAGTTCCTCACAAACTTCCTGGTCATCAAGGGCTCCCCACAAATCTGCAAGCTCAATCTCTTGCAGCTCAATTATTGGCCCTAAAATACCAAAAAAAAATATTGATAAGTTGATAGTTTGCATTCATTTTATGTTCTCTATTATTGCATAAGGAAATTTTTTTAAAAAGGAAAAAGGTATTCCCTAACAAATACAAACTATCAGAAAGTACGTTCTGCAAACGTGCATCGCAGAAACACAAACCTTCAGAATAATGTCTTTGCCTGCAGAGATCTGCACTTGTTGTGGATTACACCATATTCATTTTGAAATTTATATCATGTTTCATAGTTCTCCATACTAAGAAGGAAAGCTGTAATTTGCCTTGCATTTAATCCTAGCAATTAATTAATGGCCAATATCTCAAAAATATTTTACTTTCTTGTAGATGATTCTATGTGGTTTTCCTTTATCCTTCTATGTTCCTGGAGAAATTTTAGTGTAAACACGAAATTAACTTCTAATATTGCCCAGTAAGAAACAACGATTGTTTCAGGAAAAGTAGTCTTTCTTTAATCCTACTTCCAAAAAGTACTTCCGAATTTTGTAGGAAGGAAAAGTTTTGGATGCTGAAGCATTTCTGAACATTGCATCACAGTTTGCAAAACGTGTTGCAAATTATGGTGTGTAGCTCACAGCATTCATTCGTCCTACGGGCTCTGTTCATTTCTGGTAACATTTATAAAATATATATTAACTATACAACCTCATGTGACCTCTAAATGTTTCAGCCCCAGTTGAAACATCCCATATACTTACACTGTCTTGGGTTACAGAATCCCCTCTTAGTAGCCACCGGGCTTCTGTCATAGAAGTCTACCAGCAGGGCAAGTATTTTTTGTCTATCTAAGAGCCCAACCTAGACAAAAAGATTACAATTATTGCTTTTTTTCCTGTGGTTCTTGGGACTTACATCAACATTTGCAGCATTACAAAGGCACCATTAGCTGAGAATTACCTGTGACTGAAAATTATCCATTACCAGAACATCAGTACCAATTTCAAAGAAGTGAATTTATTTCATAGAGGCAAAAATTTCTTCTCTGGGCTTAGCTGGAACCCCTCATGCATATTACTTTGCAGGCACATCCTCTTGCATATTCTTGACAAATTACAGTTGGATGATTGTAGCCACTTCTGCCAAAGGAGTTCTTCATGTAAAGATCAAAGCTTCAACATTTCACACTTTCAAGACAGATATTGATTGCCTGACAGTACTGCGGAAGAATTTTCACATATTATGGGCCGTGCCGTATGATGTTAGTGACTGCATAGCGTAGTTTGGTTTTGTGCCCCACCATTTCCTTTGAAGCATGATGTATTGGCAACTGCCTGGGAAAATAATTAGTCCAAAAATCTGAGCTACTGTGACACCCTCCCTAATTTCCTTTAAAAATTCGAACACATTTGACCACAGAGGCGAGAGAGGTATCAGTAGCTCCAGTGCAGAGGAACATGCAGAGTTTATTAAGTCCTTGTTACTCGGGGTGAGTGTATGCAGACAATAAACCCAGGAAAAGACAACGAAATGGATCATTTCCAATCAGGAAATTGTAAGTTTAAAGAGCAAAGCAAATCTAAACGATTTCAAGTTTTCCATTTTATGATGAATTCCTGTTGTCATTATTTCAGTCCTGCCACCTTTGTAATCTCCTTCTCATTAGCGAAATACAGTAGTTAATTAGAGAACGGATTTACTTAAGTTCATTATTTGTAGCAAGTCGCTTTCCAACTGAATTATTGATTTCCTTTTCACATTTTGTTTTTAGATGAAAAACTGCAAAACGTAAAATTCGCCAAGCTTTTAATTCCTTGTGAACTTTTTCTGCCCTTAGACTGAAGAAATACAGGAAGAAGTTTGCTGCTCTTTTCTGGAAATGAGCTCAAGGTGACTGCGTTATTTATAATCTAAAACCATAATTAATGGCATCAGTGTAAGGAAGAGAGGATTTGAAAACAACTGAGAGATACCCTTCTGGATCTGCTGGTGAAGTGCCTCCCGAGGAAGCTAATACTGAAAACTAAGTGAATACATCACGTTTTCTCCAACACCTTTCCTCTACAGGGAACTGAAAGCCTTTTGCAAATTCTGAGGAAAGGATCAGAACTGAAATGTAAGCAGCCATCCAGTCCAGACTTAGTGTTTCAGACTCCTGTAACTTAATTCCTGCTGGTAAAAAAATGAGGCAAATTACAGTTGAATTTCAGCCATGCGTGGGTTTGGAACAACAAATGTCACCACATAATTCTGTCCCTAAACTTACAAGATGTAGGCCCTGATTCCCGGTGTCTTCATCTTCTTGACATTAATATACAAATATCCTGCACGCTCCCACACAAATATTTCTTGATGCTGTTTGGTTTTCAGTTGAATATATCAGATCAGATTCTGCATCCATTTAGTGGATACGCAGAACGTTTCTGAAGATGTTACCAGATCACTGCGTAATATTTGGATTCTCCATTCAGTATTTCCATTACACACGCTTAAGTTTCCCTTTACGTTTCCTCAGCTGTTGCTTGTCACAATCATCTGCTGGCTGCCTTGAAGTTGGCAGCACTAATGCAAAGCTTTATGTTATTAAAAAGGTAAATCAACGAATAAAGTATTAGTAAAATAAAAATGTTGGTTTGGGATTCAGATACATTGTTGTCATTTTAAAATAAAATACTTGGAGGATTTAGAGAACTCATATTCTAGAAGATTTTTGTGATTTAGATTAAATAGTTTTATTTTTACATTAAAAATAGTAAATTCCTTCTAAGAAATTACAGAATATGAATTAGGGGTATATTTTCCACCTTGTTTTAACATTTACAATTTGTACAGATTTGCCGTTCTGCCAGAGGTCCCAGACACTTTTCCTTACAACTTATTTTGGGAGGGATACGTCACAGTAAAGTTATCTATAGAGAAGAGGAGCATTACACCAGGAACACCAGTTCCAGGGTCCTATACCCAGTTACGCTATCGTTTGGCGTTCCTACTTTTTACTAGAAAAGGTCATGCTTCTTTGTACTTCGTGTGTGACTGGGGAGGCCGGTGAAAGATTCCTGCCCATCAGCGTTTCGTTCTGAGTCTTGTCGTCGGGACAGGTACAGCAGCCACTATAAATAACAGCAGGCCATCTGTGTTTGTACAACCGCCCAAAACTTGTCTCCACTTTTAACGAGTGCCAACTTTCGTGGCTGGAGAGTTAAAACACGTTGACCCAATTTTCTTGTCACCTCGATATTGGCAGGTGATGATTCTCAGTTGTTTTCAGCAACGCTCTGTGATCTCTGAGTAATTCCTTTAGCAACGCAGACTAAACCAGACTTGCCATTTAATCAGTGATAGGTCAGTGTTTAACCTCGTGATTGTTTTTTTGGAAATGTGATGCGTGTATCCCGAACACCACAATATGCTTGTTAGCGAGCTAGATGGGAAGAACAGACACGCAGAAAAGGTCATGAGAAAGCAGACTCTCTTGTTGCTGTACTGCAAGAAAGGTAATCAGGAGTGTCTCGAACTTCATTAGTTTGAAAAATAATCTCTGACTGAATTCAGTTACATTTAAAGATCCTGGGCTTAAAACATCCCTGAAAATTAATGCAGATGCTGTTATAATGTATAAAAGAAACTAGACTTGATACATAGAATCATAGAATCATTCCGGTTGGAAAAGACCCTTGGGATCATCGAGTCCAACCATCAACCCCACTCTACAACGTTCTCCCCTACACCATATCCCCCAACACCCCATCTAAACGACTCTTAAACACATTCAGGGATGGTGACTCCACCACCTCCCTGGGCAGCCTATTCCAGTGTCTGACCACTCTTTCTGTGAAGAATTTTTTCCTAATGTCCAGCCTAAACCTACCCTGTTGCAGCTTGAAGCCACGTGAGCACAGAGAGGGAATAAGCTTAAAATTTACCGAACTGTTGCCTTTTTGGGCATTAGCGCAGTTCTGCTGTGTTCTGGTATTGTCTTGGAAAGTTTCTGCTTCACTGTATAGTCCGGGCTGTTCTTGCTGAGCTGCCATCCTTCTGGATGCATGCATTTGAAATCATAATAATGATCATGTGGATACCTTCTAATTTGACTGTAATTTAAACTCTGCTTTCTCAGCTCCCTGGCCTTAATTGCAACTCACTGAGGCAGCCAGCCACGCTCACCATGCAGACTGGAATAACTGCCTGCTGCCAAAGAAATGTAAATGAGGAACTGAAACAACTGCTTCGCTGTGCTTTGCAGAATGACTACTACAGGTAATGGATCACATTCAAGTTGTAGAAGTCCTTGGGTTAGTTTGCATCTTTTATCTTCCCTGTGGGTACAGTATGGCAGGACTTATTAGAGCTATACAAAAGAAACCAGGTCAGGTTTAAAAGAACTGCATGGTCCACACTACAGTTTAGTGAACTCAGTTTGCAGAGCAAGGCTACCACGAGGCTAGAAACAGCCACCGTGTTTGTGCTCGGATCGTTTTTTTTCTGGGCAGTGACGGCGTCTGTGCTGATAGCTGCTCGCTCTTGTTATGTTGTGCTAGCGTTTTTGGCTCTTTGCCTCTGAGATTCCACTGGGATTAGTAGCATGGAGATGGTGATTACTGCAGCAGAAATAATAGGAAGAAAGTCACGTTAAAACATGAAAGGGAAAGAAGGGATCCTTTCAAAATGAGTGGCAAAGATAGGATTCAGCTTTGCATATTACTCTACCCAGGAGGATCCGTCATAGCTCTTTCTGACAGAGCAAAAGGAAAATGAAATGTCTTCTAACTGAGAAGCAGACACATTTCTCTCCTCATCCCTGAAACAGCAACTTGCCTGCTGTTCTCTAAAACACACTATTGGTGTTGAAACGTGCTGTGTAATTCTATTCTCTTAGAGGTAATGACATTATTAGCATGACATTGTAGAGCACAGTTCATTCTGGGTAGGCATGCTGTAAACATCACCAGGGGAGTGCTGGACGGAATATATAATTTATGTAGGGGAGAAAACTGTAAGATTATGGCAACCATTTGCTGTGTAGTAGCCGGCAACTGGCTAGCTTGGGCTACTCATAACAAGCACCATACTTTTTGGATGAAGCCCAAGTTTTTAACAATAGCTTATGCCATTGATTCTTCAGCTCCTACTATTTACTGTTTCTATACAAAAACTAGCTTTTTTTTTTTTTTTTTTTTTTTAATGGGGATGCAGGTGTATTCAGAGGATGATAGATAGAGTTTAGAGCTGCTGAAAACCAAATTATGGCTTTTGAGTTCCAGTTCCGGCTCTGTAACTGACTCATTGTATTTTAATTTCCTGCCCATAAACTGTGGCTGAAGTTCACAGTACTTTTCTCAGAGCTGTTGTAAAGATAGATTATTTTGCATTGTAAATTTAAACTATTATGAGATTTATTGATAGAAGCCCTAAAGGTGTATAAATTAATGCAACATAATTAACGCAATATATGTTACTATTGTAGTAACGTGCACATTTGTTAAGGTCAATCTACATTAGGTGATCTTTTCTGAAGTACAGCTGAATAGACAAATCAGCACCCAAACATTCTGAACGCGCTGTGGGAGCAAGTAATGACCAGAAGTAGTGAAGTTTCTAGTTAATTTCTTCTCCAGAAAAATTGAACTTCAGCCCCAAGTCATCACCTTAGGGCAATCAGTTTCTAATTAGCCATCAGCTTATAGGCTATTGGCTATTTCTGTGTCTGAGACCGATGAATTTGAAGACAACGCAGCTTCTAAAATAATGCTGAGTAAGCACAAAGAGAGTATCTAGAGTCATGAAGAATAAAAAGAAGGCAGTGACACAGAGAAATACCAACCTGGTAGCATCACCATGTTAAAATTAAGTTGAGAGCTGCTTTGCCTACCTTTCCATAATCACAATCTAGGAAGAGGTCAGTAAACATCTGCCTCCACGTATCATGTCTTCTTGCTTCTTGGAAGTCATCAGCATGCTGACAGAGATGCTTCAGGATTTCTTGGAACGTGTCATTTGAAAAATGTTCAGTGTAGGAATGGACATACTATGGAGAGAAAGCAGCGGTGTAAATGGTTAGCTTTCTTCAAGTATTTTCAGCTTTATTTGAACTCTTAAATATCTATTGCATGCAATGAAATATATAGGAATTTGTTGTTCAATCTGCTAACGCAATGCAGGCTTGGTGCATGGATGCTACACTGCCTACTTCGTTTTTTCTCTCAGAAGCAGCAATATTCTCCAAAAAAGCCTGCGACACCGCAGCGCTAGGCACTGCTCAAATGCATATTGAACAATTCCTCTCCTGGCCCAGAGGTTGCTTATCACGTTCGGTAGGTCGGGGATGCTGGATCAGAATCCTTCCTGTGAAACGCCTTTCCTTAAGCAGGGGTATCTCAGGGAGGATATAAGTTCTCCATGGTTTTCTGCAGCATTTAGTATTCTTGACTTTACACCCAAGGAGACATTTTGAGCCATTAGTTTTTGCAGACCTGACAGTCACTCAACTCTCTAATGCCACAAAATGACCATTGCCTACAACTTCAGTGTTTAGAGAACCAGTCTGGATACAATAAAAAAAGGAAAGAACCTTTTGAAAACGAGCCTGCTGTCACCTAAGTCTTCTGACACTGGGAATACTACTGACTCCAGATTTATTTTAAGTTCTAGCCTTGGAGACACTTTAACACTTTGGATTTATAGCCATGTGGTTTTTATGAGCAAAAGCAATATGGTTCTAAAAATGTGGTGTGCATGACATAAATAATAATGGCCATCAGAACAAACCACAATCCCAAAGCCTGTGCTGAGTTATTATAGCGGGTTTCTGGAGCCAGCCACGGTAACAGGGAGCCTATACAGTTAAAAAGAGGAATTTGCAAACACGGAATGTTTCCCATTATCCCATTTTTAGAGTATGGATACCTGACACAACTGCTAGAACTTCTTGGACTTGTTGAAATGCTGCACAGGCATTAACAAACTGAAATATTGAAGTATTATTATTCATGTCTTTATTGCATAATTTCCAAGTATATGGGACAAGTGGAGAGGAAGAGCAGAAAAGCAGCAACCAAAGGCCTGAGGGGTGGCTGGCGGGAAAGAAGAACTCCTAACGCAATGTGTGGTTTTTCTGCATTTCAGCATAAAAAGAGCGAATGTAGGTGGGTTGGACAGAAGGCGGCAGATCTGGGGCTACATGTATCTTAGTAGCTTTTCGGAGCTATTACAACCTGGAGCCCTGCGAGAGATGAACCTTAGAGATGACAGCAGTTGGGAGGAGGCAGGTTGGACAAGCAGGTTGTTATTTTGTATGTCATCTTGATGACACATCCAAAGGCTTGTGTATTAATGCTGCTGTCTAACAGCTCCACAGAAAATATTTTAGAAGCGTATGTTCAGCTATGTGGGCAGGAGGAACTATCGTAGAGTCATAAGCTTTTCTTAGCTGATGTGTGTAAAGCACTCTTCTGTGTAAAGAACTGTACGCATAATAAGCATACATTTATTTATTATTAACCTAGAGATTTTGACAGCCACCAGAAGAAAGCTGGCACACCTCCTTCTTGCTACCCAGTGTGAGACCTGATGTGTTCGCGAGCACATTGTCACCAATAACAATGGACCTTTGCCTTTTGTTCCTGCTGATCTCAAGAGAAACCGAGGAAGCCACATGCAAAGATGGAAAATAATCTCACCTTAAAGCCCAATTCTGACCCTACAAAGGCAATGGGAGTATTTCCCTCGGTGTCAATAGCTTTGCGTCAGACCGCTGGGGGTTCTGCATGTTAGAGTACAAAGCCTGCGAAATAAACTACTAAGGACTGGTTTCTGGGATTTAAACACTTTTAATATAAATGACCCCGTGAGTTTGTCACGAAGGATGTAAAAATACAACAGCCACTGTTCTGCATGTCTGAAAAAAACCCCAAAACCCAACAACAACGTGTGAGGTCTCTCTACTGAGTGTCTAACAGCCTTTAAGTAACCCAAAGTTGCAATGAATTCAAGGAAGAAGAAAAAAATTGCCATTTAATTTTAAGGTCCATTAAAAAGCAATGCTTTCCACATGTGAAAGGGCCTGGACCAGCGTGCAGAAAGATCATCTCTCTTTCTGGTTTTGGTGGATGATGCAGACTGATGAACAAAGGTAAATTGTGGCTGAGGATTAGAAGCAGCCCTGTCCTGAGAGCGAGGTCTGTGATTATGGAACAGTTCCCAAGGGAAGTGATGAAAGCCTCGTCATTTGATTCAATTAAAGCCGGACTGGAAAAAGCATCAGAGAATATATTCTGAGAACAACGATGCGCTGACTGGTAAATCGGGCAGCTTGACAGTCCCTGTCTTTTGTACTTCTGATCTCTGTTGTCATATCTTTAATTGAGTTAAAATAAAGAGTACACAAAATATATTTTAAAACATTTTTCTAATGCTAATGGAGCATGAATTCATTCAGTGCTTATACATGTACCATAGGGGTTATAGATTGATGCTTCATTTCACTGACAAAAGCAATTCTCTGGGCTCACATTATCCACAATAGTTTTCTTAATTAAATGCAGTTATTCTGAGGTTAAATTTAAAAATACCTCATTTCAAGCTTAAAAAAGCCTTCAACAAGTTATGATAAAAATGCATCTCTCTGCAAAATACCGAACATGTGAGTCTCCTGAGGGCGAAGGAGGAACAAAAATCACACATGGTTGCTTGAAATTAGTCTCTGCACAGCTGTGTTATACTCTGTTTTTAATTATTGGAACAGCACCCACTAGCACTGCTGCAATTGAGGGTCTGTCCTTATTTCTATTCTAAACATCCTTTTTCACAGGTTTAATTACTAAGCCATAAAATTTAGCTCTGTCGTAGGTAGAAATGGCTGGTAAAGTCTTGGCCTGGAGAGTTTTTCAAGTAAATTTAGTTTGAACTGATTTGGTTGTTTTCAAATTGATGAAGAGCAGAGTAAAGGGGTGAAACTTCTTACTACATTTCTTGATTTTGGTGAGTTAAAACCACACTTCTGACATCTCTCAATGACACCGTTCGATTTTAAAACTGCATATTTTTCAGCCTGGTTTCAGCTTCACATACATTTTTGACATTTGTTGCAGTTTGGCTGTGGTTTAGGCCAGAAATAGTTCAGGGCAGAAAATGGTAGAGCTTCTCATCCCAGTTAATTACTTGTTAGGTTTTTCTATGGTTAATAGGATTTCATCAGAAATAACAATAGCTGGGGGATGGTATTAATTACCTCAGGCTAATGGTTATATGTGGCCACTGAACCTCCCTTGAACAGCCAATGCAAAATCTGAATTCCCAAGTGATTCCAGGTTTGTCTCTTTGCAACGTATTGGTGACAGAGGGCTTTGGCATTCTAGAAAGGGCCTGAGAGGGATGTCCTAAAAACCACTGCTTCCAGAGTGACTTCTCAGAGAGCGGCACAGGCTGCAGCTCCAAGGAAGGCAAAATACTTCCCCCTTGCTGGCCAGAATGGAAGCATTGTGACAGCAGAGGACAGATATGGAGATGGAACATGAAATGTCCTGATACAACCAGTTGCCTGGGATGCTGGAGAAGTGAAGCCCTTCGCTTACTCAGCTGTCCACAAGGAAATGCTGCTACTACTTTGTGGTAAACATCATATTCTGAATCAGGTGCTCTTATTTCATCTCTCACCTCTGTGAATTCACCTATGTTGACTTTTTTTGCCAATGTGTCGACAATTTCCAGCTTCCTGTCATAGATTGCTAGTAAAAAACAAAGAGATATTGGTTTAGAAAGCAAACTGTTGTGGTTTTGGATATTGTACATATTTTTTTGCATAATGTATGTTACATTAACTTTTTCCTCATGTTGGATTACATTTATTTGAGGCTATCCTACATAGCAGCTGAAGCATCTGACTGTATAGAAGCTATCTAAATGTGATTCTTACATGTTTCTCTTGCTGCGAATCTGCACTTACCAGAACTGTATAGTCATTTTTATTCTTGACATACGTTGGTGCAAATTGCAATGATTTGAATGGTACTTACAACAACAAATGTGAGGTAAGAAACTATTTTGGATTTAACAAACATAAAACTGCCTTAAAATTCTGGGGACGTGGCTTCTGCTTTGCAAGAGTGGAACCTGAAAATCCTAGTAATTTTCCCAAGAAGCTCTTTGGGAATATTTTTACTGATGATGACACTCAAAACTATCTTTTGGTCATCTTCTGGGCTGCTGTAATGGAAGTGAGAAGGTGCGTCAAATGTTTACATAGATTTCTGCATGAGATCTTTGAGCGCAGGCACACTATTTCTGTTGGGATTATTTTTCTGTTCTTTCTTCTACAATATGTCAAGAATGATGAGAAAATCCACCATAAAATGCATTTATCTCTCATTGGTTAAGACATTCCTAAACTGTACCTTATCTTTATTAAACTATAAAACAAAGCTTAATGTTCTGTTAATGTATATTGGATGCTATTGAATTAAATACATTAAGAAACGGAGTTGCACTACTAGTGAAATATGACATAAAAAACCTCAAGCACCTGTAGAGCAAGGATCTGGACAGAAACTTCCTTCTCAATCTCACGTCCCAGTATCTGTTCGCACTGGAGAACCACAGCCACCACAGCAGGAGCACGAGGGCTGTGTTTGGCATTTGTACAATGTACTACCAATATAGAACGATTACTCGGAGGAACAATTTTGTAATATAGAAAGGGCTGAGCAAGGGCAAGCTCTAGACAGAGGTGACTCCATCAGCCAGCAGAAATGCTCTCTGGAGGTTCCCTGCTTATCATCCCATCTTCCAGCAAAGGCAGATTTGTTATTATTGATGATCATTACAGCTATCAATGTAAAGGGCTGGCAGGAGGCTGTATGTTGCCACTTCAATGTTCCTGGCTCTATCTATTCAATTATCATTATTCAGGGAGGTCAACTGTAAGCTATGTAAAATGGACAGGAGTTATGCAAGTCTTTCTGTGCTGAGTGCTCTGATACAGAGGTCCTTGTGCCGTGTCACTGCCATGCTTGGGACTGGCAAAGGGAACGGCTAGACAAGATGTGGGATTTGGTGGAGCGTCAGGTAAGCTTCAGCATTTTCCCTGAAACCATAAAAGGTTTGACATTGTCAGACTTTAATTTTTTCGATCCTACCTTTCCTCCATACCTCCCAGTATGCCAAGCTGTCCATGGGATTTCCAAGACCACCATGTGATAGGGCAGGTGAAGTAGGAGGTTGTTACAGTGCTTCTTAAAAATAGTGATAAGCAGATGGCAATGTCTGGCTAATGTAGGATGTAAGTGGAAAAGGCCTGCATCTGATATTATTATCTCTCTGAAAGATTTTTTAAACTTACCTCTGTACTTTTTAAGATCCTATTAATGAACCACATGGTGGTTCAGTCTCTTTCCAATCTGTCTGAAGATTTGTGGTTAATATCCTAGCTGGTGTAACTATCCTTATAGATTCTTTCTCTATTATCAAATCCATTTGCTGTTTGCTCATGGTTTGCGTCAGAATTCAGACCACAGAAATAAAACTAAAGGAGACACGTCAAAAAATTACCTTGTCTCACATCTATGGGAGTAGAAGCAATGACATCCAGAAAAGACCTCAGGGCACTCTGAACCTACAAATCAAGGTAATAGTCAAAGGCCTGTTTCATGCAGACAACAGTAGGCAATTACTAAAATAAATCACCCGCAATAATTAGTTGTATGGGCCAGCCATTCTTCTTACCACACATAGGTGGGCCCTGTTAAGTGTAGACCTTGTCTTTGTTGTCCTGTGTGTAACCACAGGACAATTTCCCAGGAAAGATGCCTGTACCAAGAGATGTATTACAATTACTGCAAATCTCACATTTTATGAGCTGCAGTATCAATTTGTATGAGTTACAGGGGTAGAAAGAAGATTTAACGGAGGACAAGAGTTGCTGCCCCAGATGTTTTTAAGGGGATTCTGAGGGATAATCAGCTGCAGAGAAGGACGTCCAGTGATGAGGTATGTATCCAACAGCCTCAGGAGTGTCTGAGCACCTCACAGGCCATTTAGCTTCCCAGGACGTCTGTGGAAAACGCATTGCAATCCTTCCATGTGCTCGTGAGGAATCGGGGCTTGGGGAGGCTAAGTGGTAGACAGCGACCTGCACCCTGACCCTAAGGGATGTCAGAGCCATTACCCATCCTTGTGCTCCGTGCTGCCATGCCAGGGCAGACTGCACTATCACAATCTTCCCTTTCGTCCTGTCTGGAACAATCATAGCAGTGTCTTAATAAGGATCATCCCTAGTTACCAGTGCAACCGGTACTCTGCCACTGACATCCACTGTCCGCTCTTTGAACTGAGGTGCCAGCGCCTCCTTTCTCATCTCTTTCACCTGAAACTTCATATTTTCCACCTGCTCCTTTTCTTTACGTTTGTTCTTTGCCTCAGACTTCATCCTGGCCAGCCTGTAGGACATGGGAATATGGTTTAGAAAGATACCGTCATAAACACATTTATGCTAGATTAAGACTACACTGAAGAACAAAAGGAAAGGAAATAACTTCTTACTGAAATTCTTGTCCTTTTAGTACAAGCAGACTTTTCTCCAAAGAAATACTTGATGTTTGGGGCATAAAATTACTAGTGTGGCTATTGGGCTAGATATTAGTCATCTGTGTTTTCAGAGGGCAGCTCCAAGGACGTGAGAGTATTTATGTTCTGACATGTATCATCTCCTGAAATCTAGTGTAACTATGAATCTGCAGAAATAACCTCTGAGTGTCAGATACATGCATGTAGAGAGAGCCTCTTGTAGAGTATACGGTAGATATTTAAGGGAAAATCATCTGTACAGCTCTCTTAGTTTGTCGAGTTTCAACAGTGATAATTTTTACCTTCACATTTATAATGGCATTAATCATTTCTTTTGTAGACATCCTTCAGTTTCCTTTCAATTTCAGCAGGAACAGACATGCCTAATTTTGATACACTTGATTTACCAACAAAATTGCATCAGTATACATTTGTCTCAAAGCCTGAGTACCATTTCACATGAGCACTTCACTGTCAAAGAACAACATTCAATGGAATTTCTGAAGCAGTCCCACACAATAAAGTCCTTACTGCCTTAAGACAGGGATAATACACCAACCTCTCCGTCATTTTGAACACATAGAGTTTGCAAGCGTGGACTAAATGTACCTCCTTTCGTCTTCCATCTTCTTTGCTTCTCTAATCACCCAGCCATGTTTTTCCCAATCCTCCATTTCGCGCATCAAAAGAACTGAATAAAATTGATCCCACTGAACTCATCTGTTTTGGTTTTTACTTTGGTCATTCATGCAATGTTAAAAAAAAGCTTTTAGGAAGTTCAAAATGCTTAAAGCCAAGGGATCAGTTCATATGGGGAGCACAGTTCGTGCTCACGGAGGCTGCTGGACTCTGCATTGAGACAGCTGCTCTCCCGTACACCCTTAGAGCTGGTCAGAGTAAGGGGAATTGCTCCTCTTTTGTACCTGAGAAAACACTAATCCAGAAACTATATTTTTACTAACGATTTCTGCTCCCTTCCCCTCCCTGTGTTTCACATATTGTGAAGATGGGCTGATCCTGTCCCTGCTCTCTTCTTTTGCTACGGGGCCATCCTAGTAATTATAAAACAATGATATTTTCATTAATGAATAGAAAGGCCTGTTTAACACGTTACAGCAATACACTTTGATCACAGTCAGTTTTATCATAGGTATTTGTTCTTCATGGACACTTACCACAGATGTTTCTTAATGAATAATTGGGTTCCTTAATCAATTGTGCGCATGGCACAAGTGCCTGCTGAGGCAGTTCAGCCTCCGGCACTTTGATCGCAGGGGAAGGGTAAGATAATTTCCTGTCTTCTGACTCCTTCAGACACAGCAAAGAGGAGATATGGAGCAGGTACCAAGCTAAATGGACTAGCAGATTTTTCTCAAACGTAAGCTACAGACAGAAAATCAGAGCATTTCTAGCTGCAGCTCCTCCTGAAAGCTGAATGCAGAGCTAAGGCCATGATTAATTTGGGCAGTGCCCAGCACAAGTTCCATCGCGTGCTGCACCTGCACTGTGCTGCAGTTTTGCATTTATTTCTAGGGTCCTAAACCACCAGGCAGCTGCATCCTCTGCTTGGTGTCCCTGGCTTGGGACAAAATGTTTTCCCCCGAGACGATAAAGGCACAACAGGCTCTAACAGCGCTGGGCGCCCGTTTCAAAGCGAGCTCATTTCAGTATTAGACATTTCCAGAAAAGATGAGATGGCAGCGAGGGTGACTTCTCCCTGCAGAATGAAACATGTTTCTTCAGGAAGACAGCCGCCTAACTCCCACACAAGGATGGGTGACTCAGACTGAAGGACTACCATCCCTGGACCAATACCGTCTCTGTTTCAGGTACCAATCCATTTGGATAAGGAATTTCTCCCATCTGTTCTCCTGCATGTTTTGACTCCCAGTCAGACAGCAGTTAAGGAGAGACTGGAGGAAGCCTGAGAGAGCTGACTGAGGATGGGTAAGCTTTAGAGAAGAACCTGGGGTGAAATCCAGCCTTTCCTGAAGGTAATGTCAAGGTTTCCGGGAGCTTCATTTGGGCCAGAATTTCATTCCTCATTTTCTGGTGCTTATGTGAGACATTTTGAGCACAAACTGGCATTTCTCTTGTAAAGTTCTTTTCCTGTTTAGAAAGCTAGTGACTCAAATTATGAGTCTCAGTGCTACATGGTGTTGGTAAAATCCTGTGCTGCTGTGATTTAAGAATCCTATGCAAATCCCACAATACAGCCATCACAAATATGTAAATCCGGAGCTGCTGAGAATGCAAATCCCATGATACTACTACCAGCAGATATGCAAAACCTGCTACAGCTATGGCTACATAAATCCCTGTGGCAGTGCTGTCTACGGAGAGATTGATTTCCACAAGTCTTGATAGTCACTTCTTTTGCATCAGCTTTGATAGTTACAAATTGAGAACCTGTCTCCAAACGTAAACATGGGCTTAACAGCCAAGGCCAAGATAACATGTCACTGGTAGCCAACACTTTGCATTCTACAGGAAAATCTGACCTCTCCAGAAATAAGCTCTGATTCACAATGAAAGCTAAGAGTGTTTTAGCAGGAAAAAAAAACCCCAACAACAAAACTCCCAAAACCTAACAAAAAAAACCCAACCCAAAACCCAGGGAAATTTTATGTGCTTTAATTCAATTTCTTTTGCAAAATAAAAATAAGATATGGTTCGGAACTTTGTACATCCAGGCGTCACTCTGTGAAGCAATATGAACGGTGAAACAGTCCCCAAAACAAAGGTGTGGCAAGGCTGGCATCCTAAGCATCCCCCCAGAACAGCCTGTGCTGGAGTGAAAGCTCACTGAAAAAGATGTTTCCCTGGATCATTTGTTTCAGTGGACCAGCATTTTAAAAGAATTTTTTAAAAAATCTAAAATCTTTTAGCAGCTCTGGCTGTACTACTGTGTGTCTGCTCATGAAGAAAAGCCAAAAAACTGAGCTCTTACACATTGGCGATGATCAGTCAGTTGTTAGAATCATTCTTATCTGGGGGGAAAAAGGAGGTAAGCGACTGTATGAAATTCACTTATCACACTGCTTTAGTTGTATTCACACAAGGCATGTTCCTATGAACTGTAACAGTATGTGGACTAGAAATGTAGAGAGACAGAAATTCAGAGCGGTAGAGAGAGATTTAACATATTCTTTTATTCATTATAATACTGGGAACTTCAATTATCTTCATTTAGAGTTTATGAATAAGACATCTCAGCATTTTACTTCCCTCATTCCTGACACTGAAACCCTGAAACCAATTTTCAAGCTGTATGTACTATTTATGCAAATAGAAGAGACTGCCATTCAAATAGAAGTCATCATTCTACAAACACAGATATAGAATAAAGTGATCTAGTAGTGAATAATTTTGACATGATTCACAATCACCTCTGGGTCATCTATAAACACAAATGTTCACTTCTGTATTTTTCTGAATAAAGCAATTAAAATGAAAGCAGTATTGTTCACCTCATGCACTCACATTCTAATCTTCGCATATTGTAAGACGGCATGGAACCCCCTTCCAATATTCATTAAATATTATACTAAAGTAAGCAGCCTAGAATATACCCCAGAAATAAGCAACACAAAATACAAAACAGTTTCTACTTTAAAGGGAAAAAAGAATCTGAAAGGCTAAAGGAAAAATCCCAGGAGGAGTTTCTATGATGTGCCAGGACAATATCGTTGGTTTGGTCAAGAGAAGTAATCCTGAAGGAGGAAAAGAGGTTATCTTTTTATTAAGTTTGGAAGACTGTAGAAGAAATGATCTGAAGAGTCCATAGTCCTTTGATACTAACACCTGTCCTTAAGAACTGCTGTCACTTACTTAGACCGGTTTGAAAGCAGTTTGCATTCCATATATTTAATTAAGATAGAGTCTAAAGAGGAATTATATACTTGTGAAGGGCAGAATATTGCCTTAAACAGGAATAACTAGTGTTTCATTTTGTGTGACATGTTCTGGCATTTATCCTGCATCTCAAGTTTTTATGAGAGACAACTACTGCCTCTGACACTGTACTCCACAAGGTTCATTTTGGTTGACACTTTGCCAGCCAGGCTGCAGTCAGACCATTCCTTTTGTAAAACAGACCAAGACACCAGCTCTGGTCTTGTGACCAACCACACTTTCAACTCTCACCTCTCTGATGTTGTACCTGGCATCTCAGTTTTTAGCTCCTCCGTGACCATCTTCATTCCTCTCACGTACGGCCCTGATCTTGTAGAAATACCATACTGAGGGTGATGTCTCATCAGATATTCTCCAAGAAAATTAATGGGGTTAAATTTGGTTGGTTCTTTGTCTGGTGCAAGCACATTCTTTCTTTCCACTTCCATTAACAGTTTTTCCACTCCTGGTATTAATGTAGGTAAGAGTTTGTCAAGCAAATAGATGCGGGTATCTAGTGACTCTTTGTCTTCACTGAACCACTCTTTGGACAGCCAGTCACAGGGTTCCCTCTTTTTTACCTTTTCTTCTTTTGCCTTTTCTGCATGAATCATCTTTGCCTTTGTCTCCTGCAGACTCAGACACCTCTGCTGGACCTTTTCATAAAAACAGTCTTTCCACGGAGCATGATTACTAAGACATGGCAGCTCATCATTCCCCGGCATTCTCTTCATTTCTGTGGCAGTCATACTCTTACCTCCAAGTTTGGGCTGTTTTAGACCTGCAGTTTGTGCTCCTTCTTCTGGCTGAGCAGCCATACTTCAATCACTGTGACACAGAACAAAAGCAGCGCGTTACATAGTGACAAAAGACGCAGCTGCGTCCTAGCAGGTGACACGGGAAGAAAGTCTATTGTTAGGAATTAACTCATATTCTTTTTCTGCTTTCATTTTTTTATTGTTGCTGCTGCTTTGTACTCTTAAATAAATACAGCCCCTTTACTTCAAAGATCAGTAAATGATTTATAAAGATTAATTATGTATCACAACAGCCCTTGGAGACACAGCAACTAAATAAGTGTGTTCCTTTCTTATGAGTGAAGAAATTGAGACACAGAAGAGAAGTGATTAATTCCAGGTCACTTAGAGACTCAGAAACCAAGTGGTGAACAGTGCTCAGAAGTCTTGTCCCCCAGTTCTAACCAGCTTATTCCTCTTACCCCTACCATCATTATTTCTGTTTAGGTCCCATTCCATGCCTCCAGGAAATCCAGTGGATATGAAACAAAGGAAGCAAGTAACGGAAAAGACCAGATGCCTAGCAGCAAGATTTCTCTATCCACATGCCGCCTTCTGCTTCATCTTTTCCTTAGCTGTGAAAAACAGTGAGGAAGCTTGTCCCATAGACTATTTAATTTCAGCTTTGGCAACTGTTTTTTCCTCTGGCCATTTCATTAAGATAACAAGGACATAGGTGTAGGGGTCAGCAGAGCTTCTACAGAAATGGAAATTCTATACCATATACTCTGTAATTAAACTGTTCACAAGCACTTAATCTTGTAGATTATTCTGTAAAAGACAGACCTACAGAGAGTTGCAGGTATCTCCCTTTACAATTTCCCAAACTCCAGTTTTCTTCTCAAAATGTTCATTCTGTGAAATATCAGGAAGAAACTGAGTTGCTCACAAGGTACAGTTTGAAAACTATTTCTATCTCTCCACGCATAACTGTCTGCATCTGTAATGGGACTTACACATACAGAATGAAGCAGAATGTTGCCTAACTGCTTGATTCAAAGCATGAGAAACCAGCAGCGTGCTGCAAACCCCCCAGCTCAGTGTTAAACAACAGCAAGGGAAGGGTGATATTAATAGAGAGAGCCTAACGCCTTTCCAAACTAAAGATGAAACTCCACTCTGAACTTGCTGCCACACTATCCTTTTCAAGCTCTTTTTTAAAAGTGCTTTTCACTAAGGCCTTTCAGTATCCATAGCAATACCACTGCTTTTGATATGTTTTGCTCTTCATATTTAAGCATTTGTAGCTGTTCTGAAGAGAGTTCAGCCTTCCAGGAAATGCATAAATGTGATCTAC
The DNA here is from genome assembly GCF_964199755.1 of Larus michahellis. NCBI lineage: Eukaryota > Metazoa > Chordata > Aves > Charadriiformes > Laridae > Larus > Larus michahellis. Next base: position 4,883,587 of record NC_133902.1, on the reverse strand, counting down.
AGCCCTCCTGGCACACAAATGTAATTACTAATATGCTGACCTTCTGGTTATAACCATTGTCTGAGTCCAAATATTGCTTGGATAGGTAGGACACTTCACAGCAGTAAATTTCTATGTCTGCTTTCTCGATGGGCTTGTTGGCATCTTCCGGTAATTTGTTCTCAAAGATGATTACCTGCTGGGGAGTGAGATGGATTTATGGATCGAGCTGCCTGCCTGACCAACACAGAGGGTTTTAAGATGGTAGCTGGTTTTGCCACCGAAGGACACGAGCTGTAAAGGAGACCAGATTTATAATAGTAGAAAGGGAAACCTATCAACCCTGTCAAATTGTTCCTTGCTTAGGTGAGTTTCTTTCAATAAGCTGTAAAACCAGACTGTTTCTGGTTCAAAGCAGGGTGTTAACCAAATGTTCTGGTCACAGGCCAAATCAGCTGGTTTTGTTGTGCCAAAATAAACTGTTCTTGCAGTTTCAAATACTTACGTTATTTTTTAACATCCTTTATGAAACCACTCTGCAGTTTCTGTGCAATGTTAAAGTGACAACTGCACCCTGCGTTATGAGCTGGCCAATTCTGAATAATGATGAATATATTTTCTACACTGCTCTCAACCATGTGTTAGGATGATTTTGAGGATTGGTAAATGTTTATAAAGTACCTCTAGGTCTCTGAACAAAACAAAACAAAACAAAAAACAACTGAGTGTGACTGTTCTATTTCAATTCCATGGCATTTGCATAGCTCCAAGAATGGAAGCAAGGCATAGAGGACTATGCCCACTGCTTTAATGCGGGACAGATAAAAGGAGACTAAGAGGGTATGGAAGAACATACAAACAGCACATAATTGTTAAAATAAACAACAAAGGAGTGCTAGATTCAGGCCCTGAAACTTGGAATTTGTGGAGGATTACAGGGACACACCTCCAGTTTGTATAAGACACCATTGGCTCATGAACTTCAGTGCTGAGTTACGTTAGTTGAGAATTTGTCCCATAATATATAGAGCTCTCAAGGCCTATGACATTACCAAGTGGAGGCTTGATTGTCCAAATAATAGTAAGCACAGTGCACAGAGACAAGGTTTAGAAACACCCAGGAAATTTTAAATGTGATATAAAGTTTCCTGTAAGCCTTTGTTCAAGCTGAAGGCAAGATAAGCTTTTCATTATTTAGTAGGATGCCACTTTCCTGGCTCCTTTTCTGTGAGAGAAATGTTCTTGCTGGAATCCCTGCAGGTACAAAAAGATTATCTCTCCGTTTTCTGTGCAAAACCTGTATCTGCTCATAAATAAGATTTTTATGATTTCATTGTTATTCTGTTAGGGAATTTTGAAGGGTGGGACAGGGACAGGAAAGACTAAAGTTTGTCTAGGTAAACATTTTGGAGATGTTTGAGTTAACAAAAGTCTTTTCAAAAACAGAGCCCAATCTCGTTGACACTCTGTCACTCAGAAATAGTTCTGCCTTTCCCTAATGTGCTTCATAGAGCATGTCTATCTCCACAATCACAGAGCCCAATACCCTTTTCATACATGATCTTCTTTTCAATACAATTAAAATGTAAAAAGACTTTCTCTTTTGCTTTCTGAAGCTTTGAAGAACTGTTTTTCTTACCTTTGGAGCAGGTAGCAAAATAGATCTTATTCCTCCTGCTTTCAAAGCGGCTTTGCAAATGAACGGGAATTTAATATATGCCCATCTGTTCTCAACCATTAAAAATCTTGAAGTGAATTAGGGATTTCTCAGACCTGCTGTGGAGCCAGGCTGTGAGTTTTACTCCTCTGTGTGTTTGCAGTTGCTAAGCAATAATCCCAAAGGTTGCTATGTCTCTTCCACGACTCAGAATCGCTGTAGGTTCTCTTTTAGCTTTGGCAGCCCAACAGGCTCTTCTGTACTGAACTTAGATCATTGCATCACATGACTGAAAATAAAATAAAATAAATAAAAAAGACTATGAATAGCAGCAGACAACATTGAGGGCACAAACAGTCAGAGAGAGAATCCACAGGTGCCCAGTGACAGGAGGTTTACCTTCAGAGTCAAGGTTCACGAAGTCCAGAACTGTCCTGAGTCCATTACAAGCTGAACTGAGAACTGTATTAACCAGATGTGAGCACCTGAGAGATAAAAAGAAATTAATTACCAACTCAATTTATATGTTTTCAGGCTCTCTTTTTTGTAAAGAACTGTGTCGCTTTGAAGCAGTCTTGTAGGAAAGGCACACACAGCACTAATAAGGGGGGAGTTTATAGTGCCATTTTGTTAGACTGCCTTTAAACCTGAATCTAAAGGAATTTGATGACTCACCTTTAATAATTTGTCCTATATTCTTGAAGAATATGCAACACAGAGAAAGGAGAAGGGAAAAGACAAAAACATCTACGACAGCCATTCTGCATTCATTTATACTGATGTAAATCAGGAGCCTGTTCAGTGATTTCCTTGGTGTTACGCAGGACTTCCAACTGAGAAATTTATGGCAATTTCTGCCAGGAAACAAGGTTTATCTAAGGCTGTTTCTTTCTTTGTATTTTGCACTGTAAGAGGCATGATCGTTGGATTGTCTACCTGCATGAAAATTCAACTGTGACTTTATCTATGATATTTGTCATTGGAACAGCTGCATGATATCCTGCCCTCTAGCAGAGTATTAGTCTCCATTTTATGGGCCAGATGAGCTTGTGACAAAATTGAAATAGAGGAGGTTTAACACAAATAACAGAGTTTCTCCAAAATTTGGTGCAGAGATGTCAAACTCACATTTGTTCTCTACTTTAGGAACTCTGGAGTTTTAATTGCGGACTCAAAAATGTCATTCTTTGTCGTCTTCATCAAGTCACTCGTTATTTATTACAGCAGCCGCAACACCAAGGTAAATATCAATTAATTGGTAAAACTCTGGAACTGGAAATAGCTCTAAGTGACACACACCCAGAGTCCCAACATCAACCCAGTACAACATTTATGCTGCCTGTAAAAAACAGGTTTAGTTTTGTTCCTAAGACCTGTCATAGAAGTCAGAAAGTGTGCATGCTGTGTACAGGTTTTTTACAGGGAGGAAATTTGCTCAGAAATTACAATAACAATTGTACTTTAGTGGACAGTCAAAAGCCTCAATTTTTATTTTATTTTTATACTGTCATTTCTGGAAAGGAGGACATTATAGAAATTCCTGGTGCCCGTACCCGGTAACATTTATTTTCCTCTATGTACTCCTCTACGTATTTCAGAAAAATTAGATGGTTGCAATTTCTATAGATGCTTTTGGCCATCTGTGCTAAGCGTCTCTCTGAAAAAAAATCTTTCTTCTGGACACTTTGAAATACCACTGGAATGCCAAGCTTACCAGTGTAGTAATATGCCATAGACACTACAACACTGACTTCATTTTAGAAATCAGTATTTGCTTGCAGAGAAGAAAGAGCACAAAAAACCCCACAAAAACAGTCAACTTTCATGTGAAAAATATGCTGTAATAAATTGTCGCTTCTTTGCCATTTGTTTGAAAAAACATGTATCAGAAGGAAATACGCTCATTGCAGTGTATTTCCAAGATGTGTTGAAGTATAGCATCAATTATGTCAATAAAATGAAGCAGAAAATTAGTGCACAGGAATAATTTAAAATGAGGCTTTAAACTGGATTGTGTTCTTTTTTCCTCAAAGCAGTTTGCACATGATTAATTCCTGTTATCTCTTCTCCCAGGTGGGCTTGATTTTTTTCCTTTGCAATTCAGATTTGTGTTGCTATTATGATTAACTTACAAAACTTTTTCTTTTTTTCAGTATGAAACATAAATTAAAAAAAAAATACTCTCCCTTTTCTTAAAGTGATTTTTTAACCCCCAAACAAGAGCAAATAGAACTTGGAAGGAGGGATCAAAACAGCTCTATTTTTATTTTTCTGGAAGTGGAATCCCGTGGGTTAAGCAAACCTTTAATCGCCCCCTATTTAACTTGGCTGTTATCCCTTAATGTTTTTGCTAAGCAAAGTGTATCCTTTTATTATGCCATCAAATACTTGCACTGTTGACAAAATAATGGGCTGAATATGTCATCACAGATGTTTTGCTGGAATTGCCTCTTCTATCTTTTTCTGGTTTTCTGTGTAAGATAGATACATTTTGGGAGCACTCAGTTGCCTTTTGCAGCTGATGCCAAGATTATACATTAAAAGCCCTGACATGTAGTAATAATAAGTTGTGTTAGCCAGAGAAATGTTTGCAGTGTATTAAAGAAAGAAAACAGTCAGTTTTGGAAATGCATACAAAACCAGCTCATGTATAGCTTCACATCCTTTAAATGATATATTGGGCTAAAGCTGCAGGTGCTGACCACAGTGCTTTCAGCACGGGGAAGAATAAGGCCACAGGCTTCCAGTCTCTTTTTTGTACCAACCATGATGCTGTGACCACAGGCTGCCCTCTAATTGCTCTTTTCAATCAGAACACATCTGCCTTACAGCTTCCTCCTTCACATTTAAATTCTGCTGTTAAAAAACATTGCACATGTAAATTATACCTTTCTAATGGCTCAGAAAACCATTGCAATCTGTGATTATTGTAGTTAATAACTGATATGTTGGACCTTTAGCTAACTGTAGATAGCAACTCCACTATTTACTTGTGGTAAATGTTTTTTAAAAATGTTTGCCGTTCAAATAGCTGGAAGAGCTATCGGATATATGAAAATTACACAAAAGCCTATTTTGGAAGCTGGTTTGAATAATCATTTCTTCATGGTAATCCCTGCATGACTGTTGCTCAAAATCCAGAATGAAACACCAGTCCCAGGTGAGGGAACTGCTACAATACTCTGGGAACTTGTGGTCTTCCACCTCTCCTCCGCATCAGCACAGACATACCTGAACAGAAGCTACATGCCTTGAAGCAGGATTCCTTTACAGGAATCCACTGGTGTGAAACAATACAATAATCCAGATATTATGCTTTAGAGAAAGGCGAAAAGCATTAAGATTCTTGTCATATGCCAGAGAAGAAAAAACTTTCCCATCCTCAAATGTGACTCCTGCTTCCACTGAAAATCATGGCAAAAACCTTAAAGCAGGATGGCCTCGTATCTGGCTACCACCTCAACACGGTGGCTGGTAGCCACAAAGAATCTCTCTGCTAAGCTTCACCATGCTTTGTATATGCCAAGCACTTGAGTCCCTGCTTCTTATGTTCCCAAAACCTTCTCCAAGAGACTACTAAGTGAGGCAGGATCATTTTTACCTGAAAGAAAGAAACGCTTTCCCAGGAGACAAAGCTCTTTTTCAGTTTCACAGAAAAAAAGTAGTTAGGAGAACAAACGCCACATTTGAGTAAAATATAACAAAGACCATCTACAATGAATGTAGCAGCAAACCTACATAATCTTTAAAATTATTGAAAAGAAAAGGTTCCCATGGGCTCCATTTTGTTGTTGATCCCTGACGTTTTTAGTTAACGTTTTAATTCTGTTCTTTCCTGAGCTGGGTATGAACAAAAAAAAAAGTTGAATAATATGGCCTGAAAAACATATGTTATGCAGTTTAGTTACATAGCTGGAATACACAGCAAATATCGATAGGCAAGAAGTTCTGTTGGAAGGCAGAGTTTATTTCTGTAGCCATACCTAACAGCCTTACTGGCCTAGCTATGTCATTTGAAAGTGTGAAAGGATCACACACGCATTCATCAGGTATGTGGCGACTCACAAGCACAGAGCAGACCTCCTTCTCCCAACACTCGCAGCTTGCTATATCTATAATGGCAAAAGGATGTCTGTGTTTGGAATAGTCTTTGCCAATCTATATCTGCCATACAGATACACCAAAACCACATCTGTATTGCAGATTTGCCCACAGAAAAGATAAGGCATTTACTAAATAAATGTGAGGGAGGGACCGGACAAGAGGCTGCTCAGAAAAAGATACTGTTTTATTGGGAAGTTGTGGAATATTCAGAACTTGGGGAATACTAATTTAAAAGGGGTCTGGAAGGCATTTTCTTGACCTCTGTGCCATAAATCAGAGCGCACTGCTAGCACACTTTCCATAAATATTGTGTTTCAAAATAACAACGTGATGGCGGTAAAGGGCAGGACAATGACTCTTTGTTTACCTATGTGTTTTGCTTATTCTCCCCATGTGCTCAGATCCCACTGGGGGCTCTTTTGGACTCTTTCATGTTCAAAATCCTGGTTTGCTGTAAGCTCAGATTTAGCCCAGTTTAGGGAGCACGTCCTTCATCCTCTCCTGTCCGCTAGGAGGCAAAATGCCTCATTAGGGAGCCTGGCTTCTTCATTGCAGTGAAGCCCAGCTGCCAGAGCCGCCCTGCTCATTATTTTGAACTGCAGGGCAGTGGAGAATGGCCTAAAGGGCTCCCGTGTGGCTTCTCTGGTGCTTAGATTTACAGGGGCAAAAGAGTCTCGTACAGTCCTGTCAGTCTGCGGAGCAGATGAAAGCAATATGGACCAAGTGCTTAAAAGGAATCAATGGGTTAATACACGCTCTTGACAAAGAAGTTTGCTCTATTTAATATTTAGACTGGCTTCTGTTTGTCATGTGTAGTGTCGTCATTAGATGCCCAAGACAATTCTCGATCCCAGTTACCTCCTTGCCAACATTCCCACAAATTTGATAGCACCAGGCTGAAACCGCAAAACAAATGAAGCTTAATAGTATTTGTCCCTTCGTCCCAGAACCCAAACTGTCAAGCATTATTGCATTCTGGCGATGTTTGAATGCTTTAAATGCAGACTTTCAGTACTTAAAGGGGGTGTCGTGATTTCAGTTGGGATAGAGTTAACTTATTTACTAGCAGCTGGTGTAGTGCTATGGTTTTGATTTGGGATGAGAAATACTTTTGATAGCACATGGATGAGTTTAGTTGTTGCTGAGCATTCAAGGCCTTTTCTGCTTCTCGCACCACCCTGCCAACGAGGGCTGGGAGGGCACAAGAAGTTGGGAGGGGACACAGCCGGGACAGCTGACCCCAACTAACTAAAGGGATGTTCCATGTCATGGGATGTCATGCTCAGTATATAAAGCTGGGAGAAGATGAAGGAAGGGAGAATGTTCGAAGTGATGGCGTTTGTCTTCCCAAGTAACCGTTAAGCGTGATGGAGCCCTGCTTTCCTGGAGATGCTGAACACCCGCCTGCCCATGGGAAGCAGGGAATTAATTCCTTGTTTTGCTTTGCTTGCATGTGAGGCTTTTGCTCTACCTATTAAACTGTCTTTATCTCAACCCATGAGTTTTTCCTTATTTTACTCTTCTGATTCTCTTCCCCATGCCAGCCGGGGAAGTGAGTGAGCAGCTGCGTGGTCCTAGTTGCTGGATGGGGTTAAACCGCAACAGGGAGCTTATAAGAAAGATGGGGACAAACTTTTTAGCAGGGACTGTTGCGGTAGGAGAAGGGGTAATGGTTTTAAGCTAGAAGAGGGGAGATTCAGACTAGATATAAGAAAGAATTTTTTTACTATGTGGGTGGTGAAACACTGGCCCAGGTTGCCCAGAGAGGTGGGAGATGCCCCGACCCTGGAAACAATCCAGGTCAGCTTGTACAGGGCTCTGAGCATCTAGTTGGAGATGTCCCTGCGCATTGCAGGGGGGTTGGACTAGATAAGCTTTAAATGTCCCTTCCAAACAAAACTTTTTTATGATTCTATACTAGTTAGACTAGTTTTTTGGTGTTCGGGCTTGTGCAGTGATGTATAAATAGGTGTTATATGCTGTTTTCATTACCAAAGAGTTACTTTTGCTCCCTAATCCAAGGGAAAGCTACATTATGTGAACGTTAAGGCCAATTTAGACCAAGTTTTGGTCTAAATTTGGCCTGGAGGACAAACCTTATGAAGAACGACTGAGGGAGCTGGGGTTGTTTAGCCTGGAGAAGAGGAGGCTGAGGGGAGACCTTATCACCCTCTACAACTACCTGAAAGGAGGTCGTAGAGAGATGGGGGCTGACCTCTTCTCCCTGGTGACAAGTGATAGGACGAGGGGAAACGGGTTCAAGTTACGTCAGGGGAGGTTTAGATTGGATATTAGGAGACATTTTTTCACTGAAAGGGTTATTAAACATTGGAATAGGCTGCCCAGGGAGGTGGTGGATTCACCATCTCTGGAGGTGTTTAAAAAAAGGGTAGATGGGGCACTGAGGGACACGGTTTAGAAGTGGCTCTTGTCAGGGTAGGCTAAAGGTTGGACTCGATGATCTTAAAGGTCCCTTCCAACCTCAGCAATTCTATGATTCTATGATTCTAAGTAGGGTGCCATACACATTGTCACAGCTCCCAGCAGGATGGGCTTCCAAAAAAAAAACCAAACCCCACCCCACATTCTGGGAGGCCGCAGGCCAAGCTGTCACCTATTCCTAAATTGAGAGGCTGGAATGGGAAGGATAAGACACCCCCCTACACACACACATGCGCGCACACACACACACCCAGAGGCACATACACACTCTCCCCACACACACACTCTTCACAGACACTTTCCACACACACACACTCTCTCCACACACACACTTCCCACACTTTCCACACACACACTCTCCACACACACCCCCTCTCCCTCTCCACACACATGCACGCTCTTCACACACACACACACTTTCCACACACTGTCTCCAGGGTGCACGCACACTCTCCACACACACACACTCTCCTTCTCTCCACACGCACGCACACTCTTCACGCACACACACACTCTCCATACACACACTTTCTCTCCACACACACACACACACACACACACACTCCACACACATGCTGCAGGCCGCACACACACACACATTCCCCACACATTCCCCACACCCTCCACACACACACACACACTCTCCCCACACACACACTCTCCCCACACACTCTCCAGGCCGTGGGCCGGCGCGGCAGGGGTTAACCCGGCCGTTGGCGGGGGGGGGGAAGGCGGTGCCGCGCTGACAGCTGGCGCATGCGCCCTGGCGCCTTATTGTGCCCGGCCGGCCCAGCCCCAGCGCGCCTCAGTCGGCGAGAGGCCGTTGGCGCGCGTGGAGCTGCTGCCCCCTGCGGCCGGCGCCGCGCCACCTCCGCTTCTCCCCCGCCCTCCCGGTGCCCGCCATGGAGTAAAGGCCCCCTCACCGGCCCGCCACGGGGGTCGGGGGGGGAAAACCCCGCTGCTGCTGCTGCTTCCACCGCCGCCTCCTCGATGGCTTTGGTCACGGTACAACGTTCGCCTACCCCCAGCGCCACCTCCAGCCCTTGCGCCTCGGTGAGTCCGCCCGCCAACCGCCGGCCCGGCGCTGAGGGGAGAGCGGCGGTTGGTGGCCGTTAGGGTCCGGCGCGCGGCGGCGCGCATGCGTGCCCCCCCCGCCCCTTCTTCCCGCCGGGCCCTGACAGCTCCGTGTGGGCAGCGGCGGGCGGGCCGGGGGCGCTGAGGCGGGCGGCCGCCCACCCGCCTCAGCGCCCCCGGCCCACCCGCCGCTGCCCCCCGGTCCCTTCAGAGGGGGTCAGACACCCCTGCGGGGGCCCTCGCGTCGCTGTGGCCTGGTGACAAGCGAAGGGAGAGGCGAGGATCCCGGCTGCCCCCTCAGCAGGCCCAGGGATGGGGTGTGTGGGGAGGGAGCCCGTGGGGGTTCCGAGCCCTCAGGCGCCGCAAGGCCGGGTGGTTCCTTCAGGGTCTGAGCCCTCCCTTGAGCCTCAGCTCCCCTGTGTGAAGGTGCCGCTGCCCCATCTGCAGCGGGGAACTAAATAAATAAAGCAGCCTCGTTTAATTTTTGTTGTTTTTTTTTTTTAATTATTTTTTTATTGTATGTGGTGGGAGAGAGGCGGGAAGTGCGCGTGGAAGCAAACTGACATTGTTTGAGCTGCATTTCAAGATGATTTAATCTGACAGTACCCTCTGGGTATCTCCAGTACGTGGCCCTTCCTTTGCAAAGACCTAAGATTATTATTTTTTTTGAATGTTGCATATAATCTTCAAAAGACAGCCAAGCCCAAGACAGATACGGGAAGGCCAGATTTTAAATCTCTGGGCGAGATGTGCAGAAGGAGCAGATGTTCTCATCCCTACTCTGAATCAGGAAGAGCAGGCGGCTAGAAAGACTTCTTGCTTTCTGTGCTCTTTAGACTTGGGACAGGCTGTTGTTTCAGTATTTCTGTGTTGTAAAATCTTGTATGTTAACCCGTTAAGCTGCTACCTACCGATTATGTGGCTTCCTTCTACTACAACTTGAGAATGAAAACTGTGATCTGCTGCTTACTTTCTTTCTCTATGCTTAGTTCTCAGCTTTTTTTCCTTAAAAAATCTCACGCATTATGACACTGGTGTTATGTCTGGTTTACAAGGGTTTGGGGGGAGAAGAGTTGGAATCCCAGTTGCTTCCGTCATGGGGGGGGGATGAAAAAGCCAACTGCTCTGAAGATGTTTCTTCTTGTGTTAGGTAACCTCTTCTGAAACTAGATCAGCTACTTGACAGGTCCTGCCTGCCCCGACAGCATTTTAGCTGTCAGAACACTTCCTTTTTTTTTTTTCTTCCCCTCTTTCATTCCTGTGTCTCTCCTAAGTTATGTTTATTTATCAACACAGATTAATTTCACTTATATTTCTCTGCTATAAATATTCATGTGGTGCATTACTTCTGAGGTTGCTTCCCCCTTTTGACTTCTTTGCCCTTTCCGCTGTTCCTTTTCCCATACACTTCTTGCACTTAAGACATCTTGTTGTGAGAATAGGTAGGTCTCTCTTGGCGTCTTCCTTCTCTCTCCCACTTGGATGCATAACCCTTTCCTTTGTTAAATATTTGATGTATACAAACAATTAGTTGCATTCTGTCAGGCTTTCCCATCTGCAACAGCCAGTCTGTTTCCCAACCAATTAAATTAAATTGAAACTGTACTGATTTTTGAGCAGTACTTGGTTTTTAAATATATAAACAACTCCCTTCAGAGCCTGATAAATCCAGAGAACTCAGCTTTTGGTGTATTTATCTATATTCTCTTTTTTCAGTCTCCTAGTACTGAGGTGTAATCTGTACCAGTGGTCTTTGTAAATCCTTGGTAACCTGTGAAAAATAAGTGCGTGACTTTCCTTGCCTGGTTTTGCTTCTCATAATTACTTCTACTTTCTCAGACTTTTCTTGCAATCTTAAGTGGAAACAATATTCATCGTATTCTGCCCTCAACTGCTATTGTTTGAGTACTTCTGCATTTCCTGTTAAAACTTCCTAACCACACTTTAGGGTTTTGACTGCCCTTTTAGCCTCTTGTTAGATAGCTGGGGTTGGTTGTTTTCTATCCTTCTTTCAGAATTTTCTTGAGCTTGTGTGTGTTCCTGTTCTGTTTCTTAATCAAAACTTTTGGTATCATTTCAAATGACGATCCTTCCTAGGCTGCTAAGGGCTTGTGAACTGGGCAGCCACCTTTTTAGTCCTTAGGAAGGCTTTGGTCCTGTGAGCCCGCTACACTTGCCGTTCTTACGGGTCCTAGTTGACTTCAGTAGGAGAACTTGATTCTTTCAGTTTTAAGTGAAATTGTTTTGACCAATCTATTGTAAACTGATGGTAGTTTCCTTCTACACGGACTGATAACTCTTATCTCCATGTTACCTCTTTAAAAGAAAGTTCATCTTGCTAAATAATTTTTATGAGTAGTATAAGGGTGCAACTTGCTGCGTGAAACACTGCTGTTCCTGAGCAAAGATTGTCTGGTAACTGCTGGAACTTTGCTGTTCCAGCTTGTGGGCAAGGAAGGAGCATGTCAGGGTGCAGGCATGTGGCTATGTCTAATTCTGTTTCCAGGTCACTAAGAATTTTAAGGACAGAAATGGATTCTCTTAAATTGCTTGATGAAATTGCTTGATGTCTCTCTGCTTCAGAGATAAACTTCTCAGGGAAGGAGAAAGGGTGAAACTGATGTCCTCAAACTGAATTTTTGCATTAAGTATGCCCTATAAACAGTTATAAATGGCTCTTACGGATTCAGGGGAATAGCTGATCTGAATCACTCTGAAATTGGATGGCTTTTATTTATAGGTTTTTATCTTGTTCTCATTGCCATAGAGCATCTCATGAGCATTCATTTCAGGGCAGTTCATGCAAAGTGTTGATTATACGTTTACAGCCCTCTGGTCACTTGATGACTTGTAAAATTCCCTTAATTGTCTGTCCAGACTTCTGCTGTTTGTTTTGGCCTTTGGTTATGCAGCCACTTTTCAGAAATAAGACTGCAATCTTTACTTCAATACAGGAGAACAGTTGTCTTCTGACGTGCCATGTTAGCAGAAAATGGTAGAAGGCAGGACTGTACTACAGTAAAACGTAACGATACCATGAACTGGAGAGGGGCTACTTGTTGCTGATCAAGGCCTTTGTTTATCTTGTAACCCAAAATAGAATTTCCTTTTTTTTTTTTTTTTTTTCTCCTCCTGTGTGTGTTTGGGGGGAGTTGAGGGGGCTGGGTGTTCTCCCTCTCATCCCTCCAAGAAGGTTATTTTGGGAGGAGGAGGACTTGAGTCAAAGTGAGAGAAGGGCCCTGGTAGTGTGTATCTGCATTATAGCAGGTGGGCACAGTAGTCCCATCATGAACAAAAACAATGAAATGAAAACACCATGTTCACAACTGCTACTTGGACGTGCAGTCCGATCTCTGCTAGGGCGATTTGAAAAATCTAGCATGTTGCTTTTTCTCTCTGTACCCCAGATTCTTTGACCCTACTTCCCAATACTTGTGCCATATTTCCTGTTTTGCAGGACAGTATCTTGTCAAGTGGTAGGGCCTTCCCATCCTTCCCTTCTAGCATCTTCATTTCAGTGGAAAAAAACGAAATCATATTTTCTTTGGGTTCTTTCTTGACAACTGGAAGATAGTGAACAGAAAGAAATCTGGATGAATTTAACTTGCTATATCCTTTGCTTCTGGGGTTTATTGAAAAAAAAAATAAATTGTTCACCATTGTTAACCAAAATATAACATTTTAAAATGTGTAAGTTACTTTGCTTGGGCTGTCAGTGTGTGTGCATTGTTGTTTAAGGCAGTTGTTAATACTGTCCTTGTTTACATACCAGTTTTATGTCACTTTTGCTGCTTGTATCTTTAAGCAGTGGACCGTCCCTCAATCTCCTGTTGCTGTTAAGCCGAAGTTGTTTTACGCTGTCTGACAAACATGGAATATATCTATTGCTCGCTCTTTAGCAAAGTGTGGGTGCAGCAGCCACACTGTTAGGTCTGGGGACAATCTGCAAGAAAGAATTCTCGCTAAAGCAGAGAAGAGCTAGTAAAAGGTGCCTGCCTCAAAATCCTTTGTGAGCCTCATTATCTAAGGCACTGGAAGTTGTCGGGTAACTTCAGTCACCAGACTAGCATCAAATCTGTGTCATCGTGATGATGGGAGCAGTGGAAAATGGCTCTAATACTCTTCATAGCTTTTCAAAAGACTTTTGATAATTGGGAAATTGAAACTTGCCCTTTTAAATTATTTTTATGCACAGTTCTACCAAAAAAAAAATCTGTAATTTATTTTAAGTACTGCTTTTCCTTTTGTCTGTTACATCTCTTCCCTGAGAGGTGAAGAAGCTGGGCAGGCAATCTGGCTCTGACCGCTCTCGCAGTTCACTTGTCTTCCCTACCCTCAGGGAGACAATATGCTTTTATTGGAAGTGAAGGACTGACCCAGAAAGAGAGGGTATGATGCATATATTGTTCTAAAATGCACAGTTTAAAAAAAAAAAAAAGGTTTAAAGCAAATGAAAACCTAAGGCATTTGACTTCCCCTCCTTAATCCCAGGAGAACAGCTTGAGCAGGAAGCAGAGTCCTGCAAATGTGTTGGGGAGTCTCTGTCGTGTTTTGCTTGAGAGCTCCTCGCTGGTGGAGCATACAGGAAATATTTTCCCATTTATTTATGGGGCAGCTAAATATAATAGCAACTGCAGGACCAGGGGTAGAGAAATATTAAACAGTGTGGTAATTGTGAATTTACTTAATCGTTGATAAGTCCAGTCTACAGTCTATCTCACATAGAACTCTTTTCTTTTTTTTTTTTTTTTTAATTAAGAACTTGATAGCTATACTCTCTTATTTCTTGGTTTTCCTCAACTGATGTTTTTCAGGTATAGCCATAGCTCATTTTGAAAACTGAAGTATTCATTGGCAGTGGACCAGAAGAATGAATGTGTTGATTCCTGCTTTAGGCAAACTTCTCATAGTGCCTTACAGATACCTCAATTTCCTGTGTTGCCAACTGTCACTATTTGAGAGATAAAACAGTATTAGTGAGATGATTTGTAACTTCCTCCCTATCATTGAAACTTCTGTTGAAATCTCTGCGAGGAAAATGGGAGGTGTCTACCTCTCATTGGGTGTGATGCTCTGTTGTTAAAAGATGAAGGCTTCTATCCAGCCGCGCAGGACCAGGCTCTTGGGTCGCAGACAAATTCTGTATGTGTAATTGCATTCATTTGTGGTGACACTCTCCTCTTCCTAAAGCAGCTTGATGGTTAAGCTGACGCTGCTTGGTGACAAAAGACCAGTCCTTCTCTTGAGGATTTGCTGTCTATTGTCTACACGCATACCAGGCTCTTCTAGAGATCTGCATGAAATGAAATGTCCTTTTTGAGGTTGAGAACGGTATTTGGAGCTGAGGAGGAGGATAATGACAGTTGAATTGGAACCTCACTGTGCATCATATAGAAACATTCTGAAAACTTGCAGAGTACACAAAAGAGTACTTTTTTAATATATATTTTTTAAGGCATCTAACTGCCCTTTTGTGGGATATCTTGATGATAGTTTAGTTTTTATTTTTTTTATTTGTTCCTGAAATAGCCAACCTTTTATTCATATTTCCAAGACATGTTTCTAGTTTTTCTGAGCATTCATACCTTACAGCCATACTGATGATGAATAGGTTTGGTTTGTGTAGTGGAGTGGTTTAATTTTTCTGGCTTTTTTTTAAATCTGATTTGTGAGATGAGTGTAAATTTGTACCTGGCTATGACCGACTTTGACTATCATTTCTAATATGCTGTTGCTATTTGTTACTGTGCTTATTGAGCTAAAGGATGTACTGAATATAGTTTTGGAGTATTTGTGTCTTGACCAGTGAAGTCCAGCCAAAAGAAGCTACGGTAGCTGGCCTAGAAGCTGCAGCTTGGGGAAAGTCAGGCTTCTTGTAGTATTTTGTGAGTGTTGACCTAAAATCGCCATTTTTAGGCTAAGAGGGAAATTCTGGTTTTGTACTTAGTTCACTTTATTTATTTATTCCACTGAACATGATGCTATTTGTAGCATTTTAGATAAAACAACTATACTGCTCAGTTGCATCTTTCAAAATACGAAGATGCATATGAATATATTGAAACAAACTGAGTGAAATATACACTGAAGTTGTCACTTCTTGAATTCTGGCGGTACATAAATTCTTGTGTTTTGAAAAGGAGCTTGTAATTTGAAACGTAAATAGCCTGTGATGCTGTAATAAGTCATTATCTGACCAATATTGGTTTTTGCTGTTTAAGCAATGAAAGAAGGCTGAAAAGGGCAGGGTTCTGTAATATCTACAGTTATTCTGAGAGTCAATGACACGTTTATTTAAGTGGAGAATGCTGTTTTGAATGGAGACTGCCATTCAAAAAGCAGTCTGCTGGAAGTATTTTAGTGCGAGAGGGCTGTCTGCATGTGGGGGTAACGCCTGAGGATTTCCAGTTACTGGAAAAAAATCCTGAAAGATCTATAGCTGCAACTATTCTGTCTTGGGAAATGGAGGGGGGCTGTGAAGAAAATAGCCTTTGGGCAGCTTAGCTCAGTGTAGCTGCTCCCTGATCACAGCCTGCAGCTCAAGGTTTCATTCTTCAGTCACAGCAAACCACATCCTCCCAGTACCACTGCACAGCTTCACTCTGCTGAAGTGAGAAGGCTGTTTTGCAGACTGGCTCTCAGGAACATCTGTATGCTGGAAACTCTTGCTGTCCTTGCAAGAATGCACTGGACGGGAAGACTTCAAAAATGCTTTTGTACTTTTAGAGTTCAACTGACTGAAGCTTTTTTTTTTTTTTGAAGTATGTACTAAGCTGCTGGTCTTCTGTGACTGATACTCGCTTTATATAAACTGTCCCTGCAACATGAGAGCACTACGCTTGTCAGCTGCCTGCTACTGCTCTTTGAGTTGTTTAGTTCAGCCTGTGAATTTAAGAAGAGTCTCCTCTCTGTTCCATTGATTGCCTGATCATCCTTCTAATTTGTTTATTAGATAGTGACAGTGAAGCTCATACCTTTTGTATAAACGTTGGGGGAGTCTTGGAAACGAGAGAAGACACAGGTGATACCTATTGGAAGTAGTCAGTGATTTCAACAAGGCAGACAGGGTTTCTTGCCTTTTGGCTGTAAGCTGTTCCTCCAGAGCACTCTGTTTAAAGGCATAAAAAGTTATGAAAGCTAAAAACCATTTTTGCATTTCTGAGTTGGGCTGTAAAATTGATTAGATCACTGTGAACCATCTGCAAAATATCTTATTGTAATAGTATAATGTTGCAGTGTATGTTATATGTTTTAGCGTTTGGGCAGCCTTCTGTATCTGCAGTTTTGAATATGCCAATAGCTTTTTGCCCAAATAGAATTGCTCTGAATATGCATCTTATCAGTGTTGCTCATTGCAGGCTGATCTCCTCTCAGAAGGCATAAAACGTTGCTCTAAGATGAGTCACGCAGTTAAACAGCTTGTTGCTTCCATGGTGAGACGCACCCTTACTGTGTATGCCAGCAATCATGAAACTCCTGGCAAATACCCTGTGACGTGAACTTCTCATGGCCTTGGTAAATGAAGCACCTGTGGCACTCACTGAAATGTGTTTTGCTTGTGGTTGCTCGCCCCTTTTGGGTTTACTAGTCCTCCTTCTCCCAAGGAACTCTTCAACTGAGGCTTCATGGAAATTATGAAGTTACTGCATCGGTGTGGACTGCTGTTTCAAGGTGAAATTGGTGGGGCACTTAAGGCCACAGTGTAGACTTCTTGTATTGAAGTAATCAAAGACATTAGAATATTTAATCTGACCTATTTTGAAATTACAGTTTTATCACAGGTCATACCGTCCCTGTGCTAAGCTCATACCAGAGCTCAGGAGGTGGCTTGGATGCTTGAGCTTTCAACTGCTCTCCAAGTAGAACAGTGCAGGAGATCTCTAGGAGTGAATTCCAGAGACGTCATCTCAGGAGTTGTGCGGGGTGAGGTGAGCCACAAACAAGTCTAAGGTGAGATAAGGCAGGATCTGAAAGGCCGTAACCTGACTCCTGTGTACTGTGAGTCCACCGAGTCATACGTTTTCTTTATTTAGTAGACTTTAACACACTTGCTGTAGCAGCTGGTATATGATACTGTCTCCTTAGGAGACAATCTACAGGCTGCTTCTGTTAGTTTGCCTGTAACTGGCTTTGCTGTTGTACGAGTGGGCACGCCCCAAAGGGAATTCGGCGCAGTTTCCAAATCCAAGAGTTTGTTCTCCCTCTTAGAATGAGATGAGAAGCGATAGGAAGTGGTTGGGGAAGAATAGCACTGTCAGGCTTTTGTTGAGGGATACTGCATTCATCTGTTGAGTCTCAAGGCCTCCTTAGCAAAAAGGCAAAAGCTGCAGAGCTAGGCACGTTTGTCTTCAACTTTTAACTGGATTAAATATCTGAGAAATGGATTTTAATGTGGAAAGCTGGTCCTGTGACAGGGGACTGTGGTTGTCCTATTACTCTCACTGGCTGCTACCACGTCCCTTCTGTTTTGATGAACAGAATTATCACATTTAAAATTGCAGCAAGAACTTTTAAGACTTGTTCAACTGGCTTGGTTTAGCTTCAGCGGCTAACATCTGAGAAATGTGTATATTAGGATTCTTAAGGAAAAAAACAAAACACTTTAAGCTTTTCATCTCTCTACGTTTTAGTGTTACGATGAGAGGGAGGGCTGGGGCATATGCCTTGCATGTGTAAAATGCTTTGCTTTCTGAAGGAGAGATTTCTTGGTACTTAGAGGTAGTCTGAGTTTTCTGTGTGATACAGGACCAAGCCTTTGGCTTAATCCACCTGAAGCTGGAGTTTCCCACGAGTCTCTGAAGCTGCTGAATGCTGTTAAGAGTCCCGAGTGCCATGTTTCAGGCGTTTAAAAACAAAAGCCCCTAACCTTCACTTGCATGTGGAAAACCTGCTGTCCTTCTGTCTGGAAAAAAATTTGCAAGGTCTTGCTCAGCTAGGAAAGGGCCAGCCCTTAGCAAACTGTAATTAAAAAACCAGAACTTCTTCTGTATGTGAATGTCGATGCGTAGGAGCAGAGGGTCAGCAGTTGTCTGTGAGATGGCCCATTTCTTGTACGGTAGCGGGTATCCCTTTGAGTCGTCTGTTTCTTTGCAGTAGTCCTGAGTTCTGGAGCATCTTCTGTAGGAAACAGGGTGTCATGCTGAAAATGTAGCTCATGAGTAGCTGCGGGGCAAGCAGGAAAGTGAGTCAGCTCCCTGACCTACAGACAGGAGCTAAACCTAGCTGTAAGAGGAAATGCTAGGTGCCAAGATAAAGGTGTTTCTGGGATAAGGATTTATTCTTTTTTGTTGTTGTTGCCTTTTTGTTTTTGTTTCCACAGTCGTCCTCAATGGTTTGAAATAGTTTAAGGACAAACAGCTCTGGGCGTGTTCTTCAGATGATGCTCTAACCACTGTATTTAAAAGCAGTGCTGCAAAATGTGGTATTAAACAGTTAACTAGCTGCCATATTATGTCGTCTTCCTTCGTGAAGTGTAAACCTCAAAATGACAGCTGCCTTTGCCTTTTAAAATTGCAGAATGGTTGACAAAGACTTAATTCACTTTCTGAACAAGTGTTTTTCTTATGTAATGTATAGTGAGTTTTGTTACTGGGAGTTTCCTCTGTTTTTGTTTTCGGCTGAGTTGTGTTTATGTAGGGTAGCGAGCTTGTGACTTCAAAGAGTGAAGTGAAACAGGGCAGCCTAGCGTGTTTTGTTCTTACTGGCATTTCCTCCTTCTTGGTGGTATTTTGGTTGTGTAGCAGTTAATAGAATGTGGAAGCCTGAATTTCAAGACTTAAATGAATCTCCAGACAGCTGCTGCCCTGGTAGTGTGGGTCAATTCTAATATTGCATAAACTTGCCAGTGTGGTTGCACATGGAATTCAAATATTAATATGTTATCTCTTGCTTTTTGTGCCAGCCTGGCACTGCGTCCCGCATCACTTTTGCTGTGTGGTGGCTGGGGGTGACTGCCTCAGGGATGGCCTGTGGGTGAATTGTCTTACTGTGCAGCTTCTGCTCTGCTCCCAGATCTTAAAAGAGATTATCAGGGCAAACCAATATGAACATAATGTATTTTCAAATGCGTTCCCAAAAGTTGGGCATAGTTATATAAACTCTAAGGCAAGGGAGACAAGACATTATCAGTTAACATTTATAGTATGACTGGAATAGAGTTTGCACAGTCTCAGTGGGTGAAATGAATATTTTTCACATATACTTTACAGATCCCCAAACTCAACTTGTGCTTGATACTGCAAAGATAACAACTGTGCCACAGGCTTCTGGAACCCACACTTCTGGTCTTTGAAGTGGAATTTTTCTCTTTTTACACATGTACCAGAAACTGCTCTTGTCTGGAGGAAGCTCTATTTAACTTAGATCTGTTCATGTTGACTGTAGATGGTGGAGACGGTTATTTTGGGGTAGTTTCTGTCTGGCTCTCTTACGAGTGAGGAAGTTCAAACTTGACTTTCCCTTGAGGAGAAGGGCGAAGTTTTACATCTTTTTAGTATTTGGGGAGAAGATGGCCTGAGCCAAAATAAATTTTTAAGCTTAAGTAATTGCTCACATCTTGATTTTAAACTTGATGCGCTTCATTTAAAAAACAAAACAAAACCCACCCCAAAACAAAAACAACAAACCCAAAACGAAACACAACCCCCAAAAAGCCAAAACCAACCCCAAAACAAAACCCAAACCAAAACTACTTGGCTTGTTTAAATTTGCAAGTTTAGTTTTAGGGCAGATGAGCACAGAATGCCTTGAGTGAAAGTGGGTATGTGCAAAGATAGCTTGAGGGGAGAAGCAATCTGTATTTGTCAGAAATTCATTTGCTTGCTATGAAGTAGGACATCCTGGACATACTTCACTCTTTTTAAACTTTGCTTTGATGGTGAATGTTTCTTTGCACATGCTGTGGGAAAGACTGAAGAACCCTGAAGTGGTTGAGAGATAGCAACAGGGCATTTTCTGTGGGCACAGGGTGGGAAGTGACTTGCCAGCTGACTTCTGACAGCAGTTGGTTTTGCCGACGCGTAGCATCACTCTCCTTGGCTTGGCTTGGTTCCAGTGCCTCTGCGTGGTGTGGAAGCGCGCTGTGTAAAACGTGAGAACGTCCCGCTGTGATAAGGAACCAGCAGCTCTTCCAGCAGGTGCAGCCTTTAACTGCAGACCCGAAGGTGTTACAGAAGTTGTTTGCGGCCGTGGGCCTTCAGTATTGTCAATCCCAAACTCAGTAGCTTACTCATGAAGTGGGCCAGGCCTGAGCCTGGCCTGAACCAGTGCAGAAGACAGAGCTTTGTTTTCTGTGTTGGGCTGCTACGATAAGAGAATTAGGAGGGGAAGCCGTGTTCAAGAATCTCTAATCCATGATGGTGGCTCTGACTGAAATGGAATAATCTTATTTAACGGGTGCTCTAAAGCTTTATAAATATTAATTTTATTCTTTTGTTTCCTAATAAAAGGCTTTTATTCTTGAAATCACTATTTATTTATTAAACTGACAAACTAATAGCAAGCTCTCTTCTTTCAGTGTATGCATATGCCATATCACAATTCTGCTTGTCACCGTACATAAGAACTTCATTCATCTTCTTTAAAATGTCATTGATAACAACCTGGCAGTGGCCCAGCTTGGAGCAAGTTAACTACAAAAGGCTGCATTGTAAACCTTTCTGAGAGTACATGCTACATTAAGTCTAAAATTAAAAAAAAAAAGAGAGAGAAAATTGTGCAGGCTGGTCCGGGCTGCATACAACTGCCAAATAGTTTCAAACATCTGAAAAAATGGAGCTCTGTATAGAGGAGTTCTGGCTGAAAATGGAATAGTTTGGAATTAAGGGTGCATTTTGCTCACTTTAAAAACTTTGAGGTACACTGAATTTTTACGCCTCATCTTAAAATGAGAGGGGATGTCTTACTGAACCACAAGCAGCTGAAGAAGAACTTGTACATGTAAGGATCTTGTTATTTCCTTTAGTCTCTCCTTTCTTCGACTGAATGCCCAGGCTAAAAACTAGAGTCTGAAAATAAGTCATAGACCTCTGGGAGTTAAATACTAGTAATAGTGTGAGGTAGTTTGTCTTGTTTATAATAACCTTCCCCGACCCTAGCTGCAGTGTGTGCACCAAATGTGTTTATCCACCTGTAGGGTCACGCAGCGCAAGCAGGGGGGTCTGTCACACACACTGAAGTTCAAGTGCCTGGTCCTTCCACCAGCTCCTCTGAAGGTGCCCGAGCTGCTCGCTGCTCTGGCAGCCCTGTATGTGGGGCTCCACATTCATGGCAGTTTAGTGCTGCTTGCCTTTGGCTCTCCTGTTCTTGAGACTATTACAAATGAAACTTGCAGCCTGGATGAGGTTGAACTGAATTGCCCTCGAAACACATGCAGAGCTTGTAAACTTCTTTGTGAGAAGCTCCCAGGGATCTCTAAAACGGGCCCTACCCTGTGCTACACGTGAGGGCTGTGCGTTTCCATACAGCCCCTGACTAAACTAGCTAGTCTCACTGAACAATTTAAGAGTCGAGCAGAACATGAAGCTTCAAGGCATCTTCATCCAAGGTCTTCTGGGAGCAATGTAAGCATGCAGTAAATTACCGTTGTTCTGATCCTACGCTCTAGAGATGCGAGAGGCTCAGGCAGCGTAGTGAAGGGCTTGCTCAGAACTGATGGGTGTATACTCTGATTTCTTAACTGGAATGGGGACTGCAAGAGTCTTCAAAAAAAAAAAAACCCGCTATAATTTCCTGCTGCTTCACTTCTGTGGTTTTTTTTTTGTTTTGTCTCTTTCTTAAGTATAGTGTATGGACAGCGCCACGGGTTAGGGAACACTTCAACTTCATCTTCAGAGACTTTTCATATGTAGCCTTCTACTGAAGTCAATGGGCGTGGAGGTAAGCGGTGCTGAGCGCCTTCTGACAACAACACTGCCACCCACTCTGTAGCCTGATGCACACAACACTCCTTGTATTTGAGCATTGTTTTTCTCTGAAAAAGTCGCATGCAGTTGCACAATGAAGACACTGCTTACTTGTGTAATGCAAAAATCTATTCCTGCTTGTTGGTACAAAGTGCAAGCAGTGAGCATCAACGTGTGGGGGACTTCACAGATACTGCATGAACGCTTGCCACTGGACTTCGGTGACATCTCTGTGTTATGTCAGGATAAAATGTGACTTCACAGTTGGTCTGTGAGTGAACGGGATTTGAACGCAGGGTTGAACGTTACTGCCTGAAGTGTTTGTGCTACTAATGCTCAACACCTTGTGTGTGTCTTTGTTTATTTTTACAACTGATGAGTTTAGTCTCCCAATGGTTAATCATTTTATCATGAGCCAGTCAGAGTCAGTGAGAGTTTCCTGTTTCCTTGTCTTTCTGTTGATTTCCTTTTCTGTTGAAACACAACTTTCTCTGTTGAAACAACTTAGTTGCTGCACTCTTCAGTTTCCATCTAGTGGCTTAAAGCAGAGGGAGGGGGAACTGTCTGAAATAGCCTGATATTCTCACAGAGAAATTGACAGCTGGGTCCGGTGACTAAATTGTTATGATAAAACACAAATTCATTAGTTGATGCTGTTGAAATCCGCTGACTTTTCTGCACTTCTCATAGAAGGCTTTCAAATACCCAGCTGCAGACTGATCCTCTCCAAGCATGTGACACTGACATCAGTCCTAGAAGTGAGGCATTGAACTGCCTCCAAAAATGAGCTCATTGGCTGATATTCAATGCACTGATTTAGCAAAATATTAGCTAATTCAATTACATGGTCACCTGTACATACTGTTTGAGAGATGGGAATTCATTCCAATTTTAGCTGCTGTCAAATATCAGTGTTACCATCCTATGGTCCTTTTGATAGTGTGTTGTGCTCCCACTGTCTGTTGTGAGCTGGGCTTGGCAAAGCCCATCTCTAATTGCCACTAATTTGCTCCAAGACTTGCCAGTTTCTTTGCTTTTCTTCTCCTTGTACCCCTCCCAATAAGCTATAGGGAACAAGAGTTTGGGATTCTGTTACTAAGCCATCCCTTTAAAGCCACTCGTAAAACTTGCTTAATTTTCTTATGGCGCTCTTGCCTTGTTTAAATGGCCGCATAAAAACACAGCTATGCCGTTTCCCAGGAGTCTGGGTAGTGGTTCATCTTCAGCCTGACCTGCCATCCAAAGCAGAGTGACTAGTCATGACTGAAATAAAATTAAACCCTGGCAGAACCATCCTTGAGGCCAGCAGCTGGGTGCATCCAGCTTCCTCCCTTCCTGAAGCTGGAGGTCAGCAGTAACCGCATACTTCCTCTTAAAATTCACTCAAAGAGCGTGCATTTGGGCAGCACATCAGAGAGACGGTGACCCCGAATAAACATAATTGCCCATTATTTTGTAGGCTTGAAGAAATTCTGTGTTAACCTGTAATTACAGTAGGAATATGTTCTAGATGCTAGCATCGGAGCAGCTCAACATATGCCTTATTATTTATTTATTTGAAACATGGGCATAAGAGAAACTGCATATTAGAAGGGTTCATGTGAATTTGTGCAGAAACATTGTTGTCTCCCGCCCCCCACCTAGTATTTTCTGCCTGTTATTGCACATTACAGGATTGTTTGTTTTGGATGCGGTTTCCTGCTGAATAGAAGTCTTTATTGAGCTGGCCATAATGTTGCTCTTTTCTTTCAAGAAATGCTGCTGCTAACTTAAGACTGAGGAAGATGCTGTATCTTATAGGGCTGTGACAATATTGCCTAAATTGTGATGTGTAATGCAGCTAAAGAATTATACCGTAAAAAACAGAATGGAAAAACTGCTGATGTTGTATACACAAAGCTGAGATGAGAAGCTCTTCAAAGCCCTATGTCTAGAGCAAGAAAAGAAGCTAGGTTTGAAGAGCAAGCAGTAGAAAGTTAAATGGGAAGAACTCTGCTCCTGCAAGAGTTAAATGATCCCTTAGAGTAGCCCAGGAGGCTGGTTGGTGTTAACTCCGTGCAAAGTTCAGTGGAGAATATGCTCTGATGTCCTGCGTGATACTGTCTCTTCCTACTTCTTGTTTACGAGAAGCTGGCCTGTTTTCAGAATAAGCTTCTGAAACATCCTTGGTAGGGAGGAGGATTGGGATGACAAAATACTTATTTGCATCTAGAAAGTAAGCTGCAGCAGTAACTATTCAAGTTGGCTTAGTGGCTGCTGCCTGGTTTTGGTTAACTTCAGGAATTGCGCTGGTGAGAAGCGAGGTCTCGGGGCAGGGCTGCGCAGTCCCTGTTGTGCCTCAGCACATGCATTCTGCAGCAGCACTTCAGTCGCATACTTCAGATGCTGCCTCTGCAAAATGATGAAGTGAACTTCCGCTTTTCCCAGTAAAATGCCTGTGGTACGTGGGCTGCTTAGTTGTTTTAGTTCATCTTTGTTTAACAGTAGCAAGAGCT
Organism: Larus michahellis; assembly: GCF_964199755.1. NCBI lineage: Eukaryota > Metazoa > Chordata > Aves > Charadriiformes > Laridae > Larus > Larus michahellis. The sequence goes on along the minus strand of NC_133902.1, from coordinate 4,858,934 downwards.
GTGCAGAATACGTGTAGGGCATGGAAATGGAGAACTGAGCCCCATCTACCCTCTGCTGTTGGAGGGCAGGAGGAGGTGGGGAGAGAGGGGAACGAGGAAACCAGCTTCACCCATGCCTGGTTTGATGCTGAACAGCTATTTCCACTGATTTGAGAAGGGCGTGGGGAGAGAACCAGATGCTCTTAGGAAGTTCATACCATTGTTAATAATGTAATTCACAGATGGTGGTGAAGGCCTTGAAGAGGCTTTCATGCAGTACTTATGCTCTGTAATAGACAGATCATCACATAAGGGCTCACAAATAGAGATGACTTAATCCCGAGGACGAGTCTACAGTGATGTATTTGATAGTGGCCCTGCAGATCATTGTAACCTTTTTAAACAGTGAAAAGCCTTCAGGATCCCTGAATGTTGAGCACTACTCCAGGATTGGACTAATCCCTAATTAAATTGTCAGGATAAAATGTTAGTACAGCTTTGAGACTTTTCCAATAAAAAGTGGCTTTTGTGAAATAAAAACCCAAGTTCCTTTGTCCTGGTACAGAAATCAATACAGATAGCAGAAGTGTGAAAATCAGGTTGTACAGTGCCATCTTGTTAAGAGGCAGTTCAGCTTTTACTTCCATTTATCTGGTTGGTCTCAGAAGCAGACCTTGTGTATGTTTTCTTCTGAATAGCTGTTGGTACTTCTTGACAGCTAAGGAGAGCCATTGTGGGTTGCGTGTCCTCTTGCTTTTTAAAAGAGAAGTCGCTCTTACCTATAAGCTTTACAGCAAATGAACAGGCTGCTGCTTTCAAACATGCAGAATCCGAGAAGTTTTAGCTCAAGTCTGTGCAATTAAATTCAAATATTTCTATGTTTGTGAGAGACTTATTGATAAGGTCTTCACTGACTACTGGTCAACTTTTTTATTTGCTGTAAGCTATGTAACTAAAACTGTATATTAGAGACTTTAAATAATACTGGCTAGTATGGTAGCACTGGCAATCAGAAGTTTCAGATAACACGAGGGCTGATCTTTGCTTTGTTGTTTGCTGCTGTCTTTTTCAAGTGTAGCTCCTCCCTTCCGAAGAAATATTTCCATAATGATTTTCATTATTATTCTGAACTTCTTCAAGTTTAAAATGTGTTCAGTAAATTGGCTTCTTGTGATGTTTGTCATGTGATGGTTCATGAGCCCTCAAGAATGTGCTCCTGTGACTTCGGCCATGTATTTGCCCGTACCAGTGCGGGCTGTATCATGTGTTCTTGTTGGTCTTGCATTTTAAGCTAAGTAGTGAAGGGGGTGGCGGGTAGTAAAAAGGAAGACTATTTCAGAACTAAGCTACCAGAAATTCTCAGACTACTTAATTTGTGACCTTGTTCACTAGTTAAATGCAATCCAAGATATTCTACCTCTTCAGTGTTTTCACAGAAATGTTTTCTGTGATAGAAGCTGGGGGGTTTTTTCTTACTATACTCTTTAAAAAAAAAAAGGGGGGGGTAAATATGCTTTGGTAAAAGAAGTATCTGGAAAACTTGGGAGAAGAGGGTTTTTTTTAACTATTTTTTTTAAATACCTCTGTGAGGGGTGTGTGCTTTAACGCAGAAAGTTGGAAATTATCTACTCTGTTCCACATCTTTGCATATATCGACTGTGGCATCTGTAAAGCAATATCTTTATTACTGCAGTAAAATGAACAAAGTTGAACTGGCTGTATCTGTGCCATGAGTTTACTGTTTCTGCGCAATGGCCAAAGTTTTTGAGCACTAAAAGTGCAGTTAGTGAACCTGTGTACAGCTTCTGATCCCACCGCCAACGTGTGATGTCTGTGTCCATGCCACCTCTGCACGGTGGAAGCTGGGCCCTCCGAGGGCTGAAGACTGACAAGGTCAGACTCCATATTAGGTTTGTTGTAAGCAGTGCTTTCAAGCATTTGGGCGTCCTTCTATTTAGCTTTAATTTCCTTCCTTGACACCATGTAATAGTGTTTTTCAAATACATATATGTACTGGTACTGCCATCCAGTCCTCTGTGTTCTCCCCTCATCCCCCTTTGATACAGCAGACGCCGTTGGGTATAAATCAGTGTTCTTAACTCTTTGAGATCAAGGCTTTACAGGAGAGATGACTGTCAGCTAAAGTTGTTCAGTGCCCTGAAGTCTCCGCATGTGGATGGCCTGACAGTAAAGCTGTCCATCTTTAGTAGCTTTCATTTTTCAGCAGATGGGCTGTGCTCTAGAGTTCACATACTATTGGACTTTTTTGTACTTTTTATGTCTGCGTGGGCTAATGCATTTCTTTAGATTTGAATCCAACATCAAAGTAATATTGGTTTAAAGCAGTGTTTTCTGTGTCACCTTTTTTCCTCCAAGTTGGATTTTATTTTCAGCTCTGACCCTAGTATTTGTTGTTTCATAATTTGGGGCTTTTTGCTTGCTCTTCACATTGTTTTAAAAAAACCAAAACAAAACCCAACCCACGCACAAAACTCTCTTTTGCTTAGCTCATACAGTATTTCCACTTGGCTCAGAAGATGTGGATTTGTGAGCTAGGGAATCCTCATTTGGCTGGTCACCCGAGCTTTCTGCAAGAGCATTAGAAGGATCTACAGCTTAAGTTCATCAGAGGGATGACCAGCTCTAGTTTTAATGAGATTTATTATATATGTACCTTTTGGATTCTATGGCTTTGGTCTTCAAAACAGCCTGTATAAACCTGTTAGTAAAAGCAAAACTGTTGACAGAAAACTGACTCTTTATACTGAATCTGCCCTGTGTTGAGATTATTGATTTTTGAAATTAAAATAATATCCCTTGTGCCATTGGTGTGCAGCTTATCTGTGTTGTTTGGCTAAGTGCTTGTATTCGTGCTTCCCTTAGCTCCTCCAAAACTCCTTCTCAGGAAACCACGTTGATCAAACCCTGATATCGCAGCTCAGGCTTGGAAGAAACAAAAGAAAAAACAAATCTTGATGTTGCAGTTGATGGGTGATTGTGTGTGAATTTTATGGATACAGCTGCAATCCTAATAGGAGAGATTGGAGGGTGCAGGGGTGGGTCTTGGCCAAACGCAAGTGTGTATTTTCCCCTAAAGTTGCCTTTGGCTTTCATAAAAGCTAGTCAGCATTTAATAATTTGAGCTTTGTTAACTTGAGAAACCTGGGAATTCTTGACTTGCTCCAAAACCAGTTCCTGTGAACTTTCAGCTTGTCAAATAACTGTAGGACTCCAAGGCCTTGAAGGGGATGCGGCGGTACTGGAGGGATATAGATGTGCACTGGTTATCGCTGAGTGAAGGCAGCACTGGAGAGCATGGGCAACACGAGCAGGGAAACTGGTGTCTGGAACAAGAGTATCTGGGTCAGTCTCCTCCAGAGCTGCAGGACATGTGAGACGCTGCAGTAGTCTGGCTTAACTTCTCTCAGTTCGATGACTTCTGTGCCTGTGTTAAACCCCTGTGAAGATGCAGGTTGACAGGCCTATAGCAGAGGTGGCCGGTGAACACAGTGATTTGACTTGTTCCCTCAAGATTCGTCAAGACTAATAACTAGGTGATCGCGGGAGCTGTGAAGAAGAATGTGGCTTGTCAATGACAGAATTCATTAGCTTTTCTCTGCTTGTGCTGGGTGTTTGTACATGCAGCAGTCGGGTCCGCTGAAGCAAATGCATCGCTGGGTGTAACGCCTTTCCTTTTTTTTTTTTTTCTTCATAAGTGTACCTATTAATGGAAGCAGAGTGCATAATGTAATCTTAAAATAGCTACTCCATGAATGCAGAAACATTCCACTTCTGACTAATCGGCCATTCAGAATGAGCATTTAAATATGCACCAGAGACTGAGCGGCGGCTTTCCATATCTGTGTGAATGGAGCTAGAAATGTATTGCAGCTCAGAGCCATGCAGGCATCTTGCTCCTTGTTTTCTCTTCTTACACTGAGATAAGCAGGTGTGGGGTAACTGGTTCTAGCCTGGGAAGCAGAACGCATATTCTGCTGGCTCTCTCTTTGGTTAGGCAAGCAAGCTGGTGGGGTTGTTCATTCTCACCCCCCTGAGCGAGCATCTCGGAAGGACTAGGCTGATAAACAGTCCTCAAAACCAGATTTCTCTTTCTCTTGGTTGTGAATGACCAGGAACACAAAGAGCTTATGGTCCGAGTCCTGGCTCTAGTGCATTGCTTGAAGAGCTTGGCAAGCGCCAAGGCGCCCGTGTGCGGCGTTTTTTCTCTGACAGGCTGCTCTGCAGCAATGCGTGCTGCTCCAGAGCCTCTGGCCCAGCTTCACAGTGAGAATAAGACACACAGATACGTCTGGGGCTGTGGGGTCAGGAACCGTGTGGTCTGTCAGGTCTCTGACCTCAAGCCTGTCCCAGCTTAAGGATTTCTTTTGCAACTGCTTGCTGCCTGCCCCGAGGAATCATAGAATGGTTAGAGTTGGAAGGGACTGTAAAGATCATCTCGCTCCAGGTGGGGTCTCCCCAGAGCGGCGCAGAGGGACAGAATCCCCTCCCTCGCCCTGCTGGCCAAGCTGCTGGGGATGCAGCCCAGGCTGCTGAGGGTTTCTGGGCTGTGAGCACACGTTGCCAGCTCGCATTGAGTTTCTCATCAACCAACACCCCCAAGTCCTTCTCCTCAGGGCTGTTCCCAATCCGTTCTCTGCCCAGCCTGTATTTGTGCTTGGGATGGTGCCAGGTTACACAGTGCTCCCTTCCAGGGGACAAGTGCTATTGGAAGTGGGTATGGCCTGACCTGTCAGAAAGGGACATGCTTTCATACAGCCACTTTTTCTCACTTTCTCTCTGCTGTAGCAGGGAATGGGGGTGAGACTCTTCGTGGGATTCCTTTGCATCTTCACTGAGTGTGTTTTGGGGTGGTTGTTTTTTGGGTTAGATATGCATCTTCACTGGATTGAACTGTTGATGCTTGGTGTGTAAGGAGACAGCCCTCATGGTCTGCGTGTGCCAGGCTGTACATTGCATCGGTCTCTCCTGGCAGGCTGAGCACTGAGGATTCAACGCCAAGGGAGCTGCCTGGGTCAGGTCAGCCAGGCAAAATCTGAAGAAGTGATTTTCTTTTGCTGACCAGTGTTGCTTTTCCAAATACTGCATGGCCTCTGGGACTATAATTTTATAGCCATCTTATTTAGAGCTGACCTCAAAGGCAAGTTCTCCTCTCCTCCCAAAATGCAGGATTTTCAGAGAAGGGCTTACACTGGTTTAAGGCTGCTTTATCTTAGTATAGCATAAACCTGTTTCTAGTTATCTTAAGGCAGAAAGTGACTGGGGGATTTGGATCGGATTGGCTGATTGATTCCTCCTGATTTAAACAATCCATAAGGAGTGCCTTTTGCCCTTACCTAGCTAATCTTGGTTTCCTTTTCTGGCATAGGCAGTAAGTACTTACTCTGCACTGTCTCTTGCAGCAGGACAAAGTTCTGGGAAGTGCCGTACTCTTAGCGTTGACTTCTGCAGCTCTGCTCTTCAGGTGGTTATTTATGCAAGGCACCAGCCAAAGGGAAGGGAGAGTTTTAACTGGATTAACCCCAAGAAGAGAGGGTGGGGATTTAGAGATTAAGGAACCAAAGGCAGACAGCAATCACTGACTTAAAACCAGCTGTAAGAGAGCCAGTCTCTACAGACTGGAAATACAGTCCTTCCTTACCTGCACAGTGTCGAGATTGGCAGTGTTTTAACCTTTCAGGTATTAGAGAAGATGGTCTTAGGGATGCAGGGTCTTAAGGATGTATGGTGTTTTCCCTTAAGACTTGTGTATTGATGGGAAACTGTTCATAACTGGCACCTCTTTAAGGAAAAAAAAACTATTGAAGCACTGAGTGCTCAGATGAGATCTTAAACCTGGCACTCAGGAGGTGTGTTGGTGGCTTGCTGCGACACAATGAGAACATCTGGTTTCAATAGACTTGTAGCTCTTCTAACTTCACACACTCCCTTTTTACACCTTCTACCCTTGCCCTAAAGTGTCTCAATCGTCCCATATATTTTTTTCCACTGATGCTGTTATGCATCCCCTGCAGGGAAAATCCTAGTAGATTACAGGATTGATAGAAAGATTGGGAGGCACGGGAGAGATCAACAAAAACCGGTTACTAAGGAGACATGAATTTTAGCATTGTGTCTCTAATGGCCAGTCTGCCGAAGGGGAAACAGATGGTACAAAGGAGGCTGGGATTATATAGACAAGTACTGCAGGGCCACAAATCTGATACATCTATTGAACCAGGGGTCAGGCACATCCAGTCTTGTGCCAAGACTAATGGGGTTCCTTTGCCTTTGGCACAGTATTTCTGTCCTTCTGCTGTTAAAGGCTGTTTTGGACAGTGGGCTTCTGCACGAGCCATTCCTGCTCCTGGGAATAGCCAGGTTTGGCATGGAGAGAGTGAGGGCAAGTGGCTATATGGAAACGTGTCCCCTTCTGACAGGTGAGACTGTACCCACTGCCACTTGCATCCTGAGAGGGGAAAATAACCAAACATTAACGCTGCATTCTGGTTTAGTACAGCTTTTCTCCTGTTACTGATGTACACGTGTAGGAACGTGACTTCTTTTCTACTCTGGGAGAATGGGAGGACGGGTGGTGGCCACAGTCACTCCTGGCTTTTGACACAGCCTGGCCTTTATTGCAATATAATGTTTCGCAGAGGCTTAAATTTCAGGAGTGATGCTCCTAGCTGTGTGCTGCTCGCCGGGCGCCTGGTTCCCCTGCGGCTGCCTGCTCTCCGGAGAGAGACATGAAACGACACTGCTGTTCTGGACTGAGCAGTGGGTAAATAAGCAAAGGCAGAATTCGTCCTGGCCAAGGAGAAACAGCGCTGGAGTTGCTTTTTGCAAGAGGCTAATTAAAATCTCTTTTTCTTGTATTTAAACTTTCAGGCTCTAGAGAGTGTTTGCAGTAAACAGGACACTGTTTCATTAATAGATGGAGAGTGCTAGATGACTACAGTACTAGAATTAATAGCTTGACAGCATTTCCGTTTTTCCTCTTCTCTCCTCCTACAGCAATTTGGACTGATACCCAAATAAACAATAACAAATAGATTTTTGGAGGAGCTGTTTGGGAGAAATAACAAAAGTCAAGGGGCACTCGTTACGCAACTCTGTCCTCCTTGTATTTGACTCATCCAGAAAACCCTGTTCTTCTCCTCAGCTTCATTTTCCATTCCCTTTTTTTTTTTCCTTTTTTCTTCAGCCTCTGTTGGAGGAGCTGTCATTGTATTTGCTGCCTTCTTTTTGGTCCCTCGGAAACTGCTTAGACCCTTAAATCTCCAGTTGTCTGTAGACGTGCAGTGCTGAAAGAGTGCAGGCAAAGCTCTACTGTGGAGAAACAGTCTACAAGAGCCTATAAACCATCTTGTATCAGGCGATAAAATGGCTCAGCACGCTGGCTTAAAATTCCAACAGCATGAGACTAATACCTGGGTGTATTTTTTAAGCAGTGAGTGATTATGGGTGGTTTATAACTGTTATGTTCTAGTTCTAGTAGCAGTGGTCCCCTGCCAGAAGTGGGGCAGCTGGGAGGCTGTTCTGCGTCCTGGGGATGCAGGATGTGAACAAGGAGTACACTTTGTACCTTGTGATTCTCTCTGCAGTGTCTTGCCAGGGAATATCTTCAGGCGTTCCTTTCCCTCTGCTCTCCAAAGACTCAGCTTTGTGTCCTGCATGTACAGAAAGCTGTCCCAGCAATTCCTTTTGAAGTTTTGCCTGAAACACTTGGGTTTTTCTCCTTCCCCAAACGGAGGCTAGAGGTGAAGAGACTTTCCTGCCAACTCCTCTTCTGATATAGTCTAAATTCCTGCTGTTAAACCTCTACCAGCTGCTTCTGTTCTAGATGTGTCACTGCCATAGAGCAGAGACTCCCCGGCTGTGCTCTCCCTTGAATCCAGAGTTACGCAATAGCAGCCTGCGAGTGCCAACGCAGACACGGCTGCATCCAGACACGCTGTACAGCGTAGTTGCTTGGATACCTCCTTTTCTTGTTTTTCTCACAAATGCTAGGTAACAATTTGCAACGTATAATTGTACCATTGAGCGCAGATTCAGGTTAAGCAATGTTAAGAATTTGAAATATTAATGACTTCCTCTCCATATTGCTTTTTAGAGGTTGAGTATTGTGGGATTTGAAATGATTGAGTGTTGCTCTGCTTCCTTTTCAGAGCATTTATTTAAATAATTTCCCACCTTGAGACACTTTTTTCATCCAGAAAATTATCCTTTAATTACGGATGCAGTAGGCCAAGGGCCCTAAGCAGCCTGGCTGCTGGTTCTGATAGTTCAGGTAGGTCATGAAGATTTCTGCGTTGCTCCTAATTCATCCTCTGTGTCGTACGTTCGTTACGTCAAGGGGAGATTTGACAGGAGCTTGCAGGGATTGGATCTCGGGGAAGCTGAGTGGGTGAGAGTCTCTTCTACATGCTGGCAGGGAGCAAGACGCTTGCGCATTATGGCCAGCCGCTTGGCTTTGAAGCGTACTGCCGAGCTGGTATGGGGTGAAGATACAACTTAAATGTGTCTCATCTACATGGCCACATGTGCTTTCCTCTGTGTAGTTTAAGGCAAGCTGTCAAAGTGAAAAGCCTGTGCCTGGTTTTGCTGCTGCTGACCAGGAATTAGAGTTTTAACAAGGGTGATGTGCTGGCACAGCTTCGTTCAGTGGACGCAGCTGTGACATAAATAGGAATGGTATCCAGATAGCTCTATTCTTGTCCTGTTACGGGAATAATAGATTTCATATATGATGCAGATCAATCTGCATTGTTTTAGTGACCCTACTACATGTTCTGGGAAAAATCAAAGCTCTGGAGTTGTAACTTGAACCGTGTCTGCACAGAGCCCTACAATAACTCCATGGTTTTTAATGGAAATAACTGTAGCAGGGATACAAATGAGGCTGCTGTGAGTGTGCACCAAGGTAAACTAGATGCTAACAGGAAGATGGCTGATTGCAAGACAAAGACCCTTCCCTTTGCAGTGTACCTCCCTTCCTTCCACCCTCCTCCTCCTAAAATAGCCCTTCAGCATGAGCAGTGAAAACCAAATATTTCCCTTTTTTAAAAGCACATGTAATATTTGTTCATTTCAATGGGAAACTGACTTAGTGACTTAAACCAGAAGCTGGTGGTGTGCATCTGCTACACCTGCTCTATGTCCTTATTCCTTGTAATGTGTAATAGTATTGCTCATGAATGATAAAAGATTATCAGCTGCAGTTCCAGGTGTCCAGCTTCTCTGTGTATGGCTCTTTATTAGCCAGTTTGCTTTTCAGGCTCCTTCAACCTTGTTTAGTTCTAGCTGTCTTTTTTTTTTTTTTTTTTTTTATGAATGCAGCAGTTCAGGAGACTCTCTGTCCCCATTGGAAACGGGCCCAGCTTCTAAGGCGAAGATGTCAGCCCTTTGGGTGAGGAGGCGCACATGGCTGTGCTGCTTCTGAAAGCTCTTGGGTGCATTGTAAGGATGAACAAGATTTGTGTTTGTAGTGACAGGTAGTGCCTGGAGAGGGTCTAAGGTGTGAGTGTCCATCCTTCATAATTGCATAGGGACAATTTCATGCATGTAAATGTGTCACCCTGCATGAGTGGCTAATGAACGGCTGCTCGCTGTGGTAACCTGCGGAGCTGGGATTTCATTTTAATCACAGACTGTTCGCTGTGTAGAAGCCCTGCCCAGAGATTCGCCAGTGTACACATACGTATCTTTGACTTGGGGTTTGTCAAACTACACCCTTGACATCAGCAGCTGTTCCCAGTATGAAAACTGGAGTTATAGTGCCTGTGCTTATACAGCAAGTGAATTTTCTCACACTTGTCCCATCACCATTTGTTATTGTTGTGGGGAAACAAATGCTTCTAGGTTTTAAGATTTCCAGTGGACAACTTCATTAGCTTTGCCTAAAAGGAGCCTCAGCAGGTATCTTCGAGGTTCTGGGAGGCATTAAATCTAGCAAAGCATCATAATTATGTTTAATATCTGTCTCTTCTGTCGTACTTGCACAGCATTGAAAGGCTTTCTGAAAGTTAGAGGGAGGGTCTACTCCGGCAGATAATAGATTTTGCTTCTTAGTGTCTGTAAATGTCTAGAGATGGTGACAACTGATAGGCTACGACACAGTTTTAGAGAGATGTATAATACTCCTCTGGTGTAGGGATATTTAATGGGAATATGTCTCTACAATGTTTGTATTCTTTTTTTTTCCCTTGGGTGTGTCTCTGATTAAGGCAAAAGCCGTTGTACTCCCCATCAGGCAAGCTTATTTCACTGCAGAAATTCAATTGACGGTAATCTCCTTTTTAATCTGTTGTTGTGGTGTAGTGTAGCAGGCTGTGTCACACTGTATTTTTCATCCTGACTCTTGTTGTACCAGTTGGAGGCTTCTAATTTTTGTCTTCAAGTGTTTGAGTTTTATTTCTGCAGTTTTTAGTAAGGCCTCATCTAAACAAGGTTTGCATAAATCTCTTAGCTCCAGCAGGAAGATGAAAGCTTTGATAAGGAACTTGTTTTTTTTCTCCCTCTATAGAGCAGGAGCGCAATGTCTTTGACCTAAATATACCAATTACTGACACAGCAAAGTGATACAGAAAACAATCCGGAAGGAATGCCAACCTCTGAATGAAAACTTGGCTGCAGAAAGCTATTGCTTATGTGGAACCTCAAACGCAGAAGAAATGTGAGGAGGAAAACAGTGTTCATTCAAAACATTTCATGCAAATAGTGATGGGTGAGGGAGAAACGGCTGGAGAAAGCTGCTTGTTTACCCCTTATCCCTATAGCTTTGGAGAGGTAAAAGCATTATGCAAAACACAGCACCGTTCTCCCCCTTCCCCTTTGTGGCCTAGTTTGCTCAGTTTAGCTTTTTAAAGAACTTTTATGTCAAACTTAAAAGCTTCCTCGTAGCAGCTTCTATTTTTAAAACGAGTTTGATGGCAAATGTAAGTGTTTCAAAAGGTGGTTATGAGCTAGCTCTCTAGAACACGGTAGGTGACTTTATTAATTAGTTTCTTAATTTTTAATAATGGTTAAGGTTAACCATCCCCAGAGACTGAGGGATTCTGAAGTGAACTGGTTTTCAGTTCAGCTTTGAGACCTATTCTCTATACGTGAGTTACTTGCACATCGCTGCCAATGAGATGGTTTCCATAATATACCAAATAAATCGTTTCACACAAACTGCTGCAGATTTTTGGTTGTCTTTGTTCTCCATGTTGCAGCTGTGGAACTTGCAAACTCAGGATGCCCATTTTTTTTGTGGTCAAATCACTCTTTTTAATACCAAACTGCTACTAGAAACAGTCAGGCTGGAAATGGTACCAGGTACAGTTCAGCATCCCTCTTCCAGCCGCGAGAGCTCTAGCTGGTGAATTTGTGTGTAGTCTTGGGCTTCTTGCAAGAAAAAAGGGAACCTTTCATCAACCCAGGTTTTCAAGTCAGCCCTTGTTTCTTTTTACCAGCTGGAGTGTTGTTGCTGGCACTTCAGCTTTACTGCAAATGCAGTATGTGTGGGCTTTTTGCTAACGCGGTTTATTTAAGAGATTGATACAACTCAGACTACTGTATGAAAGTCTCTCTGCTACAGAAATGTGTAATAGATATTTGGCAGTCTGACTCATGCATTTGTCTTACTTTGTTCCAGCAGTGGATGATTTGAGATTATTGCTAGGACCAGCCTTGTGCAGGGCCTGCTGTTGAATAGGCATCTGTCTAATACTTCATCTTGGAAGGTGCTGAGCTTCGGTTCTATGTGATGTCCATGCACAGATCCTGGTCCCTTGGCCTTCAAGGGCCTCTTATTCAGTTGCTTCTTTGGGCATCTAACGCCAGTCCAGTGCGGATGTCAGATACCCCATACCCCAGGGCACGTCACCGTGTGTCTGTGTCAAGAGTTGAGTTGAGCCCTAAGGAATCTGAATGTGCAGTGGGTGCTCTTATCTCGAGGTGACTTATGTTGCGTTAGGGGAAAGGCTGTGGCTGCAGTAATGGCACCCTCTCTGCAATACTCGACCAGCCTGGGTTATCCATGTGTTGGGCAATAGTTGAGGGTGGGTGGTTTTTGTACTGACTTGCCTAATACTTGCTGACACACAAGCAGAGCTCCTGTATGGAGGAGCTTGCAACGCGCTGTACAGCTGTAGCCCAAACAACGATACACTGGGAAATTGGTGGATGCTATGAAGAGTAGCATTTGCATGGTTTAACAACTGGATTGATGCCTGGATGCACAGCCTCTGATTTCACTGAAGCAGCTGCCTTCTTCCCAGCAAAGGTCACAGTCGGCTCAGAGGCTCTTAGCGTGTATTTGAACAACTGGATGGGATCTAGCCAAGGAAGGGTGGGCAGAGAACTGGAAGACTGCTCATTTAATTACAAGCCTTTTCTTTGTAGTACCTCCTTTGAGACTGGGTCCAGAGTTGTTCAGATGATGGTGGCTTGACAATGTCAAGTTAAAAGCCTCGTTGATGGCGTGGCTACATCCGAATGTTGCTGCGGGTTTGGGGGGATCTATATTAACTGAGTTTCTGTTGTATAGATAAGAAGCTGCCAGTTGCACTTCTCTAGGAGAGCTGAAAAGGCTTCAAGTTCTTTGTCTCATGTAGCTTCTCACAAAATAGCTTCTGCATTCCAACTCTTGCACAAGGCCCCTCTGCCCCTCTTAATAAGGATCTTTTAAAAAAAAGAACACTATTGACTTTGAAAATTAACAGCTTCAGGAAATGAGCGTGGTTTCACATCTACCTCTTGGTTCTGCCTTCCTGTGAGGAATTCAGGATTGCTCGCTGCTGGTGTTTGTTGCTGTGCAGAGGATTCCTGTAAAAGGGGAAAGCATACCGAATAATGAAATTGCCCATCCAAAAAACAACACTTAGCCAAGATTTAGAAAATGGAGAAGGGAGAGAGAAGTTCTGTAATGTCTCAGGTGTGCACGTCACAGCTTAGGAGCAAAATGGGGTGAAATCTGGAATCCTTGTCCTGTCTTTTAGTCAGTGCTCTCTTGATATGGGTGGCTGTGGCCACTCACACTCCTGGTAAAAACGCTCCCCAGGCATTGTCTATACAGTCAGGTACTTTGGCACAAAATCTTATGTAGCAAGCAGTTATTAAATTGGAATCTCTTTTAAGGCTTGAAAGATGTATTTTTAGGGTGTAGTCGCTGTGAAATGTTCCTTGGTTAATAGAAATACAGTGAATGTTAGATGCATGACTTATGCTAATAATCATATCTCTTAGAGTAAAAGAACTTGCTGTGATGTTCCTGATGTTAAATACAGGCAGGCAGCTCCAGTCCTTCTATGTAAGAATGCAGATTGAATCTTGTTTATCATTACATCAGTCTGCAAAAGGAGATTTATAAGAGCAGAATTGTTTGCGTGACATGGAGTGACTCCCATTGTATAGAACAGAATAGCACTCAAAAATTTCTCTCCTCTCCCTTGCCCTTTTGATGACAGATAGTTGGCAGTGGATCAAAGCACAAACAGGATTAATGTTTTGCATATTCTGTCCTACATGGCCTGAAAGGAGCAGAGATGGAATTTTTCATCTTTCACTTTAAACTGCATTTAATATCGTGGCCTAGTTTAGAGCTATGCGACTCATTCCTTCCATTTCCTCCGAGGCTTCTGTTTCTGGTCAAGGAAAGCAGGGCATGACTCCCTCTGGAGCTCATCAGTGCTGCTCAGCTTCCTCCTCGTCGCAGGCTGGTGGAAGAGGCTGGTTTGGGGCTGGAGCAATCCGGCATCGGGAATCTCCCAAGTAGCGTTTGTGGAAGCCGCTGTCTCTTGCACCCATTGCTGTGGGTACAGCAGGGGTGCTCCGGGGCACGGGGAACCCGGGGCTGGGGCAAGATCCGAGGTTCTCCGACCGCCTGTGCGAAGGCAGCTTTAAAAGCTGAAGTGGGTCACTGCCACGGGCCACAAATGGCTGGTTTCAGTGTCCCCAGATGCTGTCCAAGCATGTTCCTTCTCAAAGTGCAAACTGCCTTCTCAAAGATGTCCTCAGAAAGGAATGTTTACAGATTCTGATCCACGTTTTGGCAGATGAATTGTTGCGTTGGCAGCAGTACTTTCTCCTCTTGGGAAATAAACTGAAAATGGCAAGAAAATTTGAAGGTGCTTGTTCTAGTAGTCATGTCAGTACTGGAGTCATTTCCTTCACTGAAGCTTGCACTTGACCATGCATTGGGCACGTCTTCTCTGTCCTGCCCTCCCCTCTAGTGGGGTGACTTGTCATTGCAGCTTGGTTTTGGCTGACAGTTACTAAGGAGGTTTTGGGGCTGTTGTGCAGTTGCAGAGTTACACAGTGACCAGAGCTGTGGGACGGGTATGGTGTACACGGGATGGTAGCACAGACTTGCGGAAGAGAAGAAATAGTAGTGGTGGGAGATGTGAAATATGGGAGCATTGGCTTTAGCTCCTTTCGTACTGAATGCCCTCAGTCCATGAGAAGGTATGGATGCATTTGCAAAGGAGATAGTTGATGGGGTGAGAATGATTCAGATATCTGAATCTGACCACTCTATAAATACCAGGGGAAGGAGCAGGCTGCAGGCTGGTCAAGAGTTGCTCGTGAGAAGAGGAGGAGGTTAGTGAAGGTTAGTTTTGTTCCAGAGAGCATCCTGGGTACTGGCGATGGATCTCTCGCTCAAATTGCACTTGTCTGCTGTTCTGTTTCTGTAGACAGACAGCTCTATTCTGGACAGGTGTGCTTCTCACACAAAACTGCTACCTTTATGTGTAATATTAAAGAGATCTTGTAAGAGCTTCAGCAGAGACAGATGGTAAATTGATTGGGCCATGTCTAGCCTCCTCCACACAGAGCTCTTGAGGGCTGAATTTTGAGTAGAGCTAAGATAATGATCTCCGTATTTCAGGATCTGCTCCTGTCATTTGTGGGACTTTCGGCGTACCAGGCTTGCCAGTTGCTGTGATGAGGATTTTTTTGGCATGTGGAAATGGCCATTCATTATAATACTAAAAATGTTTGCATAGCTTGGGTTCCTGAACAGCGCAGTAGAGATTTCAAGTGCTCTTTCAGTTGTTTTACCTTACTGTGGGTTTGAGGAACTTGTTCTCTAGCCAAATGTATGCTTTTGAGCCGTTTTGGCTTATTCAAAAACCCCATCATGTCTTTAGCTGTCCTGCCTGTAATGAAACCTCTTCCTCTCCCCTCTGACCTCTAAGAGGTAGGGAGCAAGAGGAGCTCCCCCCCCAAGTCAACTTTTTTTATCAACCCACAGAACTCATGGTCTGTCAGGATCTGAGAGGTTCCAGCAATAACACCCACACCAACTAATGGTGTTTTCAACAGGACTTGAGATAAATAATACATTTGTTCGAAGGAATCTAACTGCACAGCTGATGCTGGCTTCCAGTTTCTTGTCTTGCAGATCTTGTTTAGGACACTTAGCATGTCACCAAGTCCTTAAGGTGATGCAGCATCCTGGATGAAAGGCATGGGGTTCTAGAATCTTACGCTTGAGTTTTTTCCATTCCCATCTAACACCACCGTCCTGACGCTGTGAGGCCATTACATCAGGTCGTGCAACCCAAAGTAGTGGGATGGAGCTGGGGATTGGGCAAAGCCAGATTGGTGGTACCTGTAGTGCCAGTGTCTTTCTCGGTTTAATGGGGCTCTGATGATGGTGATACTTGAGTGACTGACCCTTCAGAGAACTCAATCCTCATCCTGCACATCTTGTGTGCGTGTTATATTTGTGTTTCCTTTTTAACTTCTGCTACGAGAACTTCTAATGTGTGGCTCTGTTGAGGAGAACCCATTGAGCTGTGTAAATTCTTAGAAGATTTGTCCATTGCACATAGCAACTGGTAGTGTAAAGGGTGTGCCACATTCGTCTTTTCTGCAGGCAGATCTCTAGAAGCTAGTGCAGAGTCTGCTCAGGATAACCCAGAGGGACCCATGCTCTCAAACCCAGGGGCAATAGACAGCTGTCCGTACTGGCACAGCCCGAGGAGAGTTTAACTCTGCATGCTGTACCTGTTTGCCATAGCCGGTGTGTGGCACTGAGGAGGTGGCCCGTGTGGCTTCTGTGGTGACATTGGCTGCCTGGCTAAGAGAGGCACTGTGTCATCTCAAGGATCAGAGCGATGCGTTTCACCATAGTATTTTCCACTCCAACCTACTGGGAATTGCCTGTGCTTTTCAGCACTGGGGTGAGAAATGAATAGACACTCTCCTGGGAAGTGCTAGTAATTAGGATTACAAATTTAGTGCAAGAGGAGCAAGGCAAGCAGGTCTCAGTATTTAGGACTGAAGCAGACTTTGTTGTCTTGCTCTAGAAATGCAGGTACTTAACTGCTTTCATGCACGCAAGATAGTTAAGCACTTGCCAGCTGCTTGGAAGTACTTGATGCCTTACTTTTGCAAATTTAAAATGCTGGTGTTATTGCCTGTCAAGCCAAACTGCAGAGTGGTCCATTGGATAGCCACTGCCCCTGAGGTGTTAAGCAACACAGTTGAAATGTGCGGAGACTTTGGCTGCGCGAGGAGTGTGGATGGCCAGGACAGCTGGCCAGTCTCTGGAGCTGTGGACAGCAAACAGTCTGGCTCAGATAGGTCCTGGGCCAGTGCGGTTATTGCAAAAGCTTGAATAATGGAAAGTGACTCTATGCCATTGGATTTTTCTTTAGCAAGGCCAGTCTTGGGTCTGTATCCCAGAGAGTATTCTGGAGTGTCCTGCCAGCCAGGGAATGCAGCTGAAGCTTCATCTCGGGAACAAGGGCTTGGCTCCCTGGTCTGAAAGAGGCTGCTCATGTGATGGCTTCTCTTCATCTGTGTACTTGCACCCTTTTGAATGACGCCACAGCTTGTTTTCTATCGACTGTGGAATTCATCGGTGTTTTCATTTTGAAGGGGTCAGGAATGCCAGCTTCCTTATCGAGTTGCTGAGCTAATTGGAAGGTATGATGAGTAGAAGGTATTCCTGCCAGCTCTTGCTTGTTGTAGATGCTCTGCAGGTTTTAGCTTGAATTTGTGGTCGCAGGTGGCTCCAAGTGAACTACTTCATGATGGTGTTCTAGTTCTGTTCTTAGAAATAGAAGACTAGTAGCAAGCAAGCATTTTCTAGTTTCTTATATCTCACAGGTTCAGATAATTTAAATAACAGAAACAGAATATCCAGCAGGAGTATCTGCATTTAACTCTGCGTTAAAAAATCAAGTGAATATGAGCTTTGCATGCAATAAGCACAAAGAATGTAGTTCAGAAGATTCTCAGGAAAAAACATCCGTTTATATGGTTATCTTACGGAAACAACTTTTCCACTCCTCCCCTTGTCTGAGATTGACGCTTATATGTGTTAGTGTCTGTAGCTTTTGTAATTGTGTCTGTTCCAGAATCTCTCCCTCTCCTGTTGCTTCCCTTCCTCTCCTGCCCTGGGTGGCAGGTAGGCACGTGTACTCTTTGGTGGGGCTGAACCAGAGGCCCGAGGGCACGCAGTTCCTCGTTTCCTTTTTTCCACCGACTCCCTTTGGAATTGACATTTATCTCATTCCCCAGCCTTCCCCATGCCCATGAAATCCGCTACACACCTTCTCTTAGTTTCCATCTGTGTGCTGTGGTGTGTAAAACAGAAAGCAGCGCATGCATGATAGAACATCTTACAAATGGCTCTCCTGAAGCAAGCTGAAGAGGAAGAAAAGGATAGTTTCCCTTCTCAGAAGAGCTGTACAGTCTCCCCTGGGATGATTCATGGGAGAACGTTATGGGAGCCTATCACAGAGGTGTTTGGGCAGGGGCAAGTGCTGGGGAGGAGAGCACGGTGATGGCACTAGTATACATTGCCTCTAAGTTCATCCTTGTGTGAAACGCCATCACTTTCTGCTAGTTTGGCTTCAGAGTTTCAGCTCTTCTGCAGGTGTTTGCAGAAGAGCAACTCTGGACTTTCTTCATCCCTGCTTTCCTGTTTCAGAAGTGCAGTAGAAGTGCATCACTTTGTGTTTAGAAAGTGACCCTTGAGTTCAGGAGTAATAGAGGCTACAGAACATGATAGTTCACTCTACTATTGCCATGATATAACTCGTGCCAACGCCTTTGTTCATGAGAGGATGTGTTCATCTTAAGGGATGATGGAATGAATGATAGAAGAAGGAGAAAAATGGAATAACTGTGCTGGAGCTTGGTTAAAGTTCGATAGAAAAGAGCTCTGTAACCAGTTAAAAAAACCTGAACACTTCAGAGAATTAAGTGCCTACCACATGGCATCGTTAGTAAAATGTTAAACACCCCTGCTGTCTCAGTGGCAGAGGTCTTTTGCAACCACCTACTTGCTGGTTGGTGTCTTGAAAAATCACCAAAATACATGGCACCATACTGAGGTCATGCTCTTTACTGTGGGTCAATTCTGTGACGCCCCTGCCCCGGCCAAATGCTTGGTGTGTTTTAAAACGTGTTTGCTCCTGAGACCTACATGACCGTAATAAGCTTTCACTGATCAAACAGATCTTATACCCCATCTCTAGCCAGTGCCTGGCAGTGCATATGTAAATGTACTGTGAAGCAGAATTAATTGCTGAGTTCTCTCTACTGAGGTATTGCTTTGGGCTTTAGTAGGTAGGCCTAGTAAAATTCCATAGCACGTTAGAGATTGTGCATATTAATTTTGCATCTAAAGCAGCATAGTATGTCAAATTTCCACTTTTGAGTCTTATCTGCGCTCACCCAGCCCTATTTGGCAGGTTTATTACTGGCCGTTTTTTTGTATTCTTACACTTGATTGCTGACACTGGCCTATGAATTAATATGATCTACATAAAGGTAATAAAAACCCCTTAGTTTTTTTTTACCCAGATGTAAAATGTGTGTTTGGCTTTTGGCCTGCCTTCTTTGGTAGGGGTCATTGGGAGTCCATGCAACGGCATTCTCAATCCTGCAGTGGCAAAAATTCTTGTAACATTGAGTTTTTAAGAGGGTTTTGAGAGAACATGAAGCGACAGCTGAGCAAGAAGTGAGTTCCTTTGTAGTGACAGCTACGTGAAGCAGCAGTGAGAATTTCCTTTGCCTTCTACAATCAAACCAGTGAAATGCAAGTCTTTGGATTCTGCATATATTAAAGCATATTAACTTTTTTTCTCCTTTCCTATGTATGCAGGAGGCAGACAGTGGGGAAGAAGAATGCCGGTCCCAGCCCAGAAGGTAAGATTGTCACTTGAGGCTTGCAAGAGTCCTCGAGGTTACCTTTCTCTCTGAAGTGTTCCACAGGGGTTTTGTTGTTGTTCTGGCACGTTCTGCAAACAGGCATCATTTTCTGCCTGTTGTTAATGTTGCACAGCTGTCTTAATGTGTACTTTACTGAAAAATATATTTAACTATGGCCTAAACGATGCTCCCGGTAAAGGGTTTGCTGCAGCAGGAAACAGGAAAAGTCAGATCACACTGAAAATATTTATGGGGAACAGTTCACAAAGATGTCAGTGAATATATTCTCCAAACTGCTGTTTGCATCCAGGAAGCGGTGTCTTGCCTGCAGGCACGTTCTGAATAAGGTGGTGATGCACCACTTCTCTTTGTATGTGGAGACTTTGCTCATATCTTAGAACAAATCCTGGTTGTGTTATTCCTTAGCTCCCTCCAGTTTCATGTGTTGTTTCTCAGGATTTGGTCCATCATCAGAATATTCCGAGAGGAATAACCATATTAATAAACTTGTTTGCTGGTTAAAAAGTTTCTGTTGCCATCAAGAGCTGAATTGGATTGTTCTAGTTAGCAGGAGTATCACAGGAGAGACTTCAGCAGTGAGAGTCATCCTCTCATTGTGTTTCTTCATCTCCTGATTTATGCCCTTGTGTACATCTTTGGGATTTGTGAAAAGTTCTATTTCTAGAACCTGAAGTACAGGGTGATCCTGTGCCATAAGGGCACCTGCTGCTTAAAACAAGATGTTCAATGGATGTGTAGATATTTGCTACTGATGCAGGTAGTCAAATATCTACTCCAAAGCTAGGAGAACACTGAGAATTTACAGGACTCTATTTTTTTTTTTTTTTTAATTGGGATTGTTTTGGGTGGAGGTGTTCACTTTTGTAAATGCCAGTTTCCATTGCTTCAAGAAGAACCTTTTTTGATAAATGCTTATCTCTAAAAACCAAACAAACATTGAAACTTGGCTGATTGAGCGGTGACAAGTATTAATGGCTGTTTTATAATGTAGTCATAGTCTTAAGGGTAGATTTGTTGAAGTCTTGTAAGATTTATCTCCTATCCTCTAAGCCATCAAAAGAATTATTTCAGCTAAACTTAATAAAAGCAAAACCTGTATGTACTAGGTAACTTCTCCAGCAGCAGGAGCACTTTCTTGTCTTAAAATGTTGTAGTCAAATTCTATGAAAGGTGTAAGATTCCCTCCAGAGGGAGTAAAGGGGAAGTGAAGGTGAAGTAGTTCTCACTTTATGAGCTCTTTGGCTGTTACAGTTCTTTGCTTAATGTTGTTTGTGTGAGCAGGTAACAACGAAAGCCATAATTTCTAGTATTTAAAAGGCTTGAACAAGATTTGGCCTTTGGGTTTGGGGCCAACTTGGATCAATCTGCAGAAGAAAAAGCTGTCGTGATTGTGCATTCCTGTGATTTCAGTGGAGTCCTGCAGTTATGTGGCCTGGAGAAGGTGGCTGGTCTGTTTCCTTCAGTCCTCTACCCTTGAGTGACGATTTAAGAATTGCTGTTTCTTCATTTTACAACTTTCATGACTGAGAGGAAAGCTGGAAAGCACAATTCCCAAAGGCTTAAACTGAACTCAGCTAAACTCTGATTTTTAATTTCACTCTTAGCCTTCCAGCAGTCACAAGATCAACTTATGACTTGATCTCGGTATACATAATGTATTGGAGGGGGTGGGAGGTATTTAATTGTTGTGGGCACGTAGCAACAATTGTAGGTTAGGTTTCAAACAAGCCTTTTTTAATGTATTTTAAATAACTTCCTGGGGTAGGAAATGACAACCTGCTGTTGATGTGGTGATCTGAACTCCGTGACTCCTGTTGCTGGGGTCAGAGAGCTAACTGAAACCAAGATGCTTCTTAGGGAAAACAAGGGGGTGGGTGTTAAATGTGTTTGATTACAGCAGGATAAAAATAATAGCCAAATGTGGATAAGTTGTCAACCTGGAGTCCTGCTGTGGGGAAGCAAAAGATGTCTATAAACAGCTTTTGAGTATATCTAACTCCCAGTTTTCAAGGGAACATACCAAGTAGCAGCTATTAAAAATGCAGACAGTAAAAAGGCAATGGACTGAGTTTGGCTTTGAAAGCAAAGGTGTTGGCTGCAGTGTCACCAAAGTAGTGCTCTGCAGCAGCCTGACATTCCGAACTGCCTGCCTGGGCAAGGCTGGGCTGGGGAAGTTCTCCTGAGGCGTAATTTGGATGACCTGGCTGTAGCTACCGTCAGTGTTCAGGGGATTTTTGCTGTTTGTAAAATTCTTCTGATGAGGAGTCCTTTTGTCTCCTGCACTCATGTAAAACTTGTTTAAACAACACTACCTCAGGGTAGCATGGTTGGCATCAAGCGTGCCCAAACTCATCAACTGGACATTGAATGCGAGAGCACTACTGTGGCTAAAAGCATGTTTGGGTTAATAAAGTAACGTTTCAGGTTTTGTTAAATAGGATGTCAGTGCATAGAGATGTTGTGGTGCTCGCAAGGGAATTAGCTTAAGACCTGAGCATAAGCACATAGACATGTCAGAAGATTTTTTGCAGTGATCGGTCTTGAAGATCATTGAGCACAGGTTTGTTTCCATTCTCCTGAGTCCCCATGTCTCTGCATAGTCTATGGATTGCTATCTCAAATGAGACAAATGTTCCATTTAAATCCAGCTCAACAGCATTGCTAGTCCTGTGGCTAGCAATTTCTAGATGATAGCTTCTTGGTTTAGGTTTCTGCTGTTTATCCTTTCTCACTGATGATATAAGACTGGTAGTATGACAGCAGGAGTGACTACTGCTTGTTGAGCAGAGGCTATGAAGAGCAACCAGTCTAAAATGTCCTCCAGAGAAGCAGAGAAATTAGTTTCAAACAGGAGCTTCAACTTGTAGGTAGGTACATCAAGATCCTCGTACCTAAACCCAATAACCTACCTGGGTGCTGACCTGTTTGTGCTTTTTAAGATCGAACACCACAGAGGACTGGGATTGCATGGACTCGAGTCTCGCAGACAAGGGAGAAGTAGTGCGTTGTTTAAACTGAAACCTGCTCTACAGAGCAGTCGAATGGGATGGCAAGTCTGCACTTGCCTCTTTGTTGGAGTTTGTGTGCGTGAAGAGGGAGCACCGGCACAAGCTCAGTCAATCCTCTTCCCTGGTGTTGCCTGCCCTTGGCTTCTGCTCTCTCAGAAGGGCTGGCCCTTCCTATAACACTTCACACTCTAACGCTAATGCTCTTAAGACTGTTTCTGCCAGCACCGTCACAGAACGAGGAGTTTTCTGCTTTGTGAATTAGCAGAATCCACTTAGAAGCTTTTTTCCAAAAGATGGAAAGAGCTATTAGATGTGCAGAGAGTTGATGCACGCTCTGCAATTACCCTTGGAAGGTGCTTGAAACAGTATTTTCTGGCAAACTCTTTTGTACTGATGCAGAGAGGAATGGTTTGTTTTCCTACTTGAGGAAAGTACTTGGGTATAGTGAACACGGACCTAATTTTTGTAATACTTCTATCCGTTACTAAAAACCACAGCAAATTAATACTGCAAATACCTGAAGCTGAGCAAATAGGTGAAAACCAGCTTGGTTTCTGGAATATATTTTTTCTCAGGCCCAAGGCCTGCTCTGGGGCAAGCCCAGGAGGGTCTCTGTACCCTGCCGCAGCTCTGACCCTTCTTGCAGTTTATGGGTGAGATCCCCAAACCCCTGACGGGGGTCCAAGTTCTTGCTCTGGAGTCCCCTACCGAGCCAGTCCTTGTTACCTGTCTAACTCTTGGCTAATGGGACTAAGACACAGTACTGCACAAGCAGATGTCCTGAACAATATATTTGTTATGTTTATTACCTTCATAGCTACGTTCCAGACATTTTTATTAGGCTATCTGGAGGCCGTACAGCCAGCTGGCCCATGCATCTCTCCTCCTGTCCCCAGGCATGCTGCTGCCACGCTGAATGCACTCTCAATGGGCATCTGTGTTAACAATCTCTGCATGGTCCTGATGTTGATAAAACTTACCTAAAATGCATGTGTATTGAGCTTGGAGTTGTGTTTACACCAACTGATACATTGACGTTCAGGTTTAGTGTGCTCCGTGCCAAGGTTGCAAGGATTCAGCATCTTTGTTTTGCTGACAAATGACATCTCCGGGGCCCAGGGCAGCAGCGGTTGCCGCAGTCTGCATTGGATTTGCTGTCAGGATCTGCTGGTTGCTTTTTTGGGTTATATGTTGGAAACGGTGCCTCCGTTTCCACACTGTCTGTGAACTTACCAGCTCTGCCTGCCTCGAAACAGCTCTGGTTGCCGAAATGCAGCATTTGAGGCTGCACAGTAACTGCTGCATATAAAATTGAGTAAGCCGTATTGCTTAGCGAGGCTGCTGGGGACTTCACAGCAATTCTTTGATCTTTTATGGCCTGGCGCTTGGTCAGACTAAAGTCCGTTTGCTTAGGTCCAGCTGAGGAGCCTGCCATTCCCTTCAAGTGCCGTAGAAAGTGATTAGGCCCTGCTCGAAAACTGGGGTTTGTTACCTGAAAATATCCTCAAAAAGTGCTTGTCGTCCACGCTTCAGGTGGGGGTGAGAGGGTGGTGTCAAAAAAGAAAAGAAAAAACCCCAAACCATCACCTTTTGCAGCCAAAGTATGCTTGCCTTCTGGTTTGTTTTTTTTTAGTCAAAGTAGTTCCTTCCAGGAGTGAACTGGGAAGGAAAGCAAATCAGATTATTGCCATGATAACAGTTGGATGTGCCAGGATGCCTCAAGGTTTCAAGCTGTGAGTAAATACCTTTGTTTTAGGAGCGGAAGACCACAGCCTGATGCAGGAGCTTATGGTTTGTAACAGTATAAAAGTTGTTTTTCAAATAGTAAGTGGAATTGGTGCATGTGTTTCCTTGTATAGGGCAAGAGCTCAATAAATTGTAAGCCAACCTGTTTGATGTTTAAACTGAGACCCACTGTAAGCTTCTCTCTCCCTGAGGGTTATGGGAGATGTGTGCTGTTCCCCAGGAGAGAGGGGAGTGAGTCTGTGATACCGAAATGACTGCACTTCAGAAAGCTTGTTTACAGTCTGCATCAAGATGTGCAAATCTTCAGCATCCTGTGTCTGTTGTGACTTTTGGAGATGTGTATCATCTCGTCACCATTTGGAGCTCCTGTGGCAGGCTCCTGACACTTCAGGTTATCCTTAAAGCATATCTTGAGTTAGAAGAGAGACTTCCCAAACCCATGTGCTGTGAGTTCTAGCAACTAAACCTTCCTTGTGCTGCCTTTGCTTGCTGATGCATCTGCCAAACATTTATTTTGTTGTTACTTAAACAGTAGCTGGATCTTGTAATGGGCGTGCGAGGCAATTTAACTCCAGATCTTCAGTAAGAGGGGACTGTGTGTGTGGTGTACAGGAAAGCTTGTGTTTATCCATGCTGGAGATTACTAAGCTCTTGTAGTATGAACCTTATCTTCAGAATGTGTTTCCTGAATCCATCTTTCTGTCTTTCCTGTCAGTGACAGCTTAGTCTCTCTGTGGCATTTACTACAGCTGCTTGTGGAGAACAGAACCGTTCTTTATCTCGGGATGACATTCATCTGCCAGCTCTGCTGACCACCAGAGAAAGTTCTGTGGGCCACACATCCCGATTCATTAAAGTTGGTCTGTGGTCTTCGTTTTCGAATACCAGCTGTTTTAGCACCAAACTGTGAGCACATGTAGTAAAATTGGGGTTTATTAGATTAGTAACAGGTATCTGCAGGGTTAGTTCACTGCGAGGTCTATGTCTGTGGTTGCAACATGTTCAGTCCAGTCTGATTACATACCTGTGGATCGCAATAATGTCTAAGATGACTTCAGGTGTGATCTTCAGGCTGAAGGATCAAGCAGACTAATATCGTTGCATTACCAAATTACCAGGTAAATACATGGTGCCGTAGCAGGGAGCTCACTCAAAATATGAATGCTTATGAAAAGCTTGTTAATGTGTCATTCTAAGCGTGTGAACAGAGGAGAATGAGGAACAAGGCAAAGACAAACTGGGAAGTAAAAGGAATGAAGATGGGTCAGATCCTTCAGCTACCAAAAGGGTCTGCTCGGCATGGAGCAAGCCCAGAACATCTGCCCCCATCCACTTGTGCTCCTTCTGCAGAGGAGGGGCTGAGCAGGAGGTGCCGTAAAGATTCCATACGTGCTTGTGTCTCCTGCTGAGCATGAACCAGGTGCTCTACACTAGAGGAATCTAAAGTCAAGGAAAGATTCCTGTTGTAAATAGAAAGGGAAACTCCAGAATAGCTGTTCTGGTTGCTTTCCTGGTAGGGCACCCTGGCAAGGCTTCAAAGTTAAACGTGAATCCTCAGAGTTTTCAGCTCTGCATGGATTTCAGGCACTGAAATGTATTTTGAGAATCTGGGCCAGGGTTTCTGGACTTGGTGCGATTCAGCTCTTTGATATCTTTGCATCAAAAACATTCCTTTATGAAATCAGGGGTGTGTTTTTGACTGTTCAGAGGATGTAGATATTTCTTTTCCATGGGTCACTGAAATAACACGTTACCTATTATACGACATCAGATGTGTCATTCAGGCATTTTTCTTCCTTGATGGACTTAGAGCAGTGCCGTAACAGTTTGCAAAGGTATGGATTAACTTTTTAGTAGCAATGTAGGTGTTTACATGGAGAGCAGTTTGCTGTGCATTGTAGCTTTTGCATCTAAAGAACTGGTTTCTTTAAAGTTCCTCTTGAATTACTTGAATGCACGTGGAAGGCAGCTCTCCAGAAAGCAGCAGGAGAAAGTGGCTGTGGGAGAAGATGTTTCTGCAAAAGTTGTGTCTTGGTGTGTTATCCCTCTCCAACATGAGTGGTGCTAGTTGAGAGCAGAGTGACAGATGTTGCTGCTTGTGTCCCTTCTCCTACCCCTGCTGCCTGGTGGCACTGCTTGGGTCCCTTCAGTCTTCTGTGCTTCTGCCTCTGTAAAACAGGTGTAATTGAGCATTGACCTCTTTGTGTCAGACCCTCTAAGATTTAATGATAAGTAAACTATACAACGATTGGGCGTGGGGTTTGTGAGGGAAGGGTTTAATGAAGTGATAATATTGCAAAATAGGTGTTGAGTTCTCAACTAAGAAGCCTAATCATCGATCATGATAGGCAACTGACCAAAGGGGCAGGCTTTAAAAGCAGGGTTTTGTTCTTTCTGTGATGTTTATCACCCTACCCCTGCGCCTGTCTGATTTCTTTGCTCAAGAACTGGAAACAGAAATAGTCTTTGACAGCTTAAATAACCAAATTTAGAATGTGGCTTCCTGTTCTGACTGGTTCTTCAGGATTCAAGTATAGTTTTGCGTGCTTTCCCTGTTCCTGCCTCCCCCCTCTTTCTTTTCTTTTTTTTTTTTTTAACTAGATATGGGCTTTATAATTACTTTGTTATATTTCCCTTACCGTGTGTAATAAAGCTGGTGTATGTAAGCGCTGCCTTGGTGGGTGGCATGCCTCTTACTCACAGGGAAAGCTTTGTTTCTTTACTATACTCTGTCTCATTCTGCCCTGCATGCATTGGCTTGTTTGTGATCACTGCTACTGAAATGGCTTCATGTTTTCCCAATAAATTGGACTACATAATGCAGTGGGCTTTGTCTCCCATGCTAAAAATGGCCAGAAGGCTTTTAACAGACCAGCTTCTCCCTCTGAAGTGGGGAGGCAGCAGTAAGAGACGGGTGCAGGAGGTGCTGCTCTCGAGGGATCGATCTCTACCTGTTTACAGGTTTGCCCCACTAATTAACAGATACGTCATCTGTTTGGGCTCATAATCCACGCAGACTCATCTGTAGACTCTGTTCATTGACGAAAGCCGCAGCAAGGGGATGAATTAACTGACCTCCACCAGAAAATCAGGGGCATCAGATCCTTTGACGCTCAAACAGCTGGAGTGTGGCACCATTTTCTTCAAAGCTACTTCTTTGGACCCTTTTTCCCCATCAGACCTGGTGCTGAGACAGCTGCCTTTGTGGGGACAGATTGAGTTTGGCTGCCGGTGAGAAAAACAAAGCGCTCGGCCCCACCTCAGCACACGGAAATGAACTTGCTACCTCTGCTCTCCGCGGCGGTGCCTGTGCAAGACTCCGGTGCTCGGCTGTAGGCAGCGACATGTTGTTTTCAAAATTCTGTAACTTTTCATAAACGACTCCGGAAACAGCTGCCCAGCGGTAAAGAACAAACTTTCCATACGCGCAGTAGATGTGGCTGAGCAGGCACTGCCGTGGCTCATCGCTCTGTGGGGAGAGGATGTGATGGTGGTGAGGGGGGAGGTTTGTTTGCCTAAAACAGCAGCTTCACAAGATTTTTTTTATAATCCCCTGAAAACATGGGTCCAGGCATTGCCATATGTGTTACACTGATGCTAATAGATTGAGGACAAATTCTCTCGCCTGACAACATCCCTCTGTTCCCTTTACCCTGAAGATGACTAAGGTTACAGCTGTAGTACCTTCCACAGGTTTACCCTGCTGTGTTGAAGGAAGAGAAGAACATTCCTTGCTTGTGCAGAGAGCACCGGGACTTGAGTCTGAACGGACTTAAAATAATACCCAACCCTTCATACCCACTGGAGTAAGTTTCTAGAGAGACTATGGCAATATATCATTATTAGGGCTCTTCAAAAGGAGAGAACTGAGAGGACCAGAGAAAGTCTTGCTGGCAGACATATTCTGAAATGAAACAAGGTCACCGGGCCCCAGCGTATGCTAAGAATTTTACAAGCCTAATAAGACAATCCATGCTCCAGATTTAATCATCTTGGCATGTGAGCAGACACCCAGCAAACCCCTGTGGGATAGGAGTGGGTGGAATATGGTGACACCCACACCTTTGTGTGGTCTGACAAGAAGCAGCAATTCAGCCTTAAGCTGTTGATCTCGGATGGAGGCATTGACTTGATTAATGCCCTCTTTGCATGTGGACTATGTGCACTGACAGGACTCCACGTCCAGCTGTAAGCATGCTTTCTGCAAGTGTCAAATCTCTGCATGGTAATGCATGCTAAGACTCCCTGGCTGGAGTGCTTCATGCATTTTTACTGGTGACCTGTCTACCAAGGACTCTGTACAAGGAGAATCTCATTTGCAAGCTGCTGGCCCCGTGCAGGACACAGAATTACTCTATTACATCATTGCAAGATCAAAATGTGTTAAAAAGCACAAGGAAAGGAAGGCAGCTGAAGTTATTGGTGCAAGCTACTGTATCTGTACAGCTTTGAGATACAGACACTGGGGGAGATGATGATGGTATGAATAAATGATATATTTTTAGCCTTGTTGTCTGCCAGATAGAACACTATAAGTCAATACAAGAGATTTGTTCTTCCTCCACCCCCTTAAACTTCTCTCCAGAGGCAGCTCTGCTGGGCATTCCCTGTTCCCTCCTCCTGAAGTGCCTGTCCATGTGTCCTCAGCACTCCTCATCATAGGTTTTTTCCGTGATTCTTCCATAGCTGGTTCTAGCTGCTGGAGTGGCTGGCATAGTTAGCTTTGCAATGGTTTTGGGATGGGTTGTTTTTTTTTCGCAGTGTGTGTCTTGCGGGATGTATGTACCTGTAGTTTATTAGTCTCTGCGGTGTTCAAAGGTTAAATGAAATCCTGCCGCCCAACAAGGGCCGTGCAGTAGTGGGTGCAGACGCGGTGGTGTTTACTGCGGCCGGTGGCATGGCCCTGCTGATCCTGTGACCTCCTGGGGAGCGCGAAATGCCGACGGAAAACTCAGACAGGGAGTGCCCTTTTCCCCACTGCAGCAAAGGGTAATTCCGTGCACTGGGCTGGGAAGCACTCGAGACCCCAGGCAGACTTATTTACATCTTGTCATACCGTGATTAATGGCCGTGCTCACATGCTCTACTGCAGCACGGTGGTGATTTAGACTGTTACCTGTCATCACTGCAATTTCGTGCACTTTAAATTCTTTATGTATTTGTCCCAGCAGAGTGCACCTGCTTCCAGCAAGGAGCAGTTTCTTGGCTGTCTTGTGGCCCGCTGCTTTCAACTCCCGTCTTGTTGTGCAACCCCTCGAAGCCCCTTCTTTCCGCCTGCTCCTTGCCCCCGCGTGCAGAGAGATCAGGTTATTGGCTCAATACTTCTGCTCGGGTCTAAATGGAGGATGCAGCTTTGACAAAGAAATAGGGTTGTTCCTTAAGTCTGACTTTAAAAAGCAGAATATGAAAAATGGAGAGTGGGAACTGAAATGCTACTCTCAATAACGTGTAGCCTGAAGGCAGTGTCAGCCTCAGGCTGGTATTTCAGTCTTTATGGCAACAAAACCAGGTTCAAATACCTTTTATTAAGGCAGATTTCAATATACAAACTTATTTGAAGATTTCCTATTCCTGTTTTGTAAAAGTTCAAAAGGAAAAACACTGAGAAAAACACTTTCTATCATCGTTTGCTCTCCTAGCATATGGAGATGCAGTACACAATTGTATTAATCCAGGACTAATTAATTTACAAATCTATTATCCATATGTTATGAGTAGCTGCTTTAAGAGCATTGCTGTAGTTAATCACTGCACTTGTTTTTAGCAGTTTTTAAGGGCTTGCCTTTGTCGTGTTAGTTGCATGTAAGAAATCTAACATCTGTCTAGACAGTATCTAAGTGCATTTTGTCTTCTACAATGTTTGAATAAAGCCCTTAAGTTATTAATTAGAATAGAACAGAAGTTCTGGGTTTGTTTTTCAGTCTATGAATGTGTGGTATGTGTTACTACTGAATATGAAGTTCTTGCCAGTCTCTTGACCTCTGGAAGGATTGAGTTACCCTCCATGTCTCTAATGTCCTGATTTTTCCATTGCTTCTT
Organism: Larus michahellis; assembly: GCF_964199755.1. Lineage (NCBI taxonomy): Eukaryota > Metazoa > Chordata > Aves > Charadriiformes > Laridae > Larus > Larus michahellis. Next base: position 4,828,986 of record NC_133902.1, on the reverse strand, counting down.
GCAACTGACTTCATTTCTGCCGAACAAAAATGATTTTTTTTGGCACTGCAGCAAGCTGGCACTGCATTTTCTTCGCAGCTGTGAGGAGCCATTACCAGAGATGTGCTCTTGGCTATACAAGATGACATTGCTTAAATTAATGCAACCAAACCATATTCTAGCAAACTTGCAGAATCACAAATTCTGCCTCTTTGTCCTTTTCTCAGTGAGCCCCCGAAGTGGGGATGGTCAAGACCTTCCAGACGAGTGTCTGTCTTGCTCCTGTGAAGTCTCAGACCTGAAGCCGTGTTATTTTATTTTTTTTTTTGAACCCCTCTCTTCTTCTCCGACAGTTTTAGCTAATAGTTGGAAATAAGCCCTAGGTGAAGCTTTCTTTTGGCTTCTGTCTGACCACAGGGGCAGTTCTGCACTGACGCCCCAGCAGTATCTTTTTCGCTATTAATTAAGTATCGTTAAGAAGTTTCTGACTTTAAACTTCCATCTTCTATTGCCAGCTCACTTCTGCCTCGCTACTGGGTCTGAGCATGTGCCACCCGCACCAGGCAACTTAAGAATAGTATCTTATTTGTGTCCATCTGTGCTGGGATGTCCATCATTCCTATGGGAAGCAGAAAATGGAGCTCGCTTCCAGGGTTTCTTGGTTGTTTTCCCACACTCCCACTTAAACCGCTTGGAGGGGTGGAGGGCTGGAGAACCCAGATCTGGGATGGGGGGTTTGTGCCGTGGGGCTGCCGTGGGTGCAGCGCTGGATTGAGCAACCTGTCCCCCCGCCTCTCCCCGCTGCAAAACCAGATTAATTTTCCCTTGCGCTGTAACAGCTGAATTCCCAGCAGCCAGAGGACAAGATTTTTGTTCTTAATGAACTTCCTTTCTTCTTTTTCTCTTGAGGGGCGATGGAGCTAAAGATTAAATAGCATTGAAAGGCAGCTGCTTCTCTTCTCCTTTGGCAGAAAACGAGTCATGGAGTCTCTGCATATGAAAGTTATTGCCAAGAACTATTTCCCCCGTCTCCTGCAGGAGAGAAATTAAGGTCGTTTGCTAAGCACCCGCCTTGTCACTGCCTGCCTTTTGGAAAAAAAAAAAAATAAAAAAAAAATCTTTTGATGTGCTGGTTCAAGCCTAGTTTCAAAGTTTGCAGCCTTCCCCGGCTTTTTTAGCCTAGATTTAGGGGAAAAGAGGAAGTTGGGGGGGGATATACAGGCACTTCCCCTCCGCTCCCCTCCCTTGGCGCTCTCTCGCCCGCCGGGGGGAACGAGAGGTCAGATTCGGGACCCCCGAGCGAAGGGGAGAGGGATTTGTGTATTTATATATATATATATTTATTTATTTATATTATATATGTGTGCCGTGTGCCGGGCCCGCAGCCCCGCGCCGCCACGTGCGGGAGGGGGGCGGAGCCTGCGCTGACCCCGCCCCCGGCCTGCCCCAGGCCCCGCCCCCGCCATCCCCGCCCCGCCCCGCCGCCGGGGCCGCTCCTGCGCACTGTGCGGGCGGGGGGCGGCGGGTCCCCATGCCGCGGGGCTGGGCGGCCGCCTCCGCGGGCAGCCGCGATGATCCCCTACTTCTCCGACAACGCCGTGATCTCTCAGGGCGCCATCGCCCAGCTGTGAGTACCTGGAGAAACCGGCAACCGACCGGTGCGAACCTCCCCGGGTGCCGCTCCGACCGCGCTGCCTCCCAACGGGTCCCCCCTTCCCCCTCCGGTGCTGGGCGGCCGCCCGGGCTGCGCTTTCCTCGCTCTCGGTCGTCGGTTCCGGCGTAGGTTGCCTTCGGGCAAACTTTTCCCCTGGCCGCGGAGCCGGCACCGCGCCGGGAGGCGGCCGGCGAGAGCGGGGCTGCGGAGGGGCACCGGTACCCCGGGGCTGGTTTGCCTTTATTTTTCCCTGCAAAAACTTCGGGTCCCGGATAAGGGCTTCCGTTAAGTGTTAGACTGTGACTCCCCGGGGGAAGCTCTGCTCTGCGCGTTCTCTCGTCGGAGCCGCCGGCTCTCCCCGTGCGGTGCCCGGGGCGGTGCGGGGTCGGGCTGTGCCTCCATAGCGAGCTACAAGCTCCCGGTGACCGTGTACCTTGGCCCTCTCTTGGGCTCAAAGCAGAGATTAGTCCCTCTATTTGATCTCTTGTTTGGGTTTATCGGGAGGTGGCAGAGAGGGGTTGCGGGTTTGGGGCTGGGTTTTTCTGAGGTCGGTGCAATGGGAGCAGGACTGAGACCTTACATTCAGGACCTGCAGGTCGTGAGGCAGAGACGTGACCCCATGCCAATTTTTAAGTACTGTTAGTCTTGGGCAGCTGTAAAGTGCAGACCGAGCGTCTCCCTGCCCCTTACTAAGCCGCTTGAAAAAATCAGTCTCTCCAGCTGCACGCCCCCCTCTTTGAAACGCAGATACAAAATAATCATTTAATTTGTAGATAATTAACAGTGACTGGCTGGGTAGTGGGGTTTGGCTGGCAGGATTAAGGAGGGAAATGGCTGCTATGGGGCGGTAGATAAGGCTTTTAGAGAATAGTCGTCGTGGTCTAGTTGTGCTTGATATTTAAAGACGCCAACGGCTGTTTTATCTCTTGGAAACATCGCGAAAGGCTTAAAGATAGTAGGATAAAATGCTGGGTCCCACCTGGAACTGTGTTCTTCTTGTTGCAAGAAGCTCCTGCTAGAAATTAAGCTGCCTTGCATTTAACGGGGTCTTTAGTAGACGTCCATGCATGTGCTCGATATGGAAATAACTCCCCGGACTCTGTGGCCTCTTTCTTGAGCATTAGCAATCACTGCTGTAGTTGGCAATCAGTTTAGTTAAGTCTCTCTGAGCCGTTCATACTCTACCCAAAATACTTGTAATTAGTCATTTTTTTTTCCCCACTCACAGTGTTGCCTGTAAACAGGATGGCTTTCCCTGTGGTTGCCGATAACATAGGTTTAATGGTGATAAACTGTTCTGTATAAGCAGGGATGCAAATTGGTTATGCCCCGGGCTTTGGGAAGTAGCAATAATTCTGGAATTGTGGAAAAAAACCCCAACCTACTATAGGCCGAAGCATTTCCTTACAGCTCAAGGTGATTTACCAAGCTATGTTAGGTAGCTAGGTAACAATTTTAAGTGCTTTTAAGATGTTTGCTTTATACACTGCTCAAACACTTAACCCACAGTTTGAGACTGTACGGAAAGGGATCAAAAGAAAGAGGAAATACAGCTCGTCTCCACTCCCTCGGTTGCTGGTAGCCCTGCGGTCTTGTATCTAGTAGTAGTTTAAGTTGCCACTTGGTTGGAAGAACCACCCTTTCCTTTACTGGAGAGAGAGATAACGGAGTTATCAGAGGAGCTTACGCTGTCCTGTGCCTCCTGGAAGGAAAGATTAATAAGCATAAGAATGACAGAGCTTTTGGCCCACGCATAAATGTTCGCACAAGGCTGAGCGCTGGATTAATATTTTGATAGCATTCCTAATCAGGACGGTGCTTTGGCTTTCAGGCTGGCATAATAAAGACCTGTTTTAAAGTTTATACTCCTAATTAAAAGTTCACAAAGGCTGATTAATACTGGATGTCCTTATTTCATTGTGGGCAAGACCTAAAAAATCCAGATTTTGTTGTTTAGCTGAGCTAAAAATAAGTTCGCCGTGGAATGGGAAGGGCAGTAGTGACCCAACCATTATCAGAAACTTCTGTTTCAGTGTATTCTTTAGTAGATGTATTTGGCTAATCAGCTCTGACTTTCAGAGATCAGCAGAAATTACTTTTGTGTTGACGCTTTTAGTCAGTAATGTAGTCAGCTGGTCTGGGTCTAATTCATTTCAGGTTCACAAGGATTCAAATCAGTGTCCAAGAGACTTGTGTTTATCAAAATGCTCAGGATTTATAGTTGTAACTCATTCCAGAAAGTCTTGCTACTCTCATTGAACCTAGTGGGAATTCTGCTGATTTACTAGTTTATTTGTGTGCAGGATTCGAAATTTACTTTGGTCTACTAAAACTCTAAGGCAGCTGATGAAAAGATAGAAAGAAAAAAGCAAAACTTCAGACAGTCTGCAAATACTAAAGAATTTTTTAACAGAAGAAACCTGGATAAATTGCCATAGGTCTGTTCTTCCTGCCTGCAGTCGCTTCCTCTGCCTCTGGCCAAGTTTTAGGTATCTCATTCATTGTCGTGCCCCTGAAGTGTTTTTTCCGTGTCCCTGTGATAATGCCAGATTCCTCTGTTGCTCAGTTTTCCTCTTTATCTCGGTAGCAAAGCAGGATTATCCAGCGATCCGGGTGTGCACTTGGGATTTGGGAAGACCCAGCTCTTGCTCCCTGCTGTGGCACATCCTTCCTGTGCCACCGTGGCCAAGTCCCACCAGGCTGATGTTTAGCAAGGGAGTGGGACCTGAAGATGCAGATGGATGCTTGGCCTTTCTTTTGAACCTGAGAATTAACCACCTAGCTTTGGTGCCTGCACCCTCCTGGCATTTTGATCCATTTTTGAAGTTTTTAAATGCTTTTGTTTCTGCCTTGACCTTCTTTCCGCAAAGCATCAGTGAGAGCCCTCCCTGGGCTCCCGTTGGGCACGTGCTAAAGTGCTCCCATACTGTTTACTACTTCATCCTACAACACTTTGGGTGCCAGATGGATCTAAAAACATGAATATGCTTGCTACTTTCCATGCTTCTCGTACTTGCTTCATACTAGTCTGTTTTCTATTATAAGATGGTAACTGATAGCTTTTATAAGTATTTTAAACTTTGGCGGGGGGGAAGAAGGAGCTGGAATAGATGGTTTCTTTGCAGTGTTGTGGGTATATCTTGGAGCTCTTATAAAAAGGGAAAAAAGAAAAAGACAGAAGTAAAACCTGCAAGTTAAACAGAATTATTTTCAGTTAAAGGTAGCCACAAAACGTTCCTGCAGACTTGGCTTAGCAGCCTGTTGCTCTCTCACATTATCAGTTTTCCCGTAAGTGACAACCCTTCTTCAGCGCAGTGTGAAGAAACAACACTTTAACAACGTAAGAGGAAGTTACAGGCTGTGTAGGTAATTACAAACTGTATGCTAAATTACACCACCAGGTAATTCGGGCTTATTGTATTGCCTCCTCCTTGCTGCAGCCTGTCTCTGTGCCCAGCCTTGGCCCTTGTCCTCCCCCACCCCTTTCGTTTGCCTTCGTCATGCAGCCGTGGCCTTTATGGGAGGAAATTTCATGACCATCTAATTCTAAATTATGCCAAATGCCAAGTCAGGAGCTTAGGTAGGTGTGCAGCCGCTGTTGCCATTGTTTGGAGAGCTGCTTATTTATTTATTTATTGTATGGGAAACCTTACAACCTTTTTATCTGCTCACAATGTTATTGCTGCCAAAAACCTTGACCGTCCAGCAATTAGACCTCAATCCTTCAAGCAGCGTGTTACGGGAAATCTTTAATTGCCTCTCTGCCATTGTGAGCGCTGTACCCTTGTTGAGCGTTTTGCCATTGTGCTGAGAGTCGATGGTATTTAAGAGCTGAGGAGGAGAAGCTTGGAAACAGCTGCTCAAAAGACTGGAAGATCAGCAGAGTGATTCTAGTCATGGCTATTGGCTCGAAGTTGAAGTTGCCTCGTGAGCTGAGGGTCGCTCTGGTTGGAGGTGCTTGAAATATGGAAACAAGCTGATGAGCTCTTCATCTCCCGTAGAGGCTGGAAGGCTCAGTACGGACGGTAGCAGCGCTGCTTTCCAGTTACGTGTGTATTGTGTGCTCAGGCTTTGTGTGACTGCAGAAGACGGCCGTCGCCGCCGCCTCCTCCTCCATCTCCATCACAGTGGGGATGTGGAGGCAGGAGGACCTGACCCCGTACCCTTCCTGCCCACCCCTCCGTGCGACGCAGCCCCCCCAGCACCGTGGATGGGCTTCCTGTTGACTGAGCAGAGTCATCGGGGATTTCTCATCTTTTTTTTTCTTTTTTTTTTTTTTATTTCTTTGCTGATTGCGATAACACAAACGCAATGCATAAAAGGCCTCTTACTACCCACCGATTATTAAAAACTGTATGCAAATAAGTTGTGGTAATTGGGTAAGAGTAGTATGCTGTGTGCTCCGAAGTTGATCATTAACTAAGCCAGGGCTGCATTGTTCATAACTACTTTTCCTGTTTGGCTTTTCCTTTTATTCCCCTGGAAGCTATGGGTATTTGTCTCACCGATCCTTCCTGGTAGGGGGTTGGAAAAGAGACAGAGATGGTTATCGGACGTAAAATCAAAACTCCAGCGGCAAACCAGTGTTTCAAGGACAACTCCCCCACACCACCACCCGTTTTTAAGCAATATGTTTTAGTTAGGAAGCCCACGCTGCTGGGCTGCCAAGTTCATGTTTTAAAAGCCTGTGAGTGGTGGACTTGCCTCTCAGATTCTGTGTTTTCTTGAAACTTCTGCAGATGTTCCTGCCTCTGGAAATGCTTGGGATTTTTCTAAAGCCTACAAAGCAGAAGGACCCAAGTGAGATTATCAGCAGAAAAGGACCTTTTGGGGCCCGTGAATAGGCTGGCTGGGATTTTTTTGCAGGACTGTGCTTCCTTGTACCTTTACCACAGAGCCCCTGGCTAAAATATTACTTCATTGTTTTTTAAACAACTCCGGGCTAGCTTTCTTGAAATGTTGCTTCTAACTAGTGTTTGTGGGGTCAGAGGAAGTTTAAAATTCTGCATCCTGCTCTGCGATAGGCTCTGAAGAGTTACTGTCTCCTCTGCATCGGTCTGACAAACAGCATTTAAATTATCAGCCCGTATGGGCTTAAAACTAGTTCAGCAAATATTTTTTCTCCAGTGTAATGGATGTAATGTGTGCAGAGCAAATCTGCAACTGGAGTTTCCAGCCATGGTGTTTCACAGCAGCTGGCTGAAGACTCTTGTTTCCACAAACGCATGGAGTAAAATTCACTTCTGTCGTTAATTCTGGATGCTTGTGCTCTTCCTGAAGCATTCAGAAGACACCCCTTTGCTTTGCGTATGTCCCTGGGCCGGAGCTTTAATTCAGCAGCTTGGGAAGTAGCTGGAGGCTGGCAATAGTTGTTGTGCAGCCACCTATTGCTGTGTTGTGTAGGATGAACCAAGTGTTTTGTGATGGAGAGAAGCCTTCTGGTTCAAGGACATGAGCCCGCAGATGAGGGAGGCTGGGGAAAAGAAAAACATGTAGGGGTGAATGATAAAATTAAGCCATGCCCCAGCGTTGGTGAAGGCTGGGGGTAATCCAGGAATCCAGCCCGTGAGATCTCCTTGTAGGGTCGGTACTTCATGGCATTGGCAGCTTTTCAAATTTGGGCATTTCTAGGTATATTAAGGCCACGAGCTCCTCGTTCAGTGCATTTTCCTGTTTATCCAGTACTTATCTGGCCCTCATCAACATTGTATTCAGCCCTTTGGGGTCTCTGGGTTTATTTGTTATAAGCCATTTAAGAAGTATGCTTTTTCTCAAAACACCTTTGTTACAAGTAGGCTAAATCCACAGACTGCTGAACCATAAATGATTTAGTGCTTTCTTTTAAACAAATGATCTTTGTCACTTAGTAGTGAAGTCCTTAGTTTGTTCACACACTTCTCACAACGGCTTAATGAGGTCCATATTGTCCCACCAGCCCGGGCTTTCTCCTGCCTGTGATCACCTAGGGACCTCCATGGTTCTGGGTTTGGTTCACACTCTGTTAAACTTCCAGCTTTTCCAATGAAAAGCACAGATTTGTTACATCTGAATTTTGCTGTATGGCTCTTGGGGAGGCACAGAGGTGAATCGGAGTAAGTTCGTCCCTTGGTCCAGCGCCGTCTCTGTTGAGACCCCTGCAGAGGACTGTTGAGATGAGTCGAGCTTAGACTGAACTGGGTGTACACCAGTGTTACGGCGTATAACAAACCATGCTGTATTTCCTCTCCATGTGCTTTGTTCGCCAGCATGTAGAGAACAAATTTGCTCCTCTGAGGCTCTTGTTGCCCTGCAGCCTCTGTTCTTACAGCATCCCAACAGGGGCTCTGCAGTGGGCTGGTCCCTGCGGGCTCAGCCACCTCTGGCTCGTGGTGGCCGACAGATGGACAACCACATTCCGGGTGTATTGCTGATGTTTCGTGAGAGACTCCAAACGGCAGGTGGGACTGGAGGAGGGTCATTTTGATTAGCAAGTGATAGATTTACCTTTGTTAGGCGATAATTTAAGGGGAAACCTCATTTGCACAAAAGGTACAGATGGGAAAAGTTATCATTAGTCTTACTTTTGTCCTCTAAAACTTGGTCTGTTAGTTAGTCTTCTGCTCGCTTTCTGGAACTCAATGGTGGATTAAAATGAATCCAGAATTGTTTTCTCCCCTTTTTTTTTTTTAAGGCTCATTCTATGAAGAGTTTGTCATTGGCGCTTTTGTTGTTGTTGTTATTGTTAGGGCTGGGTTTTCTTTTCCTTTATTTGCTTTGAAAAAGAGATGGAGAAATCAAAAAACAAATGCAAAGTGGAACAGCTGCATTCCTCTGCTTGCAAAGACTGAAAGCCAGTTAGTCTAAATAAAAACAAACAATTTGTCAGCACCCTTTCTAGCCCTCCTCCTGTTGGTTTGCCAGGATGAGAAAGTTGTAAGAAAGCAAATGGAGGAATATTCGTGTGCCTTATTAAGAAGCAAGGGTGAGGAGCGCAGAACAAACGTCCGTCCGAGAGTTACGTGATGATCCATTCAGCGGGTTGCGAAGCTGTCCCTCCAGGTGCTGGGGTGGGTACACCAGCGGGGAGCTCAGGTTTGGGCGCAGTGTCTGCTCGGCAGGACATCGAGGAGACGGGGCAGGACATCGCCGGGTTCCCAGCACAGTCACCAGAGCAAAACCTCAGCACTGTTGTCATGCTGCTGACTTTTTTGTCCTTCGTTCCTTCAAGTACATCATGAAATGTTTTATGAGAGGCTCTCTAGCTTGGAATTAAGCAAATAACTGTTCTAGAGCCTTTTAAAAAAGCCGCTTAAGAGCCTTTTCCCTAAAGTACACTCTGTTCTTGTTAGAGACTTCTCTGGGTCTGTGATACTCAGCAGTCTTTAGTATTCCATTGATCTTTCTGCTTTAATGTGTGGTTTTTAAAGGGGTTTACGTGCTTTTAGGAAATACGAAGACCTGAGTTAACCACTGAAAACTGGCTGCCAAACTGCCTAAAGTGCTAATTCTGATGAAATTTAGCACCTGACTTTTGCAGGGATAAACACATCTGGAATCTCTACTCTTCGGAGTTCAAGCTCTTGTAAATGAAAACTTTATTTAATGTGTTTCCAGTCTGACTCTTAGTCAGCAAAACTTTGCAAGGTTTTTCTGTTGAGTTAAAAACTCCTTGAAGTGCGTTTTGAAGTTAAGCACTGACATCTCCTTTAGCTGAAAGTCACATGAAGGTGCTAAAAGGGCAGGTTAATTTGCAGCTCTACTGGGGAATTACAAATGCAAAACTGCAGCGTGATGCTTTGCAGCATGGTGCTTCAAAATGATGCACGTTGCTGTGTTTCCTTTTATTTACTTCTTTTGTGGGCAGATATCATGAAGAGTGGGTGGTTCAAATGGTACTGCTTCCTTGCTTTTATTTATAAAATAAATAAAAACATCGTAACTGTGTATAACTGTATAAAAACGTTGCAATACTTGGGAACAGTTTGAAGAAGTTCACTTGTCTGCTGCTTGGAAATCTCCCAGTTCCTTTCGCCTCCTGGGCTGCCCTTCGTTTGAGCCCTTATTTAAGTTGGGAGATGCTGCGGTGGGGTTACACATCTCACAGTCTGTCAGCTTTGGTTTAAAGTGGTGTACGGTGAGTGATTAATGGAAATTATTTCAGGAATAAAGGACTCCTGGGAAGCTGACCCCTATTCAGAGAGCCAAAAGAAAAAGCAGAGTCACAAGGGATGTCGTCTCCAGGAAGAACGTGCTCCATCCGCGGGGGGAAGAGTTGGACTGGAAAGCGATGCTGAGGCTGCGTTTTGAAATGCATCATAATTATATCTCATGGTCCGATTTGGAGAGCTTTTCCTGATGGCTCTGGAGACTGATTGTCACTTACACCAGCAAAATGCTGGAGTGCTTTTCATGGCTTCTTGCCGGGGTGTCTGTGCTGTACGGGGAGGGCTGTGTGCTCTGAGCACCCGGGGACGAGGCAGCGTGTCCCCTCGCTGCTGGGGAGCAGACTGTCCTTAAAGGCTGAGTTACCCCGTTCCCTGCAGCGCTGGGTCAGTTAACCCAAGGCGATGCTGTATTTCTTCTTTGGTTTGCAGCTTTAAATCGAATCTGAGGTTTGTATTAACCTTGTTTATGCTAAGGACCATCCTTTTAAGCCTTGGATTGAAGACACAGAATCCACAAAACTATTCCAGTTATAAAATGTTTCTGATCCTTTTTCTTTGATGTTTTTTTCACTACTAACTGATTAAAATTTCAAGTCATTATTTACAGCCACGATAAAGATTGTATTCCCTTAATTGTGGCTTTGCTATTCCATAAAACGAAGTCACTGGTGTGTTTGCAAGGGTGAGCAGATCAGTAGCCTGGTTACGGGCCGTATCAGCACAACAGGTAAAGCTCCCTGTGACTTCCAATTTCAAATCAAAACCTATTGATGGAAATCTGGCACGTGGCCGTTCCCTCTGAAACAGTTCACAAACCATCTCACTTTGCTGGTTACTGCTGACTGTCCGCCTTCCTAAGCTAAAGGGACAGTCAGTCCTAAACTGATTTTACTGTTCCTGATGGAAACTGTCATTTAGGGATAAAGTCGCCCTCGTGCTTGGGGAGGACGCAGTAAGAATGAGAGAAAATTGAAAGTGCTGAGTGCTGCAGAAGTTAAAATACTGAACAAATAACTTCCTTCTATTTTTTTTTACGAGTCAAATCCAACAGCCTCTTGATGATTTTTGATGCTTTTGGTAAACAAGCATCTGCTTCTTTTTAGCACAGAGGAAAAGGCTTATTATTCAGCATTGATTTCTTTGTGTGGAGACAGAGTGGTCCTTGTTTTGGTGCTCTATTTACAGGGGTCCATTAATGTATTTACTGAGGGCAGGCAAGGAGGCCGCGATGCGAGCCAGGCTGCTTTCCCCAGCGTAATTCCTCCATCCCGTGCCCTGCTCCGGGCGTCGGGGCGGTTGCAGAGCCAAATCCTGGCACGGTGCCGCTTCAGAAGGCGGCAGGATCGCTGCTCCCTGGCCGGCCGCGCTCGGCGCTGCCCACCTCCACCAGAACCGGCAGCAAGAGTGATGGAGCGATGTCCTCCTCCACCTGCCTGCACCCAGACTGCGGCTGCCCCGCTCTTTGCCAGTCTGCGAGGCTGGGCTTGTGCCCTGGGGGTGTCGGGGGGGGTGTGAGGCTGTGTTGGGTGCACAGGGTGCCCTGCTTTGAGCCGGTGCCAGGGCGCTTGCCAGCTCCTGCTCAGACTGTCCCCAACCCGGGGAGCCGGCCAGCACTGGCAATGATTCAGGCAAGTCAGTGGTTGTCTTCCATCTTTAAAGTGCTGGGCATACTTTGGCTAAATATAGGTGCCCCTGGACTTGGCTGCTGCGGTGGGGGGGACAGTCGGTTGACCTTAGGATGTCTCATTTGACTTGTGTTACAGTCGTATTTAAAGCAGAGGGGTCCTTCTTGCGGGGTGCCGGCAGTCAGGCCAAACATGGTCAGGCCTGTGACAGTGATGAATCATTCACCTGCACGTGCAGGGAGATCGGAGTGAAAATCAGTCATAAAATATCCTGTCTTAAACATAAATGTAGCAGGGAGAGGCCTTTCAGGCTTGCTAGTTGTTAACCAACTGCTTGAGGATGTGTCAGCTACAGTTCAAGGTTTAAAAAGAAACTTGGGGTGAATGAAAGCAACACTTTCAAACTCTGGTGGCAGAGGCGATCATTGTGTGGTTTAAAGATGATCAACTTGGACTGTGTTAATTCTGAGAGAAAAAGAAGGTGAGTACGTGTCAATCAGAGGCGTGCTCTTTCTGAAGATAGCTTATCAAAAAGCTTCTTTTTTTTTTTCTTTCATCCTTGATATGATAAATTCTTCATATGAAGTTTTCTCCTGTTGATTTAAAGTGTCTTTAAGAATATATTTCAGGCAGCATTTTGTTCATACCACAGCAGCTGGCTCATTTTGGACAGGCTGAGCTGGTAGGAGCATGGCACGTGGTGGTAAAACATTGCGGAGCGTTCCCTTGGGTGTAACTGTCCTGCTCCATGAACCCAATGGTATGCATTAAAATCCATGGATGTTTAAACAGTATATAGCACAAGAAGAATGTCGTGTAGGGCTTTAATCTGGGAATGTCTTGACTTGGAGACCTGGAAGCCTTTGGGGACTATCATGTAAAACAAATTCCTTTCATGGTCTTGTTTCCGGTCTGGGTCTCTTGCCTAAAAAAGTGCATAGAATCAAATTTCTTCTGTAAATACCAAGTGACCAGATTTCTTAATAAGCATCCTAATTGTGTTAGCTGCCTCCTTTCTAGTACGTGGACTGTATCTTGGTTCTAGAAAAAATTATTTTGTGCCTCTCCAGTCCCAAATTCCAGAGGACGTCAGGGCTTTGTTTGTACAACTTGTTTTGCTGCTGATTTTTGGAATGTTTTTCTGTAGTGGTGGATTCTCTGAAGCCGGGTTGGAGGCTGGCTATGGGCCACCCAGCATGGGGCTCGCTGGGATTCCCTTAGTGTTGTGCAGCAAGGTAGACAGTAAAGTTTTCTGCTATTTGTTGCTGTGTGGGAATGAGTACGTTTCGGTGTGTGATAGCTTGCAATCCATCCTCGCGTGTTTCTGTTCTTCATTGCTGTGGTGAATCACGCAGTCTGTGCCCAAGTTCGTATTCCTTGAAATAAATCATTACCTGGTGATGTGTGCTGCAGCGGGATTTCCCGGCCCATGCTGCGTTTCGGTGGCCACAGCAGGGATGTGATTCAGCGTGTCTCGTCTCGCTCGCCCGTACGCTGCCCGCCCTCGGTACCAGGACGTTCGCTCGCGTTCTCAGCCCCTGCGCTGAGAAGAGGGGGTGAGCGGCGAGGTGGCCCGGGGAGGGCTGTGTGCGCCTTAACCGTGTGAGCAGGCGTTCGGCACCATCCCCATGAAGCGCACTGCGGAGCTGCCGGCAGCAGACACTGGGTGTGCAGCTTGGGGGGATGCAGCGCTGAGCTCGCGGCGTTCCCTCTGCCGGGCGGGATGCTGGGGAGGCGGGCGATGCCCGAGCGAGGGATCTGCCCGCTTTGCCTTTGATTTCGGGGTTTGCGTGTCATTGAGCTGGTTCGTTCATAGGCCAGGGGTACGTGAGGGGAACAGGAAAACCACATGGACTTTGACTCCTATCAGAAATGATAAAATCTTCTTCTGGAGTCCAGCGTAAAACAAAACCCAGTCTGCTTTGCTGCGCCTGTAACAAATAAATCCCCACCCTGCCTACGGGGGAATACATTTGATAGGAGTCCGAAGGTCAGCTCGCCCCTGCGGAGTGGGCCTCGGAGCACCGGGAGGCAGAGGAATTGCTGCAGGAGGTTGTGGCTTGTCTCCGGCACAGCGCAGACCTGTTGCAGCTGCGTGGGCTGAAAACTTCGACTGCAAACAGCAGCTCTCATCGCTCCCCTTGCTGGCAGCGAGGCAGCTCTGGCAGGGATGAGTTTCTCAGCGCAGAGCTGTCGTCCTCTGTGCCGTCCCCAAAGGATGCCACCGCTCTCGCCAGCGTACCCAGGCTGCCCGAGCTGCTTTCACTCTGAAGTTTGCAAAACAGTTTCTGGAGCTCAAGTCAAACGATCCTGGTGGCAAAGGAGCACCGATGGCGTGTGTGTGTGATGGCTTTTTCCAGTAGTGGGCTTGACTTGTGGATCATTACCTCGGTGTGGTATTGAGTGGGCATCAACGCTCCCTATAGCCTTGTGGGATGACCTGGGGCTGGTTAGATCCCACCTCTGAAACTGTGTCTGTGTGGGATTGTTCCATGCGTCTGAAGTGGTTGCTCTTCATTTGCAGACACAACCATGCTCATCAGTGCCCCTCTGTTTTGCAAGTTGTACCCTCTCTGTATTGACCATAAACTTTCCTCACTTGGAGCAAACAAAGGGAATGCCTTTAGAGTTCAGATTCATACCCATCATCCTCACCTTTGGTTATCTTCTAGCCAACTGTCAGTTGTTCTTGTTGTCTTAGCGCAGCTTCAGCAGATGTCCATATCAGAGACCAAAGGCAAGGGACAAGATGACTTGACTGTGGTGAGACGGGATCAGCAGATAAGTTAGTGTGAATCAGTTACCGTTGGCACCGCAGATCTCTGTGATTATGTCTGTCTGTGTCGTTGCAGCTGAATTATCTCTCTAGGGAGCCCCACCTTGGAGCAGAGGAAGTGCCTGTAAGACAGTTCCTTTTAAAAAAAAAAAAAGGCACAAATGCAGATGTTGCTAAAAATGCAGTTTGCGTCAAACAGCTGAGATGGAGTGGGTTCCCACGCTTTGTTTGTTTTTCTCCTTCTGCTGTTTCTTAAGTTGCAAAAGTGCTGAGTGGCAAGAGACGGCCTTCGCCGGAGAACCACTTCCCCTTTCTCTCCCTGCCCTCAGTGTTGTCACCTCTGTTGACAGTGTCACAGAGCCCTTTTCGGTAAGTCACGGCCCGTGTTTTGCTCTGCACTGGGTTCGTTCCTGTTTCGAATATCAGAGGGGCCTGGACTTGGCTGTGTGTGCTGCCAGCTGACCCCGTTAATACAGATGGTCAGTGCAGAGCAACCCTGAGTTATCCTTGCCTTTTCCATTGCCCTGCTGTTGTGGTGGGTTTTTGTTTACCGGGGTTGGGGATTTTTTTATTAGTGACTGGTACTACTTTGCTCTACACAGCCCTGAGATCTGGCCTCTGTGTGAAGAGAAACGGGTGCTTTCATCAACTTGCCCAAGAGCAAAGGTTTAAACTGGAAGCCAAACGTTGCTCTCCTCTATATAACTCATTAATAGTGTTGGCAGTTATTAAACCAGGTGCTTTAAAAAGCAAGCAAGGGAAATAGGGATGTTGTTTATTGAAAAACAAACTGCAGTGAAGGTGAAAGAGTTGGGTGCTTCTCCGGGGAGGGATGCTGGAGGTGTGTGATCCGCTCGTCCAGTGGTTTGATGGAGAAACGCCCTTGGCTGCCAGGCTGCACACACTTCAGCTGCGTGCCCAGCCACCCTTGCAGCCTTGGCTGGGCAACGATGCTTTATTAACCAGGACTTTTCTTGTGGCCGGGTGAAGTGAGTGGGAGGCTGGCGGTGAGAGCTGGTTCCGGAGCAGGAGTGATGCTGTGCCTCCGGCCTGCCTGGAGGAAGGGAAGCAGCCAGTTTGGGAAGGGGAGCGGGAAGGAGGAGGGAAATGGCTTGAGGTGCTGAGAAAAACAGCAAGCTGCTGGGCCTGCCCTCCTGTAATTTTTTCCACACCAGGCACAGCAAACTGCCATTGGAATTGCTGCTCTTGCAGGGTGAGTCCTGGCGTGCTACAAGAGCTTGCTCTTGTGTCCCCGGCTGCCCTCCCTCCATGCCTGGCTCCACGGCCTCGGGAATGAGCTAAGTACTGACGCCTGCTACGCCGCTCCTGCCAGCCTCTGAATTTTGGTCTCTTTCTTGGTTTTTTTGTTTTGCAACCTATGGATTAAAGGAGGACTGTAGAGCTGAGCTGGCAGCAGATGAGATGTGCAGTGCAGAGATGTGCAGTCCCCCCCCAGCATGCTCCGGCTGCTCATGGTACAGCAAAGTATTGGGGGGCTCTTGAGGGGACAGACTGGCTTAAAAACAAGGAAAAACAGCTGTGCATGCGAGATTTTTTTTTTTTCAGTTCCTAGTGGACACCCTTCTGCAAGGGGTCTGTTCCCCATCCTACACCTGTTTAGCTGCTGGCTCTTCAGATGGGGGCTGCCTTTCGCCGCACACATGAGCGGCGTTTGGCTCCCAGCTGAAATCCCCAGCTCTTTGCTACCGATGTCTGCACTGATACTTCCCATTTTCAGGGCTTGGGCTGCCGAGCGCTTCCAGTTAGTCAACACCAGGGTTAACTCGTGTCATTCATACTGTCAGGCTTGCCTGCAGCTTCCAGTCAGTGTTTCTGCTTCTCTTTTGTTTGCCTTTGCTCTAAGGAGGAGAAGCGTACGTCCTGCAGATGGGCTGGAAACTCAAAGCCCTTCCTGGCGGAGCGTGGTCCTGCCAAGCAGCTTGCTGTGGTATCCCCCGGCTTCCAAAGCTTCTGCCGGCTGGTGGTTGTGTCCCAAGAGATGCCCTTTAGGAAGACCTCCTTTTGCTCAGGAGTTGGAAGCCTCCCTGGTTGCTGCACAATGCTCTTGTCATGGGGAGCTACACCTGGAGCCAGGCTTGGCTTAGAAATCCCAGCGCCCTCCTGGTGCTGAGCCGAAGCTCGCTAATGCCGTTAGGATGCCGCTTCAGAGCGCTTTCCTGCAGGGTTCTGGTTAATTAAAACCTGAGGCTGTCAGAGAAATTATGTTTGTATTTCTGTAAATAATACAGGTAGCGGACTTTTATTCAAATGCCAAGTATCTTGAAATCTTCATTTCCCCTATTCTGTTGCTTTTTAATCCCTTTATTCTAAGGGCAAAGGGGGAACGGGACAGGAGGATGCGACCTCCCTGCAGTGCCTAAGTTGCTGCCTGTGGGTGCCGTGGGCATGGCTGGCGCGGAGGTGACAGCGCGAGGAAGTGACCGCAGGAGGAGGTTCGCTCCTCGCCGCGTTGCCCTGTTCCTCTGCGCTGTGCAGGGGGACGTGGTGGGAGGACTTCTCCTGCTGCACCTTTCAGGGGATGGTGCCAGCTCTGTCGGCTGTGCTACTTGGCAAGCGCCCAGTTCAGGGCTGGGCTGGACAGGACAGAGCCTGCTGTGAAGGAGCTGCTTGGATGAGTAAGTAGAGCCGACTGGAAAGTCATCCTCAGGCTCGCAATAACTTAATTAAGCATTTATTAGGATAAAACATTGCCAGAAGCTGTTCAGGTGCCTCTTTGCTTTCCTTTCTGTGCTTCTAAACAGGTTTTCTCTCCTTTGTTTATGAAATAGATTCTAAGGAAAACTACAAGGTTCCTCTCTGAGTATTTTACGTTGAGGACTGAGAATTTTTCATTGAAGACTGGTGGGTGGCGCAGGTTCACCTGCCTCCTGGCTGGTGGTGCGGCTCCCCGTCCGAACAGCCCCTTAGGTGGAGGGCATCGTACGGGGGGGTCGTGGCAACGTGTCAGACAATTCATGTTATCACATTGCTTTGGCATAGTCCATAAACCAGTAACGTTTTCTCTTTTGTATCTTCAAAATAGTTTATTTGGTGTTTCCGTTTGCAATTAAGAAACAGCTGTGCAGGGGAGCAGCTGGGAAGGCATTCACTATTTGTTTGCCGTCTGTAAGTTTTACGTGGTTCCCCAATTCTGTAGCATAATGAGGGTTTGGTATGAACCGTGCAGTGTTTTCCGCGAGGAGCTGAGCCGCTGGGCAGCGAGTCGGGGAGCAGGGGAAGCCTTGTACAATTTCTACAAAGTCTTTTCTGCCTGGGAGAAAAATCGGTACAAGCAGTAGTTTCTGTAGGAGTAGCTTAAGTCTTCCGCTTATGTTGGTTCTCTTCCCAGTGAGCAATGAATCACAAATAGCACATCACTGGTGGCCTCAAGGTTGCCACTTCACTCCAGAGGCGAAGGGGCTAAATGTGGAACAGAAGCTTTCTTTCCCTACAGCTGTAGTGCGGAGGGGTTGCTCATAGCTTTAATAACTCTTCCACAGCTAAGTCCCAAGTAAGCCTTCTCCAGAAGAAAGCCACTCTGTAGTACAGGGGACCGATGATGAGCCTGGTGTGTGGGCAAAATACAACTCAGCTTTGTTACCTCTGCCAAGTTGGCTCCTTGTCTTCTGCTCTCCTGGGCTCAACTTCTCCCCAAACCACATTTAGTGTCTTTTAATACCCAGTCTGTTTCCAGGAGATCATTTCAAAGAGCATTGAAGCTCCAGTAGGCTCTGGCAAACCAGATTTTATGAAGTATTTCAAAGCCCAGGTTATGCTTGGGAGCCACTTTGCAGGGTAAAAGCAGTAGTAGATGGTGTCATGACCCCGCTGTTACGGTAAGCACCGTTGCTTTGAGCCTCTGATTGCTCTTTTCATACATGTCTTTTCTATCTTCGGTGTTTCTGAAGCATCTCAGAGTGGAGCCTTCTGTTAGCGTCTTACAGGAGGAATCCTCTCCCCTTCTTACGTTTTGGGGCAGTATCCAAAGGTGATCTTGCCCCGAAATGTGATGCTTTTGGGAAGGATGATGGCTGGGGCTATCCAGGCAGGATGGACCCAAACGGAGCAGCCAGCTGTGGGTGGTAGAGGGGACGTCAGGCCAGCGATTGCTTAATTTTGTCACTATAGTGCATCACAGGCACCAAAATCAGCATCTCCAGAAAGGACGGTGTTAAGCTTCCCTGGTAGTTATTACTACAGCTATTTGGACTTTCCTGTAAACTTCTTGCCTTTACTCCCAAGATTTTCTTCGCTGCTTGAGTTTTCAGAGCAAGGGCTTGTTTGTGTGTTTGTGTATTAGGGGTTTTCTTGCTAAGGTGCTGTGTCGTGTGCCTGCTGCTAGGAACTCGTGGCAGGTGCCAAGAGTGCCAATAGCGTGCCGTGCCCTCGTCTGCACAGCGAATGTCCCCAGAGCTGTAACTGGCAGAAGGACGAGCTGCTCTTTTCCCAGGGGTGCCGATGGCCACCTCCTGTGCATGCTCCTGCCCTGCCTGCCTGACCTCCCCGCTCAACAAGAATGATCTGCTTTGCCGCATTCTTCAGCTGTTCCGACCCTTCATATGGGAAATTACGTTCCCTTTCCTTAACCTTACCTGCTTGTGGTTAATGGCCCAAAACAAGGCTCTCTGTGGCTTTAGGAGAGAAGGTGACCTCCTGGAAGGATGCGTCTGATGGGAATCTCTTTAGTTGTGCCCATGTTTCCTTTCCAGGCAGGTGGCTGACAGCGGGGCGCTGGTGATAAGGGAAAGTGATGGAAGTAAGAAGATTTTTAACCTCCCAGCCCTCTAGTTACATGCTGCTTTATCCACTAAAAATAGTCGCTAATTCAACCTTCTGGGGAAACCTCAGGCACAGGCTAAAGGATTGCTAATATTAGTCGTTGGCATTGCAGATAAAATTAACTATGTGAAAACTGGCTGTGACTGCCGAATTCTTTCTCCTCCTGTGCAGCTTGAAATTCATTTGCCTCTGTGGTGAGATTGTAAAGGGAGGAGGAGGAGGAGAAGAGAATGTCTTCTGGCTCCTCATCGCCTCCTGAAGAGGCTCAGCCAAGCACGGCGTGCTCTCTTGTCCCGCTCCCATTGCGGATGCTAGTCTGAAAGCAGAAGTCTACTTCTTCAGGACATCGGGGCACTGCTGAATCAAACCATGTTCGAGCTAAGTGACGGAGAAAGAGTTATTCTTTTTTTTTTTTTAATTATTGTCTATTTTTTAAAAGATAGTACCTTCAGGATAACTCAGTGTTTCTCTAGTTTAGGCTTTAAGAAACCATGTAGCCTTGAGGGCTTTCAGAGGATCTATTTGTTACCAAAAGCTAAAAAGGCTCAGTCAATTTTTTTTACATGAGAAGGGTCTGAGGAAACATCTGTGCTCAGTGTGCCCAGTGAATTGAATTTTAATTTTTGTTTTGTTTTAAACTTTAGCATAGGTAAAGATCTCTGATCCATTTTAATTTGGGACAAGTGATTTTTTTTTTTTTTCTTTTTTAAAATTCTGGTTTTATTGAAACATACAGTGCAGGTTTGACATCTGGTTTAATTTTAGAAAATAGTCCTGGGAGAGCCTTTGTTGGCAAGGAGGAGTGCCGAGGTTATGACAGACAGTGCATAACAGTGGGATGTGCTACAGGCTTAAAAAAAGTCTTTCTGAGTGTGTGCATTTGCTTTGCTGGAGCTCAGAAACTTTGATTTTTTGATATCCCCACCAGGAAAATGGAGAGGTGCCCAAAAATGTGCTTGAGGTTAGGGGGAAATCCAGCTTTAACACAAGCTCTTGTAATTCTTGCAGCTATAAAAAACGTAGTCGGTGAAGCCTGTTGTTAAAGCGGTCAACCTCAAATCATGAAACTAGAAGATCACAGGCTCATGCCATGCTGTGGCGCAGTTCTTGGTCACATTTGACGTCTCTGTGGTGCTGTTGCCTTCAGTCGTGCTTAGGTGTGCGCCTGCCTTTGAGTAGCCCCTGAAACGTGTCCCTGGAGCCGGGGCGGTGGGCAGCAGAAGGCTGCGCTTCTGCAGAGCAGAGGTGGCCCTGAAGGGGGTGACTTGGGGTGTTCTAGCATTCACCTGCATTTTGTAACATGGCATTTCTTCAAATATATGGCGGGGTTTTTTACTCTCTTGTTATTTCCTGCTCCTCATCTCTTAAAGGAAGGGAGTAAATAATTAGGTTTGGTATTTGTTTAAGCAGAGAAAGGAACTGAGAAGTCCCTAGTCTCTTCTTCGTTTGAAGAGAACAAGCCAATGTCTTTTTCAAGGCATGGAGCTGCTGGGTTGCACGATGCCAGGGACTCTCCCATCCTGTCTTATCATACTCATCAACCATCCTGTTGACTGTAGAATTGTTTCTGGCATTCTTCAAAGCATGTATGACTATCTTATCAATTCTGAGAAAAGCAGGAACCCTTAACTATGGAACAGGATGGCTTAATTGCAAATCCTGTAGTGAGTCTTGCTTTTTCCGTGAGCCATGATATCTCTAAGAAAACTACTGGAAGATGTGCTTAAAATACCAGCTGTTCCACAGAACTTGAGAACTCTTTATTGCCCCTTTCCAGAAACCTCTCTCTTCATGTGACTTCAGAAAGGGCAAAATCAAGGCAGTGAGTGATGTCGGAATTCCACAGAATTACAGTTTAACTTTTAATTTATAAGCCTTTGAGAGGTAATTATCATACGACTCATAGGCAGTAGTTTCATGATTTCTTAATCTGTTATGTACACTAATTTTCTTTTGGCTAACTGCTGAAGGGAGACATTTGTTTCTGCAGGGCATCAGCTGTGATGAACCACAAAGCATAGGGTTAACAGAATCCGTAATTATAGAGATGCGTGGGCTTGCGGTATTAATTGGCGTTTAGAAATGTGGATCTCTCATCTTGACTTGCACATCCAAAATATAGCCATAGGTTAATCCCCTCTGCCTGCTCAGGTCCTGCCTCTGCAGGCAGAATGGCACCAGGCACATATTCTACTCTCAGTGTTTCTCTGTTTGTGTTCTCAGTTGAGCTTTGAACGTTTGCGGGACTTACCTGGGGTGGAAATTGTTTACCAACAAAACAGTTCAGTCTAAATCGCTTCCTTGCAAAAGAACAGAGCATGCATTCAATGCCTTGAACCTCTTTTGTTCCATTGCTCTTCTCCTTTTAAAGACAATACAGAGTTTTCCTTACGCGCTGTTGGTCTCTTCCCTTGCAGCATCAGCGAAAGCTTCCTCACTGTGAAAGGTGCCGCTCTCTTCCTGCCGCGAGGAAATGGGTCGTCTACTCCCAGGATCAGTCACAGGCGCAACAAGCATGCAGGTAACGTGTTGCGTCCAACCACTGGCGCTTCTCTTGTTTCCCAGTCCACCTTTCTTGAGTTCAGTCTCACCCGATGACGGGCATTTCTGTTTACACCAGGCGTGTATTAAAGCGAGACCTGCCAGTCTCAAGACTGCCATATTTAATGCTGGTAGAAAAAAAGGTTTCAGTACTCTCTTGTTTAACCTGCAAAATCAAACAATTGAGTAACATCAGGGCAGCAATCATGACATCAGGAAGAATTGAGAACAACAGTCCCCCAAAATATCATCCTGTAATTTTTATATCAGAGAAAAGCTGGAGGACTGCCATCAAAACCTTCATGCATTGCACCGGGAAACTGGAGGTTATGATACGGGATGAGTAATTGAACTTCCTGATCTGAAAGCAACCGGTTATGATGGAAGAAAGGGAGGAGACTTACTTCTACGTGGTGGTGGAGAAACCTCTGAGCAAAGGCAGTGTGACTTTTGAGACGTGTGAGCAGAGTGAATAATATGAGTCAGTCATAATTCCACCCCCTTTATCTGCTGAAAGTTTGATTTGTGTTTTTGCTTTGACTCTGTTTGAAAAGTCAGTCTGAATAATGAAACGCAAACATTTCAGGGTAGGTTGTTTTTCACAGTGTATATGGTGCTATTCACTGGTGGTGTTTTACAGGGATCAGATAGTGTGGGGTTTTTCCCTTCCATTAAACAATCAGCAGGAAAAAAACAACATTGAGACCTTCAGGCTTTCGTGTATGGGACAGAGACAGAATAGAGGCTGGAGGCAACTTTCTTTGCCAAAAAGTGCCCACCGAAAGGTGATTTGGTTTGGTTCCAGGTGTAGATTTCTTTGTTCTTTGATACCATCGGGCCGTCATCCAGCTCTACATCCGTCAGAGTTACCTGCCTGATGACTGGTCCACCTCAAAATCTGTTTACAAACATCTTGATAGAAGGAGCTTAGGTCAAAAGGCAGTTAATTATATACTTCCACTCAGACGTGCTACAAGCAGTACCCAAATTGCTTTGAATGAGATGCATTAATTACCACTTATCAAAAGAAAATAAATTGTTCTGAAAGTTAATTTAAAGCTGGCCTTTCTGGTTGAGACTGAAGTGAAATGGTCTTCAGCATGAAAGTAGAGTCTGCACTCTTTGAAAAGTTTATCTTATCTTGACCGATCTTGGGTTTTATCCTCTCCAAAGTCCTCTGCACGACTGAAGTCCAGGTCAATTGCTGTCTTGGCTTTGCCTTGCAGAGGGACCCTCTGGATGGGGGTTTCCTTGTGAACCCGTGCAAGGCAGCGCAGACACCTCCGCGTCTCTCTTGCTGCCTCATCTGCTTGCCCACAGCTGACTTCCATGAGTTCTGGAGGCCTTGGTGGAAAACAGTGGCTTGTCTAATCAGCCCAGAGCTTTGAGAAGCCAGGTTGCCAAGAAAGAAAATCTGGTGTGTTGTAATTGCTTACAGAAAGATGTTTGTATTTAACAGGCTGGTGTGCCTAAGGGATGGCATTTTTGTCCTTAGAAGATGCTTTTTATTCCTGTCTCTTCAGCTTATGGGGTGAGATTTAATGGGGCATCAGGACTTGTCCTTTCCTCAGTTTCCCTGCTTGTCAAGTGATGTGAATGGCGTAGTATATTTTTATGGTGCTTGGAGATTTCACTGAAAAGAGACCTTTGTATGAGTGTGCACCATCTTTTCTGTGAACTTTTCTAAAGTACAGTATATACCAGTGCACCGGACACCATGGGATCTATGTGTCACCTTCCTGAGCAAAACATCTGTGCCACCAAAATTAAAACAGTGATGTAGAGAGTGTGGCTCTGAGGGGTGAGCCGGTCATTGGCAGAGCGTGTGGCAAAGAAAACGGTCTCCTTTCTTGGACTGTGATAATCCGTGCTCAACTTTCATTCCCCTGTGTGTGTCGTGACTTATCTCTGGCACACAAAATTAGAAGGGGGGTGGAGAGCGGACATAACTTTCCAGTATGAAGTTGCTGCCTATGGATGCAATAGTGTTTCAAGTGGCTACGAGAGCATTTTCTAGGAAGATTGACTAACCTTTCTGACCTGCCTTTCTAATTCACCAGAAGTGCTAGAATCCAGCATAAAGAGTAAATGCGTAACAGGAAATAATTAATGCCCACACCCGTTTCTTTAATCGTATCATCTTCAGCAATGGAAATCAACTAGCTGGCAGATCGACTAGATAAGGTACCAGCTGTCCACGCTCTCTCTCTCGCTGGGCGGTCCTGCACCCTGTGCCACCTGGCAGACGGGCTTTGTTCCGTGGGCTGGTGGGCTTGCTTTTGCACTCCAACAACGCTGGAGGCCAGAAAAGGATGCAGCTTTCCTGGGGCTTTTGCCATCTCTGGAATACTGTAAATCACTTTTAAGATCCCGCCCTAGCTGATGCTTTGCACCTCCCCTGCCAGCTCCAAGGAAACAAAAGCATCTGCTGGTTGCTGGACAATGTGATAGGAAGCAGCAGTCGTGCCACGAATGCCAGCGAAGCCAACAGCTCTACATAGGACAGGATGTGATATCTTTGTGCTGATTCTGGCATGCTAAAACCTTTCCTTTGCTTTTTCTTAATCCAGGAAGCTTACAAAAATGTCTTGTGTGTTTGGGTCTGGAAATGCTGCAAGTCAATTAAAGCTGGCCAAGGAAGCAATACTTTACTTTGCAGTTCTGGAGCTCCCGAGGCTGGCAGGGCAGGCTGGGGAACAGGGAGGAGTGCAATAAACTTTCTGAGGATGAGGGATAGTGGAGCTCCTTGCCTGAGCCTTGCAGAAAGGGTTGTCTTAGAAACTTCCTCCCTTTTTTAAGTATTGAGATAACCCAGTAGTCCTGGTGGTGGGTTTTTTTTTTTTTAAACTCTGGAAGCTGCACCTCTTGAACTGGTTCCTCGTGTTGAATTACTGGCATCAATAGATGGGAACTGTTGCTCTTTGGGGAGGGAAGAACTGAGATGAAGCATCTTTCGTTTCAAGCTAAGACATATGAATGCCTCGTGAGTCAAATACTTGCCGGGCTCTTCCAGGCTGCCACCTGAGGCAGAGGGACCTTTGCCTGTTGAGTCCAGTTCTCGGTGATTCCCACCACGCTAGCAGCTGAAACTTGCTGGAACTGAGCAGCATTGCCTGGATTTTGCACTGGCGTTGACGTGGGGAAATCCTGTCTCCCACAGCACCCCTGGGAGGACAAGCATCTGTTGGATGAGCTGACCTTTCCTGTGTTGCCTATCTCCCTGTAGGGAGGCACGTGCCAGCCACTCCAGCGCTGGGAACAATGTCCTTGGGCAGGAAGCAGCCTCAGGTGCTTGTCACCGCTGGTACTTTGTATGTGACTTCCCTAGCGCACTGCAGAATGCCTCAATTTTTCCCACCCCCAGTTAAAAATGCAGTCCCGGAGCATTGACTCACTCTCCATATGCTGAAATGTGTTTTGAGGAGGAAGAAAGAGGAGAGCAGGGAATGCAGTGTGTCCTGCACAGCCCGCTCCACACAAGCTTGCCTCTGTCCCACCAGGAGACAGGCAGCCCTTCAGCCCTGCTCCTCACCAGCTGTAAAAATCATTTGGAAACTGGGTACCAAGCTCTCGCTGGGCAGCGTTTCCTTTCTTCGCCTTCCCTTACGTGGTACTTCTGCATGCTGCTCCAGGCCCAAGGTTCCCTTATTTTTGAAAGTCCATGAAATAGCACGGATTCTAGCACCTCCGATGAATTAGAAAGGGAGATCAGGAAGGTTAGTCCACCTTCCTAGAAAATGCTCTCGTAGCCGCTTGTGCTGAATACTTGCTCCGGCATTCGTGCCCTTCCCTGCAGTGTTGCCTAAACTGAGCTTCCCGTCTGTGGGGGAGTGGGAGAGGGTGGAAGGCAAAGGCTCTTCTTCTTCCCGTTCTGTGCCACCCACCTGGCAGCCTTGCTCTCTCCTTCCTGGCAATGCAGATTAACTTTCCAGGTAGTGATTGAAAAAACAGCCCGTTGCTGGAGGTGTTTAGTGCTTGCTGACGCTCAGAAGGTAACGTGCTTGCTTAGCAGAGGAGCTCTTGGCTCACCCTGGGCCAGGGAGTAGCGCTGAGAAGTCAATGTGGCAGTACCAGCAGGACAGCATCTCACTTGTCTTTCAAATGCTTGATGCTTTAGGAACCTGGAACACTCAGTTCTTTTTAAGAAGACTTTAAAGTTACTGCGTGACTGTGCATTTATTTTTTTTTTTTCCTCTCCGTTTTCCTCAGCCTCGCAGTTAAAGCGTAGCAAGCGTTTTCTAGGAAAAATTGTAGGTGCTTGATTTTTTTAGGAGGCAATTCTTAGCTGCTTTTGGGTGGGGTTGGTACATCAGCGAACACAGGCATGTGCTGCTCTAACACGAGACTAAATCTCACTTTAAAGGGGATATACTTTTATCTAGGTAGTCGTTCTGCACTAAGTAATAAGTTGGTGTGAAAAAAAAAAAAAAGGCAGATTCCTGATTTGAAGCACATGGTAGAATGAGATGTTGAACCATGGGGTGGGGTCCATTTCTACCTAGTTTGCCTTGTCTTTTAAAGGAACAGAGAGTACTGAAATACTTTTTATTCCTATTGAAAAGATAATAGGGTTTAGCAAGAGAGAGTATGGTGAGGTGGGAAGAGGTGAGCACAGGGAGCAAAGAGCAGCTGACTCCAAAGGGATGGAGTTTTGTCACCTCTGAGTGGGCGGAAGTGACAATGCTCACGGTGACGTGTCAGGTTTCTCCGTGGACGTTTGCTCTGGCTGGTCACCCTGGAACTTGCATGTGATTTAAAGCTATTTTTGTGCATTCACCTTTCCCTTTTGCCTACAGGGGATCTCCAGCAGCACCTGCAGGCCATGTTCATACTGCTCCGCCCAGAAGACAACATCAGACTGGTAGGCTGGCTTTTTGCTTATCTGCTGTTAACGAATATAAAGGTTAAGTTCCACTTGACAAATACACCTGTGTAACTCATGAAAGCAGTGGTGTGTGTATGTTTGAGTGGTTTCGTCAGCGGGTTTGGGGAGTCGTCTTTGCAACCACAAAGATAGAAAAGCAGCTAATTATGAAAGGCCTGCTTATTTGGTTGTTCAGTGAGACAACTTGTATGGCTAGAAGACTGCTTTGAACCGAGTACTGAGTACTTAGGCTCTCAAAAAGTACTGTAACTGTTGCCAGAGAGGCTGGGTAAATTAGCTTTGTGTCCTGTTTAAATCAACAGTCTGACCAGCGTGAGCACCTGCCCTTCCATGTTAGTTCATTTGCGTTTCTCACTCTGCTCTCCTAACTCGTTGCATCCCAAAAGGCCATGGCTCATCAGGAAGGAGCATGTAGGATCCCCATGTAGATATGCGCCTATATTGAACCTCGTCCTTCTGCTCTTCTGGATTGTTACCTCCTATGGTGATGTGATGAAAGTTAGGCATTGCTGTTTAAAGCATTTACATGCTGTTCTAAAGACCTCCAGAAGCCAAAGAAGAGCAGTGAGGAATTTGTCTAGGACATATTGAAGTGCTCTACAAGGTCAGGCATGACTGAGTATATCTGCATCTCTCTTCACTCAGTAGCCTGAAGTTTCTTTCCTGTTTTGTCTTGGTGCTTCTTAGCAACGTATGCCCAGCGTCAGAAGTGTTATTCTGGCACCTCTGGCTTGCTGAATCCTCCTGAGCTGTGCTGGAGCCAGACTGATCTTATGAGTATAGCTAGGAAACAGCCAAGATTACTATGGAATGCTCTAACTTTAAAAGTGACCACCAAAAATAATTTGCCATGTGCAAACTGAAGGACCTACTCCTAATCTTTGTCAGGCACACCTTGCTGTCACTGAAATTTCGGTGAAAGTGATGGGAATGGGGGTTCTCAATGCTTTTCAGAATCTGAGCCAGGGTTAGAACATTGGAAGCTATTGAACAAGTCATTGTTCAGCAATATCACTGGCTACATTGTGTGATTTGGGACAAATTAGCCTTAACAGCTGAATAAGGACTTTGTGGGCTGAGACATAAACCCTTTTGTTCTGAGCTACATTTGGAATGCTGAAATCTTGCATGAGGTTAAGTTCAATAGTCTACTTGAATTTAATTGATTCTTGACGAACGATGGGTGTGCAGAGCTGCAATAGAGTCTCTCATAAAATAGTAAATACAAATGAGATTTGAAATATAAACAGTACTGAGTGAAATGCATTCTCTTCTTGTGTTGGCTGCTGTCATTTGGAGGGCAGACTTCACAGCTCAGAGGGCAGCAGAGGAATCTAATCCTCTATAAACCTACACTTGAAATTTGGAAAAACTCTTGCTTCTGTTGGAGCTATTGGCAGAGTTTTTTAGCCTTCCATGAAAGCAGGATTAGAGCAATGGTACCAGTGTAAGATCAGTAGGAAGGAGAGGAAAATGAGTTAAAAGCGTGCAAACTGATTGACCGTATTCCTGTAGCTTAACAGAGCGAGGACTTGTTCACTTACATGTGTTCAATAGAAAAGACTTCAGAAAGTTGGGCGCTTTTTTTGTCTTCAAATCAAATATCCCAATGAGAAATGTGTTCTTGTATGAGACACCTGCTGTCGTGTAGCATGAAAAAGATGAAAGGTCAGCATGAACTTACCTCTTGGAACGTGCTGTTCATAAGGGCTGGTAAGATAACCACATCACACTTCTGACGAAACGGGAATGCAGCAGAAGATAAAGTTGGCTTGTGTTTAGGTGAGCCTAAAACTAAGAAAAGTGTTGCTGGTCCTGAAAGGACTACAGAGATCTTCTTGTTCATGAACAGACTGTAAATAACCTCCACAAACTGAGGAGAAAGGTAGCTCTATGTAGATGAGCTGTTGAAAAAGAACCTTCCCTCTCATCACAGTCCCTGAAGCTAGGCCATCCTCCCTCAATTGGGTGGGATTTCAAATACCTTCATTTAAAAGGCATCAGACCACTTCTCCTGTTGGGTGAGCATATGAACTAGAGCTTAATGAAAACGTTAGAGACCCAATTTGTGATTTGATGGGCATGTTGGAGCACTAGTAGTAACTCTGGAGGCTGGCTGGTTTAGAATGTCAAATTTGATGTTTTATTATTCTAGTAAATTTACCAAAACACATTATCTGCTCCAGTCATGGTTCTTTGTGGTAAGCGTCTAAGTGTTGGATCTAGAGAGCCACGGTAAGCCCATGCCCTGTTTCTCTTAATTGGTCCTCTGGAAATCCCACCCCGGTGACTTGAAGCTAGGTGACCTTTGCCCGCTGTTTGTCTAGCCACGTTCTAAAGGGTCTTGCATTAAGACCATGCTTTCCATTACCGCTAACCAAATTGGTTTAGCAAAGTAAGTTAGATTATCTTAATCCTCTTGCTGCTGGACTGTCCTCAAGAGAAGCAGAACAGAGCTCATGTGTGGATGTCCCAGACACAGGGCAGCTGTTGTCCGCCTGCTCCTGTTTTAGGCAAGTCTTTGTGTCTGTTTGAGGTTTGGTTCCTAAAGTAGATAATGACTTTAACCACCAAGACCTTGGTGATTGCTTGCTCTTCTAGGTTGAAGAGCACTCTTTCTGTTCTGCTACAAGTGGTTAGTTGTAGAAACAGCCGTCTTTGGCAGAATTCACACCTTGAAGGCCTGACCACTTTGATCCTCCGTGTTTCCAAAGGAATCCCAGTGACTCAAGGAGCAAGAAGGAAAATAAGGCTGGTTTTAGCATGACTTATCCTAAAGAGATGGGGTGGGGCACAGTCTCTTGCTGTATGGAGCACGTCTGTCTGCTGGCATCAGCATTCGGGTAGTTTCTGTTAGTCTTCGGTCCCATTGGACAAGTCTAGAAGACGCAGTCAACACCGTCTCCTGCCTGCACTTGCTATTCCGCCCCCATCACTAGAGCTGCTGCTCCTGCAACGCCACTGGGAAGCTTTTCCTGCCGCTCTCAGCATAGTTTCCTGCAATAGGGCACTCCGGTGAAATAGTGAGCTGTGTTTTAGCTGCCGTGCGCTGTTTTAACCTTTGTTGTAGACTCTGCCACATCTTGTGGCCGAGACTTACTGGCTAGTGGACAAGTGAGGTGTGAAGAGTTCAGAGGGGGCTTCCTCTGAGCAAAGAGGTGCCATTCTGGCCTCAAGACCAAGTTAGAAAGAACTAAAGGAGCATATTGGGAAAAGCAGCCTACTCCTGAGAGATCCCACACAATAGTTATTTTGTGAGGCTTTTTTAAGGATGAAATGACTGTTTAAACCGGACTCTCTGAGGCCACCAAGAAGTGTCTACCAAGCAGTGGCTCCGGAAGGCTGCTGGTGTTTGAGGAGTTCAGGTTCAGCTTCTGAAGGATGTCAAACATCACTTTGAGCCTTGCTGGGTCACAAGGAATTCTGCAACTGGGTCCTGTCGCAGCACAGGGCAAGGCTGGGCTGTGATGGCTCCTTCTTGCCCACGTTTGCTCTCTGTAGGCCCTGCTCAAAGTTCAAGTATAACAATAAGGTAAACATTGAAGCCAGACAGCATCTTGGGGTTGGATTGGGCTGTCCAAAGTTTAGATTCAGTATACATAATTAAGATTAAGACACTTCCTTTCTAGGGATGTCCTAGTTTCTCTAGTTGGGATCCTGTGACTAAAATAACTACTAATGGCTTGGAACAGAGTCCAGAAAGCGTTGCAAGTAAAGGCTGCCTACTGCAGATGTTCATAGGCAAAACCTAAAATGCTGGACTCCCTTCCCTGGGCTCCTCGCTAGCCTGTCTGTAGGGTGATTTGCTGGAGTCACTTCAGTTCTCGCTTCCTCACGGCTTCTGGAGGAGCATTACACTCCAGTGTAGCCTTTCAGGAGCTTCAGTGTTGGTCTGACATTCACAACTTAGCTGCACGGTTGCTTTCTGGATGCTGTCGGTAGTATCTGATTTGGGGGAGCTTGGCGTGAAGTTCAGGCATCCTGCAGTCCTGCTAGATCTCTCTTTTGGTACTGGGATACATGTGGTTATGGTAGGAGTAATGAGGCACAGTGACTTTCACCTTTTCTGGGCAATCTGAATCCAGCCATGAGTACAGCTTGCTTATAGGGAAATTTTTCCTGCCAGGTGTAAGGCATTAAGGTTGCATCGCCACTGGGCAAGTTGCTAGAAGGATTCAAAGGACCGTCAGGAAACCATGTGTGAATTAGATCCTAGTTGTCTGTCCAGCTGCCTAGGAAGGTGGTGGAGAGTCTTGTTGGAGCTGTTGTAGCACGCAGTAGTTTAAAGGAAAGCCCTAGCTTTTTGGACAAAGCCCTTTGAGAGGTGAAGAGCGTGTTCAATGCCCATCTGTCTTGCTGAACACGTAATGCTCCATGAAGCTCACTAGGCTGGGACCAGTCAGAGGACTATGGCTGCCAGCCTTGTAGGCTGCTGCTTAAACACAGCCTTGGTGGGACAGAGCAGGCCTGCAGCAAGGTGTGCAAAAGGCACCAGGAACATCCCACCTGCTGAGGAAAGCATTGTGTGAGAGTAAGTCGCTTCTCCCTCTTCTACTGGTTACCCAGCTGAGAAGTGCGGGCCATCCGTACTATTGCGAACTGCATCACTGCTTCTGCGCCTGTCACTCAGCATGAAAAGGTGTCTTGTAAAGGTATAGTGTGTATTTTGCTGGCTGCACTGCTGATCTCTCCTCTTCCTTCCCTTAGGCTGTAAGACTGGAAAGTACCTACCAGAACCGCACTAGATACATGGTGGTAGTGTCCACCAACGGCAGACAAGACACCGAAGAGAGCATTGTCCTAGGAATGGATTTCTCCTCCAATGACAGGTACTCACAGCGTCCAGGTGGGAAAAGTCTTTGTGTTCAGCCATGTGTTGAGTGAAGTGTAGAAACTGTTCTCTAGTGTTCATGCTTTATGGGGATAGACGGCTTCAGATTTCCCATCTTTCCTTTTCCTTTCCCATCCCCTTTCTTGAGACGCAGAATTCCCCTTTTATTTCTTGAAAGGAGATGAAAAATGGAAGGCAACAGCACAGCTCCGAGCCTCAGGCTTGTGTGAGGATGTGAAGTGCCCTTAAGTGTCTCTGAATGGTGAGGTCCCTAAGCCCTGCATCTGCACAGCAGAGACAGGGACACGCAATGAAAATAAAAACTGCGATTAGAGAAGCTGGACATCAGGGTTCAGGTGAGCAGCTAATAAGAAAGCGACTGTCAGGCAGCCCCTTGCCAAGGTCATGGCACAAAGGACCTGACGGGAATGTCGGGGTTGCTGATAGCAGATCTCACACAACGTGTACTCTCCTCAGACATCAGCATGTCATCAGGGTTTAGTGCTTTTGCTTCATTCATTTAAATTGCTGCTGGCCTCTCCAAAAGGCTGCAGAATGTGGCTAGGAAGCAGCTTTTGCTGCTGCAGTGACTGTAAGCCAGGAGGCAGCAGCCCCAGCAGCTTCACGGGCAGAAGCTTCAAGTTTAGAAAAGGACACTGGGAACTTTGGAGAGGGCATGGAGGCATGTGGCTCTTTTAAAGGGTTGTAAGTAAGTCTTGGCCTCTGCAGGGAAAGAAAAACCTGGATATTCAAACCATTTTGGAAGGTTTCATGCACATGCTTAGTTCTAGCACAACTGCTACGGGAATGAGTCTTGTTACTGACCCTAGTCAGTAGAAATTACTTTCAGGTAGTTACCGGGGTCACTAGAAAATCTTTTTGAACTGTTAGGTTAAGAAATGGCCTTCCAAACAGCCTGCTGATCACGATGACCACCATGCTTAATTTCAAGTGGCTTGATTTGGGTGCTGAAGTGATGCCTGCTAAAAAGGGAGACCAGCTTGATGCTGCCACTGGCTCCTGTCTCCCTTCCTGTGCGTGTGTGCACAGCTGTAGCTCAAAGATGCTCTTGCAGTAGGGTAAGAATAACTTGTCCTTGCACAGGTTGCTGTGAGCTCGGAGCTTGCTATTGGCTGTGATACACCAGCACAACCACCTTTGATAACTGAGAGCTCGCTGGTATTCAGTCTCTAATAACATAGCAGGGTCATTTTAGCTTTCTGCTAGGGTTACTTAGGTTCTGGATGGTCAGTCTGATACACCCTCCCCTAGCCCACTTGGTATTTATAACTCAATGTAGACTTGTTGCTATGGTCTCTGATAAGCGCTTGCTGAACAGTGTCACTAAAAATACCCCGGCCACCTTGGGAAGCCTTTTAAAAACACATCTTTCCATGAGCTCATCTCATGTTGTCAACAGAAATAGCTGCGTGCCACAGTGTCTCCTTGTGCTGGGCACCAGTCGCTCCGAGGCATGTGCATTTACAGGGCTTCGTGTCTGTTGACCTTCTGAAGCCTTCAATCTTGCCCTCTTTCCCCACTTTTCATGAGCTGCGGAGACTGACAGGGGTGTTAGTGCTTGTGGAAATTTGAGAGCAGTTAGTGCAAAGCATAAAGCAGGAGGCGATTGCATCCAATTCGTCAAGGTGCAGCTTTGATTATGGACCAGTTTTACAGCTTTATGAGATTCAGCTTTTTTGTTTGACAACCTGGTGCAGGTCGTGTTGGGGTTCCCCCGCCCCGTGCTTTTAATTCCATCGCTTGACTTCTGCTTTTAACTTGGCTTTTTGCTTGGCTTACAGAAAGCAGGTGACTGTGAGGGCAAAGAGGTCAAAGCAGCTGAGAGAGGAGTGGGTTTGCCAAGAGGTGTCTGGCTCAGCTGGCTGTCGTGCTCATCCTCGAGGTGTGGGAGGGCGAAGAAGGGGCAGGAGTCAACAAAGGGGCGATAGCCTGTGATTGCAAACCTACCGTGCTGCCAGTCACCCTGCTATTACACTAGTCTGTTACCAGTTCCCAGCAGTTGTGGCTGAGGGACAAACAAGAAAACAAAGCTGTGGATTGCAAAATCAGAGCTAGAACCAAACCCCTTGAGCCTGAGAGGGACTAATCTGTAAAGAAAGCCTTGAGCTGCCTGATGACTGTGAGCCCCTTCTGACCTTCCGCAAAAAGCTTGCTGCTTCTGAATCCTGTTTGCTCTTCTCCTGGGTGTACGTTAGCCCTTTAAGCTTACTTGAAAGAGTACCCTCTATGTGGTTAATGATCCTTGCCGGACACCTGTAGAACAACACTGGCTCTGATTGTCCCTGAAGCAGCAGTGGGATCTTTTCATTTTGTTTCTAATGAGTGCAAACATCTGCAGCCATTGCTGTGAAACTAAATAATAGCGTGGTGCTGTAGGAGCTGGGCTGACCTTCTCTTTCTTACTACAGTAGCACTTGTACGATGGGCTTGGTGCTGCCTCTGTGGAGTGACACCTTGATCCACCTGGACGGGGACGGGTGAGTTGTTTTTTGTATGTTCTAGGTCAATAGCAGAGGGTCTCCGTGTGTTAGTTTACAGCACGGTGTATGGAGAAGGATTCAAGTGACTGCAGAGCCCTAATGGGTCCAGCAGACCTCCTGCTGTTCACCTGTATTGGGTTAGTCAACTCAAAGGTCCGAAATCACAGTGGTTGTGTCAGGGAACACCAGTAATTGACTTATCTGTGAATAAACACGCACTGAGACAGTGGCTCATGTGTGTGTTTAAGCTGGAGTAAAGGAGCTTTTACTGGTGAGTGGGTGTGTAGTGAAAGCTCCTTAAAGGGATCCTATTATGTGTTCCTCCGTCACGCTCGCAGCAGGCAGCGTTTGGCTGAACATAGAATAAGAATGATGTTTCTCTGCCAAATAGACACCTGACTTGCAGACTCCTGTTTGTGCCAGTTACAAAGGCTCTCCAGTACAGTGCGTGGAATGACTTTTCTTTCCTTGGTAGCTGCCCCAGGATCACTTTAGCTGGACTCTGTTGCTCCCAGCTGTGGCACTGAATTTGTGTTGCCAAGGTAAACAGCACAGCCCAGCACTGTCCCACTGTCTTAGTTTCGTTCCCAAACAGCAGCTGCTTTAAAAAGTTATCTTTAGAGCTTTTAGCGCGCTATTTTGATCTGTTTGCTAGCTGAACTCAGCAGTGTATGCATAGGGCTACTCCTTCCCTGTTCTAACGTGCTACAAACTATCAGTTATTAACTGAAAAGTTGCTTTTGGGACGCATTTTTACTGGGCTTTTTTTTTCCTCTCTCCAGAGGGTTCAGCGTATCGACAGATAACAGGGTTCATATATTCAAGCCAGTGTCCGTACAGGCGATGTGGTAAGTACTTACCATAATCTGCCCCGGTGATCCCTTTTCCAAGGTGTTTTGGCTGCTTGAGCTTTTAAAAAGCAGGTGCTGCTTTGCATTATTGGTATCTTGAGACCTGCTTGAGCAGCCAGAAGTCTCCTTCAGAGACTGGGAAGGAAGTTTGATACCCAAGAAAAAAAACATGCAAGTGCTGGTATACAGCAGTGAGTTTATAATACTGCTGCAGCCGCACCTTCGTCTCAGCGGGGGGCAGGAAGGAATAGGGTAATTTTCCTTGTAAAGGGCTGCTGCTTTGAATCTCTCCGAAGCAGAATGGCTTTGAGCCTATGTGTGAAATAAATTTATTTTTTTTATTTGTCATAAATAAGGAAATACGCGCTGTGCATATTTTAGGAGTCTCTGTCTCCAGTGAGACATGTTCATTGTGATAGCGCGAAGGAAAGAGAAGCTGCCTGCATTTTTCTTTCCTTTTAGGGTGGCTCATGTAAGAATGTAGTGGCCATGAAAGTATTTCTGGCGCAAGCTTCTTTGCATTGCAGAAATACATTGCCTGTCAGGGTGTCGTGCTACTGTGTCACCCCAGTGATTTTGACCTGGATCCTTCTGATCCCAGGCAAAGATTTAAAACAAGCTAAAAATAGGAGAGGGGGATTTGTTTCCCAGCAGCAGCTGAAGAAACTTCTGACATCCCTCGTGCAGTGAGAGAGGCCAGACACCTAAACACCTCCGTAAAGTCAAGTCCTAAGCCCTTGGTTGTACAGCTCTCCATGTCTCATTCCTGGGTGTCCCTGCCCTGCACACAAGGGAGCTGATGGTGCAGTAGGAGCTGTCAGAGCCCCCTGTCTTGGACACAAACTCTGTGCGTCTTATTTATGGCTTAGGTCGGAGCCATAGTTTGTTGGAGCAGTTTTTGGAGCCAGAGACACGGGTGCCTCTGATTTATGGGTACCTTCACTGCTACCCAGCCTTGTCTTGGCATACTTGAGTGAAGACATGCTTATCCTCATCCTTGCAGGACAGCCTCCTGCTCGGTGCTGGGTGCTGATGCATATAGCACTGGGGTTTGTACCAACTGATGGGACATAAGCAGCATCCTGGATTTGGCTGCTGCTTTGTGCTCGGTACCAGCCCGTGGAAGAAATTATAATCTGGCAAGTATTTTTCCCTTTCTAGGTCTGCTTTACAGAGTTTACATAAGGCTTGTGAGGTGGCACGGAGCAACAATTACTACCCAGGGAGCCTCTTCCTCACGTGGGTCAGTTACTATGAGAGCCATATCAACTCCGACCAGTCGTCAGTCAATGAGTGGAATGCCATGCAAGATGTCCAGTCCCACCGGCCCGACTCGCCCGCCCTCTTCACAGATGTGTAAGTTGGTCTGGCTCTGCTGAGCCAAGGTGTTTGACTGTCAAGCATTACAGTTTCCACAAGAGTTTACTCTTAATTAGGTATTAATGAGGAAGGGTTTCCTGTTCCAAGTAATAAGTGGACCCCTGGTTAGATAAACGTCAGCACTGGAAGCCCCCTGTGGCTCCCTTGCGTCTCCTTCAGCCTCTGTTTTCAGTCTAGTTTCTTATCGTGGGCTTTAGGCTCGCAGATCTTTGCTTCTGCAAGGTAAGTCCCATGTTACTAATGAGAAAGAGATGTGGTGTATTGTAGGACCTAGGCCTTCCTCTTTGCTGGTTTTGTCTTCTGATTTCCAGGCCTAGTCTCTCCTGCAAGGAGCAGGTTTCTCTGGACTTTGCTCTTACGCTGGCGCGTGTCTGAGCACATGTTTAGAGTAACATGGTCTTTTTTTCCTTACTCAGTTAATTTTGCTGTGAAGTGAGATGTTTATATATGGACTTCTGAGTCTGTGAGCTCACAAGCATCCTCGTAGGCATTTATCTGATAACACCTAAGAATGGGGACAAAGAGCAATGCAGTTTTCCATGATTCTGAGGAGCTCTGCAAGTGTGGAGCAGGACAGTATATAGGTCCCAAGCTGTCTCCAGCTAAATGCTTGGATGTCTGGGATATATGGTCCAGAACAGTGGCTGAGGTAGATAGGTAGACAGTTTGGAAAGGCAAAATTTATGGGCTGCATCAACATTCAAAGTTTACAAGCCTTGTAATTAGTAATTGCTGATGGTACTGATACCATACAACCTCAAAGGTAGTCCACGTCCAGATACGATGCCAAGCGTGAGGGCTTAGTTGCCCGGTTTGTAGTAGGAGAAATGACTTCTCTAGCCCCAGCTGCTTTCCCAGTATAACAGTGCCATCGGTTGATTTATGCTCTTGGATATTTCTTGTTGTTTGAGTTCAGTGAGTGAATAATAATGCTCAGCAGTTGTTCAGCTGTGAACAAGTCTTCACACTTGATCGTGTTTTAATGTACAAGGAGGGTGGCTGAAAAGTTTTGGCGGGCTGTCAGATTAATTTTCTCTTCTAGCTTTTCGTATATAAATTTTATGTAACCCACCCTTGCCCTGGTGGCAGGAGTTGAATGATTTCCTGGGGACACCTAGACAGCATTCTCTTAATTGAGTCCTGAAATAATGCATGAAGTTAAAAGGACCAGGAATTTTCGTTATTTTTTTTTTGGCCAGCCACCACTTGGACACTTGTAAAGCAGAGAAGTGTCTGTGCAGGCACCATCCTGGCCGATGTCCAGAGAAATGGAAAGGTGGTGCGAGATGTTACTGCTGGGTCCCTTCTAAAGATGATGGGGGAGACAGCTCTGTGCTGCTGCTCTGTTGCAACTTCCCCTGGTGTTAGCCAGGCTATTTTTGCAGCTGGTGATAAGGCCCCTGGCAGCAGAGGCTGGAGGAATGCACAGAGGCTTAGCTGCCCTCGTCTCTCCATGTAAGGAGCTTTGGAGCTGTTACCTTTCCAAGAAAGGTAGGGGGAGGCTGCGATATTGCTCCAGAGAGTATAATGCAGCCTTCCCAATTTAAATTTTACCAAATACCAGAGGTTCTCTGGATGACTGCAATGGATTAGGAGCATTCAGTTGGTCTCTTTCATATATGACTGGGAATCTAAGCTGGGCTTTACAGTCACCTGAATTCCCTCCGGCTGAGGACGTGCTCGGGGGAAGTAGTGTGAGCATCTAGAACTCTGCGGAGTATCCAGTCTATACAATACCTGTTTAAAAAGTGCCGTGAGTCCAGTTTGTTTCCCCTCCCAGTGACTCTGTTGCTTTCTTCTGATAGCCCAACTGAGCGAGAACGTACGGAACGGCTAATTAAGACCAAGTTAAGGGAGATCATGATGCAGAAAGATTTGGAGAACATCACGTCAAAAGAGGTATGTGGTGAGGGAGCAGCAGTGCTGTTGTGCAGACCAGAGAGCTCTGCACTTTATGCCATGAAGAAAGGCCAGAACAAAATCTTCTCATGGCTTCCTTGTGTTCCTCCTCCCCACCCAGATACGCACAGAGCTGGAGATGCAGATGGTGTGTAACCTGCGGGAGTTCAAAGAGTTCATTGACAATGAAATGATAGTGATCCTTGGGCAGATGGACAGCCCCACACAGATATTTGATCATGTCTTTTTGGTAAGTCTAACTGCGAATTCAAGCGAAAACACGCCTAACGCTTCTCACTATGCCTTGGTTGACACAGGGGCCTCTGGACCAACTGATAGCAACTCTGAAGGAGAGATTGGTTGATCTGGGGTCACATACTCTTAAGCAAGACACAAGACACTGGTGCTATTGAATAAGAGCAGCCTGGCTTCTTGGCTGTATTAAACTTTGCCATACACCACCAACCAAGCTGTAGACCTTGTCACTAGAGAATGGAAGGAAAAAGTCTTAATTCTAACTGCTTTTCAGGGCTGTTTCCATTGATGTTAAGACCAGTTTTGTAGCTTTAACTGTCCAGGGTACCCACACACCAAGTTCTTGGAGTATACCTGTGTTTGGGAAGGGCATAACTACAGCAAAGAGGGAAGGGAGCCCTTGGGGAGAGCTGTGCAACGTTCAGGTGGAATGACACTCTTGCAACGTGGAAAGCTCCGAGTTCATTTGATCCAGGAGGAACAGAGGAGCTTAACAAAGAATCCTGGAGATAAGTCACTTAAGGAAACATAAACATTTCACCTTTTAATGTTTTGCTTGCTTAGTTGCCTTTCATTGCTGCTGGGGCCTGTCTTAATTACTGCAGCTCCTTCTGGTGAGTCAGCACTGCGCTGGATTTCCCAGCCCTGAAGCAACGGACGCAGGTTTGGTTGGGCTGTCTAGCCTATGAGGTTGGCTCAACTTTAAACAAAGCCATTCCTCTTGGACCAGCTGGTCTTTCCAAATGGAGAGGGCCTCTCCCAGTCTCCTGAAGCTTAGTGCTGTGGCTTGGAAAGGATGGTGTATGTTAATGTGAGCACTCCCAAGAAATTGTGATGGGATAGAGCCAGGAAACTTAAAAGTACCTACAATGTAATAGATTTTTTTTTTTTTTTCCGGACTGTGTGTTCTCTGGAGAGGGAGACCAGTTACAGGCTTACAGTGCTAGTCAAAAGTAGTACAGGCAGTTCAGTCTGCTGCAGGGCTTGGAGTCTTGGCTCTGAGTGCGTTTAATGGGAGCAAGACCTTTAAAACAAGGCTTGCAGGCAGCAGCAAGGAGAAGAGCTGTGGCTAATGTGTGGAATAGAAGTATTTGCAAAGCAGCTCTCTGCGGTGAGGAGCAGTGCTGCTGGGTCTGGGCACCGGCTTAATTCAGGAGCGTGTATACTGCAAGGCAAAGTCGTACAGTGACGTCTCTGGAAGGCATGGAGCTGTTTCCTTCCAGGTGGAGGCAAGAGTCCTGTGGGATCCCACTTAGGGAATGCTAAAATAACTAAGCAGGAAATAAGGGACCTTATGATGTTGGTGATTGTGGATCAAAGGAGAGGAGAAACGGCTTTCACCACTGCAGCATTGTTCTCCATACCTGTGGAAACTGGTGGTTCCCAGGCCTGAATTAAATTACTCTTCCTTGGCCAGAAAGAGATGACATGAAGCTTAACTAAGTCTGGCTGGCTAGGGTAAACACGGCAGGGATCAAAATATGTTTGTTGGCATATACTGAATAGCAAGACACTCGTAGTCCTTCTTCAGATCATGCACAGCTCTGGACTTTGCTGGGCTTGACCTGATCTGTGTCTGAAGGCAATGGATTCTCTTGAAATCTGGACTGCCATGGCATGTAACATTTGCCCCTTTATTCTGCTCAAAATTCAGCGTCCCATCGTGCTGAACCCTTGAACAGTGTCCTCGTTATGATGATTTCTCTTAGGAAGTAGTTCAGTTTGGGAAGAAACAAATGCTTTTTGTTTGTTGTATTCCCGAAGTGTCAAGACAAGACAACAGACTTGTCCCCATTAGCTACCAGAATAGTAACGGGGCCCTTTCCTCTGTGTGCGCATCTAGACATGAGCTGTGAGCGCTTAGCACTTCTGCAAGTGCTGTCATGGGCGCAAGCACGTGTCTGTGAGTCAGAGCTCTTGGAGCTCCCCCATCTCAGAGACGGGGTGCCGATGCACGCTTTCTGGGGCAAGCAGCAACCCATCCTCTGGGTGGACACCGCTGCTTCTGCGAGGCTGGGAGGTTCTCGCTCTCAGGATGACGGGGGTGTTGCGGGCAGGCGGTGGGTATGCTCCAAGGACTGGCTCGCCCTGGCTACGCGGCTCCTGGCCCTGGGGCAGTGTGGAAGCCTGTGCCGTGGGAGCAGCCATGGGCAGTGCTGTTCTGCTGGCAATGGTAGTGCTGCCTGGGTCCTTCTTGCTTACTCCTTCACCTGAACCATCTTTCTGTTTAGGAGCTATTTTGGGGCAGGGAAGCAGATTTGTGCGCCTTAAATTTAGGAGGAAGGCTTTGTCTGAGTGGTTTTGTCCTCAGTCAGGGTTTATGTGTTTGAGCAGAAAGCAAGCAGCTCGGAGGCCCTGTGTGTGCTGCAGAGAAGAGAGTTAGCTGGCCGGGGCTAAATGTGTTTATTTCTCTGCTCACACAGGCTTTGAACGTGGGGAGAAGAGGTGTAACCCAACTGAGCTTATGGTGTTGCTGCCTTTGATGTGTGAGATGGGTGTTTCGTGTATAAACAGCACCTGGATGGTTTTTAAATGCAGGCAGTCTCTCTTCTGTGGGGCAGAGCTGGCAGCGGCCTCCAGGGAAAGGGTGGAGTGGTCTCGTCTTCGCTGAGGTTGATTTGTCAGCGGTTTGCAGGAAGTGCCAGCATATGGTGCTGGGCTCCTGCTTCGCAGAGCTGCTTGTTGCTTCCGAATAGATCTGGTTCATGGGGAGAGATAAGGTGCCGAACATCAGCCCTGTTCCCACTCTTGTGTACCCCTTTACTCAAAAGACCCCCCCCACTCTCCAACAGTTGGCTGGTCAGCTTCATCCTCCAGTTCACTGGTGACGGTCCCTCCCTTCATCACCTGTTTGGCCATGCCTTCCTTCTGGCTGATGTGTCCCTTTGCATGTTTTCCCTGCAGGGCTCCGAATGGAACGCCTCCAATTTGGAAGACTTGCAGAACAGAGGGTGAGTAGCTTCAGGCCGTCAGCTTAAAAGCAAGAGTCTGGCCTCAACACTTGTCTATGCAACAAACTCTGTTCCGTACCTGCTGTGTAACCTGAGTCTTACTAAAGGGTTTGCAGATCTGAACAAGCTCTTGCTTCCTCCAAACTCTGTGTCCCACAAACAGGCACCCTAAAGTAAAAGAATCTCATTCCCTAACCTCAACTGACGTCCCCTTGGCGAATCAAGGAAGCCAGTAATCTCATAGCTACAAGTAGCAAAAAGCTGCAATTACTGAACTGGATGCTGTGTAGTTGGCTCTGTGCCCTCCGCTCCAGCCCGTTGTTCTGGACCTCCAGACTGCGGCAGAAAGGAAAACATGTAAAAGAGCATTTGTTGCTTTGAGTGGGGCCCAGTAGGAAGTAAAGTCCTGTAGCTCTCAGACGTAGCACTTATGGGTTCCTGTCTGCTGCTCTTTCTACCTTTCAGGCTTAAGCTTAGAGTGTCCTTTCTCTAGGCCAGGTGGATCTAAGCACCAAGATTTTGCAATTAAATCATTATTTACGGGTTTGGCTTATTTATGTCAATCCAGTGTAAAAACCTAATCGCAGTGCTGAATTGAACTGATAGCATACTTCTGTACCTCGGCGAATCAGTCTGGCAAAATTGTCTCCCCTTGTTCAGCGCAGTCCCTGCTGCAGCTTCCTTGGGTCAGACAGGTCCTGCCTGACTGCCAGCGATCTCGTACTCGCTAGGGAAAAGGGATGTCACTCCCTCGCGGTGCTCTTTTTCTGTCTTATATCCCACCATGAGTGCAGTTTGTAAGCATCTTAGGAGTAACCTTCAGGGCTAAAAATACGGGATGTAGTGCATATAAATACCTTATGCTTTCTCTAGCAGTTTCCTTTCCAGAAAATTTAGGGATAAGAAATAAATCCTCCCCAGTGGCTCATTGTCTACTACATCTCTCTCGAGTTATTTTATGCCTCTGTTTAACCATAGTGTTGCTCACGAGCTTATGTCTTCAGTCCTCCTGTGTTGTTGGCGCAGCAGGAGGAGAGGTTCGCAAAGGGGCAAGTGTTCCAAACACTTCGAAAAGAGATGGTGGGCAAGGAGTGTAACCTGGCATACTGTAGAGGAATTTTTTATCCAGTACGGATGGAAGCCCTCTGATCAGAGGCTAGGCTCCAAATTGCTCAGCAAAACCTTTTGTCTGTGTTAGCCGCTGCTTCCTTGCATTAAGTCCTGGTTTCCAAGGAGGTGTGTTACGTTCAAGACTGCAACTTCAAATGCTTTGAGTTTTGCACTCACAAGCCAAGGCAAGGCTGTTATGTAGCAGCTGTCGTATCTCCGAACTTGCTGTGTTCTGCACGCTCTGCATTTTTATCTGCTGTCTGTTTCCATGCAGGGTGCGGTATATTTTGAATGTGACTCGAGAAATAGATAACTTCTTCCCTGGGCTCTTCGAATACCATAACATTCGGGTATATGACGAAGAAGCAACAGATCTTCTGGCTTATTGGAATGACACCTACAAATTCATCTCCAAGGCAAAGTAAGTCTTTTCAGAACAAAACAAACACATTTAGAAGATGTATACTAAGCATTTTGTATTTTCCTACTGATTTTCTTAACTACTTTTCCTCCTTGCTTACCTAGGATCAAAGCGTTTTCATTTTGTAGTTTCTGTCTAAGTGTTAGAGTTGTCTTCCACAAATTTTCATTTTTGCAGGTGCTCGTACAGGGAGCAGGTAGGACTAGTGAGGGGTTTCTGCCCGGCTGCA
This sequence comes from Larus michahellis, assembly GCF_964199755.1. Classification (NCBI taxonomy): domain Eukaryota; kingdom Metazoa; phylum Chordata; class Aves; order Charadriiformes; family Laridae; genus Larus; species Larus michahellis. Next base: position 4,786,175 of record NC_133902.1, on the reverse strand, counting down.
GTCCAGGAAAGCAGTGGAGGAGATCGTTCCTGTGCTAGAGAGCCAAGAGTTTGCCTGCTGCTTAGGAAATGCAATGGGCCTGCAGAGATGCTGGTAGGAGGGAGGAAAGCAGTAACAAATCGAGCAGGGTTTAACAAAAGTAAGAAGAAAAGCCTTATAAGCCCAACGCAAACATAAGCTGTTCCCTGCATTGCGAGGTGGTACAATGAAGCCCAGGGTCTGGAAGTGATTTCTTGTAATGCTCCGGAGCAAACTCTTCCCTTTAACAGGAGTAAATGCCTGTGTAGGTCTCTGAGCGGTCAGTTACGGTGAGTAATCTGACAGCAGATGCTGAAAGTAGGGCCTTTTTACTGCAGAGAACTGCATCCCAGTTATATGAGCTGTCTCCAGTTAATTCAGCAGCCTTTTTAAGGGAAAACTGGTCAGAACGCATATTGGCATATGTTGCCTTTAAAGTATTTTTTTTCCATTATAGAAGTTTGTCGTCTCTTCTCATAGCCTTTAAAAGCTGACTTGTTTGAGTATGGCTCAAGGCTTATTTTCTTTAAGATGTTTTCTTTAAAAGACATCATTGTGTTCCCTTGAGTATTGATTTTGAAGTGTTGTCATCCTCAGATGTATTCTCCTCCCCAGAATATTTTGCATTTGGGTTTAAATGGTTGGGCCTCAGTACTGTGTACAAGGCGATATAAGTGAATAATCTTCCAAATTGGGCCAGATTTGTCCTGTCTGCTTGCTGTGTTTGGGGTCGTTTTTTTAATCATCAAAAGCATTGCAATGTTTTGACTAATTTGATTTGCAAAGTTGAGAAAGTGTTAGAGCAACCGAAAAGCTGCTGTAGCCCAGTATACCCCGAAGAGCGCAGACATCTCGGAGCGAGGAGTGTGGATGCAGGCGCAGGCTCAGACGGCTGCGAGCGGCTGAGGTCTGAGCTTGTCAAGGCACGTGACTGTGTGCGCGCTGTGGCCTCCTGGTTTGTCCTGTGGGAGCTTCACGTGGCTGGCAATCCACAAAACCTAGCACTTAAAGGAGGAAAAGAAAGGTGCCAAACGCAAGTTCTCTCAGCCTGTTCCGTGCCAATACTGCCCAGCGCACGGAGTTCACAGCGAAGGGCCATAGCCTTCCTCCTCCTATTTCATGGCAGACAAATGTTTTTTAATTCCTTGGAGCAAAGTGCTGGCTGCCCTTTCGGGCCCTGGCTGTACCAGCCTCACCAAGCAGAGTAGCTGCTCGTTGCGCTCAAAGGCACTGTTTGCATTGCCTTCAATAAGAAAAAAATGGATGACAGCCGAAGATCTTCCATCTGATTGCAGCAGGGTGCTGCACTGCAGCCGTCATTTGAGGTCTCTGCCTCCAGCCGTGGGGACTTCCACCTTTTCCACTCACTTGCCATGCGGACAGGTAGCAAGGTGAAGGACTGTTTTTCTAGCTATAGACAGTCCTAAGAAATGGTGGGATCAAGAAATATCTGCCAGGTTGGTCCATGGGGCTTTTGGCTGGATTTGCACCTACTGATGTCTCAAGAGATGTGGATGGGAGCTAGGCAGGGTTTCAAACACCTAAAGCAAGGTTGGTCTTGTTCAGCCGATTGCCAAACCCAATAATATGCAGTCAGAAGTTTGCAGTAGAACGGCAGCTCTGTGCTAGAGGCTGCCCTGAACTGCTCGGTATCTTCCAGGGATGTGTTTCTAAACTGTGAAACCACGTTTGTGTGATAGATGCCCTTTTTATTTGGAACGGTGCTTGATGCCAGTGGGCCATTTGGGCTCAGTTCAAGGGTGCCGTATTAGTCTTTAGCAGTCTTCATGAGTCTCTAAAAATAACTGATGTTTGTCCACTTTGCAATAAAAGCTTCAAAAGAGACGTTTTAACAAAATCTGTTAAGAATATTAAGACCTTGTTCTTCGCTTTCTTTGTGTGTCTTGCTCCAGTTTGTAAATTGGATTATCAGATCACATCCCAGGCTTCAGCTGTGGCCACAGTGTTGAAAGTGTGTTCAGTAATACTCCGGTAAAGAAGTTGCTATTTTCTTAAGCTTCTCAGAGGCCGTGTTTTCTATTTAATGATCCTCTTTTGTCTTTCTCCCGCTTCAGGAAAAATGGTTCTAAGTGCCTGGTGCACTGCAAGATGGGAGTGAGCCGCTCGGCATCCACGGTGATCGCCTACGCCATGAAGGAGTACGGCTGGAACCTGGACAGGGCTTACGACTACGTGAAGGAACGGCGCACCGTCACCAAGCCCAACCCCAGCTTTATGCGGCAGCTGGAGGAATACCAAGGGATCCTGCTGGCCAGGTGAGTGGAAGGAATGACCCGGATTACCCGTGTTAAGGCATATAACACTTAAATGATCGACTCCATTATTTTAATTAGAACTCCCATCACTGCATTATGTAAGGTTGTGATTGTCTTGGGAAACATAGTGCTCTATTTTCATGGGTTATCTCAGCTGAGCCTGGTAAAACGGGCATAATAAAGAGCTTTTAGGAGGCTGTTTGGCTTCTAGGATGGCTGATTTTTGGAGAGTAGCATCCCGTGAACTGCCATCGGAGTGCAGCATTCAGAGCTGTGCAGACTCCAGCAGAGATAAATGATGTTCCTGTTGCTTGTAACATCACTTGGCAGGGAACTCGCTTTGTCTCCATCTCAGCCTTACAGTTCCCTGTTGAACATGCCCCTCCTCAGCAGCTGGTCTGGTTTTATTTAGATCCCTTCGGTAAGTGTTGGTGTTAGGGGAGGGGACAGGATGTTCTGTGCATTGCAACAGCGGTGTGTTTATTCCTGCGTGGAGTCCTGAAGCTGGTCTGGAGCTGGGCCTGGGCAAGTGTGTTGTAATCCCAAGCCTATCTCCTGATTAGCAAAAAGACACAAATATTGCACGTTTCTGAGAAATGCACTTGTAAGCTGTGTGAAGCAATGTCTTCACGTGATCAGCTGGAAGGAGGTAGTGGTACTCTGCATTTCGCCAGATTATGGTATTTTGTTTAGGATCCTGGTGTGCTTTGCCAGGGAGCAGATCTGAAGCAAGCAGAATTACCCAAGCTGAGCCTCCTGTCACAGGAGATGGCCTTTAGGATGTTTTGACCAAAGTAATTATTTCATAGCTTCTTGGTGCTGTTGAAAGGTGCCTGCCTTATGCTGTTCTTACGCAGCTCGGGCACTCATGTGCTCTCTGTAGGGCGCAACTGCTGACCTCTGTCCTCTGCTTGGTTTTGTCCCTTTGGGTCTCCCCTATCCACTTGCCAAGACCTCCCTTCCCTTCATCTGTGCTAACGACTGACCTTCCCTTCTTTGCTCTCCACCTGCTCCCAGCAGTCTGGTTTTCTCTGCCGCTGGGCTGGGTCTGGATTCCCAATTTTGACACCAAAGCCCTGGTGTAAGCTCCTCTTGTCACTGCAGTGTGCTCCCCCTTTCCCTCCCTGCGCAAATTATCAACCTGAGGACTCCTCACAGTTTATTCCCTGATCAGGTGCACCGACAGGATCTTTGTCCTCCACCTCTTCCCACATCTGCCTTCCTCCCCACCTGCTCCCCAAACATTGCCTGCCGTAACGACCCTCTTTCTCTCTGCAAAAAGCCAAGTAGTATCCAGTCTCAGGATAGATGACAGTGGAACAGATATTTTAAGAAATTGTGCTCTTCTGGACTGAAACCCTTTGAGATAGACACCACACCTGCCTTTGGTGCCTCGTGTGACACAAACATGCTGCTGGCAACCAGTTAGTAAAGGTCAGTGCTTAACTCTGAGCTAGAGGTGACCTGAGCAGTGTGGTGTGCTGTGTAGCATTGAGCAGACTGGGAAAATAGATCTCACTGGGGTAGACTGGATGGAGGAAAAGAAGCTTTTCAGACGTGAAAAACATGCCAACATCCTTTGCAACAGGTTGGTGAACACCTGTGAGGAGCCCTGGGCTGGTAGCAGCTGGTATATCACATCTCCAAGCCCTCAGCTCCGCAGTTAGTTCGGGTAATCTGTCAGTCTGGTAGTTGGTGGCACACCTGCAAAGCCACCCTGTACAGACATTTTGGTTAAGAATAATTTTTCTTTTTTCCCCCGTCTTCAGTAATTTATTTTTCAGGAGGTAAATCTTTCTTGCTGCCATCATTTATATGGTGTGTGGTTCCCTTACCGCTGAAGCTCACCGCTGCTCCTGGCCTACTCTGTGAGTCCCCATACAATGGCATGAACAGGATTACTCGTGAGGCTTTAAAAAATGCCACAGCAGTGCATCACATCTGTGCGTGTAGGACTAAAAAGCCTGCAGTAAATGAAGCTTCACTGAAGCAAGGAATGGCCTCTCTGTGCTGCAGAAATGGTCCCTCTTTATGTGGTTCCTTTCTCAGCTCCAAGCTGCTTTTTTTTTTTTTCTTCCCTCTTTCTTCTCTGTGTTATTTGGTTTTGCCTTCTGGCCTCTAGCTGCCTTGTTTATTGCTGCAGTATTCCAGGACAGGTAAAAAAAAAAAAAAGAAAATAAAAACAAAAAACCAACAGATTCACGCTCATGTGACTGCTCCGGTTTCAGAGGGAAGGTATGTGAGGGCAGCCATGTGCTCGCACTATCTAGTTACGGTTTTGTGTTGAGGTTATAGCAACTGGGATATGTTTTCCAGCTGTAAAATGGAAAACCCCTGCCTGCTTTCAGTCACAACAACAAGCGTGTTTTGCTCTTTGGGACCGTCATTTTTCCTGGGGTTAGCTAAACTGTCCCCTCCCTCTGGTGATAGGTACAGGAAGGCTGAACCAGCCCCGTTTCTTTCATTAGTTATGGATAAGTTACAGGAAAACAGTGTTTGGGATCCCCTATGCCTTGTGTAACTTGTGAATCAACAGCAATATTTTTATACGGGAGCCTGGAGAGCTGCAGCAGCGTGGTGGGAGGTGTGGTGGGCTCCCGGTCCAAGGCCGGTGTGGACACGGGCTGGTCAGCCCTGGTGCTGCCCCCAGACCTTGTGCTGTCCCTGGCACACCGAACGCCTGGGCTGCAATGGGCTCTTCTCCCCGGCACTGGAAACGGTGCCCAGGAGGGTCAAGAGGTGGCTGTGGGCTCTAGGAAGGGCTGTGGGCCCCTGTTCTCTGACCCTGCTTTTAGCACCTCTTGCAGGTTGTAAGACTGGAGGAAGTGTGGGATTAAAAGTTAATAGAATACACCTCTCCCAGCGGTTGTTGACATCTGTTTTGATTCTCAGATCAAGGCTGTGCTAGGCAAGTTTGGTTTGTTCATGCGCAAGGGTGATTTTGACTTCGGGAATCACATGCACAGCAGAATGCTGGATTTGAGCACTGAAGCACCAGGGCCGAAAGTGCCCTTAGAACGCAACAACTTCTCCCCAGGTTACGTGAGCAGAGACAGGGTAGATCTTTGGCATTCCATACAGAGCCTCAGCAACAACCTGCCTCATGGACAAGCCTGGGTCTGCTGCCAGTGTCAAACTTTGCTCCAAAACCCATTAGAGACAGAGCACATGCACCCCAGAGCAATGCCTTCGGCCTCTAGTCTTGACCCTCCTCTCCTCTGAAAGGACCAGATTCTGCCCTGTGTCATACGTGAAGGTCGTAGCTGACCATGGGGTTAGAAAGCTAAATCTGTGATGGATTATTTCCCTTAGCTGTTGGGCACCCACAATTAAACTGGTACATTGTAATTAGTTCAATAGCATCCGTTAACTAACTTACAGCCAATGCATGTGTCTGGGAGCTCCTGCTCACAGTAGCGAGGGACTGGAGAGGTTTCGCAAGGTCTCCTGCGGACCTTTCTGTGGTATCTGCTCTCCTCCTAGGGGCAAATGGTGGAAGCACAGCCCTGTGGCCGTGGTCACTCAGCAAAGCCCTTGCAGACATGGCTACCTGGTGTGGTTTCACTTCGAGCAGTTGCCTCCTTTGCTCTCCATAAGCCCGGGGGCACGGGCTGGGGTTTTTATTTCAAGTAGAGATAAGGAAGGTGGTGCAATGCAGGCAGTTGCTTGGCCTTGTGACTGCTCAGACCTTCCTAAAGAGGCTTTCCAAGAGCTGGAGAACTCTTGAGCTTCCTTCCTGTGGAAGGCAGGTGGTATTTTGGGCTGCTTGTTGACTGTTGAGGATGTCGTCTGGGTTTTACCCACACCCACTCGCCCCACCCTACCCCCTTGGTTACCAGAGCCCTGTTATTGATCACTGAAGCCATTCAAAGAAGGAGCCACAAGGAAAATGGGATTTTATTCAGTGTCCACCACCCAGTCACATCCAGGACTAGGGACTCTGACTCTTCTGCCCATTGCTCACTTGCTAGCAAATGGAAAAGTACTTGCTGGCTGAGAAAGGGCCAAATTCTGTAGTCAATTAAACGTTGCATTTGTTGAGTAGACTGATAAAACACTGCTGCGGAATACATGTGTGTGGAGCAGGACAGTGGAGAGGGATTTAACTACTGGAAAGTGGCTTGTTGTTGAATCAACTCCTCCAGCAGCAGGTTTGCCCCTACACTGTTTAGGTGAAGCTGCAGTCGTGGTCAACGACTCTAGTATTTGGCACGGTTTTTTGTGTATGTTGCATCCTCTTACAACAAGGTGGGTCTGGCTCTGGTATGTGAAAATACTACTCAGTGTTTTCAATTGCCTTTCTTCCCTGCAGCAAACAGCGGCATAATAAACTGTGGCGCTCACACTCGGACAGTGACCTCTCAGACCATCACGAGCCCATCTGCAAGTCTGGGCTGGAGCTGAACAAGAAGGAAATCACCACCTCGGCCGACCAGATCTCAGAGGCGAAGGCCAACGACAACCAGCAGCCGATGTCTCCCATCTACTCAGCTGAGCTAGACAGGGAGCAGCAGCTCCCAGAGGATGCAAACATGATCGAGGAGCTGTGTGTGAAGGAGAGAAGGATCCACCTAGAGTTTACGTGTCGAGACTTCCACGCTGAGCAGATGGAGGACAAGCTGAACCTGAACAATATCAATGGCTGTACGGCAGGATGTTGCGTAGACTCTGTCCCCCCTGATAACTGCCATGCTTCTGAGGCCTTAATGCAACTCCAGCACCCCTTGGAAATAACAGAGTTTCCTGATTTGACAGTAGACGACCTAGAAAAAGATGCCCTTAAGCCCGATATGAACGTGCACTTGGTTCCCATGGAAGAATTCACTTCGTGCTTAAAAGACTTTCCCCAATCCCCAAACCAAAATTCCCTGAGTCTCCAACAGAATCCCCAGCCCGAAGTGACAGACCTCAGTACAGACAGGATTGATTTCTTCAGCGCTTTGGAGAAATTTGTGGAGCTTTCCCAGGAGAGCCGGTCACGCACCTGCTCCCATTCCAGGACGGAGGAGCAAGGGAGTGGAAGGAACGGTGTCTCCAGGGTGCCCGTGCTGGAAGTGCCACCTGCTGCGGACGGGGGTGCAGATGCTCGAAGGAACAGTTCTGGAAACTCTCCTCAGGCATCGGATGACTCTTCCACAGATGAAGAACAACAAAAGGTTAAAATCATTTGCTTGGGTGTTTTTAGGAACTGCTGCTTGAACCTCTCTGTGGGTAGTGAGATTGCTGCGGAGAGGGGATTTTCTAGCCCTGGCTTTCACTGGACAGGGTAGCCGTTTGGGGAGGGATTGTTAGATGCTTCCCCTCTTCTTCACTTTTAGATATTTGCCCTTTTCTGCACTTTTTCCTTAAACATCTGTTTGCCGGCAGTGGCAGGGCACTGGCTGAGTCGGCCTTGACCTGACCTGCTGTGCTGTTCTCGTGAGAAACTTATTTTTGAATTTTGCATCAGGAGAGCAGATAGGTGGGACTTGACCCGCTAATGCAGCTGAAGCCCGAACAGCGGAGGCCAGCCAGCACCCCGAACCTGCGCAAATACTTGTCTGATTCGAGAAATCCACCAAAGAAAGGATGAAACTGGCACCTTTCCCTGGTTGGGAAGCACCAGCATTGGGATAGTAAATCAAGGCAGATGTAGAGCTTCCACTGCTGGAGGAAGAGAATGAGCCTGTCCAGGCCTGGGGTGATGGGATTGGGCACGTCACGGCTCACTTCTCTCCTGGGTAGAAAGATGTTCCTGACAAAATTTAGTAACCTCTGAGTTGAGGTACCTTTCTCCTATAATTGCTTTCCACCCTCCAGGGCTCTTACAGGGATTGATGATGTCCGGGGCCATCATTTTTCTGGGAGCCTCTCTTATTTAAATTCCACGCTGCATTGCTTGAAGCTTTTCCATCTCCATGTGAGGCAATAAGGCTCTTCCAAATATAATAGGCCGACGCTCTCTCCGGTGATTTGGCAGAAGGAGCGTCTGTGCGGATGGGGGAGCCTCCCTGGCCATTTTCCTCCGGGAAACCAGAGCATTTCAGCGCTCGGTCATTCTTTATGTTGTACTTCTGTTTGCTCCCATACGTGAGCAGAATCTTTCACGTATTCAGTTCAAAACTGCACTTTTAGCAGCATTAGGATTTTTTTTTTTGTTAGCTGGACTTCTAATTATTAAAAAAAAAAAAAGAAAAAAGACTAAATTTCCCTTGGAATTTGTGGCAATTAAATAAAAGTTCTTATATCTCAGTCTAGGTGAAAATCCAGCCTGGAATATGTTAAATGCGGTCCCAGAGAAAATAGTGCTTCTATGTTAGTGATCACGGCACTTGTAATCTATCCCCAGACACTGGCACGTGCACTTTTTGTTCCTCTGGGGATGTGCACTCCCATTTCCTTTAAACTGCTGCCATTTGCTCTGTGTCAGCACAGCCGATCCACTTTGTAATTCTCCCGTTTCTGTGTTGCAGGAGGTCCCTGAGCTGCCTAGCGCGGGCCATCTCACGAGATCCCACTCGGAAAATGCCATTTCTGTGAAGGAAATTATCACGGAGATAGAGTCAATCAACCAGGCAGCGGGACCTGCCCAGCAGAAAGAGGGTTCAGCCAACCTCACCCAGACACCAAAGAGGAACACGGTGCACGACCTGCCAGTGGAGGCAATTTGGGCATCAGAAAGGGTGGAACAGAGCGAAGGAGCCTGTGCTGGACACCAGGAAAAGGAGAAGGACCCTCTGCAGGCTGAGCAAGAAGCTGCCCCTTCCCTGCAGCCACCTTCTGGTAAATCAGACCTGGAGGAAAGCAGCCCTGGGGGGGAGCAGCAAGAGCCTCGCGGCTCCGTCAACCCTGAACCCAAGTGGTGCCCAGGCTCTGTCCGGCGAGCCACCCTGGAGTTTGAGGAGCGCTTGAGACAAGAGCAGGAGCACCAGCACACGGCTCCGGTCTGCATCTTACCGACCCGCAAGAACTCCAGGAATGACTCTCCCGCTGCCGAGCTCCTGCCGCGGGGGAAGAGCGAGGAGCCACCCCCGGAGCTGGCTCCGGAGGGTGACAAGGCACAGGGTCCAGGCGCTGAGGAGCTGCTGCTGCCACCCGGGGCACAGCTGGCTGCAGGCAGACACGGGCCCACACCCCTGGCTTCCTCGCTGCCGGAGTCCCTGCCTGCAGAGCCCGGCATGGGGCAGGAGGGAATGGCACAGGAACGCAGGACAGTGGTCTCTTTTGATGGGTCGGAGGAGCCATCCCTGCCCTCCCTCCTCCCAAAAAGAATTGAAATCATCGAATACACTCCCACAGTCAAGTCTGCAGAGCGCCCCAACGCAAGCTGTGAGCAGGGCGGGCTGGCCACGGCCGTCCCGCCTTTAGATGAAAACTTGAACCCTTCTTTGTGCTTGGAGAAGGCACCGGCCTGTCCCAGAGCTCTGACGCTGGTGAATCTCTCGCTGCCGGAGCACGCGGTACACAAGCAGGCCACCTTCACTGTGGGCAGCCCCAGCGAGGAGGGTGGTGGGTTATCTGTTCACCTCGGTGCTGCTTCCCCCTCTGCACAGGTGGCTTCTACACCTTCGGCCAGCCTCGATCGCTCTCCTCACCCCTACGTAATTCACCTGGAAGGTGTCACTGAGCAGAGCACAGGGACAGACGATGAGCCGGTCACGCCGTGTGGCATTGAGGGAGATGCGACTCTCCCATTCAGGGACAGACCCAAGCCTCTCTGCAGGGGGGGTGCCGGCACCTCGAGGCAGCTGAGCGGCGAGGACTTCACCAGCCAACGCGCCGAAAACATGGACCTTCTGGACATCTCTTTCCTGTGTTACAGGCTTCCCCACAGCTCCAGCAGCCACAGCGTGGAGGAGCGCAGCAACAGCCCAGGGCTGGTCAAGCAGCGAGCGAAGGAAATAGAGGCTCGGATCCGGCACGCGGGGCTCACCACACCCTCCCACATGAAACGCTCGGCATCCTTGGCCAAACTGGACTGCCTGGACCTCTCCAAGGATGACCTATCTGAGAGGGAGTCGGCCTCTTCCGATGCCAACCCGGTGCTTCTCACCTGCGTTGCCCTCAGTCAGGGCTTTCGTGGAGGGAGGTTGGAGAGGGGCTCGGAAAGTGCGTGTGGAAAGCATTGCCTTTCCTCCCCAGAGCCCGCTAGGCATTTTGTGGAACAGCTCAGAACAGCCGAGTGCATTGCCCAGAGCAAGCCGGTGGAGAGGCCACTAGCTCAGTACGCCAAAGAGTGCGGCACCAGCCAGCAGAGTTTGTTTTCCAGCACGGATCCAACGTGGACTAGCTCCGAGGAGGGTCCTCCGCTACTCCAGGTGCAGGTCCTGGACTCCTCGTCTGCGGCTCAAGGTCTGGCTGTCGCACCCCGGCAGCAGCACGGGAGAACTCACCCTCTGAGGAGGCTCAAAAAGACCAATGATAAAAAGCGGACAACCAATCCCCTCTACAATACTATGTGATCCTGAGCCCTCGGCTGTGGTTTCTTACCGAGAACCCGTGGTATTGCGTTCACGCAAGGGGCAGGTGTAATATAAGGAACATGCACTTTATTGGTTAATTTTATATATATTGTCATTTTACTGTTCCTGGCGCATGTAGGTGTGGGTTGGTTCTTCTGTGTGTGACTTTGACTGCAGGACTGTTTGGGTTTTTTTTACGTTTTTTAACTCAGATAACCTCAAATGTTCTTTTTTGTTGTTGTTGTTAGTTTGTTTTAAAAGAACACCTTTATCACGCGAAAATGGATGTTGGCTTGCTTCGGCAAGGTGGAGGTTTGCTTAGAACCAGATCCTAGTTCCTAACTTGAACTTTCCCCACGCCTTGAAATGGTGCTGGGCAGTCGTCGGGGTGAGAGTCCCCGTAAATGTGAAGGCTGTGCCAAGGTCCCTTTGTTTGGCCTTTCTTTTACTTCTGCAAACTGGAACTCCACGATGCTGGCAGATCACGCGCAAAGCTGCTTCAGGACAAACCGCCTGGGCTCGGTTCGGCTGGTGCATCCCCAAAAGGAGCACACAGGGGTAAATCCTCCCAACGGATGGGCTCGGAAAACCCCGGGCAGCCTGGCACGGAGATCAGCGCTCACCTCCTGCTCTGTGGGTCACGCAGAGCCCCCCGTTTTGTGGTGAGGTGGAGCAGAGCTCCTCCACCAGCTGCCAAGCTCACCTCTCCTCGGCTGCCCCAGCGGGTGAGAGGAGGGGAGCCCCCCAAAACCAGAGTGTTCTTTTAAAACAAACGCTTCGTTAGGGTTTTAACCCTCCCATTACTTGAATACTGCTGTGGGCCTTCCAAGTTCATGGCCATATCATCTGTCCTCTGCCCTCCTGCTGCCTCCCCTCCGCCCGAGAGCTGTGGGTATCTCGTGCTGCCTGAGTTTCCCTCTCCCCGCTGCCGCGCTCGCAGGCGCTTCTGGTCTCTCCCAAACCTGGAGGCTGTTCTCGTTGTTACACGACGTATTGCCCCTACTGAATGCAAAGCTTTGTCCTTTCTGCTGTCACTCCTACCACTCGACCTGGAGGGAAGATCTTTTCTGGAAGTTTTTTTCTTTTTTTGCCTAAATTGTATATATGGTATTTATAGAGATTTTTTTTTTTTTTGGTCATTTCTATGTTGGGGGTTTTTTTCGTTGTTTTTGGTTTTTTTTTTTTTTTTTTTTTTTTTTTAAAAAGGGCAAGACTGCATTCTGTAAACTGGAAAACAAACCCACTTTACTCAAACTCAATGCTGTTCATTGTCATCTGCACAGAAATGGGAATGGATTTGACATGGTAAGCTGTCTTCCCTTTCCAAAAGTGAGCCTCGATGCCAGCCTTTGCCAAACGTGTCCCTTTTCCTCCAGTCCTGCGTGAACTCCCGTTACCCCACTGCGGGAGGACGACTGCATATCTACCCGTCTCCCTCCGGCTTGAAGCTGGGCTTCAGAAGTGCCAGTCAGACGTGGAAAGCCATTGGCCGCTCCGAGCCATTCTGCAGGTTCTTGCTTCCCAGGAGAACCTGCTTTTGAAGGATCTGCTCCAAATTTCAGCAAATTATTGTACGGTTGCCGAGCAGTTTGGCTAAATCAAAGCTCCTCATTTCCAGCCCTGCGTATCGGCAAATTGTATGTGTGCTGTAGGAGCAGAGAGAAAGGCTTTTGGCGGTGGCAGGAGAGCTCTGGGTCCTGTCTGCAGTCCCGTGGCAGGTCTGTGGCAGAAGAGCGTGTCTGAGCTGGTGCTTGGCTCTGGCCCAGACCTGCCCTCTGGGGAGGAGCAAAGCAGAGAGAAGATGCAGAATGGCTCCAGCTGCTGAAAGCCCAGCATGGAGAGGATGCGGTGTGGGAGGAGCGGCAAAGGCCGTGCCTAGAAAGCAGCCCTGAGGCTGCAGAGCCTTGCGCGTTCCCATGGTCCAAGCTTGTCTTGAGCTGGAGAGGAGCACCAGAGCGCTGTGGAGTATTGGGAAGCAGCGTGTGTCTGCCCTGGGGACAGGGTGTCCGTAAGCCCCCAGCTTGCCCACAGCCATCAGCAGAGGATAGCTAGCCTAGCGTTTTGCAAGGTAATTCCACTTCATTGCCCTCCTGTAGGATCCTCCTGCACTGTCTTACAGACCCTTCATGTCCCCAGCCCGGGCACGGGGCCGTGAGCATGTCTGTCCTCCTCCAGCAGGAACGTGCACTTCATCCCTCCCCTTCTGAGGAGCTTGAGCTCTGCTGGGTGGGCTGTCACCTGTGCTAGCCACAGGCTGGAGCGCAGCCCACAGTAGCCCAACAGAGTCCTGTCTTGGGACAAATAGCATGTCATCCCAGGCCACTTCAGTCGCTAGAAGTCACCCAAGTGCCTGACCCGGGAGGCCAGATACTTCTTCGGGACGCTGAAAGACATTTGGCTTCTCCTAGCCAGCTCCAGCTGGCTTGGGAGCTGGGCTGACAGCGTGGAAAGGCCAAGTGGCTCGTGTCATCTTGTGAAGGACAATTTCAGTCCTTGCCTCCCCCGGAAACCTCACCAGACCCTGCTGCCCACCATTCCTGACCCAAGGACATGTCTACCTGGGGACAGGCTGCCATGAAGCCTGCCCTGCGTTGGAGGGAGCATGCTTGGCCGGCAGCATGTCCTGGTGACAAGGATCTGCTTGGGAGGGGAAAGCCCTGTGTGTAATTTGTTCCCTTGAGAAGGGAGGAGGAGGAGGATCAGGTTTCTTTGCCCACCTTGATCTCAGGAGAAATGCTCTGTAGGAAGGTTCTGCCACGCAGACTAGAAACGCTGCTTCTTTCCAATACTCTGCTGCTGTTGGGGTGCTTCAGCTGGGGAGGGCAGCGAAGGGGCAAAGGCCCTCGCAGGGAGGTGCTTTGCTGTCCCCTTGTCCTCGGCTCTGGCCTGGCACAGCTGTGTTTTTTTCTCTGGGAAGCCTGTGGACAGGTGGAGGGAGTCAGGGAAGGTGGTTCTCTTGCAGAGTTATGAAGGCCTTGGAGGTCTGGAGGCTCTGACCTGGGCGGCAGGAAGGGGAACGGGCTGGAGGGGCATGTCAGAGGCAGCTCTCTGGGAGCCCTGAGTCCTCCTTGGCCAGTGTCTGGGCAATGAAGGCACCAAGCCCCTGGCATCAGAGCGCTCTGCCTGGGGACAGTTGTCCCTTCTCTGTGCTGGTGGCTCACGAGTGGGTGGTGGCTCGCTCCTGGTTCTGGTGGTTGCCCCATGAGAGCTTCATGTGACCTGCTGAGCACCTCCAGGGTGCTCAGCAGCTGACAAGCCTCGCTGACAGAGGGGTTTTAGGAGAAACGTGTTGTTTTAAGGGCATTTTTGTACAAAGCAACTGTTCTTTTGGTCTCTTGCAAAGCCCTCTTGGAGGACGCTTTATTGTTTACATTGACTCCTGTACAATATCTCAGCCATCGCCTCCCCCCTCGCCCGCCCCGTCTCCGGCTGTACTGTAACGTGTGAGCCTTGCACAAACGGATAGCGTGTGCGTGAAACTGGTTTTTACACTGCGTTCTGTTGCACTCGATGGTATGTGTGTGCGTGTGTGCGTGTGTCCGGTCTGCTTGAGAAGTTGTGACATGTACAAATCTCTCCCCTTTCGGCCCTTTCCTGGGGGGCACGGTCCCAGCGGGTGGCAGGAGGGTCAGGAGGTGACGCCGCTTCAGGCTCACTCGGATGTTAGACGGGGCAGGGATTAGCTCCGTGTCCCTCTGCCAGCAAAGGCCTGGTGGAACGTATCCCACCCCAGCTCCGGCTGCTGCCGGGGACCTCCTGGGAGGAGTGAGCTGTTGGGAATGGGCACGGGCACTGGGGCGCTGCGTCTGCCTGGGGGCTCTGAGAGCCCCACAGCTCTCCCAGCCCGGCAGCAGGAGGAAGCCATACCTGCCACAGGTCCCCTGCTCCCGTCGCAGCGTGTCCTGCCTTAATCCGGTCCGAGCTCCACGCAACCCCCCACGCTTCTCCCTTCTCCCAAGGGCCCTTGCTGGCGTGGGGCAGAGGCAGGTGCTGGAGGGGTCCGGGCTGGGCAGAGGGCTCTGGGTCGCCCTCCGGCAGCGCTAACAGCCCGCCCGCCCTGCAGACATCTCTTGGCACAGAAGAAGGTGCCAGTGCCTTTTATTTTTCTTTTATGGAGATGTGACGTCCATGCGCTGGTTTGTAGGGATCATCGCCCTGGGGCCGGGCAGCCCAAGCATGAGCCCTCGGGGACGGCTGGCAGCGGAGTGGCAAACCGGGCAGGGGAGCGCTTCTGTCTGCCCCTCCTGGATCTTCCTTGGTGGCTGGGATCGTCCCCTTTCCCCCTAAAGACTTTATGACCGATGTGCTCAGCTGTTTTTAAATGTGAACTTGTGCACTGATGTGCAGATTCAATGTTCTTGTTACCGAATGAGTAAAGTTTTATTTTGAAGATGACGCGGGTGTGCTGCCTCCTGTTTGGGGTCGGGGCTGGGGGCGATGAGTGATCTGGGCAGCAGCGGGGGTCTGGGGAGCCAGAGCGGGGTTGTTCACTCGTGTCCTCTGCCGGAAGTGTAGATGGACCCCCCCTGTCCCAAGTGACCTCCTGTGCAGGGGCAGAGAGCAGATGCTCGCCCAGCTCCTGCCGCGGTTGCGGGGAGGATAACGGGGGTTGTGTACGTAAAACTGTCGGGATGCTGCGGGTGCCCTCGCTGCACGGCTGCAGGCGGAGGAGCTGTGGGAGTCCTGGGGTTTAAGCTCCAAGGAGGATCCGAGGTTTTAGCCAGACCCTGGACCAGACCCACCATGGCCCGCCCAGGAGCTGAGCCAAATCCAAGCGCCGAACAACCGCAGCGCGAGTGGATCTCTGCGCTGGGAAACGGCCCATCTCGGGTGAGTTGGTTTTGCTCCATCCTGTCCCCTGTCGTGGCAGGAAAGCGTGGCGCAAAGGTCTCTGCGGGCTCCCTCTGGCAGCGGGTCTGCGAGCAAGGGGGTACGGAGAGAGCCAAATCCCCCGGAGCTCAGCCTCACCCTCCCTGCGTGAAGCTTCCGCTCGGCCAGGGCTGAGCGGGCACCAGGGTGTGGGGCCAGGGGTGCAGGGCCATTACTGGGGGGGTGGCAGTGTCCCTAGGGTGCCCCGTCCTTCCCCACCCTCCCGCACTGGCAGGGAAAAGGCTTCCCAGGGCCTTTTCTCCATTCACTGGGGCTGTGGCTTGGAGATGGGGACAAGGGACACGGGGCTTGCTGCACCCCCGAGCTCCAAGGGCAGAGCAAGCCAGGGCCATGGTGGGATGCGGTAGGCGGGGGGGGCTCTGCAGCCCCCGCTCTCCCTCTCTGACACCCCTTTGGTGGGGTGAGCAAGGATGTCACCTTTTCCCTGCCTTTTTGCCAGCTGCCCCCTCCTGCCCGGCTCAGCCAATGCTCGTCCGGCTCCGCTCGGTGGCCTTGTAGGGTCCAGGGCTTTGCTGCCTTTCCAGGAACCGTGGCTCCCCTCCCACGGGTCCCCGAGCCCCAGAATCCCTTAATCCCCTTGGGCCAGGGCATCCCTGCGGGGCTGGGCTCTGCTAAATCCCAAATCTGGCTTCTGGATGTGCCTGTAACCACCCCGCTATGCAAGGCTGGGGCTGATGTGGGCTCACCCCCGGGGGGGTTGTAGCCCCCTTGCCCCTGTGGGGGGGGGGAGGTGGTGAGCCCACAGGGTGCGGTGGGTGTCGGGAGCCCCCGGGCCAGCCCATGGCGAGGGTCTCTGTGGGGCTGGGTCGGCCCCAGGGTGCAGGGGGGACCCATCCCTGTGGGATGCCCAGCAGCCCTGTGTCCCGCTTGAGCCCTGGGCAGAGGTGACCCGGGGGAGGGCGGGGGGTGACAACAGCCTGGGGGTGTCGAGGGCTGACCCTCCCCTTGCTTTCCCCCCGTGCTTTAGGAAGACGCTGCCTGGCAGGAGGGGGCAGAGGGGCTTCTGCCCCCCCGCCCCAGCCCCCCGCAGCGCTGGGCCATGGGGCTCCCATGCACCGTGCCGGGGGGGGGGGGGGGGGGGGCGGGAGCTGCGGGCACCCCTAAGCCCCCCCCCCTCTTTTGGGGAGGGAGCGAGTGCTGGCTGTGCCAGGGCTGCCCCCATCCCTGCGGGCAGAGCCGGGGGGGGGCAGGCAGGGGGCTGGGGGCCGGGCAGGGTGCGGGGGCAGGCGGGGCCGGGCCGGGCCCCCCCCCCTTCTCCCGGTGCCCGCCGCGGGGGGGCTGTACCGGCCCCGGCGCCCGGCTGGGCTCAGCTGTTCTCTGCGGCAGCGGCACTGCGCGGTGCCGAGCCCAGCCGCGCCGGGCGGAGCGGAGCGGGGCCGGGCCGGGCTCGGCTTTGGGTGGGGGGTGGGGGGGGGAAGCGGAGAGGGACCGGGGAACCGGGGGCCGGAGCCGGGCGGAGCCGAGCGGGACGCAGCGCCGGGCGCGGAGGAGCCGCGGAGCGCAGGTGGGAGCCGGGGCGCGGGCGGGGGCCGGGACGGGCGGCGGGCGCCGGGAGGGAGGGAAGGGGCGGCGGGGCGCCGGGCTGCGGCCCCCCGGGCCCCCCGGCCCCTCGCCCGCCCGCCGCCCGGCAGGAGATGGCTATATTTGGAAAGTGACCTCTGGTCGTTCCCGAGCAGCCGCTGCGGATTCAATTGTGGCAACGTAATGGCACGGCCGGGGAGCGGGGAGCGGGGCCGTCCTGCCTGCATCGTGCCTTGCACCTTGCCTGCACCCCGCCTGTGTCACACCCGTACCCTGCCTGCACCCTGCCTGCTCCCTCCAAGCACCCCATCCGACCCCACCTACGCCCTGCCCGTATCGTGCCCGCACCCTGCTAACACCCTGCTTGCACCCCGTTCAGCCCTGCCTGCACCCTGCCTGCAGACCGCTAGCGCCCTGCCTGCACCCCACCTGCACCCCGTCCAGCTGTCATGCCTGCGCCCTGCCTGAACTCTGCCTGCACCCCATTCAGCCCTGCCTGCAGACCGCTAGCACCCTGCCTGCACCCTCTCCGTACCCTGCTGGCACCCTCCCTAAACTCTGCCTGCACCCCATTCAGCCCTGCCTGCAGACCGCTAGCACCCTGCCTGCACCCTGCCTCTACCCTCCCTAAACTCTGCCTGCACCCCATTCAGCCCTGCCTGCACCCTGCCTGCAGACCGCTAGCACCCTGCCTGCGCCCTGCCTCTACCCTGCCTGAACTCTGCCTGCACCCCATGCAGCCCTGCCTGCGCCCTGCCCAACTCCGCTCACACCCCACCTGCACCCTGCCCAACCCAGCCTGCACCCCGCACCCTGCCTGCACCCTGCCTGCACTCTGCCCACCCAGCCAGGCCGTCGCCCCCTCCCCTCCATGCCCACACCCCGAGCTCTGCTCCCCCCAGCAATGGATGAGGTGCTGTAAAACACCCGGAGGGCGTCCCCGCGGAGCCCACTCACTCCTCCCCAGGGCTGGGGACCGTGCCCAGGGCCATGGGGGTGACACCAGCGGTGCCAGTGTCCAGCCCCCCTCGGTAGCAGGGCTCCAGGTCCCTCAGCGCCCATCTCTGACCCGCACCCACTTTGCCAGGCCAGGGGCGATGCTGAAGGGCCATGGGGATCGCTGGGGACACCCAGGGACCGGGCAGATGTGGCTTGGCTTGGCGCTGCACATGCCCTGGCCAAAAGCCACCGGCCGGGACGCGGAGGAGTGGATCTGCTCCTACCTCTGCCCGCCCCGGCCCCGCAGGCTGTGGGCAGCGCTGCCCGGCCCTCTGGGACGTGGTTTGGTGGCTGGATGTGGCCCCTGGCAATGGCTGAGGCCCCAAAAGAGCGTAGGGGAGCCCCCGGGGTGGTCAGTGGCTCATGGGTGCTGCAGAGCACCGGGGGTTTTTGGGGTCCTGAGGGGCTCAGTGCCCCCAGGCAGGTCCCAGGAGCAGCGCAGGCTGGGGATGGAGATGGGTGGTTGCGGGCAGCGTGCCCGGCTTGGCCGAGGGCTGGAGACCCCCCTGGAGCCATGCTGAGCACGGGGGGCTCCTCCGCACCCCGGCGTGCCCGTGGGGCTGCGTGGCTGTGCTGGGTCCAGCCCTCCCCCGGGCGAGTGGGTTGGGGGCGCAGAGTGGGTGTCACACGCGGGAGCGGGGGTGCCATGGGGGGAGGCGTGGGGTGGGCAACGCTGGAGGCACAGCCTCCCTCCAGGGTGCTGGGTTGAGCCAGGCGACCTCGGGCCACCAAGGCTGGATGGGACAAGAGGGGATAAGCTGTGACCTGGTGCACGGCACCTCCGTGTCCGCCCCAAACTCCCCTCAGCCCAACTTCTCCACTGCAGCTGCTCGTGTGCCAAGCCCAGTGCCAGCCATGGGGCATGGCCGTGTCCCTGCCCGGCCGTCAAGTGCCTCCGGCTGCGGGATGCCCGTCCCCAGCACTTGCAGCACCCACACCCCCCCGCTGCCCCTGGTCCCTGCCGCGGGATCGGGGCCACATCAGGCACCATCCGGCATCCTCATCCCTGCCACCTCCGTGTCCCCAGGCACCCCCCCTGTGCCCAGGGTAGGGGGGGGATCTCTCGGAGCGCGAGGCCCGAGGGGGCCAAAACCCCTCCACGCTGTGCTCGGGGTGGGGGGGGGGTGTCATGGCCTGACCCTGCGCCCCCCAGCCATGAGCCGCCGCGTGGTGCGCCAGAGCAAGTTCCGGCACGTCTTCGGGCAGCCGGTGAAGGCCGACCAGATGTACGAGGACATCCGCGTCTCCAAGGTGACGTGGGACAGCTCCTTCTGCGCCGTCAACCCCAAGTTTGTGGCCATCATCGTGGAGTCCGGCGGCGGGGGGGCCTTCATGGTCCTGCCCCTCGCCAAGGTGAGCGGGGAGGCCGACGGGGTCTGGTACCCCCCCGGGAGGTATTGTGGGGGGCGTGCTGATGGGCTCTGCTTTTGGGGGGCTGCTGTGGCCACACGGCCCCCCGGGTTTGCCCCAATATCCCTGTCCTCACACGGGGGCTTGGGGCAGAGGCAGCCTGGGGTGGTCACTGGCACCTGCGATGGGTGACGTCCCGGGGGCAACTGAGGTGATGGGGGAAACCCCTGTCTGCTTTCTCCCCAGCCCAAATTCCTCGGGGACACACGATGCCCGGGGAGCATCCCAGTGGGGAGGGGGTCTGCCCTGCCCACCCTGGCAGAGGGGCTCAGAAGGGGTCCCCAGCCCCTCCTCGCCATCACAGGGGACACAAAACAACCTCTCCCGAGGCACGTCGTTCCCCTCCACCTCCCTACGGGGCCTCATGCTCAGTGAGCCCCATTCTGTGCCTCAGTTTCCCCCTTCGAGACGGGTGCAAAGCTCTGGCCATTGCCGGGGCCCCCTGCCTGTCCCCACTTGTGCCACGGCCCCACGTGGTGGCCGGGCTGGGGCTTGAGGGCCACCTGGCAGGAATTCCCCCCTTCCCGGCCGCTGGGGAGACTCATCCCGGCACCTCGGCCTTGCAGACGGGACGGGTGGACAAGAACCACCCGCTGGTGACGGGGCACACGGCGCCCGTGCTGGACATCGACTGGTGTCCCCACAACGACAACGTCATCGCCAGCGCCTCGGAGGACACCACCGTCATGGTGAGGGGCCGGACCCCGGGCGGTAGAGGGGGAGCAGGGGAGGGCGGCGGGTGCCGGGGAAGCGGCACGGAGCATCCCCCCCCTGCTCCTCCGCCGCCTGCGAAGTGTCACTGGCCTATTTTTAGCCCCGGTGCCATGCGTTCGCGCTGGCGGCGGCTGCTCTCTCCATGATGCAGCAGTTTGCGCTAAATATACCCGCCCCGGCGACTCAGCACCCAGGAATAGCTTGGGGGGGGGGGTGCGCCCCGGCTGTGCCCCCCTCCCTGTGCCCACCAGCCCCCCGAGTGCTGGGGACGCACCCCGGGCTGCAAGCGCTGCTGCCATCCCCTCGCCACCCTCCCCACAGCCTGAGCCGGGATTAACGATGAGGTTAATTGGCTCCGAGGCCCTCAGCCGCTTAGTGCTCGCCTGCGGGGTGATCCCTGCTGCCCCACGACCCGCTCTCCGTGTCCCGTCCCCGTCCCGTCCCCCCCCCCCAGGTGTGGCAGATCCCCGATTACGTCCCCGTGCGCAACATCACGGAGCCGGTGGTGACGCTGGAGGGACACTCCAAGCGGGTGGGCATCATCTCGTGGCACCCCACCGCCCGCAACGTCCTGCTCAGCGCAGGTAAGGGGGTCCCGGGTCACACACACACCTCCCCCCCCCCCCCCCCGCCTCCACCGGGGTTGGTGGGGGATCGGCGGGGCAAGGGCATCCACTCCGTTGGTCCTCCGCAGGCTGTGACAACCTGGTGATCCTCTGGAACGTGGGCACGGGGGAGATGCTGCTGGTGCTGGAGGACATGCACACCGACCTCATCTACAACGTGGGCTGGAACCGCAACGGCAGCCTCCTCGTCACCACCTGCAAGGACAAGAAGGTCCGGGTCATCGACCCCCGCAAGCAGCAGGTCGTGGCGGTGAGTGCCCCCGCTGTGTCCCCGCCACCGTCCCGCCGCGGGGTGTCCCCCCCTCCCCGTGCCCGCCTGACCCTACTAACCGCCCGCACCCGCGCGTCTCTGTCTTTGGTTTTAACCCGCTAACGGCCGGCGCAGGAGAAAGCCAAACCGCACGACGGCGCCCGCCCCATCCGCGCCATCTTCATGGCCGATGGCAAGATCTTCACCACCGGCTTCAGCAAGATGAGCGAGCGGCAGCTGGGCCTCTGGGACCTGGTACGAGACGGCGGCTCCCGGCCCGGCCAGCGCCGCCCCGGGGACACACCGAGTGACGGGGGTGCTCCCCAACCGCACGTGCACCCCTGGAGCCACATGCACTCCCCAGGAGCAAGACTCAGCGGCTGTTTTTGGGGGACAGATCCGGACCCCCCACACACCCATTTTCCCTCCTTCCCCTGCCCCCTGCTGACTCTCTCCCCCTCCCCCCAGGAGAGGTTTGCCCCCCACGAAGGGCTGAGGCCCGTGCGGGCCATCTTCACGCGGGAAGGACACATCTTTACCACGGGCTTTACCAGAATGAGCCAGCGGGAGCTGGGCTTGTGGGACCCGGTAACGAGCCCGCATGGAGTGCTGCCCCGAGAACTTGGCCCCCGCCCCCCCGCCCCGCCTCGACCCCCCTGAATCCCCGGGATGGGGTGCCTGCTGCATCCCCAGCTCCCCCAAAAGATGTCAAGTTCCCAAGTGTGCTGTGCTGTGCCGTGCGTGGGGAGGGGGCTGGCGGGGGGCAGGGAGGGCTCGGGGTGGGGGAAGGCAGGCTGGGGTGCAGCCAGTCGTGCAGGTAAGCAGGAGTGGGGCAGGGGGTGCCGGGAGGGGGGGCATGCCAAACCGCTTGCCGGAGGGCTTGCGTACCCTGGAGTCAGGGGACAAGCCCCGTCCCCGCAGTGTGCCGTGGCTAATGAGTGTGACTAACCGGGATGGGGGTTTCGGGGCCACCGCTCACCCCCCCCTCCACTGCTCTGGGCCCCCAGAAAAACTTTGAGGAGCCCATCGCCCTGCAGGAGATGGACACGAGCAACGGGGTCCTGCTGCCCTTCTACGACCCCGACTCCAGCATCGTCTACCTCTGCGGGAAGGTAACCCCCCCCCGCCCCACCCCGGGGCGCACCCAGCCTGTGCCACCCCGTCCCTGGGGGTCTGGGGGTGCCGGGGCCGGCTGACACCTGTCCCCACGCCCGCAGGGTGACAGCAGCATCCGGTACTTCGAGATCACGGACGAGGCGCCCTACGTGCACTACCTGAACACCTACAGCAGCAAGGAGCCCCAGCGGGGCATGGGCTTCATGCCCAAGCGCGGGCTGGACGTCAGCAAGTGCGAGATCGCCCGGTGAGAGCCGGGGGGGGAGGGGGGGGGGGGCTGGGGGGAGGCGGAGGGGTCAGGGGGGAGCGGCCGGACCCTGACCACCTCTGCCCCACGCAGGTTCTTCAAGCTGCACGAACGCAAGTGCGAGCCCATCGTCATGACGGTGCCGCGCAAGGTGAGCCCTGGGAGGGGGGTGGTCCCAGGGGACATGGAGGGAGTCTGGGGGGGGGGACACACACCACGCCTCACCGCCGTCTCCCTCACCCCTGCAGTCAGACCTCTTCCAGGACGACCTGTACCCCGACACGCCGGGCCCCGAGCCGGCCCTGGAGGCGGACGAGTGGCTGTCGGGGAAGGACGCGGAGCCCATCCTCATCTCGCTGCGGGACGGCTACGTCCCCGTCAAGAACCGGGAGCTGAAAGTGGTCAAGAAGAACATCCTGGACAGCAAGCCCCCCCTGGGCCCCCGCCGCAGCCACTCCACCTGCGAACCCGACGTGAGTGTCCTGGGGACGGGGGCTTCACGGCGGGGTTGTCCCCCTGCCTGGGGTGAGGTTTTGGGGGGACAACCCCGGAGGGGGCTCCCCGGTGACCCTGCGTGTGTGTGCGTGTGTGTGTCCCCCGCAACAGCGGCCAGCCTTGGAGGAGGTGCTGGAGGAGATCCGTGCCCTGAAGGAGACGGTCCAAGCGCAGGAGAAGCGCATCTCCGACCTGGAGAACAAACTCTGCCAGTTCACCAATGGCACGGACTAGCGCGGCGGCCGCGGCCGCGGGCCAGGCGAGGACTGCCCCGGCCCCCCCCGGGGATTAAAGCCAAGTCCCCGCAGAGGGCAGGAGCCCAGAGCCGTGTTCTTTCCCCAGGAGCCAAGGCTGCAGGGAGGGGGTCAGACCCTGACAACCCCCCCACAACAGGCATCGGCCGCATCTTGCTCCCGGGGCGCACGCCGACACCCCGCTGCAGCGCCTGGGGGGGGGTCCCGTTTCGGTGCCTGCAGGCTGGGGCTGCTGAGCATCCCTCCTCGGGGACCTGCGAGCCGGGCACCGGCATCCTCCCAGGATGGGGGCTGCAGGGCCCCCCCGCCCAGGATGCACTTGGGCACGGTGCTAACCCCCCCCCCTCCTCCCCCGCCATCACCCCCCTCGGCGGGTGCTCCCAACCAACCCTTTGCTCCTGGGTCCCCCTTTAATAAAGGCCTTGGCCAACCCGTGGCCGCGTGGCCAGTACCAGGCATGTGGGACCACCACGCCGGGGGGGCCCTGCCTGCACACCCCCCACACGCCCCCCCAGTGCAGGCAGAGAGAGGCCGAGAGAGACAAACATTAAAGAGCATTTATTGGTGTTGGCCGCGGTCGGAGCTGCTCGGGCTCCCCCGGCCCTGGCCCAGACGTTGCTTGTGGGGTGCATGGAGGTGGTGGGGGGGGCGGCACCGGCTACGAAAAGTCCCAGGGGAGCGAGAATGGCCCCCCCCTCCCCCCTCCCCCCCCATGGCCCCTGGCCCCCTGTGTGCAAAGAGGAGCAGCCCGGGGCGGGGGGCCCGGGGTTAGCACCATTTGACGTAAGGTTTCTCTCGGGGGGGCAGTGCCCGGGACGAGGGGGTGCAGTGCTGCCAAGGGGGGGGCTGTGGGGGGGCATCCGAGCAGGGGAAGGGGTGCGAGCAGGGGACAAGATGGAGGAGGGGGATGACACTGGGTGACCTTTCACAGGCACCCCCTCTGCTGCCCCAGCGGACCCCCACGCCGGGGCGGGGGGGGGGTGGCTCTGCAGCCCTACGCTGGCTGTGGGGTGCAATGGGGCTGACACCCCCTCCCCACCCCACCCCCGCCCCCATTGGCAGGCAGAGCAGCTCCCGGGTAAGTGCACTTGGTAGCGCCTGGGCAGGGGGGCCGAGGGGGCTGGGAAGAGCCCCCCAGCTCTGGGGGCACCCCGGGACCGCACGCAGCTGGCAGCCCCCCCATCTGGGGTAGGATGTGCCCCCTACCGCCTTTCCAGGCTGAGGGGCCAAGCAGCACACCATAGGGTGGTTGTGGGGGGGCTAGGGCTGTCCCGGGGGCGGCATACAGTCTGTGGGTTGCCCCCCCCGGGTCCCTGCCACCCCAGCTGCGGGCTGTCACTCCCCCCAACCCTGTGCTGCTGTGGGGTGTCCCCCGTCCCCCCCCCACCCCTGTACCACCCCAGCTATGGGGACAATCTCGCCCCAGCCAGGGCCAAATCCTGCACCCCCCCTCCCTGTTTGCCCTCCACAGTGCTTGCGCTGGCTCCCCCCACCCCGCTCCCCCTCTGTGCCCCCCCCACGGCTCCGGCCGCGTCCCCATCCCCATCAGGGTGGCTGGGGGGGGGGGGGGGGTGTGTCAGCGGGGGCGCGGGGTCACTTCTCCGTCAGTGAGAGCTGCAGGATCCGCTGCAGCTCTTCTTCCTCCTGGCGCGTCCGGCGCTCGGCTTCCTCCTGCTCCCGCGCCGACAGCGCCATGGCCAGCCGCAGCTGCTCCGCGTAGCTGGGGAACAGGGCGCTGGGCCCCCCGCTGCCCCCCCCCGGGGCCGGGCTGACGGGGGGACGGGGGGACGGCGTGTGCTGGGGAGTCCTGGGGTGGAGGGGTTGGGGGCAGGCTCTCAGCGGGGGTCCCTACGGGGCCAGCACCCACTCCCGCTCCCCCCGGGGGGGCTGGCCGGACCTTACCAACCTGTCTCCCCGGCGGCCCTCGTGCGACATAGGGTGGGTGCCCGGTTTGCTGTTGGTCAGTGCTTCCCAAATGGTCACCTGTGTCCGGCGGCAAAGGACCCCAAAACCCAGCCCCCCGGCGTGAGCTCTGACCCGCCGCCGTGGGATGCAGGGATGGGGAGAGCATCCCAGGGCAGCATCAGGACAGGGTGGGCAGCGGGGTCCCCCCTCCGGGGTTGGGGGCCGGGATGGGGGGGTGGCAGTGCCCACCTGGTCGTACTCGCTGCCCGCTTCCAGCAGGCTCTGCTGGATGGCGAACTGCAGCAGGTCATCCTCGTCCTCCCGCAGGGCGTCCTGGTGGGTACCCACCACGCTGTACCCCCGCGGCACCTCAAAGAGCGCCGGGTCCATCTCGCACGCCCGGCACGAGGCTGCGGGGAGACAGGCGCTGGCATGGCTGGGCACCCCGTTATGTTTGTGTGTGTGTCCCCCTGCACCAGCCGTGTCGTCCCCCCCCTCCCCAGCCCTGCGTACTCAGGGAGCTGGAGCTGCTGACGGAGGAGGAGTCGCTGCTGGGCGAGGGCGCCTCGCTGCTGGGGCTGTGCCGCAGAGAGCTGACGGGCTCGTCGCACCCGTTGAGGTTCCCGAAGGTGATGCGGGCGTTGAGGATGTGGAAGATGGGGATTTCTGCGGGAAACAAAGGGGAAAAACAGCAGGGAGGGAAGCCGGCTGCGCCACCCACGCCAGCGACAAAGCTCCCCCCCCCGTACCGATCTTGACGGGGAAGCCGGGCGGGAGGCGCAGGGTGATGAAGTCCCGCAGTTTGGCGAAGAGCGCGTTGCTTATTGCCATGAGGTCGATGATGGGGGCAACCTGCTCACAGAGGGACAGCGGGTGGTCCTCGCACAGCCACAGCTTGGCCTTGAACCTGCCGGGGACAGGCGCCAGGCTGGGGACCCCTGACTGCCCACCCCCCCCACCCTGGGGGGCTCTGCAGCGGTCGGGGGGGGACCGAGGGGGTCCCCAATCCGCTCCTTCCCCCCTCACTTCTGCGTCTTGGTGGTGAGCTCCATGGGCCGCCCCATGTCCCGGTTTCCCAGCTCGAAGTTGGGGTTGAAGTACTCCTCGGGGGTGATGGCGGTGGGGTTGGCGTGGCTCAGTGTCTGCGTGATCAGCGTCTGCGGGACAGCCCAGCAGGGTAACGGGGGCTTTTGGCGGGGGGGGCCACCCACCCATGAGGACACCCCCTGACAGACTCACCCCGTTGTTGGGCCCCACGTGCTGCTCGGCGATGCCCAGGAAGGACTGCAGGGGGGTCTTACTGCCTGCGGGAGAGGGGGTGAGGGCCGGAGCCGGCGCAGCGCCCTGCCCGCCCAGCCCCCACCGCCTCCACCTTTGCTCTTGCCCTTGTGCTGGTCCGAGAGGTGCTCGGTCCGCGTCCGCGTGATCAGCTCCACGTTGGACGCGCCGTAGACCTGCCCGAGGAGGGGAAACACCAGAGATGGATAACACCCCCCTCCCCCCCCCCAAAAAAATTGGCGATACACCCCACCCCCCCAACCCCCACCCCCAGGAGGCTAAAATCCCCCTGCCCCTCACCTTGGCCTCGTACCCATTCACCATTTCTGTCTTCTCGCTCCTCCAGCCCAGGATGCCGGACTTGTTCCTGGGGGTGAGACAGGGCACCGTGAGCGATGGATGGTCTCGCTCGGACAGCCAAGAGTGCGGACACCCCGGCGGGCTGTGCATCCCTGGGCGGCGGGGGGGGAACTCGGTGCTGCCCCCGGCCCACCTCTCGAAGGCGATGTTCTTGGTGTCGAGCTGGGTGGTGACGACGGGGGCCGTCAGCCGCCCCATCACCTGCTCCTCGGTGGGCTGCACAGCAGCCAGCAGCACCTCCTGGTCGTGGCTGGCCAGGGCCAGCGTCTCCGAGTAGACCACCCGCCGGTCGTGGTCGATCTCCATCACCACCGCGCTGGTGTCTAGGGTCGGGGGGGGCAGGGTGTGTGGGGACAACCACGGTCCCCACCACGTCACCCAGCCCTGCCGCAGCACCAAGGGGCTCTGCCGGTGCTCCCCGGCGAGGGGGGACACCCCGGTGACAGCTCACCTTGTCCCCGAAAGACGAAGCTGCGGTTGCCCCGCTGCCAGGTCATATGGTCGAAGCCCAGCAGCGTGGTGTCCACCCGCAGGTTCTGGCCGCTCTTCCACACTTTGTAGGTGTCGCTGGGGCAGATCTTGGACACCAGCGGCACTGGGGAGAGACGGCGATAGCCCAGCCAGGGGTGGGGCCACCCTGCACCCCCGGGTGGGCTGCCAGCGCTGAGCTGGAGGGGAGATGTGCCCGGGAACCCAACACCTCGGTGGAATTGGGGTCTGCAAGCTTGGAGTGTAGGGGGGCAAGAGGACAGGTGTCCCCCGTCCTGGGGCTGGGGGCGGATGTTGGGGCTGGGGGCAGCGCCAGAGATGGGGGAGGCCCTGCTGGGAAACTCCTGCTCCCCCCGCCACGCTCTGCCCCGAGCTTACCCCAGCTGGTGAACTCCCACTTCATCTCCACGTAGAAGTCCTGGGCCTGCAGAGAGCACAGCGGGGTCAGGAGGAGCCCGTGGCTGGCATCCCCCTCCCCACCATGGCGCCCCCGCCGGAGGGAGGTACCTTGCGCAGCTTCTCCAGCAGGATGGGGATCCCGGCAAGACGTTTGATGGCTCTCTGGTAGTCGCGGTAGCGCAGGACCAGCTGCACGAGCTCCAGGTCACGGGTGCTCACAGCCTCCTGCAGGACTGCAGGGCAGAGAGGGGCAGTGCCCAGGGTGGGTGGCACGGCACGGCATGGCATGACACGGTGCGGCACGGCACGGGGCGGCAGAGCCGGCCACTGCACAGGAGCCACATGCACCGCGTGAGCTGCCCCTTGGGGAGCTGCAGCACCAGGCTGAGCACGCCCGTGTCCGTGCCTGTGCCCATGCCCGTGTCCGCGGCCATGCCCCTATCCGTGCCCGTGCCCACGCCTGTGCCCGTGCCCATGCCCAGGCAGCTTGGCAGGGGACCGAGGCAGCCAGCCCCCCGCTCACCTGTCCAGCCGCTGCGGTTCTCCTTGCCCACGTCGGCGCCATGCTTCAGCAGCACCCTGGCGCACTCGAGGTGGCCCAGCGTGGTGGCCAGGTGCAGCGGGGTGCGTCCTCGGGGGTCCAGCTGCTCAATGTCAGCCTGCCGGGAGGTTGCGGGGCTCAGGGGACACCGGGACAGCCAGACCTCAGCCCCCCCCCAGTGCCCTCTTGCAGATGGGAGGGAGCAGCCAGGGAAAGAAGCCGACATTTGCCGGTATCTCGGCGAGCATCCCCATCCCTGAGCTCCCCCAAGAGATGCACATGCACTGCACCCCAAAAGGCTCTCCACTGCCAGCCCCATGGGGAAGGTGGGGAGAGCGCGGCGGTGGCTGCCAGCACCCAGCATGGATCCACACGGTCAAGGCTGGGCTGCACGGATGCCCCCCGGCGCGGCGGATGGAGCTCTGCACGGCTTGATGCAGCGGCAAACCTGGGAAAAGCCCCCACCACTGGGATTTGGAGTGGGAGTAGGGGGGGCTGCTGCCCAGTTGCCAGGCAGCAGCTGCCGGCAGCCCCCCTCCGCCGGGGCCGGGAGCACGGCGGGCGACGTGGGCTGCGGCGGCGGGCGCACGTGTTCCCCTGCCTGAGCCGGGGGCGGGCGGCTGCGTGAGCGGAGCGGCTGCTCGGAGGATCCCCGGGCCCTGGGGAGCTGGCGCGTTGGGGCTGCGATTGTTTGTGCCAAACCCGGAGCCTGGCGCCCAGCCAGCCCCGAGGAATCCCTCACCCGCCGGCAGCGGCGGTGGGCGCCCATCGAGCACCCATGGGCCCCTGCTCCACCCCCACCCCCCCTGCAAGGTGCAGCATCGCACCCGTGCCCGGGGCTGGGGCCGCTGCTTGGGGCTTTATGGAGCAGCACTGGGGGTGGGGGTCATTCTCTGCCCCCCCAGCACCCAACTGGGGCAGAAGCCTCGTGCCCAGAAAGGGGTGCTCAGATGCTGCTGGGGCAGGAGGCAGTGGGGATGAACCCCAAAACAGGGCATGGGTTTTGGGGGGGAACACTCCTGGGAGCACCAACCTGGGGTGCAGCACCCAAAGGTGCTGGCTGGGACCGGGCACCCCAGTTTGGGGCTGGGCAGGGCTGGGGTGTGGGGTCTCCAAACCCCGTCCTTGTCCCTGTCTTGCTCTTGGGCATGTCCTGCTGTCCCTCTGCCCTGGGGATGTCCCCATCCCTGTCCAGGCTGTGGGCATCCTCCTCCCCCTCATCCCCAGGGGCTCACCGGGCAGGGGGACCCCCCCCAGGCTGCCCAAACTGCCAGAGCGAAACAGCCCCCCAGTTCCCCGGGAACCAGTGCGCTGCTCGAATGCTCTCCAGGCGACTGCTGCTTCTTAATTGCGCTAATGAAATGACTCTAATTAAAGCAATCGCCCCCCAGCCGGGGGACGGGTGCTGCAGGCTCAGCACGGCTCCCCAGCCGCAGCCCTGCCCCAGCGCCGGGTGGGACGAGGGTCCCCGCTGCGGGGACGCAGCGCTGGAGCCAACCCCGGGGGACATGGCGTGACCCAGTTTTCGCTGATGAGAGCTCGGTCCCGGGCCCTGGCGCTGGGACGACTCCGTCTCGGGGGCTGTGGCACAGACCTCCAAGTGCTGCCCATCCTGGGGCTGTGACACCCACCAGGGATGGGGACAGGGACGGGAATGGCTTCGGGATGGCAGCGGTGCGGCGCAGGACCGCAGCTCGGCTGCTCCTCCTCCTGTGCCAGCCAGGCGCATGGCACAGCGCAGCCCCTCTGCTGGGGTTGTCCCCAGGGTGGGGGACCTCAGCGTGGGCACAGAACCTGCTCCCCGGTGGCACAGGGGGACACGGGCCAGTGCCGGGAGACGGTGCCAGGCGCTGCTGTCCCTGTGCAGCCTCAGGTCCCTGCCATGTGTGATGGGGCAGGCTGTGATGTGGGGTGTCCTGGCACAATGGGCTCCGTGTCACTGCCTGCCGCGTCCTCGTGCTGTCCCTGCCACGGGGACTCGCTGTCCCTCTCTCCCCAGGTGGAGGCAAGCGTGGATGGGGGCTCATGGTGACAATTCAAGGGTGACCCACACAGGGCCCTTATGGGGACACGGAGAGGAGCAATGCTGCCAGCTGCCCCAGCGCCTCCCAACCCCAAACACCTGCACATGGCAGGGAGGGGGGGGCTGTGTGGTGTCACTGCCCTGTCTGGGTCCCCGGGGTGGCAGGAGGGCAGAGCCCCCAGGCAGGGGGACACCCAGCCCCCAGTATCACCCCCGGCACCAGCCCCGACCCACTTACGCGGGGGATGCTCCAGCAGGGACGAGGGCTGAGCCGTGTCCCCGGATGCCCTGGATGAAGGTGGGGGGCTCAGCCTGGGCTGGCCCCCACCTCCTTCCCCCAGACGCCCACCTGCTCTGGGGTCTGGCCTGATGCACCCATGGGCCCCCCCTCCGCGCACCCCTGGGATGCACGCAGGGCTGGATTTGCTCCCGACCTACAAATGGCGGCGGGGGCAGTGGGGGCCATGGCAGAGCCCCTCCACTTGGGGGGCTGGCTTAGAAATCCTCTCTGCAGGCGAGCGGGGCCGGAGCCGCCCTCGCAGCCCCTGCACCTCCCCGCGCCCGCCGAGCTGCTGCCGCCTGCGCCCGGCTTTGATCTCCGCTGCACCGAGCTCCTGGGAAAAATGACCCTGAATTACCACGGAAATAAAAACGCCGGCGTCGGGGTGGGGGACCGGGGCGATGCCGGTGCAGCCCCCCGGCCGGCCCCACAATGGAAGCGGGTGTGGCGGGAGCTGTCGCCTGCATCCCGGCGGGAGCATCACGGCACGGTGGTCCCCCCCCCGTTTCGTGCATCTCCGGGGTCCATGCGGTGCGGCCCTCAGCACCCCGGGGTGCCGGGAGCTGGGCTGGGGGAGCAGGGATGCTCGGCACAACCTCGCCGCCGGCCTCCCTCCAGCGCCTGCGGTTTCCTGCGTCTTCGGGGCTGGGTTTTAATTACCTGAATTGCAACGCCACGGGGGAGAGGGAGGCTGGGAACCCGCCTGGGGACGCGCCCGCGGCCCCGCTGTCACCGGCCGGCTGGGGGGTTCCCGAGCTGGGGGGCATGGTGGGTCCCCCCCACCCTGAGAAGAACCTGCCTGGCCTCCGTGGGCTGGGGGGCTGAGCCCTGGCAGGATCAGGGCCTTGTGTCTCCCCCCTCAAGAAGGGCTCAGCCTGAGGGTGGGGAGCTGGGGGCTGCACCCCCAGCGGGGCTGGCAGCACCCTGAGAAATGGGGTGCGTGTCGGGGTGCCGGGGGCCCGCAGAGGCCTAGCAGGGAGCCGGGGACACGTGGGGAGGGACAAGCGGGGCTGCGTGCGCCGGGGGATGCAGGGGACCCGCGGGTGGTACCCACCGCTCCATGCCATCCCCGGGGGGCAGCTGGCAGGGTCCCGGGCTGCAGGGGGACACACGACACCCCCAGATCCCTGCCAACCCAGGGATGGACCCCATCCCCATCATCATCATCATCATCATCATCTCCATCCTCATCCCAGCCCCGAGCAGGAGCCCCGGCTGCATTGCATCAGCCCGAGCCGAACCGGGCCGTTACCGGCGGCGCATCCCCGCCGTGTGTCGTGTGTCGTGTGTCGTGTCGTCCCCCCCCGGCCCTGCGCCGCCACCCCCACCTGCTTGGCGCTGAGCTCCCGGTCCAGGTCGCGGGCTCGGTTGTGCCAGACGAGGTAGTGCAGCGGGTACCTGCCCTCCGGCCCCTTCCTGCCTGAGCAAGACGCGAGCATCCTCCGTGCATGCTGGAGCGGCGGCGGCGGGCGCGGCGCGGGGCGGAGCGGGGCGCGGGGGGGCGCGGGGCGGGGCGGCCACGGCACCTCCCGCCCGGTGCTTCCCCCGCCGTCCCGTTCCCCCCCCCACCCGCCCCCCCCCGCCCCTCCTCCTCCCTCCAGCATCGCCCGGCCTCATGGGACTTGTAGTCGCCCTGCCCGGCATCGCCCCCTTCCTCCTCCTCGCCCCCCTCTCCCCGCCCCCACCCCCCAGCACTGCTCAGCCCATCACCGCGGCCCCCGACCCCGCAAGGGTGGATGCAAAGGGTCACCCCGCTGGCACTCAGACCCCCCTCCCCAATCCCCCCCCCCCCCCCCGCCGAGGCTGATTCCCCCCTCCCGGCTGACCCCTGCTCCCCCCATGGGTCAGGGCGCCCGGGCACATGGTGGGGTAGGGTGAAGGCGGGGGACAGGGGCCGTGTGGGGGCCGTGCGGGGGGGGTGGTCCAAGCCCCCCCACCCCGGGCAGCGGCAGGCGCAGGCCCCCGGCCCCGTTTCCTTTTCCGCCTGCGTTTCTCCGGGGCGGGCGTCGTGTTTTCCGGCTGCTGCCCGAGAACAATGCGAGGCTGGGCCTCCGCCGGCCGCCTCGGCCTCCCGCCGGCGCCACGCTCCCGGCCCCCCACCCCGCTGCCCCCCACCCTGCCAGGGGGCCGCTGCCGAGGGGCGAACCCCCCTCGTTTCTATTCTCCGCTCGGCCATGGCGGTGGTCGCATCCCCCTGCCCCGGTTCCCGCACAGCATCCCCCAACTCCCCGCCAGCCCTGCTGCCCCATGACGTCATGCACCATCTCCCCGGCAACCAGCGGTGAGGTCACCCGCGGCGCAGGGCGTACGGCCTGGCCTGTGGTGGTGCGGGGCAGGATCGGGCCCCGCTCCAGTGGCTGCTGCCTGGGGTGGCTGCGCCACAGGGGTCCAGCCCACACAGCTGCCCCTGGGGCCCCCAAGGTGACACTGGGGTGCCCCCCCCCCCGCTCCCATAAATGCTCCCAGAGGGGGGGAACAGACCTCAAATGGACCTCAGTCCCGCCCCCCCACCAAATCCCCTGCCGAACGCCCCAGGGGGGCCATAGCCCACCCCGCGCACCCCTGCACTGCTGGGGCAGGCGGGGGACCCCAATGTCCTGGGATCCCCAGAGGCTGCCCGCGCTGCACCCCATGGTGCACCTGGGATGGGGCCGGGGTGGGGAGCTGGGGGGGTGCACAGGAGTGGGGTGCACAGTGCCAGAGCTGGCACTGGGAACAGGGGGCTGGAGGGTGCCCAGCGCCGGGGCTGAATCCAGGACGAGTGCCCAGAGCCAGTGCTGGGATGCCCAGTGCAGGACTGGGACAAGCCAGGACTGGGGTGTGCAGGACCCGGGATGGGATCAGGACCAGGATCAGAACCAGGACCTGGAGGGAGGGATGAACAGGACCAGGGCAGTGCCCTGGACTGAGAATGGGACCAGGAGGGCACTGAGGACTGGGACTGGGGTCAGGACTAGGAGATGCCAGGAGGAGGTCCAGAGCCAGGGAGATGCCCAGGAGCAGGACCAGGAATAGGACCAGGGGATGCCCAGGAGTGGGACCAAGAGCAGGACCTGGGCGAGGGGATACTCAGGAGCAAGAACAGGACCAGGGGACAACCAGAAGCAGGACCAGGACCAGCGTATGCCAAGTAGCAGGATCAGGACCAGGGAGACGTCCGGGAGCAGAACCATGATCAGGACCAGGGGATACTCAGCACCAGGACCGGGACATGCCCAGGAGCAGGAGCAGGACCAGGGGGCTGCCCAGGAGCAGGCAGGCGGGGGGGTGCTCAGGACTGGAACCCGAACCGGGGCGGGGGGTGATGCCCAGAACCTGGGGTGGGATACCCAGAACCGGGACCGGGACCAGGAGCGGCACCGGGAGGCGGAGCGGGCTGTGCCGGGTGCGGGTGCGGATGCAGGTGTTGGTGCGGGAGCGGGGGCGGGGGGTGGGTGCGGTGCGGTTGCGGGTGCGGGGCGGTGCCGGTGCCGGTGCGGGGCGGTCGCGGCGGCGCTGCCGGTGGCGGGGCGGGGGCGGCGCGGCCCCTCCTCCGCCGGGGCCGGGCCTGCGCCGCTTCCTGCGGAGCCGCCGGGCGCTGGGAGCAGCCGGCAGCCCCCGGCGCGCCGCGGCCCCGGGCCCCCGCCGCCCCCGCCCCGCCCCGCCCCGCCCCGCCGCCCGGCCTCCCCCCCGGCGGGCCCGGGGGGCGCCGCCGCCGCCCCCCCCCCACGCTGGCGCAGAGGCCCGGGCCCGGGCCCGCCTCGCCGCTGAGGATGTCCCGGAAGGCGCCGCGGGCGGAGGTGTGCGCCGACTGCAGCGCCCCAGGTAAGGGCCGCCCCCCCCCCCCGCCCCCGGTACCGGCACCGGACCCCCCCCGCTACGGCCCCGGTACGCCCCATCCCCCCGCCAGCCTCCCGCCCCCCCCCCTGCCCCCGGTGGGGCCCTTCGCACCTCGTGCTGTCCCGTCCCCCCCCCACCAACCCCGGAGCCTGGCCGGGAGCCTGCCCTGCGCCCCCCGGTACGGCCCCAGGAGCGCCCCCTGAGCCCCCGCCGCACCGCGTCGTGCCCCCCCCCGGCACATCCCCAGCACCCCTGTGAGCCCCCTCTGCACCCCGTGGTGACCCCCCCGGCACCCCCGTGAGCCATGCCCGCCCCCCTGGTGCCCCCCAGCGCATCCCCGGTGACCCCTGGTGCATCCCCCGCACCCCCGTGAGCCCCCTCTGGGGTGCATCCCCCAGTACGCTCCCAGGGAGCCCTTTTGCATTTCCTTCTACACCCCACAGCGAGGCCCCTTTGCACCCCGCTGGGTGCCCCCAGGACCCCCCCCAGTGAGTCCCCACTGCACCCCGTGGTGCGCACCCTAGGGACCCCAGCTGAGTCCCCTGCTCTGCCCCCCAGGAACCCTCTGATGTGCCCCCAGTGCAATGCGCTGGTGAGGCCCCTGGGCTCCCTCGGTGCACCCCCTTTCCCCACCTCAGGAATCTCCCAGTACAGCCCATAACCCCCCGTGCCCTCCTCAGCGCTGCCGTGGTGCGCCCGGTGTACCCACCACCCCCGTGTACCACCCACAGCCTCCGCACCCCTCGGCGTGGGGGCTGCTGGCGCAGGCTGGGGACGTGCCGGTCGGTGCCAGCAGCACCGAGGACCCTGCAAATGGCCAGATGGGGGGTGGTACCATCCTGCGCCCCCCAGCACCCCACTGCCAGCATCCATGCTGGCCAAATCTGGGCTTGGTGGTGCAGGCGGACTGAGCTGGGCCAGCAGCGGCCGCGCTGCAAGCCAGAGCCTGAGCCTGGGCAAGATGATTCGTGTCCCCGGCCGTGCCAGTGCCCGCAGCTGCCATGCTGGGCATGAGGCCGTGGGTGGCACGGCGGGACTGGGACCCCCAAATCCTGCCCATGGCCGGCACGGGTGGCCCCACGGTGATGAATGAACGGGGCCGAGCGTCGAGGCTTGCTGTGAG
The DNA here is from genome assembly GCF_964199755.1 of Larus michahellis. NCBI lineage: Eukaryota > Metazoa > Chordata > Aves > Charadriiformes > Laridae > Larus > Larus michahellis. The sequence goes on along the minus strand of NC_133902.1, from coordinate 4,750,701 downwards.
CCGGCCCCGGAAAGCTGCCTGCGGGCCAAGGCTGTGCCGAAATTATTTCATCCACGTGCCAATGGCCGGATCCTGCCAGGAGAGCTGGCGGCACGCGTGGGCATGGGGCTGCCCTGCCTCCAGGCGCGTCCCCGTGCCAGTGGGCAAACAGGGGTGCAGGGGTGCCCGGGGCGGTGCTGAGGCGCCCTGCCGGGGCGGGGGGAAATGGAAACCAGTTTCTTCCAATCTCTTATCGCCCGGCAGCCATGTGAGGAAATGAGTTATAAAGTCCAGAGGCCGTTTCCTACTGCACCGGGAGCACCCGCCACCGCTGCCGGGGATGCGCTGCCTGGCCCTGTGTGGTGGGGTGCCCGCGGGGTGCCCTGCTCCCTCTGTCCCGGCTTCCCTGGCTGAATCCCGCTCCTCTGGCCCTGTGCGGGGATCCTGGCTAGCCCCAGCCCTCCCCTCACCAGTGCCGGGCTGAGTGCTGGGGGTCCCAGCGTCCCCCCGTGTCCCGGTGCAGGGACGGAGGTGCTGGGAGCTCCCTTGGGCTCAAGGATCCTCGCGGGGTTCGGGGTGTCCTCCCCAAGCCGCCGCCATGCCCACCCGCATCCCGGCTGCCTGCTGTGGCGGGAGGGGGTGCCATCCCAGGGGTACCCCGAATCTGCCCAGTTGCGGGGCCGCAGGCAGCCTCCCCCCGCGCGGAGCGTCCTGTTCCCAGCAGCGCCCCGTGGGCAGCGGGCGCGAAGGCACAGATGCCGCCGCGCTGGCTGCCAAGGCGCTGCCATCTGTGTGCGCGGGGCTGCCAGGCTGGGGGGGGGCCACCGCTCCCCCCCGGCCACCCCACCTCGGCCCCGGGGCACTGCAGTGCTGCAGGGATGGGTGACCCCCAAAAACGGGTCCCCAGGGCTCGGGGCGGGGGGGGTAGGGAGGGGGCTGGGGCCGTGCAGGGAGGAAGGAAGCGGGGGAGGCCCGGACACCTTCCTCTGCGGGGTCGCGGGGCCACCATCACCCCCTCGGGGCTATCGGGGCTGGCCAGTGCTGCCATCCCCCGTAGAGCCTGTACCCCCCCGTGCTTGGGGGTCCCCCCTCCCGTGGGGCAGTGCTGTGTTTGTGTAGGCCCTACAGAAACAAGGGGTGGCGGGGCTGGGCAGAGGCTGGCAGGGCTCCCCCCGGCAGTGCCCGGCGGAGGGGCCTCCCGGGGACAGTTCGGCATCATCGTCACCCTGTGTCATGGTGGGAGGGGGGTGGCTGTGACTCAGCGGGGGGGGGGGATGGTCCCCAAATCCTGCTCTCGGTGCTGCTGGGGGGCAGCTACAGCCCCACAGACCACCCCCCGTGGGGCCGGACCCCACTCCGGGCCAGCCTTGGGACCCAATTTTGGGGTGCAGGCGTGGAGAGCTGCTGCCCGGCCAGCAGCGGGGCCCCCGCGGGTGCCGGGGACGGTGCCAGCGCGGCCGCTCAAACGGCCCTTTGTTCCCAGCGGGGACACAAAGGGCTCCAGTCCGGCCGGGCTGGGACTGGGGGGGGTATGGCAGTGGAGGGGGGGGCTGTGGCACCTGCCCCGAGAGCTGGGGTGCCCTGTGGGGCTGGCTGGGGATGGGGTGCCGAGGCTGCGGAGCCGGTGACCACCGTACGTGGGAGCCCATGGGCTGGGAGTGCCCACCCATGAGGGGGCACACTGCCCCCGCGCAGGACCCCCCCAAACGTCCAGCCAGGGGCTCAGGGGGTGTGTGGCCTCGATGGGTGCTGCGGCTGGTCAGGGTGGCCCTGCTTGGGATGCGCTGCCACGGGGCCGGCATCGTCCCTGCCATCGGATGCCCTCCCGATGGGGGAGGCCAAATCCTGTCCCCCCGCCCCCCCGCCCTTTGGCTGGTGCCTGGTTGCTACGGGAAACCCGTGGGTTTCCCCTGGTGATGGGCTGAGCCCCTCGCCGTCGCCAGGGAAACGGTCGCCGTGGCAACGCATCCCCCCACCCCCAGCGGGATGGATGGGGAAGGGACCGCATGGGGAGGGGACCACAGTGGCTGGGACACTCGGTGACACCCCCTTTGCCACCCCGCAGACCCCGGCTGGGCCTCCATCAACCGCGGGGTGCTCATCTGCGACGAGTGCTGCAGCGTGCACCGCAGCCTGGGCCGCCACATCTCCATCGTCAAGCACCTGCGCCACAGCCCCTGGCCCGCCACCCTGCTCCAGGTGGGTGCCGGCCCCGCGGGGACATGGCGGGGGGGGGGGATGCACAGGGACCCCCCCCCCCCGCCCCGGCACCCACCGGGCCCTGCCTCTCCCCCGCAGATGGTGCACACCTTGGCGAGCAACGGGGCCAACTCCATCTGGGAGCACTCGCTGCTGGATCCGGCCCAGGTGCAGAGCGGGCGCCGGAAGGCAAACCCCCAGGACAAAGTGCAGTAAGTGCCCCCCACGCCCCGGGGAGGGGGTCTGTGCTGGCCGGGCACCTGCCCCCCCCCCGCCCCGCTTCACCCCACAACCTGCCGTCCCCCCGTCAGCCCCACCAAGTCAGAGTTCATCCGCGCCAAGTACCAGATGCTGGCCTTCGTCCACAAGCTGCCCTGCCGGGACGATGACGGCGTCACCGCCAAGGACCTCAGCAAGGTGGGGCGCAGGGTGGGAGTGCGGGGATACTCCCCCCCCCCCCCACCTTGGCGGTGGGGACACATCCCCCTCTTACCGTGTCTCTCCTCCGCAGCAATTGCACTCGAGCGTGCGGACGGGCAACCTGGAGACCTGCCTGCGCCTGCTCTCGCTGGGCGCCCAGGCCAACTTCTTCCACCCGGTGAGCACCGGTGGGGGTCGGGGTCCCTGGGGACGGTGCTGTGCTTGAGGGGGGGGGGTGGTCCCGGAGCCCCGTCCCGCGGGCAGGCTGCGGGGCTGAGGCTGCCCGTGCCCGCAGGAGAAGGGCACGACGCCATTGCACGTGGCCGCCAAGGCCGGGCAGATCCTGCAGGCAGAGCTGCTGGTGGTCTACGGCGCCGACCCCGGGGCGCCCGACGTGAACGGCCGGACCCCCATCGACTACGCCAGGTGAGGGCGGGGAAAGAGGCGGGGGAGGGGGGGGGGTCACCCCTGCCTGCACCCCCTCCTCCTTAGGGTGGGCATCACCCTGCCCGTCCTCTCACAGGCAGGCAGCCCAGCACGAGCTGGCGGAGCGGCTGGTGGAGTGCCAGTACGAGCTGACCGACCGGCTGGCCTTTTACCTCTGCGGCAGGAAGCCGGGTGAGTGTGGGGGTCCCGGGGGGGGCTCAACCCCAGGGTGGGCTGCAGGGCCTCCGCTCACCACCCCTCTCTTTGCACAGACCACAAGAACGGGCACTACATCATCCCGCAGATGGCTGACAGGTGAGTGCCCGGTGCCCGCGGCCCTGCTGCCCTGTCTCATGTCCCCCCCCCCCATGTCCCCGCTGGGGCGAGGTGGGGGGGACCTCGGTCACCTCCTTGTGACTGGCGCTGGAGCATCCCTGGGGAGGGCGAGGGGGGGTCCGCGTGCCCGCGCGTTTAACGTCCGCCTTTATCCTGTTCTTCCCTCCGCTGCCTTCTCCGGAGCGCAGGGTGCGCCCAAAGTGCATGGCACAGAGGTATTGTCCGCTCGGCTCTTGGCTCCGGGGGGCCCCCCCGTGCCACCGGCGCGGGCCCCCCCTGCAGCCCCAGCTGCTCAATCCAGCCTGGCACCCGGGGGGCACCCGGGGAGGGGGGTCCCATTCACCCCCTGCCACCTCGTCACCCCGTGCCTGCCTGCCAGCCCCGCTCGGCGAAGCCCCCTGTGCCCGGCGGGTGGGGGGGTCCCTGTCATGGTGGGGTACAGCTGGGGACCGTTTCGGTGGGGACAGGCCTGGAATAACCCCCGCTTTGTGTCTCTCCCCTCACTCTCCGCACCCCCCTAGCCTGGACCTCTCCGAGCTGGCCAAGGCAGCCAAGAAGAAGCTGCAGGCGGTGAGTGGGGGCCGGGGCAGGGCTGGGGGCCGGGGGGGTGGGGGGGGAGGTGTCCCATTCACTCCCCCCACCCCACCTGACACCGTCCCCTGTCCCGCTGCAGCTCAGCAACCGCCTCTTCGAGGAGCTGGCCATGGACGTGTACGACGAGGTGGACCGCCGGGAGAACGACGCGGGTGAGCGGGGCGGGGGGGTGGCGGCGCGGGGTGCAGAGCGGGGGGTGCAGGGTGCAGCTCCCCCCCTTCCCTGGGCCGGGACTGGGGCGGGCGTCCCAGCGCGGGGAGGAGCAGCCGGCAGAGCCCCGCGCTCCCCCCGATCTGGATGCGTCCGCCGGGACCGCAGGCCCCTCCTTCCTCATTCCTCCGGCCGGGGAGGTTTGCTTGGATTGAGGGGCCGCCGCTGGGTGCCGGGGCTGGGGTGCTGCTGGAGGTGGGTGCCGGGACCCCCCCGGGGACGGGGGGCTCAGCCTGGAGGGGTGCCCTTGGGCTGGGGGGATGGCATAGAAATGGGGTGCCATGGCGCGGTGGGCACCGACAGGCACTCCGAGCCCTCTCCCTGCCGGCTGGGGGGGTGCGGAGCTGGTGCCCCAAAGGGTGAGGAGTGAGGGGTCCTTGCTGGGGGGGTGCCAGGGGGGACCCCAACCCTGTGGGGTGGCCGGGGGAGGCGATTCCCGTCAGCCCGGCCGGGCTCCGCTCCCAGCCCCGGCAGGCTGGCCCCGTGCCCGCGCCTGCGTCCTGCCGGCTCCGCCGCCAGCCCCGGGCCCTGCCGCCCGCTCGCTCCCGGGTGGGGGGGGGTCTGGCCCCCCGCAGCTCCCCCCACCCCTGGGGTCTGACGCCGGGTGCCTGCCCCGCAGTCTGGCTGACAACCCAGAACCACAGCACGCTGGTGACAGAGCGCAGCGCCGTCCCCTTCCTCCCTGTCAACCCCGAGTACTCGGCCACGCGCAACCAGGTGAGACAACCCCCCCCCCCATCTCCAGGCCCTGCCCCCCCTCCCTTTGCACCCAGACCCCCCCTCTCACCCCCTTTCCTACCCCCCCCCCCAGGGTCGGCAGAAGCTGGCCAGGTTCAACGCCAGGGAGTTTGCCACCTTGCTCATCGACATCCTCGGGGAAGCCAAGCGCCGGCAGCAAGGGAAGAGTCTGCTGAGCCCCACAGGTGAGGGACGGGGGGCAGCGAGGCGGGGGGGTTGAGCATCCCCCCCCACCTCCCATGCTCAGCACCCCCCTGCCCTCCCCCAGACGCCCTCGACTACTCTCTGCGGAGCCAGAGCGACCTGGACGACCAGCACGACTACGACAGCGTCGCCTCTGACGAGGACACGGACCAGGAGCTGCTGCGCAACGCCTCCCGCAACAACCGCGCCAGGGTGAGCCCCGCACCCCCCTCCTGCACCCCCCCTGCCCCAGCTCCGGGATGCTGGCGCTGAGCCCCTCTCCCCGCAGAGCATGGACTCCTCCGACCTCTCGGACGGCCCCATCACGCTGCAGGAGTACCTGGAGGTGAAGAAGGCTCTGGCCGCCTCCGAGGCCAAGGTGCAGCAGCTGATGAAGGTGAACAACAGCCTGAGCGACGAGCTGCGCCGGCTGCAGCGCGAGGTGGGTGCAGGGCCCCTGGGACCCCCCCCCGGCCTTGGCAAACCCCTCTCCTCGCTGATGCCTTTTCCCCCAACTCCGCTGCAGATCCACAAGCTGCAGGCAGAGAACACGCAGATCCGGCAGCAGACGGGCCCCGCGCACCCAACCCCGGCCCCCAGCGAGCGGCCGGAGCACGGGCACCCCCCGGGCACAGCCCCCCCCCACCGCCGGGACCGCCAGGCCTTCTCCATGTACGAGCCGGGCTCGGCGCTGAAACCCTTCGGGCAGCCGGTGGAGGAGCTGGTGACGCGGCTGCAGCCCTTCGGTGCCGGCGTGAGTGTGCTGGGGCGGGCGGGTGGGTTTTGGGGTGCAGTGGTCCCCCATTTCCCCCCCCGACAGGGCGCTGGGTCCCGTCCCCGCGGGGCTGTAACCTTTCATGTGTCGCCAGGAGGTGGAGGACGAGGCTCTGTACTCCATGCACATCCCGGCCAGCGTGTACCGGGTAAGGGGGCCGCGGCGGGGGCGGCTCCTGCATGGGACGTGGTGGCTGTCGCCCTCCTGGGACGTGGCCTCTGTGCCATCTTGGGTTGTCCCATTTCCCTGCCTCCCTGCACCCCCTGGGTCAGGCCGGGGACCTCCCCGGGGGATGGTGGCCACGGGACGTTCCTGCATGCAGGGCGGCAGTGTCCCCTGTGCTCGTCCTCCCCTGCACGTCACTGGGATCGGCTCCAGCCCCTTCTGCACCCCCTTCAACACCGGCTTCCCCTCTCTTCCCAATCCAGATCCGGAAAGGTCCGTCTGCCTCCTCGGTGCCCTTTCCCCCGTCCTCCCCGCTGCTCTCCTGCCCGCCCGACAGTGCCCGGCACATGGTGACGTACCTGGGGCGGGGGGGGCATCTCCTGGGGTGGGGAGACCCCCAGCCCTGTGTGGGGCTGGCGCTGGGCAGGCTTGACACTGCTCCTCTCCCCTCCAGAGCAAGCTGGACCGGCACGGCAGCGGCACTGACAGCGACTACGACAACACGCAGGCGGGTGAGGTCCTGATCAGGTGAGTGCTGGGGCTGGGGGCTGCACCGGCAGCCCCCTCAGGGTTGTGGGGACAGAGGGGCATGGGGCCGGCACTGACCCCGGGGAGGGGGTCGGTCGGTCCCCGCAGCATGGAAGGGAAGCGGTTCGTGGAGCTGAGCAAGGACGAGGACTTCCCCCACGAGCTGGACCCGCTGGACGGGGAGCTGGACCCCGGGCTGCCCAGCACGGAGGACGTCATCCTCAAAACCGAGCAGGTCACCAAGAACATCCAGGAGCTGCTGCGGGCAGCGCAGGAGTCCAAGCACGACAGGTAGGGCTGGGACACGGCCACGGGGTCCCTCCGGACCCCCCTGGTCCCAGGGGCTGTGTTCACATGGGACCATCCCTGCTACATCCGTGGTCGGGAGCCGTCATCCGCCTCCCCAGCGCTCACCCCTCTGCTCACCCCCAGCTTTGTGCCCTGCTCGGAGAAGATCCACTCGGCTGTGACGGAGATGGCATCGCTCTTCCCCAAGGTAGGAGGGGCGGCGGGTTCCCGGGGTGGGGAGGACCCCTCCCAGGCACTGTGTCCCCCCAACCCTGACGTGGGTCCTGACTCTGCCCCGCTGCAGAAGCCGGCGCTGGAGACAGTGCGGAGCTCCCTGCGGCTGCTCAATGCCAGCGCCTACCGGCTGCAGAGCGAGTGCCGCAAAACCGTGCCGCCCGAGCCGGGGGCCGCCGTGGACTACCAGCTCCTGACCCAGCAGGTCATCCAGTGTGCCTATGACATCGCCAAGGCCGCCAAGCAGCTGGTCACCATCACCACCCGCGAGAAGAAGCAGTGAGCGCCGGCCCGCACCCCCCCGGCACCCCCCCAGCCCCCCGCGCCCTCCGTCTCTCCCTCCCCTCCGGCAGCAGCCGGCACCTGGGGCGAGCGTGGCTGCGAGTGGCCTTTTAGCCCAGGGGGAGCCGTGGTGTGGGGCGAGCCCCACCATCGCCCCCCCAGCCCCCCGCACTGCCGAGGAGCTGGCGCTCATCCTGCGGGGTAGGTGCCTGCGTCCCCCCTGTACAGACCCCTGCCCGCCCCCCCCGCAGCCCGCCCCGCGCCTAACTTATCCTGTACATAGCCTGCGTAGCTGTCTGTGGCGGCGGTGGCCATGTACCCCCCCCTCACCCTGCCCCCCCCCCCCCCAAAAGCCCTTCGCCGGGCGGCCGGTACCCCTGGGGCCGCCCGCAGCGTTACACTGGACCGGGGGGCCCGTGGGCCCCCCCCTCCCCGGGCATCCTGCCCCCACCGGCCCCGGGGCCCCGCTCCCTACTGTAAGATGTGTCCTTGTACATTTGTATCAATAAAGGTGTGAGCATTGCACGGGCCCCCGGCCCCCGCCTCCTGCGGCGCTGGGGGGTCCTGTCCCCCGCCCCCAAGGCGTGCGGCTGCAGGGGATTTACCCCCCCCGGCGCCATGCAGGGCTCGGCCACGTGTCCCTCCCGTTTCACCCAGTCCCCTTGGCCCCGGCTGGCAGCCGGTCACGCCATCCCCGGCACAGCCCCACGGCCTCGCCGCTCGCCCAGCCCCGGGGCAGGGCCTTCCCGACACGGCCCCGCCATCGCTCTGGGAATGCGCCGGGCACCGGGGCTGCCGGCCGGGGCTCCTGCCGCCCCCATGGTGTCCCCCGAGGGTTTGGTGGCCGCGGCCGCAGCGCTCGCTGGCCTGGGTCTCCTGGCCCAGCGCCTTTGGGCAGGGAGGCTGGAGGTGCCTGGAGACTGGAGTGAGGAAGAGGAGGAGGAAGAGGAGGGGATCCCCTTCATGGCCGAGGACGGCTCGGGGTGCTGCCGGCTGCTGTGCAAGCCCTCGGCGCTGGCCCAGCACCTGGTGCGGAGCTTGGGGCGGTCGGCGGGGCTGTGGGGGGGACATTGGCTGTGGCCGCGTTGGCCCCGGCTCCAGATGTTGCGGCAGCTCCTGAAGCCCCCCGAGCCGGAGCCAGCGGTGGCCCGGGAGCTCCTGCAGATGCCCGACAGCGGGCTGGTGGCCCTAGACTGGTTGGTGGGGCCGTGGGGGGGGGCTGCAGGTGGCGGTGGGGGGGGCCCCAGCCCTGTGCTGCTGCTCATCCCTAATGCCGCCGGGCAGGTGACGGGGGGACTGCTGCAGCTGGGGCTGCGGGCGCTGGAGAGGGGCTTCCTCCCCGTCATCTTCAACCGCCGGGGCCACAACGGCTGTCCCCTCACCACCCCCCGGCTCCAGCCCTTCGGGGACCCCGGGGACCTGCGGGAAGCGGTGACCTACCTGCGCTGCCGGCACCCCGCCGCCCCGCTGCTGGCCATCAGCGAGGGCTCGGGCTCGGGGCTGCTGCTGGCCTACCTGGGGGAGAGCGGCTCCTCCAGCCACCTGGCCGCCGCCGCCTGCGTCTCCCCCATCTTCCGCGGCCGGGACTGGTTCGAAGCTGGGATGCCCTGGCTCTACGAATGGCCGCTGCTCCTGCACCTCAAGAGGGGACTCAGCAGGTCAGTGGGGTCCCTCGGGGCTGGGGGGTTTGGGGAAGGGGTGCCCTGGGAGCCCCTCGGCCAGCCCCTGGGGGGGGGGGGGGTGTGTGCCACGGGTGCCGCTGCGGCAGCGGGAGCCCCAGCGCGGGGGCAGAGGTGCTGAGAGCAGCAAAACGCGCTGGTTAATGAACACCAGCCTGGGGCTGGCTGCTGCGGGGCCAGCTTGGCCACCACACGCTCCCCGGCCCTGCTGGGGCTGCGGCAGCATCTCGGGGGGGGGTGTGTGTGAGTGTGTGTGTGTGTGTGTGTGTCCCCTGGGTGACAGCGGTGGCACCCGTCGCAGCAGCACCGGGTGGGTTGGCAAACCTTCCCCAACTTGCACTGGCCCCTGGGGGCTGAGTGGGGTTGGCCACCACCCCTGCGCTGCTGCTTGCCCCCAGTGCCTGACCCCGTGTGTCTGCCCTGTGGGATTCGGGGGGGGGGGCACGACCACCAACCCACAGCGGGCAGGGGGCTGTGACAGCTGCCCCTCCCCAGCTTTTCCCACGACTCTGGGTCCCTGTTGCCCAACATGGCTGCAATGGGGCCGGCGGGGGGGGGCAAGTGCTGGGCTGGAAGACAAACTGTCCCGTGCCAAGGCCTTGAGCAAGCGGCATCTCCCCGGGCGGTGCGGAGACCTCATGGCGGGGTGGGGGGGGGACACAAAGGGGCAAATGAGGGCCAAAAAAACCCCAACCAACAAGTAGAAGCCAAAACTTTGGGGCAAGCAGGTGCCAGGTTGGGCTTCAGCAGAGCTGGGGTGGGCGCAGCCAGGCACGGTGGCTACTGCAGTGACGGGGTGCCGGGGGGGGTGGGGGAGTGTGCTGGGTGGGTTTCTGTTGGCCAGAGGGTGGGGGGGTGGGCAGCAGGGTGTCTCCCCCACCCCGTTTCCCAATACCCCTTGCAAATGCTGCTGTCACGGCAACGGAGCAGAGCGCTGGCTGCCTCCCGTTGCCATGGCACCCGGGCTGCCGCCAGCTGTGCTGCGGGAACCCCCCCCAGCATCCCCAGCCAGGGGCTGGGATGGGACCCCCAAACCAGCTCCGGGCGGTGGGGGAATGGGGGGGCTGGAGGTCACCCCCAGTCCCCGTGTGGGGCCATGGCTGGAGCGCAGCCCCCAGCCCCTAGGGCAGGTGTCCCAACAGCCCCCAGCCCACGGTGGCCGCCCCGTCCCCGCAGGTACGCGGGGTCCCTGGCCCAGGCGGTGGACGTGGACGGGCTGCTGGGCAGCCGCTCGCTGCGGGAGCTGGAGGAAGCCCTCTTCTGCCGGACCAAGAGCCATCCCACCAGCTGGGAGGCCTACTGGGAACGCAACGAGCCCCTGCGGGACGCTGACGAGGCAGCCGTGCCGGTGCTGTGCCTCTGCAGCGCCGACGACCCCGTCCGCGGCCCTCCGGCCCGTAGCCTGCCCCTGGAGCTCTTCCGCAGCAGCCCCTACTTCTTCCTGCTGCTGACCCCCCGCGGGGGACACTGCGGCTTCCCCCGGCGGGGACCGGGGCACTGCTGGGGCCACGAGGCCGTGCTGGAGTTCTTCAGGGCCATGGCCGAGTTCCTGGGGGCTGAGGAGCAGAGGAAGGGGCTGCCGTGGCCCCGCAGGTGGGGGGGTCCTGCTGTCGAGCCCCCCGTCTTCACCTGGCAGAGGTCCTACACCCGATAGCCCCCGGGCAGGGTCCCATGTGCCGGCGGGGGGGGGGGGGGGCTCAGAAAGGCAGGCAGACACTCCGTGTACTAAAATTACTTTATTACAGTTGATTTTTTTTTTTTTTTAACATTTCCTTTGCTATGATACAAAGGATACTTACAAACAAAATATTACATATGACCTTATTTTTTTTTTTTTTCTCTTCTCTTATTTTCTGACAACTTGGTAACAGCTTTAAATGCACAATCTATACAATTAATACAGGTTATATATGAGCTATAATGTATGTTGAACCCGAAGAATACCAGAATACTGACAATATACTGTACATTAAGCCTTACCAGTTAGTGCTCGTGGCATTTTCTACAAGAAGGAAAACGCACACCTGTAGATTCACTCATACCAGCTGGTGCTACCAGACACGGAAGCGGGAAGGAGTTTAATTCCCCTAGTTAAATCCTTCGTGGCCCATCACCGTGGTGCTGGGCCTGGAAACCTCAGACCAGTGTTCATAGTAAAACAGCAGATATGTGTGTGGGTTTTTTTTTTTGTCTAACTAAACGCTCCGCGGCACAAAACCCCACGGCCCGGGCACCTTCTCCCCGGCACCGCGGCAGCCGGGCTTCGCTATACCGGGATGACCCCCTGGAGCAGACGGCCACGGTGCGGGGGGGGCCGAGCGCTGGGCGAGCTCTTGTTGGTGAGCTGGACCTCCTTCGGGAGGGGGAGAGGAGGAAGAGGAGGAGGAGGAGGAGAGGAAAAGCAGCAACAGCTTTGCTGTCATCAAGTACGCAGCTCTTGGGTTCGCGCACGTCAACGGGCAGGCGCCGAGGGGGTAAAAGCAAGCCCAAGGCACGTGGCCCCCCCCTGGCACGGCTCGGCCAAAGCGCGGGGCTAGTGGCCGGCCGCACACGGGGCTCATGCCCAGCCGAACCTCGGCGGGGCTGGGAGCTGCTTCGCCGTCGCCTGCTCGCCAGGAAAGGTTTGCTTTTGTTTCGCAGCCAAAGCTATAGAGTTGTGCGGCTACAGGTGTGCACTTCCCCTCCTCCCGCCATGGTCTACGTCCGACTGATAAGGTTACATTTTTGTTTTATTTTAATATTATTATTTTTTGTTTTTGTAAAGCAACCAGCAAGTGAAGCGTTTTTAGTCGGCTGGCAGAAGACCTGGCATTTGCACAGAAGCTGCAAATGGAAAATGGCCATCCCCTCCTCCCACCCGCTGCATCCCAGCCCAGAAAAATCCCAATCTGTTGGCGGAAGAAAGGAAAAAAAAAAACAAAAACAACAACCCCAGGGGTGGCGGAGAGGAAGGGGAGGGGGGAACAGGTTGGAAAATACCAGGTTTGAGTTAACATTTCCTTGACTTCACACAATGCTTGTGCAAAAAGAACCAAAACAAAACCCCCAAACAAACAAAAACCAAAACCAGAAACATGCTGGAAATAATGAAAACGAATGGAAAGTAATATATAAAATTAAAAATATAAATAGGATGTCTGGCTGACTGGTAGAAGAATGGGTCATTTCGGTTACAAAAAGGAATATACATTCAAGAGGCTCTGAACCCAGTGGGGTAACTGATGTTAAACTTGTGTTAATAGTTAGGCTAGAATTCTCAAGTTTGTCTTTTAAAATCTTCACAATACAAGCAAGCTATTTTTTTTTTTTAAAAATATACACTATACACACCTCACACAGCTTCTCCTATCCGTATTACACACGTTACGCTACCCTCCCGTCCGCTAAACCCGGGGAGGGGGGGGGAAATCCCACGGCTAAGGCACGCAGGGTGGGCACGCAGGGTGTCCCCGTCCCCCGCCCCCCCCCCCCCACTGCCACCCCCAATTCCCGACCCGCTGTCCCCGAGGTGTGGGTGGGACAGCGATGGCCGCAGAGCCCCAGGCAGGTCGCTTGGCCCTCCACGTCTCACCGCAAACCTTCTCGAGCATTTACAAGTCACCAAAGGGCTGTAGCCTTTTATGTTATACACACTTCACTTTCGTTAACGTTAATTATTTACATCAGGGCTGCCCCCGCCCCCCCACCCCCATCCCCCCCCCCCCCATCTCCCCATCTTTTAGCTGTTTCTAGGCAGGTAAAAAAAAAAACAACCAAACGTTCCTGTTCCAAGCAAGCAGGGGGAAGAGCTGCGGGGGGTTAGGAGGGAAGAAAAGCTGAAGAAAGGAAGGGGGTGGTTTGCTTGCCAGAAGCCAAACCCGTACGCGCGCGTATGTCTCTCCTGCTCTGCTGCCACCTCAATCCTTACAAGCTCCCGTCCCCTACGACCTCCAGGACAACCAGCCCTGGAAATCACGGCCTCACCGGCGCTCAAACTCCTCTAGCGCAGCCGCCTGGGACGCTCGGCAAAGCCTTTCTCCGCTTGCGGACTCGCCTCTGCCACGAGACAGGGAGCACGGGGTCCCCACGTCGTCCCCGGGTCGCGCGGGGGGAGCCCACCCCGCACTCGGCGGCGGGTCGCGCCGGGCAGAACCGCCGGGGCAGGGACACCCCGGCACACGCAAGCAACAGCATCCCACCCACAAATTCGCCCTTGGCGGCTGCCGTCGGGCTCTGCCGGAGCCGCGGAAAAGCAGCGGCAACGTACTTCAGCTCCTTAACAACCCTGTGCCGATTTCTAAACTCTGCTTGAGCTGAGTTGCCATAGAAATGCGTGATCCTGGCACTAGAAGCAGGCAACAATCTTAAATGAAAGTCTTTTTTTTTTCTTTTCTTTTTTCTTTTTCTTTTTTTTTTTTTTTTTTCTTTCCTCCAGTAGGTTTAGATGATCTCGGGTTTAAGACAAAAGCAGTCAGAAGGGGGAAAACAGATCATTTCTAGATTGAAAAAAAATACAGTAATAAGCCGGTATTAAACTGCAGCAAAGAACCTGAACTCCGGTTCCCGTCGAGTTCAGCTCCAGAGAAAGCTCGAAGCCACCGCTCCGTCCCTCGCACTGCCCCACCGTACAGCACACGACGCCGAAGGGAAGAAGGTTACACGCAGCGAACGCGGAAAAACCCGGCCGGAGGCTCGAAGGCGAAAGCGGCCGCTGGCCCCCCCGGCCCGCTGCGCCGCCCCAGCTCCCAGGAATTAAGCACGATTCCTTTACAGCATCACTGCGACAAGTCTCGGGGATTAGATGCATGCTGAACTACGACTGGCGATTACAGTAGCTTTTTGCTAGCTGGCACATACTGTATCTATAAATTTTAGTACAAAAACTTAAAAAATACAGAAACTAGGTCAATTTGTTAACTACATATTTACAGATAATTACAATTCTTTTCACTCACAATAATTAAACTAATTGCCAGTGAAAAGTCAAACTGTGCATGTTCTGAGGTACCCGTACTCAGGGGTGGGGAGCGGGGCAGGGGACCAGGGGGGGGAAGATCCTCCACCCCCCAGGTTTGTTCACATCCGCGGGGGCAACGCTCGCCCCTCCTGGTTCCTGGACTCAGTGTGTGCACTCAGAGAAAGCGAGGAGAGAGGAAACTGATGTTGGGGGTGGTTGTTTTTTCCCTAGGACATGGCTTTCAGGGGTTTTGAGGACACCAGACGGGTGCAAAGCCAACGGTCAGGTACCAAACTGCCTTCCTCCCCCCCCTGCCCAGAGGAGCCTTCAGGTGAAGTGCAAGTATCGAGACCCACAGCTCGGTGGTTAAGGTGCTTGTTTGCCGGCAAATCCGATTTACTAAGTCCCTCTTCTAGCTGACAAAGGCCTTTCCTTCCCCAGCACAGGGCAGGGATGGAGCAGGCAGCGTCACAGCCCCAGCTGGCTGAACCTCATTGTGCAACAGGAACCAGGGTTATCTCCTGCCATCGTTCCCTGGTGGGGTGACGTTTACTACGATCACTAGATCTATCAGCTTTGTTTTTTTGGCTGTAAACAGCTACCCACAACCCTCCAAAGCGCCTCACGCGTATACTTCTCAACAGACTCCGGTTCAATCGACTCATAAAAAGTGCAAACTGAAACAAACACAGCAGAGGGACACCCATCGGCGTCCCTGTCTGGGCGTCCACCACTCCTCCGTCCTTGGCACGCGGCTCCGGGCTCGCTGCCGGCCAGCGCCGCGGGTGGGAAAGTCCCACAGGCAGGAGCACAGCTAAAGACAAGACTACTCTTTGTGAAAGGGTAAGGGTGTCCCAACCACAACCAAGCCTCACCGAAAAAGCTCACAAGAGACCTTCCAAAAGGGACAGGGAGGAAAATTGCCTCCAAATTCTCTGGTAGCACAAAGAAGAGAGCCCGTGGTTGGCATGCTGCTGAGCTGGCTGGGCTTCCCTGGGGGAGGTAAATATCGCAGCTGGACGAACAGTTGTGACTTGACACATGCGAGAACCATTTATCCCCCAAACTGCCAGATGTCTCCCTAAGATGGGGTCTGTAGAGGACAAAGGAGAAGGTTAGAAGGGTCTTCACAGCCTGAGGAGCTCGTGGTGTCCAGCATGGCACTCGCCCCTCTGCTGGGAGAAAGACCAGGGCAAGGTTTACTAGAAATGCAGAGCAAGCCCCCAGGAGAACAAGGCTGTCCTCTGTTTACTGGGCTCGAGTAACAGAACACACACAGCTAAGCAGAATAAAGAATGGACCGAAAGCATCTGTGTGTGTACGTATATGTATGCACACACCGTACACATATATATCTTTTAAATCTTCCCATTTGGCTTCTCTTTTGATCCTCCACAATAACCTGCTCTAGTCATTAGACGCACGCAAAGGCAGACAGTGTTCAGAGTTAGCGGCGGCTTGAACTCAGGAATGCCAAAAGTTAGTTAGTGCCGGTGCAGCGTGCCAAGACCGTGCCGGGCTTCTGATCTTTGGTGGCAAGGTGCAGCTGGGGGCTCGGAGCTCAGCCCGCTGAGCACTTCACCGGCCCCCTCACCGCCCCCATACATTGCCTCCACTGCTCCCCTATCGCTAAACCGTCTTGTTTTCTTCTCTGCTGTCTTCTGACTTTCTGGCACCCTCTGGGAGCTCTCTCCTTCGCAGCACACCCATAGCAGCTTATCCTACCCTCCCGCGCCCCAGAAAAAGAAAGCTACAATTAGCAGGGCAGTATTTAAGGGAGGGCTTTTGATGTACTTGCCCTCGCCCTAGAGAGCCGTGCCGCAGGGGTTGCTTTTGCTCGTGAACAGGAGTGCTAAGGAACAGCAGAACTGAAGTGCCCTGACAGAAATGCACAGCATGAGGGGGGTGTGTGCACGTATACCCAGACACACACGCACATACAGAGTATATAAATATATACAAAGGAGATACCATATATATATATCCGGAGAGATGTGCGTATTCAACAGAGTAATGGTAGACAGTGGTACAATACAATTTATTGCCTCTCAAGAAATGGCACGTAAGCGGGGTCAAGGGGGCAGGGCAGCCTTTTCCCTGGGCGGGGGGAGCGGGGTGGGGGCGGTGTTAATAAACAGCATCACCCCGGGATGGAGCAGGGTGCACCCCGTGCAGGTTACAGCTAGCGTGCCGCGCACCTTCGTCTGGAGTGGGAAGGGCTGGGTGGGACAAGAGAGCGATGCCAGCCTGGCCCCCAGCCAGGCGAGGAACGGCCGCAGGGAATTTTCTGTGGAAAGCTTGGTTATCGTACCACATTTCTTTCTTCAACCCCTTTGAAGCTCAGAGGGCTCGGAGCGAACGCGGGTGAAACAGAGCCCTGGCCTCCATTTCAGCGCCACATCCGAGGAAGAAAGCACGTAACGTTCAACATGGAAGGGAGAGGTGGCTGCTGACTCCCCGGGACCATGGAGAACAAGACAAACGTGGTCCCTTTCACCGATTTTTATTAAATAAAATCAAAAGAAATTCCAATCAGAAAGAGGTGAAAACGCTGGCTCCTCTGTTGGTTTTTTTTTTTTTTTCAATCTCTGGGCTAAACTACATCAGAACTTCAGGTCTTTGCAAAAAGGGGAGCGAAAAATAACCACAGAATGAGAGATTTCAGGGGTCAAGCTGGTGATTTGACAATACTGCAATAAAGGTTGCAAAGTAGTCCACACAGAAGAGTTTCCCCAGTGTTAAATACGAACATAAAAGACGTAAGAGAACATCTTTGCTGAGGTACTGGAGTAGTTTCCACAATTTACAGATTACAGTAATTTTAAAACCAAAGTTAGGGCATGACTGCAAGGGGTGCGATAGGGAGTAACTGGTCTTAACTTTATAAAAATAGAGTTTGCAAACTGATTCAGAGAGTGTTTGCGTCTCTCTAGTGTATAGTTGTTTGTGTATCTCGGAAATATACCCGAGATACATTAAAATTCTCAACACCGGGGGCCTCCTCATACACCTCCAAGGCAGAGCCTGACCCCGAGTCCCTCTGGCTACAGCTGCGTAACGGGGCGCTTTCTCTCGAGATCAGGCTTGTTTGGGACAGCTTTCCTTCCCCCACATACACACAGGGACACACACATTTAGACCAGTTGATCTGAATCAGTTTTTGCAAACTATTTTAATTAAAATATTAACTTGTTGGAATTGTCCAGGTCTGCACATGATATACATGTAAAAATGGTTACTACACAACTCTTTTTGAATACAAAAAAGCCAATATGGGATTAGCCATCATTTGGATTCAGCATTCAGTCATGCTTGACATTACACAAAGAGATGGGTTGAGAGAATTCTGTTGAAGTAGCTCAATTTAAGCCAGAGACTTTGACCAAATTCAAACCAGAACAGAAGCAAAAGAATGAACCCACTGAACTTGCAGGTATAGCCTGTCCCTGCGGTCGCTGCTGCTGTTTGTGATAGAGGAGCTGAACTTCAAAACGCTGTGTTAGCACCATGCTCTGGGCACACCTTCCACACAGGGAATCCCAATGCAATTTTGGCCTTTCATTTCATTTTTGTCTTTCTTCCTAACCCCAGGAAAACACAGGTACCTTTCCTAAATCAGTTTCGCTGCATTTCAACAACACTGCAATGCAAAAGAATGACCCCAAAACATCCAATTCCACATAAAAACATAGCAGAGGAAAGGACAGGACAATTCACGGTCACCACCTGCCCCAGGGGGCAACCAGAGTCGCCTCCATGAGACCCCCGCCTCATCCCAGGCTTCTGTCAACTGTTAGTACTACAGAGCTCCTTACTAAGGGGCTGCTCAAACATATTTTGGTAGAGTTTCCATCTTCGATTAGAGTGATATGCTACGTCAAGATCCTAGAAATCCCAGCTGGATTCACCAGACACTGGCAGAGAGTTAAGGATTGGGAGTGGATGTTAATTTAGCTAACGAAAGAACTTCGCCCTGTTGAGAGTACTGAACAGCAGCGAGACACTAGAGTATTTACTATATAAATATGTCACATGGACAAACACATTCGGAAAACCTTGCTTTTGAGCCCTATAAACATATTAAAGGCAAATCCTAGAGTTAGCAGCTAGTGTTTTCTTCAAGATGATTAGTGTGCAAGGAAAAACATTTACAAAGAACCCTGGCTGGTCAGTCCCCCAGACGGAAATCTTTGCCTCAAGCCAAACTTCATCTACCTGCTCTTCCCCTACCCGCCCAGCGCTGGCTGACCCAGACCGCCCTGGCACAGGAGTACGGGGCACCTTCGGTTCCCAGCACTAAGGGACGACACGATGCCACAAAGTCATTCGGTTAACGAGACTGCCTGACCCTTTTTATCACCGTCTGGATTTCACAACCTCCTTTGCTTCCTTTCAGTAGTACACAGCTCCAACGAGCCTCTGGAAGTAGTGCCTTCTCGCATGGTGTGATACGCTGCCAAAATATCACAGCATCTCAAGGGACTGTAAAAGTTGTGAAGTATTGCAGCAACGAAAATAATAAAAAGGAGCCTCACATGCAGCAAGATCTACAGTGGTGATGTGGGTTAGTCATCAGCTGGGAGAGTCATTGGCTCAGCTCCTCCTGGTACACTGTGGCAACTAAACGTTTAAACAGTTGGCTACACTCTACATGTAAACAGGAAATTGCAACAAGCCAAAAAGGTAATAAATTGGTGGATGTAGTGTAATAATGAAAAACCCAATCAATGGCATTTTGTGACTATGGCATCCTTCAAAATACCTCTGGCATTTGAGACTGATTGGCTGAAAGTCTAAACATTTCTGAATGGAGCAAAAAGGACTACGCTGGGCTCCAAGCATTATTCTGATGCTTAGCTAAAATGAGATGTCACAGTATTAGCTGTACAAGTGCATTACTTACGCTCCTCCGCCCAACCTCGTCTGAGCTACCAGCAGCACAGTCAGGGAGTGTCAAAGCAGGAATACAATTTTGGACATTTCTAGCCTGTTCCCTCCCGACAGGTTTACCTACGTGCTTCTCGGGAAGCTGACCAGTGCCTTCTGAGAGAACGTCACTTCTTACACAACACAGAGCGGGCACTTGGGTAGAAGGGCCCTGCTGAGCCCTGGTGTCTCTTGGCCTCTCTTCTCACCCTTCTTCCTCACCTATGAGTCTTTGAAAAAGCCTCTTGGCAGAGGCAAGACCCTAGAAATGTATCCAATTTAATGACAAATAAAAACGGAACAGAAGATCCAGCTGTTCCTCCCGTGGATGTTGGGTTTAAAGGCAGCTCGCCTGGTTTTTGCAGGGTGGCAGTTCGAAATTTATGGACATGGGAGGAGGTCTCCATTCTCCCTCAAACTTCCTACGGATCGCGTGATGAGGGCAGCCTGAGGCCCTTCTGTCCTGTCAGTGTGATGACCACCAGCCAACTCTTCTGACTAATTGCATATATTTCTCAGACGCCCTCCCAAGACCCCTCCAAAAAGTAAAAAACAACAACAAAGAAACCAAAAAACCACCCCCCCCAACCCTGCAGCCAAATACTATGACATCCCAGTTAGTAAACACAAAACGTAATGCTTTACAAAATGAATACAATATTCCATGTGCACCCAGCTTCCACACGTCAGCACCGCACTGAGGAGGCTGCTGGGCTGGTGTCTGTAGGCAGTTTCTGTTGGCAGACAGCTCCAGTGGAATTGCCACCCTCAGTTATTGTTTAAGTTATGTATAAGACATGTGTGAACCATTGGATATTTGTGAAGTAACACTTGTGCTCCTGCTCATGCCCTGTTCCGTCCGTCCCCCAGAAGCTGTCCGCCTCAGAGCCTGGGGGCTGTTGCGGACCCCTATAGCACTACTTCGAGGTACCCCCTGCATGGGCCCCGAGGGGTGACCCCATGGCTGGGGTCCACCTTGCATTGGATGGCCCCAAGCTTGTGGTGGGCCACCCATGGGATGACCCCAGTGAGGTCCTGCACCCCCAGTAGGATTGTGGGACCAGCCAGAAGCTCCCGGGTAGCTGTGGCTGAACGCCTCGGGGGAGAGATTAGAAAGAACCATATTACTAAAACCTAGCCTCATGCTTTCTGAGTCAAAGGCTTCGATCTCGCGAGCTTGACGCTCCAGCAGGCTTCGTATCCGTTCGGTACGCTCGTTCTGCAACGCCAGCATCTCCTCCTCAATCTAGGAAGGAAAAAAGAAGAGACAGTCTGTAGCAGCAGGACTCCTTTACAGGCACGGCCTCAACTCTCTGACGAACTTGTAACAGCAAGCTAACGAGGAGCCTTCTCCCCACGTTTCTACATGAGACTGGATCTAGATCAGATGTCCACTGACACACAATCTGTTCTGAACGCAAAAGGGTAAGTCCCATAGACCTGCACAGGCCAAAGCACAGTGAACACCAGTTGGAGGGCCTCGGCCCCTGTTCCCAGGTGAATACATAAGTTTTAGGGGTGCAAAGCCAAAGTCTGCAGTGACACTAACAGCCTGACATAGGTTAATCTTTTAAGATCCAGCAAAGTCTACAGCTTCCATAAAAGCCTACTGGGAAAACACTTTCAGACACAGCCAAGCACGGTGCCTATACAGTCAAATACCTGCCAACGCAGCTTAATGTGACCTTCACTGTTGGTAGCTGAATCCGATGATGACGACTGCTATTTTCTCCAGGATTCAATGTACGAGCCCACATTCAGTTTCCTTTCCTATGTTTGCTGGCCAGATTTTCTTAGCTCATGTATGTCACCTCCTATCTACCCTTTTCCTAACCCTGATACTTTCTCCAGGATGTGTGGCTGAAAATAGCAGGCAGGGATGTTTGAATAGTGTGGCAGATTATTAGCTAGATGATATGCAAGCTGGCAATTCCAATTTCTTGCCCCTAACACTGTTCCAAATCGGTTTCCAATGGTACTTTGGTAGGGGCAATGGGATCAGCTCTCTAAGCATAAAAAACACGGGGCTACGGCCTCCTGACACCCATCAGACAGGGATGAAAGCCCTTCTTATTGAAATCTTTGCAGTCAGGTGGAGAACCAAAGAATCACTCCATTATCTTCTTGCCAGCACTGAAAAAGCTACTTTTGGCCTCGATGAAAAAGACCAAATGGATAAAAAGCAGCAGCCAAGACTTTTAGCATAGCTCACTGGCATCTCCCCTGCTGTCAGCAGTGACGCGGCCAAGAGGTGTTATCTTGGTCTGTGCTGAAGGTACTGGGCAGAGCTTGTACTTGTAAGCGCTCTCTTGCCTTAGTCAGGGAATATGCAAAATGATTTCATCTGGAATTTAGGAAACAATCTGCTCCAGCGTGAGTCATCTCCTGAGCCATTTGGGGCTTTCAGAAACTGCCTGATCCACTCGCCTGTTTCTCAGCGCTAGGTGAGTGACACCGACTCTCCATAGAGTGGCCTTGCTCCCTCCTGAAAGCCACGAAGCGGTCAGCTGCCTCGGAAAAGGCAGGAGAGGAAGAAAGTGCCTTCTCTAATGTTAGCTCTTTAAAACACTCCACTTGTTTTTTCCAGTCCTGCTATCTAAGCAGAATCCTCCTCTTCCTTTTTCAAAACTACAGTGTCTTCAGCATCTCAATTTTCAGGCCGTGTGACAGCATCACACACAGGGCTTCGTGCAACTGAACTTCACAGAAAGGCAAGCCTAACACACCGCATTAAAATGACATCACTTAGAAACAACCTCAGGATGCAGGACTCCGAAGATGAGGTGTCTGAGGCACGTGGGAAGGAAACGAGTAAATCTGAAGTCTTTTAAAGACACTCTTGGGACATGCTCATTACTGGTGCAACACAAACAACATCGCATCGGGTATAGCTCGTACAGCGCCTCGGCCACTGGCACCAAAAGGCTGCGTATCGACAGGGTTGGCTACTCCCTCCTTAGCCTAAGTCAGACGTGTATGCTCTGGTGAGTTACTATGGTGATGGGCACCATCAAAAATAAAGTGCACTGTGCTGAGAAGGAAGCGGAGTCCTATGCACACCCTAACTTCTGGAAGCTGGTTTATTATTGAACATCAGGGACTGACTTTGCCACAGGCTACGTATATATTTGTGTATATAAAGTCAGGCACTCGTCTTGCGCACATACCTGCCCTTTCTCTGGCTGCCAGTTTCAGTTAGCGCAGGCAGGCAAATACTGGGTGACATCGCTGAGCGACCGCACCAGAATACTCGCAACAAAATTCTCACAAAAATAGAGCAACACTCCTTCCCTCAAAGAACAGGGGGACTCATCTACCTTTGCACCCATATGTTTTCCCTTGAGCTGCCGCTAAGTGACTGTAACGCCAGCAAGAAAGAGAGCCTCATCGTTGGTCCATGGCTTTGTGACTTGCCACGCGCTAGCACTGCATGTATCGCTAAATAAAGGCTCCCACCTACGGAAATTAAGGACCATCCAATCTAATGCAGTAGTCACACAGGGACACATAGGGGACGCAAACACACACAGAGAAAAATCATGTTATGTCTTAATTTTATCATATTTTTTCTATGATGTACCATTGCTAAGCATCCTATCACCATTACTAATGCCAAATGCTTTGCAGGGGCTTTTGATGTGCAGAGACTTCAATCCTGGTCCACAGCGAATGACTTATACAACATTATTATTGGTTGATGTGTGTTTCCTTAAGTCACTGGCCTCACTTCAACTTTTAAGGTAACACTACACGCAACGCAATACGTGCTGCTCCCACAGACCAGGAGCAATGCCCAGCAGCAGGCTCGCTGTGGCACACTTCTTTCCAGAGCTCTCCTCAGATCATGCCGCCAGAGGGCAACGCACGCCCAGCGTAAATATAGACTCAAAGGCAGGGCTGTGACGGGACCTGTGCTCTTCCGGACAGGAGCAAAGGAATTAGCAATGGGGTCTAAAGACAGCTATTACACATGTGAGGGCCTCACGGGAACTCTTTGCACAAATTCTATTACTTCCAGAGATTCACGTCTACTTGCAGGAGACCAAAGCACAACAGGACTGTGCTGGCTTCTCGGAGACGCTTCCTCGGCTGACCGTGAGGTGGAGCAGCTTTATTCCAACGAGGGCCCTCTATCAGCCCAGCATCCCTCCCTTAGCCTCTGGGAAAAGTTAAGCATGAAGAACCTCTAGGCCACAGAGTAATTGCCCTAATTTAATAATCGCCGATCGGCGAAGCTGGGAACTGCTGTGTGAACTGAGATGGCTGGCACCCACAAGGCAAATTTAAAGGGAAAAAAATTTGCAGGAGGAAGGCTGACTGTTTATTTCCTTTCACTGGCTGGTGCATTTCCCTTCCCCTGGTTTGTGTAGGCCACTCACACACATTTCTAGATGCACCACGTGTCTGGCACTGCATAGAAAAGCACACTTCAATGAGGAGCACCTTAATACACATAGCCCATTACAAGGTGAAATCTAGGGAGCAGCAGGTCACCCACACCTGTGGGTCTGGCTACTTCAGTTTGCTTAGGGAAATGCTGCACACAGCAGCAGTTCCATCCCAAACGTCATTTCATAGGGAAACTACAGCTTGGTCTTCACAGACTGACAAATGGAGCAGAGCTGCAGTAAAATAGCATTAGCAAAAAACACAGGGTCTCAAATATATTTTACCTCCTCCCTCCCTCCCTCCCCAAAGAAACCTACTGCTGATACCACGCAAACTTCAAAAAAATCTCCTGGCTTTAGGTTGTTATTGTCTGTCCTCTAATGAGCTGGGGAAGCTAATCTGCAGCTCAGAGACAGAAAGAACAGTTTCCCTTCTGCCCAGAGAGACGCGGCTCCCTCTGGCACGCTTCAAGCAGCTCTATCCCAGCCGGAAGCTGCTCACCCGGGACAGCTGAGCTGGCAGAAAGTTTAGCCTCTGTGCCACTGAGCTATTATCCCAGCGAGGCAACTTCCCAAATGATCTGTGTTACTATATACAGCAAGGTAAAAGCAATTTCTCTCTCTATTGATAAGTGCAGGGCAATTTAACATCTGAAATATGGAGCGCGCTAGTGATGCTCGCCTGCCCGTTTTACCTTCTGCTCAAGGAGGGCCCGACGGAGGGATACCCTCTGCTCAAGATCACGCAGCTCCCGATCATGCTGGGCTTCTGCCTGCATCTTGATTTTACTCTGATATGCATTCAGCAGCTCCAATTCTTGCTGCAGCTGCATCTTCAAAACCTGGCACTCTGCTTCCTGTGCTTCATCCAAACGCAGCTGGGAAAGACAGACAATAGAGACGTTTCACTATGGGGTAACCACTCATGACACTCCAGGGGAGGACTGCGAGGAGGGGGAGAGAATGGGATGGGGCTTTGTTTTCTTAGCAATACAATTGGTCTCTATTGTACTTCGTTTCACTGAACAGAGGACCTATAGTGACAAAGACCGGTGACAGTGAGCCCACAGCGCTGAGGCGAGTGATGCTGATGAGCAGTGGCGCCTCAGGAACCATGATCCATACTGCAGCGACCAGACTGCTGGAGGTGCTAACATCCACAGCTCTCCTTTTGCTAGAGGCAAAGAGAAGATCTCTTGCTCTGTTCAGCTGGATTGACCAATTACCTGTACGCAGGAGACTTAAGTCTGTATCCCTGCCAATGTAGGACTTCGGGCAAAAGAATATAATGACATAAACCTAAAAGCAATATGATACCGAACTTTTAACCTTCCCATACATAAATTAAGCCAAATACCCTGCCTCACAGCGTCAAATTTGTACAGAGTGATGTGAGCAGGACATGATATGCAAGAAGTGCAAAGAAAACTGCACATTCAGTTGTAGCAAGGACTCAAAGCATTGCTCATATGGTCATTCCTTCGAGGAGGAATCTCTTCAAGGAGGAATCACAGAACTTTCACACTTCTGACATTATTTCAGATTTACAGCAAAACCTCTGGACTCCTCCATGACTCAATGAGCATTTTCCACCAGCGTGACATGCTTTGCTTGGTATCATTGACAAATCAAAATCTAAATGACTTAAGACAGCAAGCTGCACGTTATTTAATGATGCTCCGACAGGGACATTTATGTTGTCAGACTTCATGCAAAAGCAGTCCTCTGGCCACACAGACGCATCATTTTGCATCTCTGCAACAGCATCTTCCACTTCAACCTGCCTGAAGGGAGTAATACCTCCTTCCTCTGTGTTTGAATGCTGCTTTTTAAACACACAGAGGGATGACTGTGCTGGGTATGGCGCGTGTAGCAAGGAAGTAGATAGCCTGCTGTCAGGATACAGACTGGTTAAAATGCAAACATCCCTATTTGGCTGAGGAACCCTGGGTCCCTCGGAGGCGACTCACAGCTTGTGTAGAGAGCATTTCATTAATGCTGTGATCATACTGCTCAGCCAGGATAGCCAGCTTCCGGGTCTGCTCCTCCTTGAGCCGTTTGAGGACAGCTTTATGTTCACTCTTTGGCGTGGTCTCCAGCAGATGGTTTCTCAGTGCTTTGTACTGTCTGGTTTGGATCTTGCATGTATCCTGAAACTGCTTCTTTATCTGTAGTTCTTTTGACTGGAAAGATGGAGGGGACACAAACAAAGAAAAAAACAGCATGTTTCAAATGGGAGAAATATCCATTTGAATGGATATTTAGGATTACATTAAGGATATGAGTTCAAGAATCCACAAATGTATATTAACATCTACAGTGCAAGGAGGGAAGCAAAATGCACAAGAGGCAATGACTATTGCTGCAGCTGCTTTGACACTGCTACTGTGCGGAACAATTACAATACAGAGACTTTTAGAACAAAGCTCCAGCCTAAATACAGCTGTCTGCACAAAGAGCCTCGCATTTGTCACTGGACTGGATCCAGTCCTGGGTGTCACTTTTCAAGAAAAGTTCTTGAGGGACAGGACTAATATTTATTAGCACCAAAAGCCATACTTACACATGACTGTGCTTGTATGGCACATATATACGAACAGCACTTAATATTACGAAAAGAAGCAGATTGGTGCATGGGAATGGACAGGGAAAAAGAGGAATACTTTTTCCATCGAGGATTTGATGAAGATAAGATGTATTCTTAACCCTTGATATTAAAAGCCTGGTTTTCATAAAGAAACTCAAAAGTGGCTGGGTGAGATCAGACACTTGAAGACGTATGCCACAAGCAACGTCAGCATTGTGCTAGTCTAGCAAACAAAACAATTCCCCGGTCCCAATGGAAGCTTGAGTGGAAGATTGAATTTTCCCTTTGCACTTTGCTAGCATCTCTGTATTGTTTAGAGACAGAACTTTTGCGACTGCACACAGGGCTGGAATCCTGGAAAAGGTATCTGGATCTAATTTAGCTGTACGACCTTGAGGAAATTAATTATTTTTTTCTTTCACCCGCCTTACCTGCCTCCAGAGCAGCTTGTGAGGGTTAACTTCTACTAAGTGTTTTAAGACCCTGAGAAGGAAGGTGTTCTGGAGTTCCCTGCATCTTTCTAGAGGAGGGCTGGCAGGGATGCTTCAAACTAAGCAAAACCCAGAAGTGATGAGTGACAGTGGTTAACTGAGAGACAAGAAAAACTAACTGCCATGGTAAGAAAAAACAAACCAACCAACCCCTCTAAACCCACGCATCAGAGCAGTCAGTATACAATCTGGGTCATTCCCACTGTCAGCCACCGTGGTCAAATCCTGAAGCACTGGCAGCAGGAACTCAGCATAGGAATAGATTCCTGTCCCTCGAATAAGTTGGAAGAGCTCTGGGATCTGAACCAGCAAAGCAGATATATGTGCATATCTCCCGTCAGCTCCTCCACTGACTGCTCCTGGCACTAGCTCAAGGCTCAGCAGGGTAGGTGATAAGCGCAGCACTTGTAGCTACCTAGAAAGATGCAGTGGGATCAGACAATATATCCAGCCCAATTTAGACATCAGCACGCTTTGCTGCATAAACCAACAATTCCACTTTGCTACTCCGATGCAAAAAACAGGACAAAGGTAGGTTTCATTCAAACCAAAACACAGCACGGAGAGGAAGGAATACATCGCTTTTACTCTTTCTAAATTCATAGGAAGTTATTTCCCTCCAGGAAACCTTTAAGGTTGTTTCTCCCTGCCCTTAAGGGAAGTGACAGCAGGTTACACATTCCCGTCAGGGACCTGGTCACAGCAAAACACCAGCAATCTATTTTGTCCTCACTTTCTGTGAGGTTTCGCTTGGACACCAGACTCTGTTTACGGGCTTCCAATCCAAAGGTTTGAACAACAGGAAACAGAAGGGAGGGGTAAGATTTCCAGTCAGACTTCTGACAAGATCATTTTGACCTAGTATTGTGAAATACCAGCAAGAGGGTATTTGCATCACAATTAACACACTGGATATAATAGCAGAGCAGTTTTCACTGAAGGGTGAATTCTAGTTATGGGGTTCTTCTGGTGCTGTAACAGCGGCAACAGACACTGACCGTTAAAAGTCTGCTTTCGGGACAAAAGGCCTCACTAAATAACAAAGGGAAAGCCTGAAACATGTGCCCTCAAGGGAAAACGTTGCTGGAGAGAGAAACTGAACAAATAGTCAAATTATCTATTCAATTAGGAATACTCGCCTGCATTAGTCAGAAACAAGAGAAGGAGTTAATAGCAGGGAACAGCCTCGATAAATAGGGGATTGTACTACAAACCGAAGGGTTGTCCAGCAGGCTGCGTTATTAGCACTGCGTGTACGCAAAGGTGCTGGATTGACAGCTCAAGCCTGAAATCCCTCACTAATCGCAGAACAGCCACGCAAAGCAAAGCGCAAGCTTTCCATGCTCCCCACAGAACGTTCCAGCCCTGTCCTCACTGGAAAAGGGAAGGGGTTGAAGAGTCTGCAGAGGCGCGAGGGCAGCGGAGCCTCTGCGGGCCAGAGAGACCGCCGGTCCCACCGTCCCGACTGCTGGCCAGGGAACGAGAACGGACACGCTGCCCACTCGTGTTTGCACCGCATCACCTTGGGGAGGCAGAACTCATTCATGCTAATCTCAGAAGGATCAACCTAATACAGCTGCTTCAGTTTTATTCAGCTCAGAGTGCAGCGCAGCTTCCCTGTGAAGTCATCAGCTATTTATACACTATATCCTTGGAGATTCTCAACAGCGATCAGATGGTCCCTTGTTCTCACAAGCTAGATTTTCACTATTTAATATTACTCTAATAGTAACAAATCAGGTATTTATTTTTTTTTCTTGATGAAGTTCTATTTTCAAGTTGGTTATTTTCTCTGTAAGAAGATAACTTGCAGGTGGTAAAAACTAAGTCAGATGGGAAATATCATGAAGAGGAAAGACCTAGAACAACAAAGAAAGCCCATGCTCAGTATGCCATACACTCATTTTGTTACTGGCACAGCCGAACACTGGGTGGAGAGAAGAAGTCTGCCTCCTCGAAGGAAATGTACCAGGCAGCTTTGTGAAAGGCCTTATACTCCCTTCTCAGACACTTCAGAATAAACCACTGGACTTCTTTGGATGAAGCGAAGGCTTACAATGAAAACACTAAGAGCCTCAATTACAGAGGCCCTATAGTTCTGGTCAGCCACCACAGTTACAAGGGCAGCGCGAGAAACCCATGAGAGCACAACACAGCAAAGGTCAGTGCCAGGAGCTTCCCGAGGACGCTGCAGTTGGCTGGTACCTCTCTCTCTCCCCCCCGGGGTTTGCTAGCACACTAGCCTTAATATAAAAAAATAATAACAAGGTGAGCTAGCCAAGACTGATGTTCGTTCTGATGCACACAGCAACACAAAGATTTTCTTTTTTTTTAAATGACACTGCTTCATTACAGAAAAACAGGTTTTATTCTTGTACATGGGGGGAGAAGAGGATCAGAAAACAGTGTAGGAGGAAGAAGGGCCGGGGGGGGGGGAGAAAGGGCACTGCAAAGATGAAATGCATTTTAAACTACCACAGAAAGGAAGGCACGTTGCCGAGAACAAGAGCTTTTCAAATGAAATGAGGGAGCAGCGCCGCTATGGCCTGCCTACAATACACTGCAACCCCCATCACCATCGCTATGGTTCATATGTATGGTGCTTGTAGGGCTGCGGTTGCTCCCTGGCAGTTACACGACTTGACAAATATGACGCTTTTTAAAAAAGGTACTCATTACAGAATGAGACACGTCTTCAAATTAACGAGCTTCAAAATACCTTGGACCTGCATACACTGCAAAGGAGAACTGAGCTGTCATGCACCACTTTTCCACCACCACCAGCAGCTCGCACCCAGTGCCCCTATACCAGTTAGTACCTTCAGGCTCTTGGGCTGCTGCCGGACCTCCATGACGTGCTTACGCCTCAGCTCCCGCTCCCGGCGCTTGTTGTATTCCAGCTGGTTGGTGAGCTCAGTCTGGTGCTGGAGTCGGATCAGCTCACAGCGCATCTTCTGGATGGTACTGAGATGGCGGAACTCCAGCTCCTGCATGGACTCGTGCTGACGCAGCAGCATGGCGTGCTCCAGGTCCTTCTGTGTCTGCCTTTTGTTTAACTCCTAACAGGAGGACAGAGGGAATTATTACATTCTTTGTGCTTACTTGGATTTCTGTTCACAATGTGACATTTCACTTTGTTCACAAGGGCATTTCTCCCTTTCCAAGACATTTGAGGACAGAGCACCGTTTCTACATCTTATCAGAAGCAGACAGCAGTGCCACCAGTAATTTTTCCTTCCTCATTTCACTTTTCTTCTTCCTGTTCTGGTTGCCCAACAGGATTCACAGTAAGCATTTTCTGGAAAGGACTGTAACTGTTGTGTCTGTTGACTTTTTGGATCTAACAATTCTCCGACAACAGGGCGCTAATCTGAACATTTGATCCCACACGACCCCCTAAATGCCACAGGGATTACCAAATAGTGTTGCAAAACATACCGAACCATTGTTTTACCAAAAGACTACAGATGCGGTAATTAACACTTCAGTGAGACTGGAGTTTGATGGCAGGCACTCCTGTGAGATACATTTCATGCAGGTGGTTCCAGGTCTCATCTCTGCCCACGATCTTACCTCCCGAACCAGGTCCTGCTCCAGATTATGGCGGCCAAGGAGCATCCGTCTCTTAAAGCGTCGACACTCCAGCTCCAAGTACTGTCTCTGACGCCTCAGTAAGTTGGCTTCTTCCTCTGCCTGGAAATGCTGGATGTTCTCCTTCTGCTTGGAGAGCCACTCTTGCTTCTCCTTCTTTGGAGTGCTCTGGTTTTCATTCAGCTCCTGATAAAAGGGAGGCAATTAATTGTGGAATAGTCACATTAAGCTCCTCGGCCTTGAACAACTGGACGGACCTGCCTAATAAACTACATTTCAAAGCTGTTCCACCTGGTCTTCTCATGGCTGGTACCACCCCAGCCTCTGCAAAATGCGTCACATCACATATCTAAGGGAACACCAGGAGGCAATTGACAGCGGAGCAAATTTAACTACAACTGTTTTTTTTTGCAGTGGCCATTTTAACTGGCAAAAATGCTGGTTCGTGTCCACAGGTTTCCAGACATATATATTAGCTCAAAACGCAAAAATGATGGTTTGCCACTGAAAACAAAAGTCACTTGGAGGTCCTGCCATACTGCCTGACAAATGTTTTTACAGGCTCTCAAAGGACTGAGAGAAGGAAAGCGTTGTCATCCTGTTGTTCAAACAAAACTCCAGCCACATGAAGCACACTAGAAATTTTTTGTCTTGCTTGATCAGAACACATACATTTTAGAAGGAACTCAAAGGCGGAGGCGCTCACTGAGATGCCGTAACTTGCAAAAACAATATAAAGACGTTCACAGGTGAAACTTAAGGCCGCAGCTTCCGCATTTGTATTAAATTCAATATATAGCTTGAAGCGTATCTTTGGCAAAAGACTCTCTGCTTGCCTCCGTTGCATACTAGAGATGCCCATACAGTAACCGGACTTGTGATACATTTCAGCTTAAGTATGAGACAGAACCCCTCTGCATTTCATCGGTGTTTCTTGTGCTCTGTGATCTACTGCCCACTTAGAAAAAGATTCTATGTTATTATAAAGAGCCCACGCTACTATATTTTTTGTTAGATCTTTCTTGGCTCTGCTGCTCTTTAGCCTTTTTTTTCTCCTGGGAAATGTCTATGTTTGGGAATATTCCCCTTTGGAGCAAGTTCCAAAGTTGCGTCACACAAGTTGATGGTTGAGAACTAAATGGTTCTTTCAAAAAAAAAAAAATTATTTATAGTGCTTACGGTTTCAGCCACTCCACAAAAAGAATCAGGAAGCTTGATTCTACTGTTTCCCTGCATTTCACAGAGGTCATGATTTTCACTACAATACAGTGATTATTAAACTATTACACAGCTTTCTCCATTAAAATTAAATAATGTTTTACAGGTATTTTCCTATAAAAATAAGGGTTATCTTTACTGCTGCTACAGAAATATCACTTAAGTGGTAAGAAACTTCACTAACTGCTGCAGTGCATGGTCAATACCTGCAGCAACAAGGTATGAGAAAAATGCTCGTGACCTTTCTTAACTACCTTTTTTTCATTCCTTAGGACTGCTTAATTTGCATGTTTCTGGCTAAAAAGTAATATTAAACAAGGGAGCAGTTTGTACTTTCACAAGATAAACATATAGGTGCCAATATATAAATAAACCCTCTTACTTTAGGGTCAAAGATACGAAACAAATACAGTATGCACAGGACTCTGCTCCTGAAACGCAGAACCTGCTGCAATCCAGCGAAAAGTTCTCTTGCGCACAGTGGCGCTTTTATTTCTGAATGTTCACACTGTTATCGTACGCTGTACTATATTCACATTTCTCATTACAGATAGAATCATAGAATCATAGGGTGGGAAGGGCCCTCTGGAGATCATCTAGTCCAACCCCCCTGCCAGAGCAGGGTCACCTAGACCAGGTTACACAGGAACGCGTCCAGGTGGGTTTTGAATGTCTCCAGAGTTGGAGACTCCACCACCTCTCTGGGCAGCCTGTTCCAGTGCTCTGCCACCCTCAGGGCAAAGAAGTTCCTCCTCATGTTTAGGTGGAACTTCCTATGGTCAAGTTTGTGCCCGTTACCCCTTGTCCTGTCCCCGGGCACCACTGAAAAGAGCCTGGCCCCATCCTCCTGACACCCACCCTTTAAGTATTTATAAGTGTTGATAAGGTCACCCCTCAGTTGTCTTTTTTCCAGACTGAAGAGACCCAAATCCCTCAGCCTTTCCTCATAAGAGAGGTGTTCCAGTCCCCTAATCATCTTTGTAGCTCTCTGCTGCACCCTTTCCAGCAGTTCCCTGTCCCTCTTGAACCGGGGAGCCCAGAACTGGACACAGTACTCCAGGTGCGGCCTCACCAAGGCAGAGTAGAAGGGGAGGATGACCTCCCTTGACCTGCTGGCCACACTCTTCTTGATGCACCCCAGGATGCCATTGGCCTTCTTGGCCACAAGGGCACATTGCTGACTCATGGTCATCCTGTTGTCCACCAGGACTCCCAGGTCTCTTTCCACAGAGCTGCTCTCCAGCAGGTCAGCACCCAACCTGTACTGGTGAGTTACCAGTTACCAGATGAGTTACCTCTTTCAGCTGCTCTTTACGGAGTTTATATTCTCTCTTCTGGGACTCCAGGAAACTGTTCAATTCTTTTTTCTGTTGGGCCTGAATATGCTGTTGAAACTTCTTTTCTTCGTTGGCCATCACTTTAGCCTACAGCAAATCCAGCAGCAAATCAGTTTGAGTCCCAACGGATTACAGCTCATGTTCCACTTCAGCCCCATGACCCAGAACTCATGGTACAGTCACTAACGATACTCACCATGACTCTGAACAAGCCGGAATCTCAGGAGCTTGCCCTCACCCTCTTCTCATTCCACCCCCCACCAATGCGCCCAGCAGAGTTCTTTTGCAGTGCCTCATTTCCTCAGCCCTACTGTTCAGTTAGTCTTGCCTAACAAAGTCAACACCTTATGAGAAACTGTATCCTTAGCCCTCCACCGAGAGATCCAAGACGAACAAAGAATCAATAATAATCGCTGGAGGCGGCACCACTTCATTATCAATTATTTAAACGCATAAAAAACCCCACATCCATAAGCAACTAGACGGTGAACATCTAAGCGTAGCTGGCATGTCTCTCTGCAGGCTCATCAGCCTCCACAACACTTGATGGCAGTCAGTTATTGACAGCATTTACATGGCACAAGAGAGGAAAACCCTTACAGTATTTTTTCTGGGGTCAGCACACTAACATTTAGTATAACGCACTGTGATGAAGGACATACCTTTCCTCTAGTTACATAAACCCCTTAGTGTAAGGAGGTGATGTATTAGCCTTTTCTAATTAGCAATTTGCTTGGCTCCTGAAAACAGACATGTAAGAGACTACAATGTCATCTCTTCATCAGTGAGGGGAAGTGGACAATTCAATGCAATTAACAGATATAGACTGGTCTGCTAAACGGTAATCTCCTACCTCTTTTTCCATGGCCGCTTGGTGCTTTTTAATTAGCTTTTCCATTTCTGCCGCAAAATTGTTACGCTGTGTTTCGAGATCTTTGTCCAACCTGAGGCGATGCTCATCCATCTCTGCCTTCAGTTTATTCTCTAATGCCATCAGCTGCTTCTGGTGTTGCCGTCTCATACGCTTATAGCCCGACATCTGCTCTCGGAGTTCAGAGTCTTGTTCATGTTCCTGCATTTGCCTTGTCACCTAGGAAGGTAACCACATCCGGCCAAAGTAAGTTAATGCTTCTTAATCTGCTTTTCGGCAGTCTTCAAACCACAAAAGAAAACTATTCAGTAAAGAAATATGATTTTGTTGTAAAGAAAAGCACACATCCTAATGGCAGCAGAGCAGATTAAAAATTGAATTCTGCTGTAGAAGATAAGCTTACATGGGCTCCAGCGGAAAAACTGTACAATTGTTATAAATCTGGTACTAAATAATGTCTTTTTAGCCCACTGCAATGAGTGCGCGTATATAGACACATAACACACAGAAATATACATAATATGCATATGAAAATAAAAGCCAGCCTATTATTATAAACAGTTTCCTGCATTCTGCTAGGCACATTGGTTTTGCAAATATCTAATATACACAAATTACATTTGCCCAGGTGTCACATTTAAGCTTTTATTAACTTCCATTATGCTATTTCAGTGATGATATCTCAGTCAACGAGGACAGCTCGTATTCTGATGAAATCCTAACAGCTCTAAGTAGTTTCATAGCCCTGTGTTCAAAGGCCTCCCCGCCCTATACAACTTCATCAAAATAAAAACCTTAACATACCAGCGATGCTGTGCGTATAGTAGCAAAGTGCTCTCGGTTGCGATAATGAGACTTGTGGCGAGATACTTGGGGAGGAGACTGGGGTTCCGACGCCCTTGTTCGAGGATCTGATTCCTCTCTGTAGTTTTCTTCCTCCTTATCAGCAAATATTAACGTGAGAAAATAACGAGAAGCTGTTACTAAAGATTTTTATTTTGGTCTGGTTCGAAAGACATTTAAAAGGAAGAAAACCCATTGTACATTCAGCAGCCCTGAAAGATGCTCCTGCCAATAAGCCGGACGAAGGAACGTACTGCAACAAGAGCTCTGATGTAGGATCCTTGCTTTTGGAAATTTCATTGCGCATTTTTATTACTAGGAGGAAAATTACTAATTAAAGCTGAAAATGAGAAAAATAAATGGAAAACTGAAAACTGAGTTAAACAGTTTACTTCAACAAAACATAAAAGCGATAAAGTAGATTATATCAAGTCAAAAAGAAAAAAAACAACGTCTTTGTAACCCTGAAAGACAGAGGAAGATTTTCATTACAGCCACTACAGAAATACCTCAAAGCAAATTTTAAAATTTGTCATGGTGTATTCCACATTCTTATTTTGAGTTTGTCATTCATCGCAGAGCGATTAGTAGTTAGATATGATATACTAATTAACTCCCCGAGGAAATACCTGTGTCTTTGTTGCATATCTGGGCAAAGAACAAAACATTCTAACCACATCTATCATTAGCTAGGGAAACGTTACTGGTTTGAGACGGGGTGTGATAACCCCTCTGCAGCACGAGCAGCACGGTTCGGAGGGCTGCTCCCCAGTTTATCCTTCCTTGCGCAAAAGTAAAGCTGGGAAAGTGGTTTCACAGCTTGCCATGGCCAGAGGGCTGCATTTCTTTTTCTGTGTATTTTCATTCATTAATCAAATATTTGAATCAATTGCTAGGACGCTGGGTGCTTCAGGAACAGATTTCAATCACTACTGAGGGTCCTATATTTAAGAATTCGCTAAGTAGGACATAAAAAAGGGGAACTCTCACATCCTTTTGTCCCATGAAGCAGTGCTCTCCCAGTTAAGGACATCCACTAAACAAACCTATTCACATACTGCCATTCTGGCTCCTCACGGTAAAGCAAATTGTTTTTGAAACAATGCAACTTGTAGAATAATTTTTAGGGTATCAACAGAAATAAATTATTTTTACAGCAACCTTCCGAAGTTTCCAGCACACATTAATGTATTGGGACACAATATTTAAACCTGCAGATAACGATTTAGGGCAGGAAACACTCGACTTTTTGTCATTGTACCAACCAAATCCACTCCCATTTTACACCTTCAAAGTCATCCAGTAAAAACCCAATGCTTACCGGCTTTAAATGAATGACAGAGCTATTTGACATCACGGTGTGGTCCCCCTCCATCATATCCAGCTCGCTCTTATCATCCGAGGCATCTGGAAGACTGTTAACACTACTGCTTTGGCTACTGGCACTGATAGACATACTAGGAATGGACTGATTACTTCCGACACTATTCACTGTTCCTGTCCTGCCGACACCATGATCTTGCTCCTAGGAGAAAGGAATTATTATGAAAATCCAAATCCATAACAGTTGTATTTGTGGACATTACCAAGTGAAACGTTCATTCCATTCCTTTCTAAAGGCATCTACCTGCCATGTCATGGCAGTTTCCACCCTCCAGGCATTGCCACGAAACATTTCTCTTGTGGGATGCTGGGGAGAGAAAGAATCAACCTTGTCAAGATTAACTGGCTGATGTCAGATTCTTTTCAACAGCGAGCCTGTTAACAAGCTGAACTCTATCATGTATCAGCAACAGCGTGTCACCAGAAACTGTTCTGACACCTGCATCATCTGAGCGCTCAGCTGGGACCCTGCACCTCGCACGGGTCCTTTCTGTACATGAGAGAACTGCAATTCAGCGTCTCAATTTCTGCATGGTGATTGCAGCATGCAACCCAAAAAAGACAAATTAATTTCCCTGATGACTTTTTTTTTAAAAAAAAAAAAAATCAAGTACAAATTTCTCTATCTTAGACTCAGTACAACATTCTCCAGACAAAACTAGAAGACTGTCAAGCGCCTTGTACATATGGTCAGAATAGAGGTTAACTGCAGTTGCTGAAAGCGTCCTCATGAAGCCTTATAAATAGGCAAAGAAAGCCAGGATTTACAGAACTGGAAGCTAACTGTTCAAGCACGAACACACGGCACAGCTTCTTGCCATGTGCCACTAGGCATCTACCCGGTTTGTCCCTGTTTGTGCCTTGAGGTAGCGTTATTCCCAGCACAGAGAGGAAGACGGTGTTTACAACCAGGTGTGTAAAGAGCCTCCATTCGTTTTAGCAATATCTGAGCTGTGGTTATTTAAATGACAGCATCGTTTTCTGGTTCAGTGATGACATCCAAAGTTTCTCTCACCTCCTCCTCCTCCTGTGTTTCGACTGCAGGGCCATTGTGCGCCTCCTGGAAGAGGAGCTTCTTCATTTTACGATACTGCAGGTTGTCCAGTTCTCTCACTGCATCCTTTGTTCTCTGAATCAAGTCTATTAACACTGTTTCGGGCCGCTCCCGAAGAACAAACATGTGCTGTAGAACACACAAATAGGTGAGTGACTTCTTATGCCTCCAGTGCAGATGCTCTGAGCGTGAAATTATGAGCTCTAGTTGGGTTTGTCAGCCCTCTTCCCTGCACACAGGAGGAGAATACCATCACAGCTTACATTGGAACTATTTTTAGACTTCACGATCCAGATAGATTTCAGAATGATTGCTTTCTGATGGGAGACACCCACCAAAAAGTAACGATGTAAAAAACCCATAAATGGTATTTCGTGTACCATGAAAACAGGCTCAGTTTAAACCTAGACTTCTTTGGAAGTTGGGGTATTTAGAGACATTATCTACTTGTGGTTTAGAGAGGGAAGAGCAACAAATACCATATAAATAATAAAGGTGCTATACTGGTTAAGTATCTCTAACCAAATGTTAATTAACTCATGAGCTAACTCTCACTATAAAACCCTTTTCCACGTTTAGAAAAGCTCGAGAATCAAATATTCGGCATACAGCTCTGAGCCATAAAATAGGCTGTGAACCTTCAAGCCTGGTCCCAGAGCAGTTAGCCATGTTATGCTCTTTTTTTTTTTTTTCTTTTTTTTGGAGATATTCGCTGCATTCCACTGCAAAAGTGAAATCTTGCCTATGGATGTCAGAAGCAGCTTTTGCAGTCTCCAGATGCAATGTGCTGTGCAAGCATGAGTCATTATTAACACCACCGCTAGTTTCATTTTGTTCCTTAGGAGAACTGCACTGCCATTTCCAACGCGTCACATTCTCTACCTGTCCCTGTAAAGTGGCATGCAGCTGTTTCAGACTATAGATATGGAAGGAATACATTCACAAACGTTTAATTTCCATCAATGTTCTCTTTAATTGCAGCGCATTGCTCAAAATAAAACCAATCTGCAGAATTCTGAAATGGCAGGACTACACACCCACACCAAAACCTTTACTGGATAATTGCATTTACTTTCTGAATGCAGTTTTAGAAGAGGCAAAAGTCCTCAGAGACACATGCAAAAAGGTGATGGTAAAATCTTCATAAATACCACCCATTTCCCAGTAATGCAAAATTTTGGGAAAAATCGCTGTTTAGCACAAACACGGCCAGGATAAAAATCCCCAAAAATAATGTCACGAGCACTGTCAAGAGAATGACAAGTTAGCAAAATTCTGAATGCCACCTGATGCCACAAAGGAAATCCATCAAAGTCACTCTTAAAATAAAGCAACCGTACACCTAACACCTAACTTATACGTGAGTTGCATTCACTTAGGAACACGTCACCTTTTTGCAAGAATCTACCACATTGGCTTTGTTTCCAGGCTAGAGCAAGGAAAATCAAGTATCTGCAGCATACAGGGGCACCAATGAAGAAAAAAAAAAAAGGCTAAGAAATAAAGCAGGAGAAAATCTGCAGATGGATGAGGCTTACTCATGCCAAGGAAAAGTATGGGGAAGAAAAACTGCTTTCCTCTGCCCCCTTTCCCCCAGGGATACTATTAGAACAGCGATTTTCAGTTCTACGGGTAAAGTTCCCAGGTGATGGGAGAGGATAAAATGCCTTTAGGGGTATATATAGCATAGAATAAAGAGGGAAGTAACGAAAGGTATTTGTTAACTAATGCATGACAGCTCTGTCAGGATTAATTAAAATCACTGGAAGGATAGACCGAGCTTAAGAAACTGAAACTCTCAACAAGTTGATGGTCATCCAGTGTCACTTGCCAAGGTGTCCTTTTATGATGACACAAGGCTGGCTTGGAAGAGTCACCTGGGGAGCTGCCCGAGACACTGCAAAGGAGCCAGCACTACCATCTCGGCACACCCCACAGCACCCTCAGCTCAAAGGTGTGAGGGATAACGGGCAGAGAACATCGTTAACCGTAACCTAGTACAGTAGGTGAGAAAGAAGAACATCACAGAGCATGGCCCCTTTTTAATACCATGTGGAAAAGAAAGAGGACAAGCAAGCCAACCTTCAGAAGCTCCTCCGATGTAGGCCTGTCTTGAGGAATTTTCTGGAGGCAAGAATCTACGAAGTTGCGAAAATAATCAGACCTGTGGCAAGGAAAGTGAAAAAAACCCCAAACATCTGAGTTAACCACCCAGTTTTGTTTTCAAAGTTCACTAAAGAATCAAGACGTTCACATTTAGTGATAGTAGAGCCAGGAGAAACCACACAGACCCAGAACTTCACGTTACAGCCTCTGACACCCCTAGTAAAGCCAAAGCCCACCACTACTACTAGGCAGATCCCTTTAACCTCAGCTTCCAAACAAAATGTTTCATCATAAGAATGCAAAAATATGGGCCAACTCAAGAGGAAGGCAAGTTCGGTGTAAAGGCAGACACCCACATATCTCAGTGCGAGCATCAACCCTGTCAAATTCTGTATTGCACAAACTCTCCAAGGTCTAATCAGAGCCCCTGCCCCGTTCCACCTCTGTGCGCAGATGTTTCATCCCCAAACACACAATTCCTGAAATGCCTCCGGCCCCTCAGACACAGCTTCCGCTCTCTTGTGCAGTCTGTCACAAGGAAGACTTGAGGTCATGTTTTGTTCAGTAACTTCTCTCCTTCTGTAAGCTAAAATTCTGTATTTCGCCCTCTCTTTCTCTGAACACAATTTTCAGAAGGGCAGATTTATAACCTGCAAACAGCAGCCCATCAGTTCTACAGGTTTTATTTCTTTCCTCCCCTTCCCATCATGTAATGGGGGGAGTTTGCTACTGCAATTTTTCCGTAAATTAAATTATTATATTTTTTGGTCAGAAAAATGCATAAAATGAATTGCATGTTTTGTCAAGCACCAGGGTGTGAAACGGCCTAACCAGAAAAATCTCAGAAGTAGAAAAAAAATTCCAAAAGTAAGGTACAATGCTTTATGTCAGAGGCCTAGGACTACGGCTCAGAAAAATATAATTAGGAAGTTTTTAACTTTTGGAGTTAGTTTACTGTGTTTGCTGTTTCAAAAGACAGTTGTTGGGCTGGGAGGCACAAAACGTTACTACTGTGCTTTTTTCTTCTGAAGTTTCTGTCACAAACACTTGCTACACACAAGCGGTGTCTTCATCTTGCGAAGAATTACTTCAACAAAACAAGATTTCGGAATTGACAGCATGCTGTGTGATTAAAAACCGCTAAACTCCACATTTTTGGCCAGGCTGGGAGCTTCAAGAGTTTACTGACCCATGAAATGAATTTTTTTACAGGATCTTTTATGTTCTTCCAGCAGCATGTCCTGTTTCTACTACATTTTAGAGTCTAAAATGCATATTTAGTAATCGGTCAATTTTGTATATAAAATGTATAGCAAACCTAATAACCTTCCAGCTCACATCCTCCTGACAGGAATCCAGCCATTTCAAGAACTCGGCATGACAAAGCACTCCATTTACAGCAATTCCCTACAACATTCCTCCCCCCGTAATACTCACCATTCATTAGACTGTAGTGTAGGGGATTCATTCTGCGCTATGTGGTATAAGGCACTCATTGCGTTCATATTAAACAAAGGAGGCTTCCTTTCCGCTACACACAAAAGAAAACAATTTTAATATAGGGAGACAGTCTCATGTTTTTGCTCTTTTTTCAGTTTACATGCCTTTAAAAAGAAAACCGCATCAGCAGAATCACTACTGCCTGAACACGGAACCCCAGACCAACCCTGCAATCAGACAGATATGTTGGCGTATGTCCTATACCATTGCAGAAGATGAAAGCACTTTGAAGATCAAATGTCTTGTCCTCTCAAGCTTTTAAATTACGTGGTTTATCACAGTGGAGTTCTCTGACTCATTTTAATGTACTAAAATAAGAGCAAGTTAACAGTAAGCTCTATACTCCGTGTTTAGTTACTAAACATTCTTAGTTTCATACCCCCCCCCTTTTTTTTTTAAATGACAGTTGCTAAAAAGCTAACAAATATTGAATTCTAACAGGACAGCAGTGATGAAGAAAAAGCCGGTTACAAGAACCATCAAATCACACTTAACTGACTAAGCACAAGGGCAGGAAGTCAGTAACAGGCCAACTCTTTATACTATTTTAAGAGTTGCATTCTCTTTGGCTCTTCTCTCTCTCTTTCAAGCTTGTGTTACTCTTATAGACTGACACAGCATGAAAGCTTAATGAGGAAGGAGATGATCTCACTGTAACAACAAAATTGAAGCTTCATCAGAATGTTTATGGGATAAACCTATAAAGCTCAGCCTTGCCATAAACATTCCAGACAAGCTGGTCAGGCCACGAGGACGTTCCTGCACTAGTGAAAATTGCAACAGAAGAACTTTCCTTCCTGAAAAAAAAACAAACAAGGAAAAAATAATGCCAGCTCTCTTATTCTGCTTTTCAATTTTGAGTCGAATACTAGCAGTAAGTGATGTATCAGAGATCACGGTTCACTCATCGCTACCACAGGACGGACTAAGCCCTACGAATTCCTCAAAACCGGTAAATTGCGGAGTTAAGCCTTTCCTCAAATGTAGCACTTTACCTTCTCTAATCTGTCAGATAACCAGTTGCTGCTATTGAGGATCAGACTGATTATCCATTAAACTATTTTAACTGACCCCTTAAAGTATTTTAACTGATCATCCTCCTTAGCTTTTTCCCCTCGTAACTCACCTGAATAAAATAGAAATCTTCAGGAAACGCTGAGACTGAGCCCTCAATGAGTCTCTTTCTAAGTCTATTTGAGAAGACTACCAGACGTCTCATTTTTCTGCTTTCTTCCCAGGCTTATTCAAACCAAAGCGACTGAGATAACCGCACCGACCCAGCCTACCAACACTCCACCGCCCTGACCTAGGCTCACCTCCCAGCACGCCAGAAGCCGTAGACGAAGCCTAACGCTTCGTATTGCAAAAACGCAGCATGCAGGAAGGCACCGGGGGGTGTGGTGGCCATGAGCTCACTGCATTCCTGGAGCCCTGCAGCCGGCCAAGTCTCCTTAACTCCATTCGGAGCAGGATTCTGTCATGACAGTCACACCCCTTCAACTTGCTTTATATTGGCAACCAAAAAAATCTCTGCTCTGAAGAAAGAATCTATTTCATGTCCTGGAAGAAAATGAAGTTGACAGTTTGGAATGCCAGACAGCATTTTTAGCTAAACTGTGCAGTTCACATGGATTAGCGTGTTCCCGAGAGCTCTCGCTGCCCGGCTGGGCTGCTCCTCCACTGAGGCCGGTTTGGAGTACGAGCGATGAGAAGTGACAAGGATGGTAGGACAGCCTCAGGTGCCACGAGCAGCACTGAACCTCACCATCCTGAGAAAAACTTACGGCTAAGTGCTTCCAGAGAGCTGGATCCTGACTAAAATCTGAGTGGTGCTGTGCACGGTGTTGTGCTTCAGCAAGTGTATTTTTGTCCCAAGAAAATACTACACGTTAAATTTAAATAGAATGCCATACAAACACAGTCCTCCTAAACTGACGTCCTGCTTAAAGGAGTCTTTGTAATGGCAGTGCTTTCATTTCTTTTGGGTTTGATTTATAGGTTACCACTTCAAAACTGCATTATTTCATATCTTTTTCTTTTTTTTTTTAATTAGACTTTCCAGCCAAGTCTATTCACAAATGACAACATACACTGAATATAACTTTGAAGCTCTCCACTTATCCCAAACGTCATTACTGCAGGACTTGTTAATATACCTTCAGTTTTCATGCAAACAATATCAACTTATACCACTAAATATATTTTCACACTGTCACTTTCAATGGTTTGTTTCTAGAGCTGTTCAGCAAATAGACTGGTTTTCAGTTCACAAGTCAACTGCCTCTCCCACAGAACGCAAACGCCTTTAGTGATACAGCTTGGCTATTTTCTTTGTCTGGATAACCCTTTTTCGCTGGGTAATGCAAACACCAGTTCAATAAACATCAAATTGGAGACTCGGTCTTGAATTCTAGACAGCACATTTAGCTCTTTTCTCTAAAATTCAAGTCCCAGAGAAATGAGCACAGGGAAGGAAGCGTAGATCTTCCACACTGTAACTCAGCTGACCAAGTCCTAGGCATTAAATAACTCCATTTTATATTTTTTCAAAGAAAATAACTTACCTAACTCAATACAGGTAATTCCAAGAGACCAGACATCTACTTTGCCATCATACTGCCCTTCATCCATGGCTAAAATCACTTCTGGGGCCATCCTAAAATAGGAAATCAGTGCTGAGAATTCCGGGCAATGGAACACATTATCATCATCAGTATCTCAATGAAACAGGCTGTTTCGCTGATTTCAGCTACCATAAATAAATCATTCCCCAAGATATCAGGCACGAGCATGGGATACTGGGAACAAAGACCAGGCACCCACACTAGCAGGAGCCTATAGAGAGGCTGCGCGATGTTCTCCTGTGCTTTGCCCAGCTCTCCATTTATGAGTATCACCACCTTCTCGCCCTCCCATATTTCCAATAGTTTGGCCAGCTCTGGTGAAATAATTATAGCATGCAGTTGTGTAAACACCACAGACTAGGTGTAAGAGATCAAAAGCATACAAGGGATCTGCAAAGGGTTTTGTTCAATGAACCTGGCTTTTCCTATGAAAGAAAAAACACTTCAGTTATTTCAACAACCAGACGCGGTGAGAACATACGAATTGTTAAAACCACTGGGGGGAGTGATTAAAATATATTACAGATGATTCAATCCCACCTCTACCACTTAAAGTCAGGGTAAGTAGAACAACAAAATATTTTTACTACTTTTTGTGAACTACGAGTACAAGGATTCATAGTTTCTCAAAGTCAGAGCCTAATTACTATTTAATCTTTTTTTGCAAAGTACATTTTATAGTACATTTTACTACTACCACAACCGGAAGATTACAAAGCTAGCTCCAATAAAGCCCAA
This sequence comes from Larus michahellis, assembly GCF_964199755.1. Taxonomy (NCBI): domain Eukaryota; kingdom Metazoa; phylum Chordata; class Aves; order Charadriiformes; family Laridae; genus Larus; species Larus michahellis. The sequence continues at coordinate 4,707,072 of NC_133902.1, read as the reverse complement.
GTATATTAAATACCCAATAAATTATTCTTTTATTTCACAAAGCCAGAAATGCGTAAAACTCTTGGCTTACCAATATGGCGTCCCCACAAATGAGTTGGCAGGAGATGCTATGGAAGCAGACCCAAAGTCAGCAAGTTTCACCTGTCCTGGCTCTGTCAGCAGGATGTTTCCTGCCTTGATATCTCTGGTTATAGAATACAAATGTCAGTGTTATTCCTCTCCAAAAACGAAAACCTTCCATAGGACTGACTACAAAACACGCCAGTATTGACACGTTCAAGCTGCAGAATACCCTCATTTTCTCCAAATACAAACTCTTTAAACGTTAACAGCTTAACGTGGCCCTTGATCTTAGAATCTAGTTTGTCTTAAAAATCAACTTAAAATGGCACACCTGCATAAGCTTCACGTACAGTTCAGAAAAACCTTGTGAACCAACTATGTCCTCGATAAACGTTTTTCAGAAACTCCTAATAATGTAACTATTGAAATCCTTCATCCTATTGAAACGCAGCAGGTACTTCAAACACAAAGAACATTTGCATCCCATACTTACTGTGTGCTTCTCAACATGTGTGTTCGCGTAAAAATAATTTTTTCAAGTATTAGCGCTTCCCCCCGCCCCAGCAATCTTTGCCTTGCTCAAAGCTATTTAGGTGAACTCAGCCTGCCTTACTATTCGCTGCTGCAAGGGAACGATCAGCATCGTATCAATAGTGAAAAGCTTAGCAAATTCAAAGCAATTCTGCAGAAACGAACACCAGCTGTAAGAGACGGTGCGGAGAGAGATGCACATCTTGCTAGTATCCGACTACTATAAATCACTAGTTTGGGAGCATACGGACATGGCAAAAAAAACCCCCTCTGCTTACAAATATTAAATTTGGGATGAAGGGGATACAATCAACAAAGTAAATTACCTGTAAGCGTGTGAGACAGCAAAAGTATAACCACTTACCTATGGATCATATTGTGAGAATGCAAGTATGCTAATCCCTGGAGAGCACCATGGGTAATTGCTGCTATTTCCACTTCTTGCAATGGCTTTTTATGAACTTAGGGAAAGAATTTATTTGAAATTCAATATTAAAGAAAACAATGCAGTTTGCAGCATGCAAGTGAGTACTGTAAACAATGTAAACAGAGAGAAAACACCAAAACTTCCGTTTTACTAGGTTCAGCAGGAGAAGCAAATGTAAAAATAGTTCACAGCGCAGAGCACATTCTATAATCAGATGTAATCTTCTAACTGTAAAATGGCAGCTATTTACTACCAAAAAGAGACTACTTTGCAACCATAGGCTACATTTCTCTCAGTTCTGTGACCATTCTCCCAAATACCTATTTGAGACTCAATATTCAATTTTCCATTAGTGATGCTAAATCCCAAACCCTAGAACTTTACGACAATTCACACATGAATAAATAAACTGTAGCAATACAGATGACTCTCCAGCAGCTCAGCCTTTTGTCCTGAAAGGCTTCTGGCAAGGAAAGGAGACGAACAACTTACTGGCCACACATACATCTTCAAAGAAAGTTCACTTCAAGAAGCCTGATAGAAAAACGACCATTTAACAAAAGACCTCATCAAGCAAAACCCTAATACTGCTGCAGTGCTATTTTAGTCAACAGGCCTCCAGTTGTTAGTAAGCATTAGCATCAACAGCAAGGGTTTTCAGAAATAAATCTTGAAGTGCCGTGACAGGAGAACCTAAAACTTAGAAGAAAATAAATAGCTGACTGACAACTTTAAAATAACATGAACCAAGGAGAAACCAGGCACCTAGGAAAGCCGATATTCTACAGAAAAACCATTAGAGCTATGCAATAATTTGAAAAACTGCAACTGTTCACACACACTCTGCCCTCAACTAAAACTATATACTCCAGGACAATTCTGTGATACTGTAACTTCCTACTTCAATACTATATTTCTGACTTTCAATCAAATAAACATGCGTGACATACCTTCTAGTAAGTCTGATGCTGATCCTAAACAATATTCCATAACAAGCTGTATGGGAAGAAATCCAAATAGTTGTTAGAAAATCTCTAATAGCAAATGCAAGTTTTCTAGGTATCTATGGAGAAATCTAGAATTTCTATGGCAAAATCTATAAATAATCCCTGGTGCGTACAATACAGACTGCCAAAACAAAACAAGTATTGCTTGGAACGTAAGGGCCACTGACCCCCCCACAAGGACAGCTCTAACTGGAATTAGCATAACCTTCCTGTGTAAGACACCAAGCAACAAAACTTGTAAGGAAGGCAAAAGCATATTCACAATCAGTTATGTATTGTATTACATATCTTATTTTACAGGCATGTACTTAACAGGAACGTTAAATTGTACTTAACAAGCTTATCAGAGTATTAAAGGGCTATTTAGGGATTTACTTAAGATTTTGTCCCAGTCAGATTTCAAAAAAAGAAACTAAAACTTTGTCCTACAGATTTACTGACGCTAACACGAGCAGTACTTACAATTTAAGCTATTAGTTCAAAAATATGATTTCTTTAGTATATCATACTACATAAACTTTGTCAATGAGAGGTGCTACATCACATTTTTCATTTGACAAAATGCTTCCGCTGCATGGCCAATCACATCTATTCCTACACACGCATTTTTAGGCACGCCAAGTCAAATAAACCAAATTTAGTTTGGCAGGTTTGGGTTTTTTTGTTTGTTTAAATCGAATGTTTGAAATTAACGAGGAAATGACAGCCAGAGATAAAATCAGCTAGTTGGTTTTGTCACCTGAACACACACACAAAAACGACAGCAGAAGTAAACAATATACAGCAGAAGAACTTAGCGAAATCAAAGAAATACTAATGACTCAAAATATACTTTAATTACAATTGTCAGCAGCATTTCTAACCTATTCCTTTAAAGTACAACTGAACTGAACTTCTGGAACATATTCAGTCATCCTGTAAGGTACTGCACCATTAACGCTCAGCGGCACACCAAACGCATGAAGTGACCCACAAGTATCTAATAAAGCTGCCATTCTTGCCTCCCAGGCGGTACATGTGAAACTCTCACCTTTCCTTACAGCAAGAAAAGGGTTGGATACATTTGTTGAGCCCCCCACCTCCTCCATTATTATTTATTTCAAACACTGCATCAAGCTAAATGCACCAGAACAGCACAATCGCCTTACTCCGCAAGGGAAAGGGAAAATTTCCCTAAATCTTGTTTCCAAAAACTACGTTCTGTTTTGCTGAGCATCTGTGAAGTCCTTGGCTATTCTCATCAGAGTTTGTGCAATGCAAGTGTTCAGGTGCCTCTCAAAAGCCAGCTGGAGATATTTTAAAGCGCCCTTAAGCAAGGCAAGAGACGCACAGAGCGCAGCAGATGCTTACCCATGCTGTATGCTCCCGCAAATAGCAGCCTTTGTATTCTATACTGTTAGGGTGTTTTATTCTTTGGAGGAACTTGACTTCCTTAATAATATCCTGCCATTTCTGTAAAAAATAAAAGGAAAAGAAAGACTTTACAACACTGTTACCCTTTTTTCGGTTGTTGTTAAGTTAGTATGTCAGTTAATTATTTTAAGAGGCAAAACCATCACAAGGTTCCAAATCAAAATAAACTTTCATCAACGCCATGATGTTCACTGCTTAACGCCTCAAGAGATCTAAAAATAAGAACTTGATCGATTAGGCTGTATGGGAAGGCTCTAAGGATCTCTCATCAATGTAATACTATATATTTATATATATGCATAGGATATATCGGTAAACAGTTAATATCTGAGCAAGTCCTCATAAAAGAAGCAATCCTTTTTTAAGGGACATAATTTCTGTTGTCAAATCAAACATGCATCCCAACCTGAGAGAGATGTGGACGGTAAGTGTCCTTCAGCAGGATCAGCTGTCTCTCACTTAACTCTTGTAGGTATAAAGACCTATCCCTTCTAATAACTACATTACACCGGATGAGACTCCATTTATCAAACGCCAAATATCTGACTACCTTCTTGATAATGTTTCTCCGCAACTAGTTTAGTTTTTACAAGGACAGATTTAAAATGAGTTACCTAATAGATAAGGGAAAGGTTCTGCAGGAGGAAAAGAATAAACAGATAAAACAAAATCCAAGTTTATAACATGGGAACCTCTGTCAGTGCAACTTTAAAGTACAGAAGAGGCCAAAACGTCATGTTCCACTGTGTGCCTAGACACTGCCATTACTCCCCTCGGAGGAAATCGCCAAGTCCTCCCATTTGCTGCACATCCACAGCTCCTCAGGCAAGGGAGGCAAAAGCTTGTAAGCGCAACAGGGTAACTACAACTACCGGAAAAACTCTTCAAAAACAAATGCAGTAGCTGAAACCATTGAAGTATGCAGACATCAACACGACAGTGTTGACACTGAAAATGTTTTTGAGAAAGCATATCAGTTCTCAAGTGAATCAGAGGGAGAGAAACCTCACCCAACACCAAAAGGTTCAAAAGCTGTTTTTCAGGTCCTGTTAATCTCCCAGCACATGCTTCTCCAGGTGCATGTACGTGGCCAGAGGGACAGAGGTCCCATATACCCAAATGCTTTGGAAAACATGTACAACAACCAAATCCTCCTCAATAAAAAATTTAGGGTTATTGAATCAAGCGAAACCAGGGAACACAGTAGCCACAACCGGGGCAGCTTATTGACTAAGCATTTCTCAACGCCAGAAACTTCATGAGAATGACACTAGTGCTGCTATACGAACATAAACTCTCTCACTCACATCCTGGTTCCAGTTCAAGAATGACTTCAATGCCTTTTACCTTTAGCTTCAAAGGCTTTGAGGTACTAAGCTATAAAAACCAAACCAAGAAACCATCACGCTAAACGTCTATATTGGGAAGAGAGAGGTGATACATTAGTCAAGGCGTATTCATGATTTCCTGTGTAAAAAAAAAAGCTTCAAGATCACATTAAGAGCACAGCGCTACATATTTCAAAGGTTTTTAATGTATTTTTAAAATAGAATATGTCCTTATTTTAGAAAACGATTGTTCCCACCAATGATAAAATCTTGTTATGAAACCAAAGTAAATATAAATGATAAAAGAATGCCCTTAATCAGTTTTCTTTCCATCGGCTAGATCATTAACTCTAGCAAACTTCTGAACAAAACAAGTAAATATAGAAGTAAAATAGAAAGTGTTTTAATCCTGGTCTTATTACTTTCTTCAAAATAAAGAAACATATGCATTGAAGACAAACAAAAGCTATTTCTGAAGCATGCACAGTTTGTTTCATTCATGTGAACAGAGTATTTATAGCTCACAGTAATTAAAACAGTAGGACAAGTAGTAAGTACAAATTATTCTTTCATCAGTACACAGTTAAACAAGTCACCGCAGTGACAAAATAGAAACACACATAGCAAATTTAACTATGAAGCTGGAATTTAGGACTGCTGGAGAGACACCGCCACCTCTACCTCCTACACAGACACATACACGCAGGAAGGAATAGCTCAGCTCCTTGGAGTGCAGAAGATCAATACATAAAAGGCAGGCACAGAAAGCAACGAGTTGTTAGTCAAACTCATCGGAGCAAGACTGCTTCCGAGACGGGAATACAGAGAATGGAGGGAGGGAACCATAAATGCCTTGAACAACACGGTTACGATAAATACTTCTATTGAAAAGTCACACCATGATTTGATAGATGTCGTTTAGCAGAAATAATACCAAATCAGCTGCTCATGTCATGTTGGGTTTTTCAAGATTCTGTATTAGCACTTAAACATTTCAAGTATAAAATCAATTATCTCTGTTAAGCATCCTACGGAAAAAGCACACATCTGGGGTGGCCATGAAAACACTTAACGTTTAAATCTCAGAGGCCTACTTTTACAGTCCTCTCTGCAAAGACTGCCTTAATCCCCAGCTCTGGCAGTTCTTCCCTAATTATGCTGCTGTTCGGATTTTCACACTCATTCATTCACTGCTGTTTTGCTTTTGTTTTAGCTCCTCATCAGCACAGTCATTCCAGGGAAGGATGCATTCTGCCTTACTACTCTGTATAAGCAAGATTCCCTCTGAATCTTTCACTACTGCATCCACTGCTACTATTGCTTTGTCCAGAAGTAACACGGTTATTTTAAAAGGGATTTAAAATGGAACATTTAAGGGCAACAAGACATACTAACAGACAAAACTACTCGTTTTCATTTTCTTTTTTGCTTTCTAGAGATTTATGTAGTTCCATAAGAGCCCCTTCTGTCTGGAAGCAGTCTTATCCACCTTCTCCAGGAGCAGATTCGGCAGAAATACACTGTGAACAGTAAACTAATTTGTTTTGTTTACACAGTACCCTCATTCACCTTTACAGTTATAGGAAGGATCTCTCTTGTTGTAACCCAAGCTAATTAAAATCATCCCACATAATAAGTATTTGCAATGGTCAATATTTAATAAGCAACATGTTCTACATACCTCATTGGACTGCTTCCCACTATATGACATTTTCTTGATGGCCACCACTTCATTGGTGCGCACATCACGTGCCTGTAACATGAAAACATGATGCATCAGCTTCTTCAGATCATGATTCCCCATAAGACATAAATCAAACACACTCATAAAAAAAAATAATCTTTAACCATTAGTTAGCTTTTGCAGAGAGTTAAACTAAAATATCTTTCAAAGGGTCTGACTGCGGCATCTATTAGAAACGTCCTTCTGAAGTTAAAGATCACCCTCCTCTCTGTGAGACAAGGTACAACATTTTTCCATGCTCAGCATCCAGCAAGTCTCTGCAGGAGTCGAGTACCGTCACTTCTAAACTAAAAATCACAGCTTATAAAAGTGGCCCTGATTCAAGTAGAAAGGATTTTCCCTCTATCAACTTCTCTCCCTGCCCAGGTCCGTTCCCGACAAAACAGAAGCCAGGCTCAGCCCCCTCCTTCCATTCCAAACATAAGCAAAGATGTCACAGGACACGCAGGAGATACCCGCTCCAGACACCGGCGGCTTTCTCCCCAGTGCTCCCACAAATTACCTATTGTGTCTTAAAGGCAGGCGGATGATATAGAGAGAGACGGCAGCGACCTCAGAGACCCATCTTCAGATTCCTATTCAGACTTTCACTTTCTCAACCCAATAATGTTATTATTTCCACTGCACAATAAATGCCCGTGGTTTTTCACACTTCAGAGGCAGACTTCCTGCCTTCAGACAGCAACAATCCAAGATAAGACTAGACAAGAAGTTGTGTTTAATTTAGCACCAAAGCAACGGCTCATTCACCCTGGCAGGAGAAGAGGCGGCGTTGCTCCCCCTCGCAGGCAGGATGGCTCCAGACCAGACCCCAGGATTTCAGCAGCAGGGGACGGTGCTGGAGGAAAAGACCCCCGAGTCCCTCTGATAAGAATAATCAACTTGGATATGGAGCCAAATGAGATAAATCAAAATAACGTGCACCACAGCATTCACTGATGAAAATGATGATTTTTCATATATTTGTGCTATGAAGCACAGCCTCTCAAAACATGGATTAATGAAGTACTGGGACTCTGCCTTTTACATAAAGGTTTTTCAGTCATGTTTTAATTCTGCCGTTCATTAAAGAGATTCCCAGAATTCCCTGTCAATCTTTATTTCAACCAGTTATAAGCTTGAACCCATACTATTTTTAGTTTTCTTTCAGTTTGAGAGGATCTTTCCTATTGCTCGCTGATATTACAGTACATCTAAGGTTGGGGAGGGACGTGAATATTTTTGGTTTTGAGACAAGAAAGGAAGAATAAAATTCTGTCTCCTAGATCTTGACTAATTAGAGACAATGTCTGAAACATTCCAATCAGTGAAGAACTGCAATAAAACAGGCAAGCAAAATACTAGAGTAGAGCAGAAGGAACACAGCTCTAACAAAAGAGTGGGTTATTCTTCTGCTCCATCTGCAGCGTTCCAGTGTAGTAGGCTTCCTGTGTCAAGCGAAAGCTATTATTACACCGCAGAGCAGGGAGTAGGGTAAGGATAACACCAAACTGATTCAGAGGTGCCAGACTTGCAGTTTCTAAGAAACTAAAACCATGAGGTGAACCAGCAAAATTCATGTCAATTATGAAAGGAAAGGAAAAAAAAAGAAAAAAAAGATATTTTCTGCCACTGCAGGATGTAACAGAAACAAAGAAACAGACAAGAGTGAACACACTTAGGCAGTTATCATGCAAGATAAATATGTCATGTCTTCTCGGGACCAGTGCTAAAAGGAAGGAAAGGTAGGTACAACCAACAACAAAAGACTAAATTGCATTTTAAAAAAAAGGTAGGGGAAAATTTCAGAATTATATGGATTTTCCTACTTGTTAATTACTCCCACATCTATTTATCATCAACATTTTTGGCCCAGGCTGCATGCAATGAAAGCAGACTGGGGGGGGGGGCTATGTATTGGAAAACCCAAGCAAATAACCCTTGATTGCGTTTGCCTAACGCCTGCGGTCCCTCATCGCGAGAGACACAGAGCCACCACAGCTGACACCCCTTGAATGGTACAACCATGGAGTTTCATTCGCTTTTTTTATAGTTTCCCTGTGATCTTGAATAACTGAAAAAAGACAGCTCCCAGACAAGAGCCACGAGGGTGTTACAAGGCCGGCTAACTCAAACAATCCAAACGAACGAAGCTTGTTTTATGGCAGACATTGATGCGCGTGTATCCTGCTTTCCTCCGAAAACTCCATACGGAGGATCAACATCTGGTGACCAGAGTAATTTCAGCAGTGACACAAGCAAAGCATGAGCAAAGGAAAGGTGGAGTATGTCATCGGCTTTGGTAATATGCTTTTAAGCAGTTATTAACTATAATCCAATATTACTTTGATTGGAGAAAGTTTAATTGTTTGCATTAGCACAAATCAAAATCTTGTTAAAGAAACATAAGTGAAGTTTTTTCCTTAGCTTTATAGAGGAGTAAAGGACCCAAGACATACACTCCTCTACCTTAATTCTTTATGTTTATTTAATTTGCACTGAAATTCTCCCTCCATGTTGTCTTCCCCATCTTTTGGATTTCTGTTTGAGTTATGGAGTATTACAGATTCAACATCTTAGACCTGCTGCTAGTAAAAAAAGATACCATAATATAACTCAAAACTTAACAGGTTTAAACTTTGTAACACAGAAATAGCAACAGCGTATCTTCTTTGTTGGAAACTTTCTCTCTAGTTGTCAAAGCCCCCAAATGGGCTGTAGCGCACGGCACTGCTTATGCTTGTCCTTTTGCAAGCCCCAAATTAGATGTACTTTCTGTCAAAGAAGCACAATCCAAACACTATCAAGTAATCACACTCCTTAGTGAATAAATACCAACCTATAATGAATTGGTAGTCTAAAATGGTGGGGGGGGGGGAAGAGAAAGAAAGGCCTAGAAATTAATGACCTCTTAACTTTTGATCTTGCAGAAGGAGCTGGTAATGGGCAATCAGCCCTTACCACAACTCCAAGCAGTCTACAAACGCTTCTGGATCATAGAATCATAGAATCTTCATGGTTGGAAAGGACCTTTAAGATCATCGAGTCCAACCAAACACCCTACAATCTCTGCCACTAGAGCATGCCCTGAAGTGCCACATCTAGACGTTTCTTAAACACCTCTAGGGATGGTGACTCCACCACCTCCCTGGGCAGGCTGTTCCACTGCCTGACCACTCTTTCAGTAAAGTAATTCCTCCTAATATCTAACCTAAACCCCCCCATGTTTGGGGATGTTTCGGATGATGTTTGGATCCCCATGTTTGGGGATGTTTCGGATGACGTTTGGCATGCTGTTAACCCACAGCTCACAGGATACCTCAGCTGTATGCTGGTTTTCCATACCCGTGTGGTCCAGGCACACCTCTAGAAGGTACATCATTCCTGAAAAACTTCAGTGCTATTTCCACACAGCAGTAAGACGGATTTGTCAGTTCCCTCCTTTTATATTCGCTCTTTAAGCGAAGGGAGTAAATGACACGAAGCAAGGGCCGCAGGTGAGTATGGTTTCGTTAGAAAACACTTCCTCCCCCAGTTCTGTTCCCAGACAGTGGCAGCTCATAGTTTTAAGCAGGGAACAAAATTAAGAAGCTTTTCCTAATTAGTTCATCTGTGCTGCATTAAATTTGTGCTGGAAGGTTCCCAACATGGTCTGCTGCAATTATTAACAATGAATAGGCATCTCATAAAATACTGACACAAATGGCTTTCTGAAGGAAAACTGGCAGGTTTGGCCACACCTCCTATAATTATAAATGTGAAAAGGTTGTCTGAGGAAAATGTTTTTTTAATGAAGGTCTCGCAGTACGCACTTTGGTTACCATACAGCAACCTGCAAATGAGGTTACCATGAGACATCCCACCTCCAGTTGAGCTATACAAGCAGTCTGGGAAAAATTCTGCTGTCCAGACGTTCCTGTCAAATAAGTTTTATGCAGATGAATACTGGGATTTCTTGCCTGCAGTAGGGAAGGATGTGATAGGACAAATGACAACAAAAGCACCAACATTCAGGTGTCAAACACAAAGAATGGCTTTAAGGGAGCCTGAGGGTACGCAGGAGGGGAGAGAGAACTCAATTTCTCTCAAGGGACAAGAGATGATAAGGAGACAATCAGACCAAGAGAACTGCATTGCCAGTCAGAATCAATGGAGCAGAAGTCCACGTTTTAATTTGCAGATAAATCCCACGATGCATCTAAAAGCACCAGTCAAGGGACACACTTCCAGTTTTTCTTTTCAGTTTGTACGCAAACACCTTACAGATACTGTGAGCCTGTGAATGGACCGAGACTGTACAGGCACAAGAAAACATCTCTGCCCCAAACAGCATATAAAAAGATTCACAGTGGTTTCTTTTCCTCAATATGTACAAAAGAAGTCTACGTTCACAGCTTAAAGGTAAAAAGAGATACAGCTAAAATTCACAAGTCACGGAGATACTTACAAAATAAACTGCTCCAAAGCTTCCATGGCCAATCTCTCGGAGGTCTGTGAAGAGCTTTTCTGGATCTTCTTTGAAGAAGAGCTCTGCGATTTCTGGGTCCTTCAGGCTGCCCGCTCGGCTGGTTGATGGCATCCTGCTGGGCAGTTAGCCGACCGACTATCTGGGTTTAAAGTGCTGCCTCAACCCTTGGTTCATCTGTATGAATGGAGCCTCTTCAGCATGGATTACTGCAAGAAAAAGATTGCAATCCTTCATTGATTATCCTCTTCGCAAAGAGCCAGAAACAAAGCTACAGCAGAGCAGGGTCCACTTCTTCCAGAACGAGCATCCCTGTTGCCTTAAGCAACGCAATCTGTCTGCTGGTATAATGTCACAGGCCCACTGTGACCCCAGTCAAGCATTTCTATGGAACACAAACCAAAACACAAAGTGAGACACATTCCTTGCTCCAGCATCTGCTCAGTCACCTATAGAGCAGCCAACAGAATCTCTCTGACCCACAGCAGTCACCAGGTTGTCACTAGCAAGCCCGTATTACCTTGACACCCTCCCCCTGAGGAGTTACACACACTATGTCTTCAAGTAGTGTTTAAACTTTGTGCAGCGAATGACACAATTGCATATATATATATGTGTGTGTGTGTATATATATATATATGATCTTTGCAAGACAAGATATACGGTACAAGTATGATGTGTACAAACCACCACTGCCATTTATTAATCTGTATTTACATTTTTTAAATTCAGCTCAGTATTTTTTTCCTTCTGCAATTGTCCTCCAGTTAAGAAGGAGCTGGTGATCAATTTTTACTCGTTTCAGCACGCACATGGAGACTCCTCTAAAGCTTCTCCTTCCACAACTAAATCAGCCATGGTCTCTTCTGGTTTTTTCCCTCTTATCTAAATTCATTATTTTCATCTTAAAGTGCCCATTCTTCAGGGCCTTATTCACAACCCTCTTCTTTAGAAGAACAGCATCCAGAACAGGAGACACCCACTTCCACACACGACGCATGTCTTCTACTCTGCTAAAGCAGATGCAACCACACACTTTAATCGTGATAGCACACGATACAGTCTTCTACAATAGCCCACTGGCAAACTCCTTCTTCAGAGGAACTTGCAACTTCAGGTGCCATTGGGAAAGTAAGCAGCCTTTTCTGCTTGCATGTGCATTTGCTTTCATTTACTCAAAGTGTCTTGGAATCTACCCAGAATAAAAGTATACTGTCTAGTTGTGCTAAAAATCTTACCGTATCTCTACAACAGGTGAAGCCAAACAACCATTACAAATAAAATGCCTTTTTTTTTCCCCCCATGTCTCCTCTCAATTCCCTGTAAATGGTCACCAATAAAAATAATTCCGTATCACAGGCAAACAGCTAATCACACAGCTCACTTCTTCCCCAAAATCCCTGTCTGCTCAAGACTTCTGCTTTTTTTAATTCATTTTTCTTGTCAAATTTGTTTTCAAAAGAAGTTTTACGTCTTCATAATGGAAAAAAAGACAATAAACCCGAGTTTAACCAGTGTATCAGAAGGCCCTATCCCTGTCCATTTTCCCTCCTTTTCTGGACATTATAACACCACCTTTCTCCAAACCTCAGGATCATCAATGAATCATTTGTTTTCCCCTCCCCGAGGGGCAATTCCTACCAGGATGGAAAAAGACATACTCCTGTAAGTTTACGCTCAGTGGTACTCTTCTCTAGACAGTTGCACCATGTGAAAGTGCCAAAGACTGCCGGCTCCTTGTTAGTTCAACAAACTGCCAGCATCGCTACGAGGAGAGCAGGATTGCGCGAGAGACAGCCAGGACATACCTACTTGTAAAGTCTTCAAGAGTCTCCAGTTTTTGCGATGAAGACATGCGTGGGAGAGAGAACGCAGGGAAGGGAAGCAAAATCCAGCATTTTCATAGCTCTCCTCCAAGCAGTCAGCATTCAGAAAGACTTATAACCCAAAACATATTTCCCCTCTCAGGGGCTAAGGAAAAACTGACACACACACACACAAACACATATACACAGAAAATATTCATCTGTTCGCAGCTCTGCTATACTGCACGAGTGAGCGCGCACACACACATTTTGTATTGATGCAGGATCACTACAGCAGCCTTCGAAGCAGGCGGCATCAGCACAGGAGATACCCAGCTGCCGATGAAGCCGAGCGAGATGCACAGGAACGGGACTGCGATATCTCCACCTTCCGTTGCATAACGCGGTAACGAATACCGTGTGGGAAGGGAAATAATTAGCTTCAATTCAGCTCATACCTGAAGCATGCTACATTTATGAAGACTGGAAGAAGAGTTGGGTTTTTTGTTATTTTTCTTTCAAATAAGCCAACAATATTCCACTTGATTCCAGCTCTAACAAGCACATAACACTGAAAGACAACTGTTTCACATTTACAGCCCCCGACGAAACAATAGACAAAAAGCATCAGTCAGAAAAGCGAGAGAAAGGAGCTGGGGGAAGGGAGCTGATAACCAGAGCACACTCAGTATTATTGAAGGAATGTTTCTTGGATCGACGGTAATGATGTCATGTTCCATCTTTTAAGAAGCATCAGATTCTTACAAAAAGGACATTGTTGTTCAAAAGCAACTGCTGCAATCCCAGAATGCCCTTTTCCCTACATCTGTTAGTCAGAGGGGCTAGGCTTGGATAAACCTGCTAATATGGCCAAAAGTCACATGTCCCCGGGAGCGAGCGTGCGTGTGAGACCGGAGCCAGGAGAAAAGCCCTGCGCACACACAGCTGAGATGGATTACGGCCTTTTCCCCCTCCCCACCTACCCCCATGCCAAACCAGCCACTAGACTCCTTCTTGGCATCCTTTCTGAGCATGCCTCTGAAATGTCATCAACAGGCAACACTTTTTACTGCTGCTAAAACTCTTCCCAGGCTCACTGACGATACAGGCAGGAGTGGTACGGGGCTGGGCTACCACGCTGCCGGAATTCCTATGGCACATTGGAGCAGAACTCCTCATCCACCGTGATACACCTTAAAATACAGCTTCCCCCCCACCTTAATACTGAGAGCACAGAGACAAAATTAATTGTCTTTATTCTTGGAAATAATTGCTGCCTTGAAATGCATGAGAATAAAAACATTAAGTATTGAAACCTATTTAACAGAACAGTCACAAAAGTGTATGTGACGCTACACTTATCATTTGATCTGCTTAGATGGAACAATAAAATGCATTAATGTAAATTCCATCCATAAGAAAGCTTTACAGTGTCTCACTTACTAAAGTGCTCCCATTTTTTTTATGGATGCTACAATATTAAATTCCTTTAGTCTTTTTTTTTTTACCCAGACAACACGTGCTGCCTGCCAAAGCCCGATAGTGCCAGCAGCCGAGATGCTCTGCCTCCTGCCTTGCAATAATGACACCTGAGCACTTTGGGGAAATGAAAGTGAAGTCAGGAGAAGTGGCATGCAACGTGGTTATTGCATTATTTTAAATGTATTAAAAATACAGATGAGTCTTAGGATCAAAAAAACCCCTGCAACTAAACTGCACTGAAAATTAAATCATATACCAGCAGACAGCTGGTTTTCTAAATTACGGTCAAGTTGCACTTACATATTTTACCTTCTTCCACCGATGCACTCTCTTTATTACAGATTTTTGGATCAGTGCAGCTATACTGTTAAACACAACTGCTCCCAGTGGATGGGACCAATCATCTCACCTTAACAGCTCAGATCAGGTGGCCGGATCCTGGTTGTGGCCAAGAGATGGGCACTGCAAACGGGATATGGCACCCTCTGACTGTGCCCGTGTCTGACAGATGAAGAGGAAGTCTACCTAGAAGCCACCTTGCAGGCTGCTAAAATTAGACAAAATAAATTCCATGGTTTTTTCCTAGTTGTCACTCATACAAAGAGAGCATATTGCATTGCATAAACAGAACTACTGGTACTTAGATCAATTCCACTCATAACCGACAAGGTGACGTAGAAATACGAGAAAGATTCAAAATAAGCCAGGGAATGATCAAAGCACAAGACTGGACCAACTCTATTTCCATCTAGTAGGCTGAACTAACTATGTTTAGTTAGTGGTTACCATTACCAGTGTAAATGACACCGACTACAGGCCGAAATGTTTTATCAAATTACTTTCATCTGAATAACTAACAGTTAACAGAAACTGCACGCACAGATGCACGAAAGTCTATGAAATCAATAAGACGTTGGATCCTTTGTAATTACAGCTATATTAAATGTACATACACACCTCGAACCACTGACACGAGGAAGCTGAAGACGAGGACAGGGTAAGACCTGTTCTCTGCTGTGTTTTCTGCCTCCCTGCCATGTCATCTCAAGCTGAAGTAAGACCCACCCCTGTGACTAACATCCCCTGGGATCCTGCAGAGCAGAACAAGCAAAGCTCTAAATGGTCAGTTGCCATATTTAAAGTGCATAGTTAAGCCTTGTGCTGCGGAGACCTCAGAGAAATTAACATCTCTCCTCAGTAAAATATCTGACGGCTGTCAGTGTCACAGATAACTGTTTTCATGTAATAAACCAGCCTACTAAGAAGAGAACGTACTTAGCCTTCCCTGCAAAGGAGAAGGAAACCCACTCACCGAGACCTCCATCATCTTATTTTCCAAGCTCACATCCAGACCCACTCAGTGAGAGTGACGGTGACCAGAAGGTATTAGGTTACACTAAACATGAGCGCATCAAAGCATCTCTAGTTCCTCAAGACGGTTCAAAAGTTTGTAGGAATGAAAATGTGACAATTAGCATATAGGCTTGCTTGTAGATCATTAGCATTAAAAAGCACCGCACTTTGTCCACACAAATGAAGTTTCAAGGAATCAACATATTCAACATCCTTCAGCTTCTACACATAAGAATATTATAACCAGAGTTAAGCAAATACCGTGTGAGCACAACATGGAAACGACGAACAGATTTATGCACCCATCATCCTGTGTTTCTCTCCATTTCACCGGGTACCAAGAGACATGCTACACGGACTCCTACGATGGCTAACGAGGCCAACAGGAATGCTGTCCTCCATTATTAAGTTATAAACAAAGAATGATTTGCAATTTGAGGCATAAATCTTGTTTTATATAAATGCCATCTGCTATACAATACACTTAGCACAGTAAAAACTGTAAAAACTCATCTTTAGTATCAAAGGTAGCTACACTATGCCTTTTTCCCCAATAGAATATACCCGACGCTTTAAAAATAAACAAAGCAGGAGATGATTTACAGCACCTCTGATCTTTAGAGCCGCGTGCTGTAAGAGCAAAGATGATAAAATGAATATGCAATACAGAAAACTAACGGCCCTTCAAAGTTCTTCTTACCCAAAATCATAGGGGATAGAAAAAAAACAGCCAAAAACCTTCTCCGCCAAGAAAACACCACCAAGAAACAACTGCCCACCATAACATAACTTCATCTGGAAACTGACACTTAGATTATTATTTTTTTTAAAGCATCTGAATTGCATGTAGTGCAAACAGTTGCTAAATTTTACTGTAATTTCCTCTGGCAGGATCTAATGCAAGAGCATCAAGTAGATGGGCAATGAGTGTCATCATGCAACTACTGAAAAAGGGAAAAGGGATTTTCTCTTACTTGCATACGGGTCAGAGCCAGGGAGTGTATGAAGCAGAGATTAAATTATTCTTTTGACACGCTATTAAAAATCTCCTGAATGGCTTCCAGTTGACACTGAAAATTTCCACCACTATCATAAATATGGTAAGGTGGATCTATTCAAAGAACTGACTTTCAATTTTTCTTTTATTTTACTTACAATTTTGCCTGAAGTGAGAGATGGATGGTAAGAATGCTTAAAGAATGATTAGATGATAAGAATGCTTAAAATACTGACTTTTAAAAATTTCTGTATAGCATTGAATGCTTGAAAGTACGTTTTGGGAAGTAGCAGACAAATCACTCCCCATTTTTGCTAGACTGAATAAAAGCCTGTAAGATAAAAAAAGTAAGCTAAATTATAGAATGCAAGTTGCTGCTTGTACGCAAAATGTGAAGTAGTCACTATTCCATGCATTTTCAGAAAAAAAAAAATCTTAAAACAAGTTTTCTAGCATACAAACCAAAAATATCCGCATGTTTGAGCTGTTTGGTTATAAACCACGCAGAGGAAACCGCAGCTGGACTTTCGGTATCATATAACATTGTCTGTCGGGTAGAGGAAGCTTCTTCTCCGACATATATCTGAGATGCCAAAGAGACTGTCCCAGCACAAGGTACACCTGCGTACCCAGGCGCATCCTCACTCAACCAGGACCACACAGGAGCCTGAGCTCTGCCCTTATGTGACTAAAATACCCCATCTACAACACTGCAAAACACGGCCACAATGTACAGAAAGAGAAAACAATGTGATGAAGGGCACAAGTATCATCTGAGTAGAAAGAAAAAAAGTTATTAATTTTACTCTGAAATGCACTCTCAAGGCAAAACTGTTATTTTGCAACACCAGTGTATTCTCTTCAGGCAACAACGGTATGTTGCACCACCCACCCCTCAAAGCCGTGGAGATGCAAGAGCGATGATTTGACGCTGATTTGGTACCAGAAGCGGAAGGGCTGTACACTTGGTGGGGGCATATCAAAAAAGAGGATGAAGGTCCAGCATCACAAGGAGCAAACTCTCGTCACACCAGGCCATGCCGATACATGTGACTTTAGGAACAATGCTACTACTCTTGACCTATTTTACCATCTGCATATAAATCAGCCTTTACAATTTCAGCCAGATGAGTTCTATGCATGGAGTTACCTTATCCAGAAAGATAAAGGGCAGCCAGAGATACATCCCATCACTTCATTTGCTGTTCATCAAAAGCCAGGTGCTACCAGCCTGCTGTGGTGGGTCCTTTCTCTACGGGCACAGACCGAAGAACTTCTGTTGGCTTATCTGAAATTTAGGGCATCTGCCATCAGTGCAATACTGACAGATTCAGGATCATCTTCTATCCATCCTTCTGCACCTCTCACAAATGCAGGGACACATGTTCATCAGGTTCTTCATGATCACTGGGAAAAGTACGTTCTTGATCACTGCGCCCAATTTCTCCTTCCAGCAAGCTTGTACAAACTATATACCACGGTTTTTATTGCTTTCTAATTAAAAAAAAGAAAACACCCACTGGTCCACCCAGTTGACTCTTTTTTGCTGTTCTAACAGAAGCAGAGCAACTCTAAAGTGCCTTAACGTGCCTCGCACACATAGGAGATGAGTGACTGAAGGTGGCTGTTTTCTTCAACAGCTAAAAATCAGCTTCCCGTCCATGCTCAATTACACCACGGCAGATGGTACTGAGACAGTTGTATTCTAGGTGATTATCACAACGGAAAGTCTATTAGCATCTCCAAGCCTCTCAAAACGGACAGCAGTTTTAGTTACTTGATTCATGTGAAACCACAGACCACAGACGACTTGCGTACTTGGGTAAACCTCTCCCACCCAAGCTAACAACAAGTTACTTCTCCTAGTTCTGCAATTTGGAAATCTTCCTAGAGTGGTAATTAAGGGGGGAAAAAAAGATATCCCAGAAACGAAATAAGAAAAACCAGGAGATGCGGCAAGTGGCATTCAGCTTCTCCCATGCCCCGCAAAAGGACAAAAGGCACTCGGGAACATTTCCCTCGGGATCCTGCTAACTTTCTTTTGCCACTTAGTAGTGAGCTGCAGCTCAGATGAAAAAATTCTGACAGAGTCATGAACTTGCCTTTCTCTTAATTATCTTAAAACCATTCTTTTTGGTACACTTCTCCATGGTGCATCCATGAGGACTATCTGTCATTAAGGAAAAGAGAGGTGCAGATGAATGGCATTCTACAAGAGACTGTTAGAAAAATGTTTAATATTCAGAAAAAAATCTGAAATGCTGTCACAAAACTGATTTAAAAAAGGAACCATCCCGAAATAGTGCCAACTACAAGCAGAATAAAGGCACCTGGAATGGTCTGAAAAAACTAAGTTGTAAAAGGTAACTATGGATGGAAAGCCGCACCGAGATGTTGCTCTTTTCTAGACTGCTTTTCAGTCTCTAGCTTATGTATGCAAGATGCTCCCCTGCTTTCTACCAGTCCCTAAGGGAAGGGAAAAGACAGCAGTGCCTTGTCTCCGATTCAGGAGCCCCTTCTGCTGCCAAAGACTGAAGCGGGTGAGATCTTACAGCCATTATGACAGTGAGGAGCACCTTCACGTGGTCTACAACCCCACACATGCCTGTGTAACTGCACTGAGATCCCCTACAGAGCAGGAGAATGGTCATCAAATGCTGCCCTCTTTATATCTTCCACGTTCCCTCATCTATGTATTTCTAGACGGACTAGATTATAAAGGTTAAGATGAATCTGCACCGGGATATTGTGATGAATTCTGGGAGCTTTTTGTCTGCGTGAGCACCTATGTTTTGGTTATGGGGAACCTTTTCTTCCCCAACACGGTAAATTTTTCTTCATCTGACAAAGAGCAAGCCTAACATTCCAGAAAGATTCCTTTTAAAAAGATTTTTGAGCAATGGTTCTATCCTGGAAAAGCCTCTTTGCAGATTTTTTTTTCTTTCTTTCTCTGCTTCTCTACCTATATCTTTTCTTGTATTATACTTCTTCACAGAACAGCCTCAGGAAGACACTTTTATGTTAGAGAACTGCTTGCATTTCTCTTATACATGCACTTGCAGACTCTGTGGCTTACTTTGATTTCCTCTCAAAATTCTGACACTAAAATGTCCATCATCAACTCCCTGAATTACTTACCCCAGCACACCTTCTGATCCCGCTGAGCTCTTCTGCTTGGATGTTTACTTTCCAGGAATGTCACTAGCAAAAGGGTCAGAAAGTGAAGTTTCCCAAACCTCCGCTGACAAACCCAGCAGTAGAGCAAAAAGTGCAACAATTATCCTGTGCCTTCCATTTAAAACAAAATGGAAAGAGTTTTCTGTATTTCTGATTATTTCTACAATCTTTCAAGATTTCTAAGTGGCACAAAAGATAACTCTAACTGGGTAAGCCTGTTCCTGTGTTAAAGACAGATATTCTGAACCAACTAGATCTATTTTGACAAGTTACATATGCCGGTTATAAACAAACAGGAATATATCTAACACTACAGTACTCCTGAAAACGCCAGTTTTATTAACCGGCAGTTCTGCAATGCCACTCACCCGAGAAATACCAAATCTACCACAGACCCTCCCACTTAATGCAAATAAAAGACAATGCTGAGGCAGTTGAAAGAAAAATTAATGCCAAAAAGCGTCCTGTATTTTTTCTCCTATTTAAAGCAAAACTTCCCAAGGGATCAAAAGTTAGACCTACAGAATAGCTGAAGAACAGCCAGCGTTCACTTCTCAAAGACCAATGTCATCAAAGTTCAAGAAGTGCTAACCATACCCTGACATATTCAACACGAACATCTCCTGAATGTCTTTGCTTGTGATAGTTCTGGTACATTTATTAAGAAGGTCAGCTCTAAATTTAGCAATTCCTTAGGCTAGCAAAGCTATGAGGAAGGCAACTGGAAAAAATGCAATCTTCTGTCCCCCTTCTTTTGCAATTCATTAAGTTCACAGTTGTTGCCAACTATTTTCCTTTACTACATAAAGCATCACATTAACACACACTCTGTGACTGCATCACCTACAGATAACTCTCTGTGGCCACCTCTCTCGGACTAAAGAGTATGCATTACAACAGCTCCAGTGCAGGACATGCTGTGCTGGCAGCATACTGGCCAGGAAGAGGTTAGCAAGCGGCCAGCTGATGAGAGTCAATTAAGTCTAGCAGCAAAAATACTGGGAAACTCCAGCTGTCCATAAAAAAAAAAAAAAAAAAAAAAAAATTAGTCAGATATCCTAATGGGACTTGGGTTTAAAGAAACCTTTTCTTGACCCCTAAGCAATTTTGCCCCAGAACAATAAATAATGTAAACGTAAGCAAATTAGCTATTTTGGATTCAGCATAAATAACTCAGAAATAAGCTACTAAAGCTCACAATATAGATAATTACCCATGAGAAAAGAAGTAATTAAGAAGTAGTAGTATCACACACAGTTTTAGGAAGGAGGCCTGAAAGGAAGCAATTTAAAGTCTTCCGACCAATAAGTAAAAAAATGAGAACGGTGAAATTGAGCTTGCAATTAAATTCACCAGAGTGCAGAAGAACGCCAGGACACATGTCCACCCAGCCAGAGGCTACGTCCAACCCCCCAGTCCACAGGTCAGACTCTTATTTGAGGAAGTACGAACCTAGCGAAACCAAAGCCAGCAGGAATGACCTAACGTAGAAAATAAAGTCAAATACTAACAGAAAAATCCAAGAGAAAACTGGAAGATTCTGCAGGGATAATCTTAAAACCCAAGCTGTGACAGCAAGAAGCCTCAGGCAGTCACGCAGCCTGCTCCGCGACCAGGCTGGAGAAAAGCCACACAGGAGAGCAAGGGTACAGGAAAGAAGGAAAATTTTCTGCACAAAGAAGATGACTAGGTCTAAGGCATGGTGCTGTCACAGACCATACATCAGGAAAGCTGGTCCTTCAATAAACTCGTAAATTAAACATTACTGACCTACTGGATGAGTAAGTAGCTGCCCTAGAAGACTGATGTACCTCCGGGGTGACGTATACTTTTGTCACAACTGCTGTCCCCTTCCAACAGCTGCTGCTCCAGAGAAGCTGCCCACAACGGCTGCAGCCAAACCGAACAGAAGAATTAACTGAACTAATAATTAGTGGAAGTAACATGCTAATCACTTGGTGACTGTGATAGACTAAGAACTAACAAGCCAAACGTGTATGCACTAGACTATATGTCATTAAAATGACAGAACAACTCAAAAGGATATTCAAAAAGAAGTGGGCGGTCTTGTACACAAAATTATTATGAGTATTAATTAGTCATAGATGGGAGAACAGAAACACCACCTCTGAACCAAGAGCTGAAATACTGATACAAGTCACAGAAAAAAAGCAAGAGGTCAGATATATAATTACATGTTTTGAACCAGGGAAAAGGCCCTCGCAACCAGAATGACCACAGATACTGTGCAGATCCTGCATAATATTTGCATTTAAGATTTGGAATGGGAGGGGAAGGAACATGACAAGTTTTATTTAGGGCAGTTGACAGGACCAGAAAGTACACAGGAACCTAAAAAACCAACGTGAATGAGCAACAAGACAGGAGATGAAAGCTCAAAAAGTAAAGAACAGTCAAGCACATATCTACTGTTGAACTAAACACAACTCAGGAGCTGAGCTTTGTGCAGACAGCTCAATGAAAATAATTGCACCATTATGCAAAGACAACATCAGACTTGTTTTTTAATAAACAACACAAAGAATTAATTAGGAAAATACAGAATTTCTGACAATACATTAAGGAAGTCTCTGCCATGCTCTGCTCCTGGCTATTATTCTTCACTCACATCTAGCAATAAATGAAAGTACGGTACAAAAAGGCCTCAGAAATAGAAAGTCATAGATGTCCAAGAAAACAAACTAAGTTTGAAGAGAAAAGCCGCAGGAGTTAAAAATCATACATAAGAAGGCCATGTCAAGTGCTCAGACTTCAAGAACAAGTCCATAAGTCCACAAAATGTAAGAGTAGCATATTTATAACAGAGTGAAGGAATTCAACCAATCAAGCCATAAAGGGCAAAATTAACCTGCAGAAACTACTGCAAGGTACTGACCGCAAGACACATAAACATTGCTTTTTAAACTAGACATTTACACGGGTAAGAACATCCACAGGTCAGGTAAGGTATTCCTGAGTGCTCCTGGCACCTCTTCCGAAGCATCCAGTCGTTACCACTGCCAGAAACAGAAGACAGGACCAGACAGGTGACGCATTAGATACTGGATGACAATTTTTCTATTGCTATTCTTCTAGGGTCAAACAAACATCATCAAAACGCACGTTGTAAATTTTGTTTAACACAGGAGTTTATAAAATATACCGTTACCATAAACAAACAAACAAACAAACACGGTTTATTTAAAGGTTGCACAGAAATAATGAGAAAGTACCTTACTAGATTCTAGTAAGGTGCACGTATGTGATGGACCTTCATCATGGGACAAATGCAGAAGAGGCATTTCGGAACAGATCACCAGTGAAAGGCTAGTCTGCTCTTCAGAAGGAGTGACCAACCTAACGGAGCCCACAGAAAGAGCCATCAGAAGTTCAGCAAAGGTATATGGCTGCTTTCATAAGTTTGTAACTTAAAGCAGGGTCAAAAAGGGGTTCAAACATATTTCAGCATCAAAAGAGTTTAAAACCTTCTATAACCATTAAATCTCTTCACCAGATTACCTGTGCCCATAAATGCCTTTACTGAGCAATTATTTCACACATTTCTAGAGCCCAAGAGCAGCTCCATTCCTACTGGAATTCCCCAAAATCATGGCAATTTGTCCCATTTTACTCCAGCTCAGACTGAGTGTTTATTTTTCCTGTCTCCACATGACCAAGCAGAACAATTTTTTAAACGGCACACAGCAAGGGGATGAGTCAAATAACCAAAAGCAAACAATTACAAATCAAGGAACACCTTTTTCACTATTTTACCTACTTGAAGAAACGCTTCTCCAGTGGGTTCTGCAAGGCCTACATTACTTGTCTTTATGCCTTTCACTTAAAATAAAAAGTATTTTTCAGGATATATTAAGATAACAAGCACACCCTTTTAATTTGATGAGTTTTATCTGCTTTCATGGGGAAAACACTCATTTCAACTAATATACAATACAATTTAGGTAGCAGTGGTTCAGATACAGAATATGTCTCAATTGGAAAGTTAAGATCATAGGACTGAATGTCCTATTAAGTCCTGTTCCTGCTATTTTGAGCAACTATATAATAGAATCCAATCATCAAATAATAACCAACTCCTGAGAACTTCTCAAAGCCACTACTCTGATTATAAGGCTGCTCCAGAAACCCACTCCTATTTTGATTAGGAACCAATTTAAGATTAAGAACTGATTATGACTGATTTACAGTTTGTATTTACTATTTGTCAGTTTACACTGACTTACTCTTTTTCCCATACTGTCCTTAAAGTTTAAACAGTTTTCTTCCCTTTTCAATGTTGAGGGATAAGCATAAGTACAGAGATATAATATGTGTCCCCTTGGCCTGTTAGCTGAAAAAAGCAAACGAGATTTGCCTCCCTTTACGACACAGGAGAGAGAACTGGCTTCCCAGACCATCCTAACAGCCCTTCCTCACATCCGTCCCAAACTAAGGCTTTTTTTTTTTTAAAAAAAAAATCCCTGACCAGAATTGTCCACATCTGCTTATTTCCTGGACACATAGCATTGAAGTTTTAAAATCACCATGGTATCGATGGATATACTCAAGTCTTTCACATCTTTCCATTTCTAACTGATAAACCACATTTTTATATTTCATATATTTATATGTATATTAGATATATATTATTATATCTTTTTAATATAGTATATTTGTTGTTACTGCATGACCCACACTTTGTGCTATCCTATTTATGTCTCTATTACTGCAAACCACCCAGCTCATTCAGCCCTGCCAAGCGAGGCTCCAGTCCTCTGGATTGACGATGCTCCCAACTTTGCCCCAGCCGATTTTATTAACGCAGTCCTTTCATGGCACATCAAGACCAAAACACCATTTAAAATTTGCCTGAAGATTGATCCTTGAAAACTATCAGCAGCTTCCCTCTAGCCCCCACTTTCTCCTTCAACAGGATTAACTCACCTTCCTGCAGCCAGCCCCTAAACCATTACACCATACCCTGCTTTAAGAAATCTCCAACGTGGTGCTGTGTCCTATGCTGTACTGATATTCACCTACGTGAGATGAACTGGACTTGCAGTGCTCTGCCATCCCAGCCACTGTCCTGCTCCGTCAGCTCTCCAGCAACCCTCTCCTGGCAAGGACGGTCACTCCCTCACAACCCTTCCATCCCCACACATGGGAAACATGGCACGGGTAGTTTTTACATCAGAAGGTGTGGTTGGGCACACAAAACATGTCCTTGGTGCAGATGAGGAAGGGGAGGGATGGGACAAGAAGCGTGTGAGAACCATTGTCCTTTCCATTCCTGGGCCAACAGCTGCCACACATTTCCTCCTGGTGCTCCCCAGGATGCTCTTGCTCCCCATCACCTTCCTCAACTGTGTCACTGTGACCAAGCTGCTGGAATGAAAGCAATGGCTTCTGGCAAAGACTTAAAACTAGGTATCAGCTGCACTTCCCAAAATCCAGCTAGACAGGGTACCAGCAGCAAGGAGGGGGAAACTTGTGGCACAACTCGGGGAACAAGCCACCCACCCACAGCTCAGCCAGCAGCAGCTCCCATCCCACACGCTCATGGTCTGGCTGGTCAACGCTGGTCCTGCACTTCCAGAGGCCAGGTGGGAACACAGAGACATCGCCATCCTGGCACGGAAGGCAGGTACGTGGTCCGTTTACCCAGGAATTTTGGGCACGTCTACTGACATTCCATAAACCCCAAAGATTTATTGTAGAAGCTCTGACATCACTTTCAGACAGGAACAGACATCCTGGCAGTGAGAGAGGAGACTGAAGTAGGAGAAGTTCCTAACGACCTGCTTCCCAAATGCAGGCAGTCACAGGTTTGTGTGCTACATTACAGTTGTTCCGTTTGCTGACATCTTCTCTCTTATGTACTTATATACCCATTACCATAGTAACCAAATTCCTCAGAACATATAATATAATTTTTATATCTAGCATATTAGAACAAAATTATTAAGGTTACAAAGGCAAGCGCTCCAAAATTAGAAAGTGTCAGAATTCAGACTGCCATCTCCCTTGCCAACAATCAATCTTCGCTTGCTGCCTCCCTCCCCATCTCCCAGGCTCCCAAGTCACCTCTCCTGCAAACCTCCAGCTCCATTTCTCCACCAGCTGTAGCTCCTTCCTCTCCCATCCCTCTGCAGTCCCGGTCTCACTATACTTCTGTCCTGACGTATTCTTATCTCCCCTCTCTCATCTGACTTTTATACCTCCTGCATTCACACCAGGCATTTTCCTCCTCCACACTGCCTGGGTGCTCTCCAGGAATGATTCACTGAACACAGGACAGAGATTCCCCACAGTCTAGGAACTGGAAACAAGAGAAGTCTCTCTTGCAGGAAAAAGTCCTTCTGATCTCCTGTAGCCCAGGGCTGGAGCATCTTCAGCTGCTGTCTGAGAATAACTGCCTGCTCAGCACCAGGCTGCAAATGCCTAAGCAATGCACATTACAGCATAAGAGCAACCCGTGGGTCCTGCTAAGGGATAAGCCCCTGTTCCAGGAGGTGTTTTGCAAATACAAAGAGGGTCTCCACCCTGATGAACTTTTATAAAACAAATTAACCTTTATGCTTTACCTGCCTACATCATTATTATATATCTATCACTAGGAAGACACATCCATGGAGTGCTCAAGAGCCATGGTTTCTCTCAACACCAGCACCTGCAAGCAGTGTAGAAGTGAAGAGTGGCATCTGTTGCGGTGGAATATCCCCAGTAAATTCAGCAGATCTCTCCTTACAGAAGGTTTACTAAAAAGTCCATCAAATCACGGACTTAGGCATCCTGTTGCTTGACTGCCTCTCCACTAGAAAGACAGGTTAATCGACACATCATTGCGCACATACAGAAGGTAAATGACTACATCTTTTCTCCAAAAACCTGCTTTCGAAAAATTATCTGTCTCTTTTCTGGTTTTGGCGGTACTACTAATTGCCCTGAATAAGAGGGATGAAAGAGGTAGGTCAGCATCTGCACCTGAAGCAAATACTTGGAACAACAATTCAGAAACAAGGCCCACAAAGCAAGTTTTAATGCCCAAGGTCCATCCTACCCAAGTTAACTCTTACTGGGAGTATTTAAATTTTTTTTTCTCCTGTACACCAACTCTTCAACTCCCAAGGAAAAAATACAGCACTTTCTCCTGGCCTGAAGAGAGGAGGAAAGTACTTAAGTTGCTTGAATGTACCTAGTAAGCATTAAAGTATTTTAAGGCTGAAAAGGCAATTTCAGCTCAAGTAGGAACACATCCATCCTAAATTTGACAGAAAGCTGTAATCAGAAATTGGTCTGTTCCAACAGCACAGATCCAAACACCTTTATATTTCATGGGTTCTTTGTGTGCTCGCACACAAAGCCGCTTAATCCAGCTGTTCTCAGCAACCATTCACAAAAGCAAATGAATGAAAAAGAAATAATCAGCAACCATCTCCACTCCTACCCTTTAGTTCAGGTGAACAATAATTTGATTGCTTCAGTCGACGGACAAAACTATTTCCTGTGCCTTTAAATAAAAGGTTAATTGAGATATGGCAGAACCTGCTCTCACACTTGGGCTTTCTGAAAAACAAGGCTGTCCTGCCTGTTTCAAGGACTCTGGCCTCAGCTTTTGCATGAGGTGAGGCAGGGAGCTGCCAACAGGCGACTTTTCCAAGACTGACCCGATCTTTGAGAGAGGCAGTAAAGGAATAGCACTGCAAAGAAAAAAGCCAATTAAAATAATCTTAGACTTCTCCTCAGGCATTCGCTGCTGGCAGGGATGGAGCTCGAAGGCCTTTGTCTCAGCCAGCGCAGCGGCCTGCGCCTTGCTGGGCAGCAGCGGTGGCTGTTGCGAGGAGTCTCTGATCTGAAGGCAATCAGCGATTTGGTCAAAGATAAACCATACTCGGAGGCCCACAATCGTGCCATCTAATGAAGGATGGTAACTGGAGATGAAAAAAGCTATAGCCACACGGCACAGCTGGAGTGGGATTAAGCTGTACGGTTTGAAGGGTTTCCTTAAGATGGTCTGCAAATATGCAACACAGGGTTCTGGCTCTATCAAGATATGGAAGAAGTAACGCAGCGGGGGACAAGGACAGCCATGAGAACAGTCCCGAGAGAGTAGTGGGACAGACCTTCCTGGGAGGACATTAGAAATTTTCAAAAATAAATCACCTGCTTGTTTGTTTTGGTGTTATTTTTTTCCCCAGAAAACAGGAAAGCCCCAGAAACAGGGCTTGGTACTCTTTCTTCATTTTCATTACATGACACCTCATAGAGACCCTCCTATTTTCCTGGAGAGTTTGTCAAACATTTTTAGACAAAACAAGAGATGTTGTCTGCATTAGAGTTTCAATACTGTCACCATATCTGTCCAGGTTCCCTTAAAATGCCCCTCTCTTCCTTACAGTATTTAAGAATCTACCTTACACAGAGCTACAGTGTACTAGTCCTTATCCTGAAGCAGAAAAATCTGCAGCATTTTTCACTTAAATTTTAATTAATGATAGCTATGCATGTTTAGATTTTATCATGACATGGATTATTTTATACTGAGAAACTGTATTAGAAATTTTGTCCTGGTTAGCAGAAGCAGCTTTTGCAAAGAGCTTTTCCTTTTGGGACAGAAGTGATGGTTTGCACCGGGGCTGGCGGTATTTAATCGTTGGCGAAAAGCAAAATAAAATCGTGTCTCTGAAATAAAGACCATTCATTCTGAAGCCGAAATATTATTTGCAGTATTCAAAGGTATTGTCCACACAGATAGAAGAAAGCAGATCACAGCTCAGGCCGATGGTTTCAGGTCTGCAGAGCGAGGAGGCCAGCTCTGCATGACTAACATCGGCCAACTGTGTTAACAGGACGGAGAGGACCACACCTGCGATGTCTCCATTCACAGGTTCTACACTGGGTCTGGAAAAGCATGGAAAGACCAAAGCACTGGTAACTCAAGATTGCTCCATCTCCCATTTTTTTCATTTTCACTACTTTCTCCTAAGAGGATATTATCCAATTGCCTAAACTCACAATGCCACATCTGACCTACACTTTCAGTAGACGCTTAAGAAGTACCTAGTATTTGACGAGCACTTAGTAGAGTTGCAGTAAACATTCTTACCTTACAAACATGTAAACAAAGCAACTAAGAGGTGACCTGTCCAAGACCACACAAGTTCACAGCAAGAACAGAAAGGTCCAACATCCCCCTTCTTATGCCAACCATTAAATACATAGGGTCTGTGTTTCTTTTCCAAGTTTCAGCCAGTGCCCAGCCTATTAAAATAGGGAGCAGTATTATTTATCTGAATTTATAATCTTCTATCTCAATATGACTTACATTTATCACAAGACAGAGTGTAAAAACCTCTGCAGAAGAACAGCTAAGTCAGTGAATAACAGAGTTATGACCACTATCACCTTTTGACTCGAGAGTACCAGCCTGCACACAACCAGAGAACATGGGGACTGAAGGCTGCCTCTGCTCCGGTGGCTGTTTGGAGGTAGATATTATCAAATTCCTTTCACATCTGTTTGGATTTCAGGAGACAAGCAACCACATCACACACACAAAAAAAACCCACCCTCACATCCCTTTGGCAGCCAACGATTTGAAGGAGGCACAGAGCTTTCTCTCCAAAGAGCTCCTCACCCCTAGAGGCTGCCCGGGAAGGGCACTCGTTGGGTGTTAACAGCGGAATAATACAGCAAATTTTTGCACTATTGCAGTCTGCACTGCACCTACTGTAGGGATAAATAAAATTCCAATCTCCACAATCTCCAAGGCTGTCAATCTGACACCTTTTGTGAATACTAAATTCACACATACAAAGAACTTTCTCCTTTGTAGGTTTTGAAACATCTCACATGCTGTTTCCTACTGGTAACTGAACAAGCAGCATAATTTCATACCTGGCAATTTGAAGCCTCTTTTTCAGCAGTTTGGAATAATGGATTATGCCTTTTGTTTGTCAGTAGGAAGAGACAAATAAGAGGAAAAAAAACCCAGTAAAGTTTCAAGCAACATTTCCTTTATTAAAAGAAGATCTATTTGCTGACTGCTCCTGTTGGCTAATAAACAAAGGGAAAGTCAGGTGTCCATTTTACAAATTCTAAGGATCTTGGATTTTTGAGCTGGGAAAAGTAGGACAACCTCCTGATACCTTGGGCAGATACACCCCTAACAACCGACCAGCAAAAAGCAAGAACTGCTCCCTCATCATGCATGCAGATCACCCATGCAGCCCAGCTGGACAGGGAGCTACTGAGAACTCAACACACCATGCCAGAAAACAGTATTTACTTTTTGGACACAAGCTATAAAGAACAACCAAGAAGTAATTAAGGTTCCTGAACGCAATGGGGGAAAGAATATCAGCTCCAGTGCTGCTCACTGCCCAGAAGTTCTTACTACATCTGGACAGCTTCTGAGACCACCAGCCTACCCTCTAACAACCAATACTCAAAGCTTATAGCCTCCAAATACCTAAAAACACCTCTCTGCAAATTATTTTGCAAAGTCATTTCGAGCTCTAGCCTGAAAAAGAATAAACCGATTCAAATTTACATGAAGACTACTACTCAGTATAGCTAACGAGCTGCATGAAAGCCACAAAAGGGTTCCCATAAAGAAGGAAGATCTTGGATACGCTCTTATATTAAATTTCACAGCCTTGAACAAAAATCAGCCTGGTTCTATGAGTCCTGCAGTTGCTTTTGGCTGCTCCCCTGACCACGGCCGGGGCCCAAGAGTAATCCTAGTGGAAGGCTGCTGTTAGTACTACCATGATATTTACACAAACATCTGAAGCAATATGGGACAGTTCTCTGATAGAAACCAACACAAACACGACAAGAAGCCACTGTGCACTGTTCATTTAAATATCTCCAAAACAGTAAAAAAGAGAAAGGTGACATTAAAGAAAAAAAGATCCCTGAAGCAAGGAGGACATGGGTATTTATAAAATGCCTATATATTTGCATCTGGCACATAATATACATCACATCCTCCAGCAAAGCAGGAAGAAGTTATTTTTGAGAACTTGATAATAAAAACTGAAAAGAAATAACTGTGCTTCTCTTGCTCTCTTTTTTCTATTAAGCTAATTCCTGTTGTATAAAGTCAGCTTGAAAGCTCCTTTCAATGAAAAAGGGGGAGGGAGGAGAGGAAGAATCAGATCTGCTTGTTTTTTTACATTTGACATTCAGGTCTCGTCCCCCTGTTTTGTTTTCCTGGAGGACGCGGCGGCGCAGACCTCGCAGAATGATGACATCACACCGACCAAAAAAAAAAAAAAAAAAAAAAAAAAAGCAAAACCCAAACAGGAGGGAAGCAGCTCTCCCTCAAAGCAGAGCTCAGAACGACAGCTCTGCTCCTGGCTCTCACCTCCTGGCCGACTGAAAACTCAACGTCTCCAGGGGTAAAATAATTTTCCCTTCAGACCCCCGGCCCACGAGAGCAGCCCATCAGAATGGGGGAAGGCAACAGTCCCGATGCTTTCCAAGCCAGGCAGGATCAAGTTAAAAGGTGTTTAGTTACTGTTTGCCTATAAAGATATCTTGAACAGTACATTATTTTATGCTTGTTTATGCCTGTGTTGTTATTTTTTTTTGAGTTACACAAACAAGTGGCTTTCATCGTGACGAAACAAAGCAAAGCACAGCGTGTTTAAGTCACTGTAAATTGGAAACTGCTCTTACTTATAGGCTTTATAAAATTATTTCTTCCATATGAGGTAAGCATTCTAAGAAGCATCTTTCCTGCAGAGCAAGCACACATGCTCCACCAGAGACAGAGGAACTGCTAGATGTGTATCCATGCAGAAGGTAGCACCTGCAGAGGGAAAAAACAGAAAAAAACATGCCTCTTGCAGTGAAGAGATATTCATACCTTGTCTGTAGTTATTAAAACTCGGGAGAGGCCCCCGCTAGAACATGTGCACTGACTGCTCCACGTCACACGGAGATTTATCCGTCATGTAATACCTGAACTCAACAGACTGACATGACTGGCAAGCTCAGAAATTACAGGTTTTAAGTAAGAAATATCTGTAAAATCTTGGGAGCAAATCTTCAAGACACTTCTTGGAGATTCAAGACACCAAACTAGATGGTACACGACTGTTTTCCTTGCTCCTAACAATTTATGACTTAATTTTAAACAGCAACGCCAAAAAAAACAGCAAAGGGAAAAAAATAGGAGAATTATAGAAGGAGAAGATATTAAATACCCAGCAGTCACATGGTTCCACCGATAGCTACTGAACGGCACAATGGTGACAAATCATTCGATAGCTCTTTGCTGCGATTTTTTGGTAATTAAATATGAAATTAAGGAGATTGCCATCTCCACCTTATGCACAAGCTAATCAGTATTAACAGCCTGCTCAATTCAGACAGAATTCTAATAATTTCTCAAAGCAGCAAAACAAACATAACTTCGCTATTAACTTAGGGACAACGCTCCAACAATAACATCAACTAACCAGGCATCATTCTCAAACTTTGTCCAGAAAAACTGTTTTTAAAAGACGCCATCATACAGGATCTCTCACACCTCCCCAGAACTTATAAGTTCTGTAATTACTATTCTGTTATTACTATTATCATCTACCTTGAGAAATTCTGGCATAAAAATGGTTGATTTCAGATAAAATGCAATTACAGATTTCTGTGAAGCAGCTGAAGTTTTCGATAGAGTTTGACTTCAAGACTTTAAGCAGTAAAATGGGAAGACACTGGAATACACTATCTAAATATCTCAATCTCCTGCCCCAGTGATTAAAAAGAAAAAAAATGAGACAAGCAACTGCCATTAAGGAAGCGACAAAAGGAGGTGGTAACTCCACTCAGAGAAGGCATTTTACTCCTAAGTTTGAAGTCCAAGATGTGTTATATCGGATGGCCCCAATGAAGCGTGCCGAGTCCTGCCAGGTTACCTCTGGAGACCAGTCAGGACAGACGGACAATGACCATCTCTGTAATTTTCTGTTTACATATTTACCGAACGTATTTTAGTGGTGAGACCGTATGTGTCATGTCCTTAGAAATGCTAATCACAGGCATGAAATCACATATAGAAAACCCCTAAATCAGCAGGTGCTCGATGCCTCCAAACCAGAAAATAAGCAGACAAGTAGAATCACAACTCACACCACACTCTCCTTCCACTCATGCTGCTCCCTACCACTCATGCTAGCCTGTATCATCCTTGTTTCCCCAACACCTATGTAAATAGGTAGGTAGATTTTGCAATGCACACGATAAACAGGTACAATCTACTTCAAACCAGCATTAGTTCAAAGCTGAAAGCAGATCTTGGAGAAAACTTGCTGAATTTCATACTCTGTGGCTGCGACAGCTTTGAACAAAAATCCCTCAGAAAACCAAGGTCCCAAAATATTGAGAATTCCCACACAGGTACTCAAATGTCAAGGTTTTTATGCTTCTTGGGTTATTCTAGTTTAAAAATAACACGACTGACGCAACAAAAACCCTTAGTTTTATTATTTCCAAATAAGCCCCAGCAATTTTACTGCATAGATATGCTTTAAATGAATACCAACACTGTAAACCTCTCTGCAGAGACAGTTCAAGTAGAATCTAGAACACATGAAAGTTACTTGTGATGATGAGCCAAGCAACGGCTCGCTCAGCAATGCTTACAGATTGCTGACAGGTACAGGGGCTCGAAGCTCTTCCTTCCCAGTGCATCAGGTGGGAACGCTTTCAGCCTTTTACAAAGAACAGCAGCATGCATTTGCGTTACACAATCACTAGACCCTTCGGAAGATGTGAATGTGAGATTCAGCTGTAGTAGGAACTGCACAAACAGGGTAAGAGGATACACTCTGCCTCCACAGATCCCCATAAAGATGTCCAGACAATCCCCAAGTCTTACAACTATATATGCACAATAATAGGTTTTTTTATTTAGGTGAGTTGTCCACAGTTATCCCTGTGTGTGTCTGACTCCCAAAATGAAAAGACTTAGTTTGTTGTTTGTTAAGTTCAGGGACTGATTTACAATGCATTAAAGGTCCCTTTCATATTTATTTTAAAAATAATAATTACTTCTTTTGTGTGTGTTTGCAAAGGCAACACATAGTAGCATACCATGTTACAAATGTCAAGATTTACCAGCTCATTCATGAACAAATTAAATTGCCATTATGATAAGAAAAAACCTACATAGTGCTTATACAATGAAACAAAAACCCCAATCCCCTGCATTATTAGCAGGTCAGCCAGACTTTCGGGAAGAGATCTGGGATGGTGGTGCTGCTGAACTTTGAGGTCTGTGCTCTTCCACCACAGCCCACAGACAACGCAGCATCGCATATGCTTCTGCTTCTACCTCACAACCCAGGAGGTAACTGGTGTCCTGCTGGTCAGATATTAATTGGAGACTAAGAAGACAAATTCTTCTACCTCTGTCACCAGCTACACTGGGCAAATCACTCACTCCTCTACCCGTACTTCAGGATCCCCACCTTGTAAATGTGAAAAATAAATATGCATTCATCATTCGTTTAAAATACCTTGAGATTTATGGATGAAATTAAGAACTGGGAATTACTATTATTATCCTGCCAACTCAGAGAAAAGTATAAAAACATCACATACGTAAGCTAATCTTTCTGTGTTATAGCTTACTTAAAATTCTATTTATGTATTAATATTTCATTTCT
Source organism: Larus michahellis (assembly GCF_964199755.1). Taxonomy (NCBI): domain Eukaryota; kingdom Metazoa; phylum Chordata; class Aves; order Charadriiformes; family Laridae; genus Larus; species Larus michahellis. The sequence goes on along the minus strand of NC_133902.1, from coordinate 4,672,626 downwards.
CATCATATTAATATTAATGATAGCTATTTCTATTTAAACATAAAAATATTTGTAATACCTACAAAAAGCATAGTGATTATATCAATTTATAGTCACTACAGTAATTAATTTTCAATACCAGAACGTGCAAATGGGAAGACTACTCAAATAAGGATCACACACAATGGTGCTGGACCAGCCACTGTGGAAAGACTCCAGAGCCCCATGTGACGGCCCGCCTGCACAGTCGCCCACAATTACCAATTCCTGCAACCGGGGAAACTACAAGATACTTAAAATAATGTGTGAAGTAATATTTTCAAGAGATAGGAGCTATTTAAGAAAAAGCACCTACCATTAAAGTATTTTAGAAAACGTAGGGATGTTTCCAAAATATTTTAAAAAACAGTGTGCATCAAAACCTGCATGTCAAATCTTTTTCAATAAACTAGCAACTGATTCTTTAAACGCTCTTTATGTTTTCCCAACTAATTATGAGGTACTGAACGTAACTCATGTTCTTTATAAGTAAACTATTTCCATGTTAGTCTAGTATCCAAGGTGCTCTGCTTGTTATTGTCAAATCAGGAACAAATCTTTTGCCCAGTCTTGTTTTCGCAAATAAATTCATTGCATCAGTATTGCAATGAAATCAAAAGTAGCAGTGAGGATGAGAACTCGCTTCTTTCATAGTGTTTTATTTTGGATAAAAAGCATGCATCATCACCTCTTCTTAAGTACAGGTTATTTTAGCATTTGGGACCCTGTGCTCTGTCTTCCCAGTCAGCAAGAGCAAAATTTTGAAGATTCTGGCCAGTTCAGGATTGCTATGTAGGCTGGTCTGGGAAGAATGTGGTCAACTTCTGAGCCAGCAGCTCACAGCAACATCTTCTGATAGTGGGAGAAGGAAGTATCTCCAGTGATTGTCATGCAAACAACTGAGCTTAGACCGAGTATCCTCCCTCACCTCCATGGGCACCAACAAAGGGCTCTGGCCACTTGACGTGGCTTTTGGAATGGAGATGCTCTAGGATTCCTTTGCCCATATGTTGTGTCAAATGAAGGAAAAATAATCTTCCATCCTCCACAAAGGACAGATGATCAGCATTCAGATGGGTTCGCCCGCATTCTTGCTGCAAAACGGGCAGGTCCCAGCAAGAATTAACAGGAGGTTCTACCACACACCTCCAGCCAGAGACTAACCTAGTTTAAAATACTTCAAAGCATGGTTTAGAGGGGGTTTTGTGTGGAAAGGGAAGAAGGAAAATGAAGCCAAAATCCCAGGTAAGAGTTCAGTGTTTGCCTATATGGCAATTAACCTACAACAAAAAAGGAGCTTGGCATTCTTAGCAAGGCACTGCCTCTGAAACATATCATTATTTCCTTCCAAACCTTGATACGCACTTCTAGAAGCCAGCGTGAAATTTTGTCAAGGTTACCCTCTTTTTTAAGTAAAGCTGCAAACCTTCATAAAAACCTCAGTCTAGGAGCCTGCCTGCATACTAGGATGTACTGAGCATGTATAAAGTGGGGTTTGTACCAGTTCAGCTGATGCCAGGGAAAATCATATCACTGCAACACAGTTTGTCTTTATGGGTGGTGAAACCACATTACTACAGTTAGCCCGGTACATAATTCTCAAGACAAGACTTCGATATGCAAAGAGTAATAAAAAAAAAAAGAGGAGATACAGGAGGGTGGTGGATTTTAAGGCAGAAGATCCTGTGCTCTGTTTGACCCTTGAAGAGGTGCTTGAAGAGAGCTTACCTAGGGGCACAGGGCCAAATCACACATAAATAGATTTCAAAACTAGGGTTTAACTAGTTTGCTATCTAGGCCAAGAAACAATTCTGGAACATATTTAACACAGTTTAATCGCATCAAATCATGGCTGGCCCAGAACTGATTTTAACAACTGTCAACTGCTTTTTGGAACAGGCAAAGCCAAAAAAGCAAAGATCACAGTGTACAGTTTACGAAGAACACGGAGACAACCCAAACATTCAGAGCAGCAGCAGAAAAGCAAGGCACATTCAAATCCCATGATCTTTATTCAGATTGGGTTACAAGGAAGTGGGAACTGGGAGGAGCCAGTGCTGGTGACAACTGCAAGCCAGAACTAAAGAAGAAACATGTTGCACTGCCACCGGGACACAGCTTGAGAAATCCTAATAACTGACGGTTTCCCATGGAGAAAGTTACTGCACTACTTACTGTATACCCATGGCCTATTTGAGAAACAGCGTTAGCAAAAATAACCTCTCTTCTCATCTCCTCAACTGGGGGAGGGAGTGACAGTCACCAATTAAAAGGGGACTGAGGCGGGAAATAAGAATTGCATATTAAGAAGGGGAAGGAAGGCAAAAATAACAAACATGTGCTATACCACATGCGATTCTTTCCAAGAAATCCCAATACAACTGTTCTCTGGGAAGGGGCCCATGGGTCTGTTATTGCCTTAGAGTAGCAGTATGTCAGGGAAGAGGAAGGACTGCTGGATGCTTGTAAAACAGACTTAACACACGGACGAGGAACAAGCCAAAAACTGTTATAAGAAATGTTCCTTACCCTTTTAACATACTTGAATTCACATATTCGACTTTCCCATGCTCCTAGATCCCATGGCTTTCCCCAGGTTAGAAATCAGACAGACCAGAATGAACTGAAGTTGAACCAGCAATGCAAAGAGAGGGACTGATCCTACAGGATCTAACCCCTCAAAAACTGCGTCTACTGATGCTCGGTCAATGGCAGCAGAGTAAAGGGAAGAAAAATGGGGTTTGAAGTTTAGCTGAACTAAGTAAAAGACTGAAAACAACTTTATTTGCGTTTTAAGAATTCAGGTATAATACACATTGGTTTTCAGTCTAAAAGCTGTAAGAATCTCTGACATTAACATGAAACATCAACATTTACTTTTTAGATATGGCTTGACATCACGGACACGCAGCAAAAGCTTCCAGCTACATTCACAGGCACCACTCACCTACATTCTGATAGACGGCCGCCCCGTAAACATGCTACACTTGATGAGCACAGGAGAAAACTGTTTTTATAAAATTACATCCCACTCTAAAGAAAATATTTGCATGGCTGTAGCCAGGACTCTAATAAGGGTCAGTGGAAGATCACAGGCACCGAAAACTGCAGAGCCTGCCAGCTTTAGAGTTCTGTGATTTTGACTTCTTTCCTCAAGATCTAAGTTTCCCCCAAAACAAAACATTTCTAGCCTTTTCCACTCTAAGGACAATATTCAATATGTAAATCTCATGCTGTCACCCCATCCTGACCCCCAGAGAAAAATCAAAACTGCTTCCAGCCAAGCAATACAACAGGCAAAACTATTAGCTACTGTCCACTCGTATTAAGAAGCCATCATCACTGTAACTCGGAATGCCTGTTGGGCTGTCCTCACCATGTCCCTAGGAGAAGGAAAACCTCATTTCTAAGCTACAGTGTAGGTGCGTAACTAACTCTGCATAGCTGGGCTCAGCAAGCTCCGATTAAACTGGAGAAACTTTTCTGTTTAGACAAAACTTATTGCTGCTTTGGCAATTTCATGCTATGTTTACAGTGGCTACCTTGCCTTTTCTTCTGGCAAAGAAATCCAGATTTAGCAGGATGTTAAAAAAAAAAAAAAAGTAATTGTCAGGCTTAACAATGCACTAATTTCTGACAAAGTATTAAGAGTTCTCAATGGCTTCCCTTTGGTAATTAAAAAAATACTGTCATTCCAACGATCACCAATATATTTGTTTCAAAACTGCTTTAAGAAACCATGTTTGGAGCACCCATTGTGCTGTCTAATGTCCATTGTGTTTCTAAGGACCTTCAGAAAGTATTCCTTCCTCCATGTTTTGTACTGCAAATGAGCACTTAGACAAGGAGGAGGGAATACAGTGTCTAAAAGCCGACTGTGCTTTTAAATAGCTCTCCATCCTTTCCTCCTGTTTTGTGCACGCTTTTTCCACCTCAGACACTTTGCACTTCACCTCTGATTTCACGTTTTTACATTTTAAGTTCTGCTTTCACAGGAAGGACTCTGCTTTGCAGCTCTGCACAGCTGAGCTCCCTCTGGAACTTCACATGAGGGGATTAGTGGTTTTCTGACCCTTTATCCATTGGATTTTTTCCAGTCTCTTCTCCACACAGAAATCAATGTATGACAAGCAACTCCTCAGCATGCTAAAGAACAATGAAAACAAAGAATCCTGAAACTAGTACAACGTTAGGAAAAGGTGCCACCAACCATCTCTGTCTCCAAACATTTCTCTTTGATCAAGCGGTGGTTCCATGGCAGCACAAACTGATCTAATTGCTGGCTGTCGCGGTGCAGCCCAGTCCCTTGGGTTGTCTCTTGCATCTCCTACCTGTGCACTGAGCCATTTCAGATCACCAAGCTGGCACAAAACTCTGCGTTTTTCCTTAGGTTCACTTTCTGCTGGTGTGGCTCAGGGCAGGAGCAAAGACCAGTGCCAACGGAATGACACACACGGAAAAGCATGTGGAGGACAGGACCACGCACCTAAATCAATTTCTAGTGTAACAGGAACTCACCAGTGAGCACAAGACCGCACAGACCGTGGTTTCATCCTGCATCGCGTTGGTCAGGAATGAGCAGTTTGTAAGAGTAAGACACATTCAGGAGTTATAAGAGAAAGGACAACCATCAGTCTTGGAAGGTACTGAATCATCTCTCTCTGTACTGTTATAGGCAAGCTGGTCTCAAACATGGTTAACCAAGGGAGGACATCTGTGTTACCCCTAACCGAAACCCCGCTGTCAGACCCACGATAACTTTCTAATGCAGACATGACTCTGGTCCAGAGTTGAACTTAAGCTCTTCCTTTTGTCCAGGTTCACATAAGGAAATACAACTAAAAACCTTGAACAGAAAAAAATGTAATGGCCAGCCATAAACACCGTAATTCAGAAGACAAGAGCCTGGGTTACACTGGTAATACCAAAGATTTTTGTAGTTTCTAGTGTGCACTTCAACAGAACAATATGTTGTTTACATGATTTTAATATGAAGAGAAACACAAGAGAAAATGCTTCTAAGATAGGATCTTAGTGATTATACAAGTGTTCTCCAAAATACATTGAGAATGGAGTAAGACAAATGATATTTATCATAGCTTCCTTACCACTTCTGGAAAACAAAGAGAACCATATCAACCCTAAACATTTTCTTATTTGACAAAACATCTGTACTGTCAAATAAACTTATATGAGGCATATTTTGCAAATGACTGTAGCACCTATTAAGTTAGAGCAGAAGTATACCCTTGCAGAAGAGACAGACAAGAGAGACAACAGTAGTAGTACATCCAGTCTGTCTTTGCTAGAAAGAGAATTAGCACCTGAAAACGAAGTACCTGGAAACCACCTAATGCTCCTGTTGAGCATGCATCAGTCTGTCAAAGTGGAACTCGCTACTACAAAGTCCGCTACCTACAACATCTTTAAAACAAATCTCTGAATTCGTTGCCATATCTATTGTTCTCTACAAAAACATCCTCATTACAGGAAATCCACTACTAGGATACATCTGAAGATCTAATTATTAGTGTGATATTTGCTTCTCTTCTAATGTATCTCACCAAACATAAAAACTGAGGCTGTCTTACAACTCATTAAAAATATGGTATTCTAGTGACAAAAAACTGATGAATTATAACGGATAGGTGAAGATGAAAGCTGCACAAATGGAAATGTTACTCAGATGGAAGTAAACATTTAAAATTCTCCAGTTTAGCTTACACCAGAATTTAACAGAAGGACATACGATAGATAACTTTTTCCAATAGTCTAACTTGAGGCCTACGTCACCTTATCTGTACGTAATTTTAATGCCAACATCTGGTCCTCTACATGCAGCACTTAATTTCAGCCTAGTTAAAAAGAAAAAAAAAAAAAAAAAAAATCAAACTATCCAAGGTGTTTTTACCTCAGGCAACAGGATTAAATTTAATTTAAGCTGTTCTAGCAGAATCACTTTCTCTTCAATGAGAAATTCTTAACAGAGGAGAAAAACATTCTCTCAAGTTCAAAGGACAAATTAAGGTTCAAGTTTATCAATGTAATTCAGTCTTCAGATAAAAGGAAGAGGAGTCCTAAAAATGACAAACATACCAGTCAGAACTAGGCCAGTGTTGTGGAGAATCTAATATGAAGGCTCAAACCAATCCTTGATTAGGTTTGCCCTTGGACATAAGTAGCAAAAACTATGACATGCTCACTATGAACAGGCACAAAGGCAAGGAAAATGTAGGCTCAAAGTAGTTTCAAGAAACATGTATCTAAAATCAGATTTATTGCAACAGAAGATGTTACTCTGTAATCCTGGAATATGAAAACAAACCTTCACTACTGCCAAAATATATCACTGTTTTTCACCATGTTTTCACTACTGTGATGTGGTATCTACTAAAGGTGTTTTTCAGACACTAAAGATGTGAACTACACTGTTCAACAACATATATATATATATGTTGTATAAAAATATACATAATATTAGGGTTGACATTTTGAGAACATTTCATTTGAAGCATTCCAAGCTGATAACCTTTATCCAAATACATAAACCAAGAGCCATGTCAGATACACTATAAATAGCATTAATAGTAAGGAATCAATAACATTCAAACCTTTAGGTAACATCTTATTAATCCGTCCTTGGCATGCATGGACACACTGCTGGAAGGGCTCTCAAACAGCCAAAGGTGAAGGACACAATTTGTTCAACTAGTTAATGCAACTGCTATTTAACCAACTCAGCCACTAAAATGCCACCTAATGAAGTACTCCATACCGTGATAAGCAGGAGACAAGCACGATAAACACGAAGCGTTTTTCTCAGAAAATAAATGAAAGTCCTCCAGCTTAATACCATTCTGTCATTTCTTCTAAGACAGGGAAAGATCTACATTTGACAACAACCATTTTAATCCCTGGTTCTCTTCTTCTCCCCCCCCCCCCATTTCTTGTACCGCGCCCAACACAATGGTACAACTGCATGTTACAGGTATCGCCTTTATATTTATTTCTGCTTTCACAGTGACAAAGGTGAACTCTTAATGCTCCAAAGATGCTTGCAGCAAAGCAGGCTGAAGGCTATTTCTAAAGACATCCCCACACGCGGGTTGCAGAAATCTAGCCTCCATGAGACGTTTTAATCTGACAAATTAAAATGGTTGGGAAACGCTATTTGGCTAACGGAATCGTCCGCCACATGCAATGCTGAGGGGAAGCGATAAAAGGTCTTTAAAATAGGTCACTTTCCTCCAAATCCCGTATCGGCACCGAACAAAATGGTATTTACACTGAGAACTCACCACTTGGGGAGGAGCGAGGGGTAGGGAAGGGGGGGGGGGGAAGGGAAAAAGGTGGGGGGTGGGGGGGAAAAAAGGGGGCAGGAATCCGCGCCGGTCTCTAAGGGACACCCAGCCCCCCCGGGGGGATCCGGGCTCGGCCGACGGAGCCCAGCGGAGCCGCGCAGACAAAAAGGCCGGAGGCGTCGGGCACGCCTGGCCGGTGGTGCCGGCAGCCCGGCCCCAGCCCTAGGCCTCTGCCGGCCCCTGACAGCGGCGGCCGCGGGGAACACCCCGCCGGCGGCGGCCGCCCCTCTGAGGGGAAGCGCCATTTCGCCTCCCGCTCCCCCGCCGCCGCTCCGCGCCCGCCGCCGGGGCCGAGGCGGCAGCCCCGAGTCCTGCGGCACTGCCGCAGAGCGCGGCGGGGGAGGCGCCGGCCCCACCGGGCCCCCCCCCCTCCCTTCTCCTCCTCCGCCTTCTCCTCCCTCACCCCTCCCGGGGGCGCCCCCGCCGCCGACCCGCCCCGGCCGAGCCCCCCGTCGCGGTGCCCGCCTTACCCTCCGCCGCAGCCGGGCTGGGAGCGCCGGTCGGCCCCCCGCGGAGGAGGAGGAGGAGGAGGAGGAGGAGGAGCGGGGCAAGGGGCGGCGGCCCCGCGGGGGGAGGCGCCCCCGGAGGGGCGTCGGGCCCGGCCCCCGCGGGTGCCCGGGCGCGGCGGGCACAAAGGCGGCGGGGCACGGCACCTAAGATGGCAGGGCAGGCGCGGCGGAGCGCCCAGCCGCCGCCGTCTCCACCACCACGGCCGCCGCCGCCTGGGCCCCGCTCGCCGAGCCGCGGCCAGGCCGCGCCGCGCCGCGGGGGCACAGCGTGCGGGCAGGGCGGGCGGCGGCGCCGGCCGTGCCTGCCGCGGCGGAGCGGGTCCCTCGGCCGGGCCGCGCCGCGCCGGGATGGCCGCCTGCCTCCCTGCCTGCCGCCTCCCCTCAGCGCCGCCCGGGCTCCGGCTGCTCCGTCGCCGCCGCTCCGCGCTGCCCGCAGCCAACGGCCCCCGCCCGCCCCTCTCGCGAGACTTCGCCGCCCTCTCCCCCCCCCCGCCTTTCGCCGCGGGAGGGGCGGGGCTGTGTGAGGAGGGGGCGAGGGAGGCGGTTTGCCGGGGGGGGGAACCGGGGCGATGGGGGGGGCCGTTATGGCGAGGGGGTGCTGAGGGAGAGGAGAGAGAGCCGGGGTGGGGGGTAGAATGTGAGGGGTGTGGGGTGCCAGAAGAGGGGGAGCGGGAGAAAGAGGGGTTGGAGGAGGCCCGTGTGGGGACCGGGAGGACTGTGAGGGGAGAGGGGCCTGAGGGAGAAGATGGTGGGGGGGGGGGGTGTGCGCTGATGAGGCCCTGAGGGCTCGGCGGGGTGGAAGGCTCGAAGGGGGAGTTCAGCGGGGGGGGGTGGGAAAGGCTTGAAGGAGAATGGGGAAACTGAGGAAAGACATGGGGAAGCTTCGATGGGGGCTCCGGGAGGAGCGGAGAGAAGGAGGGCATGGGGATGTGGCGTGTGGGGCCTGGGGGATGAAGAAGGAGGGCAGGGGAGAGGCCTGGAGGCAGGTGGGAGTTGTGGGGGGCAGGTGTGGCTGGGGAGGGTGGGTTTGGGGCAGCACAGCCGGGGTGAGGGTATGGCTGAGTGGATGGAGCAGCCTTAGTCGCCGGGAGCGGCTCAGCTACAGGCGATAACCCCAGGAGGTGGTAGGTGTCTGCTTGTGCTAGCTCTTGTGCAACTGGCCTGGCCAAATGGGTGCGTTTCAGGCTGTCTGCTCTTGGCCAAACTGTATCTGGTTTATGGCCAAGGGAGGAAAACAAAACAAAACAAAATCTCATGGACCAAGCACATGGCCTCCCAAGCTGTGGTGGGTTTTGAACTTGGTAGGTTGTTGAGCCTTTGTGTGCTTTGGTATCTCCATCTATGAACTCGAGATAACAGTTGGCTTCATGCAGGGATTAATTATCGCGTCTTGTAGTCACATATTTGTTTATTTGTTTTTACTGTAGATTACAGCTGGAGGAATTCTAAACAGTCCACCTCTCCTTGTCATGGTGTTTAAGCGCATTGTGCTGCTGTCTGAACAGAGGAAATCACTGAGGTCAGTCTCCCTTGTGTTTATAGTTGCTTTCCCTTTCAGAAGTATAGGGGCAAGGAATCATCAAAATAACAATTTGTACTGACATCCTGATAATAAATTAATAGAAACAGTTATATCAGACACAAAGTTTGTAGAAGGTGTGTTTGTAGGGATTGCTTCCAGTTTTAAATTCAGGATAATATCTGAAGGGACAGTGTTCTCAGTTATAAAGTACCCTGCAAATATTCACAATTTTGAGGTGTCCTCCATATGAAATAGTAAAATTCTGTAAATCCAGCAATACTGCTGAAATAAAACAAGCAAATCAAAATTCCTTCCTATTTTCCCATAAACTAACAGGTGTTTTGTACCATAAGGAGGCTTTGTATCCAGCAGGCATTGAGGAGGATGCTGGATACTATTTGTCTAAACTTTGCGTTTACATTTAGCCAAGCAGAGCTACTGGGGACATGGAATGGGGGAAACCTGAGAAAAGTTGAGAGCGGAGGTTGGCTGCAATAATTGTGGACGATTATTTGTGAACAAACGTTCTGCAGACTTGTCATGCGGTGGTCTGATACTTTGCCTTTTCAAATCCCAATAGGAAAAGTAAGACAAATGTGGATCGCTTCAAGCATATGTTGTTGTAAGTATTGGGAGAGGCAAACTAAAGGTTTATCTGATTATCTCAACCTTGAAGTTGGCAGCTATGACAGGAAACTTGGTTTCATTCATCTGCCAAAGATATTTGTAGCATATCGTTTGACAAGTTAAAAGGCATTTTTGTAATGGCACAAAAATAAAACCATCCACTTTCTGAAACTACAGTTTCTGTCTTCTAAAATAATATGGGTTTGGAAGCGTGCTGCTGGGGAAATTAAGGACATTCTTGAAAGGTAAATATTTGTATCTTCAAATGTTAAAACAATGGTGTTTTAACGTGAATCTGCTCGGTATGGCCTATCAGTATAAATTTGTTCTTGTACTTGTTTTGTCAAATTAGTGGGTATCGTTTGCTTTTGCCGATGGGAGAACTAAGTGGAGCAGTGAGAGGGAGTGGTCTGCCCGTGGGGTCATAAGGTGGAATTGAGAATCAGGTTCTTCTGAATCTCAATCTTCTACTTCTTCCTGCAGACAAATTGCCTTTAAAATTCATGAATTATGAGAGTAAAAGCTTCAGTTAGTGAGGTCCATGGAGCTAACCCAGCAAACGCCAGCAGAGAGTCTGGGCCTCAGCTCTTTGTGTTACACATACGAAAAGATAATGATAGCTCTAGGTAAAAATCCTTAGAGTCTCTAATGGTGGCTGCAGAAAAACGTGAATAATGCTTTATCATCAACTATTAAGTGTTTTACGTAAAATACCAGTTAAGCATTGGATACATATTCAGTGACTGCTTTGAAAATAAGCAGTATCATCCTTGGATGACCAGTTTAGAAAAAGTCCTCTGACATTCTGAAGGAACAGGCAGTATTAAAACTATGATTTTATTGTTGCTAGCTAAATAGGCACATTTAGCATGGTTTTCTATCCCTCTGCTACTAGGCGTGCTCTTGCTGTCTTTTCAGATGATTATAGTAGGCATCTAGAATGCTAAGTGAGTTTAGCTTAGCTTGCTAATTTCCTGATGCAAATTTAGTTCATTTAAAGAAGAACTGAACAGGTTTACCTATGTCTGCATCTGGGATTTGCACCAGTTTATCTATCAGATAGCTATACCCAAAGCTAATTCCATCTGAAGGAGGTGCCAGAACATCAATAAATAAAAATTACAAATTGCCTAGCGGTTCAGCTGACAGGCAGAACTGGTTCCAACACATTGTTCCCAATGTTCTGCCGTGGAGCTGGTCCTGGGGTAGACCCGTACAACATTGCAGTGTAGACAGGACCTTTAAGAGCATGCATCAGCACTCCATAATATTGTAGGAAAGGAAGTAGAGAACAATGCTGTGTCCAACGGAAACAGTGGCAAGAATTTATTCAAGGCATACTGTAATTACTCAAGCTGGGAATTTGGCCAGGACATTGGGGTTAACACCCCTACTTCTAAAGAAGTGTCATAGTTTATTTTTTTTTTAATGACTTCAAGTGATGAGAAGCTTGGCCTTCAGTCTCAGCAGAATGACAGCACCTCTAGCAGTATAAACTTTTTACAGCAACACGAAGGTGCTGGTTCAGAACTAACTCAGAGCAGTGATGGGGCCTAGTATGATAATCATTGCTTTATAAATACTTCCAGTAGATAAGAAAGATAAGAGTGTGATTAGGGCAGAGTTTCAGCTGCTGTAATCACACTCATACCTTCCTCAGCCTGCCGTCCACATGCTGCTTTAATCTGACCTTTTTTTAAGTGAACAATTTTAAATTTTAGAATAAATTGTAAAACTTGAGCCAATGAAATTTGGCTATTAATTATGATAGCAGTTATGAACTGCAGTTGTCAATGCTTTTGTTTTAGGAGATTTGTCATTATACAAGCAGAATGCAATTTAGCCAAATTATAGAGGTTTTCTTATTCTTTCATGGCATTGAGATTTTTTAGATTGTGTTCTTTGTATGTATTATGTACCGATTGAGAAACTAACTTTCAGCTTGTTCTCTGATCGCGAAGATAAGCATTTATGTGTTTTAGTGCGTGACTAGTTGTGAAACACACGAGTGAGGAATTGTTTTGCTTTTACTAGCTCATGAAACCTGCCTTCATTTCTGCAGTGTAGTTTGGGCCATTATTATGGGTTACAAGGTTATACAGGAAAAACATGTTCTAGAGAAAGGCTGGTCAAAATAAAGGAGGTAGAGTCTTCCAGATTGTTGTAATCTGGTTTTGTATCAATGAGGTAAATGCTTCAGTACATTTCCTGGGATGAAGATACCATGTCAGACAGTATCCCTCTGACAGCTTGTTATGTCGTAACGACAAAAATGAAGCAATACCGATGTTATTACATAACCACTTTTGTATTATATGACAACAATAATAATGCTTCACTCTTCTCCCTTACTTTTTATTAGATAAACAAACGTGTTCCTTGCTGTGCATCTATGATTGTCCCATGAGTCAAGGGGGTGGTTTTATCTCTTAAGAAGTGGGGAAACAGTGGCACAAGAAGAAGTAGTACTTACCAAGGTCTTATGGGAAATCAGTGACAGAGGCATAAACAGAATCGCAGCCTTCTGACTGTCCCACTCTACCCTCTGGGCAACCAGACAAAAGTGGAAAAGTGGCTTGCAGCGTGACTCAACAGCTTTTCCTTCCTCAGCAACTGCCATGCTGGGCAATTACAAATAAATGCCAGTAGGTCATTTCAACCTGAGTCAAACAGGTTTCCAGGGGACTCTAAGGTAGGCATGCCTTCTGCCAGAGAGGGCTCCTCAATGTATCTTTGCAGTGGTTTTGCTTTGAAATATTTTCAGAACTTGAAAAAAAATTTCTCGTTTTGCAAGATCTATATTTCCTCTGATTACTTTCAGGGTTTTTTGTAATACATGTTGCCCAGGGACACCTAGGAATTCTTTTTACCCTTCTCTGCAATGGAATAACAATAAGCTGATAAAGCCGTCATTTTTCAGGTGCTCTCTTTTTATACATAGCTTATAACATTCATGCCAAATGAACTGATGCTAGTAAGTAGTTCCAGAAAATATCAGTATAACATATTGTGATGGATACATCACAACAAGATGCATTGCACTTTGATCTATCAGATCAGATGCTTAAAGACAAGTGGGGTGTTGGGGTGTCTCTTAAACACAGTTGTCGTTAACAATGTTTTTAACTCCCTATTAACTGCAAAATCAACATGTATTGGTCCAAAAACTAACTGGTTTTCCAGGCCATGACAACTGAGTATAAGGAAGGTCTGTTCAGATATCTCAGATCTTTACCCAACAGCAGGGGTGAAGAGGGTTTTACTCTGGAGTCGATTCAAAATGGCTGGAATGCAAGGATCAGTATTGTGGAGGCCTTGACCTTGACGAGCGACTGATGGAAAGAAGCAGCACAGGAAAGGCTTGTGTCTTGGCTCTGGTCCTTGGATGGATGTATAAGAAAAGGCCTTTGGCAGAGAAGGGTGAAAGGTGACTAATAATGTGAAACTGGGAGGAAACTCATTATAGTTATGCAATCTCCAGGTGGTTTTCTTTCTCTGTGAGAAGACATCTTTTGTTAGTTGTCCCACTGGCATTTGCTGCTCACGCTTTCTTCTGAATAGAAGTCTTAAACAATTATTTTTCTGCTTGACTTAGGAAGATTAATTTAGCTTCGTGACAATGAAAATACAACAGCACCTCATTTCTTTGTTCTCCCTCTACAGAATTTCTTTTAGGTTTACTTTGCCTCTTCCCTTTCTTATTTGTTCTTTTTCTGACTGTCCAGTATTTGAGCCAAAACGAAGAAACTTTTTCCGCTGTTATGCACTCAGACCCCATATCTCACTTGTTCTGTGGTTTTCTATGTCCCTGTTGACGCACTTCCAAAGCTTTCATGGGCAAGCTCCACTGAATTTTGCTGTGGTGGTTCAGGACGTTGCTGTTGTCTGGCCTCGTCCTTCTCCACAGGTTTCCCTCCCCACCCCATAGCAGAGCCAGCAGAAGAGAGTTTTGTTCTGTGCCTGACACTGCTGGGTTATGGTTAGATGTCTTAGCTCAAACCCAAACCTAACGATGCTGTTACTAAACTGGCCTTTGTGCTAGATTGGCTGGTGTACAGATGTGTATTTACACCTGCTGACCCTGGTACAGGGATGTAGCCTCTGGAAGAGCAGCCTGCTGGAGATGATGATTTAAACTGCTGGAGCAAGAGTTGGTGGAACTCTTCTGAGAACTGTTAGGTTTCTTATCAGCATGGTGGCTTTTCCAGTGATCTGCAATGCACAGCTCTGCTGTTGACCCCATCTGGATCTTGGTCTTCCATTTTATAGGTAAAATGACCCATTTTGCATTGTTGTAAACATACTCCCAGGAACTGATTCTTATTATAATGTGTAAAACAGTTGTGAATATGTGGCCTTGCTCTTCAGCAATTCTGCAGTCACCTATCTCTGAGGCATTGCGTTCCACTCTTGAATAAGATTCTAGACCAGCAAAAGAGTTAGACTGCATACAGATTAACAAATCTGTTGCTAGTATCTCTGGCTACTGCAGCATGACTCACCCATCAGTGCTTGTCAGAGTCTGGTGTGACCTCATTGAAAGCTTCAACATCTCATATGTGAAGGCAGGTTGTAAACCAGTGTGGGAATCCTAAATAGGTGGAGAATGAAGTTCTGAGACTGTGATAATGCATACATCATTAAACATTTCCCCCTAGAAATCAGATGTATCCTTCCAGAAATATTCTTACAGATTTCTGAGGATCTCTTAATGTTAAGTCTGCCTTTCCCGCACTTCTATTAAAAAGCACCTGTAACTGTTCAAGACAGGAATAGAAATTGATGCTGGTGGGAAAATTTAAGAGTGGATGGGACAGGTCAGGGAGGAGATGCTTTGTTATTTGCAAGGGAGGATTTTTATTTATCACAGCTTCTAGAAGCTTCCCCCCCCCCCCCCCCATGTTAGTACATAGGGCTACTGGTATGCTAGTTGAGGGAGACAGGTGAGAAAACAGCAAGAGGGGCTATAATAAAGGGAGTGGATGAGTGAATTAGCTTGTGGTACCTTACATGTGTAGCTTAGATATGTAGTGTGATGATGAGACAAAAAGTGGGAGGCAACAGGAGTTTAAAAATCAGATGGTTCTCTTCAGCTGGTGCTTGCTGAGTAAACATGAAGCTTGTGCTCAGTGCCTCTACCTCCTTCCCATGGGCTGTTAAACACTAACAGATACTAGCAACGCTGCTAGGTCTGAACTGAGCCAGCTGCTGACATTTTAACTGCAGAATCCACATCTTGTAACAGACAGAGCAGAAACTATTGTCCTCTCATCTGCTACAGAGGGAACTTTTAGTCTCTAAAAAGCACAAGGCTGGCACTGCCCCACAGGTATCTGCTGCC
This sequence comes from Larus michahellis, assembly GCF_964199755.1. Classification (NCBI taxonomy): domain Eukaryota; kingdom Metazoa; phylum Chordata; class Aves; order Charadriiformes; family Laridae; genus Larus; species Larus michahellis. Next base: position 4,657,248 of record NC_133902.1, on the reverse strand, counting down.
ACTTGAACACCTTGCTAAAGGTGAAATCCCTGGCCACTCTTCCAGTTCCTGTCCTTAGGATACAGGAATGTCTGTTCCTGCTTTGCTGTAGGTGATTTCTGTATGTGGCAAAGTTGTCTGTGCTAGCCTGGCAGCTTTATCCATAAGCAGCAATGGTTGCTGTCTCTTGGCTTCTAGAACTTGCTGTCCTCAAAGCTGCTGCTCCTTACCAACTCCAATGAGGAACCTGGAGCCTGGCACCCTGTGAGAGAGCAAGAATCTTGCAAAAGATATCTGCTTCAGTGTATCACTATGCAATCCCTAGTTATTGTGACAGCAACTTCTTGTGTAGCACTTAGAAAAGTAAAGAATGTCTGACATGGCAGGACAGAAAGACACCTTGCTTCTAAAGGTGTGCTGTCCTGGCAACACTAAGGGAGACCATCCTTAGGAAATGCAATAGAGCTGCTTTGTTACAAAGCAGTAAATAACTTTGCAGAAGTCACTGTGTCCTCTGCTCTGCTGTGGGATGGAGCCTGGCACCTGTCTGAATGCAGTTATGTCCCTGCTGCAGACCTGCTCTTCCTATCCAGACCTGGCAAGTTCGTTCTCCTTCCCTTTGCCTCAGGTGGATGGTATTATGGTATTCTGATTTCTGCATTCCTTCCCCACCCCCCCACCCCCAGCCCTTGAGACTGGGAACATGGATCTTATTTTTTTGGGGTAGACATCCTGTTCTGAGCAGATTCATTTTATGTTCTGGTGCTTCTTTAAGTAAGGCATAGAAGGTCATAGAGTTGAGGCATGCATGCGATTTGTAAGGAGGAAATAGGCAACCTTATGCCTTTTCATCCATGATTCCTTACCATGAAGATCAGCCAGATACTATCTGCTTAGCTGTTTTGTGAATCCAGGGTGAAAAAAATTGATGGTTCTGCTGAGTTTCTGGTACAGAGATGTGCACATACACACAAAATACAGCTAGTTCTAGAAATGAATGTCTCTGCTGTTCTTTGCACAGAGGCCAAGGCCTAAATGATGTTTTGAAACTGAGCGTGCTTTCCTGGATGATCTGATGAATATGAAGCATGATATACTAGTGGGCAAGAGATAGAAGCCCCATAGCAGTGCTGCCCACACTGCATTCAACTGCAGATGTGTTGGGTTAAATGATTGATCTAGTATTTGAAGTCCTATTGCTTGATTTACATCTTATTTTTTTTTAGTATCTTGGCAGACTTCCATTTCATATGCTAAAGCATACCTCGGGTTCTAGTAGAATCTTGTTCTTACATCAGTCTCAAACCTCATTGTTGCTCCTTGTGTTCAGTTGAAAATGGACTGACACCATTTGTGACTGCCTGAATGTCCTGAGTCACCGATTACCAGCTGGCGTGTGTGCTGCAGTTTTCATTTCTTCCTTTACGACTGCACTCCCTAGAGGAGGCTTGGAACAATTGCAGTTGTCAGCTAAAGCATATTATATGCACTTGTCTGGATCCACACAATTGGTGGATGACCTCTGACTACGTCTGTGGGGTGAGCTGCCTGTGATTTGTTACTGTGTGCCTGGTGTTTCCATACCAGGAAATAGAACAGGTGCAGGAATATTTAAAACTGCATTTTCTTTATATTTGCTAGTGAAATATTTGCCTTGTGGAGATGGTGATAGGATGTCTTCATTAAATAATTGGTGGAGACGAGTGATGATTCCAGTAATGCTCTCACAGTAAAATAAATTGTGTGAAAATGGATGAAATAGAAGGATCTAGACAGTTGATGAAAAATAAAATAGTAACTCCCTGCACTGGGAAAGCTCTGCTAGCAGGAGCATGGGTCCACCATGCAGGAGCTGACAGGTTATCTGTTCTGTCCGTTCTGACAGTCACTCTTGTTCTGCTGTGTTTGTTACCCTGCTTATGCAGTGTCCCAAAGCAAGGCTGCTGAAGCTCATCAGGGAAAAAAAATGCAACACGTTGCTATGTTATTTCATCCCACCAAAATGTTTTCACTATGTAACGCTTACTGCTAGTCTTGTGCATAGCTCTGAGGGAAGCTGAAACACAAAACACTTCATTGAGCTTTTTGACCCAACAGGTCTTGACCTATTGCTGCTGGACGCATCTCTGTTTGTGATCTGAACTGCAGCAGTTCCATTCTATCCTGCTACAATAACAACATATTAAACAATATTATTCTGTCCGTGCCATTTCCACCTATTGACTAAAAAGTTAAATTCTTACTAAGCTAGTTCTAATTTATATGTCACAAAATTAGTTAATGGTCAGCTAATTTCACTGGCATGAAGATTGTAACGTGTATAACACAGACAGATTGACGCTTGCTTGGGACCAAATGAGTTAAAACAGCTCCTTCTGCTGAAATACCCAGTGAAATACAGTGATGCTCTGTAAATCAAATCTGTTTGCAACAGGTTGCCATTGTTTGCCTGGGACGGTCCATCCTGTGAGCAGGTGGTGATCCTGCTGTGGAGATGTGGGTTTTGCTGACTCATGAAAACAGGTGCTGGTTGCATCAGTAGAGTAAGGAGTGGCTTACCTTAGGAGCAGGATGTAAGTTTTGGCATGAAAACTCTCTTAAAGAAGAATCTCTAGAAGAAAGCTTGGGGGGGAAATACATAAGATGGACTTTGAAATGTGACTTCATGGTTTCTTTTGTGGCATGAGAGGCTTGGCCCAAATAGGTGCACGACTATTAATACCACTACACCATCTGAAGTGTCTTAGGAAAACATGCACTGTAGCTGAAGACAGGAGTAGTCCAAAAAGGCGTTTTCAGTCCTAAGAGGAGTTTTTTGGGGAGGGATGGCTGACAGCTGTTCAAAAACTTGCATATACAGTTACTCCCTTGTTCCTCCTTTATAGACCTGACTCATCCATCCCTGTCCTAAACACACCACTTCCAGTATTTTCTTTTCTTCTCATATTTCCTATCCTTCAAGCTTCCTTTTGTATCTATGGGTTTAATTCTATTAAATCCAGTTGCTTTGGCTTCTACTCTGCCTGTGCTTTGCACCTGCTACGTAGCCCCAGCAAACTTGGCAACCAACCCTTGGGCACTCTAGAGAAAACAACTGTCTAGACCAGGCACCTTCTGCCCGATGCCCTGGATGTACCCGAGCTTCCAGGCATTAGTCTGTATTCAGAACAACATGTTGCTATGCAAATGGTTCCTTTCTGCTCTTCCTTCTACCTCCATAGACTTACATGCGCCCAACTTCTCAGCAGACACTAGCCTAATGATTATTCATCTTTTGCAAAGGTCTGATGCAAAGGAAGATTGATAAAATCTTGTCCAGTGTCTTTGTGGACTCATAATTACACCTGTCTCCTCCTAGTGAGTGAGGCAAATGGGAGTGAGGGAGCCCACAAAATAAATACCACCTTCTGCAGGCCTAGAAACAAGGAAGGCTAGAAGACAACAATGCAAAGGCCCTACAGAGCCGCTGGTATCCCAGCAGAATTCAGGAAGATGTGTTGCTCTCTTCTAAAATGATGAGAAATCAAACCTTGGTGTAAAGTCTTATGGCACAGGAAGGGCAGAGAAGCCTTAGTGCAAAGTCACAAGCTGTTCTCATTCACAGTTAAAGCCCCTGTTGCCCTGGGCAAACAGAACCTGTCAGCGTCCTGCAGCTTACAATACAGAGATGTGACCAAAATAGCTCCACAACTTTACAATGTGGCTAAAAATAGCTTGCAGGTCAGCTTTTTTTCTTAAAGGTAGTAGTGGCATCAGTGGGAGAGCACTTTTGTTGCTGCTCAGTGCAGGTAGAACTGGGTAAACAAAGGGGGAACAGCAGCAGTTTAATTAGCTAATCAGCCTTGAGGAAAGAGAGATGCTTAAGGGGTGGGAAAGGACTAAGGAGGTGCAGCAAGAGAGATGGACAAAAGCATCAGAGGCCTGGGCGGACCCTCTGACACGACCAAGTTGGTGTGCTTATACACAGATGAATTCTCATGGGGTTTTATTTCCATGATGTTTAAGAAGCATCAGTCTGACCATTTCTGTCTCATTGTGGCCCGTGTCAGGATGTGTCACTGGACTGGCCGGCCAGCCACCAGCAGGGTGTTTCTTGCTTCTCATTTCCAGACAGTGAACGCAGCCCGTGACATCACCTCTGGCCGGTGGCAGATCAGAGGCTATGGCCTTGGCAATGTCAGGTGTGTTTTGCTGTAGCCATTCGACTAGAGATCTGATCTTCTTTTATAGTGCAGTTGCATGTGGAGAAATCTGGATGGCCCTTAGTTCTAAGGGGATTTCAATATTTGTCCTTGGGCCAAAAAAAAAAAAAAAAGGCTGTTTTTATGGGGTTGAACTGTCTGTTGCTCTAAAGCATTACATTTTACCAAAGGAGCAAAGCTGCTTGCCATGATCCTCAGAGCTTTAATCTCTGTTGTGTACACTAAGTCTGGCCATGGAGAGAAGTCTCAGCCAAGTTTGGAAGTTAAGTGCCTGATTTGAAATGTTAGGGGAATCTAATGTAGGTTATGAGAGGTTTGCCATGCCTGCAGTCGCCTGTGCTGCTGAGGGAAGCGTACTGCAGCAGGCTGTGCTAGCAAGAATTTCCTTTGTGCTGCAGGTTTCATGCCTAGTGATTTTATGGTGCTGAAAGAGAGGAAGGAGGTGACAAAATTGTGAAAAATTAAGGCCAGGTCATTACTGTCAGATGAGGACAGAGTCCTGTAGCCAGTCAGATGTGATGGAATGCACTTGCTGATGCTGCTACCAGGAAGCTTGAGAGAAATGTGACTGAATGATAGCAGTGCGCATGTGCCTTTGGAGAAAGGAGGCTATCTGTAAGCTCTTGCAATGCTTTTCTCTGCCCAGCAACATCATTGCTGCCTTTCCTTGCGTTCTGCTTAAGCAGCTGTTCTGTGTTCATGATCCGATCTATTCTTCACGTAGGGCCATCTTCACACTGAGCCATCTTCATTGTAACAGCAGTTATCTGAGGTGAAGGACTGATAGGACCTCAGGTTTGCTTTTAGTAAGGACTATAAATAGAGCAAAAGCACTATAGTTACTGTTCGCTTAGTGTGAGAGCGTTGCAGGACCAGCCCCAGTCTCCATCTATACAACATTGTTCCTGTTGCCTTGAAAGAGGGAAGACTTCAGCCAAATGCACCTCCAAATTGACAAGTATAGAGAGAATTATGCGCAAGATCAGCTCGCTAAGGATTTCATATGATGCACAGCTAAGCTGAGATGAAAGCTGCCAATGAAAAAGGAAGCTCCACATCCCTGGTTGTGTGCTTCTAGTGCATTTTGAAGATACAGGCTGCGTTGATTGCAGACTGTATTTAGAATAGGTTATAGGTAAAATCAACTCAATACCCCTCCCATGACCATTTAGCAGTCATTTCTGAGCACTGCAATACAGCTCTCACCACAGCCTGCTCCTTCCATTCAGTGAGAGTTGCTCCCTGGCCTGCCCTGCCCAGCTTGCAAATGTAGCTCATCAGCCTCTGCTTCCTTGCAAATGAGTTGCGTAGGTAATGGGAGGAGGAGGCAGCTCAGCAACCTGCCCATCCCAGCCAGGCATAAAGGCTCCGTGCTTCTTGGGCGTCCTGGAGTTATTTGCCACGTGAATCGTGCGGGTGTAAAACTTTGTTTCCTTAAACGCTCTGCCTTTTGCAACAGGAGGTCAATTCCCAGGGGGGGAAACAGGCAGTTGATGTGGTGGGCAGTTAGCTTGTCATTTGGATAAAATCCCGAGCCGATTCGTTTGGGCGCAGCGGTGTGCTAACACAGGCAGAATGCACCCAGACTGGCTCCCATCTAGATAGCGCAGATCTCCCCACGCTGCTCTCCATCCCCGCAGTCCAGCGCAAGCACAGGTCCCTCTCCTTGCCTGTGCTAGCATGCCCGCAGCAAACCATAATTTGCACCCAGTGCTGTTTGCCTGTGTCTCGATTGGTGGCAAACCCTCTCAAAGCAAATAGTGATTTGCCTGTCTGCACTGACTCAGCTATGCTGAAGGCAGGAATCGGAGCTAAATCCGGTTCAGTGAAGTCTATAGGTAAAGAATAACTTTCCATCACATACTCTGAGGCATTTTAAAGGAACTTGACTATGTCCCAAGAAGTGCAGTGAAGTGAACGATGCTGCAAGAGAGCCTACCCAGGAGCCATTAATCTCTCAACATCTCTAGCCCTGTGGCTGTAAGCACTGGGGGTTTTCTCCCCCTGCCTGCAATTACTAGCTAGCAACTGTGAAGTCAAAGGAATCTGGGCTATCTTTAGGAAGCAAGTACCTACTCTTTGCCTCCTCTCAGGAAGCAAGGTCCTTCATTACAGCCTGTCATGGCAAGGGGCTCACAGATAAGGAGAAAGGGCAGGAAACTTGCCGGGCTTCACTTCTTTAGCAATTCTAAATATTTTCCATAGTCCTAGCACTGTGAGTCAGCATTTCTAGAGCCTCGACTTGTTTACAGCAGCAATCAGTGAGATGGTACGAGGTAGGTGGGGTGTCTAAAATGAGAAACCCTTTGACCAGGCGCAAGTGGGGAAGTTATCAACTGTCTTTCCAAAACAGGACTAAGGAAGGGCAAAGGACTGGATACCCTGAACGGTAACTGCAGTGGAGCCATTTGCAGGGTAAGGAGTTTCCTAGTGTAAAGGAATCAGAACTTCACAAAGCTTTATGTATTGTGTTGTCTTAGTTTACTTAATAATTAAAAAAGGACTCTGCAAATATTTGGGATTATCAGTATAGTGGGATAAAGGTAACACTTCCTGCCCCAAGTGGTTATGGATTCATTTTGCATTGGCATGGCCAGACTGGCTGTGTGGTAGAAAGGCTCCCAAAATTGTACAGGTAGCAGACCAAACACTGAGGTTTCTATTGAGAGCCCATACCTGTGCTGGGATAAGGAACACGAGCCATTGGATATCTTATATCACCGCATGCAGGCTTTTTGCCTATGCCTGGCTGGTCAGCCCGGATGGATCTCGTGGCAAAGGGACGTAACATCGAAAGCAGTTTGGATTATTTTAGATCTGCAGCCTCAGTTCTGCAAAGGTATTTATTTTGAAAATTCTAGTTTCCATAGCAATGTAGTGCTGTTCTCTCTCATCTCTCTCCTATTACTCCAGTCTTAGCAGCCATTAGATAAATTATCAGTGAGGCAAACCTTAGCATTTTTTTATCTTGAGCAATTTTATATATGTTGGTTCCTTAGTGAATCAGAGCCAGTTAGTCAAGGATTGACTCATATCCTTTCCTGGGGCCAACATGAGGTCTGTTGCAGTGTAAAGATGATAATGAAGAATGAACGTTATTAATTGGACTTGGTGTATGCATTCCTAGGCTACTTTCCAGTAGAGTGGGGGTCTTATATCTAGAATTCTGGTTCAATTCTAGATGAGTTCTTTATGATGTGTCTTTAGATTTCACTTGTGTTTCACTATGGCTTTATTAGGACATGATATCCTTGTTCCCTAGATGTAGTAAATAAACTCTTTTGTAAGAGTTGCTGTGTACTGCTATTCAGCTGCTCTTCTCCATCCCAGAGGTGACTTCTGGACTCAGTCCCCTTCCCATTGTTAACCAAGATAGTGCTTATGGCTCACTCATTCATTCTTCTCTTTCACTATGTACAAAAAAAAGAAGCAGTTTGTTAAGAAAACAAAACAAGCTCTTTTTTTTTTTTTTTCCTGTCCCCCCCCCCCCCCCCTTCTTTTGTGGTGGTTTTTTGTTTGTTTCCTGGTCCATCTTGTCTTCCTGGTCAAGGAACTACTAGTCTTGCCAGAAGAGTTATGCAGGTTGGAATGTAAAAATCCCAGACTTAACCCTGCAGCAATGATGGCATGCAAAAAGCAAAGAGGTAGAGATGATTTATTCTGGTGGTGCAATTTGCCTTTTAAGGAGATGGTTTAGTGAGTTCTTTTGCCTATATGAACTGTATCTCCACCTGGGGAGCTGTGCCAGAATAGCTGTTCCACAAACCCTTTGCTGCGAACAATAGCCTTTGTCCTGTAATTCAGTCGTCATGAGTAGGTAAGCAGTGAAGCAAAGAAACTGCGTGGGAGAACAAGAGTGGCACTGTGGACCAGATTCCAAGATAAGGAAGTAGGGCTAAAGATGAGGCGAGAGTTAGCCTTTGTCTGTCTTTTGCAGACTTGTCACTAAGTAACTAAAATACCTGAATTTTATAAATTGGAGCATAGATCCTTTAAGTTGAGGATGCAAGAACCCCTCTGTGGAATCTAGATATTAACAGGCATCTGCTATGCAGTGGCCATTGTTTGCCTTGTCAGTCATTAAAGGTCTCTGGTGCCTTCCATCTTCCTCTCTGTCTAGCTTACAGCCATCAGCTGTCTTGTTTATATTCAGTTCATGAGTGCTTTGGAGTAGAAGGTTTTATGATGACTAAATTCTGCCCCCCACTTCTATTTGAGTTCTCCAGGTGCTGCATACCTAGCAGAAATCTCCTCTTAAATCTTAAGGCGTAGAAGCTCATTTGTGCCCTGAAGAATGATAGATAATAATCCTTCTAAAACCTCTATTTTAGATGTTAAATATTTACTTTTAGCTGAATTAATGCCCATCCTTTGAGAATACTAACAATGCCTTGCTCTTCACAATGTTGCATGTCAGTGAATTCCATATATATTTTATGCAAAACATTAGAAGGTGGTTGCTTATCTTTTAATTAACTCTTTTTTTTCCCTTCATGTTCTTGTGTTCCTACGTTTTGAAATAAGGTGAATAAAAGTCCTCAAACTGCTATCTCTAGGCTATGCATTCTGTAATACCTTCACCGTGGACTTTTCTATTCGCTCCCTTGGAGGAGAATGGTCCCGGTCTTTTTAATTTTCCTTCAGACAAGGGCTCATCTCGATCCCTAATCTTGTACTCAACTGTCATTGCCCTGTGTCACATAATGAAACAGCCATCGTAGTAATAACTCAAATAATAACTCTTCCAGAGTCGATGTTCTGCCAGTGCCGGGCATTGTTAGGTTGGGGACCCTGAGTGCAAACACAAATATTTAAGTCCCCACGTGCCAGATGCAGACATACCCAATGCATATTTGAAAAATAATAATTAAAAAAAAAAATCGCTGTTTCAAAATAATGCATGCTTGGTATGCAAATGCAATGAGAATGAAATGTAAGTGACTAGCGACCTTGTGACTGTTGTGTTGTATAACGAGATAAAAAGTGCTTGGGATTTGTGGATTGAGCTTTTTCTCATTTGTCTTCCAGAGGTCAAAGTCTACTGCAAGCAGTGACTGATACAGTCCCCCGTGTAGTCAGGCTAGACTGCCTGTGCGGTAGGTCTGTTAGGCAGGGCAGTTTTTGCAAGAGCACCTTGGAAGGTGTTTGTGCAGATTTCTCTGTGGTGCCTGTGATGATCCCAGGAAGCAGGAGGAGATCCAGAACTGTCTGAAAGCCCAGAGCCGGGATTCTTTGAAATCCCGAACAAGGAACGATGAGAGACTTGGCTGAGGCTGACCTGCTAGCCTGCCTCCTGTGCTGCTTCTTATATGTGTCCAAGAAGCTGCCTCCAGTTTATGTGATTGCACTCTAGTAAACAATTTTTCATGCAGATATGGGCAGCAGATGTTACTCATGCCTGTGTGAGCACTTCAATGTGTTTACAACAGGGGACGTTCCTCAGATCTAGTCCTATTAAACAATGGATGTAGCCACCAGAAGGAAGCCCCACTGGTTACAGCCGTTCCGTTATAGCTTCTCAAAACACTTTGAAGGGTGGTCACGCCATGCCTCTTTGGGCACTCGAGGGGATTGACTCACAAATATGAGCAAAATAAAATTAGATGGCTTAAGTGGATGCAACCCCAGCTGTGTCCCCACTGCCCGATTCCCAGAAGGGGTCATCCCTGCCGCAGGGTTGGCTGTAGAAGGCAACTCTTGAGTCACTGTAGTTACAGCAACTTTAAGGGCATTAATATTTGTCTGGTTCCTCAGTGAAACAGTTCAGGAAGCTTAACCAGAATAAAAATGTGCACTTTTTCATCTGAAGAATTGCCTTGCGGTTTCATTTCTCAAACAGGCTCAGAGAAGCGCCAGTGGTGCTGCGAGGGCAGGGCAGAGGCAAGCAGGCAGAGGCAGAGAGATGACCTTCCCTTTTGGGAGCGGCTAGCCCTTACGTCAGGTTTGCTGCCTCACAAAACTCTGACCTACGGTTATTTTTGATGCTGGGCTGCCTTAATTTTCTGGAGACTGAATGAAGGATTAAAGTAGTGTGCTTATGGCATTTGGAAATTAAGTTTTTAGGAAAAAAAAAAAAGAAATCTTAATTCAGCATGTGCTATTAGATGGAAATGCTTAAATTGTTAGGGATGGGACAGATACGTGTCCACGGTATTCATTCCTACAATTCAGTTAGGGGTTAAATCCTTTTTTCTTTTTATTTTTTTCTGCTTTTTAAGACCTCTAACCCAAAGTCTACTATCTAAAGTCTCTAGAGAGAGAAGTCTTCAAAGACACGGGCTTTGTAGCTATAAATAATGTACACAGCAGAGTACAAAAATGGAGTCAAGGAGAAGCTCCACCTTACCTGAGCGTAATTGTGAAGGCCGGTATTGAGAGCCGCGGGAGGATAGCTGTACCCCGGTCGCGCAAAAGGCTGCAAGGAGCACTGTCACCCCTGTCATCCATCTTGACTAAACACCTTCTGAGATCTGAGTCTTCCTCCAACGCTTGGATATCAACTGGTAAATCATGACTGCATTGTACTGAAATACGTTGGATTTCAGGGGCCAAATGTGGCGAGGTTTTGAATAGCGTGGCTATAGACGTACCTGGAACTAAACATCTGCTTGAGCGCTTTGTTAGGTTGGATGTGTTAGAATATAGAGAAGTTTGCAAGTCTGAACCCTTGCTATGAATGAAAACACTGTGGTAAAAAAATGTAAATAAATGCCGCACATACTTTGTGTAAGAGCCCTTCCCAATATCTATAAATATGGTAATTTTGCTGTTTCCCAATGTTGAGCTTTAAATAGGAGACAGACACAAGAAATATTACAAAGCCAGCATTTTTCTTTTCATGTATTAATTTTATAGTTTCAGTTTTAACTTGCCTGAAAACACTTAATGGAAATTAGTGTCTTAAAGAAGATTGCCTTTGAAAGGAAATTATTTGTTCTTAAAAAAAAAAATAATCACTGGAATAGCTTCCTGGTTTAACTGAATTTTCATATGAATTCAAAACTCATCTCGGGTCAGACTCTCCAGGAAAACTTTCCCGTGTGTTCTGTAGCAGTCGATTCATTCCTCGCCACCTTCATTTTGCAGCTTTAAATGGCAGGTTCTCTGAAAAGCCATCTACTTCAAAGCTTTATAAAATAAAGCTTTGGATAAATTACTGAGCTAGAAATTATGCTGGCTGTACCCAACTCTGTGCCTGGATGTGGGAATACTTGGCACTGGGTGTGGAATTCCAAGGAAAATTACCTCTTTCCTTTCCACGAGACCCTGTTGGCTTGGCAAACTCCGAGAGCAGCAACAATGAAAACCGCTGCAGATGAGCAGGCACGGAAGACTCCGGTTCCCCTTTTCCACAGCTCCGGAAAACACATCCCGAACAACTGTTGAATATTAATACGCGGCGTAACTGGTGCAACATCGTGCTAAGGATGGGATTAATATGCAGCCTGGCTTCTGAAGACTACACGTCCCAGCGTGGCAGGTAGGAGACACCAGGCCACGGAGCAGCACTGCATGCTGGAACTTGTAGTACCTTTAAAATGCATCCTCGCACGACGCGGGGTGTGCGGGCAGTTACCCGCCTCACGGCGTGGGGTGCCTGGGCTTCGGGTGTCCTACTGACGGTGATGGGCCCCAGGCTGTATTATTTTGGACTTTTTAAAATCTGTTTTTGCAAGCTTTAGATGATATAATACTGACAACAGGACACTCCTAAGCAGCAAAATCTTGCTTTGTCTCTCACGAAGAGACAACCCACTGCCCTCTGTGTTTAGATTTCTGGTCTAACACGTCTGCGGAGCTGATTTGTCCGTAATTGTTTGCTTTCTTCAGAGTCTTTTTGAAGTTTATGTCTCCGAGCCAATTCCTTATATTAAAAATAAATTCTTCCAAGCCACCTATAAAATGTCAACTGTGATTAAAGCCTGACTCCTCATTTCAAGACTTGTCTCCGAAGCGATGTGAGGTCACTCTATGAGTCAGCATTTGAGAGGACCGTTATTCCTGAGAGCATGGGTAAAGCCCAAAGTTCAGATTTGCTTGCTTAAATGGTTTCACTGCATTTTAAACTGCTTTGCATTGTGCTGAAAGAAATGTAAACTGCAGGGTCAGTTTGGCACAGAACTCGTGATAGTTCGGGCACCTCAAATCTTGGAAAAAAAATCCTTTATATTATTGTAGAAGTTGGATTTCTGTTAGGAAAAGTTTTACCTCCTATGTACTGAAGAGGAGGGTGGAGTGGGAAGCTGTGCTTAAGGCATAAACTTTCAAACTATCTTCTGTTGAAATAAAACTTGGGGAACTGTAAAAATCTCCAGGCAAGGGCTTTGTCTTTTGTACAGTGCCCAGCAGAACAGAGCCGAAGTCTGATAGAGCTTTCTGGACACGGGAACTTTATTGTTTTCTTTATTAAAATACTAAAAAAAAAAAAATAAATAGAAGGGCTTGCACTTGCAGCTTTAATGCCCAGAGAAGCGAGGAAATACTATTTCTAAGATTGTCTATGCGGCCTGTTTATTCTTTTTGTGCACATTAATTATAGCAGTCTTTAATTACATGATCACTTTTTCTTTTGTCACTCTTCCTCCGTGTTTGATGCGGTGCATGCTGAGTATTGGGAGGTAATTAATCACACCGGAGCAGCGAGGAACCCTGAGCCAGGACTCTGACTCCAGCCTCCGCGTGTCAGTCTGGGCTCTCTCCATCCCTCTCTCTGCCCTTTTCCTACCCTCCCAATTAACTCCTGCCTCGGTTCCTCGCTCCTCTGCATTCAAATAAAGCAGTTTTGTCACCTGGGTGTCGGTGGTGTCTGTTTGTGCTGTGCAAGGAGGGGGACACTGAGGCGATCTTTGGGGAAGGCCTGGCTGGCCTTCTCCTGCTGTGGCACAGTGGCTGGAGCGGGGGTTATTTCCCTGCCAAACACCCCCGAACACGCTCCAGGGGGGATGACCAGTGCATATGAAACACGTTACAAATTTTGACAAGTTTCAAGTTGTGCCCCCCCCCTTCCGCCCTCAGGCTTTCCGACAACCTGACTCTGACTTTTTTTTTTTTTATTTTTTGTTAAGCACGGTTCAAAATCTCCAGCGTTTCTGTCAGCAGCATTTAGTGGAACCTGTTTTTCTCTCTCCGGAGCCGGTGCTGGGCCGGGGAGGGGGAGGGACAGCGGGGACCGTCCCGGGCTGCGCTGCTGCCGGGCGGGCTGCGGGGGGAGCCCGGGAGCAGCGCGGGGCTCCGGCTGCTCCGGGAGGGAAGGAAGGAAGGAACCTCCGCAGCTCCCCCCGGCGCCGCCGCTCCCGACTTCCCCGCGGCTGGAGCCCCGGCAGCGCTCCCGCTCCACCTCTCCGGGCCGGGTGGGGGGCTGCCGGCCCAGTTCTTCCCCACCTTCTCCTCGCTTCTCCTCTCCGCCGGGCGCTTCCCTTTCCGCCGGGCGGGGCGGGGCGGGGCGGGGGGCGGTCGCGGCGGCGCGGCTCGCTGATCGCAGGGCGGGCGCTGCCAGTCCGCCGCCTCCCCCGCGCCAGCCGCCTCCCAGCGCCGGAGCCGCACGGCCCCAGCCAGCGAGCGCCCAGCCCGGCCCCGGCCCGGCCACCCGCCAGCCGCCCCCCATGGAGGAGCAGCCCCACCACCACCATCACCACCATTACTACTACTACGGCCACCACCACCACCACCACCCGCAGAGCGCCTACCTGCCGCCGCCCGACGGCCGAGCCCAGCCCAAGCCGCCGCTCCGACACGACCACAAGCACGGCGGCCCGCAGCACCAGGAGGGACCGAAGCGGAGAGCAGGTCGGGGGCGGGCGGGCCGGGCCGGGGCCTGTGACCTTCGCGGGGCGGCGGCGGCGGGGCCCTCCTCCTCCTCCTCCTCCTCCGCCTCCTCCTCCCCCGGCCCGGCTGGAAGCTTCTCCGCCGCGCTGGGGCCGCTTCCTGTCCGCCATGTTGGGGCCGGCGCGGCTGCGGGAGCCGCCGGGGCCCGCCGGCACCGCCGCCGCCCGCCGGGCACGTGGGGACGGGCCGGGCCGCGCCGAGTCGGGGGGGGGACGGAACGGGCCGGGCCGGGCCGGGGAGGGGGGTGAGGCGCTGGTTAAAAATTGATGAGCGTAAAAAAATCAATGAGTCAGATAAGGCGGAGGGGCCCGGCCCGGCGGCGGGAGCGAGGAGGCGGCCCTGGGGCCTCCGGCCGCCGCCCGTAGCCGTGGAGGGCGGGGGGGCGCCGGGGCCGGCCTGGAGAGGGGATGTGGCGGGGCCGGCAGCGCCGCAGAGGCGGGGGCCCGGCAGCCCCGGCTGGGGGGGAGCCCCCATCGCCCTCCGGGGGGTCTGCTCGGCTGCTGCGTCTTCAAAAAAATACCATTTTTGGGGGGGGGGTGTGGGGGTTCCAAGCAAGGGCGTGATTACAAGAACCAGAATGCCATGTACATTTTTTTTTTTTTTTTTTCCTTGAAATGTCCATTTACATAAGCGGGGGGGGTGGGCAGGGGCCTGGCTCGCATGGCGGGGGGGTGTCGGTGGTGCCCCCATGTGCAGCCCCCGGAGGGCGCAGGGAGGGACCTGGTCAGGCCCACGCTAAAATAAGTTACTGGGCAAAAATAAGTTGAGTAGTCATTTCACTGTTTGCAGCGTGACCGGGGTTTTAATATGCACTTACTCGGACACCCCTCCCTTCCCAGCTGCGAAACGACGTGTGGGGTTGCCAAATGCTCCTCACCTGCTCGTTGTGGCACCTCTTTTTTTTTTTTTTTTTTTTTTTTTTTTTATTTCCCCTAAATTTTGGTTGCTGCACCCTCTGTGCCCAGGCCAGAGCCAGCTGTGCCAAATGTTGATTTGGAGAAAACTCGGGCAGCCGAGTTGTGAATACTTGAAAATTGGAACTAGAAACTGCTGACACACTGACTTACTGAAGTGGATTTTGTTCTTCATTTTATTCTTTCGCTCCTCATCTGCAGTGGTCTTATGACCACCGTTATTGTTTTGTTTCATTAACAAGTGGTGTCAGAAGTCTTGAGTCATACAAGGTCAGCTGTAACACGTTACTCGTGAGCAGGCTTCCTCTCCACGTTACTCTGAAATACTTAATTTTTAGTCCTTGCCCCAACTGAGAATCTCGTCCTATCTGTTTTCTCTGGGATGAAGCATTCATGGTTAATATTCCTCACGGCATATTTGAAAGTTATAGTGGAAGTTGTGGTGGTTACAGATACTTGCGTGTAGTAAAAATCCTTTTTGATCCCTCTCGGCAAACTCAGTTGTGGAATTTCTATAAAGATTCCTACAAGGATTCTTGTGTTCCCGGCTTGCACAGAACTTGAGCAGTTACATCTGCCAGACATCTGAGGCTACAGGATGTGAGAATAACAATGATTTTTAGTGGAGCAGTTAATTTCAACAACATCGGCAGCAACAAAAACACTCTTTTTCGAGCTGGAGCTCTGCCCGCTCTCGTTCTTGGGGGGGGGGGGTGGGACTCCATGTGCTGCGCTGACTTTGCGCCGCTGTGGCTGCAGACGAAGCCTTAGGTGGGTCAGGAGTTGCAGGAGATGGAAGGTTTCCCACCCCTGGGAAGGAGGACGGATGAGTCAGAGGAGGAGCGAGGAGAAGGCTCTTCCCGCAGGAGCGGGTGCAGTCGGAGGGAGTCCCTCTCCTCGGGCCACAGCTGGAGTGGGTTTGTTGAGCCGGGTACAGCTCTCCCCATCTCTCCGTGGGGCTTCAAGGCTTCTCCTGGGGCTTTGTAGCTGGGGTCCTCAAAAGCAATAGGTTTCTGGACAGGGATTTTAAAGAGGAAGGTGGGGTGGTTCAGCCTGGGTTGTCCTGGGCTTCTATCTCCCCTTGGGTTGCACTCTCAAGACTCACCTCGGAACCATAAGGCCTAGAAATGAACTTGAGAAGCAGAAAGAAAAGCTGAGCGTACAGCGTAATCTCATGGCTTGAGGAGTTGGAGCCCTCAGCAAGTACTTTATTTCTTGGGTCTCAAGAAATAAAGTCTCCCAGGGACCCTGAAATGCCAGATTCCTCAGTGGGCAGGAGACCAGTTCCTGGTGGTGGTGGAAGGGAGGCATTTCTTCACAGTCTTTATCACCTTTTCAATGCACGTGTGGGGAGGTGTTGGTTGCCATCTTGAAACAAAGTGAGGAGATGTGGTCACCCTTTCTTCCCTCCACCTTCCAACTGGATGAGCGCATGTCTTTATGGAACGCTGCTTTTTTTCTTTTTCTCCCCCGCCCCCCCCCACCCCTTTACTGGAGATGGGGTTTGGGAGGAGGGTGGGAGGGGGAGGGCTGGGTGCTGCAGGCCTGGGAGCTGATGGAGGTGATAGGAGTTGGCCCTTGTTCACCGTACGGATTCTGAGCCTCAACAAATCTTGTAGCAAAGGCAGCGGGTCCCTCTGTCTCGAAGCATCCTTTTTTCCTCTGTGTGACCTGGAAATAGCAGCTGATGAAATAGCTCTCCAGCTTGCCGGTGATATGTGCACTGAGTACAGTATATTTTCCTTACTTACCTACTTATCTGTATGTTCTTTTGCTTTGTTATGTTATCCGTACGTCACCCTGTTGTATGGGAGAGTCAGTAACTGCTGGTACTTTCTCCTTAACCCTTCTTGCCGTGGTTTCCAGCAAATAAGTATGTGCTTTCGCACATCAGAGATGTTTTCCTATTTTAAAATGTCTGCTGGAGGAAACTGGATACGTTTGGGGCTGATTACAGCTTTCTGCGATCAGAAGTTTAACGTTTCACATTCTAATTCTTGCCTTTTGTTGTTTTTGGCTTTCTTCTAGGCTACGGAGAGCTAAATGGTAACGCAGGAGAAAGAGAAGTGTCGTTAAAGGGCCTGTGCTCTGATGAAACCGCCACCCCGGGGTCCAGGGTCCCCAATGGCAGCCAGCAGCTTGTAGACACTAATGTGACCCCGAAGCAGACCGTGAAGGCCGGTGCTTTGGGGAAAGCTGGAATCAAAACCAAGAACTTCATTCAGAAAAATAGCATGGACAAAAAGAATGAGAAGTCCTACGAAAATAAACTTAGAGAAAGCCAGGCCTCAGACAAGCCGGAGGGAGCGTCTATTCCAAACGGTGTGGTTAATTCTAGTTATATCACGAATGGCTACGTAGGCAAAGGGGCCGACAACGATGGTAGCGGCTCCGAGAGTGGATATACTACGCCTAAAAAACGGAAAGGCAGGCGCAACAGTGCCAAGGGTTGTGAGAATCTGAATCTAGTACAGGACAAAATAATGCAACAGGAGGTCAGCGCACCAACCCTGAAACAGGAACTTGAGAGTTTCAAGCCTGATTATAGTGAGCAAAAGGGGAACCGAATTGAAAATACTAAGCCTGTTTGGAAATACGAGGCTGGGGCTGGTGGAGCAGGCCGGGGAAAGCCTGGGCTTGGGGATGTACAGCGAAAAAACTCTGATGCCAAACCTGGGATTAGCAGCAAGAAGTTTGATGACCGGCCCAAAGGGAAACATGCGTCGTCGGCTACGTCTAAAGAGGACTCATGGACCTTATTTAAACCACCCCCGGTTTTTCCAGTGGACAATAGCAGTGCTAAAATTGTTCCCAAAATAAGTTATGCAAGTAAAGTTAAAGAAAACCTCAACAAAGCAGCTCAAACCCCATCCACGTCGTCTTCGTCGTCTTCGTCATCTGCCGGGGAAACTCAGGCCCAAACATCAAGTCGACTGTCCCAAGTCCCCATGTCTGCTATGAAATCTGTTACTTCTGCTAGCTTCTCGAACGGCCCCATCCTCGCAGGGACTGATGGAAGTGTCTATTCTCCAGGGACCCAGCCACTGCTCTCGACTGCTGCTAGTACTGTACCGTCAGCCTCCTCCGAGTCAGCGCCCCAGGACATGAGTGCAGCTTCAACAGCTCTCGAACAAAAGAAATCTAGCCTTTTTATCTACCCTTCAAATATGCAAACTGTGCTCCTGGGTACGGCGGCGCAAGTCGATTTCCCCTCGGAGGCGAATCAGCAGAACCTGGGAGATATCTTCCAGAATCAGTGGGGCTTGTCATTCATAAACGAGCCCAGCGCTGGACCCGAAACTGTTGTGGGGAAATCCGCGGATAATCAGTTAATGGAAGTGACATTTCAAGGGGAATATCCTGCCGCTTTGGTTTCACAGTGTGCTGAAATCATTCCCTCAGGAACTGAACAACCTGTGTTTCCTAAGGCTTACGAGCTGGATAAACGGACTAGCCCTCAAATTCTTAGTGCTATTCTTAAGCCTGGGACTGCTGTTGAGGGTGGTGTCTTAGCTTTGGAGTCGCATCACACAGGTGACCTACAAAAGGCAGACACCGGTAGCCAAGGTGCTTTAGTGTTTCTTTCAAAAGACTATGAAATAGAGAATCCTCTGGCCTCTCCTACGAACAATTTGCTAGCCTCCGCCAAAGAACAGAGGTACCAGAGAGGCCTAGAAAGGAAAGATAGCTGGGGTTCTTTTGACCTGAGGGCTGCTATTATATATCACACTAAAGGTAATGGCTTAACTTGCTGCCTGAGGGCACTTTCTTCTCTTTCTTTGATTGGTTTTTTTTTTTTTTTCAGTGCAATATTCTAACATGATACCTTCCTTACAGCAGTTCTGATTGGTTTAAAAATGAGCTTTTTGCTTGCGTATCTCTAATGGCAATAACAGTTTGGGAAAGTTACTCGAACGGTTGTTTAATTAATGCTAAGAGGTATTTGTTTCCCTGTTCCCCGTGGACAAGCGCGAGTGATGTTGATAGGGGTGATCCTTGGCTAGTGTGTTTTACATTTTAATTCCTATGGAAGAGCGGGTCCTAAGCTTCTCAGCACTGGAAGGAGTTAAATGTGTAGGTTCATCTGCTCTGTTCCAGCTTTACCAGGTGATCTTCTGTCACTGAAAAGGCTTCACAGTCCCTGCTCACACCTCTAACACCAAAGTGTTGCAGCTTCTCCCTTGGGCAGATCAGGCCGTGAAATCGTGGCTTTGAAGGGAGGAGAAAAAAAAAAAAAATCATTCCTATGGCTTTTCATGGTGTGGGGTTTTTTTTATTTTTATTATTTTTTGAAGTGAACCCCCCACACACTGCCTGTCTTGAGTGTTATGGCAATGGCAGCAGCAAGACAAATCTTTGCTTATCAACCCTTCTGTAGGCTGCAGATGGAATTCTCTCGTTGTCTTTGTAGGCCCAATCTTTCAGATGATTTTATTGCTTTCATGGAGTCCTTTGTAGTCCGGCTCCTTTTTTTTCTCCTGTCTTTTTTGAGACCGAAATGACTCAAAACACGATACAGACGCTTTAAACCGGGAACAGGAGGGGGAAGCCTGTGGGATGGCTTGCTTTCGGCTTCAGCCCCAGAAGCTCTGCGAGCTTGTGGCGGTTCTTGGCTTTTGCTCCTGGCTCGGTGTTCGCAGGAGCCCGGTTGCGTGTTCCCTTTTGGCAGGGTGTTACTTACCTACCCTTGAAGAACACCGGGGCAGATCCTCTTTTATTCCCCCTGCCCTTCCCTCTCCCTGCATCCCCCTGCCCTGAAGAGAAAAAAGCGATCATCCATTTTTTGTTTACTGCTCCCCACACACGTACGTGGGTAATGTCTTGCTCCCCCCTGCAGAGGGCTTGGTGTTTGGTTGGCGTTGGCAAATTTGCTGTGATTTGACCCACTGCGAAGTTCTTAAATTACCCGTTTGCCAACTCTTTGTATAGCACACAGAAACTTTGATGCCTGCCTTTAGCAACAGCAGGCCCGGCCATTTAAAAATAATAACTCCACGTATTTTTTTTCCAGGTCATCTTGCTCTCACGATGTTAGCATCTTAAGCTCTAGTATTCTTGAGAACCGTATTCAGCAATTGATTTTTATCTGGGTCCTCTACGCGGTCTGTTCAGTATTAAAGCAAGCTTTCTGTTCTCATTCCTTCTATCTGCCTGCAGCCTAATTCTCAGTTTCCCATCAGAAAATGGGGGTACCGGAAAGCATAGCGTGGTGTAGAAGGGAAGTCCTAGGCAATCCTTTTCTTAAGTTTGCAAACTTTCCCAACGCTTCAGTTTGTCTCTTTTTGGTTTTGTCAGCCTGAACTCGTCGCCTGTAGAAAAGCGACTCTGTAGAGCAGCAAGCGAGACTCATCAGCTCTCCCTCCCTCACTAGCAGCGTGAAAGACAGACCCCAGTAAAACAATAGTAACAACAGGAAAATAAAGAACACTCCCTTCCCATGTCCTCTTAAGGAGGTGTTAACTTCAAAGTCTGGCTGGGTTTAGTTCTTCTGAACAGAGGAGTTAATTGCGTTCTGTGGCAAGAATGGACACCTAAAGCACTCTGTAAAATACTGTTTTCTGCTCTTTCCATGCTTCTGCATGTGAATGTGCTTGCTTTGAGCATCCAGAGCAAGCACCCTTGTGATGCCCTGGGGACACCACTCCTCTGTGCCCATTTGCTTTTCAGGCTTTATCTGTGCCAACTTCAAGGTGTTAGTTAGGGGTAAAAAGTGATGGATGTTTCTAATCAATATTGTCGTTAATGCAGTGATGGGGTGCTCCAAACAGCTTGAGCTTATCTTTCTCCTACTTAGTCTTCAGATGCTATTGCTGGTTTACAAAGCAGGAGATGAGTCCGGGTCTTCTGTGATGATGTTGGGTGTTGCTGTGTGTGTTCGAGTCCATCAGGGTGAGTTGGGTTAAGGGGTATCGGGAGGAACAGAGCTTCCTCTACCCCACGCAGGTGGAAAGCTCTTGTCCCCTCTTCATGGCCACGGTCCTGCATCCCAAGCGGCAGGTGAGCTCCGGTGGCACAGCGTGCGGCAAAATGTCTAGAAAGCAGAGCTGCCAGAGATTGTTTGCAGCACAGCAGTGCAGCGGTTAATTCCCACAACATTCTCTCCATTTATCTTGGGTTGTTTTCCTGAGGTCCTACTCCTGGCCAACCAGTTCCTCTGCAATAGGAAAGCAACGATTTCACTCACTTATTTTTCACAAGCTGCCTTCCCCTCCTCCCCGCTCGGGAGAGGTTTGCCTGGGCCGGTGTTAGGGTGTCCCGGGCAGCTGGATCCTCAGATTGTTTGGTTTTGATTTCGAGAGGAGGGTGAACTTCTCCCTCTTCAGATTGATCTGTTTGCTTCTGGGCAAAGTCTCGATAGTTTGATCTTCAAACCTGCCCTGCCTCTGGGGTTATGGACACAAAGAGAAACGGTTGCGGGGCACGGGCAGGGGTGAGCGTGGAGCGCTGGTGGGGTCCCTGCGCTGAGCTCCTCCGTCTTCAGTGCAAACTCCTCGTGGTGCAAGGATGAAGCTGTGGGTGTCGCGGTGAGGAATGGGCTCTAGCATGAGCAGCTGCAGTCCTTTGACCTGTCTGTATCAAGCTTCCACCCTGGTTTGCACCGTTCGTGTCTGTAGCTGCGATCAGGTTATGTGGATCCTCATCTTGGACCGTAGATAGGCAATGGGAAAGCCTCCAGCTCACTCAGGAGCCTTGTTCCAGCAAACCAGGCTTTCCTGTGCGCAGTGTGCCCGGTGACTGCAAGGGTTGTTAGAGGTTGTAATTGCTTCACGGCTTCCCTGGGAAAGGTTGGATGGATGGAGGAGGTAGGGCACAGCAATCCTGTTTAAACCACCGCAGCACCCTGCGTGGTGGCAAGGCTGTGCTGGGCTGTAAGGCTGGGGGGCTGCAGAGCAGAGCGAGGTCCTGGTGGAGGAACCTGTGCTCGATTGAGTGGGCCCAGATTGCTTTTTTCCCCCAAAAAAAGTCAGGGCACTGGGAATGTGCTGGCAAGGCTGATGATGTGCCCTCTTGTTCTTGGATGCTTTTTGTGCCGGTTTCTGCTGTGCCCCTGCTCCCTGCCTTGCTTTTTATTTTTTTTCCTTTTAAAGGGCAGAAGGACTCCCGTGATCATCTGATCTGCTTGACTGTAAAACACGATCCTTCGACGTGGCTGCCTTCATTGACAGGCCGTGCCGCTCAGTGTTTGTGACGGTGCCTTGAAACACTCGCGGGTGACATACCTCGTTTAGTGAGGTAGATCTGATGTAGTTGAGCGCTGGTGGGCCCTCTGTCTGTGTGGTTGGAGGCAGGGATGGTAGCTCAGTATGGGAGACTGGAAGGACCTGGAAGAAGTGATGCATTCGCTTGGGGACATTGTCCCTATCTAGGTTAGAACTGAACCTCTGCCTCGGTGTGGCATTGCCGAAATCCTCGTCTTTTGGAGGTAAAACTGGTCCTCGCAGGTCTTTTTGGTCCTTTGAAAGAGGACGGTGGGTGTATCTCCGCTTTACTTCTGTTGAAGTCAGTACCTTCTTACTGCTTTAGTCTTCCTTTTAAAGACGGCTGGATGAAACATCGGAATAATTGTCAATGCTTTGCAGAATTTCATCGTGTTTGGGCTGTTGCAGTCTTCCAGGCCAGGCTGTCGCTAACACCGGGCTCCCTACGTCAGCCCTTGTGGTGGCAAGCTCAGTAGTCTGCTTGTCCTTAGCTAAAAAGCAAATAACCGAGGTCTCCAGTTCAGCTGCGCAGTACCAAAGACCACATAGGTGGAGGAGAGGAAACTGCAGTGTTTCCCTCTTCTGTCGTGCCCCCAGGTTTCTGCCTGTGCCGCCGCTTTGTTCCTTCGCGGCGTCTCGGTTGCGCCAGCGTCTCTGCTCGCATGAAGAAGCAGAAGAGCAGCATGGAAAATAGAGCAAGGCAGCGTGGGCCAGCCAGGAGTGGCGTTCACCGGAATGGTGAACTGGGTCAGAAGAAATAGCAGAGCTGTGAATTCAGCAATTTTCATCCTTTACATCAGGAGAGGGGAAAAGGAAAAAAAGAAAAAAAAAAAAAAAAAAAAAAGCCTTGGTTTCCCATCCCCATTGGTGGGAAGGGGTTAGATCTCAGTCTGTTGCTTATGGTCCTGTGGGGCCTGAGCTGTGGGGCAAAAGCTGATTTAATTCTCCTTCACGTCTCTGCTTTTGCCAGTTGTCAGGATGAGTCCAGTGTATTTGGTACAGCGGTGAGGCTCCACAGCATTGCGTTTTCAGTCTTTGCTTTGTTTCCAGGGCAATCCCCTAACTTAATCGACGGGTCCTGCAGAAAGAAACAGGAAAAATCAGACAAGGAAGGTCCATCTTTTGTTATTTTTTTTCAGCTCTTCATTTTAGGGACAATTGTCAGTTTATATGTTAGATTTATACGAAGAAGGAACTAGTACCATGCCTTGTGCAGGCACTTCTGTTTGCGGGGGCAGCCTTTCTAGCAAGGAAAAGGTGTGTAAAAGTGCCTGTCTTAACAAGTTATCACAGAAAGACTTCTTTCCCCTCCAAGGTTATGTACCAGTCCCGCTATAAAGTTTATTGACCTATGAAGAATCTCACCGCAATTCACGAGTGTGCCTTCGTCTGTTCCTGACATCAAAGCCTTCCTCCACCAACGCTTTGTTTCGGTGATAGACCCCAGGAAAAGCCGCTCCTCTCCCTGGAGCTCGTTAGGTGGATGTGGCTGGGGCTGCCTGCCCCGGGCAGTTCCTCAGCAGACTGTGAGCTAGAGGGCTATGGAGAGGCCGTCTAATTCTAAAAAATCCTGGAAAACATGAGGCTGGAAGGGGCACGGGAGGTGACCTAGTTCTGCCCCTGGCTCAGAGCAGGGCTGGCTTTGACACCAGGTTGCGCAAGGGTTTGTTGATGGCATTTTCTCCAGCTGGGTCCACTGCGAAGGAAGCGTGCCGTGTCTCCGGACACGTGCCCTTGTTTTGGGAATAGTGGCCCCTGTCCATTGGTCAGGTCTTGGCCACCTTTAGCTGTGGAAAGCGTCAGTACCAGGTTTTGGGTCAGTATCTGAGAGGTGGACTCAGACTCACGGTGAAGATACCCCTTTTCCCATGCAGGGGTGAGCGATGGTAACAGTCCTTGCGTGAACTCGCCCTGGGAGCTTTATCCAGGGAAAGCAGGCTCCAGAAGAGAGCTCCCTGAGCCCAAGGAAGGAGATTTGGGGCCTCTTACATGACCAGCTCATGGGGACTGCCTTTTCCTCCACCATCCATCCCCGTGCTTGCTGCTCTGGTTAGCTGGGGCCAGGGCTTGCGCAGCGGGGGCTCTGCTGGTCTGCTGGGTCGGTCGTTGAGCTCCGTCCAACCACTGTCACCCATCACAGCATCTCGGGATCATCGTCGGTGCCCACAGCCTGTAACTGATCCAGAACCGGGAGGAAAACTCACTCTAATGTGTTACCAAGTAAAGCAGAATAAATCATAAATTCCACCTTAAGATTGAAGGAAAACCCTTTTTTTCCTTGGTTTTAGTGTTTCAGTTAGCCCCGAGACTTAATTTTTCTCTTCTGTGAAGTTGTTTCAGTTGGTAAATGTGTTTAACCCATGCTGTCCCGTATCCTGCTGGCCAGGTAGAGGGGAGGACCTTGCTCTTCCTCTCCCGATGGCAGATGATATTCGGTAACGGTTGATAGCGCAGCCAGTTTGCTGATGGTTTTTGCTTTTGTACCTCCGTCGGGCTGAGCCTCTGCCAGCCAACGCGTCCGGGTGTTTGGGGCTTACAGGACACTTTACACCATCCTCTCTCCTACTCTCTCTCTGAAGAAGCAGGAGAAGGAAGATTGAAGTCTGAAAAGGTTGGGGGGTTCGGGCGTTGGTTTGTTAACGGGTGTTTTGAAATAGAATTTTGACAGCTTGAAAGTTTTTTGTTTTTTTTTTTTTCGGTGTGTTTTTGAGAGTATCTCACTGTCAGTCTTATTGTCAGGCACATCTTAACACAAGCGGTTCACGTTCTCCCGTTGTCCGATGAAGTTAGGACCAAATGGAAGCGCAAAAGAAAGCGCGGCTTTTTGCGGGGAGATGCAGGAGCAGGCAGCGCTTCAGCCTCTGCCGTGTGTTTTGTGCTCTTGACGTTGCTCTAATGTGGAGGAACCAACAACTTGAGAGTAGTTTTCTGTCCCCGGCCTTTGGGGAAAGCTGTTGAAATAGGTGATGTTCTTTGGCCGTTAGGAAATGATGCATCTCGCTTCACTTGAATGGAAAACGAGCTCTGCTGGAGGTAATTTTAGTAGCTGGTTCATTTTACTTCTGGGGAATCTGCATCTGGCGGACGAGGGAGGTGTAGTCCCTTGCACGGTTGCTTGTGTCCCCAGGGGTGTTAGAGGCTGGTTACTATTCCCAAAGCACTTAAGTCTCCCCCGGTGCAAAAGTACTGAAAGTGCAAAGTATTGCTGCTGTTATCGTGGCACAAAAATAACAGACCTCGTAAAATTTTTGTCAGGGCCTTCCTCACAAAAGACTTAATTGTGCGGAGAGGGCTGGCAATATTTATTTGCATGCAATTTCCTGCCCCGGGGAAGCTCGAGGTTGTAGCGGACAAAGGACAGATGAAGGGTTGGAGAAGGGACGCGGATATACAAGCGGTTGATGGAGGTGACACTTGGCACGCGTCGTGCTGAGGCCCCGAGTTCTGTAGGCTTTTTTTCTTCTTCCTTTCCCGTGCCGGTTAGTTTACTTAGTGCCTTGTTTTGTGCTTTACTACACATACCATGTAGCTTCGTAATCCGTTCTCCATTCCTAGCCCCTACCAAGGTCCTGTCACCCTCCCTTCTGGCAGAAGGGACACTTGAAAGATTCGTCTTGCAGGTTGCGTTCCTACTAAATGCTCCTTTTCTATTATTTTATCTCTCAGACTCAGGCGCAGGGTACAGGTAGTGTCTCTGTAGTTATTCTAGCGCGCAAAATTCCAACTCGATAATGGCTAAAAGTAGTTATTTTGAATAGGTCTCAAAAGATGAGACTTAATTTTGGGGATACTTTAAAGGGAGGAGCCTTCTTTTTTTTTTTTTTTTTAATGTGAATGAAAAGAGCATTTAACTTTGCTGTTATTTCTTCGCTAGACGAAAGCCATGTGCTCTTTCAGCGAGGACCGGGAGGGGGGTTGGTTTGTCTTTAGCCCGCAAGCGCGTCGCAGAGGCAAAGTGGGGGAAAGAGCTGCACGCCGAGCAGGCAGCCGGGTGTCGGGAGCGTCGCGCCTTCCTCCCGGGAAATGCGTTGGCAGCAGTTCCGCGGGGACGTTAGCCATCTCCGCGAGGTGCGCTTCAGCAGCTGCGTGCTGTGAACCACGAGAACCTGGCTTTGTCCAGCGGTTCGGATTTCACACACGCGAAGCGTGTAAAAAAAAAAAAAAAAAAAAAAAAAAAAAAAAAAAATCATCTCTTCCCCAGGCTACTTGTTAAGGCTGGAACGTGTGAAGCAGGAATAGGAAAGCCCAGAGTTTGAGTGAGATTTGTAGGAGCGGAGAGTGGCAATGATGTTTCTGGTGTTCAGTTTGGCCGTCTGACCCTTAAGACCACGTTACGGCCATCCCCCTGCCTCTTATTCCTGCATCGTTCCCGTCAAATCCGTGCAATCCTGCGGGCGCCGGGCTGGAGGGGCTTGGCTTTGTCCGAAAGGCTTGGCACAACTGCAGCGGTGTCGTGCCACGCTCAGGAAAATTAAAGCGTTATTTGGAGTTGTCTCTAATGGCAGCATAAATCCGCATCGTAATAATAATAATAACAACGGTCTTCTCGTTTTTTTGCCTCCACAGAAATGGAATCGGTTTGGAATTTGCAGAAGCAAGGTAAGGATATTGGAAAGAATAAATAAACAAATTGCTCTTGTCTGTCGGGACGGGTATTGAGAGCAGGTTGTCTCGGTGTCCAGGGATGCCCGAGTTCAGTTCTTCAGTGCCTGCTGTTTGGAGTCGGGGTTTATCTGTGTTTTGGGTCGCCAAGTCAGGACAGCAAGCTTTACCGTCACAGCAAGGGGTTCAGAGAGAAGCAGAGTCTCTAAAAGAGCAATAAAACCGGTGGCAAATTAAATTTAACGACTCTTCTTGCTGCGTATACAATAATTGCTTTCTGTTTCCGTTGCTGTGTGTCGCACCCCAGAATAAGTTTTCAATCCTGGTGTATCCCCGCGCTCTGCCGGTGCCGATGCTCTGGGTTATCCTTTGGGGAGAGCAGTCAGGGCGAGTCCTGCGGTGCTGCCGGCGGGTGACGTGGGGACCCGTCACCACGCTTTTCGGCTCGGACGGGGCTCCCGAGCCCATCTGCAGGAGCTGGTGATGCTGGGGGTCCTCGGGAAAAGTTTCTTAACGGCCCAGTACTTTACAGATCTCTCCTGAATACCTTCAGCCACGGGTCCTGAGAACTTGTTGAAAACTGAGGATTTCGCTTTCTTTCCAGATCCCAAAAGGATAATCACTTACGATGAAGCCATGGATCGCCCGGATCAATGAAGGTAGCAAGACGAGACTGCCTGTTATAACCTTTCTGCAGCATTTGTGCTGTTCGTGGGGGACAAAAGGCTTTTATGCTCCTTCTAAATCTTCAGTGCAGCAGAGGAACCATAACTAGAATCACAGGATAATATATACAAATATATATATAGTTATTTAAAAATGGCAACTGAAAGTAATTAGACTTCTTAAGGAATCTGAAAATTTATTTCAACGAGACTACACACGTGATTATTTAATCTCCGGTACTGAATAGATTTTTTTTTTCTTTTTTTTTTTTTTTTGTTTTGTTTTTGTTTAAAGAGTGAATGCAAGTGATTAACGAATACAGACTCAATTTACAAGCCCGGTTCTAAAGTTCCTGCTGTCGTCTACACGGGCAACAGCAACCCACTGGAGAGGCATTTCCACTTGACGAGGTTTCTGTTTCTTGTTCTGTGACTGTAGTGACACACTAATCACAGGGAAATCAGGATGATTCACCATCCTTCATCTCCCCTTTCCCTTCCACCTCCCCTCTTTGGGTTTGGGTTTTTGGTTTTTTCCCCTGTTTTGTTTTCCATTGAACGCTGGAGAGAAACGCCTTGAAGTTTGCAGAGCTTCTATTTTGTATTTTTTTTCCAGAGAATTATAATCCGCATGTTTTTGCCAGGAGTAAAGCAGCCGATCCTGTGCTGGGGGATATTGTCTTAAAGCATCATTCTTCTGGGGGAAAAGATGGTAATACTGCAGTTCTAGGATGCATGGTGAAGTCACACAGTTGACCTGGCTCCGGTTACACGTCGGACTATTGCAACTGAAGAGTTCTTTCATTTTAAAAGACAACGTGCAAAAATAAGCAATCTGTTTAGGCATTTAATATGGATTAAAAAAAAAAAAATCAACAAAAAACCCACTGTTCCCACAGTTTAATGCCATTGTATTACTGGGAGCAAAAAAAAAAAAAAAAATCTTCTGCTTTCGACTGTAGGTGCTTCATATTTGCTCTGTCTGTCTCCTAACACTAAATGTGCCGGATTTTTTTCCCATTTTCGTTGGAAAAACTGAAGAGGAATTGAGTTCTGCTAACTTTCACCCTTCTTGAATTATTTTTTTCTCTTTAAAAAAAAAAAAAAAAAGAAAATTCAAAAGGAAAAAAAAAAGAAAAAGAAAAAAAAAAAAGAAAAAATAGAAAAATGGGAATTTGAATCCTTTTCAATTTGTCCATAGAATGCCAATGGCTGGGCTTCCCGCACCTGCCCGTTGGAAATGCTCTTTTATATTTTAATGCAGTCTGTGTATTTCCGGGCTCTGCTTCTAATTATCTCTTAATAAAAAAAAAAAAAATAAATATATATATATATTTTATTACAAAAATGGAGGACTTAGGAATGAAAAAAAAATAATTTAAAAATTAAAAAAAAAAAAATAAAAATCCCAAGGAAAGGAAAGCTTCCTCGCAGTGGTAGAGAAGGCTGAGCAGACTGCAGGCTCCAGCTGTGTAACCCGCTCTGTCCCATTGCAGCTTGTGTAGCGTGTCCAGATCATTTTGGGGTAGTTTTTCTGGGTTTTGGGTTTTTTTTGTTTGTTCGTTGTTGGGTTTTGTTTTGGTTTTTGTTTTGGGTTTGTTTTTTTTTTTTTTTTTTTTTTAAAAGGTGGAAAGTTCACACGGTCCAGTGCAAGAGCGAGCGATGAATGAAGCAAAAATGGGTTTTCTGATCTGCCCAAGCCCCACGGGTACCCAATGCTCATCGTGGGTGTTCGTGGCTGAATATTGGCCAACGTGTGTCTGGGCATCGAGGTCGGCAGCAGTTGGTGTCTCCCAAAATTAGGCGGGACCCTATGGGGCATTACAGGAAGCAGATAAGCCCAAAACTTTTGCCTGCTCCTTGTGCTTAGATTTATCCACTTTTCTTTTTCTTTTTTTTTTTTTTTTTTTTTTATGGTTAACTAGGAGTACGTAGCATGTGTGGCGGTTTGTTTGTTTGTTTGTTTTGTTTTTTTTTTATTCTTTTAATAAGATCGTTCCCGAATGAGGCGCTTAGGTTCACGGTGGGACAATGAAACTTTAATCCTGTACCTTTTGTAAGATTGCTAGCTTTCTGCCACGCTTCCTTTTGAAAGTTAGACTATGGATTGCCTACTCCATTTTATGTATAAAATACTATATAGTATAATACCGTAGTGTAATACTATATAGTAACGGTGTGTCTGTATCAGTCCGGGTTCGGAAATGTGTGGTTGGCCAGTCGCGAATAGTTCTGTTTCACCTATAAACTGTCCCACCTTCACGGGGGTGTGTAACTTTCAGATGTATAACATGTTTACAGATGTGCCCGACATTCTAGTCCTCCGATCTCCCTCTTTTTAATTCCTGTTGAGTCTCCCAACTGCTTGCCAAAAGTCGGAATTGCCTCCAGCTCCGCTGCGGAAGAGCTGGGGGCATTCCTGAGCTTTAAAGTGTTGAACAAACTGGACGGTGGGACTGGGAAAATTAAGGTGGAAGAAATGGTTTTTTTTCTTTGTTTTGTTTTTTTTTTTATATATATATTATTATTTTCAAAAAGTTGAAGGCTAATAGCAAAGTTTCCAGTTTGTTTTACTGGCTTTAAGGCTCTGCTGTGTATTTATTTGCCTTGTGTAGTCACTTGTCGCCTTAAGGGCTGGGTTCCGTTTAAAAAAAAAAAAAAAAAAAAAAAAAAAAAGACAAAAAAAATACAAAACCAAACCCTGTTTTGCTTACCTGGGGACTGTGCTGTCCTTGTCGTCCCCCCGCCAGCCCCCAGAGCCGCTCTGGGGGCTGGCGCGACGCGGCAATAACCCACGCTCCATCTGACCCTTGGCGTGTAGAAAGATCCCAGTCCTGCCGAATGCCTGAGGACGCTCCTCTTGGCCCCATCCAGGCCCTCTTCTAAATAGCGGAAAGAAATGCTGAACGCAACACGGTTCGAGTGGTGGGTTGGGTTGGTTTTTCCTTCCCCGTCCTCTCCCCCCCCGCCCCGCGATGTTTGTCCCTGCTGCTTTTCCTCGCTGCCGGCGGTGCCCATCCAGACCCCCCCACCTGCAGCTTCTCTGCTGTGTTTCCGACCATCTCCCTCTCGCCAAATGTCTGTCTGTCTGTCTCCACGAGCTCCACGGCGTGTGCTCGGCGCTAAGCAGTTAGGAAAATCCTCTCTCTGAGCTCCCGTGGCTCCGGCTGGCTGCCGCCGGCGCAGTTTCTGGGATAGACTATAGCCTAGAGCCAGGCAGGACCGTGGAAGAAACTTCCTCGTGCCGTCGTGTAACTCGCCCTGTCGCTATCTGCAGTCCTCCCCAAGTCCTCACACAATTCTTTACTGAGCACTTATTAAAAAATATCTTAAGATTTAATCTGTTTTCTGATTATTTTTGTGTAAACTTATAAAAAAAAAAAAAAAAAAAAAAAGAAAAAAAAAAACAACCCCACAACCCTGAAATTGAGCTGTGACTAATTTAGCACATTTAAATAATGCTAAGGTGTTACTGATGAGTCTCATGTTTTGTTTTGTTTTTTTTTGTTTTTGTTTGACTCAGAGTATTAGTACTGTAGCATAAACCAAATACAGCCCGGGAAGGGGGGCAGCAGCCGCCTTCCCCCCGGTCTGCGCCCCGGGGTGTCCGTGTGTCCCGCGGGGGCGAGGAGCTGGCGGCTCCTGTGCCAGCGTCCTACTCGCCCGAGGGGAGCGAGCGTGTATTTATTTGTGCCATTGTTTTCATTACACTGAGTAAAGTTTTAAAACAAACAAACAAAAAACCTTAAATAACGCGTAGTATGGGAAAGTGGCACTAAGGGTGGAATCGTGACCTATTTTTTTATTAGCTATGAAGATACTAATTCAGGTTAAGGCTTTTCTCCTCTTTCTGTTGCCGGTGCGGATGCGATGAGTCCCTTTTCGCCGGTTCCCAGAGTTTGTATTTGTCGGAGGGAGGATTCCTGCAGGGGCTGTCTGCTTCCTCCTCTGGTCTTTCCCCGCGGCGGCTCCTCTGCCGGCAGCTCCCGTCGGGTGTCTCTCGTCCAGGCTGGAATGCGTTCCACCATCCGGATCCAGCACGGTCTGCCTTCCCTTCGGTGGGTCAGGGAGCGTTTCCTCCACTCCAAGAGATGATTTAAAAGCTGCTCCGTGCTCCCGGTGACGGTGGTTTGGGAACCTTCAGCCTCTCTGCTCCCTCCCTCTCCACCTGGCCGCTGGATCGGCAAGGCGATGGCTTCCCGTCTTTGCTTGGAGTTCGGTTTTGGTTTAAACCCACCTCAGTTGTCCGTGAAACCTGGTTTTGATGTTAGAATATCTCTCATCTCTCTGACAACGTGGGTATAGCTCCAGGGCATGGTTTCTGCCGCTAACCCGCTTCAAACCATCGTCCTTTCTGAACCGCAAATCCCACTGTTTGCCTCTCGTACCTGCTGTGAGCTTCTCTGAAATGTGGGAAAAATACCCAGTTCTCATTAGATCGCGAGTGTGCCGGCTGTTTGGCGGCTGGGAGCGGGCGGTGGGGTGAATTGGCCGGCTGAATCGAACAGAAAATTGCTTTCTGCTTGGGAAAAAAAGAAAAAAAGAGAGATAGAAGTTGTCCTCTCGGTTGCGTGTGTAATTAGTGTTTTTCACCTTCAAGAAAGCGTTACGGTAGCACGATGGCATCCTTTCCAGAAGTGGCCAGTGGGTGACTTCAGGGACATGTGGGAGCGATGGCGTTCACAGGCGTCTCTCTGGATTGCCGGTGGTTTTCCTCTGCGTTCAGTTTTTACTCTTGGTTCAGCGTTTTCAGTACGTGGCTATGGTGTCCGAAGCTTTCAGCAGTCTTGTCCCTAGAAGATTTTTCTGTCTACGTCTGTAGTGATTTGTTTTCCTTGCGGAGGCTGTTTACAAGGGAGATGGTCGAGGTCAGGAGGGGGGAGATCAAGGCTACGCCTAATTTAAAGCTGCTACACATTTTCGCGCCGGTGCGTAAGGCAGGAGGAGGGCGAGGGCTGGAGGAACGCGAGCGTGGTGGGGTAATTTCAGCTTTGGCCACCGCGAGAGCGTTTTTTTCCATGCGAAAAAGCCCTAGCGCCAGCAGTTGGGAAGCGGGAACCTGGTAGGAAGGAGCAGGAGATCCGGGTCCGCGCTGCCTGCCAGAGATTACAGAGCTTTAGACATTTGCACAATCCGCGTTACGCCACAGGGTAAGGCTGGCTTCCTCGCGTCCTGCTCGAGACCCTCAAAAGCGGCGAGACCCCGGAGGAGCGGACGCCTGGGGAGGCACAAGAGAGCTCCACGGCGGCCTTGCGTTGGGGGCCGGAGACCCTCGGAGCGGTGTCGGGCTGCTCGCCGTCCTGGGACGGGAGCAAAAGTCATACTTGTGCTTTCGCCGGGGGATGCTGAGCTGTATTTATCTTGACTGTTAATCAGAAAGCTTCGTCTGACGTGTCCAGAGCTCTAAAGCCATTTTGTAAGATAGCAGTATCCCTTTTCTACAGCCTTATTAACGAGTAGAGTATCTTTAAAAAGAAGAAAAGGAGAAAAAAAAAAAAAGAAAATAGTTCGTTTCTTTCTGTGGTATGAAACTTGTGTACTGCGAACATATGAACGTTTAGCGAAAACACAACTTACAGTTTTCTTAAAAAACAAATGGAAAAAAAAAACACAACAAAAAAATAACAAAAAACCAACCTGTCTGCTTTCCATACGGTCTTTCCTCAGGTGCTAAATAAGGGTTCCAAAAATGGATACTGCTTTAGGAGTTTCTGCTTTATTCTTAAAATACATATTTTTTTGCTTAGGTGTTGTAAAGATATTTTAACAAGAATGTTTTTTTAATGTAAATAAGATTGTGTCTTTTAATTTTTGTTTTATCTCCTCTTTTTTTTTTTTGTCTATATCGAATAGTCTAATTTCCATGTTTATCCTTTTGAGAAGGACCCTCTTATGACCTTCCTCGAAGACATTTCATTGAGTGTTGCTGCATTTAAGAATGAATCTACAACTGTTCATTGTCTTGGATTAATGCTGCTGCTGCTATAAGTAACCCTGAAAATCAAGAATGTGTGATGCACTTTTTTTTTGGGGGGGGGGGGCTTTGTTTTGTTCTAGGTTTTTTTTTTATTACATGACCATATAATTCCTCTGCGGATCGTCGAACCCTCCTGTAACAGCCACTAACTCTGCGGGTCGCGTCGGGCCTGGGGGGAGCCGGGGGCGTAGGAGAGGGCTGTACCTGAATTTGGTGCTGACCTACGGGAATTTCTATGCAAACGCAAAGCAAAGGAGAACTCTTTTAACTTGAGAGAACACTGTGCATTTTTATTTTTAGTATTTGATTCTTTTTTTCCTCCCCTCCCCCCCCCCCTTCCTTTTTCTCAAGCTGCTATTGGAAGGGTAGTGCAAATCCCTGAGGTTTTCAGCTTCTCCTTCCTCGACGGCTGGTGGTGCGGGAAAGATGCCTGAGTATAACTTGTAAGGTAGAAAAATCTCAACCGACTGTTGTCTCGTCTCCGGTTTTAATATTTTTGTTTTCTGTTTGAACCTTATCTTTGGAAGGAAATCGCTCATCTCTGCGAAAAAGATCTTTTTAACGCTTTATCTCAATGTGAAGTTAACCAGCAGTATTAATGATCGCGCGGACTCCTTCCTGCCCCTGGGGAGCACTCGGTGCCCGGAGTGGGATGTTTTCCGAGGAGGAAAAAAGAAAAAAAAAAAAAAAAAGCGATGCCAGGCCATCTACCCAGCCGAAACCTGGCGGCCGAGGCGTGAGAATGGTGGAGGGAGGTCTCGCTGCATCGAGGTGCTGCCGCGGGGCACCGGCAGGTCCAGAGCCTCTTGTCTTCATGGGTCGCAGCTGGACCACCGCGGGGGGGACGCGCTCCGTGAAGGAGGAGTTTACTGGAGGGGGGGAAAAGGGAATTTACTTGACTACTTATAGAAGATCCTTTAGGAAAACAAAGTACCTCTGTAAAGTGAGGGAAGAGTAAGGAAAGTCTAAAAGTCGTGTAGGAAAAACGCTTGGGGATTACACCTGCCTGGAAAATAGTATATAAATACCGTAGGCCAGAACTCTGCCTGTTTAATTAGTTTATTCGGCATCATATTATTTTTTTTTTAGCCAGCGTTTGCTCTTTTACACACCTGCGTGTGTGTCCATCCGACTAAATGTGCCTTGCGTTGCGTGCGTAGTCTTGCTGAGGAGCGTTTGTGGCGGTGGGTGAGCTGCTGGCAGGTGGCATGGGACGGCCGGGCTCGGGGGCCGGCACCGCGATGGCCGTGCCCCATCTACAGTCCAGGCTCCGTCACTGTCCCGGACACCCGTCGGATGGGAACGAGAACCTGGACTCGGGCCCACGGAGCGGCCGTCTTAGAGTTTGGGGACGACATCCCGTGGGGTGGCACCTTTCCTTTCCTAACACGAGCCGTTTTCTGTGACTTTGGAGGGTTTCTTTTTGGGGGGGAGAGAAAGAGAAGCTGCTTTGCTGTTCTCCTGCGGACAAAAACCCAGCGTTGCCGTGCTTTGCCCGCAAAGCCAAAGCATGTGGAGCTCTGGAACCAGCTTTGCTCTGGAGTTAGGGCTCTCTGCGGCACGGGGGACCTCATTACCCGGGGGGTTTATTCCCTTTCCAGGTTGTGGTTCTTGTTACTGTGGGTTTTTTCAGTTTTGGGTTTTTTTGGTTTTTTTTTTCATAAAGGAGAAGTAAACACGCCTTGCTGAAAGTTAACGAAATAGAAGTGCTTATGTTTGCAGTCAGTGGCTCAGAAAACGAAGCTGTGCAATTCTTGTTTCTTCATCTCTCTCCCGACTCGCTCGCCCCCGAAGCGTGATTTCTGTCCGAGTCTTTCCGTACTTCTGCCACTGTAAATGTGAACGCTTGCTTGCATTGTTTTTTTAGAAATGCATTTTGCACACTCGGGTTTCGCTGAAGCTCCGTGAAAAGGTTAGTTTGAAGCAGATGAATAAAGCTATGCACATGTTTTGAAAGTTTTAATTTGTGTCTCATTACCAGAAGTGACTTATCTGCCCTCTTTTTGCATTCCTGTGCTGTCATTGCCTGCATTCTCTTCCCCGTCTCGGAGGGTTTGATGTAAGGTGACAGTTCTTTGCTGACAGCCGTAGCAGAAAACTGGCGCTTCTTGATTTTTTTAGTAGCCTATCTCTCTTCTTTGCTTTCTCCGTATCTCTCTGTATAGCTATATAAATATATATATTATTTTTTTATTTTTAAAGAGCCTACTTTAGTAATTGAATTGGAAGGGAGCGGGGGTGTGCTGGCTTGTGTTTCAGAGACACTTCGTACCGTGGGATGAACGAGTGCCCTTTTTTCCCTCCGGTGGGGAGTGGGGCGGTGGTACCTGCCGGCATCCCACCGCCACAGCTTCCAGGAGGGGATGGAGATAGGTCGGCCGCGCCGCAGCCTGGTGGCGAGGGCAAACGCGAGCCTTCTAATTGACAAAATGACCCGAAGAGAGAAACC
The DNA here is from genome assembly GCF_964199755.1 of Larus michahellis. Lineage (NCBI taxonomy): Eukaryota > Metazoa > Chordata > Aves > Charadriiformes > Laridae > Larus > Larus michahellis. Next base: position 4,621,436 of record NC_133902.1, on the reverse strand, counting down.
CTACTGTCGCGTGTTCCCACTGTGAGGCGGGAGGGACAGGCTCTCCCCGCCACGGGGGCTGTGGTCCGCAGCCCGCTGGAGCGGAGGGTGGGCTCCCGCCAGTCCGCGGGGCGAGAGCTTTATTTTGGTGGCGTTTTCACGAGTTGGGTTGCGGGTGCCGCCTTTGGAAACTTGTTGCTTAGCCCAGAGAGTCGGGATTTCATGATGGGAGAAGGACCCTCACAGCTTTCTCCTCATGTTCCCTTCGCCATGGCAGAAATTTGTACTAACTTGACAGCTTTTTTTCATACAGAACAGGGCTGCTTTTCTATCTACCATCACACGTGTACTTACACACCTTCAGCGGCTCGCAAGCCTCTGAAGGTCCTCAACTTGTTTACTGGGGGGGGACGGATGCCCCTCTCTCCCCCCTTCCCTGAATATTTCAGTGTTAAGGGCGGTGCGAAACACAACCGCGCGCTTCGACTCCGAGCTGGGGCTGGAGCCGTCTCCTCTCCTGTCCCCTGTCCCCCCACCCCGGCCCCCAGCCCCGTCGATAAGTTCTCATTTCGTTCGGTTTCCCGGTGTGTATTAAAGTGGCTGCAAGGGGTTGTGCTCTTACCTGCTCAGGAGCTGAATTACCTCTGACCCGCGGAGAGGGGCAGCCCCTCTTTGTTGTCCATGTTGTAGCGTGCGACCACACGGATCGGTAAAGGTAGTCTTTTGTTTTCTTCTCCCCCTCCCCGGTATTTCCAATTAGGTTAATGCACTCTGTGTGCGCCCAGCTGGAAAAAGCGTCGGCGTTTTCCCGGTCGTGAGAGGGTGGCTGGAAGAGTTAGTGTAATACCTGCTGTAGCTGTGTCCGGCGCAGGCCCTTGCGCTGGTGTGGGTGATGTCACGGACTATAAGGATAGGTAATGTCCATGAGCTGTAATGGCATGATGTATCTTTACCAATGATGTCATACTTCACACTAAATGTTTAAAAAAAAAAAAAAAAAGTTACCCGAAATTTTGTTTATTCTGCACCAACAGGTCTTCAAAATTTATCCAAATTTTATTATTTTACCAGGAAAAAAAAAAAAAAGAAATTTGTGTAGATCGAATACGTTAAGACAGACAATAAGTGATGTAAATTGTTGAATAAAAATTTTAAAGTTTGTGGGTGTCAGTGTGACTTTCTTTTTTTTTTGCGTTCTCGGGGAGCATCCCTTGGCCCTGGGGATGCTGCCGTGGCTGACGGCTCGACTTTGGGTCCCTCTGGCTGGTGGCGCTGGCCACAAAGGCTACAGCAGTGCGGCACACGCGGCTGTGGGTGCCCGGTGCTGGCGTGGGGCCGGGAGCACGGTGTCCTTCACCTTGAATGGGGAAGGGGAGGGCAGGGAGGAAAGGAAGCCGCAGAGCTGCAGCGACCGAGGATTTATGCGTGCAAGACAGTCGGGGGGTGAACTTGCCTTGGCGTGAGCCCCACCGGCCTTCGGTCCTGCTTGAACTGGGCAGGGAAGCGCCTGGTCCCCGCTACCGGGGTGGGGATGCGCGACTTCAATCCCAAACACACAACAGCAAACAACAACCAAGCCGGTTTATCTTTTTCTTTCAGTCACATTTATTGGCAATTGTGGCGGTTGGTACCGTTCGGGAGTGTTGTCCCATAAGCAGTTGCAGTACAAGAAGGGGTGGTTATTTTGGGAGGGGAGTATTAGCACCAAAAGGGAGCCGGTGAGCTTTGGAAACCTTGCAGAGATGTACTGGAAAGTGGGGAGCTACTGCTGGACACGCCTGATGGATTGGATCTGGGAGGTCTGGGCGTGTGAACCCCACTCTCTCCAGTGCTTGTAGTCTCCTCCGTGGTGGTCAGCCTCCAGGACATACTGGTAGCCACGGTACCCGGGATACTGGTAGCAAACCCAGCTGGAAGAAAAGAAGTCGTCAGGCGGCCGTAAGGGGGACAAGAGGTAAGCCACGGGGCTTGCGGGGTGTCCCCCCTCCAGCTGTGGTAGCACAGCGATGGCAGCGGCTTGTCCCTGCTGCCCATGGCCCTTTGCCCATCACTTACGCGCCGCACTGGATCTTCATGGAGCCCACTTCGTTGTTGGCCCAGCCCATGGCCTGCAGCGAGGGGTAGTCATCGCCTATCTCCCACTGGCGGCCGATGAAGTTGTCTTTCTCAAAGACGGTGATCTTGGATTCCTTGTGATTCTTGGGGGGGAAGAGCAGGGGGTGAGGGGGAGGTGGTGCTCCCTCCCCAGCGTGGATGGGGATGGTGGGGCAATGGCTGTCCCTCCCTATGGCGTGTCTCGGAGGGTTTCCTGGGATTTGTGTGCACAGCCCGAAGGAGGGAGGGATCCAGACCCTGGGCTGGTTTTTGCGGGGGAGGCTGGTTTTCCCAAAGCCGAGATGTGTGGGGGTGCTCAGCAGGGTGATGCTGGGGCAGGGGTTGGCCTGGGAGGTGTCAGTGTAGCCATAGCTACCATCTCAGGCTGGCTGTCCCCGAGGTCTGGAAATGTACAGCTGGACCAAAAGTTCCCTTAATACAAGTTTTAGGAAAACAGGAGAGCAACGGCAAATCCTGCTGGGCACGCGGAGGAAGAGCTGAGCCCAGCCCGAGGAGCCTCTGCTACCTGCAGAGCCCCTGCCTGGCTGTGTTTGCCTTTCCTAACCTCGCTCCCTTGGCCTGGTGCTACCGCTTGGGACATTTTAAAGGGATCAGAGACGTGAGAGCTCCGAGGGAGCCGGGACACTCACAGCGGAGCAGACGGGGCGGAAGGACATCAGACGCTCGATGTGGTAGGCATTGCTGCCGCTCCAGGCGTCCCAGCGCGGGTACTCTCCCCTCTCCAGGATGAACTGCTGCCCGCAGAAGCCGGTGTGCTCGTAACCGACCCAGCTGCAAAAACAGAGCGAGGGCTGCCAGGGCTTCCTGCGGCGGCTCTGGGCCTCCTGCTCGGGGCTGGCACCGGGGCACGGATGTAGGTGCAAGGAGGAGGTTGGGGTCTGGCCTCTGCCCGCAAGTCCGGGAGGAAAGGAAGCGGTGCTGGATGTGGGCAGAGCAGCCGGGGAGTGTGTAACCGTGTCTGGTGCCTGGGAGGCTGCCTGCACGGCAGCACCGGCATCCCCCGGCTGCGGCGGGCGATGGGGACCCTTCCTCACGGGGCCCAGCCTGCGAGGGCGCCTCGCTTTCTCCTAACACTCTGGTTATTGATGCAGATCAGCATCGCATTAAGATGCCACAGGACACCCCTGGCTGCCCTTCCCTCCCAAAGGCCTCATTTCTTACTTGTTTCCCAATTACAACCTGGCACAGCTGGAAAGACCTGAATTCCTAATGCCCAAACCAGGCAGAACCCATCTGGCTGCGGGCAGGGCAGGGAGCTGTTGCCTTTCCCCTTTTTGGGTCCCCATCTTTGTTGGAAACAAACACGGAGAGGTGAGAGCGATGCCTACGCCCCAGAGGACACATTTTTCAAGCCCTGGTGCTGCCCATACAAGAGGTTGCCTGTCCCCAGTGTGGGGACCTTCCTGGGCACGTCCCCTTACAGGGACGAGGGATGGGACAGCCACAGCCGAGTGGAGCGCGGAGGCAGAGGCTGGGCTGGAAGGAGTATGGCACAGGCTGTGCAGCCCACAGCCCCCCTGCTTATGGGGTACGTGGGGTGCTGAGGGGCATGCTGAGCTGGGGGGGTTGAGAGGCTCTTGCCACTGACCCAAACTGAGCCCCAATCCAGTGTCCCGCAGTCGGCTTCCCTCTGTGCAAGGTGACCAGCCTGATTAGGAACACGTCAACTGGAGCAGCGAGCTGATTACGGCGTGAGCACGCATGCCGCTGTAATCCCATTAGCATTACAAATCCTAAATATAGCAGCGCAAATCTATCTTGTCTGCTTCCCCGGCCCCAGCGGGATGCTTGCCGTGGGGACCGCTCCTTACACACAGCGTCTCGGAGCAGCTCTGGAGATGCCTCGCCTGTGCCAGGGAAGATGTCCGGGTGCAGGGAGAAGCCTGGCTCTGGTCCCTACCCCTGTCAGCGACTGGGGCAGCCCGGCGCAGGCTGCAGGAAGGCGCTGCTCTGACCTTGAGGAGCTGGAAGGTGCAGGGAGAGCACGGGGCAGAGCAGGGCTGGGCCCTGGAGCAAGGAAAGTGGTTCTTCCCAGGGATACATAGGCAGATGGGGACCAAGCTGAGCTCAAGAGTCACTTGCTGAGTGCCGATCCTTGGGCAGCAACCCTGCAGAGCGCTGGGGAGCTCCAAACCTGGCTGCTCCCAGACGGCGGGAGGCAGTTTTGGATGACGCCAAAGGTGTTGCCGCCGCCCTCTGGCCCTCCATCTGTGTCGGTACTGCCCCGAGCTGGCGGCTCTACCCTGGCAGGGTGGGATCCCCCATGCCTGGCTTCCCCCAGCTGCGGTGCTTGGCTCCAGCCGAGCGGAGCGAGGACAGCTGGCCCCGCTCTGCGCTCAGGCACCCTTTGCTCTGCCAACCCGCCTGGGAAAGCATCCCTGCCGCTGGTACTCACGCGCCGCACTCCACCTTCAGGGAGCGGATGTTGTCAAAGCCGCACTCCATGATGTTTGGACAGGCCGAAGTGAACTCCATCCTCTTGCCCTGGAAGTTTTCTTGGTCGTACACGGTGATCTGGAATGGAGAGCGAGCTGCCGAGTTGGGAACCGCTCGGCAGTGGCCCCAGACGATTCAGCATCTCTTCGAGACGGAGGGTCACGCTCCGTCTGGGAAAGAGCCGGTGGAGGCTGCACTGGGTACCCCTCTGGGCTGGGATGCAGCCCCACACGCCTCTGCGCGTCCCTGCACTGCTGGCCCCGCGGTGCCCTGCCTTGGTGTCGGGGGAGCCGCACACCAGCCCCTGCTCCGCTCTCCTGCTCACCCCTGCGGAGATCAGTTCCCGGGGCAGCGGTGCCGTCCGGAGAGAGGAGCGGAGCCGTTCTGGGACGGGCGGGTGGCAGGGCTGTGGCTGGCGGTTCTCCCGGCCTCTGCTCCGAACGCTCTAGGGCAAAGAGGATTAACTGGGGAAAGGGCGAGGGGGAACTCCCTGGAGGGCTGCGGCTGACACTCTCCTCTCCCTTGACAGCTCCAGGCTTTGGCGGGGTGTGCCCACGTTGCGCATGTGCTTCTCTTGGCCCCCTCCTCAAAATGTATCCCCGCAGATGTTGCCAGACCCCTCAGGGCTGCTCCCCACCTCGCTCCGCTGTGCCCACCACCCCCTTTGCAGCCCTGGTGCCTGCCCCTGCCTGCCCTGCCAGCCTGCCTGCACCAACAGGGGAGGGCAAATAACAGCCCATGGCTTTTGGGGACCGCTGTAACCACCGGGCACAGGACAACTGGTAAGAGCAGGGCATGGCTGGGCCAGGGTGCTGCAAAGAAGCTTATGAAAAACATCTGGGAGGCTTTTGAGCAGGTGGGAGGCGAGTTCCCGTGGGCAGAGGACACGGGTGCCTTGCTTCGGGTGCTCCCCCCTGCCTCACTGCCTGCTGTGCAGCTTTTCTGGCCCTGGAGGACTGGCTTTGTCCCTCTCCCTGTCCCCCACCTGCACACCGGGAAAGGCAAGATACAAGGAGTTCGAGGACATACCTTCCATGGGCCCATGGGGACAGGCAGAGGGTTTGTCTGAGCCATCTTTGCTGCTGGAACGGTGTCTGGAGAAGGAAGGAAAAGCCGTTTGTACTGCAGTGTGCCCCCGTGCATCCCTGCTGCCTGCTCGTGGGGCTGGGCGAGGGCTCAGTGCCCACTGCCCACCGCGCCTGTTTGAAGGCAGCTGCCCTGCTGCTGGGGACAAGCCACGCCAGTTGCAGTGAGACCCTCTTGCCAGCCACAGGATGGGGTGGGGGACAGAGCTGGGGGCTCTGGGACACATCCAAAGCGGGGTGCTCCCTTCTCACTGCCGCGATGCCCCTTCCCTCTTCCCAGCCATGGCATGGAGCCTGCTTGCCCGCCGGGGCACAGTGCCCAGCTCCCCCTTCTCTTTTCCCGAGGCCAGGCCATCGCTAGGAAAAACACCCCTGAGCCGGAGTGGGGAGCTGCAGTGGTGGGCACAGGCTGCCCGGTACCTGGCGGTGTCCAACAGACCCGCCTGCCCCCCTCTCCCTGCCCCGGAGCCCCGGCTGTGCCTCCCTTGGGAGGCACGGTGGGCTCCCATGGATGGCCCTGGCTAATGAGCGATGCCAGCCGGGGTGCCATGCAAGGGGCCGGGGCCGTGCAGGTGCCAGGAATAGGGTGCCCCATGGTGGAAGGGCTCTCAGCCACCCCGTCTGCCAGCGGGGATGTGTGAGCCTATCTTGCCACGGGGATGGTCCCTCTGGGTGTCTTTTGCCACCGGGCAGGAGGAAAGGTGTCTGCCCGGCTGTCTGGCGGGAGCGGGGGCGAGGTGGGAGAGGTACGGATCGGTCCCAGGACTCACCTAGCTCAGGCGGTTACTGCTGCTTCGCCCATGTAATGTTTGCCTACTTCAGCGGCTCAGCTTTTATAGGGTGCTGCTGGCTGGGAGCCGGTGCCAGCGTTTGCAGAGCCGTCAGCACAATGCTTGCTCTGGCATTGTCCCGCTGATCCCCGGAGATTTCAGCTGCTCATCCCCCTGGTCTGAGCCACATTCTTAGGGAAAAAGAAAAAAAGAAAAAAAAAAAAATTTGATAATAAAAAAAAAAATAATCGGGACAGTTGTTTGCACAGATAATCTTGGGCACAAATGACTCAACGGTTTGACTGCTCTGGCATTTTCCAGGGGCAATGCACCGCGCCGTCACGGGGCGAGCGCAGGGGCCGGCCTGGCCCTGGCGCTGGTTGGCACGGTGGGGATGGCGCGGCACCCTCCCGGCGAGACCCCCGCGGGCGGCGGGCTCGGCTGGGTGCTCGCCGGGCACCACGGTTGCCTTGCTCCACCAGCCATGGCGGGGCCCTGCCTCCACGTCGGTGTGGACGCCCTCCTCCCACCGCGGCGCCATGGCGGGGCGAGGGGGGCTGCGAGGCTGCTCCTCCCCGCTCGGAGGGACCTGGTGTGGGGCCTCCCATTCACCGGCCCGGCAGCCATGGCCCTATAGCCACGCTGGACCCTGGTGTTAGCCCACCAGCTCCACACAGCGCTGCCACCACCTTGGCCCCGTGCCCCGGGGGGAGCCACCATGGGCATGTGAGGCCTCAGTCCTGCGGTAACCATGGCAACGAAGCACCCCTAGGGCTCAGGCCTCGCCGTAACCATGGCAACCATGTCCCGCTCGCCCTTCCCCACAGCATGGCTCCCTCAGGGAGGGCTGCAGGCCCCAGGGTGCCATGGCGGGCACAGGCCCGGGCCCTTGGGGGGTATCACGAGGCGAGCGTGGTGGGGCGGGCTGCTGCCTCAGCGCATGGCTGCCGCCACAATGCGCCGCCCGCGTCTGACTGCCCCTTTTGTCTCCCCGCCGGGCGGCCAGCACAAAACAAAGCGCCCCGTCAGCGCTGCCCGCGGCAAGGCCTGGCGCCCGGCCCGGGGGGGACCCTGCTGGGGCCACGCTGCAGGGACGGCACCCGCCCAGCCCAGCCCCAGGGGACCCAGCGGGGTCCTGAGGGACCCCTCCTGCGGGCAGGGCTCCGCCATGGCTGGGGGAAGCTGGGGCTCGTGGGGGGGACGCCTTTCCCCTCGCTGGCTGCTGCCACACGCTGCACCGGGAGCCTGGGTGCTGTGGGTGGATGGGGATGGGGATGGTGTGGGTGAAGCCAGAGGGGGTCACTGGGAGGCAGAGCTGGGGGCTGCACCCCTAAAGCCTGCCACCAGCTCCTGGCTGAACACGTCCCAGCAAATGTGGGGTCAGGGAAAGGGAGGAGCAGGGCCACCTGCCCCCTGCGGGGCTGCAAAAACGTGGGGCTGGTGGCAGGAACGCTCCTGCAAAGCCCCCGGGCGCCCTCCCTGTGCAGCCCACCATGGGCACCCCTGCCTGCGAGGGGGAGGCCAGGCTGAAGCTTGTCCCCCCACCGGCTCCATCCAGACCCTGGGGCATGCCCTGGCCGTGGCTTTGGCTGCCCCGGCGGTGCGAAGGCTTTGCCAGGAGCCCGGTGCCACTAGAGGGAGAGCTCAGCCCGAGCAGGCCGCGCCGCAGCCGGCGCATGCGGGTGTACGGCGTGTGCAGGGGTGTACGGCACCGCGCACCCCGTTACACCCCGCTACACCCCACACGGGCACCCGGCTCCCCCGGCCAAGGGAAAACACTGGATCTGGCTGCAGATAGTCCCAGGGCAAAGCCCGGAGCTGGCAGCAACGCCGAGGTGGGGGGGAAAGCCCCTCCCTGCACACCCCACATCGGGCATGGCTGGGGACAGGTCGCTCGGCAAAGAGCAGGACCCCGGGGTCCGGCTCGGGGTGCGGTGGGCTACCCAAATGCTCACCCACCTCATCTGCCGTGGCAGTCCCCCTCCCCACAAGGACATGGGGGGCCAGCGGCGAGTGCCTGGGGAGCCACCGCTGTGACGATGCTGGCGGGTCCACGGGTTGTCTGGAACAACTGGTTTTTCTAGATCCCAGAGACTATAAAAAAGCGGTGACCTATTTAGGAAACCCCGCGGCGGTGCGAAACAGATGCTTCCCCTCCCAGCCCGGCTCCGGGCCCTCGCCGCTCCGGCCAGCCGTCTGTGCCTGCTGGGAGCACCGCAAAACGCCACTGGCACCGGGGCTCTGTCCCGCTTCTCCCTAGACAGCCGTGGGCAACGCAGAGACTTTCCTTGGGCAAGTGGTTTGCTGGTGCCCATGAAACCCCGTGCCAGGGGAGAGCTGCTCATGGCAGCCTGTCCCTGGGAGAGGGGCTGGCAAGGCTGGATGTGATCTTCTGCCTTGCTGGGAAGCATGGAGGTGTTTAGCCCTGGGGAGGTGGCAGAAGGCTGGCCCTGCTGGCTGGCTGCTGGTGGCGGGGCTGTGTGAGCCACCTGGGACCCTGCGCTGTCCCACGGCTCGGCGGTTTCAACCGGCATCAGCCCCGCTGCCGCCTGCCCGGCGCGATAAGGAAGCAGGAGCTGCCGCAGGCTGTAAGCGGCTGTCCACACGCCTGTGCCGGCGTGGCAGGGCAGAGGTACAGTCACACAATGTGTCCCCTTGCCACCGCAGCCGGAAAACCCTCCTGGCAGCTGCGCTGGGGCTCTGCCTCCCCTCCAGCTCACTCGTCCTTATCCCTGCTCTCCGGACAGCTGCGGCTCCCCGTGCTGGGCGCCACGTGCCTGGGACAAAGGAAAGTGTGACAAAAGCAGGCGGCTGCGCTCACTGCCGCCGTCCTCTGCCGCTGCAAGGGCTGCATCTCCTCCACCGCCAGGTTTCTCAGCTCAGGGCACAGCACCAGGCCCCTTGCACGGCTGCCAGCTTGCTCTCGCCGCGCTCCCGCACACCCATGCTGCTCTGCTGCATCGCCGGGGCTGTGTCCTGTGGGCTGATATCACACCCAGCCTTACCGCTGCGAGGGAACAGAGGCTTGTGACACCCGGGCAAGCATGTCCCGAGAAAGGGGTGAATCCAGTGCGATTCTCAGAGCTCATGGAGGAGAATCCCACTGCTGCAGAGCTGCTGAGGGCTGGATATCGGAGGCCTTTCTCCCAGGCATGGCAAGGCTCAGCCTCTGGCTAGTGCGCAACCCGGCACTGCCATGCGGCAAGGCAAGGTAGCACAGCCATAGACGCAGGGGAGACCGGAGTCCCCCTTACCCCGTCACACTCACAGCCCAACTGCATGAGAGCCAGGACCATACTTGTCCTGGTTCAGCCTCCGATGGACAGTGGCAGGCTTTTGGGATGAATGTTCCGGGGCACCCCAGGGCAGGGTGGGGAGCTGTGGGAGGTGGCAGGGATGGTGCTGGGGGCAGACCCCTGTCCCCATAGGTCCCTCTGTCCATCCTGGTTTTTCCAGCAGAGACGAAGCACTCCCTGAAAAGCGCTTTTGGAAAGAGCTCGTGGATGCCTGTCTCTGGGGTCCCTGTTCCCCAAGCCCTGCTCCAGCTTCCCCGGGCTGCTGTGCCACCCATGTCCCACAAAGGGCCCAGAGGTGTCCCAGCTGCTCCCACGTTCGATGGCAAGGGAGGATGTCCCAGCACAGAGACTGTGGGGCTTGTCCTAAAATCATCTGTCCCAGGGCAGCCACCGCCAGCCTTCACACTGTGCGCGGCTGGCGTTGTCCTGCAGGATTTTGGCTGTATTCGACTGACCCCGATGCGATGTCCCAAAGCTGGAAGGGGCATAACAAAGGCTTTGCAGCTCTCGCTGCCGGCCTCGCTGAGAGATGCTCATCGTTAATCACGTGCTATCTCCAGGCCAAGGCGGCCAGGCACCATCATGAACGGCCTGGTTTCCGCAGGCTGACAGCCTTCCCTGGGGACAGGCGGTGTGGGGAGAAGCACCCGCCCCAAAACGGCTCTGCAGGCAGCTCCGCCATGTCCTGCTTTGTATTCCCCAGGCTCGGCTCCTGCAGCCGCCTGCAGTGACCGGCCACCCTGCTCTGGCAGCCTGAAGCCCTCCCTGTGCTGGATCAGGTGCTGCTCCTGATCAGATCCTTCCCAAAAGGAGAAACCCAGGAGTGTGTGTGCGCGCGCTGGTGCGATGCGTGGGGCTGTGTGTGCACCGGGCTGTGTGTGCGTTCTGTTGAAGGGTGAGGACTGGTGTGTGTTGTGTTGCAGTGGTGTGTTGGAGGGACTGTGCGTTGCTGTGTGATTACGGGGGGGTGTGAGCCCTCTGCGTGTGCGTGTGCGCGCACCAGCTGGACAAAAGTGGCTGTGCACACGTTCCAATGCGTGCTGCGGGCTGCGCACGTGTGTGTGCACACTCCGGTTTAAGAGCAGGTACGCATGTCGCAGGGTGGGCACCAGGGGTGTCTCACAGCCCGTGCACCGGGGGCTGTGCACCCGCACTCTGTGTAGGCAGGGGGTGCCGCAGGAACACCCCCAGTGCGGGCTGTGGCAGGGGGCGGGTGCATGGGGCTTATCGCAGCGCCTGAATGGTCAGACTGCGGTGCCGTTCCGTACCGGGCTACTTTATGCCGTTCCATACCGGGTCATTTCATGCCATTATATTCTGTGCCGTTCCGCACCGGGTCTCTTTATGCTGTTCCATGCTGTTCTATTCCATGCCATTCCATACTGGGCTGTTTGATGCCGTTCTGTGCCATTTCATGCCATGCTGTTCCTTTCCATGCCCTTCCATTCTGTGCTGTTCCGCACTGGGCCGTTTTGTGCTGTTCCATACTGGATCTTTTTATGCCGTTCCATACTGTGTCTTTTTATGCCATTCCATGCTGTTCCATTCCGTGCCGTTACATACCAGGCCAAAATACCAATTTTATGCCATTCCATTCTGTTTCATGCCATTCCATGCCATTCCATGCCATTCTGTACAGTTCCATTCCGTACCGGGCCATTTTATGCCATTCCATACTGGCTCTCTTTATGCCGTTCCATGCTGTTCCATTCCGTGCCATTCTGTACCGGGCCATTTTATGCCGTTCCATTCTGTTTCATGCTGTTCCATGCTGTTCCGTACCGGGCCGTTCCATGCCGTTCTGTTCTGTGCCGTGCCATTCCATACCTCTCCGTTCCATTCCATACCGTTTCGGACCAGGTCGTTCCATGCCATTCCGTGCCGTGCCGTGCCGTTCCGTACCGGGTCCTACCATGCCATTCCATACCGTTCCGTTCCGCACCTCTCCGTTCCGTACCGGGCCCTACCATGCCGTTCCGTTCCGTACCTCGCCGTGCCGTGCCGTGCCGTTCCGTACCTCTCCGTTCCGTTCCGTGCCGAGCGGAGCCGCGCCCGGCGCGGCGGGCGGCGCGCGCAGAGCCGGCAGTGCCCGCCCCGGTGCGGCCCCGCCCCGCCCCGCCCCGCCCCGCCCCGCGCCGCCGCCGGGGCCCGGCACCGCCGCCGCCAGCACCGGGCCCCGTTCCGCCGCCGCCGCTGGGTGAGTAACCCGCCGCTCCCCCACCGCCGCCGCCGCTACCGGGGCACGCACCGCCCGCCGCGGGGCGGGGCGAGTCTGCATCGCCCTCCCGGGATGGGGGGGGGGGGCCGTGTCCGTCTGTGTGTGCGCGCGCGCCCGTGTGCCCCCCGCCGTTGCACAACCGGGTGTGTGTGTGTGTGTGCGCGTGTGCGCGCCCCCCCCCCCCCCCCGCTTCCCCCCGGTGCCGCTGCGGGGTGTGTGCGTGTGCGCGCATGGCCCGCTGTTGTCTTGCGGCGCCTGTGCATCCCCCGGTGCCTTGCAGTGTGTGCGTGCATGTGTGCGCGCATTCATGTGTGTGCACACACGCGTGTGCCAGCCCCCTTTGTGTCACCTTGGGCATGCCCCCCGTCGCGCCGCGGGGGGTGTTTGTGCGTGTGTCGTGTGTCCCCCCCCCCGCCCCCGCCTCTCCCCGCATTGCACTGCAGCACCTGTGTGTTTACCGCGCCCGCTGCGGGGTGCTGGGGGTGTGCGCGCCCCGCCGGGGGCAGCTGGGGGTGCTGTGGGGAGCAGCCAGGGTGGGCGTGCGCCCTCTGCAAGGGGGGGGGACAGCCAGCCTGTCCCTGCAGGGTGCCCCATGTTGGGTGCCCCAGCCCTGGGTGCCCCGGCACCCGCAGCAGCGCTTCCAGGGAGAAGCTGCCGGCCTGGGCCTTTCCCAGGGGAATTGCGTCCGAAGCCATTAGCCTGGCTGACCATTAACCGCGTCGCCGCTGGGGCTGCTGGCACTGGCACCTGGGTCCCGTTTTGGGGTGACACAAGGGAGGTGGCCTTGCAGCAAGCTGCTGTGCTGGGGGGTGGCGGGGGCTCGCGGGGCCTGTGGCCGCGGCGGCGCCTGCCTGCACGTTAATTTGCCCGGGGAGGAATATATAGAGCGGCGGGTGAGGGCTGGGACGCACGTCCAGAAATAGTGTGGTTTCCAGCCGGCCTGTGAGATGCAAATCGTCTGGTCAACGAGAGCCGGAGCTAAACTTAGGGCAATTATAGAAAACTGTGGGCCCGTGGCAAGTGCGCAAGGGCACGCAGCAACCCGGGTTCCCGCACCCCAGGCTGGCCCTGGCACCCCGGCACTGGGAGACCCTCACTGGGCAGCACCCATTGCCCTGTCCCCGGTCGGGAGCCGAGTGTTCCCACAGCGCCTGCGCCAGCACTGAACTTTGCCCGCTGACGAGCCACAGCTCAGCCCTTCACCTTTGCTGTGGGCTGGGCTGTGGGGGGGGGGTTCAGGCTGCAAATTTGGGGCCAGAAATGGGTGGTGGGGAAGGCGTGTGCCCAATGGCAACAACCCACCTGTCCTCCCCTCAGCTGGTGACTAAACCCCCTTCCCGCTTTCGGTCCTACCCAGCAGAGCCTGGCAGCGATCGCTGCCCTGTCACCTCTGTTTTGTAAGGACTCTCGGGCTGTTTTATTGCCCGGATTTGGGGCGAGGCGGGTGCCTGCACCCCACGCACGCACCCTGTGCACCCTTCTCGCCTCCGCTGCCGACCCAGGGTGACGCTTTGAAGCCAGGCTGGGTCCTTTACTGCTGGACACGGGGTTCCCACAGCAGGAGGACCCGAAATCCCGCTTTGGAGTCAGCCTGGCGGCACATCCCAGCTGTGACTCGGGTAAATCCGGAATTGTTTTCCTCCTGACGCATCCCAGCGTTGTCCATAAGGGCCGGCATTGCAGAGGGATTTGGAAACCCCCTAAATTTCCTTGTTCTCTGGAAAACTTGTGTCCGGCAAGGAGGCGAGGAGCCATCGCACAGGTCAGTCCCCTTTGCCCTGTGTGGGAGCTGGGCTGACCGCTCGGCATCGCTGCCGGCAGCACCCACTCCCTGACGTGGCATCATCCCCGCCTGGCCGGGTACAGCCGGGGCGTGGGGTGGCCCAACATGGTGTGCCCAAGGAGGCGACAGCCGCCAGCTTCTGTGCCAAAGCGGTGGGCGAGCGCGGCCCTACGGCCGGCACCGCGGCGGGGAGCAGAGCTGGGAGGGCAGGCTACCGGGAAACTTGCGCTGCAGGTCCCTGCGCAGGGAGCGTGTCGGACGAGATTGCGTCTCGGGGAGGGAAGGAGTGGCCCGGAGTTTCAGTGAACGCCTTCCTCCTCGCCTGAAACTCCCTGGCGCCCTGGCGGGGACACGGGGGCTCATGGCCGTGGTGAGGGGATGAGTTGCATTCCCCCTGGCTTCCCCTTGGGTGGCTCAGGGAGGGCTTTTGGGTTTGGGGTCCTTGAGTTGGGTCTCCCTTTCTGTCACCTGGTCCTTCCAGGGTGACATCCACTGTCCCCCGCCACCCCAGGTGTCACCGCAGCATCCTTGCGTGCGATCCCAGGGTGCAGCCGGCGCCTGTGGGCGCCTCTCCCTCCCCTGTCATGGCTCATGCACGCCACTGCCCTGAACATGCCTGGCCATGGGTAATCCCGGAGCGAGCCCGGGCTGAGTCAGGGAAGGCGCGTTGGGTCTGATTCAGGAGCAAGGAGACGCTCAGCAGCCGCCTCACGCTCGCGGCATCAGGCTGCGCCCATCCGGCATCCCCGGTGCGTGCCGGAGCCTCCAGCGGGAGCCTCCCCTGGGAAAAGGGAGAAAACCACAATGGCATCCTACATGTGGCGGGGATGCTGGGGTGTCTTTGCCCCAGGTCACGAAGCTCCTGTCCCTCGTGCCCTCCTCCTGCCAGTGCTGGCCTTGCGTGGGGCACACGTAGCTGGGCCGCTGGCTGCCGGCGCTGCCTGATTAGCGATGCAGATGGTAACGCTTGTTCCCCCTTTTTGTTGAGCGTACAAAGGCCGGGAGGGAGCGTGTGTGTGGGGGAGAGAAACCACCGAGGACAAAGAGCGCGTCGGCCGCCTGCCTCCCAGCGCCTCCACTCTAACCAGCACCTGGCCAGTGAGCGGCTCTGCTCCTCAGGGTTGTCCCCCCAGACCCAGGAAGGGGTCCCGACAGCCCCCTCCCTGCCATGGGGTGAGCGTGGGGTGCTCCTGGGGGTGCAGCCCTTTCTGCATCCCCCTGGCAGCACTGCTTCGGGGATGCCCAGGCAGCTGGGCGTACCGATGTCACGGCGGGGGAATGGGGATGGGTGCAGGTGGTTCCCTTCCTGCCATTGTCTGTGCTGAGACCCCGGCACCACCGCGGAGGAGCCAGTGGAGAGCAGCCCCCACGACGGTGTGGCCACGGGGCGTTTTGCTAGCAGCACCTGCTGCAGATAATGGGAAGGAGCTGCACCATCCCCAGGCTCAGGTCAGCGGTCACCCTGCAGCCGGTGTTTCTGGGAGAGGAAAAAGGAGCTGGCTCATTTTCCTGCGATTTTGGGGTCCTGCCCAGCCCAGGTCCTGGCTGTGGGTGTAAGAAAAGCCTCGAGCGCTGCAGGGGAGGGCAGACCAGACAGAGCTCGGGACTGAGCAGTGTGGGCAGAGCCTTGGCAGCCCCTCTGGCCATGGGCAGGAGGCTCAGAGCTGGCAAACGCAGCCACCTGGCCGTGCTGTGTGCCTGACCTTGTCCCCCCGACTGCTTCCCCTCACCGCCTTGGCTGTGTCGCGTGTCTGGGGCCGGCACTGTGCCGTGGCTTGTAGAGCCCTGCCCTTGCCTGCCCTGCGGCCCGGCCTCTCCCGGGCACGTGTGCTCCTGCCCGGGCCCCGAGGGGCGATGGCGTTCGGGCAGTCCCCTGCCATCCCCTGACCCTCTGTGGCTTTGCCAAGGGGAGGCTGGGTTCCCCGTGTCCCACTGGGTGCATTCAGGGACGGCAGGGACAAAGTACGTGCAGCGAGGTGGCCCAGGCAGTGGTGGTGATGCAGCCCCCATGCTGCGCTGGAACGAAGGTGCAGCTTGGCACAGGACGGCATGGCATCCGTGTACCCCAGCGTGCCCGCAGAGCCCGCACTGCCAGCGTGGGGCAGCGCTGCCTGTCCCCGTGGATTGCCCAAACCTCGTCCCCGCTCTTGTCGGAGAGCTCTAAAGCAGATGCTTCGAACGCGGGGAGTTTTCCTGTTGTCCTTTGTGCCGAGGTTAAGTTCCTGCGCGGCTTCCTGCCCCGTTATATATAGCTGTCAGCCCGTCCTGTGCGGCGCTGCCAGCCGGCTGCTCCAGTCTGGAGTTGTTTATCCACAGCCCGAGCACTCCATGGAAGCCGAGGGGGGCTGCTGGGCACCCGTTGCCCCAGCAGCAGATGGGTCCCATAGCAACCCCACGCAAGGTGAGGCTGTGGGTGCCCCCGGGTGCTGGGTGCACGTGGGGTTTTCCACCGTGGGAGGGGGGGCTGGGGTTTCTGCTGGGCTGCGGTTTTGCCACCGGCTGGGTGTTCCCCCCCTGCAAGGGATGCTGGAATGAAAGAGCGACTGTTCCTGGAGGTCGCTGGCAGCGTTGTCACGAGTTTCTACGTTGTCCAAGCTAAAATTAGACACTTATCAGTGTTTAGGAGGGATGTGATTTTACAGGTTCCTGTTTATTATGACAGCCTTCGCTTAGGGCTGTTTCCAGCTCTCTCCCCGGTGGGGACGCTGCCCATGGCTGTCCCGCGCGGCTTTGCGGTTTGCCGGGGCCGGGATGAGTGGCAGAGGCGCCTCTGTTTCTTCGACAAGGGGCTTTTGAACCAGCGGGAGAGACGCCTGTGGTGCCACAGCCGGTGGGGATGGGCAGTTTTGCCCGGGGAGCATCCATTCCGGCGGTAATCGCTGCAAATATAGCCGGGATGCCTTCCTCCCCTGCCCGCCTGTGCTGCTCTGAAACTGCTCACGAGCTGCTGGAGATGCTGGGGGTCTTGCCCGCTGTCAGCCCCGGTGCTGGCGTGGGGATGCTCAGGGGTGCCCAGGCTCCTTGGCTTCTTTCAGGGCATCCCTGGGGATGCAGGGCCACCCTTGCTGCATCCCTGGGGCTTGGTGCCCAGCCAGGGCAGGGACACGATGCCCGGGGCAGTCTCACAGCCCCACAGTGCTGCTGTCCCTGGGGAGGGTGGGGACGCTGTGACGTGGCTTGGGGCTGGGGACGACCCGTACGGTGGAGTGGGGGGTGGTGGGGTTGGTGTTGGCCATGCCACTGTCTGATGGTGCCTTTGTCCATCTGTCCTTCCGCAGGCAGGCGGCTGTGCCGTGACCAGCGCCCCGACCCAGCACCCTGCCACGGGGGCGAGCACGCCCCAAGCCCCCGTCCACCATGTTCAACCTGATGAAGAAGGATAAAGAGAAGGATGGGGCCCGAAAGGAGAAGAAGGAAAAGAAGGAGAAGAAGGAGAGGATGTCGGCGGCCGAGCTCAAGAGCCTAGAGGAGATGAGCATGCGCCGGGGCTTCTTCAACCTTAACCGTGCCTCCAAGCGGGACTCCAAGACCCGCCTGGAGATCTCCAACCCCATCCCCATCAAGGTGGCCAGTGGCTCGGACCTGCATCTCACAGACATTGACTCCGACAGCAACCGGGGTAGCGTCATCTTGGACTCGGGCCACCTGAGCACGGCCAGCTCCAGCGATGACCTCAAGGTGGACGATGCCAACTTCAAGGGCTCGGTGCTGCAGCGGGCGGCCAAGTTCGGCTCCTTGGCCAAGCAGAACTCCCAAATGATCGTCAAACGCTTCTCCTTCTCCCAGAAGAGCCGGGATGAGAGCACCTCGGAGACGTCCACCCCCTCCGAGCACTCAGCAGCCCCCTCTCCGCAGGTGGAGGTGCGCATGCTGGAGACCCAGCTCGCCAAGCAAGGGGTCCCCCTGGGACACCCCCGCACCTCTCCCACCGCCTCCCTGCGTGCCAGGGTGCCGGAGCTCGTTGGCAAGACTTTCCCTGCTGAGCTGCGGCTGCCCGCCGTGGTTCCCCCGCAGCCCCCTGCCCCACGGCAGCTGGAGCTGCAGAGACGCAACACAGGTGATTTCGGCTTCTCCCTACGCCGTACCACCATGCTGGACCGGGCGCCCGATGGGCAAGTGTACCGGCGTGTCGTGCACTTTGCCGAACCCGGAGCCGGCACCAAAGACTTGGCATTGGGGTTGGTGCCGGGTGACCGGCTGGTGGAGATCAACGGGCGAAACGTGGAGAACAAATCCCGGGATGAGATTGTGGAGATGATCCGTCAGTCGGGGGAGACGGTGCAGCTGAAGGTGCAGCCCATCCTGGAGCTGAGCGAGCTGAGCCGCTGCTGGCTGCGGGGCGGCCAGGGGACGCGCCGTGCTGCCTGGGATGTGAGTAACACTCTTTGCGCCGTGGGGCTGGTGCCCTGGGTTTCTGCTGGCCGCCAGCGTCCTCACAGTGGGTGTCTGGGTTGGCAGTGGCCATGGGAATCAGCGGGTGCTGGGGCTGCTCCGACCGGGAGCGATGCACAGGGAGGAGCAGGAGGCTGTGACGGGGATGCAGGGGCAATGCCTGCCCGTGCCCAGGGCAGCAGAGCGGCTGCAAGGGCGGGTTTGCATCAGGGCTTGCAAACTGGCACCGGTGGGTTTTGCCCCCTGAAATGCCCATCGCGCTGTTGGGTTTGGTCTTCCTTCTGCAGGAGGGGCTCCGGGAGAGCCCAGCTCTGCCTTGGCTGGGGGAAGTCTGTCCCTGTCCCGTCACTGAGGCAGCACGGTCCGGCAGAAAACGGAGCTTTGCTCCTTGCTGCAGGGAAATCCCTAACGCTGCTTTGCAGGAGGGGCCCTGCCTGCCCCACTGCCTGCCCCGCTGCCCACATCAGCCTCCCCACGCTGGGATCCCTCCCCAGGGACCCAGAAGGGCAGTGCAGCGTGCGGGGGGACGGGAGCTGCCGACAGCGTGTGCAGCCCTGTGTGCGCGGCTGGTGCTGTATAAATAGAAACTTAATGGCTGGGTGACCCACATCTCGCGTGTGAGTCGCCCGGCTCCGCTGACCCTGCCGCGGGCTAACCAGCATCCTAGCCGGCCGGCATCCCGGCGGAGGCCCCCAAATGCAGACAGCCTGCAGGGCTGGACCCCCTCCATGGTGGCAGGGGGGTGCAGCAGCACGGCGTTGGTTTAGCTTATAACTGGCCTCGTTTAGTGTATTTTTAAGCTTTGCCTAGAGACAGGAGGGTGCCTGTGCCCGCGGAGCAGGTTGTCTGTGGCGAGGAGAGCCGTGCTGAGCGCGGCGGGGCCCTGTCCCTGTGGGGCGGTGGCCGGGATGAAACAAGGGTGGCCGCGGTGCAGGGATGCCATGGCAGTGGCCATGGGGCTCCATGTGCTCCCCGAGCAGGCGCCGGCACCGCGGGGTGGAGTCTGCGCCGAGCTGAAGCGGTGGCTTTCCGGCACCTCCTCCCCGGAGCCCGGCAGGAGTCACCGGGCAATGCTGGCCGTGCCGCTGGGATAACACCAGGCCGGATAACTCCGTGGGGCTGAGGGGCCGTGGGGCTGGGGGGCGCGTCTGCCACCCTTGCTGCAGCGCGCCGGCGTGGGAGCAAGTGCCCATTCGACGCCAGCGTGCAGGGGCCAGCGAGGTGCTTGTGCCCACCAAGAGAGCGCTGCTGCGGCTGAGAAGGGGGAAGAGGGGACGCTGGTGCCCTTGGGGCTGCGGGGGAGAGGCTGCAGCGTCCGGCCTCACGCCGCCGGGTCCTGTTGCGGTTTGATAGCATCAGCCGGAGGAAAGCAGCCAGAGGGGTGGCAGTGACCATGTTTGTGGTATCTTTGGGTGCCACCACAGCACGGGCACCTCCCAGTGCAGGATGCTGTCCTCCTCCTGTGTGGTGCAGGGCTGCACCGGCGGGATGTGCCGTGGCTTTGCCGGTGCTCGGGAGCTGAGGCTGCAGTGCAGGGTACGGCCAGGGCTCCCTCACCCACACCACGCAAGGTGCCGGCGCACAGGGAGGCCCGGCTCTCCCCCAGGCCCCGCTAAGCTCCCTGGAATGTTTCTGGTCCTAATTTAAATAAAAATGATCCTTTTTGAAACAGGAAATTATAGACATATTTTGGGCTGTTGCTCTGGAAGCCCCTCCCTGGCTGGAGCAGGACGGTGCCGGGCTCCCTCCGTACCGCAGGGGGTTTAACCCCCTCGGCAGGGACCGACTGCAGGGACCATCCTCATCCCCGCAGACCCAGGCTGCGGCCGGGCAGGGCAGGACCCGTCGTGTCTGGGGGGGTGTCTTGGTGCTTTGGGGTGCACGGGGGGGCTGGCTGGTGGCACAATGTGGCCAGGCATCAGGGACTGAGTGGAACCACCATTCCCCCCCGTCCCGTGTCCCAGCTTTCCTCCCGACACAGGGTAGCCGGACTGGCTCAGCTCTGTGCTTGTATTTATTTATTTACCGGCGAAATTCCTCTGGCAGGGCCAGGCGTGTGCCGGCCGGGCAGAAATATTCCAGAAACGCATCTGCCTGCTCCAGCGCTTCGATGGGACCACAGGCATTCGGTGGCTGTGCTGGCAGACCCCACGTGCCATGCTCACCCGCCAGCCGTGGGCATCCTGGTCCCTGGAGGTCTCTGTCCCCATGGCGCAAGGCCACCGTGGCACGTGTGGCTGGGTGCCGGCTCTTTGCTGTCCCACCAGGGGACTCCATGGGGAGGTGAGGGGACTTGAGGGTCTGTGAGACTCCCATTGTGCTGGAGGCGCTTTCTCCTTTTGTCCGTGCTTCCTCCAGGGGGAAGCTCTTGGGTTGGCTTTTCCTCTGCCCTCACCATAGGGATGGTGCTGCTGGGGTGTCCCTGATGTGAGGGTCCCCGAAGGGCCCTGGGCAGGCGGCTTGTGTCCCGTCAGGCTCCTCCGCAGGGTTGGTGCATCTCCGCTGAAGTTCCTGGTGGAGGAATGAGAGGAATCTGCTGGTCAGGCAGAATCACTGCTGTGGCTGCATGGCTGCGCTGGGCGTCCCGGTGGAGGTGGCCCATGGGAGCCAGGCTCCTCGCCGATGGGTGGCTCTGTGCCCTGCCACGGGGATGCTCGGGACCCCCTGTCAAGGCAGGACCATGTTGGATTTCCCGGGTCTGCGTGGGTTTGGCTTGACGTGGAGGGGGCTGCAGCAGTTCTGCTTGCCAGGGCTGCCCTCGCCAAAGCCTTCAACCTGCTGTCAGAGGATGTGACTGCGACAGGCTGCAAAACCTGGCGTTAACATGGGCCAGGAAGGATGTGTCCCAGTGTTGGCAGCCCTGGCCCGGGGATTTCCAGCCACCATCAGCACAGCCCTCCAGGTCAAGCCGGGACCGCCTGCTCCCCGCAGGAGTGCTTTTTGGCTCGGGGCAAATCTGCGTCCCTGGGGTCAGGCAGGGACCTGCACAGGCAGCAGCTGGGGACCCCACCGTCCCTGGGCGGTCACCACTTCTCCTCCACGCCGCCGGCGCGCCTGGCTCCCTGCCACCGGCCTCCTCCCGGCAGCCCCCGCGCCGGGAGGCCCCCGGCCCCTCGCCCGCCACCCCGCTCCCGCTGTTTCCAGGGAGACCTTGGACCTCCGGAGGCAGCTTTGCCACAAAAGCGGCTTTACTGTGGGCTACCACGCCGTGCTGGGGGGCTGCTGGGCTGGCACACTTCCGTGGTACTGGCCGTCGCCTCGGGATGGGGGGGCTGTCCATCCCCGGGGGTGTTTTGTGGGGCTGTTGTGTTCATGGGAACGCAAAGAGAGGAGCAAGCGGTGTTGGGGCTGCAACGCCCAGCACGATGCCGGACACCCCGCTCCGACACCACCACCCCGCAGCGAGACCCCGGGGCGCAGGAGCGTGCAGCCCCGTCCCTCGTGGCACAGGACCCTCCCTGGCTCCCCCCAGCCCCGCGGCTGCGCTCGGCGTGGGGGTGTCTTTCCCCGCTCCCCCCAGGGCGGGCGGTGGGACGGAGGCCAGGCAGTTCCCCCCGCGGCGCCGGGCTGCCGCCAGCCCACATCACTTCCTCCGGCGGCGGCGGTGGTGGTGGTGGTGGCAAGGCCCTGCTGCCCGTGTGTCCCCCCCCGGCGCTCCCTCCGGCTGCTGCGCGCGCCGGCGAGGCCCTCGCATTCCTTGGCTATTTTTAGGGTGGCCCTATCAGCCCAGCTGTCCCCGCGCCGTTGGCTGCCGCCCCGCGCGCCTCTCCCACCGCGCTGCGCCGCGCTCGCCCCGGCAGAAACCCCGCTCCCGGCTCGCCCCGACCCTGCGGTAAGGTAGGGACTCCCAGCGTGACCAGCGTGGCACGGGGGAACATGAGGGGGGCACGTGGGGGTCAGTCCTGGCATTGGGGTCGGGGGCTGCGAGGCTGCTCCCACCCCTGGGGTGCTTTGGTGGCCGGGGGCTGTTTACTGCAGCTCCCCGGGGACCCCGACACCGGTGCTCTGCGGGGACTTTTGGGGCACTGCCAGGCTGCGTGGAGGTGGGAGCGCCATGGGCAGAGGGTTTGGGGGCTCTGACCCATGGGCAAATTTGTCTCCAGACCCCCGTGCCCAGCCCGTACTCTGGGTGCTGGCGTTTCACGCTATGGTGACGGGGGGGACAGGGGACCCCTCCGGGACGAGGTGACATGGCCCTCGACAGGCAGGTTGGTTCGGTGGCTGGGTGTTCCTCCGTGCCATGCCTGGCCCTGGGAGGGGGGATTCTCCCTGACCACCCTCTGGGTTTCGGAGCGCGGCGCCAGCCAGGGCAGTGGGTCCTGCTGGGGCTGCCCGGCTGCTGGCACAGGGTCAGGCTCAGAATAAACCCCGGCTGTCAGGGCGAGCAGGGCACCGGGGGCAGAAAATATCCCTTCCCTCACCCTGGCATTTGCTTACTGCATTGGGCTGGCCCGCCCCGGGGGGAAACTGGGGCACAGTCCTGCAGCCTGACTAAAGGGGCTTTTTTTGCACAATGAGTTTTGTTGGGTCTCAGCCTGGCCACCTGCCTGTACCCACAGCCCTTCTTGTAGGCGCTGCCTGTTCGTACGTTGAGCAGGGGCAGGGGGGCTCAGACCCCCATTCTTGAGGGTCCTGGGCTCTCCGGGGCTGGCAGGGAAGGGCACGTGCTCGTACATGGTGCCATGTTTCAGCGTCCCAGCCCTGGCCCGTCTCACCTCTCCCTCTCTTCCCAGCCAGGGCTGCGGCTCCATGAGACATCGCCATGGCGTTTTCATCCCGGTTTGCATTCTGGGAGCAGAAGGGAAGTCTCTCGCATGTTTGCCCACACCCCACATTCGGGTCACTCTGCCGCACGCTGCCAACCAGCTCCCCCAGTTTGCCCAGCGCCACGTTCGGAACGGTGCTCCCAGCCTCTCGCTGCGCTGCCACGCCAGGAGCTGCGCTGAGCAAACGGGGAGCTGCCCCACATCCCACCGCAGCACGGCTGCGGTCACCGCCGCGGCCACGCATGCAATTACTAACACCATGACTAACAACGACCGCTTTGTGGGTGGCTGGTGCAGCCCCTAACATGGTGTGAGCCACCTCGGTGCCATCGGCCGTCCCCGAGTGCTTGCAGGAGCTGTGCGATGGCGAGTCGGGGAGTGTCACCCGTGGGGTGCAGGACTTGCTGCCGCCGTGGTGCCACGGCCCAGCCCTGGAGCTCAGAGGCACGGCCTAGGGCAGGGGAGGGCTTGGCTGCCCACCCCCCCAGAGATCCCTGGTTGCCCCGCTCAGCAGGGAGCTGGCCCGTCCCACGGTGCGGCTGCCACAGAGATTAGCTGGTGACACTTAAAACGTGCTGTGACACCCGGCGGGGTGACGTGCAGAAAGGCAGAGCCCCCGCGGGGAGCGGTGACGGGGCTCTACGTACCAGCTCACTCACTGGCTGCAGGCGAGGAGGGGGCCCGGGCCAGGTGGGCAGAGCGCTTTCCCCCTTTGGGGTTTGCCATAACTGGGGTGCATTTCTGTGCTTTCCCCCACTTTTTTTGGCCTCTGGGAAGCCTGGAAGGACACATGTCCCTGTGGCTGCAACAGGCTGCAAATTGTGGCCGTTTCATGTAGCAGCCTCCTGCCCCCCGGCATGGAGTGATGGTCCCGGTGGCTTTTCCCACTACCTATGGCTTTTCCAGCAGCAAGGCCCGGCGGCAGGCTGAAACGTGCTCCTCTTGTTTGTCTGACCCTCAGGTCAAGGACGAGGACAAATCCTTAGCTGTGAAAAGACCCGGGAAGGAGGATGGGGCTGTAAGTGTCGCAGGGCACGGGCAGGGTGGAGCTGTGTCGGGGATGGGGCTCGCCCTTTGTGGGGACAGACCCCGTGCCAGAGCTTGGGGACATCACAGAGGGTCGGGGGCTCAGGATGCCCCCTGGCCCCAGTCCCTGGGGAGTGCTGGTGGCCGCTGCAGGGCAGCGCATGGAGGGTGGTGGGTGTTTTTGGCAGGGATGCCCAACTGTCGGCGCACAGTGATCTCCCCCACTCCGCCTCCCCGGGGTCTGTCCCTGCCCTGCACACCCCGGCAGGACAACGGGTCGGTGCCCACCCCACCGTTACAGCGCCGGCTCCCACGCTGCCCGCCAAAGGTGTTGGCGGAGGAAATCTTGCAGCTGGCATTGTGCATTGCAGAGAGGCTGCTGGTACCCTGAGCACTGAGTTTTACCCCCATCCTGGCAGCCCGAGGGTCGATGGGTGTGGGGCCGGGGAGGGCACCATCGCTCCCAGTCCTGGGGTCTGGTGGGGGGCTGTAGGTTGGCTGGGGAAGGGGACTGGATGCTGCGTCCCTCGGTGCTGAGGTCTGGCCGGGAGCTGTGCTCCTGCAGCAGGGCACGAAGCCCCAGGCATCACCGTGTCCCAAGCAGAGGGTGCTTGCGGTGGCAGGCGCTGCTCCGCCAGACCTGCGCTCACACTGGTGTCGTTGTGGCTGCAGTCAGAGAGCCCGAAGGATGTGGCGTCTGCACCCCCGAATCCCGAACCCACAAATCCTGAGCCCCCGAAGAGCCCTGAGCCTCCCCCCGGGAGAGGGAAGAGCCCGGAACCGGTGCTGAACGGGGCGGCCGTGAACGGGCTGGAGGGTCCGGCCACCGAGGCGCAGGGGGACGATGGCCAGGGGCTGTCCCGCCGCAGGGTGGTCCGGGTGGTGCGCAAGGTGGTCCGCAAAGTCCTGCCGGGGGAGGACGCTGGCAGCGCCAAGGAGCCGGGGCGAGATGCCAAGTCTCCCGAGCCAGTGCCACCCCCCAGGAAGGAGGAGACAGGCCGTCCTGCTGTCCCGGCTCCCCCAGCCCCGCCGCCTCCCCCCACCATGCCCGCAGCCCCCACCAAGCCGGAGCCCAAGGATGAGATCTCAGCAGGGCTCAAAACCCTCATGGCGAAGGGCAAAACCAAAGAGCACCGGCCACGGCTCCGGCCGGGGGACAAGCGGGAGGAGAAGTCCCCCGAGCCGGCTGGGGGGGACGCGAAGCCGTCCCTGTCCCCAGGCACTGAAGCCAAGCCGGAGCCACCGGTGCAGCCTTCGGGAGGGAAAGCGGAGCCAGCAAAGGCACCCGCTCCGAAACCCACTGCCCTGGAGAGGCACAAGGTACCGGTGTGTGCACGGCGGGGGATGCTTTAACACAGCGGTGGGGTTGTGCCACCCGGCACGGCATGGTGTGAGCTCACCCGCATGGTTTGCAGTGGTTTTTGGGGCGTGCAGTGCTGGGTGGGGGGCTCACTTTTCGGGACAGTTGTATGTTCTGCGGCCGCCCCATCATGCTGCACCTTATCTCCCCCCCCCGCCCCCCCGGCTCGTGCGGAGAAGAAGCTGCAGCCCGTCGAGAAGCGGCCGACCCCTGCGAAAACTGCCCCGGCACCCCCCCAGCAGGTGTGTGGGAGTGGGGGCGTGGGTCCCTGGGCAGTACGGGGAACCCACTGGTACCCCGGCTGTGCCAGCCTCAGTGCTCGCAGGTCTGTGCCAGCCTTTGCCCCGGTACCTGCCCCGAGTGCCGGCGGGCTGCAGGGCTGGAAAAGGCTCTGCGATAGCCCCTCTGCCGCCTGCGAGCGCAGGGCTGGTGGGGGCTGCGGTGCCGGCGGGGGCTGCGGGGCGGCCGGCCCGGTGCTAATGGTGCTCTGCCTCCAGGCTGCCCCCGGCCTCGCGTCCCAGCTGAGCCCGTCGGAGGAGGCACAGCGCCGGCTGGAGAGGATCTTCACCGCTTCTGTAATTCCAGGGGTGTTGGTGCTCACGTGCCGCCCAAACAGGCACAGGGACGTATGGGCAGCGCACGGCTGCCCTGGCCGTGCTGCGTGCTCTGCACGGGGTGATTGTACCCCTGTGCCTGGCCACCAGCCCCAGGGTCCCTCTCTGGGTGGCACTGGCAGCGGGGGATGGGTGACCGGGGCTGCCGGTGGGTTTGGGATTGCTGCCCAAACCAGCAATGCCCAGCAGCCCCCGCTGGCAGCATCCCCGTGGCAGCTTGGGCACGGCTGCCCGTGGCTGAGGGGATGCCCAGGCAGTGCCGTGGGGGTTGTGGCCGTGCCGGGGCCCCGTGGCGCGTCACGGTGTTGCTGCTGCTCTCTGCCTCTCACCCCTCTCTTCTCCTTTCTTTCCTTCTTCCTCACTGCCATTAGCTGGACCCCGCCGCCTCCGCCTCGGCACCCAGCCAGGTACCGTACCCCTGTCCTCAGGAGCCCTCTGCCTCCGCCAGCGACCCCCCGCCATCCTCTGTCTGCCGCTGGGCTGGCGTCTGCGCCCGCGCCTCGTGCTGGAGCGTAAGGCTTTCCCCGTCCCGCACTGCTCCGTGGGCTGCCACGTCACCCACGGGGCCGGAGGGTGCCGGGGCGGCCGGGGCTGGGTGCCTGTCCCCAGCGGGGCGTCCCGGGAGGGTGCTCTCGGTGGAGGTGGCACGGCTGGGGCGGGCAGGGGTGCGGAGCAGGACAGAAAGGGGCAGAGCACCCGTCACAGCAGAACGCATGGCTCGTGCCGGAGCAGCCATGGCATGGAGTGGTGGCCAGGCTTGCAGCGGGTCGGCACGGTGGTCCCCAACCACGGGGGCTTAGGCAGCGGGGTCTCGTGGCCGGTGTCCTTCTGGGCTCCGTGCGTCCCCAGCGTCGTGATGGACATGCCATCCAGTGGTGGCCCTCACCAGGAATGCCCACGGGGTTTGGCACAGCGGCACTTCGCTCCCGCTTGCTTCCCCCCGCCGCTTTCTGTGCTGTCTGTGGGGCAGAGATTAACTCTTCTCGCCTTCACACTCCGTCTCTCGGCCTTGCCAGGGTCAAGCGGACGATGCCCCGGCAGCCCCCTTTGGCCCCGTCCCTGCTGCAGCTCAGGTTTGGCTTTGGAGCTCACCGTGCTCCTGGGTGACAGGGACATCCCCGCTTGCTGGCCATGCCAGCCTGGCATTTCCCATGCAGCGGTACTCTGCCATCACTGTGCCGTGTCCTGTGTCCCTCCATTATGTCCCTGAAGTGTATCATGTGTCCCTACAGCATGTCCCTGCAGCATGTCCCATGTCCCCACCGCATACCCAGTGTCCCTGCATCCCAGCACGTGGCTGGCATGGATGCCCACTCTCTGGGCTGTGGTTTGGGAGCTCAGCCCCTCCAGGCTTGCCCAAGGTGGCCGTGGTGAATGTGCTCGTGGGCCACTGTGGCTTCGTGTCTGCCCCGAGCTGTGGCAAGGGCCCTGGTGGTCTCTGCAGCCCCGAGCCCCCTGGGGTCCCTGGGGGGGCAGTGGGCAAACTGGGAACACGTGCTGGGAGGGCTTGGGGCTTGTGGAAGGTGGCTGTGGCTGCCCGGCATGTGGCCCTGTGGCCAGGCAGCTCTGTTCCCTCCAGCCCCAGGGATGTGGGGAGGGGACGAGATGGGGAGCAGATGACCACAACCACCCCATTGTCCCCCGGTGTCACAGGCCAAGACGGAGGAGCAGATAGCAGCTGAGGAAGCCTGGTATGAGACCGAGAAGGTGTGGCTGGTGCACAGGGATGGCTTCTCCTTGGGTGAGTCAGGGGTCAGCCTGGTGCCACCAGGACACAGGGTGCCCTGTCCTCCCCATGGCACAGCAGGCCCCCCATGACCTGGCTACAGTGTCCCCAGGGGGCTACTGGCCCAGCCCTGCTGAGTGCCCTGTGCCCCTCGCAGGCAGCCAGCTGCGGCCAGAGGAGGGCAACCCCCTGCCCGAGGGCAAGGTGAAGGTGAAGCTGGACCACGATGGAACCGTCCTGGAGGTGGAGGAGGACGATGTGGAGAAGGTAGGGCCTCAGGGTGGGGGACGGTGGGGCAGACCCCCGTTCCCCGCCTGACGCCCCCCCCCCTCCTCGCTGCCAGGCGAACCCCCCCTCCTGTGACCGTGCGGAGGACCTCGCCAGCCTCCTCTACCTCAACGAGTCCAGTGTGCTGCACACGCTGCGGCAGCGCTACGGCGGCAACCTCTTGCACACCTACGCCGGCCCCACCATGGTCATCATCAATCCGCTGAGCTCCCCCTCCATGTACTCCGAGAAGGTGACCCTGCTGTTGGGGGGGACTGGAAGGGACCGGTGGCTGGGGGCTGTGCCACCGCGCAGAGGGAGCCAGTGATGGTGGCAGGGTGCTGACCCTCGCCCGCTTCCCCTTCTCCCCAGGTCATGCACATGTTCAAAGGGTGCCGCAGGGAGGACACGTCCCCGCACATTTACGCGGTGGCCCAGGCTGCCTACCGCAGCATGCTGATGAGCCGCCAGGACCAGGCGGTCGTGCTGCTGGGTGCCAGCGGCAGCGGCAAAACGACCAACTGCCAGCACCTCGTCCAGTACCTCGCCACCATCGCTGGCAGCACCGGCAAAGTCTTCTCTGGTGAGTCCCTGGCGGGGCGCGGGGTCCCTGTGCCACCTGCGCACGCGCCTTGCTTTGCGGTCACAGCCCCCAGCAGCCTCCAGCACCCGGCGGTGGCCGGACACACGCCACATGGCACGCGTTCACCTTCTCACGCCGGTCCCTTTACTGCGCTCTTGAGGGCTGCCGCGGTGCAGAGCACGGCACAGCAGCAGCAGCACTTGCCCTGGCAGCGGTGCCGACTCCGGCCGCCCGCCGCACAGCCCCTGCACCCCACCGCTCCGCTTCTCTTCCCGCAGCGGAGAAGTGGCAGGCTCTCTACACCATCCTGGAGGCTTTTGGCAACAGCAGCACCGGCATGAACGGCAACGCCACCCGCTTCTCCCAGATCATCTCTCTGGACTTTGACCAGGCTGGGCAGGTGGCATCTGCCTCCGTACAGGTGAGGTGGCCGGGGTGGCTCCCCTGAGGCACAGGAGCCAGTCTGTCCTCACTGGGGTGGCCCCCCTTGGCACGAGAGCTGGTCCATCCTCACCAGGACATTTCTTCCTGGCCACGCACTAGCCCGTGAGCTCTGCCGCAGACCCCTGCCAGCTGCCCGGCCGTGCTCACAGCGCTTAGCAGCCAGGCACCCCACTCTCATAACTTGTTCGCACCCAGATGTGCACAGATCAGACCGACTCCCCATCCTTGCTTGAATTAGCCCCGATATCAGGGTGTCTTTCTCCCAGACGCCGCCCTGGTGTGATAACAGCAGAGCCCTTACAATTCAAGAGGGCTGCTTCATGCCCCTGTAGTAGCATCTCCCAGGAGAGAAGATGCTCAGAGATTGCTTGGATGATGTTTGCATTCTTATGATGCCCTGCGGCGGGTGGGAGACCCTCATGTCTCCGTGAGGACCCTGGGCTGGCAGCAAGGATGAGACTGGGGTGGGCTGGGGGCCGTCTTGGTGAGAGTGGGGCCTTCGGGGATGGTTCCCAACTCTCCCATCTCTGCCAGACGCTGCTGCTGGAGAAGCTGCGTGTCGCCAAGCGCCCGGCCAACGAGGCCACCTTCAACGTCTTCTACTACCTGCTGGCCTGCTCCGACAGCGCCCTGCGGTGAGCGGCGGGGCGAGGGCATGGCCTCTGGCCTGGGGACTCGGCGGGGTCTCCCACACAGGGCCAATCTCGGTGTTTATCCCTGCAGGACCGAGCTTCACTTCAACCACCTGGCAGAGAACAACGTCTTCGGCATTGCGCCCCTCTCCAAGGTCACTGCCATGGGGCTGTGGGGGGTGTTGTGGGGGGGACAGGGTTCCCTGGCCCCTTCGGGTGCTGGGGGAGGCAGAGTCGGGCTCCCACACCGATGGCTCCCATTGCTCTCTGCAGCCGGAGGAAAAGCAGAAGGCGACCCAGCAGTTCAACAAGCTCCAGGCTGCCATGAAGGTCATGGGCATCTCCGGCGATGAGCAGAAAGCCTTCTGGCTCATCCTGGGGGCCATTTATCATCTGGGGGCTGCAGGGGCCACAAAAGGTAACGGAGCTGCTCAGGGCTGGGAAGCGTTAACGAGCCGAGGCTCGGGGCTGATGGCTGCATGGGGTCCTGGAGTGATCGCCAGCACCTTGGCACCTTGCAAACGGCCCCCCTGGTGTGGCCAAGCCCTGGGGGGGGTGTTTGCGGCTATGTCAGCTGAGGGACAGTGACCTTCCACCCTGGGTGCTCTGGGGCACCCAGCTTTGCCCCCTTGGTGTTGGGGTGGTCCTGCTGGCTGGTGGGAATCAAACATCCTCAGACCCTGGGCTGGCCCCTGCCAAGGTGGGGGCCTGGGGACCTGGCTGGGGCTGAGGGAGTCGAGGGGTGTGTGTGTCCCCTGTCCCCAGAGTAACACCTCTCCCCCCTGCCCTCCCCGCAGAGCCGCTGGAGGACAGAGCTGGTAATCGGAGCCATGGGGGGCTCTGCTCCTGGTGGTGTCGCGCGGTGCTGGTTTTGGGGCTGAAATGGGGGCTTGGGATGCTGCTGGTGTGCCGGGACCGACCCTGACCCCCAACTGGGTCCTGGCCGCCCCAAATTTGCCTGCTGCCTGTGAGGACCTCCCCCGTCCTGGTCCTCTTGGCACCATTGGTGGTGTGGGGCAGGGCTGCCCTGGCACCCAGAGCTCCCTGTGGGCCACAGGGCTTGCTCTGACAGGCACCGGCTTTGCTCTCCATGCCTGGGGGGGGGGAATTTGGCCTCGTGGGGCTGCTTTTCTCCCCCTGGGGCTTTCACCTTCCCTCCACGGTGCTGGGAGCCCCCGCTGTGTTGCACGCTGGTGAGGGGGCTTGGGCACGGCACACCCGAAATGGGCACCTGGAGCTGGCGGCTGTATCCAGGGAATTTGCAGTCCCGGGGAAAAAGATGATTTTGGGCTGGGGAGGGAGAAGACCGGAGGGGTGTCGGAGTTGCAGCGGGGTGCAATGCTGGTCCATGGGGTGCTTCGAGGCACTAGAGGGCAGCAGGGCCCCGCTGCAGCCACCGCGGCGGGATGCTCCGGCTGCTCCGGAGCCTCTTCATGGGGGCCTGTGGGGGGGGAAACCCAGATCCTGCTTGGGGGGAGCATTCCCGCATCCTGCTCGAGGGGAGCATCCCAGCCCCAGCTCTGCTGCTCCTGGAGCATCTGGTGGGCACTGGGGATGCTCGGACCCAGCTCAGCCACGCCAGCCCCCGTTTCTTTGGCCCCTTGATGTTTGTACCGGGCCGGATCTGGCAGTGGCTCCCCATGCTCGGAGCAGAGCTGAGCTGCTCTCCACCAGCTGGGGCTCACAGGGGAAGGGTCCCCACGCTGGGTCGCAGCGTCTCACTGCGGCGTTGCCGTGGGGGAGAGCAGGCTTGGCATGTGCGTGGCGTGGCGGTGCCTGCGCGTGGCATGTTTCAGCAGGAGGGCGTCCCCGAGCCGCGTGTCCGCGCTGTCGCGTGCCGTTGTTTCTAACCCCTGTCTCTGTTCGCATGGTGCATGCTGCCCTTTTGCAATGCAGACGCCGATGAAGGTAAAGTCCTGTTCTCCGCGTGTGTCTGGCTTCCCCCTCCCACCACCTTCCCACTGTCGTGTCCCTGCGTGTCACCATTAACCTGCTCCCACCTCCCTTCCCCTCCCCCGGCATCCGTGTGCTTGTGTCCGGTCTGTTCTGAGCAATGTGATCTAGTGGGAGGTGTCCCTGCCCATGGCAGGGCGGTTGGAACTAGATGATCTTTAAGGTCTTCCAACCCCTTCCAACCCTGACAATTCTATGATTCTGCCTTGTCGCGGCAGGGCTGCTCGGTGCATGTGGCCGAGCAGAGACATGTCCCTGCGCTGGGGTGGCTCAGAGCCCCGCACCGTCGCAATCCCCAGGGGTCCCCCGGCAGTGGTGATGAGGGGTGACCCCCACTTCCCGCCCCACGGCGTGGCTCTGGGTTCAGCCCTGCAGAGGCACAAAGCCGTTCACGCCCCGTCTCCTCTAATCAGACCCCAAAACACACTTCCTGGCCCTCCAGCGCCAGCCACGTGCTCCCACAGTGCACAGCATCCCCAGCTTACTCTGGGGGACCCTGAGACAGTCCCAGGTCTGGCTGGAAATGCCCCCCATTTGAGGGGACGTCCCGGCCAGCACTAAGCTCCCTTCTCCACCCTCCAGCTGGGAGGAAGCAGTTTGCACGGCACGAGTGGGCTCAGAAAGCCGCCTACCTGCTGGGCTGCAGCCTGGAGGAGCTCTCCTCCTCCATCTTCAAGCACCAGCCCAAGGGCACCCTGCAGCGATCCACCTCCTTCCGGCAGGGCCCCGACGAGCCCCCCCTGGGCGACGGCAGCACAGGTAGAGTGAGGAACGGTGGGGACAGCGGGTGGCCCCAGGGTACACCGGGCTGGGGACACTCAGCATTGCCTTGGCCAGGTCCCAAGCTGACGGCGCTGGAGTGCCTGGAGGGCATGGCGGCCGGCTTGTACTCCGAGCTCTTCACCCTCCTCATCTCCCTCCTCAACAGGTAGATGCTGGGGGGCTGGGGGGAGAGCCGGGGGCAGGGGCCTGGCAGCACCCGCTCACCCCGCCATGTCTCTTTTTCCCCCCACAGGGCGCTGAAGTCGAGCCAGCACTCGGTGTGCTCGGTGACGGTGGTGGACACCCCCGGGGCGCAAAACCCTGAGCTGGCAGGGCAGAGCCGGGGGGCCACCTTCGAGGAGCTCTGCCACAACTACGCCCAGGAGCGCCTGCAGCTCCTCTTCCACCAGCGCACCTTCGCCCGCGAGCTGGAGCGCTACAAGGAGGTATGGGGGACACCCGGGGCTGCCATGGCCTCCCTGCCCTCCTGCCCTCCCTTCCCCTCTCTGCGCGAGCATCCCCTATGATGTCCCCCCAGTTTCTTACCCCACAGTCACTCTGGACCGTGTCCAACCGAAGCCGCTCTGACACGATGCTCGACGAGGCAGGGTTTCCCCAGGGCTCCCACCGCTGGCGGCACCTTTGCCGGCAGCTCTGGCTCCGGCCAGGAGTTTTGCTGGCAAACATGCCAGGTTGGGAGGTGATGGGGTGGCTGTGGGTGGTGGTGGTGGGAAACATCACTGCTGCTGCTCCATCTCGGCACCGATAGCCCAGGGGGACCCCTCCACGTGTCCTGGTATTCCCTCGGCACCTGGCATCGCTCTGTGCCATGCAGTGGGATGGTGGGACACTAGGAAAGCCCTGCCTCCTGCCTAGACCCCATTGAGACCAACACCCTGACCAGCTGCTGGTCGCTATCGCTGCTTCCCCGCTGAGCAGGCACTAACTGTGCTTCTGTCCCCCCCTCACAGGAGAACATAGAGCTTGCCCTGGCTGATGCCGAGCCCGGATCCTCTGACTCTGTAGCCGCTGTAGACCAGTCCTCGCACCAGGCACTGGTAAGCACCCACCGTACTTCCTCGTGGCCGCATCACAGCAGTTTGTAGCATGAAGCAGCGGCAGGGCGGCTTTCCTGGCCCTTTGGCAGTAGTTAGTGAGGGCAAGGAGAGGGGCTGTCCTGAATGCTTGGCATGAGAGTGCGGCTGCAAGCGTGTGTGCAGCCCACATCCCTGGCACATCCCCTGGTACGGTGTCCCTCTGCCACCCTGTGAGCTGCCCATGCCGTGGGAAGGAGGGCGAGGAACTCTTGGGTGAAGCCTCAGGGTGCACCAGTCCCCAGGGTGCTCTGGTCCTTGAGGTGTTCAGGTCTCCAGGGTGCACGGGTCCCCAGGGTGCATAGGTGCACCAGTCCCCAGGGTGCTCCTGTCCCTGCTGGGGGAGGCTGCAGAGGCCGAGGGGGGCTGTAGTGCCAGCCCTGTGCTGGGTTTCATCACACCCGAGCACAGCATTTTCCACCCCAACGAGCATCTCGCTGCCCGGAGTATCACGCACTGACTCTTTCCCTGCTGGGTCTCCATTAAGCAGGGGCCCTGTTGCGTGGTGCTGCTTTGCCTTGCTGCGTCAGCAGCCGAGGTTGCATGCTCCCCGGGTGGCCCAGGTCCCCTGTGTCCTCCCACCCCTGTCCTGGGGGACACCGGTGTGCCAGGACAGGTGCAAGCGCAGTGTTGCCCACAGGTCCGGTCGCTGGCCCGCACGGACGAGGCGCGGGGGCTGCTGTGGCTGCTGGAGGAGGAGGCACTGCAGCCAGGCGGCAACGAGGACACCTTGCTGGAGCGGCTCTTCTCCTACTACGGCCCCCAGGAAGGGGTCAAGAAAGGTCAGGGGGGGCCTGGCACCGCGTGCGTTGGTGAAGCGCAGGTCCCATGCCCATCGGTGCTGTGTCTCCCCGCAGGGCACAACCCACTGCTCCCCAGTGACAAGCCCCGACACTTCCTCCTGGGTCACAGCTCGGGGACCAACTGGGTGGAGTACGATGCCACAGGCTGGCTCAACCACGTCAAGCACAACCCGGCCTCCCAGAATGCCTCCGTCCTGCTGCAAGAGTCGCAGAAGTGAGTGGCGTCCTGGGGTGGGGGCATGGCAGGGGGGAGAGGTGATTTTGGGGGGTGACGTCCCCTCTGTGCCCTGCAGGAAGGTCATCAGCAGCCTGTTTGCCGGCCGCGGTGGATCAGCGCTGGTGCTGTCGGGGTCGGTGGCGGGGCTGGAGGGGGGCTCCCAGCTGGCCCTGCGCCGGGCCACCAGCATGCGCAAGACCTTCACGACCGGCGTGGCCGCCGTCAAGAAGAAGTCCCTCTGCATCCAGATCAAGCTGCAAGTGGTGAGTGAGGGGGTGCCGAGGTGGGGTCCCCGGGTCTGGCTGGGTCACCGCTGCGTGTCACCGCTCACCCCGCTCTCCCGGCCCCGCAGGACGCCCTCATTGACAGCATCAAGAAGTCCAAGCTCCACTTTGTGCACTGCTTCCTGCCCAAGGCGGCGGGGGGCGGCGGGGACCCCCGGGCTCTGCCGTGCCGGCGGGTGAGCGGCAGCGAGCTGGAGCTGCCGGCGGAGCACTGCGAGGCCGGGCTCATGCAGCTGGACGTGCCTCTCCTGCGTGCCCAGCTCCGCGGCTCCCGATTGCTCGACGCCCTCCGCATGTACCGCCAAGGTGAGCCGTGCCGCCGGCACCCAGGGAGGGGGAATGCCGGGGCTGCGGTGCGCGTCCCGCTGCAGGGATGGATTTCCCGGGGAGTCCCAGCTGCGTCTCCTCCCTGGGGAGTCAGAGCCTCCCGGGGAACCTCGTCGGCATGTGCCTTTGCTCCGAGCCCCGCGGCTGCCAGCCATCCCCCCCAGGGCAGTCCTGTCCCCGTCCCCCCTCCCCTGCGGTGCCCTTATCTGTGCCAGGGACAGGCATGGCCTTAATTGGGTGTCTCCGCTGGTGCCGCCGGCTCCTGGCAGCTCTCCCGCTGGCAACCAGCCCCTGTCCCGCTGGGGCGAGGGACTCCGGGTCGTGCTGAGCAAAGCATTTATCAATACGTGCGGCCGAGGTTTTATTGCCTGGAGGCCGGACCCTTCCTGCTGTGATTGGAAATCGATGCCGCCCGCACACCTCCCGGATCGATGGCCACGGCCAGCCGGCTGTGCCGGGGTCAGCGTCCCCGTCAATATCCCGTCATTAATTAAGATGTGGAGTCTCAGCGCTATAAGCCTGATGCAGAAGTTGGCTGCGGCTCAGAGCGGAGCCGGAGTGGGGCCTGTTTGCTTACAAAAGTGACACATGTGTCCCTGCACTCCCCCTGAGGCGGGATCTGGCCGCTTTCTCCCCAGATCCCGGCCAAAATTACTGGAGAACACGGCCAAGGAAAACCTCCCGGGGAGGGTCAGGGCACTCCGGCCGTGCCTGGCCCCATGGGGAGCTTGCCATGTGGGGTAACCCCATCAGCTCTCCCAAAAGATGGGCCCCAGCGAGTCAGGGCATGTGGGGCTGTCCCCGGCCATCCCCCAGGTGTCCTGGCTGCCCCCGCAGCCCCACTCTCCCTTGCTCCCCCCAGGGTACCCCGACCACATGGTGTTTGCGGAGTTCAGGCGGCGCTTTGACGTCCTGGCCCCGCACCTGACCAAGAAGCACGGGCGCAACTACATCGTGGTGGACGAGAAGCGGGTACGTGCCCCGCGCTGGGGCTGGTGCTGCGGTCCGAGGGTCCCCTGCACCCTGAGGTGCTGCCAGCCCAGCCCTGATGCCCTTCCCTCTGCCCACAGGCGGTGGAGGAGCTCCTGGAGTCACTGGACCTGGAGAAGAGCAGCTACCACATGGGCTTGAGTCGGGTATGATGCTGGAAGCTGGCTGCGGGTGCCGGCGGCGGCACGGGGCCGGGGTGGGCGGCACGACTCGGCACAGCGCGGCGGGGCAGCACAAGGGCAGCACTGTTCGCTCCCACCTACGGCATTCCTCGTGCTTGGGGAATAAAACCCCACAGTGGGACAGGACCAGTGGCTGCAGAGGGGAAAGCCACGTCCCCGTCGGCCGGCGTGGCAGGAGGGTGGCACAGCGTGGCCGGAGGGATGCCGGCACCCATCAGCATCTCATCCCGCTCCCCTCCCGCAGGTGTTTTTCCGGGCCGGGTCACTGGCCAGGCTGGAAGAGCAGCGGGACGCGCAGACCAGCAGGAACATCACCCTCTTCCAGGCAGCGTGCAGGGGCTTCCTGGCACGGCAGCAGTTCAAGAAGAGGAAGGTTCGTCCCAGCGGCTCTCCCCTCCCCGCTCCGCTGCACAATTTCGCCTAAAATGGGCAGCGCAGCCTTTCTGCCGCCGCCTGGGCCAGCGCCTCCTCCTCCCGCCTCCCCCTGCGCCCGCCCAGCCGTGGGGGGCTGGGGGGAACTGGGGGGCCGAGGGGGAACCGGCAGGGAGGGTGCTGGGCATCGCCGTGGTGGGATGAAGCGACGTATCGACTCCTACTTTTATTATTAAAGAGGGCGGAAAATAGGCATCTCAGCAGCACCTCCGCCTTCCGCAAGATTAGCGTTTGGAGGGGCTGGAGAGAATCAAACAGCAGATAAGCTGGGTGCAATTAGCCCAAATGCTAATGAAGGGGAGCATGCCAGGGTGCCGACAAGGGTGCTGAGCGCCCACCTGCCCAGCTTTGCCCCGCCGGCGGCACCCCGTGTTGACACCGTACCCTGTGCAGATCCAGGATTTGGCCATCCGGTGCGTGCAGAAGAACATCAAGAAGAACAAGGGGGTGAAGGGCTGGCCCTGGTGGAAGCTCTTCACCACCGTGCGGCCCCTCATCGAGGTGCAGCTCACTGAGGATCAGATCCGTGGCAAAGACGTGAGTATCTCTCTGCTGGGGGACACTGGATGGGGCAGGGAGGGGCTCAGGGGAGTGTTGGTCCCGGGCAGGACCCCACGGTGGGATGGGATGCAGGACCCTGTGGCAGGATGGGATGCAGGAGCCCCGAGTGGGGTGGGATTCAGGATCCCGCGGTGGGTTGGGATGCAGGACCCTGTGGTAGGGTGGGATCCAGGAGCCCACGATGGGGGGAGATGCAGGACCGCGGCTGCCCCGTGCCCCCGTCAGCGCCAGGCTCGAATTGCTCCCTAATTTGCGAATCAGCATGTCATTAGCATCCCGAGAGCCGGCTGTTGCATGAGCCCAATTACAAGGCGTGGAGAATGGAAATGAAACCGTGTGCCGAGAGGCATATGCGGGGGCTCCGCGCCATGCTGGCAACCAGACACTCGTGCCCCCGCGGAGCCCGCCTGCCACGGAGCTGCTGCCTGGCTCATCTTTCACCCTGACCTGCTGAGAACGGGTGCCCAGGCTGGGGGCACCTGGGCCCCCTCCTGCCCCCCCCAGCTTGTGCTGGGACCAGAGGAGTGGAGGGAAAGACGTGCTTGAAGCTGGCAGCCGGGCACGCCTCCCTGGTGCTGGCTGCTGGTCCTTGGGCATGCCGGTGGGCCCCCTCCCTCTCCACCTGGGCTGGGTGCACCCAAAACCTTCGGGGAGCTGCCGATGGGTGGGTTTGCTCCCACCCCCTCTCCCGAGGGGCGTGGGGACCCCTCTCCGATTTTGCCGGGGCTGCCTGGTGTTCCGACACCATTTATGGGGTTGGAGTCAGCACGGCGGCGGAGCGGGATGGGGAAAGTCCCTGCCCAGCCCTTGGCAGGGCAGAGCGGCCCTCGCCTCTGGGGAGCCCCCACCCTGCCCACCCAGCACTGGGGGGGGACTGGGGGGGATGCGGAGACCTGCCAGGCTCCTGCCTGCCAACCTCTTCCCCTTGCGCCTGCCCCCTCCCTCCCCGCCCGCTCTGTTGCAGGAAGAGATCCAGCAGCTGAAGAGCAAACTCGAGAAGGTGGAGAAGGAGCGTAACGAGCTCCGGCTCAACAGCGACCGCCTGGAGAGCAGGGTAGGTCTTTGCCGGCACCGGGAGGGGGTGCGGTGCCGTGCTGGCCTGCTCCGGTGCCTGCCCCCACCCACGGTCCCGCTCCCCCCCCTGCCCAGATCACAGAGCTGACGTCGGAGCTGACAGACGAGCGAAACACCGGCGAGTCGGCCTCCCAGCTGCTGGACGCTGAGACGGCCGAGAGGCTGCGGGCCGAGAAGGAGATGAAGGACCTGCAGGTACATGCCCCTCTCCCCGGCCTCGCGGCGTCTCCTACCCCCCATCCCCGGCACTCACCACGGCCGTGTCCCCTCCCAGGCCAAGTATGATGCTCTGAAGAAGCAGAT
This sequence comes from Larus michahellis, assembly GCF_964199755.1. Taxonomy (NCBI): domain Eukaryota; kingdom Metazoa; phylum Chordata; class Aves; order Charadriiformes; family Laridae; genus Larus; species Larus michahellis. The sequence goes on along the minus strand of NC_133902.1, from coordinate 4,582,962 downwards.
GGAGTCGATGGAGATGGAAGTGATGGAGGCTCGGCTCATCCGGGCGGCCGAGCTCAATGGGGAGCTCGATGATGATGATTCAGGTACCGTCCTGCCTCCAGTGCTCGCTGCCGGCACACCCTGGGCGCCCCGTGGTCTCAGCACCACGCCCCCCTCTCCACGGTGGCCCCATACCACCCCACGCAGCCCCTCGGTGACCCCGTTTCCCTGCGCAGGCGGCGAATGGCGGCTGAAATACGAGCGGGCAGTGCGGGAGATCGACTTCACCAAGAAACGGCTGCAGCAGGAGCTGGAGGACAAGCTGGAGGTGGAGCAGCAGGGCAAGAGGCAGCTGGAGCGGAGGGTGAGTGGGGGGCTCTGGCGACCCCTCGGTCCCCCTGGCGTGGGGATGGACAGTCACTGCCTGCTTGAAGCTACACATGGGGAGCACGTGGCCGGGGCAGCAGGGACGTGGTGGCTTCCCGGAGCCCTCATTGCCCTGCCTGCTCCTGCCCGCAGTTGACGGACCTGCAGGCAGACAGCGAGGAGAGCCAGCGGGCACTGCAGCAGCTGAAGAAGAAGTGCCAGCGCCTGGCCGCGGAGCTGCAGGACACCAAGCTGCACCTCGAGGGCCAGCAAGGACGTAACCACGACCTGGAGAAGAAGCAGCGGAGGTGGGGACCGCGCGCTGGCGGCTGGGGGGATGCGGAGGGGATGGCATCCTCGCCGCGCGGCGAGCCTCTTGCGAAGTGGCATTACCATTTTAGCAAGGAACTGGGCACTTCACCAGCTCCCGCTTGGCCGAGCTGTCTCCAGCGGGATGGGGCTGCCCGGCTCGGATGTGTTCCTTGGAGGGGGGACCCCGATGCCCTTTTGGGGGTCCCAGAGCTGAGTGATCCCCCGCTGTGGGGCCGTGCCCCATGGTGGGGGCTGCTCGTGCCTTGCCGCTCTGCTCGGTGCTCGCTCTCATCCCGTCCCCTCTCCCAGCCCCAAAGTTTGCTAACGTTATTAAGCAGCAGGGACGCTTTCATCTCATTATGGTAATGATCACACACACACAAATACAGCGAGAGAATCCAATCTAATTAATTTCAATTTCCGCGGATTGGAGTCTGTGCTAATGCAGCTGTTTATTACCCAGCGCGAGGAAAAATGGGGATTAGCTGCCGAGGTGTTTAACGCAGGTCACAAACTCAAGCGCAGGGTTGTTTTCCAAGCCCCAAAGGCAGCAATTTCAGAGCAAACCCGGCTGATCCCATCCCGGGGGTACTGGGAGAGGCTGCCCCGATGCTGCCTGGCTCCAGGCTGTGCTGAGCCCCGCCGGGGGCTCCTGTCCCCTCCAGGGCTGGGACCGGTGCCATCTCACGCGGGACCATGGCACTGGGCTGTGGCTGGGGGAGCTGAGCTGCCACAGAGCCCGTCTCTGCTGGAGCTACCCCTGTGTCCTGTAGCCCCTCCACGTCTTGCAGCCCCTCCGTGTCCTCCTCGGAGGCTGTGGTGTCCCCGGCTGCCTCCGCGTGGCCAAGCCCCCATGGTTAGCAGCCACAGTCCCTGCTGGCACATGCCATCCCCGCAGGGTGGCTGATGGGGCTGCTGGGGTCTGCGCTGCGGGCTCTGCGCTCTCCATTAGCTGCTGAGCGAAGGCGTCGGAAGGAGTTATTCCAAGTGGCTCCGCACCACCGTGCTGGCAATTAAAATCTCATCAACAGCATGTTTTGAACGAGCACCCGGCAGCACGTTGCCCTTCCCGGTGCCTGCTGCCGTGGGATGGGGATGCTTGGCCTGATGCTGGTGGCGCAGGGCTGGGGACTCAGTCCCCGGTGCCCGTCATGGGGTGCTGAGCACCTGCCCCGCTCTCCCCGCGCAGGTTCGACAGCGAGCTCTCGCAGGCGCACGAGGAGGCACAGCGGGAGAGGCTGCAGCGGGAGAAGCTGAGCCGTGAGAAGGACGTGCTGGTGGCCGAGGTCTTTGGCCTCAAGCAGCTGCTGGAGGTGAGTGGCCCCCAGTCCTGTGCCCAATCCCCCGACCGGCGGGTGCCCCAGGCTGACGGTGACCCCCTCTCTCGGCAGGACAAGGACTCGGACATCGCGGGGCTGACACAGAAGGCAGAGGCGCTGGAGGCCGAGCTGCAGGACATCTCCTCCCAGGAGTCGAAGGACGAGGCCTCCTTGGCCAAGGTGAAGAAGCAGCTAAGGGACCTGGAGGCGAAGGTCAAAGACCAGGAGGAGGAACTGGACGAGCAGGCTGGGACCATCCAGATGCTGGAGCAGGTACGGCGGGGAGGGGCGAGGTTTCTGGGTGGGGTGGTTTCGTGCAGGGCTGTTATTACCTGGGCCGGGCTTGCCGGGGAAGAGGAGGCGGTCGCCCTCAGCCCGGCGTCGGGCCAGGCATCACGGCTGCCGACGCGGCTCCTGGCCCTCCGTGCCATGGCCCGGCAGGTCACTGTGGGGCGGGCAGCCCGGCCGGCCTCAGACCGGGAGGTCTTCTGGGTGAGTGGCCCAGGGAGTGGCATGGGGTGGTCCCCATGTCCCCTTTGCTCTGACCATGTCTCCCCCATTTGCAGGCCAAGCTGCGGCTGGAGATGGAGATGGAGCGGCTGCGGCAGACCCACGCCAAGGAGGTGGAGAGCCGTGACGAGGAGGTGGAGGAGATTCGGCAGTCATGCCAGAAGAAGGTAGGGCTCAGCTGCGGCCCCTCTGCCTGGAGGAGACCAGGATGTGTCCCCGTGCCCCGGACAGGTGCCGGGAGCTGCCAGCCGGGCACCATCACGCAGCGCCCGGCTCCCACGCGGCCACGGCCCGGCTCCACTGGCCCGGCAGGTCCGACCGGTCCCTCTGCCACTTGGGCCAGCGCATGCCAGGCTTTGCACCTCTGGTTGCGCAAACACACAGCCAGTGGGGTCACCCGGTGTTCCCGGGATGTGGGGACACAGGAGGAGGGGGTCCCAGCCCCTTCCTGCCACCCTGACCAGCTGCCCGGGCTGTCCCCCAGCTGAAGCAGATGGAGGTGCAGCTGGAGGAGGAGTACGAGGACAAGCAGAAGGTGCTGAGAGAGAAACGGGAGCTGGAGAGCAAGTTGTCCGCTGTCAGTGAGCAGGTATGGCACGGGGCAGCCAGGCACGTGCCTCACTTTGGGGACCCTGGGGTGGCCATGGCAGGGTGGGTGCCCTGCCAGCATGGTGCCCTGGCACGGTCCTCCCTGCCACAGGCCAACCAGCGGGACTTCGAGACGGAAAAGCGCCTGCGTCGGGACCTGAAGAGGACAAAAGCGCTGCTGGCCGACGCGCAGATCATGCTGGACCACCTGAAGAACAACGCGCCCAGCAAGAGGGAGATCGCCCAGCTCAAGAACCAGGTGTGCATCCAGACCCCCTCAAAACCGCAGCCCTTGAGGGACACGGGATGTCCCCGTCCCCCGGCTGGGCGCTGAGCCGTGTCCCCACAGCTGGAGGAGTCGGAGTTCACCTGCGCAGCTGCCGTCAAGGCCCGCAAGTCGATGGAGGTGGAGATTGAAGACCTCCACCTGCAGATCGATGACCTTGCCAAGGCCAAGGCAGCGGTAAGTCTTTTTGGTGTGCGACGCACTGTGATGGGACCATGCCCCACCTGCAGCCACGGGGAGACCCCCACCGGCGTGGTGCACACTGGCTGGGTGACCCCACACCTTCTGGGGTGGTTTTGGGGGCCGGATGCCCCATCTCCTGGGGTGCAGCGGGAGACAGAGGTGGCTCCCCACAGCTGGAGGAGCAGCTGAGCCGGCTGCAACGGGAGAAGAATGAAGTGCAGAGTCGGCTGGAGGAGGACCAGGAGGACATGAATGAGCTGATGAAGAAGCACAAGGCGGCCGTGGCCCAGGTAAGGAGGGAACAGCAACTGTGGCACCCCTGGCCCCCCATAACACCCCTCGCAGAGCCAGCGCAGTGGGATCCTCGCTGACGGCCCCGGTGTGTCCCACAGGCATCCCGGGACCTGGCGCAGATGAATGACCTCCAGGCGCAGCTGGAGGAGGTCAGCAAGGAGAAACAGGAGCTGCAGGAGAAGGTGGGGAGCAGCGACATCGGGCATGGGCATGCACCCCGAGTGAAGCCAGGGGAACAGGGGGGCACCGAGAGACCCGCTGCCCACACTATGGGGGGGCCCTCTGCACTCTGGAGGGTGCAGAGCAGTCCCATGGGAAGCTCTCCATTGGGATGGGAGCAGCGTGGCTGGCAGCTCTGCTCCGGGGCGGCGTGGCGGGGGGCCAGGGAGGTTGTGGTCAAGGCTGAGGCTGTTCTCCCCCTGCAGCTGCAAGGTCTGCAGAGCCAGCTGGAGTTCCTGGAGCAATCCATGGTGGACAAGTCGCTGGTGAGCCGGCAAGAGGCCAAGATCCGCGAGCTGGAGAGCAGGCTGGAGTTCGAGCGGACACAAGTCAAGCGCCTGGAGGTAGGCGCTGGGCAATCCCTCCGCTCCAGCTGGGACCGGGCTGCAGCGGGACCGTCATGAGAAGCTGCCCGGGGGGTTGGCCGAGCGCATCCCCGATATCCCCTCCCCGAGACCCCCCACACCGCAGCCCTCCGCTGCCGGCAGCCCGGCCCCGACCCTGCAGGGAAAGCTCCCTGCAAGCGCCGATAACAGTAATCCACCACCCAGCCCGGCAAAGTGCTGCTATTTCCCCGCATTGACTATGGGAAATTATAGACTCTCCCGGCCCCGCTAAACGCCGCCTGCTTTATATTCTGCCGTTGCAGCTCTGCCGGGGGAGCGGAGCAGCTTAGCTCTCCTCTTAATATCTTCCTAGCTGTTATTTCCCTTCCCCGCTCTCTCTGCCGGGGCCATAAATATGCAGCGGCTGGCTCAGCGGCTGGGGGAGAATGGGAGCTATTTTTTCCCTACGTTACACGCTGTAATTACTTCACACACAGTTAAATCTATTTTTCCAACTCGGCAAAGCTTCCGCGGGTTATTCTGCCCCTTTCCTGGCCCTGGGCGAGGGGTTCTCCTTCGTCTCCTTGTGTAAATTCGTGGCGATGGGATGTGTCCTCGCGTGAGCCCTTGGTCGGTGTTGCTGCAGGGTGCGGGGGTCTATGGGGGGCTCTGGGGTGACCCTGCCCCGCTGCTCTGCAGAGCCTGGCCACACGGCTGAAGGAGAACATGGAGAAGCTGACGGAGGAGCGGGATCAGCGCGCGGCTGCCGAGAACCGGGAGAAGGAGCAGAACAAGCGGCTGCAGCGGCAGCTCCGCGACGTCAAGGAGGAGATGGGCGAGCTGGCCAAGAAGGAGGCGGAGGCCAGCCGCAAGAAGCACGAGCTGGTGAGGCACCCATGACAGGACTGGGCAGGGGGATGGGGGGGTTTCCGTGGGGTACCCGGCTCACCTTGCTCCCTCCCTGCAGGAGATGGACCTGGAGAGCCTGGAAGCTGCCAACCAGAGCCTGCAGTCGGACCTGAAGCTGGCCTTCAAGCGCATCGGGGACCTGCAGGCAGCCATCGAGGATGAGATGGAGAGCGACAGCAACGAGGACCTCATCAACAGGTGAGAGCGCCTGGGCCTGGCTCCCGCGCGAGGCACGTCACTGGGGCTCACCGCTTCTCCTCGCCACTTCTGAAATGCCGCGGGGACCCCTGGGCTCTTGCCTGGCCCTGGCAGGATGCCGCCTGTCCATCTGTCCATCCGTGCATCGTGCACACGTGCATCCGTCCATCCATGCATCGGGCACACATGCATCTGTCCGTCCGTGCATCGGGCACACGTGCATCAGTCCGTGCATTTGTGCATCCCTCCCTCCACACACAGCCCCCGGGCAGCTTCACCTGCTTGTGGAGGTACCTGAAATGCAGCCAGGGCCGTGCTGGCTGGCTGGAAAAAACCCAGGGATCCCAGGAGCCAGGGCAGCGCAGGCTGGTAGGACGTCTGGGATGCTGGGATCCAGCCCAGCCCAGGACACTGGGGTCCAGCCTGACCCAGGATGCTGGGATCCAGCCCAGGATGCTGGGACCCAGCTGGGTGCAGCCCCACAGCAGGGGTGCAGAGCAGCCCCATCTCCCTCCCCTGGCCCTTCCCCATCATTTTATTTGCCCCCCGTTTATTCCCCACCCACTTGGTCTTTTTTTTTTTTTTTTCATTTTCCTTTCATTTGATTTCCTTTCTGTTGTGTTTCTCCCCATCCATCCCCATCCCCCCTGCCCCCAAACCCCTCCCAGTTTGCAGGACATGGTGGCAAAGTATCAGAAAAGAAAGAGTAAACTGTGAGGAGCTCCTCTTTCCTTCCCCCCCTCCCCTAACCCCCACCTCACCCCCGCGGGCCGGGGCCCCGCATGCCGCTGGCCCACCTCCGCATGCCCTAACAGCACCCACGGCACTGCACGGCACATAACCGCATCCCACGCGGAGCGGGGGGGACAGGGGACGAGCCCCCGGGCCAGGGTGGGGGGTGATGCTCTGCCACGGCTAATGATGAGCGTATCGGCGGGGAGGTGACGCAGCCCCGCTGCCACGCACGATTAATACCCCCCGTCATGGTCGCTCCCTCGTGACTTGAGTCGCGCTTAACTAATGGCACGCTCGCCCGGACATAAATTGCGTTTGACACGGAGTTTAATTCCGCCGGTTATAAAACCTCAGCTGCCCCCAGAGTTTGTTTACGGGGCTCGTCGGTGGGGTTTTTTTGTTGTCATTCTGTGTTTTTTTGTTGTGTTTGGTTTGTTTTTTTTCCCAAGCCCAGCGTTGCCTGGATGTGTTGCAGGGGAGGGAGACGCACGTGATGGAGTGCGGCTTGTTGCTTTGAATTTAACGAGGAGGATTCATGTGCAGGGTCTATCCCAGCCCGTCCCCCGAGCCGGCTGCCACCGTCCCCAGGCAGGGAATAAGCCCAAAGCCGGGTGGATAAAACGTCCGTTTAAGATCATATGATATATCCCTTCCCCAGCAGTGGCTCCATGGGACACCTCGCCTCTCGCTGGCCGGCAGCGGGGGCAGAGAGGGGGCCGTGCCGCTTCGATTTCCTTATAGACCCCGCCGGTACTGCCATAACCCTAATGAAAGCAGTAAGCAGTTAGGTATTAAGGGAGATTTATGCAGGGATGCTTTTAACGTGGAGGAATGGATTTTGCAATGCATACGGCACCTTCTTTCTAAAGGCAATCAATATGGTTACGAACAGCCGTTATAAATTAGATGGTTTAAGCCAGATAGGGCTTTTTTTACGCCGGGACGTAAATCAGGGGCTCTCCGGCACGGCAGGGCTGTAAATCTGCCCACCGCGCTCCTGCGCCCGCCTTGCCGGAGTCGTTTCTGTTCTGCCTGCTAAACTCCTGTTTACCCAGGGCCATCAACATCGCTCTTCCTCGCTGTAATTTTGCACTTGACGGTGGCCTATAAAATGAACCCACTTAATTTCTTCCCAGCCCCAGAGCTGGAAATCTCCCGTGTTTCTGGAGCCGTGCCCTGCCTGCTGCCCCTCGCTGCCCCGGTGCCATCCCTGATGTCTTATCTTTCCAGTCCCGGAGCTGTGCAGTGGCAGGGGGGGACTTTGGGCAGAGGGTGCAGGAGCCCCTTGGCCAGGCAGGGGGGGTTTGGGGGGTGCGTGGCACGGCTGTGCTTCAGGGAGCCCCCAGCATGCAGGCTGAGCCGTATGCATGCAGGTTGCGCCTTGGGAGATGGAGCAGGACCATGGGACCGGGTTTAGCCCATGCCAGGGTGCACAGGCGGTGGGTGCTTGGGGAGAGTTTGGCACCCGCCGGCGCAATTTCACCTCCCCAGCACCCAAAATGTCACTGCCTCATGCTCACCTCTTGTTTTCTCCTGCCCCAACCTGCTCCTCCGGCAGCGACGGCGACTCGGACGTGGACTCGGAGCTGGAGGAGCGTGTGGACGGGGTGAAGTCCTGGCTCTCCAAGAGCAAAGGCTCCTCCAAAGCGCTCTCGGATGACGGCAGCCTGAAGGGCAGCAGGTGGGTGCAGGGCTGGCTGGCAGAGGATGGGGTGGGCTGTGCTGGGGGATGGCCGGGGTGCGGGGTGGGCACCCGTGGGACGTGGCGCTCTGGGTGTTTGTGTGGCTGGCCAGGGAAGGGTTAATGCTGGTGAGTGGCTCGGTCTCCATTGGGGACACATGTCCCCCCACCCAAGGGGACCTCCCTGGTCCCCCTCCCCAGCATCCCACCCCCTATGGCACTGGGACCCACCCTGGAGGTGCACGGGCATCCGCAGCCCCCACCCCATCTGCCTGGCCAGGGGGTGACGGTGGTGGGCTCCAGCCCTGCGCATCGTCCCCCTCCTCTGGCGCTCGATCTTCCATCCATCCATCCTCCCATCCATCCATCCTCCCCTCGGTTGCAGCTCCACCGCATCCCTCCCCGCACCTCTCGGCTGCCCACGCAGCCCCCGGCAGCCCCAGCAGAGTGGGGGGGACATGCCCGGGTGCCCCCACAGCGCAGGGCCGGCGTGGGGCTGGGGTACGCAGCCCTGCTCCTGCTCCTTGGGGAAGGCGCTTGCCTGCTGAGCGCAGATCGCTTTTATCCAAACCCAATTTCCTAGCAGGGCTCTGGGAGTCCCGGGGGGGCTCCCCCCTCCCTCTGCCAAGCAGGGGGGGAAAGATCTGAGCTGTTTTTTCTTAATTGGTTTAATTTATTCAGCGGTGCAGATGTAAAACATTTTGTTATTGGAGATAATTCCACCTTTTCTGAAGTCAGGAATCAAACGCAGCGGCTCCAGGTAGCCGACAATGAAATAAATTGAACGCAACACTTTAAAGGGGAATCAAAGTGGCGGGCTAGAACAATTCCCCCATTTACATGGCATTTTTCCACGACGCTATTTCCCGCTGACGCAAATTACCGCGGCTGCCTCGCCGCCGCGCTGTGTCCCCCCCCTCCCTCGCCCGCTCATCTCCGTCTCTCTCTTGTCTCCCCGGTGGGTGCGTGGGGCCGCGGTGCCGCCGGCACAGGTCAGCCCCGCCGGAGGGTCCCGAGGCCGAGGAGCGGCCGGTGTCGGTGTTGAGCTCCCTCAGCTATAGGAAGCGGCCAGGCCTGAAGGACTCCATAGGCGGCCGCGGGGACGAGCAGACGCTCTTCAGCGCGCTCAGCGAGCGACCGCCTTCCCCCGAGCGCGCTGCACGGAGGGCGGCCCGGGGCGGCGAGCCCGAGGACCGGGCGGCCGTCATCGCCCGCGCCTTCGCCGATGCCAGCGACCGCGCTCGGCAAGGGTTGGGCAAGCGTTGGTCGCTCTCGGCTGCCGACGGCGAGAAAGCCTCTGTCGCCTCCGCCCCGGTGAGCCGGGCCTCCTCCGCCTCCTGGAGGCTGGAGGACGGGGACGAGGGGGATGAGGGGTGCTCGGTGCTGAGCTTCGCCCTCTCCAGCCCCGGGAGCTTACGGAGCCGGCGTGGGGGGCCTGAGGGTCGCCCCGAGTCGCGGCTCTCCCTGGCTCGCAGCCGCCTGGAGGAGGCGGACGAGGGGTCCCGCGGGCAGCCCGCCCTGGGGCGCAGCTTCTCCGTGCCCCCCCGGCCCCGCAGTGCCGCCTCCGAGGACGGGGGTCCCGGGGACGCCCGCCCCGTGGGGCACCGCTCCTACCTCGACCCTGACCTGGAAGCCGCCATCCAGGAGGTGCTGAGTTACCGCCCGCCGCGGGCCGGGGGCTGCTCCAGCCCCGAGGCCGACTCAGGGGATGACAGACGGAGCGTACGGAGCGTGCGGAGCGCGGCCCCCCTGGGCGCCGCCGACCGCCCCCCCGGCAGCATCCGTCGCTCCGCATCCGCCCTCGACTTCACCCGGCGCGCCGGCCGGCACCGCAGCAGCTCAGGCTCCTCTGAGGAAGAGGAGGAGCGGAAGAAGAAGAGTGCCAAGAAGCACTCCAAGAAGGCCAAGAAGAAATCCAAGAAGAAGAAGAAGAAGCAGCAGTCATCATCCGACTCGGGTTCCTCCTCCGATTCATCCTCTGATTCCTCCTCCGGCTCCACTGGCTCCTACCGCAGCACCTCCAGCGTCAAGAAGGGCCCGCGGGCGGCGGGGGGCGAGGAGCCGGGACGCCCCGGCCGGGGCAAGAAGGAGGAGAAACAGCGGAAGAAGCAGGTTGACAGCCTGATGATGAAGTACCTGTACCGGCCCGAGAGCGACTGAGGCAGGAGGTGGGAGCGGTGTGTGCCGTGCAGCATGAACCTCCCCGTGTGCCACTAACCACTCACCCTAACCCTTGCCCGGCTCCGGGGACGGAGACCACCTCCGCCAGGCACCCCGGGACGGGGCACCCCGCTGCGCCCGCAGACAGCCCTGCTTTTTGGGGTGCTGCAGGGCATCCCCAACGCATCTCCGGCTGCGGGGAGCATCCCCGGCATGGTCACAGCGGGACTGGCAGCTGCCCGTGCTGCCAGGACGCAGCCTGTTTGGAATTAGCGGCTACGGGACACTGGGAAGCACTAATCCCTTCCCGGTTCCCTGGCCACCGGCCAGGACACAGCTGAATTTATTCCTTCAGGAAATTTAAGAGTTTTCCGGGATGTCGGCAGGTCCCGAAGGCTGTGGGGAGGAGCGGAGTGGGTACTAACACGCACCCGTTGCAGTGTGTGAACCCGGGGAGGGGTGGTTGGGGCTGGGAGGTGTTTCTCAGGGCGGTCGCATCCTGCTGCCCTGCGCCGTGTGCGATGCCCGTGGCAGGGAATCGCGGTCACCCCCCAGGGTCTGGGGGCTCTGTACCCTGTTCAGTGTGGCAGAGGGTGTGCCGGGGCTCGCCGGCAGCGATTTCGGAGCAGGTTTGATCCTTTTCCGACAGCTTGAATAGGAGAAGGGATGGAGGAGGGGGAAAAAAGCCTTTGGGAAACGTGGCGGCGGTTGGGCTGCCTGTCCCGGGGCCAGGGAAGGCACCACAGGGTGGCAGGGGTGAGGAACACCCCCAGCACCCAGCCGTGGGTTCCAGCGTGACCAGGACCTTGAGTGGTGACGCCCGTGAGCACCAGCGTTTGCATCCACGGCCACGTGCCTTTTTCCGAGCGCGTGGTGCCGGGGACCCGGGGGCTGCAGCCCCCTGGGCAGGCTGGGCTCGGCTCAGCCCCGTGAGGAGTCGCCCGTGGTGGAGCGTGCCCCAAATATCTCAAAAATAATAAAAAAGGTGGCGATCGAGGTTCCATCCATCCGGCTGCCAGCGTGCCGGCTCACCGCGGCTCCCGGTGCAGCCAGAGCGTGCCCTGCTGCGGCACTGCAGCATGCTGGGGCATGCAGCCCCCCCTGTCCCCCCCTCCGCTAACCCCGCTCTCTCCTTTCGCAGCCCCCCAGGCTCCCGGCACCACTTCGCCTACGACAGATGGGACGAGGAGCAGGACACCGGGGAAAGCACACGCCGCTCCTCCCGCAGCTCCCCCAGCGCCAGCGAGGCGGAGAGCCGGGCCGCCGAGACCCCTGCCTAGCCCCCCCCCACCACACACACATACCCTTTCCCATCGCCCCAAAAACACTCAGCTCCTTTGCGGGGCCACCTCGGGCAGCCGGTATTTCTTCTGCACCGGTGAGAGGGGGGACAACACACAGCCACCCCCTCAGGTCCTGGCCGCGGGGGGAGCAGCCCGGCCGGCTCGCTGGCTGCAGCCCCCATGCCACCCCCACCTTCCCACCCCCCCACCCCCCGTCCTCGGCGGCGGAGCCGGCAGCTCCAGCACCCCGGGTTTATTCCTCAGTGCCTGCTGGCTCCTTATTTTATAACTTAAAACACCCCCTTGTCCTCTGAAGACCCTTTTAGTTGAGCCAAAGACGTCTCTCGCTGGCCGGGCCCTGGGGAGCAGCCGCCCCGCAACCGGGAAGGGGACATGGGGACGGGGTCCCATGCACCCGCCCCCCCCCCAGGTTGTCGTCACACTCCCCGGCCCCCCACCCCTGCCTGGTTGTTTTGCACTAGCCCAGCTGTGCGTGTCCCGTCTCCCCCCCGCCCCCCTTTACTTTCAGTATGAAAATAAACGTCATTTCTGGCTGGTGACGCCGGCTGCCGCCTGCTCCGCGTGCAAGGGGGGGGTGTCACCCCGTTTCGGGGGGGTGTTTGCGTGGCGGTGGGGGCTGGTGGGACGGATCCAGCCCCGGCGAGGATCCAGGGCTGCACGGAGAGGCTGAGCCTGGCACCTTCCCCGAGCCCACTGCACCCACGGGTGACGAGGAGGGGAAGGGGGAGACAGCCCTCGTGGGTGCCGGCACTGAATCATTTATCAATCTTCATAAATATGCAGATGAGCAGTGGGGATGGGAGCCCTCTGCCTGCCGGCGTTAATTATTTAACGTGGAGGAGACGATGATGCGCATCGCCGGCCGCCTGCGTGGCACGTGGCTCGGCCTTGGCTCCGGCACCCGCCGGCCCGTGTCGGGTGCTGCCCCCTGCCCCCACCCCTAACCCCAGGGACCTCCGGGACCCCCCCTCACCCCCAGGACCCCGGCAAACCGGGGACGTTTGATCCCTTTCCCCACCATCTCTTGGAAACAAATGGGCCGAGCTCAGCGCTCGCTGCCATAAAGCCACGCTGCGCTAATGCGCTTTCATTAAGTGGGAGCGATCTAATGATAATAAAATGGCACATTTAACATTAAAACATTTAACTTGACTCCTAAGCGAGTGTGTCTCTCCGCGCTGTTCCAGCTCCATCTTCATGAGGCTGACAAAGCTCCTTAATTTGTTTCCGGGGAGCGGGTGCTTGGCAGAGACGGCTTGGCACCGCGCGGCATGGGGGATGCCGGGATGCAGGGATATGGGGATGCTGGGATGTGGGGAGGCAGAGTACCAGGAGGCTGGGATGTGGGGATGGAGAGATGCGGGGATGCTGGGATGTGGGGAGGCAGAGTACCAGGAGGCTGGGATGTGGGGATGGAGAGATGCGGGGCTGCTGGGATTTGGGGATGGAGGCGTGCTGGGATGCAGGTAGCAGGGAGGCAGGGGTATGGGGATGCTGGGATCTGGGGATGTGGGGATGGAGGCGTGCTGGGATGCAGGTAGCAGGGAGGCAGGGGTATGGGGATGCCGGGATGCTGGGATGTGGGGAGACAGGGTACCGGGAAGCAGGGATTTGGGGATGCTGGGATGTGGGGATGGAGAGATGCAGGGGTGCTGGGATGTGGGGATGGAGGGGTACTGGGATGCAGGTAGTCAGGAGGCAGGGGTATGGGGATGGAGGGGTGCTGGGATGTGGGGAGACAGGGTACCAGGATGCTGGGATGTGGGGATGGAGACATGCGGGGCTGTTGGGATGGGGGGATGCTGGGTTGTCAGGATGCAGGGTACAGTGGTGCAGGTGTGCTGGGATGTGGGAAGTGGGGATGGAGGGGTGCTGGGATGCAGGTAGCAGGGGTGCAGGAGTATGGGGGTGCTGGGGGGCACAGATGGAGGGCTGCTGGGATGGAGGGGTGCCAGAATGCTGGGTGCTGGGACAGTGGAGGAGTAGAGAGACATGGGGACGGATGGAGCATATTGGGACACCAGGATGCGGGAAGATGGAGATACGTGGGGCTGCAGGGGTGGGGGGATGCCGGCGCAGTGGGATGTAAGGACAGTGGGGTGCAGTGACACAGCTGCAGGCCAGTGCGATGCCGTCGGGGCGCAGCCGGGGTCCCGCACCTACAGCGCAGCCCGGAGCACGCCGGGGAAGCGGGTGATGGCAAAGGGGGCTGTGCTGTGGGACGGCTCCTCGCCCAGGCTCAGCTCGCACAGCAGCTTCCCCACCACTGGCGCCAGCTTGAACCCGTGGCCTGCGGGAAGGAGAGGGAGGGCGTATGGGGGGGCACAGTCACCCCCACAGCCCCGGCCAGCTCTGGGGTGCCGAATCCCCTCACCTACCAGAGAAGCCGGCCCCGATGACGATGTTGTTGAACTTGGGGTGCCGGTCTAGGATGAAGTCTCCATCTGGGGTGTTCTGGGGGAGCCATGGGGTGAGGGTGTGGGGTCCAGGGTCCTCTCCTGGACCCAAGGTTGGGGCAAGGTGTGGCAAAGGGGGAGGGTATGGGACCCCGGATGCCTGGGTCCCATTCCTGAGGGGGTCTCACCGTGTAGAGGCAGGTCTCCACCACGGCCGGCCGGGGCTCCAGCCCGGGCAGGTAACTGCTGATGAAGCTGCTCAGGATGGCAACATCGGGGCGAGGGGTGCCTGGGGGCACCCGGTCCCGTTCCTCGGGGTCGACGGGGCTACCATGGTGGTAGCACACCTGGGGGGCAGGCAGTGAGGGGTGGGGGCTAGCCAAGGGATTCCCCCCACCACCACCGTGCCCCACTCACCTTCACCAGCCCCGGGTACTCGAGGGCGGGCAGCCCATAGACGCCATGGGGGGCTTGGTTCAGCCCCACGGCCATGAAGCAGGGACCCACTCTGCCTGTGCTGGAGCTCCCCGGCTCCTTCTCCCTCCAGTAGCAGACGTCGATGCGCAGGGGCTGTGGTCACTGTATTAGCCCTGGCCACAGGCAGGCTGCCCCGCCGTGCCACCGACCCTTACCTGCAGTGGCAGGCGGAGACCCAGGGGTGCCACGATGGCACCGGTCCAGGCTCCGGCGGCGATGATGAGCCGGGGGGCTCGGTACACCCCAGTGGTGGTAGTGATGGTGATCACAGCCCCGGGTTCAATGCGCAGCACCTTCTCCCCATCCCGCAGGGTGCCCCCGTGCCGGCGAAAGACGTCCTGGGTGAGAATGGTGACGGGAAGTGGCTGCGGGGACGGAGCTGGGGGACCCCCATGACGTCCCCTCGGCAGCACCCACCTGCACCGCCCGCAGCGCCCGGTCAGCGAAGAGCACCCCGCCGGTACTGTCCCACATGGCCACCTCGCCGGCGTGGAGCCGGAGGCCTGGGAAGCGCTGGGCCAGCGCCGTGGCGTCGAGGACGTGGTCGGCACCCAGGCTGCGCCGGCATCCCTCCAGCTCCGGGTCCCCCGCCGGCCCCAGCACCACCAGCCCCGTCTGCCTGCGCCCCACCAGCCCCGTCAGCTCGCCCCTCGCCCCCTCCCCGCGCAGAACCCCCCTTGCTTTGCCCGTGGGGCCAACCGAGGCGCAGTGGCACCGGTGATGCTCAGGGTGTGCTGCGTCCCGGAGAGATGCTGGGCAAGGGTGCATGCAGTGATGTGTGGGGTGATGCGCGGGGAGGGTCTGGATGCCGGCATCACACTCGCCCCCGCCAAATCCAGCAAGCGCCATCAGCCCTGACCCCAGCAGCGGGGGATCGTTTAGATGCTCATTTCCTTAATGGCACCTTCTTGACGGAGCCCCATAAATTACCCAGCGCCAGTGGCTGCCTCCCCGCTGCGAGAACTGGGGTGGCCTCATCCTGCCCTGATGCAGCAGCAGCTGCAGCCCCCAGCCCAGCCCCACGAGGAGGGGACGGTGCCCGGCGGGGGCCACGTCCCCAACCCCGTCACCTGTAGAGGCTGGTGCTGGCCTCGGCCTCCAGCCGCTGCCAGAGGCGGAAGCTGTCGGGCATCATGCGGGCGTAGGGCATCCAGGCGTAGGCGCTGCGGGTGATGCGGCTCTGCCCGTGCGAGCTGCCCCGCGAGTGGGGCAGGATGAACTGCGGGGCAAGGGGGACATGGGGGTGGCCCCGGCCACCGGCACACCCCGACCCCACCATCCCCACATGCCCCAGCGCTGTGCCACAGCGGGCACCTGGGGACACAGCCCACCCTGCCAGCCGTGGTGCTGGGAAATGGCAGGACACAGGAGTGCTAGCACTGGGGACATGGGGGTCCTGGCGCTGGGGACACATGTGTCCTGGTGTTGGGGACATGAGAGTGCTGGCACTGGGGACACGGGGTTCCTGGTGCTGGTGGCATGGGAGTGCTGGCACAGGGGACACGGGGATCCTGGCACAGGGGACATGGGGGTCCTGGCGCTGGGGACACAGGGGTCCTGGTGTTGGGGACATGGGAGTGCTGGCACAGGGGACACGGGGATCCTGGCACTGGGGACACGGGGGTCCTGGCATTACGAACATGGGAGTGCTGTCACTGGGGACACGGGGTTCCTGGCACTTGCGGACACAGGGGTCCTGGCGTTATGAACATGGGAGTGCTGGCACTGGGGACATGGGGGTCCTGGCACTAGAGACACAAGGTTCCCGGCACTGGGGTCACAGGGGTGCTGGCACTGGGGACATGGGAGTGCTGGCACTGGGGTCACCGTGGAGCTGGCACCACGGACCAGGGGTGCTGGCAGTGTCTCTGCTCCGTGCTGTGGCAGGGGACAGCCAGGTCTGCAGGCGCCCACCCCAGCGCGTCAGGGCTGGGGACATGGTGGGACGGGGACGCGGCAGGGCGGGGGACACGGCAGGGCTGCGGACACCAATACCTGTTCCAGCAGGAGGGTGTCCCTGTGGCGCTGGACCAGGTGGTAGGCGGCGAAGGAGCCCTGGATGCCGGCCCCGATGACGATGGCGTCGTAGGTGGCCTGCTGGGGCTGTCTGGGGGCAGCCATGTCCGTCCTCGTCCCCGTCCCCATCCCTGTGGGCGGACAGGAGCTGAGCCAAGGGGAGGGACGGGGCAGAGTCCGGCCGAGCCAAGCGGGTGGCGGAGCCTTGGCCGCCCTCCAGCCTCTGCGTGGATGGTGGGGGCACGGGGGTGGTGGTGGGGGGCCTCATCCTTCCCACCCCTTGGGGGTGGCCAGGCAGGAGCATCCCCATTCTCTGCCAACCGGTGCCTGATCCCGCCGGGGAGGGCAGCTTGTCCGCCAGCGATGGCAGAGCCAGCAGCACCCGGGGCGGGGGGGGGGTGTTCAGCCACCCCCACACCGCTGCCAACGGGAATTTTTATCCCTTCTTGGCACATGGCACCCTCCGCTCGCCCTGGCCCCAGCACCGGGACCACCAGGACCAGCCACCCCCCAACCCCACACCCCAGGGGACCACTGGGCACTGCGCCACCCCCCATCACCTTCACCCCCGGTGGGATCAAAGCGCGTGGGTGGGATAAATATGATGGAAAATGGTTTCCAATGACCCCCCCCTTTCCCTCCCCACCAGTCCCTGCTGGCTCCAGCTGCGACGGGACGAGGGGCTGCGTAACGCTCCCATTTGTGTGCCGATGGGAAACCCCCCCCCAACTTGCTTCAAGGCAAACCGTGGTGGTTTGTTTTTTTTTTTTTCCCCCTCAGGCACAATTTATTACACCCATAAAACATTTTGCTGCCATCTTTTGTCGTTGTTATTACTTTTTTTTTTTTTTTTAACCGGAGATAGGCGTGATTTAGGGCTCACTCGAGCAGCCGGGACGCGGCGCAGAGCACCGTGTCCCACCAGCTGCAGCGGATTTTGCGAGCCAGCAACATTTTGGGGTGTGATTTGGGGACGTCGTGGCGGGGGGGGATGGATAACGCAGGCGGGGGCTGCTGGCTTTGCCCGCCACTGCCCCGTGCTGCCTGACAGCTAATTAGGGGAATTAATTCACTCTGGCTTTCGTGGTGTAAAAGGCATTATTTACTGGTTAATTGTCGTTATTATGAAATGTTAAATATCATTATTTATTTTGCCGCTCGCCTCTGGTGACGGATGAAGCATCGGGGAGTGCAGGAGGCCCATGCCAGGCCAGGGGGGAGGGAGATTTCCAGCGCACACGACCTCCCCCGACCCCCAACCGTGGTGCCCGGCTGCGTCACGGGGACACCCCGGCGTCGTGCAAAGGCAGAACCGGCAGCTCACAGCCATGGGGAGGTGAGAGAAAGCGGATGGGGAGCGCAGACAAAAGCCAGGCTACCCCCCCCCGCCGGCCCCCTCATCCACGCTGCTGCTGAGGACCACTAATGCAATGAGTGCATGCCGGTCTCAGCATCCCCGCAATGCCCAGGGCTCTGCATCGTGCGGTGCCCCATTAAATCAGCACATCCTCCCTCGCCTTTGATGTTACGAATAATTCACCAATTTCCCCAGGTTTCATCTTGCTTCTTCATTTATTTTTTTTTTGTCGCTTTGAACAGTCCCTCTACCTGCTCTTCCTTTTTTTTGCTGGGAAGATGAAGAATAATTAATTATCCGTGAAACCTTAAATGGCAAAAATGAACTCCTCGCCCGTTAACAGCGTGTTAATAGATCGGGATAGAAAAGCCTCGCTCGTGCTGCTATGAAGCCGGGGAGGCTGTCGGTGCGGGGCGGGATGGTCACCGGCACTGGAGGGGACCATTCCCAGGTCTCAGTGGGACCCCGCAAGCCACCACTTTCATTGCACAGATGACCCCAACCAGGGCTGACCCCAGGCATCAGGGGAGGTCTGCACCCCCAGACCCCAAAAAGCAGCTGCATGGGCTCGTCTTGCCTTGGAATGAGGTGGGGTTTTTTTAGGGGGGGGTCCCTCCCAGCCCTGTGCCTGGTCTCCGGCATCCCTGCCGTCATCCTCTTGCCCTAGGTTTAAATTAACCGGAGGCAATGCTCGTGGCAGGAAAAAATTCGTTTCCTAAAGCAGCCGGCGCAGGTCAGAAGAGCTGCGCCGAGAGCACAGTAAAAATGAAATATTCCCTGTGTGGGCTGGTGGGATGGATGGAAAAGCTCGGGGCTGGCACCGGCACAGAGGTGGGGTGCGATGGGGGTTTGGGGAATAGCTTGGGGCAGGCTGCGAGAGCTGCCCCGGCTCAGATCCGTGTCGGGGCTGGAGAAATTGGGAACGAGGAGATTTGGCCAAGGCCAGGTGGGGCTTGGCAGCGGCTTGCTGCCTGAGAGTTCTGCGCCTGCTGCACCCACTGCATTCATTGCACACTCTGCACCCACTGCATTCACTGCACCCACTGCACTCACTGCACCCACTGCATTCGTTGCACCCACTGCACCCACTGCATTCATTGCACCCACTGCATTCACTGCACCCTCTGCACCCACTGCATTCATTGCACCCACTGCACCCGCTGCACTCACTGCACCCACTGCATTCGTTGCACCCACTGCATTCATTGCACCCTCTGCACCCACTGCACCCACTGCATTCATTGCACCCACTGCATTCATTGCACCCTCTGCACCCACTGCATTCACTGCACCCTCTGCACCCACTGCATTCATTGCACCCACTGCATTCATTGCACCCACTGCACCCGCTGCACCCTCTGCACCCTCTGCATCCACTGCACTCTCTGCACCCACTGCACCCTCTGCACTCACTGCACCC
This sequence comes from Larus michahellis, assembly GCF_964199755.1. Classification (NCBI taxonomy): domain Eukaryota; kingdom Metazoa; phylum Chordata; class Aves; order Charadriiformes; family Laridae; genus Larus; species Larus michahellis. Next base: position 4,563,927 of record NC_133902.1, on the reverse strand, counting down.
TCTGCACACATTGCACCCACTGCACCCACTGCACCCTCTGCACCCACTGCACTCTCTGCACCCTCTGCACTCTCTGCACCCTCTGAACGCGCCACACACTTGGATGGCGGCCGAAGTTCCCCGAAAGCCCATCCTCACCCGCAGCAGTGCTGCCTGCTGGGCTGTGCCATCCTCACCCTCCAGCAAGTGCACACCAACACTTAAAAAAGTCCCGGGGAGCCGAGGCCGCATCGCTGCGGGGAGCGCGGCGTCCTCCCTGCCCAGCCATGGCCGGCTCCGGCTGCGCTCGCCCCTGTTTACCTCCCCATCCCCGACGCTTTGAAGGCATCTGCAAAGGGCTTGTTTGCTTTGTGTCAAAACCAACAGCCGCCGAAGGCAGCCCCTCATTAGCAGTCCAGGTACGTGCCTGGGGGAAGCGTCAGGCGGATTAAAATTATTTGAATATCATAATATTAGAAACTTCAATTTGGCCTCAAAACGCTCATCTTCCGAGCCCTACCAGGGCTTCGCTGCATTAAACATTGATGGAGCTACCCGCAGATCAAAGTTTGGGGTTTAACGCTGAAAGTGCTTTGCGGGAGTGCTGGCTGCCCCCCGCCTGCACTGCAGCCCCCCCCCAGGATGAGAAGGGCCACGGCATCGCTGCGTGCCCCGCTCCCAGCCATGGGGCTGGCGGTGCAGAGCCCGTGCCGTGGGGCTGGCCGCTGCTCCATCCTCCCCGCGCCGAGCCGTGCAGCGCGGGGTTTGCCATTCTCCGTGGCAAAAGCAGCGCGTGGCGGCAAACCAGGGCCTGCAATTAAAAATAAACCCCCACCGGTGACGGTTGCGTGGGCCACGTTTGCAGCCGGGGCTGCGGGGGATCCGTGCCGCGCACGGCGTCAGCGCAGAGAGGCGAAGCCATCTGGGCTTTCACAGAGACAGGGAAGGGGGGGGGTTATTAAACAAAGAGCCGGGTTTTGTGTGGTGTTTTTTTTTTTATTTTTAACACACGCGAGAGCCGTCCGGCAGCCAGCGCGGAGCAGCTCGGCGCTGGTGCCAATGCCATCTGCCTGCTGCGGGGCTGGATACCCCCCCGGCACTCCTGGGCGAGTGGCACCCCGAGCCAGGGGGCTGGGGAGCAGGTTTCGGCCCCTCACCATAAGGAATAAGGCCCCCCCACCTCCGTGGGGTGCCCAGATGCGAGGGCTGCCCCCAGCCCAGGTTTCCCTGTTTAGGGGATGATGAGCCCAGCCCCAACTGGGGCTATTTAGGGATGGGGAAGGGCAGCTAGGGCTGGAGGTGTCCCTGGGGTGAGTGTGGGGAAGGGGAAGGGGAAGGGGAAGGGGAAGGGGAAGGGGAAGGGGAAGGGGAAGGGGAAGGGGAAGGGGAAGGGGAAGGGGAAGGGGAAGGGGAAGGGGAAGGGGGCCTTTCGCACAGCGGCTCCCCAACTCGGAGGGGTCGCTGGTGTTGGCGGGGGGGGGGAGGAGAAGATCGCCCTCCCCCATCCTTCAGCTCCCGGTGTTTGCAGGCGCCGCACACGGAGGGTTACGGCGGGGGGGGGGGCAGATGGCAGGGAGGAGCCCCCCCCCACCCCCCCCCATCGCTTCCCAGCCGTCGGGATTGGCGGGCGCCGCACTCAGAGCGTTACGGCGTTGGCGGGGGGGGGGCGGGGGGAACAGGCCCCCGTCCCCGGGATTGGCGTGCGCCGCGCTCGGAGCATTACGGCGAAGGAAGGGGGGGCGCAGGCCCCCCCCCCCCCGTCCCCGGGATTGGCGGGCGCCGCGCTCGGAGCGTTACGGCGCGGCGCGGCCGTGCCCGCAGCGCGGAGCTGTCCGCGGTGCTGACCGCCGCCGGCCATGGGCTCGCCGCCGCCCGCCCTGCTCCTGCCGCTCCTGGCCGCGCTGCTCCGCGCACCGGCACACGGTAAGGACAACCACCGACACCCCCCTCCCAACGCCCCCCTGCCCCTCCCCCCCCCCCCCCATTCGGATCACCCCCCCCACCATGCACACCAACCACCCCCCGGTACCGGTGGCCGCAGCCCCCGCTCCGTCGCCGCCAAACTTTGCCAACTTGCGCTTGCCCCCGGTGCGGCGGGGGCGCTCCCCCTTCGTTCCCCCACCTCCGTGAAGCGAGAATTCCTCACCCTCCCGCCCCGCCACCACCCCGTTATCCCCCCCCACCCTCCCCCCTCCGACACGGTGGCGCGGGGAACGGGAGCCGCCGGGGGCGCGCAGAGCGGTTTGTAGTCGGGCTGGTGCAACGCCGCCCGCGGTGGGCTCCGGCGACGGCCCCTCCGCCGGTATTACCGGCGGTGTTGGGGCGGGGGGAGGAATTGGGGCACCGCTGCACTGGTGGCTGGGCAAGCACGGCACGGCACCGCCCGGCAGGACCTGCTCCCCCGGCCGCCGAGCCCTTCGAGCCACCCCCCGGTGGGCTGCCACCCAGTCCGTCCGTGCAGTCCCCACCGTGGGGCTTGGGGGCAATGGGAACCAAGGCCCTTCCCCCCCCCACCGCCTTGCTTGGGGTGGCCCCTCTGGCTCCAGGGAGGGTGTTGGGGAGATGCAGGGATGGCGGGTGTTGGCTCTTTCCAAGGAGAACAGCCAACACCCAGCTCAGCTCGTTGGCTTGCCACCCATGGGGCACCCATCGACACCTTGTGGCTTCGGTGCCCCAAAAAACAGGATTGGGGACCTGCCAGGGTCTTGAGATGCACCAGTGGTCATGCCGACGGTGGACAGCATGCACAGGGCAAGGAGCAGGTGGGGGTCCGGTGGGATGCGGGCGGTGGGACGCAGGCTGCCGGCACGGCTCAGCCGAGCTGCGGGCAACAGCCATGCCGGGAGTTACATAAACTCCCCATCTGGCAGCCGAGCCCAGCCGGGGAACGGCACCATGGCCCTGTGCCCGCTGCTATTCCCGTCTCGTTCTGCCACCTGGGGCTGCTGCTACAGCCCTCTTGCTTGGGGGGGGAGTATGGGGGACCCTCCACAGGGCAGTAAGTGGGGTAAGACCATGGTACCTCCATCTCCTGCCCTGCTGGGGAGGGCAATGAAGCTGGAGGGGGGGGGTGTGTGTCCCTGGCTCTGTCCTGGGAGCAGAGCCCTGGGCAGGGCAGGCTTCCCCCGAGGGAGGCTGGTGCTTACCCTGTCAGTTTAATGATTTCTAATGAGCAATTACCTCTAGTCAGTCCCCTAATTTCTGAATATCAATAAAGTTAATTAAACTCTGCATGTGCATTTCCCAGAGTGTTAGAGGTAGGGATGCCCTGGGAGGTGTTGAGATCTTCCCAGGGCTGGGAACTGTGGGGTCTTGTCCACCCTGTGCCCCACTGTGTGCTGAAAGCTGCCTGTGGGCATCACCCACCCACTCCCTGTCCCCCATCAGGCAGGGCTCCCAGCCCAGCACCCCAGTTGCTGTGCACCACCACCACATTCAGTGTCACTGTGGCCTTGATTTGGTATCGGCTTGGCCTGGTGCATGGTGGGGATGTGCCATGGGTCTGAGGGACATGGGGATGGGGGTCTCAGACCCCTCACCTAGGCCAGGGGGGATTGGAGATGCCTCCTGGGTGGTGGCAATGCAGGTAGCCTCTCTCCTGCCAGCCTGTGCCAAGCCTGCAGGCCTGTCCCAGCCGTGGGGCACCTCCATTCCCAGTCTCCACGGGGGTTTGCCCCAGCAGAAAGTGGGATCTGGGCCCCACAGCGCTTCTGCAACCAGGGAGTACAGTGCCAGGCATGGATCCATCCACTGTGCCCCACTACACCTCTCTCTTCCCGGCCCTCCAAAGCCGTGGCAGGCCTGTTTTTTGCTGGGGGTGTGTGTGCGTGTGTCATCTTCACCACGCTGCAAGGAGCTCCTTGTAATTTAGGGTACTGGCAGCATGGCATAATGGGAAGCAGCGTGGGTCATGGCAGGGGGCACGTGGCCTGGCTGTGTCCCCTTGAGCTGTGCCGTGCCATCCCAGTGTCAGCTGGATGTACCACGCCCACGGGGACGATGCATCTGGGGGACACGATGTCCCTGGGGATGTGGGTGCTGGTCGGGGTCTCGGTGCGCGGAGGGGGCTGGGGAAGGAAGCAGACGTCTGCTACGGTAATTAACAGCGTGTGTGCTCGTCCCCTGCGTGCCTCGGAGGAGTTCATCAGCGCCACGCTGCTGTGCCGCCAGGCCAGGATTATCTGGATAATGCTCTTAAGCCAGAGGGCGGGAGGGCAGGGCTGCCCCATGGGATGCAGGGTGCAGGCTGAGCCAGCCGCCTCCCCCGTCCCCTGTGGAGCCTGGTTGCCTACAGGGCCGGCTGGGGGATAGTGCTGGCAGGGACGGATTCGGCACACGGTGCTGTGCCAAGCAGGGCTGCCAGCCCCAGTCTTCGTGTAGCCACCACGCAGAGCTGAGCAATGGGAATACGGGGGGAAATGGGGTGCAAAGGAGCCTGGGCAAGGGCACGGCAAGGGCACCCCCAGGTGTGGAGCAGTGGAGGGACCCCCCCTGTGGCACCCGGGGGACCCCAGGACTGGCGGGGGGCTGAGCAGGACTGTGTCTCCTGGGGTGGAGGCTGGGGCTGACCCCGGGCTGCCGGGGCCCCCCGTGAGCATGGGCAGGCCCCGGGGGAGGCGGATGAAGTTGTGTCTCCGGCGGCTCCGGCGGGAGAGGATAATTTCACCTCCAATCAATTCTTTAAATGTGCACAATTGAAAGATTGCCTTTGAAAGCTGCCTATAACCAGGGAGGTAATGGATTCCCTCCAGTCGCAGGCAGCAGCTCGGGAGCGGTGGCATCCTTTCCTCCAGCTGCCAGGGAGATGGGGCAAGCCGGGGATCCTTGGATGCCACAGGCATCCTTGGGTGGGTGAAGGGGCTGCCTGGACCCATTGGAAGCAGCTGGGGATGTCTCCATCTGCCTGGTTCCCTGCCAGTGTGTCCAGTGCTGAGACCTGGCACCGCTTGCCGCATCCTTCGGGGCATTGGAGGGTCCCGTTGGCTGGGGTTGGGAATGCACTCGGTCCCCCGCCTGCGGAAGAGGCGGCAGGAGCTGGCCTGCACCCTCGTCGTGCCAGCGGGGGTTATTACATATATAATTTAAATTCAGTAACGAGCTGTGCTGAAGGGATCAAATATTAATCAGCCACGAGAGCGCTGCTGTGACCCTGCGAAAATGCAGAGAGGTGCTTGAAATGCCAGATCATCTGGCTCTGGGCAATATGTGGGGGCGATGCTGGGGCAGGGTGGGCTCTGGTGGTCCCCAGCTGTCCTGGGATGGGGGGGTTGGGGGGGTGAGACAGGAAGAACGTGGCCGTAGCATCAGCCCTTGGTGGCTTACAGAACCGGATGGTTCATCCCACACGAAAAGCGGTGTTGGGGCAGGGTGCGGGGTCCGCTGGCACAAGGGGATGTTCATGTTGAATTCCCGGGGGGCTGGGAGCAGCCGGGATGCCGGCTCCAATGGAAGCAGGCGGTGATGCTCCGTGCTTCCCACCCGCTGGGAGGGAATGGTGTCTGCGGGGAGGATGACATGGCTGAGCAGCCCAACGTGGAGCCCGACAAGCAGCTCTCGCTCCCCTCCCGCAACCAGATTTGAATTACCAAGGCTGGCAGAGGGAAGGGGAGCCAGGGGGGCAGCATGGCTTCGCTCTCCCCGCCTGCCTGCGCCAGGCAGGCACCCCCAGCACCCAGGGGTGCCCTGCGGGCTGGGTGCCCCCTCTGCCACCCCGGATGCCCCATGGTGGTGAACAATACGGGGTCCTAGGGGAGCCTGGAGCTGGCACAGCGCCCTGTGGGGAGGTGGCACCCATGCTGTGGGTGGCACGTGGTGGGTGCTGGCCGGCGGCGGAGGCTCCGTCGCAGGGGATCCTGATGCAGGGCTCGGGGGGCTGATTTGGGTGCTGCCGCCGGTGCTGGGAGGGGGGACGTGGCAGCGCACGTCTCCAGCGCTCGGGTCCGAAATAGCAGCAGACATGCAATTTATCACCGCCGCCGCTCAGGGAAATTGCTGTACAAACGCATTAGCTCCGCAGGGCGAGCGGGGGAAGCGGGATTACACGGGCCGTGGGTGGTGAGGAGGGGACGGGGGCACTGCTGGCACCCACCAGGTGGGGAGGGAGGAAAGCCCTGGGGATGGGCACCCTGGTGCCCGCCGGGCTCTGCCCTCGCGCCTGCCCGGTGTCGGTGATGCTCGGGGCTCGGCGTTTGGTATGTCAGCCGGCGCTCGGCCGCCGCCGCCACGATGCTCCAGGGAACCGGTTGCGGCGACATGTGACATGTGTCAGCGGGTAAATGACTGTTCAATTCAAGGAGAATCGCAAAACATACAAGGTCAAACGCTTCCCCGCCAGCGCCGCCATGAATATTAAAGCCAGGCTCCTCCGGCAGCCGCCGGGGCTGGCAGCCGCGCTCACCGGTGGTGTCCCTTCCCCCTCGGCTGCTCTGCCAGCCCCGGCTTGGCCGTGGGCATCTGGGCCAGGGTGGAGGAGGCCACGGGGCAGCAGGACCTGGGTGCCCGCTGGTGCCAATGGGGTGCCCAGCTTGCCTTGCCGGGTGCCAGTGGGCTGTGCCGGCGGGTTGACCGGGTGGCATGGTGAGCAGGGATCTGGCTGCGCAGCCCTGCCCGCGCCCTCATGCTGCCTGCGTGCGCCTGCCTGCGCTCACCCACCCACTCCTGCTCGCACCCATCTGCCTGCACCCACCCCCCCCAACCCGCGCTCTTACACCACCCACCCGCACCTGCCTGCACTCGCACGCTGCCTACACCTGCCCACCCACCCCGGTCCCTGCCTGCTCCTGCCCACGGGATCTTCCCACCTGGAGGCAGGCAGGTCCCCCACCCCTCCTGGGGGTCCCCATCCCCAGGGCCACCGGGGCAGGGGACAGAGATGGGGATCTGGCATCAATCGGGCACGTCCCCCCCCTGTCCTGTGCCCGCTGTGGGGGCTGGGGGTGGTTGGGGGGGGGGCTGGGCGTGTGGGAGTGGGAGTGTGGAGCCAGCTGCCTGACAGCTCATTCATCACGGCTGCCGGCCCTGGCCGCAGGGGCAAAGCCAGATTGGATTTTAAATTGGAAAATAAACCTGGACTCCTGCGAGCCCCAACCCCTGCCCTCCCCCTGTGCCAGAGACCCCTGCCTGCCCAGGCTGCCGGCCCCCTCCTACAAATGGGGAAACTGAGGCACAGAGCACCAGCGTGCCACGGGGTTGTGATGCTCCTGGGGCAGCTGAGGGCCCTGCCCTGTCCCCTCCGCTGAGCCGGGTGCTGCGTTATTGCTTTCTTGGCGGGCGGCATCGATCGGTGCTCCCCAGGCGGCCACATGCTGCCTTATTTATTTATTTGCGACAGCAGGCGGCATTGATTCCTGCCGGGGGGGGTGGCCACCCGCCGCAGCCGGATTAGTCTCCGGCCTCTTCCCAGCTCCGGGCTGCCACTAATAGAGTCCTGCCTGGCAAAGCCGATGGGAGGGATTAGGACCCTGGCCCGGCTGCGGGCACGGGCATGTGCCACGTATGCTGAGGGGTGCCGGTGGGTACCTGGCTGGTGGGGACTTGACGGTCCCTTTGCAAGGGTCGGTGCCCACCCTGAGCCCTGGAGGGTCCCTGCTGGGTGCCAGGGCCCGGAGAGGTGGGTGCTGGGTGGCAGGGTCCCATGTTACAAGCTCCTGGTCACCTTGGGGACACAGGAGGGACACAGCTGTGGCACGGTCACTGGGAATAAGCTGCTTAGAGACAGCTGTGGAGGTGGAGGCCCTAATCCTGTGGTGCTCGAGGGGCATGGGTGGCAACATCTGGGAACCTGCTGCCTTCCCATGGTGCCCCGAGCATCCTGCATCCCCCAAGGACCAAGAGCATCCCCGGTTCTGAGAATCCCCCGATGCCAGGAGCATCCTGTGGTACCCAGAGCATCCCCTGGTGCCAGGAGCATCCTATGGTACCCCAAGCACCACGCAGAGCCCAGGACAGTGCCCGGTGCCCAGGCACTGCCCAGCCCAGGGTGCCACACACCCAGATGGGACCTGCTGTAGGAGTCTTGCCACGGTGTCCGGCCTCACCCGGCAGCCCCAATGGGAACCACCCTGCTTCCCAGCACTCCGGGGAAGCTGGGACCACGGGCTCGGGGGTGCAGAGTGCCGGGGTGGGCATCTCTGCCCCAGCCTTTGCTGCGCGGGGTGGCCATGGTGGCTTGCAAGCAGCATAGGGACCGGCCCCGAGTACTTATCTGTTATTAAAGCCTAAAAGAGATTTTGGCGCCCTTCAGTATAAACTCATTAACTTTTATGTTCTTATAAATGGATCCTATTAAAAAATAATTCTGGCCTTGCTGGGGGGCGAGTGAACCTTTCGGAGCCGGTGCGGCTGGGTGCTCACCCCCCTGCCGCGCTGCTGTGCCCAGGGCATGGTCACCATCCCGGGGCGGTGAGGACACAGGGTGGGTGGGAGGGTGGTGGGGATGCCTGGCAGCACCAAGCAGCTCTCCCTACACCACTCAGCCAAGCTAATGTCTCTTAATAGTCCCTTAAAAGTGGCAGTCGCAAAGTAATTAATCTTCGAGGGGCCCTGCCCTGCTACGGATCGGTATAATTACCCGGTAATTGGCAGTATCGTGTCATCAGCGCCTGTGCACGGCGGCGAGATGTGCCCACGCGCTATCCCGGCCTCACGCCCTGCACTGGGCGACGAAGGGATGCTGAGTGCCACTGTGGCATCCCCGTCGCGGTGGCATCCCCCCCACCATGGCACGGTGGGGCTGGGGAGCCGAGACCCTGGGAGAGGGGACCGTGCGATGCCACATATGGCAGGGAGAGGTGCTGGCTGGCTCATTAGCGCTGATTACAATTTTTTTTTTTTTTTTTTTGGGTATAAAGGCCGTAAATGGCTGGGCTGGGCACGCCGGGGATTTGCTCAGAGCCAGGGGGCCGTGGTGGGGGGCGGCCCCTGGGCTGCAGGTGGGAGGTGGGGAACGCCGGAGGGGAGGGGGACCCCAGCAGATTGACATTGCCTGGGGACAGCCTGGCTGGCAGGTGGATGGAGAGAAGCTGAGCTCTCGCAGACTCGTTGCACTGGTGGCCTGGAGCTGGGTCCCAGCATTCAGTGGCATCCCCAGTGCAGCCGGTCACAGCAGCCGTGGCAGTCACCCGCATGTCCACCCCACAGGGATGTGGGGTCCTGGGGGACTCTCGGCACAGGATGGCCACCTCCATGGAGATGGGACAAACTGTGACCAGCGACACACAGCCCCAGGGCTGTCCCCACCAGGGCTGGGTCATGGGAGGGGTGGGCACCCTTAACGTGGCACAAGCTGCACCTGTGCATTAATTAGCCAGGGCTTAATTGCCAGGGCTGCCCCAGTGAAGGGTATGCTGGGGTGAGGCATGGCAGGGTCCCACTGCACGTGGTCGATGGGCTTGTTTGCCGTCCTGGTTTTGGTGCAGTGCTGGTGTGCAGGGAAACGTTAGTCCTTGGGTGGCCCGTGGGGAAGTGGTGACCCATGGGGAAGCACTGGTCTCCAGAGCAGCATCGGTCCCCTGTGCGGCACAGGTCTGTGGCACGGCACCAGCATCGCTCCGCGGTGCAGTATTGGTGCTGCATCCATCCCTGGCGTGGCACCAGTCCATGTCAAGGGTTGGTCCTGGGTGCCACATCGGGCACAGCATTGGTCCGTGATGAAGCATCAGTCCCTGGTGCAGCGCCGGTCCCCAGTGCCACACTGGTCCATGATGCAGCATCCGTCCCTGGGGCATCACTGGTCCGGAACAAAGCATCAGTCCCAGGTGCAGCACCATCCCATGGTGCAGCATCAGTTCATGGGTCCCAAGCACCTTATGCTCTCTCTTCCCCCAAGGCTTCAATGGGCTGGCCAGGAAAGCCGGGGAGAGCGCTGAGGCCGAAGGGGAGCCGACGGCGCTGCCCACGCCGGCGGAGCGGGAGGCAGAGGCTCGCTTCGTGAGCACGGCGCCCACGCTGAAGATCCTCAACCACCACCCGCTGCTGGAGGACCTGCTGCACGAAGCCTTCCTGAAGAAGGACTACCTGGGCCAGGCTCCGTTCCTGCCCGCCGGTCCTGGTCCCCTCCTGCCTCTCGATGCCCTCCAGCCAGCCCCCGGCCCCCCGGCCCCCGAGCCCCCCCCGCGCACCCCCGCCCTGCCCAGGGCCGCCTTCCCCACTGACCCACTGACCACGCCGGCGGGGCGGCCAGGGCCATGGGGGGAGGCATGGGGGGCCATGCCGGCTGCCGACACCTCATGGTCCCCCGCCGGGGTGCCAGAGTCGAGCCCCGTGTCACCCAGCCAGGCACCCATCACCCCCAGCACATCCTTGGGACCCCCCACCGGGGCCACCGTGGTCCCTGGGGATGAGGAGGAGACCACCACCACCTCCACCATCACCACCACCACCGTCACCACGCTGCAGGGGCCAGGTGAGCAGCGGGGAGGGAGGTGGGGGGAGTCGGAATGAAGCAGGGCTGAGTCGGGGTCTCCTCTGTCACCAGCCCCCTGCAACCGGACGCTGGTGGGCCCCGAGGGCTGGTTGGTGTCCCCGGAGCCGGCTGGTGTCCCCTACGATGGCAGCCTGGACTGCACCTACACCATCTCCGTCTACCCTGGCTATGGTGTGGAGCTCAAGGTGAGCTGGGGTCTGCGGGTGGGATGGGGTACCAAGTGCCCACAGGCAAGTGTGGCACGTCCCCTGCTCCAGGGGCTGCGCGGCCACGTACGGATGCAGCAAACACGTGGTCCTGCCTGTCCTTGTTCCTGTCCCCATGTCCCTGAGCCAGGAGAAATGGCTCAGGGCATCGCCCACCCTCGGTCTCGAGGGCAGGGATGTGGATGCACGGGCTGGTGGGATGCCCCAGGATGTCCCGTGCCCACCGGCTGCAGCGGGGCAGCACCGTGGCTCGCCAAAAGCCAGCGGCGAGCAGGAGGCAGCAGCTCCACGGTCAACCCCTGCTCCTCCTCCTCATGCAGCAGCGCTCGCCAGTGCCGCTGCTCATCACCACGCAGCACCGCTTAATTAACGTCATTAATAGCAAATTGCTCCAGAGCACTGGAGCGCACGCCTGGCTGTCGGCGGGGCTGTCGGTGTGGGCCCGTCTGTGCCGTGGCGCTCCGGTGGAGCCACCGGCTGGGCCCTGCCGCTCTTTGCGCGGCGGGATGATTTACGGCGCTGCTAAGCGTGTTTGAAAAGCGCTGCCCAGCGCAGACAAGCTCCAGCACACTATCGACCGCGGGCAAGCTGCCCGAGGACTGGTTCCGAGCCGGGTGCCGGGGCCATGCCAGGGTGGTGACACCTAGCCGTCCCCCGTAGGTGCACAACATCAGCCTGGCGGAGGGGGAGACGCTGACGGTGGAGAGCGCGGGGGGCCTGGAGCCCACCCTCCTGGCCAACGAGTCCTTCCTGCTGCGGGGCCAGGTCATCCGCAGCCCCGCCAACCTCCTCACCCTCCGCTTCCAGAGCCCCCGGCCACCCAGCCCCGGCTCCTACCAATTCCACTACCAAGGTACGGGGCAGCGCCCGCCGCCGGCACCTCCGGGGGGTTCCCCCACCGGCACGATGCTAATTCGGAGCATGGCGATGCACGGCGGAGTTAAGCGGGCACAGAACGTTAATGGAGAGCTAATTGGCGTGAGCAATCATGGGCTCATTTAGCATCATTACCGGCAGTGATAGGCACCCTGTCACCCAGCCCTCCAGCACCCAGGCGCTTGGGAGGCGGGTGCTGGGTACGGGGGTCCCAGGGAGTCTGTCCCCCTGCCGGTAACGCTGCCGCCTGTCCCCAGCCTACCTGCTGAGCTGCCCCTTCCCGGCACGGCCGGCTTTCGGGGAGGTCTCGGTCAGCAGCCTGCACCCCGGCGGGGACGCCCGCTTCCGCTGCGCCGCTGGTTACCAGCTACAGGGTGCCCAGCGTCTGGTCTGCCGCAACGCCACCCGTCCCTTCTGGAGCACCCGCGAGCCCCTCTGCCTTGGTAAGCACCAGCACCAGGGGGACGTGGCATGGCTGGTGTGGCACAGGTGGCCGCTGATGGTCCCTCTCCCACAGCGGCATGTGGTGGGGTGGTCCGGAACGCCACAGTGGGACGCATCATCTCGCCCGGCTTCCCCGGGAACTACAGCAACAACCTGACGTGCCACTGGCTGCTGGAGGCACCCACTGGTCACCGCCTGCACCTCCACTTCGAGAAGGTCTCGCTGGCAGAGGATGATGACAGGTTTGGCCCCGGGGCAAGGGGAAGTTGGGGGAGCGGGGGCACCGTGGGGCAGCCCCGCATTGGGCACAAGACCATATTCAAGGATGGGTGCCATTGGCCGAATTCAAGGATGGGTGTCGCTGGCCATATCCAAGCATAGGTGCTGTTGGTCATGTTCCAGGATGGGTGTCGTTGGCCATGCTCAAGTGTGGGCACTGTTGGCCATTGGCCACGGTCAAGGATAGGTGCTGTTGGCCATGTTCAATGAAGATACTCTTAGCCATGCCCAAGGGTGGGTGCCATTTGTCATGCCCAAGGGTGGGTGCTGCTGGCCATGGCCGGTGCAGCACCCTGCCCCGGCCATGCTTTGGCAGACTCATCATCCGCAATGGCAACAACGTGGAGGCGCCACCGGTGTACGACTCCTATGAGGTGGAGTACCTGCCCATTGAGGGGCTGCTCAGCACCGGGCGCCACTTCTTCGTGGAGCTCACCACCGACAGCAGCGGGGCCGCTGCGGGCATGGCGCTGCGCTATGAGGGTATGACACTGGGGCGTAGGGGGGCACCTAGCCATCCCTGTGCCCACCTGGCCCTCACAGACCTTCACCCTGTGCCCGCAGCCTTCGAGCAAGGGCATTGCTACGAGCCCTTTGTCAAGTATGGGAACTTCACGGCCAGCGACCCCCGGTACCCTGTGGGCACCACGGTGGAGTTCAGCTGCGACCCCGGCTACACACTGGAGCAGGGCTCCACCATCATCGAGTGTGTCGACCCCAATGACCCACAGTGGAACGAGACGGAGCCGGCGTGCCGCGGTGGGCACCGGAGACGAGGGGCCAGGGAGGCTGGAGATGGGGGTTCTGTGGGTGCTGGAGCTGGGGGTTGCTGCAGATGCTGGAGGCAGGGATGGGCCACAATGGATGCTGGAGCCACCATGCTGTGGTGGGTGCTGGAGCTGAGGGACATGGTGGGAGATGGTGGGTGCTGGAGCCGTGCCTGGTGGATGCTGGAGCCAACAGGGATGGTGGATGCTGGAGCTGAGGTGCTTAAGTGGGTGCTGGAGCTGGGGATGGGCTACAATGGGTGCTGGAGCCACCACACTGGGGTGGGTGCTGGAGCCGGAGCCAACAGGGATGGTGGGTGCTGGAGCTGGGATGCTGAAATGGGTGCTGGAGTTGGAGGGCTTTGGTTGGTGCTGGAGCTGGGGGGGCTGCAGTTGGTGCTGGACACTGGGTGGTGGGTGCTGGTGGGTGCCGTGGCGAGTGCCCCCGTGGCAGTGCCAAGCCCGGCGTGCCCCTGCAGCGGTGTGCAGTGGGGAGCTGACGGACGCGGCCGGCGTGGTGCTCTCACCCAACTGGCCGGAGGCGTACGGCAAGGGCCAGGACTGCATCTGGGGGCTGCACGTGGAGGAGGACAAGCGCGTCATGCTGGACGTCCGCGTGTGAGTGCGGGGGCAACTGGGGACGGGGGGACAGGGGGGTCCGTGCACCCCCCGCCCTCATGGCCCTGCCACCCCAGGCTGCGGCTGGGCACAGGGGACGTGCTGACCTTCTACGACGGGGATGACCTGACGGCGCGCATCCTGGGCCAGTACACGGGCGCCCGTGGCCGCTTCAAGCTCTACGCCTCCACCGCCGATGTCACCGTCCAGTTCCAGTCCGACCCTGGCGCCGGCGCCTTCGCCTATCGGCAAGGCTTTGTCATCCACTTCTCCGGTGAGCCCCGTGGTGGGATGGCAACCCCGGTGTCCCTGGTGTCCCCACCACCCTGCTCACCCCACTGTCCCCGCAGAGGTCCCCCGTAACGACACCTGCCCCGAGCTGCCAGACATTGCCAATGGCTGGAAGACGTCCTCGCAGCCGGAGCTGCTCCACGGCACCGTGGTCACCTACCATTGCTACCCCGGCTTCCAGCTGACCGGCACCGATCTCCTGATGTGCCACTGGGACCTGACGTGGAGTGGCGACCTCCCCTCCTGCGAGCGCGGTGAGCGGCACCCACCAGTGTCCCCCTTGCCCCACGGTGTGTCCCCAGCAGCCACTGTCACTGCCGGTCCCTCCCGCCCGCAGTGACCTCCTGCCGGGACCCCGGGGATGCCGAGCACAGCCGCAGGGTGGTCTCCAGCCCTAAATTCCCAGTGGGATCCACCGTGCAGTACGTCTGTGACAAGGGCTACGTCCTGGCGGGCGCCGGGACCCTCACCTGCCACGACCGCGTCGCAGGGGGACCAAAGTGGAGCGACCGTCTCCCCAAATGCATCCGTGAGTCGGGTACCCCCTCCCTGGGCACATCTCCCAAACCGGCGGCGGGGGCTGACGCCATCGTGCCCCTGCCCCGCAGCGGAGACGTACGAGCCTTGCCACAACCCCGGCGTGCCGGCGGGCGGGCGGCAGAGCCCCGAGCGGCGGCTGTACCCGGCGGGAGCCACCTTACGCTTCTCCTGCACCGCTGGCCGGGCGCTGCTGGGCGAGGGCAGCCTGCGCTGCCTGCCCGGGCACCCCTCGCGCTGGAGCGGCTCGCCTCCCATCTGCAAGGAGGGTGAGAGCACCCCCCACCCCAGCGCCCCCCAGCACCCCTCGCCACGCCGCTTCTCACCACTAACGCTGACTTCTTTCTTCTCCAGCCTCCTACAATGAGTTTTACAGCAACCGCAACCTGGACGGTAAGGGTAAGGGTTTGCCAGGGCAGCCCGGGGTGCTCATGGGCACCCAGGGGTGCAGCCGATGTGGGGTGCCCCCTTGGTGAGCCCCCAACTCTCCCGGATAGCCGTGGCCAAGGCCGTGCCCTCAGGGATGGCACTGGAGGGCACCAACGTCGCCATCGCTGTCTTCCTGCCCGTGCTGGTGGTGGCCCTGCTCATCGGGGGCATTTACCTCTACTTCTCCAAGTGAGTGGCCGAGTGGCCTCCATCACCCCATGGGGTCCCCACGGCCCCCCCGCTGCCCACCCCAGCTGCCCTCTTCCCACAGGCTCCAGGGGAAGCCAGCCCTGCAGCTGCCCCTCGCTGGCTCCCACCCCTACGACCACATCACCGTGGAGTCGGCTTTTGACAACCCCACCTATGAGACAGGAGTAAGTACTGGTCCCCCCAGCCCCCCCAGCCGGGGCTGGCCACCCCGGGGACCCTGCATCGCACGGCCCATGTGTGCCAGGGGCTGAACATGGGGTGGGACAGACACGGGATGGGGTCGTGCACTCCAGGGACCGTGCATGGGATAGGACATCCCTCCAGGGGCCACACAGGGGATGGCGTATCAATCCAGGGACCACACATGGCATGGGATATCCATCCAGGGACTATGCACAGGATAGACATCCAACCAGGGGCCATGCATCAGACGGGACATCCATCCAGGGACCACATCATCATCTGAGACATCCATCCAGGGACCACGCATGGGATGGGACATGCACCCCCAGGCCCATCCGTGGTCTGGGATGTTATGGGATATCCATCCAGGGCCCAAGCATAGGATGAGACATCCATCCAGGGACCATTCATGGGATGGACATCCATCCAGAGACCATGCAGGGGATAGGACATCCATTCAGGGACCGCACATAGGATGGGACATTCATTCAAGGACCACACATAGGATGGGACATCCATCCAGGGACTATGCACAGGATGGACATCCAACCAGGCACCATGCATGGGATAGGATATCCAACTAGGGACTGCACATCATCTGGGACATCCATCCAGGGACCATACATGGGGTGGGACACCCATCCAGGGACTGCACATCATCTGGGACATCCATCCAGGGACCATACATGGGGTGGGACATCCATCCAGGGACTGCACATCATCTGGGACATCCATCCAGGGACCATACATGGGGTGGGACATCCATCCAGGGACTGCACATCATCTGGGACATCCATCCAGGGACCACGCATGGGATGGGACATGCACCCCCAGGCCCATCTGTGGTCTGGGATGTGCCACCAGGGCCCCACGGGGTGGGTGATGCCCCGTCCCTGTCCCAGGCACCCTGTCGCACCACCGAGTGTCCAACCCCTCGCAGTCTGTTTTCTTTGCAGGAGACGAGGGAGTATGAGGTGTCCATCTAGGTGGGGGCAGCGTGGAGCTGGGCGCCGCAGCCACCCCTCCCGGGCCCCCCCCGCGCCCGCCGGCCCCCGGCTCGGGCTGGAGACACCTCTCCCAAGGGGACTCAAGCCGAGTGCTCGATGGGGGCCACCCGGGCGCCGGCCACTCCCTTGTCACCCCCAACCCACCCGGACCCCCGTGGGGTCTGCCTGAGCCCCGTTGTCACCCGCCCCCCCGCCCCGGGCTCACGGGGTGCTGAGCCAGCGGGGGTCCCCCAGCCCCATCCTGCCCCCCCCCAGGGGCACAGCAGCTTCCCCCCCCCCCGGTGGAGGAGGGACCCGGGCAGGGGCAGCGGGGACGCCCCCAGGTAAGGACAGTGCTGCAGTGGGGAGAGAGCAGCGGGACGCCCCGGGGAAGCGGGGGGGCAAGGGGCCTGGGTGGCCATGCGGGTGTCCCCCCCACCCCTCGCCCGCCCCCAACACAGGGTTTACCCCCCCCTGCACCCCCGTGTGTCCCCCCCATCGCCACGCAGGGACGTGTCATGTCCCCCCCCCCCCCGTGCCCCCAGCATGCGGCGTCCCCACCCCCGCCCCCCCCGCTTGCTTCGCCCCCACTCCTCGCCCCCACCCCGGGGCGTCCCCTGCGCCCCCGGCGTGTCCCCCCCTCCCCTCCCCGCACGTCCCGGCACCCCAGCGGGGCCCGATCCGGGGGGACGGGGCCGGGGGGGCAAGGGGGGACGGCGGGCATGGCTGTGCCCCCCCTCACCCGCCGCGGCCCGCCCGGGCTGGTGGTCTCGGCCCCGGCCCCCCCCGCCGTGCCCCCTCCCTCCCCCTGCTCTGGAGAGGATTCCCCCCCTCGCCCCCATCTTTTGGTTGTTTCATTAATAAAAAAATGGTGTTTTAGAAGAAGCGCTGGCGTCTTCCTCAGCCCGGGATGGGGGGGCACCCCCCACTCCCACCCCGCCCCGGGGTGACCCCTGAGCCCCCTCGCATCCTCGTGCCCCCCCCGCCCCGTGTCACCCCCCCGCGTCACCCCCCCGCCTCCTCCTCCCACACGCTACGCTGGGGGGGGGGGGGGGGGGATGGGGGTGCGCGCTGCCCCTTTAAGGGGCGTGGCTCCCGCCGGAATGACGTCACGCGCAGGACACCGCCCCGCTCCCCGCCGTCCGTGCCGCGCGCCCCCTGCCGGCGGGCGTGTCCCGCCGTCCCGCCCCGCCCTGCGTCGTGACGTCACCCACGGCCACGCTCCCCCCCCCACCACCCACCCTCCCCGCGCTCCGTTCCCGGGAACGTGCCGGCAGCCACGCGCCTGCGCGGGAAGGGAGAGGGGGGCGTCACCGGCGTCGCGCGACTCGGCGGGAGGTGGCGGGAGGTGGGAAGCGGGGGGAGGGGCGGCGGCGCGGGGCCGCGCCTGCGCGCTGGGCGCGGTCTGCGCGTGCGCCGTGTGCACGGCGGCGGCGGCGGGGCCCGGAGCGTCGGCGCCGCCTCTGTGTGTGTCTGTGTGTGTGTGTGCGCGGCGGCGGGCGAGGGGCCGCGCCGCCCCTTCCCCTCCTTTCCCCTCCCTTCCCGGCATGGCAGCGGGCGCGGGGCCCCCCGCAGCCGCCCCCGGGCCCGGCTGGAGGAGGAGGAGGACGACGGCTAAGCCGCAGCGGCCCGTGGGCTAGGCCCAGCCGCCCGCCCCCTCCTCGACGCGGAGCCGCCGCCGCCGCCGCTGAGGGGGCCGCCTCCCCGCCCCCCCCTCCCCATCTCCCCGCTTCGCTCCCTCTCGTCGTGGGGGGGCTCTCGGGGCCGCTCCCGGGCTGGATGAATGTGGGAGAAGATGGAGACCAAGACGATCGTCTACGACCTAGACACCTCCGGGGGGCTGATGGAGGTGAGGGCCGGGCCGCGGAGCGGGGAGTGGGGGTGGGGGTGTGGAAGGCCCGAGCGGGGAGGCTGCAAAATGGTGAGGGACACCCCCACACACCCTATCCCCCCCCTCCTTCCCCGGGGCCCGGTGGCCATAGAAGGAAGTGCGGAGGGACGGAGGAGGCCCGAGCGGACACGGGGCCGGCGGGCGGGGCGGGCCCGGACCAGGCCCTGTCCCTGTGTCGTCGTCGTCCCCCCCCCGGGCCGCTCTCCCCCGGCGGGCAGGCGGGAGCAGGGCGCTTGGGCTCAGGGACCGTCCCAGCCCCTCAGAGCCCCTTCTGTGTGTCCATGTGCAGCAAATCCAAGCCCTCCTGGCTCCCCCCAAGAGCGAAGATGGG
Source organism: Larus michahellis (assembly GCF_964199755.1). Classification (NCBI taxonomy): domain Eukaryota; kingdom Metazoa; phylum Chordata; class Aves; order Charadriiformes; family Laridae; genus Larus; species Larus michahellis. Next base: position 4,545,477 of record NC_133902.1, on the reverse strand, counting down.
GAGAAGAAGAGCAGGAGGCCCGAGAAGGAGCCCAGGCGAAGCGGCAGGGCCACTAACCACGATAGCTGCGATAGCTGCAAGGAAGGAGGGGACCTGCTGTGCTGCGATCACTGCCCCGCCGCGTTCCATCTCCAGTGCTGGTAAGGCTCGGCCCCGGCTCCCTCCGGATCCGGCCGCCCCGGCTCCCGCTTCCCGTTAGGTCCCTGCCTTGCCCGGGGATGGGGAGGGGGGGATGCGGGGCCGGGCGTAGCAAGCAGGAACAAAAAAGGAGGTGCAACCCTCCCGCCGCCCCCTTCGGGTTAACACACACCCCCCCCCCCCCCAAGACTAAATCCACAGCGACCGAGGTGAAAAACCCCTTCGCTGCTTTCTCTGGGGTGGGGGGGGGGGGGAAGGTGGGGGCCCACCACCCTCCTTTCTTCTTGAGCGGCGAGGAGGAGCGAGGCCGCTGGCTGCGCGGCCTGGCTGCTTCGGTGCTGCCCCTGCCCGGCCTTCCACACCAACCCCCCCCCCCGCCACACACACACACACACCCCCCCCCCGAGCCCATAACTTCCCCTCCTCACCCCTCTCTGGGGGTGCCGTGCCTGGGGCGGGGGGTTGCTGCGGAGGGTCCTGGCCGGAGGGCGGGAAGCGGCGGTGGCGTCTCCGCGCCAGGCCTTGACGTTCCCAGCGCTTCCGTGCTGCTGCAGCTGCTGGGAATAATGGAGGTTGCTGTCTCTGTGTCTCCCTGCCTCACTGTTTACAATATGGCGACCTTCCTTTAAATTATATTTTTATTCTCAGCGCCATTTTGGCTGCATATATGACTCCCAAACCCTCGCTGCGCTCCCCCAGTATCTCAAACGTGAAAATACCTTCCCTGGTGAAATCCAGGCCTCCAGACTTTAAAATTGGCCGGGTTTATTCCTTTCCCTCCTTTTTTTCCTCCCTCATGACTCTTCGGACCTGCTTGTCTCATCCGTGGGAGTGACTGCCGGGAACTGGGGGGCAGTTGGTTCTTCTCGCTGGGAGTTGCGTGGCTTTGTTGATAAAAGGCAGATCTTTCTGCATGCAAATCTGGGTGCCCTGTGGGAGTCGAGGTGCGTGTGGAGGCGGTGGCGAAGCTCTAGTTGGTGAAGGCTGCAGCAGGGAAGGACTCTCGCTGCCTTCCCTCGCAGCTTCCTAAGCTCTCGGCACAAAGCAACCCGCCAAAAGCACCTGAACTTTCCGCTCCAAAGTTTTTTTCCTTCCTGCACTGGGAGCCCAGTAGCATCCGAGGCTGCTTTACCCCAGTCTCCCCTTCAACAGTTGACGCAGGCGGGCAGTTTGTGTTAAATTAGCGCAGCCAGAGTGGATAATGGAGTGGAGGAGGGAGCGGGGCAAGTCAAACAGCTGGAGCTCGGGCGTACAGAGTATTCTTCCTTAGGGGAGATTTTTTAACCACATTCCTTTCTCTCTTTCATGCTTTGGAGCTTTGTTTGCCACCCTGTTACAGCTGTCTCCTCTTTGCTTTTTTTTTTTTCCCTTGTTGTGTTTTTTTTTTTTTTCTTCTTTTGCTCGGTGGTTATACTGCCTTTATATGCTAATTGCAGGTCTCTGAACACATATTAAACTGATTGCTGATACCAGGAAAACTGACTGTGCGGTCACAGTTCTGTAGGGAGTGTCCCGTTAGCAGCATGTAGCCAGATGAACCCGACAATGCTGTAGCGTTCAGCCATGACATCATCCCTCCTACCCTGAGGAAGTGCTACTGGTGGTGGTGCAGATCCTCTAATATTTACTAGGAGGACACTAATTAGTTTAATTTTATTTGTCGAGCCGCCTTGGTGAGCTTTAATTTAAGGGTTGGTTGTTTTTTTTTTTTTTTTTCTTCGATCAGTCGTAGTTGCTTAAAACTCGATGCCTGCTTTCAGATGCTGCTGAAGACATCCTGAGCCTTCTCTTAGTGAGGCTGGAGCAATGGCTAAAGCTTCACATTTTGAGGTGGAAGAGCTGTGACTAATGCTGTAGAGTTTCCTGGTTGACTCTGAATCCTAACTGTCCTTAGTCGTAACTGTAGATGAGGCCACCTTGTGCATGGCCAAATCTGGCTAAATTTCATGACTTAGTTTGGCAAGTTTCTTGTAGTAGTGAGTGGGAAACAGCCACGTAAATCAGGTATCTGTAAAGCTTTGGCAGGACTTGAGTTCGTTGCGTTACAATTATAGTAGGGCTATAATAGGGCTAACTAGTCACCCTTCAGAACAGAAATGGAAGGGGCAATTCTGGTTACGCTTTCTCACTGTGTTTGTTGCCTTTCCTGGGGTATCTCTCAGGCAATCGTTTTGACAGTAGCCCAGACCCTGCTGCGGGAGGTGGCACGGTCTGGAGTGGCACAGGAGGCCAGCTGCGTGCTGCTGGACCAGCTTCGCCTGAAGGCCTCCCGCTCGGCCCCCGTTCTGCCCCCCCAGCTCGTGGACCTCTGTCCATCGCTTGGCCGAGGCCTTCAAGTGAACCAGGTTGTCCGAAGGGATGCTCAGGTTTTGTTTTTGTGTTTTCTTCCCTTTACCTCCTACATCTTGCTTAAAGTAAACTGCCGTTGTGGATGTAAACTTAGGCATAAAGGCAGCACTTGCAACTTCCTTTCTGCCTCCTTTTTTTATTTAAAGAACAGCAGCTGTAATGCAATGCTCGTTTCAAGTCATTTGAATAGCAGTTTAAATATACTGCTGGCGCATACTAGCCGAATTGTCTTAACAGCTTACCTGTTCTTTAAATATTTATTGTAAGCTTTAGTACCAGATTGCATTTATTTTCAAAATAGGAAAAATAAAAAAAGTGAAAAGGAGCTCTTAATTGGTCTAGGATTTGTAATCAGTCCATCAAAGCTGGGTAGGAGAGGCCATATTATAAAAGAAAATGAATGACAAGGGTGTGATCAGCCCAAGTCACGCAGTAAGCTGGAGACAAACTCAGGAGTTAACCCAGCTCAGTGGCCCGTAAACTAGTTTTGTTTTTTCCTGTGTAGAGAAGGTTCTTCTGTATCGTGTTGTTTAAACCTGTAGCGAGCAAGTTGGCTTCTTTGGTAAGAGTGCAGTTCTCAAACTTCCAGCAGTTTGCCTTGACTTCAGTTTGGTACCTAAACCTGTTGTCTTCTGCAGAAAACAGAAGGCGCTCAGCCAAAACCCCCAAAACTTTCCGAGTCTGATAGTATTACACGTCTCTGATGGTAAATAACAAGTTTTGTTGCTACGCTGTGGGAACGACCGCTCTCCTGAATTACTGTGGGTGGAAGCGGCTTCCCGATTCATCTGTCAGGGTCTCGGCTCTTCTCATAACTCCGTTTCAGAATTGTTAGTTCAGTGTAAAACTCCTACAGGTACCGTAAGAGTGCATGGAGCCGGGAGGGTTACCAGCCTGGCTGCAGATAAACTGGCTTGGTGGGAGGGATACAGGGAAGTGTAAAATCCCTTCCAGATACTTAGTTTCAACATACTTGGATTAATATCATAGTCAGGTGACTGTCTTCAGGTTTGAACTTACAGAGAGGGTTTTCTTCCATCCCTCATATTTCTTGAAAACAGAACGTAGGATTTTTAGCTCTTAAGTCTGGTTTTGGTTATGCCGTTTTGCCCGTAACCTGCTGCTTTGGGTAATGGTGCACCATTGCCTTTTCATTCTGATGTTCTTCCATGACCCAGGCCCCTGGGAATGGTGTTCGCTCCTTCTTTACATGATTGAAAACCAATTTTCCAGTACTTCAGCTATTCTTCCCCATTTATATCCTCCTCCTGGCTATGTGATTGTTAGAATTCCCTGTATTTTCTTGAGCTCGTGGTAAATTTGATTCCCATTGAAGTCGTTTTGCAAAGTGACTGCTGTTGCAAATTCATTACAGCTTCGCTGAAGGATTAGAAAGATCCCTGGGAGAGGAAAAGTTTAGTTAACAAGCTGGGGGAGGGGAGTGACAACAGGAGGGAGAACTAACACAGAACAGTTTTGTGTTTGTTTTTTCTCTTCTTTTCTTTTTTTTTTTTTTTTTTTTTTTAAGTCTCACTGCCTGAGTTTCTGCTTGGAGGAGCCCAAAATCGCTAAACTCGCTGAAGGCTGCTGTTCGAGCCCCTCTTATAAATCGCATGCTGTTGGCTGCGGAGCACTGCTAGCATGGCAAAGTGACCCGAGTTGCCTAAAGCTGACCAGCTGCCCGTTACGGTAAACAGAGACAGTACCAGTTTTGTGGCGTTGCCCAGCAAAAAGGCTTGCCTTGGCTGCTGGGTCGCACCACGGCTGTGCTGGAAGAGGTACGCTGCATCCATACTGGGGCCTGCTAGCACCATCAAACTTTCTGCAACGCTTGCCTCTTCATGTTTATATTGGGAGCGTTTGGCTCCATTTCCCCTCTGATTTGGCGGTCTTTGCCAAAGTGCTTTTGTCGAAGAACTGGAGTAACAGAGCTACAAAGAGAAGTAGACTGGAGCTAAACCAGCCTGAGTTTTGCATATTTTCTATGAGTCACTTCGGTTAAGTGCTTTGCACAAAGAATGGAAAAAAAGTTGTGTTTGACTGGTAGGGCATCAATAACTTTTTCCCCACCTTATTCAGGTTTAAAATGTCCTGCCTTATCTTGGCATTTGGTCTAGCTTTGGGGTTTTTTACATAAATACCCATTCTGTGTGAGTGGAGGGAAACATGAGCCTGTCTATTGTCTTAGCTAATCCTGCCCTTAATGGGCATCTTCGGCTGCCTCGGGGGTTTCAGGTCTGAAGCATCAGGGAGTAAACTGTTCTGTTCCAAACTGTACCTATCTTAACTAATAGGTTGTTAAAACAATATATTATTTTTTTAAGCAACAACTTTTATTTTTATGTATGTTTTGTTTTGATATTTTGGTAGCGTTGGGGCCAGCGTAGGCTAGATCCTAAACCAGAAGGAAGCAATTGCACTGGCTTGGTTTCTCGGTGCGGAGGGTCACTGCGCATGTGTCTGCAGATGTGGTAATGTGATCGGTCTTGGCAGTTCTGTTCAGCAAAGTTGAACCAATGAGATCTTTCGCTCTCCTTATTTTGCCCTAAATCTCTATGCAAAGGCAGATAAGGTCAGCCTAAATCTACGAACTTCAGCTGAGGCCACCAGAAAACCATTCAGAGTAAGAATTTGATGTACTAATCTAATTTTGGGACTTGCAAACCGCCGTTCTCACCTGTGTGTGCATGTGTGTTGCTCCTGTTAAACCGAGCGTGAGCAGATTTTGCAGTGTGGGCAAGAGTTGGGCATTCAGATCGAGCTATGGGTCGCTGCTGCCGTTCTCAACATCAGCATAAAGCGGTAGGAGCGAGGAATTAGGGTTCTGTCAAAGTCAACGTTTAACTGCTTAACTTGCGCTTTGTCTTCGGACATGGCTGCTGTATGGACTAGCATTATGTCAGACATCCGTAATGATCTGAAGCTGTTTAAAAAGGCACAGTACGAGACTGTTAATAAGGAAAGTTCTCCGCTGTTTTGTCCCTTGGCTTGGGAAAGTGCCAGTTTTATGTTGATTGGGAGTTGTGAAACTGAGAAGTCCTTTTTTTCTTTTTTTTGGTGCTGCTGCGGGGTCCATTTTTGAGTTGACTCCTCAAATTCAGTAGGGTGCAGCAGCTTGCTGCAAGGTGGGGTTCACAGCTTTGTTCCTGCTGCTCCTCTGGAGCTGGTCTTTCCTGGTTTTTCAGACCCGCAGGCATGACTCACGGGAGCCTTTCAAAACCTGGGAAGGTCTTCCCAGAGGAATTCCAGCTCCTCCAGGCATTTGCAAAGGAAATTCTTAATTGGATTAGATTCATAATACTAATCTGCTAATGACTGTTTGTTATGGAGATCTTAGCACTATCTTGTAAATATATGCACCTTCATTTAGCTTGCCTTCTGTCTTTTTATCACGTACAAGCTCAGCTGTTAAGGTTGTACAGCCACCTGCAGATCTTAGAGTTGGGAATGGGAGGACTACTGTGTTTATTACAGAAAATAGTATAATGCTTTCATAATTCTCGCCTCTCTCTCCATTTCTCAGTGTTGCTTTGGGTGGGGGCAGTAAGTGGGAAGCAGTCATGATCAGCGTGTCTAACATCCTGCTGGACTTCTCTTGCAGCGGGTGTGAAGGGCGTCTGGAATGGGGAGTGCCCCCCACACTGTCCTCAGCTACCGAACTGTGTATTTATAGTAAAAGTCACGACGAAAAATGCATTTTTTCCCACCGAAACGGACGTAGGTGGTGGTGTGATGGGGTGAAGAACACCTGCGTGGTGGGCAGGGCTCCTGGCTGTTGTCTGCCTGTGTAGGACAGACTGAGTCAATTCGAGATTTCAGTTGTAGCGTCGATACTGAAACAGCTTTTCTACATAGTAAAGGCTCTAACATCAATTCTTCTGTTTATTGACCCACATGAGTGGATGTTAAGCTGTTTTTATTGCTGGACTGACTCATTGGTACATGTCAGGTTCTCAAGTTTTTGCTGTGGCTCTTGGAGCCCTTATTAATCCTTGAGTCAGTAGTAAATAGCAGGAATCTGCAGTGAAGAGAGGGAGTTTCTTCCGGAGTAGGAAAGAGGTGTATCTTCCTGAAAGCGAGCGTTATAAAGCCTGAATATTTAGGGAGTGCTGCCTGGTGCAATATGAATCACATGTGAGAAGGATGTACCTGGTTTTTTTGTTTGTTTTTGTTTTTTTTTTAACCAGTCAGGAAGTAAGCTTTGACTTGTGAAAATGCTAATGTATCTGAGAGTATAATATGGCTTTGTTACAGGGGTATGAAATACTGGATTTGAAAGAAGTGAGTGTAAGCAAAAAGCATCTTGCCACGTCAGGTTACTGGCTAAACTTGTGATTTTGTGACACAGTCAGATTGTCAGAGCTGGCTTTTTTTCTTCTTACAGTAGTTGATTTAGGCTGACTCCAACTCCACCGCTCACTAGATGTCTGCCCAGCTTCCTCGAAGGAATGCTGCAGTATCCAGTAACTCTGTAAGCCGAGTAAAAATAGTGTCGTACCTTCCCTTTAATAAGGAGGTTGACAGACATCAGTTGTAATGCAACGACATACCTTTTTAGGGTATGGAGTAAATGCTCCCTATAGCCAAAAATGAAGAAGAAAAAATTCTATAAACGATTCTTCCAATTGGCGCATCAGATCTTGAGTACAAAAGGCAAAGAGCATCTCAGCCAGCTGGGGGAAATGTAGCACCTGAACCCGACTCTAACCTATTTCTGCTGACGTCTGCTCTGCACGAGTCACTTGAAGCAAACTAGATGGAGCTGGAGATTACCGACTTTGAACCCTGCAGAAAGCAGTGGCCTAAGGATGCAATTTAGCAGGCTGAAAACCCCATGCTGAATTTCTGGCAAGCGCTAGTGATTGGTGTGAAACACCTGCCTGTACAGCCTCTGACTTTGGGCAAGGCATCATGTGAACTTCCCAGTGATCTCCGTCTAGAATAGCAACGGGAGCAGGATATGAAGGTGATCCGCAAAAGGCAGAAAAGAATTTATACCCTGCTTTTAAGGGTTGTTTTGGTGGATGTTTCTATTGCTGCTCTTTTCCCTCTCCTCCCCAGTGCTCTTGGGAAAGCCTAGTCTGCATGTAGATGTCAGAATTATACTTCACTTGTGCCTGCGTGAAGACAAATTCATGCTTTTGCTTTTATGGGTCTATCCTTCATCCTCTTGTGATGTGCTCCTTTCCTTTTTTTTTCCACCTTATTGCTTCTGTCCTTTCACCCCGATCTCCTTTGAACACATACAGTATGGCTAGGGCTGAATGTGTTCACTTCTCAGAAACCTCTCACACCTGTGTTTTGATTATTTTTTTTTTTTCCCCACCAGAGATGTCTCTTCATTTATTGTTCTTTAAAGACAAAATCGGATGAAGCGATTCTCGCTAGGGCTGTGGTGTTCCTCAGCCCTCTTTCTTTTCCCCGATGCTGCCCTATGTGTCATCCTGCTTTGAGAAGATGACTTCTAATCTGTTAAGAACATGTTCAGATCTTTACAGCACCACTTAATAATGAATCTGGACATTGAATTCAGGCTATTGTTACTATTGTCTGCCGTACAGGCACGAGCGATGCATGGGACAGAAGCAGGAGTTGGGGTGCGCGCCGTGCCTGAATTTCTGGGTCTGACCCAAATTTTCCAAAGTCAACAAGTCTTCCTATTGACTTCCATGATTTCTGCTTATAAATACAAAGCTGGATGGTTCCCTAGCAGATATGTCTCAAATATCAGAGCTCATAACCAACGAAACTAATTTTAAAAAAAATCAAAAACCTCAGTGTGATACAGGTAGTTTTATACACTGTTTTGTGCATATTTGTTTGCATGGATACATACTTGGGTTTTTTATCTATGTGGAAATTTAATATTTTAACAAACAATACTTTAATTTTTTTTTTTGGTCAGCTGTTAATGAGGGTAATAACTAATGGGTTGTCTAGGGAATGGTCTCCATGGGCCAGGTTCCTCCTATAAATAGAAGTAACTAATTACATCAGGTGATCGCATGTTTACATGCAGTTTATCCAGTTTATCGGACTCCCCTGCTTGTCACGTCTGAGACAAAAAAGTTCTACTTCATCACGTCGGAGGGGACTTTTCTGATTCCCCGCGGGTGTGCACGGGGAGGAGGCTGGATCCCTGGTGACAAGCGCAGTGTTGAACGCCGGCTGTTTTAGAAGGTAGAAATAAGCACACAGCGAATGAACTTTTGGAATACGGCATATTACCGGCAATATTACTCTTTTAAACTCATAAAAATTCAAGTCTTCCTCTGCTCTTGTGATGGCATGTGGACAGATTATGTTAGCGTATCTTTATTTTTTCCTTGCACGCATCTTGTTTCTCACTGTCTGACCATATAACGGTGTTTTAATCCTGCTTCTGTTCTCTGTCTGTTGCTGAAGCCTTATTTCCAACTCTGGCCATGCTGTTGGAAAGATGCATGCTAAGCAGATGCAGTGTTCCAGATGACGGGATAATTGGTGACCTGTGAAACGGTCATTTCAGTTCCCTTCCTTGCGTAGTGGCAGCCAAAATAATCATGTACTGACCTGTCCAGTGATGTCCAGGTCTCCTTGCTGGATGTTACTAGTTCAGAACTCTTTACATGCATGCCCAAGACTTTCACTTCAATGCAAACAAAGTTATACTGGCTGCTATCAAGCTTTTCACTAGTTCCCTCAGAAGAAGTTGCAGATGCTCTGTAGTTAATGTGAATTGCACTACTGGCTTCAAAATAGGTATAACCTATAAAATATATGAGCCTAATTGAGGCGGCCGAAAAGTTATTCCATTAGTTAGTTTCAATGTGATCAAGTTGTGCCTGGCTTATCTGAAGTTTGGTGGTCTCTGCTTTGGTGCTTGAGAAATCTTTGGCTTCATCAGGAAAATAATTTCTTTTACTCCGGAACGTCACAACTTTATCCATGTTAAGGAGCAGATGAAGTTTGAAGAACTTGTAGACCCTTCACTGCGTAGTTTGTGCTGAGGAATAATTCTGAGACTGCTGGAGTAGAGGGGAGAGCTGACAGTATTCCTGGTAACCATCTTTAAGGTAATGGAGTCTGACTTCTGTCTTCAGAAAATAGTAAACTCTCTGTTGATCCAAGTGTTGCGGTTGGAAGGTAAGAGAGTTGCAAAGGGGAGGAACTTGAAACAGGCTGCAGCTGTTAGCTGGTTTTATGTGGTTTTGTTATGTGTAAGGTAGAGGCTCCTGGCGCTGGGTTCCAGGTGTCCTGCTCCTGTGGGGTTTTGGAGCAGCTGTCAGCCAAAGTGTGTAAATTGGGCAGAGTAAGACTGTTTCAAAGAACTGAATTTGTAAATGATGCAACTTTCTGTGTTTCTCAATGGGGCGCTTGTGATGCACTAACAGTGAGGTTGGTTTCCTGGTTTGTTTTAGTTACGGCTGCCATTGAGGCCCTGCTGTAGGAAGCCAGGGAACGCTTCTTTATGAAGCTTCTTTATGAAACTGGTAGAACAGCTGTAGCTCTATCCATCATTGGGATAAATAGGAGCCTGGTAGAAGAGCCGAAAGCCTTCTTCCTTTATGTAACTGGCAAACATAACCAGCATCCTTCATTAGAAGCCCATCATTGAGTCGTGGTAAGTTAATTAGAAGATTTCTGAGAAGGAAAAATGTTCTTGCCTGTGTTTTTTTCTTGGAGGTTACTATTTTCCCCTGCAGAGAGAAAAATATCGTAAGTCCGATATTTAAAAACAACTGACATCAAAGACAAGTTGTCCAAGAAAGCTTTGCCAGACTCCAGTTTGTTTCCCTGCCACCGTTACCCCGGCCTGGTGGCTGGCTGTAGCCCACTGGGTCCAGAGCCTGCTCTCAGCAGTGTCAACGTGCCTTTGACGCAAGATGGCCACCAGGAATGCCGTGTGTAAATACCTTCAGGTTTGCTTATAACTGGTTCCTTTGAGAGCTATGGCCCAGTTCGTATTGAAGAAGGTGCCATTCCTTTGAGCGTTTGTTTACTTATTTATTGAGGTCAGCAAAGTGAAGAGTAATTACGGGATTTAGACTAACAACAGGCATCTGACGCGTGAGAGCTCCAGAGTGTGAAATTGAAAAGCTAAGTGGCTTCATGCTATTGTTTGCTTGGTAAAAACTCCTACTATATGGATAACTCTTGAAGATTTTTTTTTTTTTTTTTATTTCATCCTAGCCACTTATGCTTTATTTAAGGGTCACTTTGCATAATGTTCTGACCACGGGAGCTAGTCCAAAAGTTTACAAGAGCAAGTCTTGACAACACAAATCTGCTATGAATATCAGGAGATGCTACTTAACTTTTTTAGAGAAAGCCGTGAGACTAGTATTATGGCAAGTGACTTCGTATCAGTGTGGTGTCTTTTGAACGGGCGGTGATAAACATCTCCTTCAATTTTCAGGGGCTTTGTACAAGTTGGTCTTCCAGATGTTCGTATAGATATTAACCTTGAAAGTCAGACTTGCTTTCTCAGAGCTGTCTTTTTCTTAAATTCAGAAATGTGTGGGTTCTGCTGAGCAGATTTGATTCGAGTCACACGTAACCTGCCAGGTAAAATAGCGCTGGCCACCACTCTTGCCTGCGATGACAAAAGGGGAAGCTTTCTGAAAACGAAGGTTCAGCAGAATTGTAAGGAACGGTACAACTGATTGGTGTGTAGTCGAAAGGAGATGTGTTGTAACTGAAGATAAAGTTGGTGCTGTGCAATTCCAGGTCCTGTTGGCAGCAAACGCTAACGGCTGGAGATCTGCATGCTAATGAACCTATGACAGATAGGGAGAAAGCGGCCGTGGTGCTCCTGCCAAAGTGCTAATTCTTACCTTGGTTATGAAGATCAAGTGTCTTGTTCAGATTTAAAAATCAGTTTCTCTTATGCTTACAGTAAAAGGTTGAAGAATGTGGTCATAACTAGTCAATTAAAATGGCATTCTTTAGTGCTTCCCTGGCTTTATGCTAAGACCCAGGAAATGCTCTCTGCTTGCAGAGAGGCCAGCAGTGCAGGAACAGCATTCATCAGTCTTTGTTAGTGCAGCGAGCTGCCTTGATGAACAGTTCATTAACCAGGAGAAGCGGAATCAGTCTTTTAATACACTCGCTATAGCAGTTAGGCCCTGACAGCGAGCAAAAAAAACTCGGGAGGCTAGTCTGAGAGCTAAAACCTTGCTGCTGGTCTGAAACTAATCTTTTCCCCCTCCTTCCAAAGCCTTTGGGTAGCAGCATTCGTTAAAATCCTTCTCTAAGCTGTCATTTAAGAGCGTCGTGTATGTAGGATCTCATGGTCGTTGAGCAGATAGTTCCAACATAACAAGCGGGACAATAACGTACAGACTTAAGAAGAAACCTGTTCGAACTCTTCTAGGCGTCTCTCAAGATTCACCGTCATATTAATTGTTTCATTGTAAAATGCGTGAGTTTGAGGTAACAGTTAAAACAAATAACCGGAGGCATCTGGCAGCGCGTGGATCCCTGGCACGCCGCGCCTGCGTTGGAATGGGGCAGACGTGTTTCCAGCAGTTCAGGCACGTTCGTCGGTAGCTTCAGAGGGCTAAAATTCACTATGAACAAATCAAAGTCTGTGGGGTTTTTTTCCCCTGAGGCGCTGGGAGCGGGGGGGAATGGGCCGGATGAATCCGTACTGGCTGTAGCTGCAGATCTAAGAGCTCGGTTTCCAGCAGGAGTAAAACCTGAGCTATTGCAGGATCCACCTCAGGACTCGGAACGGATTTACTCTGCAGCAAGCACACGGGGATCGTTTGTTACTCTCCTCCTTCCACCCCCTTTCCCTGCTTCTATTAGCAAAAGATTCGTCTGGGGCAGGGGGGGTGTTGCCGCTTCAGCCAAGCATTTGAGGCTTCGTGTAAAGCAGTCAGTAGTTGAGGCTTTGGTGCTCTCGTCTAGAGCCTGATCTCTTGTTCATCCAAGTCCTCCAGGAAATGAGAAACATAAGCTGCAGGTATGTTTGTGCGTATACGCAGAGCGCTGCGTTTCTGGAGTGCCTGGAACACGGAGGCCTCTGAAACCCTGCACTCCTCCTCAAAATGGCTGCCAGATGTGTTGGCTCTACTGAATTCCCCGGAGCCTGACACCAGAAATGCTGAGGTTATTACCAGTTTGGTTCTTGCTGTGTTCTTCCTTCAGTCTTCTAGGCACAGTGTTGCAAGAGCGAGTGTGACCCTGGATGGCTGCGGTACCTGCGGAGGTTTTCTGTTGGCACGCTGGCGTGCTCGGGGCAAGGCTCGCTGGGACTCTGTTTAAACAAAGGAAGCGCGTTTGTTTTTACAGCACAAGCTTGGGAGCCTGGGCTGGGATCCTGTGCCATTTCCCCGTGCTAGGAGCAAGATTCTCGAGGAAGACAGCCTCTCCCTTTGCTGCAAAGCACGGCTCTCGCTGGCCAGCAAATACGCATCTTATCCTCTCTGGCTTGTCACTGCTGGAGACTTCTTAAAGCTTAACTTGGATTTGCTTTGATATTTGTCTGTAGGCACAATAAATAGTACAGACACTCCTGAAGTGAACCGCAGTTTGGCTGCCCGTGCTCCTGTAGCTCCTTGGGCCGGGCTTGTAAGCTCCTTGCTAGCGCGGCCACGCTTCTGCTTGATCACCGCGTAACCCAGTCAGTCCCAGCTGCGTCCCCAGTCAGTGGGAAACGGAGCTTCCAGGTCCTGCGATAGCGCATCTATCCGCTGAGCGTTCAGCACGAGAGAGCAGACTTGCTCTGCAGCTGTCTCTAGCATCGGTAGGCAGAACTTTTAAAAGTATGTCTTAGAGCCACGCAGCATGGGAACTGGCTGTTTTTCTGACAGCATGTCCACTTTTCCTGCAACAGTCAGCAGTTTGCTGAAATAACAAATCTCAATGATAAAGAGGTGTTGGAAAGTACTTGAGCTAGTAGTAGGATTTGTAAGGAAAGCGTATCATTTAACATATGCTGCTCTGCCTTTAACTGAGGAAAAGTGTTTCTCAAAATAGTCCTCCTTACTCCTTCATCTAATTTGCTTTGGTTTATTTCTAGAATCAAAATGAGAATGTCATTTCGATGTGATACAGCTTTTATAGTAAGTGCAGATCCACATGAGTAGGATGTAACTTGTGCTTCATAGCCAAGGCAAGCTGTATACGGTGACACTTTTAAGAGTATTTGGGTTGTCTTAAGATAGAAAGTGGTTTCCACCATTAAGTAAGTGTGCCCAGGGATGGAGTAGATGGGAAGCAGTGGGTAGACTTCGTGGCAGCTTGTTCAGTTGGACTCGCACTGCAAATTCAAGGGATGGAAATGCCTAGATATATGACTGCGTTTGCTGAACAGGAATCTGTGTGCTCTAACACGGAGTAATCAAGTTATCGAAGGAGGCATTGGTGTTGGGGCGGAGGTGTGTGTGTTGCGCACAGGTGAATCTTCCATTATCTTTGCTATTCGATTCTACGACTGTCTTCTGAAACCGTGGAGCATGCTGCGTCGTGGAGATGGGATGGGTGTCATGGAACACTAGCTTCTTAGAGGTGTTTTGCTCAGTGGCTGTATGGGGGAGCGAAACCGGGGAGCATCGCCGTAAAGAAAAGGAGGAAGTCCTTGGGAGCGGAACCTGCGGAGCTACCCTGACTCGGGCTGCGTGTACGTGAGAGGAGGCGTTCCACAAATAACAGTAAAGCATTGCTTTGTATTTCTCTTGTAGCAACCCTCCGCTCAGTGAGGAAATGCTGCCTCCGGGGGAGTGGATGTGTCACCGCTGCACTGTCCGCCGCAAGGTAAAGCCTCATAACAGTCACGATCCCTGCCCTTCTGACTGTCCATTTAAATTATACCTTCCTCTCCCCTTAATGTGTGTGTATATATATACCACCAGAGTTGTTCTTTGTGCTCACAGTTGTGAAGTGCTTCGTTAGGAACAGGCTTAAAAAAACTAAGGGGTCTTGATGAGACCCTCCTGGTATTTTTAACTTCTCTAGTAGGAACCACAAAACTGAAGTGCCTGATATGTTCTTGTCAAGCTTGTGCCTTTTAAATTGGTTTTTTTTCCCCCGGCTTCTGGAAAGGAGGGAGAGCTGAGGCACAGAGGGTACCCACGCTCGAGGAGATGAGCTGTCTGCAGGCGAAAGAGGAGTCATGTTAATGCAGCTTTGGCATTGGGTTGTGATTCTGGTTAGTGTGTGTTTTTTAGAAGTGTGACCTCACAGCAGTTGCACATCAGCAGAGGGTGAAATCACAGTGAGTTATGATTTCCTGGGCTGTTGAACAGGATGGGGAGGAGATGGTTGGGCAAGATTGTGGCTTGTCTTTCCCCCCCCCCCCCTTGATGCTTTTTCTCCAGGAAGCTGTCTTGCACAATGTAAACATCTTATTGCTGTGACTACGTAAGACTGCGTAGCAGAGGGTTAGAAACTGCACCAAACTATCTAGCAACTGTTCCCTTGAAGTGACACCCAAAGCAGATTGGAAGAAAACTGTGTACTCAGCCTTTTGTTACTGAAGCGATTGCCTTGTTATGTTTCCAGGGTACTGTTCAGCCATCTGCGGCCTCAATTTTAAAAAATGATAATAAAATAAACAAAAAAGAGAGAAAAGGAAAAAAAAAAAAAAACAACCCAACTTTTCTGTATTAAAAATTGCCTGATAACACTCTGCTCCTTTTACGGTCCATTTTAGTGATGGAGTAGATTGGTTCTTCCTTATTGGTGATGCCGGCGGGCACTGGGGCAGTGCATGTTGCCCGTACTAGGCCATGCAGCGTCCCGTCCTGTTGCAAAATGGATCTCGCGGTGGCCGCAATGTATTGTTTTCCTCTGCTGCAATTCTCCCTGCCCACCTTGTTCAAGATTCCCGTCATCAAGAGATAGCAGAGTGTCGTTTGTATATTGTGCTTATATTCTCAAGCTGACCTTCTCGTTCCGTAATGGGTTTGGATGCGCTGCCAGGGTTAATTGACTGCCTCGACGATGAACGGTCTACCGTGGAGTTTCGCAGTGTTGGCTAGCAAAGTAAACAGAGTTGTCTGATTTGTCAAGTATTTAGGACTAGATGCTGTGAAACGTTGTCCTGATCTGGACCCAAATATGGCTATCCTGAAAGGAGAGAGACGTGCTAATTTTCTGCCCCGTGGTTGGTTCCCTTCAGCTGTTTTGTCATCTGTACGTTAGCTGCAATCAAATTGTTTTTGCTAGGTCAAGGCTTTAATGACTTCACGGGGGAAGTTGTAGTAAGTGGCTCAAGCCTTTTCAGATGCTGTTTGTCTTCGATTGCATATTTGTCAAGGTTGATGTGCTTTGTTTGTGGCCTCCATGATAAGCCTGCCTATTCATGTCGTGCAGAAGCGAGAACAGAAGAAAGAGCTGGGGCAGGTAAATGGATTGGTGGACAAATCTGGGAAAAGGACCACCTCCCCCACCAGTGACGCAGACCTGTTGGACAGGTCTAGCAGCAGCATCAGGGCTAATGCGCATGCCAGGATCTTGGAAAGGAGAGCAAGCCGGCCTGGCACTCCCACATCCAATGCCAGCACGGAGACCCCCAACTCAGAACAGAATGATGTCGATGAGGACATAATTGACGTGGATGATGACTCTGCCATTGCAGAAATGGACTGTGGGCAGCCCCAGCTGAAGCGACCCTTTGAGCTTCTTATTGCTGCTGCCATGGAAAGGAACCCAACGCAGTTCCAGTTGCCGAATGAACTGACCTGCACCACAGCACTTCCAGGTGAGCGATGGCTTGTCTAGTGTTGGTGAAGGTGTCTGCGGTTGCATCCTGCTGCCATCTTACCTGTCTTCCCTCTTGACTCCTTGGTGGTTGTGGCTCCGGTGATGCTCACTGGTGAAAACAGAAGTACCGCTGGGCCACCTCCAGGTGTCCCAACAGCAGATGGCCTTTCAGATGTGAGCTGTGGGGACACTGCTACTGCACACTACACACCTCTGTCAGTACCTGTGATAGAGGCTTGCTGTTGTCACCATAGTCTAGATCTCCAATCTGAAGAGAAAAAAAAAATCCAGTTGACAAAAGACTTGATTTTGATTTACGATATGATAATCTCTTAACAAAGCAATGACTTCATGTATAGAATGTCATTGAAATGATTAAGTATAAAAGATACCTGCCTTTAAAGACAGTCTTTGTCACTTAAGGCTAGATTCAGTGGTTGATAAGGGTTCCCTAAGCAGCTTTTTTGCCTTTTCTGTTTGCCTCTGCCTGAGATGATTGTGTGTATCTACTAGAAAGCAAATCTCTGCTATGTGGGTAACCCAAAGCCTTTTAAAATTTACTTTCAGGTACTAGTAAGAGGAGGAGAAAGGAAGAAACCACAGGAAAGAATGTCAAGAAAGCACAACACGAGTTAGACCACAATGGTTTGGTTCCCTTGCCGGTGAAAGTCTGCTTCACGTGCAACAGGTACTTGGCTCTTCCAGGGAAGCTGTTCGGTGTAGCTGCACCCTTCACAGGAGCAAAGTTCTTGCTGAAAAAAGTAGATGACCTGTTCCCTTTCCCATTCTCTTTCATTACTTGCTTACAAGCCCCTAAACAAATGGGGGAATAATCATCTTTGCTAAATAGCAGATGTTTAACCATGGCGAGTGTAGGTGTGCCTTCTGTAGCCCTGCTTGGCTGTAAAGGCTTTTAAAATGTGGCCTGAAGAGAATGAGCCAACTTGTCTTCAGTATTTGTCTACTAAGAAAAATTCTAAAGTGATGGTGATTTAGAAAATGGAGATGGTCCTTTGTTGACGGTTCGTGAAGGAAGTATGTGAGGAGGTGACCTTTAGGAAACAGAAATCTACTGAGAGATGTAAGCCCGAGGCAAATAGGAATATTGTGCTGAAATAGTAAATCTGAAAACTACTACGAAACACTGCTGTTTCTCATAACTGCATAAAAAATGCACAGATAAATCCCAATTCAAAATGTCAGTGAAAACAAAAAACTTTATTTCAGGAACCCAGCCAGAGTGAGTATCTGGACGTGGGCTGGAGACTCAGGTGGGCTTTTGGGAAGAAGAGGTCGTGACTTTGTCATAGATTGAAGACTTCTTTAAAGCCTGGGGAATTGGATGTAGTGGCTTTCTGGAGTTCGAGACTTGTTCTGAGAACATCCTGTTGAAGTAGATGTGCCAACTTCACACAAGACTCATCTGAGGAAAATTATAAGAACCTAAATCTGAGATTACCTTTTGATCTCTGAATTTTGCTGTAAACGAAGACACTCAGAACTAATGCACAAGGTCAACTTGAAAAATGGCTTACACGAATCTGACAGGTGCTTACAGCTTTCCAGCAGCGGCATCTCTTCCTGCGAGAGGACCTGTTTTGCACTGAGGAACCCTCGTGTGCATGGGCAAGTCCTTTTGCCTTGAGTTTGGTCTCGCAGAAGGTCCATACAGATCGGGTTACAAATCTGAAGCCTAATTTTAGATGCGAGTAATGTAGTGTAGGGGAATTGGAAAAGATAAGCTGAAGTGGTTAGCCGAGCTTGCCGGCGTCTTTGGTTTATATCCTGTATTCTGTGTGGGAAATAAGATATGGCGCTCTCTTTGCAGGAGCTGCAGAGTGGCACCTCTAATCCAGTGTGATTATTGCCCGCTCCTGTTCCACATGGATTGTCTGGAGCCACCGCTTACTGCCATGCCGCTGGGTAGATGGATGTGCCCAAATCACATAGAACACGTGGTGGTAAGCAGGACTATGATTGCAGTATGGTAACCGGATGCTGGAGTGGAACCTGGCAGGTCCATTAAAGGACAAAGTACAACAAATGTAAAACAGCTTCTGAGCTCTTATTGCTCCATGTAACGCTTGTAAAGCTCCTGCTGCAAGCAACGCGCTCTCCAAAGGAATATGATGCTGCTGTCTGCAATAAAATATAAAGATGGGAGAACTCCTTGCTGTAACTGAAGCTGACAGCTCAGACTGTGGCTCCCTCACAGCGTGTCTAGTTTTCGGACTGGACTCCTTAAGATCTAGATGAGCTTCCAGAACTGTGATACAAAGCAGCACAGTGCTACAAATAGGGGAAGTGATTCTTTGCATGCTTAACCCAAAAAACTTTGA
The DNA here is from genome assembly GCF_964199755.1 of Larus michahellis. Classification (NCBI taxonomy): domain Eukaryota; kingdom Metazoa; phylum Chordata; class Aves; order Charadriiformes; family Laridae; genus Larus; species Larus michahellis. Next base: position 4,526,959 of record NC_133902.1, on the reverse strand, counting down.
TTCCAAGAGGGAGTTTTCATTTGTGGAAAAGCAGTGTGCTTGAGACTTAAATACTCGGGAAACAGGGGGCTGGAACAAAGGGCCTGTCCCCAGACAAACTGCTTCTGAGAGCATTGATGCTGCTTAGTTGGCCTCTAAATGCTTTTGTATTCATCTCCAGCAATGTGCCCTTTAACAGAAATGGTTAGTGCTGCAGGAAACAAATAGTCTAAAGCTGAGCTGATGCTGTACTGCCAGTGCTACGAGGCGTTATGAAAGTCTTAGGGTACATTAGAGTGACCTGCAGATCCCTAACTCCTGTGGCATTATCTGATCACCCAGCTGAACCAGAAGAACTTGACCCTGAGTAATCGGTGCCGAGTATTTGACCGGTTCCAGGACACCATATCTCAGCACGTTGTCAAAGTGGATTTCTTAAACCGAATCCATAAGAAACATCCTCCGAATCGCAGAGTTCTTCAATCAGTAAAGAGAAAAGGTTTGAAGGTATGTGTCAACAAGTAGGTGTCGGTGAAACTTCGCTTATGTATTCTAGTTTGGAAGGGAAACCACCACGGCCCGTAGGCATAGCCTCTTGGGGCAGGAGGAAGAGGGTGGGGTCTGAATGAATGTGTTGGTGAGAGGTCTGGGAGTCAGCAGTTACTTTTCACTATTTAAGAAGCTCTTTTTCCACCAATCATAACGCTCAGCTATTACAAGTAAGCCTTTAAATCTAGCACACGCGTAGAAAATACAACACAAAACCTCCTGAAGGTTGGCCCTGCGGACAGAACTGGGGCTGCTGCATGTTCTGTGTTAAACCCCAAAGAGTATTTGCTGGCAGAATGCCTGAAAAATGCCAAACAGGTTTCCCACTTGGCTTTTTGTGCATGACTTCTTTTATGCTTTAGCCGCCACGTTGTACTGAAGTCATGCCTGACCTAAGGGAATAAAACCTATTAATTTCAGCCTAGCTGCATCAATTTAAAGTACTCGGTCCTTGAAACTTTTAATGTATTGTCTGCAGGGTTCCTTTGGGTCAGAAAGCAGCAAACACGAAGCGTAGTGCTGGTTAGGCACTTTAACTAGTCATTCTTGAGTAATTTTTCTCATGTGTGATCTTCTTTCTCTACAATGTAGGTTCCTGATGCTATAAAGTCCCAATACCGGCTTCCACCCCCGTTACTTGCGCCTGCGGCAATTAGAGATGGCGAGCTGATCTGTAACGGGATCCCTGAGGAACCCTTGCAGAAGCACCTTTTGAACACTGAGCACTTAGCCAGCCAGACAGAACAACAGGAGGTAAATGAAGTCAAATGCTTGGACTCTGTGTCTGTAGTTGCTTTGGTACAAAGATCCTCTTCCATTTCAGTCATGATCAGAGCAGTTGTCTAGGAAACCAGTCTCAAAATCATGTCTGAAGGTGATAGCATGTCTTGTCTTTGACACCCTTGCCCATTAAAACTTCATTTTGGCTTTCCAGGTGAAACGTAAAACTCTTCATTTGACACTTTGAGGAAGTGGTGAAATACTCTTCTGGCCTTAAGAGTGGCATCGAGGGCTTTCTGTGTAGATGTCATTTTTATTTCCTGGCTGAGGGAAAATACTTTGCACTTTGATTATGTAAGGCTCTGACACGCTTATTTCTGTGTTAACGTCACATTTCTGGGCTGCTTGGACTTTTAGAATTGGACTTTAAAAATCAAGGTCAAATGAGCGTTTAAATCTTTTATGAAACTTCTTGCCAGATTCCACAACGTGAGGTCATGTTGCTTTGCAATCAGTGGTGGAGTCTTTCTGTTAGCTCAGGTGGGGTTTTTCTACGTGCCAGGTGCACGTTCACCATGGAGCTTAAACCTTTGAATAAATCTTTTGGTAATCCTCTACCTTGTGTAAAAGAAAAAGTGCTCCACCCCAGCTTTGGCTAGTGACTCCCTATAGCTTCAGGTAGATCAGCATGTCTTCCCAGCGTGCTACACAGTAAGCTGGAGGATTGTGTTTGGGGAGAAGCCCGTATCGGTGAAAAATGTGTTTGTAACTAGCTGGAGAGTTGCAACACTTAGCAGGTGAAGAGAAGGAAAAGTTTGAGGGTGAGGAAATGCATCTGCTGCCTTCTCCCTCCTTTAATCTCAGCTCCTCTGTGTACTGTCCCGAGCACAGAGATAAACAGTACCTCATTTTGGTTGTGCTTTTGTGCTTTTTGGACAAGGTTTTCTCCTGATTCTAGATGAGCATCAGAGCAGACGCTGTAGTTCCAGGCTGCATCTGAGCGGTCAGCAGCACGGTGAGGCAGCTGCATTTCTTCCAGCTGGGTGGTAACGATGGAGTAACTGTTGAGGTTTGGAGCACTGTCTGTCTGCGGAGCTAACCTGCACCTTTTTCTTCCTCCCAGTGGCTCTGTAGTGTTGTTGCGCTCCAGTGCAGCATATTGAAACATTTATCTGCTAAGCAGATGACTTCGCTTTGGGACTCTGAACAAACAGAGAAGGCTGATATTAAGCCTGTTATTGTGGCAGACGGCTCACTCACCAACCCTTACCAGGCAGCTGACAAGGCACCCACACCTTCCCTCTATTCCATGTCATCCTGCACCTCAGGGATTACCACCCAGAATTCCTTGAGCTCCTCGCAATCCCAGCAGACGTTGTCACAGGAAGATGTCAACTGCAGCTCTTGTATAGATAAATCCAAGAAGGTGTCTTCTTGCGGGACTTCAAATGGGCCAACAGCCTCTGACATTAAAGTAAATGGTCCTCATTTCTATGGCGTTTCGTCCGAATCTTCAGCACAGTTGACTGACTCCCAGAGGCTAATCGCATCTGGTAACACAATACCTGTTTTGTCTCATCGGCAAACGTGGCCTCGGCCCCTCACGCCCCCAGCGACTTGTGGACTTCTGAATCACACCATTGGAACCATTGTCAAAACGGAGAACGTAGCAGGACCCGTTTCTTGTGCACAAAGGGGATCTGTGCCGGTCACAAGTATGCCTACGTCCATATCGAGCTCCTGTGCCAGCCTGGAGACCACCAGCACTTTGCAAAGAAAGAATGTGCAGACACAGATAGGACCGCCGCTGACGGCAGACCTGCGATCGATGGGCTCCCCTCTGACGGCCACGAGGGCTCTCACCCCTCCGCAGGCTGCAGGAGATGGGATCTCTGCTGTCGGGTCCACCAACAGATTCTGTTCACCAGCACCACCTTCAGGTACGTGCCGAACAGCTGATCTTGGCCCCGGGGCTGAGAAAGTCGTCGGTCTAAATGTTATTCTGAACCTCAGGGCTGCAGCAATGTGCCCTCCTTTAACTGGGGCTTGGGTTCTCTGTGGAGAGCCGGGAGAATTTTCTCAAGCCTTCTCTGTCTTAGGTCCCTTCATGGGAGCCACGGGATGTGTTTTTGCTGGCTGCGTATACCCGAGAGGGGAGCTCTGTCCTGAGAAGCAGGATTGTAGACCAGTTTAATTCTGGAAAGCAACAGTAGTTTTACATTAGAAGTCTTCAGCTGTGCGGCCTTGATGTTGGAGAAACGTGGACTTGGGAAGCTGTGGTCTGTTTAGTATCTGCTACTCTATAATACAGGGTAGTTAGGGATCGGATGTACCATCTCCGTCCTGAGTTGTACACAGAAACCTGGCTGTTGAAGTGCACGTACCCATGCTTCAGTATAAAAACGTCCAGGCAAAGATCTTGATAGCTGAAAGGCAGAGTTATTGCCCGTAACTCAAATTTGGCTGGAGTAAGCTTTCACTTAAAGCGGTCTCTTTCCCTTCCCTTTCCCCACACTGGCTCAACACTCAAACTAGTAAAAACCCTTTGCACAGGTTGGGTTTGAAGCAGTCGCTGAAGAGCGTGCGGCAGAGCTGTCTGTCACTTCTGCAGTTCCTAGCTGCTCAGTGGCAGGCTTGCGTGGAGCGGCCGGGAGCTGGTGATTGCAAGCAACAGAAGCAATCTCTTCTTACTCATTAAGGAATTTTAAAAAGAATAATATCTTCTGAGCTTTACCTCGCATTCGGAAGCAGTGCCCGGAGTACTTGGCCTCCTTTTTTATTGCTGAACAAACTTGGTTACTCTGAGCCTGCTGTTTTGACTGTGCCCTGCTTAGAAACGCAAGGCTGGGAGAAGTTTTGGTAGAGGAAATGAGACCGTACTATAGAAAACTTCTTGCTTGTGGTTTGAAGAACGCTGCAAACCCTACAGAATTTTGCAGTTACTTCAGATGTTAAGTAATTGCTTCTGGTGCAAAGCTTGCTTTCTACAAAACGCAGATTAAAACGTCATTTTGGTGCAGCGTCTCTTAGGAAAGGCGTAAATATTTAGATTTTCCATATAACACGATGCATATATATATTTATAACAAATCTTAAATTATGGTGTGCAGATTTTATTGCTGAATACAAAAATACAAATCATTCCTGATCTCTTTATGCCATAAATTTCAGGCTTAGAGTAGTTCTAAGCAAAGCAACTCAAGAAGAGCTCGTATCACCAACGATTAAAGGGATTTTGTTTCCTGCCATTTGCCATTGCTTCTTTCCGCTGCACGGTCGCCACCGAAGCAGTAGGATTTTATTTTGTAAATAATAAAATCTGGTTATGACTCTCACATTCTTACTAGACAGTGAAGCACACTCCAGACTTGATAGTTGTGCAGAAATAAAAATTGTACTTTTTGTGCGTGTTCAGACCTAGACAAGCTACTTGGGAAATGTCTCAAGGTTTAGTGAGATTTTCAAGCTTCTGGGGACTTGGTGCTCATCTTCCCAGTCTCTGCAGGACGTGGCTTAAACTCTGTCATTGCTGCTGCTTCAGACAGGGAGTAGGAGCTTAAATGTACAGGTCCACAAGTGGAGGTGAGAGGGGGAAGCTGGCAGTTGGCTCTGTGTTGGAGGCACACACTAGTCCTTCTGTGAGGAGAAAAAAGCTAATGGCCTCTAATTCAGGCCTTTTTCAAAGCATGACTATGAGCAAAATTAGTCATTCCGAGCAGCTTGGAAGCGAAGTGCAGCCGGAGGGCTGGGTGCATGGCTCGCGAACGTCACAGTGACATATCTTCTCTGCACCATCTTTCTCTGTAGATGGTAAGGTCAGTCCCAGCACCTTATCCATAGGAAGCGCTTTAACTCTACCCTCATCACTCACTTCAAACTCCACAGCTATGTTGGACCTCACCAGTTCCCTGAAAGCATTTATGGATGGCGGTGAGTATTTAGTTCGTTATCCGTCTCTCCTAGCCCTGTGTGTTTGCTTCCCTAGGGCATTCGGTCTCTGCTTGAGGAAATGTTCCAGAGATAAAGAAGGGTTGCAGTCAGGTGAGGGCGGGGTTGGGTATATATTACCTTAAATATGTCACATGCTTCCCTACTGGTAGTGTTGCCAAGGCAGCAAGGCCGATGAAGTGCTTCTGCCTGAAGCTTTTCTGGGGAATGATCACAAAGCTGTTGCACGGGCTGCTTTCCAGGTGGAATTCACATGCAGAAACATGCAGCCCTGCCATGTTGTGGTGCTAGCTGCAATCCAGAGCTGCTCCCGACGGGCATAAAATCCCGCAACCATAGATCTTGCAGTCGAGCAGTCACCTGAGTGGTGATGCTCTAATGGGTCAGTTAATTTTCTGATTTATTCCTGCTTCTGTCAGTCTTCTCCTAGACTGGCCCATTTTTTATTTTCCTTTTGTTGCACTTGGCAAAAAAATGCCAAACCTTAGCGGAGTGGCTTCAGGAGGAGGAGATTACTGAACAGCAACCATCGCTAGCATAGCGAGGCTGTTGCCAGAGACTACTTCTACATCTGAAGAACAGCCTTTCTGGCGTTGCCAGTGTGACCCCTCTTCCCTTAGGTGAACCCCGGCTGCTCAGCCTACCGCTCTGCTATCGGGAAAGGCCGTTATAGCTCTGCTTCTTCTGCTTGCTGTTTTAACTGTCATTGATGTGGAGAAAGCTCTTGGAAGAAGAGGTTAGCCAGCCTGCTTGCTGCCAGAAGGCAGACCTCTGTACGGCTTTACAGATATAAATACTTCAGAGCTATCAGCAACGGATCTGCTTTAAAGCTGGTTAATAATATTGTCTGAAATGCCCTGTTTGGTTTAATTGACCCTGCTACGAAAGCGCGCGACTCAAGAATGAACCTGTATCAGCTTCAAAGGTGGTTGCAGCTTTCCTCTGTGAAGTAGGGCTAGGCTTTCTAACTAAATAATGGAGCTTCACAAGAACGACCCAACCCGCTGCCCAGAGGGGCGCGACATCCGCCTCCGCAAACCTGTTTATTCTGAACCAAAACAGATTTTCAACTTTTATCGGTCCTTGTTCCCCTAAATTTCTGCTTCCTGCCTCAGCTGTAGCTCTCTGGCCATCGCTGGCACTCTCCTCGCGCACTGCTCACGGGAGATAAGAAGTAATAGATCACCTACGTGTAAGAGTCTTGGCATTACAAAACTTGTCAAGTCTTCGCTGTTGAAGCAAATGGCAAGTTTGAAAGTGGGACAGTTAAATCCACTGCAGCTCAGATTGCACCCTTTCCATGAATAACTTACTAATTGCTTTTTGTTTATTAACAGAGATTGAGATAAATATGCTGGATGAGCAGCTGATCAAGTTTCTGGCCTTGCAGAGAATACATCAGCTCTTTCCTTCCAAAGCTCAGTCTCTAGCGAGCAGTGTCAGTTCCCATCAGCCATCTCCTGTGGGAAACCACATTGAAGGTAAGAGCAGCCCTAGAATAGTTGGTTTGTGTTGAGCTTTTTGGCACTCCCTTGCCTATTCATTGAAGGAGATCTCCCTCTTCTTCTGGTATCTGTCTGATGCTGCCTTTCACGTTTCTTTCCTCTCATCCCCTGCTCTGGATATCCACTGGCCAGAAACTCCTTCAGGTCCCTCTGCTTAATTATTTACAAATTACGGCAATGAAAACACCTTCAGTAACTTCTGATTTTTCTGCTGGAAATCTTTAGTGAAGTTGTGTTTTATTCATCTTAGAAATTAGCAAGAGATGGGAAGGTTCAGCTGCTGTTGTTTTTTCCCCTCACCTTTGAGATGGGCAAGAGAAATACGTGAATTCCTGCTCTCTCTTTCTGGAGAAGTTGCTTGTGAGACGAACAGGAGGAGCTGGGGCACAGAATTTGTGTGTGGCATTGTCATTGCCCTCTCAGAACAATGTCACTGTCGAGCTGAAACACTAAATGCAAATAATGGAAAACCACTTGTGCTTCTGTTGGAAATCTCCAGATTCCCGAGTTCAGCATTGGCTTTGTTTATGGTCACTGATACTGGCATGCTAACACCTAAAGCTGCAGGGGGAACGTGGCTTCGTGATCCTCTGCGTGCGGCCAGTCCATTTAACCTGCTTTCAAGCACTGACTGGGCAACCTTGTTGTGAGAGCAGTTGTCTGCTCCCCCTCTGCTAGGCCTGGGGGTAAATATCCACGATAAGATCTTTGGAAGTCTGCTAGCAGTCAGTAACCTTCCTCTGAAGCTCTGTGCTTGCCTGCTCGCTTGCTGCTGTAGCATCGCAGCATTCTCTAAATGCTTTGTCAATCTTCTTTTGAACCCTGCTGTAGGACACAGCACCAGGCCGTGATACGAGCTGCGTTCCTGTGCTGCTCGTAACAGACGAGTTCTGGAAATTCTTCAGCAGCCTGCCTTTCAAAAGGCAGATAGATGCTGTCTTAACCCATCACCCTTTTTGGGCAGAAACGATGCATCAGGCTGACTGTTTAGCATTGCTGGTGAAATATTAGATCCAAAACCTTCAGTGAGCCCTGTTGAGCCAGCAGAGCCAGACAGCTGAAAGGGCTTGTGCTGGGCGGAGGTGGGAACTTGCACGTTTCAGTGCTGCACGTCCAGTGGTGACACTCAATGTGGCCAATGTTCTTGACATAGGTGACTCTGCAAACAGTCTCTTGTAATCTCACGTTCTGTTCTTCAATTTCACACTGTCGGTGTAAAAAACTGTCATGCGGATGTAGTTCCAGGAGGGGCCTAAACTCTGCTTGTAAGGGGCTTATCTCCAAAAGACAGCTGCTGAAATCCTGGCTAGGTTGCGTGGTCCGGAGTTTGATATCTGTTCCGCAGGAGATGGTTTTCTGTCCAGTTCATGTGGGCGTGTGAGACTGTGATTTGAACTCAGCTGCCAGGGAGCTGCTCTGGAGGCTCAGGCCCTGACCGGCCCTTGTCGAGCGTGCCAGGGACCGACCTGAGGGTAACGGAGTCCACCCGGTAAATCAGCCTGTCCTGGACACTGGGCTGGTCCCTGGACGAGCCCCGTCTGTTCAACCCGTGTGTTTTTCCTCCAGTTCCACTACAAGTGAAATCGCAGCTGTTAATTTGGTGACATTCACCAGCACCAAATTTTTTTAAGTGGCACTGTGACAGCAAGACTCAGCTCTTTGATTACCCAAAGTGGAAGAGATTAAGAAAGAAGCTAGTGGTAGGAGGCTTGCGTTTTCCTCAGTGTGGCTCCATTGTGCACGCTCGGTATTAACGTTCCCCCAATTGCATGGCTTCTGTGGGTTACTAGAGAGAGCAATTTTCCCTGATGACTGGCAAAAAGATGTTTAATGCACAAACGTCCTAGAGGGTTGGGAATTGGAGTTTAGGCCAAAGCTGACTGGATCTGTGCTTTCTGGAGAGTCCAGCGCTGGGAACACTGGGGTCAAGCAGCCTTCACAGCTGATAACATTGTTCAAGTAATTTCTCTTTATCTTGCAGCGCAAAGAAAGGAAGTGCAAGCCCGGGCGGTGTTCTATCCTCTGATGGGCTTAGGGGGTGCAGTCAATATGTGCTATCGAACCCTCTACATCGGGACAGGTGAGTAGCATTTTCCTGCCCTGACCTTTCAGAATCAGGGTGGTTCTCCCTGACCTTCCCTGAGTGTTTGCCAAGTGGCTGTTGAAGAAAACAGACCCATTGCGGCCGCTTGTGCTGGGGTTCTTCGCTACGGAGAAACGTGGGAATTCTCCGTCCACTTGAATCTTGGTGGGGTTGCGCTTTTGGAATCTGGCTGGTGTCCAAATTAGTAGTGGAATGGCTCTCCTGGAGATTAACGCCTGACTGGTGGAGAGAAGACTTAAGGTTTGCTTGCAGGTTTTGTCTCTTTCTGCTTAGATTCTTCTGGATAGACCCAGTAACTGTGAAATGCTCTTCAGCCTTCGTGGAGCTGCTAGCCTTCCCTTCCCCCACTGAAACTTTGTTCGGTGGCTTATCGCAGCATTATTCATGCAGTCCTGGGAGCTCGGACAAAGGCAGTTGCTCCCCTGTTGTTTTGCTAATTGAAGTTTAATTCTGTCTGTTGTTCTTTGCTGCCTGACAGGGGTGGTTTTTTGTTGTTGTTTTTTGGGGTTTTTTTTTTTCTGAAACGAACTGAGCCTGTTTTGTCCTCCCGATTGACAGGAGCTGATATGGATGTGTGCCTTACAAGCTATGGTCACTGTAACTATGTGTCTGGCAAACACGCCTGCATATTCTACGATGAGGTGAGTGCCTGAGTCGATTGGGTTTGGGTTTTTTTTCATTTTTATTTTTATTATTTGGCACGCATGGCAGTGGGAGCTGGAGATGCAGGCAGCAGGTTGTCTTTGTGTGGTGCTCCTTTGTGGACTACAAAGTAAGAGCCAGGGCTGTGAATGGTTTCACTCCAGTGAAGGCTGCGTCAGCGTTTTCTGTCATAGCCCTTTCTGAAGCACAGAGCTCTGCCAGCGTGATCTCTCTGAGCTAACTGCCTGTGCACAAAGACTGACCACAAGTAAGCACCGTCACTGCTGGTGTCTGGGGAAAGAAAAAGTCATAGGAACGGTTTGATACTTTCTGATCCAGCTGCGTTCTTAATAAAAGCTAAACTTTACGTGTCTACATGGAACCTCAGCTGGAACAAACCAGGCAACTGCTCTGAGTCTCTTGCTTTCAGGTGTGATGGTGATGCAAAGTGTTCGTGCCCATCAGCAGTACACCGTATAAATTATTTATTTAACTAAAATTTCCGTTAAGCTCTCAGCATAAACAGAGGTCTGCAGTTGCTTCTTAACTATAGTCCAGAGATTAGTTTGTTCTTGAAGTAAATAGACTGCCGGGTCTGGTAATAAAAGCACCGCTGGAGATGTCTCTTAGCATGGAAACAGTCTTTGAAGCAAGGTAGTCTTTTATATCACCATTTGTCAACCAGCTACCGAGCAGGATCCAGGATTAACCCACAGCCGGCTTTAGCCATTCCACCAGTGCACGACAAGCTACAGAACACAGTCGGTAATGGGATCCAGACCTTAAATCTGTGTTGAAGCATCTCCTCACAGTGGTCAGTCCTAAATCAGGCTCTAGGCACTGAACTTCTTCCGTACTCCACAAGGCCTCCTACGGCTGTGGTCGCTCTAGAGGAAGAATTCCCCCTCCTTAGCTCTGTCTGCCGTTTTCTGCTTCTGGCCGTTGGCAGCTCACGCCAGGCCTTGGCCTCTGCAGTTTACCAGGTTACTGGAAAACTCACTCCCCTCTGCATGGGGAGTTCTTATAACTTGATTAAAGCTCTCTAGTCCCTGGGGGACAAGGTCTTCAGCCCTCAGATGGTTCCTGTGAGCTAACCTGAAATCTCCTCCACTCTGTCAACATCCTCTGCAAAGCTCAGTTAAGCGTGATGCTGCTTGTGTAATGCTGTAATGTCACGGTAACGTCTCCTGGCATTTCAGCGTCTGCAAAAGGCCTGTAAATCCCAGACTGTCTCTATCTTGCGGCTGCTGCAGCACGCTGGCATCCCTTGCTGTCTTGCGGCTGCTTTCTAAAGCACGTCTCTTCCCTGCTAGGCACAGGTCTCTGGGCCAAGTTTGCATCTATTGTGCCTGTGAAAATGGTGTGGTCGCTTTGTGAGAATCGGCTTGAATCCCTGTTTCCGTAAGATCTGTTGATCCAAGTGCAGTAGGTAAAAAACCACTTCTCCTCAGAGCTGCTTTGGCCCTCTTTCCCTGGCGGGAAGCATTCTGGGAAGCAGCGCTTGCTGGAAAGCCGGCTGTTCTGTGAGCATGAGCCATGCACGAGGTTCAGGTTGGTGGTCTCTCAAGCTGGAGGATATTTTAACTGTTCTTATTTAACCATCAACAGCAGTGGGAGAGAGAGGCATTGTGTTTCAGTGCTCCGAAGGGGTATATCAGCACAAGCCTTTCTGGCTTTGATGTCTCAGTTCCCTCCTCTTCCCTTTTTTCAGAATACGAAACATTACGAGCTGTTGAACTACAGTGAGCATGGGACGACCGTGGACAACGTTCTGTATTCGTGTGACTTCTCGGAGAAGATGACGCCCACTCCTCCCAGCAGTATTGTTGCCAAAGTGCAGAGTGTGATAAGTGAGTGTTGAGACAGCGCCAGCCCCGCGTACCACCACAGGGAGCTATTAGAGGGGGACAGGAGCGGGTGCAAATCGATTCCTTGTTGGTGCCCCTTGTTCTGTAGCGGCTGGTGCACCTCTTGCAAAAAGGGGGAGCCTCTCCGCAGGCCCCAGCCTGGGTTACACAAGATGGTCCTCCACGGAGTGCTCCGCTGTGAACCCCACTCCTGCCTCCGGCACTGGAGTTAACCAAGCTCCAGGTCCCTGCCTGACATCGGTTCTGGCAAGCCGCTGGTTGGGAGCTGGACCGAGGGCTTTCCTCATGCGTGTCCTCCTCTCCCGGGCTGCGAGTACAGGATCTGGGCTGTGCTACAGGCACCATCCCATCCCCGCACGGCTTATTCCTGCTTTCCACCTGACTGGCTTCCTCTTTTCTTTTTCTTTTTTTTCTTTTTTTTTTTTTTTTTGGGCTGCCGAAATAGATATGTAAATAAATGCCTCTACCTCTCCGGGGCTGCGGGGAGATTCCAGTTTCCCTTTTATCAGCCGCTCACTGCAGACAACTGAAATGCCTTGTGGCTGGAGGATCTTACCCCTGAGGCACCTCAGCGGTAGCCCTTCTTGATGAAAACAAGTTGCCGCTGGCCTGCCTGAATCTTACATGTCTTTTCTTTTCCAGAACGACATAAAAGCAGAAAACAGGAAGAGGAGCCGCATGAAGAAGCCGCTGTGATGAATTCGCAGGCACAAGGGCAACATCGGAAGCCCTGTAACTGCAAAGCCAGCAGCTCCAGCTTAATCGGGGGCAGCGGGGCTGGCTGGGAGGGGACAGCCCTGCTCCACCACGGCAGTTACATCAAGCTGGGCTGCCTGCAGTTTGTTTTCAGCATTACCGAATTTGCGACCAAACAGCCCAAGGGGGACACTGCCTTAGTACAAGACATGGACTTGGAGGAGAAGCTTTCTCTGAAACCCCACCAGGTGCCCGTGCTGCGGTCCAACTCCGTTCCCTAGGAATTTTAGGAAGAGAACTTTGGAGTAAGGAAAACGCCCTCAGACTCTTGCAATGCAAAAATGTACAAACCGAGGTGGGATTTTCTATGTCGGCCCAGAGACTGTTCACACGCCGTTTGCATGAAATGAAGAACGTTTAACTTTTTTTAATTTTTCTTTTTTGCTCAAGTTTTAGGGGCATTTGCACATATATTTGTACTATACATTTCATTTTAAAAGGAAAACTGCAGTGAGAGCAAGACGCGTCAGAGCGAGGGGCGACCGCTGTCTGACTCGAGGACTCTCTCTGACAGATAGTTCCCATGCAGTTGTAAAATAATCAGAAACTTGTTCTATTTTGTGCCAGTGACAATAGTTTTATATTAAAAGAGAAATACAGTTTTCATACAGCAAATCTATACAATATCATTGTTTTATTTAATGTAAAGAAGCGCTCTTCTTCCCACAGTTATTTTTCCCATCCCTCCCTGCTATGGTTGCACTACAAGTAGCTACTGTGTATTATGGGCAGTGAGAAATGAGTTCTTTTCCTGGTGTCCATCCTATTTTTATTTCAAATAAGGAAAAGTGTTGGATTCTGTGTAAATACATCAGTGATGGCATTTTTCAATGTTTTAAAGCTGTGTACAGTGCTACATGTGGTATGACGTTCCTCAAATTGTCTATTGTAGCAGATCGTTTGTCGTAACCTGTCTGTCTCTTTTGTTTATATGCCACCTCCCCGCAGCAGAACAGCTAGTTCCACTGTACATAGTAATTGTAACGTTTTAGACTTTACAGAAACTTTCCTGTATTCTGTATATAAAAAAAAAATACTTCACATTCTGTTTTCTGACTGTCTGTCTCAACTCTTGTCACCACAACCTGGAGATTCCCCAGCATGTCTGACCTGCACAAGAGGAGCCCGAGCTGTGGGAAGGGGCTGTGCCTGGATGGAGGGATTGCGGGAGGATGCCGGTGGTCCGGGATCACGGAATCGTCAAGGTTGGGAGGGACCTTTAAGATCACTGAGTCCAACCATCAGCCTGACACTGCCAAGTCCACCACTAAATACCTCCATGCGTGGTGATTCCACCACTTCCCTGGGCAGCCTGTTCCAATGCTTGACAACCCTTTCGGTGTAGAAATTTTTCCTAATATCCATCCTAAACCTCCCCTGGTGCTACTTGAGGCCATTTCCTCTTGTCGTCTTGCTTGTTACATGGGAGAAGAGAGCGAGATCCCCCTTGCTACGCCCTCTTTTCAGGTAGTTGTAGAAAGGGATAAGGTCCCCCCTCAGCCCCCTTTTCTCCAGGCTGAACACCCCCAGCTCCCTCAGCTGCTCCTCACCAGGCTTGTGCTTGACCCCTCACCAGCTCTGTTGCCCTTCTCTGGACCCACTCCAGCCCCTCAATGTCTTTCTTGTCGTGAGGGACCCAGAACTGAACACAAGGGACTGGAAGGTCATAGAATGGGTTGTAAGGGACCTTTGAAGGCCATCTGGTCCAACCTCCCTGTGACGAGCAGGGCCATCTTCAACTCAGATCAGGACCAACCTGACCTTGAGTGTTTCCAGGGATGGGGCATCTACAAGAGAGGTGGGGTCTGCGTCCAGGGGTCACAGTGTGCACCCCTCGCCCTCTCCCTGGGGGCATCGTGCTGTGCGTCAGCCACCTCTCTGGGTGCCCAGGGCTTGCCGCACGGGAGGCAGGTCGCGGTGTGGAGGCAGGGGGCTGCGCTGACCGACGCCGCCTCCTCTCCCCGTCTCTCCTCCCGCCCCGGGGCCCCGAATCCATCATGTCGGCGGACAAAGCCCTTTGCCAACCGCTGCCCTCCGCCACCCGCCGCGCTCAGTGCCGATGACCCCACGCTTCGCTCTCGAAACGAGCGGCACTTTGACCTCCCCCCCCCTCCCCACTCCCCGCTCCGGCTCCCCGCCCCCGCTCCTTCCTCCCAGCCCGGGTAGGCGGGGGGCGGGCCACGCCGGTGCCGGTAGGGCGGCGGGATGGGGTGGGCGCTGCTGGGTGCGGGGCTGCTGCTGGCCCTCTACACGCTGCTTCGCCACGGGCTGCGCCCCGCCGTCCCCCCGCCCCGCTCCCCCGCCGCGCTCCGCGGCCGCACCGCCATCGTCACCGGTGAGCGCCGGGAACGGCCTCCGGGAACGGCCCCGCCGCGGCCCCGGCCCCGCGCTCACCGCTCCTCTCCGTTCCGCAGGGGGAAGCGGCGGCATCGGGGCGGCCACGGCGCTGGAGCTGGCCCGCGGCGGGGCCCGCGTCGTGCTGGCGGCCCGCGACGCCCTGCGGGGGGAGGCCGCCGCCTGCCGCATCCGCACGGTGAGCGCCGCCGCACCCCCCGGGACACCCCCCCGGGACACCCCCAAGGACATCCCGGGGCACCTCTGGGGACCCCAGGGGCGCCCCCAAAACACCCCCATGGGACATCCCTGGCCATCGTATGGCCACCCCCAGGACAACCCCATGGGTACCCCCATGAGGCCCCCCCCGGGCACCCCCAGGGCACTCCCATGGGACATGCCTGGATATCGCATGGGCATCCCCATGACACCCTCAGGAGACCCCCATGGCGCACCCCAGGGCACTTCCCAGGACACCCCCATGGGCATCCCCAGGAAACCCCCACGGCACACACACCCCCCGCCACCCCAGGGGTACCCCAAGTCCCATGGGTGCTATGGGACATCCCTGGGCATGACATGGGTGACCCCAGGACACCCCCCATGAGCACCTCTGGGAGACCCCCCCCATGGCGCAGCCCTGGGCACCCCCAGGACATCCCTGGATATTGCATGGGGACCCCCCAGGACATCCCTCCCTCCCCATGGGTACCCTCAGGGGACTCGCAGGACACCCCTGGGCACCCCTGTGAGACCCACATGGCACACAGCGGGGACAACCCCCAGAATACCCCTACGGGACATCCCCAAGCACCCTGAGGCACAGGCACCCTGCACCGTGGGGGCTGCATGGACACCCCTAGCCCAGGCATGGGGCTCCCCCCCCCCAACATGTTGCAACCCCAGGGCACCCTGCAGCCCCCCTCACCCTGGATTAGATCCAGCCCCCAGAGCATCCCCCCCTGCCCCCGGATGGATTCAGCCCCCACCCTGGGCAGGGTGCCCCCCACCCGGGCCCTGTCCCAGGCTGTGCTGTGCCCGCAGGAGACGGGGAACCCGGAGGTGCGGTTCATGCAGCTGGACCTGGCCAGCCTACGCTCGGTACGAGCCTTTGCCAGCGCTTTCCTGCGCCAGGAGCCCCACCTGCACCTCCTCATCAACAACGCGGGTGAGCCCTGAGACCCTCCTGGTACCCCCCTGCACCCCTCGGGCACCCATGGTGGGCTGCCATTGCCTCTTTTGCAGGGGTGAGCGCCGGGGGCATGACAGAGGATGGCTTCAGCCTCTCCTTCCAGGTGAACCACCTGGGCCACTTCTTGCTCACCCAGCTGCTGCTGGAGCGGCTGCAGAGCTGCGCGCCCAGCCGCGTGGTCATCGTCGCTTCCCGCGCCCACTGCGCCGGCCGCCTGCACCCCGACACCCTGGGCCGCCCACCCCCTGGGCCGCTGTCAGCCTTCCAGGACTACTGCGACAGCAAGCTGGCCAACATGCTGCACGCCCGCGAGCTGGCCACGCGCCTGCAGGGCACCCAGGTGACGTGCTACGCCGTGCACCCAGGTAGGGACCCGGATCTGGGGAGGGTGGGATGGGGTGGGCTCACCCTCGGCATGCACGTGGGGTGTTCTCTGCATGGGGTGTCCCTTTGTGCGCGTGGGGTGTCCTCTGCACGGCGCGTGGTCTGCAGGGAGCAGCCCTGCGCACGGCGCGGTTTTTGCACGGTGCAGCCTTTGCACAGAGAATTCCTGCTCAGAGAATCCCAGCATGGGTCAGAGCATCCTGTATGGATGCTCCGTACACGGAGCATCCCCTCTCATGGAGCGTCCTTTACGTGGTGTCTCCCTTCGCATGGAGCATCCCTTTGCACAGCGTCCCCTTGCACGATGCACATTTTGCACAGAAAAAAGCGCATGAAACATGCCTTGTGCACAGCGTGTCCCTTTGCAGGAGCATCCCTTTGCACAGCGTCCCTGTGCCCAGTGTGTCCCTTTGCATGATATGTCCTTGTGCACAGCGTCCTTGTGCACGGTGTGTCCCTTTGCATGATGCGTCCCTTTGCACAGTGTCCCTGTGCATGGCATGTCCCTGTGCACGATGTGTCCCTTTGCACAGTGTCCCGTTGCATGATGTGTCCCTTTGCACAGCGTCCCTGTGCATGATGTGTCCCTGTGCACAGTGCACCTTGCGCAGAGCCTACATTTTGCACGGAGCACCCTGCACCGTGCAGCCACACACCACTGGCCACGCTGCAAGCCCAGGTGGGGCGCAGGCAGCGCCCATGCAAAGGCCACCCTGGCACCGCCACTTCCATGTCTTGCACTAGAGCAAG
Source organism: Larus michahellis (assembly GCF_964199755.1). Lineage (NCBI taxonomy): Eukaryota > Metazoa > Chordata > Aves > Charadriiformes > Laridae > Larus > Larus michahellis. The sequence continues at coordinate 4,510,228 of NC_133902.1, read as the reverse complement.
CGGCTCCTGCGTGGGCCCTTCCCCGCCGGCAGCCGGGGTGTGACATGGCCACTTCCCTTCGCCCCAGGGTTCGTCAACACGGAGCTCTTCCGCCACACGCCACTCTGGCTGAAGCCGTTCTTCCTGCCGCTGGTCTGGCTCTTCTTCCGCGAGGCGGCCGAAGGCGCCCAGACCTCCCTGCACTGCGCCACACAGGAGGGCCTCGAGTGCTTCAGCGGCCGCTACTTCGCCGACTGTCGCCTGCAGGAGCCGTGGCCACTGGCCCGCGACGACCGGCTTGCCCGGGCGCTCTGGGAGGCCAGCGAGAGGCTGGTGGGGCTGGTTGGGGCTGGGGAGAGCCCCTCGCCAGCCCCTGCTGCTGTCAGGCAATAAAAGTGGTGGTGGTGAACGGGAGGGAGCCGGCCGTCAGTGCCTGCCTGTGCTGGGTTGGGTGGGAAACAGAGCTGGAGGAGGCAGAGCAGCCTTGCACACCCACGCGCACGCTGCAGTGCGCACACCCCGCCTTGCACAGAATCACGGAACGGCGGGGGTTGGAAGGGACCTCTGGAGATCACCCAGTCCAACCCCCGGCCAGAGCAGGGTCACCCAGAGCAGGTCGCACAGGAACGCGTCCAGGCGGGTTTGGAATGTCTCCAGAGACGGAGACTCCCCCACCTCTCTGGGCAGCCTGTGCCAGGGCTCTGTCACCCTCAAAGTGAAAGTTCCTCCTCCTGTTGAGATGGAATTTCCTGTGTTCCAGTTTGTGCCCATTGCCCTTTGTCCTGTCGCTGGGCACCACTGAGAAGAGTCTGGCTCCATCCTCCTGACACCCACCCTTTAGATATTGCTGAGCATTGATGAGATCCCCTCTCAGTCTGCTCTTCTCCAGGCTGAACAGACACAGGTCTCTCAGCCTTTCCTCGTAAGAGAGAAGCTCCAGATCATCTTGTTCAGCCTGGAGAAGGCTCCGGGGAGACCTTAGAGCCCCTTCCAGTCCCTGAAGGGGGCCTACAGGAAAGCTGGGGAGGGGCTGTTTGCGAGGGCATGTAGCCATAGGACAAGGAGCAACGGTTTTAAACTAGAGCAGGGTGGGTTTAGATGAGACATTAGGAAGAAGTTCTGTCCACTGAGGGTGGTGAGACACTGGCCCAGGTTGCCCAGAGAAGTGGCGGAGGCCCCGTCCCTGGAGACACGCAAGGCCAGGCTGGATGAGGCTCTGAGCAACCTGATCTAGTTGAAGATGTCCCTGCTCACTGCGGGGGGGTTGGACTAGCTGGCCTTTAGAGGTCCCTTCCCACCCAAAACATTCTGTGATTCTCTCTTTGTAGCCCTCCACTGGACTCTCTCCAGCAGTTCCCCTTCTTTCTTGAGCTGGGGAGCCCAGCACTGGACACAGCACTCCAGAGCAGAAGGGGAGGATAACCTCTCTCGACCTGCTGGCCACGCTCTTTTTAATGCACTCAAGGATACCATTGGCCTTCTTGGCCACAAGGGCACATTGCCGGTTTGTGGGCAACTCATCGTCCACCAGGACTCCCAGGTCCCTCTCCACAGAGCTGCCCTCCAGCGGGCCAACCCCTAACCTGTAGCGGTGCCTGGGGTTATTCCTCCCTCAGTGCGGGGCCCTACACTTGCCCTTGTTGAACTTCATGAGTCTGGCCGACTCTCTGGCCTGTCTAGCCTCGCTAATGGCGGCCCAGCCCTCTGCTGCCTCCCCCCGCTCCTCGCAGCCTGCTGCCATCGCGCCCACACAACCGCCTCTCAACATGGCGGCTCCCGCCGGACGCTCAGCCCCGTCTCCGGGGTGCGGCGCGGCGGAGCGCCGACCTTCCCAACATGGCGGCGCCCACGGGACGCTCGCCCCCCCCCCCCCCGGGGTGCGGCGGGGCTTAGCGCCGACCTTCCCAACATGGCGGCGCCCGCGTGTCGCGCCCGCGACGTGCGCCGCGCGGGGGCGTGGCGTGGCGGCGCGGGGGGTTGTGGGAGCGGGCGGCGAGGAGGAGGAGGAGGCGGCGGCGGGTGGTGTTGTGGGCACCATGGGCAACTGCCACACGGTGGGGCCCAACGAGGCGCTGGTGGTGTCAGGTACGGCCCGAGCCTCGTAGGGGCTGGAGGGGTGTCCCTGCCGTGGTGGGGAGAGGGGCCTGAGGGGCTTGTCATGGGGGGAGAGGGGCCTGAGAGGTCCTTGTCATGGGGGAGAGGGGCCTGAGAGGTCCCTGTCATGGGGGAGAGGGGCCTGAAGCGGAAGAGGGGCCTGAGAGGCTGGGGGTGCCTGTCATGGGGGAATAAGGGCCTGAGGGGTGCCTGTCATGGGGGAATAAGGGCCTGAGGGGTGCCTGTCATGGGGGGAGAGGGGCCTGAGGGGTGCCTGTCATGGGGGGACCATGAGGGAATTAGGGGGGGTGTCTCTGTAATGGGGTCTGCTAGAAGAGGACCCCAGTTGGAACTGGGGGGTCCTGGCTGTGAGGGGAGTCTCAGGGGTTCGAGGGGTCCCTGTCGTGGGGTCTAGTGTTGCAGGGTCCCTGTCCTGAAGGGGCTTTGGGGCACTGAGGGGGGACCCTGTGATGGGAGGGGCTCTGGGAGGTGCTCTGGGGCGGGTGTTCCTGTCATAGAGGGGCTCTGGGGAGGGTCCCTGCTGTGGGGGGACCCTGGGAGGTGGTGGCAAATGGGAGGCCCTCCTTGGGGGTGTTGGGGGTGGGATCTGGGGTGTGGGTTTGGGGGGTGTCTGCTGCAGGGAGCCCTGTGAATTGGGGTGGGGTGGGGGAGTCCCCGGAAGGAGCACTGGGATGTTGTGGGGCAGGCCCTTCCTGGAGGGGGTACTGCAGGGGTCCCTGTCATGAGGGGACCTTGCAGCGTTGTTCAGGGGGTGTTCTGATGGGGGTGTCCCTGCCAAGGAGGTGCCCTGGGGCGGTGGGCTCTGATGTGGGGTCCTGCAGTGCAGAGCGCGGTGGGCCAGGTTGTGGTGCCAGCGGCACACCCTGGTGCTGCTGCTCTCGGATGATGTCAGGCAGTGGCACCAGCATGGCTGCTGGGCTCTGGGCCACTGCCAACAGCCTTTGGCTTGGATTACCAAGAAGCCGTCCTGTTCCTTGGGGTCTGGTTGGCTTTCCTGGGGAGGGGGAGCCGGGTGTGAGCATTCCCCTGGGGCAGAGAGGGCAGCTCGGGGCAGAGCAACATGGGCCTGTCCCTGGGGTTCCCTTCTCATCCGTCGTATCCTCCCGCTGCTTCATTACTAGCATGTCACCTGGCCTCTCGGTGGTGCTGACACTGGATGCAATTGATGCCCATCAGATTTGTGTAATTTTATCATCAAGTGAGCTGGTTGCTTAGGTTGGTGTTAAATAAACCAGCAGTGAAGTCCCCTGTGTGATTCAATCTGTAGCTACTCCAATACTCTGCCGAAGCTCCAGAGTGCACTTTGGCATAGAGCAGGCTGCGTGCAGACAGGACTTAATTACCGTTAGGTGATGTAACGGCTTGCTGTAAGGGCTGGATATTTCACTGTGTGTGACAGGCTGGGGCCAAGTGCAAGGCAATAAGCAGGTTAGATACAGATGTTTCTCACTTCATGTACCCTCAATCATGTTGCATCCTTTCTGTCAACGCTGGACTAGTTTTGTGGCAAGCACTGCAATGCTCAGACCTAAACTCAGCTGGGAGAAAATGTCTGTGAATGTCAAGGATGTGCTACGATCGCAGCTCTGCTGTGCATGTCAAACTATGTTGTTATGTTTTGGGAGCCAAAGCCTCCAGCAGGCTGTGGCACTTGCTTCTGGCTGACCTGTTACCAGTTTATCTCTCTTGGATAACAGACCTGTTACGGGAATTATTGAGGAGATGACAGAAGCAGGCTGCAGTTTTGGAAATAAATATGCCTGCTGTGGCGGCTGCTTCTAAGGAGTTACAAACCGCACCCACCAGCTGCCTGGAGCAGCAGTATTTCTTGCAGCTTTCCTGGTCTTCTGTGAGCAGCTGCTGCATGTCTCTGCAGTTCCCAGCTGGGATCTAGAACTGATGCTGCACTTTCCTCCGAAGGGACCCTTGTCAAAATCAGCGCTGCTTGGTGAAATGCCACGTCCAGCGGGAGGAATCTCGAAGCTCTGCTCCAGGTGTGCTGGGATGCCATTCAGTCTTAAAAACTTGGTTTCACCTCTGTTCATCTCTGAAGTTTACAAGATACGGCTTGCAGGATGAGCCAGCAGGAATTTGTGGCATCTGCTTGCAGTTCCAAGTGTTATGCTTTCCCGCAGCCGGGAGCAGCGAGCTGAGGACACTCCTTGATGTACAGCCGTGTTCTGGGAAGGGAGCACAAATCACGCCAGGCTCTGCGAGTCAGAATTGGGTTCGGTGCTGCTACTAGACGTGTCTTTCCTCTGTCACTGCCCAGTGTGGTCTGCAAACACTTGCTGTCTCCCAAGAGCACCATCCCTGAGCTTCAGGGGCAGCCTGAGAGGTTGTGGGAGCCTGCAGAGCTCAGCAGCCCTGCAAGCTCCTCATGCTTACGTGCAGAGTGAATGCCAGGGCGTTAGTGGGAGGCGTGTAACTACAAGCAGTTGTAGTTCCAGGAACTTGAGCCATATCTCTCCTGGGAAAAGCAGAGAGGACTTTGGGGGCCAGCATTTATTTGCGTGGTATTAGGTTGGATTTGGGGAGAGAGGGGGAAGGGAAGAAAACACCAACAGCAAATAATATTAATAGCAGGCTTTTGGCCTGCAGTCTTGAATTGTCATACAGTTGTTATTTGAAAGACTTTACTTTGTGGGAAAGCACCTCCAAATCATGAAGCTGATTGGAAAGTTTTCTTTATTGTAAATTCAGCCTGTGCCTCTTGAAGGAAGTTTGGTCATGTGCCTCCCCTGGCATGTGGGTTTTTTTCTGAGGAGTGGTGTTCTTTCTTTTCACTCTCTTGCGAGACACTTAAGTTCTTCCAGTGCTCAAGGAGCAGCTGGCCGTGCCTTGGGAACATCTGTGTGTGCAGGAGCTTCGTAGCCTTATTTGGTACGGGTCAGCATTCCCGCTGGCACCTGCGTCCTTCCTCTGTTGAGCACCACTGATTTCCTTCTAAGAAATTGCACTTGGTTAGCCAATCCATCTGTGAAATGTAGAGCCCAGGCTTTGTAAGAGTGTTCCACAAAGCACTACAGAGGCGATGATGGTCTCATCATGAATGAGAACGTGGGTCTGCCTTTGCTGGCACCGTAGCGGTGCTGGGAGCCTCCCAGTGAGGTTTGGTGCAAACTCCGAGGGGGCTTTGACAGGCGCCTGGCCCATCACCGCATCTTCTCCAAGCGCAGCTGGAGCTGGTCGATTTTTCAGGGAGATACCCAAAGTACCTGTTCATCCTTACATCCAAATGTTCCCACCAGCTAAATAGGCTGTCTCAGATGCATAATGCTGGTTTTGGGTTGCAGTCTGGTTGACTGCAGCTTCCGCGGCTAAGGATCGATCTGCTAATTTTGAAATACAGTGCTATAATATTTCTGCAGAGTCCCATAATAAGGAGCTGTAATTTATAATAGCCATGTTCATCTTACAGTTAAGTAAATAGTGGTGCCCGGATCTCTATGGTAGTGGCATTTTCCTTCTGGCTGATGAGGGCTGTAGGGTGGCACCATGCAGCAATGGCCCAGTAGCCAGAGAAGCTTCGAGATGAGCCCCTGGGGATGCGTAACAAGGGAGGATTGGCACAGCCCACCACGTTTCTGAGTCAGAACAAACTGCAAAAGTTCAGGGTGTGAAAGGAGGGGGGGAAAAAAGTGAGGGGAATTGCAGCCCAGTCAACCTAGCTTTATTTCTTAGGAGAATACTGAAATAAATATATTGCTTGTAAACACCTAGAAGGAAACAACTGCACGTATTTGCTGAGTATGAGCTGTGCTCAGTTAATCTGACTTCTCTCTCAGGTGAGTTAGCACTCTTGGGAACGAGGAGTAGCAGCAATATTGTACGCCTTGCCTTTACTAAGGCTTGTTATACTCTTAGCATTTCTCAGAAGTCAGCTTGAGAAATATGGTCCAGCCCAGTTTCTCAAACTTTACTTTAGTCATTGCCCTTTGAAGCTCCTTGATCTCTTTCAAAGTAAAAGAAGAGCTAGCGGTTAATTCCAGTTTTATGTAAACATTTCCTGCCGCACCCCAGCAGTCAGGGGTAGTTAACCCTTCCGGAGCTGCTCTAAGCTCTCGCATCCTGTTACTGCATCCTTCTTATTCCTGCAAGAGGAACTGGTCATCATTTTGAGACAGTGTGACTGTGCTGTTTTTATGGTACTTCTCTAAGAAATAAAGTCTCTGCAAGCCTTCCCTCCAAGAGGCCTACAGTCCACAGCGCGAGGAGGAACTGGTTTCTCAGATACTGTAAAATTAATGTGAAACTGCCTGGAAAACCATTGCCAGGGAACTTGACAGTGGCACACTGTTCAGCTGAAAGAATTTGTCAAGTAAGTTCCTTGTTTTGGCTTGGATAATGGAATTGAGAATGTGCTTATTGAATTTGCAGACGGTACTGAGCTGGGAATGGATTCGAGAGCTTTGAAGAGCCGGATTAGAATCAAAATGAACTTGACAGATTGACCAAATGGTCTGAAAGAAATACGATGAAGTTCAATAAGGAGAAATGCAGAGAGCTACACTTAGGTGAGAACAGCTGATTGCATGAAAATGGAATGGGAGATGGTCCAGGCCGTGTCCTGCGGAAAGACATGGTGAGCAGCAAGAGCCATCTGAGACCTAACGCTCGTGGTGGGGCTGATGGCATCGGGGTTGTCCCTCCACTTCTAGCTACAGGCCTATGAGAGCTCAAGATTTCCCTTGTCAGGTGCTTGTTAAATCTCCAAGACTTGCAAATTACTCCTCAGAAAGCTTAGCAGGAAAAGGAGATGGACAGAGTAGCCTTGGGGCTTTCCTTTTGTATTCCAGGAGGAATTTTGGGGTAGTATCTCTGTAGTTTTTTTGTGTAACTTCACTGTGGTTTGTCTTCTCTGGGTTTGTGTTTACAACATGAGTTAAACTAAACCTGTGTTTTTTAAACTTGCTGTGTAGTATTGATGCTCAGCTTAAAACAAGTAATTTTGATATAGATTACGTCCAAAACAAGCTAGCCAGCATAATCTGCTGTAGTGACCATCAAAGGATTTTATGGATTCAACTCAGAACCCTGCATCATTTTAAATTAATTTTTGTTAACCTTGTGCCATTTCTGCTTGTGGACAAAGCCTAATTTATATGCACAGCAGGGCCTAAGAACCAGACAGCGATTTTAGTCTAGACCCCGCTTTTATTACGTGATTTTCTTTATGTATGCCTTTGCCTTCTTCTCTTCTCTCTGTCTTTTGTCAGTAACTGTTTTCAATTATCAATTTTTATCTTGTCTTTCTGCACTCGCTTGCACCCCATGACATTTCCCAGCACAGGGCTGTTTCTCTCACGAATCCGGCTTCTCTCTGACTGGACCAAGCTGTTTATTCCTGCCTTGGGCAGGAGACTCCAGCACCGGATTGCCCTGAACTGAGGCATGGAGGTGGCAGCTCTCTCTGTGCAGGTGAAGGCGGCGGTGTCTGCTCTGTTCTTGTGTTCAGTCTCTGGGAAGGAATATAGTTATCGAGTTACCGTAGCAGCCTCTTTACCACAACCTGATTTCTCACTTACCGCTTCCTGCCAGAATACGAGTTCATTGCCTCAAGTTACCTTGGGAGAGCAAACAACATAGAGCTTGTTTGCAACCTCAAATTGTCCCAGCTTTGATGTTTTGAGCCCTGTGTCCTCATAAATGTTGGGGCTCCTGTTCTTTCTGGCATGCCATCCATCAGGGCAGCAGCTTCCTGCATCTGCTGAGAGCTCTATTTATCTCCAAACTCCCAAGCAATTAATCTTATTTCATTAAAAAAAAACCCACCCCAAAACAAACAGACAACGTGCTTTCTACTGGCTCTGGGAATTCTTGCTTGAGCATGGGACCCCTTCGTTTGGGAAGAGGCCAAACTGGATGGCAGCTTCCCGGCTATGAATCCTCCGTTTGTAGCGTGCCTGGCCGCCGTACACTGCCCCGGAAGAGGCACGGTGGATGTTTGTGGAAGCGATGGCCAAGTGGCTGTGAGACCCGGGCTTCTAGAACAGTGGGCGTATTGTAGCTGGAAAAGGCAATTTCTCTGCCAAATCTCATTGTGCAAGAGGGTTTATTCTTTAGCCGTGCAAAGATTTCGCTTTGTTGGTTCCTTTTTCACTTGCTCTCTGAGACTTGGGAAAGCGGCTGCGGGACTGCAATGGAAAATGAGCGTTCAGCTCATCTGACTTGCGTTACCAGGACGGAGCTCTGCTGCACTCAGACGTCCGGCTTGCATGAAAGCAACCAGCTGGCATCCGGCTCCTGTTTAATGTTTGTTTTCCCTGTTTTTTTTTTCTTCCTTGAACATTTTTTGACATATAATCTAGCTTATTAAACTGTGCTGTGCAGCAATGCTGTGTAGCACTGGGGAGCAAACACGTGGCCCGCTTTGGGTGTAATACTAAATAAGGTATTTCCTTGCATTTCCTGCGGAAGAAAAGAAACATCTGTGTGGAGAGGCACATTTTTGTAACAATGGTGGGTTTAGGGTGCAGAGTTTTCTCAGACCATTATTATGAAATGATCACCCGAAGTTCGGTAAAGATCACATAGACCGTGTGAAATAAAATACCTTTCCATGTGGAGCTGCTTTTCCCGGCTGCCAGGAACACCTCCCTTCCTGTTCTTGGAAAACAAGGGCCTGGCTAAAAAGCTGAGCTAACCAGGCTGACGTCCTCCAAGAAATGTTAAAAGGCATTGCGGTTAATATGCTGCAGGATATTGTGTCATCAGCTTCTGTAACTCCTTGCCTGGCTGAAAGAGTCTTCCAGCTACAGGAAGAAGCTCTCCAGAGGCTGTCTCGGAGGTGATGGGAGAACATTCCTCTAGGCTGTGGAGTACGAGAGACCTGGAAAAGTGTGTAAATCTCTTTCCCATTTGTGTTTACTTCCTACTGAAATCGGAGGGTGAAGAATTGTAGGTGGGGCTGATCTGCAGGTTTAGTGAAAGCTGTTGGAGCAGGCGGTGCCTTTAGCTGGTAGTGAAAGTGGACGAACACTTGAGGATGGGGAGAAGGCGGAGGAGGATGGGGAGGAGAGAGTCCCCTCCTGTGGCCCGGAGGGCCCTGCCAGCACACTGGTCTGCATGTGTGCTGCCTTTGCTTCTTCATTTTGACCAATTGCAATGAACCTTAATAAAATGTCTCTCTTGAAAGAGCTGTCTTCTGTGGCCGCCGTCTGCTGGCTTCATAGTTCTCCCTTTCCCTTCCCACAGTGGGGAGCTCCCTCAGCACTGCAGCCACACTGTTTTCCCTCAATGCCTGCCCTTCCTCTGCGCTGGCTCTGTCTTCCCTGCGTAGATATGTCCCGCAGGGCTCAAACTGTCTGTTGCTCCGTTAGTACAGTGCTTGCCTTGCTGAGGCCCTCAGGCGTTGCTGTAATAAGTGTGATTATGGATAACAGACCGGGGAGGGACTGCTGGCTTGATCTGCTGAGAGATGGCAGTTCGCAGCCCTGGTCCGAGCCGGGGAACTGCAGAGCTCCTCCCTTGCCAGGCATGAAACCTAGGGCCGGTTGCTCTCAGGGTGCTTTCTTGGAATGTAGCAGAGGTCTTATTCCTTGAATCGAAGATGTGAAAATCCAGACAGCATCTTCTGGCTTCACTGGTCAAATCTTAAATGTGTCAGAGGAGGTCTACAGGCTGCCTGAACTCTGGGCGCAGCCAGCTCTGTGATGGACCGTCAAAGCCTCAGGCACTGTAGTACTTGCACAAGCCAGAACTAGGAGAATTTTTTGAGAACTCAAGGATTCTCCCCTCCTTCAGCTCTGACCTGCTAGCTTTTTGGTGGGTTTAAGGGTGGCTTGCAGTGTGGGTGAGGGAAAGGAGATGAATTTCTTACGTGGCTTTCCATAACAGAGCTGGTGCATCACAGTTAAAGATACTGAAGCATGTGCTTACAATGGTTCTTGTTGCTAAAAGTGCTTAAACTGCTTAACAAAACTAAAATAAAATCCTGGTTTGAAATACAGTCGTTTTGTCTGTGTTACTGTTTATCATACTGAATTATTACAAATACTATTTTCCAATTTTATAAGACAGTTCTAAAAAACAGTTGCCTTTGGAAAATTGCCATGTGAAGCCCATGGAGGTGAGGAGAGCAGTGGGTTCCCTGGTGGCCAGCTGTGTTATGGCTGATCAAAGGGTGTTCCAGGCCTGCTGTGGATCTTGGAAAGAGTTTTCTGCATTCATTATTTATCAGACGCTACAAGAATGCTTGGATTCTTCTGGGTCATGTTACAGAGCTTGGCTTGGTAGCACCCGTTGCTGTAATGCGGCTGAGCTGAGGTGCTTCCCCTGCTCTTGAGGGGCTGGGGGAATGGATTACCCCCCAGGGTGCTCTTTCCTCAGCACCCAGAGGCTGGGCAGGCTTGTTGGGAAGTTGTTCTGCTCGTGACTTGGTCTGGGTGCGGGTTTTTCCCCGACAGAGCAACGTGCATATGTGTAATCCCTGCATCTCTGTGCTTTGTGCTGTGCTGCAGGTGGCTGCTGTGGCTCTGATGTAAAGCAGTATGTGTACGGAGGCTGGGCCTGGGCTTGGTGGTGCATTACTGACACCCAAAGGTAAGGAGACCCCCGTTATTTGTGGGTTTTGGAGTACGAGTTAGGCAAAGCCATCCCAGTGGGGCTCTCAGCAGTATCTTTAGGAACATGGGACCGGGCACTGCATGTGAAACCATGGATGAGCATCAGCCCAGCCTGCTGCCTGTGGCTGTGACCAGCCCCTGCTCCTTTGAAGGAAGCCTGCCTGCGTACAGCAGTGTAAGTAGCTGGAAAGGCCAGTATGTGCCCTGTGTAGTGCCTTGAAGCGCGAGGAATGTAGAGTCACTCACAACCGCACAGCTTCCTTCTGGACATCCACTGCTTTGAGTGGTGGGGGCTGAGGTTGTCCCCTGCAGGCGGTAATCCTGTCATTTCAGGCTTACCTGACAGTAAATGATGATGTGCAAAATAAAATCACAGAATGGGGGAGTTCTGTGTTGACCGTTTGCGTGAGGACAGCTGGGTATCAGAGTGCAAAAGACAAAAAAGAAAAGAAATCCCATGCTTTCAGCTGACATAGTTTTCAACTGGCGCCTCTCATCAAACCCAAGGCAAAGGCAATCAGATTCTTTTTTTTTTTTTTTTTCCTTTTTGGTGGTTTTTTATTTACATAAAACCCACCAAGCCGAGAGGGCTGTAGCCTGGCTGGTCAGGGTGTTTCTTCCTGTGCTGGTGCGGTGAGTGCTGAGGAAGGCAAGAGCCCTGCTCTCCTCTGCTGCTGCCCTTGCAGCGCTACGCAGCTACGGGGCTCTCCCAAAGGCGCTGGGCAGCGAGGCCACCGGGCTGGCTCATCCATGAGTTCACAAGAGGAACTGGCCCCGTACGGCCCAAACCCTCATCCAGTAACAAACACGTTCGTGGCATGCAGTGGGCCAGTGCACCCTCCTGCTCTTCAAGTCTCTTCTAAAGATGTGCTGACTGCTGTCACCTTGGGAGCAGACTGTGTTCCTATTTCAAACCACAGGATTTCCTTTCTCTCCCTTCCCTCAGTCGTGGATTTTGCTTGCTGCTTCTTACCACGCTGGTCTCTGAACTAACGTGCTGTGATGGTGCTGCTGTCCTGCTAATGTAGCTCTTCATCTTTAGGATCTGTGGGAATGTTACTCTGTCCTAACACCTCCCTCATGCTCACCGGAGCAGATTTCCTCCGTCTGTGTAAAAAATAATAGGGAAAAAGGATAAAGACATGACTTTTGGGTTTTTGCACTGAGTGATGGCCAAAGGTTGTAGTTAACCCTTAGTGCCTGATCTTGCACCTCTTTTCCCTGTTCATGTGTTGCCACCAGCAGACAAAGTGAGCATGTTGCTGCCCTCGCTCTGCAGATGATACACTACCGTAGCTGCTCGTCACCTGGGGGTCAGGCAGCTTGCCTTGTTCGAAGGTTTCTGGCTGCTGCTGGCAACTGACTCACGACAGCTCTCAGGTCCTCTCCCAGGCAGCTGGTACTCAGGATTGCTACAAGAGCCTACCGTAGTGCTCCGGCTGCATGAAGATGTCTCAGCTAACACCTCCTGCTTTAGCCCGGGCTCTCCAGTGGTGCTCGTATGAGGTGGGAGGGGACAAAAAGGCCCAGCTTGAGAGCTCAATGCTTAACAACTGCATTTGATCTGGACAAACCTCATTCCCGAATTTTTGTGAGGCACCTCGCTGGGAGAACTGTTGATTTGAACAAATGGTTTCTGCTCCTCCTCTCGTCGTGTGAGAAGCCCAGAGAACAACACGGGACCTTGACCTGCCGTGTGCAGGAGATAACAGATGTATTCGGGAGGCTGACTTAATAAGTTAAGCAAAGGCTGAGTTCGGGGCCAAGAACTGCTTGCCAGGAACGAGCTGTCATATGACAGAGGTCTGTGCGTTATTTAGCAAACGGGGCTCTTGGCAGGAATGCCAGCACCCAAACAAATATTTTACTTTAAGATCTATACCGTTGGTTCATGCTATGGTATATGGGGCTTAATTCTCCTTTTGGGAACAGAGCCGTTCCTGAATACCGTAAGCCGTGCCACGGATGGAGCCTGCTGTATTAACATGAAGAGTGAGGCAGATTTCCTCCTCCGAAATTAGGACATCTTTTCTGGAACTACCAGTGCTGAAAGCACGAGAGACAGCAGCAATTGTGTTGCTGTCAGCGGCATCCCGCCAGGTAGCACTAACCTGGGAACAAAAGGAACAGTTAGAGCAGGCAGGGTGCTGGGCTCTTATCCTGCTACAACCTTGAGGACTGGAAAAAAAAATAAATACAATCCTGTCCCTGTTTAAGGGTCAGAAATAAAAGCAGTGAGAGAGGCAGTGCGGTCTTAACATGCCTCTGGGGGAACCAAATGGTGTTATTCAGCTTCTTAGGACAGCACTTGGAAGCACCTTCTCTCATCAATGCCTTTGCCAAGGGGTTGGTAGCCAGGTCCCTGGCATTTTTATTTTTCTGGCCCCTCTTAAATATTGGCATAGAAGCATCTAAATTATTACAAAAAGGAATTTTCTGTGTGTGAAGGTTACTCCAACAGAGAATTCCAGCTGACTCCAGGATGGCAATCCAGGTGGGATACATGGTTCAGTTTCATCTGCGGTGACTTAACGGGACGCAGGGTGGAGACGAGCCCCCAGCCCATTTATCCTCATTTAAAGAAGCACCTGGATGCCGTAAACTCCCTACTGCGATGAGGGAAGCTGGTCTGGCCCAGTGTTATGGAGCCCTGGGTGTGGAGAGTGGGAGAAAGGCAAACTGAACAGGGAAAAGCTGAAACCTGAAAGTCTTGTCTGTCCTTTGCAATGAGTGTCTTACTCTCTGTTAACTGCTTTATATATTTGCTGTCCTACCCTTATTCCTCGCTGCTCAGACTGTCTTTGGAGGTTATGACCATCCTCTGTCGCTGTGAGAATATTGAGACGTCGGAGGGGGTCCCACTGTACGTAACAGGGGTTGCACAGGTAATAATCCACCAGCTTCCTAACATCATGTCTAACTGTTTATCCCTCTGGTTTGAGCAGCAGCAGCAGCAGCAGCAGGATAACATAAAAACTAATGGTTTTCTAATGGGACAGTCGAAATCTCAGTACCCTCCTCTCCTTCCCCTTCTCTGGTGCTTACCCTGGTGCGCACTCCACAGTTTATAGGTAATGCGGACAGATGCATACTTGGCAAATTCCAAATTCAGCATCAATGTACTGGCTCCTTCTGATAACGCTACAGACATTTGCTCCAGCCATAATCCTTTTCTCGACAGCACTGTTTCCATTTGTGTGCCTGGTGGAGAGCAGAAGGGCATCTGCTTTTGTGTGGAGCCACAGCCAGGCCAGATCGGGTTCTGTGTAGGATCTGCGGCTGGTGGAAAGGCAGGTTTTGTCCATTTCAAAGTCAAACCTGTACCTTTGTGGGGGAATTGCAATTGTACCCGGGTCTGCAGTTTTGGATATGGGTTTCCACTCAGCCCTTCTTCCTCCACATGGAGACAGTGCCTGTTCTGGATGTTGTCACGTTTGGAAGTACAGCATAGAGACCTTGGATGTTTCAACATAGAGGACTAGCGTTTGCGCTGTAAGCAGCAGTTAGGAAACAGTGCAACAGTAATTACCAAACGTCCCTGTGACTTGCTGGCTAAGAAGCAGCACAGTATTGAAATGAAATTCAAAGTATAGATTAGGTCTCCAGAAGGCTAAAATCCTGTGCTAGCCGATTACAGCTGTGAATGCATGTGGCAGAAAATGCCTGTGCGCATCCTGGACGGTGGGATCTGTTTTATCAGCTCCCGGCTTGTGTGCCAGTTTAATTAGGACAGTGGCCAAGGCAGGCATGAACTTGCAGAGATACGTTCGAGCGCCTCCAGCCAATCCCGGAGCAACTCGGCGCGAACACAGCAGCCCAGCACAGCCCCTTCATGGTTCAAATGTTTGACCTAATGCCCACTGACACGACTCCCTGTCCTGTGGCTCCCTGTCCTGACTCCCAACGCCTTCCCGGCTTGTTATGGCTGACACTAGAGCCAGGCTTTGCTTCCTGAAGCAGAACCTGCCACGGCCACGCATGTCTTCTGTTTTACCAAGTCATGACCTGCAAATTGCCAGGTCTGGCGAAAGTATCTCCAGCCCACCTTGGGCGACTGGGAAAGCTCAGGTTCTGTTCCTGGGTGCCTGATATGACACAGGTATGGCCCTAAAGAGCTGGAGGCTCATTTCAGGCTGCCTTTGGGTCACAGGAAAAATAGAAGGAGAGGTGAACCAGATCAGGGGGCAGGTCTGTGTTAATACTAACCCAGTGGGGGCAAAGGCAGGGTTACTTCTTGCAGCATCAGGGTCAGATTTTTGCCAAGTACCAGAGCTCCTGTGGGGGTGGCAATGTGAGACGGGCAAGAGCATCCCAGGTCCCTGCTGTGCTTTTAAACCAGTGACACCAGCCAGCGAGAGCACGCGCTGCCCCGGCGTTGGGCAGTGTGGCACAGTGAGCCTCTGACAGAGGGCCGTTTGGGGTCCCAAAGCTGCTAGCTTCTGGCCACCTTGCTAGCCCAGCAAAAGGGAAGGGGTCACGGTAGCTGGCTCCCAGCCTTTCTCTGCTGATAAATTGCCTTTAAGCGTTATCTGAAAATCTATTTCTGGGCCAAAGTCTGTCTCTGGTCACAGATGTAGTCCCTCAACTGCATTCTGCGCCTGTCTTACATTACCAGTGATGAGTGCGGCAGGTAGCCCGGGGCAGGAGATAAAAAGGGAAGAGCTGAGTGTGTGTTACCTGGAAACGTGCAAATATTTTACGTTTTTTGGCAGGATTTCCCTAGAGATAATGACGTTACAGCCCAGGTGTGAGGACGTAGAGACGGCGGAGGGGGTAGCTTTAACTGTCACAGGTGTGGCACAGGTACAGTAACTCCAAAACATCATTTCAGGAATGCATGTTTCTAACTTACATCTGGTTTTCCCCCTTAAGAGGTTACTGTTGTCCAGGAACAGAAGCCAACATGCTCTGAAACAAATTCTTGTACAAAACCACACTGTCCTCATTGGTTCGACCACACTACAGCATGTCCTGTGTTGTGAAGGGGGTTGTGACCTCTCCTCCTCTCCCCAAAATCATTCCTCTTTTTCTGGTGTCTCATTTGTCCACGTGGCAAATGAGGTGTGTGGGGGTGACTTGATCTGTTTGTGAAACGCTGATGTACCGCGGTGCCCTTGAAAAGCTGTGTGTGACCCCACAGGACTGACCCATTCACTCCTGAGATGGTATTGAGCATTATGTTGCTTTGGATTGTTATTATTATTAGCACACGGACCTTGCAATTCTTCACGATGAGTTAAAGCTTAAAGAAAGAACTTAGTCCCTCCAGGCACTAAAATTTGTGTGTAAAATTTCTGCCTTGAATTGAATTTTGATGCTCTCAAGCCTTCTTCATATGTGAAAACCAGCTCTTGCTGCTTGTGATAGTACAGTTAAATACCTGCATTTCTTAGACTCCGAGGTCTGCTGCCCTGATACAGAGTTTGTCCTTGTGACCAGGTTCTGCCTTGGGGAAGATGCTGGGAAGAAAATGCTGTTAGCTTTTGACCGAATTTGACTCCTCAAATAGGCAGCTGGATGCTTTGATTGAAAATTGCTCCTGACAACTCATTCTGGGTGCATAAAAACCGAGACAGCGATTCTCGGAGTGCGCACAAGGCTGTGGCCACCATGTGTCCAAGGCATGTCCGGGTCTGTGGTTGCAGGAGAGGTGACTGCCACGTTCCCTGCGCTGAGCAGTGGAGCCGAGGGGAGCTGCTGAGTGACGCAATGATGTGACCAAAATCCCACATGCGTCAAAAAGGCTCCCCCAGGGAAGAGCACTGTGGCTGTTGCAGCTCTTTTAAGACCAAGCGCTTGATAGATTTCACCCAGTGCTTTCCAGAGCAGCAGATTCCTCCCTAGGTTCGTTGATTTGCTCTGAACTAACGTTGCAGAGGAGCTGCGTGCTATGTCTGCACGTAACTCAGGATATGAATTCAGCCAGGAGCGGTTTCTGGATTGTCACACGTGGCAGAAGGGCCGGGCACAACGCTGACTCAACAGCGCATAATCCATCGCCCTGCTGCTGTTGGGGAATGGGGCGACGTGCAAGAGCACCAGCACGGGAGCCCGCGTCTTGGGCTCGTCCTGGCTCTAATGGTGTGAACCAGCATCCTTGATTTCACATTTTCCGTTCTTTATATCTATTTAGCTGCTAATGTGTCACATAACCGCGGTGGTCTTTTCATGGTTGGCAAAATGCATGCACCCGTGTCTCTCCTCACACACGTTTCATAAATCTGTAGGCTTTTCCTTCTGTATTTGGACAAGGTATTTCTGTGAAGCCAGAATTCCTTTTTGGCCTGGTTTTGGGACATCCTCCCATTCCCTGCAAAATGGTCCAGGCTGAGTGGCGTGTGCTAGCAGAAGGATGAACCACCACGTGCCTGGATTTAAAAATGCAACTCCCAATTCATCTCACTTATGTTATTGTCTCTTGTCACTGTTCATTTTTTTCACTGTCCATTAATTTTAAAGGTTTAGGCTTGTGAGATGCAAGGAATTACCATGAAGAAAGCCAGCTCGAGGCAGCTGGGGGACGTGCGTGGCAGAGGTTACCTTAATTTTGCAGAAGTGCTTTTGAGGCAAACATTTTTCTTCTAAGGGCTTGTGCAAAAAAGCAAACAAATTATTACTGGAGGAACCCCTTTTAAAACGTTTTCCGTAATAAGAGAAGTGCTTGATGTGCATAAGGATGCCATTCTTTTTTTTGAGGAGGGATGTAATGAGTTCTCACCAGTAGCCTCCTTCCTGTGTTGGCTGGGTGCTTGGGGTGCGCTGGGACGCTGCTGGCTTAGGCCACGCTGGGCTTTGTATCCTTCCATGTAATTTTTTCTGGGCTTCAAGCTAATTGGATTGTCTCTGCTCGCCCCTCGCTGTGATTGCGGCTGGCTGGAGCTGGGTGTGGCGGTATTGATCCTCTAGATGGGATTGTTTTATGGAGGCTCTCTGATTTCCTGCCAGCTAAACTCTCTCTCTGATGGGAATGACATTTGAGGACGCACCAAGTGTCGTGGTGCCCTGTGTGAAATACTGGAAACAAGCTGAGCGCAAATTGCGCAACTCTCCTTTGTTTTGTGCAACCTTTGCTTTGTAGGTTGACATCCATGTTCAGCGGATAGCCAGGCTTGTTCGGGCTGTCCAGGGCTTACCGGCTGCTGGCTGGCTTTATTCACGGAGGCTGAATCATTCCTTGCTCCTGTGAAGTACCGCAGGGACTCTCTTAACGAACATCCCACTCTTAATGAACATGCTCTGACTGTCCTCTCCGTAGCTCCCGAAGGGTGGGGATTGTTTAGAGAGGTGGAATTGCTAGCAGATGCACACCGTAAATGTTGCTGCGGAGTCTAATTGGTTTTGGTATTTGCAAAAAAAAAAACCTCCCGAGCCTTGTGCGAGGCCCACGCTCCCTGGTGCAGCTGCGTGAGCAGCTCTCCCAACTCCCCCTTGTGTAGAAAGTGGACACTGCTGGCCCGGGGTGCAGGGACAAGGAACTGCTGTGGCCTGGCCTCGTCAGGAGCCCAGAGAAGGCAGAAAGAGGATCGCCGCACTTGCCAGGGATTCAATTTGGCATTTTGACTGGGAAACCCAGCCTGAGAAGCGAAGGTATAGGAAATAGGCTCAGCCCAGGTTGGTGTTTCTTCACGTTACTGGAGGTAGAGTTGTGGCAGCTGAGTCTTGGTCAGCTCAAAGCATCTAATGCAGTCGGTGTCCGGTCCGTTTGGAGGATTGTAGCTGGTCCCAGTTGTCCCACTCTCTGGCAGTGCCAGGGGCCAGGTGCTGCTGTTTGGCTCTGGAGGTTAGGCTGTGGGATCGTCTCGTGGGCTATCAGACCAGGCTTTCTCAGGAAATAGTTGTGTTGCTTTTGCCAGCAGTTCAGCCCTGGAAAGCTGGCTTGTAGGTGGCAGGATGAGGTCTGTAGGCTGTGAACTCATCGAGAGGAGGGTCTGAAGCTTCGGAGGTCTCTGAACCAGGAGCGTGCTGGCATCGCAGGTAGCAACAGGTCTGGCCAGAGCCCCTGGGACGGGACGCAGGGTGCCACCCGCATCTCATGGGACAGGAGGCACTGCCCAGCCCAGATGTCTCCATGAGAGGGTGCTGTGGGACCCGCTCGGCGCCCAGAGGCACTGTTACGGCCCTGCTTCCTTCTCCACTGCTGCCAGACGCACAGCCGTCCCTGTCTCTAGACTTTTTCTGAGCCCTCAGACTGGACATGGCCACCAGGAGCTGTCACCTTGGTGGGTTGGAGCTCCTCATAGCGGGCTCCTATAGAGCTCCACGAGCACACATCTCCACTGCCTAACGTACCCCAGAGGGATTTTTAACACACTTTGCCTTTAAAAAGCAGCCCCGTGACCAACAGGGCCATCTTAAGACCCTGGCTTGTTGGGACCTGGGGGTGCTTTTACATCTGGCCCTGACTGTGGGAGGTGAAAGCAGCGCTGGAGTGGCTGTGTCCCGTCTCTGGGGGTCATTACCAGACTGACACTATGGAGCAGGACAGCCGGGTCCTGGCCATGGCACACTGGGGTCACCGCAAAGGGTGGCTGGAAGCTCCCAGCCATGAGCAGGACAAACCAGTGTGCTGTGGCCATTTCCTCTCATCTGTCCTTGGAGGGAACGCTGAATGGAGCCCCTGCTCCCAAGCTGCTCCTTGGGCATTTGAGGGTCTTCCTTGTTCTCTGTCTTTCCTATGTGAGAAAAAATTAATTCTAGTGAAGGAGGAGGAAGAGGAAGGTAACAAAATGGCTTTTGGCCAGGAGTAGTAATAGAAACCCCTCTCTCCTAGGTCTGGTGTTGGTACAGTGGCTGAACTGGTAGTTCAGGGCTCTTTGGTAGAGTTTTCATCAGGTGGGACTTGTAGGGCCAGGCTCTGTCTCCATGTCACGTGGTGGCCACTGCTGTGGGAGCCGCAGGGAGCACCTCTCCATGATGAGGTGCCGTCAGGGTTTGGAGAGGTGTCTGCCCCAGATGCTGGTGCTGCTGCGTGTGCCTGCAGCGGGGCTGTCCCCAGCACCAGCAAGTGGCGGCTCCCAGCCTGGTCTGGTGGCCTGGCTCAGTGTGGTGACAGCTCAGCATGGTTCCTTGGAGCATCGGTAGCACAGGGGCCTGGCAGCCTGGTGGTGGTACTGCTGCTTCTGCTGCTGCTGCTGTTGGATGCCTGTCCCTCTTCGGGTAGGTGCCTTCAGTCCCTTTGGTTTTGTCTCCTGTCTCTAGGTGAAGATAATGACCGAGAAGGAGCTCCTGGCTGTGGCCTGTGAGCAGTTCTTGGGGAAGAATGTGCAGGATGTGAAGAATGTGGTCCTTCAGACACTGGAGGGGCATCTGCGCTCCATTCTAGGTGAGGAGGAGCTCACACTCTTGAAGGCATCTTGAGTAGCTTTCTCCCTTCTCTGCTGGCTGGTCCCAGCAGTGTTGCTGCCACCCCAGCAGCCACAACGGGTGCTTCCTCTGCTGACTGCAGAGGTGGCACCTTAGATTATTCCTCCCCTTCAGCAGCTCCTGCCGTGTTGCTGGGTGTTGTGATAAGTGAGTTTTCAGTGCCTGCGCTAAGAGATGTCTGAGTCCCTGTGGGTTACAGGTGTGTGGGGTGGTTGCGCTTGACTGAGATGTCGGTCTGCCCTGCAGGGTCTGGGCAGAGGATTACGCCCTTGTGCCCAGACCTGAAGAGATTAGGGGTAACGAGAATGTTGCTGAGTTTAGGTTCACACCGTTGTGTGTTACTTGTTCCGAATAAAGCGCTTTGCCTTCCATCCCTCTGCAGGTACCCTGACAGTGGAGCAGATCTACCAAGACAGGGATCAGTTTGCCAAGCTGGTGCGGGAGGTGGCAGCTCCCGATGTGGGTCGCATGGGTATCGAGATCCTGAGCTTCACCATCAAGGTACACCCAAGACACAGGGCGCTGCGCTACGGGACACCTGGCAGTGCTGTAGAAGCAGCACAACAGAGCCTGGCCCTGGCTTCTCTGCTGCAGCTGGCTCGGGCTGACAGCCTGCCCCAGCCCCCCGGGAGTTTCCATGACAGCTGCTGCAGCATGTCCTGTATCCAGGCAGCTGGGCAAAGAGCACCCAGTTAGCTGCCTCTGTAAACACGGCTCAGCTCGTGGAGAGAGCTCGCTGATAACTGAGCCTTCAGGGAGCCAGAGGGAAGATGTCGGGAGAGCTCGCCTCTCCCTGTCACGCCTGTTTCTGTTTGGCAGCAGGCTGACATGGCTCTTTCTGACCTGAGTCTAACCGCACAAACAGTTGCTCTGAGCTTCAGCGGGAAGGGAGCAAGGTGGAGTTGCTCGTTTGAAGTGGTTGTGACTTATCTTCCCCTCTCCAGGATGTCTATGATAAAGTGGATTACCTGAGCTCCCTGGGAAAGACTCAGACTGCGGCTGTCCGAAGGGATGCAGACATCGGTGTGGCAGAAGCTGAGCGAGATGCTGGCATTCGGGTGAGTCCAGAGATGTGCTAGGCTTTCCCAAAGCAGCCTGTTTTGCTCCAGCTGCACACCCTGGAGCTCTGCTCTCTGTTTCCTCTCTGCAGGAGGCAGAGTGCAAGAAAGAAATGCTGGATGTCAAGTTCATGGCAGATACCAAAATAGCAGATTCCAGACGGGCTTTTGAATTGCAGAAAGCAGCCTTCAGTGAGGAGGTCAACATTAAGGTGAGAGGCATCCGACAGCCCGCTGCTGTTCCCTGGCTGGTTCACGATGCTGATGGCAGCTCTGGGACTTGCCAGCTTCCTCCTCCTGCATGTGTTAGGAGAGCTGGAGGTGAGGAACCCAGGTTTCTGTGTCACAGTGTGAGCTTCTCCCAGCAGAATTCCTCTCCTACTCTGTTTGCAACAGTTAGGTGGACTAGGAGGAGAGGAAAAGATGGGGAGGGTCATCCCAGCTGAACTCGGAGATGGCTGAGCTCAAGTGCTGTGGGAAGAACTCCCAGGAAAGGCCAGCAAGTGCCACTCTGAGGATAGAGATGTCACCTCTGGGTGGAGGTTTGGTCCAGAGCAGGAGGCACGTCTGTTTTCAGGGCCTGACAAGGGTCATTATGTCTGGGCACAGGAGATCATGGCCAAGACACCTCTTCTCATCTCTCCTCTGTGCAGACTGCGGAGGCCCAGCTGGCCTACGAGCTCCAGAGCGCCCGGGAGCAGCAGAAGATCCGCCAGGAGGAAATTGAAATCGAGGTGGTGCAGCGCAAGAAGCAGATCGATGTTGAAGAGAAAGAGATCATCCGGATGGAGAAGGAGCTGATAGCCACTGTGAAGCGGCCAGCCGAGGCCGAAGCCTACCGTATCCAGCAGATCGCCGAGGGTGAGAAGTGAGTGAGCCCGTGACCTGATCCAGCTCTGAGCCCGGCTGCGTGCTGGGCTGGGGTGAGGTGGAAGCCAAGTGCAGCGGGTGCTGTGCTGAGACCCAGCTCGTGGGCTCTCTGCAGGGCAGGCACGTTGCTGGCGGAGGGAGGGAAGCGGTGCCGTGTACGCTGCGGGGATCTGGGCAGCTGGAGTGTTGGGTTTCCCTTTCCAGGGTGAAGCAAGTCCTCCTTGCTCAGGCGGAGGCAGAAAAGATCCGCAAGATCGGAGAAGCGGAGGCCTTTGTGATTGAGGCCATCGGGATGGCGGAGGCTGAGAGGATGAAGCTGAAGGCTGAAGCGCTCCAGCAGTACGGAGATGCTGCCCAGCTGGCTCTAGTGCTGGATGCGCTGCCTGAGGTGAGGAGGGAGCAGCTTTCCCCCGCTGTGGGCAAGTGGTGGGGAGTTCCCAGGCTGGACCAGGCCTCCTGGGGACACAGAGAGGCCCCATGTGGCGTGTGGGGACTTTACCCAACAAGGCTCATGGGCAGCTTCTTGACTTGCTGCTCATCCCACCTTCCTTCCCTGCCTCCCCCAGATCGCTGCCAAAGTGGCTGCTCCCCTCTCCAAAGTGGACGAGATCGTTATTCTCAGCGGAGAGAACAGCAACACGACGTCCGAGGTGAACCGTCTGCTGGCCGAGGTCCCCGCCTCCGTGCGCGCCATCACTGGTGTGGATCTCACAAAGGTGAGCTGGGCACCGGCAGCTGGCAGTTCCTGCGGCTCTGAGGGCGCGGGGGACTTGCCTGAAAACTTTCAGACTCCTTGGTGAGCCTCTCCTTCCCCAGCCCTGCCCAGCCGCAGAGTGCAGGCAGCTCCCTGCCTCCCCCTCTTCCATCCTAACAGCTTCTCTCTTCCACTCCTACAGATTCCCCTGATCCAGAAAGTCACTGGGGCCCAGGCATGAGACTGGTCAACCCAAAGCTAGTGAAGATCACTCCCTGTTATGCACTCAGACGTCAACTGCCTTCAACACGTGGGAATTCCTTTTATATCAAAGACAATTGGAGTTTCATTTTTGAGCTCTGGTGCCTTATTTTGTAGGGCCAGAAAGATGCATGTCCAATCAAGCCGCTCTTTTTATTACAAAGGATGGGAGGGGATTTATTTTTTAACTAACTGTATATTGTATCGGGCCGGGGTTTGGATCCGATCCCCCATTATGACTGGCAGCTTGTCTGGTGTTGCAGTCCCCGGTGCCTTGCTGTTCTCTGTCCTCGGGTGGCTGCCCAGGGCTCCGAGCAGAGGCTCGGTGGGACGCGGAGCATGGAGCGTGGAGCTGTGGGAAGAGAACAGCCAGGACCCACCTCTCCTGGGCTCCCTGCCCTCCCGCAGCCACCCTCCTGGGCATTGCCCAACCCCTGCCCCTGCCCACAGGCTGTTTTTGTCTGGCTTTCCCCGTCTGAGTGTCTCGCCAATAGGGCCCCCGCGGCACTAGCAGTCCTGCCAGGCTGGGCTCCCTGGAGGTGACAGTCACAGCCCTGGGAGGGTGACAATCAGGCACTGCCGGTGGGTGCTCCAGTTGGTGGCCCCCTCCCACGCTGCCTTCCCTCGGGCGAGGTCCCACCACCAGGAATGCCAAAAAATAGTGTTGTACCAAAGCTACCCCATCATCCGAGAGGGAGGTGAGGCCACTGAGGCTGCTGTCCCCGAGTGCCGTGGTACATCTTGACCCCCCTAATAACTACTAAAGCCATGGACGAGGGCACGGGGGGCTGGGCAGGGTGCTGCAGTGGGGACAGGCTCCCCCAGCGCCATGGCCTGTACAGCTGGCCAGGGACCAGCGCTCCTGGGGCTGGTGCTGTGGCCGTGAGGCTGTGACAAGCAGCCGTGGTGGCCGGGGGATGCCCCAACAGGCAGTGCAGAAGCCCCTGCCTCGCTCAGTCCCCCTGCCTCTTACGGCCAGTGGTTTTGCTGCCCTAAGTGACGGTGTGAAAGAGGTTGTCCCCTGTGTGTGTCCCATACTCCCCACAGTGCCACCAGGGCCTCGTGCTGGCCCCTGCCCCCTCCCCGCCTGTCTTGTCGCCTGTGCTCAGTGTGGCTGTAGCAGCCAAACCCACGCGTGAAGTCGGCCCGGCGCTGCTGTGGGGTGCTGGGGGTCCCTCCGCTGGCTCCTTCACCTGCAGCTCGGTGCCACCCTCCCCATTGCTGTAGGGTGGGTGCAGGGACCCGGGTCCCCCTCCCCACTCCTGGACGTTCCCCCGGTACTGGCCAGTCCCTTTGCCAGGAGACCCTTTGCTGTGGGGCTGATGGGTGCCGTGGGGCCGCTGGCACCCCATCCACCTCCCTGCTGCCGGGGGGGGGGAGGACTGGCCTTATCAGCCCGCGGCTTGTGCTCGCCCCGCGGGGCCGCTGGCCCAGATCTGGCGCTTGCCGGCGGGTGTGCCGGGCGAGGCGCCCTATCTGCATGAGCGTGTGCATGCCTGCGTCCCTGCCACCATCACTGCTGTACGATAATAAAGCCTTGTCACCACCTGCCTTGGCTCTCGTCTTGTGCCTCCTGCACCCATCTTCCCCGCCGCAGCACCCCTGGGCCCGGGGTGGTGCCAGAGCCGGTGCTTGACCAGCCGTGGCTTGGGCTGGCCCAAAGGCTGCTGGCCCTGGAGCGGGCAAGTGTTCCCTCTGGGATGGAGGATGTATGCAAGTGAGGTCCCAGCTCACGCTGCTCCTACAAAGCTCCTGGGAGCTTGTGGTGTCACTGTGTCCCTGTGGGCTCCTTGTCCTACCCCCAGGGCAGCTGCTGGCCGGCCCTAGGTGGGGTGAAGCCTTGTTCTGCTGCCACACGTGTGAGGATGGAGCTGCGGATGGAGACAGGAGCCCCCGAAGGTGGCTGGTGAGCCCCAGCTGCATCACCCTCGTTAACCCGGGCAGCTGATCGCTACGGGGGCACCCCAGCCACTGGCACCCCAGGGTTCGTTGCAGGGCTGGCGTGGCCCGAAGGCTCGTGTCTGTCCCAGCAGCCAGGCTGGTGGCACCAGCTCGTGATGCCACCATCTCCCCCTGCGCTGCTGCCGGCCCTGAGCAGCACCGTGCCCTTGCCCTGCTGACAGAGCCCCCTGCGCCCTGTGGGGACCAGGCAGCACCCATGTCCCGTGGCACCCTGTGAGCCTGGGAGCCCTGTACCATCCCCGTGCACCCTTCCCTGCGCGGGGGGACAGCAGGGTGGCTCTGGGGGTACCTGTCCTTCTCGGGGTCAGCCTGCGAGCGGGCGCAGAATGTGAATGGGGATAACCTGGGGGGCTTTGCTGCATTGCCACCCCCGCAGGGCAAAGGCAGCTCCCTCGTGCCCTCAAGACCCTCCGTGTCCCCTCCGGGGCTGGGCAGGGGCACGAGTAGGACAAAGGGCCCTGTCCCGAATGCCCCACGGCAGGGTGGCCCTGCAGATAGGCTGGGTGGGGACAGCTCGGCAGCCCCCGGCGGCTCTTTATCTGCAGCCAGATAACGCTGCCCCACCGCTGTGGCACCCGGGGGTCCCTGCACCAGCTCCGCAGTGCTGGCCTGGGGGACGCTTGGGGTCCCTCTGCCCCCCTGGGGTGCAGGGCCATGGGGCAGGGCTGCCCTCGCGCGCCGTGGGTGCTGAGCAGACGCGGGGGCCAGCCCGGAAGGGGATAGTCCCATGGGGGTCACCTGGGGCTGGCCAGGCTTGGGGGACTCTTGGGGACACTTTGCCTGTGTCACTGCTCTGAGTGCTGGGGTGCCTTTGCCACAGTTTGGGGAGCACTACAGCCGCCCCCAGGACACCTCTGGGTGACAGCAGAAGCTGAAGACAGGAGGTGACTGTCCCTTGCAGTCACCGAGTCCTGGTGTCCTCTTGCCCAGGGGTGGGCTCATGCCAGGGCTTGTCCTTGTGCCACCTCCTGCCAGGGTCTGGCCAGGCTGGGGGGTGTGTGGGTGATGCTGCCCCTGTTCCTGTCACACAGAGGGGACAGTGGGTCTGGGGACACCTCGCATGGCAGGGCAGGGTCCCCTGATAGCCGGACGCTGCTGCTTATCAGGGTCCCCACGCAGACGGTCCCGGCGGGGGATTATCACCTCCCTGCAGGCGGCTTCCAGGAACATCCCTGCAAACAACCGGGCGCAATGGCAGGGCTCGCTGTGGGATGTGGCCCTGTGGGGACAGACAGGGCTGGGGACACGCGTGGCTGGGGGACGCGTATGACCAGGGTCATGCACAGGCAGGTGACACACGTAGCCAGGGGCTGCAGCCATTTGGGGACGCAGGTGGCCAGTGGACATCTAAGACGAGGGCCAAGCGCTATGAGGTGACACAGCCCTCTTGGGGACACACATGGCCAGGGGGGCATGTCCTTTGGGGACACACACCTGGGGGATACATCTCTCCAGAGGACACTTTTCCCTGAGGGGGGGACACATGCAGGCAGGGGACGTGTGATCCCAGGAGACATGTCCCTCCAGGGGGACAAATCCTTTTCGGGGTGGGATGGACACATCGCCAGGGGACACGTCCCTCAGGGGAGCACGTATCTTCAGGGGACACAGCGTTTTGGTGGCCACCCACCCTGGGAGGGGGACACAAGTTCCCTGCACACGTGTGCCTCATCTGGGGGTCCCTGCGCAGGGTGACCCCTGCACGCACATGTCCCCCCCACCACCACCACCCCAGCCCCCGTCCCTATGGGGCTGCCACCCTACCATGTCCAAACCCCCCCGTCCAGCAACTGGGAGCCGGTTTGCTCCCAGTTTGGGGACCCCCACCTATGGGGAGGCACCATCTTGGTGACCACAGGGGTCAAGGCGGGGGGACGGGGGGGTTGCGGGGGGCCACCCGCAACCCCCCCGTCCCCAAGAGGCTGGGAGGAGCTCTTTGGGGCTGTGCCCCCCCCCCTCCGTCCAGCTGTGCAGTGCAGATGTGAGATATGCAGATGAGACAGAGCAGGTTTTATAAGGCGGGTGCGGACCCAGCACCCCGCAAAGTCCCGGTGCCACCCCCGGAGGTAAGTGCCACCTCCTGGGGAGCTCCTGTCCTGCTCTGAGGTGGTGGGACATGAGGGGGGGACACAAGGAGAGGGTAGGGGGGATGTTGGGGTCAGGGGGCTACTGGGAACCTCAGTTCTGCTCTGGGGTGGTGGGATGGGGGGGATAAGGAGGGGCTAGGGGGGTGCTGGGGTGGGGAGGCTGTTGGGAGCCTTCATGCCGCTCTGGGACAACAGGACCGAGGGGACAGGGGGGACAAGGAGGGGGTAGGGGGGATGTTGGGGTCAGGGGGCTATTGGGAGCCTCCATCCTGCTCCGGGGTGGTGGGACGGGGGGGACAAGGAGGGGGTAGGGGGGATGCTGGGATGGAGAAGCCACCGAGAGCCTCTGTCCTGCTCCGGGGTGGTGGGACTGGGGGGGGGGGGATAAAGAGAGGGTAGGAGGGATGCGGGTGTGGGAAAGCCATTGGAAGCCTCCATCCTGCTCCAGGGCAGCGGGATCCGGGGGGGACAGGGATGGGGTAGGGGGGCGCTGGGATGGGGAGTCCGTCAAGAGCCTCTGTCCTGCTCTGGGGCGGTGGGACCAGGGGGATAAGGATGGGGAAGGGGGGATGCTCGGGGAGGGGGGGGGAGGTGGTGGCCCTGGTTCTGTGCTCCCTAACGGTGCTTTGCCCCCGTGCAGGCGCTGCTCTGCGTCCATCCCCCCCCCCGGCACGCTGCCGGCTGCCCCGGGCAGGATATCATCGTATACTGTAAGTTGGCTATGAGACACTACAGTATAGATGATGTACTCCTCCGAGCGGCAACCCCCGACGCCACGTGGGACCACGACGACGCGGGACCGGGGGACACGGGGCTGGGACGTGGGAGGCGGGAGCGGAGGGACAGGCTCGGGGGTGTATGGGGTGGGGAGGTTGGGGGGCACGGGGGCACCCCAAGGTGCGGGCGGCTCCGGGCGCAGCCAGGGACACGCAGCCGGCGGGGAAACCGTTACCATTACTGAGTTTAGTAATGGTAACGGTTCTGCCGACGGTTGGGCACGCGGCATGGCACGGCACGGCACGGCATGGCACGGACACGGCGATGGATCCCGGGGATCGGGCACAGGACAATAAAGGGGGTTACGGCACAGCGTCTCTGTCTCTCCTTCCTCGCATCCCGTGGGGGCTCCGGGCCCAGGCGGGGCTGGGTCACTGGGTGTACTGGGGGGCTCAGGGGTATACTGGGGGGCTCAGGGGTGCACTGGGCGCAGGAGACAGGGAACCCGGGGGTGCATTTGGGTGCAGGGGGGCACAGAGGTCCCTTGGGGTCCACCCCAGGGGGTGGAGGGGCATTGGAGTGCATTGGGGTGGATTGCAGGGGGTACTGTGGTGAACTGGGAGGCACCGGGGTGAACTGGGAGGCACCGGGGTGTGTTGTGGGGGAACAGAGGACATTTGGGGTGTATTGCAGGGGGTACTGGGGTGAACTGGGAGGCACTGGGGTGTGTTGTGGGGGGACAGGGGAGACTTGGGGAGCATCGGGGTACATTGCAGGGGGTACTGGGGAGGACTGGGAGGCACTGGGGTGAACTGGGAGGCAGCACTGGGGTGTGTTGTGGGGGAACAGAGGACATTTGGGGTGTATTGCAGGGGGTACTGGGGTGAACTGGGAGGCACTGGGGTGTGTTGTGGGGGGACAGGGGAGACTTGGGGAGCATCGGGGTGCGTTGCAGGGGGAACACGGGGATGCACAGGGTGGCATCGAAGGAGGGGAACTGGGAGCACTGGGGCTTGCTGGGGAGCACAGAAGAGGAGCCAGATGCATGGGGTGGGTTGCGGGGGCCACTGGGCAGACTGGGGTGCACTGGGCTGGACTGGGGAGTGTTGTAGAGGACACTGGGCACACTGGGGTGTGTGACAGGGGGCACTGGGACACACTGGGCTGTGGGAGCACTGGGCTGTGTGTCAGGCACACTGGGAGCACTGGGAGCATTGGGAGCACTGGGCTGTGTGGTGGGGCACTGGGAGCACTGAGAGCATTGGGAGCATTGGGACAACTGGGAGTGCTGGGGTGCGTGTCAGGGCACTGGGAGCACTGGGAGCATTGGGAGCACCGGGACAACTGGGAGTGCTGGGGTGTGTGGCGGGGCACTGGGAGCACTGGGAGCACTGGGCTGTGTGGTGGAGCATTGGGAGCACCAGGGTGTGTGGCAGGGCACTGGGAGCATTGGGAGCACTGGGAGCACTGGAAGCTCTGGGGTGCATTGTGGGGCACTGGGAGCACTGGGAGCTCTGGGGTGCATTGTGGGGCACTGGGAGCACTGGGAGCACTGGAAGCTCTGGGGTGCATTGTGGGGCACTGGGAGCACTGGGAGCACTGGGAGCTCTGGGGTGCGTTGCAGGGCACTGGGATCACTGGGAGCGCTGCTGTGCCTGGCGGAGCCGGCAGGGGGCGCTCCCACACCCCCGCCCGGCCCCGCCCCTGCCCCGTCCGCTTCCTCCCCACAACCCCCTGCGGCGGGGAGCGGCGCGCTGCTCCCGCCCGCCCCCTCTCTATGCTCCCCCGCTTTGCGCCAATGAGGGCGGGCGCCGCTCGCGTTCCCGGCCTGCCCCGCGGCGGGGCAACATGGCGGCGCCCGGCGGCCTGGCGGCGGCTCGGGCCGTGCGCTGGGCCCTGAGGGCCGCCGCGGCGGGGCCGCTCTTGCCGGGCTCAGGTGAGGCGGGCGCGGCTGGGGCCGCGGCCTTGCTCCGGGGGCGGTCGGGGTTGTTCGGCGGCGGGAGTGAGGTCGGAGCCGCGGCGGGGCACGTTTCCGAGGCGAGCCTGTGTGCGACGCCGCTGCGGAGCGGGAGCGTGAGGCCGGGGCGGGCCGAGGTCGGTGCTCCGGGGCCGGTCCAGGAACCTTGGGTGAGGGGGGAGCGCTGCCCGGATGCTGCAGGGT
Source organism: Larus michahellis (assembly GCF_964199755.1). Taxonomy (NCBI): domain Eukaryota; kingdom Metazoa; phylum Chordata; class Aves; order Charadriiformes; family Laridae; genus Larus; species Larus michahellis. The sequence continues at coordinate 4,480,394 of NC_133902.1, read as the reverse complement.
AGGGAGAAGAGGGACGAAACGATTTTGGGGCGTTTTCGGTACGTGTGGTTATTCAATATCTGCAGCGTTTGCTGCTGCTGTCTTTCCAGCGCGTCTCCTGGAGAGCTGCATCCCGCGGGCCACCGTGCTCCCTGCCCGCTGGAGCGGGAGCAGCTCGGCACTAGGCAGCATCCTGGGCATCCCCGCCGAGAAGCCGAGTGACGCCCTGGGCCAGCACCCGCCGCCTGTTGCCACCAGCAAAAGTGAGTGGTACCAGCTGCTACCCAGGTCCTGGTGCTGGGACCGGCGCTTCTGACCCCCTGTGGGATTTAGCAACGTTCAAGCTCCTTATTTCCCCCGGCAGAGGAGCAAGACCGCCTGTTACAGAATCAGCCTGACCAGCCGCAGAACCCCAAGGTTTTAAGAATTGCCATCATCGGAGCACCCAATGCTGGGAAGTCCACGCTCTCTAATCAGCTCTTGGGCAGAAAGGTAAAGCTGGGGTGGGACAAGTTCAGGCTGCTAAATAGCTTATTTGACATATTCTGGACGTGTAACAAGTTTGATTTCTTACAGGTTTTCCCTGTCTCTCGAAAAGTGCACACAACCCGATGCAAAGCCCGAGGTGTTGTCACGTATGAGGACACACAGCTGGTAAGCTTCCAGACCTGCCCCTGCCTGGGACAGTGAGGAGCGTTAGCCAGAAAGTGCAGGACTTTCTCATTTTTGTTTTGTGTGGTCACTTCTAATTGCACAAATGCAAGTTTTAGCTTGGTCGGTATCTTACAAGATCTGTATTTTCTCTTTCTAGATCATTCTGGACACACCTGGCCTCACTAGTCCCCTTAAAGCCAAAAGGTATCACTGCCGTTGTGGGAAGAGCAGGGGGGGATCCTGTCCATCAAAGTTTGATAAAACTGGAGAGTGATTTTCACTGTCCAAAGTTTGTAAAACAGGAGTGGACTTTTTTTAGTCTTAAGAAATTAAGTATTTTAGTATATTTTTAGTCTTATTTTGGTCTCTGAACGTTTTTATTGTTGCAATTTCAGTAGCACACAGAGCCTGTGGGAATCCCTTGGGGGATGTCACGGCCCATAAAACAGCTTTGTGTCTTTGGAATGATGGAAAACACTGTTTTCTCCCCTTTGGAGGAGAAGGAAGACGATTGTGATTTGAGTGTGTCTGGCTTACCCATTTGCATTTGTCTTTCAGACATAAATTAGATGAAGCCATGCTGACAGACCCATGGGACAGCATGAAACATGCGGATTTAGGTGGGTACTCAACTCTTCTTGGATCAAACCAAACCCTTTATCTGCCACATAAGTTTACAGCCCTATGGCTGTGGTATCTGGATGTTTACTGGGCGGCAAAGGCAGTTCTGGGAGCGTGAACTAGGAGGGAGAAGAGAAAAGCAGTGAAAATATTTGAAATATTGAGCCAAGGAGGGGATAAGAATTGCCTGGTGCCAAGGGGGGAGGCAGCTTGGGTTAATAATTGGGCTTGGATGTTGAGTTTTACTATGTGTGATGTTATTAGGATGGCAGGTATAAACTGCATTTTATTGTTTTATCAAATAAAACACTCTTTTTTTTGGTTCCATCTGCATGCTGTGCTGTAGAAGAGAGAGAAGCAGCAGCAGGAGGGAAGCGATTCAACCGTAGGCTGTAGAGAATCTGAAAAATAACCCCAACTATTTAGAACATGCAGATTCATCATATTTCCCTCCCTCTTTTCTGGCAGTTCTGGTTTTAGTGGATGTGTCAGATCACTGGACACGAAACTGTCTTAGCAAGGAGGTGCTGCAGTGTCTTTCTGAGTTTCCTGAGATCCCCAGTGTCCTGGTTCTGAACAAGGTAAGTGAGGAGCTTGTTCTTTCTACCTTCTACAGTCCGTTACACCAGTGTTTTCAGATAGTACCTGGCATCAGCAGCAATGTGTTTTCAGGTCACTGAGTCTGAAAAAGTTAAAAAACACCAGTTTCACTCTCTGCTCCAGGATATTTAAGTGTGTATGTATGTATACATGTTACATGCCCACATATCTCTGAAGCTATGTGCTGCAGTCTGGCGTTTAAATCAGCCTGGGAAGAGGAGCTGGCACCGCGGTGGGGTTGGCCGACAAGAATCTCAGCAGAGCTGACAGAGGAGGTGTTGCCGTCAAGTTAACAGTGTTTGGACAAACTGTACTGTAACTGCCGATGCACTCTGGTTTGGTTTCTGGTCAGCAAACTGTCTGGACAAGAAGCCTTATCCTGCAGCAGCTACCTCCCCTGGGTGGTTTCTTCTGTCTCCTTTGGATCCAGGGTCCAGCTGCCAACCTCATTTCAGACAAATTCCTGACATTTCTCTCTCATATTAGGTGGATCTGCTGAAGAAGAAGTACATCCTGCTGGAACTAGTAACTGAACTAACAGAGGGAATTGTAAATGGAAGGAAACTGGAAGCGAGATCTGCGTTTGAACATAATTCCAGTTCTTCAGCAAAGCCTCCTCTTCAGATCACTCAGGCTTCTCCACCTGAGAACAGGGCCCGTGAGCCTCACTGTCTGCAGGAAACAGGTCAAGCCCAAGAAGGCTGTAGCTCGGACAACAGTGGTGATACGAGGGCTTCTGAGTCCAGTCTTGTCGCAGAAGCAGCACAAGGGCCAAACCGCTATGGACCCAGAGATCTAAAAAATATGAAAGGCTGGCCGTGCTTCCAGGAGATTTTCATGCTGGCAGCTCTCCGTGGGGAGGAGGTGGATACGCTCAAGGTAACTGCAGTCTGAACTTCTTTTACGCTTTGAGGCTATCGTGCTCTTACCCTTCTGGGACCTTGGTGCTTCATACTGAGCTTCAGCTCCTGCGAGGAAGTAGCAGAGCTGCTGATCTTGGCCTGGGGTGTGAGGGGAAGTGTCACCTGTCGACGTGGAGTATGTCTGTAATGTATCTCCAGAATTTTCTGTAGGGGACTCTTACTTGAGGCTCTCCAAATAGCATCCTGTTCATAATGTTGAAGCCACCCAACACATTATCTTTCAGCTGCAAGTGACGCTATGGGCTTTTATAACTCATACAAATGGCTCTAGGGAGTTGTGACCTTTTGGCGGGGTTTGAGTTTCAGAAGCTTCCCTTTCTCCTTTCCCCACCAAAGATACCGAACTACTGCCCTGATGCCTGACTAGCAGCAGCATCCACATAGTGACATGCTGTAAGATGAGGGCGGGGGTTGGTGGCACCGCGAGTGGTACGTGACAGCTGATGGGTGTGATGTGTATTTTGTGCCCGCAGCGGTACCTCCTGATGCATGCCAAGCCAGGCCCTTGGGAGTTTCACAGCGAGGTCTTGACCAGCCAGTCACCTCAAGAGATCTGCGATAATATCATCCGCGAGAAGCTACTGGAGTACCTGCCACTGGAAGTGCCCTATGGCGTGACTCAGGTGGGAAGCACACACAAGCACGCTTACCTTTGAGCTATTTTAATGGAAATATCAGACTACGTGATGAGAATCCCTTTGTTTGAACTTGAAACTCTTTGCAGGCCGCATGGGGTGGCTTGGGACTTGCATGTCAGGTGCTGTGAGACCCTTTGTGTGTCTGAAGGGGGGGCCACCCTTGTGTGCTCGTGTCAGGGAGCCGCGGAGGTGTCTCTGAGGGAGTGGCGTTTGCTGTTCCTGAGGCGCTTTGCAGAACTGCTGAGTGTGTGCTTGCTGTTACAGGTGACTGAGATATGGGAGGAAGGACCGAGCGGGGAGCTCCTTATCGTGCAGAACCTCTTGGTCCCAAGGAAGTCTCATATGGTGAGTAACAGAAGAGAGATGGGGCTCTGGGGAGCGTGAAAGGAGGTTCCCTAGGTCCATGTGCATCCTTGCTGTGATCCCCTCTCCCTCAGTTGTGGGGTCTCTGATGGGGAAGAGCCAGGTGCCCGATGCAGTCACAGGCTGTTCAGTAACAGCTTCTGCCTTTCTAAAGTGACCGCTTGCCCATGGTTTGATCTTGGGGTTTCCCTAACTGCTGTATCCCCTTTGATTGCTTCTCTGGCTGCACTGTTTTCTTGCGTGATTCCTCCCCACTGTTAAGCGGTGTAAGGATGAGTATGATGATCTTCTCTCTGGGTTTTGATACAGGTGATGTTGATCGGAAGAGGAGGTAAGGTTATCAGTAGGATTGCTCAGGAGGCTGGCCAGGACCTGATGAACGTTTTCCTGTGTGATGTCCGCTTGAAGCTCAAGGTGGATGTGAAGAGTTGAGCTCTTTGTGTATGTTTTAACAGCCCATGAGCTCTTTGGTCATGCAGAGAAACCGGTCCCATTTTTCCCTGTGGATATCTCGGCACCTTTATTCAATTCAGAAACAGAGGATAATGGAATCAATATAGCGGGCTGAAGTAGAATGTATTATTCGTTGGGGGAATGGCCCAAACTGAAATAAAGTCTTCAGACCTTCTATGGCACCTTGTCTTGTGGAAGCTGGGGATGGACATCGGAGAAGGAGCTGCACATAAGACTCTAGTACTGCGTTTACAGCGCTGTCATCCACTTCTCTGGGGCTCTGTCCTGCGTCCTTGCTGTCAAGTGTTTGTGCCTGGAAGTGCAGGAGCATCTCCTGTCTTTTAGCGGACAAAGGGTTGCAGTGAAGAATTACCAGCACACAGTTTATCATCTCCTCTGAAGGCTGAATGACTCTAGTGGTGGTCGTGCAGGAGGAAGAGGCTACCCCCACCCGCACGGTGGTCTCACGTCGGCTTTGCTCCCTGTCCCGGTGAAGTTCATGGTGTGAATGTATGACCATGTAGGGAGTCCGTGTTGCCCAGGCAGCCTGAGTTGGAGGGGTTTGCTGGCTAACAGAAATGACTGGGTGTGACAGAAGGAGCTCTTAAGCTCTCTGTAGATCGTAAAGGCCAGTGGTTTCCAACTCCTGTGTGGGAGCCCTGCCCACAGGCTCGCGTGCACCATCCTCTTAGATGACTGCCAGCTGCTGCTTTCATTTTGACCTCTTCTGTGCATTAATTTGTAAAAACGCTCGTTTCTTCTCTTTCCCCTGTCATCCTTTCCTCCAACTTGCTCAGCGGTTCACTGCTCCTGGCATGTAATACTTGCTCCAGAGGGATGGGTCTGATCATAAACTCTTCTGAGTGGATTTCTGGAGAAGCAGAGAAGTGGAACCGTGATCAGTTCTTGGTGTGTGTATGGGCTGCTTCTCTGACCAACAGTGAGAGGAGCAGGGAGGTCGGAGAATGGGCTTGTGAATGTTTGCTGGAGCATATTAATCGGAAAGGGAAATAGAGCAGGGAATAGGTGTCTTTCTGCCTTTCCACATCTTGTTTCTGGTGCCCGGTGGGGTTCTGTGCCTGTCCACCCCTCTGGATGTTTGGCTAATGAATGAATGTTGGGTGGTTTGGTCTGAAGATGCCGCTAGCAGCATCTCATAGATGCTTACCTCTTCAGAAGAACTTGTTCGTCATGCAAAGCCAGAGTGGACGCCCTTTCTTAGGAAGTTGAATAGTTTATTGCACCAACGTTACTGTAAAGTCATTGCACCAGCATTGCAGACACAAACGTAGAGGCTGTCGCAGCTGAAGAAAAGCCCAAAGTGGCAAGAGCAGTTGGATGTGGGAGCTTGAGTTCTGTCTCTGTACACTGCTGTGCTCAGGTGTTTGGAGCACTGGGCAGCTTCCTGCCAGAAAGGCAGGTAAATCCCATGTGCTGTTACAAATTAAGATCCCTGAGCGAGGAGAACACAGGCTGCTGGTCCGACAGTTAAATGAGGAGATCTGGTAGGGTCTGCTGGGGACCCTTCTCCTGCCTGGAACCCAAACTTGTGGAGCAAATCGTGTGCCCACCGTCAAGAAGATGCTTTACCAGCACTGGCAAAAGCCGGTGTCTGGGCTGCTGGAGGATTCTGCCGTCAGGAACGCAGGATCACCTGAAAGCCGGGTTGGGAAGCCTCCAGAGCGTGGCCTTGCTGCCCCTGAGCAGGGGACACTGTGGTCCCTTGAATGTTTCTATGCGACTTTTGTAATTTCCTTGCAATAAAATGAGGTCCCAGCACAAGCAATTGTTCTCCTCTCCTTTCTTCTTCCCTGTCAGGCAGACCTCGCAGCCACCACCTTCCATCCGTTTTATTCCAGCTAAAACCAGGATGCTTTTATGTCTTTCCTCCTTTCTTCCCAGCCAAGCTTAGATCCCGTTTCCCAGCCCGTGGCTTCTGAAGGTTACACCTTGGAAGAAAGCTTGGGTAAGCATGCTTTGAGGGGTCGGAGGTGTTTCATCGGGTGGAGGAGGTACAAGGGGGGGCCTCTATGCAGGCAGAGGTCGGGATCGTAGAATGGTTTGGGTTGGAAGGGACCTTGAAGACCACCCAGTGCCACCCCCTGCCCTGGGCAGGGACACCTCCCACCAGCCCAGGTTGCTCCAAGCCCCGTCCAACCTGGCCTTGAACCCCTCCAGGGATGGGGCAGCCACAGCTTCTCTGGGCAACCTGGGCCAGGGGCTCAGCACCCTCGCAGCAAAGAATTTCTTCCTAATATCTCATCTAAATCTACCCTTTTTCGGTTTAAAACTGTTACCCTTCATCCTATCGCTACATGCCCACGTAAGAAGTCCCTCCCCATCTTTCTTGTAGGCCCCCTTCTGCAGAGCCTCGTACCAGGCTCCTTCCCAAAGGGATGGAGCTGAGCGCCTGGTGCCGTGGCTGGTGTTGGGGGCGATGGAAGTGCTCCAGGTGTGGGAAGGAGTGAAGTCATAGAACTATGGAATGGTTTGGGTTGGAAAGAACCTTAAACATCATCCAGTTCCAATGCCCCTGCCATGGGCAGGGACACCTCCCACGGGGCCAGGTTGCTCAAGAAATCTCTTGCCTTCTCCCATTAATAATGAAGTTTGGAAGTCTCTCCTGTTAATGAGGTTTGATAATTAGGTTAATTAACACATGGCAAGCTGATGGCGTTGCTGGAAACCCACTTTCCTCCGGCTGGGGGCTGTGTGTGTGTGTTTTAATTGACTTGAGGGACAATTGTTTGTTGGGATAATCCTTGTTATCAATACAGGCTGGAGGATGATGTGATAGAGCAGCCCTGCGGAAAAGGACTTGGGGGTCCTGGTGGGTGAGAAGTTGGACATGAGCCAACAATGTGCGCTCGCAGCCCAGAAGGCCAGTCGCATCCTGGGCTGCATCAAAAGAACCGTGGCCAGCAGACCCAGAGAGGGGACTCTGCCCCTCTGCTCTCGTGAGACCCGACCTGGAGTACCGTGTCCAGCTCTGGAGCCCTCAGCACAAGCAGGACATGGACCTGTTGGAACGGGGCCAAAGGAGGCCACGAAGATGATCCGAGGGCTGGAGCCCCTCTGCTGTGAGGACAGGCTGAGAGAGCTGGGGGGGTTCAGCCTGGAGAAGAGAAGGCTCCGGGGAGACCTTCCAGCCCCTGAAGGGGGCCTACAGGAAAGCTGGGGAGGGGCTGTTTGCGAGGGCATGTAGCCATAGGACAAGGGGCAACGGTTTTAAACGAGAGCAGGGTGGGTTTAGATGAGCCATTAGGAAGAAGTTCTGTCCACTGAGGGTGGTGAGACACTGGCCCAGGTTGCCCAGAGAGGTGGCGGAGGCCCCGTCCCTGGAGACACGCAAGGCCAGGCTGGATGAGGCTCTGAGCAACCTGATCTAGTGGAAGATGTCCCTGCTCACTGCGGGGGGGGTTGGACTAGCTGGCCTTTAGAGGTCCCTTCCCACCCAACGCATCCTGTGATTCGGGAAGGCGGGGGGAGGGTGGTCGTCGAAGCTTTCTTGGTCTGGGTATCACGGGGGCTGGGGCTGAACCTCCCCCCCCTCGCCCTCCATCGCCCGGTGCTCGGCGCTGTACGTTCCTAGGGGGCGCCACCAGGGGGCGCCGCGGCGCGGCGCTCCCCGCGTTGGGGCGGGGGGGGGGGAACGACGAAGCCGCGCACGCGCAGCGGGCGGTGGGGCGGTGGGGCGGTTGGCGCGCGTGCGCGGGAGCGGCTGGCGCAGCCACCACGGCGAGAGCGGGCGGGCGGCGGCGGCGGCGGCGGCGGCGGCGGCTGAGGAGAAGAAGAACGGCGGGGCCGGTACGGGCACAGCGGCGGCGGCGCCATGAGGCCCGGGCAGGGGCACCGAGAGTAAGTACTGAGTGGGCCGGACAGACGCCTACGCGGGGTGGCCCGGCCGGTGCGGCCCACCCCCCCCCCCCCCCCGCCTCATTGTCCTTCCCGGGTGTCCCCTCCCCCCATCCTCTGAGGCGGCGTGAGGTAACCCCGCTGTCGCGACCCTCCGTCAGTCACGACAGCGCTGCGTGGCCGCTCCCGGGAGGCGACTGAGGGACGGGACGCGGCGACGGCTCTGCCGTCGCCGCGTCCCGTCCCTCAGTCGCCTCCCGGGAGCGGCCCCGGCCCACCCGCCTCGTCCTTGTGAGGAGATGAGGGGGGGAGCCGCCAGCCCCCCATAGCCCCTCTGCCACTCAGAGCCTTCAGTCCCTTTCCCTCACCTATCAAAGAGGCAGCGGGAATCGCGATAGTACGCCAGGCGTCGCGACAGAGAAATGCCTTCAGGGGGGAAAAGGCGTGTTTGGAGGGGAGGTGGGGTTGGGGGGGGGGGTGTGGGGGGATTGCCATCGCGATGTGTGCAAAATCCTTTGTGTAATTCCCAAGAAAAGTGTCCTTTTTTTTTCCCCAAGAGGTGTCGTTAATAAATTTCTGGTATTTCTGATTTCCCAACCATTTTTTTTCCGAGCATCTTAACACAGGCGTGAAGAGAACGGCAGAGCTTGACTTATCTCTTTTTCGGTCCACTCGTGCAAGCCAAAGTACTTAAATGCTTTTGGTTATGCAGCATATGATCTTCCCAGAGCAGCACCTGCGAGGGCTTACGGATGCATTTTATCCTTCTCTTGGTATCTCCTCTAATCACTTGGGTACAACTTTTAGGATAAATTGCAGATGCAGGTTAGTTAGCTCAGTAATAATTCATCGCACTCAGTCCTTGCCACAGTCCTTAATTTTTCTTTCTTTAATCACGTCTAACACCTCGAAAGAAAACATAAAGTTTATTTGGAAAACTTTTTGCAACAATACTTTTACCTCTTTACTGCCCAAACCCAGCTCTTTGTTGCGCTGGTCGCCGCAGGAGAGCACGCTCTCGGTGGATGAGGTTGGGTTCCCGAGTGATGTCATTTGTGCTGGAGCAACGGTGATGACTTTGTGATTGAATAAATCCTACTGGACGTGTCGGGCTTCGTGATTTTCTGTGCGCGCGCTGTAGAAACTTCGTCTGATTCAGCAGCCGGCTGAGAAAATTCTGTGATCGGTGCTACGTAGGCAGTAAGGGAATATAGTGATGATAGCTGCTTTTTCCTTTTCAGCGCATGTATTTCTGTATTTTTTCCACCTAAAGAATTTGAACTTGTTAGAGTAAATACATAAAGCAGTGGGGAAAACTGCCGTTGAAGCATATTACAGATACTAGAGGTGGATAGAGCAGGGTCTCACAGGCAGCAGCCTGGGGAGTGGAGGATGCATGGAGAGAGAGTAGAGGTGGGTCTGGTGTCCTATAAAGCCAGTCCAGAGGGTCTGAAAACTCGGGGGGGGGGGAAAGCAGCAACAACAGAAATCAAGCAGCGGCAAATGAAGTGATTGGTGCTTTTTAGTAGGGGAAGGTCTGGATCAAAAGCAAGGAAGAGTCGGAGCAAACAGTGGGTAAGATTTGCAATAAATACAGGATCTACAGCTTTGCTTCAAATATTTTTCAATATTTCTTAACTATTTTAAGAAGCCATTTTGAGTTCAAGCCCAACCAGCCTGATAGTGGAGAGAGAGGAAGGATGTGTATTGCTGGAACAAGAATTAAGCAAAAATAGATAAATCTGACATAATGGATGACAAGGGAAAGATGACTGCTGAAAGATGCTGGCATGCTCTCTGTTCCTTCATGCCTGGCGTATATTTTGTTGTGTTACATGGCTTTTGAAGTGTAAAAAAAAATAAATAAAATCTTGTTTTGTGCTGAGATAAAAGAAAAGGCAGGTGCTTAAATTCTGTTGAGGGTCAGCTTTGATACTGACGTTAAGTAGTGACCTTACTTGCAGTTACCCCTCTGTCATTTTGTGAATTTCTCAAGAGAATAAATAATGCGCTTAGCATCAAATAAATACCATTTAATAAGATGGTATTTTTGACCACCCTTTCACTTCACATTGCAAACAAATTCACACTTTTTCTGCTTGAGCACAGCCTGGGGTGCTATTTCTGTTAATAACATTAAAAAATATGTTGGAGAATATCCACATCGTATTGTTTCTTCTCCAAATGTAGAATTAAGGAACCCTTATGTTCTCTGTGACTTGGATATTTGCCTTCATTTAAGTCTTATTTGTATTTGTTTCAAGTTGTCCTCTGATAGATAAGCTTTTATATCTACGTTTGCTTCTGGGAACTATTAGCAGATGAAGAGGCGAAGTAAGGATTTTGTTGAGGACTGAAGTATCTGTATTTCCCAGAAGTGCTGCCTGCTGTACCATGTACAGGAGCTTTATCTTGTATCTCCACCTGCACTCACTGAAATGCCTGGACGAGGGATGGAATCTTCTACAGGTGTTTCCTCCCCAGAGCAGTCCTTTTCTTTTTCACCTTGGTTTGTCCGTTCATCAGTATTCTTCTTGTGTTTTGCCCTGTTTGCCCCCATCCCAAAGCCTCCATGGCTGAAACATTTTGCATCCTGAATACTGCTGGCACGCTCATTTTCAGCGAGGTAGTAGTGAGGGGAGTCAGTGATTTATGAAGATGGGAGATGAAGTAATGTCCATTCTGTAATTCTCTAAAGCTCAGTAATTTCCATGATTCTGGGATTTATGGAATTACTAAATACACCAGCGAGAACATAGCCATAGCCTGACTGACTTGATTTATTTAACAGATGATCACAATTTTGAAATAATGGCTTTAAGAACATGTAGTTCACTGAAATACTACACCCAACAGTTGAGTAACAGGTCACTCCGTCGCATTGTAGGCTGTAACCAGGGCCTGCTGACTCCTCTAAGGCTGTTTATGGGGTAAAATGCTCCTGAAGATGAGTAAAGGTTTCACGGTTTTCTGCGTCTGTAATAAAGTGTCTCACCCCACCACTTTCAATTTTCAGCATTTAAATGTTTTCAAACCGGGAAGTTAAGTGAATAATTTAAATTTTGATTCCTTGTGTGGTATGCCGTATTCCCGTTTTCTCATTGTATTTTGTGACTCGTATTAAAATCTTAACCGTAATGGCCTTTGAGCAATTTTTCTTTTAATTGCGGATCGTTAGTTTGAATATGAATGCTAAAATGAGTTTGTCACACTGTTCATCTTTTTTCTTTCTAAAAAAAAAAATTGCTTTCCAAGTACTGATTCAGCTGCCGAGGAGCAGAGCTCCTGAAAAGGCATTTTGCTGACTGGCATCCAAAAAAGTTGTTTTTAACTTTGCCCAAAGATATTTTTCCAGTGGGTTGTATTCCTCAAAAGCTAAGTTTACTATCCCAAATAGGCATAGTTTGGCCTTGGTCCTGCCTATACCTGGAGCTGACAGAGGCCAGCATGTTCATCAGCTGCTGGTTTCAGTGTTTTTAGTAATCTGGTTTAAATGGGCACTAATAAAACCAACGACGACTATATTCCATGGCTGAATCTCGCTTTATGTAGACTCTAGACCCCTTTTCCTTAATTCGGTATGTTCTGTCTGGATGTTTCTTCATGCCTCCCTGCTCATTCTGTATTTGGTATGTTGTTGCTATAATTATTCTCCCGTTGTGCTCAGGAATTAAGCATAGTTTACGTATTCCCATTGCTTAACTTGTTTATACTGCGTTTGAAGATTAGTCCAAGTTTCCAGGGTCTGTGAAGAAAATGGTGATATTTCGTTATTGGAATAATTTCACAGGAACGTAGTTTGGCTGCAGTCTGGCTGTGGTACAGAATAGCGGGGGTGTAGTACTTGGGGTGTGCTGGGATGAAAACTGGGAGAGGTTTTTAATGTAAATTTTCAAGTCCCGTGCAACGTTGCTGAGTCTGCGGATGGTGGTGTGCTTGGAATGCGTGGAGCAATCGAGTTGAACGTCTGGATTATTGATGTATTTAGAGATAACTGAACTGCTCCAGGCTTTTAAATAGCATTGATGGGTATGCTATAGGGAAATGTGTTAGAAATCAGGTTTTCTGTAAACGCAACGCATCCGAGGCAAACCTTTAAGTAAAATTCTGTTGAATCAGGTGACAGATCCTGCCTCCAGCAGGAGCGAGCTCTGTAGCATCTTTGGTGTGCAATGGGTGAGACGATTCTTAATTTCTTACGATGTCTGTAGTAATGTGATGCAGAAAAGGTGAACCATGAAAGTGAAGCTATTCTTAGTATTTAAAAAAAAAAAAAAATCAGTCAAAAAATGATCTACCAAGTGATACGTTGCTGACGTCTGTAGTGCAGCCAACCCAATTAAGGTGCCGTATATTGTTTCCAGCAGGATTCTGATTGTTTCTAATTTGGGAACCACGTGAGAGCAAGTGGAAATAGGTGAAACGACAGGCTTTGCTATTCAGAGTGGATCTAGCATCCAATTGTTTTCTGTAATTCCACGTCTCCTACTTGGGGGTAATCTCCCCGTCCTGTGCTTCGCAGCTAAGATGGTAGCCACACGCAGCCTCCTCCAGGTGATTTCTTCCTCTATGGTGAGTCTGGGGTTTCTGGCAGAGACAAAATTATTTCCTGATATAGGGAGAGCGCAGGGCAGTGGAAGAGGGGGGAAAGGAAAGAAAAAAAAAAAAAAAAGGTGTGGTTTTTTTTACTTGGTAAAATATCGCATAAGTCAGTGTTCAGTGCTGTGGATTTTTTTTTTCTGTTTCCTGACTCCAGCGTGTCCTTTGCTGTATCCTGCTCTCCCTCGTCTTGCCTTCATGTTGTTAAACTTCAAGCGTGCATTTTAGAGGACTTGCATATCGCAGTCCTGCCCTTTCCTGTGGCTGTTGCCTTGCCACTCATTTTCTTCCTCTTCGTAGGCAGTTTCTGCACGCAGAACGCTTTGAAACATGTCGTACGATTACTGTCTTGAGCCAATACCATGTATATATATAGTTTAAATTCTGTTGGATGGAAATAGCATTGTATGAGCCTTTTAAAAAAAAAATGACACAGATGCTCCCACTCTCCGAAGTAAACTTCCTCCTCTGCTAATCTTTTTTTAAATCTGGAATGGAAAATGCATACATTTTTAACATCTGGAAAGGGGAGCCCTTCATGCCTACTTTATTATTCTTCTATCCAGCACTGTTCTTCATTCATCCTTCTGTTCTGTCACTGTTTTTCTTAGTTTTTGGTCTTCTGAGCTAGAGGAACATCAGGTGCTTTGGCTTCATTGTGGACAGGCAAAGTTGGGTATTTGCTCGCCCTTCTCTTCCAGCTCATCAGTCTTCTGATTCTGCCTTGGGTTTGTTTTTTTTTTCATCAGCTACAGAAAAGCCCTCAGCTTTTGCTTAGAATGGGTAATGTGTTCCTAGAACTGGTAATGCATGCATCCTTTGACTTTAAATTGTTCACAACTATGCTAAGCATTTGTGAATGAGCGTGGAGGAAAATCAATATGTGAAAAGGCCAGAGCAGGCAAGGGAAAACAGCTCTTCCAGCGCCTTTTTCTTGGTCACACCATTGCCCGATTTTCAGTTTTCCTGTCTGTGGACTCTTTAGTGTTTAAATTTAGAAATGGCTTGTTTTGGAACAAGTCACTTTTAAGATCGTTTCCAGAAGATTTGTGTGTAATTTAATCCCATTCAGGTTTGCTGCTCTGATCTGTGTTTAGCTTGTTCTGCCAGACTTCAGGTTGCTCTTTCTCCCTATGCCTCTCCCAGTATTTTCTAGAAATTCGCCTTTTTTTTCCAGTCAAAACTGCAACAGGATTTATGCAGCCTTTTCTATTATGAATACCTTTTCTATTCCCTGTTTCTATTCATAGACAAGGTGGTGTTTTTAGAATTGTTACTTTGTTAAAATAGCCTGAATGTTTAGGAAATGTAACTTCAATTTCTCTGAAGGATCTCATTAGTGATTATTATTTAAATACTCTAGAAATGGAATGCATGGACTATAGAAATTAGTATGAATAATATATGTACTATTTCTGATGTATATTCTCTCATATTTACTATTCTTTTCCAACACACCTTCCTTTAATATTTCAGGGCATCTTCTTACTTACAGATGATCAGTGAGTGAAGCTGCAGATGAAGAACCAAAAAAAGGCTTCTCAAAATGTGACAGTACGATATAACATTTCAACCACTTAAATTTAAGTCAAGGCAGGGAAGAATTAAGATTTTACATACTTCCATCTAGCGTGCGTGAGGGAAATTGCATCTGTGGTTAAAATCCCAGCCATTCTCCTAGCAGTTCCAGTTGGGCAAGGATCATCTCATCTGTTGGTCTTTGTTAAGCAGTCCCTGCTGATAAACTGTGCAGCATCCCAGGGCTGACGCATTTCAGCTCTAAGTATTTATGTGGCAGTAGCTTTGCAATGTCCATAAAATGGCGACGCGCGAAGTTTAAGAAAAATCACCTTTCACCGTGTGGTGTTCATACTCTCGTTCAGTGTGTTCTGCTCTATTTACTTGTCATTCTGTGCTAGAATTTCAGCTGCTTGATTTATGAATTATTGCCATTGAAATAAAATTAAAGTGGCTGTTCAGTTATTTAAGAGCCAATTAAATCTGATTTGATTCTGATGTAACATTTCCAATGAAACTGCATAAAATGCAGTCTGTGGAGGAAAGTTAGATCTAAAAATGTTTAGTGTTTATTTTTTATAATCTGTGCTTTAGACAGCTTGACTTGCCAAATAAAATCCATTGCAATCTCACAACAGTGAGTTCAGATATTAAAAGTTACTCTATATAAGAAAATAAAACAAGTTTTGGTGTTTTCAGTCATCCTGTATGAACCTTTAGCCACAGCTGCTGGTTGGAGAATGTATTCATCCAGGAGAAATGAATTTCTCTTGTTTGCAGTGCTTCTGGAGAATACAATGTGCTAGCCTTTGGTGACTTTCAAAGGTAGAAACAATGGGTCTTCTGGGACTAATGTTTCTCAAATCATGGGCTATACTGTCTTGAGGGATCAGCGTTTATATTAGTTGAGTTTCCAGTATCAGAATGCGCTAATTACTGTGGGGTCCCCCGTTCACGAGGGATGCGCAGGACGAGATGCTTTGGGAAGTGCAGCCCAAGAACCTCAAGCAGTTCATGCAGGATGGACAGAGATGCGTCGTTTGTTGCGTGATGCTGGGGAGCCGAGTTCACTCTTAATGGTCTGGTGGGGTGCAGACATGCCGAAAAGCTAATGGTACCGGAAAATACCGTGCTCAGCCTTATAGTCCTGAATTTTGTTAGCAATAAATACAGCAAGTGGAGAAGGAGCGGGTAGTTTTCATTATGTGTGGCAATTAAAATCTATCCCTTGATTGTAGCATTTCTTATTAGGGGAAATGACAACACCAATCCCAGCTTTATTTGACAATTTAACACCGTATATTATGTCTTCTGTGGGCTATGAGGGTGTAGGCTGAGACTATTTCAATATTAAGGGTCTGGTTTGCCTTATTTTTTAATGAAAAATAAATCATATTGATGCGGATATAATTTTATTTCCAACTAGACAAGTCTGCACTAGTCAGCTCTCAGGTTTGTGGTGTCTGTCTCCGACAAGATCACAGATATGGAGAAAATGATTTATTTTAGTTTCCAACGCTTAGATAAAACTCTGTTTTTGCGCAGATGGCACTGAAAGGATAACAGATAGCTCAGACAAATTTGTATAAAGCACCGTATATTTGTACCAGAATCCAAATCTTCAGTGCATCAGTAATATTGAGATTTATACTACTATCGTACGAGCCTGGGTTTTTTTTTCAGTAGACAGGAATTAATTGCCACGTGTAGAGGTCGGCGGGGTGGGTGTATTCCAGTCTGGCTGTTCCACGCATCTTGGTGGTGTGCTTCCAGCTGCCCAGCCTGGCACCCCAAGGAGCTGTTGGGATTGTCTGGTTGGTATTGGAGAATGCTCTGGGGGTTTTGAGTGGAAAACGTTGAGAGCGGTGCAGAGCAGGAGCGTGAGGGTGCTTGGCTTTTTGGAGAGGGTTCGAGACCATACAGGCGTTTGGGGGGGTACCTGCTCCTCCATCAAAACCTTTCATAAAACGCTTTAGTAGAGCGTGATAAAGAACATTCTGATAGTTGCACTAATTCTAAATAAATGTTTACTAAACAACATTAATGGATTTAAGATGTTTTTAGGAATAGTTATTAGGCCTTCAGTCTCGTATGGTGAAGGGAGTCTTGTCTCGATGGGGGGCTGCCATTTTAATGCTTCCTGGCAGGAGGCCTATTTTGATCATGCAAATTAGGTTGGAAAAAGTAGGCTAAGCCATTAAAAAGTAGGAGAGAGTGTGAAAATTTAGATTTTTAAGGTGACTGTTTTATTAACTATTAACGTTTTTGTTATCATCAATAACGTACATCACTTTATTTTCCTTAATTCTCACATCCTCATCCCTTTACACTGACAGCCTCAGTGCTGGTTGCTCTTGGATCCACTGCTCAAAATGGGAGCCGTAGTCCGTTGGCTATTCTATTCCCAGCAAGGTGCTTGGAAATATTGCCACGTGGTGTGTTTTGTAGTATAATTAGAAATGCAGATGCAGACTTTTTTGTTCCACCGTGGTTAATTTTTTCTATTCTGTTAACATTAATAGGGACTGAAGGTTAAACTTGGCTTATGTAAACTCTGGGTATTTGCAGGATGCTTATTGGCGAGGGGGATTAATTCCGGCAGTGAGAAAGGGGCACGCGTGCAAACGGGCGAGGATCAGAGCCAGTGCCCAGAAGACCAGATCTCCAGTGAGAAGGTGCTGGTGTTTTCGCTGGGATGATCTCTTCATGGGCTCCACCTTCCCCATCAGTTCCTGGCCAGGGGGACGAGCTGCTGGCCAGCAGAGTGGCATGGCACTGATGGAACACGGGGTCCCTCTGGGGAGGTGGGGAAGAGCCCCCCGCATCCCTCCTGGCCGGCACGTGGATCCCGCAGCCACCATCCTGCAGAAACACTGCAGCCCATCCTTCCCATCCCGCTCCTCCGGACAACGAGAG
Organism: Larus michahellis; assembly: GCF_964199755.1. Lineage (NCBI taxonomy): Eukaryota > Metazoa > Chordata > Aves > Charadriiformes > Laridae > Larus > Larus michahellis. The sequence continues at coordinate 4,463,275 of NC_133902.1, read as the reverse complement.
CGTCAGCAAAATAACTGTCTTGGTGCCTGCCAGCTCGCAAGCTTCATTTAATCCTATTAATTTTTAATAGAAAATTAATATTAAGCTAGCATACGTCTAACATGACTTTGCCTGTGCGCAGAAAGACCCCCGGTTTGTGTTTGCTTTGGAGGAGTAGAGTGTTGGATCCAGCAGGAGCCTGACCCTCCCGGTGGAGCCAGCAGCCAGAGCAGCGCGGGGCTTTGAGCTGGGGGATGCGTCTTTGTAGGGCTGTCGCCTTCAGCAAATACAGTACTAGTGCCCTGTTCCGCTTCACTGATCACAAATGGTGGTTGGATTTCAAATATGTATCTCTAAAAGTAGCGCTCTGCGGTGGGGTGTTGTTTGTATGTTGCGCTGCTTGGATAAACTGAGGGGAACGGGGATTTCCAGCTAAATGTGTGCAACAAGTGTATCGTGTGTCAGTTAGCATGGAACTGGCTGGCGTCTAGTGAAAAATGCCAAGAGTTGAATACCAATTTTATGAGGACTTCAGTAAATATTAATTTAGGAGATTTAAGGTTTCTATTGATGAAAGTAAAGCATATTTTTAATTGCTGTTTTCACTAGGAGCTAGTAAAGGAGAGTTGTGCTGGAGATGGAGAGTTTGTACCCAGCCACCCAACTGTGGCTTTGCTACAGTAGATGTTCTGTAGCCTCCAAAACAGTATATTGGAAACAGGAAGGTCTGCTCTGTGAGTTGATGGTATCTTTCTTGTAAAGATAGATTCTTAAGTAAGCTGCATTCCTTAGCTCTTGCAAACCTTTTTAATTGTTTTTTCTCACAACCTTAGCCTGATCTTATCATGTAAGTAATTGTTGCATCATATTTGCTTTATTCTCTCTACTGGGAAGTCAGATAATTGCTTTATACCTTTTAATGGGAAGTGTTTGGGAAGCCTGTTACCTCCGAGATGGAGATGAGCAGTGCGGCAGCTATTGCAACATTTGCGTTTCTCCCAGCTTTTCTGGAGCTCGAAGGACAGCGAGCAGGAGAAGAGAGGCATGGATGGCTGGCACCTTCTCTTGGATTGAGTAGCAGCCATAAAGTTACTCGGTGTTTTAGACTCCATCATAAAAGTAAAGCTACCAGCTCTGATGTGCCTTGTATTTAGGTATATCTCATCTGCGGGAATATTCAGCCAGACTTTCCTTACGAAGTAGTATTATAGGGCATTAATTATTCATAGTCAGTTTAATTCTTCTTTCTTGCATATTTAATTGTAATAGCATGCTGTATGTCACAGTAATTTCCCAGAAGAACTGAACACCAAAGGAAAACCATTCAGGTATATAGTCTTAAATATGTCCATGCTAATCTTTGTTGTTTAATTTTGGAGCAGAATGGGATATTATCAGGTGTTTCTTGCGGGGAAAAAATTATGCAAAATCATGATTTTGCTTAATCTTTTCAGCTAAATTCTTCAAGCTGGAATAGCTGGTTTGATTTTCACTGGTGGCGTTTACGTTGTCTTGCTTATTTTATGAGGAAAAAATGCTTAATGGGAGGGAGGACGTGACTTTTGTTTTCTTCTCTGAAGGGTGGAACCTTTATCAAAGACTTTGGAAGTGCTAATCGATTCCTTCCAGAAGATGAAGGAAGGGAATAAGATTTTTATTGAGTTTTTTTCAGTGGTCGGAATAGCAATGCCAAATGCTTGCGTGATTAAGGTTGGGGTTTTTTTAACGACCAGGACGGGCTCTTAGTGCTTGACGTGAGAAAATATTGGAGGCACGGGAACTGCAAATGCGTTCACAATTTGATTTGCATTACCCTCCTTCTAGAGCTGTTCCATGCTTGTAAGGCGCTTGGTGAAACTGAATCCCTCGTGTTTGGAGAGCAGGATTGTTCTCTGAGGTTTACCGTAGGAGTTTAAACTTCTGAAAAATCTGTTTACAATGTGTCTGAACTGGAGGACAGAGGACACAGTAGAGACTGTTATCTGTTTACTGCTCAGATAAGGAGGTGGAATAGATTGCTGGCCTGTTTCTGAACTCTGCTTAATGAATGGTTGCTAGGCAAATTGCATCTCAATCAGCTTAATCCTCAAGATGTCATTTACAGGTCTGCTCTTTGTGAGGGCCAGAACCGTGTGCTTTCAAACTGTACAGGCCAGAAATTGCTAGCAAAGCAGCTTAGACTAGCTTGTTCAAAAATTCAGCATACATGTGTTGCTGAGCTGCCCAATTTAAAGTGCCTGTTGTCGCAGGGCCATCATGGCATGGCTAGGTTAGGTGGTTGGTGATAGACAGGAGGCAGCAGCAGCATTAGCACCGTTTCTGGATCAGCACAGCATACCTCATAACGTTTTGCCACTGGATTAACGTGAAAGATAACGTTTCTAAATGGGAACTGCACTGCTGGTGTGATCAAAGGTGTTTCTGTTTTGACTGAGTTAGCTCAGAGCCCGGTGTGATTTTTGGGGTGTATAGGTGGGACATGATTAATTTTGACAAAGAGTTGGAAGTGGGGGGTGGTGCTTGCTGGCCCAGGGCAGGGAGCTGGGGCTGGCCTTAGTGGGAGATCTATAATCGGGAGAGGACATGGGCTGGTCGTACGAAGGCTTCAACCTCCCTCTGAAAGGGTGGACTTTCTCCCGCAGCATCAGGAGAGCGCCAATTAATTGCATACGCTGGTGTGTGTTACCCACATACATTAGGCTCATGATTTAGTCCAAAGGAAAAAGTTTCCTAACGTAGTTAAGCTTTAACAGTCTCTTTGTAAAGAAAGATAACAAGGTACCTGTTTTTATTGGTTTCCCGTGACAGCAATGAATCTTGTTGCAGGCAAAGCATTGTTCTTTGCATGGCTACACCTTCCTTTCCTTTGAAATATAGCCTTTGTGAGCGCTATGTGTCATGACACCAAACACTGTAAATGCAAACTGGAAAAGACTGGACTTGTTGAATGCCAAAGACATTTTAGGACTGTTTATGGTCACCGTGTGCTGATGTGAAACGTCCTTCACATGCCACGGTTATTAAAATTGCAGGTGAAAGCGTAGTGTGTGAACTTTGCGGTGCTTGCATAGTTTCCATGTGTGCAGCTTTTGTGTCACTCAAAAATACTGCTACATTTTTAGGAAAAGGTTGTATTAAAACATGGAGAGCCTCTCCAAGTAAAGCATCAATAAAATATTCCACCTCAGTCACCAGCAAAATGACGGTGGTGCTTGCATCTTTACACTGTAAATGGGAGGAGGACTGTCGAACAGAAGACTTTGTGATCAGAGTGTGCTTTTCATGCAAATGAAGATTTTATTACGTGCTGCTGAATCAGGGGCTTGTGTAGCAAGAACAGCACAGAAGTGATAAGATCACTTTGTCATAGCTTGAAATTTTGCCCAGCGTGTCTTTCAGATCGCTGAAACAGGCAAGAAACACTCTTGTTAAGGGCACAGCAGTAACTGATATGATATTTTGGGGGTAGGGCTTTTTCTTCATGGTACGGTCTGTCTGCAGTGATCTGCCACATGTCCGCAGCCCTGATTTCAAAGCAATGAGGAACCGCAACGTGTAGGTGACCCTGCGTATAAAAGCTCCTGTTCCTGACGGGATCCCGGTTCTGCTGTTGCCCAGATGGGTACAGAATCTCCTCTTTGCTGCAAGCTAGGAGCCATCAGGTTTGTCGGAGCAGAGTTGTCCATCCTTTTGGCTGGGATAACCTGTGTTGCCTGTTCCCGAGTCATGCAGGGGCTCTGCAAACGCCACAGGGCTGGCTTTTCCTGCAAAGGGCATTCATCCAGGACTGCTTCTGTTGGCTTCCCTTTTGTATTTGTTAGCTAATATCGTCTTCCCGATGTCCTTCCTTCGTGGTTAGAACTGGTTTGGTTTAATGAGGACTGTTGTTGCCAACAAGTGAATGGATATATGTAATGGAACAGGTATCTAAATCTTCCCCTGCAGATGGGTAGTGTTCAGCATCCTGATGTGACCTTGGTGAAAGTTCTCTGGCATGTTACTTTCTCTCTTTATTTATCTCTCTTGCTGTGTAGCAGCTTGCCTGGCAGAGAAGCATCTGAGCTATTGGAAATCTGTCCTCTCTTCTCTTCCTCTCTCCAGAGACACTGTCAGCATAACACCCAAGCTATTTAGATTGATGCCTGAATATTCTGCTTTTGCACAATCAGGAGGCATTCAGTGAAGTAGCAAGATGAGAAGAAGTTCAAGGTTTAGGACTGACATTTTTAGACACTTTTCAATCCATAATTTTGAATAGTCTTGGTGAGGTCAAAGGCTTCTTCCTTCACGTGGGATGCCCCTGTACGTGTGTGGTGAGAATCCATCAAAGTGTATAGCACAGAGGAGAAAAGTGTTTAACAGCCGTCAGATTGTGGCATAGGGCTGTTTGTATTTCAAATTCTCATCTGAAGAGTCTAGGAACAAAATCTAACCCTGCACGTTCCTGGAGAGTTTCAGAGCGGCAGGATGGAACCTTTTTTCCCCTTTTTTTTCTAATGCAAATTGTGATAAGGATTATTCAGAGTTTAAAATCTCGTTTATGCTGGCTTCTGAATTTCATTTAAAATAAACATCTGGAGAGCTTTTTGATCTCCTGTGCAAAACTGTTGTCTGCCTCACTAGTTAAAATGACTTCTGCTTAATTTTTAGTGAAAGGCAAAGAACCTAGATCATTTCAGCCCAGAGGCGATCTAAATGGTTCACCTTCTGCAGTTAGAAATTTCCATGAGCACACAGCCTATCCGGCAGATATTTAAAATCCTTTCCATTAGGGAGCATGGCAGCTAGAGGTATCTGTTTCCTCTATGCTGCTATTTGGGACCTGCGAGACTGCTACCTGTAGTGTGATTTGTACTTCTGCAAAGCCTGGTTCTCCTGGTACTCCATTCAAGGAGAATTATGGTCTCGTCCCTTTACAGCTTGCAGTACAAAGCCCTCCTCCAGAAGATTGTGACGGTTTGCTGGTATCCCACAGTCACATCGGTGGAGCAGCGTCACACAGGGAGTAATCGGTTATTTATTCAAATAGCCATTACATTTGGAGTATGTTTTCTCTGATCTGACAGGAGTTCACTCCTCTACTCTTCACTGGAGGCTGAAAATGTGTGCCCACGGCAAGAGTGCTGGGTATGTGCTTCCTCTGTCTTTCTGGCTTTGAAATGGGTTCCTGTTGCTCTTTGGCAGACCCTGAAGCAGCGATCTGTGGAAGCAGGGTATTCAGATCGAGAGTGACTTTACTTCTTTGTTTTCTCTCTTTATTTATGTCTGTATGGGATCAGCTGGTCCCACATTATGTGTGAAGTAGTTAAATTTTAGCCCGCATCTGTAGGATGTGATTTCTCCCCCTCCCCTCCAGTCGCTTTGATCAAATCAACTAAAAACGCAGCGCTTTCATTTCTAGTTTTGTAGTTTCAAAGACAATCTCTTGACATGCTCTAGCAGTCTGGACCCGAGTCCTTTTTTTTTTTCCTTAGTCCAAAGGCGCACTGTGTCTTGCGCCTTTCTCTGTATCAGCAGTTGCAATCTGCATTGGCTTTTATCTGCATCAAAAGACAAATGGAAGAGAGCAAGACACTGCAGGAATGGGAAACAGACTTACATATGCAATGGAAATATGTAATCCTTACGTTCAGTCTGCCACATGGAGTACAGACCAATTTCTATATTAGAAATCTGTAGCCTCTACTCCCAGAAATGTGAGTTTAGATTTTAGACTTTGAAGGTTGGTTAATCCCCCCCAGCAGTTAATACCAACATAAAATTTTCTGTGATGTCAAGCCTTTCCTCCGAAATGCCTTTTTTTCCTTTTGCATATGTCAAGTATACAAAGCAACACTCAGTTTGAGAAATTAACATTCAAACACTCCGTAAGCACTTTATTTTTGTCTGCTTTGTGAGCAACTGAACACATGTCCAGGCTGAAATATGCTGAGCTGCTGCTGGTTCCTGGTGAGCGTGCCAGTGCCGCTTGGCATGAGGAACGATGAGGAGGCTCCCGGCTGCGCAGACGCAGGATAATTTGGAACTTTGTCCGGTGTCCTGAAAAGGCACTCCTGACCTCCGTCCTGGAAAAGCACATCTGCAGATCTTCTGCTCAACAGCATCCCAGGGGAGGGGATGCCAACTAAGCCATACTAAATCGTACACAGTTTCTCAGCACTCTGGTCGCTGTCATCCCCATCAAAATCTGAACCGTGTCTGATGGCATTCGTAATGTTGTGGTACACATTTCTCGTTCGGAGTAGTAGTGCTTAAAGCAAAGTGTGTTTCTCTCTGCATCAAGGAGTCAGATTCGGCTATTCAAAGCAAGTTGATAAATTGCTTTTCATTAAGTGTCTGAGCGCCAAGGGGTTCAGTATGTGTTCCAAGGAAAAAATACATTAATTACAGCTTCTGTAGAGCGTTTATCAATCACAGAGTTATAAACATTACTAATGCAGTTAATTGAAGGTAGAAAAATTTACCTTTTGAATTTGTTGACTGTAGCAGTTCTGTGGTTGGAAAGACAAATTGTCTGGAAATTAAAATCAAGCGATGCTTTAGGGATTCCCTGAGTCACTGTCTCGAGTACACACTTGACCAGGCTCTCGCACGGTGGTTTGGCGGGGAGGGGGTGTGCTGCCTTTCAGCGCCAGATGCACCGTGGAGGTCAGGGCTGCCGTGGCTGTTACAGCCCAGGTTACGGGGAGCTCAGCATTCGTGCAGGCGGGTCGGTGCTGTGTTTACCATCGAGGTATGGTCCTACGGGCTGCAATAGCAGTATTTGTTCTCTTCTCGCCCACGCAGCCAGGTTGTGTTTACCATGCAAAGGGATGTCTCTCTCACTGTAGTACAGTTACAACTCCTTCTGTGTCCTGTCCACACAATTTATTTATTGCTTGGGGGGGGGGGGTTCTTTTAAAAGAAAAAGGCAAGTGCAGAGGAGGAAGGACACACAAAAGCAAACAAAAATCTGCTCACCTGTAGTCAGTAAAACTTACCATGAAAAAAAGAAATCTTTTGTGAGTGTAAACTTTGGATAAAGGCAATGTGTTGGCAGCTGTTAAAGGAATCTGGTCAGATCACACTGAAGTGTTTTATCAGGCCTGCAGACAAAAATCACTGATGCTTGTAGTGTGCAGAGGTTTTGAAAACATCTTGCACGCTTGTGGTGCTTTCCCCGTGGCTGTTTTGAACAGCCAGCCGTGCAACTGGACGGTTTTCATGCTTCTTGGGAAAGCACAGAATAACAAAGACTTTTTACAGTTGCTTGCAAGTAATGTATTTCTTGCCCCTTTTTCTGTTGAGTTGCTATAAGATGGCCTTTGAGTTTCTTGAAAGACTGATAAGGACATTAGGTCTGTGTCAGGACAAGCCAGCGGGACACCAGCGCCTCATTCTGAAAGTTGATGGGAAAACACCTTCCCAGTGTCTGGTCCAGGTCTTTGGTATTTGCCTGGTGCCTTGTATTTTCTGCTGGCGAGTGGTTTGTACTTGTGTTGCAGCTTCTGTTTGAGGTTCTTAGAAAGCTTTTCATCTTTGCAGTAGGCTGCACAATATCTCCAGCTACAGAAGAAGGTCTTATCTTGCCCTTACAAATGGTAAAATGTGTATCTAAGAGCTGATGCGTTCATGGTCTGGCAGGAAGCTCCGGCACTGTGCACAATTAGACAGAGATCTCCCATTTCGTATCTTAAATAAAAATCTGCCATATATTTCTCCACTTGCTTTGTAAATAGGCTGTTAAAATGTCACCATAGGTGAGACCTTAATTTAGTATCCAGAGCTAAATGCTAAACCAAACAACTGTCAGTGACATTGTACAGGTCAAAATGGTACACATGCATAACCAATGCAAACGGCAATCCACCCCCCCGGTGAGCCTGCCCGCCTGTGTTCACACACCACTGGCACACCTGGTCCGCAAGTGAGTCACTTTTTAATTTTTTTTCTTAATATGTGAGCTCAGTTTTTTGTTTTGTATGAAGTCTAATTCGTTCTGCCTCATCTTATTTGCAAATAGTTCTTGTTTTCAAGTGAATCTATTTTTAAAACAGGACTCGAAGCATATTTTTCAATATCTAACAAATGTCTAGTTTGTTGTTTGTGTGTTGCATAGAGGTAAAATTTGTTCAAAGTTAGCTCTGAAAAAATGTTTTTTGAAATAATCAGCTTGTAATAAACAGGGGAAGATAGCTACTTTCCTACTCAGGGGACTGTCATAATCTGTAACTTCTAATGATATTTTAGAAGGAAAAACTGTCGTCCTTCTGTCATGTGCAGCCACAAGGATTTCTGTAAGTCATGATTAAGACTTTAATTCTGGGCTTTTATAGAGTAAGTGTGGAATGAGAGAAGATAATGATAATGGTGATCTGTGCGAAGCAGCCACTGGAGAGGGAGCTATTTCATGTTTTCTTTCCCCTTCGCCTACGTAACTGTTTGCTATACATAAGAAAAGCTTCCTTTTCAGATCTGGGAAGGCAAGAAAGTTGAGAAGGAGGAATTCTGGTTGAGAGCCGCATGAGGAAGCTCACAGCTCTTGCATGTCCTTTGTGGTAAAGTAAAGCCCAGAATTACAACCTCATGCTTCTCCCAGACATCAAACACGTAGAAAAGCTGCACATAACACTGTGAGGCAGTGCGCGTTCTTGCTGATGATGTTGAGGTTATAACTGCAGACTCTCCGCCATGGGAAAGGGGTCGATGTGTATTTTGGTTTCTTATCACTTGAAGGCAGAAGGAAGTTAGTTGCATGGGAGGATGGAGAACGTCTGTTGGTGGGAACGCGTGGTGCCTCCATTGGGGTGCGTGTTGGCGGCATCCTGTAGTTTGGTAGTTTGTAGAACTGGGCTATTCCGGGTTTGCTTTGGATGGAAGTCATCTCAGCTAACCTTGGTACCGTCACATTCACATGAAAACTTGCACACTCCTATCTGTAAGTCTGCTCTGTATTTTATAGTAGCTGCTGTGATGTTATAGGTGCCGCTCGAGCATGTAGGAAGAAGGTGGGTTTAGTTTGCCCCAAGGATAATGGATGCTTTGGAGGAAGGAATGTTCGTTTGCACCTCTCCGTATCATGTTGAAGAAAATGATATCATCTGTGAATGTTACAGTGACCAGCAGGGAGTCTGTTTTGCATTTTGAAAATACAAATGTAAGCCTAAAGTCCTGGGCAAATTAGGATTTTGATGGCAATGCTGTATTTTCCTGACCTCTGCTCTGAACTGCCGCAGTTCCAACTGTAGCATCCTTTGCTCCCTCTCCTAAATGACTGTGTAGATTTATGCACTGTGAAACGTAACTAACATCCCAGACTGTTTCTTCATCCTTGTTTCCCACCAGTCCAGCATTAAAAACTTGGAAGTTACCATATAAAAGGAGAAAGAAAATTAATTAAACGTCGAGTGCTTTAGCGTAGTGAAAATTCAGAGGAAGCAGATACAAAGCTATTCAAATCCCTTTTGACTTCAGGCAGGTCAATTTTCCTATTTCTTGCATATGTTCCCATGGTAAAAGTAGTATCTCATCTGTCTCATAACTGACCACTAGTGTATGTGTTTCAAGCACAGCCAGAAATAGTCCTTTGAAGCTTTGGCCAGGCCCTACAATAGTCCCGACTTGTCTTTTCTCCATCTTTCCTTTGCCTTAGAAGCGGCCTGCAACGCCTGGCAAGACCTACTTATGCCTGTGTTGTCTGTCAGCTCCTACCACGCTGCAGAATACGGAGTTAAATCTAAAAATAGGCTTAAAAAGAGGTGAGGGCTTTGAGCAAAGTAAAATAAGCCACTGATTTGGGTCATGAAAGGGAATTGATGTCACTGGTTCTCCGTTGCAGCTTTCTTGAGCTAAGAAGTTCTGTTCTGAGCCGCAGAAATGCGGAGGTGAGCGGTGGTGAGCAAATGGCGCTCAGGAGAGGGAAGCGTGGTCTGCTTCCAGTTCTCCCCATGAGGCTGCCTAGACCGTGACCTTGTGAGCCTGACACGAGAAGTCAAGGTGGTATTGAATGCTCCGCAGTTTCATTTGTCTTCACGGTCCTCTTCAGTGGTAGAAAACTGTCACCCACTGCTGTCCTTTTAACAAGGAGCAACCACGGCATCGGGTGATTAAATGCTTCATCCAAAATTACATCAGGAACCTGTGGTGAGCCAGATACTTCCCTCTCAATCTCTTCTGTCGTAGGCTAGTCCATAGTGAGGAGACCACTGTTCTAACACATACCTGGTCAAAAAACCTTAATCCTCTGTAAAAGGAGTTGTGTGCAATTTTTGCCCATTTCGGAGTGGTTATGTGGCTTCAGTAATGTTTGTTAAGTGCTTTGATATGCTTTGGTGAAGGGCAGAGTGTTAATAATTAAAATTGGAAGGAAGTTCTCAAGTAGTATGGGGGATGATGACCGCTTTCTGGTCTGTTAGTTAACAAAAATGCAAAATATAAATGGACGAATCAGCAGGAATTTAGTTTAACACTCCCTTCCCCCAGCCACCTGCACAGGCTGAGCACAGAAAGCAGCTAATTGTCTGCTCCGCTGGGGAGATGAAAGAAGCTGGTCCTGCAACAGGAAAGGCTATTGAACTGCATGAAGGTGGTGAATTATCAGTACTGAAAACCTTTTGAGTTGGTATCTTTATGTCCTCAAAAAGTACATGATTTATACTGGTATTTACAGCGTTCAGGGTCTGATGAAACCAGCATCTCGTGACATCAATCTTAGGTTTCAGTCTGTATAATTAAGAGGTCAGTAAAACTGAAACTTGTTTTTGAAACTCTACGCCTTCGTGGTGCTTGGGTATTGTTGAAGGGTGTGTTTGGTGAGGATGGGCTCTTCTTAATGGTTTTATCTTGGCCCAGCTAACGAGCTGTTTGCAGAATTACACTGTGATTTGCAGTGGGACAGACTAAGAGCAGCCTTGTGTTTGTCCATTTTACTGCTCGTGGTTTCATTTGCAAAGTGCAAGCAGGAGCAGGCTTCTTGCCAGCAACAGCTTCATTCAGATTAGGGCTTTAGTTCAATTATGTCCAATTAACTTTTATTGCAGATAGCAGTGATAATTACTTGCAAGTCAATTTTTTGGCTGTGGTTATCCCAAGGCTAAAGTCTGAGCTTGATGGATTTTAATAACTGAAGTGACGTATAGCTTTTCCTCTTTTTTTCTTCTTTAGGCCTCAATTAGATGAAAGGTCAGAAGCTATGTAAAAAATCCATCTTACAATTAAAGCCAACTGTTCTACTCTTCAGCAGATGCGTAGTACTGTGTTTTAAAATAATCTCTCGGGACCGACCTAAAAAAAGGCTTTTTAGACTCTAAGATCATAACCTTGAGCTTGCTGCTGCTTTATCCGAAGACTGAATTTGACAGAGCTGATGTCACATGTGGCAGTACCTGCCCCCCTGGAGCCCAGAGCTGCCGCCTTGGCTTTTTTTACTGCACTACGTCCTGTTCAAAATTGCTCACCTGGAAGCCTTTAGTGGTAGCCCTTGGGCATGAGGAGTGTGATATGAACAATATTCCATTTAAGTGCTGTTACCCCAAAGCTTCTTCATTTTCTTCTGTGTTGAGTGTTGCCATCCCAGCTCGGGGAGAGGAGCCGAGCTGTGCTGCAGCAGGTGCCTCCTCTTTCCTGAAGCACCCCACCTACATTTAAATTTTTTCTGCCTTCCCCTCCAAACTATTTAATTTTGTTGCCTGAGTAACAATATAAATGGAGGTCAGCCTAAAAGGTGAAATGGTTCACAAGCAAAATCGTAGTTAATTAAACTCCAAGAAGCAAAAATTGATTTTGATGGAAACTGTTGCAGGGCTCTACAAAAGGTCCACCTGAATGCAGAAAGCCAAAAGGTCCTGTGCCGGCAGATGCTGACGGTGCACTCCACGTGTTACAAAAGGCGACTTTCTATTGTTCAGTCTTCCTATTTATTTATCCCCAAGTACACTCGATGCTATTGTGATTTATTGCCATTTCAAAAGACTACCTCTCTGCGCATTATTTTGCAGTTTTCCATTTATAAAACATTAAGAGGATGTGATACCGGCCGGCGATGAATACAGTGCTAGCTTGGTAATTTTGTTCCAGGAAACGGTAAGATTTATCTCTGGCTCTTCAGCAGTCCCAGGAAAGGGCCATTCTGGTAAGTGCCCAAGAATAAAGGGAGATTTTGGAGCTGGAGAAAAGCAGGAAGCCTGCAGAATCAGCGTAGACACTGCCAGGTGAGGCATGGCTGACTGGTAGGAATCGTATTGAACACTGAGGTTGGTGAGGGGCTCAGCATCTGCAGTTGACGCGAACAAATTTTTGAAACCCCCAGATTTTAGGTTACTTCTGCGAGAGGGAAAAGGGATGAATCTCATTTGGTCTTGAGCAGCCTGTCAGGGGGTAAATGAGACACTGAGTTTCCCTTGGAGCATGAAAATTGGCTCGGATTCAATTATGTTTCCTGGCAAGCTCTTACAGACATTTGTACCAAAAAAACTTCACAACCCGAGTTAGTTTTTGTTTTTGTTTGCATCATTTATATATGCTGAACTTGGAATGTGCCGCATGCGCTTGGGGGTTGCTGTGAATCCTGCCAGCGGTTATGGAATTTCATGGGGCTACCTTGTGAATAACGAGGAGAAACGAAGCGTATCAGTCAGCCGCAAGCGCTTAACAACCCTCGCACAGCTTACAGGACCCCAGGGTGCTGGAAACTTGGAATAGTTTGGAGCTTTTCTTTTGTGTGTGGGTAGATGCTTCTGCTTCCTCCCAGCCCCGAGCTTTGTGAACAAGCCCGCAGTTAATCGTGGAATTTCAAACATGCGTGTTTACTTTCAGGAACCTAACTTTAAACTTCACCAGCTCGCTTTCGTCTAAACCAGCTCAGTTTCCCATATTTCACTGGCTGGGGATGGTTTGTGGGGAGTGTTTCCTTTGTGTGCTTACCCTGTAAGGCCTCTTGGGAGCTTCGGAGACTGGCGTATTTAAAAAAAACTTGGCAATAACTCTACATATGTGGTCTGTTTATATAATGATAAAGCTGTGTTAGAGTATTAAAAATTTCCTAGTAGTACTGAGTTGCTTTACACCTAAGTTTTTACTCTTGCTTGTAAAAGTCTCCCCAGGCCTGAGGAGTGCTGGGTCTGGCAGAGGCAATATTAATCTTTGGATATCAGACAGAAAATACTACGTATTTTTAGTCCAGAAAGGCAATATCATGGTAAGTTTTACTGGAACTGATTCTTAGCTCTATAGGGAGGGTGTCCCTGGGCAATGGGTGGAGGTGAGTTGTTCTGTCTTACCCCATGAGCCTTGGTGGCGACAGGATTTACTCTGAAAAATCAGTGCAGGGGACACTGCTGCCTGGACCAGAAAACGCCCTGATGTGCAGGTAAGTCTGAACGTAACAATCATTGTGGAAGTGACAATTACCCCCAAATCCCAAGCACTGCAAATCCCTCTTAAGCTTAACATGCTTTGATTTAATTATTAATAAATCTTAGCAGAAAAAAAAAAAGGATCACGTGTCAAAACCTGCTAGCTATTTCATGGAGCGTCCTGCAGTACGTGCACTGTTAAGATTATATCATACAGACAGATTAGATTAAAATCACTTCAAAGAGGGTATTTATTTATTTATTCCGATCTAATTATTGTTTTCCTCTAGAAATGTACTCTATCTTTTTGTACATATTTTCAAGACAGAGCTTGTTACGCTGTGTTTGGCAGCGTACAGAATCAGTTTAAAAGACAATTTAAAAATTTTAAAGGTCAAGGGTTTACAGCTGCCCTCCATTGCTGGGTGCCAAAGCCGACTGGTCAGCTTGCTCTCTGGTTTGCAGCTGACTGGTTTAGATGACAGTGTTACTGAGCCTGGTACCGTGCAAAACCACCCCTCGGTTCCAGTCTCGCTGTGTCCCTTCCAATTCCCCCAGTAACACACTGCCCGTCCTCGGAGGGGCTGGGGCAGCAGCCCCGCGGGGAGCTTTGCAGGTGCTGGTGCCCACACAAGTTGCCGCTGTGGAGCCAAGTCTGCTGGTGAGAAGTCTTGACGTGCCAAGTTCAGTTTATCTCCTGCTCTGGACTAATTAGAAGCAATAAAGCCAAGCACAGGAGGGGATGATGGGCGCAGCTGCCTTTGTGTCAGGACCCTGCGCTGCCAACCTGAGATTTGGGTAACAACAGTTTGAGACAGCCACTGATGCTCACCTCGATCCCAAATACAGTGCACGCGGGGGATTTCAGTTTGTTTTAGCTGGGTGGTGTGTTGGAGTTGTCTGCGCTAGCTTGTGTTGGAGATAAGTCGGGACAGAAAGAAGCAGGCAGGTGCTGAGTGTCTCAAAGGGAAGAGAACGGGCTTGTTGGTAAAGGTATTTCAAATGCATTTGTTTTCGAATACTGAGATCTCGATTTTGAAAAATTGTTAATTTCATAGAGAACAAAAATTGGAGGAGGATTTTAATTATAATATGGAATTCAGCGATGGAGTTACGGTCAGCACTTCTATGTAAGTCTGAATTGCTGTTTTTTAATGCTCAGCAGTGACCTAGATGGCATCAATTTGGTTATTGCAAATCAAGCTAAAAGAATGATTTTGTGCTTCTACTTAAAATGATTTTTGTAAGTCCAGTAATTCCTTGAAAAGTATTATTGCCACCCCAGTCTTTTATGAACCTTTGGCATTGCCTAAAATGATTATCCGCCTGCGGGAACAACTTGCCTTTATAGCCCTCTCTGTAACATTCCTCTCTGTATTGGAGCTAAAGCTTCTGTAAATACATGTTTTGACCTTCAAGGAAATACTGCTGTCTTATCGCAGAAGCCTGGCTATTCTGAATTGAATGCTGTGACCACTCTTAATCACTTGTTCTCTCTCCTAATGTGCCATTATCCTGTTTATTGCTGCGTGCGTGGCGCTGAGCCTCTCCGTGGCACTTCAGTGAGTGGCTTACTCAAAGAGTCACAGTGTTCAGGCTATAATGAGCGTTAATGATGGAGCAGGTGAGCAAAGCCTCCGCATATCTTGCTGTTGGAAATGCTGCTTGTTCAGTGGGAGAGCATGTTGAGTGCAGTGCTGCGCTGCAGAGCCCTTTTCTCTCTGCCAGGGCTGCACACAAACTTGCCATCGGTTAAGTAATGTGTTAGACACCAAGCTCCTTTGGCCGTGCAGGGTTGGGAAGTAACCCTGGGCTAGCGTCAGACACTGCTGGAGTAAAAGGTAGATGCTTAGGTGGAGATGGGAATGGTGTGATCTGATGGTTTTCTGACGACAATGAAGGCTCTTAATTTTGTTGTCTGCTTTTCCCTGAGAAATAGGTCTTGTTTTTTGCCAGTCTTCTGAAGTTGATGAAATGAGGAAAAAAGGAAAATACAATTACTGTTTTTTTTTCTTGCTGACTGTGAGTGTTTCTGTTGCTTACTCAGGTGAAGCTCTGGCAACTCACAGTGGTTTTGTCTTCTGATTAAAAGGAGGTGGATTCTTGGTTGGTCTCTTTGGTCTTGCTGGGCATGATTTGGGGCAAAAAAACTGCTGCCCACAGGTTGTTGACAAAGCTTCACTGCACATTGCATACTTGTAGTCATGAACGAATCTCATCTATAAACGTCGAGCAACTTTTCAGTTCCTAAAGCAATTCCTTTAAGCTGTGGATGTGACAGGTCTTCCGTCATCGTTTCTGAACATCTTCTGAAAGACTCTTGAGAGCTCCACCTGCTACAGAGGGTGAGAAGAAAATCCAGGTTTTGACCTTTTTTACAACTACAGATCTTGAATTTATAGTAGCGTGGATCGTTACTATGTCCTAGGGATGAAATGGAGAATGAATGCACACTGGTTCTCTTGGTGGATGCGCTGTCGTCCCTGCAGCTTGGTGCGGTTGTGTGTTGTTTCTCATGGCACTGAGTCGCGGTTACTTTGAGTGGGTGAGGTGAATGGGCAATAGCATGGAGTTGTCAAGCTGACATTCCGTGTCCAAAATTATTTTTAATTGTTAGTCACACTGGCACCCAACAGGCTCAGTCAGCAATGCTCAGTCAGCTTTTGAGAGCGATCGCACAGTGAAGATGCAGAAGTTTTCATAAATGAGTATTTCCAGAAGATTGCTTGGCCGTTGGTTTGATCAGGTTTTGCATGTTGAACCAAGAAGATGCATACGAACGTGGAGCTAATGAATTACACACAGTGAGTAATTGCTGTGCTATGGGTAAGCTTTAAGTCCACGCTGTTCTCTGTATTGGTGCAGGTGCTCCTTGGGCGGTCTGACTTGTGACGGTGGTCTGAGGTTGGGTTTCAAATTAAAGTCATTAAAATGTCCCTACAGAGAAATTGGCTTTTGGAGCTTTCTGGAGCATGAAGGCGGTGGTGCTATCCAGGACACAGCATTGACGCTGCTGTGTTGGGTGTCATCCACAGGTTTCGTTCACATTGCTTAAGCAGTCCTCGACAGTGAGACACTTTCAGAAGTGGCCTCTGTGGGGTTTCTGCAGCCATGGCATCTTGTGCCGGTCTCGAGCTTTCTGCTTCACACGTCTTGATCCTTGGATGCCTCCCCAGTGGTTTTAATTGGGGGTTTGAAACAACGACTGAGATTAAACCAGCCTATAACTTTTGAAGCTTTCGACTCTGTCCGTGTTTTGGGGGCCATATAACAAACCCCAAGTCCTTTCAAGCTGCTTCTTCGGTGTTTTGGCAAAAGCACTCTCTGTATAGTGGCGCTGATGCTTGTGGAGATCTGGGCAAAGCTTTTTGAAGTGCTCGTGGCTGGCTGTGGCTTGACCCCAGCAGCCGTGGCAGGGGGGATTTGAGGCAGGGCTTGGACCAGGTGGTCCTTTAGAGACCTTGTTCCAACTCAGATTTCTCTCCGTAACCCTAGTAACACTGGGAGACTTTGAGCCTGAGTTAGCTTTCTTGCTGGAAACCCCCCGTGTACGTGGATGATGGGATTTGAGGGTAACAGTGCAGTGTCTATATACAAAAAAGCTTTAGTGCTCCGTGTGTTCATTTCGAGGTTTGATTTCATAAATGCCGAACCTCTGCAGTAGAGGATGGTGGCACCTCTGCAGCTCCTTTGTGCAGGAGGCACGTCTTTCTGTTTGTCTAACCCAGAGCCGTGCAGGTTAGCGAGTCTCCTATGAAATGAAGGAAGTTGTAGCCATTCATCTTTCAGCCTAATGGACCGCAGAAATTACAAGCTGTAGCATGCAGCTTAATCTTGCCACAAGGCAGAGTGCTGCATACTTTGCCTTCAATTTATGCATGCCAGGCCTTTTTATTAAATGTAAAAGAGCAGTTGACAGGATTTCTCCAGAGGACTTGCTTCGGCTATACCTGGTAGATAGCCAGCGCATTTCAATATATAGTAAAATGAGTGATGGTGGTTTCTTTACCATTCCTAACAACCGCCTTTGAAATTTGAGGACAGAGTTATGGACTGCACTCTATGTGTCAAGCAGCAGAGGAGAGCGAGATGGCTATTTTAGTTTTAACCCTGTAGATGACCCACTTCTTGAAGTATTTCTGTTGCCGTTACGAGATGGGCCAGAGCGGTGGTTGCGCATTTGTGCTTGGTCAGGCCTTCACCCAGAGATGGCTCTTTGCCGCTTTCTTTTCTGTGTTCCTCCTTGTATTATAACTTTGAATTGTCTCTCTGTTGTTGCAGTGTGCAGAGGAGTGAATGCCCCATGTTGTGTTAGTGCCTGTCTGCCATGCTGGCCTGTCTGCCAGGACCAGGTGACCTCTCCTTTCAGCTTCTTTCTTACACGCAGATGAACACTGGACTTCAGAAATGTGAGTGACGTTTTGTCTGCAGGATGTGGTTAACTGTTAAATCTGGCTCTGGTACAGCTATGACATAAACATTTAGGATACAGTGGAAAAACTATTTAATGTTAGACTCTTTCTTTTGCTATGCCTTCAAGGCATCCATCAATAAAGGCTCTGAGAAATAGCTGTGGAGGTTCACGTGTGTGCAGCGAGCTCTCCCCCCTTCCTGGCTTTATAAAGGTTAATTTTAACCACAGCAAGATGAAATGCAAGTGAGGTTTCTGTGAGATTCGTGCCTCTTTGCAGAAAGCATTTTGTGCTAAAAGTGTCTCAGCTGACTTGCTTCTTAACGCAACTTTTTCCTGACTCTTCTTCACTTCCATTCGTTTAATTACTCGTAGACACCAATAAAAGTTGGATCAGGCTAATGCAAACCTTTTGAGGTCAGCAGCTCTGTTGTTCTACATACCTGGGGCATATACTGCAAATATTAGTGATCTAGCCCAAATTACTAAAATTCAAAGTTTCCGTCTTCTTTCTGATGTCTCTTTGGTGCCTCTGAAAATATGTCTGCAGAGTACTCTGATAATTCTTTTTTGATAACTTCAGTCATTTTTGTGATAGTTGTACTAGCATTTTTAAGAGGAACTTAAGCTTGAGAATGTAAGTTTACTGGCTAGACATTTTTTTAAATCTTACTCTCTCTCTCCTCTTTATCGCTGAAGTTGCACATTGATTGTTCAGCTGAAATTTCAGGAATACCAAGGCTTCTACATAAGATGTGTGCAACTTGGTTCTTAGGGCTGTGACCTGCCTCTTGTATTTGAAATGTGCACTGGGAGATCTCTGTACCCTCACTTTGCTCTTTAAAACCAAGTAATTTACCCTCCAGTTATAGCTAAAATGGTTATTATGTTAAGACTGGTGGTGCTACTGAATATAGGTAAGATCATTTTCCAATTAAGGGTGACATGCTTAAGTCCTGCCAGAGGTGAATGACACTGTTCACGTACACACCTGTGCTCCCCCACAGCACTTGCATAGCATTTTTGCCGACTCCATGGGCTTGGTAATTGTAACGATGATTTCAGCAATAGTAAAAATCTTTACTCACGACAGGACTTCCTTAGATGGTATGAAACTGGACGTTCCCCTCCTTTCTCTTTTCCATTTCCAGTTTGAGGTTTGCTGACAGAAACGTGCTTTTTCCAAAGGTAGGCTGCTGTGGTGAGAACGTGACTGGGCCCTTGCATTACGCGAAGTTTCTTTGGTGAATCGGAAAGCTTAGTTCTGAAAGCAAATTGTTGAGCTTCGTGTGAGGGTAGCTGTGCACAAATCAGGTATTTGCTAATTACACATTTACGAGGCAGCGTGCTGGTATGTGGGCAGTTACTTAACCTGATGGTACCTGATGCTGTTTGTGAGAACTGCTTATCCCTGTGCTGAAAGCATTGCTGCATCCTGCTTAGTGAAGAGCTTCTGGTACTGCATTTACAAGAATTTAGGACATAAAGTAGCTGGCAGGCACTGGCTGGCAGCGGTAATGCTCAGCTGTTCCAGTTTGTTCTGATTTATATGGAAAATGAAACTGCTCGTGCAGACCTTGCTCCTCACCCCTGCTGCAGATGTGTGTAAGATTAATTGGTGCATTTCTCTCCATACTGTATATGCACAAGTAGTCTAGCCCCTGGCCAAAGGAAAGACGAGTTAATGAGCATTTTTAATGAATGGTGACTTGTGACTTTTGATGGGGGGGTTGGAAGCAGGCTTTAATAATAGCACTGTTGCTTTTAGAAAAGGCACAGAACTCCACATGATAGCCTTTATTCAGACTTACAGTGTTTGTATTAATAATTTTTTAAGAGTAGTTTTCTGGATCAGACTTTTTATTAACACTTAAAAATCCACATTAGCTCACTTTTTTTCTTACTCACTTTCAACTAAGAGGCATTTTTCTTAAAGATGGTCTGTGCAGTAGGAGTTTTGTGGATTAATATGCACATATTTTTTTCCCTTAGAAAAAGATCACTGCAGGACTTCCAATTTCAGTATTTTCTTTGAATTTCAATCGGCATCACAGGAAAGGCTAACCCTGAAATTCATCCTTATCCACGCAGAGGATTTCTCACTGACTCCGTGTTGGTATTCTCTCCTTCCTCCCAGCGACTCCAGTATAAATTTGAGCAGTCAATTGGGATCTGTGTGGCAAGACTGTTCGGGCAGTGCCCACAGTAGTGGTTGGGCCTGGGAGAAAAAGGGTGATTTTTCGTGACAGTGGTGCAAAGTCAAGGTGAAAAGTGGTTCTTGGAGAGCTTTGTGGGAGGGACAAAAGAGGGAAGAGCAGGTTGGGACTGAATATGGGGTCATCAGCTAAAATCGAGTCCTTTCTAGGGATGAGGGCCCTTTCTTTAAAATGTGTAGAGAAACTGCTGCGCTTGAGATTTTTATGCAGAAGACGGGCACAGCTGTTTTTCACTTGTCCCAACGCAGATGCTCTCATTAGGGTAGAATCCTGAAGGCCTGTTTGTATTTTGTGTAATGTTAATGAAAATTTAACCATAGGCAGTTCTAAAAGCAGTGGGTTTTAAAGCCTTAATGTGAAATGCTCTTAAAAGATGTTACATTAGTGCTGAGGTGAGGCAGAGAAATATATCTCATTTCATGATAAAAATAGCTCCAGCGGAGAGACGCGCACAGGAATGTGACCAGATGAATTGGTTGCCACGGGATTTAGCAGGAGTGTGAACTTGCAGCTCACCAATTTATTGGAGTAATTGCTCATCTGCACACTTTACCTTATAGTAAACATGAAATAATTACTTTGCAACAAAAGTAATCTGCCTTGCATTTACCATTAGGTAACTTGTAGAGCTCATCCTGTTGCTTTCTTGATGTATCTTGTTCGTCTGCCGTCCTCCTCACCATTTTACGGCCTGATCCAGAATTCTTGCACTTGTAGTATTTTAATATCAACATTTTCTTTCGGTCTATTCTAGATGGTTTGTCATTCACTTAGTAACTAGGCCTAATTGTTCTTTACTGGTTTGTAGGGTATTTGTATGTGATATGTAGACTCTTGGTCACTCCATAATGCCTTTCTCCTTTCTCCTAATTTTTTGCTACCTTAATTATTCCAGTCATCAAATCTTGCCTGTGGAACTGCTAACAAAGTACATTTTAAGGAGCACCTTGGGGCACTCAGAAATACATCACCTTGGTCAGGCCGAAGTAGAACGGCTGAGTTAGTCCGTAGTAAAAGGGGCGTAATCTTAGCTGTACGCAGAACGGGCTCTGTTTGAAATGGCGGTTGGTTTCAGAAGATCCTGTCCAAGGGATTTAAAATATGGTTTGCCATTTGGTAGGATGCTAAACCTGATGTTGGTGCATCATTTAAGTTTAACTGAGGGGTTATTTTCTCTCGTCAGAGGAAGGAGTTGTGCCACATTCGGGATTATAGATGTGTTGTAACTGATAGCTGCAGCCTGTTCGCACATTGATGTTTTAGCTGCTTTCTAAAAGCTTCCATCGCGGTTCCCGTGTAACAGAAAAATAGATACTTGGGTAAAAAAATATTTAGTGTATCTGTTCAGTGTTTATATTTATCACCTAATTTGCTAATATGCCTATAGAAATGTAAACCAGGCTGGGAAATTTTGATGGTAAAGGTGTCTTAAAGTATCAACTTTTCTTTTATTTGAAAATACAAGCTTTATGTGACAACAGCCATAACTGTAACGTAAACCATAATGCACACACGAGTGGATTCCTTTGTCTGTTATTGATGGTTCTCTGATTCATGGTGAGTTGGGGAAGAGACAGAATTTGATGAGTGTGGGCAATGCTAAAAATAAAGGTTGAGAGTTGATGAAGGCCTTGGCTGTTGAGGCGAGGTAGGACGGGCAGACTCCATCCAGAGGCTCTTCTCTGTGTTAGGAGCATAGCAGCTCGCTCAAAAGGACAGACAGAAACCGCCTGCCTGCAGCAGCAGGTACGGGGATCTTCCGGTTAATATCAAATGAGCGTTGCCTTTGATTAAGGGGAAGGGTGGTACGTGCCAGTGTTTGGACAGCACGGAGAGTAAGACTATAACCGGGACTGTGGCACGTGCTGTGCTAGAGATGCAAGACATCCTGCTTGCAAAGCTTCTTGCTTCACAAAAGATATTTTTATTATTTCTGTAATTATCCCTTCTTTTGATATCCATCCTATTTTCCATTTTTCTGGCCCTTACTTTCTGAAAGTGTGTGCTCGTAGAGCAGTGCTGCTCTCCTTCACCTGTGATGACTGGAAGCTGCAGGATGCAACGAGAGAGAGATGGGTGGTACTCGGTCTTAAGGTGTATTCAGGAGCCTTTTGCAGGCAATTTGCTTAAAAGAATCAGAGGTGGATTTTCAAGAGGAAGGGCTGTTTGCCTGGGAGCATCGAGCTCTTTACTGGAGCATTAGATTTCCTTGGGTCAGGGGGCCAGATGTGGGGCTGGGGTGCTCCTGGGCTCTGGAGGAGCTGGCTGCCACGTTTCCCATTCTCTCAGCACAGCAGCAGATGGCATGGGGATGCTGAAAATTTTCACAAAAAGGATGGGTGGTTTTTTTTCCAGTCAACTGTTTGTAAGGTGGTGGTGGGGAAATCAAGCAAAAGCAAAATCGGATTGTCAAAGCTGCAAGCCATTATTTGAAGATTATAAAATCACTTCTAAAGCAGTAGTCCCATAGGAGTTAAGCAGCAGAGCTGTGGCAGGGGAACGGCTGTACTCTCCGCTTGGAATGCGATTATAGCCAGAGAGGCACAAGCATTTCCCTAGATTTCTGAAGCTGCTGAAGCAGTTCAAGCTTGTGGGCAAGGTAGGTATCTGGTAAATCGGAGTAAGTGAAACCACAACTCCTGTCTCCAGAAGTCTTTTGTCTGTGTCTGGGGAGTGGCATGTTTTTAATCTTGTGGGGTAATCGCGTAATTCTGCTGTGTGGTATGAGGATGCTGTCCCAAGCAAGGTGCCACACTGAAAATTCAGCTGAAGAAATGATTGCAAGCCATAAAATAATGCAAGTGTAGCGTCCTTCCATTTGCTGAACTTGGACTGACAAGGGTTTCCTAATGGACGAAAAGACACTCAAAGTGCTTTCAGATGTCAGCGTCTAGAAAAGAACTCAGATGTAAATGGAGGCTTGAGCTGAAGTGCTTCGTATGGTTCCCACCTCAGCATTACACGGGTTTAATGTTTAATTCATAACTTTCTGATTTCTGAATTACACGGTAAAGATACTGAGAATGGCTTGAAGAGCCATGGGGAGGCAGCCTTAAATTAAGAGAATAGAAACTAACCCACCACCGCAAACCGTAAGAAATATTTCAAGCTGGAGACAATACGATGTTCATAGCACGTTACCTGCTTTCGTCCAACTGTAAACGTACTCTGATCAAAACACCGGTTTCGTTTTGCTCCCCTGGGCAGGTCTTGCCTTAAGCTGAACTGGGGGTTGTGTTGGTCACCAGGTAATAAAGGGAATGAGGTACCTGGTACTCAGTCTGCTGGTCTGGGAAGATGAAGTTCTTGCCTCTTGATTCCTTGGAGATTTTCTACCCTTGTTGTGCAATTTTCTTGCCCTGGGGTTGATCCCTTGCTTACCAGAATCGGTATTGACAAATTTCCTTTCTCCACAGGGGACACTACACAGAAAATGAGATCTGCACAGTATCCTACCCCAGCAGAATTGGATGCTTATGCTAAGAAGGTCGCCAACAATCCACTGACTATAAAAATTTTTCCAAACAGTGTCAAGGTTCCCCAGAGGAAACACATACGCCGTACTGTGAACGGACTTGATACTTCGGGGCAGAGGTACAGTCCTTACCCATCTCAGGCCACCACGAAAACAGGCCTGCTGGCGATAGTCAAATCTCCAGCGAAAGGAATTATCAAAGACTTTGACGGGACACGCACGCGTCTGCTGCCGGAAGCGATGATGAACCCCCCTTCCACACCATACGTTGCACCTAGCACTTTAACCCACCCCCAGGCGCTTGCTCGCCAGCAGGCTCTCCAGCATGCACAGACTTTGCCGCACCCCCAGAGCATACCGCAGCCACAGACTTTGCAGCACCCTCAGGGTATACCACAGCCACAAAGCTTACCGCACCCTCAGGGGATACCGCAGCCGCAGACGCTGCCGCACCCTCAGAATATGCAGCAGCCGCAGGGCTTGCAGCATCCTCAGACCATGGCACACCAGACTCTGCAGCACCCCCCGAATCCTTTGCTGCAGCCAGGTTTACATGGAAGCAGAAAGATGCCGGATGCAGATGCGCCGCCGAATGTGACCGTGTCTACCTCAACCATTCCCCTCTCTATGGCTGCCACCCTGCAGCAGAACCAGCCACCGGACCTGAGCAGCATTGTGCACCAGATTAACCAGTTCTGCCAGGCCAGAGCTGGCATTAGCACTACCTCAGTATGTGAGGGACAGATTGCAAACCCCAGCCCTATAAGTCGCAACCTGCTTATCAATGCAAGTACCAGGGTATCTACTCACAATGTCCCTACACCCATGCCTTCCTGTGTAGTAAACCCTGTAGATCATGCTGCTGCTGCTATTCCTCCTGCCTCTGTTAATGTGCCCATGGTGAATATTAACAGGGTGCCGCCCGCGTACCAGAACGAAATCAAATCGGTTGCGTGGAACCAGCACCAGCTTGCGCATCTGCAGCAAATGTGTGGGGATGCTGCTGGGCCTGCTGGACTCGCAGGGAAGCACCCTCAGAGGGAGATCGCAGGGCAGAGTTTTCCTGGCAAAACTTCAAACTACCCTCAAGAACTGTGCATGGGCCAGTCGTTCACCTTGAAGCCCCCCATCGAGAAGCCTACGCCTTCTCCACCTGTGAATGGGTTGCAGGGACCCTTGCCATATACCAATGGGCACTATTTCCAGCCCATCTGGAATAACATTCTGCCCACACCCAACAGTGACAGCTCTGGGTCCCAGGACCTCGCCATGCCTTTCCACGGGGGACAGCCAGCAGGAGCGCCGCTAGATTGTGCAGGAGGAACTCATTACAGAGCTGGAGCTGGCCCATCCAGCCAGAATAATGTGATGCAGACCATGGATTACCTAAGCGGGGACTTCCAGCAGTCCTGCTTCAGAGATCAGAGCATGGCCGTGCTGGGAAAAGTCCATCGGCCTCCCATGAACCGAGCACCTGAACCAACCGATAGTCGAAATCTTCATATTCAACACCCAGGGTATAGATAGGCTGCAGTCACTTTCACAGACAAAATTATAGGTTTAGTCTTAATTTTAATTAATAAGCAAGGCATTTTTAACTTGCAAACTTGTGTGATCATTATAGTAACCATTGGAAGAAGACATACTGTATATTTAAAAGCTTTGCTTACGTGTTATCTATCTCCTTTATGCATCAAATATTTAACATGCCTTTTGTTTCAAAGAATTTCATTACACTACTTCACGCCACAGCTGTTTCCTCGCCGCAGAATCCCCTTTGTGCAGCTTTTGCCTTCTGCTTAGTAGCTACTCGCTGGACTGATGTTGAGTTGCTGCAGGGTTTCGCAGTTGCATCTGTTCGCCAGCTCCGTCAAGAGCGAGGTAGCGTAGCTGCTTAAATTTCCATCTCAATTTCCTCTGAAGATTAAGAGCAACAGAATTTGTCAGGAAGCAGGGCTTATTTTCAACTCCAAAGCCCATTTCATTAATGCATTAAACATTGACCATTTGCACTGTCTAGAGGCCTATTTAATTGAAAAAGAAGCCTACATTTGAAAAGAGCTAGTAGGGTATGTATTTAGGCATTAATATAGGAAGAAGCTTTTCAGCTGTTTCTTGACGAGACACCTGCATTTATCGTTTAGACTTTGTCCAAAGTCAAAAGTCTCTGGCAGATTTTTCTGACACTTTTTTTTTTTTTTTTTTTTTTGTGGACAGGGTATGGAGGAGGGGGGAATGGTGGTTTTCGGACATAGGCAGCATAGCTGCTGTAGGTAGCTGCCTTTTTTCTGCATCTTATTTCCCTTCCCCGCTCCCCTTTCGCCAGCGTAAGAGCTGACTCTGTACGAACCCCTCGCTGCTAGGAGTCTGGCCGTCCTGACGTGAAGGGAATCCAGACCCATGGACAACTCCAAAAAGGGTTCAGTCACTTCTCCGGTAGCTAGAATTAATTTTCAGGGCGAGGAGACGTAACTCGAGCTCGTCTCCGGTGCAATGAGCGGGCGCACGGGGCATCCTGGCATGGTCCCGTTGCAGCAGCGGCACCGACGGGACAGGAGGAGGTTGAT
Organism: Larus michahellis; assembly: GCF_964199755.1. Lineage (NCBI taxonomy): Eukaryota > Metazoa > Chordata > Aves > Charadriiformes > Laridae > Larus > Larus michahellis. Next base: position 4,437,296 of record NC_133902.1, on the reverse strand, counting down.
CGGGAGCGAAGCTCCGCTCATGAGCCGCTGTGGGACCCACAGTCCCCTATTCCTCTCCATCAAAGCGCCACAGCAGATTTAATGGAACAATTCTCTCTGGGAATTAGCGAAGCTATTTATAACATCCCTTTTTCCCAGGGTCTCGGTGCCTAATTCTTTCTGTTCCTTTCCCACGTTGCTTCCAGCAGCTAGTGGAGTCGGTGACCGTAGGACACTAACTATTGGGTAACCTCAGCGTCTTGTTCTCCTCAGTGTACCCAAACATACCTTTCCTTTCTAACAGCCGAATTTGTTGTAAGTAGAAAATTCCTCATCTCTGTTAATGAGACTAATACTTGAACATAATGATCACAATCAAGTTTGGAAATTAAAAAAAAAAAAAAAAAAGGAAAAAAAAAAGAAAAAAATTAAAAAAAAAAACAAATGCATTGATTCTTTCTATGTACACTGGCTAAAAATATTGCTCTACACTGTAACTTTTAAGTGTAATATTTCTGTATGAATGTCGCCTGGTAGTGTGGGTTTGAGTAGCATTGTGTATGGGTGAACCCACTGGCCTCTGCCATCCACTGGCCTCCCTCACAGCCCTTTGAAAAACAAAGCCTTAAGTATTTGCTCCTTGAACTTTCCTTAACGAGCATGGTTTAAAAAAAAAAAAATCTTAAGACATCATACAAAATTTAAAAAAGAAAAAAAAAAAAAAGAAAAAAAAAAACAAGTTTTGAAGTGACGTCTTAGTTGGCTAGAGATTCTTAAAAGTTTTTCGTAAATGGAAAAATTAGAAAACATTTATTTGTATTTTTTTAATTTAGACGTGTAGTCCTGGGCTGTAACAAATATTTAGGTTTCAAAGCTTAGCAGAGTACGTTTTCTGACTCCTTGCGTAAGTTAGTACACTTATATCATGTCATTATTTAAATTCTTTCAAGTGTACTATAAACCGTTCTTTAGTGGTAACTCTTTAGCAAAGTTAAGCAATTTGACTAAAGACGGATTAAATTATGTGTTGGCTTGTGTTGCCTTATATTTAAAAAGGAAAAATTGCCTGATTGTGTTATGCCAAATGATAGCAACATGAAGTCCTAATTTATTGTTTATAATCGTATTCCTGCAGTCTTTGTGAAAACTGGTAAATATACATCTATGAAAGAACTAAAAATCCTGAGGCTTTTCATGCAATATTTTTCTGAATACACTCTATTGGAAGCCAAGGTTCGAGTCTGAAGCTGCTTCCCTTCCACTCTCCCCCTCGTCTTCCCCCTCCCGCTCCCCCCAAATCGATCTAGGGCTGTGCTATGACTTTAACCTTTCCTGCCGAGTTAGTTACTGTAAGGTGTTCTGCTACCTGAATACATACCTTTTTACTAAATAAAACATTGGCATCTCCTCTGTTCAGTAGCCTGCTGCAACTCTCAACCCAGACTGTTATTAAAAGCTAATTTTTTTTATTTTTTTTTTCCTCCTGCTCTTCTCCCGGGGTGAGTGGAGTCCCGTGTTGGGGTGTCTGTGGTGGCGGTTCCCGTATCGGGGAGGTGTTTGCGTTATCAGCACGCGGTGAGTTGTTGGGGATTGTTCCGCGCGGGCGGACGCAGGTAGAGCCACGTCCTCTCAGACTTTGCCCCGGTACAGCAGGTTCATCCAGGTGGGACATTGCTTAAAAAATAGGAATTGTTTTACTATTAAAATACACTGGAATACTTCCTTTTGTTCTAGGAGTGAGATTTTTCTTGAAACCACCCGTTTTCACTTCTGCAGCAGCCTGTGGCTGGTGGGCTCTCCTTCCTTCTCCTTCCCGGCTATGTCTTCTCTAAAGAGAGACGCAAACCCCGACCTGCCCCGTCCCCAGTTGAGAGCCAACGCCGAATACGCTGCCTGGCGCGGCGATCCAGACGGGGCCCTGTCCCTCACCGAGGTGACAAAAGGGACGAGCAGCCGAGGCGTGAGCCTGGTGGTCCGGTGTGTGGCAGGAGGTGTCCTCTCCTGGAAGCGTTGGTCCACGTGCAGTTTTAGTTCGTGCTCTGCCTGGTGCAGAAATAAGAGTGACCCAAAGGCCAGGGACACACCTTCCCTCTCCCGGGGACCCCGATGGCCACCTGCCTTTGGGCTCCTGTCCCAGCGCTCAGCTTGCCTTTCTGTCTGTCTTTTCGTCTGTGGGTCGGTGCCTTCCTGACCTCTGACTCCGGCACAAGGTCCCCTGATGGATCCTGGGCACTTGCAGGTGCCGGTTCTGCTCCTTGAGGATAAACTAAGATATTTCCAGATGATTTCCTGAACTATTTACGCTGCATATCAGCACTGAAATCTCTTCCCTTTACCGTACCACACCGATTTAGCAGAATGTCGTTATTCTAATGGTTCCTGCCATCTCCTCTGCCAGCCGGAGGTGGACATTGGATAGATCCTAGGAGGGATAAACCCGAAAGTGCTGTAAACCCTTCCAGGAGGAAGCTTCCATCTCTGGCGTGTCTTGTCTTTCCAGCAGAAGCTTTGAAGCTGTTAAATCGCAAGCCCAGTTTGTTACAACCCAAAGTTAACATTTTTATGAAGACACTTGTGAATTTTCTTTAAGCTTTCGGTGTGAAAGATGTCTCTGCGGGACGCGGCCTCTCCCGTGGAAACCGAACAGAAATGTTTGCTGGGCCTCACTGGGGAGAGACCTGGGAATTGCTGCTGTATTTCATTAAACCACAGACTGATTATAAACGCTGCTGCTTATGTGCTACGGGTATGAACTAGAATTTTTTTTTATTTTTTTTTTTAATTTTTTTTTGTCTGCAGGAAAAATAAAAAGCAAAAAAAAAAAAAAAAAGAGAGAGAGAAGGAGAGACCCTTCTGCTGGTTTGACGGAGCGCGAGCGCCTGGGGCGTGCGTGGCCCTGGGCAGCAGCACGGGGTGGGCGCTTGTCCCAAAGGGAATTTGGGGAAGGGTCTCCCTGGGTTCCCGGGGTACGACTGCGTCGGGCGCAGCCTGGCTGCCCTTCTCCGATAAGAGCATCCAGAAGGTTTGGGAAAACAGAAGATACAAAATCTCCGCATTGGAAAGGTGATGAAATAATTAATAAAAAGAGGAGGAGGAGGAGGGGAGGATTTAAGTCCCATCGAGGTGAACTCAAGAGGGATTTTTATGACGTCTGCGAGGGTTAGGGCTGTCCCTAAAGCTCCGCTTTCCCTGTCCGGGAGAGAAACCTCTTGAGGAGACAGGGCTGCTCCAAAAGCTGGACCTGGAAGCTGCTGCCCCTTCAAAGTGCTGACCTAATAGCGCGTGCGATTAACTCGGAGTTTTCCTTATTAATATAATACTAAATACAAAATTTTAAAGGGGATTCGTAACATTTCTAGACCCCTCCTGGAAGAGAGGAGCCGTGAGGGATTTCTCCCCTTTACAGTGATCGTAATTTAATCTGCTTTCATCTCTGAGAACGACACAACAACTCAAACCCCGTCTCCTCTGCGCTTGCTGCAACCATCCGAGCGTCAAAATCCCTCCGATGATTCCCAAACTAATACCTTTCATACCGTTCCCGGTGTTCCCCAGATACTAAGAAACGTATTCAGTTCCCGCATGCTTTTCCAGGGATTTGGGCTAAAGCGGGCAGCTTAGCCCCGCAGAGCTCAGCTGGAAGAGCTCTGTTTGCCCTCCGGCACTGCCGCATCCCGGCTCCAGCATCCAGAAACACCATCCCGAGAGCGGCCGCTCCGTCCACCTTCCCCGGGGAGCCGGAGCTGCGGGATCCTCCTCTCCTTTCATCGCTGGAGCTCCCTCGGTATCTGGTGTCTTCATCTGTCCCTGTCCCCCTCCCAACAGAAGGAATCCCTTCCGCAAAGCTTCTTCGGGAGACTTTTCCATCGTCTTCACAGCGAGTTAGACCTGTTTATCGGAGCGAAGATCCGGAGCGATAATGAGCCAGCGGGGACTTCGGCGTGAGCAGCTGCTGCCTCCGCCAAGGAGTTCCTGCAGCCGCAACCAAGCTGAAGGCTTCTGGCAGATGGCAGAGTAAGATCCAGCCTTTTAAAACTTCTCCTTTAGGGCCAAATAGGGTTTTTCTTCCAAAGATTTAATTGCTGTGGTTGGTCTTTCCCCGCTACGCTGAGCTCACCGTACCCGGGGAGGTGGTAGGAGGACGCCAAGGTTGAGTTTGACCCAAGGTAGGCGGCGCGCCCAGATGTTCTCTGCCGAAAACCGTCGTCTCGCGGTGGAGGCCCTTTGGAGAGGAGAAACGGCTGCAAAAAATCGGGGATGAAGAAAGTCCCGCTCGATGCCGGGGGGGTCCTGGAGGGTCCCACGGGGGTGGAGGAGCCAAAGGAAAGGGGCAGGTTGGAGTCGGGTTGGGGACTCGTGTTGGACGTCCTCCAACAACAGCCGCCTTTCGGATGCTCTTCCAATGCTCAACAAGCCCAAATTGCGATAAAATTACTGGAGTGTTTTCTCTCATTAATTTTAAGTTAATTTCAAGGCAATCGGGTACAAGCCGTTAATTCAGCGGGGATGGCCGCTCGCCTGAGGGCTGCCCGGGAAACGGCATGGGGAAAAAGGGCACCGAGATTTAAACGGTCCCACTGTAAAACCCTCCCCTTCGCCCCCTCCTCAAACCCTTCGCTCCCGGGGAGGCAAAGGGCTGGGGGGGGTTGGGGGGGGGAGCCCGGACAGGGTTTTAATAAAGGCCGTGAAGAGCAAATTTGTCGTGCGTTTTTTTTTTTTTTCTCCTGATGAATTTTCTTCGATTTATGGGGCATTTAAAGGGCATTTAATGACACTTTCTGTCCCGGAGCATCCTGTGCCACACCGGGGCGGTGGCTCCATGGAGCCGGGATCGAGCTGGCAGGTTCTGGCCTTTCAGAATAAATCCTCAAACCAACAAGTTTCCAGGAAGTTTTATTTTTAAACTTGAGATTTGAGGCTAAATTTAGCAGCGCATCGATTTTTGGTGGGTTTTTTTTTTTTTTGGTTTGTGGTTTTTTTGGGTTTTTTTTTTCCCTCCCTCTCCTCCATGAATATTAAGAGCATCACCTCCCGCTTCACGGCCCGGCTCGGGGGGGGGGGGGGGGGGTGTGGCATTTATTTTTTCCCACCCCGATTTTACGCAAACGCGGGAAAGTCAAGAGGTGCTTGAAGCTCCTGTGACATTTCCAACCCCGGCACCGCGGGGAGAGAAGGTGGGGGGGGTGGAAAATAAACCCGGGGAGCCGAGGAGGGTGACCCTGCGGTGTCACTGTCCCGGCTCCCCAGGTTTATTCCCCCCCCCACCCCCCCCGTGGCTTCTCGTGGTGGGTTTTTCAACGAGCACGGACAGGAGACGCCGCGCAGGCCTTCACCACAGTAGCTGAAGCTTTTAGCTCATAAATAATATAGAGTTTTGTTTTGTGGTGGTTTTTTTTTAAGGTAATTTTTTTGGCGGGGGGGGCAACAAGAGGCTGCCAACACCCTGCTGTACGGGCTGGCCGTGGGACCAGGCCAGGGCCTGTACGGCGGCTGTGTGTATGTGCCCGCACGTTAACGGCTAACTAACATGGAGATAATAAATACACGCTACAGAATATATGTAAAATATATATAAAAATATATATAATCAAATATAGACCATATAAAAAATTATATAAATATCTAATCATAAATATAGTATATAATAAATAGAACATGTAGATATATTTAAAAAAAAAACTACATATAAATCTCTTTTATATATATGTGTGTGTGTGTGTGTGAGAGTGTATATATACACACACACAGCTATACACACACACACACACACACAAAAATATATATATATATATATATATATATATATAAAAAATCTATGCAGGTCAGGCGTTGGCTGATGCTTTACCCTTATCGTAGCTCAGCTCCCATCAGCCTTAACCAGGCAAAAAAAGCGAGTTAAGGCTCTTTAGGAGAGAAAAAAAAAAAAAAAAAAAAAAAAAAAAGCTGAAAAGAGGGAAATGTGCTGTAGAGCAGCCGGGTTTGGCGGCAGCGGGTGCCTCCGGGGTGTGTGGGGGGGCTGGGTGTCACAGAGCCACGGCAGGGGCTGGGTCCTGCCCGGGGTGATGACCCCCCTCCCCCCCCCCGCCCGCCCGCCGTCCTCCTCCCCGGCGCGGTGCGGGAGCGGCCCCGCAAACACCGCGCGGCGGCGCCGCAGAGCCGAGCCCAGCACCGGCGGCGGGCGGGCTCCGGGACGGCAGCGGGGGCCGGGAACGGGCATCAGTATGGGCTGGCACTGGGCATCAACAGGGGCTGGCATTCGGCACCAGTACGGGCTGGCACTGGGCACCAGTACGGGCAAGGTCTGGGCATCAGTGGGGCGGGCACTGGGCACCAACAGGGGCTGGCATTCGGCACCAGTATGGGCTGGCACTGGGCACCAGTACGGGCTGGGATTCAGCACCAGAACAGGCTGATACTGGGCATCAGAATTGGCTGTCATGGGCCACCAGTTTGTGTGGGCACTGGGCACCAGTATGGACTTGCATTTTGCTCCAGCGTAGGGCTGGCAGCAAGGAACAGTATGGGCTTACACTGGGCACCAGTATGGGCAAGAACTGGGCATCAGTAGGGGCTGGCACTGGGCACCGGTATAAGGCTGATACTGGGCACCAGTACAGGTTGGTGTGGGGCATCAGAACAGGCTGGCACTGGGCACCAGTTTGGAGGGCACTGGGCACCAGTATGGGCTTGCATTCGGCTCCAGTGTAGGACTGGCAATGGCCACCAGTATGGGCTGGCGCTGAGCACCAGTACAGGCTGGCAACGGGCTATACTGGGCACCAGTATAGGGACGGCGCTGAGCACCAGTACAGGCTGGCAACGGGCTATACTGGGCACCAGTATAGGGACGGCACTGAGCACCAGTACAGGCTGGCAACGGGCTATACTGGGCACCAGTATAGGGACGGCACTGGGCACCAGTACAGGCTGGCAACGGGCTATACTGGGCACCAGTATAGGGACGGCACTGGGCACCAGTACAGCCTGGCAACGGGCTATACTGGGCACCAGTATAGGGATGGCACTGGGCACCAGTACAGGCTCATGCTGGGCACCAGTTTGGTCTGGCACCAGGCTCCAGTTTGGGCTGGCACTGGGCACCAGTATGGGCTGGCATTTGGTTCCAGTGTAGGAATGGCACTGGGCACTGGTATGGGCTTACACTGGGCACCAGTACGGGAAGAACTGGGCACCAGTAGAGGCTGGCACTGGGCACCTGGGGTGGTGGGGACACAGGGACCCCTGGTCGAGATGGCATGGGGACACTTGGGTGGCAAAGGAGGCTCGCCCCATGCCCCCATGGTGCCCCCCCAGCCCAGGGGACGTGCCACCACCCCGGGCACCACCAGCCTCCCCCCTTCCCCCCAGTTGGGCTGGAACCCACCGGGGGGGACATTCCTGGGGCAGGGGGGGACACACACCCCGGCCCCACTGTCCCCCCCTCCGGGGCTTGCTGTGGCCGCAGGGTGCAGCTAATTAGGGGCTAATTGTGTTAAGCCGAGTCGGCACTAATGCAATTGTGGGATTAGTGCGGAGACAGCGACCCCCCCCCACACACACACCCCCCCCACTGCCAGGGTGATTTTTGGGGGGGGGACACACACACCTGGGGCCTGATTCAGCCGGGCCCACCCCAAACTGCCCCACTGTCCCCCGCCATTGCCTTGTCTGCTCCGCAGCCCTGCCTCCCCCCGGGGCTCTAATTACCCCAGAGCTAACGAGGGGCCGGGGGGCGGGGGGGGGGTTGGATGCTGCAGGACAACAGCACCCCAGGGCTGGTGACACCCCCCCCACCCCCTCCCCGACACCGGCGATTACCGAATTAACCGTCTCCATCTGAGCCCGTCTGCTGCGGGATGTGGGTCAGGGATTACCCCCCCCTCCACGCCCCCCCCCCAGCCCCCCCCGAGGTGCTGGGGACAGGGGGTCCCCCCCATCCCGTCCCCGGCCGGGGGTGGGGGAAGGAAGGAGGTTCAGGCGGCCGTAATAAATACAAGAAAAGTTTATTGAAAAAAAAAAACAACCAAAAAAAACCAAAAACCAAAAGAAGAGGCGGGGAGGGGGCAGCGGGCCCCGGCCCGGGGTAATAAATAACAACCGTGCTCCCGGCGGGGGCGGGGGGGGGGCACCAGCTTACAAAATATGGCTCTGGGGTCCCTAGCGAGGATGGCGGGGGCTGCCGGCCCCTCCTCGGTGAGGGGCTTGGGGGGCCCAGCCCCCCGGCACCCCCAGGCACCTGAGAAGGGGCTGCAGGGGGTCCCGGTCCCGGCCCCGGGGGGTGGGGGGGGGACGGGGGGGAGCAGCCCCAGCCCCTGCCTACCTGAGAGCCGCCGGCTGTGGCCGCCGCGGCGTCCCCAGAGCAGGGCCACCGGCTGCGGGCAGGGGCTCAGCACCATGTGGGGCGTCCCCCCGGGGCGGGTGCCCGGTTCACGTCCTGTCCCCCCCCAGCCCCGTCCCCGGGACAGCGGGGCTCAGGCCAGGATCTTCTGCGGGATCTCCACGGAGGCTTTGATGAAGATGGCGTTGTCCCGCACGTAGTTCCGCTTCTTGATGTCCTCGTGGGAGATGAACTTGGGGTAGCCGAAGCCCAGGGTGCTCTCGTCCAGGGAGCTGCGGGAGACTCCCGGCTTCTGGAAGTTTTTCCAGTTGGGATCGGGGTGGAAGGTCTCGGTGATGTGCTGGGGCTTGGAGAGCGAAGGGTCGCTCTGGTCCAGCAAGGAGAAGGTGACGCGGTAGGAGAAGGGCCACTCCAGCAGGTTGTCGTACTCGCCCGGCAGCACGCGGATGTAGACGGAGAGGTGGCTGCTCTCCCCGCTCCCGTTCCCGTTGAGGAAAGCCGAGACCTGGAGCTTGTAGCCGTACTTGTGGGTGTAGAAAGGGGGGCTGAAGAACTCGTAGTTGCTGCGGGCTTTGGCCTCCTGCAGCTTGCGGGCGTAGTCGGCGATCTTCCAGATGAGGGTCCCGTCGCTGCTCACCGACAGCTCCTCCACGTCCCGCCGCAGCTCCAGGATCTCCTGCCGCTGCCGGCTCACCAGGGCGCACACCATGCCCAGGTGCGCCTTGGTGCTCTCCTCCAGGTGCCGGCCCATGGCCAGCTTGGGGCACTGCGGGGACAACGGCACCGTCAGCCAGCACAGGACAGCGTGGGGACACAGGGTGGGACAGGACAGGAGAAAGACGCCACGGGGATGTCACGGAGATGGCGTTGGGGCATGGGGGTACCGGAGCAGGATGGCACGGGGATGCCCTGGGGACACAGGGAGGCCTGGATGAGATGGCATGAGGACACCTGGATGAGGATGGCATGAGGACGCAGGGATGCCATGGGGACAGCGGGACACCTGGTCGAGATGGCATGGGGACACATGGACACCTGGTCGAGATGGCATGGGGACACTTGGGTGGCAAAGCCACACGGGGGTGAGGCAGGACAAGGACGGGGACACCACGGCGCTACATGGATGGGACAGAGAACAGGGGCACCACCGGGGATGGGTCAGATGTCAGGGCAGAGGTGTGGGGATGCTGCGGGGCACAGGCATGCCATGGTGGGGATGGCACAAGGATGCCAGGGGAGGATGGGGACACTGGCACAGGGATGGGGACGCACTCACCCGGTGCTTGCAGCCGGCTTCCTTGAAGGGACACAGCAGCATGGCCGTGTTGCAGCTCTCCTTGAGATGGGTGGGCACGTCCTCCCGGGCGATGCTGGGCGTCCCGCACTGGTTGGGGCAGGGCACGGGGTACCGGGGACACTGGTACTGGTGGTTCTGGGGACGGAGAGCGGCCGTCAGATGGGGCCGGGAGCCGGTGGGACGAGAGTCCCCGTGGGCCCCGTCTCACCTGGATGGTGTCGAAGACGAACTCCTTGGCGCAGTAGGTGCAGGGCTGGGTGCGCTTGGGGCACTCGGCCAGGGCGTGCTGGGACAGCAGGCGCCGCATCATGCGGGCCCCGCACTTGTTCTCGCAGTACACGCTCTCCTGGGGACACGTGCCCTGGTGGCCCTGGGGACCGCGGCAGCATCGTCACCCTCCGGCTGCCCACACGGGCCAGCCCTGCCAGGGATGGGACCATGCGGTGCCCCCCCATAGTGTCCACCATCCAGGCTCTCTCCCCAGGTTGGGCTCCCCCCCATAGTGTCATGCGCTGTCCCCACGGCTAGGCTGTGTCCCCCATGGTGTCCCCCACCCAAGCTGTCCCCATGGCCAGGCTGTGTCCCCCCATGGTGTCCCCCATCCAGGCTTTGTGCCCACGGCCAGGCTGTGTCACCCAACGTGTCCCCCATCCAGCCTCTGTCCCCCGTGGTGTCCCCCATCCAGCCTCTGTCCCCATGGCCAGGCTGTGCCCCTCACGGTATCCTCCATCCAAGCTGTTCCCATTGCCAAGCTGTGTCCCCCATGGTGTCCTCCATCCAGGCCCTGTTCCTATGGCCAGGCTGTGCCCCTGAAGGTGTCCCCCATCTGGGCTCTGTCCCACGACCAGGTTGTGTCCCCATAGTGTCCCCTATCCAGGCCCTGTTCCCATGGCCAAGCTGTGTCCCCATGGTGTCCCCCATCCAGGCTTTGTGCCCATGGCCAGGCTGTGTCCCCCATCCAGGTTGTCCCCATGGCCAGGCTGTGTCCCCACGGTGCCCTGCAGCCCATCTAGGTCCCCACGTTGCACCCCCAGCCTGGCTACACCCCCCATGATGCCCGCAGCCAGCCCACGTCCCCCATCACACCCCTGCCAGCTGTGCCCCCCGCAGTGTCCCCACCACGGCCATGAACGCTGGCATGGTGGCTCCCCCCGGCTCCGGTTGCCTACCTCGAAGGCCTCCCCGGTGAAGTCACTGGCGCAGAACTCGCACTTGACCCGGCGCTTGGGGCAGCCGTGCTGGACGTGCTCGGGCAGGTCGCGGCGGCTCAGCTTGGCGCTGCACCGGTTGGGGCAGGGGATGACGTTGAAGCCGCAGGTGCCCAGATGGGCCTGGGGGAGGGGGGCATAGAGAGGGTGAGGGGGCAGCCGTGGGGTGCACCCTTGGCCCCTCCCCAACACCACACCATCCTGCCGGACCCTACCTGGAGGTGCTTGATGAGCCCGGTCCAGCGGCAGCCCTCCTCGCTGTGGATGCAGCGGATGGCCAGGCTCAGCACCTGCGCCTCCAGCTCCGGGTCGGGGTAGATCTGGGGAAGCGGCACCGGAGGATCAGCATCCCGCACCGGGTCGCAGGGGGGCACGGGGACCCCCCCCCCCAACCCCAAGCCCAGCAGGCTGGCCGGCGGCCGCAGGCACGCTGCCCGGGGGCCGGATCCCCCGCACCGGCACACGAACAAGCGTCCTTTGTTGGGGGTGGGTTTCCGTTCCCCGGCCCCACGGCACAAAGGGCTCTTGCTTCCGTGCGGGCGCCCGTGCCAGGCCGGCGCGGCTGTGCCAGGCGGGTGTGCGGAGCCCGGGGACAGCCCCTTGGTGGGGGACACAGGTGACGGGGACGTCCCCTTGGAGCGGGAGTACCCCGTCCACGTGCCAGGCTCACCTTGGCATAGTCCAGGGGCAGCTGGTCCTCCGGGCACTTGAAAACGCCTTCACTGCAAGACACAGAGAGGGGTCAGGATCACGCAGGGCTGGGGGATGCAGAGTCACCGGTGCCATGATGTCCCACGGGGTCCCCCGCCATCCCGCCAGAGGACATCGGTGCTGCCCCTCTGCCGCCAAGCGCTCGCCCCGCACCAAATCCAGCCGCGGCCCTCGGGGAGCCGCAGCCCTAATCCCGCTCCATCTGTCTGAGCTGGGAAATGCCCCCGCCAGACAACCCCCGGGGCAGCCCCCCCCGCCCGAGCCGGGTACGGCGGCCGCGGTCCCTGGGGGCCTGGGCCAGCCGCCGTGAGCGTGGCACCATCTGGAGCCCCGGCAGCCCCCTCGCCCACCCCGGCCCCCCCAGGATTAAGGCAGGGTGCTGGCAGCTGGCTGGGAGCGGTGCCGGCAGGGGACACAGGCACCCACAGCCCCAGGTGCTGGGGCCCAAGCGGGGGTGGGGGGGGACAACAGCTGGGCGCCAGATGTGCAGCCCGGATGCACAGCCCCCGGGGCTCCCGCTCCACAGGAAATGGCCCCACCAGCCACCGCGGTGAGCCGGGACAGGGGACAGGCAGCCATCCCAGAGGGGTCCCCATCCTGCTGGGCCCCCAGGATGGGGTGCTCTACTCGAGAGCCGTCCCCAGGCTGGGAATGGTCCCATTAAACCCTGACCTCTGGAGGGATGAGGATAGAGCTGTGACGTGGCTGGCCAGGAGCCACCATCACTCCAGCCCCCACGACACCGTGCCCGGGGACAGACACGGGTGGCACCCCATACGCCACCCCTGATGCACATTGGGGTGGGAGGCCATGGGTGCTGCCCACAGGGACACACAGCAGGGACCCCAGGGCTCTGGCGTCCCCAAGGTGGCTCCAGACGAGGCCGCCAGGTCACCCTGCCCGCGCGCAGCCCCTGCACTTCTAATCACCGCGCGCCCTTTGGCAGGCGCCGGCGCAGCCTCCACCGGGGCTGCCAAAGGGATGCGAGACGGCGCGACGGAGCCAGCAGTGCCACCCGGCACGTGCTGGCCTGGGATGGCCGGGCACGGCACAGCGACACCCCCTGCGGCCACCAGCCCTGTGACGGCGTGCCAAGGGACCCCCAGGAAAAACCACCCCAGTGCTGCGGGGTGCCAGCCCCACGGGGCACGGCCACATCCAGCCCTGCCATGTGCCCAATCCGGGTGTTTCCATGGGAGTCACCGGGTACCCACTGAGATAAGCTGCTCGCGGACGGGGCCGGGCACCCAGCCCTTTCCGGGGAGCCCATGGCTGCCGTTGCCCCACGGCTGGCATCGTCCCAGGGCTGGCATCACCCTGCCGCCTTTCCAGGGGCCGCGGGCCCTGCCTGCACCCCGCGCGCGGTGTCGGGGTGCCGGAGCTGGCAGGGGGAAGCGGGAGGGTGACCCGAAGCCAGCGCCTAATCCCCGACAAAGCCTCCCCATTCCTCACGCTCGGCCGGGCAGGGAATGTGCTGAGGCAGCGCCCGGGGGGGGACCGTCCTTGCCTCTGACCTTCGCGGCGTGTCGGGGCGCAGCGAGGTGACGGGGCAGGGGACCCCCTGGCACACACACACCACCACCCCCCCGCCCCCAGCGGGGCTGGAGGGCTCAGCCCAGGAGATCCACAAACCTGATCCGCTGCAAACGTCGCCGGGGGGGGGTGTCTCGGTGCGGGGGACCCCGGTGTCCGGCCGCCCCGGTAGAGCCGGGGGTGCCCGCGGGGCGGGTGCGGGAGGGGAGCGGAGGCGCTGCCTGGCACCGGCCCCGGGGAACGCCCGGTTTCGTAGAAACCAGCCAGTGGCGACCGTGCCCGCGGGGCCCCCCGGCCCGGGCAAAGGTCTCCTCGGCGGGGCGAGGCGCAGCCGGAGGCGGTGGCGGAAACCGGGGCCCGGGGTGACGCCTGGCACCGCCGCACACCCGCCCCGGGGGAGGGCACGGACACCCCCTCGCCGTGCTGCTGCGGAACCTTCGTCCCCGCACCGGGCAGGGTGGCCAAAAATCAGCCCCGGTGGTCAAAAAACAGCCCCGGTGGTCAAAAAAACAGCCCCGGTTTGGCAGCCCCGGTTGGCTACCGGTACCTGGGCCGGGGCTGCCAAACCGCGGGGGGGCGGAAAGGGCCCCGTCCCCTCGCTCCCAGCGAGCACCCACGGCCGGGTCGCGCTCACCCGTGGGCACGGGGGTGGCCGGACCCCCCTTCCCCCCCTCCCCGGTCTCTTCCTCCGGCGGGGCCGGGGCAGGAAGGGGTTAAGCACAAATCTTTGTAAACGCTCGAAACTCGCCGCTCCGGGCTCCAGCCGGCCCTCCTCTTCCTCCTCCTCCTCCTCCTCCTCACCGAGAGGGGCCACGGGCCGCTGCACCCCGCGGTGCGGCTGTCACGGCCCCGGGCGCGCCCCCTCCCCGGCCCGGGGCTCCCCGCACCCCCGGGCACCCCGCAGCCCTCCCCGGGGCACCCGGGTCCGACGGGGTGGGAGGGTCGGGGGAGAAGAATCACCTACTGCCCCCCGGTGTGCGGACCCCCGGATCGGGGGGTGACTCTCGGGGGGGGGCGGGGGAAGGGGTGCGCGACATGACGCCATGTCGGGGCGGCCGTGGCGTCCCGTCGGGGCTCACCTGAGGAACTCCTGCAGGCAGGTGTCGCAGAAGCGGTGGCCGCAGGTGGAGACGCGGACGGGCTCCCGCATGGGCTTCCCGCAGAGCGGGCACAGCACCCGCCGCCGCGGCCGCTCCAGCAGCTTGTAGTCGTAGCCCGGCATCCCGCCGCCCTCGCTCGCCTCCGCCGCTCCCCGCTCGCCTCCGCCGCGCTCCCTCGCCCGGCTCCGCCCGGGGGCCGGACGGGGCGGTGGAACCGGCCTGACACCGCCCCGCGCCCGGGGCCGGGGCCGGGGGCCGGGCACCGGCACCGCCTCCCTCCCGGCTCCGCCTCCCCGCCCCGCCGCCACCGGGATGGAGCGGCCCCGACACCCCCGGGGCTCGGGGGGCAGCGCCTCGGGCAAGGCACGCTCGGCGGGGGTTGGGACCCACCGCACCGGGGACAGGCACCCTGGAGGGTTTGGGACCCCCCCGTACGGGGGACAGCCACCCCGGGGGGTCTGGGGAGCATCACACCGGGCACAGCCACCCGGGGGGAGTTTGGGACCCACCGTACTGGGGACAGCCACCTCGGGGGGTTTTGGGACCCACTGCAGCGGGCACAGCCCCTCGGGGGGGGGTTTGGGACCCACCGTACTGGGGAAAGCCACCCCGGGGGGTTTTGGGATCCACCGCACCAGGGATAGCCCCCCTGAGGGTTTGGGGAGCATCACATCGGGCACAGCCAGCCGGGGGGGGTTTGAGACCCACTGCAGTGGGCACAGCCCCTCCGGGGGGGTTTAGGACCCACCACAGCGGGTAAAGCCCCCCCGGGGGTTTGGGGAGCATCGCATCAGACACAGCCACCCCAGGAGCTTGTGCACAACCTGCAGAGCCCCCCTTGCCCGGCCACAGCCTCCCCTGGCCCAGGGCCGGGCTCTGGCCCCCGGGTGGGGGCACACACCATGCTGTCCTCGCTGACCCCGTGTCCCCTCCTCGGCAGCGGGGTGTCCCGGGGGTACCACACTCCCGCACACAGCCGCTGGGGGGGACGGCTCCCGCCCTCTCCTCCTGCAGACAGTGCCCCATGTCCCAGCCGGCACCCACGGCAGGGTCTGGGCTGGGAAACGAGGCAGCAGGACATGGAGGGTCTGCCCTGACCCCCCCCCATATGGCGCAGGGACAAGGGGGACTGCACACTCCCATGGCTTCGTCTTGCTCTGAGCTCGCACCCCAGGGCTGCAAGGCAAGAGCATCCCTCCGGCCCGCAGTCTCTAACCTCTGAGCAGGGGCTTGGAAAAGGGAGAATAAAAGAAAAAAAAAAAAAATCCTGTCTGGCTCCAGCCCCCACTTCACTCTTTCAGAAACCGGAGCAGCATATGGGAGTATTTGCCCCTTTCCCTAGAGATGGAGAGGAGCAGATGACAGGCTGCGAGCATGTGTTAGTCCCACCAACGCGCGCTCCAGCCAGCTTCCCATTAAGGGCGGCAGTTGCTCCAGACCCAAATGTTAGCAGTTTTCAATTAGCAAATGGCAGAGGAGAGGGATTCCTGGGGGACACGCTAAGCAAGTCAAGCTCTATCACTTGTCACTCAAGGAGCTCACGTTACTCTTCTCCCCGAGAGGCTCTGCTTAAAATAAAATCCTCCAGCAGCCCGGGGGCGGGGGGGGAGAAAGGCGGGCAGCCTGCCCGCTCTCGCTGCCGGAGCCGCCAACAAGGGGACGGGTGGCTGATTTCGGGGGTTACCCTGAGGGATAACAGGTTACCCTGCCACAGCCTGAGCCGCAAACAGCTCCTGACACCCAAATAGCGGGGAAGCTTGTACCGGAGTATGTCGAGCATGAACAGCCACCGCGGGGGTCTTTTCCGAGGGATGCGACTTAGCCGTCAGCCTGCTCGGATGGGGGGAGAGCAGCGAGCTAAACTTTAACCAGCTCCCAGAGAACCTGGAAACCCAACGCGTGAAAACAAACGACGGTGGGCAACGTTCAGAGAGCAGCGGGGTGCACCTCCGGGCTGCCGTGGGGGTGACAGCCTGGGGTGGCGATGCTCTTGGCTCGGTTTGCTCAGAGCTGTGACCCACCCCCCCCCAGGGCAGGATCTATATTCAGCCCCGCTGTCCATCTGGTTCTGCCACTAAGTCACCGCAACGCCCCGGAGCCAGGCTCCCCTCCCAACAGGAGAAAGGCGCTGCCCCAGACACCCGCCCCGACACGCTGTGACCCGGCCCTGTCTAAAAACCGTCCCTGGACACCGCTACGGGACCGGGTTCCAGCCAAAAGGACGAGCCCTCGGCCCCGTGTGTCATTGTCCCGGGGGGCCGGGGGGGACTCCCCAGGGCTCCCCCGCAGAAGGCATAGGACGCAGCACTCCTGGCAGCTCAGAAAGCCTGCGTCTCCAATGACAGGAACGAAACAGCCGAGTTTTATCACTATTTACTGCTTCTCTTTGATGTTTTAAAAATTTTTCTTCCCTAACCCTCACTAAAGAGCACCTCCGCTAATTAGCCAGGAGCTGACAAAGCCATCAGAAGGCGCTGGCAGTGCCGGCAGGACGGCTGGGAGGTGTCAGACCCTGCAAACAAAGATCCCCTCCTTTTCCCCTTCTCCCTAACACCCTCCTCGCACTCAACATCACAGCCAGGCGTTTGTCTCACACAAAGGCGACGCACAACCTCCGGGCAGGGCAATTCCCTTTGTACAGGCGATATGTTCCCCGTCCCCCCCATGACAGGTCAGTCCTTGAATCCATCTGGGCTCGGGGAGGCCTCCTGCCTTCTCCCCCCAGCCTCTCCCTGCCCTGCGCCCCTGCTCTATCCGTCTGCCTCGTGTTTAAACCGGAGGGAGAGAAAACCAGCACTCCGGCTTCTAAAGAAGTGAAGGTGGAGTGTTTCGCCCCGGGGAAAGGAGCGGGGAGAGTCTTCTCCCTGCTTCTGGGGACTCGTGGCCAGGGAAGGCGGGGGGGGTAAGGGCAGCGGGGCGGCTGGACAGACGGACGGCAGCCGCACCTTCTGCCAAGCCTCGTGGGAACGGGGATACGACCACGACAGAGGTGCCGGAATCAAATCAAAACAGCTCCGGCATCAGCAGGCGGTTTGGGCTGTTTCCTGCTGACAGCGGTGGTCCCAGCTCAGCAGGACGTTATGGAGCACGGGAACACGGATGGGCTTTCCCTGGGTGACAATGACCAGAGGGGACCCGCACCCGTTGCGATGCACAAGAGCAGGCAGCCTCGTCCCCGCATCGCCTCCCCTGCCCGCTCCCTTCCTTAGCAGGAAGAGCCACGGCGATGCGGCTCATCCACCACCGCCTCGGCGGGACGCGGGAACAAAACCAGGATAAAGGGAGAAGCCCTGAGACCTGCAGTTTTCACCGGGAGCTTCTGCAGGGAAACAAAGCAGCAGACGTGAGGAATGCAACTGGCCTATTTGCCCGGGCTGCTTTCTGCCTCCGGCAGCGCGGACATGCCTCGGCTTGTCGTTTCAAGAGCTATTGTTGCTCGGGGCTGGGGGCCTCTTTGTTTCCTTTACCCTTTCGCCAGGCTTGGTCACAGCCCGGTATTAAATTATTCAAATCATCTTCGCTGGGCTTCACAGCTGAAATCCTGCACCGAGCGCACAGGCTGCAAAATCCCGAGGGCTCTCCAGCCCTCGCCACGAGCCCCCAACCCAGCACAAAGCACGCTGGTCCATACTGGTTCCCCCTGCCCGGCGCGAAGGGTCCCAATAACCTGAGCTTGCGACGCCTCCAGCCCCAGCGCTGCCGTGCAAAGGCATCATGAAGCCATAAAACAACCCACCCAATGCCAGCGGGCTCACCCCTGGATTTGGCAGCCCAGCTGGAGAAGGGGGAGCCCAGCTCTTGGGGCTGCACGTGGCCCTTGGAGCGGTGGCGTTTTTGGTGCCACCATTGACAAGGTGAAGGGTGGCAGAGCCCTCTGTCCTGCCTGTCCCGAGCTGCCCCTCGGCCCTGGCGAGGCTGTAGCAGGAAAACCAGCCCCTTCTTATGGGCTGTAGAGTGAGGGGAGCCCCGAAAGCCGAGCACGACACCGCCAAGGGAAATCTGGTGCTGCGGGAGCTGGTGCTGCCAGCTCAGCGCAGGGAGGAGAGGCAGCGGCCCAGAGGGGCTTCGAGGCAATTTAACCCAGCCCTGCAATTATTCTGGTGCCCAGGTTGTTCTGGGAGAGGAGAACACCTTCCCCTCCACCAAGACCGGGCTGCCGGAGCCGTCCCTGTAACCTGCAGCACAAAGCCAGTGCCAAGGGACTGGCAGAGCCTTTGAATGCAAGTCGGCTTCCTGGGATAGCAGGGTGTAACCGCCTGCAAAGGCAGCTCCACAAGAAACAAAAACGGCAGGGAAAAACCCATGCACCCACCCCGCCAGGAGCCAAAGAGGGAGGCCGCGTCTGCAGTCAGGGCTGCACCCGCCTCTCCCGGCTGGACGGGACCTGCTCCCTTCCCCAGCCGGAGCCCGGGAGGCGAGGGAGGAAAGAGCATGAGACCTGCAGAAATTCATTACCTTTCACATGACAGAGGGATCAGTCGGCTTCTACCAGAGCCCGTCGAGGTTTCCCTCATTGAAAACAGGAAAGAATCACAAAAATAATTAGAGAGATTTCATCTCAGCCAGCTTATGAAAGCACTGACTTTATACACAACAGATTGGCAACAGCACAAAGATGGATGTGAAAGGCAAGAGCATTTGCAATGTCAGACAGATCAGAGACAGAAGCTCATCAAAAAATGGCCCAGGGCAGATGTAAGTTAAAAAAAGAAAAGAGGAGGAGAAAAAAAGGAAAGGAAACGACCCTTCTGGAGATAAAAACCATAACTCCTGCCTGTGACATGGTGATATGCCCCCTCCCGCCTGCAGAAAGGATCCCTGGTGAAAACTCATCATCTCCCTGGAGAGATCTGGGTTAAAAAACTTCAATTAGTGACAATCACTGGCTGTGTTTTGCTGCCTTCCACTAGCTCAGCTGGGAGCCAGTGAGCTGGTCAGCAACAGGATTTAGGGGCCTGAGGACAAACGTCAGCTGGAGGATCCTCCGATGAGCTCCGGGGGCCAGGGGAGGCTGTAATTGGAAAGCGCCAGGCAGCATTTCGGGAGAGCGAGCCGGGCTGCGCCGCACGGGGATGCTGCTCGTGCCGGGTTCAGCCAGCCGTGCAGGCCAGGACCCTCAAAAGCGTGATGAAGAGCTCAACAAACGGGCGAAACGTTTTAAGGGGGGGGGGTGGTGGTGGGAAAGGACAGACTTCTCTAATTAGAAAAGAGGTTTGCACTTAGTCACCCAGCATAACGCCTGGGGCCCTAACTCCAGACGCTGCTGTGCAAAGGCTGACAGCTCTCTCAGACACCGAGCTGTCAGCCTGGGCTTTGTAACCAGAGACAGTTTCCACGGAGGAAAACAACCTCTGTGCTCCTCACCCTTCCACACAGGCACTTCTAGCGGGGAGGGGCAGAGCCCCAGCGTGACCCCCTGAACACAGACCCCCGAGCTCCGGGGACGTCTGCCCCACGGCAGCAGCTCTCGGGCACTGGAGGTTCACAGCGACCCGCGTTGATTCGGTAAGTGAGACCGGCTCCGGTTCCGTGGGAACCATCGTTAGGAGCTCCCTGTTTCCAGACCGCAGCGGAGGAGCTCCCGTGTTCGCGGACGCGGGTCCGAGCCAGGCCGCAGCGGGCAGCAGCGAGAGGACAGGCATGCCAGGCAGCCAGAGGTGCTTCCACATCTGCACGACGAGGCTGGATATGGCCCCTCTCAACTCAAACTCACTGGGCAGGTGACTCTTCCACGGCAGCTGAAACACAAAGGGCAAGGACCAAGAATAAGCTGGAAGCCACCATTTCGATGAAGCTACAGTGAGGAATGCCCTGCCCCACACAGGCCAGATACGGGACAGATGGGCACCGCAATACCTGTCCTGCTACCCTAGGAAGCATCTGCAAGGCCTCGGGAAGAGGCAATGCCCAGCACACAGAGCCCAAGCAGGAGGAAATGCAATCTTTTGACGCTCGTGCCCTCCTCCTCCTCTCCAGCACACCTGGCTTCTCCCAGTTATTCCTGTGTTTGCAGTGAGGTTGAGAGAAGGGCGCAGCAGCAGCCTCACGATAAAGTGGGCAGAAGCCCAAGCCAGTCAAAACCAGCGTTGGCTGCACGGGAGGAAACCGCAGAGCGGTGGAGAACTGCTGCCCCAAAAGGTGAAGCACCGCTCGCCTGTGCCAGCACCCTCTCCGGGCCAGATCACAGCCAGAGCTGACAGCTGCAATGACATCAAACGTGTCACCGGCTCTTGTGTTCTCTTTGGAGAAGTTTCTAGGCAAACCGAGCTGTGTGAAAGCCCAAAATCAGATCTCAGCTTTTTACAGAGCTCTGGATGCGCTCCGGTTACTGAGGAACGCTGGAGCAGGCGAGGCTGCTGCCCCGACGCCACTGCTGCCGAGTTTGTACTCCCGGTACCGGCGAGTTGAGGTTTTGGACTGGGCAGTGCAGAGGGACAGCAGTGGGGCTACAGTGGGGGCTACGCACTCAGTCTCTGCTCTTACACTGCTGCAGGTGGGAGCCCAGAAACCAGCTGCCACGGAGCGCGGGGTGACTCCGGCAGCGGAAGGGGAGAGCAGCCTGCAGCCTTCCTGCAGAAACAAAACCCTTTTACTCCCGTGACAAATGCCCTACTTGTTCCCAAGCCCGGGGACTCAGCCATTCCCTCTCCCCTTCACATGGCAGCGCGCATCACGTGAGAGCTCGGCGCTCACAGGGGAGGAACGGGAGCCACGGCTGATTTCGCTGCGCTGGGGCAGTCAGCCGGGCCTCCTCCCCTCCGGGGTGTAATTAGCCTCCTTGAAGTGGGCTGGGACTGGAATCCCTCAGCCCAGCGCTGAGGCCATAATCAGCCCGGCAGAGGAGGAAGAAAGGCCCCTCCAGCAGTCTGGGCCAGGCTCCCATCATACATCCAGGCAACGGAAGGGCAGGTCACCCCATGGGCACGTTTTAACCATGCAACGATGCCGCCTTTGGCCCAAGCAGAGAAGAACCACAAAACCATCGCTATCTTTTCCAAACCACAATGGAAAGCCAGCAGCCAAAATGACGCCTCAAATCTCAGCTTCTATTTCAGCAGCACCAATTAGAAAGCTGCTCTTTTAGGATACTCGGTGGACTGCCCGCATACCAGCTCCCCACCGCCCACAGCTTGGCCACTCCACTTGTCTGGGAGTGCACAAGACCATTTCTGCTGTCCCTCTGCTCTCACAGCCCAGTGGAAGTGGCAGTTTCACAGTGCTGCATAGCAGAAAGGGAATTTTTATGGGTTTTGAGTTATTTCTGTTCATCTACAGCTCGAGAGAGAGTAGAATAACACAGAGCTTATGTGCCAGGGTGACTTGGTACAGCTCCGGTCACAAGGCGTTGTGTCTGGCTGGGCCCTCATGACAGAAATAAGAGTAACAAAGCCTCTACTCACGCTTTACTGCCAGCAGCGTGTTCCCGTGGCAGCAGGCTACGGAGGTCACCAGGTATGGATGCGTCTCCTCCAGCTGCACTGGCCTTGGGGCTCCTGTTTCCTCGTCCTTCCTGCCCAGGCGTCCCCTGGCTCCTTTCCCCCACGTGCACACCTCGCCGTCTGCAGGAGGATATATACCCCTTGCTGCACACAGAGCTCACCAGCAAACCAGCCTCCCATCTCCCCAGTACTGCCCTGGGCTATCTCCAAGGCTTGCCTTGGCCACAGCATGGACTGTAGGCAGAGGAAAGCCAGGGTGTGCTGCAGACCAGGATACAGGGGCTTCAGCCTCACCTGCTCCGATGGCCACGGTGAAGGCATCCCCACAAGCCACCACGGTGACCTTCATCGCCTGGAGCCCCACAACCAGGTGGGGTACGCGGCTGTTGCGGCAGGAGTTGGTGCCCAGCTGCCCGTGCTGGTTGCTCCCAAAGGTGTAACACTGACCAGAAGCTGAGAAGAGACAAGAGAAACAACTAATGCAACAACAGATGATGCACTGAAGCCCCTGAAGCTCTTCGCTGTCTACCATGCCGAACCTCCTGCTCCACAGAGCTCCAACACGGGGAGCAGGGTGCCTCATAAGCCTCTCTGAAGCCTCTGCCCATGGGAAATGGAGCCAGGAGGAGGACAGTGAAAACGCAGGTCCCCCCTCAGGGATTTGGACACACACTCCTCACCTGTGACTGCAGCCGAGTGTGCTGTACCGATGTCAGCACACACAATTGGCTCATGGTTCAAGGGGGCTGACTGGGCACAGGTGAACACGGTGGCTTCTTCCACCTGGTCCTCTGGGGAAGGCTCTTCTGCTGAGCTGATCCGATCTAGGCCCAGCTTGTTACACCTGCACAGAGAAAAGCACAGTTCAGCGCTGGACAAATGCAGCCTGGCACAGATCCCGCAGAGACAAAGCCTGCCCTAGCATAACCGCACCACCGGCAGCAAGATGCTGGGGAGCAGGATCACACAGAGATGTCTTCTAGAGCCCCTTGCTCCCTCTTCCTGGGCTGGACACACATGGACAGTCCCAGGAGGCTGTAGGCAAGCTCCGGAGCACAGACCCTCACCCCTTTACCTGTTGCTCCCGCAAGCAAGAATCTGGTTCTTCACTGTGAGGACCATGGAGGAATCGATGCCGCAGATGACCCTCCGAGCCTCATGCTCCAGCGGGACTGTGACCTGCTGGGGGGAGTTGTGGCACTCCAGGGTACCCAGCCCAAGCCGACCTGGCAGGAGGAACAAAGCAGGACACAACTGATGGCAACACACAAACTGAGCAAACCCCATTAGCAATAGCATCAACATAGCTGCCGCAAGAGCCCAGCCTGGGACCTATTGCCATAGAAGGCAGCGAAACCCAAAGCAGGGGGGCCCTGGTATGCGGTGAAGCAGCTGCAACTCTTCCACACCCACCTAGCCTGGCACATCTGGAGAGGACTGTGGGCAAGCGGGGCCAGCGAGGGGAGTGGGAACAGGCAATGGAAAGCACAAGCCCTCTGTTTTGCAAAGCAGACATCTCTTACCATTATCCCCCCTGCCCCAGGCAAACACTTCCCGTTCATTGGAAACCGCCAGGACGTGAGACGCGCCACAGGCCACCTGCACCATCTCGTAGCCCAGCAGGGCCTCCACGATCTTGGGCTGGCAGGGGAAGAGCAGCAGCCGTCAGCCGAGACCTCCCACCCTGCCCGGCTGCTCCCATCCCTCCCACCCGGGCCCCCCAGTCTCAACACAACGCTGGCAGCATCCCAGTTTTCATCCAACACAAACACCAGAGAATATCTTTTTTTTTTTTTTTTTGTTCCAAACAGTCTTCAAAGGGTTTAGAGACTACGTGCACATAGCACAGAAGATAATGCAAACATCTCTGGGGCGGAAGAAAGCGAGAAAGCAGCCAGCACAACGGTTTGGAGAGGGAATAGGTTCAGCCGAAGGGTTGGGATTCGCCCCCCTGCCCATGTGGGGAGTGCCAGGGGCTGTTAACGCACGCTCTGAGCAGGCAGGGGCTTGGTGCAGGATGCGTTGGCTGAAAGGCTCTTGTGCAGAGGAGCTGCGAGCTATCGGCTACATATTCGTTAGGGTGTGGAGGGACCGGGATCTCCACATTTCGCCCAGCCCCTGCTGTGACCTGCTGTTAGATCTGACACCCCGCCATAGCGAGTCTCATTCTCATTATCTTCTTCAATGAAAAGCACCATTTGTTGAGACCTGGCTGCTGCTCCCAATTGGTCTCCCCCCACCTCCCCCCCAGGCAATAAGCACCGAGCAGCTCAGCTCCGGACCGAGCAGGAATGAAGGAGCAAGCTGACCACAGTGACAAATGGCAACCAGTCCCCAGGCTCGGCTGGAAGCCATCGGCTGCTGCCACATCCGAGGGCAGGCAAGGAAGAAGCTGGAAGGGAGCGACTGGGCCCTCAGCCCCAGTGCTCCGAGCCAATCGGAAACGCACAGCTCTTCTTTAAATACTGGCTCTTTTGAAAAATAACTTTTCTCAGTGAACCCTGGCAGCTGCAGGCCAAGAGTGAAGCAGGCAGGTGTGTGATTGGAGGCAGCCTCCAAGCTGGGTGCCTGCCAACAGCAACCACAAGGCAGCTCTTGACTTCCCCCACGCTCAAAGGGATCATTGTGTAGGGGGGGGAAGAGAGAAAGAGAGAGGCAGGTTGGGTTTTTTAAAACCCGCAGTGACAGGGGGAGGAGGGGGAGGGCGTCGGATGCCGGAGCACGCCTGGGATGCATATCCCTGGAGCTAGGATGAGCCTTCTCACATGGTGCAGAAGGCACGATCCATCCTCTACCTTGGGGGAACAAGGCGCCCAGCACCCTCACGACAAACCTGGCTTACGTCCGTGAAGTTTCCGTGCCCCAAACAGCCATTGCTGCCGCTGCCGAAAGTCATGATTATCCCCCTGTCTGGAAAAGCAGAAAGAAGTCATGTTACTGGCACACGTGAGGCCCTGCAAGGCACGCACAGCCCGTGGCTCCCAGGACAGCGGCTCTGCTTGGACCCACTCTGACTCATAACTTGCTGGGGGGGGCTAGAGGCCTTCAGCGAGCTTCCAGAGAGCGGCAGCTTCAATGCACGGTGACAACTCACCAAAGGAACAGCAGATGATAGGAGAGCGCTGAGATAACATTATTGCAGCTGTGTGCGCAGGAGCTGCTAACTCCACGGTCTGTCGAGGTGTTAAAATACACGGAGGCACTCACTGAGCAGCCGCCCAGCACAGGGGTGGCAGGAAACGCCATGGAGAGGTAGGAAAAACACATGCCTACAAAGTTTGCCAGTTGCATATCTGTCATTTGCTGCCCTGATCCCCAGCAGAAGTTCAAACAGGGCTCGGCTCCCAGAGGACCACTGGGAGGACTTTGCTCCACAAACACGGCCTCGGGCTGGTGCGCATGCTCCACTCCCAGCCAAAACGCCTCCTGACCCACTCTAAGGGGGCTTCAGACCCTGCCTTCCTGCAGCTGAGGACAACCGGCCACGCAGGAGCTCATGCTGACTCCTCACTGCAACGCCAGTCACCGCTGGTCACTGCTGGTGTCTGTGTCACAGTCACAGAGTATGTGACAGAGAAACCCTGAACTTCCCAGACACTCCTCACACTGCAGTCCCCACTGTACAGGCCAGTTGTGGCTTCAGGTGACCAGTGCAGCCAGGACAACAAACAGGGGTGATCTGTGGCCCTCCCCACACCACACAGACCTCTGGGACCAAGCTGACCAGTGTGGCATCATAAGAGGACCATGCCTGCCATTTCTGACCCCCACCCGATGTTACGTGAGAGGCCACAGAGGCCTTTGTGTCACGCCAGCTCAGTGCATCTCTCGGGTTCCTCTCTGAGCAGGCTCCCCAGGCAGTCATGCTGCATTTGCAGGCCAGCTGCCATGCAGAGGCGTCTGGGACTCAGCCGAGCGAAGGCAGGAGGCAGCAGCTCACCTGTGAGGCAGGCTGTGAAGAGATCACCGCAGGACACGTGCTTGATGGTCACGCCAGACTGGCCCTCCAGAAAGCGAGACACAAACTGAGGCTGGAGCTGCTCGGTGGCTCCTGGGAGAGAAGGGCCTCCCGCAGCACCCATCGGAGGAGCCTGGCGGAGAGAAGCCACGTCAGCTGCTGCACCTCTGTGCAGCAAGAGCTGGGTTGGAGAACTCAGATGCGCCCCTTCCCACAGGCTGAGGAGTGTTACCCGCACGCTGGACTGGACCGTGGTCCTGGGCGACGCAGCACCAGGGCCTACGCACTGAGCAGAAATATCTCCTCCTCAGAAATCTCATATCTGAGCCTTTCACGGCCACTACCTGCCCCAGTTGCCTCATCACTCACCTCCCACATGATGAGCCGCCCCGATTTGGTGACCCCAGCCTTCTGCGTCCTGCCAGCAGAGACCTGCACCACTTCGGTGTTAAGCATGGGCAGGCGCAGGGGGGTGGTGATCCCGCTCCCCCAGGTGTAGATGGACGACAGCGGAGGAGGGATTCCTGTCCTGGCTGAACCACCTCGAACACCTGTGGGTCAAAGAGAAATTGTGAACACAGAGCTTTGACTCTCTTCCCACAGGAGGAGAAATGACAGCAGCCACCCAGTCTGGGTGCCAGCAGAGCTGCCTGCCAGCCAGCAGAGCCAGACCAGCACCGGTCCAAGGCTGGCAAGGGGCTGCTGGGGAGCTCCCAGCCAGGGCTGAGAGAAGCACATGGGAACAGCTCTTTGTATTTTATCCCAGAATTGGGGGAAGTGGCACCACAACAGATCTAGCTAATTGTTACCAGTGCCAGCTGCACTGCCCAGCGCTGCCACATCCCCCCTCAGCACCCCCAGCTGGTTCTCAGCCTTTGCTGGGAACAGCAGAGACTTGATTCAAGGGTTCAAAAACCTAGAAGAGGCAGCTGGAGAAAGAGCGCTGCTTGGTCCCCAGAGCCAAGGTGCCCATGGGCTCCTCCAGGGCTCAAGGAAGTTGAAGTCTCTTAACTTCCTCTCTCCAGAAGCTCGGGTGCCTCTCTGATCCCCTGACATCCAAGGGAAAGGGTCCTTCCAAATGGAGCTGTGTTGAACACACCGTGCCAGGACTCACCCCTGGGCCTGGCACTGCTCACTCGTCCCCCCGTCCGGCTATGGGTCACTGTCGGCACTGGAGCCAAGGGCTTTTCAGGCCTGCCAAAACAAAATTCAGTCCTTAATGTCAGCTCGACCCCAGAGGTCCTGCAGAGCCCTCAATCACAGTCTGGGCAGAGCTACAGCATAAGCCATGGCTGAATAGCTCACAGAATTGCCTCGGTAGGTGCTTTAAACCACCTGAGAGAGGGGAGTTGGCATTAGTTTGCTTCCCCCTGAGCTCACAACTCTATTCGCTGTTACTGTAATGACAAGCCCACACCTGCCGTGGCCCCGAGCCACTGGGCCAGGCTCGGCCCGCAGCAGCTGCACATTGGGTAACGCAGGAGAGCTGCATGGGGACGACGCTCTCTTCAGAGCTCCTAACAGAGCCAGTCAGCCGGTCAGACACGTTGTGGGCTGTGGCAGCTCCTCCCAAGGGACACTTAGGTGGCAGAATCACTTGCCTTCTCATTTTGACACTGCCTACATCGGTGTAGAGGTTCAGAAGGGGCCGAATGCAGATGGCCTGGGCCATGATCTCATTCAGCTGGGGCCGCTTGGAAGGATCCAGGTTCAGCATGCTGAGGATGAGCTGGCGCAGGTCGGGGCTGTATCTATCCGATATTGGGGCAAACGTCCCGCTCATGATCTTCAATACTAAGGCAGGAAGATTCTGGAGAGAGAACGAGAGAGAGAGACATACAGTGGCTGGGCAGTCAGAGGTGAGGCCAAGGAGCGAGAAGTTCTCAGCACTGCCCTCTGCCTTCACACCTCCAGGCTCAGTGAGAAGAGTGATCCAAGCATACATTTTCACCTCTGTAAGAGGCCACGGCTCCCTGTGCTACATGTAAACCCTCTCCCTCTTACCGCAGCTTCGAAAGCCCTCTTGAGGCTGGCGAGTTCGTACAGCACGCAGCCCAAAGCCCAGATATCACTCTTCTGGTTGTAAGGCTTCCCTTCACAGAGCTCTGGGGAGATGTAGCACGGAGTTCCCACAACCTAGAAGAGACAAAGAAATTTACCGTGATGCTGTGAAACTGGGGCAGCGAGGTGGAAAGAGAAAGGCTCAATTTAGAGCCCAGTGCGCAGGCTGGCTAGAGCACCACCAACCAAAGCTTAGCAGAGCTGAGCTTTTGTTCTCTGGTGTCAACATCTGCCTGACAATCTCAGTAAAAAACACGCAGATTTGCTTTTCTGGTGACCTCCCTTCCACATACAGAGATCACCTCTAATTTTGCTCCTATCCACTTGAGAGAATCAGAGCCCAGAGCAACGAGCGTGATATAAACGTCTAGTCAGATTAGACCAGGTGGCGAATGATACCCAAGTCTCAAGCAGAGAGAGGAGATTAAGACAAGGCAGAACGGCGGGGCACGGGCAGGAATTCAGTTGCCAAGTACGTGTCAGACGATCCTGCAAACATCACCCCTCCCACTGTGACAGTGGGAGGAACTCTATCTACCCTCACCAGTGGGTCCAGACACCTAGGCTCTCCCAGGCATGGGCAGGCACATCTTTCTCACGTTTTTGCAGCCCACAGAGCTGCAACAAACTTGGGCGTGAAGACAATCAGCCTGTATAAACTTCAAGAAGCAAAGCAGCACTGTGGCACGTGGATGTGGCCTGCTGCAAGCATGCTATATCCAACCTCGCTGCCTACAGCAGCTTCCAAGAGACTACTGTGAGCCAAGTCCCGAGTTTCCAGCCTGCTGCCATGGTGGTAAGTAGCTCCCCTGCAAAGCCAGGCCACCCACCGTGTAGGCTTTACTCTTGCTGCTCAAGATTTTGGAGATGCCAAAGTCTCCGATCTTGACAATCATGCGATGTTTGTCCAAGAGGATGTTCTGAGTCTTCAGGTCGCGGTGCAGGATCTGCTTGGTGTGCACGTGGTGAAGAGCCAGGAGGATCTGCACGAAGAAGTGCAGGATGGTGTCCTCATCCAGCAAGGAGTTACAGCGCTTATGAATAAACTCCGCTAGCGTACCCCCTGCAAAGAACAACAAAGAGCTATCGGCAAGGGTGGCTGCACAGGGCAGCGCAAACCCAGCGTAAAAGCCCAGGGGATTTAGCCATGGCATCTTAACAAGCCAAGCGCATGGGAAAAAGCACATCCTGGTGGGACACGCAGTGCGTTCTCCAACGCTCCCGAGATGTTGCGGAGAACAATGGCAGCACAGTTGGTGGGACGAAGAAACAGCGAGAGAGAAGTTATTGTTGACATATTGTCAAAGGCAGCAGGAAAAGAAACGCTAAAATTACAGCTCTTGGAGGAGAACATAAACCTCGATGGCAGAACAAGATAAGCCTGTTCTGCAAAAGAGAATTCTTGCAGTCCGAGAGGCCACGTGGCACGGAGAGGCCCCTATCAAGAAGGGGAGGTCCAGATTCAGGGCTCCCGTACAACTTTTAACAAACCTTCCTGCAAATGTTGATTTAATCTTAAACTTCACAGCAAATTTCGTTAGAAATCACACCTTCCCACACAGAGCTGTGGGACCAACAGCGTGTCCGAGAGCTGACACAGGGAAACGTATGTGAAACCTCAGCCAAGGGCAGATGGTAGCGCATTTATCAGGGGTGTTAGAAATCTCTTTGTTTTGGATATGATTAGAAGGCATAAGGCATGCAACCACAGAATTACAGAATGGTTGAGCTTGGAAGGCACCTTGGGAGGTCCTCTGGTCCAACGCCCTGCTCAAGCAGGGCCACCAATAGCAGGTTGCCCAGGACTATGACCAATCTTTTGAGTATCTCCAAGGATATCTCCACAGCCTCTCTGGGCAACCTATGCCAATGCTCAGTCATGTGGCTCATGGTCAACTTGGTGTCCACCAGGACCCCCAGATGCTTTTCTGCAAAAATATCTGTTCAAGAGAGATGTGTTTGGATTCTCTAGGGGTCCAAAGCACAGGATCTTTACTAAAGAGCAAAACACGGGGCCACAGCAGCCTGACCCAAGGCGAGCTGAGGGCTTGGCATCCCCCGGACCTGCCAAGAAACCAGCCACAGGGGCTGGGGGAGACCGGGGCCCACCTGGGGCATACTCCATGGCTATCATGAGTGCCTTGTCCTCCAGGAAGTTCTCGTAGTACTCGATGACGTTGGGGTGGCTGAGCAGCTTGAGGACCTGGCACTCGTTCTGTGCTGCCAGCCGCTCGTCCTTGCTCATCTGCTCCACCGGGATCTGCTTCAGGATCACCAGCTTCTGGTCGGCCTTGCGCAGGCACAGGTGCACGATGCTGCAGGACGGGGACAGGGCCTCAGCGGGGGGGGGTGTGGGAAGGGCCTGGCCACCATCCTGGGGTGACACATGGCCCCTGTCCCCCCCGTTGCCATAGTAACAGTGCCTGCAATTCCCCCCCCGCCGGGTGTCACACACCCAGTACCGTGTCACCCCATCGCCATGGCAACAGCCAGGGCCTATCCTCCCCCCCCACCAGGGTGCCACATGCCGGCTGACCCCCACGTTACCATGGCGACAGGGCCCGTGCACCTTGTTGCCATGGTAACCCGGCCTGCGGTCCCCCACCCCACCCCGTGGTGCCATAGGCCCGGCACCCCCCATTCCCACGCGTTGCCACCCTAAAAAGGCATGGAGACCCCCTTTCCCCCCGCCCGGTGCCCCCCCGGCGCCGCCCTCACCCGAAGGCCCCTCTCCCCACCACCCGGATCCGCTCGTATTTCTCCATCACTGCCCCGGCCGGGCCTGGGCTCCTCCCGTCTCCATGGAGACACTTCCGGGAGCCGCTACGGCGGCCGCGGGCGGACGAAACACCGCGGGCCGCGCCCGTTCCGCCCCCCCGCCATGTGTGTAGGGCCTGCGCGGGGCGCGGCGGGAGAGAGGGTAATGGCACCCCGAGGCGGCCTGGATGAGCCCCCCCGCTTGAGTGGGCCCCCCGGTGCCACGGGGAGCCGGGACGCCTGTGGCAACACCGCGGGAGAGGGGTTTGGGATGCCCCGAGCCTGCCCCCCCGCGCCGGCTGGGGGGTCCCCGCAGGACAACCCGCACGGCCAGAAAGCGGCGGCGCCCGCAGCAGCCTCCTGCCCCATAGCCCCGAGTCTGGGGGAGCACCCATCCCGGGGTGGCTGTGCTGCTGAACGGACAGGGACAAGGGAGCCGGATCCCCTTCTTGCCCCCCCCAGCCCCGCTATAGACCCCCCCAGGACCACCAGCAGCCCCGCTGGGGCCGGCCATGGTGGCGTGGAAAGGGGGGGCCGTGCCCTACACCCAGGGCTGGCTGCCCCTGTCGCGGCGCGGGGGACAGGGACGGCGGTGGCAGTGCCACCAAGGCCATGCCACGTGGCCATGCTGCCATCTAGCGACACCGACTCACCGACGGGGGCGGGTAGGGACCACCCCCCCCCCCCCGCCAGCCAGCGCCCAGTGTCCTGCACTGGGGCGGTGGGGGGCAGCGATGGGGCAGGACACCCCCACACGCAGGAACCCGCACGCACCCGTGTCGCGGTGCCCACAGCGCCGCCCTCACCCCGCCCAATATTGCGGAGGAGCCCCCAACATTCCCGGGGACCCCCGCCATGTCTTCGCGGGGGCTGTTTGCGGGTGCCCCCGCCAGTTTGGCGCCAATTTTTTTCCCGGGAACAGCGGTTTTCCCGCCACCCCCGGCGCTACAACACCCCCCCCTCCCCACTCCCACCACCCCCCGGGGCGGGCAGCCACGCGGTGCCCGGCACACGCACACGGTGGCCCGGACAGATGTGCGGGGCCCAGGCCAGCTGTGCAGCGCTGGGGCAGATGTGCGGGGCCCCGCAAGCCGACGGGGGGGCGTGGTCAGATGGAGGCGTGTACCACGGAGGCGTGGTCAGAGAGGAGGCGTGGCTAGGGAGGGTCCATGTCCAATAGGGAGGCGTGGCCCGGGGAGGGGGCGTGGTTAAGGACTGGGCAGTCCAAAGGAGAGGCGTGGTCCGATAAGGGGGCGTGGTCAGTAAAGAGGCGTGGTCACCATAGCCCCCGCCCCTCGGCCCCGGTCGGCCGGAGCTGGCCGCGATGGGCCCGGGCTGGCGGACGGCCTCGGCGGCGCTGGTGGGCGGCAGCGTGGCGATCTTCGGGGGGCTGCGACGAGCCGCGCTGGCCCTGCCCCGGCCCGACGCCGTGCGGAGCCGCCCCAGCCGCGTCTGGCGTTGGCGGAACCTCCTGGTCTCTTTCGCACACTCTGTGCTGGCTGGGCTATGGGCCCTCTTCAGGTACCGGGGCCGGGGGGGAGGCGGGCAGGGGCACGGTGCAGAGCGGGGGCTCCTCTTCCCTGGGGAGGCGGCACTGGTGGTCCCCGTGTCCCCTGTCCCAGGCTGACCCCCCTTCCCGCCTCTCCTCTCCTCTCCCCCCAGCCTCTGGCACTCCCCGGAGCTGCTCTCCGACATCCAGGACGGCTACAGCGTCTCAGGGCACCTGCTGGTCTGCTTCTCTTCAGGTAAGGAGCCAGGCAGGGCGATGGCTGCGGCCACCTCCATGGGTTCTGCCCGCTCCCTCCTCAGCCTCACCCGGGATGAACGCCTGGAGACTCCCCGTGCCTCCTGCCTTAATCACAAACAAGCGTGGAGCCTGCAGGCTGCGAGCCCCCCGGGGCTCAGCCCTCTCCCCATGCTCAGCCAGGGGGGAGGCGTTTCTGACACCTAGAGCACAGTCACGCCACCCTGCCCCCCCCCACCACCTTACCTCAGCGGGTGACGGTGCACAAGCTGGACCCCACCTCAACACTCTCCCCTCGTCCCGCAGGCTACTTCATCCACGACAGCCTTGACATCATCTTCAACCACCAGTCCCGCTCATCCTGGGAGTACCTGGTGCACCACACCATGGTGAGTAGGGCCCTGGGGAGGCAAGGGGCCAGCACAGGGGGGGCTACCACGCACCCTGGGGCTCAGCCCATGCAGGTTTCGCGTGCTACGGCGGGGCAAGCCAGAGCCCTTCCCTCTGCCTCGCCCTGGCTGCCAGGTAGGTTGAGCATCAACAAGATGAGGGCGCCCGGGGGGGCAGGACGTCTGCCAGCGTCGGCTCCAAGCACCAGGAGCCAGGCAGGCTGCCACGCCAGGCAAGGGAAGAGCCAGAGGCTGGTCCCAGCTCCCCACGAAGGGAGATGTGACTGGACCCGGGGGAACTGGCTCTCCGGACTGGTTTTCCCTTGGCCCAGGTGCCTGGGGGGGCTGCTGGGATCTCTGGGTGGGGGGGGAACAGCGCTGCGTACGCCCAAACCTTGACGGGGAAGGACTCGCCTTTCCCATGGCAAGGAGAGCTGACCCTTGCTGTGTCTCCACCACTCCCAGGCCATCTCTGCCTTCGTCTCGCTCATCATCACGGGTCGTTTCCTGGTGGCGGCGATGCTGCTGCTGCTGGTGGAGGTGAGCAACATCTTCCTCACCGTCCGCATGCTGCTGAAGATGAGCAATGTGCCTTCCCCGGCGCTCTACGAGGCCAACAAGTACGTCAACCTGGTGATGTACTTCGTCTTCCGCCTGGCGCCTCAGTCTTACCTCACCTGGTACTTCCTCCGCTACGTGGAGGTGCAGGGCCAGGGTGCCTTCCTCACTGCCAACCTCCTGCTGCTCGACGCCATGATCCTCATGTACTTCTCCCGCCTCCTCCGCTCTGATTTCTTCCCCTCTCTGCGCAAGGGCTCTGCGGGGAGAGACGTGGATGGTGAGAAGTTTCTGATAGACTGAGACGTGCGTGCCGAGGGGGGACCCGGGCTCCGGCTCCTGGAGGTCTTGGGCTCTCCAAACCTGCTCTGATGTGCCTTAGGGCTTGCTCCCTGGCCCCGGGGCCTGCCTTCACCCGCTCTGCTGCCTAAAAGCACTTCCCTGCTGGACCAGCCCGACAGCCTCGCCAAGCCGCGGGGACACCGCCGAAGCCAGGGGCATGGCCGATGGAGAAGCAGCCCAAGCCGGCTTCCGCGCAGGCAGCTGGAGGGCCAGGGGTGGTTGCGTTTCGCAGCTGATGGCCTGAGAGGGTTGCAAGGGAAAGGGACGAGTCCCTCCCGTGGTGATGTTGGGTGTTATGTGCATTAAAATCGGTCTGTTTACTGCTGCCGCAGCACGCCTGGGCTGGCTTTCCTGTGGGGCAGAGCAGAGTTGGGGGGAGGATGGTGAGGGGAACAGGGGCATGGGAAAGGCTGTGCCGCCATTCCCGGCAAAGGGCTGGCGGTCCTCAGGGAGAGAGGGCACATTTCTGCCACTTGCTATTTCTAGGGACCCTCTGGGGATGCCCTCAAGCCTGCTGGGTCCTACCAGCCCAGCTGCATCATGCTGAGCCTTGAATAGCCAGACCCTGTCCCTCCCCACGGATGGCTCGCGCTCTGCTCCTTCCTCCTCACTCATCGGCTCTTCCAGAGACCCAGGGCTGTGCAGGGAGCAGGGGAAGGGAGCCAGGAGAGGTATGGAGCCTTGCTTCAGTCCCTGACCTGCCTGTCTCCGGCCTGGCGGCGAGGTGGCTGGCAGGGCTGCGTGACTCACCCGGCAGCCATGTGAAGTGGAGCTGGCATGGGAAAACCGTTTGAGGCCACGGGCTTTTCCCGGAAGACTGCTGCATGTTCGCATCCCCCCCGGAGCGACCTCCACCGGCACAGCGCAGCTCCAGCCCCCTGCGAAAGTGCTGGACCCTCTCCTGCAGCGGCAGGACCAAGCTGCCCCCAGCAGCCCCCCCCAGAGAGGTGGGAGGAGAGAGGGGGGTTCAGTTCCCCCCGGGGGAGCGGGGCTAGAACCGGCCCAGCCGGTCCTGCAGAGCACCAGAGCATTGGGAAGGCAAATCCTGCTCCGGGATCATACCAGACTGGCAGAGAGCAGTGGGGTTTAGAGGGACTCCTGCCCAGCCCCTGCTCCGGGGCAGGATCCATCCTACCAACCCTACCGCCAGCCCAGCTCAGGCAGAGACAGGCGCTGCAGTTGAAATAAACTGGTGATTAAGTGGAAGCGGTGGGGGGAGATCTCCCTCCCTCCCTCCCTCCCTCCAGAGAGCCGGGAAACACCCCAAGGAGCTGGGATCCTGCCAGTGCTCCCCGGCACACACCACCGCCACCGTGACGGGCGCAAGGGGTGCGTGCCGGGAACAGCCTGGCAGCCAGAGCGGAGATGTGATACTCGGGACGCTGCGTGGGCAGGGAACTGCGCCAGCTTCAAACCCGCTGCCTCGCCCTGTCCTCGCTCAAAGCGGAGCTCAGTCCCGGCAGGGCACAGCCTTACCCTCAGCAGCACATCTCGAGGGCTACGCATCTTCCCAGCCACGGCTTAAACCCCGTTGCCTCTGTACACCGACTCCATTTGCAAATACCCCACACAATCAGCCCAAATCTTAGTTTCTTCTCACCCAGATCGCCATGCTTTTCCCCTTCTTGCCTGCATGGAGCAGACACGGCTCTGCCCCAGCAGGCCGCAGGCTCGGGGGTACCAGCCCACGCTCCAACAGCCCTTCCAGAAGCATGGAAGGGTCAGGCATGACAAAGCTTCCCAAAACAAGGAGCCTAACTCCTGCCCTGGCTTCCAGCTGGAGCATCTCCCAGCAGCGCTGGCTGGGATGGGGCAGCTGTGGGTCGGGCTGGTTGCCAGCCCCTGAGCGAGAGGTAAGTGTGGGGAAGTGAAGTGCCAGAAGGCAGCAGCTGCTGAGCTAAGTTGAGGCAGGGTCAGGGCAGACTGCAAGTCATGCTGATGTGAAATCCCTCCCCAGCCTCCACGCTGCGGCACGTACCTGCACACAGAGCCCCGCCTGCAGCGGCTCATCCCCTTCCCCAGCTGCGCTCAGGCCAAGGGCAAGAGTTGGGTTGATGCCCTCAGATGATGCCAGCAGAACATCAGGCCCAACCCCAGGAGGGAGCCAGGCTGTCCCAGGTCTTCCCACCACCCATCTCCCAGCAGGAAAAGCTGCCTGTTTTTCAGCCTCATCTGTCCCCACACAACTTGCCAACAGCCCTGGCTCTCTGAGTTTCAAGCCCCTGACCCGGGCTTGGACAGGGCGAGGGGTGAGAGCCCAGGTTCTGGCCTGTGCCCAGCGTGCAACAGAGCTCTGCGCAGCACCCACGGATCAGGAGGGACCAGCACCCAGGGAAGCAGCAGTTTCTCACCCCTTGCAGCAGGCAGGCAGCATCTCCTGCCTCCCCTCCCAGCCCAGCATCCCACAGGGCCCAGAAAGAAAGGGGGTGCTTCCAGGCAGCCCCCACATCCAACCCCAGTTTCAGAAGCAGGCTGGCAGCCCCTAAGGCGAGCACATGGACTGTGATGCCCAGAGCCTCTGTCCTCGGAGAGGGCAAGGGTGCGATGGCAGCTGGCCTCTCCGCACCACCACCACAGCCCCCGGTCCCCCCACACGTACAGCCTGCCCGGTGCCTCCGCATCACCCTCCCATCGCAGGCAGCTTGCCATGTACCTGGCAGATCCAGACGGACTTCACCACCTGTGAGCCGCAGGCAAAGAGTCTGAAGCCAAGGGCCACACGACCCAGCACAAATCTCCACCCCACAGCCCCCAAGAGCAGCAGCGATCAGGAGAACTCCTCCTTTCTATCATCACCTTCACAAACCGCCACCCCAGGAACCCACCACCCTCTTCAAGAGGCTCGAAGGAACCGTGTCCCACCGCCCAAGAGCTCAATTACCCCAATCAACATTCGGTCACAGCTTTTACCATCTCAGTTAGGTGTAACTACATACTTAAGATTAAGTACCCCCGAAGGCTTATCTGTACTTCGCCTCCATTCCCTGCCCACCCAGCACTCCACACTCTTGTGACTCTCCAAGCGCTCTGAAAAGCTGGTTTAATCTACAAATTTGAGGAAGCAACACACCGCTGAGGCAGCAACAGCAGCTAGTTTGGGAACAGCCCTGCTGAGGGTTGTGAACCCCGTGAGGTTACAGGCAACGCAACCAGGAACAGCGTCAGGGAACTCAGGCTGCGATTCGCATGCTGCAGCGTTGAGGAGTAGGGATGGTGTCAGAAACAAACCACAAAGCCCCTGCGACAGCATTAGCTTGAGGACCTTGTCAAGTGAAGCTTTGCAGCATCAGCAAACAGCTGATACGCTGGGAAAAATGGTGCGACACTCAGCTTGTGCCAGATGTGAACCATAAACAGGTTTTTGTTGTGGTTCCTACCTACCTCCTGGGCACTCATCAGCCTGTGGTATGCTCCAGAAGGAAACTATGTAGGACACGAAGAACACTGATCACAAACACATGCTAATTACAGGGGGCAACAAAATGCAGGATACCAGAGGTCTCGGGTAAGCAGAAATATTTGAGATTTGGGGCAGTGTCACCTCATGTTTACTGACAACCAGGGGAGGGACCCTCGCGGAGCAGTCGGCTCTGCCCGCCTAGTACCAGGCTACAGTAGGCAGGAGGGATGGAGGGAGGAAGCCCTTTACTGAAAGGAAGCCCCAGAAGTTTCCTGGGCACTCTCTTTCACACAGGCCATGCTGTCACAAAACACAAGAGCCCCTCAGTGGTGTCACAGGGTTTATTATCCCGTCTGTACAGTCCTCAGTAGACACAGTTTAGATGATTCCAATCTGGAAAGAAGCAAAGCATGTTAAAACAGATGTTACGGTGGCAGAAAGGCACAACCTCCACCACAAGCCACCACTGCCGGGGCTGCATCTCCCCAGGATTCCTGTCCTCCAAGGCGCCTTCCTCCCAGACCTGCCCGAGTACCTTACACAACCGCCTCAAACATTTACTCCTTGGTGGCCCCTGTGCTAGTCCACAGCCACATTCCCCTGCTCCAATACGTACCACCGCTGCCTCCTGTCTGCCTCAGCCCCATCGAGGCCTAAACTGCCTGCTGCTTCCAGCCACCTGTACAGCAGAAGGCCCTCCTTCACCCAGGCCAGCAGCACAGCAATGCCCCAGAATAATTTCCCCCATTAAATAAGCTGCCAACAGCACTAGCCAAGAACACCATTAGGACAAACGCTGCGTCAACCCAGAAGCTGCAGGGCAGTTTCTGCATCCTCCCCAGTAATGCTCTGGAGCTCCTGTAGTCCTGTGGAGTGGAGCCCCTCCCTGGTGGGGTTGAAGAACAGCAGCAACTCTCTCTCTCTCTCTAACTTTTCCCACCTAACTTCATGATCTCCCAGGCAGAATTGTGTTTTGCTAGGCAACGCAGCCTTGTTTCTGAACACTTGGATCCTGTCTAACTACAAGGACACTCCACAGTGCTTGAAGCACAAGTACCTCACCTGTACTCCCGGAAGAACAGACGGCACAGGAGATAGAAGACAAAGGGAGCTGCAAAGTTTCAAAGATTTCTCACCTTGTTGGCTACATCCAGCGCATCGTAATCTGGAGCCAGTCGGACATAAGCCTTCTTCTCCCCATCAGGCCTAGAAAGGAACAGGAGACATCAGTACAGAGGCAACAACTTCTCCCACCTGCTCCACTCTCCTTTTATAGCAGTGTGCATCAGTGGTTCCTTTGGAAACATCACTTTACTCAGTGGTAAAAAAATGTTCACATCATTTGCACAAGACTCCCTGGGGTTAGAAGAGCTCGCCGATGAAGCCGACCCTCCGGTCTGCCAACATTTACCACTTCCCCTAAGATGTGCTCAGTCACAAGCTGCATTTCTCAAAACTTTAACACTGAAAGCGCTTCAGAGTTTAAGCCCACACCTCCTGAGAGTACCCACAACTGCTGAAACTCACACGTGTTCCCATGTTCTGCCAAAAGCCACTCCGGGCTCTTGAAGCATCTCACACCCACCAGTGACATATTTTTCCCCCTCTTCTCACCTAATCAATGTGTTGACCTTGGCCACATCGATATCATACAGCTTCTTGACAGCCTGTTTGATCTGGTGCTTGTTTGCCTTGACATCGACGATGAAAACCAGAGTATTGTTATCCTCTATCTTCTTCATTGCTGACTCTGTGGTCAAAGGGAACTTGATAATGGCATAATGGTCCAGCCTGCAGGAGAGAGACCCTGTGGTTAACAGGAGGCTGGCAGAAGCCGTCCCTGCACTCAGAGGCTTTCTTTGGGGTGCATCAGTTGGAATAAAAGTTCTAATCATGAACTCTCAGGCTTTGGTCGCATGAAATCATCACCTGCACCCCCAACACCCACCACTCTGCCACCGTGTGGGCTCAGCTCCCAAGGCAGCACACTGGCAAGGTGTCACCCTGGGACCTGCAGTGAGACACAGGTACCCACAGGAGCCCACACATGGGGTTGCCTCCACCCAAGCCTTGCAGCAGGGCAGAGCCCAACACCCCACACGTACTTGTTTCTCCGTGGGGCGCTTTTACGGGGGTACTTGGGCTGCCGGTGCAGTCGCAGGGTCTTGGGCCTGCGGAAGGTGGGCGATGTGCGGATCTTCTTCTTCTTGTGACTGTGTACCCCCTTCAGGACGGCCTTCTTGGCCTTCAGCGCCTTAGCCTTCGCCTCTGTCTTCGGAGGCACAGCTATAACGACAGCTCAGTCAGCACAAGTAGATTCTGCAGGACCAGTATGCTCCCCTGCCCGCCCCAACGGGCCACGGCTTCTCCTGCCACGCAACTCAAGGAACACCACCTCCCCAAGCGGTCCATGGTCTCATCCAGCCAAGATCAACCCCATAATGCCCAATGCGCTTGAAGTTTCCCCCTCCCCGCCTCTAAACAAACCTCGCGCCTCACCAGCGAGGGAACTCGTTTCCTCCCCACCCCCCTCACTCCCCCCAGAGTCCGAGGGGGGCCCACCCTCCCTCAGACAACCGGGCTGGGCCCGCCGCCGCAGGCCTCCCCACGTGCCCGCGGCCGAGCATCGGGCTCCAAACCTCCCTCTCCCCCGACACCGCTCAGCCCGCACCCCCCCCCGGCCTACACCCGCACCCCGGGGGACACCACAGCACGATATTCCCCCGCTCCCGCCCACACAGACCCCGCCGCCCCCAACCCTCACCCTCCTT
Organism: Larus michahellis; assembly: GCF_964199755.1. Classification (NCBI taxonomy): domain Eukaryota; kingdom Metazoa; phylum Chordata; class Aves; order Charadriiformes; family Laridae; genus Larus; species Larus michahellis. The sequence continues at coordinate 4,397,711 of NC_133902.1, read as the reverse complement.
CTTCGCCTTGGGCGCCATCTTGGCCAGGCGGAAGCCGAAAGGGGCTTCCCGCCCCGCACCGCAGGGCCTTATAGCCCCAAATCTCGCGAGACATCTCCGCTCCAACTCTCGCGATGCCTCGGGGAACGCCGGGAATGGTAGTACCCCAGCAGCCTCCCCTGCGCATGCGCAGGTGCGCCACCATCGCCCCGCAAGGCCTCATGGGAGTTGTAGTCCTGAGCGCCGCGGGCCCCCCCACCCGCCCCGACGGCGGGGGATCGGGATGAGCCCCGGTGTTTGGGGAGATTATCGGGGTCCCGTCGGGTGGGAAGCAACGCAGTGGCCCAGCCCCGGAGGAACCGGCGTCCTGGCCCCTCCCCCGTCCCCCCTTCGGGGGCGGGGGAGGGGCCAGGACGCCGGTTCCTCCGGGGCTGGGCGTGCAGCGCCGAGCACCGCTACCGGAGCCGGGAGGTTCGCGGTAACACACACCCCACCCCCCACCCCCCCCCATATTCCCCCGCGGAGGGGACTTGGCCGTGGACCGGGATGCAGTGGGGGGGGCGTGCTTTTGGGGGGGCGGTGGGGGACAGGCACACGGGGGGGGAGCGGTAGGACACGGGGAGGGTGGGAGACGGGGACAAGCACAGGAGGGGACGTGGGGAGCCGTGAGACACGGGGACAGCCGTGGGGATGGGCGGGACACCGATACGGGCACGCTCGGGGAGACGGGGACGGAGGTGGGGGACATGGGGAGAGCCACGCTCGGGGATGTGGGGGACCGGTGGGACATGGGGACAACCGTGCGCTGGGATGCTACACCCGGGACGTGGGGACATGGGGACAGCGGTACCCGGGGGTGCAGGGACGTGGCGATGGATGGGGACAGCCATACCCTGGGGATGCCACGGTCGGGATGTGGGGAAGGCTGGGACAAGGGGACAGGCGTGCACAGGGATGTAGGGATGGCTGGGACACGGGGACGGCTGGGACACGTGGACAGCTGCACCCCAGGGTGTGGGGACAGCCACATTTGGGGACCTCGGGGTGACTGGGACATGGGGACAGCCATGCTTGGGGACACCGGGACAGCCGTGTTCCGGGATGCTGTGCATGGGGACGTGGGGACAACTGGGACACGGGGACATCGCCACTCCCTGCTCCCTCTGTCCCCAGGCTTTGCGGTGGCTCTCGTCCAGTCCCCGCTCACTCCGGCCACCCAGGCGGCCCCGCGGGACGATGAACGTGCTGGCTCCGGTCCGCAGGGACAGGGTCATCGCCGACCTGCCCCCGGTGAGCAGGCAGGGGGGACACACACCGGTCTGGGGGTGGCCTCGCCGAGCCCCGTGCTCACACCGGTGTCCCCTCTTTGTCCCCCCACCAGTGTTTTCGGAAGGAGGCCGCCCTGCACGCCCGCCCCGCCTTCCACCCCACGGTGGCCAGCGCTTGCCAGGAGCAGCGGACGGGCACCGTGGGGTGAGTCCGGGCGGTGATTTGGGGACCTCAGGGTTGGGGGATGAAGGTGACGAGGGTCCCACGGCCCCACCGGCCCCGGGTGGGGGTCCCCGGCGCGGGCGCCGCGTGGCTGCCGGCGCTGCCCGTGTGCCGAGCCCTGCGTCACGGCGCAGGAATGCAGCGCGGGGGGAAGGCGGGGGTCCGGGCTGCGGCTGGCGGTGGGGTGGGAGAGACGGGTTGCAGGGCGCTGCTGGACACGGGGTGGTGGGTGGGTGGGGGGGGGCTGCGGGGTGACACCCCCACACACCGCCACCCCACGAACCCCCCTGCCCGTGGGGCTGGCCGGGGGAGGGGGGGAGACGGGGAGCCCCCCCCAGCCCCGTTGAGCGGCGGTGCGTCCCCCTGCCCTGCAGGTTCAAGATCTCCAAGATCATCGTGGTGGGGGACCTCTCGGTGGGGAAGACCTGCCTGATCAACCGGTAACAGGAACACCCCCCCCCCGGAGAGATTCTTGGGGGCGGGTGGGGGGCAAGGGAAGAGACACTCCCCCCCCCCGCAAAAAGGGCAGCAGCACCTTGGGCTGAGCTGGGCTCCAGCTGGACTCTGGTGCTGGGCATCTCCCCATCTCCTGGCGTGGGGGGCGCTGAGCCCCCAGGGGTGGGGTCTGGGGGGGGGGGCAGTCTGGGGGCTGCTGACACCCATCTGTTCCCCCCCCAGCTTTTGCAAAGACACCTTCGATAAGAACTACAAGGCGACCATCGGGGTGGATTTCGAGATGGAGCGGTTCGAGGTGCTGGGGGTGCCCTTCAGCCTGCAGCTGTGAGTAGGTGACAGTGTCCCCCCCGCTGCCCCCTGCGCACCCCTGCGGCCCCCCCGCCTCACCTCCCGTACCCCCCCCCCCTCCTTCAAGGTGGGACACGGCCGGCCAGGAGCGCTTCAAGTGCATCGCCTCCACCTACTACCGGGGAGCGCAAGGTGAGGTCCCCACCATGTCCCACCACACCGCGGGGACACACCGTCTGTCCCCGTCCCCATCTCACTCCTCCTTTCCCCCCCTCCCCAGCCATCGTCATCGTCTTCGACGTCAACGACGTGGCATCCCTGGAGCACACGCGGTAGGTGACACGTGGCCGAGGGCCTCGGGTGGGACTGGGGACAAGGGCGGGGGGGGTGGTGGGGCTGGATGGAGAGGTGGGAGGCGGGCAGGAGGACACGTGGCTGCTGGCGACGCTGCGGTGCGCGAGCAAGAGGGCAGTGCTCGGCCACCGGCCGGTGACAGTGGCCCCCGCAGGCAGTGGCTGGCTGATGCCCTGAAGGAGAACGACCCATCCAACGTCATCCTCTTCTTGGTGGGCTCCAAGAAGGACCTGAGCGTGAGTGTGTCCCCCCTTCCCATGGGCTCCCTGCGCCCCGGTTGGGGGGGGTCGTCCCCGCCACCCGCCCACCCCCCCGGCTCGGTTGGCAGACGCCGGCGCAGTACAGCCTGATGGAGAAGGATGCTCTGAAGGTGGCCCAGGAGATGCAGGCGGAGTATTGGGCTGTCTCCTCGCTCACCGGTGGGTCCCTGGCCGGGTGGGGGGGCGGGGGGAGGAATGCGGACCCCCACTGTCCGTCCGGCTGAGGGGACGCTGAGGGGGTGTCGTCCCGCGGGGCAGGGGAGAACGTGCGGGATTTCTTCTTCCGCGTGGCGGCACTGACCTTCGAGAGCAGCGTGCTGGCCGAGCTGGAGCGCAGCAGCGCCCGCAAGATCGGCGACACCGTGCGTGAGTACCCCCGGCCGGCCCCGCGCGGGTGCCCCCCAGCCTTACCCCCCCCCTCTACCCTCCCCCCCCTCCCACCCCTCTGTCCCCCCAGGCATCAGCAGCAACGAGAGCGACCTGTACCTGTCGGCACCCCGCAAGAAACCCAAGTGCTGCCAGTGAGCCCCCCCCCGGCTGCGCTCACACCTCTGGACCAAAGAGGGGTGGCCCCGGCCGGCCCCGAGGAGCTGCCCCCAGCCCCCCCGGCCCCCCCACCTGCCCAGGCACCCACAGCCGGGGCGGGCAGGAGCGCCCGTGCGGCTGCCTTAGCTATGCAAACCCAGGTACCGCTTGCAGGGGGAGATGCCCCCGGGCTCCCGTTTTTCTTAATAAAACTTTTTTTATGCTTTTTAAGAAAAGCGTGAGGCTGGGGGGTCAGGGATGGCTGCGGCTCCCCCTGCCCCCCAAGCAGCCCCCCAGGCTTGCGGGCCGGCGGGAGGATGGAGCCATGGGAGGGGTGAGCGTCTTGGCTAGGGTGAAAGCCAAACTGGGTGGGGGATGCCCCGGGGCATCCCTGCCCCGAAGAGCTGGCAGCCCTGCGCCCCACGGGGAGGACACGGTGAGGGGGGGGGGGTGGCAGCCCCATGTCAGTCCCAGCCGAACTGGTGGCGGTCGAAGCGGGGCTGCAGGATGGGGGGGACGCAGTGGGCACACTTGTAGCGCTCCCGGATCCACCGCCCGCCCTCGCTGTCCTCGATGCAGATGGCAGCAACACCTGCGGGATGAGGCCGGGGGGACGCTCAGCGACCAACCGCCGCGGGGTACGGGGACAACGCTCCCACTGCAGCCACGGGTGCACCCCGGGGTGCCCCTGTACCCCCGCTCCTACCTGCCACGACCCCCCCCAGCCGCTCCACCAGCTGGATGGCCGCTCGCATGGTGCCCCCGGTTTCCACCCACTGGTCCACCAGGAGGATGCGCAGACCTGGGAGGGGGCAGAGGCTGCGGCTGAGTGCCCGGTGCCCACGGTGGCAGCGCACACACCACCCCCCCACCCCCCCCCTCCCCCCCCCGTTAATGGGGGCACCCCGCTGTCTCACCCGGCGAGATGGCATCAGTGCGGACCTCCATCACCTTCTCTCGGCCCGAGTAGTCGGTGTAGGGCTGCGCCAGCGTCTGCACGCAGAGGTGCCCGGCTTTGCGGATGGCCAGGAAGCCTTTCCGCAGCACGGCGGCGGCGGCAGCGCCTGGAGGCGGGCACGGCACCGTCAGGTCCCCCGGGGGATGAGGGATGGCTACCCTGGGCTCACCCACATCCCCGCTCACCCAGGATGAAGCCCATGGCGTCGATACCGGCCACCATGTCGATGGGGTCTCCCTGGAAGGGCTGCAGCAGGTCGCCCACGCAGTCCTGCAGGCCCTGGGGAGAGAGCGGAGGTGCTGGGTGCCTGCAGCCCATCGTGGGTGCCTGCAGCCCATCGTGGCCGCCTGCAGCCCGTGGGCCGGTGCCCGTGGGCACGGTCGGGTGCCCTGAGGGCCCCGCAGAGCTGCAGCCCACCCGGCCACCCCTGCGGGTGCCCTCCAGCCCCGGGCGCTGTGTACTTGCGGGTGGCAGTAGAGCCGGGAGGGGTCCAGCCAGGCATAGTTGCGACCCTTGACGTTGGGGGCCATCAGCGCCAGGTACCAGCCCTTCTCTCGGGTGGTGGGGACGTGGCACAGGTCCATGCGCGGGGACCACCGGCGCTGCGAGCACTGAGCATGTAACTGGGGTGAGATTCCCCACCTGCAGGGCTCCCCGCGGCTCGATGCCCCCCACCTTCCCCATCCGCCCCCCACTCCCGAGGTGGGCACCCTGGGATCCCAGCGCGCCCGGGTCGGCTCCGTACCTGGGTGCCGGCGGCGAGGCTGGGCCGAGCGGGACCGTCACGGGGAGCGTCACAGACAGCAACAGCTGAGAGGGGGCAGCCACCGCGGCGCTGGGCCCCCGCCAGCACCCTCGGCCAGCCGGGACCTGGGCTGGTGCCAGGCGGGGACGGCAATGTGTCCCCACCAGGCTCTGCTGTCCCAGCCAAGCGGTTGCGTGGTGGGGAGCACCGGGGCTGGGGCGTCCCCAGCACCCAGCTGCCTGCACCAGCGGTGCCTGGGAGCGGTGCGGGCGGCGCGGTGCCCTTGGCACCCTGTGGATGGAAGGGTCAGCAAGGCAGGGTGATGCTCAGGGGGCAGCCCCGTGGTCTTTGGGGTCTTGGGCAGCGCAAAGGAACTTCTGAGGCCACGCATGTCCCCGTTGGAGTGTCCAGGCACTGTCCTGCCCTGCTGAGTGCTGGCTCCTTGGCCACCCAGTGTACCGGAGCCGTGTCCAGATTGCCAATGGGCTTCGTGGCCGAGGAGCCAGCCAAGGGGGCGAGCCCTGGCAGCTGCGCTGGGAGCTGCCAGGCGCCTGTGGGCTGCCAGCCCCGGCTGGGCACGGAGCACTGGGGCCGCCCCTGTGAAAGGCACCGCGGGGCATCCATGGAAAGGGGACATGGGGCCACAGCAGTGGGAGAGGGATATGGGGCCAGAGCCATGGTATGGGGACATAAGGCCACAGGGAGCATCCATGGGATGGGGCACGAGGCCACAGGCAGCATCTCTAGGATGGGACATGGGGCTGCAGAGAGCACCCGTGGGATGGGGACATGGGGCTGCAGGGAGCATCCATGGGATGGGGGCACGGGGCTGCAGAGAGCACCCGTGGGATGGGGGCACGGGGCAGCAGGGAGCATCCATGGGATGGGACACGGGGCTGCAGGGAGCACCCATGGGCCGGGATGTGGGGCTGCAGGGAGCATCCATGGGATGGGACACGGGGCTGCAGGGAGCATCCATGGGATGGGACACGGGGCTGCAGGGAGCACCCATGGGATGGGACACAGGGCTGCAGGGAGCATCCATGGGATGGGACACGGGGCTGCAGGGAGCATCCATGGGATGGGACACGGGGCTGTAGGGAGCATCCATGGGCCGGGGACACGGGGCTGCAGGGAGCATCCTTGTCCCGTCGGGGTCAGGGATATGGGGCCAGAGCCATGGTATGGGGACATAAGGCCACAGGGAGCATCCATGGGATGGGGCACGAGGCCACAGGCAGCATCTCTAGGATGGGACATGGGGCTGCAGGGAGCATCCATGGGATGGGGGCACGGGGCTGCAGAGAGCACCCATGGGATGGGGGCACGGGGCAGCAGGGAGCATCCATGGGATGGGGACACGGGGCTGCAGGGAGCATCCATGTGCCAGGATGTGGGGCTGCAGGGAGCATCCATGGGATGGGACACAGGGCTGCAGGGAGCATCCGTGGGATGGGGACACGGGGCTGCAGGGAGCATCCATGGGCCGGGATGTGGGGCTGCAGGGAGCATCCATGGGATGGGACACGGGGCTGCAGGGAGCACCCATGGGCCGGGATGTGGGGCTGTAGGGAGCATCCATGGGATGGGACACGGGGCTGCAGGGAGCATCCATGGGACGGGGACACGGGGCTGTAGGGAGCATCCATGGGATGGGACACGGGGCTGCAGGGAGCATCCATGGGACGGGGACACGGGGCTGCAGGGAGCATCCATGGGATGGGACACAGGGATGCAGGGAGCACCCATGGGCCGGGATGTGGGGCTGCAGGGAGCATCCATGGGATGGGACACAGGGCTGTAGGGAGCATCCATGGGATGGGACACGGGGCTGCAGGGAGCATCCATGGGATGGGGACACGGGGCTGCAGGGAGCATCCATAGGATAGGGCACGGGGCTGTAGGGAGCATCCATGGGATAGGGACACGGGGCTGTAGGGAGCATCCATGGGCCGGGATGTGGGGCTGCAGGGAGCATCCATGGGATGGGACACGGGGCTGTAGGGAGCATCCATGGGCCGGGATGTGGGGCTGCAGGGAGCATCCATGGGATGGGACACGGGGCTGTAGGGAGCATCCATGGGATGGGACACGGGGCTGCAGGGAGCATCCATGCGATGGGACACGGGGCTGTAGGGAGCATCCATGGGACGGGGACACGGGGCTGCAGGGAGCATCCATGGGACGGGGACACGGGGCTGCAGGGAGCATCCATGGGCCGGGATGTGGGGCTGCACGGAGCATCCTTGTCCCGTCGGGGTCCGCTCGGGGCCGGGGCCGGGGCCGTGGGGGGGCCGGCGCGTCACGGGGCGGGCGCGTTGGTGCCGGCTCGTTACCGGCCCCGGCACATCACCCCACCGGCTGCCACAGCAACGGGGCCCGGCCCCACCGGGAGGGGTAACCCCTTCCCCGCGGGCTGCGGGGCCCGGGGGGAGCGGCGGCGGCTGCGGGGAGCGGCTCCAGCAGCCCGGGCTCGGTGGGACCCTCCGCACGGGGCCGTGCCGAGCCCCCCCGCCGGGGCGGGATGCGCGGGGCTATAAGGCGGCCTCACGGCGGAGGGTTGCGCGGTGCCATGTGCGCCCCGGGGCTGCTCTGCCGCCTCCTTCTCCTCCTCCTCCTCCTCCTCCTCCTGCTGGCAGCCGCCCCCGGAGCGGCCCCCGGCACCGGAGCGGCCCCGCCGGGACGACCCCGTGCCCGCCGTGGGCTCACCTACCCCGGGACGCTGTGGTGCGGTGCGGGCAGCAATGCGGATGCCTACGAGCAGCTGGGTAAGGGCGGCCGGGCCGCTGCTACCTGTACCCCCTTCCCATCCCTTCCCTTCCTTTCCCAACCCATCCTATCCTTTCCTAACCCTTCCCATCCTATCCTTTCCCATCCCATCCTTTCCTATCCCTTCCCTTCCCATCCCATCCTTTCCCATCCTACCCTTTCCCATCACTTCCCTTCCCATCCCATATCCTTTCCTATCCCTTCCCTTCCCAACCCATCCTTTCCCACCCCATCCTTTCCTATCCCTTCCCAACCCATCCTTTCCCATCCCATCCTTTCCCATTCTATCCCTTCCCTTCCCAACCCATCCTTTCCCATCCCATCCTTTCCCATTCTATCCCTTCCTATCCCTTCCCTTCCCAACCCATCCTTTCCCATCCTATCCAATTCCTTCCTATCCCTTCCCTTCCCATCCTTTCTCATCCCTTCCTTTTCTATCCCATCCCATCTTTCCCTTCCCTTCCCTCCCCTTCCCATCCCATCCCCAGTCCTGTGCTGCTTCACCCTGTCCCAGTCCCCATCCCAGTGCTGAGTCAATCCCCATCAATCCTAGTCCAGTCCCATCCCAGTGCTGGTCCACTCCTGTCCCCGTCCCCGTGGCTAGTTCAGTCGCTGTTGGTCCCAGTCCAGACCCCACCCCAGTGCTGGTCCAGCCCCAGCCCACCAGTTCACCTCTGTCTAGTGCCCATCGCAGGGCTGGTCCCCACACTGGTCCCCTCATTGTCCCCACCCTGGTGCTGGTCCAGTCCTGATTCACTCTGTCCCCAGCCTGGTCCCTGGCCCATCCTGCTCCCATTCTGCTCCCCATCGCGGTGCTGGTCCAACCTAGTGCACTATCCTGATCCCACTCCCTGTCCTGATCCCATCCTAGTCCCTCTCTTGGTCCTGGTCCCCATCCTGATCCCAGTCTCATCCCCACTGGTGCAGCCCCAGTCCCCATCCCAGTGCCAGCCTTGTCCAAGTGCCGCTCCAGTCCCAGCCCCTGCCCATCCCAGCCTGATCCCGGTCCTGTATCAGTCCGATCTAGTTCGGATCCCAGTCCTAGCCCAGTTCAGCCCTGACCCCAACCCCATCTAGCCCCAGCGGTGCCCACAGCCCTGCCTGCATCCCGTCCCTTCCCTGCAGGGGAACACCGGGACACGGACCGGTGCTGCCGGGACCATGACCACTGCCAGCACGTCATCCACCCCTTCACTGCCCGCTACGGGTACCGCAACCTGCGCTGGCACACCATCAGCCACTGTGACTGCGACCGCCGGTGAGCAGCCCTGTGCCCAGCCGTGCCCCACAGCATCCCTCCATGCCGGGGCGGGGGGCAGGATTTCCCCAGCCCCTCCGTCCCCCCTCACCCACCGGCTGTGCCCCGTGGCAGGTTGAAGGAGTGCCTGCGGCGGGTGAACGACACGGCCTCGCGGGTGGTGGGACAGGCCTTCTTCAACGTCATCCAGGTGCCCTGCTTCGAGTTCGCCTACAAGGAGGAGTGCGTGGAGCCCTACCTCTACGTCTGGTGAGTGTCCCCCCCACCGCGGGGACTGTCACCCCCCCACCCAGGGCTCGCCTCACCCCCCCCGCCTCCTCGCTCTCTACAGGTGCAAGGCGTACAACACGGTGGCCATCGCGGTGCCCAGGGAGCCGGTGCTGTATGAATTCGGTGGGGAGCTGATCGACCGGGCAGCGAGGCCTGGGGGGGTCCCTCTGAGCCCCCCGTGGAGCAGCACGGGCGGAGGAGCTGTCCCCGCAGACCATCGCGCCCGGCCCAAGGCAGCCAAGAAAGAGAGGAAGGGGAAGAAGAAAGACAAGAAAAAGAAGGGGAAAGGTCTGAAAAAGAAAGGCCCTTCCGAAAATGGGGAGCTCAGCCATCCCGCAGCCGCTCTCTCCGTGGGGCAGGACCCACGGGCCCCGCTGCCGGACTTGGGCGAAATGGCCAACGCCGTCCTGAGCGACGCCCTGGCGCGGGAGAGCTTGGCTGGGGAGCCATCCCTGGCCCCCCCATCCCCGGTCCCCACCGCCAGCGGGAAGAGGAGGAGGAAGGAGAGGAACAGAAAGAAGAGGCGGAAAAGCCAAGCTGAGGCCGAGCCTGGACGAGAGCTGCGGCCATGACTCCCCCCGCCAGCGTGGGTCTCGGCTGCGTAATAAAGTTGGTGGCTGGAGCAGATGGCGCAGCCTCAGCCCCGTCTCTCTCTGTGGGGAGGAGGGATCGCACCGGGGGGAGGAGGGGGGGCAGCTTCCAGGAGAAATCCCAGGGATGATCCCACTTGCAGGGCTGCGGGAGGGGAACACCTGGAGGCGGGTGGGTATCGAGCGGGTTTGAGCTGTTCCTCACCGCTCCCACCGTCTCGTGTCACCTTCCCGGGCACGGGGGACGGCGAGCTGCTGCTCTGGCCGGGGACACAACCCCCGTCCCCACACCGGCGCAGGGCAGAGCTCTGGTTTTAGCTCCCCCTAAAAGATGGTTGCCACAGACGGCTGAGCTCCAGGCTCCCCAGGGGTGTATTTCTCTGGAGGACCAGCTAACGAATTGCACCATCCCGGCTCCCTCCTCTGCTTAACCCGCCGCCTTTCCCCAGGCTGGGAGAAGCAGGCTGCTGCCACACCGGCACCCACTCCTTCTCCAGCCCCCAGCAATGGCAGCGGGGCCTGCTCCGGGAGGAGCGGGGACCTCGTCCCTCCCCGGAGGCTCCTCAAAAGCCACACAAGAGCTCTCTGGAGTGGGACAATAGCAGCTTTCTCAGCCCTGGGACAAAGGCAGATGCTGCCGTGTCCCTGCCTGGCGATCGCAGCCCGACTCGCTGATTAACGGGGCTCCTGTGGTGAAGAGTTGGAGGGCAGCGCCCAGAGACAGGGCACGGCCCCCAGCTCCTGAGCAAAGAGGGTGGCTTGGCACGGCATGCCCTCTCCTACCCGGTGAGGCCGGTAGGAAGATCTTCCCCCACCAGCACCAAATTCCATAATTAGAAAAAGCTGGAGCGATAGGAGCCGAGCGCTGTCTCCTGTTTTGCCATGACACAGCCTTGGGAGACCAGAGAGCACCAAAGAGCAGAGCTGCCCCGTGCAAGCCCCACCATTCCCGGAGAAGTGTGTGGTGTAATCCCAAATCCCTGAAATAAGCGGACCACGAGAGCCCAGGGGGGAAATACCAAGGTCGTAACCAGGCATCTGCACCCTCCGGAGCACTGCTAATGGGTGCAAAGTCCTTGCGACAATCACAGTGTCACCGCGGGAAGCACAGACATGTGGCATGCGGGCAGCTTCCCAAAAGTAGAATTTTTATTGACAGTAAGGGAAAACTAAAAACAAAGACAGCCAAAAAAGGAGCCGACAACGCACAACTCGCTCCTCCCCGTAGGGGTCTGACACATCCCTGGTAGAGGAGCTGCTCCCAGTCAAATTCCCGTCATACAGAGGTTCATAAAATAAAAAAATAGCGTAATGTTAGTACACCTGCAACCTACGGCAGCCGTGGGCCCCGGAGCACGGTCCGTCCCGTCCCGTGCAGTTGCAGGGGAGGAACAGGACTGTGTCAGCCCCCCCCAGTACTGCCAGGAGGAACAGGCCTGTGTCAGCCCCCCCAGCACTGCCCAGGAGATGAGGAGATGGCTTCACAGACGCATTTCTCTGTGGAAAGAGCTTTGCTTTGCTTTGTCTCCCGGGTTGCTGCCATTCTTCAGGAGCATTTACATGCAAAAAAAGAGCTTTGTTTCTTAAGATCTGCTGTTCTTGCTCATTTCCTAGCGGGAGGAGGCTAACCAGGAGCACTTGGAAGGAACAAAGACTCTGCTTCCATAGAAAATCCCTACTAACAAAGCCGGAGAGAGGAAAGTGTGTGCAGCGGGAACTTTCCAGTTCAGAAATGGCTCTCAGCGCTGGCAGCGGCTCTGCAATACTGCAGCGGGCTGTTTCTGACATGACCGAAGTTATCTACACTGTCTGCCCCCGCTCCCAGGCCCCCCAGTACCTCTCCCAGCCAGTGAGAGACGCGGGTCTCCAGGAGGTGCCCAGGATGTCACCGTGATGTCTCTATATGATGCATTCAAAACAAAACATTATTCTTTATCAGCTCAACAGCAATCAGCTTCTCTGTGAAAGTTTCAGCACACAGAGGGCAACTCCAAGCACCAAAGGAAGAAGGAGCATCGACTTTCACCGCTGAACTCTGTTTCTAAGCGAATCCATTGCTAAGAGGGCAGGCAGGCAGCGCACAACGCAGGCAGGAAACCTCTCAACTAGCGTTCGGTAGAAACACTGGTATTTATTTACCCCTCTTGGTTATAACTGGGCAGGGTTAAGCGGATACGGAGGAGGATGCCATGCGCTCCCGGCCGCTTTGCATTCCCCACCATAGGAGCGGCTGCTCTCGCATCGTTTTTAGCCCACGTGTCTGTCCCGTGCTCGGGAAAGCTGCCGTTGGCTGGCGTTTTGTTTCGCAGTCTGATTAAAAAAAAAAAAATAAAATCAAAACTAAATAAATATTGTTCCAAAAGAAGCCAGAGGAAAGAGCAAGCCTTTGGTACCAACAGCTGCCTTTCTCTCCGGCAGGACCCCGAGCCCCAGAGCTGCTGTGCCAGAGCCCTGTGAACACAGCTGGGGGTCAGCACAGACTCCCCAGAGCCTGTTACACATGAAAACACAGAGCAAAAGACAACAGAAACTTTCTGAGAACTCTGGTTTGCTTGTCACAACCCCCATGACTTTGCTTTATGCTCTCAGGATAAGGAGAGGTGACGGTCAGGGGCTGGGAGAATCCAAATGGAAGAGGCTCACTCCAGGCTGATGGTCTGCGCTTTCAGCTACGCTTGCTTCCTAGTCTTCGCGGTGAAAGCAGACTGCTGTGCATGTACAAGGACAGACTCGTTTGACCTCATAATTACTTTGCCGAACTTCCGAAGTGGTGAACCAGGGCCTGGAACGCAGAGGCCACTGCAGCGTCCCTTCCTATGATATATTTATATATATATAGTATGTATATTTAGACCAGCCCTGTCAAGTCTATTAATTTGCTCAGGTGCATGTCACCAAGAGTCATTTCCCACCATCTCACGACGTATAATAACAGGAGTTATGTGGCTGAGGGAAGGGAAGTTGTTCTCAACTGTTCACTCTCCCTTCCCCTTCCTAGAGAAGGGAGCGGAGGGTAGGGGTCAGGTCCAGCACGGCCTATCGATCCATCTCATCCAGCAGTGGCGTGGCGTCCCCAGCGATGGACATGGGCGTGCTCTCGATCATGGGGCTAGGAGACGGGCGAGGAGTCAACCTTTGCTTCTGTTTCCTCCGTTCAGCCTCCTTCTCCTGGAGCCACTGCTCGGCCATCTTCCCCCAGTCGATCGCAGCGTGACTGTTGGTCCTGCAACGACACGGGCAGAAAGTGAGTCCCGCTAGCGGGACACCTTCCCTGCCCTCCCTCCGCGAGAATCCCATTTGGGAAGGTGCGAGGCAACCCCACCACGCTGATTCCACAAAAATCAACAAAAGCAATCAAGACGGGACACAGACGGATACATGCACCCGGCGCCAGAGTCACTCACTTTGGCTGCTGCCTCTGCCTGGAGCTGGACGATGGCTGTGACTGCGTCTGGGACTGGGTGGACTGGGGTGTGGTGTTGGCCTGGAGCTGGTACTGGGGTGTTGTAATCGGCTGGCTGGGGGTAGTGTAGGAGTAACTGGGGGTCATCAGAGGGGTGGCCACCGGCTGCTGTGCTGGAGTCGTGAAGACCTGTAGAGAACAGATACTGTTAGGGGACAGAGGGCAAACCCTGCTGGGCTGGGTCTGGCATGCTCTCGTTGCCCTACTTGCCCGGGAGGCTGGTGCCCACCCTTGCTGCACACTCCCAGCCTCCTGCTGGAGCCCCTCATGTGGGCAAGGAGAGGTTTGCGGTGACCGTTGCCCAGGGAATGGGGGGCTGCGCAGCAAGAGGAGCGAGACCCTGCTGAGCACAGACATTTGGTGCCCTGAAAGCCCCCGATCGCCCACCCAACCTGGGCCAGCACAGCCTGCCTGCCTTGTTCACCCCACACAGGGTACAAGGGGAGATCCTTAAACCAAGCAAAGGTAAGGGCCACAAAAGATGGGCACAAGAGACACTTGGGGCAAGCTAGCAGCAATGACGTCCTGCAGTGGGGATGAAGAACAGATGAATTCTTCCCCTGTGGGCTGCAGAGATGGTGCACCAGCTCCTGAGATGGCTCCCTCCCACACCCCAAGCTGGCTGGCTCACTGTTTGTCCAATGGAGCACTTAGTCTGTTTGCCTCCCGCTGTTCACCTCCTTTTTCCTCCAGATTGTCTTGACAATTAATACATTGGGTTATCCAGAATCCCTGCCTATCCCCAGCTCAGCATTACTGTGCCAAACTCCGTGAAAGCCTCCCAAGGCACTCTAAAAGAGGATCACTCTTCTCTGCAAGCCTTGTCTTGCAGCACCTCTTCATTAGGTGTCTCTAACAGCTGGGTGCGTTTTTTGTAGCCAGGCACCTCAGTCCTGCAGCTGGATTTAGCCTCGGGATCAGATGGGGAGCTGGGAGCAGGGGCTGGGAGAAGGTACACACCAGCACACACGAGGAAAAGCTTCAGCGTGAGCCGAAACTGTCCAATTCCATCTTACTCCCTGCAAAGCCTCTGGGTGTTCGGTCAGGCTGAGGTGTTCGCCTGCCGGTGCTGCTTGGAGATTAGCACGCTGATCTGAAAAGCCCTGCAAACTCAGCGCATAGTTTCACAGCTAATCTCTTCCACTGGCAGCTCACGTTGCCAATTCAGAGACACAATCAGAAGGTTGTGCGCCCTCACCGCTGGATCCCACCTCTCCACCCTGCCACATTCCTTGGGGGGCAGACCGATTTGCTACTTTCTTCAACCCTCCCCAGAGCAGGGCTGTGTTACGTGCCTCATTTCCTCAGCCACAGGAGGTAAGAAGAAACCCGGTCCAAGAATCCAGCCAGGCTCCCCTGTGCAGCACCACAGGTACACAACGAGGACTGGATGATCCCAGGCAACGAGAAACTCTTAGGCTCCCAGTGGAGCCCCCACAAGATGGTTTCTAGCAGCAAGGAGAAGCCACGCAGCACCAGCTCTCAGAAATTTAAGTGACTCTTACGTGGTACGCGCTGCTGCCGCCTCCGCTGCCTCCATAGCCATACTGACTGGTTGCCCACTGCGCAGGGGTGGCATTTGGGTTCTGTCCCTGGCCTGTCACAGCAGCGATGGCACTGAACATCTGGGAGGTCATGTTCTGCGGTAGAGCGTTCACTGCACGGGTCAGGTCTGCAAGAAAGACCCATTGCGTTAGACAAAGCAGAGTCCGGAAAAGGAGCTCCCATCCCGATTCCAACCAGGAAAGGCCTGCACTGACCTGCCAGGTTAATGTTAGCTGGAGTAGCATTAATGGAGGCTGGAGTCCTGGTCCGACTGCTACTGCTGGGGGTAATACCTACATAAAACATAAACCAAGAGGGATAGATTAGTTCTCCCAGAAGAGCAACTATTGACCTGAAACTCAGAATTTGAAAAAAACAATGCAGGCAACGCTTGTCCGGGCAAGATGCTATTTTAGCATCGACTCGTGTATGAGGGTTGTATGGTGGGGAAGGCTAAGGGAGAGGAAAGGGACAAGCCCAGCCTTTGCCTCATGGCCCGCTTGGCTGAAAGATTAACTCTCAGGGAGCTCTCAATGGGTCTGTGGAAGCCAAGCACTTGGGCATTGCTTTGAAACTTCCCACTTGTAGAAAATCCTAGGACATATTTCAGGGATAAAGAACATGTAGCTGTCCTTTACTAACAGCCCCTACAGCGTGACACTTACGAAACAAACAGTTGAGGTACTCAGGTTTTGGGGCGCTCACCTGGAACAGGGTCCTGATAATGATCCTTAAACCATCGGAAGAGCCCGTTAACGGTAGGGAAGACCTGGCCCCGGTAGCGGAATCCTTCTGGTGTCACCGTCACATACTCTATCCTGTGAGGAGCAGTGAATACAGGAGAGCACAAGAGATGAGAGGCTGCTTCAGAGCCATACCTGCCACTGTACGGCACCCTCACATCAACAGGCCACAGTCAGAACAGGTAAGACCTACACGCTCAGGCGATGGCTGTGGTGATACTGAACAGATAGACCTACCCAAGCCACATTCTTTTTTTTTCCAAATAAACGCTCCTGAATACCATGCCTTTCCATGCAAATTCTGTTAATCATTGCCTATAACCCAGTGATACCCCCAGCACAGGGCAGTACCGCTTGTGGCAGCCAGCTGGTTAGAAAGACGGGAGTCTCCTGGGTGAGATTTACTCCTAGACATGGGTCCTCTACTGTCAAGGGGCCAAACCCTGCTAAGGGGAGGCATGACTTACGGGGATACCGACAGAGACACAAGAAAAACTGGCAGCAATAAGCTGAGGTGTGGCACTGGCAGTATTCAGCTGCAGCTGCCGGGCTTGCCTCTCACTTACCTTGGTTTGCCTCGAGGCTGGTATCCCAAGAGGAATTTGCCAGGTAGATCTTTACAGGCACTGATAAAGTAGGGAATAAACGTTGGCTTCTCTTTCTTGGTCTTTATCAGCAGCTCTTCCAGCTTCTAATTACAGAGAGGAAGGCGGGGGGAAGAGAAATGCTCAAGGAGAGCCTGCATTTTTAGCAACACACAGAGCCTACAGATATCTCCCTCCGTGCTGCAGACAGCCCTTTTTTCCCCACAGCCCTGATGCCAGCGATCCAACAAGGACCAATATTTCTGCATAGTGTTGGTGCACAAATGTCACCAGGTCACAGAAAGCCAATACTCTCCTGTAAGTGACATTTGCTGGCAGGGCAACCCTCTGCTGCTCTGGCACACCGCTGTAGCGCACCACACACCCATGTCCTAACTCCACTGCTCCCAGACAGAATCCCCCTGAGATCTACAGCTGGAAAGTGACTGCCAAGCCCCAAGCAACAAGAGAAAGATCTGAGAGCTCAGTCCAGCAGCAGCTCATGCCAGACTCAAAGAGTTTAAGACTATCCTGAGACAAAGAAACTTAAACTACGCTCCTTTATCTCCCACACAAGCTACTGCAGCCTGGGACAGGCTCACCTTCTTGTCTCCACCGTTGCAGTCCTGGTAGTATTTGTGATTCAACAGGTCTCTGGCAAAAGAAGCCATTGGCTGGACATAGCGAGCAACAATTTCATCCAGGTCTTCAAACTCCTTTGAACAAACACATTTAAAGAGGTATTTAGGGTGCATGATAGGGAACTCTGATTCTAGCATACAGCTCTCAGTCATACATTCTGCACAGCAAGGCTGGATGCTTTATGAAGAGAAAAATTAAAAAAAAAAAAAAAAAAAAAGAGTTGAGTATTGTCTAAGAATCCGGGATCTGCAGTATAAGTTACTCTCCAACAACCTGAAAGCAGCTGTGCCAACCTGTCTCTGCCAAATAAGTACTTCTTACCCACCAACTCCTTGGCAGGCATGCTCTGCAAGGCTCTTACCTCTGTGTTAATCCAAAGTGTGGAGCCAAGGCTGAAGGCATTCTCCTTGCCCTCTTCTCGGACATCCACATGCTGGTAAATGCCATCGTTCACCTTCCAGGTGACAGTCAGGTGGTTCTCCCCTTTGCTACTTGGCCGAATAATCACATCCCCTTGGTCCATGGTCTCCATCATCTTCTCAGCTTGCTTGAAGCTAATGTTGTGGAATGATGGGTGAGCAATTACTCTCTTGATGTACGCTAGAGGACAAAGAGGAGTGTTTAGGCTTCCAAGAGGAACTGCTTTATTCCAATTCCATGTCTAATTGTGCTTATTCTCCTGAAGCACTCTGGGAAGGCCGGCATTACGAGGGAGAGAAAAAACGAGAGACTCACTTGTCCGCTGCTGCTTTCTCTTCAGGTCTTCTTCCTGTTTGTGATCTGCTGCCTCAGAATCAAAGTCGTAGTAAGTGTCTTTAGGCAGCTTCCACTCATTGTTCTTATCCATCAGGTCTGAGGTCCTGCAGGTCAGGTCTGCACTGAACTTCTCAATGTCGATCTTCATAATCCTGCAGTGAACGGTCATTCCCACCTACAGGAGAGGGGCAGGCAAAGCCGATCAGCAGGTTTGGCTGATACACCAGCCCCCCTGCGCTACGGAGCAATCTGTGCGGGGTCACACTGCCGGTAAGGAGGTACAAATTACCTCACCTACTTCAGAATGATACAACCTTTGAAAGTGATCCCCAAGATGACTAGAATCAAGAGAGATTAAAGGAAAAATGGGCAGTTCTCCAGCGCATCTAGTACCTATGCCCCATACCACACAGCAAACTGCATGTCTGGAGGCTGAAGACAATTAAGTTTGCTATTTCACATATCTCTAACAATGTGAGCAGCAAATCTGGACTTCACAATGTGCAAGAAAGCAGTTAAGTCCGTTCAGAAACAGAGTGGAAGTCACCCAAAGGACTGCTCTAATTAAATGGGAAACAGAAAATACCGCCACAAAAACGGCAATGTCCTACTCCAGTTAACCATGCTGAAGTTAATGACACTCCAATGAAATGCTGAGAGACCTCTGAGCTTACAGGATTATCCATCACCTGCATGGCCTGTCAGGGGGACCCCAAAAGACAGCAAAGATGTTAAATCTCTATTGTAACATGTGATAAAAATATGATCCTCTTTCTTTCGGAACCCCCAATCCCTGTCCTGAGCAAGAGCAGTAACTCCGATGACCTCCGCAAATGAATTGAGGCAGAAGAAAAAAAGCTATGAGAGAAGGAAAAGTGACCCTTGCGTATCTAACAGCAGTTCCGTGAACTCTTTAGAAAGCCAGAAACAAAGGGCAGCTCTGCATTAGAATGCCTTCTGGTCTCCTAAACCCAGACTTTAGCCAGACTATAATAAATCCTCCCGCAGTGCAACATGTTAACTGATTAACATGGTTTCCACCAGCTGCCAAGAGAGATTTGCACTGTGGGAAAAGGACACTAACCAGTACCTGACCTTGCTGCTGATTTAAAGTCCTTAAATGAATATAAGGTTTGAAAAGTCATTTAGGGAACAGTGTTATTAACCAAATTCTGGATCTCTGGTATTGCCTCCAGGCTCTTCCAGTTCTTGCTGGATATGTGAAAATCCACTGCTTTCATACCTTCACTCTTTCTTCTGGTCGCTTGACCACCTTATCACTAAGAAATTTCGTCGGGATGAAGCCAGCGACGCCATTATCCAGACGTGTCTTCACTCCAATGGCCTGACCCGGGCAGGAACCGCTGTCAAAATGGTTCCAGACCTTGAATAAGGCAAAAGTAAAAGTCATTCAGCATGGAAACAAAATAGCCCCGGCAGCTCACACTCAAACAAGTCTAAAAGCTGTGTCAGCAAATTGGTGCAGCCAGCAGAGACATGTGGAAGGGCAGGGGACAGAGGACTTCAATGAATGCTACCCAGTAACGCAATCTTCCTACTTCGGTTCTGCTCAGCTTATGGGGCTTTGCAACCAGGAAGGTCAGAACATTTTTAGACCCTGAACACAAGCCTGCAGCTAGGGCCGGTTTCTAATGAACGCTATAGGGTTTTAAAGTCACGGATTATCAAGGCTGGAATTCAGCAATGTTTAGAAGAGACCTAAAGTACAGCTGCCTTAAGCAGCAGGGAGGCCAGATAAGTTCTTAAAATTGAGCAGGTGGCAGAACAAGCTTCTGTTCTCAGGTGTCACGGGCAGTTTCTCTGCATAAAACACAATCCTAGACCACAAACAAGCCTGCTTTATGTATTTGCAAAGAACTGGACAGCTTAGCCCCAGGTCCGTGTCACTCCTAGCCCAGTTTGCTAAAATCCATAATGTAGCCATAAAGGATGTGTCAAAACTACACTGAAACAATTAGTCAAAAGTGGAACAAATTACATTTGTGGTCAAAGGTCACATTCAGGTTGGGATCCTGGGGCACTGCAGACGCAATCTTGGCTCTGATACCTTGTCTCCCAAGAACCCTACAAAACGCTCAAGCCTGCCGACAGCAGACTCCTGACAAAGGCAGACCCATTAGGAGAAGCCTCCCCACCTCGCTGAGCTCTGGAAAGTTATCCTGCTGACAGAAAGGACACTGCCAAAGGCCAGTTTCATCATTCCGTATTGCCTGGTCGTAGCTTTCTCCTTGTGGCCGCCTGTGGGCTATGCCAGTCACATTGCAGATGATCATTTTACCTGTGGTGTGATGGGAGAGGAGAAGGAAAGAATGAAAAACTGAAAGCTAACAACAGGGCTGGGCAGTTCCCTCAATCCCTCAAGGCAGTTGTACTTGACGGTGTAAGGAGCCTACCCAAGTACTTTAAAAGCTGCTTCGCACACATGCAAACGTTGCACCATCTCAACATGACTCTCACCAAGATCCCTCTCCCCACATTTACACATCCTAAGTCAACTTAGGATGACAGAAACCAAGGATGTAAATAGGGATGTACCTATGTAAAAAGTCTCTGGAGTTTCTTTGGTCAGCATATTGAAGACCTCTTCTGTGTTTGGAGAACGGTACGGGGTTCTCAGGTCCTTGTACCTGCAGCTTAATTCAGCTCGAATGTCATATAAAGTGATATGCTTGTCGCCGTAGCCCTGTGTGGTATTCAAAGGTTATAAAGCCATGAGTAGCAGGAAGGAGGTGAACACAAAATCCAGTGTAAGTTATTAAAGAGCTCAAGGAACCTATCAAACAGCAAATTTAAAAGAAGAGGAATGCATAAGGTACTACCAAACTGTGGAACTCAGTTACAGGATGCTGAGGTCGTCAAAAGTACTGATATGTTCAGGAAAAAGTTAGATCAGTTCAGGGAGGACAGCTTAAACGGTCTAATTACTGTCTCCTGCCTCCTTCCTCCCTCTGCCCCAAGCATTTACCACATGCCATTGTCAGACACTGAATACTCATCATGGCTGTTTATACATTTTACAACAGCAACAGCTAAATGCTCAGCTCCTAAAAAGGAGAAGGGCAACCAGCTATAAAACTTAAGACTCTGAGCTGGACAGTAGAGCTTCCCCTCTGTTTCTCAGCATCAGGAACCTCAGTGCACCTGTCTTTCCAGTTCTTCAGCAAAGGCATCGAGATCCAGGTCTTTCAGACGCTCGGGGTTTTCTAAGATCTCCTCTAGAGCTCCTGCGGGATTAGCGTCCTCTGCCGACTCATCATATTCTAAGGCATCCACTGCCATTTTTCTTGCCCATTCGTAGGTTTCAGGATGGACCCTAGACCCATCCAGGACTTCGATGTAGGAATCAGTACTGAAATAAAATCAAAGCAATGTTCAGACAGGGTTCTGCAGAGTTCCAGCATCACCTCCTTCAGCTCAATAATAAATCAGGCTCTTGAGCACCACTACTGACCGTGTGGCTGCTTTGCCACTGCTGCCCTCAGTGGAACAAACTACTCTAAAAATTACACAATGAATTCTTCACTGTTACATCAAAAAGAGCCAAGGCAAGACATGACAAATTCCAGTCTGCAGCTCCTACACGGCAAAGATACAGCCAGGCATTTTGGATGCTATCTAGATTTGATCGCTCTGCGTGCTATAGCTGCTCTATGAACACAGAGCTTTTTACAGTTTCTCTCCTCACACAAATTAAGCGTTGCCAACTGGCAGTGCAGCCATCTGCATCCAGCTGTTTGGAGGAATTTACACTTTGCCCCCTGTACGTCTGGCATTTGTATCCTGCAAGAAGCAGGCACCTAGCGGGGCTGGATCACTCAGCGTAAAGATTCAGCCAGGTGTCCTTTCTCAGTCTGCTTTTCACAGGCAAAAAGGATGATGTGTGAGCGCTAGCAAAAGCACGTTTCCAACAGGCGACCCTTTTGTGCAAAGCAGGCAGCTAGAGACTCAGAAACTAGGTTACCGCCGTCCTCCAAACACACATCTCTCATTTAGTTACCAGTAACCTAATGCTCTACAAACCTCCCAGTATTGCTACTGGTTTAAGAGGAAGCTAAATTGCCAAGTTACGCCTCAAGTTCGAAACTTTAGAAAAAGAAAACACAGATGCTGCTGGGACTAGGCAGAAACTAAGCAAAAGCGCACGACAGACACGCATGACGACTGTGTTAGGGAACAACTGTTTTTAGTTTAGTTCATGTTAACCACAAAGGGCCTTTCAAACCATAGCAAGTTATATAATGAAGGTTCTGCAGCTCACATTGCTGCGCAAGTTTAGCTGCCCATAAGAACCAGATTAATAACCAGCAATACCTAAACTTGGCCAGGGATCAGAGAGGCCACACAGAAGCTCTTGGGAACATGGACTCCACGGAACCAGATTGCTTCAGCCTGCTGCTCACGCTAACTCCATACCCCATACGGCATGGAACACAACCCAATACCCACCTATCGCCCAGCGACGCGGTGTCAATTTTGATGAAGCCAGCGCAGTTGATAAACACCTTGGGTCCCATGTGACACATCGTAACCAGCTGGGTCCTGTTCTCCAGGCGCGTATTGTTTTGTTTTAAGATCTGGAGAAAGAGGTAACAGTATAAACCCTGCTATTCAAACACAGGGGTTTTCCAGGAAAAGCAGAGGACTCACACCAGACACCGCAGCGTTCAAAGCACCTGACATAATGGAGCCCATCACAACCCATAAATTGTAGCCCACTGCCTGTGTCTCAACATTGTGTGAAAGGAGACAACTCCGCATGGAACAGCTCCAACTCTCAGGAAAAGTGTTGGCTTTTTGCCTTGTGTTTTCTACAGCACGGAGGCGTCTTGATACTGTAACAGCGCATCCGTTCCCGTGGGCTCAGGAGCTAGCTAGGATTGACAGATCTGCTGAGTTGCTTGGGTCTCTCAAGGATGTTAAGTCCACGTACAGCTTCAGGGTTAGGCGCAGTGAGATAACACATACTAAAATACACGTCAATGGAGCCGTCAGCTGCATCTGGCACACGGGACCCTGACTCATCTCGTAACAGCACTGCCATCAGGGCAACTCACACATTGTTGGTGATGCACTGTTTTTTTGGGCAGGGACAGAAGTCTCCTTACCTTTAGCAGATGAGTGCCTTTGCGTGGTCCCAGGCCACACACATACTGCAACAAAGCCTGGCTGTGAGGGTGAGCAATCGCCCGATTGACATCCACTCCCACCTCGTTCACACGGTTTATGAATTCGCAGTAGAGGGCATTCAGCAGTTCCTCCTTCACCACGTGCTCCTGACAAGAAAGGAGAGGCGTTAGCCTCCCAAGGAGATGTGTGCAACACTTTGCCGTAAGGAAGCTGAGCCAAACACAACAGACTGGCTCTCAGGAGCTGTGCTGCACCTCAGAGTTAGCCCTGAGAACAGCCTAAAGGCAGGAGGCAGATGGGGTAAAGGATACAAAAACAAAACAACAAAAAAAAGGTTCTGTGTAGCCTGAATACGGCATAGAAAAGGCAGAACTTGCACCAGTTCAACTTGGAATACTTTTCTTTGACAGCGAGCTGTCCCAGGCCTCCCAGGCCACTTTCTCTTGCAGAGAAGGATTGCCATGGAAAAGTTACCTGCAGAGGGTGGAGTTTTAGGCAGAGAATATCCTCATCGGAGCTGCAGACCTGGGCAAACTCTATGAGGGGGTCCTGAATGCGGCGTGCAAGGGAGACGGCTTGACGCAGCAGAGGTGGGTAATCCCGGAACTCATTCTGCAAGAGGCCAGAGAATCAGGGAAAACCCTGATGGTGTTTTCACACTTCGTAGCACAAGGAGCAAAGACACATCAGGCAGGGACTGGAACAAGGGAAGTATTTGGTGCTCAGGGCAAAGGAGAGGTGAAGTCAAAGGCTCCCAGGACCTTTGCTGCAACTAGGAATGAAACAACTCCATCCATTCAGCTAGGCAAAATTCATTTCAGACTACATCAATATCTACTTTGTACATCTGCTGGTGCTGATCTCCTCAGAGAAGCCTAAGTAAAACCCAAAGATCAGTACATCAGTGACCAGATGGATTACATGAGGCAGCAGATGACAGAAGGCAGGGCCAGTGCAACAAATGGAGGACGAGACAGCACAAATGAGTGACAGACCAAGGGATAGCTGGAATAACAGAAGGTTCACCTCAGACTTCTTGCTGTTCATGTAGAGGATGGCCAGTTCATTGTCCACCAGCTCCACCCCAATAGAGGACAGCTGCTGCCCTTGATCCAGCTCATGAACAATTCTCTTCACATCCTCCATCAGCATCTGAGCATCCCTAGGGAGAGACGGCCAAGGGGATTGAGGGGACAGTGCAAAGCTGGGTCCTGGAATCACTTTGGGAAATAACCGCAATGCGTTACCTCACACCACAGGCAGAAACAGTGAAATGTGGACAGGCATGAGGAACGGACTGCAAAGAGACTGGGAAGCAGAAGGGACACAAAGACTGACCTGTTCTCGCCTGCAATTGTCACCACGTGAGGCTTCTTGTTCAGGAGGAATTTTTTCAAGGTTTCAATATCCTGGGCCTAGAAAGGAAATTGTCAAGAGTAGAAAAGCTAGAGGGTTTCTGTACCGAGCTAGCTACCAGTCCTGAGTTCCTGTTCCGCAGGGCAAATCCTCCCCCATTGCCATCCTGATCTGCCACCATGACATGAGCATGGCTAAAAGCCTTCTCTACAGGCTTGCAGCTCCTGACTACTGTAAGGACAAACAGGAAGGCTCTGCAGAGGGAAGACTGACGGCCTCACGGTCTGGTGTTACAGGAAATCAGTGCAGGTAGGGAATGGAAGTCAAAAGCCTGCCCCAAGCTCCAGGAGGTCCCACAGTCTCTTGCTATTACAATGTGATCAGGGAAAGGGGGGAAAGTTTCTGTAGCTGGGACCACAGAAGCTTACAAAAATCCTAACACCAACAAAACTCAGGAATGGCAAGGCCCCGCCATTCCCCGTAAGAGGAGCAGAAGAGATGAACCAGAAGTTAACGGGAAGCAACTGTTCTGCCAGAATAATTACAGGGTGGGAAAAAGGTATTATTCTTGCGTGCAAGAGTGACAAGGCCTGAGCTGTCTTCAGACTGACTGTTCCACTCCAGCCCCCAGCGGATTGCACAGTACCAAAAGCAATGCGCAGACCTTCATCTCGGCAATAGCTGCACGAAGGCTCACCTTCTTTTCCCTCTCTTCCTCACGCCAGGCGTTCCTTCTCTTTGTGAAATGTGGCAATCGGAGGAAGTCTGTAACCTCACCCTCTCCATTAACAAGGGCGCAAAACACGGGGTGGTCCCTGCGAAACAGAGATCACTCAGACATGGAGGACTGCTAAAGCTGAACATGGATCCAACGGCAATTCCTTTCCTCCTACCTGGCTGAGGAAAATGCAATGCCTAGCACCCGAATCCCCTTCCCTTGGTTTTCATCCATGAAATCATCATCTTCCTCCACTTGTTGATCAGGACGGTATGAAGCTACTTTTAGCCAGTTGTACAGCTTCCGGCTACAAGCCTGGTAGAACAGAGAAGGGGAGAGAGGAGCAAGACAATGAACTGCAGGTTCTTCGTCATAGCCCTTCTCCGGGGGTAAAGTCATGGACTGCTCAAGGCAGCAAGACAGTATATTCTGCCAGGTTTGGGACCAGCTCTCCAGAACCATGGAGCTCGTCTTCCCTGCCAATGAGGTATCTGCTCTTCTCTCCATCCTTGGGAAAGAACCAGACTCAGACTCCTGCCTGCCTCCTTCTCCTCCTCCTCCTCCTCAAATGCCTATGTACAGACTGTCAGTACTCTTCCCAGCATGCTGCAGGACTGTTAGCATCTCACCTTGAGGACATACTCCTTGGCCTCCACCAAGAGCTTGTTCTTCAACTCTTTAGCCATCTGCACGTAGAGGAACTGGTTGAGAGACCGCTCAATGGCCATCGTACGCTGCCGATTCCACTCCTGCACCTGGTGGCTGAACTCATCTCGGTAATAGAACTGTTTGATTTCCTCAAAGTACGTCTGGTCGCTACCATAACTGCAACAAATGAGAGGAAGAGATACAGAAGGGCTCCAAACACCTGCACTGGCACCACCACTGGCAGATTCCTGCACAAGGATGTGACAGCAGCACCTTAGATTCAGTGAGTTGCCTGGAAAATTTAGAGAAGAGCGAATCCTCCCATCAAAAATGCCTTTAGCTGCAAAAGCTATACTGCTAGACAGACCGCAGCTGAACGCCATGCTGGCAGCACAGAGAGGCCTGATCAATACAACAGCGGGCAGCCCACAGCCGCTCCAGCACACTCATATCACACAGTGTGGCTACTCAGATGTGCAGGGAAGGAACCAAAGAGCCACATTGCGAGGACGGTTGGGAAACAAGCATCATCTTTCACAGAAATCCTAAAGGCTTTAAACTTTGCCTTCAAACAAATAAACCGAATGTCTTCTACCGTATTCATTAAAATGAATAAAAAAGCAAGACCCTGAGAGGGTGCCTCGGTTTAAGGTGCAGGAAACCACCAGGCCATGACTTCCAGGAGCAGTTTGGGTTACAGAGGGGTTCTAACAGCATAGCAGCACTGGATGAATGAGCTCTGCCAAGGCACGGATGGCATGGCCAGTAAGGACTCACCCCTCCACTCCTTTCATGTCAATGCTGATATCTATAGTGAGCAGCGCCTCCTCCTCTGCCAGGCTCATTTTCAGGAACTGGTCATCTCGCAGCTCCTTCACAGGCTTGTTCTTCAAGTATTTAAAGGAATAGGCATAGTGGGCTTCATCAATATCCTGGGAGAGAGGAAAGACAGTCAGCGTGCATGCAGCGCATTCATGAAGAAAGACCCTTCTGTATACCGCGGCAGACAATGGCTTTTATTCAATACCCCCTCACCCCTATGCCTGCCAGTCTGCATTTCCTTCCCCAGCAGGACACAGCGGAATTCGTTCCCAGTCCCAGAGAAACAGAGACTGTTCCAATAACTGAAGGCAATATCTCAACAGCAAGACTAAAAATGCAGCATGCTGCTGAGCTGGCCTCTGCAACAGCCTAGCTCACACGCTGCTCTAAGATTTATTCAGAGTCGCCACTGAGATGGGAGAAGTCTTCAGATGCAAAAACAAGCATTTGTATGTTACTTGGATCCTTCCCTGAGTTGACCCCACGGAGTCAGAGCTCCCTTCCTTACCTTCTTCCCCTTTTTGGTTGGTGAAATGTTGATTTTAGCTCTTTCTTGGAAAGTCTGTCTCAGGACCTGCCTGACCAAAGGCTCCCTGGCTATCTGCAAAGCCACCATGTATCGGGCTCCTTCCAGCACAGCTTCAGGGCTTGGGAATTGACTAAAACCAAAAAGGCAACATGAAGGCTTAGGACTTGAGGATGCCCCCGGATCCCCTCCCCTGTGTCACATCCGCAAGACCTCCACGAAGATCCCCCCACACTGACCTACACACATAATCCTTGGCCAGCTCCAGGGGCTCTGCAGGGAACTGCTCTGTCTCGTGACGCTGGTAACTGTCTCGGAGATTCTCTCCAAACTGCTCAGGTGTCAGACCAAACTTCTTAGCCAGGCCATCTGGGGGAAAAAAAAAAAACCACAAAAATGAGGAGCATAAGGGTACTGTAGCTTATACTGAGCAACACTACCGCTCCTCCTTCCACAGGTCAGCCACAACACCCAGAGGAGCACGTGGGCTAGGCCACTGCAAGCTCAGCGTGACGCAGAGCACAGCCCTTACCCAGCCCAGCTGTTTGGCAGATGGTGTACATATCCCGACGGGAAGCCTGCTTCAGCTCAGGTCCTTTCTGCTCATCATCTTCTGCATCCTCCCCTTCACCTATGGGAAGGATATGTTTAGCAAGGCCTCCTTACAGAGGCATCCAGACAGCTGCAGGGTGTCAGAAGCACAGCGGAGGGATCAAACACAATCTACATCGTGCAACAGAGTCCCTAGATTCCACAAACACATCTCAAAGGTTACAGTAGCCTTAAAATTATTCAGGGTTAGAAAAACACCCCGAAAATCTTCTCTTCAGTTTCACTCTTTTGCAGCTTTAATAGCAGCATCTCTGTGTTGCACATTAAAACACGCATCGAGGTGATTGATCCTTGCTTTGGCCCCTACCACGAGGAGTGGTAGTCAGTCCATTGGAAAAGCAGCACCTTGTGTGGCAAACTTTAAGCATTTTCAGAGATGCCTAGAAGACCTGGGACTAACTTGAGATGGAAGCAAACAGCAGAGATGCTCTGTGCAAACAAATGGGCTTTTCAACAAACTTTCTAACTACTCTTTTAAACCAGGATTTTCAAACAGCCCACAATTAGGAGACTATCAAGTTTGGGGACAAACCTTCCTCCTCTTCACCATCCTCTCGGATACGCTTTTGCTTCTTTCGAGCAGCCTTGGCAGCATTCTGCATCTTGGGGATGTCTCGCCCATAGTACAGCAGGAAGTGATTATACACGTCCTTCAGCTCGTCCATGGACTGCACGTCCTTCAGCCTATGGCATGCAAAGCCAGCACGTTACACCCTGCTTGCAGCTGAGCCATGGTCAGAGCACTCAAGGAACATGCTCTGGTACAGATCAGGCAGAGCTTGGGCTCATCTTCCAAAAGAGTTTCAAATATTTCTCATTACTGTCTTTGTGGGGAGGCTAAAGTCAATGCACTGCAGTGGCCAGAGAGCCTGTGCTGTTTGGGCAAGTTAACACAATTTTTAAATCATTTTGGAATGAATATAAGAAAGTCATGGCACCATACCTCTCCATGTCAGTAGTATCCAGAGCCCTTATTCCATCTGCCAAGGGCTTGTCTGGGTCAGCAGAGATTTGTTCGTACTGATAGGCCTGCATCTTCTCAAAAAGACGTGTCAGGTTCTGCTTGCGGATCTTCAGCTGGGTCCACTAATATGAGAGCAAAGATTTCCAGTGAAATGCACCATAGTTGTGTGTCACATCTGACTCCTCCCTTCCCAAACATGGGCTCCCAAGACCTCGGGATATTTGTCATATAAAAATAATCATCAAAATCTTCATCCACAGCCAAGCCCAGATGTGACACATGTGGCAGGTCTCATCTCAGAGATGGATTATACTGACAGAAAAACAAAATAATCAAGGTTTGGATCTACCTGATAGTAGAGAAGGAACCTGCACTCCTTGCAAGAAAGGTCACTATACAAAAGGAATTTGGTGAAGGGAAAGGACTATTTTGAACCCTCTTTTTGTCAGATAACCCTTTACCACCACGTGATAGCAAACATGCAGAAAAAAGCACACAAGGTCTCCACCGCCGAAACAAAATCTGCTGTATCAGGCTAGGTGGGAAGACACGTGTCGTAGTTTCAGCTGGGATGGAGTTAACTTTTTTGCTAGGAGCTGTTGTAGTGCTATATTTTGGATTTGGAATGAGAAATAGTGTTGATAGCACACTGGTGGTTTTAATTGTTGCTAAGCACTCAAGGCTTGTTAACGGCTAACAAGCAGTGAGAACACTCCTCACCTTCTCATCCCACTGCCAGACCCTCCACAGGTCATTGATGTGCAGTTCTGGCTCCACATACTCCTTTCTGTAGAAGGCGATGAATGGGACCTGGGTAAGAAATAAGACTCATCACCACCATGTAGGTGACTGTTCCTGGCAGCCAGGTGTCCAGAGAGTGCTTCTATTCCACGCGGGAGAACAAGCTAATAGGGCAGCAGCGTGGGAGATCTAACAAGTCACGTCCCAGCTCTTGAGACCATTCCACCAAAGAATACACCACATATACCAAAGAGCTGCTGCAACATCAGGCACACCTCAGAGAATAGGTTGAACAGATCCAGCAAGGCTCAGGATACTCTGAAATTCCTCTACCTCATTTAGCATCAATTTGTCCAGGATCAGGGAAATACAAGGACGGCAGGCCCACCAAACAGGCTTTAAAAACCTGCGTTGCCACAGCTCACGTAAGACGAGCTGCGCTTTCCAATGAAGCATCACTTTGTCACAGGAGAGGCAATCAGGTATGGCATCTCAGCCCCTTCTAGTTTGCTACCCTAAATACTTGCAGCAGCCCCTCTGCTAATCTTGTCAGGATAAAGAGACAGCAACTCAGATCTTATCTTGGCAATGAAGCCAAGTTGTGAATTACCTCAAAATGTTGATTTCTCATGAAATTCAGGGCTTCTTTAATCTTCTGGATAGTGCTGGGCCCCTTGCGGCTGAAGCTGCTGCTGGCTTGTCCACGGTCAAGGTAATCAGAACTTTCCTAAAAGGAAAAAAAATATCGTGTTGACCGTATTCCTGAGCTGACCCCCAAAAGAGCAGCCCAGGCTAAGGCTGGAAAACGGTGGTCCTTTTGTTAGCTGGGAATGAAGGCTTAGGTACACGCTCCGATTTTAGACCACAGAAAAGCATCCTAGTCCTGACAGGCTTAAGAAAAATGGAGAAGGAGCATCTGGCCACGGTAACTGATAGTTAAAATCAGATCATGGCTAACACTAGTGTAGCCCTAAGAGCACAGTGGCTCAGAGATCTTTCAATCATTCTTGACAATTATCCTTGCTACTTCTCTGGGTTCCTTTTTATCCTGTTTTATGGATGCGAAAATGAAGATAACGTGCATGTTAAACGACATGCTCAAAAACAGAAAGGTAGGTGTACTGGGCACCACATTCCTCTGAGCAGACTCCTGGAACAATGTCTCCAGGCTGGAAATCTACAGCACCTTCCAGTCCTCTTAGCACAGAAGTCCCGGGCATAATCCTTTACCTGCAAGGAGATGGTGGGTGTCGCAAACGCGTTCCTGTAAATCCAGTCAGCTTCTTCCTCCAGCTCATCGTCTTCAGCACTCTTCACCGGGATGGATCGCAACTGTGAAAAGACAACAGGATGAGCAGAGGCATGTGCAACATCAGGGCTTGTGCTACCATGTCTTCAAGAAGCCTGGAAATTACTGTTTTCTGGAAATTATTATATTCTGAGCACACAGGAAACCTGCATCAGCTTTACGCTAGCTAAAGGGAGAAACAATTCTGTCAAAGGCTTGTGGAAAAGGCCTGCAATGGTGCGAAATCTCCCATGATGACCAAGTCAGGGTACCCAGGCTTCCTACCAGACTCCCAAACCCTCCTCTGTTCCAATCTATCTGTGCCTGTTCTAGCCTGGGTATCACTTTTCTTGGTGCAGCCATAGAATAACAGAACATAAAGCAGCTCCAAACCCTCTCTGAGTGTTTAGTCCCAGCCAATTCTTTTTCAGAAGGCCTGCTCTAATCATCACTGACATCCGTGAAGACGACAAAATGTCTGAACAGGCCACATACGGCCAGAAGACATTACACACAGCGTTCCCTTGTGCTGTGCACACTGGCATGGGAAGAAAGGTCCTTCTGAAAAGCTGGCAGCTTCAGATGTCCCACTTTACGAAACAGGGTAACAAGCCTCTGCACAGAATTACATTAACATACACTTAAGAGAGACCGAAGAACACGGACTGTTCAGGGAAAACCTGATTACAGGGTAAAATTAAGACAAAAATACGAAATACTAGAATGATTCCTAGCAGCACAAATGGGACTCCACAATGAGAGCCGCATAAGTCCCAATAGCTTGGATTAAAGTGCATTACAGAAACACCTTGTATGGAAGAGTTACGCGTTGGCTGGCACACAAGTAGGCTAAAAAAACCCTAGCAAACCTTCTCCAGTACTGTAGCTTCACTCTTGCTGTCCGCAGATAGAACTCATGGGATTACTAACAGCATCCAGCATAGAGGAGGTCTCAGCAGAGCACAAGCCCTTGCAGCACTCCCAGGAGTGCAACACTGGCACCCAGTGGCCAAAGAGAAACTATGACCAGTGCTAAAATAGCGCTTGCACAGCTACAACAGCTCACAATGTCACTGAAACGTTTGAATGCAGAGTTTTAGCCTATACATTTGACGGGTGGGATCTTCAAAAGAGGAAAAAAAGAGATGCTAAAATCCAGCCAGCAGCCAGGCGAGAAAAACAGCCCGCAGGTCCCAGGCCTGCTGCACACAGTAGGAGACGAAACGCTTTCTGCCTGCACACGGGCACGCTCTTCCCTCACCTGGAACCTCTCGGGCATGTCTGTCATGCGGATCTCGTTGTCCTGGTCCGTCAGGTGACTGCTCTCCAGCTCACTGGGCTCGTACATCTCAAAGATGCTACGCCGACTGACGCGCTTCTTGGCAGTCTTTTTGGGTCGTACACGGGTCTCCCCTTCGGTTTCTTCATCCTCATACTCATATTCCTCCTCCATCTCCTCATCGTACTCGTTGTACTTCTCAAACTCATCATAGTCAAAGTCCACACCAAAGATTTCCTGGGCTTCCTGCAAAGCACTGGAAGGCAAAACTAGCGTTCAGCCCTACGGTGCAGTTCACAGAACATCTTTTTAGCCACGCAGAGGTGGCCAGAGCACCCAAGTCTACGCTTTAATTTTGCACCTAGCCTAAAAACTTATGGATAGACAGACAACTCTTTGAGCTTTACATGCAAATAGTTCTCTGAAGAGACTGGTTTTGGTACCCCTGTAGAAAATCCAGGGGAGAAAGGAAGGAATCAGACATTTAAGAAATCACAGGGTAAAAGCCCTGTGTTTAAATTTACCAGGTTCCTTTGGGGCAAGAGACCAGCGGTATCCAACCACAAGCTGAATCACTCTGCAGTTGCAAGAATCAAGCAAGCTGAGCGCTGTTTTCGAGGCTCCAGGCCAACTTCCAATCAATACTTACGCATCTGTGTATCCAGGGAGCTTCTTTCGCCATTTTGGCTTCTTCAGAGGTTGTCCATCGTCATCCACAATGAAGTCATCGATGTCTGGACATTGGGAAGCAATTTAATAGTAAGGACACTCGCGTGTTCAACTGGTACCTCTCACAAAGCTCAGCTCAGCCAGTGCAACTATGAGCCTCCACCACAGACTTAGGCTGCCACGGGCTGTCAGCCTGCTCAGCTGCCCACAGCATCTCCTACACCAACCTCAGACATTCCAGGAGTCTGAACCACAATAACAAGCCAGAAGAAACTTCCAAACACAGGCAAAGCCATCTGGCAACTATCTGCAGCTCAGTGCACTGAAAATGCAGTCAGAAAAGGCCTTGCTGCTTTGGACAGTAGACAGAAAGAATTCTTGAAACTCTTTCAGTATGGTACTAGCAGTGGTGACGGGCTGATGCTGAAGAGAAGGCGTGTGCTGTGCTACTGGCACTAAACAGTGCCTTCACTTCCTTCCTTTGAAGCATTTCCATTTTGAAGGCAGCTTAGAGGGGACATTCAACACCTCAGCCTATGTAATGTGCTTCTGGACAAAGCGGTTTAGACAGAAAAACTAAACCTGCCACCCAGAAACGTTTCATTCTAAAGATTGTGCTCATCAGACCAGCAAGAGCTTGACAACAACATGGTTTGGTTATTTATAGATCAGAGAAAGTCTTAAATTGGTTCCTGTGCTTTAATCTCAGGACAAACTTTGGATGTAATTGACCATCCATACTCACCAGATTCATCTTCCTCCTCCTCCTCTTCCTCTTCTGGTGGAGCAACAGGAGCTTCAACAGCTTCCCCTCCCTCCTCGCCTTCACCATCCTGAAAGATTTCTTCAGCAATAGCTTCCTTCTCATGTTCTTCCTTCCCATAGTCTTCCTCTTCGTCATCCTCATCATCGGACATTTTTCGCACACGCCTGAATTTTTGCTGCAAGCAAAAAGGTTTGTTAGTGCATGTAATTCCTGGCACAGACACTCAAGCTCGGTGTGCTCTCTGCCAGGCCAGAACTGCACTTCTGCTCCCCAGGTGGCACCCGAGAGGGAGCAGGATGGAGCCCAGCACAGGCACACAGGGGAGAAAAGCCATCCCCTCAGGAGCTGCGCTGCAGATCCTCATTGGGCACAGCAACGTGCACAACATAACTGAGCCTGCTGAGGACTGCGCCATGTCCAGGCCTGTGTCACCAGCATGCTGTCATCACCAGTGTTAGTTTGGCTTGATGTGCCTCTATCGAGTGTGACAGAAGGAGCTTTAGAGCCCATAATAGCCTGTGCTGACTTTGAGGTTAGCACCATGCAGGAGAAAGTTATGGGAAGATGGGCTCCTCTGAGACCGTCTTGCAGAGGTGGGAGGGGAGGAGTACACCAGACTTTAGGAACCAGAAGAAAGTGTCTTGCAAACTCTAGGAAGCCAGTTCCCAGTTGCCCTGGGCAGGGAGAGATCCTGCTTCAAGCACTCAGCTCTCCCTGTCCAAGAGGGCAGGAGCAGACAGGAGGCACCACTTGTGCACTCCAGGCAGGAGCTCACCCTCCTTCATGCTAAGATGTATCACACCGTTAACAGCAGCATGGGAACACAACTCACTCTTTTGACTTTAACGCCCAAGTTCTCTTCAATGAGGTCAAAATCATCATCCTCCAGGCGGTCATCAAAAGCTAAGAGAAGAAAGCAGAGACAAGTTACGCTCTCCCTTTACTAATGTGGGAATGGACCAACCAGTGGGAGGGGTACAGCTTATCCAGCCCATGCAGGCACCCCAGGCAGAGAGAGTGCTCTGCTCTCTGGCAGGGCAGTGTGAGAGCATTACGCTGTGGCCCGCTATGAACAATCATCATAAAACTTACTGCGCTTTCTCTTTTTGTGGCCAACATCGTCCTCAGAGTCTCCAGAGTCACTGGCTTCTTCCTCCTCTTCCTCTTCCTCATCATCGTCATCATTAATGAATCCTTTCAGGTTCCCCTGTTCATCTTGATCATCAAGGTTCTCCTCCTCCTCTTCCTCATCTGTTGGAGAGCAGCAAGCATTAGACATTTACTCATTGGTTATCTGCCGAGACTCCTTCTCAGCTCTATGCAAATGGCATCTTCCTTCACACTATCCATGCAGAGTTTTAACTGAACGCTTTTACTGACACAGAACCCAGAGAGCTGCTCGTGCCAGAACCCCACTTCTTGTCTCATGCTCGCTCTGCGGAGGGAACAGGTGGAGTGGCCACACTGGGAAAATTCCTCTGCTTTTACTGTTTACTATCAAATTGTGAGACTGCAAGTCCTACGGGGATCAGGCAGTGTATTTTCTATTGCCAAATATAAAAACCACCTAAGCACTTTGAGAAAGGGAAGCACTTAAACAGCTGAGATTATCGACTACAGATGGCCATACTATTATACCACAGTTATTGCTCCATCTGCAGAGTCATGGGATGTAAAATAGAGCAGCGAGGCACACAGACTCAGCAAACTCAGAACAGACAGGCAGACTCACCATCCTCATCTTCCTCTACAAACTTCTTGGTTACTCTGGGCACAACCTCCCCTTCTTGGTTGTACTCCTCTTCCGACTCCTCCGCTTCACTTTCTACGAAGTCAGACATGACTGCAGCGTCTCACGCACGGCTTCACAGGAACTGTGGAAAAAGGAGACATCCATCGCATGAGCCAAGCGAGCGAAACACAAGCACTTCCCCCTACCGGATTTTGAAGAGAAGACACTTAAGGCAAGAGGGTTTAAAATTATCTATCGAGGCCCTGAATTACCCTGTGTTCACCTTGCCTGGACATCGCTGTCACCAGAGATTAGGCAAGCGGAGCCAGCAGCCAAGTGCTGCTAGCTCCTGTCAACCCGTGTCCCAGCAAGCAAGACAGGACCTGTCACAGCAGCATTTGTTACACAGCTGAGCTCCCGGCTGCGGCTGAAATAGCACACGCAGCCCAAGCCCTTCATCCTGTCCATACCCTCCCACGCAGCCAGGAAAGCAACTCCATGCTGCCACTGATGCTGCACCCTGTTAGGCACACAGTTCAACCAATTAGGTTCTTAATATGATTAATCCTTACACAGTTAATGACGCCAGGGCAACCCTGAAAAGGGCCTTGACTGAGTTGCAATTGCAGGGTGTTAGCAAGGCTCTGCAGACCCCCATGGAGCAAACAGGAGAGAGACCTGGGGGCTGCCAACTGCCCAACTCCACCGCCCTGCACGGCCGGAGCCACAGCCGGGATGTTCCAGGCCAGGGGCATCTGTCCAGAGCTTAGGAATTAACAAGAGACTACTGAAATGGTTCTATATCCAGAATGTTTTATGGTTTTCCCCAACTGGGGTTTCTGGAAGCAGTATAAATCAAGCTTGGCACAAAGGAATGTGTGTGTCCGTAAAGACGTGGCTCAAGTTCTGCCTCTCTGAGCCTTTCACTTCTTGTGGTTACAAAACTTGCTGTCGTTTTTAA
Source organism: Larus michahellis (assembly GCF_964199755.1). Lineage (NCBI taxonomy): Eukaryota > Metazoa > Chordata > Aves > Charadriiformes > Laridae > Larus > Larus michahellis. The sequence goes on along the minus strand of NC_133902.1, from coordinate 4,361,805 downwards.
AATTTTCAAAGGATTTTTTTTTTTAGTTCCTTTTTATATACACCAAAAAAACAGAAGCTTACAAAAGTGAGCTACAAGAAAAACCAAATCAATTTCTCAAATGGCTGTGAAGATGAAAATGCCAGTCCAGGAAGAAGAACCAGCCTTTGGGAAGGTACAAAAAGAAGTTCAGAGGAGGTGTCAGATCAAAAGCCAGAACCTCCATGTTAAATTACATCTGATGTAATTTAACATAAAAAAAGAGGAAAAAGATGAGAAAAGAATGCCATATGCCAGGGAACGATATCTAAACTAACATGCTTCAAAATGTTCCCATAATCATTTCCCCACTGCAAAGAAACAGCTGAAGGAAATTAGTCCCATATGGGACAACCTGATCAAGGCTTTGCCATGACACTTCTCGTGTGTGAGACTTCTTGTTCTGCCCTGAGATCCACACATCTGGTACACAAACACAATAACTTAGAGAAAACCAGGGACTTACTTCTCAGTTAAAGAAAAAAAAAAAAAAACAAAGAAAAAAAAAAGGGCAAGGCCAATCTTGGATAATCTTTTAAGTCTTAAAATACTAATAGCTCCAAAGAAATGTGTCGGCCGTATCTCATTAAAGAAAACCCACAACAAAGACAACCTCTCCCAGATTTCAGACACGAGCAGCTAGCAGCTCATTCTCCTTGGCTGGTGATTACATGGCTGTGGCCAACATCTATCTACAATGCTCCAGACAGGCCGAAATCGTGGCAGGCCAAGGCTGCTGCTCTGCACCCAGACCGGACATCGCTGCCCTGGCTGGGTGCGTGGGCATGGGGTGACCCCCGTCCCCGAGAGGACACCGTAGAAGTCACACACACGTGTTTAAGCATCCCTCTCAGAAATAAACAAATTTGTTCCTGAAACAAATGCTGCTGCTATACTGTCTAACTACATACAGTAAAGGAACAGGAATCGTTATGTTTACCAGCCTGTGTACGAACATTATGTCAACTTCACAATTTCTCAACAATTCTTCTTCACTTATCCATCAGGGTGTATTAACATACACAAAAGTGCAGGCTAAGTGGCTTTTCCTAGAGCATTTCCATTTCTAAGTCTGATAACCTCATCTCTCTCCCGTCCATGATCAACAGACAAATCCAGCAAGAAAGAAAACCCCTTGTCATAGCACCACATGCAATTTTACTATGCACTGCCAGCGAAGCGTTTCACTCGCAATTCCAACTTTGTTCCTCATCACTTGTTCTACCATTTCCTGGCAACTTCAGTTCACGTCAAATCAAATTTGTCTGGACACAGGGAACAGCTATGACTTAGGAAACCCATCTCATTTAATGATCCAGCCGAGCAGGTTCCGCACAAGCCATCCACCCACAAAACCAGGTGCTTTCAGCTCCAGTAAAATCCACCTCAGGACAGCGGGGATGTCACTTCGCAGGACAAACAGAAGCAAGGGTAGCTATTACCAAGGAGATGTTGAATCAGATACGGACTAAAGGTGCCTCTCCCACCCTCCATGCCAGGAAGGTCTTCATTTGAAATAAAACAGTTCAGGGAGGCAGGCAGGGACTGCAGCCAGTGGGGGCAGAGGGGCAGAGGCAGAGCTCAGACCAGCACTGCCGCCCGGGGGGAGTCCCCCGAGCAGTCAGTCCCACGGGAAGAGTGCTGCTCAAGCAGTGCTGCTCGTCTGGCTTGGGTAGGGTTTAAGAGTCTCCAGACTGAGGACTGCCGGGCCAGCCCAGCTGTATCATGCTACAGGCCCTTCCTTCGAGCAGCACAGCAGCATCCCTGTCTCCTGTAACGCTCCGAGGAGAGGGTCAGAGATTGCTGCAGGACGGGAGCAAGTACTAAATTGCACTAGAACACCAAAAAGACAGGGAGACTGCACCTAATCCTGCACGCTTACCTGTACTGAAGCAGACAGGCTCCTATCGGTGATACATAAACAGCTTTACCCCAAAGATACCCTACGGCTACTAGACAACGGCAATGCAGCAAGCAGTGCTGCAACGGCACCTGAAGGAAGCACGGGTGCCTCCGTGCCGAGCCAGGCACCTCAAGCACGGCCTCTCCCGCCCGGCAGCGACACTGGAGCAGCTCAGGGCTGAGCAATTACACGACCTCTGCTTTCGACCAGGGGCATCCGCACTTTGCTCAGCTCAAGGGCACAACAGCAATTGTCCAGAGTCCACAGCTCCTTTTAACTGGGATGACCCTGAGCAGGTATCTCCCTTCGCTGTCAATACTGAGACTGTAGATCTCTGATCAGGTCAGCAGGACCGGGCTGGACATCGGCTGCAGGCACTAACTCCCTGGTTAGGCGAGGCAGCGCCTTTAGAACAAGTGCTGCTTTGTAGTGGACCTGAGAATTCTGGAAATCAGGCATTCAAATACTTGTAAAGACTGGGCCACGCATCCAGATACCTGCTGGCTGCTCAGGACTGCAAAACATCACGGCGCTGGAGGCAGACGCAGCTTTGTACATCGCACACCAGTAAAATTTAACTCGTCAGGTTTAGAAACGGAAACATCAGAATACGTTACAGGAAAAGCTCCTGCACCTTGCCAGTTAAGGTGGCACTCTGGCAAGGCAGGGAGACAACTGCGTGCAGGATGGCATTGGGAATGGCAGGAGCTTCACAGCATGAGCAGGTGTGGGCTGAGGGAAACCAGAAGCATCTCACGCTATCCAGACACAGGGATGACAACTAAGGCAAGAAACCCCAGTGGTGCTCCAGAATAACTAAGGAGTGTCCTCACAGTGAGGTACATTTATTATTCAGCAATCAGTCCCAGGATATCAGTGACAATGCACAACACAGCAAAAACAAGTGCTAATCTAGGCTTACTACAGCATGGGGGATGAAGAGAAGCAAGTCCTGACTTCTCCCCACCCTTCGTGGGAGAAACTACATCAAGGCCCTGACCCATGCTAATAATGGTTTTGTGGATTTTTTTTTTTGGAGGGGGGAGAGGGTTTGGACAGGGATTGCTTTAACGTCTGCCATTTCATTGTTCAACTCACAGTCCAGTTAAAATCACGTAGGTCCATGGAACCACGTTAGCAAAGCCACCACTGAAGAGTTTTGCTCAGTTCTCATGTCTACACTTCAAAGAGAAAAGTTAAATTGCAGAGGATTCAGCAAGCTCTGTGAGAATAAGAAAGCTGGGAAGGCAATTAAAACGTAGAGCCTAAGGAAGCCCAATCTATTCATTTTGTCAACGAAAGACTCAGGAAATTAACTTCAGCACGGCCCAAGTATGTCCGCTGGTGTAAAAGACTGTGGCAATAAATGGCTCATCAGGAAAATGCAAACAAACTACAAAGGTAACACCACCGTTCCACTCCCTGAAGCTCTCAAAATGAAAACAATTTTGGTTTTCTTAAAAAAAGAAAAAAAAAAAAAAAAAAGCCACAGTTGAGCCAGAATGTGTGGATTTAACACTAATCACTAAGCAGTGGTCTCCAGGCTGCATCCCACCACAGAGTTCAGACAAGATCATATTGGCATCTTTTAATTTGAAGCTTATGAGAATAATAAAAACATCCCCGTGAAGCACTGTAAGGCACCACAACAAACTATCCTCACGGGCACCTCGTCAGCGCTGAGCTCGTCCTCAGAGCCACTCCTTGGTGCGGGCAGGGACATCTGTAGGGCCAATCTCCGCTGGGGTCTGCCAGCCCTGATACGGCATCAGCAATATGTAGTTTTGTATTTAGCTTTTACAGCTGTTTTACCAGTTTCTGAAGTCAGGACCTAAACCAGATACTCCCACCCTTCTCGGTGGTAGGTGTGCGAAGGAGCACAGGGGCGAAATGATGACTGGAGGCGAACTATGCTGCGACAGGGAAAGTCCAGGCAGCCAGCCACTGCAGCTCAGGAACTTCCACTACCTCCTTCATTAGTTTTAATGCTCCCCGTCAGTCCCACCACCCCTGATGCTATCGGGCGGTGGAACATCCCGTGGCAGTGTGCCACAGTTTAATAGCATGTTGTGTGAAAAAGCACTTCCGCCTGTTTATTTTAGACCTGCTGCATCATAATTTCCTGTAAGAAACAGAAAATTGATGTTCCCTCCTTGCGTTCTCTGACCTGCCCATGACTTCATGCACCTGCATCGTATCTCCTGTCAGCAAGCTTCTCCCCTAAGGTGAGGAAACGAAGGCTTTGCTTGCCCAGAAACCTGCTCGTCTGCGCTGCTCCCTGCCTTTTCCAGTGCTGCCCTTTTGAGAGGGGCTAACCAGAACTGCCAGCAATCATCAGGGCACAAACTGACAACGATTTACGCAGCAGTAATGATGTTTTCTGCTTTGTTCTCTGTTCCTTTAAAGTAAGTCCAAAATATCCTTTTTAGGCTATGGCGGGGTGTTGAAGCGATGTTTTAAAAGAACAATTGCTGAGACACCAACAGTTCTTTCCTGAACAGTAAAAGCTGATGTAGAGTCAATTGCTGCGGTGTTTGTTACCTTCATTACACCCGTTGCTGTTGTATCTCATATACCACACTAGCACTCAGCCAGTCAATATTATCTGGTCTCTGCAGCTTCCCACAGTCTAGTTTAGCTATCCTCAATGACTTAGGATTAAATTTTCCTTCTCCACATCACCATATTCATGAAAAAAAAGGCAGCAGAGATGACTATGAAACTCCACAATAACCTCACTCCGCCATGAGCACCAACCATCCATCCTTACCCTGTCCTTGCCACCCTTTAGTCAGTGATTAATCCCCAAAAGGGCCTTCCCAGGCCGCTGTCCTTTGGCTTTTCATGGAAAACCTTGTCAGAAGCTTACAAAACCACAGGCGGTGCTCCAGGAATCACACCTGCGCAGCGGGGTGGGCCACCAGCATACCTGAGAAACAAAGGTCAGAACCTTCCCCCCCCGCCCCGGGAGAAAAGCAGGCCGACGCTCTCCACGTCCATCACAGCTTTTCCCACCATATCGGTGATGTTCCGCAGCCCCGAGGCCGCTCCGGTGGGTGGGTGAAACTGGCACCCTCCCATCCCCAGGGGAGCAGCCCCCTACCCCGGTCACAGGCCCCCTGCCTACCGTCGAGCCTTCCCCCCCCCACCGCCGCCCAAGCCCGGCACCGTCCCCAACCGGGGTCTCCGCCCCGGGAGGCTCCAGCCGCCGCCAGCCTCCTCCGCGGCCGGTACCGGGGTTCGCGGCCCAGCCCCACACCAAGCACCGGGACGCCCTTACCGGGGCCCAGGTCCGCCGGGGCCGCCCAGCCCAGAAGGCCTCGGAGCCGCCCCAGGCCCTGCGCGGCCCGCGGTTCCCCTGGCAACGCCCCCCCGCAGCGCCTACCGGGGTGACACGGAGCCTTACCGACCGGAGGGCCGCTGCTCGTCCCCACCCGATCCGTCACAGCCCCCGTCCCGCCCGTCGCGGCCTTACCCGAGGCGCCGAGGGAAAATGGAGGCCTCCGCAGCGGCGGCGGCGAGCGAGGGGGGGCGGAGCAGACGAGCGGCGACCTCCGGGCGGGCGGAGCGGCGCCACTTCCGCTTCCGGCGGCGGCGGGATGGGGCCGGCGGCGGCGGTGGGGAGGCTGGTGCTGGTGCCGGTGTTGGTGCTGGTGGCGGCGGTGCGAGCCGGCCCCGGGCCCGTCACCTGCGGCTCGGTGGTGAAGCTGCTCAACGTGCGGCACAATGTCCGCCTGCACTCCCACGACGTGCGCTACGGCTCCGGTAACGGGACATCCCCCCTACCCCCGCCCTTCCTTCCCCGGTACCGGCACCGGGCCTGAGCGCGGTTCTCCCCCCTCGGCAGGCAGCGGGCAGCAGTCGGTGACCGGGGTGGCGGCGGCGGATGACGGGAACAGCTACTGGCGGGTGCGGGGCAGGACGGCGGCCGTCTGCGAGCGGGGCACGCCGGTGCGCTGCGGGCAGGCCATCCGCCTCACCCACCTGGGCACCGGCCGCAACCTCCACAGCCACCACTTCGCCTCCCCGCTCTCCGGAAACCAGGTACCCCCGGGGACCACCCCCCTTTTCCCCCAGGACCGCACCTTGTCTCCCAAACCCAGCCCCTTTCCCCAGGTACAACGCCCCCTCCCCCGTGTCACCCCGGCCAGGCCGCAGCCCCTGAGTCCCGACTGGGTTCTCCCTGTCCCAACCAGGTCCTCCGTGTCCCAGCCCTGCTTTGTTCCCCAGTCCCGGCTCACTCATATCCCTCCCAAGCCCGCCTTGTTCCCCAGTCCCTGCCAGGTTCTTCCTGTCCCTATCAGTCCCTTCCAGATCCACCTCGTCCTCCGTGTCCCTACTGGGTTCTCCCTGGCCCTACAAGTCCCGACCAGGTCCCCCTTGTCCCCCATGTCCCACCCCTGCCTTGTTCCCTAGTCACAACCGGGTCCCCCAGGTCCCTACCAGTCCCACCTTGTCCCCCGTGTCCCTACTGGGTTCTTCCTGTCCCTACCAGTCCCGACTGGGTCCCGCTTGTCATCCATGTCCCTGTCAGTGCTACCTTGTTCCCTGGTCCCAACTGGGTCACCCATATCCCTGCCAGCTCCACCTTGTTCCATAGTCCCTACCAGGTTCTCCCCATCCCTGTCAGTCCCACCTTGTCCCCCATGTCCCTACTGGGTTCTCCCTGTCCCTATAAGTCCCGACCGAGTCCCCCTTGTCACCCATGTCCCTACCAGCCCTGCCTTGTTCCCTGGTCCCAACTGGGTCCCTACCAGTCCCACTTTGTTCCTTGGTCCCTACCAGCTCCCCCTTCCCCTCCCAGGCCCCCAGTCCCAACCAGACCCTCCAACTCCCAGCAGAGCCCCAGTCCCAACCACGTCCCCCACCTTGTCCCCTAGACCCAGCCCTTTCCTCTGCCCTCCCCTTGCCCTCTGAGCCCAACTCAACACCCCTGAGCGCCCCTCTCTCTTCATCCCAGCCCCAAAATGAGCTCTTTTTCACCCACAGGAGGTGAGCGCGTTTGGGGAGGCTGGTGAGGGCGACTACCTGGATGACTGGACGGTGGTGTGCAGTGGGACTTACTGGTCGCGGGACAGCGAGGTGCGCTTCCAGCACACCTCCACCGATGTCTTCCTCTCGGTGACGGGGGAACAGTACGGGCGGCCCATCCACGGGCAGAAGGAGGTGCATGGCATGGCCGCCTCCAGCCAGAATAACTACTGGAAGGTGATGGAGGGCATCTTCATGCAACCCAGCGAGGTCTTCAAATCGGAGCAGTACCACGCTGAGTTGTGATGGACAGACAGACTGCTGCCGAGCCTCTGGGCGCTGCCCTGCAGTGTTTGTGGCTGCTTGGTCCCAGGGATGGCCCCTGTCCCCATGTGGGTCTGACGCACGCCAGGATACAGAGCCCCAAATCCAACCTGAAGCAGATCCCCATGTCCTGAACTTGATGCGGAGCAGATACCGCTGTCCCAAATCCAACACAAAGCAGATCCCAACATCCTGAATTTGATACGGAGCGGATCCTGCCGTCCCAAACCTGACCCAAAGCAGAGCCCAGCATCTAAGATCCGACATGAAGCAGGTCCCCATGTCCTAAATCCAACACAAAGCAGATCCTCGTGTCCAGACTGGACCCAATGTCTCAGATCCAACATGAAGCAGGTCCCCACATCCTAAATCCAACCCAAAGCAGATCCTTGTGTCCAGACCTGACCTAAAGCAGACCCCAATGTCCAAGATCCAGCACAAAGAAGGTCCCCGTGTCCCGAATCCAGCAGAAAGCTGAGCCCCACGTCCAGACCCAACCCAGAGCAGATTCCAGAACTCCCCAACTCCCTTGTAGCTTCGTCCCCACCCTGGTCCCCTCCGGCTGAGGACCCTCCAAAGGGCCACTGTGCCCCGGTAACCCCCCCCACCCCTCGCTGTACCCCAAACTGCGCCCGGCGGGGTCCTGGGGCCATAAAAGAATTGAATCCTCCCCTGTTGTGCGGCTGTTTGTGCGGGGGGTGGCGGGGCGGAGCGGACCCGGTGACATTCCCCCAACCCCCCCCCCCCCCCCCCCCCCGCCCCGCCATGCATCCACGTCCCTATCCCGGTGCCGGCCCCGGCGGGGCGCTGCCGCTGCCTCTCAACTCCGGGAAAGTCGCCGCTCGGCCCCGCCGCCGCCGGCCCGGCCCCGCCCCGCCCAACCGCCACTCCGGGTGCGCGGGCGGTTGGCCCCGGGGCGGCGGCGGCGGCGGTACCGGGGCTGGGGGGGGACACACACACACACACACACGCACACGGACGCGCGCGCACACACACACACACGGGCACGGACACCCCCCCCCGGGGCCGGGGGCCGCCATGCCGCCGCCGCTGCCCGCCGTGCTGCTCGGCCTCGTCGTCGTCGCGCTGCTCGCCGGGCTGCTGGCGCGGTCAGGGCCTGGAGCGTGGGGGGGGGGTCCGCGGGGGTTCGGGAGGTGATGGAGCTGGGGGGGGGGTGGCTGGCAGTGGGGTGACAGGGGCGTAGGGGAGGCCGCAGGGGCTTGGGGGGGGGTAACAGAGCTGGAGGGGGGGCGCAGAGGTTGGGGGGCACGCGGGGCTGGCGGTGGGGTGTCAGGGGGTTGGGGGGGGCTCTGCTGGGGGGGGAGGAGCTCGCAAGAGTGAAGGGGGGTCCTATGGGGCTGGCAGTGGGGTGTCAGGTGTTTTTGGGGGCCTGCAGGCGTTTGGGGGGGGCTCGCAAGGGTGAAGGAGGGGCCCACGGGGCTGGCTGTGGGGTGTCGTGGGGTCTTGGGGGCCCACAGGCATTTGGGGGGGCTCACAAGGGTGAAGGTAGGGGCATGGGGCTGGCAGTGGGGTGTCAGGGGGGTTTGGGGGGCCTGCAGGTGTTTGGGTGGGGGGCTCTACTGGGGTGGGGGGGGCTCACAAGGGTGAAGGGGGGGCCCATGGGGCTGGCAATGGGGCGTCGGGGAGATCTCAGGATGCGTAGGGGGTTTAAGGGGGTGACTGGTCTGCCTGGGGTATTTTCAGGGGTGGGAGGGGCCCACAGGAGTCATGGGGGGGACCATAGGGCTGTGGGGAGGCTGCCAGGGCGTGGGGGGACCCACACGGCTGAGGGTGAGGTGTCGGGGGTTTGGGGTGGGGGGGGCAGCAGGGGTTAAGGGGGACAACGAGGACTTGAGGGAGCATCAGGAGTTTGGGGGGGCTCACAGGGCTGGGGGAGAGGTGTCAGGGTGTGGGGGGGAGCCTGCAGGTGTTTGGGGGGGTCCTAGGGCTGTGGGGAGCAAGTGTAGGGCATGGGGGGCCCGTGGGGGTTTGGGAGGGCCCATGGGGCTGGGTGGGGGGGGTGTCAGGGGCTTGGGGGCTTCCAGGAGTCCAGGGCATGGTGTGGGCATAGGGTGTCAGGGTGGTGTGGGGATCAAAGGGGGCTCTCGGGGCTGGGGGGGTGGGTGTCAGGGCTTGTGGGGGGGGTGACTCTGCAGGGTCTCTGCCCCAATTTGGGGCACCCATGGTGGCAGGACCGGGCCCTGGGAGCTCCCATCCAGCTGTGGGTGCTGGAGCTGGCGCTCGAAGGGCAAAGAGGGTCCCCAGCCCCAGCGGGGAGGCTGACCCTGGCCGTCCGCCTGTCCCCGCAGGTGGCTGGCGTGTCGCCTGGCCGTCACCTGGTGCCGGCAGAAGCTTCATGCGGAGCTTAAGATCGGCTCCTTCGGCTTCTTCTGGGCCCAGAACGTCAGCCTCAAGTTCCAGCAGGAGCAGCAGACTGTGGTGGGTACCCAGGCGAGGGGCGGTCGCTGGCGGACAGGGCGGCTGCGGTCACTTCCAGGCTGGCAGCAAGTCCCTGCAGCCAAGCTCCTGTCGTGCAGCCCCAGAGCTGGTGCCAGGCCCTTCCTCCCATGGCCAAACTTGGGGTTTTTGGCTGCTCCCTGCATGATGACAGGCATTGGGAGAGGAGCAGGAGCAGTGGGATGAGCATCACAGGGCAGAGGCAGGTTGTTTTTTCTCTGACCTACTTGTGCATCCTTGCAGGAGATTGACAACGTCTGGATCTCCAGTAAACTGAGCCGGGAGCTGCCGTACGTACCCCCACCCCAGCTTCCTCCCCGCTCGCTTGGGGGGTCTGGCTCATCCCTGGCCCTGCTGACTGGTTCTGCTGCCTTTGCACCTTTCTCCAGTCCCTGTTTCCCCATGGTCTGCTCTGTGTGGGAGTGAATCACTCTTTTTTTGAGGTGGCAGTGTCTTGTACATGCCCTTATGCTGGTCCTGCCTGTCCCCAAGGAGGGGAGCATCCCTGGTGATGGGGCCGGGTGTGCCATGTGCGAGCTCTTGTAGAAGTTGCCCTTGCTGTTCTCCTACAGGCGCTACTTTGAGCTGTGTTTTGGCGAGGTGCGAATCCGCACAGATCTCCAGAAGGGCCCTGGGTTCCAGCCGTCCATCCCGGAGGCTCCCAAAGAAGATGATGGAAACGAAAGCAGAGCAGACCTGACTCTGAAACCCTCCCTGCTGAGGCTTCTTAGCCAGGTGAGGCACTAGCTTGGTGAGAGGCTGTTGTGGGCTGCGCTGCTCTCGGACATTCTTCATGGTAGCGCCTTCCCCCCAGCTCTTTTCCATCCACATGGACTCCATTAACATCATGGTTCTGCACGTGGCCACCTCAGAGTCTCTCTGGCACATCCAGGCCAGCAAGACCCGTCTTCTCCTGAATGGCGATGGGAAGAGGTAACGCTGTGCTCGTGCCCTGCTCTGCTTATGCAGCCCGGCCCTGAGTCCCAGGGAACAGGGAGGCTCCTCTGACCCCAACCTGGTGTCTCACCTTTCTCCATCCTGCTCAGCAGCATCCCATGTCACCTGTGATGTGACACATTAACCTCCTGGTGCCTTTTCCCTTCACGGGAAGCTCGAGTTTTTTGTTCTCCAAATTATGTGTTGCTGCGCTGTGCATGGAGTTAGGGTGCGCTCTGCTTTTGGGAGGACTTGGGGTCCCTGTGTCCCACAGAAAAGAGAGGACAGGGGGCTTGGTTTGGAGGCAGCAGGGCCCGCAGCCCCTATCTGTTCTCCGCTCTCCCCAGCCTGACCTGCGAGGTGAGCCTGACGAAGGTGAACAGCAAAGTGCTCCGCAGCAGCCAGCTGGTGAGTGCTGGGGAAGAGGGAAATTCAACGCTGTGGGCCTGGGCACTGGGACATCCCAAGGACCTGTTCCAGCACATCCCCAAATCTGGGCGATGCTGCAAGGCTCCTGCAAGGCTCTGGGCTCCGTGCTGTGCCCAGCGCTTCACCTGCAGCATCCACCGGCAGGGAGTTGGGTCACTCCCTGTGCACTCCTTGCCCGTGTCCCCGTACAGGATGACACCTGCCTGGCAGAGCTGGCCCTGGCGCTCTCCCTCTCGCTGGAGATCAGCAGCAAGCGGCGGCTGGCGGGTGTCAGGCTGCGTGTCCGGACCCTGCAGGCAGAGCTGCATGAAGGGCTTTTCTGCAGCCCGCTGCTGCGCCGTGTCACTGCCGGAGCCCAGCGCAGCAGTGCGGGAAAACAGGCCAGCGCAGGTGAGGGATGGGGACAGGGACTGGCATACTTGCCCTGGAGCCAGAGGGATTTGGCTGTGCTGCCACTGCCGCCCACTGCAAGGTGTGGGGGTCTGGGCAAGAGCCTTCCTGTGACTCTGTGTGTCCCTCTCCAGGATCGGGGGACCCCCCGCAGTCTCTGTCTCTGCTGAGCAGGGACACGCTGCAGCTCATCCCCAGGAGGGTGGAGGTGAAGCTGGAGAACACCAGCGTGGTGCTGTCTATGAACAGCCAGAAGAGGTGAGGAGGAGGCTGTCTTAGCCCCAGTCAGCGCTGGGGACAGGGACCTGGGGACAGCTGTGCCAATTCCCTGCCCACCCCCTGCTCTGCCAGAGGGAAGGACTGAGCTTGGCCTGGGGCCGGGCTCTTGGGGAAGGAGGAAGGCGTGTGAGCTTGTTCTGCAGTAGGACAGCCTGATGGGATCCTCTGCTGATGGGATGAGAGCGCTGGGCTGGGCTGCAGCTGGGCGCTGGCTGGTGTCTCTGTCTGCGCCAGCCTGCCGGTCAGCTGGGGATGAGAGACGGGGAGACGGAGGACATGATGATGCAGTTCCTTTCTGGCAGCGATTCCCTCCTCCTCCTTACAGGCACCTCACCTGGAGCCTGAAGCTGCTGCAGTTTCTATATCAGCGTGAAGAGGAGCAGATCCCGCTGCGCAACTTCACGCCCACCTCAGACCTGGACCAAATGAGTGTAGACCTCCATCTGGAGGGCAAGTAGCCAGGAGGGCGCCCATGGGACAGGGCTGCCATCACTGCCCTCCGCCACCCCTCACTTTTGCTCCTCTCTTTCCCCAGATGGCCTTCTCCTGTCCCAGAGCCGCCAGCGCATCGTGTGCCTCAACTCCCTGAAGACCAGCGTGCAGGTGAGCGAGCGCTGGGCACGCTCCTGTCCCCCGGGGGTGGCTGGTTTGGCTCCTGGCATGAGCTTTTTGCCACCCAGCCCTCTCCCTGCTCTAGGTCACAGCCATTGACCTTTCGGCTGCTGTGCTGCTCAATACCTGCATCATCCACTACCGCCACCAAGAGTTTTCGCACTGGCTGGGCCTGTTGGCACAGGAATACAGGTGCCAGGCAGTGCCTGTCCCCAGCCAAGGGCACAAGGGAAGGTAAACTCGGCCTCAGCGCGGCTGCTGTTATTGCAGCTTGTTTCCTCTCGCCTGCCATGCTCTGGCAGGGTGCCTGGGCACCCAGCACCTTCTCTACCCTCTGCGCAGCCCATGGGATGGGGAGGCTGATACAGAGGGTGGTGAGCGTTTTGGGGACCGCTGTGAAAAGGGCATCCCTCTGAGCCTGCTCCCTGGCAGTTCTCCAGTAACAGCCCGTCCCTCCTTGTCCCACGCAGGAGTTATCCCCAAATCATAGCGCCCATCATCCTGAGTGCCTCGCTGTCCAACGTCAACGTGTCAGTGCAGCTGGGGGACACGCCACCCTTCGCCTTGGGCTTCAACTCCATCTCTGCAGGTACGGGCTGGCAGCTGGCACCAGGGTGGCTGCTGGGCTCTTCTTGGGGGTTGGTGGCTCTGCCAGAGGGGCGCCAGGATGGGAATGGGGAGGGCTGTGCCGCCACTGTGCTTGCCCACATCTGTGTCTGGCCCGGGGCTGTGGACCTCTGCGTGGTTGTGTGTGGGTTGTTCTGTTTGGGGGCAGCAGAGCAGGCGGCAGCAAGCCCTCTCTGCACTCCCCTGCTTCTCTTTGCCCACAGACTACCAGCACCTGCGGCCGCAGAGCGTGCACCAGCGAGCGGTGCTAGCCGTGGATCATCTCTGCTGGCGTGTGGGCAATGACTCGCACATCCAGCGTGCCCCGCATCCTCCCAACATGCACGTGTGGGGAGAAGCCCTCATCCTCGACTCCTTCAACCTGCAGGTGAAGGGCGAGCTGAGGGGGTGAGGGGTGGCTCTCAGGGGGGAGCTAGCTGTCCACAGCTCTGTGTGGATGGCACCTGGATGTGTGGTGGTATGGGGACATCCTGCAACCTGAGAGTGATCGTCTTGTTTGTCCTGCAGGGCAGTTACAACCAGCCTCTGGGCATGTCCAGTGCCCAGTCGGACACGCTCTTCCTGGACTGCACCATCCGGGGGTTGCAAGTGGAGTCATCGGACACCTGCACCGAGTGCCTGGCCAGGGTCCTGCCCCTGTTCTGCCTGCGGCCCAGCGGAGCTGAGCTTGCCAAGCAGCCACCCTCTGCCTCAAGCGAGCCCTGGGGGCTGCTCTGGAAGGTGGATCTGAAGGTGGAGGATGTGAACCTTTTCACACTTTCGGCCCTGGTGGGTAAGTAGCATCCAGGCTCATCCCAGATGGCTGTCCTGGAAGAGCCCCTGCGGTCAGAGGAACCTGGCATGTCTTGGCGTGTCTCCTCCGTGGCTGCAGCACTGACGTGCCATCTCTCTAGGCGCCCTGGAGCTGCGGCTGGACACGCTGACCGTCTTGGGGAGTGCCGAGAGCTGCACGGTCAGCGTCCAGGGCATGGTGCTGGCCTTGGTGAAGAGCATCACGGAGAAGATGCAGCCCTGCTGCAAAGCTCCTGCCATCCCCAACCCGGTGGCCAACCTCTCCATGCTCTCTGTCACCTACCACAGCAGCATCCGCTCCCTGGAGGTTGGTGTGGGTCTTGGGTCTCTGCTTTATCCTGTACTGGTGGGAACTGGGATGGCTGGGGCAGGGGGAGGATTGGTTGGCACTGAAAGGTGATGGGGAGGAGAACGGGGCCGTGCTCTTCTGGACCTGGCAGTGACTTGGTGCCTGCTCACTCTCTCTGCTGTAGGTGCAGTGCGGCGAGGGGCTGGCGGTGCTGTGGAGCCCGCCCGACCACATGCACTTGTACCATCACACCCTGGCAACCCTGCAGTGCCATGAAGCCTTGCGGAGCGCTCTTGGCCACGGGACACCTCCCTCCCTACCCGCAGAGAGCCCAGTGTCCCACCCGGCCACCCCTGCTGAAACATCGGGAGCCCCACAATCAGATGGGACCCCCCCCAAAAGACTCCTGTCCCTGTCCCTGGAGCTGAGCTCTGCCAAGCTCACAGCCTTTGTCTCTGAGGCCAACTACATCAGCCTGGCTGCCGAAAGGACCTCTGTGAGCTGGCACGGCGGTGCCCTGCACAGCTACTGCCCCGAGCTGGCCGCCGGCTTTGATGGGCACAGCATCTTCAGCTTCAAGGAGGTGGAGGTGAAGCTGCTGCCAGAGCTGGAGGAGGTCATCTTGCACCGCTGCGCCTTCCCCACCCTCCGCACCCTCCGTAACCGCGGCTGGGCCTTCTCCTTTGCCAGCGTGACCATTGAGTTCCCCTACCAGTACGATTTCTCCCGCACGCTGGACGCTGCCGTGGGTGTGCAAAAGTGGCTTAAAGGCCTGCACCGGCGTGGCCACCCTGCCAGCAAGGCGCTGCCCCCCGACCTCCTGCTCAAAGTGACACACTTCTCCTGGGTCTTCCTGGATGACGTCTTCGAGGTCAAGTTACGAGACAACTACGAGCTGATGAAGGACGAGAGCAAGGAGAGCGCCAAGCGTCTGCAGCTGCTGGACGCCAAGGTGGCTGCGCTGCGCAAGCAGCACGGCGAGCTGCTTCCTGCCCGCAAGATCGAGGAGCTCTATGCCTCGCTGGAGAAGAAGAACATCGAGATCTACATCCAGCGCTCACGGCGCCTCTATGCCAACACACCAATGCGGAGGGCCCTCCTCACCTGGACCGTGGCCCACTTGGAGCTGGTGGCCATGGCCGATGAGTCCTTCCATGGCACGGAGCATGTGTTGGAGCAGATGAGGGACCTGGACAGTGTCAGCCCCTTCCCCCCCGAGAGTCTGGAGTTGGTGACCCAGTGGTGCCGCATGATGAAGGGCAAAGTTAGCAGCTTCTTTGGTGAGTTGCTTCGTGTGAGGGTGCCTGTGAAGGACAGCACTGTGGCTGTGTAGCCTGGGCTTCCAGGACAGGGGCATGCTGGCATCGCAAGATGTGTAACCGAGCAGCGGAAATGGTTTATGGAGGTTTGAGGGAGTGAGAAGGAAGCAGAGAGGTGACAGGACAGTGACTCCTGCCATGGCCCAGAGTGTGGGAGTGGTGCAGTGTCCCTTTGCTGCCCCATGTCTCAGGCCTTTCTCTGCCCCACAGTGCGGATCCGTGACTACCCTCGCTACCTCTTTGAGATCCGGAACTGGCAGCTCTCAGGCCGGCTGATCGGAGCTGAGCAGTGCGGCCAGGCCTGCTCCCGGCGCCGCCAGGTCCTGAAGCTGGGTCTGCCCTGGGGGGATGCGACGGTGGAGAGAAACATGCCACCCTTGAAGTTCTACCACGACTTCCACTGTAAGAGCTGGAGGGGCAGGGGGACTCTGTGCTGGGGTGGGGAAGGCATTGCTTGGGACATGCAAAGGGCTGAGCCAACCTCTGTCCCCAGCGGAGATCTCCCAGTACACCATCGTGTGGGGGCCCTGCTGGGACCCAGCCTGGACCCTGATCGGCCAGTGCGTGGATCTCCTCACCAAGCCCTCAGAGGACCCCAGCGCCCCATTGCCCTGGTGGGACAAGAGCCGCCTTCTCTTCCACGGGGACTGGCACATGGACATCGAACAGGCCAACCTGCACCAGTTGGCCACCGAGGTGGGTGCCGCCGAGGTAGGGAGCAGAGCATGGTGTGGGGCTGCTTCACACCTGCCTCTCCTTTCACTTGTCCTTACAGGACCCCTACAACACCACGGAGAACATGCACTGGGAGTGGAGCCACCTCTCCTTCCACTGGAAGCCTGGGCAGTTCGTCTTCAAGGGCAACCTGGACATCAACGTCCGGACAGCCTCCAAGTGAGTGTGGGCCCTGGAGCATGGGGGTTGACACCAGTGCTGTGGGGCAACCGGGGACGCTTTCCCTGTTCAGGTATGATGACTGCTGCTTCCTGCACCTCCCCGACCTGTGCATGACCCTGGACCTTCAGTGGCTGTGCCACGGGAACCCCCATGACCACCACGGCGTGGTGCTGCGCTCCCCTGAGTTCCTACCCGAGGTGCCAGTGGGGCAACAATACGATTCCTACCGTGCCTTCCGCTCCGAGAACCTCAACCTCTCCATCCGGATGGACCTGACGCGTCCCAGTGAGGGTGGGTGACAGCGCCCCGGGGATCCCTTGGGGCCAGGGCAGGGCTTGCTGGTTTTGGTGATCCTTATCGGTCCTGGGTTGGGTGCTGCCGTGTTCCTGTCCCGCAGCGCTGGCTGACGGCGAGTATATTCTCAGAGCACTCCCAGCCCCGGATCCTGCTCTACAGCAGCACCCTCCGCTGGATGCAGAACTTCTGGGCCACCTGGACCAGCGTGACGCGCCCCATCTGCCGCGGGAAGCTCTTCAACAACATGAAACCCAGTAAGAAGAAGCTGGGGCAGCATTACAAGCAGCTCTCTTACACTGCGCTCTTCCCCCGGCTGCAGGCAAGTCCTGGGAGTGGGGGTGCAGTTTTACCTCCCCGTTCCGGCTGTGCTGGGCTCTCAACCTCTGCTCTCTGCTCCCTCGCAGGTGCATTACTGGGCCTCCTTTGCCCAGCAGCGGGGGATCCAGGTGGAGTGCTGCCAGGGGCACATCTTCACTCGCGGCACCCAGCGGCTTATCCCACAAGGTGAGCGGGGACCCTGCTGCCACCTCTTCCACGCAGGGCAGGGCCCTGGCTGACCCCTCTCCCTGTCCCCCAGCCGGCACAGTGATGCGACGCCTCATTTCGGAGTGGAGCATCACGCAGATGGTGAGCGACCTGAGCCAGGTCACTGTGCACCTCATGGCCTCCACTTGCGATGAGAATGCTGATCACCGGCTCGACACCCTGGTGAAGAAAACCCATCTGCTGAGCCTGTCCTCCCTCACCTACCAGCGGCACAGCAACCGCACGGCTGAGGAGGTACCACTGCAAACACGTAGGGCATGGCAGCCTGCGCTGCCTGACGGCATCCTCCTGGGACAAGGGGACCTCGGTCTTGGCCTGATGGCATCCCCCTGGGACAAGGGGACCTCGGTCTTTGGGTGCAATGTGGGAGGGATTTGGCTGGAGAGGAGACAGATCTGCAGGGCCTCTGGTCTCCCAAGTGCCTGGCCAAAAGGATGTCCTGTTCCAGCCACAGTGTCCCTGGAATGGGTCCCTGCTGAGGGCTCTGGGGTTGTCCCCCAGGCTCTGGTTCCCATACCCTGCCTGCAGGGACTGGCAGGGCTCCCAGCCCTTGTGTTTGAGGCCCGTGGGCAGGGGCAGGGGGTGGCTTTGCCGTGCTGAGGCTCTGACCCTCTGTGCCCAGGAGCTGCCCCTGCGGGATGGGGACGATGGTTTCCACACGCACCAGCTGCACTTGGTGGACCTGCGAGCGTCCTGGACCACCACCAACCGGGACATCGCCTTCGGCCTCTACGACGGCTACAAGAAAGCGGCTGTGCTCAAGCGCAACCTGTCCACCGAGGCCCTGAAGGGGCTGAAGATCGACACGCAGCTGCAAGCCAAAAAGCTGAAGCGGGGCCCACTCTCTGCTCACTCCGTCCCTGCCAGAGTGACCGCTCCCATCACCAGCGGCCGTCCTGAGAGAGCCTCCTCGGGGGGTGAGCACAGCAAGGAGGGGGACAACGGGAAACCCAAAGCCATGCCTGCCTTCACCCTGTCACCCCCAGCCAGCCCCCCACAGCCTCACGCTGACCCTTTCTCCTTCCTCAGGGGCCTACATGCTGCAGAAGCTCATTGAGGAGACGGACAAGTTCGTGGTCTTCACGGAGGAGGAGTCGGGGGCTAGCGAGCAGCTGTGCGGCATCGCCGCCTGCCAGACCGACGACATCTACAACCGCAACTGCCTCATCGAGCTGGTCAACTGCCAGGTACCTGCCCTCGGCCACCCTGCCTGTCCCCACGCTCTCCGCTCCCCACGGCTTTGCGGGGGGGCTGTGCCTGCCCCACAAGGGCTGGTCTGACCCCCAGGGTCTCTCCCCTCGCAGATGGTGCTGCGCGGTGCGGAGACGGAGGGCTGCGTGATTGTGTCCGCTGCGAAGGCTCAGCTGCTCCAGTGCCAGCACCACCCTGCCTGGTACGGTGACACGCTGAAGCAGAAGACGTCCTGGACCTGCTTGCTGGATGGCATGCAGTACTTCGCCACGACGGAGAGTGGCCCCACCGAGAGGGAGCACGGGCAGCTCTGGCTGGAGGTGAGCGGCTGGGGGGGCTGTGATAGGTGAGCTGTGTTGGGGGACAGGCGGCACTGCCAGTGCCCTGGCCAGGGCAGGGAGAGCAGGGACAGCCAGCAGTGCCTCTTTGTGTACCCAGGTGAAAAATATTGAGGAGCATCGGCAACGGAGCCTGGACTCGGTGCAGGAGCTGATGGAGAGCGGGCAGGCGGTGGGGGGCATGGTCAGCACCACCACAGGTACTGCCCGCAGAGCTGGCTGCTTTGCCTACCCCAAACCCGCTCGCGTGTGCCCCCAAGCTGAGAGCATCCCTGTCCCTGGATGGCTCCAGAAGCTGGCTGATGCTCTGAGCCCTGTGCCATGGGGTCCCTAAAGTGCCAGAACATGGTACTCTGACCTTGGCCCCCCTGCCTGTCCCCAGACTGGAACCAGCCCTCAGAAGCCCAGCAGACCCAGCAGGTGCAGAGGATCATCTCTCGCTGCAGCTGCCGCATGTACTATATCAGCTACAGCCATGACATCGACCCCGAGCTGGCCACGCAGATAAAGCCCCCCGAGACTCCTGCCAACCAGGAGAAGGAGGATCTGCTGAAGAAGCAGGAGGGTGAGTACCTCCAGGCAGTGTGTTGCAGGGGGTAGAGCTCTGGGCTGACCCACGGGTGCCAGCTGAATCCAGGGATGGTCTGTCTTGGCCCTGCTGAGATCAGAGGGGTGCATACAGTAGGGGTCCACAGACACGTGGTGGTGCACCAGATGATGCTGGACATGCTGTGCCTGCTGGAGCCACCGGAGCCACCTTGGCTCGTTCCCCGTTCCTCTCCATCTCTGGCTGGACCCCACATGTGTCTGTTTCTGGCCATGCTGAGGCCCTACTTGCCCCTTGTGCGTCCCCACAGGAGCAGTGGATACGTTCACATTGATCCACCACGACCTGGAGATCTCCACCAACCCCGCGCAGTATGCCATGATCCTTGACATAGTCAACAACCTGCTGCTGCACGTGGAACCCAAACGCAAGGTACCTGCGAGGCTTCAGGTCACTGTGTCACTTAACTGCACACAGGGCAATTCTAACCTTCCCCTATCCCTGTGTCCAGGAGCACAGTGAGAAGAAACAACGGGTGCGCTTCCAGCTGGAAATTTCCAGCAACCCTGAGGAGCAGCGTAGCAGTATCCTACACTTGCAAGAAGCCGTGAGGCAGCACGTGGCCCAGATCCGGCAGCTGGAGAAGCAGATGTACTCCAACGTGAAGGTGAGCCCGCATCCAGGCGGGGCCTGGCTCCGCAGGATCCCTGCTCCGGGGCAGAAGTTGCTGAGGCTCGTCTGTCCTTCAGTCCCTGCAGGACGACAGCAAAAACGAGAGCCTGCTCGACCTCAACCACAGGCTGCAGCAGCAACTGAGCCAGGAGAAAGCTGACCTGCAGCTGGAGAGCGAGGAGCTGAACATACTGATCAGGTAGGGGCCATGTCTGGCTTCCCCAGCCTTGTGTCCCCCTTATTCCAGGGGTCCCACATCCCAGCGCTCCCCTTTCTGCTTGCAGGTGCTTCAAGGACTTCCAGCTGCAGCGAGCCAACAAGATGGAGCTGCGAAAGCAGCCGGAGGACGTGAGCGTGGCACGGCGGACTGAGTTCTACTTCGCCCAGGCACGCTGGCGCCTGACCGAGGAGGATGGGCAGCTGGGCATAGCCGAGCTGGAGCTCCAGCGCTTCCTCTACAGCAAGGTACCGAGCCGGCCGGTGGCACCCACAGCTCCTGAGCTGGGGCCTGGGATGTGCAGGGTCTGGAACATGTCCAGAGAAGGGCAACGGAGCTGGTGAGGGGTCTGGAGCACAAGTCTTGTGAGGAGCGGCTGAGGGAGCTGGGGGTGTTCAGCCTGGAGGAGACCTTCTCGCTCTCTACAGCTCCCTGAAAGGAGGGGATAGCCAGGAGGGGTTGGTCTCTTCTCCCAAGGAACTAGTGTCAGGACAAGAGGCAACGGCCTCAAGTTGTGCCAGGGGAGGTTTAGGATGGATATTAGGAAAAATTTCTTCACCGAAAGGGTTATCAAACACTGGAACAGGCTGCCCAGGAAGGTGGTGGAGTCGCCATTCCTTGGAGGTATTTAAAAGACGGGCAGGCGTGGTGCTGAGGGACATGGGTTAGTGGTGATTTTGGCAGAGTCAGGTTGATGGTTGGACTCGATGATCTTAAAGGTCCCTTCCAACC
Organism: Larus michahellis; assembly: GCF_964199755.1. NCBI lineage: Eukaryota > Metazoa > Chordata > Aves > Charadriiformes > Laridae > Larus > Larus michahellis. Next base: position 4,341,022 of record NC_133902.1, on the reverse strand, counting down.
TCAACAGTTCTATTGCTCTGTGCGCGCAGGTCAACAAATCTGACGACACGGCGGAGCATCTGCTGGAACTGGGCTGGGTCACGATGAACAACCTCCTGCCCAACGCTGTGTATAAGGCAAGTGGCAGCCTGAGGGAGCAGCCCTGCACCCTGGGGACCTCTGGGTGGCCTGGCCAAGGTGGCCTGTCCTCACCCCAGCCACCCAACCTCTTCCCTGCAGGTGGTGCTACGTCCCCAGAGCTCCTGCCAGTCTGGCCGGCAGCTGGCATTGAGGATCTTCAGCAAAGTCCGGCCGCCCGTGGGAGGCATCTCCATCAAGGAGCACTTTGAGGTGTCAGGGCCACGCCGGGAGGTGGCAGAGTCCCCATGGGGTGTGGGCAGCATGTGCCCAGCTCTGACACACCTCTCTCCCGCAGGTGAACGTGGTACCTCTCACCATTCAGCTCACCCACCAGTTCTTCCACAGGATGATGGGTTTCTTCTTCCCCGGCCGCAATGTGGAGGAGGAGGAGGTGGGGGATGAGGAAGACAAGTCCAAGCTGGTGACAACAGGTGAGAGGCTCGTGGTCACCCTCCTACCTGGCACCTGAGGGATGTCTCCAGGCGGTTCTGGCTGCCTGTCCAGGATCTGTGGGCAGCTGCTGGCAGGCCACGTGTTGAGGAACTTGTAGTCTCCCCTGGGGTCAGGGAGCCGTTGTGGGGGGATCTGGGTCATGGCTGACCCCCAGCTGGACACCAGCCACCACCTCCCGCCCTGTTTGTCCCAGGGATCCCCGTGGTGAAGCCGCGGCAGCTGATCGTGGCTGATGACTCGCTGGGCCCAGGGAAGGGAGTCACTCAGGGACTGAATCGGACGTCAGGGGTCAGAAGATCATTCCGAAAAGCGCCTGAGGTACCTGCTGCTGCCTTGAGGGGGGCAATGCGGGAGATCCCTGCTGTGGAGCCCGTCTGTTTTCCCTCAGCTTAAGGGCTGGGCAACCATGTCCTCCCCCACTTGCCTGTCTGTTTCTCCTGCTCCCTCCCACCATGAGGATTTGCATCCTTTACAACCAAGCACCTGCACGCTTGATGTGATCCCTGCAGCATCTCATTTTCCTTACACTCTGCCGGAGCAGCTCTCACCTCTCCCCGGTGAAGCAATGCCATGGCCTAGTGCCCGGCTGTCCCTTCCCCGCTGGTTCCTGGCTGTGTCCCCTCTCCTTCCCTTCTGCTCATGGCTCCTGCTCTGTCCCCAGCATCCTGTGGATGACATCGACAAGATGAAGGAGCGCGCGGCCATGAACAACTCCTTCATCTACATCAAGATCCCGCAGGTGCCACTCTGTGTCAGCTACAAGGTGCGGGGCCGGTGGGTCGGGGTGTGCTGGGGACGGGGCACAGCCCCTCTGGCTGGGGGTGGCCTGGGGCATCGTCCCACGCTGCCTGACACCCCTCTCATGCAGGGCGAGAAGAACAGCGTGGACTGGGGCGACCTGAACCTGGTGCTGCCGTGCCTGGAATACCACAACAACACGTGGACGTGGCTGGACTTCGCCATGGCGGTGAAGAGGGACAGCCGCAAAGCCTTGGTGGCACAGGTAGGTGGGACCCCATCCCGTGGTGCCTCCTTCCGGCTCGCGGGGAGGCTCCCAGAGCTGCTCTGCCCAGGATGGAGGTGGTAACCCCACGGGGGGGTGGCAAATTCTCCAGCGCAGGAAGCAGCCACACTGGCTTAGCAGCTCAGGCTCTCACCCACGCTGAGGGGGCTGGGTGCCGCCATGGGGTGCTGAGCCCCCTAAATTCCGGGGCAGGTGATCAAAGAGAAGCTACGCCTGAAGCCAGCGGCGGGCGCGGAAGCCCGGGGGAAGCTGGAGAACAAATCGGACGGGACCATCCAGCAGCAGGAGGAGGATGAGAAGGCGCGTCTGCTCATCGGGCTGAGCGTGGGCGAGAAGAATCCCAGCAAGAAATCGATTTTCGGCAGGCGTAAATGAGGGCAGCACCCGGCAGGCCGGGAAGGGACTGGGATGCCCCGTGCTCCCCGCTCCGGAGGGGCCACCCCTATGGCGGCGGGGGGGCCACGCTGCTCGGCGCGGCGATGCCCGAGGCAGGGGTTAGCCGCCCGCAGGCCCTCGGCAGCCCTGTCGCTGTGGAGCAGGGGTGCAGCAGCACGGGGATGTGGGGTGCAGCGTGCTCTGGGGGCCGCTTCATGGGGCGCAGACCCCCGTGCCAAGGGCTCCCGTGAGCTTCCCCTCTCCCTGCTGTGCTGATGCTGGGCTCGGCGCAGCAGCAGGATCGCTCCAGGCTGGGAGAAAGGGGAACAAGAGAGAGTTTAAATAAAGAGTTTTTAATTTGGAACAGCTTTGGGTCAGTGGCTCGTTACTTGCCTCCCCATTCACGCCACGGTGCCAGACTCGGTGCTGTCCCCCCTCTCGGCTCGGCAGCACCCCAAACCCTGCGACTGCACCCCCTGCCCTTCCCCGGGGACACCCGCTTCGGGGGCTCCCTGGTGGCATCCTCCGTGTCCCCAGGCCCAGCCCTTGTGCTCGTCCTTCTCGAGCCTGTCGGGGCCCGGGGCTGCCCCGGGACTCAGCGGGGGCTGCCGGTATCGCAGAGCCGGGGTCCGGCAAGTGGGATGCAAAGGGACGACGGGTGGTTGAAGGGGGAAACCCCAAGGTGTGCAAGGGGGGTCCCGGGGCGTGTGCCCTGCTCGGAAATCGGGGAGGGGGTGTCAGTCACGGGTGGGGTGTCCCGGGGTGCAAGGACGAGCTCCGGTGCAGGGGGGTTGCGCGGGGTGGGGGGGGCGGCCCCGGTGCCCGGCCCCGGGGCTGGGGGTGGTCGCAGGCGGGCGGGGCGGGGCGGGGCGGGGCGGCGGGGTTATGTAAAGCGGCGGATTACCGGGGACCGGGCTCGGGGCGCGGCCGGGCGGCGCCGCGATGGGAGCAACGAGCAGCGGCCCCGGCCCGGCCCCGGCTCCGGTGCGGCCCCCCCAGGTGCGTGCGGCGGCGGCGGCTCCGGGGATCCTCACCGCCCCGGGGTCCCGTCCCCCCGCCGCCGCCCCGCTGACGCTGCCCCCGGTTCCGCAGGGCCGCGCCGTGGGGTCGTGGGTGCGGGCGCTGCTGGGCCGCGCCGGGTCGGTACCGGTACCGGTACCGGGGCTCGCCCTGGCCCCGCGGGGCCCCGCCGAGGAGCCGCCGCTGCCCGGTTGGCCGCTGCCGCAGCTCGTCTCGCTTTTCCTGCCGGAGTTCCCCGTCCGCCCCTCCGCCCGCCAGCAGCAGCTCAAGGTGCCGTCCCGGCCCCCCTCCCCCTAATGTCTCACCCTCCTAACGGGGTCCCCAACCATCCTACCGGAGCGCCGATTCATCCCGCCCCGGCAGCTCCGAGAGCCCTAACGGGTCGCCTCACACCCCGTAGCGGGGTCCCCACACGTCCTACCGGGGTCCCCCAGCGCCCCGCACATCCTCCCCGAGCGTCCTCCCGCACCGTCCGTGCATCCCCTGCCGCCGTCCCGGGACTACCGACCGTCTTACCGGCTCTCCCCGCACGCTGTGTCGGGTCCCTGCACATCCTACCGGCGTCCCCGGCCGTCCCACCGGGTCCCCTTCTACCCCCGCCGGGTCCCCGCGCCCCGTGTCGAGTCTCTGTGCGTTCCACCGGGGTCCCTCTGTACCCTACCGGAGTCCCCGTGCGCCCTACCGCGGTCCCGCTGCATCCTGCCGGCATCCACAGCCGCCGTGCTCGGGTCCCCATGTCCCTGTCCCCCGTCCCCACGTGCCCCATACTGGGTCCCCCTGCATCCCACTGGGGTCCCTATTGCGTCCTCCTGGTCCCCGTGTGTCCCCACCACCTGCCTCGGGTGCCCTGTGCCGCCCCACGCAGGACCCCGCACCCTGTCCCACCCTGAGCACCCCCATCCGTGGGGTGCTCAGACCCTGCTCCCCCCTCCCCGCCCCTAGATCCTGGGTTTCGTGGCCAAAGGCTCCTTCGGGACCATCCTCAAAGTGCTGGACTGTGGACGGGAGAAGGTCTGCGCCGTCAAGGTGGGTGCTGTACCCTAGGGTCCAGGGGTGCGTCCCGCCCGCCTCTGGTCCCATTGATGGCCCCTCGCCCGCCCCACCCCCCCCAGGTCGTGCCCAAAGTGGAGGTGCTGCGCCGTGACACCCTCAAGCAGTGCAAGGAAGAAGTCAGCATCCAGGTCAGGGGGGGTCCAAGGGGGACCCCAGCCCATGGGGAGGGGTTCAGGGTGGTTGTGGGGGTGGCAGGAGGCTGCTGGGGATGAGGAGGGAGGGTGGCAGGAGTGGGATCCCCGGTCCCCCCTGCCCCCCCCACCCCAGGGGACGCTCACCCTCTCTGCTTTGTGTCCCCAGAGACAGGTCAGGCACCCGTTTGTCCACGGCCTGGGGGACAGCTGGCAGGGCCAGCGCCACCTCTTCATCAGTGAGTGACCATCTGCCCGTGGGCTCGCCCTGCCTTCCCCCCCCTCCTTGCTCAAGCACGTGTCCTCGCCGCCCGCACACGTGTCCCCGCACACGCGCACGCTCCCCCCGCGCTGCCCGCTGCCCCGCGGGGATCCAGACGCTCAGCTGCTGGCTCCCACCGCGGGGACCGAGGGGACAGGGATGGGGATGAGCCACAGTGGGGCGGGCACCAGTGTGGGGGTGAATGAGGTGCCCCAGCCCCAGTGCCTGCCTGGCCCTGGTGGCCCTGATGGCCGTGCCACCTAGGTGCCCACATAGTTTGTGCCTGTGTGACCCCGGGGACTGTGTCACTTTGGTACCTGCGTGGCCACGATGCCTGTGCCACCTTGGAGCTCACGTGGCCCTGATGCTTGTGTGTTCCCAGTATTCACATGGCTCTGGTGCCCATGTCACCATGGTACATGTCCCGGGTACTCGCATGCTCCCACGCTGCTTTAGTCATGCCCATGTCACCTTAGTACGTGGTCCTGGTGCCCATGTTGAATCTTGTGCCATCTCGGTGTGAGTGTGGTCCTGGTGCTTGTGCCACCTTGCTGGCCTTATGGCCCCGGTGTTTGCATCCCCTTGGTACATGGCCCTGGTGCCCATGTCACCTTGGTGCATGGCTCCAGTGACCCACCTGGCCCCTCGTGCCCGTGCCGCCCCGGTGCCCGTGCCCCTTGTGCCAGCCCATGGGTAAAGCACGTCGACCATCCCGGCAGTGTGCACCTACTGCAGCACCGGAGACCTGCATGCCCTGTGGCGCGCCATCGGGCGCTTCGCCGAGGCCACCATCCGCCTGTTCGCTGCCGAGCTGGTGCTGGTGCTGGGTGAGTGGCCCACCATGCTGGGGACAGCCACCCCTGTCCCCACCAATGGGGACCCACAGGCAGGGTCAGCCGTCCCGAGGGGTGGGCAGCTGCCTGCCGGGTGCCGGCGGGGTGGCAGTGGGCATTGTGCAGGAACGGGACCCATCGCTCTGACCACTCCGTCTTCTCCCCAGTGTATCTCCACGACCTGGGCATCGTGCACAGAGACGTGAAGGTGGGTGGCAGCGGGGCTTGGGGGGCTGTAGGGGGGGTGTCTCCAAACCCCCCTGGCATGGAGAGGCCACACTAGTCCCTGTCTCATTTCAGATGGAGAACATCCTCCTGGATGAGAGAGGTAAGAGTCTGGTGACACTGGTGTGGGGACATCCCATCCGTGGGGATGCCCGGTCCACAGGGACGCCCCCTCCATGGGGCCCCCACGCAGTGTCTCACCCCACAGGACACCTCAAACTCACTGACTTTGGCCTCTCCCGGCACCTGCAGTGGGGGGAGCGAGCCCACACCATCTGCGGCACCCTGCAGTACATGGGTAAGGGGGCAGCGGGCGGCTGCGGTGGGGGGCACGGCCCCACCAGGCAACTCACCCGCTCATCCCCACAGCCCCGGAGGTGCTGAGCGGGGGGCCCTACAGCCACGCAGCCGACTGGTGGTCCCTAGGAGTCCTGCTCTTCGCCCTGGCCAGCGGGGAGGTGAGGACCGGGGGGACAAGGGGGAATAGGGGCACCCCATGGAGCCCCTAAATTCAATCCCTGCCCCCCCAGTTCCCCGTGGCACCGGCAGGGGACCATGTGGCCATGCTGGAGCGTGTCAAGCAGAGCAGCTACGAGAGCCCACCCACGGTCAGCCCCGCGCTGGCCCGGCTGCTCGCCGAGGTAACCCTCGGGCTGGGATGTTGGGGTCCCCACTGGCCCCCCCAGGCTGGATGTCGGAGTTCCCACCTCTCACTGTCCTCCCTCTGTCCCCAGCTGCTGTGCCACAACCCCCTGTACCGCCTGCGCTACCTCCACCACTTCCAGGGCCACCCCTTCTTCCGCGGGGTGGCCTTCGACGCCGACCTGCTGCAGAAGGACCCGGTGGCGGTGGCCGTGTCCCCCCGTCCCCCCGAGCAGCCCCCACCCGACCCCGCCACCTTCGCCGACTTCGACTGCGACCTCGCCGTCCCCCCGAGCCGGCCCTGGCCTGGCTGAGCCGCCGCGGCCGGGAACCCCGGCATCGCTCAGGGACATGCCCCCCCCCACCCCCGCCAAAACCCGGCAGCGGGTCGGACCCTGCTGGGCCGGGTCCCCCCCCACCCCAACGCTGTACCTCTCCCCGCGGGAGCAATAAACCCCAGAGCCGCGGGCACCGTTGCGGGGGCTGCCCTGACCCCTGCGGGACCCCCGGGGAGGGGAGCGGGACCCCGGGGGGGGTGGGAAATAGGACCCCGGGGGGGGTGTGTGCGGAGCTGGCGTTTCTCCCCCCCCCCTTGGGTCTGGGCGGGCGCGGGGGGCTGGTTCCCTCGGTACCGGCGCGGGGGAGCCCCCCGTGTGCGGGGGCAGCTGGGCCCTTCCCCGTTATCCCCCCCCGCCCCGCGGTGCTCGGCGCTGCACAGCGCCGTTGGGGCGGGGCCGCGTGTGAGGCCCCGCCCACTCCCTCCCGCCCACCAATCGGCCGCGGCCCCGCCTCTAACCACCGCCCCCGTGGAGGGTGACGCGTGCCACTGAGCAGCCAATCGCAGCGGCGCCTGGTTTTCAAACGGGCGGTGGCGGCAGCGCGCGGGGAAGGGCGGGGCCAGACCGGGACCGGAGCCAAGAGTGGGACCGGGCCCGGGACCGGGCCATGCGGGCCGCACGGACCCCGGCCGTGAGTGCAGCCCGGCGCCGGGGGGGCTCGGCACGGGGTGGGCGGGGGCGGGAAGGGACCGACGGACGGACGGACGCCGGTTTGCGCGTCCCGGTGGGGCGGCTCGAAGAGCCCCGTGGGTCGCGGGGGGGGGGGGGGGTGTCCCAGCGGGGCGGCCCCGGGTGTGTCGGGGTGGCTGTGGGGGCGGCGGGCTGGAGCGCTCCTGGTACATGTGGATGTGTTTGGGGGGGGGGGGGGGGTGTGCGTGCCGCCGCCGGTGGTGCCGTCGGTGACCCCCGGTGCTTCCCCCCCAACACACACCTCGCCCCCCAGGCGCAGCAGCGGCCCCGGCGCACCCCCCTGCAGGAGCTGCGGCTGCAGCCGGGCGCCGAGCGCACAAGCCTCACCCCCCTGCTCCGCCGCCTGCGGCTCAAGGTCGGTGTGGGGATGGGGGGACGCGGGGGGGGAGTTGTGCGTGGAGTAATAGGAAGGGATGCTGGGGTGTACCGGAACTGGGTATACTGGGAGGGGGGGGGGGTGGTTCCAGGGCAGTGGGGGGACAGGTGTAGGCACTGGGGTGGGGGAAGTGGGGAGGCTGGGGGAAACGGCTATGGGGTGCTGGGGGGGCAGGGCAAGGGCAGTCCTGACCCTCCCACCCCCCCTAAATGTCCCGTAGGACCATGACTGTGCCACCCCAGTGTCCTGCGCCCGGGGGCCCCCCAGCAGCACCATCCCGTGGCCCCCCAGGACTACAACCTGGGGGCCCAGCGCCTCCGAGACCCCCACGACTCCCACCCTGAAGCCTGGTGCCCCCGAGCCCCTCGGCAATCCCAGTTTGGTGCCCGGTGCCCTGCAGCCCCCCAGCAGCACCAGCCTGGAGCCCCCTGGTAGTTCCACTCCAAGGTCCAGCCCCCCAGAGCCCCCTGGCAGCGCTGTGCCGCCCCCCCTGTGCACCCCCAGCCCAGGACCTGGCACCCCAGAGCCCCCCGGCAACGTTGTGCCAGCCCCTATATGTAGCTCTGTCCCGGGGCCGTACACACCAGAGGCCCCCAGCAACACTGTGCCAGCCCCCCTGTGCAGCCCCACCCTGGAGCCCCCCGGCAGCACCGTGCCAGCCCCACTGTGCAGCCCCCTTCCAGGGCCCAGCCCCTCAGAGCCCCCCGGCAGCACCATACCAGCCCCCATGTGCAGCCCCAGCCCCCCAGAGCCCCCTAGCAGCACCATGCCAGCCCCTATATGTAGCTCTGTCCTGGAGCCATGCACCCCAGAGCCCCCCAGCAACAGCGTGCCAGCCCCCCTGTGCAGCCCCATCGTGGGGTCCAGCTCCCCAGAGCCCCCCGGCAGCACCGTGCCAGCCCCCCTGTGCAGTCCCGTCCTGGGGTCCAGCAGCCTGGAGCCCCCCAGCAGCCCCGTGCCAGCCCCCACATGTAGCTCTATCCCAGGACCGCGCACACCAGAGCCCCCCAGCAATACCATGCCGGCTCCCCTGTGCAACCCCATCCCGGGGCCCAGCCCCCCGGAGCCCCCCGGCAGCACCATGCCAGCCCTGATGTGTAGCTCCATCCTGGGGCCGTGCACCCCCGAGCCCCCCGGCAGCGCCTCCCCCGTCCCCCCTGGCATCATCAGCTCAGTGCCTTGCACCCCAAACTCCCTGGGCAGCACCACTCTAGCACCCTGCACCCCCGGGACCCCTGTCAGTGCCAGCCCGGCCTCCTGCACCCCAGGCCCCCCCGGCACCAGCTCCACCCCGCAGGAAGCTCCCTTCCACGGCTGGCGCATGGTGCCCACCGACCTCTCCTGCAGCCCCGTGGCTACCGAGCCCTCGGCTGGAGATGGGAGTTCGGGTCCCTCACCTTGCCAGGACACCCCTGAGGGTACCCAGTCCCCAGCCTCCGCCCCCCCAGAGCAGGACCCCCCCGGGCCCCCTCCCAGCGAGGCAGATAGGTCTGAGCATGATGGATTGGAGGCAACGGCCACCCCCGTCCCCTCGCCCGAGGTGGCCCCGGGTGCTGTGTCCTGGGTGTTGCCGCTGGTGTGGCTGGAGAAGAGCCTCAATGCCTCGTCCCTGCTGGAGTCCCTGCGGCACAGCCTGCCCCTGCCCGCCCCGCGGCGGGACGCCGGCACCAGCGTCACCCCGGTGTCCACCGCGGTGGCCGGCACCAGCGTCACCCCGGTGTCCACCACGGTGGCCGGCACCAGCGTCACCCCCATGCCCACTGCGGTCGCTGGCACCTTCATGACCCCCCGGGACCTGCGGGAGAGGAGCACGAACACATCTGTGCGCGGCCCCCCCTGCGCCAAGGACAGCGCTGCCGAAACGGACTCCCTGCTCTGGCAGTAAGTGTGGGGACATGCCCCCCCTGGATGAGGCTGTGGCACCCACGGGCCATCCCTTCCCCAAGCCCCCCCCTCTCTCTGTCCCCAGCTGTCCCCGTGAGCAGCTGAAGTCCCTGCCGCGGGCAGAGCTGGAGGGGCGGCTGGAGAGCACCCTCATCATCATGGAAGCCCTCTCCCTCCGGCTGCGCGACTGGCAGGAGAGCCAGCGCCTGCTGCCCGGCGTGGGACCGGCTGAGCAGAGGGATGCGCTCACGCAGACGGATGTCACCCACCCCAAAGCGGTAAGAGTCCTCACCGGGGCGATGCCACCCAGTTCTGTGTGGCCTCGGTGCTGTGACAGTGCCCACGTGCTGCCGGCAGGACGGTGGCTCCGGCTGCAGCGCAGCCCGGCGGAGCAGAAGTAAAGCAGGGCTGCTGGGGCATCACGTCCCCAGCTTAACCCGCTATTTTTGCTGGATTTGAACCCTTTGCGCGGGGAAACAGCCCTGGCACACATGGGTAGGGGTGGATGGGAGGTGTCACAGCCAAATGGCTCTCGCTGGACCCCAGGGTGGAGCCGGGCTGGTGCGAAGCCCCCTCCGCTCTGCCCGGATGCCCTTAGGAGGAGGAGATCTACCGCAACCTCTACCTCGAGCTGTGGAAGAAAACAGAGGCTCTGCAGCGGCAGCAGGGAGCGGAGCAGGACCTGCGGCGAGAGCTGGAGCTGGCCGCCACGGGGATGGTGCGTCTCAGCTGGCTGGCATGCGATGAGTGTGCCGGGTCTCAGCCAGGCAGGGCACACATGTGCCCGACGTTGCCTGTGCCGGCTCCGGGAGCACTGCCTGAGCGCCGGTGCCCTTGTCCCTTCCCCAGAGCGCCTGGAGCAGGCAGAGCCTCCTGTTTCGGAGCCTCGCGGATGACGCCTTTCAGAGGTTGCAGGATGAGCAGGGAGCCCTCTCCCAGCAGGTGAGACCCCGTGCAGCCAGGCTGGCCCTCCTCTCCCGCAGTTTTCAGGCGATGCTGGCACTGCCGGCACACACGGCAGCTGTCGGCTATACCCGGTGCCTCCCGGCACTGTCTCCCCTTGCAGCGGGAGGCGGTGAGGACTCTGGTGTCGCGGTGCCGGGCTGTACTGGAGAGCGTGCCCAGCAAGCTGCGGAGCTGCCTGGAGGAGCGGGATGCCATGAGGCAGCGAGCGGACGAAGCCATCCGAGCCAAGGAGGAGGTAGGGGGGCAGCCAGTGGGGGCGGTTGGGGCAGGCTCTGCTGTCCCCATGCCTTTGGTGGGGCATCCTGCATCTGCCCATCTCCAGGGCATGAAGATCTCTCTGGCATCCCAGGGGAAAAGCCCGATGTGGTCCTGGAAGTGCTTGTGGCTGCCTGGGGCGGCTGGAGCTCTCGGGATGGGATTTTGGCTCGGGCTGGGTCCCGCTGGGAGCGGGAGCAGCAGCGTGTGGGGATGGCTCCTGGGATTGCCCCTCTTGTGACACCACGCCTGGAGCATCATCCTTCCCTCGGCAGGGAGATCGCTTCCTGGAGGCCTTCCGTGCCCATGCCAGTGCCCAGATCAGCGCCCGCGACCAGAGCCTGGCCTCCCAGCGAGAGCTGGGCACGCTGCTGGCAGACGCCATCGACGCGCAGGTACTGAGCGGGTGGGCACCTCCAGCTGCCTCCCACCTGGGTCTTTGGGGGGCTGGGAGGGACCTCCCCACATCCTGAGCTTGGGTGATGCTCTGAGCAGTGGTCTGCCATGGGCTCGGGTCCACCAGAGGTTTCTTGGCGCTGCTGGGAAGCTGCCACAAATCCGGCCTCGGGGCTGGTGCTCGCTTCCCTCCGCAGCCATGGAATGCGGTTTTTCCACCGTGGCAGCGCTGACCCGTCTCTCCTGCCCCACAGGCATCACTGGCTGCCGAGTCTCGGTCTTTCCGGGAATTCATAGATGTCACCTTTGAAAACATGGAGAAGGAAAGGAGAGCCCTGGACGCGGAGGTGAGGGGCGTCCCGCTGGGGGCTGGCGGTGGGCTCAGCCCCTCGCCCTCCCTTCCCCCTGCCCCGCAGCCCTTCGTGCCCTGGGTGCCGCGGGCAGCCTGGCTGCCAGCCCCGTCCCTTGCCACGCAACGGGGCAATGCCACCACCAGCCATCACGGCTGCGCTGCCCTGGCCCTGAGGCTGACCGTGCCGTATCCCCTCGCAGCGGGAGGCGGTGAGGACCCTGGTGTCACGGTGCCGGGCTGTGCTGGAGAACGTGCCCAGCAAGCTGCAGGGCTGCCTAGAGGAGCGGGATGCCATGAGGCAACAAGCGGAGGAAGCTCTTCAAGCCAAGGAGGAGGTAGGGGGGTGCCTTGTGCTGAGCAGTGCCTGTGGGTGGCCGGGGTGCTCTCCTGCGGCCCGGCTGACCCCAGGCGTGGGGGTCCCCTTGGTGTGGGAACGCCCCATGGGGAAGAGCACGGTGGGCACGGTGTCTCTGCAGGCATCCGGCCAGCTGGAGGAGAACGCGGTGGCCCTGCGGGATGCGGAGGCTCAACTGGAGCAGCTGACGGTGGCCAACTCGCGCCTCAGCACAGGTAGGGGTGGGTGACATGGGGGCTGGACCTGCCCCTGTCCTGTCCCCCTCCGACGCTGATGGCTCTGCCCCTCGCAGACCTGAGCTCCGTGATGACAAAACTGGCCAGCGTGGAGCAGGAGCGGGATACGCTGCAGCAGGAGAACGAGAAGCAGTGGGAGGAGGTGGCCCGGTGGGTCTGAGCCCTTGGGGCAGGGCATTGGTCCCCCCTCTCTTCCCCATAGCCACCCCCTGCCACCCCGCGGCACCCCCTGACCCCGTCCCGTCCCGGCAGGCTGGCGCAGCAGAGGGACGCCCTGCAGCAGGAGTGCAACGGGCTCTTCCAGGAGCTGCGGGAGGCGACCGAGTGCAGGGAGGTAGGAGCTGCCTGACCCTGCCCGCGCTGTCACGCGCTGCCGGTCCCCGTCATGGCCTGGCGGCATCGCTGGCGGCCGGCCAGGAGCAGGATTAGCCCTCCCGCGGTGGGGGATGAGTGCGGTGGGGGCGGTTGACAATCCTGCACGTAAGCGCTGCTCTCCATCCTGCCCGGCAGGGATTCCTGGGTCGGAGGGGGGGTGTGGGGCGGGGATAACAGCTCTCTGGGATAATTCCCCCGGCTGCAGCCATGGTGCTGTCCCCAAGCCTGTCTGGTGTCCCTGGTAAACCACTCTTCTCCAGGGGTTGGTCTGTTAGGGGCAAAGCTGTCCCTTATTGGAAACAGCACCCCGAGGTGTGGGAGGGACCATGTTGGGGGTCCCAATGGGCCCCCTTGGGTCTCTGGCCGCTCATGACTGTGTCAACCCCCTCCTCCTGACTCTTGCAGTTCCTCGACCAGGAGAACCGCATGTCCCGCACGCAGCTGCTGGAGCTGGAGGCCAGGCAGAAGTCCTCACTGGCCGCCCTGCAGGAGCGCAGCCTGCAGTACGAGGAGCTGATGGGCTTCCACCAGCGCCTGCGGTACCGACCCTGCTCACCATCTCTGCTTGAAACCCTCTATTTTGGGAAATTGAGCTCCTCCTGGGGGGGTGGGGGACACACAGTGGGGACGGGGCTCCAGTGGCTGCTGCCCAGCCCAGCGTGGTTGCCCAGGCAGGTGGAAGGGGTTATGGGGAAGCCCAGCAGACCCCATCTTGGGTGAAGGTGCCTAAATCTCTGGGGTTTGCACCCGCCCTGTGTCACAGTGGGAGGCAAGCATGTGAAATGTCCCCATGCCATGCCGAGGAGGGGGAAGGCTCCCACTGAGGCTGATGCCATCCCACAGGGAAGAGGAGGCTGCCCTCAGCCAGGAGCTGGAGAGCACCAAGGCCAAGCTCCACGACTTGCAACTCAAGAGGGACAAAGTCTCCTGGTGCTCCACAGACATCATAGAGAGCAAGATGCGGCTGCAGGAGCTCGCCGACTGCCTCAAGGCCGCTCTGCAAGAGGAGGTAGGAGCCCTGCCCCAGGGTCAATGACAAGAAGGTGGCCCGGGGCGGGGGAACCAGACCCCTGTGACTCTCCATTGTGTGGCTTTGAGACCCCCCCAACTCGCTGGGGCAGTGCAGAACTGTTGCAAGCCGCGCTCCGGTGCTGTGCTCTCCCTCCCCTCCTGAAGGATGAAGATGCCCCATCAAGAAGCAGAGCCTGGACCCCGGCTCCACGGACACCCAGCTGGCAGACACCCGGCCGTGCCTGGACCCCGGCGTGCCGCACGCCGGCGTGCCGTACCCCGTACCGCGCCGGGGACTCCTTCGTGGGCAGCGTCCTGAAAGCGGTGTCGTGGAGAGGTGAGGAGGCACCCGCTGGCTGGGTGCTGGGGGGGGTCCCTGTGTGGGGATGGGGATTGCTCCCTCCCACGCTGGGGATGTGCATCGGAGCTGGAGAGGAGGAGATCCCAGTGCCATTCCCATGCCCTTCCCTGTGGATTCCCCAGTTGTTCCCGTGTGGCAGCCGTGGGCTGGGTCGCGGGTCCTGTGAGCAGCTGGGGTCTTATCTCTGAGCTCCCTGGGGCGGACGGGTGCGTGGGTGAGCTCTGGTCTTGTTCCCTGGGGCATGCAGGGCTGGGCACAGCGGGGCCTCTGCCCTCTCATCTTGCAGATGTTGATGAAGCCGCCGGAGGTGGGAGTGCATTTACCAAGGACAAACCTGCCTCTACGCCAAAACCAATAGGTACTGGGGCTGTCACCCTGCCCTGGAGCCTGCTCTGAAGCTGCAGGGCTGCCCGCACCAGGGGACGAGCAGCCATGCCTTCCTGCTTGGCTCTGCGTCCCCTGGGGTTGACGTTCCCTCCATGCCGCTCACGAGCCCCTGCCCTGCCTGCAGAGCCCGAGGAAGGTCTGCTGGAGAGCGTCAAGGAGCTGAGAGCCGTGGTCTCCAACCTCACCATGCTGAGTTCCCGCATCCAGGAGCTGGAGCAGAGCGAGTTCAAGGCGCTGCAGAGAGAGATGTGAGTTCAGCAGGGGCTCGTGTCGAGGGCTGGGCAGGGGCACCACTCTCCTGGGCATTGTATCTCCTGCGGGCAACCTGTCTGGGATCTGCCTCTTGTCCCAGCTCTGGGTTAGACCTCTCCTGCCATGGCTAGAAGGGCTTTTTCCAGCTGGTGGGGCTGGTGGGTTGGTCTCTCCTACCACAGGGCTGGTGGGATGCCCAGGATGGGGTTTGGTGCTGGGCACCATGTTCCCCACCGGCTCAGCCCCACTGTGCTCTCCCAGCTCCAACCTGCAGCTCCAGCTGGAGACGGTGACAGCCGAGAGCCAGGAGAAGATGGATGCCCAGGCTGCCACCATCGCCAAGCTGAACAAGGCGCTGAGGGGCAAGCTAGAGGTGAGCCGGTGCCAGAAGTGGGCCAGCACTCACCCCAGGGCAGAGCCGAACTGGGACAGGCGCTGATCTAGGACACGGAGGAATCTGGGTGACCGGCTCCGGTGATGCCCCATGGGTGCTCCTGGCTCGTCTGACCTTCTCAAACATGAGAAAACCCGCTCCACCCTGAGGTCCTGGGGGTGGCCAGGGCCGGGCGCTGTCTGACACCACTTCTTCCCCCCGCCCCTGCAGAACGAGAAGGAGCTGCAGGACGTGGTGAAACAGCAGGAAGAGAAGATGCTGCAACTCATCGATAAGAGTGGGGAAGTCACGGTGTGTGATGGGGGCCTGGCCGGGCTGCATGCCTGGGGGGTGCCAGCCATGGGACCCCTCTCAGCATCTCCTTTCTCCCCCCCGCAGCGGCTGAAGGGAGAGGTCTCCCAGCTGAAGCGCTCGCTCCAGCGCGCGGAGACGGAGGCCAAGGTGCTGTGGGAGGAGATGCGGGGGCAGGAGCCCAAGGTGGACGCTACCTACGTCCAGGAGCGAGTCCTGCTGCGGCAGGAGGTGAGGCGGGGGGGGCTGCCAGGGCTGCGGGCTCCTCGTATCACCACCCCTCTGTGGACAGGGGACCTCTCGAGACCAGCGGGATGGCAGGGGAGAGCCTCCCACCCCAAGGCTCGCTCTTTTTGCAGGTGGACAAACTGCGGCTGCTGCTCTTGGAGAAAGAGGATGAGAACCTGCTGCTCTCTGACAAGTACCAGGAGCAGGTACGGGGAGCCCCGAGGACCTACCCTGGCTCTAGTCCCCCCCCACTCCCAGACACCTCCCTGCCCAATTTTGGGGCAGGTTCCTGACAGACATCTCCCACTGCAGGTCCGAGGGCTGGAGCTGAGGCTCCAGCAGGCTCAGAAAATGCTGAGGACCCACGAGGAGATGCAGGAGAAGATGAAGGAGGTGAGGTTTGTGGTTCATAGCTCTCACCCCTTGCTGTGACTGTGTAGCCCTGGCACTAACGCTGCTCTCGTCCCCAGGTCCTGTCGGCTGTCCCTGAGGTGGCAGCGGGCTGCCAGGAGCTCCCCAGCCTGCTGCGGTACTTGGGCCTGAAGCTGGGCAGCGGCAGCAAGGAAGCGGCCGAGCCGCTATAGCCTGAAACCTTCCTGTTCTTAATGCTGTAATTATGTATTGAATAAAGTTTTGTTGGCATTTCACCCTGCCAGGTGCCTGCACGGAGGAAGCTTCTGGTGCCCTGGGTGGGGACAACTTCTCCAGCCTGCGCCGCCTCCACAGCTCCCTGCCACCCTCAGGCCTCTCCTCCTTGGCGGGGGGGATACGCATACCACCCCCCCACACCCTGCTTGCTCTCAATAAGGCGCCGCGTTCCCCAGGCTCCCACCCTGCGGCCCTGGCAGCACCCGGGGCTGACCTAGCTTCCCTCCCTGGGTCCCCCCGCTCCTCCTCCTGCCCTAGATTCCCTCCTGCGGCTGGTATCGGAGGCTAGATCCTGCCCCCCGTCCCCCCCCCCCAATCACGGGGCTGGGGGTCACACGCCTGTTGCGTGGGGATGGTTCCCCTCCCAGCGCGGATCCGGCATCCAGCATCCCCTGGGTCGCAGCGAGCTCTGTCTGCCAGGCACCGGGAGCTCCGCCAGCTCCTGCTCCCAACCCCCCCTTGGCACCCGCTGCTGCATCGGGGATGGGGGGGGGGGGGCTCCCTCAGGGCCACCCATGCTCCCAGCACAGCTCCAGACTTACCTCCCTCCTTCCCCGCTAGGGCATCTCCTGCGGGATCCCCCTCCTGGCGTTCCCCACCCCAAGGATGCTCCCTGCTGTCATGGGGGCCATGCGGCACCTCCCTCCCCCAGCATGGCCCAAAATAGCAGCGTTCAAACAAGTGCTCTGGTTTTTAATGGCCTGTTTCTTCTGCCGGGAGGTGGGGGGTGTGCGTAAATCACCTTCCCCTGCCCTCTGCCCCAGCATCGCCACCCTGTGTGGGGCGGGTGCTGTGACACCCAGGGTGCTGGCACCTTTATTTACCCCCGCACCCAGGAAATGGAGGTGTTTGGGATTGCGCCTCTATTTACCGGGTGCGTGGGTGGCTCGTGGGGAAGCAGCCCTTGCTGCTCCCTGGCATCGCTTCTCTCCCTGCTGTGGCTGTCACCCTGCTGGCAGGGGGTCAGATGTGGCCCCCCGAGACGAGGGGCTGGCAGTGGGGGCCCCCAGGCTGTGCCCGGCTCTGGGATGCGGGGGGGGGATGCGTTCCCCTCCCTGGATTGGGGCCATGCGGGGCGGCTGAGCCCTCCTTTTACGGCGGGGATTCATCGGAGCACGGCCCTGGCAGCCGGCCCCGTGGGGTGAGCGGGGACACCGCTATTGTCCCCGCGCCGGCTCAGGGCGGCTTTTTGAGGGGGGGGATCGGTCTCCTGCGGGAGCCCCCACCCTGTCCCAAGAGTCTGGAGCTCTGCGCTGCTGGGGCTTGGTCCTTGGAAGCAGAGGTGACGCGGCTGGGGACCCTGGCGCAGCAAGTGGTGGGGTGGCGTGGTGGGGTCCCCAGCCTGAGGGTGGCACAGGGGGGTCCCTGGCCCAGAGTTGGTGAGGGGAAGGTCCCTGTCTAGTTTGCAGCAGCAACAGGGTGGCACAGCGGGGTCCCCAGCAGCGGCAAGGGGGTGGCAGGGGGTGTCCCTACCCACAGCCAGGGACGGCACAGCAGGGTCCGTGGCACAGAGGGGTCTCCAGCAGCACCAGGGGATGGCACTGGGGTGGCACAGAGGGGTGCCTGGGTGGCACGGGGGTCCCTGCCCACGATGGGGGGGTGACTCAGTTGAGCCCTTGGCCGGGGTTGTGGGGGGCACAGAGGGGTCCCCACCATTAGTAGGGGGGTTGCAAAGGGGCGGCACAGCGGGGTCCCAGGTCGTCACCCTGTGGTCCCCACTAGCGGCAGGGGTTGCCGCCGGGGGGGGTGTGTGGGGGGGGGGGTGTCAGGCGGTGCGTGCGGCGGCGGCGGGGGGGGCGGAGCGGGCCGGGGGGGCCGGTCTTACCGGGTGCCGCCCCGCCGGTCACGTAGCTCTGCGGCACCGCAGCCCCATTTACCGCGGGACCGGAGCTCGCAGCCCGCAGTCCGCGCCCGCCCTGCACGGTAAGGGGGAGCCGGGGGGGTCGGGGGGGGACGCGGTTGGGCCGGCCGGGGGTGCAACCGATGGACCCCGGCAACGGGAGCCAGCATCCCCGCCGGGGCTCCGGTGTGTCTCCGTGCGGCGCCGCCGGCATGCCGGGGGTCGGGCAGGGCTGGGGGGCTCCGGGGCAGAGGGAGCCCCGGGCATGGGGGTGCCGGGGGGGTGGGGAAGCCTGGAGAACCCCCCCTGCGCTGGCGCAGCCCGAGCCCAGGCGGTGCCGGCGGGGGGATCGCCGCCCGGGGGCGAGCACGGGCTCCCCGGGGCATCCGCGGCGGCGCCGGCCCCACGGTACCTCCGCCCCCGGGTACCCCCAGCCCCGGTTGTGCCGCCGCGGGGGTCTCTCCCTCCCCAGGTAGCGCCATTCCCGGGGTATTTCCACCCCCCCCAGTATCCCCATCCCCGGGCGATCGCCATCCCCCGCCTTTCTCCCACCCGGGCTGTCCCCGGCCGCGGGGTATCTCCATCCCCGGTCCCCCCCGCCCCGGCCCCCGTTCCCTGCCCCGTCCCCCCGCGGAGCTGCGCTCCCTCAAGATGGCTGGGCTGGGGGCGGGCGAGCAGGCAGCAAAATGGCTGGGAGCTCCCCGGCATCCTCCACGAGGCCCTGCCTGTCCCGGGGTGAGGGCAGCTGCCTGCTTATGGACCACCCCCCACCCCCTTCCCCGGCCCCGGTGACCGGCAGGGCCGGGATCCCAGCCCCGTGGGGGTCCCCGGTCCCCGCAGGATACGGGCGCGTGGCGGATGGGGGGGCCACCCCGCCGGCGCGTGACTCAGCCCCCGTCTGCTCGCAGCCACCGCCACCATGACGCACCAATACCCCGCGCTGACGGCCGAGCAGAAGAAGGAGCTGTCGGACATCGCGCTGCGTATCGTGGCCCCGGGCAAGGGCATCTTGGCCGCCGATGAGTCTGTAGGTCAGTGTGGGGGAGAATCTGTCCCGCCACCCTTTTTCCCCCACCCCGGCTGAGGCTGATGAGGGTGCTGGGTGCCCGCAGGGAGCATGGCGAAGCGCCTCAACCAGATTGGGGTGGAGAACACGGAGGAGAACCGCCGGCTGTACCGCCAGATCCTCTTCAGCGCCGACAGCCGGGTGAAGAAATGCATCGGGGGCGTCATTTTCTTCCACGAGACCATGTACCAGAAGGCTGATGACGGCACCCCCTTCGTCCAGATGATCAAGGACAAGGGCATCGTTGTGGGCATCAAGGTGTGAGGGGTGTCTGGCGGGTTTGTGGGGTGCTGAGGGTGCTTGGAGAGTGCTGGTGGGGCTCAGCGCCGCCTTCCCCTTCTCTCCGCAGGTGGACAAGGGTGTTGTGCCGCTGGCCGGGACAGATGGGGAGACCACCACGCAGGGTAGGTGGAGCAGGCAGAGGGATGGGGGGCTGCGGGGTTCGGGGCTGCAGGGCTGACGCCCTGCCCCGGCAGGTCTGGATGGGCTGTCGGAGCGCTGTGCCCAGTACAAGAAGGATGGAGCCGACTTCGCCAAGTGGCGCTGCGTGCTGAAGATCAGCGACAACACCCCCTCCGCGCTCGCTATCATGGAGAATGCCAACGTCCTGGCCCGCTATGCCAGCATCTGCCAGCAGGTACGTTCCTGTGGCCGGGCGTCACCCCACGGGATGGGCATTGACCCATACGATGGGTGTTGACTTAAGGGGCTTGCCCCACAGGGATGGGCACAGATCCATGGAGCTCAGCATTGACCCTGTGCCTGGGTATCACCCCATGGGGCTGGGCATCAACCCAAGGGCTAGGTGACATGTCACGTGGATGATCATTGACCCCCAGGACCAGGCATTGCCCCATAGGGTGGGCATCAACCATAGGGCCATCGCTACGTGGGGCTGGGCATCACCCTGCAAACATGGGCATTGCTCTGTGGGGCCAAGAACGGACCTTCCTAGGTTGGGCGTCACCCCATGGGGCCAGGCATCACCCCACTGGAATGGGCATCACCAGCAAGGGTGGACATTGGACCTCGGGGCTGAGCATCGCCCCCCAGGTCCAGGCATTGGCCCCACATTGCCATGGGGCCAGGGGGATGTCCAGGGACGTCCCCGTGATGGCATCTGCCTGGTGTTTGCAGAACGGTATTGTGCCCATTGTGGAGCCAGAGATCCTGCCCGATGGTGACCATGACCTCAAGCGGTGCCAGTACGTGACTGAGAAGGTGAGCAGTGGAGTGGGCAGCAGGGCGGGCACCGTGCCACGCTGAGCCATGCTGTGCCAGGGGACTCCACGCTGCCCGTCCTCCCCAGGTGCTGGCAGCTGTCTACAAGGCACTGAGCGACCACCACGTCTACCTGGAGGGGACCCTGCTGAAACCCAACATGGTGACCCCCGGGCACTCCTGCCCCACCAAGTACAGCCCTGAGGAGATCGCCATGGCCACTGTTACTGCCCTGCGCCGCACCGTGCCCCCAGCCGTGCCAGGTACTGGCACCAGGACGTGGTGGGGACCAGGAGGAGAACGCCCTGTGGCCCCCCTGGTGCCATAACCCCGCTCTCTGCAGGTGTCACCTTCCTCTCTGGGGGTCAGAGTGAGGAGGAGGCTTCCATCAACCTCAACGCCATCAACACGTGCCCACTGATGCGGCCATGGGCCCTCACCTTCTCCTACGGGCGGGCGCTGCAGGCGTCAGCGCTCAGCGCCTGGCGCGGGCAGCAGGACAATGCCACCGCCGCCACCGAGGAGTTCGTCAAGCGCGCAGAGGTGATGGGGATGGCCCCCGTGAGAGAGGGGTGCCGGGGGCTGTGTCCCAATGGGGATGATGGGGACACCAAGGACCGTGTCCCCATGGGAGGGGATACACCGATAGGGGTAGGGGATGTTGAGGCCCATGTCCCACGGGGTGACAGGAGACACCAAGGGATGCCAAGGACCATGGTCCCCATGGAGGGGACACAGTACCGTCTCCATGGGAGACAGCTGGGGCTACGTCCCCACGGGGCAGGGAGGGGCTCAGGGCCAAGTTCCTGTGGGTTGGGTCCCCTAGGGTGACATGGGACATCGAGGGCTCTGTCCCTGTGGGAAGAGGGATGCCAAAGGCCACGTCCCGTGGGGTGATGGGGGACACCAAGGGTTGTGCCCAGCGAGGTGGGAAACATGGAAGGCTCTGTCTCCATGGGAGGGGGATGCCAAGGGCTGTGTTGTTGCAAGGACACCGAGGACCGTGACCTCATGGGCTGGGGGACCCTGAAGGCCGTGTCCCCAGGGACTGGGGGACGCCAGTGGCCGTACCCCATGGGGGCTGGGGGCCGCTGACATTTCCTTTCCCTGCAGGTGAACGGGCTGGCGGCGCTGGGCAAGTACGAGGGCAGCGGGGACGACTCGGGGGCCGCCGGGCAGTCCCTCTACGTGGCCAACCATGCGTACTGAGCCCCGGCCGGGCACCCCACCGGCCCCGGCCCCCGCCCCGGCCCCCTTCCCGCCACTGCTCACACCCCGCTTCCACCCCAGCCACCCAGGGGAGCCGCCACGCGGGGAGGGGAAGGGGAGCGCGCCCCGCGGGCCGGCCCCACGCCGCCACCTCTGCAGATAAAATGGGGGGCCTGGGTTACCCAGCCCCCGCAGGAAGCCACCCGGCTGCCCCTTTGGCGGGGGGCTCCGGCCAGAGCATTTTGGGGGGGAGCCCTGGCCACGTGGGGGGCAGGAGGGGAGGCCTGGGGGTGCCCCTGCCCTGCCGTAGCTTCGCAGTCCCGGTCGCTGCCGCCCTTGGGGCGCCTGTGTTGTGTTTGCCGTGTGCACCCCGTGTACCAAATAGCCTAACAACGAATAAACGGTAGAGACAGCGCTGTGCCGCCTCCTCCCTCGCCGCTGGGGACTGTGCACTGACCCATGCCGGGCTGCCCCGTCCCTCTGCCGGGTCTGGGCACCTCCCGCAGCCTCTTGTGCTCACCCATGCAATGAGCTGC
Source organism: Larus michahellis (assembly GCF_964199755.1). Lineage (NCBI taxonomy): Eukaryota > Metazoa > Chordata > Aves > Charadriiformes > Laridae > Larus > Larus michahellis. The sequence goes on along the minus strand of NC_133902.1, from coordinate 4,319,217 downwards.
GCCTGGTCTCAGCCCACCCACACCCATTGTGGGGTGCTGGGAGCCCGGAGGGGTGGCTGGGCTCTGCCTATGGGCCATATGTCGGGTGAGGGGCCTCCGTTCTCCCTCTCGCCCCCCGTTTCCAGCCCCCTTTCCCGGCCTTGGTGCTCGGCGCTGCACAGGCACCGCCTGTCCCTCCGCGGCGCTCGTAGAGGCCATGCGGCCAAAGCCCGCCTCCTCAGGGCGGGTACCGCGCTCTGATTGGTGCTGCTCCCCGCCCGTCTGCGCCGTCGCCCTCCGGCCTCCACGCCTATTGGCTGTCGTGAGGACGGAGAGCTCTGACTGGTTGGGCTGGGCGCAGGCCCCGCCCTCCCCGGCTGGTGCGGGAAGTGAAGATGGCGGCGGCGGCGGCGATAGTGGCGGATGAAGCAGGTACCGGCGGTGCCCGGGGGTCGGTCCCCTTCCCTCCCCAGCCCCTGTCGCCGGGTGCCCGGTCCCGGTGGGCCGGTCCGGTGCTGAGCGCTGTCCCCGCAGAGCGGGCGCGGGGCCGGCGGGCCGCCCTGTCCTTCGCCGCCATCGCCGTGGTGCTGGGGCTGCCGCTGTGGTGGAGGACGACCGAGACCTATCGCGCCGCCCTGCCCTACGGGGACATCGAGGGGCTGGGACAGCTGCCGGTGAGCGCCGGGAAGGGGCCGGGGCGGCGGGTCCCCGGGCTCGGGTGCCCGGGCTGACGCCTCTGCTCAGTTCCAGCTGGCCGTGCCCGTCGCCGTGGTCTTCGCCCCGGGGTCGGTGCCCGGGGACCTGCCGAGGCCGCTGCCCTTCAGGGACGTGCAGGAGATGGAGATTCCCGTGAACCGTGAGAGACCCCGCCGGCTGCCCCCAACCCGTGTGTTCCTCCCGGGTCGCCTCGTCCTTCCCCAGGGTGTCCCTGCGTGCCCGCAGCTTCTGTCCGCGGGAGGCTAGCGCTAGCCATCAGCTCGGAGCCCCCTGCACCCGTGGTCCGCCAGCCTCATCCCGTCCTGAGCTGGCAGAACAGGGGAGCAGTGGGGACAGCAAGGTCCCCAGGGTGCCACAGGGAAGAGACTGGCTCCTCTCCCTGGGGACAGGGCTGATGGCAGCCCTTGGAGGGTGGGATGTGCCCTGGCTGGCGTGGGGCTGTCCTGCTTGCCAGCACGGACCAGCTGCGGCCACGTGTTGCGGTGGGTCAGTCAGCTGAGATTAGAGGTGGCACCCAAAGGATCTTGTGCCATGTGTCCCCCTGGGGCTGTGCCTTGTCCCTCTTAGCACCTGGCTCCTACGAAGGGCTGGGATTCGTGGCTTCACTCAGGCTTTCTCCCCCGGCAGTGAGAACCACCGTCACGACCCGTTACGAGACGATCTATCGCAGCACCACGGCTCAGGAGGAGGCAGCGCTGGAGGCGGCTACTGCCCGAGGTACCGAGAGGAGGGATCGCGGTGGCTGGCGGAGCTCTGTGGGGCAGCAGGCCCTTCTTTCTGAGGCTGGTTGAGCCGAGGACTTGGCTTTGCAGTGTCTCAGGGCAGGTCGGGGATTGGAGTGAAACTCCCAACCCTGCTAACGCCTCCATCTTTCCCCAGAGGCTGATGCTGCTCTGCACCCGCTGCAGGACGCCTCGTTGGGCTCTCTGACCTTGTATGTGGTCCCTGAAACCTCCTCTCTCTTGCCTCAGGTAAGGAGCAGCACCCTGCGGTGCCAGCCTCGGCATACTTCACCCCTCAGAGGTGCCCTGGGGGGAGGCCTCTGTCCCCAGGCTGTCACAGGTGCCACCGTGCTGTTCTCGGGTGTGTTGGTGGGAGCTGGCGCTCACCCCTGCCCCTTCCCCAGGGCATCAGCGTCTACGTGGGGAAGCACCGCAGCGCCCTGGTGAGGGCTGGGGGGGGCCTGGCCGCCCTCCGCGCCCGCCTCCAGCAGCTCACGCAGGTGATGTCATTCACGGTCAGCTCTATCACCGCTGCCCTCTCGGACCGCGTGCCCGACGGCCAGCTCGGCCCTGACGCCCGGCGGCACTTGAAATCCAGCCTGGGTACGGACGTGTGTGCCAGCCCTGTTCCCTGACCTGGGGAAGACTCTGGGGGAGACGCTGTTCCCGCTGTAGCTGGAGCATCCCTGGATGTCTTCTGGGGTCACAGACCCCAGGGTCTTGCCTTTGCCCTCGGTCATTGCTTTGGGCTGGGATCCATGCTGCGATCGCTGCGTGATGGGGCACTGATGCACGACCCCGCGTCGGGGAGGGTCAGGGAGGAGGGGGTCACGTCATGCTGCTCTTGAGAGCTCTGTCATCGCCACATGCCCGACCTCGGCATCAACAGGCAGTGGCCGTGCCAGCGCCTCACAGGCTGTGGGTCCTCGGCAGGGTACGAGATCACCTTCAGCCTGCTGAACCCCGACCCCAAGTCCCACGCCGTGGACTGGGACATCGAGGATGCCGTGAACCGCTACGTGCAGCCTGTCCTGGACAAACTGAGCTTGGTGGCCAACTTCTCTGTTGACTCGCAGGTGAGGGCTGGGAGAGGCGATGGGGAGAGCCCAGCCCTGGCCATCCCGGGTGCTCCGGGACGTGCTTCTCTGCCAGCAACGTCTTTGTTGTGTACCTGCAGATCCTGTACTATGCTGTCCTAGGAGTGACACCACGCTTTGACAAGGAGTCCTCCAGCTTTCTCCTGAGCGCCCACAGCCTCCCGCACGTCATCAACCCTGTGGAGGCCCGGCTGGGTGAGCACTGTGCTCCTGACCTGGCTCCCATGGGACCAGGCTCTGCGGAGGGAGTGGGGACAGCCGTGCCTATGGCCGTGCCCTGGATGGGACTGAGGGTGACTGAGACCTGCTGGGCTGGCAGTTCCGCTCAGAACTCGCTGTGGAAGGAGGAGCAGGGCTGGGCTCTGCCCTAGTGCTGCGTGTGGGCGGTCTGCTCTCGCTGTCCCTGCCAGGCAGGGGTCTTCTCTGACTCTGTCCTGCTGCAGGCTCCAGCGCTGCCTCGCTCTACCCTGTGCTGAACTTCCTGCTGTACGTGCCAGAGCGTTCCCACTCTCCTCTCTACATCCAGGACAAGGACGGAGCCCCAGTGAGCACCAACGCCTTCCACAGCCCTCGCTGGGGCGGCATCATGGTACGGAGCCGTGAGGGTGCTGGCAGAGCTCAGACAAGGCAGTGGCTCCACATCCCTAGCGAGTGCTGGTGGCCTTGCCAGCCCCAGGGCTCTGTGCCTCACCGATGCTCTCCTGCAGGTTTACAACGTTGAAGCCCCTGCTTCCCCCCAAGCCTCCCTCCCGCTGCACGTGGAGGTGGACATGGTGCGAGTGATGGAGGTTTTCCTGGCCCAGCTCCGGTGAGGATGTGGCTCTTCCCTCCCTGGGCCTCCGTGTGCTCTCCTGGTGCATGTGGAAATTGATGGGGTCAGAGCAGGCCCTATCCGTGCAACTTAGTCCTCCGTGGGCTCTGGGAGGCTGAACGTGGCTTTTTGTGGTCTTCAAGGTGCTGACCGCCAGCCAGCAGTGCTCTCTGGCCAGGGTTGCTGGTGCATCTCCTGGGGTGGGAGGCTTGTCGTGTCCTGCCTCCTATGCAGGAGGCCATCAGGCGTGGGTTGACCCCTGCCAAGACTGAACGCAGCAGGGAAGGGGGAGAGTGGGGAGCAGACGTGGGACCGCAGGCTTGTGGTGTGGGCTGGGACCTTCCCCTCTACTCCCAGGTTACTGTTTGGGTTATCTCGGGAGGAGCTGCCCCCCGAGTTCCTGCTGGAGAGCCCAGGGAACGAGGGGCTGGCTGACTGGGAGCTGGACCGCCTGCTCTGGGCGCACACCGTGGAGAACATTGCCACTGTGTCCACCACCTTGACCTCGCTGGCCCAGCTCCTGGACAAGATTGGGAACATTGTCATCAAAGATGACGTTGCTTCTGAGGTAGGGCTGTGGTGTTGCTGTCTCTGTGCAGACCATGAGCTCTCGCTGGTGTGGCGTTGCCCAGGCCTGGTTGTGAGCGAGGCCCCCAGGCTTGTTCCTGTGGTCTTCCCTGGCCAGGGACTGACCCTCGGTGTTGTTCCCACGCAGGTGTACCGAGCAGTGGCCTCAGCACAGAGCGCTGTGGCCGAGCTGGCCGTGGGCCACCTGCACTCAGCTTTCCAGGCCAGCAAGGAGGCAGTCACCTCCTCGGAGCGGGCCTTCTTTGACCCGTCTCTCCTCCATCTCCTCTACTTCCCTGATGACCAGAAATTTGCCATCTACATCCCGCTCTTCCTGCCCATGGCCGTCCCCATTCTCCTCTCCTTGGCCAAGATCGTCCGGGAGACCAGGCAGCGTAAGAAGGAGCCCACCAAGGTGGACTGAGCCCAGCGTGATGGTGGCCTGTCTTGGGACTATCTCCACCTTATGCAGTGTGTTGTCATGGACCCATGGCCCAAGAAGGTCCTCCAGGACTGTGTCAGGGCCGTTCCCGGCCTGGGTCTGCCGTGGCCAAAGACACAGGAGTGGGAAGAGAGGCCGCTTTGAGCGGGGGAGATGTTCTCAATCTGGGTCCTGAGCCCTCCGAGAGGGCTGAGAGCCGAGAGGAGGGAGGGGGCTCCCCCGGCCCTGCACTGTGTTCAGAACAAGCTGCTGTATGAATAAAGAAAAACCTCCCGTTGTGCGGGGGCCTGGTGTGGGGCTGTGTGACCCTCCTCTTCATTAGCCCTCTGTGGGTGCCTGTTGCCTTCGTCTCGCCTGGCTTCCCTGCCCCTGCATCTCCCCTCCCATTGCTTTATGTCCCACGTGTATTTAGCCCAAAGCACTTGGGGAATTTAACACAATTTATGGTATTTGGCTGCGGGGGGGCTTAAGGGGCTCCGTCTCTTATTGGTGGGTAGTGGGGCAGAGTCTCTTGGGGGGGCGGTTCCACCTTAATGGGGTCCAGCTCATCCATTCAGTGTATTAGCCTGAGGTTCTTGGGGGGGTGGTGAGTTATGGGGACCCCTGATCCCATTATAGGTGTCGCCCCCCCTCCCTGATGCCTTTGGGGGGGGCAGTTATGGGGACCCTACCCCGGTGCTTTCAGGGGCAGCTATAGTGACCCCCACACCCCCTTTGGTTCTGTCGCGGGGGGGCTCCTGGGGATACCCCCAGGGTCTGTCCCCACAACCCCTGCGGTTCTGGGGGGGCTCCTGGGGACACCCCTGGGCTCAGCCCCCCATGATGGGGATGCTGGAGCAGCCAAGGTCGGGGGAAGCTGTACCACCCCCCCCAGCCTTCCCCGGTGCTGGGCCGGGCGGGGGGCGGGCCGCGGGGCGGGCGGGGCGGCGATGCCCCTCCCGGTGCGGCGGGGCCGGCGGCGGCGCGCAGCGGGGCCGGGGCCGCTCACACCGGCGGCGGCGGCGGCGGCGGGGCCATGAAGGTGAAGAAGAGCGGCGGGGCCGGGGCCGGAGCCGGGGCCGGGGCGACGGCGGCGGCGGCGGCCCGTACCGAGGAGGAGCTGGGCCGCAAAGCGCTCATCGGGCCCGACGACGTGCTGGGGCTGCAGCGGGTCACCAGCGGTGGGTACCGGGGACCGGGCTGCTCCGATGGCGGCGGGGCGGGGGGGGTGTGTGGAATGCGGGATGGGGAGGTCCAGCGCCGACCCGGGGGTGCAGGGTGATGGGGACCGCGTCCCCTTTGGGGCTGGAGAAGGGGACAACCGCCGGGGGCGGGGGGGGGGGAAGGGGAGGCGGTCCCCCCTCCCCGGGGCATGAGGAGTGGGGATGCGGTACCGCGGGGGAGAGGGTCCGCCCCGGGGATGCGGCGCCCCCGGGGGCCGGGTACCACCTAAGGACCGTCCCCCAGGGGATGCCCGGCTCTGAGGCTCCGTGCTGGGGATGTACCCCCCCTGCCCCATCCCCTGGGGATGCGCAGGGAGTAGACACATCCCCCCCCCCAGGGTCGAAGGTCAGCGGTGAGATGCTCCCCGGTGCTCTCCCCATCGCCCCCCTCCTGTGTCTCTGCCCCCAGCCTGTGCCCACAGCGACGGGGCTGGTGGGGGGACAGGCTGGATCTATGGCTGCGGTGTGCGTGGGGGCTTCGCTATCGACTCATCCTGCAGTCCTCGTCCCCCCCCCGCCCCTAGTTTCCCCTTCCCCAATATAGCACTGCTGGTCATCAGAGCATCCTCGGGGCCGGCGGGAGCGTGCGGGCTGGAGGGTTTGTTGTGCTCGGCAGAGCAGCTCGGTTGGGACCAGGTGGCCACGTTGGACCTGCTGGGGTTGCAGCGCGCCGGGCTGGGAGAAGGCATGTGCCTCGGGCCAACCTGGCCGCAGGGGTGGCCTCCCCCGCTGCCCCCAGAAAGGCCTTTTGGGGACCTTTGGGTCACCTCTCTGCGAGGAGGGGGCTGGCAGGGAGGAAGGGGCTGGCCAGGGTGTCCGGCCACGCTCCTCGTTGCCTCGCAGCGCCCTGCGATGTGGCGTTAGAGCAGGTTTCGTGTGGCAGGCCAGGGCTGTGCGGCGTGACGAGCCCCGGAGGAGAAGAAAGGCTGCGGCTGCCAGCGTCGGGGCGTGCAGGCCCGTGGGGCTGCCTGTGGGGAGCAGGGCAGGAGGAAAACCCTGCTGGCGCTTGGTGTTTGCCCTCAGGAGGCTCCACCGAAGGAGGGGCTGCAGATGCTGGGGGGGTCCTTGGGTCCCCTTCTCCGAGCTGAGACACTCCGATGGGCTGCAGCGGTGTGATTCACTGCCCAGGCCCAGAAATCCTCTGCCTGTAGCAGGAAGAGCTGCGCGGCAGGCGCTGAAGGGTGCTGCCCGGCGTGCTCGGAGGACCAGCGGTTCGACGGAGAATCCAAGCGACGGCCCCGTTCAGCGCTTTGCGGCCTCGCTTTACAGCAGCCCGCGTGTCCCTGCCTTCGGCGGTGCTGGCTGGAGGGGCTGCAGGCTCATGGCCACCATGCACCCTCGCTCCTGGGGCGTGCAGACCTCACGTGGCATCTCTCTGACCATCTCTCTTGCTAAACACCGGCCTGCCCAGGGCACAGGGAAGGCTGGGCTGGTCACCCTGGCTTCAGAGCCAGGAGCTGGTAGTCGCCTGTCTCTCCCAACCATGGGGCAGCACGCTCTGGAGCACAGGGAAGACGTGAAATGTGTGGAAGTGGTTTGTTCCTCTCCTGCTATGGGATTTGCTGGTACAAGGGGTAGTGCAGGGGGTGCGGATGGGTCACGCCAGGCATTGCAGTGAGCCCCGGGTAATGCCTTCCCATGGGAAGTGTTTGTCTGTCCTAGTGGGTACTCAGGGGCCAGCAAATGCTCTCTGCACCTAAAATCCTCAGTATGTGCTTGGGGATACAGGTATACGATACCTCCACAGTGAGAATATCTTGTTTTACTATCTAGCAATATTTCGCAGCACCCCTTCTCAAGCTCAGTTTTCCACCTGGTGGGTTTAACACAGCAGCAAAGGTACGCGAATATTGTCCCGATCCTTAACATGTAATGGTCATTTGGGGCATTCTGCGGCCTTTTCTCATTTCCACGTGTCACAGCCAGCTCTTAAAAGCAGGTTGCCAAAAATACCAACGGGAAACCGTTTCAGCCTTCTGCTCCGAGCGGAGGGTGCCGCAGGGAGCGGGAAGGACCAGGCTATGGGAGAGACGTTCATGGTTACCCCAGCCCCAGCCTCTCCCTTGGAGGTGCTGAGCTGGGGCAGACGCGACGCCCTATTTCAGCGATTCTCGTTGTGATGCCTAAAGCTGTGGCCCTCCAGACAGTTTGAAGGTGAAGCGGGAGTTGGTTGGTGGGGTTGTAGCAGAAACGTCCTGGTGCCTTGGACATCCCTCGTGGTTCCAGATGGGGTATAATTCATCTCCGTACAAACTCATGGGCCAGCAAGATGGTGGCTGGTGCTGTCGAGGGACTGCGGGTAAGCTGCGTGCTGCTCACGGACCCGGCGTGGTCCGGCCACGTTTTCGCATTGCTTCAGCAAACAAAGCCCAGGGTAAACCACGTTAGAGGCGGGCTTGGTGCTGCAGGAACGTGTGGTTTAGAAATGTTTACACCACGAGCAGCCCGTGTGTTTCTCAATGGCCTTCCAGCTTGTGAATCCCAGCCGCTGTACGGGGTACGGCATGGATGCAGTTACAAAAGGGACTCCCTGGCATGGCAGCAGGGCACCGTGCTCATACCCAGGAGGGTCCTTCCACCCCTGCACGTGCCCGAGCTGTCCTGATCTTGCAGCTGCTCTTTTTAGAGCCAGGCTTGGCCGTCTCCTGCTCGCTCTGCCTGCTGCGGAGCTCCTCCATGCTTCCTGGGCACATCTTCTCGCCCTCCAGCCCTGGAGGAGCCGGGTCTCTCTGGAGCCAAACTGATGCTCCTGGTTGGTACCCGTTGCCCAGACAGCCCACGGGCAGGCTTTTAGCCCCGCTCTGGCATTCTGTGATTCTACGCTTCTATGATTTGGGTCTAGGGGAAACGCTTGTTTTTGCAGCAGAAAGCACAGCGGGGGTTTCCTCTTCCCGTAGGTACAGCTGATAAGTGACGGAAGGTTAAATGTCTCGGGCTGGGAGGGTGGAGGCACAGGATGCGGCTCGGTGGCAAACGCGCTTACTGCTAACCCAGAGAACCCCCTCCGTACCCAGCCGGCAGGGCCAGCTGGGCTCTGCTCTTAATGGGCTTCTAATAAGCTTAAAGGTGGTGGTGGGGGGGTGGGGGTGGGTTTGCAAACCGTCTTGCATATGCCGCGTCCTCTCAATGTTAAATTCTTCAGCGGATCCAGGGCCGTAACGTTTCCGGGCACGCTAAGGTCCAGCCTGACAGATCCGAGGTGCTGCCCCGGAATATCTGGGTATTTTGGCTGGGCTGGCGCTGGCCCTGCTCCAGCCGGATTAAGCGTAAGGGGGATGAACCGTTTCCTGTGCAGTTAGCAAGATTTGTTACTTGCTCACACAACTGCGGTTACAAAAAGAGGAAAAAAAACCTTACTATGTGATTAGCAAAGGAGCTAATCACGTAGTAGGGGGCAGAGCTCAGTTCAAATTGCAATTAATTACCGAGGCAGCCAGAGGATCAGAGGAGGCTGCAGTCATTGGGATGTCGGTGCCTGTGGATGCCGTGTCCTGCCTCCTGGAGCCAGCTGAGGAGCTGGGACGCGTCGTCCCCGAGGGACTGTCCCTCGTGTCTGTCACCGTGCTGCATCTCGCAGCTTTGCTGGGTCACGCTGTGCTACTCCCACGTTAGCTGCAGGGCAAGGGTAATTCAAGCAGAACTTTAATTTCTTCCTCCATCTTTGGGATTAGAGGCGTCGGTGGCCACCAGAAAGATGATATTCCAGCCCCCATAATGCCGTCCCCTTGTGCCAGGGTGCGATAGCGCCAGGCTTCAAACGTAATGAGGTACGTAACGAGGTGAGCTTCAGCCTCTGAGACCACCCTGCTTATCGTGGCTTGGGGCACCTGTACAGTTTGTCGGCAGATTAAAGCTTTAGTCTAAAGCTTAGTTTGATTTTTAGCGAACCAAAGGGTTAAAGCATTGATTACATAGTTGGAGACAATTACAAAACCAAACCTAAAAATAAGGAACGCGCACTTAATCGTCGCTGAAACTAATCTCTTCCCCGAGCTGTCGTTTCGGATTTCTCTGAGACGTCTCTTAGCAGCTTTAGCTCAAGGCCGGCTTGGCAGAGGGCTGCCCCGAGGGGTCGCTCAGGGCAGACCCTTCCTGGGTGACTTTCCTACCCGTTTCCCCGTAGCATTGAGGGGAAGCTGCCGTGCGCAAATCAATCTTCGGAGCTGCTCCCGGACCGTGACTTTTTCTTTCCTTCCCCAATTAATTGGGAAAATTTATCGTATTAGGAGCTCTGATTAGCAGGGGGTGTTTGCGAGGAGGTTAATGAATCGCTGTTCCGAGTTGTCCGGGGCTGTGATATGTATAAAAGCGTTTTGATATGCTGGTTTCTTGGGGCGGAGCGATGTCCCAGAGCTGCTCTCGCCGCGACCCCTTTCCTCGCCGTCCCCACACGCGTTATCAGCCTTTTCAAGGCTTTGTGATAACGTGTTGTGTAGACGAAGGGGGATTTTTTTGGTAGTCTCGCAGTGCAATATGGCCTGCGAAGATTTCCAGGGGCAGCACACACGGCGCGTGCGTAGCAACGGGGCGCCGGGCTGGTGTCTGAGCCGGTTCCTTCTCCCGTGTTGTGGGTTTGGGCCATCCTTGGTGGAAATGGGGAAGGTTAGAGGAAAGCTGGGGGGAATCAGCCTGGGCTTAGCCCCGTCTAAGTGCGAAGCGAGTGGATTTCATTAATGTCATGCACGTGGTTTCAGACGTCGAGTGCGATCAGCGCCAACAAGGGGGCAGGAAAGAGCGTTTGGAGGCCACGGGGGTGGGGGGAGAGCAGCTCCGTCCTTCCCTAACAGGGTTTGGAGGGCTGTGATCAAATTAATTTGTGGGAGGGTGGAGCACGGAAAGCTCTAGGTGAAAAAAAAAATTAAAAAAAAAAAAAAAAAAAAAAGAGGTGAGCAGGCTGCCCAAAAAAAGGCGTGCTGCCAGGTGGGTACATCTCATGAGCAATGGGGGATCTTTGTAAATGCCCCGGCTCAGAGCCTGCTGGCATGCCCCCCTCTGCTTTATGCCTGGCATCGGTCAGGAAATGTGCTGCTGCAGGAAAAAAACTCCCGTGGGATTCTCCTGGAGCAGGATTTTTTTTTTTTTTTTCCCCTCTGGCGCATTCCCAGCAGCCTAATTCCTGAGCCAGGCCGGGGCTGGGGGGGGGGGCTGCAGGGGTCTCCCTCCCCATTTCTCTTCGCTCCCCCGACACCCCCGGCTTTAGAGACGGAGGGGATCCTGCCCGGTTTATCTTGCCCTTCTCTTTACGGAAGGTGAACTGCTGAGGCAGAGGGCAGAGAAAACGGTTTAAGTTTTGCTTTTTTTTTTTCTTTTTGCTTTTTTTTTTTCTTTTTGCTTTTTTTTTTCTTTTTGCCTTTTTTTTTTTCTTTTTGCTTTTTTTTTTGCTTTTTGCTTTTTTTTTTGCTTTTTGCTTTTTTTTTTAATTTAATTGAACTCCGGTTGTCTAAGCAGGCGTGCCGACACGGCTCGGAGCTTGCCCTGCCTTCCCCTCCAGGTCCTGCACTCTGTCCTGCGTCACCGCTCCGCGTCCCCGCCGGGCCCCGTGCTATTTTCCGTTCGCTTCCTCTTGAGACTCTTCAATCTGATAATCTCCTAATCTCCAGCTCCCGGCGATCCCTCGGCGGTTGTCTTTGCTTGATACCTGCTTTATGTCTTGGGAGTAGCCTTCAGAAATAGCTCCTGACCTTGTTGGCTAATAAATGTTAGGAAATAGGCCCGCGTCGCTACAGGAGCCCTCTCATCCCCCAAATTCATGTTATTGCCTGTGCTGGGGCGAGACGTCCCTGTTACAAGTCACTGCTGATGCGTCACCCTTCTTGTACAGCATCCTCCTGATTTATGCCCGTTTTCACGACCAGATTTGTCAGTCCTTTCTTACCCCGGGTGCCCTCTACTTTCCTTTGTGGGCTGTTAAAGCCCTAAAATAAGAGCTGCCCGATCTGAGCTCAGAGGCTCTGATGGGCACGGCAGAAGTAGCCGTCGCGTCCGTGAGAGGGGACACGTGCGTTCTCCTGGTGGCAGGGACTGAGAAGGGATCCTGAAAGCGGCGCGACGAGGAGCGCTAACCCCCTTGATGAACTCCTCTTGACAAAAGGGGACGGGTGGGCTGGTTGCAAAGGAAAATCTGAAAATACGTCATCAGTTTTTAGCTTTCTCTGAGGAGGATCAAACACATAATCTCATCCATTGGATAACCGAAGTAACAGGGAGAGGGCAGGAGGAGAAAGTCGCTTCGTTAGCTTTCTTCTCGCGTTACCTAGCGTTGTGTTATCCCTCACCTTTTGTGCTCCTCGCTGACACCCGCTTGCTAAAGTACACGGCTGGAAATACGCACCGGGGTTCACAGCTCACCGGAGAATAGGCAGTGCCCGCTGTCATTGTCTGGGCGGTTTTGCCGGTTTCTTTTGCAATCATCTCGGTGGTTGTTGGGAGGGGAGGAAGGTTTCCTGGCTGAGAAACCGGCTCTTCCCTGGACTGGACAGCAGAGGTTCCACCTCAGAACTGTAAACAGGGAATGAGCATCCACGGTTTCTGATAACAAAGCTGGAGACCTCTTAACGAATGCCTTGCTACAGATCTACAGATTACTGTTTGGGGTTGGTGTTTTTTTTTTTTTTTTTTTTTTTGTGGAAGCGCTTTTTCATAGAATCACAGAATTGGCCAGGTTGGAAGGGATCTTTCAGGTCATCGAGTCCAACCATCAACCTAACACTGACAAAAACCATCGCTAACCCACATCTCTAAGCACTACGTCTACCCGTCTTCTAAATCCCTCCAGGGATGGTGCCTCAACCGCTTCCCTGGGCAGCCTGTTCCAATGCTTAATAACCCTTTCAGTGTAAAAATGTGTCCTAATAGCCATCCTAAACCTCCCCTGGTGCAACTTGAGGCTGTTTCTTCTTGTCCCATCGCCTGTTCCCTGGGAGAAGAGCCTGACTCCTCCCGGCTACCCCCTCCTTTCAGGGAGCTGTAGGAGCGAGAAGGTCTCCCCTCAGCCTCCTCTTCTCCGGGCTGAACACCCCCAGCTCCCTCAGCCGCTCCTCACAAGACTCCTGCTCCAGACCCCTCACCAGGGAAAACAAAATCACCCAAAGGGAACAGGAGAATTAATTGAGGAATCCATTATCTGGCTCGGGAAGCCCACCGCCTCTGCTGCTTCCCGAGACCACCCCAGGGTTGCTAGTTGTGCTTCCAGGCTCTTCAGCCCCATGGTAGGTCTTAAGGTAGGAAATATCTCTAGCAGGGGGGAGCTGCGGATCTTTGGGCATGGTACGGAGATTATGGGAAGGAAGCTGCGGAGGCTCCGGCAGGAAGAGTGATGCGCGAGAAGCAGCTGCTAATGCCAGGCTTGGGCCAGTTGCAGGAGTTTTCTCTTTGCTTTGGGAACAATTTCAACCCAGTTGGCGAATTCTTTCCAGGAGGAGTTTGGGTCTGGGCGTCTGGGATATGGCAGTTCACGGGGCTTTAGGAAGGAATAGGAAATGCTCCTCTTTCGTGACCTGTTTTTCTCTGCTTAATGTGGGTGCTTAGGACAAAAGCCAGTCCGTTGGGTTTCCTAAGATGGTGCTGATGTGTCCGTCCCTCCATCACTTGTTTGGAGCTCTCTGTCAGCCCTGAACCAGGCCAGAACTGCGGGCTTGTTCAGAGATTTATTGTGATTATTTGGTTAATGACGGGAAATAATGCAACCTGCTTCAGGGGAAGTGGAAGAAACCAGAAGACGTTCTGTCCTGAGAGTCCAACACTCCCTTTCTTGTAATGATCCACTTCACTCGACGGAGGTTTGAGCTGCCTTACGTCTAACTAAAATAGCCGTGGATGCGTCCTCCGTTCCCCAAACTGTGGTGACGGTGAATTCGGATAATGAAAGCAGATGATACATTGAAGTGCGTCACGGAAGTGTGGGCAACTGGGCCCGACAGTAATTTAAAAATAAGTATGTATGGGATGAGATTAGCAAATTTGACAGTGCTCAGCTCAGCAGAAGTATCTGCCAATTGCAAGCAGCTCGTTCCCAATCAGACCTGCCAGGGTAGCCCTGGGCTTGTCTTATTTATGGGGGGCAAAACCAGCACGTGGCTACTTTGATTGATTTTTTTTTTGAACAGGAATCGCAGCAAGCAAATTTAATACAGACCGAGAGATAGATAGATTATATATATAGATATATTTATATATATACACACACACTTCTTTTTTCTTACTTTTTCCTTTTTCCTTTTTTCCTTTTTTCCTTTTTTCCTTTTCCCTTTTTCCCTTTTTCCCTTTTCCCTTTTTCCCTTTTTCCCTTTTTCCCTTTTTCCCTTTTTTCCCTTTTTCCCTTTTTTCCCTTTTTCCCTTTTTCCCTTTTTTCCCTTTTTTCCCTTTTTTCCCTTTTTCCCTTTTTCCCTTTTTCCCTTTTCCTTTTTCCTTGTTTCCTTGTTTCCTTGTTTCCTTGTTTCCTTGTTTCCTTTTTTCCTTGTTTCCTTTTTTCCTTTTTCCCTTTTCCCTTTTCCCTTTTCCCTTTTCCCTTTTTCCCTTTTTCCCTTTTTTCCCTTTTTTCCCTTTTTTCCCTTTTTTCCCTTTTTTCCCTTTTTTCCCTTTTTTCCCTTTTTCCCTTTTTCCCTTTTTCCCTTTTTCCCTTTTTCCCTTTTTCCCTTTTCCTTGTTTCCTTGTTTCCTTGTTTCCTTGTTTCCTTGTTTCCTTGTTTCCTTGTTTCCTTGTTTCCTTGTTTCCTTTTTCCCTTTTCCCTTTTCCCTTTTCCCTTTTCCCCTTTTCCCCTTTTCCCCTTTTCCCCTTTTCCCCTTTTCCCCTTTTCCCCTTTTCCCCTTTTCCCCTTTTTCCCTTTTTCCCTTTTTCCCTTTTTCCCTTTTTCCCTTTTTCCCTTTTCCTTTTTTCTTTTTTTCTTTTTCCTTGTTTCCTTGTTTCCTTGTTTCCTTGTTTCCTTGTTTCCTTGCTTCCTTGCTTCCTTGCTTCCTTGCTTCCTTGCTTCCTTGTTTCCTTTTTTCCTTTTTTCCTTTTTTCCTTTTTTCCTTTTTTCCTTTTTCCCTTTTCCCTTTTTTCCCTTTTTCCCTTTTTTCCCTTTTTTCCCTTTTTCCTTGTTTCCTTGTTTCCTTGTTTCCTTGTTTCCTTGTTTCCTTGTTTCCTTGTTTCCTTTTTTCCTTCCTTTTATTTTTTTTTCTTCTCCCTCTTTCTTTTTTCTTCTTTTTTTTTTTTTTTCCCCCCTGCTAGGAGACTGGGCACTGCCAGAGAAGGGAAAAAAACCCGCTTGACTGCAGTACTCTGGCAGCTAATCTTCCCAGATGTCATCCAGTTAGATACTGGCACATTGATTTTTTTGTTGTTGTTGTTGTTTTAAAAAAAAAAAAGGGTTTAAAAATATTTTCCCTGTGAAAAGAGTTGGAAAATATAGTGGAGGGGTGCAAACGTCGATGAGCAGGAGCCCGGTGGGGATTCTGCCCCGGGTTTTACTCCCCTTGGGTGGCTCTGCTTGGCTCTCCTCTGCTCCAGATGAGTCATGGACACTGTTACTGCAGCAACGCTGCTGCCAAGGAGGGGGATAAAGCTGTTGCCATGGTGCTGGATGGGCAGGAATTCTGCAGGAGGAAAAAACACTTAATAATTAACTCGCAGACAAATGCGGCTTCAGACTTTGCCAGCGTGCTCTGGGGAAGGTGTCCTGGGCTCCCAGGCGACCGCCAGCCCGTCCCGGTACAGCCCTTGCCATCGTGGAGAGCCGCTGGCTCAAATGTGGCCCTGGGGGGCAAAGCTGGGACCGCGGGGAGCTGAGCCGGCTCCTGTCAGTTTGTGGTTTGGTTTTGGAGCGGGGAGGTTGTGGGACGGGTTAAGGATTCGGGGCTGGCTGATGTGGTAGAACCAAAAATCACCGTGTGATTGCGGGAGGTCTACCTGAGGACCGACTGTGAAGCGCTGGGGCTTAGGGCAAGGGCTTGATTTAAATTTCTCTCCCGTTTCTGTTAAAGACAGAAAAGAAGGTTTTGTGCAGTTCTTGGGCTATTTTGTCTAACAGCAGCTTGCGTTTTTCTCACAGTAATAAAAAGGTTGAGCTTTTATCTTGTTCTTCCCGATGGCGTGGGTATTGGTCTTTGTTTTCCTTTGTGCTGCGTTGGCAGGAAAGGGAAGACCTCCCTGCCAAATGCCAGAGATGCTTCGAACACAGTCCTCTCTCTTCAAGCCCATTCCTTTGAGCGTTTGCTTCACGGTGGTGACGATGGAGAGTGGTAAAACTCGTGTGGAGAGTACGTTTAACGCCTCTGTTCCTTCTACCAGCGAGCACAGTTCTCCGCGTTAAGGAGACTTAGAAAGAATGAAAGGTTTCCAGGAAAGCAGAGGTGCTAGGTGTGGGGTTCGTGCTCCGCCGCGCCTGGGAGCAATCATCTTCCCCACCTACCTTTGTCCCTCGCTACGGAGCGACCTGATTTCTCTTAATTATGGATCCCAGCGCGGGAGCCGCGCTGTCTGGGAGTCTGGGATTTCTCCGGCGTTTGGGATGTTCTCTTACTGCGCCGCGGCAATCTTTTAGTAACTCCCGATCGGCGGGTTGTGCCAACCACTGCCCATCAACCGTACACACACGCTCCCCCCCCCGCCCCCAGCCGTCGTGTAGGCCCCCGATTTGTTACACCTGCGCTGAAGTAGGGGTTGTCACGGGCAGGTCCGATCTCCGAGGACGCTGTAACTTGTTTTCGTATAGTCAATGGATAAGCCGTCGGTGGATGGATCTATTTGAATTTTATGAATAGGAAAGCAGGCAGCAATAAGTGATTAACTCAGACTAACACCAGGAATTAGTAGCTGAGAAAGGGCTTAGAATTAGAATGTTAAAGTATTACTTTCCCCTTAGAACCTCCAAAACAAGCCTCCTACGACACGCAGACGCCCAGTTGTTCAAAAGGCAACCCGGCGACATTTATTTAGATTTGTCAGGATAAAGTAAATTATTGGAGCCGCTTTTATGTGGGGCGAAAATGAAATATTGCTGCCCTTTCCCCAGAGAGGAGGCTGATACCCAGGCTGGGAAGCTCTCTCAGGGCACAGCAAGGGTGGTGACGGAAACAAGGACTTTCTCCCCAAAATACCGACTCTGGTGGAAGCCGGGAAGGGCTCTGTTCCCAGACTGGTTTCTTAATGCAAGGAAAGGCTTCGACGCCGTTTTCAGTGCTGAGGAAAAAAGAGGTCCTTGCGTGGGACGAGCGTCGGTGGAGAGGAGACGCCACCCTTTGTCTGCAGAGGGCTGGAGACAGGGGAGGTGGCACAGGAGAGGACACTCCTGTCCCAGTTAAGTGCAGGCTTAGCGCTCGCAAAGCTGCTTAGCACTCGCGTTCTGCCCAGCGGGCAGTTTTTAAAACAGGCAAAGCCTCTTACACTGGAAAGGCTGGGATTTGATGGAGGTGCTGACTATTCTCAATACCCCGAGGGGCGATGGATGCAGAAGATGCCGGCACGGGGTTGGGAAAAGGTGATGACCCAGTGCTGGGGGAGAGAAGGCTTTTCCCTGCCCTGTCCGAGCAGGGCGGCGTGGGCATTCACAACTGGGACTGTCTTCCTCGGCATCCGTTTTGGATCAAACAAAACAGTAGTAGGTAGCGGAGATGCCTTTGGGCTGCCCTCGCTGCTGGTTGTGACCTCCAAAGAGTAATACCTGGTAATTCCCGGCAGCCTTCATTTAGATTTGCTTTCCTCTGCAGATTATTTGTGCACTCCAGAGGAAAATGTTTACAAGATAGACTTCACCAGGTTCAAAATCCGGGACATGGAATCTGGCACGGTCTTGTTTGAAATCACCAAACCGGCAGCTTCAGGTGAGTGCGCACACAAAACGCTGTTTTCAGGCGCAAACAAATGCTAGTGTCTGCTTCCTTTTGCCTTTTCCCACTCCTTTTACTCAATACATTTCCCAAAACCAGGAGACGCTCTCGACTGCTGGAGCAGGGTCCCAGCGTGCAGCAAAAATACTATTCAGGTGTCCCCCTGTACCGACACAGTGAACAGAACTCGCTGCTGCTGTGTCTTGCGATTGCCATCTGTGATGAGAAAGGACAGATGGGTGTCGTAAACAGAAGCAGAGGAGGAGGAGGAGGAGGTCACTTGTGTGTTCCTTTCCTGGCTGTTCATCAGCTAGAGTCCCCCTGCACACAGTTTAACTCTGAGTCTAACATCGTTCACTCAGGAGTCAGGAAAACGGTATTTCCAAAAGGGAGAAACTTTGTCAATCGTGCAAATTAGGCAAACTGAAAATCCGTGGGTTTTTTTCTTTTCATAATTTTTAGGTGTTACTTCTAACCACCAAGGTGTTACCTGTTGCCAGTGGTAATAAAAACCCAGGGCGACTGTTCTTTTCCCGATCAAGCACTCTTTTCAATCTTCCCCATCTCCCTGCAGGGGGGAGGGAGTTTTCTGTAGCCCAGAGGTAGCAAAGCTCAGGTGAAACGGCTTGTTCGGCATCACGCCGCCATGCTGAAACGCGGGTGGGAGCAGTAAGTCACTTCAGAAGGCAGGACGAGGGGTAACAGTTTTAAACTGAAAGAAGGGAGATTGAGATGAGATCTCAGGAAGAAATTCTTTAATCTGAGGGCGGTGGGCCCAGGTTGCCCAGAGAAGCTGTGGCTGCCCCAGCCCTGGAGGGGTTCAAGGCCAGGTTGGACGGGGCTTGGAGCAACCTGGGCTGGTGGGAGGTGTCCCTGCCCAGGGCAGGGGGTGGCACGGGGTGGGCTTCAAGGTCCCTTCCAACCCAAACCATTCCATGATTCTATACGAAGAGCATTAAACCACAGGGCCCTCCTGCAACACTCTGAGTGGCCAGCAGCGGATGCCTTGGAGAGGACAGGACGAAGGTGAGCACATCATCAGGCTTTCTCAGAATAGTTTCCCGGCTTACATGACTCCGTAATGTATGTCCGCAAGTATTTTCACTGGGTTTCTGTTTCTCAGACGACTGTGACGGGGCTTTGCTTTGCGTTTTTCCAGAACGTGAGCACAATGACAAGAAGGACATCGACCCCAACGCTGGACGGTTTGTACGCTATCAGTTTACCCCGGCTTTTCTTAGACTTCGGCAAGTGGGAGCCACGTAAGTAATGGCTCCCGGGCTCCTTTTTCTAGTGCAGGAAACGACTGAAATCTTAGAAAAAGTGGGTCTTGCTTGTTGATCCTGTCAGGAAGGTGATTTAATGGGATTCTTTTGTTATTTTATGGATCTTCAAACATCTTTGCTGGACGCTTTCCTTTCTCCACCCCTTTAGTTTGTTTATGTACCTCAGGAATAGGCATGGCGTTGAAGAGATTAATGCTAAAAGGGGCAAAACAATATGGACAGACCACCCAGGTATTCCAGCTCTATTCTGCACACTATTGTTCGTTTGTCAGAGGCTCTGCCAGCTTCGCAAGGTGTTTCTGCATCCTTCCACATTGCATTCCCCCCCCCCCCCAAAAAAAAAAAACCAAAACCATTAACCCATGGATGCGTGCGGAATGGTGAAGTCACGTTTGATGCTTTACGTGCCAGAATGATCTTTGACGTGTCTGGCAGCACCGCGCGCGTCCATCCCTGAACCACACCAAACCGTGACACCTGAAGTATCTTTCTGTAAAGCTTTAGGCCCAAGTGATTGCTCCTGTGATACAGGTGTATTGTGTCTTTGGTAAAAGTTAGTAGTATTTTCTACTAACTCACTGTTACTACTGACTTACTACTGACGGCACATTGATCTGCAGTTGGAGATGCAATTTTCTGGCCCTCCAAAGCGCCGGCTGATGGGCTGCTGTGTCTTTACTGGAGGTTTTAGAAGGATGTTGGGCCACAGTGTGGCAGGTCCTGTGTTATCTTTTTTTTTTTTCCCCCAATCGAGAGCTTTATGCCCGTTGCTATTCTGTCATTAAGCCCATAATACTATAATCGAGTGTCAGTTACCGTTTCCAGCACAAACCTTTGTTTCACGTGTGTATAAATCATTAGTTTGGATGGGCGTTGGAGTGCCGTTTGATGGATCCCTTCAGCAGCAAACGTGTATTTCACAGGAACTGATGTACAGTAGCCTTGCTTCAAACAAACAAACAAACAAACAAACAAGTGGCTTTGAGAGCTTGATTGCAATTCAGTATTTGGTTATGATGCAAAAGAATTAAACTTTGCTGTCGAGAATATATTTAGAGCGAGGTTGCACATTCCCACTTCCTGCTGATCTTACGTGCACCATTTAGGTTTTGCTTTGGGAGAAAAATTGAAGTTACCTCTCAATTAGCATCTCTTTGGCCGCCGTCTGGTTAAAATGGTGAATGCGCAGCTTTTGATTTGTGCCAAACTAGTAACAGCGTCTTCCTGGCTTATTCGCAGCGTATCCCGTGTAACTCACACCCACCTTTCTCCCAAGAGGCCACGCTTCTTGGTAAGAGAAACTTGAGTATAGCGCTGCTCAAAGTTGTGCCCCTTTACCACTTACAAGTCAGGAGTAGAAGAAAGACCTTCTTCTGTAGATCTGGCTTTTTTTTTGGTACTCAGCAGGAGGATTAAAATAACTCGTATAAAAACCCAATGCAATAAGGAACGTCTAGGGAAGTGTCTATCCAGGATAGTTGGAGGGATCTTTTCTTCACTGAAGATGAGTTTAAGATTGTAAAATTGTCTTGCGTGTCCTTCTGTTTTTTTTTCTTTTTGAGTAAAAAGAATCAAAATATAGTATAATCTCTGGTTAATAATGCTACGTTGTGTCCCTGTAGGAAAAGAGGGGACGATAATTTGGTTAGTATCCTTGCTTTACATTTTGGGCTTTTTTTAGAGGAGCTCTCTTCCACCTTTCAGGAACGGTTGAAAAATCTTACGTGAGGAAGAAAGCTCACTTCAATCTTGTCCTTCTTTTTCAGGGTGGAATTCACCGTAGGGGACAAACCCATTAATAACTTCCGCATGATTGAGAGGCACTACTTCCGCGATCAATTGCTCAAGAGTTTTGATTTTGAATTTGGGTTCTGCATCCCCAGCAGCAAAAATACTTGTGAGCACATCTATGAATTCCCCCAGCTCTCTGAGGATCTCAGTAAGCGCCCTTTTAATTACTGGGTTATCACACCGTGAGGTTTAATCTAAGGTGTTTTGAAGAAGCCCTTTCTTAAGAGCTGTCTGTCGCAAGTGGGCTGGGTACAATACTTCCAGGTAGTTTTACATCGGTGTTAATACAGACTTTGGTTTCTAGTAGCATGTATCTTGTCACTCACCAGACGATTGCCCCCTTTTTTTTTTTTTTTTTTTTTAAAAATTCATACGAGGGAAGGTCGGTGTC
Source organism: Larus michahellis (assembly GCF_964199755.1). NCBI lineage: Eukaryota > Metazoa > Chordata > Aves > Charadriiformes > Laridae > Larus > Larus michahellis. The sequence continues at coordinate 4,298,408 of NC_133902.1, read as the reverse complement.
AGGGGGAAAAAAGATAATCGTGTCATAAACCAACCCAAAAACTAGGATTAAAAAGACATCCAATAAATGGATGACTTAAACGTTACGTTCTGTTTGATGTGCTGTCTTGATGGCTTGGGAGGTTTTAGTTTTAATATGAACATAACTTTTATTTTCCCTCCTCTCTCCCAAGATACAATAGCAGGAGTACTAAATCTGTGCGATATTATGTTCTTTACAACCCCTAATCATGTATGTCGGCGCTAATATTACAGTCTCTGGAAAATACAGTGATGCGCTGCCTCTTACTTACTGTCACACCACAACAAATTTCATAGAATCAGAGAATTGTTCGGGTTGGAAGGGACCTTAAAGACCATCTAGTTCCACCCCCCTGCCCTGGGCAGGGACACCTCCCACTAGACCCATCCAACCTGGTCTTGGCTCTTTGGCTTTCCAATTTTCTTTGGAGTTTGCTGGTTTATCACCTTTTTTTTAAACAAAACAAAACAAAGGCCCCAAACTCTAGTGGTATATTTTCTTGAGGTTAGGTAGGACACTTATATTTTGTATGGTGTCTTAACATATTTGGATTTTGTTGGAGTTCTTTAAAAGATGCTGTCAATGAATGGTTTGGGTGCCTGGTTTTGGCACCCAGTGGAGTGGTTTTGGTTTCTTACTTGAGAGTTCGCTGCCGTCTGAGCGATACTATTAAACGTAACTGCAACCCAGTGCAGAGCATCGCAGTGTAGGGTTTCTGCATAATACAATTAATTTTTTTTTTTTTTCCTTTTTTTGCAGTTCGAGAGATGATCCTTCATCCGTATGAGACACAGTCGGACAGTTTCTACTTTGTAGACAACAAGCTGGTGATGCACAACAAGGCAGATTATTCGTACAGTGGAGGACCTTGAGCGCAGGCTGGACAGCCCACCTGCGCTGGCCTTCCCCTTCCCATCGAAGTCGTCAGGGATACCAACACCTTCGGTTCAGTTGCCTCCAGCGTCAACTGGACAAGGATCCACAAACCAAGGACTCTTTGCCACAGTAGGAGTTTCATGACTAAATTTGCCAGTCTCCTCTCTTCTCGAGCTTTGAAGCAGACCCAGTTCTTCAGAACTTTAAGAGGTTCTACAATGGTGAACGGTCTTTGGATGCCACTTCCCGAAGTTCTTTGTCTGCTTTGAAAATGGCCTTGTGGGACCTTGGGAGATTTTGCCCTAATTCTGCGGATTCGTGCACTTGCCCTCAAGTATCTCTTAGGACGCGATTGCTTTCTCAAAGAATGTAATCTGAGAAACCACAGGAGCGGATTGGATGCAAATGCGGAGTTTTTGTTTATTCGTTTCTCTTTGCGGATGCTTCAAAGGCATGGCCAATTTAACCTGTACATCCGGTTGAAAATGTCGAGCATAACAATTTACAAAAGCAAGTTTCATCTTTAGATTAGTTGTCTAAAGAAGTATCTCGTCCTTTAGTTTCGTTCCTTCTATGTAACGCTCTGTTTAATCTTGGAAACACTGAAACTCGCAATGAGGACAGTAATTCTGTGACTGAGCTGTTTTTAATTGGGTACCGTCCTTTTACATTTCACATGAAGGCAAAACAGCATCGAGGGTCTATGAGCCTCTATAAACCTTTTCCATTAATTTCGGGTTTTGCAAACTGATTGCAGAGTAATCAGGAAAAATGGAAGGATTTTAGCTTTATTTAATACTTTTATGTAGCTAACATTCAGCATATTCATGCTATATGTTTTCCATGGCTATTTTCTTTCATCTCTGCCTAGTACTGAGATAAGGGCTTCAGCAGCGCATGTTAGAGCAACGCTTTCGTTTGTCTAGGCCAGTTGGAGAGCGTGGAATTTCCAGTTTTCCATTTGTATCTGAATTTGAGGACTCGTTAATGACAGCGTTTTCCCTTTGTCAGAAGCGTTTCGCGTCGGGTGTTGATACAGGTGGAAGAGTAAGTCTAGTTAAGGCGGCGGGACTTGAAGGCGCAGCAAAAATTTAGCAAAAGCTCTCTCTTCAGACCCTGTAAGAAGCTTAAGACCAATTTTGCCCGCGTTTCTCGGCATGTGCTGCTTAGAAAGGTAGACGGGCAAAGAAGCAGCAAGACCAAAAGAGCAAAAACTAGTGTGTGCAAAACAAAGCCTGAGAGGGGGCGGCCTGTTGTCATGAAACCCTTACTCTAAAGGTCAGTTCGCTGATACTTTAAAAGAAATAAAAGGCAGTTGTGGTTTGTAGATATTTCTATAAATACTCGATGTCTCCATGTCTAATTCTGTGAGTTTAAGTGGAACATTCTATGTTAGCCTCAGATAGGTGTGGTTGTAATAATTTTTATAAAATCCCACGTCCCGGCGTGATTAACATCTTTCTAGTCGCAGCCGAAGTCAAACAGACCTACGAATGGTTCGAAACGTAGCCATCTGCCTAAGAACAGGGAGGGTTTTGTGCTTTTATTGGGGCTTGTGATCACTATTAAATGTGTTACCATTTGTATTTGGCTTGGCTTGCTTTACTGCTGAAAGAGGATTCGGTTTTCTAAGGAAGACGCAGTGAGTTTAGGTTACAGCACAGGAGTTTTTTGATGAAGATTGATAGCTAAGGAAGTACCTAAAGTTCACTGATTTTACACAACTAGTATCTTGTAGTAATTATTATCACAACGAGACTTGTATTTATCGCTGTTTTTTGTCTCTAGCGCATTAAATCATACAATTAGCCTATGGCTGACTTAATCTGCTTGAGAGTTACAAAGAACTTCCTCGTTATTTGTACAATGCTTTGAGCTACTGATCACGAAGTTTTATAGCACGATAATTACTAAAGGTGGAAATAGTTTCAAAAAGTCTAGGTCTGGCCTTTCCCCTCTTCTTTTTTTTTTCTTTTTTTTTTTCTTGTTTTTGCATCAGGGCAGTTAAAGTGTATCTCCAATGGCATTTTGCAAGTTTAAGTATTTATGACTTTTATTGCAACTCTTGAAGGAGAAAATACACTGATTTGAAGACAGAGGGTGTGTGTTTATAACTAGCACCCGTTACGGGGTTTTTTTGGGGGGTATCTTTCAACTCTCACCTGCTGTTCATAATAATCACTTCTGTGCGTAAGATTTTTTTTTAAAAGAATTCTAGCCATGGTTTTGCCAGGATTGCCAGTCATACATTTCAAACAAAAATACGCATTGGGGTATATTTTGGTGGAAGCGGCTGTACTTTGGTCCAGACTTTTGTCCATCTTGGGTTGTGGGACTGAGTTTCCTCTCCGTTTATCACATCATTGACCGCTGAGCTCAAATAGTCAAAAACCGAAAGCGTTTCCATAAAAGGATGGCTGTAATCCACTCAAATCGAGTGGTAGAGATGCCCCGTTGAAAGAGAACCTTGAGAAAGTGACCTTGTTTCCCAACGGTGTGGCGTGTCGGCGAGTGGGCTTTCTGACGCTCTGCATTTCGTGGTAGTTTTGAGGTTAGGCATAAGAGGGTGAACTATCCCCCGCCGACCTGAATTCTGCTAACTGCCCTGACCGTTCAGATTCTGTGGGTAATCACTTCGGGCTACCAGAAAACTTGGCGTGAATCATACAGGAGACAGTTTATTGGGTGAATTTGTCGTCTTCTGTTATTAGGAATACCTCAAATACTTCACAGGAATACTTCAAAGTATTCCTGTACTTTAAATACTTCTGAAGAAAGAAAAACCGGACGTTTCCAATGAAATCAATATCAAGATATTTTAGCTTTAGCTTTTCAGTTTGAGGAATTTTTACTTTTTTTTTTTTTTTTTTTTTTTTTGAAGTCCCCGCATTTGGCCACAAATAACGAGTTCTAATTCTTAACCCAAGGCAAAAAAACCCCCCAACTTTCTGTGGGGAGTGTAACGAAGGTGCTTTTTCCCCCCTCCCCGTATCCCAGTTAAGGCTGTTAATTCGCTCTTTCACTTGGAAACACTTTGTTAGCCTTTCCTGAGGGTCATCTACATCCACGATGTTTACGACCGCCTGGGAATCGCCGCCCGAGGGAGAAGTTCGGCTCCTTTTCTCCCTGTTCTTGCACCGGTATCATGCGTAGCGTTGACACGAGACTTCATACTGGTGCACATAAACCAAAAAACTGTTTCTTCCAAAACTTTTGCGGTACAGTTGCTGTTCTAATGCCACTTCCAGCCTCTTTTTTTTTTTTTTTTTTTTTTTGTGTTAAAACTATGTGGAAAACTGAATGTGAAAAGGCCACGCTTTGTACAGCACCGAACAACTTCAGCCTTCACCTGAAAGGGAGCTGAGGGCTCCCGGGTCAGTTGTAAAATGAAAGTCATGTTTTTCCCCCCCCTAAATTGGCAGGCGATTCTGATTACACAGCAGTTGAAAGTCAAACGTGAGCAGTATTGTTCGCAGAAGAATTTGTTTGTCTCCTTTTTGACTAGTTATTATTTTGTATTTTAAGATTAATCTTTACTGGGTTTTCTTTGGAAGTTCATCTACGAAATCCTCAAATACTGGCGCTGGAAAAATAATCCCTGTATTTTGTTCTTTGGTCTCATGTTAAAACAAATTATTTCAATTAGCACTACAGCTCTGCTTTAATGAGCCAGTCTGGAAAGTCGCGATCTGCCTTTCTGAAAGTGAAAGAAAACATCTAAAAGCTAACCAAGATATTATCTGCTAATAATGACTAGCTGTTTGCCGTCATAAGACAGGGTTATACGTGTACTTTACAGGGTGAATTAATCTTGGAAAAAGAAACTAAGGCCCTGTGAGCGCTAATAGGGACATCGCTTCTCTGAGAGACAAGGAAATTATAACTCAGCCCATTCTTTCACTTTCTCAGGCTCGGATTCCTTTAAACTTCAGGTTCTTTAAAGAAAAGCAGCAGTAAAGAAATTGGGGTTAACTGCCAGGCTGCGCGGCCTAAGAATTCGCAGCCTTTAGTGGCAGAAAGAGAATAATTTATTATTAAAATTAACATATCAGGTGTAAGCATGGTTTAAATTCGAGAAACTTTGTTCTCGGCTCAGTAACAAAAGCCAGAATTGTTTCTGTGGATGTGTCCTTTGTGTGGCGGCATTTATGAAATAACCGAATAATCCACTTGCCCTGACTCAGATGAATTTTTTTTTTCTTTTTAATAGTTTTTTTTTTTTTTTTTTAACGTAGGAAGTCAGCAGAAGGTTTAAAAGCAATGTGTTGGGGTTCAGTTCTTGCTCATCATCTCTCTCTACGCCTGGTTTTTGAGCAGGTCGGGAAGGCAGCTCTGGTCGCCCCCGCCGTCCCCCGCTTGAGGTTCATTTAAAAAAACTCGTGGAAGGTGTCGCAGTGGCGGCTGCCCGTTCCCAAACTCTTTCCTTTTGAGCAAAACGTACTGTTAAACTATAGGGAGAAATAGCGCTCCGTGCATAACCCGTAAACACTAAATTCCAACCTTCACGACAAAAATTAAAGGGAACTCCTGTCCGTGCAAAGATTATCTGGGGGCTATTTGAGGTAAGAAAATGCTGATATCCAACTCTTGTACTTAGTTAAGTGTTATAAAAATGTTCTATTAATTATTCATAACCTGGAATGAATGTGGTTATCAATCAGCTCAATTTTAATTAGATCCGGTTAGGAATGAAACTATAGAGGTTATGGCTATCCCTTACAGGGGAGGGTGTGCGGGGGAGCAGCTGGAATATTGCACCGCAGCAAAAAGGTTTACAGGCAGTGACTGTAGTGGGAAAAGTTATCTATCTTGCGGGGGAGAAAAGGAGGGAGAAGGACTAGGACAGGAAAAGAGTTAATTTCAGCTAATTGGAACCAAGAGCTTTAAGGGTAAATGCTTTTTCTTTTGCGTTTGAGGTAGCTGGCGCCTTCTGTTAGCAGCTCCTTTCTAACCCCCCCCCAGCACGAGCGCTACCTAAGCTTGTGTAAACCTTTCAATATTAATCGGATGTTGAATCTCAGCGACAGCTCGTACCGTGTTCCCAACCTGGAAGTGTATTAGAAGAGCGCGATGCAGCTCAGCCGGTCCCTAACCCGCATGGGGGGCTGCACGGGGGGGTGAGGGTGGGTGTCCGTGTCCCTGTCGCCAGGCTGTGGCTGACGGTGGGTGTCCCTGTCCCTGTCCCCGGGCTGCGGCTGACGCCTCCCTGGGGTCACTCTTGACACCTGCTGCCATCTCTGCTTGTGTCTTAACGCGGTGCTGAGAAAACCTGTTTGAATGTGACATTGACTTTATTTTTTTTTTTTTTGCATAGAATCAGAATTGTCTGTATTAAAATGTATTTATAAAAAAAAAAAATATAAATATATTTTTTGCGGAAGGAAATTAGGATCCTAGTTAATATACTGCTGGGGAAACGCTAGAGACGTTTTTACCGAGTTCATTTCTAATTCTTCGTATCTTGTTAGCGACCTGTTTTCTTTCCTCTAAGAACATCCACTGTGGCCCGTTTGGTGGCAAGGCGATGCACTGTCATGCAGAGAATCTGGTTTTCCGAAAACTGGGAGTCTTTTCTTTCCTTTTGGGACAGTAGGAAACCGAGTAGGATGCCAGGAGGAAGAAGAACCTTGGCACCGGACCCACTTCGGTGGCTTTGGCTTCAGCTGTTGGACGTGTCTGCGGCGAGATAAGTAGCGAGAGCAAAGATTGAGACTTCAGGATAAAGAAAATTAGATGCTACAATTTAGTCTTCCTGTAGGAGAAGGAGAGTACTAAAATTAATTCATACAGGGATTAAATAGGGAGGACACTTGCTTAAAACTATTTAATATTGGCAGCTTAGTCCTAAGTGTGCGTAGTAGGGAATACGCTTAACTTTTTCCATTACCTCGGAAAACGGTTAAAAGAAAACATGTCACTTTCATTAGCAAGTGTTTCTTCTCCTGTAACAAATTGCAAAATGTAAAAAAAAAAAAAAAAAAAAACCAAAAACAAAGCAAACAAAACCTAAATAAATTATTGATCCTAGAAATGAGGGTGGTTGTCTATTTTATTGAAGTATTTATATCAGCACGTGGCAAGCATTCGTTCAAACTGTCATTTCAGATGTCTCCCATCAATACTCGAACTCCGGTTTTGTGCAAATTCATGTAAGTAGCTCCACTTTCTGATGGTTATAAGCCCCGCAGTGGTTTGCGTAGTTACGTGAGCAAAACGATTATATTAAAAGTGTTTAAATGGGATTTGGCTTTCTGACTGCTGTAAACGTCTGGAGGCATAATTAAAATCAGCGATTTTCGAAGTAGATGAAGAGAACTTCGGAGTTCCGCAGATCGCAGTTAGGCACCAGGTTCTGCTTTTGAAAAATCCGCCGGCGGCCCGGTGGAAAATCAATTTTTTGAAATGAATGAGCCGCCTGCACTCGCCGCCTCGGCCTTGTTGACTGAAGGGAAACATCTGCGTGGGCCGAAGGGAGTTGTGTTGGGGTAATTCCATCTTGATGCTTTTGCTATTTTAGTCACAAATTCCGGGGAATATCTCCAAGTTCCTCTGCGAAGCGGAACAGCGTAGAATGTTTTTGTTTTATTTCGAAAACTCACTTTGATTCCTCAGACTTACCGGGGACGCCTGGGCGACACAGCACGGCAACTGCTGCGTACTGGAACAGGCTGAAAAGTTCTTATTAATACAAGTCTTAAGTATTCTTATTAATTCAAGGCTTTAATTTTTGGACTGTTACCTGGAGCTGGATGAAATACCTGCAGTGAAGGCGGTGGCGACCTGAGCACAGGTTTGTACCCAGACTGTCGTTGGCTCGTGGGGAATCTGCAGCGAAGATAAACTCAATATTTGCCATCGGTTCCCTTAACGGGCTCTTCTAAATCAGGGGATGGTTTCTTCTTTGGCTGTGCAGGTTCTCTGTGGTTAGACGCTCTCTCCCAATTAAATCTGCCTCTCGGAATTACCCGAACGACTGGAAGCGTCGGGTTTATTTTCTTAGAATTCTTGGAAGGAGTAAATGCTGATTTCACTGAATGCCTAAACAGAAGAGATAGGAAAATCAGCACGAATAACTCTAATAAGGCGGGTTAAACAGTCTCTCTGATGCTGATGCTCAAGTGTAATTACCTGCACTGGTTGAAAAAGTGCTGATGTTGAAGAGAACCTTTTAAAAAAAAAAAAACAAAACAAAAAACCAAAAACCCTCCTGATTTTATTACAGAGAAAATTTCCCGGAGTTAAATGTCTGCCAAAAATATACCGCATTACCAATGCTTTTTCATTTTATTTTTTTCCCCCGTAGCTCGTATGTCAGTCTCGTTTATTAATAAATAAGCTTAATCATCCTGGAGATGTTCCGTACCTCTCCTCAGATTCTTAGTTCTTACGGCATTTGTCAGCTGCTTAACTGTTGTGGCAGCTCTTCCGCCTTCGCACCTTGCTTCTGAGTCCTTTGTCATCGTTCAAGGGCGTTCACCTCTCTGTGACTTGCATTCCCTTGAGGTTTCTTAACTGTAGTAAGAACAATTCTCCGGGATGTACTATTCCAAGTTTCCCAAAGTATACCTTTAAGACAATGTATCTTATTTTTAAAGAAAATTTTCGAGATTGCAGAAATCTCTGATTGCGTAGGATAAACCAGAGGTGTTTATTCTGCTGATTTAAGTCCACAAAAAGGAGTAGTCGCTTTACAGAGATTCCCCTGCCCCCCCCACCTTAACCAATGCTGTACAAGAACTTAAAAATAGGAGGTGAAATCATGCTGGGTAATGCATTTTAATTAAAACTACAAAGAGAATTTAGGTAGGTAGAGCGTAATTGCAGTTGGATGATTCCCAGCCATTATTTTGAAAACTGACATGGGACCTTAAATAACAAAGGCCTGTTTTATTGAATAATAATTTAATTATTCTAGTAGAGGGCGTAAGCCGTGGTAATGAAGCTTGCCGATGAAAGCAATTTGTAGCAAGAAATAAAAACAGGCAGGGAAGTTACAAAGAGCAATAATATCGAAAACACATAATGAAATTTACTCGACGAGGGGAAGTGAACGCGGAGAGGAGAGGAGAGGCCCGAGCGCTTTCGGTTCCTCCTGTCCTACTGAACGGCGGGACGAGCCAGAAGTGGGGAATAGCGAAGGGGGTGGTTTATAATCCTTACAGTTTGGCCATAAAGAGTTAAAAAAAAAAAATAAAATAATTATTCCAGATGATGAATTATCGGAATGCGCTGGTTTTACCGTATTTACGGGAGCAGTTATGCAGACAGTCGTGCTTCTTGTGCTGTACAAGTGCGGTTTTGTAGCTTTGGTTTTTTTCAAGAAAGGCAAGGCAAAAGCTGGGGTAGCAAAGCTTGGGCAAAGGGGAAACATCAGCCAGTTATAGGTAAAGCTTCCAGTAAAACGTCGAACCGTTCCATTTATATATCCCTCGCCGGCCCTGCGTACGCTGGCACGTGTATTTCCTCACTCATGCAGCCAAAGAGGTCGTAAAATTTCTCAAATCCTTTGAGCACGGGTAGGCAGGACCCTGTTGCAGCTACGAAAGGGGCTGCATGCCCCGGACCTTTAAGCTAGAAACATCTAGAATCGCTTTTATTAAAAATAACAAGCCCCAAACTTACCGAAAGTCCAAGCCAAACCACTTACGGGTGATGATGTGAAAGGGACGGCGCACCACAGTTAGGCGAATGTTACTCTGTTCGCTGGCATTCAACTAGTTTGGAAAATCATGTTTTTATTTCCCAAATGCATACCTTACCGCCCTTATATATATAAATATATCTATAATTAAGTGTCTAATTAAACCTGCTGGCTGCTTTGATGTCTGCAGGGTTTCATAAGTCAGGAGAACAGAGGGGACACTGTGTCCCCTGCAATTAAAGCGTGCACGGAGGCCTGATTATAAGTTGAGAGGAAATAAAGCTTTCTGCCCCAGACGCGCCAGGTCTCTTCAGCACCGAGATGTCGTGTCCCTTTGAAAGACGTTCCCCCCACGGGGGTTCGTCCGCTGGCATTTGTCATCAACTACGTTTGAAATAACAGTCCAGAAATGGTGTTTGCGGCCGAGGAATCGATGGCTACGCTTCCCGGGGCTGTCTGGCAGGAGACGCCGGCAGGAAACGCAGGCACAAGTGTCCCCGCTTAGATAACTCTTAAAGCCTATTATTTCAGCTCCCATTTAAATTTCTTTGAGACACGTTAAAATGAGAAAAGTAATTTCCAGCCCGAGCAAAAGCTTGCACTAAAGCACTGCAGTTTATCTCCTTAGATTAACTGGGTATTTGGTGCAAAATATTTTCTGTAGGTTTGGAGTTTGGTTTGGTTTTTTTTTTTTTTTTTTAATTTTTTTTTTTTTTTTTGATGTTCTAAAGTCACGGAGTTAAAGGTAAGTTTAATAAATGCCTGAAGCAATCATGGAAGCCTGGTGCCTCAGACAGGCACAAACACGCTGGGCTTATTCATGTGGTTGAAATTAAAATTCCTCAGTAGCTGCCTGATGAGTGAGATCTCGAATCCTTTGCTCATCCAGATGGTGTAAACTCCCTCCTCTGGTGGGGTTTTTTTTTTTGTTGTTGTTACTGGTTCCCTTCGACCCAAGAGCTCGGTGCGTGGCCACTCGCTTGAAGAGCACAAATCTGGAGAGGAGACCAAAGCCTGGAGAAGACCCAGAGCCACACCTGCCTTTTTTTTTAAGCTTTATTACTCATCCCGAGCCCTTCATCTTGACTTTCAGCACCCGAAACGCGCCTTTCCTGGCACAGCGAGATGGCTTTACTCACCTCGTCTGTGCCCAGGTCCAAAAACGGATAGACTCAGAATAAGAAGTCTTCAATTCACCTAAGCAGCCCAACGTCTCAGCGCTTTGTTAATCCGGGTGGCCAAAATACGGAGGTTTGATGGCCACGCAGCCTGCTCGTCGGCATTTATTGGCCTCAAGGCGCGTCCCAGGCTTTCCGTGCATAAAAACAATTTGTGGCCAAGTCAGTGTGAAGTCGGTAGTCCTCGGAAATGAATTCCAGCACTTAGTGGCATCTCGTGGCCCTTTGTGATCCAGGGAGATTCATCCCAGAAAAGGCCGCTAGGTTGTCTGGCTTCTACTTTTCTCCCTGTCCCTCCCTATATTGAGCCCAAATTTACTTAGAAAATCCGTAACTAAAGGGTACCAGAAGGGTATCTTGATACCTTGAAGGGTACCATCAAGGTATCTTGATGTGGAGATGACAAGAGGTAAAAAAATAATTATTATGAAATGCCAAATATCACTGCCTACCAGCTGCCCGCCAGGGAGGGCTCGTCGCTGGTGACGGTTTCACATCGGTGCCTGTTTGCTGAAATCCATCCTGTCGTAACCCATTCAGAGTTCGTTGTGTTGATATCCAGGGTCTGAGATTTTTCGCCAGTGTGCGAAAAGCTGGCCGAGAAGCAGCCAGGGGGAATAAATCCGGTATGCGTTAACGGTGTCCCTACTGCTGTTTATTTTCGGTATTTTCAGCGCAAAGTGTCGTTTGCGCGTGTTTGTTTCTTTGCCCGGCCAACCAAAAAAAAATTGCTGTTTCCCACTTCTCGGAAGGACTGGATTTAAATTTTATTTTATGGACTAACTCCATCGGTCGTTCAAGAACAAATCTGTAGTTTTCAAGTAAATTTTTGCAACGGGCATATGCAGGAAATGCTACTTAAAACTTCCATTTACGTGAGGGCAGCGAGGGGGCGCGTGGCGAACCGTGTTGTTCTTGCTCTGCTGGCGAACGTTTTGGTTTTGTTCGACTAGAAACGGGTGAAGAGGCCAGAAAAAGCTTCTGTGAAAGTGTTTGCCTTTTTCGATATTTAGTAGTCTAAACACAAACAGTTACACGCAGATCTGGAAGCCGGATTGAAATATAAAAGCGGAGCATCGGCATTGATTAACTGATTTCTAGAATCCAAATATTGGTTTCAGCCAGTAGTTTAAAGGTATTTGAAAGTGCCAATAAATCAGTTGCACTTTTCAAGCTTTTGTGGACAAAGTTAGAGACATAAAGTAACACCGACGTGCTATTTAATGCTTTACCTGTTCCATAATACCTGTTAATCGCTGTCGTTTTGAATTAGCTCAGTGCTGTGGCAGGGTTTTGAAAGATTGCGCAAAGATACGAATCTGGAAAGAGCTGCATCAACAAAAGCAAACGAATCTTCAGGGACGATGGTTTTATACCAAGAAGAGGAAAACATGAGGGAGGCAGCCCACTTCAGGCAGAAGTCTTGTCACGGTAACTCTGGGCTCGTGTCAAGGCAAAAAGCGCTTGAAACCGTAGTTCCAATTATGATTTGAATTTTCGGAACCATACAAGAAAAAAAAAAAAGATTAAACTAAGAAATCCTAAACTTCAGAATGCAAATTTTTCCTGATCGTACGTTGGAGAGGGCAACAGCGAGCGCTTTCTTCTGTTTGGTAATAAGATATCTTTATGGTAATTCCACTTAAGATTATTTTTTTTTCCTAGACAGAAATAGCTGTTTGCATAATGTGTTTGGCTTAGGCTGATTGAGCAAACATCGTTAGCCGAGGACTGGGAAAACTTCATTCTTTTCCTCCTTTCTCCCCCTCTTTTCAGAGTACTACTTAACATGATCTTGAATGCAAATGTGTCTTAAATAGATTTGCAATGGGTGCGAAATACGTATTTTATGGTAGGTACAAAGTAAGGTGTCGCCAGCTCTCCAAGTCCTAAGGAAGTGTTTTACTGTGCTATAAACCGTGTCAAAAAATGGCTTACAAGTACTTGCGCAAGATAAGGATATCTATATATACCCTAGAAAAACTTCTATGTAAACTTAAATAAAAGTAGTGAAATAAATATAGCTTTTTTACTTTAAAAAAAACCAAACAATTGTTCCAGAATTGCAATTTATAGTAGGACTTTTTCCTCACGCACCCATATTTCAATGGGGTTTTTTTCGTGTGTGCCGGAATCACTGATGCTAAACTGAAGCAAGACAATAAAACTCTAGATGTAAGAGCCTGAAGGAGGGGAAGCGAAACCCAGACAATTTCTATTAGTTAATAACTTGCAGTTTTTTTTTTTTTTTTTTTAAAAAATAACGTGACCCTTTTTTAATATAAGAAAAATCATATAGCGACTTCTAACTTCTGTGAAATGTCCAACCATGATAAATATGGAACGCATTGGAGAAAATACTTTAAGGTGCTTAGAATAAATAACTTCATGTAGGGAGGACAAACCTCTCGTGTAGTAGATAGAGTGGATCAAGGAAATCAAGCAAAACACAAGAAAAACGTGTTAGAGCGTTGTTTTCCTCTCTGTTCTGTATGCCCGATTGTTCTTCAAAGACTTATTACGAAAAAAAAAAAATGCAGACTACAGTACGACACTTAGATTTCTCCCTCTATTTCTTCCTCCCCTTCCTCCTCGTGATCACCTGTGGTCCCAAGCGTGGAATATATCGGTGCGTCTGAGAGAATGCCCCAGCCTGCATAACACAGAGCACAGCGTCTGCAAACCACACCTGAATTTACAAATCCTGAACGCATTGGTATGCCCGTACATTAGAAGTCTGTAGTGTAGAAAAAGAATCTTGTTTTTTCTGCATTCAAAACCCGTGAATTTGGGGGTTCTGTAGCAGATGTTTAGCTCACCTTGGTAAAGTCTTGTCCAGCATCACACTGTTGATTTTAATGGCTTTTTCATGTGCCATGAATTTGCTTTAATTGCAAATATTTCGTTACAATTTTGCTCTGTTTTTAGAGTGATGGCCCTTCCTGATGCCCTCCATCTGCTGTGTTCTCATGCGTGTTTTTTTGTCATCGCCTCCCTCTGCCAAACATAAAATATTGGGAAGATGGTTAATGCCGTAGGGTAATGTCTTGCAAAGGTCTGTGTCATTCTGTATAATGGCCATATAATGCCGCATGTAATAGTGGTTCACCCTGTGCTTCTCAGTGGGTATCATAATAAGGATTTTAAAAAGGGCTAACAAGAATTTGATGCAAAAGGTGATCGAAAGTACCTGAGAACTGAGAGTCTCACTCCCTTCAGCCTCTGAAAATTAGGATCTGCCTGCCAGCTCCTCGGTGTTTGCGGCGGAGGACTTGGAAACGGGGCGAATCTTATCCTGAAAAGTCCTTCAGGATCAGGGCAGCTGTAGGCGGCTGTCCTGCCGAGGTCGGTGGGGCTGTTGGTGAAGTTACGGGTGTTTGAGGTAGGTGAAGGTCATAGAATGATAGAATGCGTTGGGTGGGAAGGGACCTCTAAAGGCCAGCTAGTCCAACCCCCCCGCAGTGAGCAGGGACATCTTCAACTAGATCAGGTTGCTCAGAGCCTCATCCAGCCTGGCCTTGCATGTCTCCAGGGACGGGGCCTCCGCCACCTCTCTGGGCAACCTGGGCCAGTGTCTCACCACCCTCAGTGTACAGAACTTCTTCCTAATGGCTCATCTAAACCCACCCTGCTCTCGTTTAAAACCGTTGCCCCTCGTCCCATGGCTACATGCCCTCGCAAACAGCCCCTCCCCAGCTTTCCTGTAGGCCCCCTTCAGGGACTGGAAGGGGCTCTAAGGTCTCCCCGGAGCCTTCTCTTCTCCAGGCTGAACCCCCCCAGCTCTCTCAGCCTGTCCTCACAGCAGAGGGGCTCCAGCCCTCGGATCATCTTCGTGGCCTCCTCTGGCCCCGTTCCAACAGGTCCATGCCCTGCTTGTGCCGAGGGCTCCAGAGCTGGACACGGTGCTCCAGATGAAGGTGGATGATGAAGGCAGGTGTTTGTGAGGAGCTGGGGAGGGTCTGGGCAGCTGGTCCCACCCGGCGGGGGGCGGCACAGAAGCCAGAGAGCGCACAGAAATGCACAGAGCTGAGGAGACCCATCTCTCAGCACAAGCCAGATCTGCTGTAAAACAGTCTAATATCTGCACGTGACACGATTTACCAAATATTGTTATTATTTTTCAAGGCCAGGCTTGATGAGGCTCTGGGCAATCTCATCTAGTTAAAGATGTCCCTGCGTACTGTGGGGGGGGGGTGGACTAGATGGCCTTTAAAGGTCCCTTCCAACCCAACACGTTCTATGATTCTATGATTTTTGGCTTAAGAGTGATGTGGGCGTATTTTAATGAACATATTTTTCCCAAAACAGCAGGTACAAACCCCCCTCCCTGAGGGCAGGCCTGGGGGGATCCACTTGGTTTTGCTTTTCCTCAATGCACAGTTATATTAGGATATATTTATTTGATTGATTTTTTTTTCCCCCCCTCAAAAAAGGTACCTAGGATAATATTATTGCTCTTAAAGTTTGTACTTGGTTGGTATTTCTTCGTAACTTGGGAATTCTGAAATAATACCGAATATTTTTAGAAACTTTATGATGTTTAGGAACTATAATGTTTAGAAACTTTATGATGTTTAGAAACTACGATGTTTAGAAACTTTATGCTGATATGCGCTAGCCTTATCATTTAATACACAAAAAAGGCATTTAGGATGATATTGTTGCTCGTGAAGTTTGTACTTAGTTGGTATTCATTTGTAGCTTGGTAACTTTGAAATCATACTGAATATGATGTTTAGAAGCTTTGTAACTTAAATGCTTTAGGCTCGTCATTTAATACGCACACTTCTAGTGATGCGGAATACTTAATTTTTTTCGTTATTTCTGTATCTAAATGTTAGGACAGTCAAGAATTGACCTAGGTCTAGTGTGTTTGTGTAACTCTTCCTGCTGGTTTTCTGCTTGGAAAAGGGACGTAGCATACTGAATTTTTTTCCTCATTTCCTTATCTAAACGTTAGGATGGTGAAGAACCGATTCACCTGGCTCTACCATGTTTGCGTAACTCTTCCCGCTGGTTTTCTGCCCCCGGTAAATCTGGCTGCGTTTCTCACTCGGCGTCTCACCCGTCTGCGGGAAGGCAGAGGAAGAGGGGCCGGAGTCAAGCCAGGACTTCTCGGTGGCTGCGTAAGGGATTGCGGAGTTGCATCACCCGTGTCCTTCCTAAGTCCTCTCCATCCCTCTGCCCCTAAGCTGATTGTGCCCTAAGCCTGGGCTGAGGCTCGGCGGAGGCTGCGGGTCTGAACCTGGGGTTGGCTTCGGTGAGAAACCAACGCCGCTAATCAAACCTGCCGGCATTTCTTTTAACAATTCTACCGCTGTTCTACCCGCCCTGTGCTTTCCTTTGTCATTCCTTGCTGCCTTTTCACAGTGTAAGCGACCCAATCTGACTC
This sequence comes from Larus michahellis, assembly GCF_964199755.1. Taxonomy (NCBI): domain Eukaryota; kingdom Metazoa; phylum Chordata; class Aves; order Charadriiformes; family Laridae; genus Larus; species Larus michahellis. The sequence continues at coordinate 4,282,300 of NC_133902.1, read as the reverse complement.
GAATTTTAACCTCCTTAATTTCTCCCGAATTTCCCGAATGCCCCAATCGAGGTGTCATCCAACACGCTTTGATTTTTTTTTTTTTTTTTTTTTTTTTTTGGTTTGTAGACTATTTTCCTTAGCGTTAAAGGTTCCTGCTCCACGTGACTTTGGTTTCAGATTGCTTCACTTGAAATAAAGCACCGTCCTGCCGTGTCACAAGCAGCACCTTTGTGGTAAATCAGAGAGAGACGCGTGCTCCTGGGAAACCGGCTACCGGGATGCCTCGGCCGAGTTCCAGTTCAGCATCCCAATAGACCCTGCTGGATGTTATCGGATGTCAGTTGGGTGTTAAAACAGAGATGCTCTCTGCATTGGGCTAACTGCAACGATTAGAACGATTAGTGTTTGTTCTCTCTCTCTCTCTCTTTTTTTTTTTTTTTTTTTTAATTAGCGTTTTTCAAAATCTTGATTTAAGGGTTGAATAATTCGTCTTGTTGTTCAACTTATGTGGGCAAAAACAAAGGAAGGAATGTGAATAATTTCCAGCCAAGTAAAAATTCTACTAAATTGTTTTGTTCTTTTTTATTAAAAAAGCAGAGTTGTTTTTTTTTTTTAAATTTCTTTTTAAACACAGTAAAACATAGATTTTTTTTCACTAAAGTATGTTTCTTGCTTTGGTGTTTAGTCTGTCAGCAGCTAGTCCTTTATCTTCTAATACTTGCAGAATTTTCAGTTTACGTTCTTGTTTCTCAAAACCCAGAACTTCTTTCAAGGGGACTATAGAAGTTCGAATATGCAGATTTTTAGTTTATTTCTTTTTTTTTTTTTTCGTGGTCTCTGGCAGATGATGTTGACATCAACGGCTCCAGGAAATAAGTTAGATTATTGTTTGCTTTGACTTCCATGTTCGTTTGCAAGCAGCTTTCGTTTAAGAAACAAACAAACAAACAAACAAAAAACCCAAAAAAACAAACAAAAAAGGAAAAAAATAAGTCAATCATTTGGTTTCCTCTTGTACTCATTGGTTTCTGGAAGATGCAGAGGATGAGTGGCTTGATAAAATGCTGTTGACCAGTTCAGCCGTTAACAATATTATATTTAAATAGTTTTTAATTTTTATTTTGGTGTTTGTTTTTTTTTTTGGCAGTATCTGTCTGTAGAAAATTATCGTGGTGAAGCTACATATCCTGCGGGCGAGTTCTGGAAAAAAGAGTATTCTTATTCCGGCGGGGGAATGCGGTTTCAGCTGACGGGAATCGGACGGGTAAGTGCGCGTGTGACGGTCAGGACTGTACTTAGACGAAAGGAATAATACTAAGAATAAATTCGGTGGGCGCGTGGTTCACATCAGTGCGATGGGTTTGGACCCAGGGTTACTTAGGTAGGCGGGAGAGACGGTGTCCAGCTCCATGAAGGCGGAGTAGAGGGTGGTGAGCTGTAGGTCGGGCAGGCTGCCGTGGGGGGCCGCGCTGGGGGGGCTGCCCTTGGGGCTGCTCCCCGGCTGGCAGTGGGACGGGAAACACGGGGAAGACGTTGGGGAGGACGAAATGAGAACCAGGGGGTCCACGGCTAGGCTGTCGTCTTTCAGCTCCTCCCAAAGGTTTCCTGTAACAAACCAAAAATGGGTTGACTCGACTTGCCTTTTTTTTCTTTTTTTTTTTTTTTTTTTTTTTTTAAACGTTGTTCTACAGGAGAAAGTCCGTAATTACACAGTTGCGTGCGCTGTGCGCGTAGCTACTCTTAATGGCTTGTGACGGAGAAAGAAATGACATTTCTTAGATAGTTATTATATGTCCGTCTCCCTAATAAATTGAAACCTGGGAGAAAGAAACATCAATTTAAGAAAATCACCTCGCTTGATAATTGGCAAGACCCTGATGCAAAAGTATCCTGGTGAAGCGTAACTTCTATTTGAAAAAAAAAAAACAAACCCACACTAATTTTGAAAAAGAAAATCGCCTCTTTATAAGATACGGAAGAGCTAATGGCACTTTGTGGGACAAAGCGGCAAATAATATGACTTTACAACTGGCCGCCTCCTGTTCGTACTGAATTGCAAACCGAATTGCCGGACGTGTGATCGACCCGACGGATCGAAACACCCGAAAGGTTACTCTTTTTTTTTTTTTTTTTTTTTTTTCTTCCTTAACGTGTCCCAAAAAGTTTCTCGTCTTTCCGCCCAACGGTGCCTGTCGCAGTGAAAGCATTCAATGAGTTACTGCAGGAGGGCTGTATTTTTCGCATGCGTCATGGAAGAGCTCTTCAGGGGGGTGGTGGCAGGGAGATTGTTGCTCCGGAGCCGTACCCACCATCTGCAGACTGTCAAATGGGATAATAATTAGCCCTTTTGCTAGAAGAAGTTTGATTTGGTTTTTTTTTATATATATATATATAAAATTTTTTTTTTTTTTAATATGTGTGTGTGTATAATGTGTTTGCTCCAAGCGTGCAGGCCCGGTCTTAAGTTCCGGGAAGCTCTAAATTGAGATTCGATAATTTTGTCTAGAAAGAAAGTGAAAAGCTTAGATTAGGTTAAATTATTTAAAGGCAAAGGGCAAGGAGAGAGGGGAGCTGGAATTGCGCCACGTCGGTGAATATTCCCGGCACGAACGAGCGTGCTCCAGATTAACTGAGGAAAATGGACAGAGAAAGGAGTGGAAGGGGAAGAAGCTGAGGATTCAAAAAAAAAACCCAAAACAGCTCCACAACCCTGTGTTGTTAATCTCGGCAAAGCAATCTGGGCATGGCAGGATTGCGGAATGTTTGTGACAGTACAATGGCACGGCAGCTGCCTTCGCTGAGTCACGGAGGTTATTAAGGCTGAGGGTTTTTTACTCCGTCTTTTCGTCGCTCTGCGTTCCATTTTTGGTCTGTGCAGGAGGGCAAATCTTGCGTGTTATTTGCTGCAGCAAGAGCTTTATCATTTGGAACCTCCATATATATATATATACACACACATAAAAAAATATCTATACACACACATAAACTTGGTGGTCTTTTTTCTTCTTTCTTATTTTTGCACGGGAAGCGACGTTCTTAGGGTTCAAAATCCCGTCCGTTCTAGAGGATTCGATTATTTAATATAAAAAACTTTACTGCTTTTTTTTTATATTTGTATATTTAATATAAAAAGCTTTTAATATAAAAATACTTTCGTAACTAAGTATTTAAGAACGCACCTCCGAAAATACAATTGTTCGGGGCGTAGATCGTGTGAATGGCTCGTGAAGGGAGCGAATAGCATTCTTTGGAGCAGAGAGGCGGGAGGCGTTTGAATAAACAGCGATAAAGAAAAATGCTAACGTGTTATTTCAGGCGAAATTATTTCTCTTTGTGCCCCTCACGTGACAACGCTCTGGATACGCACGAATTAGTTGTGCATGTTTTCAGTGGAAAATGCGTCTGAATTTAAAAAATACCTTCTAAATACTGGATGGCAGCGCTTGATATCAGCAGTTGTGCTCAAGAGTAAGCAGGGTGGGTTTTTTTTTTTCTTTTTTAAACTCTAGATGTAAATCTGTAGCTTTCCTGGGAAACTTTTTAAAGCTCTAGTGCAAAATTCGATGTTGTGCAAAACAATGTGATTGAGTAAGGTGGTCTTTGTAGCAGCGGCAAGGACAAGTAATTAAAAAAGACGGATATAAATGTATTTTCCTGGGCTGCGTCCCCAGCAGTGTGTCCAGCAGGGCGAGGGGGGGGATTCTGCCCCTCTGCTCCGCTCTGGGGAGACCCCCCTGCAGTGCTGCCTCCAGCGCTGGGGCCACCAACAGCAGAAGGACACGGAGCTGCTGGAGCGGGGCCAGAGGAGGCCCCGGAGATGCTGGGAGGGCTGGAGCCCCTCTGCTGGGAGGACAGGCTGAGAGAGCTGGGGGGGTTCAGCCTGGAGAAGAGAAGGCTCCGGGGAGACCTTCCAGCCCCTTCCAGTCCCTAAAGGGGCTCCAGGAAAGCTGGGGAGGGACTCTGGAGCAGGGAGGGGAGCCATAGGACAAGGGGGAAGGGTTTTAAATTGAAAAAGGGAAGGTTTAGATGAGATAACGGGAAGAAATTTTTGACTCTGAGGGTGGTGAGCCCCTGGCCCAGGTTGCCCAGAGAAGCTGTGGCTGCCCCATCCCTGGAGGGGTCCAAGGCCAGGTTGGACGGGGCTTGGAGCAACCTGGGCTGGTGGGAGGTGTCCCTGCCCAGGGCAGGGGGTGGCACGGGGTGGGCTTTAAGGTCCCTTCCAACCCAATCCATTCTGGGATCTTACACAGACTGGGATGTGGTGTCACAAGCCTGACTCCACAGAATAGAAATTCCTTGGATACCTACCTTGGAGATCAAAATCAGTCAGGGACGGATTAAGAGCATCGATGTCGTTGCTGAGCTCCCCCTCCTGCAGGAGTGTGCCCGGCGCTGTGTGGGCTGGGGACCCCCTTGCCCCACAGCTGGGGGGCGTCTGCGCCGGCAGCGGGGAGTCCTGGGGGGCGCAGGGCTGAGTTCTGAGCTCGCCTTGAGCCTCTCCAGAAGAAAAGAGGGTCTGAGGGTCAGGTGGCTGTTGCATCAGCGGAGCGGAGATGTGAGGAAAACCCTGGGGTGATGGATAGCAGGCGTTTTGCTGCCCCCCGAGTAAATTTGGTAGTGGGGTCTTGACATGTAGAGGTCCCGAGGCGGGGATGCTGTGTAAGGGCTGTGGGATGCCGGAGGAAAGAGATGGCTCCACCAAGGAATGGGCCTGGACTGCCATCTGCCTGGAGAGGGAGGCACTTGCAACCCCCGTCGGGCTGCAGGACATGATGGAAGATCTCAGCTTTTCACTTTTGTCGCCGATCAGCGTGTCGAGTTCTTCTACAAAACAAGGGAAAAGAAGGGGAGAAGAAAAGAAAAAAAAAAAAAAAAAAGTCGGTGACTTACTTATTCCGAACAGAGCCTTAATTTTCAGAGCCTGCAGCTGGAATTTTAGTGCTCCTCAGGAAATGGGTCAGTGGAATGGCAAACAAAAATGCTCACCCAGATACAAGAAGAACTGCAAAAGCCTGAAATGTTTTTCTAAATTATCATTGCCGAGTGAGTATGTGATAAATTGCATTTTTGTCCTTAAGGTTTGGCTACTTCTCAGTTAATTTCAAATTTTATTCTTTAGTACTTATTTCAGGGTTAGTTTTATCTTAAAGTGTAGTGAGATGTCAAGAGAGAGTGTTATCTCGGTGACGCTTCTTTGGAAGCAATCCCGCAAGCCCAATTCTGCTTTTTAATTTAATTTTTAATTCTGCTTTTTGATTTTTTTTTTCCCTTGTTTTTGCCAATCCCTTTATAACCAGGCAAAATTCTTAAATGCTTCCCTAGATCATGTGCTCTGCTTCCCTTCTACAGCTTGGTGCCCATTGCAAAGAAAATTTCTGGGGACCAGAGTCTGAGAACGAATACACTGTCATGTCACTGACCTGGCTTTGCCATACTCTTCCTTACAGCAACCGGGTCTTTCCTCTTCCATTTCTGAAGCTCCTCCTGCATCTTATCAATTTTGGCTGGATTCAGAGCCCACAAACAGCCTTTCCGAGAGGAATTGCCCGACTTGTTTTCAACTTTCTCAAAGCATTTGTTCAAAGATAAGTTGTGGCGCACGGAATTCTTCCAGCCATCTGGAGCTGTCTGGAAAAACAAATCCGATCTAAGAATGGAACTTCAAGGAAAAAAAACACCCAACCAAATGTATTTCTGTTTTGACGGGTGAGATCATAAGGAACGCTGTTTAGATTATACTTTTTACAATACGAAACTTGTACATTAGAAGGAAGCCACAAAAACGTTGAGAGTCATGTTGTGCGGGAAGAGAGGGATCGGATAAACCAGTAACTGATCTTCTAAGCAAGAAGGTTGGCCTTGTCAGAGGGGCTGCGGGCTTTTGAAGAGGGGATTGGGACATCACAAGAATTACGTGTGTAACGAATTCTATTCTAGAACTGCGAACTAACAGGAAATCTATCTTAATCTATTTTGGAACACCTAGTAAAATTTCCGAGGCTTAATTGAAGGATTTACCTGCTACTCGGGCTCAAATTAAGTGTCCAGGCAGACTTCAAAAGGATGTTAGCATGCTGCCCTAGGTGTAACTCTGTATGCTAGCCGATTCCATAGCCCAATGGTTTAATCACAAGCCCTACAGATGAGGTACAGGTTTCTACAGCTGATCGCTGCATCCCTTTGCTTTGCGTTTATTTTTAACTCGGTAGTGGAAGCTGGAAAGTTTTGTAAACTGAACAATAGATCTAAGCTTCATTAAAATGACTCCTCTATTTTTATTCTACTTCTATTCTGTTCTACTTCTAGTCTACTCTACGAGTGATCAACGAGGGAAACGAAATTCCCTCCTTCCCCTGAGGACAGTTTTGCATTTAACTGAAAAAATGGAAAGAAAAGGAAACGTAGCGCAAACCCTCTGCTGATGCAATTTAATTTTTATAATTTATTTTTTTTTTTCCCCCTGATTGTAAAAGAACTTTGAAAATGAGTATTGGGGAAATGATATTGGGGAAAATACCCAGCAAAACGGCCCCGCTCGGATTCTGATGGGAAATGCCCGTTTCCTTGCTAGGCTTAACTGCTGATCTTGAAGAAACGGCACCGTATCCTTTTAGTGCACGTGGGTTTTCCTGGTGTTGGTTTATTTGATTTCCCTCATTTTCTGCTTACTTAGCCATGCGGCCAGAAGATGCTGCCCATCACGTTAAGGCTTTGTAAATGAGGATGCGCGTTCATCTCGGGAGATTCCTATAGAAAATTCCTGACGTGTCACTTCTTTGCTTTTCTTTTGGTAGGTGTTGTACAACGCGGTTTGTTGCATACCTGCGTAGAGGTGTCTTAGCTCCTTGCCGCTGCGCTATAATCTTAAAAAACCAACGTAAATAAGGGAGCAGGAAAAATGACTTGCTACATAATGGTAGGAATCGACCTGAGAAACCCAACTTCATTGCAATAGATGCGACTGTTAGTCCAGCTACACTTGCCCTGTCATTGTAAAAGAAAAAAAAGAAAAGAAATTGTAGCTTTTCCTCTGTCAGTCAAATTATTTTCTTTCCAAAAGGTCTGCATTTGCAGAGATGGGAGAAGAAATCTCAAGAGAGAGAGACTTTAGAGCTCATCGTATTACAAAGAATGATCTTCAGTATTAGTGTACGTGAGGCCGTTTTTCTTCTTCTTCTTTTTTTTTTTTTTTTAAATCCATTTTGGATACTTTTTCTTTTCTTGTTTCCAAACCATCCTCATCTGTGCGTCACAAGAATCAAAAGAAATTAAACAACTCTCTGAAAGGTGGGTGAAGTTGCCTCTGTGCCACTATTTCTTCATAACGGATGCCGCATATTTGTTGTCATAATTGTCCATATCAACCACACAGAATTATTGAACAGGGAGCACAAGAAATAAATATGATTTTCCATAGTCTTCTGAAAGAGGTTAAATATTAAAACTTCCCTTTTATGCGCATTAAGTTTCCTTTCCATTCTTATACTTTACGAATAGGGATCCGTCTCTCATAGAAAGACGGATTTTTGATAGTTTCTCTAATCGTCGCCTAGTGTAACAGCTCTCTTATAAATGGGCCTGGGTGCGTTTTTGCTTTCACATGATACACCAGGAATTTTTGAACATACTTCGCCAGAAATTCGACTTTCATCGGGGATGTAAAATCGGTTCTTTCCTAGCTTCTTGTGAAGGACTGTCTTGTGGGTTAAAGGCCTTAAAAGCCTCGCCGAGGAATCCGAGGGTCAGCTTTAATGCTTGCCGCCTTCATCGAAAAAAATCTAATTGGTTGCGGAAGTTAAAGACGTGTTGTTTACTGAAAATGACATTGTTTTCCCTTCATGGCAGCACGGTTTCTACCCTTTTGGCCCACCTGATGTCAGCATTTCACTATTCTGTTAGCCAGGCCCATGGGTGAGAAAATGTGCATTTCTATTAAAAAAAACAACACAAACACACAAAAACCCCAACCAAAAAAAAAAAAAAACCAACGAAAAAAACCCCTCTTTAAAACTCTTTCTGCCATAGGGTAATACTAAAGGTGCTGAATCAGTTTTTCTCCCTGGCAGATCATCTGCAAGTCGCTCTCTGGCAGTTCCAAAAGTAAATGCAACTGTTCCTCCTGGTTGAGACGTGCGCTCTGCTGCCGCGTGAGCTGACCTGAAAGAATATTCATGTTTCTTGCCCTGCGCATGAGGCCACATCCACCCCTGCCTGTGCCCAGACGGGATAATTAGTGTTTCTGCTAAGCACCGGAGAAGATGGGAGTGGCGGGTGTTTCTCAGAGGTTTTTCAGAAGGTGTGGGGGTGTCAACTATGAGATGGTTTTAGGAACGTTAAGAGCGAAAAAGCACAGGGATTTATGCCGGCGAGCGCTGCCAGCAGCCCAACAGGTTCTTGCGTTAAAGGTGGTTTTGCTGAGCAGAGAGTCGTCCACCGAGGTGGGGCCTGAAGGGACACGCTGGTCACAGCCCTGTCACCAGAGTTTTAAGTTAACGTTTGATTGCCTGCTAACGAAGGGAGCTTTGGCTCTCATAGGGTCGAGATCCCCTTGCCACGAAGGGAGCTTTGGCTCTCATAGAGTCAGGATCCCCTTGCCACGGCTCCTTTGTGCCACTCGGCGTGGGGCGGACGGAGCTGCGGGGAGAGAACACTCGCTGCTTGGAAGTTCCACCAGACCACAGACCTCTCTAACCTCTTGGACCATTGGCAATAACTCCAATTACCAAGATTAAAGCTTTCTGTTAGACTCACTAATCGCTACAAAGGGAAAAAAGAAAGAAAAAAAAAAAAAAAGGATGACAAGCGAAAAAAATATTATTGTGCAGACCCATTGATCCTGCCCGCCTCTTGAAGTTTAAAGAGTTCAGTGATCTTGCAAAACCCTTTCTCTTTAAATCTAGGTCTCAAGAGAAGGGAGAGGTACATCAAAGAGTAATTCAACTTTAGCTGTGTAGATGGTTTTTTGTTGTGTTTTTTTTTTTTTTTTTTTTTCTTTTAGGACGTAGGAGTTGGATTGCTCTGTTTCAACTAGAAATGAGATCGTTGCATCATAGAAACTAAATTTGCTGCGGCAGCGAATACAAGTTAATTGGACTAGGCTTGTATCATCTCATGTCTCCCAGCAAGGCTCTGCGCGCGCTTGCACTCTGCTTCTCTCCAGCTTAAATTGCTTCCCCTCCCCCTGTTGCGTCCTGCTATTTAGTGCGTCCTGGGAGCAACAACAAAATGTTCTCTGCTGTTTTTTATATTCCTTTATCTTGCTGAAGGCTCTCCGAAAAAGGGAGGGTAGAGGACACGAGCTTTTGCCATCTATCGACAGTTCCGTGGGCTGCTGCAAAGACCAGAGATAGACGGGGCTCAGTGCCTGCAAGCGTATTTGCTTGCTTATTCTCCCCTGCTTATTTTAAGGATGTTTGGCATGGAACTATTCAATGATTTGACCGTATTAGTAAGTAAAACGCAAAAATAAAGCCATCAAAAAATTGTGAATATTCCAATAATACCCCCTGCATCATTATTTTCCTATAATGCACGTGGCAGGAGTAACCCCCTTCTCATCAGGCTTTAAAGGAATTAAGAAAAATACACAAGGATCTGAAAAGAAAAAAAAAAAAAATAAAATCCACCAAACCCCTGTGGAACAGGCCAGTTTTGATAAGAAGGGAAAAGTTTAGATTAGGTGTAAAACAGTTATTTAAAGCTGTGGTAGAAATACACCTGCTGTAGGGATGAGCATCCGCACACACACGTCTCTATGGACACACACAGACGTATGAACACACATTGACGCGCCAAATATCACAACGCGCAGTATTGACACACAATATATAGTCGAGGAAAGGATTCAGATCCCCCCGTGTCCGAGTAACGTTAAGTTCAGGCCCGGGAAGGTGACGCTGGCAGAGCCACCGCCTCGTGGCTGGGGAACCGCTGCGCGCGTCGGCAGCACCAGCGTCTCGTTTGCCAGCGGCTGCTGAGCTTTGTAATCGATGGTGGTGTAAGACAAAGGAGAAGTCATTTCAGTTTGGCCTGGCGAACAAACGTGGACGTGCCTGTAAAAACCTACTTTTTAATATTCCCGCCTCTCTGCTTGAAACTCAGCCTATTTTTCTAGAGAAGAGCGATCGGATAAGAACGCGTTTCCCAGAAAGGGCGCGTGAAGCCAAGAAGCGCAGTTCTGCCAAACATCAGTTGCGAGATACGGTGGCCCAGGACCTTTTCCACAATCCTCAAACTATTTCCTTTTGCCTTACTAATTTTTCTTGCAACCAGTGGTGAACGCGTGGAAAAATAGAGTTGATAATCTCGGGGACAAAATCCAAACCTTTGCAATTTATTCTCCTTTTAAAAATGAAAGAAAAAAAAAAAAAAGTACAGCTACCGTGTTCTTGTCGCGTGCCGTCCTGCCTTTCCTTTCCCTCTTTAGATTATTGTCGTTACTTAATTTCATGTGTTTTGCCTAAAAATCGGTTGTGTCCCTGTGACTTCACAAAGTTCGAGCGCTTCGGATTTGTTTCAGTGGGTTACGACCAGTCGCGACGCGATGTGATACTTCTTGAATTATCGTGGCAGGTTCCTTTAGTTTTTTTTCTCCCTTCTCTTGCTGGTAACAAATAACAGAGCCGCTAGTGATTCCTTTGGGAGGAGATCTGGGAATACAGGTGGGGAACGGATCCTAACAGTTCTTCCTTCGTGATAATGTGGATTATTTTTCTCTGATTATCGGCATGTTTAAATTTTTTTTTCCCCCAGGCATTATTTATCCTCACTTAGTGTCCAAAACCATTGCAAAATTGTATCCAAATGTTTATTTTTAGTAATTCTTAGCGTTCTTGTCTTAATATAGATGTTTGAATTGCCTTTCTGTAGTTAATTTAAATTTATTTGAATTGCTGCATGTTTATTTGCGGTAGGCAACGGGGCGGACTCGTGTTGCTTTATTTTCGGTTTTGGGCCTTGCCGACAGTTGCGGGGCACCTGGCGCGGACTTTCGGGGAGAGGTTTTTGAAGCATCAGCAACGCGTTGGGCATCAGTCGGCGGTTCTATTACAGCTCGTTTTAAAACCTTAACTGTAATCCTCCCGCTCTCGGATCGTGCGCTGACTCATCTCTTCCCACTGGCGTTCCAAGGGCAGGAAACCATTCTCTTCTAGCAGGGATTTAAATTTCAACAGTATCTGCTGCAAACTGTACAGCCTTCCCTTCACCGCCATCGCTGTGTAATTATGAGCTTAGTACCATTTATTACGTCCTGCACTTTCCTTTGTGCAGTGCATGCCGGTGATGGAGTTGCCTCAGACCGACATCCCAGCTCCGGAGCAAGATGACCTTGACCCTCTGCTTCCCCACCAGCCTGGAGCTGCGACCGACGGCAGAGGAACCCACAAGACCAGCCCTGCCTGCATTTGAGAGCCAAGAGGAAGGAACGGCTGGGGTTTTAAAAAATAGTTCTCCTTTTTACAAGTTGTTAGGGAGGAATGGCCGCTGTCACTGGCACAAACTCAACGTTGGGACGGTTCTTAATAACTTTTTGTGTTAAAGAATACTGCATGTCATGTTCAACCAGCCTAAAATGTTGGGTAGTTTGCGTTTAGGAAGGGTTATAGCGTGAGTTCACGTTAACGTACTGAGAAATTATCCCTTTTCGTAGCTTGAATCCCCTCCCCTATTCCCTCTGCTGCCTGGCAAGCTTGGGAGAGATTCCCCCTCTCCCTCTGGAACTCACCTTAAAGTAAGGAAAGTGTTCCGTCATGAAATTGTAAATCTCGCTGACCGGCAAGCTCCCTGTCTTGCTGTTTTTGAGTGCCATGAAGATCAGGATGCTTTAGGGAGAGAAAGAAAAGTATTTTAGCCTGGTCTGCTTGACTCCTCAGAGGCAGAAACACCCCCCCTCCCCGTTTTTCAGTGTGTGTAATTACTCCGGCTTTCACTGGCATAGCAGGAATACCTGAATGCTTAAAGTTTCCACCCGGTTGTTTATAAGCAATGTCCTTACACCGCGTAACTTCTAAAAGTAATTCTCGAAGCGCATAGAGAAGGTCCAACCTGGGTTGAAAGTAAACTAAGAGAAAGCGGAATGAAGCCCACGGCCTTCGAATCCTGCGAGCGCGCGTTTACTGAAGGTTGTGTTTGAGTGCTTAAACTGATAAAGGCCCCGAAGTGAACACCAGGCTGACGGTGACAGAAGGTACAATTAAAATTTAATTGTCTGATCTGCTTTGCTAGACTGCTATGTGGGGGCTAAACCCGTGCGGTGACTGGCACAGCTGATACGTTTTCTAGGCATTTCCTTGCCCTGGTAACCAGAGTTAAAAAATAAATTAGTTTTAATAGAGGCCCTGGAAAAGGCAATCAAGTGTGATTAGTCTTGTGCCGATGGAATTTGCAACACCTGAGCTTTCCTTTTAGAGAAAGATCTAGCATTTGGGGGGGGTGGAGGGTGGTGATTGGGACCGTTCAGATGCTTTACAACATCTCCTTTCCCTCCGCCTTGGCCCCAGAGCCTGGAACATCTTGGGATTCACACGAAGAGGACAGAGCACGCCGGGAACCAGACACATACCAGTAAGCTCGTTATTGCAAATTATGCTGGAAACGGGCCATGGGTAAACAGTGTATTTCCTGTCACATGAGGACTCGTGGGGGGGAATAAAATAAATATTTTATTACCTGTAGGAGTAGATGGGTTTGGGAAATAGAGGCTGCTGGGATTCTTGACCGCTTTGAGGAGCGATTCTTTGGTAAGGGTAGTGTGAAGAAGTAATGTAAGTCACAGGGTAGCTGCCTCCCGAGGGATACTGGGGATACAAGAAAAGAGACGTTACTTGGCTCAGCAACAAGCTCTCGGAAAATATTTCTTTCTTAATTAACAGTATGAAACTCCTTAGTTCTGAGGATATTGTCCTCTGCCCACGTTTAATAGCTGTTATGCCAAGTCAGACCTAAAGCCTTTCTAGCATGGCATCGGGAAACACTAATGTTACCAGCTAACGCTCAACAAGTAGAAGAAATAGGGCATGTACAACATTACACTATGTAGGTAAGTAAATGAATGGTATGATTTTATTTATATAAATAAAAAAGAAGCAGAATAAAGTACTTCAAACAATATGCACCGTAGGAAAAATAAGCCTATTAAGTAAAGCCTCGAAAAATATAGGAAGAAACAGGGGAGTTTTGACTGAGCCTCGTTTGGTTTTGTGTGCTGGGGTTTTTTGGTTTTTGGTTGTGGTTTTTTTTTTTTTTTTTTTTTTTTTTGGAAGGGGATACAAGAAGGCAAAAATTCAAAGTGTAGAAAACCTACTTCCAAGAGAACAGCAGCCCAAAGCATGTGTTCAATTTGCTGTTATCGGGCAAGGGAGGAAAAAAACCCCAATGATGACACCAAAAGCTTTAGTGGATGGCAGCGGAATATATATATATATATATATATACACACACACACACAAAGGGAATGTATTATTATAGAATAAGTTAGTAATGTCATTCTGGGGGTAAGGAGAGTGGCATATGAGACATTTCTCATGGGTGGTTTTCATATTGCCCAACTTGTGCCAAAGCTGTGAGGTTCTCTCATAGTCAATGACAAGAGCCGGGGAGTTCAAGCGCTGTTGACCGCCACCTCGAGCAGCTTCTTTCCCCCCCGCCCCCGTTTTCTATACTGCAAAGCTAAAAAGAATAGTCAGGATGCCTAAAACCAGACAGCGTTCATGCTACCCTAGCCCTAGGGACAAGCTGTGGATGCTCCCTGAGACCGAAATGCCGAGTTGTCTCTTGCGGAGACCCCTGAACCTCCCAGCACACACCGAGGAACTGCGATCCCCGGGAGAGAAATATGTCCAAAAAAAAAAAAAATAGTTGAAAGAAGTAACGCACATACACAGCCTTGATTGCATCAGCGTTTCTGCAGGTTTACTCTCAATTTTTTAGCGCAGCAGTTGGTCACATAGTCTTTTTTTTTTTTTTTCCCTTTTTTTTTTTTTCCCCCCCTCCAAATTAGAGTTCAAACCTGCTGGCAGGCAACTTTCGAGAACAAAGGAACACTACCCGGCGCAGGTAAGATACCATCAGTTGGCTCCCCGTGAACTCGCAGCTCAGTGCGAGAGGAATTTCTGCCTCTCGCAGACGGATCTTTCCAGATGCCAGGGCCAGGGCACGGCCAAAATTAGGGAGTCGTGTCGTAGGCTATTAAAAAAGCCCTACCTGCGTGCCTTCCCTGGGACTCCGGGGTTGCTGAGCCCTGCTCTAGTGTTTTACTGCTTACCTCCAGCAGTCCTGTGGCAGGAGGTTTTTACGGTTCCTCTGAAAGATTATTATGTAGCTTTCCGGCCTTGTTGGGAAAAATTTCTTTGGCAATTAATTTATACATCTGAAATTTCTTACTCTCGGTCCTATTTTCCAATAGTTTCCGTTGCTCTGGGTCTCTGGCCCCTTGAAACCCCTGTGAGAGGTTATCACGTGCTCGCAAAATCCTCGTGGTTTATTTATTTAGCCTGGGTTCCTAATGACTTATTTCAGTTCCTCTGTAATTTTATTGTTGTTGCCGCCGGAGTTTTTTTGCCTGGTTGCTTTTATTTTTCTAACATTGAACTGCCTGAAACGGGATGGGGGGGAACAAACCCCAACACACGGAATACACTCATTTGTTTGCAGGGTGGAAGAAATGAGATGTACGTAATTAATCAGGTCCTGCCTCGTTAAACTAAATACTGGGCAAAACTGCAGTTTCCAGAGCAAGCTGCAAACTGGTTTCCGTGTGCGTTCGTTGCTTTGCTGCATTGGGGGAGTAGAAAACTGGGCAATTCGTACAATAATTTGGGTTTTATTGGTGTTAGTGGCCCTTTGAAAGGAATACTGAGACGGGACTGGTTGTGGCGTCACATCACCAAAGGCAAGAACTGGGCGTTTTAAGGATTATTTCTGTTTTATTGGTTTCGTTACTGCTTTTTGAGGGAGCAGAGCCTGGGGAATGGTCTGGTAGGACAGGCTGGAGCTGGTTTTGCTGTCGCCCAACTGGCATGAAAGGTGTCCGTCTTTTATGGTGGGTGGGTGAGCGACTTCTGTAAGTGTCTGCTGTTTCTTTCAGGTCAGTAAGAAGTAATTTTTTCTTATGAGTCATCATCGGTGTTGTGCCCAGCAAAGGGGAAGGTGAGGCCATTTTATCATTTGGACAACATTAACGACGGAGTTGATGTCTCTCATCCCTCTAATGAAAAGTGAGGCGTGGTTTGTCCGTCTTTCAGCGTGGGCCGAAGGGCCCGTTCTCTCCAGCGTAAACTTCCTAGCGATTCAAATTGCTCCAAAACTGCTCCGTTCGCATTTGAAATGTAAAGTATTGAAATTCTGGAGCTGCTTCATGCAAAAAGGTGGTATTCCCCATCGTCTTGGTCTTGTACCGCGTGTTTTTTCATTTCCCGGGAGCTGTTTATGGCACAGGGACAACAATTCTACATTGCTCTGCCTTTGGCTGCTTATGCCTATAGGTCCTTTCCGCCGAGGAGTAGAACACCTTGCCATATCTTTACTATAGTAATGTGAAAAAACACAAATATTGAATAGTCTAAGAGAAACCTGCTGCCTGTAGGAGCTCTGTCACAGTGCCAGCCTGCAGGTGGATGGAAGCCTTTCCTCTAAGTGCTTGTCGTGTCTTGCCTAGCAGCTCCCAGAAGGTGTATTTCAGCTTTAATTTTGTAGGGTTTTTTTTTTTTCCAATGTGGTTAATGCCGATGCGCAGTAATAGCACTGGTATCAAATCGGCAGTGGCAGGGGAAGGGTGCCTGCTTCGGGATGAATAAAGAAATTAAAAAATATTCAAATGAATTAACAAGCTAACTGGAGCTTTCTGCTAGAGCAAGACACAAACCCGACGTTTATACTGCGTGTGAGATGGAGTCCCAGTGGGGAACTGGTATATTGGCAGCTCCCCAGCGGGGAACTCTATATGGGCAGCAGAGCTTTTGCGGCAAGTTAATCCTTCATCTGGGGCCCTCTTCTTCTAAAACAGCAGTAATAAAACCAATTAGTAAGATGGGATGGTGGTGTAATATCATCTTCCTTTTTATCCTGTTAAGTTTATTATTACCTTTTCTCGCTTTAATTTGAGTTTTAGGCTAACAAGAAAAAACAAGTAAATTATCATGGCGTTGGTAAGAACGTAAAAGATAGTTGTCTTTTTACCACAATATAGGGAAAAGGAGAGGGGAAAAAAAAAAAAGTTTCAGTAAATTTTAGCTAGTGGAATGCCAGAGCGATAGGTTAAAGAAAGAGGCAGGAGTGAGATTATTCTCTGGCCGTTATTTCCTGACTCGTTGCAGAGGAACTGCTTCTTTCTGTGCCTTCTCACATCTCTTTAGCATCTGTAGACTTCTCAAGCTGAGGACAGCGGGTACGAAAAGCCCTTTATGTCGAAACTATTTGAACTTCAGTAGTTGGCGGACGCCCTGAGCAAATGGGTCTGCCCTTGTGCAACACCTCCTCGGAGAAGAACCTCCGTGCCCCCGCGTCCCTGAGCTGGGTTAAATACAAAGTCCAGATGGCGGTGAGGGACCGGCCACCGCTGAGGGAGCGGGAGGAGAAAGGTGACGGTAAATAGGAACCTGGTTTTGGAAGTTTACTTCATGCAAGTGTCCGTGCCTCGCCACAACATCGCTTAACTCTTCCAGCCACTGGAAGTTCAGAAAAGCCGTAGAAGTCCCTGAAGGTCTCCAAGTGGTTGGTAAAGTTACGCCCTATTCTATTCCCCTCTGTGTCTGAGGGGTTACATACTGTAATAATGAGACACCTTCCGTTAAGTTTCAGTAGGCAGGGCAGGGAATTTGTAAGTATAAGAAATACACACTTAAAAATATGAAAATCCACCACTTTCCCTCTTCCTTAGTAACGTTTTACAAAACTCTAACAAATGAAATTCCTAAAAAGTCGCCCGTGACAGATGACTCAATTTTATCGACGATCATAAAATTCCTACGTGTGTCTATGCTTGTTCTTTATGGTCATTCAGCATCTCTCTTCAGAAGTTACCTAAATTTCCTCTTACAGAAAATCACGCCAAAAATAACCTTTCTTTTTCCTCACGAGGGACTAAATCCTGACGATGAATGGTCTAATTACTATTTCAGTGACTCAGAGTAGTAGCACCGTAGGAATTAACAATCCCAAAGAAATACCATACAGTAACCTGACTTGTGTTTTCTTTGCACGGTTTTAAATCACTGCTCTGTCAGTCATATTTCTTATACTTCTTGAGCAAGTTGCATGAGACGGTACAGTTGATTCCGCGACGTCAGTCATCAGTCAGCGAGATCAAAGGAGTCGTAACTCAAGTGTGAGCTTTTATGTTCAAATACTTTCTATATATATATGAATTTCCTGTAAGCTTAATTTAATTCAGTTCTAATGGTTGGGAGTTTTGGTGGTTGTGCTATTTTTGCAGGTGGATTTCTGCCTATGTATCTGAAAAACCCTTGTTGCCTTAATTTCACCTTAAATAAGGTTGGGGGGTTTTTTTGTTGTGTTTTTTTTTTTTTTTTTAAAGTAGGGTGTTTCAAGCATATTTTTATCTCCTCAAACACCTTTTTTTTTTTTTTTGCTAGAAATTTTGTACGTTGCGGATAACTGAGCGTAAAAGAGGAAAATGTCAATGCACTGAAGAGCACCATCGTTTTATATCTATGGGGAATTGTTTAAAGATATTTCCTGGTCATGAAAATTACTGTCTGTAATAGACACCCTCCTTCTACACCAAGGTTTCAAAGCTCAGTAGACCGTGCTCGCTAACCTCTCAAAATCCGTACTAGGATCGCGTGTAAGGTTAAGGTAAATACGTGTGATTTTTACAAAGATGCTGTGCGCATCCTGCTTTGAAACTGGGCACCGCCACGTATTCAAAAGACACCCAAACACGCTCAAGAAAAACAAGGTGTCAGTTACTCCTGTGCCTTTTTAGCATGAATAATCTAGTCACATTACGGAAGAACAACCTTAATATTGTGCGCGCTCATGCATCATCAGCATTATTGTCAATTAGGCTTCAGCTGAATAATCTTTCACTGGGGATGATGTAAGAGTGAAAAGGTTGCACAAGAGGTGCGTGTGCCATCAAGCACAAAGAAAGGGTGCATCATCTTGCTGCAAAAATTTTGCTTTAGTGGTGGTTTTTCTATGTTTGATCCGAATTTTAAGTATACAGTCACCCATACTTAATTTTTCACTCTGAAGTTAAAGCACAGTCAATTCCCTTGGATCCCAAAAGGCCAACAATTATGTTAATAATTTATCTGGTTTCACAGCCAAGTTTCTTGAGCGTAATGGTGAAAATACGCATAAGTACCAAGATTCCATTTTTTACGAGGTGGGTTTTTTCTTTTTCTTTTTTTCTGGATGACCATTTAAAAATGCATTTAGATCCAGCTCTTCTAAGGTCTTATTGTCATAAACAAAATGTATGTATACAAACATGGTCCCGCGAACACAAAACTGGCGGGTATTTTTTCACCTGTCTTTTTGTGTTATTACCATAACTCCCGTACCATTACAGTGCTAGAAATAGAGGGGATTTTGGTCTATATATTGTACTGACCTGGTGGAAAGGATGCGAGGGGCAATACATCTGCTGCACGGGAGGCTGGTAGCAATAGAGACCGGGCTGCCCTTCCAGCGGGGATGTCCTAAGCTTCATGTCTGAGTCCTGCTAGGAAATATTTAAGGGAAGAGTGATCAGAGAAGAACGGTTTAAAATAGAATAATTGTATTAGTTACTGTTCCGATTTGTCTTTCATTATACACATTACTTTTTTGGACTTGATTCTATGTGACGCAGAATTTGTTTTGTTTTTTAGTGGTACGTGGTCTCCTAAGAAGACAGGCTGAGAGAGTTGGGGGGGGCTCAGCCTGGAGAAGAGAAGGCTCCAGGGAGACCTTCCAGTCCCTAAAGGGGCTCCAGGAAAGCTGGGGAGGGACTCTAGAGCAGGGAGGGGAGCTGTGGGACGAGGGAAGGTTTAGATGAGATATTAGGGAGAAATTCTTTGCTGCGAGGGCGGTGAGCCCCTTGCCCAGGTTGCCCAGAGAAGCTGTGGCTGCCCCATCCCTGGAGGGGTTCAAGGCCAGGTTGGACGGGGCTTGGAGCAACCTGGGCTGGTAGGAGGTGTCCCTGCCCAGGGCAGGGGGTGGCACGGGGTGGGCTTCAAGGTCTCTTCCAACCCAACCCATTCTGATTCTATGATAAGAAGAAACATTGTTTTCTGCATTTAGATAATTACTACTTTGAGAAAGGAAATCCTGGTCCAAATTCCATGCAAAGAGCAATTCGGAAAATGTCGGTTTCTGTTTATCTTTTTCCCCTCCAGACACCAGCTGTGTACTCCAGCTTCATTCCTGAGCCTGCGCACGTGCCCCTCTCTCTTTTTCACGCTCCTGGTCAGTGCCTCAAGCTGGAGTTCTGTCGTTAGGTGGAGGGTGAGTTCTTAATGCACAGGAAAGAGGTGGCGGAGAAGAATCAAACTAGGCTGATGACTCAATTTGAGCAAGATATAGGAAATACAGTAAGAACGTGATTTATTTCTGCGACTCTGGAAATAAACATAGAGAAGTTGGTCAAGTCTCAACTTCTCAGAGCTCTGCCCATCTCCTGTCCCGGGTTCTACGTTGGGCTCGGTTCTGCCAAGGGCTCGGGCTCCTGGATGTTAAATTTTGCTGCCTTTTAGTGCTGAGTGCGGCATGTGGGTGTGTGGTAACACCGGCTGCTTTAGCAGAGAAATTCAAACAAGGCTCTTGGTAGAGCTCTGGTGGGTCACGAACAGCACGGGGAAGGATGTGTCCTTATCCCCGCGTCTGCAACCGACTACAGGTTCCTTCCCCCACTTAACATCCACGGCCAGGAATTCCCTTCTGAGAGCTGATGCCGTAAACATCGTATTATTTCGAGGAACTAGTAACATTTATCCTTTTGTTTTAAAGCAGGGCCATAACGACCATCTCTTATGGTATAGACTAGTGTGGGTGTACGTATTAGACTTGATTTGATGGTAGGCACCCAGCAAATGCCAGATCCAGCATTAATGAGCGTCCATGCTATTTTGGTGGCGATAAGATGAAGTTTTTCAGAAGCGTCAGCTTGCCAACAGCGTGTAAGCTATTTCAGAGCCTCGACGTTCTGCGCTGGCTGAAGAACGCGGCCTTTCTTTTTCCAAGCAGTCACCTGTACTCGGTAAAAAGCTCCTGCAGGGCCAGCTTTACGTTCTCTACCTCTTGCAGCCCAGGGATTTGGGAAGGCAATGGGAATTTTTTTTTCATCAGCTGCTTACAGGTTTTGCATTAAACTCATCTGACCTAGATGAGTATTTATCCAGGAAATAAGAGATTTAGATCAATTTCCTCCTTAACCTGGATGGCTTCAATCCCCAGGTATGTACCCTGACAACATCCTTCCATTCCCTGGTAAATTGTCTTAATCCAATTAAGATTTTTTTTTTTTTGCCCCCTCTTTCTTTTGGTAACCCTCGAATTCTTTGCCTCACAGCCATTTAGAACCAGTGGCTAGGGCCCTCTCCTGGCAGATGGAGTCATTGTTTTTGTCCGATGATGACGATGAAAACACACGTTAGACTTTGGATCCCAGCAGAGATACCTTGCGGAGATCCCAGAGGGTAACTTACCTGGCTTTTCAGGGATCTCTGCGCTGCCCTAAATACGCAGTCGCCTCTATCCAGTGTGTGAATTAGCCCAGGTGCCTTTACGTTGCATGTGCCATAAACATATATTTAATTTTAAATAGTGCTGATGTCTTAGAGTTTCTCTTCGATTTGCATCGAGAAAAACGCAGGTCAGCTGAAGTGTTATAACAGATCTGGTACACGTGCCCTCTTGCTTGAAAAGTATTGCCTTGTTAACATTTGTCCCTTGAAAATACCAGTTGATGACAACTGCCCGTTGTCCGGAAGAATTTGGATATTTAGGATTTGTGTATTGTATCTAGTGGAAAATCATTTGTCCTTGTGCACCTTTCTGAGGGCTGTTTTTCAGTAGAGAAAGGCCATAAAATAGAGAACTCTGACAAATAAATATGGGTGTCTATCCTGAGCTCTAGCCTGCAACTTGACAGGAGACTAAATGTCCATGTAATCACATTAAGAGATAAGAAAATAATTCCAAAAGTATATTTTTGCCATCGAAAACAGGAAAAAACAAATTAGAAAAAATACTGACCATGACTTGTGAACCATGATCTTGACCCGCGGTGCTGTACTGGAGGCTGTTACACCATGGTTGTTCGGTGGAGATGTTCGGAATGTGTGTAGGAAATGACTCCGACTCGTCAGGACCTGTAGATGCCGGTAGACCCTCAAAACCATCGATGCTTCTAGCGTTTTTGAAGGGTGAACCTTCTGGTGGGAGGGCTTGGTGTGCTTCCTGGAAGACATCTTCGCTGATCTGCCTCTTGTAAGGGTGGAAGGGGTTTCTGCTGCTCTTGAGAAACCTGTCATAATTTCCTACAGTACTTTCCTCGTAACTGTACCGCCTGAACTTCTCCGTACTGAAAGATGCTTTAAATTTGTTCTTGCCGCAGTGAATTCCTTGGCTTGTAGGGTATCTCCCATGAATTTGATCCTGGGCCGGAGAAGCAGGGCTGGGGCTGTGAGAAGACTCTGAACTCTTCCTTTCTGTCCTGCCGTCTGACTCATATGGTTGGCAGTTATAACTGGGATTATCCTGCAATGAATTATTGGCATTTACTTAGGATTAGTATGAGCAAACATTTTATTATTTTCATTATTTACCAAAAAAAAAAAAGTTACATTACAAATATATTATTCATGAGAAGTATAAAGTTCCTAGTCGTAGCCGCCTTCACGCAGAGAAGCCCTAAAAAATCTAAAGGGTTTTCTGGTTACTTGGTATCCAAAACGGTTCAAAACCAAATTATTAAAAGCGTTGAGAAGACCGAACTACCTCGGGAAAAACAGGGTGTCTTAGGTGACTATCGACTAGTCGGTCTGACAGTTCCAGGCAAAAGATGGTGTATGATCGAGTGATGATGGATTAAATGACAGGAATACGATAAGTGCAAGGCTTGTCACACACGAGTTTAGTCAAATAAGCTTGATCTTATTCCCTGCTGGTGTTACAAGCTGCCAGATGCGTCGCTCGTTACATCGCTTCCTTTCATTAACTCCGGGAGATGGGTAGGCTCTGGGCAGACATTTTGACCTTCTTCCTGGCTCATCTCCTCCCTTCCCTTTTGCACAAAAAGAAAATAACAGCTACTAAAGTTCTCTTTGATCTAGAAGAGAAAGGCTTGACGAGAGCCAGTGTCTGGATCGTGAAGCCGGACACATTCCGGTTAGAAATTATGCGTATTTTCCCTGACATCAAGGGTGAATAACAACTCGGATGCCCTTTGAGAAGACACGCTTAAGCCCAAGAGCAGGCTCTGGGGTTTGGCGAAGGGGAAAATGTGATGTTCTGTGTTACACACAAAGTCGGACCAGGTTATCGAGTGGTCCCTCTCCTCCTTCCCCCTCCAAATCCATGTTGGCCTTACAGTATTTTAGGAGAACGGGTAAAGGAATGGAGTTTGTTCTTCTTTGCGGAAGAACGGGATCTCAGGAAGCCCCAAAGGGACGTTAGCACAGAAGCCAGCGCTTTCTGCGGAGCGGGGCATGGCACAGCTCTTTCATTCACCTGCACGTGCGTCTGTGTGACAAAGTTATAATGTTCTGTTCCGTCCCGGATTCCCGCAAAAAAGCGAATCCGACCCCGTGACGCTTTGGGGCTTCTCACGTGAAAACGAAATTGCTCGGTTTGTAACTTCCTAATTCTTACTTCCTCGCTCTCCTCTGTAGTCCTAATACACGTGTTTATGGCATCTTTCGCTAAATGAGAATTTCAACACCCCCCCCCCCATATTTAGTTACAGAAAGCCGTATGAACGGCAGCGCTGCCACCTCCCCGCCTCCAACTCGCAGCGTAAAAGTAGGACGATGGTGATTTTGCTGTTGCCCGATGGAAACCCCTATTCTCAGTCGTACTTTTGTTATGAAAGGGGAACGTGATGAATATACAGGCAACCGGAGAGAGATCCTTTTATTCCCAAAAAAAAAAAAAAAAAAAAAGTCCCAAGGAGTTCTGACGTGCTGGGAGGTATCCTCTACCGGCAGGGAGTAGACAAAAAGGTTCTGATGTGTCTCTGTCTGTCTGCTTTTTATTTATTTATTTTAGAAACAGGATGAGAATTAGTTTAAGTGTAGCATTTTTACTGGATTAGTAGCTAGGGGGATTGCCGGTTTTGTTTTTAAAGTAATAGGATTTCTAAGCAATTGAATAGGAAATTTAGCGTGGAGTTTAAGATTAGCTCGGAATAACACCTCAGGTTTCTACTCTTAATGAATGAAACTTTCAATGTTTACTTTTTTTTTTACCATTTAAGTATGATGAGATTTGGTACAGTAATCGCTGAACATTGAATTTGACCTCTGGAGAAAGAGAACAGAACTGGTCCATCTCACTCACAGTTTGCTGAACTGGGGATCCTGACCCCCCCTGTGCCTTCATGAAGTCTTGTTGGTCCCTTTCCAGAGTGTCCGAAGAAGAAAATTTAATATTAGATTGATCTTGGAGCAGTGAAACCATTACCAAATCCACGTCAGATGGAAATCCTGTGATGGGGGGAAAAAAAAAAATAAAAATCAAATGACAATAAATATTTTCTAAAACTGTAAAGAAACCACCGTTGTATGTACAGATGACTGGGCGGTGTTAGATCTGCAGCTGGACGATAACCCGCTGTGATGAATTCCTAACGCAGTTGAATTTTTTATTTTTATTTTTTTTTTTTTAGCCCTTAAAGAAATGTTCTGTTGGTGCAATTACAATGAAGATGCGATACCGAGTTTAGATGGATTTCCCGCACAGGTTTTATAGCAATAAGTTATTACTTTGCTTTCTATAGGTTCATGACTGAATGACAACGTATGGCTTTGGGGTTACGCAAATTTAGCAATGTTGCTTTAGTGAGAGATTGTTAGATAAATGCACCCCAATTGCTTTCAGTGGGACTGTATAAAATGAAGGGTTTTTTTGCTGTCGTTACTTAGACTGATGGTTACTACAGACTTATATTTTTGCTTTTGATTTTTTTTTTTTTTTTTTTTAGTACCAGTCCCTGCAGCCTTTTCATTCTGTTTCGCATGAGTAGATGTATCTGCGATAGGGAAATAACTTCATCCTTCCATACCTATTTCTATTAGTTGTGTCTCCTCTCAAATTCCCAATCTTTGATCTCGGGATATATGAGACGTTATCTGATGGTGTCCTTTGGATTAAGAGGAAGACATCGAATGTTCCGGTATTTTGTTTTCTACCCTGTTTTTTCCCCAGTCCTTGTTCGCTGTAACCATACAGCAAAACCGCAACATAAGAACTTGTATCGTCGTCTTATGCTCTTAACGCTGCACCAAGCGTGGACCTTTGTAAAGATCTCTCATGTTCATAGTTTAGATTTCAGTTGTGCAAGTCGGGTGTGTGGGGGGGGGAAAAGCCCTTGCGAGTTAATTCACAAGGTCTTTGCCACGTGTTTAAATGGCTGTTAGGTAAATAACTAAGGGGTTTATTAGGGTTGCTTAACAAAGATATATCACCTGAAAATGTGGAAAACCTCTTTTGCCCTTATAGTTCAAAGAGAAATCTGTATTTATGATGAGTAAGACTGCACTGCCCGAGGGGGGGAAAGCACAACGCGCCTTGGAAATCAAGTATGAGGCCTGCAGGAGTAGATCAGGAAAAAATGATGGCAGATAAAAGCTCAGAAACGGCTCAGGCGCCGGCTCTTCTCCCAGTAGCTTAACTGGAGGCTGACGGGGAGATACACTTCCAACTGATGCTCCTCGCGAAAGCAGCGGGTGGGAAAAGCGATAATTGGGAAATAGATGTGTGTGTGTGCCTGTATTTGTAAGCGTTCCACGCTGCCTGCCCTCTTCGTGCTGATTTCCCCGCTCATCTTCAGGTTGTACGAAGCTGCGTCTGACCTCCCTTTTCTACCGCCATTTTTCAACCCAGCCGCCTAATTTGTGGCCGTAAGCGTTAGAATTGTGTTAAAAGCTTCTGTACGGTCACGAATCTTGCCTGACGACTGCTAGCAGGGCGAGAGGCGTTTGACGAATGGTCGCGAAGAAAGAAAGAAGGAGGAGGAGCTTGATTTCAAGAAAATCTGATTCATGAAAACAAGTAAATTGGTAAGTCGAAAAGCTCTGGTTGCAGAATATAATAATGCCTGAAGCTTTTCTGTTCTCGCTCTGTTTACCATTAGGGTCTGTGGCAGGACCAGACGAAAAGAAGCATTATCCTAAAGGGTTAATTCAACAGGCCAGAAAGGTCTGGCTCTGCTGACTGAAGGCAATCAGACTCGCGTTCCGAAAACAAAGTGGATATTTCATGGTTATTCGGACAGTCAATACAAAAGGTCCAGGAAACCCAAATTATTTTTGTCCCTCCCCTCCAAGACTTTCGCCAGGTTCTGTTTCTGAAGTTCATTTTGCTGGAAAGGAGGAGTCTTCCTGCCCTTTTAATACTATAAAAATTCCCCCCCGCCCCCGCACAGAGAATGTGTTTTACTGAATGTCACACGAGGCGCAGCCTTGTACTAAAACAGTGTCGAGCTGATAGTCCACATTTACTGGGTGTTATTTAATGCCTTTGTTGAGAATCCATTTCAGAGGGATCTCCCACATGGGGAAAAATCCCAAGTCTGCGATCACAGTGCGGTTTTCGGTTTTCACGTTAAGATCGGCACCGCTCCTCAGCAGCTCCGTACTAACTGCATCTCCGTTATCCTTATCCTAGCAATGGCACGCCGCGGGTACGTCCTGCTGTGGGAGAAAAACCTCTGGCCACGTACTTCTGACTTCCTCGTTTTATTCTTGGAATCCAAATTTCTCGCTCCAAAAGCCATTTGCAACTTTACTTTCATTGATACGTGTCGCAGCAGGCTAGGAATACGGCCAAGTAGAAACTGCCCAATTAACGCACTGAAAAATCTTTGCTGTCACTGTTCTTTGAATGTCTTATTTTGTTTTTAAAATGTCCCTTAGAGGCACTAACTTTATTTTGTATAGAGGAGATATAACAACCAAACAAAGAACCCCAAAACAAACCAAACCCGCTTTGCATTGCTAATGCGGATTTTCGCAAAGGGAAATCGGGCCGCTTACTGACAAATCTCCTCTAAGAGAGAAGAAGTTACGGCCAGCGGAGGTTGTCAATAATCAAGATTACAATAAATTGTTTACGATAAGAGAGACGGAGAGCTTAAGGAAACAGTGGGTTGCCTGGATGTGGGACGTGTTGAAGAAAACAATGATGCTTTGCTGTGGAAAAAGAGGTATCTGATTATCCCAGATGTAGCTGGAACCATTTCTCCCCAGCCCGTGTCATTTCGACTTTTGCAAATGTTGCGTGACAATCCTAGGCTCCCGTGATAAGATAACTATCTTTCGAAAAAGAAAAGAGTGAGAAACTGTAACCTCAGCTGAGCGTTTGGATAAGCAAAGTATCAGCGGCCGCTCTATTAGCTCTGCATGACTGGCGTCCCGTGGCAGCCATCCATCCTTCAAACAATTCTCCGTTTTGTGTCTTTTCTGGCGATTGGAGGGCGTTTTGCCGGCGATACACTCCAGCAGAGCTGGGCACGGGGCCGTCCGCGCAATCCGAACTGCTCCAAACCCCTGTATGTTACTGTAAATGCCCTCTCCGTCCCTCGGGGCCGAGATCAGTTTTCGCCAGAGGAAGGTGTGTTTGGATGCTCCCCAGTTCCTAACCCATTCCGCATGCGTGCCGGAGGCAACTCCCTCATCCTCGCTTGGCACCGGCTTCTGTGACCTGCTCCCTTCTCCGCCCCCTCCCCAAAGCACTAAATCATCTTTTTCCTCTCCAAATCACATTGGTGTTTTCCAAGAAGTAACTATTCGGGATATTTTCCCCCCCTCTCCCCGAGTCTTTTATGAGGAAGGAGCCAGAGAGGCCATGAGGTTTTAGAATTTTTCAGTTTACAGTTAAAAGTCTGCCCCCCCGATAATGTCAAGTTCCAAATGTTGTAAAGTGACCGAAATTTTGTGACTAACACTTGCCAGCTATACCGGAATATTTCTATGTGTAATTATTTATGTGGGAAGCTTTCAGGAAAAAAAAAAAAAAACCACCCAAATTTATTATTGAGAATCAGAAATTGTTGTGGCTTACGACGAATGCAACCCCTTCTTTCTAAGCTTATTCCTGACGGATTGACACCGAAGGTTGTGCTGGATGATGGTTGGTGGTAGCTATGATTGCTTTCTTGATCTCTACCACGCGTGTCACTGAGGCTTGCCCTATTTTTGGGAGACGTTTTCAGGAGCAGGATTTCAATCCGCGCAGCACAGCACTAAATTCGGGTTTAGCCACATCCATTTCTTACTGCTTTCTTGCTTCTCTTTATAGTATGTGTTGGACCTTGATTATAGGATACCCAAATAGCTTTTACAGGGCTTCTAAGGATGGTAATTTCTTCTCTTCTGAATTTAGATCTGTTTGTGAGTCTTTGTTTAATGTAACTATGCTATTTTTGCTTTCTTATTCGAGGGCCCTGAGCTCAGTTCTCTCATGGTTAGCTGGTGGTAACTGCCCACATTTAGCTATTTCTGGAAATAACTTTTGCGTATTTCGTGGGAGCATGTGGAAAATAAGCTTAATTCATCAGGGCCGGAGCAGTGATAATCTCAAGCGAGAACCCTTTCTACATCATCTCACATGGGATGTGTTTGGTACCCTCTAAAAAGTACCTGTCGAGGAGGAAGGAGGTTTGGCTACGGCTGCGTTCCAACTTTCCTGTTGTAACATCTCTCCAGGCGAATAAATTCCTATGGAATAGTTGCTCTAAGAGTGATATAAATAACCCGAATGATACAACACGGGATGAATTGGCATGTAGGTAGTTGGGTTTCAGAGCTCCGCAGAAGCGTAGATTCTACTCAAGTAGATCTGGTTGTGGAATAAGTCCACGTCAGTTTGGGTTTGAGACTTGTTGCGTGAACTGATGCTTGACTAGAATAACGATGAACTTAATTTAATAAATCTAAACAGAGCAAGTTGTCTGGTGGGGTATTTCAGGGTTTAGGATTAACTCTAATGTCATTTATTATTTTTATTAGAGATTTGAGAGAAAGTAAATTGATTGATGACATCCACACGTGGTAGTAAATTAAGCTTGTGCGTTAAGGCAAATATTCCCCTTGAAGGGAATTGGGTGCTCAAAACACGGTGGCATTATGAAATAGCAAAAGATGTAATGACAAATGGAAAAATAATGACGAAGAAGCCTGGATCTAGCAATTTTCTGAGAAATTTAAGAGCGATAGACAGCATAGTGGTCTGCAGTACCACAGGCTTTAAGAAGTCTACCAAAATTTTGGGTCACCTACATCAAGGTACTGAACTCAGGTAAGAGAAGGATGCCATATTTCTATGAGATCATTCCTGAATTATCAGAATGTATTTCTTTTCATTGAGGGCTACTGGTAGGCAAGGCTGGATCCCAAGGGATCACTGTGGGCTACATGGAGACTTTAGGGTAATTGCCACCACGTCCAGGCGTGCTCTCAAGCAGGAGTGGAGTGGGGAGGAGCTCCAAAGCATCCAGGTGCTTCCTGGTAGGTGGGGAGAAAAGCGGAGTGTTTGCAGCAGGTGTTGAATCTGCTGTAGGAACGCATCTATAAAATACTACGACTAAATGTATAAACAAACTTTTTCCCCCCCAAAAAAAAGGCATTTGTCCTAAATCTATTGTAGGGAATGAAACATTTTAGAGAAGCAGATCCAGGACATCTGAACATGGTAAAATATACAGGCAATGTTACTATCCCTGTGGTCTTTAGTCCAGTTTCCCATCCTTACATCAACATTTTAGCTTTTCTTTTTCGTTTATATTTTATCCTGCGTCTGCTACTTTTGGACGCCAGCTGTGAGGAAGGAGGAACACGTCTGTCCCTGCAGAGGACTTCGTGTTTGTGATTTATGACGTTTTTGCTATATTTTCCTCTTTTCCGGGTTGAAAGTTAGTCGTTTCTCATTGCGAAGCCGTTCCAGACCTTCGGTTATACCCGCAGCCCTTCCTTGAACCAACTTCTGGTTCTGCTCATGCCTTTCTGGGACGGGAGGACCAACACAACATGTGGCGTTGAAGGTGTGGGCACACCACGGTGTTTACACAGCAGATGTTCTCCAAGGACACAGCGATTCACTCAAAATAGCGGAAAGCAGATCATAGGATTTCTCCCCAGCTGCACTGCGTACCCTCTTCATTTTGGGTATGTATTTTATCACTGATGTTAAAGTATTGATTTATGCACAACTGGAAAACATGGCAGGAATTCACATAGCGTGGCTGAGGTAGCAACCATAAGAACTTCCCCATTTCTTGTAGACTGGGCAGACCCATCGTTTGGGAAGCCCTTGACAGAGAAAAGTCCCTCACAGGCTAATTAGCTCAGCAGAAAGGGAACTCGGCGCTGAACAGAAACCAACCGTGGAAATATTTAGCCGAGAAGGTGAATGAACTTGTCACTTGGACTTGGTTTTCCCCGCGCCTTTTTCCTCACCGTAGTAAACACTAATACGTCTTTCCGACTACAGCAGTTAACCTGATAAAAAAAGATGTTAGCTCTCCCTGCCAGCTTTGCAACTCTGACAGTATTTTCAAAACCCTGTCCTTTGCGTACTCTGTCCTGTTTTCTGGATGAACGATCGCGCTGTTTCCTGAATGCGGAGTATGAAATTTCCCTGCTTTATTTCTACCAGACGTCTAAGCCTGAAGTCAGCCACGGTTCCAAGAGCTGAAGTAGTTAATACGACACAGAAACTGTGCGATTCTTTCACGAATAACCGACTCGGTTGGCAGGTCAGACCAGCACAGGAGATAACGGCGTAGCGTGTTCATGGGCTGATCACAGCACGTATATAACTGAATTCTTTGCGCCGGATTCAGAGCAAAGTTTTACTCTGCAGTGGGTCTGGGGAATGGCAATGCAGAGATGCATCAGACGTGGCAGAGCTCTCAGTACAACCATGCAACTTATAAAAAAAAAAAAATCATAGGAAGAAGCAAAGATAAAGCAGCTATAGCCATTAAATTGAACGGTAAAGAGATACATTCTTTGGCTCAAAAATTCATGAACTGCAGACTGCAGAAAGCTAGGAGAATATATTAAAGTCCTGGTTTGAGGTAAGGAATTATCACTTCGCTCTTCTCCAGGTATCCCTCACATCTGTGCTCCTCTCTTACCTTTTTTATAGCCCTGTTTCATATAATCTTTTGTTCCCTTCAGCCCCCCTTTCTCCTATCATGTAGATTGTCTCCTCCTAAGTATTGCTTTATCCATCCTCTTTCCTTTCCTCTCCCTGCAACGAAAGTCCACGTCACTTTACTTTCTTCTATCACGTTATTAGTTCTTTTGATATATTCCAATGTATCCCCTTCCCTTCTGCTACGGCTGTTCTAGTCCTGGTTTCCAAAGTGCTCTACGGGCTGCCCACGATATTTTCTGTAGGATCTCTCTCTTTATAGAGTTCACCATTAAATTTTAATTGAAAGGAAGGCAAATGTCGGTTGGTTTTGAAGGCAAATGTCGGTTGGTTTTAAAGACAAATGCTAAGAGATGAGGTTGGTTAACGTTTCAAAAAAAAAAAAAAAAGGGAGAACCACTGCATGATATAATAAGTAACGTGGGGCAGGAATTGCCAGCTCTGCACCCAACCCGTAACATGTCGTTGGCCTTGTTCCTTCCTTCTTATGGGCTAGTGTAATAAACGTGATTAATAGCTGTTCTCTTGAATTGCCTATTGATAGCTCAAGGGCTGCATGCAATGCGGCGTACCCTAGTAATCCCTTTTGGGGAACATCACGTAGGGGGAACGCGGGGGACACGGGGCGCAGGGATCCTTCAGCAGCCTCATCACCTGCTTGACGTTCCTCTTCTCTCTCCGTGAGTCACGCTCATCTCCCTGTGACTTGCGAGTTCATCTTGGGATCTCATGCCATCTTTCTGCCTTTATGAGAAGGTGTGTATGATGATCCACCCTAATGGTTTCTGTTGCCGGCTGTGGCAGCATGTTTTACGATGGGTGTGGTACATTCCCATTTTCTCTGTTGTGCCTGTGCAGGATTCACCTCGCAGCCCCACCCGTGGCCACTCCCACCCTCCCACTGGGAATCGCCCACAGTAAGCTCTGTAATTACCTTTATTTGATCTGAGGAATGGATTTGGGAATCTTATTTGCACCGTCGTAAGCTGAGTATGTTAAAACAACAACAAAAAAAAAAAAAATAAAAAAAAGAATAACCCCACACAACGCAACCAACCAAAAAAACCTTTGAATGACTGATTCACCCAGCAGTGATGCGTGAAGCAGAGACGCAGATAGCCAAGTTCGGGGCTATTAGAGTGAAGTGGTTTTGGAGTTTTTGCTTTGGAAATGCCTGGCTAAATACACGTGTATAAAGGGGAATTTCACCTGTTATCACCTGTTTTGCGTTCTTAAGGTTAGCAGGCGAAGCTGCTGGAAGTGACAGTTTTTGTTGGAGCAGTTTCTGTTAGTTTAACGTTGAATTAAACTGAATCGGCGCAAACTACAGTTGGTACTCGTTTTCCGCGTTTAGTCGGGGTTACGCAGTCTGTAGCCTATGCAGCCTCTAAGACCCTGAGCGAAGAAAAGAAATTGCACGCAGTCAGAAGCAACGCAGCACCAGCCCAAGCGTTTGGTTTCTGGAGAAACCTTTGAAAAGAAAAAAAAAAAAAAAAAAAAGGGCGAAAAACAACAAAAAAATCCACCCCAAGACTCAAGCCTCCTCCTTTGGCTTCTCAAGATCAAAGGTCTTTCAGCATCCACCTAGCAAGTAGTAACTAATTCAGCTAGCTCATGGCAGCACAGCTGATGGGGAGTGATGTATTCTGCTGACACCTATTCCTAGGCATGCATGAAAAATGTTGCATGTAAAGTAGGAAAGATGGAGAAACAGGTAATGGAGACTGGTATTTATTTCTCCGGAGGGAACCCCCCCACACGCATACACGCTCCAGTCCTAGCGACAGCCTTTCTGTCTGCTAAACCTCGGCCTTTCTACGTGTGCAGCCGTCAATGCTGGTTAGCGCGGCGAAGGGTTTCAAACAGCTCTACTGGGGAAAGTGGGTGGATAATTCGGTTACCAGCAAGAGCTTTTGACGAGATGCTTCGTCGCAAGGTTTTTAAGGGAACTAAATAGCCACTGAAATCCTGAATCGCCACAGAAAATGTCTTTGCATGGATAAATAGTTGTTTAAAAGATGGAAAATCAAAGGTAAAGTAAGCGTTCGGCTCTCGAAGGGAAGGAGGTCACCGGTGCTGGGGGTGATCTTTAGGGGTCTGCTGAGACTTTGTGTCGCTTAATGTATTAAAAAAACCAAACACCTAAACGTGAGAGGTGAAAAGCGCCATGGCAAAATTCGCAGCTGATACTGTTATTCTGAAGAGTTATGGTGAAGGTTAGGTGGGAGGAACAGCAAAAAGACATGATGAGATTCAGAGATGGGGCGTTAAATCGTAGAGGTGAACCTAAAGAGGAGCACAAAAACGTTGTTCACTAGAAGCAATCCTAACTTCTTTTCTTTTTGTTTTTCCTTAAAAAAAAAAAAAAGGGCATTTACTGACTATTAAAACTTAGGAAAGAGTAATGATGGATGGTTCCATGAAAGCGTCAGCTCAATGACAATAGCAATCGCAAAAGTAAAGGCAAACGTTAAGAATTGTTGAGGGGAAAACCAGAACAAACAGCTGTTTGCTTTTTTTTTTTTTTTCCCCCCACAGTATAAACCCAGGATGCGTTGCCGTCTTGAACAGCGTGCCGTTCTGGTGCTCCCTATCTGGGAAAGGAGACGGTGGTAGGGGCTAGGCTGAGGAGAGGGCTGCGAGTCCACGCCTGGGCCGGCTTCCAGGTGAGGAGTGAGTAAGTGGGCTTTGGCCTGGGGAAACAAGGTGACGGTGAAAGAATGAACGAGATGGATTAAACCCCCCGGTGGGGTGGAGAGGGCGAGCAGGGAGGGCAGGCTCCTAACCCAACAGCTGCAGAGCATCAAGTGAGCCCCGTAGGAAGGAGATTCCGGGGTGGTTCGCTGCAGAGCGCGTAGCGGAGCTGTGCCAGCCCCTGACACGGGGTGATGGAGATGCAAAAACTCACGTAGGTTCAAGGGACGGCTGGGCAAGTTCATGGAAAGGAATGTGGCTTATTAAATAGACGGACACCAGCTCCGATTTAAGAGGCCCGTGACTTGCGAACTCTGTTTGCTGTTTCTGTGCTTTTCCCCAGGCATTTAGTCTTGTCCCTTGCTGGAAATGGGGTACTGGGCTAGACGGGCCTTTGGTTTCACCCAGGAGGGATGTTTTTCAGTCTCATGTGCGCCGCATTGCACACTGTTTTATAAAACCGGAGAACGTTTCGTGTTTCAATGCCAGGAATTCTCTGCGGTGTAAAAGACAACATCTTTCCAGAGAGGCACAGCTACCTACCTGCAGAGACCTACCTCTTGTTGGGGAAAAGGGAGAGAGAGACAAAAATATAGGCGGAGAAATAAAAAGGCAAATGCCTGATCATCCCACCACTTCTCTCTCCCTGCCCCCACAATTACAAAGCCATTCATGCCCCAGCATCAAGTTGAGAACGGAGTTTTGTAATTTAAAGCATCATCTTTGGCATACCAGGAGGAGCAAGAGCCGGACAGACTGAAGAATAAATGAGGGACGGTCGGGAGATTAAAGAACCTTATGAGAAAATATGGCCTGACGTTGTTTTGCAAAATGAATAACGCACAAATACGCTAATCCTTTAGGAAGGAATAACTGCCGAGAACAGGATGAGAGATACGAGTGACTTGAAATCAGGACGACTAAGAGAAGGAGGGAGGGGGAAGGAGACGCAAATCCCACGCGGTGAACAAAACAAGAAGTCGTGCATGAAGGCATTAGATTTCTATAAATTTATATAAAAATCAAAAAAAGTCCAGGAAGGATTATGCTCATTCTTTGTAAGCCTTGGAAAACATAAAGTCAACTGTTAATATAAGCACAAAGGAAGTTCCCGGGGAAAAAGAGAATCTGAAAATGAGGGAGGTTATGAGAGAATAGGCACCGCTAGAACCAGCCCTAGTTACACTTACGAGACACGAGACCAGCAAAAAAGTCTCTAAAACCTGTAAAATATGGCCGTGTCTGACTTCCTCAGTTGCACCAAAGTTCATTCACCCAATTAACCGTCTCTCCGCTTCGCCAGTGATTGTTCTTCCCCTTTGCCCTCCCCACTGTCCAGGTTCTCATTCCTCTGCTACACCCACCTGTTTTCCCGATGCCTAATTTATTCCTAGAGTCTCTTTCTGTTTCACAAACGCTGCTTCCTTACTCTTAAAAGCAAAAGCAGAAAGAGCAGCTATTTAATTTTTAAGTTCATTTTATTTAATCCTTCATCTTGCACTATTTTAACTCTTCTGGGAAAGTCCTTCAAGCTTTGTGAAAACTGTTTCTTCGAAAAGAAGAGCGAAACAAAGCTAGGTTTCTTTCCCCGGGTCCCTTCGTTCCTGGTTGTTTAAAATCATGTTGTTCAAGGGAAAGTTTGTCAAAATAACGCGATTGGTTCATCTAGGATGAACTTCTCAGCTGGATCCATCTGCCTTGTGAAATGTTGAGGTACTTTAATATTAACTTTTTTATTTGGCCGCCATCTGGCTGGACAGGAGAGCAGTGCTGAGTAATTAATGGTCGCTGCGCTCAGCAAAAAAGATTGAAACTAAAACGCACACCTTTGTGACACACGCATCCCTCTGCAGGGCTTAAATCTCAAAAGCGTTCTACCAAGTATCTAAGAAACGGAGACTGTGATAGTAGCCTTCGCCATGCTTAAATATTTTGACTTTTTTATGAGTATCTAAAGCAATGGAGAATCTCCTTCAAGAGCTATATGTGCATTCAAAATATCGTGTCTGCTTTCCGCTGTTTCTGAACAGATTCCGAATTCTCTCTGCTTGTGTGTCTGTCCATCTGCGGAGGACCCCGTTAAGGTAAGCGTGTCGACTGTATCGATAACTGAGACGACACATACGCTTTTAATTCTTTCTGTCCCAAATTATCGTTAATTAAAATATCTTATGGCAAAGTATTTTTTTTTCTTAAATTAAAACTAGATTAAACAAACCACAGAAAATCCAAGAAAATGTGAATTGTGCAGCTTTTTTAGGAGAAATTCAGTTCCGTTACGCAATAGGTAGCCTTCCCCACCTCCCACTTACAGGAAGGCCCCGGGGACTTTAGAAAATAGAGATTCAATTTGCCACAAAACAAGAGGTGATAACGCCCTTGAAATAAAGGAAAGGAATTTCATGGAGACAGCAAACATCCCAAAACCCTGCGTGCAGAAACAGTTTTGCGATAAACAGTCTGAATAAACCGTCTCTGTTTCATTGAGGAAGCATCGTTTGAGCAAGCGCCTTGAACTGCACGCGCATACTTGATGCTCTGACAAAATTCTTAATTGAGAGGAAAATTAGAAAGAAGGGAAAAATGCTAAAATTAAACAGGAGTCCTGCATTTTTCCTCCGTACTCATGTTGCATTCGACACACGTTTATCATCATGCGTCTTATGAAGAGATTATCCTGGGGAGACTCGTGTCCCCTCTAACAGGGATTTTGTCCATTCTCCTCCTTTAGTGTGAAAAATTAAATCCCTGATTGAAACAGGACCTTGCATTTTGGGGAGCAACTAAATAGAAAGAGGCTGAAACTAGGCTCATTTTTTCTCTTAAAATATTAAATTTCAGTGCTACATAAAACGTATTTAACTGATCCAAGGGGACTACCACATTAAAGCAAGAGATGTAAAACTCAACATATTACAAAAACCATTCCGTTTTCTTACACGTAAAAAATCATGCAAATTAAACTTTTTATAGGTGTTTGTTTCCAACTCTTAAAGCACAGCATATTCATTAAGAAACTAGTACAGCTTTATATTCTTGCTAACTCTGTCCTCAGAATAGTAATTCCAGGAGAAAAAAGAGAATTGATATATGAAAAAATACTTGTATTTTATAAAACCCCCACAAATCTGTATCAACATCGGCAAGAGAAACAGCTCAATATTTCCTTCCTCTTAATGACCTCTGCGAGTAATACGGTTTTTCACACGTTTCTAGTGTTTTAGCTTTTTTGGATTGACTGAACAAGTACGGGACTAAATTTATAATATTAGAGAATTCTGGGGGACTGTAACGCAAGAGCAGAACTTAACGTCACAAATTCAGCAGAATGAAAAAGATACCGGCCAGGGGAAATAGGGTCCTGAGCGAAGAGCGTGCTGCTTGGAGACTTTTTAGATATTTATTCATAAAGTAATATCTTGAGATTAATTAACATGATTTATTTTAGACTTTCTTTGTTTGCATTCACTTATTTATGCCTCTGATTTAGCATTTTTCTCCAGCTGAACCCAGAATTTTATATTACGGTAGCTACCAGTTATGAAGCGCGGAATGTGTTTTATAGCCAAGGAGAAGATTTGCGTTTGGGATTAGCTTTATCTGAGGCTGTGTGAAATTAATTTCTATATGAGAAGCTTTTGTCAGCTTTAGTTATTCTTTGCTGGTGAAGAGCCCAGTCAGGTGCTGGAAGCAACCTCATGCTTTGCTTTCTTTGTCAACCGGTTTTGTGGTGACAGTAGCTTCCCATGGCAGATCCCATCGAAGACCATTCTTGGCTGCGTTTGGGAGTGTGTAGAGCAGAGCTATAAGGTGCCTGGTTTTCACAGCTGTTGTTTCTAATTCCTAACTTATTCTTTCATAACAAGATCGATTTAGCAGAAATACCATTGGAAAAATTCACAGAGTCCTAGGAAAGCTGAGGCTGGAAGGGACCTCAGGAGATCACCTAGTCCAGCTCTCCCTGCTCAATGCAGGGCCAGCTGGGTTAACGTGGAGGGAAGAATATCAGCAGGAAAGCAGCGAAAAAATAAGAAGCACATCCCTAGTTTCTTCCGTCAGGGAAATCTAGGGCCTATGTCTGCTACAAAAAGCATGCACGTTTGTTTGGACATTAAACATCACTAACGAACACATCATCAAACTTGACTTGGGCGAAGGAATTCTTCGTATGGGTTCTCTTTATTTGATTTTCTGTAAAGTATTCCTTTCCTTCTCTCTTTCCAAGTTAAATATTGTCAGTTGTCACTTTTCTTATTGTAATTCTTGGCATATCTTACGTTTTTTTGAGAAACTCAGTGCTGCTGGCAGAGCGAGCATACAAGAATCGCAATTTTTATTTTGTCAAGATTGCGTACTTTTACACTGGTAGTTTTGAAAAACAGGTGGACACTTGATTCTTACGGTGTCTAAAACTTTAAGCAAGTACCATAGATGCATCATATGCTATTTTTTCAGAATTCCATGATGGTAAAATTTGACTATTCATATTGTTAAGGAGTTCACTCTTGGTACATGCTACCTTCAGTTTCATGCGTATTTCCAGTTTCCGCATTTTCATCCTCTCTTAAATTTTACTTTGTCATTCTTTCTCAAATAGTTTAGCGTAACGGTGTCTTTGTATGTGGTAAAATCTTCTATTTGTGTATACCTGATCTTTTCCTAATTTTGTTGGCTACCTTTTTAAAAATTACTTTTTCAGTGGAGTCTTTTCAACGCTAAGGAACACTGTCACTTCCAGCCAAATCTTGCAGTTCCCTTTTGCATTCCTCGGGAGCCACTCTGCACATGGATTGAAAACCGTTCCCCGTTGTATTTTTATGGGGTCAGGGAGGGAAAAAAAGAACAGGTACGACATGAATTAAGCTGTGCTCTATTTGTTTTCTGGCTGTTACGTTCGTCTGCTGAAAACTACTGCTTGCCGGTGCGTGTCAAATTAGGCTGCAGGGTACTTTCACCTGTGTGAGAGCGGACAGAAATCGAGGAAGCCATTGCTAGATTTCTACTGAGTCTTAACCATTGAGCGAATATTTTGCGAGGCAAAGAGTTTTTCCACACGAGTACAGGTATTTTATGCCGTGTACCAAACTGATATATACCTATGGACAGTGAATTTCCATAGATTTAAATAAGTGGTATCATTGCTCAACGCCTCCGAAGACGATGCGCCGACTATCCCAAGCAGAATACCTTGCATTAATGACCAGTCTTGAAAAAGTTGGTCCTAGCATCTAATTTTTCAGTGCTTTGAAAGGTTCTTATAAAAGGTGTTAGACAATAGTGTTTCTTGTGTGTTGCCAAAACAGAATTCAGATATCACAAAGCTGACCCCAAACCCACACGGCGGGTCAGGTGCTCTCTAGACACTCTGCATTTCAAAGAAAAAAAAAACAAAAAACAAACCAAAACCCAGCCCAAATCTATTTCTGGGTAGAAAAGTAGGGCATACATTAATTAATGACCTTAAAGCACAATGGAAAACTAACGGGGCAATGCCAAGT
Source organism: Larus michahellis (assembly GCF_964199755.1). Lineage (NCBI taxonomy): Eukaryota > Metazoa > Chordata > Aves > Charadriiformes > Laridae > Larus > Larus michahellis. The sequence continues at coordinate 4,243,802 of NC_133902.1, read as the reverse complement.
CAGAGTATGAGAAATTCTGGAATATTAATGCTGTTTGCCTCTGATCTCATGCACTGAAGAATACGTGTGTTCTCACCTCCCAGAGGACAGGGCTGGGGCTTTTTGACGTCTTCAGGTTCAGTGGCCCCAATTAATTTCATTCTAGTGAATTTAGAGAAGCAGCTGAAATTGCTGCAGAGCTGCAGGTGTCTGAGAATTCGCTGAGTGTGAGTATGGGAGGACTGAAAGGAGGCAAATGGAGTGCCTGTCTCGACACTGGAAAGTACGAGGGAACTACAGGCGGCAGATTTAACTTTAATTCCCAGAAAAGTACAAAATTAAAAAAAAAATCACCAACACAACAAACTAAGGGGAAAAAAAAAAAGGCGAATGTAAAAGCCATTATGAATTTTCTAAGAAGAAAACGTCGTACCAGTGTCGCTTCCCTGTGCACTGGCCTTGCAAGAGGAGGAGAAGGCGTACGGGTAACACAGCCTGACGTTAGGAGGCTTCTACGCTGTCTCCTGTGATGTTCTCATAAGCCAGCTAAGAATATTTATTTTAGATGAATGTCTAGTGGAGAGGAGTTGGGTGGAATAGAGCATTACGAGTAGTTACTGGCTGCTTGTTGTCACAATGAAAGGGTATTTTGAGTGGATTTCTCGAAGAGCCTGATACTACTTGGTATTTTCACTAACGACTTGCGTGATAAGACTGGAGAGGAACGCTAATCAAATTCGGAGACGGCGTGAAGATGGAAAGCTTTGCATATGTATGTAGAGATGGGATTAATATCCAAAAGGAGTTAGGAAAAATGATCTGATGAAAGTAAAGTGTCGTTGAAGAGTAACTAAGCTCAACGTCTAGGCAGGAATAATAAACCCTGCAGATAGTGAATGAGGAGAAGCGGCTGGGTAGCAGTTCTGCATAAAAAGGTCTTGAGGTTTTAATGGGTTATGAGATGAACCTAAATCAGCCGCATGATGCCGTAATGGAAAAGGCCAGACCATGCGAGCAGGTAGAAGGTGCTTACAGAAGTATATTCTGTGAGACTTGGGAAGTTACCTCCTCTCGGCGTTGGCAAAGTATCAGCTGAAGGTTCGTGTCCAGTTTCGGTCACTGCATTTTGAACCAATGGACTCCGATTTGGAGTCCATCGGAGAGGAGTGAGAACGGTCGGGGGCCTAGAAAACGCGGCTTAGGAGGAAAGATTTACAGAATGCAGGTTGTTTAGTCTGGAAGAGAATTTGCATTGAAGGACATCCCAGCTCTTTTTATCCCTCTCGTTTGTTCTTCTTTTCTGCAGCTTGGGAGGACAGTGCCCTAGCTGTTTAATTATTCCAGCTGGGAAAATAGTAAATTATTTCCTTCTATGAATTACTTACATTCCTGGGAGAACAGGTTCCTGTCTAATATTTCTGGCATCCTACCATTTGCCCACAGAGGGGAATGTTGCAGGGACCTGTCCTGGCAGGTCTGTTGAACCAGCAGTTAAGAGTTTGCAGGGCAGGGATACCTACCCATTCCAGGGAGTAAAGTACGGGCTAGGTGTGGAAGTTGGAAGCTGACACCAGATGAGCTCCTTTGAGAGGCTCTAACAAACTGGTGAGGCAGCAGTACAGAGGGAAACAAATTGGGTTAAAATGACAGCATGTTTAGCTTCATTACATGACTCTGATGGAACCTCACCCTGTATGCTTCATTCATTTCTGAGCACTTCACCAACAGAAAGATAATAATGCTCTGGATTGCAGTAGCCCTGTCTCATCCAAACCTCTTAAAGCGATTTTACATACATTTACTGAGCCTCAAAAGACACTGCTGAGATTTGTAAAGGCTACACAGGGATCACTGTACTAACCACAGGTTTAGCAGCTCCCTTCGGTACTCGTCAACATTTAACAGGGCACAAAGAACGCAGGTTTCATTTGAAAATGTCAGGGAATTCAGGTAAAATACATATAATAATCTCATGCGTTGTTATTTTGTTTATATAATGCAAAAGGTAACGTTGTTCTGCGGACGGTTCTAAAGGTCTTGCATCCCACACATAAAATGACGGATAATCTATTCTATCGCAGTGGTTTGGGATAGGTGGCTCTTTGAAGCGTGGATTTGGAGGAAGAATGGTGACATATAGGCCCCTTGGGAAGGGGGTGTCTGCAGGAGGGCAGCAAGCACGGCCTAGCGGGGTATCGTGGGGGGTCTGAGCTTTCTCGGCGTTGTGGAAGAACCCACTGGTAGCATCTCCTCTAGGAGCAGGAAGACCTAGTTGCGCACGAGGGGTGCAAGAAATGGGCTGTGTTGTTCAGGACTTAATTGATTTAAAAGAAAACAAGAAAACCCCCAGGATGTTTGTGCACGGGGTGAGGAGCCATCTAGGGCAGGAGCAAGTGGGTGGCTGTGATTGCGAGGGCACGACTTGAATTTAGCTGCGGAACGTGGCGAAAGGGTTAATGGTTTCCCTAATCTTACGAAAAGTGGCAGAGTGTCTTTGGTAAATGGAATCGGCCAAGGTTTCGCTTTTCGTCTTTAATATGAGGGCAGCATCCTGTCGTTAGCACCACGCTGGGGCATCGATTCCATAGTGACTGGGAAGAAGGAGCAGCACCTCCCAGCTCCGCTTCCTAAGGCAGCCAGAAGGATGCCATTCTGCGGCCATTCATTAGTGGGCTCCTGCTCGGGGTGTTCCAGCCTCTTCCAACCCTACGTAGCTCCGGAGAACCACCACCTTGCTTTCAAATCCTACCTAGACGAAGAATTGCCTTGGAAAGAGGTGGGACTGGCCGTGCTTCCAGATGTACGAAGGGAGGATTTTTGTTTGCACCTCTCGCTTAATCTGCGCTATCTCCATAATTAATCTCTTTGTATTTCGAGCTAATAATTTTTGGAGGTGCGCGAGAGCAGAGAGGTGCGTTCGACGCGAATCACAAAGCTCAGGCTTTCTGTGTAACAATCGAGGACGTGGCCGCAAACGGCGAATCCCACCTGCTTGGAAGTTATCTCCATTTATTATTTCTATGGCTTCTAGACTGACCTACCAAACACTTTTTCGCTTACGCCATATCCAAAACAACGTTTTTCCTTACTTTCCGACGGGCCCAGTCAGAAAGAGCCAACTTCCAAAGTTTTCTGCTTGAGCGAGGCGAGAGCTGCTAGAATGTTTTGCATCTGTGATTGTTTGGTTTATAACCAGGACAGAGTAGTACGTCAAAAAAAATTCTTCATTATACTCTCCTCACTGCTTCGAGTCCCTACCTTTTAAAGGGGAAATACATGGTTTTTTGGGTTTTGTTTTGGTTTGGTTTTTTTTTCCCCAACTTTATGCCTTTTAAATGTTACTGCATGTATTACTGCAGAACTTCTGGCTTCAGATCTAGCCGTGGTCACTCTGCGCCGTAATCAAAGGCTCCTTCTGGTTCCAATGTGAATCAATTATCAGCGTTTTCTGCAGGGCTTGGACGTTGCTGTTGCAGTTTTCTTGCCTCCCTGTCCCGTGTCGTTTGGCAGCCTGTGGAGCTAGCTTATGGGAGTGAGTTCATGACAGAAAGCAGCTCTGCGTGGCACCGCTTCGTGTGTTAAACTTCTGGAGTTGGCGGCCAAAAAGATCAGAATGTTGTTATTGTGGTTAATGTTTAGTTTCCAGGGATCCTAAACAATTATGTTTTCTTTTTACTTCTGTTTTTACAAAATGGATGCTCTAAGAGGACATAGTGCGTTCTCTTGGGTTTTTTTGTTTTTTTTTTTTTTTGTCTTTCTCATCATCCCCTTCAAAAAAACTATTTGAGCAGCAAAAAGCCTGTTGTTAGAAGGAGTGGATGGGAAAGACACCGCTTCGTGTAGAAAACGCTTTCCTCTTTCGGCTCAGTGTTTTGCAGCCATGGCCAGTGTCTTCGTGTCTTCCTGGCGGGTTCCTCTACGACCCCTCTGACAGTGGCACGCGGATATTTCCATTTACTCCCCGGAGTACTCCACTGACTCCTATCTCAGTAACTAACACGTGGCTCCAGTTATATCCAGGAATACGGCAATATTAGCCAAGTGTCCGTGCTCAGGTACAAGGTAGTACTTTCTCGCACTGTATTTAAACATGTGGGGTGAGTGTAGATGCTCAAATTACCAGGATTGTAGTCCCTTATTTCATTTACCTTAATACTACTTCTACCCATGTTTATCTCCCCTCACCGCGATGTAGGGTAAACAATGTGCTTTAGTTGTATATTTTCTTGGCTGCATATATAATACAGGTATATAATACATATATACATATATATATAACAGGTATCACCTGGCTGAAAACGAGCTACACAATCCCTTACTCCTTCAGAAATATCCACTCTAGCTAGTTAATATTTTTTGTTCTCCTATGCTCATAACTAGTTACGAACAAAACATGTACATTTCAGCCTAAAACCCACCCAGCTCAACCTAGCTCATATCAGTATTCAAGTTAGAAACATATGATTCAGAGAAACCAAAGGGAAACGTTTATAGAATAAAGTCTAATTCCCCAAGATTTAATCAGGTGTCCGGTAACTTTGCAGAAGGGCCAAGAGTGAATGACGGCCAGTTGTTATTTATAGGTTTGATAATTATTGTGTTTGTAACACAAACAGTTCCTTTCTTGCTGGAAATCTAACAGTCTGAAACCAAGACGCGAAAAGAAAGCGATAACATTCCCCGTGCGCAGAAAGAAACAAGAAACAAGTGTCTGTTCGCGGTACCCAAATTCAGTCATTCGCTCCAGTCACCTTTCAATATAGGAGTGGGTCTAAAACAAGTTTCCATCTACTACTGCAAAACACGCGAGCCAGAAGTAACAGATTTGAAACGGAAGCCGTAGTAAAAGCCAGCTTGATTTAAAAACACATAACTTCCCACATTTTTGATTTGCCGTCGGAAAAGTTTGAAATAAATCTATTATGAATCTGTGAGAAATGAGACTTCTCCCCCTGCCCCCCCCCGCCCGTCTTTTTTTTTTTAAATACTTTTCTTGGTTTGTCTTTCTGTTATTTAATTCATTATTATTTTTTTTTTTTCACCAGGTAATGGTAAACCCTTCCAGTTTAGTATTAAGTAGCTTAGATTAAGCTGGTATACACCCGCGACAAGAAGAGCTATTTTTTTTTTTCCCTTTGGGAAATCACCGACGGTCTTAATTTCTCCCGGTACTAGGACACGGATCTGTTAACTTACCTGCTGTTTTCTTCACTCCTTCTCTCGCTACGCTTACACTCGCGGCTGATAAATACCTACAGGAGTTGCCGAGGAACGGGATGTAGGTGCTGACCTTCCCCTTCCCTCAGCTTGAAGTTCTTCAAAGTCAGCCCCAGGGACTTCAGATTAAATAGATGAGCCAAGGCAAAAGAGTTCTGCTCCCCCTTCCGTTTGGCTTTCACGGCTGAATTCTAAAAGGCTATATGAAGTTGTCAGAGGTTTCCTCTTACCTTTTTACTGAAGCAAAACGGCGTGCTGCTGCTCCAGGACAGGATTAGGTCATTCAAACAGCCCTGCAGAGAGAGCGGAGGCTCAGCGGTACAGAGTCTCCAAAGGCTGGAAAGATCTGATCTTACATCAGGTGAGAGAAGGCAGCTGGCTAGGCAAGCCAATAATTATGATATCAGCTCTTGTTCGCCTCAGGCAGTCCTGCATTTAATAAGAATACAAATATGACTAAGCTGCAGGTTTTTTTTTTTTTTTTTTTCCTTGTTCTCTTGGTAATTCTTCAGAGAAGTTGGGCAGGTATCGAGCTCTAACTGTCTGGAGAGAGAGTCCTCCCTCTCAACCTCTCTGTTTTTCTTTTAATTCAAAATACCCGTCTGTTACCGTGTTTTGCAAACCTATTATCCACCTGCGGTTGTTAAAAAAAAAAAAAAAACCACTCTTGCCTGGCGTGGATTTTGCCACGCTATCGGAAAGCATCCAGCTGCCAGAAGCGGGGTGCCCGTCTTAACATTTGTACAGTCTCAGCTCTCGCCGTGGAAAGGCACTGTGGCTCCACCACGGAGCGTCGAAACACGTTGCACCCTTTGAATGTCAGAAGAACGCTTACAGGACCAGGGTACTCGAGGCAACGCGCCTTCCCCAAAACGGGGTGCCTTAGCACGGCTAAAAATAGAACTAGATTGGAGCCTCTGCATTTGTGTGGGCACGTATGAGTATATAAATATATATATATTTATGTGGAGGGCTTTGGGGTTTGTGTGCAAATACCTAGAGAGGAATCTGAGTTTAAATGTGGAATTGCAGGAATATGTATTTCTGCTGCCCTTACCCGGCTTTGTGCACGCTCTACAGTCCCCTACACAAACCTGATCACACCTACTGTAATAATACTTACCTACCTCATAGGGTGTTGTGAGGATTAATTAATGTTTGTAAAGTGCTTTGAAGATGAAAAGCCGTGAATGAGTGCTAAATATAATTATCGTCATTCCACAAAACAGTAGAAACATCTTTGCGGCCCCCAGGTTATTGTATAGGTACACCCATGTTTATCTCCCACGATTATGGTAAGATACTGAGTAAGGTCTTGAAACTTTGATAAAAACATGCTCTCCGCTTTGGAAGACGCATTTATATTCACGTTAAGTTCGTGCTATTCATGACGTGTTTTTGCGATTCCTGGTGCAGCGTATATTAGGTTTGTGATAGAACAGATCTGCCGTGGCATCCCCAAGTCATGGTAACAGGACCGGTGGAAGAAAAGCCATGTTTTTAGCCGTGATTAATTATTTCCTATCAGGAGTTCGCCAGTTTGATTTTCTTAGATCTGTCGGGAGCTTGTGATACTAGAAATAAAGACTTTGTCAATTTACCTGCAGGGTCTCGTGGAGGCAGTGGGCATGGAGTGTTGGTGGATATGCTCTTTCCTGTCTGGAAGATCTCAGAGATAGCGCTGGATAATGACTCGGCCTTTCCAAGGGCTTTCACATTTGATGTCTTTCAGGGTTACACGTCTAAAGCTGGCGGGGAAGATCCCGAAATGGTTTGGGATACGCTCGACGTCTTTACTCAATTATTCCCAGATTCTGCGCTACCTTTAATTTACAGTTCTTGCTCCGATGGCGGAGATGGACAAATCTGAGATGGTTTTACGTTAGGGACTTAGGTACTAACTGCGATAGCCAAAGTAGGCTACTGGCTGGATTATTAACGCCGTCTCCGGAGTGAGCTTTGCAGCCTGCCGTGAACGCCAGGCTGCTGCCGGTAGGTAGTTACTGGTACCTAAGTTAACTGGTTTAACATTAACTCGTTGGGTGTGTTTACTCGGGCTGGCGTCACAGGTCGATTGCCGTGCAGAGATAAGATCCCGAATGAAAGTGAACCACTGCCTGGCAGGCTTTATCTTCTCCTTTCTTGGGATAACTATCGGGAGGAAATACCTAGAGGAAAAGGGGGGCGTCGGTGTTTGCTGCAGACTTTTCCTATTTCTTACCGACGTGTGTCACCGCCTCCTATCAAGAGCTCTCGTGGAGGCGCAGAGCGCAGCCCACCTGGCCGTGCTGCTTTGTAGTGTTTTCTCCTTCTGACCGGCAAAATAATTTTGTGGAATTCGAAGTCGGCTGTCCCGTGGTCCACTTGAAGAGTTTTCTTAAACGGAAACAGTTTGGTTCTTCAGGAGAGAAAGCCACAAGCAAAGAACAGGAGAGATCAAGAGGCTGACATCAGAACAAACGTAGTTTTGTCAGATCCAGGCTAGACTACTGTAATGAGTCAACTTTAGATCTCTCCTCGCTCTGAGCCTTATTGAAAGACTAAGGGCGTTTATTTGGTGTACTGGTAGCTATTCCCATCTGTTAAATTCTGTTGCCCGGATCTGATCTTTCCTTTTTTGGGGGGGGGGAAAAAAAAAAAAAAAAATACATCGCAGCCGTCAAAGTTGCGAAGTAAATATTCAAAACGCAAGTCGGCGGGACCAATTCAGCGGTGCCCGACTGAGGGTACGGTGTGAAGCAGTAACGTCAGCGGGTGGCAATGGCTCCTGTCCACTTTTTTTTTTGGGGGGAGGTGCTCAGCTGCCCATCGAAGGTTGCTAAAGGGGCAGGGCTCTTCGGTGCTTCTGCACGGGCAGAGGGAAAAGAACTGACAGTCTGCATAAGTGACACGGCGTGACGGCTCCGTAGGACGTCCAGAATAAGGGGGAGTCACCCTGCATGCTCCGCTGCCTGTAGTGCTGCATTTTGGCATCTTAGGTATATGAGCGCATTTTGTACTAGAAGTTGGGAAAATACGATTCTCTTCTTGTTTTCCACGGTTGGATCCTTGTCTCGAAAGTGTATTTTTTGTGTTTTTTTTTTTTTTTTTTCCCCCTGGACGAGGTAGTGCTTTTCAAAGCAGAGCGCTGGATAAGGATAAGCTGGGCTCCAAGGTGTGTGCGACACTTCGTGTCCAATTCAGAATGTTTGATCAATTTTCATACGAAATGCTGTGAGGCTGCCTTACGTGGAAAACCACTGGTGACCTCATTATAAACCTCTCTTGCTATTTAAAATTGGCAAGAACGGTCTTGTTGATCTGGAAATCTGTCAGTGAGGAGTTCTCCCTATGAACTTACTTCATTTTGTGCCCAGCCGGAGCGTAAATTCATCCCTTTGATAAAATATTCTTATTTAATTTAGTAGTGGGGTAATTGCTTATTTTTAATACATTGTTTATATTTTATTATGCAGTGATGGCAGCAGTATTTGTTATCATAAACAGCTTTGTAGGCTTACAATTTTTGTATCCTAACATTTGGATGATAAGCTTACAAAATGACTTAAGACGTAATCCAACCAGCCATTCTGCCACCATTAAATAGGAAAAGTGGCCTAGCATCTCTCCCTTGGGATCACCCGAGGGAAGACACACCTGGGTGTAACTTAACCGTCTGCTGTGCTGCCTTTAAATAGTAGTCAGGGCTTGCTTTTTATCTTCTGAGATATCCCTAGGGAATACACACCTTGGTTTAACCTACATACACTTCAGCCCATTTTTGTCCCTAAGAAATAACTCCAAGTGCGTTTATCTGGTCGTTCAGCGCGTCTAGAAAAACACGTTGGCAAACCGAACTCGTCAATTCGAGCCTTCGGTATATTTAAGAGAGTTTCATTCTCATTCCCTTCTGAGCCTCTTCTTTTGACGAAATATATCTGCCTCTTGCCCTGTTGCTGCAGTGGCTTAGAGGAGCTGAGAGTCGCGGTATTCGGTCGGAAGACGGAAGGATAAAATTCACCGGGGAGATGTGAATTATAGCCTCCAAATCTGACACGCCCGTGAGATGCTCTTTTGTTGGCATTTGCAGAACTTTCTGTTTGTTAATTGTTTAATCCTAAATTAAAATATAAAGAACCATTATTATATATGAAATATCGTTTCCTGACCGGTGATTTAGTGTTGCCTATAACGCGTGGCATCTGTAGCAACGTGGCAGCCACCATGAGCTATTAGCGCTTTGTTATTTCAGAAATGAGGATGAGCTCAAGACGTGGTGTTAGACTTGACTCTGTGCCTTTCTGCTCTAGGTGAAATTCAGGTAGGTGATCTAGACACGTGTTACAGTCATTGTGTCACCTAGCAAGACGTTTTGTTTTGCTATTTTGACAAGACTGCTGTTAGAACGCAACTTTCAATACAGGAGTGTGATAATTAATTTAAGACGGAGATATTGGGCTAATGGAGGAATAATCTCTGGTTCTCCTCCCAGGTTTATTTTGTCTCGGTCTTAGTTATTTGTTCTTTATCACCATTCAGTATCGCACGCCGTGTTCGGGACCCTGTATCATTCCAGGGCATCTGGACCTTTCTCCCGTCCTCAGGAAGGAATGCTTGTTCCTCCTTGGAGCCGATCGCTGTGTATACGTAAAGTTTCAGACCTCGGAATCAGGTTGAAATGTCCTATAACATTCATAAACTTTCTTCTCTTCTCGCAGAATGTGATTTGTGAAGAGCTGGCAGCACTCTGTCAACTTCCCCTTTTTTGTTGACATTGCACTTCAGAAAGAAGCCTTTGTGATTTTCTTCCCTTTTTTTTTCTTTTTTTTTTTTTTTTTCCCCCTTTTGTGACAAGGTTAGCAGAAAGAGGGAAAGCTTTCCTAGCCCGGAGCTGCTGGATAAGCGGTAGGTCGGCAGGCTGTCTTTGTTTGGTTGGTCTTATGCCTTCTTCATTTTTGGCTGCCAGGCTTTTTCTAACATCAGAGAGTTGCGCAGAGCGAGGCTGGTGGGGGAGTTTTGGTGACATGACGATAACAAGGAGAAAGTCCACTTTGCATCCAGAGCAGAAGAATTTGACGAGTGCATTCTCTGTCAAGGACAAGACTGTAGAAGAGTGTGGCCAACGTCAGAAGACGAGTGAACGAATCCTACAAAAGCGTTTCATTAAGCCACCTAACGATGGCTCTGGAAATTTTGGGGCTGGTATGGGAGTGAAAAGAGCAGTTGGCGGATCCTCTGTCTAGTCACCTCTAGCTCCTCTATCTAAACAGGACTTTGTAAAGGTCAGACCACATGGGATTCAAAGGAGAATGCTATTGCATCCAGCTTTTAAGGCCCTGAGGGACTGTGGGAGTTCCAAGAACATGTGGAGCTACCAGTGAGGCCTTTGAACTGAGTCTTGCAAACCCAATCCTGTCACATTCATGATTTCGAATGTGTTATGCAGGTTTGGCCACTTAGCGCTAAGGCATAGGCAATGAAATGAGCGCTCATGCATTACTTCGTGCCATTGCTTCCAAGGCTTGCTGCCTGCTCTTTTTATTTTCCATTTATTTTAAGCTGCAAGATGATTTCAAAGGTGTTGAATAACCCACGCCTCCCCCAGATAGCGCGCATCTTTTAGTTCTCGGGCTGGTTTCTGGTCTGTTCCTCCTCGCCGACATTCTATCACGGGCACGCAGTGTCCTTTCTGGATCCGTGACAGAGCTTAGGGACAACATTTGCTGGTGGCTGACGTGCGACGTCGCTTTGCGCTGCAGATGAAGCACGGTGGCAATCTGCCGTCCTCGCTCTGCGGCCCAAGATGAAACACCTTGTGCTCTTGCACCCCTCCCGCACAGCAACGGCTGAAGGGAATCTTGTGTTGAATTGTTTGAGGCTCTCGGGACCCGCCGCGCTTCTCAGCTGGCGGAACCTCCTACATCCCTTCCAGAAAAAGCCTCGTGGATTTGCTAACAACAGGGATTTTGCTTTTGCGTTTGCCTCGCTCGACGTATTTGCTGGAGAAGTCTAGGAGGACCGCAGCTAGAGATAAACCAGCGCACCTTCTCTGTACCACAACCTTTAACCAAGTCTCTAACCAGTTAGTGACATGATTGGTTCTAAACAGGATGATTAATATTTAGCTAACTAGAAGACAGCTAACAGTGCTTTACTCCTGCCAGAGGCTGAGGCTAGCACATGATTATCTTCTTATAACTGGCTTGGCAGAAGTGTGTGTGTTGGTTTGGTGTTTTTTTTTTTTTTTTAGCCTCTTAACCATGTCTAATAACCAGTACAACTGGTCTGTCTTCTTCCTTTCTTGGAGTGTGCTTGGATGTTCCTGACTCCAGCGCTCCATAAGCGGCCAGTGCCAATACGTGCACGCCCTTTTAGCGTTTCTCCACTTCTACAGGCTTGGGGAGGGGGGGGACGGGACACGACATTTGTCCCAAACTTCCCAAAATTCACCGGCAGTATTAACGTGAGAACTACGCATAATGAACAGGACGAGTAGAGTCGTATTGCAGAAAAACTCTTTTAGGAATACAGCTCAAGTTTAGTTCTTGAAGCATGAGTTTCTTAGGAGCTCGTTAAGGGAACGTCATTATACCCGCAGTGTTTGTAGGCAAAGGTTACTATCACCACTCCGAGGTGTGAACTCAAATACTCCCAGCTCTTATTGTCCCGATTTTGAAACAGCAAGTGGGAAGAGTTTGCCTGGGATGTTCATAAGGGCTAACATTCTGGGGTTTTCCTAACCAATTGTAATGCAAACACGGCGTTATGAATTAATAATTCGTCATGACGGTGAATTACTTGACACGGTCTAGGGCATTGCTTGGATTTGGGGAAATACGCGGCAGGTTCAGCAGGAAGGTTTTGGAGCTATAGCTGGCTGTCGGTCAGGGTTCCGCGCTGACCTTCGAGCTCGCGGGCGCCAGACTTTCGAGCCATCAGGTCAGTCATCAGACCTACGCAAGAGAGGTTTCCCCCCGTCCTGCCCAAAACCTTCTCACATCTCGCTTGGGCAACCCTTCCTTCATCTTTTTTATCTTCACACACAATAGTGGAAAACAGAAAACCTTGCGCTTCCGCAAACAGCAGCTGAAATCATCCCAGAGGTATTATCTTAGAAACTAGAAAATGATTCAATGAAAGGAGGAGTGAATCATATAAATACTCAAAGTGTTGTACCTCAGCAACGTCCCTCCCTTCTTAGTACAAAGCAAAGAACAAAAGCAGGCTGCTGCCTGGCATGGGCCCCTCCTAGATGACTTACTGGGACTGTGAAATCATCAGAAGCCTCAGAAAGAAGTGCTTATGCAGCGTTTATGACTTGATTTTCTTCTCTGCAGTTCTCTGTAAGCACGGAACCGGGAGCTGTGTGCTCTCCAATGCCCGCATATAGTCGGCACGAAGGGCACGGACCGAAGCGAATGGTTTATGTTCGCAGATTTCTGGATGCCTTTTATGTTTCAGAAATGGAAAATGATTTCGTGGGGTTTTTTTGTTTTGTTTTTTTGTTTTTTTGAGACATAAAACACATTGCATGGAAGAGGGGTATTAAAAATTATAAGGTCATGAAAATACGAAACCGCGTTTTCGTTGCTGAGGTCGGTTTTAAACGCTCTCTTCGAAAACAAGCGACGTGAAATTGTGTGGTCTGTTCAAATGCAAAGTTATAATGGGAGGTAAAAATCCTGAACAGGCCATTAATTCCCCCCTGGCAGACAAACCGAGATCGCCCTCGCACTTAGAGGAGCTTCGGTGAGGAGGAAATATTGATCTCGGATTGCCAGATCTTAAATTAGATGTGCGAGAGCAACCCACTACAGAAGGTATTCCATGCCAATGATTTTTCGGAAGATCATTGTACGAAAGATGAAAGGAATTAAGGAGCATAAAAAGAAGTAATTGCAAGTGAAGTGTTAATTCTAAACTCGGTTTAAAATGTTTTATCTCCTTAAGTGAGCGTTACGAGTTCGTGTGATTCTCCAGTCGCTCCAGCCCGCAAGGTTTCGTAGGAAGCGAGAGGACGGTTTCACCTTCGCCGTCAACTCTTTGTAAGCCCTGAGTGTTAATGGCTTGTTGAGTAAAATGAGAATCCACTGCAGCTACTCTACGTGGCTTGAGCGTGTCTTCGACAGCAGTGGGTTGGTTTTGGGTTTTTTTTTCCCTTTCTTATTTTTCTTCCTCTCTGTTGTTTTTTTTGGTTTTTTTTTTGCACGGCGTGCTTTTCACTCAGGCTCTTGTGACATCAGTGGCAAATGTCTGTGAGGAATTGCCTGGGGCCAGTGTGACTTTCAAAGGATAAGACAATTTGTTACCTTGCCAGTGAACAGTTTATTGCATTTCTAATTATTGTTATTAGTCTGGCAGGTGGTGCCATGCGTGATATTTTTACAGCTGCCAAAGATGCAGGTACTTCTTTCGCGACGAGAAATAACCTGCGTGAGATTTAAAGAAAACCCAGGTGTCGTGCTGCAGTGCGTGTTCGAGAGCTCTTTGCGCTAACATGGGGTATACGGCACCTGGCTATTTTTAAATCTGAAACATACTCTTGACAGGTTTTGTTGCGAGACTAATTGTAATTAGAGTCTGTTAGCAGCCTAAGTTAGATATGAAGGTATTTCGCCCTCCCTCTCAAGCTCTTTCCTCTAATCTTTATTACTCTACTTGTTGTGTAAATTAAAGACTCGTCGTATTTATAAACTCCAACTCGGGGCTCGCGTTAATCACCACCAAAGAATACGAAATACCCCTTTCCCCGTGAAGATGTAAGTTCCTAGACATAGAGGCGCTGCTCTCTCTGGTTGGTAGGGTTGCGTGCAGTCGGATTCGAGAAATAAAAAACGAGAGAAGCGCCGGGTGCGTTGTTCAGCAGGGGCTAACGCAACGCCGCGGTGTCCCTCCGAGCCGCGCGGTCCAGTTCCACCCATCCCTGTCCGAGGGGAGCAGCGGCGGGAGCGCGGCGTGCGCTTCTGCTTCGTCAAAGTACCGTGGGGCAAAACGTACTTTCTTAAAACAGTTTCGCCTTGCTTATGCCGCTTCCGTGAATGCTAAAGAGAAGCTGCGTCAAGTCAAAAAGAACAGAGCTGGGAAATGCAGCCGGTGTTTTCGCGGCCGGCAGTACGTCTGGTCTCGTGTCATCACTATCGTGGTAGCAGCTACTTTGTGCTTATTCATGGGGCCGCTAGCGTAATAAACGCGAAGCGTGGTTTTCTGGCGTTCTCCCGGTACGAAGAAAGTTGGTTTTGTTAAAAAAAAAATAAAAAAAAAAAATTTAAATTAATATTTTTATATATAACCCTATTTGCCGCTTCTCTGCTTGCTGGGGAATACCAATCAATCATATTCAGGAGAAGCAGACACTCAAAGTTGTTACAGTTAATCCAGCTGGATTTTACTGTATTACACTTTAGATTGAGGAACTGAGGAGAAGGGACCGACTTCTTGTCCAGCTCTGTCCCTGTCCCCCACCTCGATGCTTTGCGACACGGCTGCACTGTGACAAGACAAGACGTTCCCTTACTGTCACGCTTACGTCCCGTAAAAAGGGAACGTAAAGCTGGCAGCGACAGGAAATGAAGCTGTAAGGAAAAACGAGTCGATACAATCGTCTCCGGTCCAAGATTTAGCGTTTTTCCCCGTGTGTGACGGGAGGACGGGCAGCTGCGCTCCGTGGTTTTCGGGATCCGGCTGACTTGGCGTGCGCGCCCCCAGGGCTGCGGGTAGGAGCCGCTCTCACCGGAGCGGGGAGCATGGGCATGTTTTGGAGTCCTTCCCTGCAGGGGCTGTTCGGCAGGTACGGTAGGGCCAACAGTGGCACTGGTTCAAAAGAGTGGCGAGAAAGATATTACACACTTGACTGCACCTGGTGCAGAGGAAACCGAAGATGTCAGTCCCCTCCCCTTTCCCCGTCAGTTGTCTCATATTTCTGCGATACAGGTGTGTGGTTACAGTATAAACAGACCAAAGATTTTTCTTCCAGGCTAATAAGCTGCATGGTTGGGTTTGGGGTTGTTTTTTTTGTTGTTGTTG
Source organism: Larus michahellis (assembly GCF_964199755.1). Lineage (NCBI taxonomy): Eukaryota > Metazoa > Chordata > Aves > Charadriiformes > Laridae > Larus > Larus michahellis. The sequence continues at coordinate 4,228,604 of NC_133902.1, read as the reverse complement.
TTGTTGCCTTTTTTTTTTTTTTTTTAAACTTGTAGTATCTCTGCCAAAATATAAAAACACACGGTATGAACTCCTGCACTTCCACACACCCCGTGCACACCGGGGGGGGGCTGTGTGTGAAAACTTTTGTTTCCGGAGCCAGGGTGGCAGACGGGACCTGGGTTTGGTTTTTCGGTGTGTGTGTTGTTTTGTTTTTTTTTTTTTTTTTCTTATAGTATCTCTTCCAAAATATAAAACCATACAGTACGAACTATGAACCCCTGCGCTTCCGCACACCCCGTGCACACCGGGGGGAGGGAGGGGGGGGAAAACTTTTGTTTCCGGAGCCAGGGTGGCAGACGGGACCTGCCCCCAGCAGCTGTACTTCAGCCTTTTCCCAATATCGTTCAGATAATCGATTTTTGCCTCCCCCGTAGGCCGTGCGTCCTGTCGCCTGTCAGAGCATCCTGAACGCGGAGATAACGCGCGAGCGTGAAAGTGGAGTCTGTTTCTCCTGCGCGCGCCCTTTCTGCTGTGACCCTCTGGCGGGCCGGCAGCGCTAGCTGCCGTCATGGGCTTTCGCCACTAATTAGAGGAAAAACTGTTCTGTCTTGATCCCTGAGCTTGCAGGTCTCTCAAAGCCATCTCAGCTCTGATGATGTTACTGTTTTCTGTGTGATAAGGGTAAAGACGTGACACTAGAGGAACTACAGGGATTATTCCAGGTTGGCTAGCTAATCTCTTTCTGGGACTACTGTTTCTTCAGTTGGAGCTCCTGCTACCGCAACACCGCTCGCTTAGATCGAGGGAGAAAAGAAAAGGCGCAGGTGTGAGGAAGCCGGCGTTGTACAACTGTGTTATCTGCAGTGCAGACCAAGTGATTTATGATGGCATGTTTCACGTAGCAGGAATGATGTTGCCAGAGGTAAGAATGAGGAGGAAAATTCAAACTCCCTTCGGGTGACACACATCTTAAAAAAAAAAAAAAAAAAAAAAAAAAGAGGATCCTTTTGAATTTTCTAATTTTCTGGCAAGTCTCATCAGGATAGTCCTCCAGCAAAAAGGGAAATGTGACTTTCCCTTTGGAGTCTCTACAACTGCTCCGGAGTAACCGCTGCTCGCTGTCGAAGATCCCCTTGATAGGAACCAGGAGAGCCGGTGCCGTGAGAGGTAACTGTACCGGGGCTGTTCCCCTGCTGCTCCTGCACACAGCTTGCGCTTCCAACGTTGTGCAACGCCGTAGCAATATGGACATTTGTTTTACGGACAGCTCTGACCGCTTTTCCTTTTGCTTTACGGAATGAACCGAGCGGCTCTGCGACCCAGCAGAATTGATGAAGTTTGCTGTCCTAAGGGCTTTGCGTTGCCTTCCAAAGAATGGAAAGCCCTTGGTGCCAGTGGCGGGTATTGGGAAAACTTGAAGTTGCTCCGCTTCTCATAGGCTGGGCAGGGATCAAGGGAAACGAGGAAATCCCTGTAACCCTGCTGGGTTGGCAGGAGAACCTTAACGCCAACCTAAGGCCGGCTGAAGAGTATCAACTTGAAGCAGAGTAAAGTTTGTATGTTGATCATGCGTAATGTTCATATTTCAAGGACGGTGCCATCTAAAAATAGTCACGGCTAACGATTTATCAGGACAGACACCTGGCACAGGGACGCAAGGGCTGAGCCTTGCAGCTGCGTCTGGTCTGATCTAAATCACACATAACAATATGTGAGTGTTGAACCCTTGAATTAACCGTTCTCTCCCTTCTCTATTTTCAAGTCAATTTGTGGCTTGGGTTTCTTTTTTTTCTTTTTTGACAATTTCGATCACTTTTCATTTACCTGGGTCGACGCATGTATTTCTCATTTTGCAGCTACGCTGTCACGTGCTGCCTTTGAAAAGCGTTCCTCCTCTTCCGTTCCTTTCCCTTTAGCTATTTAAGGATGTTTTCCGAGGCAAATGGACCCCAGACTAGATGCTTGGCCTGGATTTGGGAATTTTGGGCATGCCCTGGTAGGGAACCTGCAGCCACTAGATGGCACATGGCAAGGGAATCTGTACGTCCGGAGTAGCAACTTGACGTTTTCCGTCTGTTAGTATGATTAAAGGATAAATAATATTAAATGTTTCTTTAATAGGAGAAAATGCACAGCATTGACAGTAGCGATTAAGTTCTATTAAACAGTTGTTATTTTGGACAGCGGGTGATTAGTACATTCAAACCACTTCATTTCCAGGCTTTGGCACCTTGGTCATTACTAACTCAAATCATAATGTTCAGTGAATCAAGTTGTAAATAGTTTTATTGGTTCCGTGTTGGAGAAAGAATTGAGGGTTGTGAAATTCCTTAATGATTTAAAGTTATGTATTTCCGAAGTCCTTGTATTTCTAGTTTCTGTTCTTTATTTGGCCATTCATCATTGCAGAAATTCTAAAACTCCGTCTCTGCCTTTGCAAACGCTAAAAGCAACGTGCTAATTGAGAGCAAAGAGTTGCGTTCCTAAATAAATACGCCAAATGGAGGGAGTTGAAGTTTTGCACTAAGACACGCGCTCCTGCCAACGTGCCATAGTTATCAGAGGGAGGAATCACCTCCAGGGACGAGAGTGGAACTGCTCTTACAGCTTCTGGAGAAAGCTCCGTATTTACATACGTGCTGATGACTATTGGATAAAACACGACCTTCGTGTTTCTGTTGGTTTGCATTCTGTTTTCTGAAAATATTTGTTGCGTTTTTGAGAATTGTTTTATGCCCGTTATATGCTAAGGCTTCCTTCAAAGCAGTTTTTTGGTTGTGTGGGGTTTTTTTGGCTTTTTTTTTTTTTTTTTCCTCAAATGAAAGCTTAGGAATTCAATTGAAGGACCTAGATCCATGTCAAGGTTTCAGCTCTGTACAGCGAGGCTTCCTTGAAGCTCATTTTGATAGCTTTTAAGTGACTGGGAGCAAATTTTTGGTTTCTCCAAACCAACTTGAGGGTTAAAAAGACAGGCCGGCTTTATCCTCTTTTGGCTTTGAAATTGCCGCGTGTCCTGTGAAGGCCATTTACGATCCCGGTGCTTGATGAAGTGATCCTTGCGTCACCTACGTGCCGCTTTACAAACTCGTGTCCAGATGTTTACGATGCAAGCGGCTTTCTCAAATGGGAGCTGTTTTCATCGCTCTAGAAATTCCTCTGGTTTTCTGGTGTGGTCACGTGTCGCAGAAATGTGTATGTTTACCAGGATAAGTCCTTCGTCTTCTCTTCGGTGTACATGTATGTGCCTGTAGAAGTCGTGTGTGTGTGCGCGCGTGTGTCTGGGCAAGGCGAGGCAGCACCATAACTCCGGGGAAAATGGAGGAGGCGACTGCGAGTCACCCACTTACTCACCGGCATCTACTGTGGGAAACCTGTATTTTGCGGTTTTGTAGAGCACTTGCTTTGTTAGAGGAGGCAAGGCGAGAAGGCAGACGGCCCCTGCGCATTAACAAATTTATCGCTCGCCACTCTTATGTAAAACAAACGCGGTGTCAACTCAGAAATGAAGAGCTGCATTGGAAATCACACCGAACTCCAGCAGGTGCTGAGCTGGCAGTTTCACAGAAGATTGTGAAATTTGATCGCACAATGGGAAATCGAGCCACTCCTTGAGGGCACTATCTGGAAACATAATGGGGAACCACCCTTCAAAGGTGATCCGTGTAATAATGGGGCTCAGAAACACTTTCTACCTGCTTTGCTTAGAAAATTATGAACGTTTTTAATGGTGTTACTGGTTTTTTGCACAAGCACACTATATTTAGCTGCACCTCAACTGCTCCTGCGCGCAGACACACCCAAGGCAATCAGTGCTGCCCGGTGCGTACTTGCTACTACCGTCCCTCCGAGGTGGAAACTATTAAGGAAATTTCCCGTTCTCTTTATGTCCCGGTGTTATTGTTAGCTTTTCTTCCGTGTCTGCAGCCGACAGCTTTTGGCCTGTCTTCTTCTGGAAGCCGGGCGTTTGTACAGCCCTCGAGTCAACTTTCGCTGCAGCCATTTTTTGGTTAAGTCCCTCAGCTTTCTGTACTCATGCGTGCTAATGAGCACGGAACACCCAGCGTTATTGCCTTGGCCCCCGCGACACCCTGTGCTACTTGACGTCTCTCTTCTTTCTTCTGGAGATTGCCATAAAGATTGCACCTGTGCTCCTGCAGGTACTTAGGCACACCACAGCCTCTGAATAATGTGGACTAATAGAGAAGACTTCAAAGAATCATAACACAGTTTTAAAGGGCTGGAAGGAGAGGCTGTCGGGAAATGTTATAAGAATTCAGCATTTCCTGCTTAGCTAAGCAGTAATTGAGAAGGGCATGTAAACTACGTTGCAAGTATTTCAAAGAAAACAAAAAGCAAACAAAAGCCGCGCACGCCGCCCTGATGCTGCAGACAAAGAGCAAAGAAGGGAGAGGTTTGCAGCAAATCAGCTGCTTGGGTTTGCCGTTTTGTCGGGTGCTCAGGCACAGGGCGAGCAGGATAATAAAAATATTTAGGCAGGTTTGGATGTTATTTGATAGGGGTCAATGCAAAGGGAAAGAAGGCAAGTGGTTTGGCAGTGACCTGAGCAAGTCATTATGTGATTGAAATCAATTACCCAGGAGCTCATTAGCAAAAGAGAATAAATGTCCTTCCTTCTTGTGCTGTGGAGATTTGATCTATTGGATCTATACGGATTTGACATATCAAGTCAAAACACTGAAGGGTTAATAGCAGGCTGTTCTTTCTGGGGCGGTGATTTTGCAGAGCAGCTGTGCTTGTCAGGCCGGTGAAGGTGTCAGTGCAAAGGGAGTCCGTGGTCAGCAGATACCAGAGTTGTCTTGGCAGTCGGAACTGGAAAGAAGCTACTGCAGGTCAGTGAATTCTAACATTTTATAAATCAAACGTAGGCGGCGCTTTGTCCTCGTCTCCTAATAATTAGGACAGAGATAGTGAGAAGAAAGATTTCGAAAAGCTTACATACTACTCTAGAGTGCAATTCACTCCTGTTCACACTCATTCAACCGTGATGGTTCAGGTGGGATTTCAGAAATGCGATACACGTTGTGCACGGCTTCGGCAAGAACGGAACAAAGCATTTGGTGCAAAGTTCAGGGACAGGGATTGTATCATTTATGGTACCAAGTGCTTGATTTAGTAAAGTGTCTTTGGATATTCCAGTTTGGTCGTTAGGAGCCTACGTGCTACTGGAAGTCCATTCCAGCGGAATAGGGATTAAACAGTTAATTGTATTAGGGGCCTTTGGAAAGGAAGGTCTTGGTTTTGAGAGTCCAAGAAAATGAGACTAATAGTAATAAAGTAATTAATACTTTACCGATAAGAGAAAATCTATTATGTTAACTTCTCTGATTATTTCAAGATACCTTAAGGAACCACATAGACAAGCAGTTGACATGTGGAGACAGAACGAGAAGCGGTGATATATAGTAGGAAAAATCTCCATAACACGGGGGATACAGAAAAAAAACACCTTTAATTCAATCATATATATTTTAGGACGCAGGGATTCTCCCCTTCTCAAGAGAATATTGCCATTCTTGTCACGACCTTGGAGGCTGTAATCTTCCATAAATAACAACGGGACAAATATTCTAGGGAAAAATGGTCTTTCACGTTCATAACAAGGGGACTGCAAATAAATATGTTTCCAAGTAATAGAACGGGCTGGCAGTATGTGATTTGCCTGTAATCATACAGCAGGCGCCTTGCTGTGAATGCCCATAGAGTATATAACGATCACGTACATTTTGAACACGTATGCGGAGGCCTGCATACTCTTATACGGGTGGATATTCCTATTACTTGTGTGACAATACACAGTTAGATGCATGAAATGAGGAACGCAGAGTCCTTCCCTTTCTATTCACACCCCTCTCTTCTTTCTCACTGCACGTTTCAGACTTTACAGGCGGAGCTGGCAAAGCGATGTGGCTAATACTCGGGGGAAATCTACCCCTGCTGAGACAGCAAAACTAAAGATCCCTGGAAGAGTTGAAAAGCCAAAGGTTACCTCGTCTTACTGCCGGGGTAACGAAATTGCCTGCTGAGCCGCGCAGTTAGGCAATTTTATTGCTGTTATCAACGGAATGATTTTGCTTGTAGGTGGCTTGTCCTTTTCCACGGAAACAGGCCTGTCTCTTACCCGCTGCCTCGGCAAAACTGGTGTAGGTGATAGTCTTGCTCTCATTGCAGTTCTAACAGAAATTGTTGTGGGTTCCTCTGCCTCCCCGTGTTACGGGCAGGTACCTGACCTGTTTGCCCAAGATGGGAAAGTTTCCAGTTGGAACAAAGATGAGGCCCAGGTGTTGATGGCTAGAGTTATCGTCAGAACTCCGAGGATGTTGAGTATGAACCCAGCTTTGGCCTAGAATTATAAAAGAGAAGGGTTATTAGTTGAACTGAGTACTCTTTTTTTCCTTTCCTGCTGATTAGGACTGTTCGTATGGTTAGATTTTCTCTTTGGCCTTTTTTCACAGCTCCAGCAGAACTCCATGAAATTACATTTACGCTGATTTTCTTCACAAATGTAATTTGTATTAGGGGAAAATGAGTTGCCACGGGATAAAACTCTTAAACCATAAGTCCTGAAAGCCTTTTAATCCACTTGGGTAGGACTTTCACTTCTGACCCAGCATCTGTCTCTAATGTTACTCTGAATTTCTTCTTGGATCAATTATAAATTAGAGAAGTTATTGAGACGTGGCACCCTTGTACACCTTCCCTTAACATATTGAGAAAGGGCACCAGGGCAGCCTAGTGAGATGTGCGCGGCTTTCCCCTAGTCCCTGCAGAAGGACCGCCCAGATGATAGTCCTCTTGGACATCCCTGTGATCTACATTCGGCCTTTTGGATCAGTCAGACATTCCCATTTCTCACTGACAGCAAGCTCGTGTTGGAACATCTTCAGGAGGCCTTGGGTGTTTTCCAAAAGCTCAATGGCATTTTTTTAAGGCTCTTTATTAATTCACACGTGTCTGTTGTTCTTTCCATTTGACTTTAGCTGAGCACAGTGAGTTTTCTGACACTCTTTCAAGAAGAACCAATATTAGAAAAAGGAAAGGTCGAAACTAGCGGTGGAAATTCTGAAAAGAATGTGCTTTTGCTCACCATATCGATAACCCTGAGCTGTCCATACGAGAAGACAATGGCGTTGGGAGGAGTGGCCACTGGGAGCATGAACGCCAACGATGCAGAAAGCGTACAGGGCAGCATGACATAGAGGGGATTGAGGCAGATCGCTTCAGCCTGTACGAGAAGGGAGAGGAAAGGTGATGGTTTCGATATAGAGAAATGCACAGAAATCTTTCGGCAGAAGGCTGGTCGTATTTGCCCACGTCAGAAACCTCGTTCTTTCACAAACACTGCAGCCACTCTTGTTTTGGTTCTGCTTTAGAAACTTCCAGCCAATGCTTTTACGCAGCAAACGCAAGGATTGATTTTGTGGTCAGTGCTTTGTGTTCCTGATTGTGGAATCTGATCACCGCCGCCGTATGAATTAGTAATAATGGTGGTATTCAACTCTAAAACCAGGAAAAAAAATGTAGAGTGGCTTCAAACTGGTTAAGAACAAAATTAAATTATCATGGGAAACGGGGCAGCGCAAACGGTGAAGGTGAGCGGATCAGTTTAGGGGTGAGCTGAAGCCTGTGCAAGAAGGTTTTGGTGGAGCTTATTCCAGTTTCTGTCTGGAACCAGCTTTTCACGCTGCAGAACTACGTCTACCCCCGCAACAGGGATCTCCTGCGGAAATGCAAAAGTCCAAATTAGGTCATGGAGCTCGACTAATGCTATCGCCTTCCGAGACTTCTGGAAGGCGAGTGGTCGGAGTGAAATACGGTAATGGAATGTTGCAGGGAAGCAAATGCTGCTGCTGTTGCGGTCTCTGTGCAGAACAAATAGGAAAAAACAAGTACAGCTGGCAGTGACCTCACGAGGTTGTTTAGGCCAGAAGGCGACGTCTAATATGCCAATGAATTTAATCCCTTTACTTTTCACCGGCAATGATTTTAGGAAGGTTGAACTAGGCACAGCGTGTGTGGATATATATGCACGCACGTACATCTATGTATATTTTAAGTCTTGTATTCCTGAGCTGATGGATGAACCAGTGCTTGGCTACGTCGGCCAGTTTGTTTTTGTAATTGAGCAGATTTATGCTCGGAGAAGAGTTGAAAGCTGTTCTTATAAGAGTATTTTGAAACGCTGGGACTTACCATTGAAGCCAGAATAGGGAGAAAGAGGGTGGTGGTGGCCACGTTGCTGGTGCACTCCGTGAACGTGGCGATGAGGAGGCACAGCAGGAGAGCGATAGCTGGGTGAGGGATTTGTTGCAGAGGAGTCAGTTTGGTACCTAACCACGCAGACAGACCAGATTCCTGCAACAGAGGAAAGAGGTCTGTCGAGATGGTAGGCTGGAGGAAAAATAGTCACATCCCAGCCCAATTACGTTTCTCATCCCAGTTCTACCTTCCCTTCTTACAGGAGTTCTCATACAAACCGCTTTCTGTAGAAAAACATGTAAGAGGCGATGCTCACAGACAGGATAATTCAGGAAGTTAAATAAAAATAAACGTGCCTTCCCTTCCAAAGAATTTGAAAGAAGAAGATACTGCAGTATCTTGTAGAAAGAAGATGATTTACAGTACGTTATTGATAGCAAATAATTATTTCTCTGTTCAGGCCATTAGCTGAACAGAGCTAATGAATCTAAACTTTCTTTTGAATCTAAACAAAAAATCTTCCTAAAACGCTTTCCTATATCCTGGCAGATATTTTTGCGATTTAAGGTAACTTCATCCCATTGTCCGAGATCTTGATCAACTCTCTGGAGGTTTTTGTACCTTTCAACCTTCTCAGTCACTGAGAAATACCGTCATCTTCCCTGTCGTTCTGGGCTCCAGTTTGGGCATCATTATTATTCAGCTGTTCTCCTCAAGAGAACATATCCAAACTGTGCCTGTCCTGCTGCTTCATGCATTATGGCCTAGCCTGCTTACTGGTTTTGCAACCCGCGTTGCAAGAGTGTACTGTCTTCCTTTCTTGCAGCAGCCTGTATGTATTTGATGACTTATTCTAGAATAAATTAATGTAATTTCTTGAACCTTTCCTCTGCCAAACATGCTTCCCAGAGATACGATCGTTCTTACTACCTTCCTCTAAACCTTCTTCGTACAGCCCCCGTGTTGTTGAAGACCGATATCCAAGACTGAATACGTCACTGTTCCTGAGGACTTGCCAGTCCTGAGTGGAAGGAATATATTTTACATGTCTTCTGTATGATGGCTCTACCTGTAGTTCCCAGTTGTTTGCTTTTTCCTTGGTAGCAATGTATAAACGTCGACTAGAATAAGGTGTATAAGCAGCTTTAAAACTTATCCAGTCATTTCCACTTCCTGCAGTTGCAATACTTGGTTATTTCTTCCTATTTCCTATATTGAGTTGCTTCCTCGTTTTCTAGAAACCCTTTTACAGGTCATTGTGATCTTTGAGTTCTGAACTAGTATTTCCAGGCACTTGAAGCCTTTTCCAATTTATTTTTTGTTTTCATTGTCTACAGATTTAATAAATGTGTTGTCTGTTCCATCACCTTAGTCATTACCGAAAAATAATTTGTAGCACTGGGCTCCTGGCGGGTGCCTGCAGAAGCACATCAGTACATCCTTCAGTCTGACAGCCAGACGTTTTTATCTGCTCCTGAAGGTTCTCTAGCCTGCTCTACATTTGTCTTCTAGTAGTTTAATTTAAATCATATTTCCATAAGCAGTTCGTTTGAAACAGTTTGGACACCCATTCTGGGCACAATATCTCTGCATGCTTGTCACATGAATTAAGATTTTTTTTTAATAGAACCTTTAATGTATTGGGGTAGTTTCTTAATAATGTGCTTTTCTAGAAACAGAGTTAATCATGCTGCCTTGATTGGTGGTACCGTCCCAGCTGCATAAGCAATGACAGAGATTTGTTCTAATGACAGGACCCCTCCTAAGGATGGTGGAGTTTGTCCTACTGCCGCGACCTGCGGAAAGGCGCGTTCGGTGCTCCCAGCGTGCCCTCTTGTGTTCTGGGAGAGCACGCCTGAAAAGCGAGATGGAAGACACCCCAGGAAGAGGCAAATACCAGGTAAGCAGAGGAATGTTACCTCGCTGCCTTTGGCTAAGGCAAAGCCACCTCCCAGCAGAAACACAATGTTCCACGGCATTTTCTGGTGAACTATTTTCCAGTCCAAGAGAGCTGGAGGTGTTGGGATCTTTGACTTGCTGCCTGAAATCCAAAAAGATTTTGTAAGGCGCGTTACACCCTCTGAAGAAAGGAGGACTCCTTGGTGGGAGGTGAGTTTAGTCTGAACATCAGGAAACGCTTCTGTCAGCAAGATCAAGTAGACTGTGGAATTATCTCCTAAAGCAAATGATGGCAGCCTCATCAACAAAGATTTTAAAACTTGACTTGCAAAAACACTAATGAATGATCTGTAGCTGCTCCAAGAGACATAGTAGAATAAAGGTAAGAGTCAGTTCAAAGCATGGCAACATATCTGCAGAACTGTGTGTGTCTGTGTTAAGTCATGTAGTCTCTCCTGAAGATTCCAGCTTCAGAAGATTTTACGTATGTGTCTACTAGTGTCTGGGACCCTGCTAGGATAAGCGTTTCCTACTTAGTTAAATTAGAAGAAACAGAGAACTTTTATGGTTTATATGCCTTGCCTTGCCTACAGCATACAGCCGCAGCTGTGCAGGAAGAGCAGTTTGAAATCTGGCTTAATGTTTGAAATTTCCTTTGTAAATCTAAAACGTAAAACTTCCCGCGTGCCTGTTCCCACAGGTGATTTTTGATGCCTTCAGGAAACTTACCTGTTCGTTCTCTGTCACGGGTAGGAATGTCGGAAGGGATGATGAACAGCAAAACTGAAATGAAGATGGCAACTGTAGCATCAGTGACGTAGCTGCAAGAGATCGGTCAGATATTTAGTCTAGCCGCGTTCTCATTTCTATGAAATCTTGCCTACTTCATTTTCATTCCGAGCGAGGAGGAGAAGTGGCGGTACCTTGTATCATTTTTGTTGAAAAGAACCGTTGCCCAGCCTGGTATGAAACCGGGGTCTCTTGTAAACCAGAGCAATACCAGGAGTATGAAGAGGATCAAAACCGCTATTTCCGCAAATTTCATTGAGCCCAATTTCCTGCTCTCTTCCTTGATGGTGTCATAGGCCCGTTGCTCCTTAGCCTTTGCCGAGGCATCTCTAGCACAACCAAAATTCTTCTGAAAACTAGAAAAAAATGGAGAAGAAATATCAGAGAAATTTGCCAGAGACCCTCGGAGTTAAGAACCCAAATTTTATACTCACTCATATTGTCTTTTAGATAGATGTATTTATATATGCGTGTAGAAATTATATATATTATTATTATCGCAGCATCAGCAGCTGTAGGTGTTGGGTAGTAACTGCATTGTCCTGTGTGCTGCCAAGATGCTCAGAAAGAAGCTTCCTACCCCTAAAAGCTCGTTATCTAAAGATAAATGGGTGTGCTACCTGGACACACGGGGAAATAATGTCAATGTTAGTGTGATTGACAAGGTTATATGGTCACCAGGAAGTAAACAGTTGCCAGGCTTTTTAAAACTACAGAAAAGCAGACATTTTAAAACGGGAATTGGAAGACGAAAGTACCACGTCAGGTGTTACAGCGCTCTTTCCGTTTAAAAAGAAAGGAGGTTGGGGGTAATCCAAAAGGGATAGGCTAAGCGTTAAACAGGTAACGCAAGCTGGTTGTACGGGGTGACCAGCACCGGGAACTGGCGCAGTGCTCATCCTCCAGCTCTGCAGCAACGCTCGGCACAAAGGTATTTACCAGCTCGACGTAGAAATCGATTTCCTGATTTGAAGCGCAACAATCTTTCAGGACACGAAAGCAATGCTGCAGAACAGGTTACGTGCAGTTATAACGTCCTATTTTCAGCTACAGGGTATATTCGGCTGGGATTTGATCAGGTTCCTCGGAGGAAAAGTTGCGGCATTTTAACGGATACTGAGCGCGCTGTTGTGCTGGTCTCTGCTGTACGCGAGGACTTTGTCGCTTGCTGTCTGACTTTCAAGCATAGGCTCATCGATAATAATATTACTTGTGTTATACCACATAATGAGCACTTGCGCAGAGGCCCGTCAGCTCTGTTAGAGTGTGTAAAGGGAACTTACTTAAAGCCCAGGTACAGTATCTGCAGCCAAATCCACGTCAAAACCAGTAACACGATCATGGTGGGGAAGGCAAAGGAGAACCACGAGGCGAAGTTGATGATATTGCCGTTATCGGGAAAGAGCCTGTAAAATGTAGATGGCTGTTAGCGTCCAAGATTGTGCACTCTCTTCTGCGTGATGATCTTCATCTTCATCATTGTGAAGATGAATCTTCGTTAATGATTCAGAAAAGAGGAGGTACTGCGAGGCCCACTAAGGAAGGAAGCTAACTTCCCAACAAAGTTACCAAACTCATATTTTCCTTCTCGGTGTTGGCTGGCGGTCAGCTGTAGCAGAATGATGGACTTTAGCGGGTATGTAATCCCGAACTCAACCAGACTTACTCATCAACTTGTCCTTGCAGTACCAGGTTTGGTGTGGTCCCAGTCAGAGTTGCAATCCCTCCAATACTGGCCGAGTAACAAATACAGAGAGACATTCCCTTGGAGAAATTCTTGTGCTTCTCCTCCAGCAGATTTTCATTTCTCTTTCTGTCTTCCTCGACTGTCAGGACGTGACTGTTACCTAGGTCCCAAGACAGGAACAAAAGAGTTACAGAAGGTAGAGCAGCTAGGAAAAGCTCTTGTGCCTGTGTAATTTGTTATTTCAAGGTGAGGACACAACGGACTCAAAGCTGAAGGAGCCAGATTTTCCTCATTTTAAGGCCGGCACTGTTAATGCTTTGATCTTCTGTCCGTTTTCACTGGTTGTCTTGATGCAGAGCGGTTTTTCGGAAGTTGAAATGCGTGATAAAGTCCAACCATACTGCTTGGTGGACGAGGGCAATGTCTGACCTGCACGTGGCGGGACAAGAGTTCAGGAGGTACAACAGAGTCGGAGGAGTTGGACTGAAGGGAATTCCTTCTGTACCGGCACCTGGCTGCACCACGTGAGATTTACATTCGGATTTACCAGGCGTTTTGTGGTCAACTACTTTCCAGTCCAAGAGAGCCGGAGGTGAGATTTACCTTCTCACCCACTGAGATTTACGTTCAGAAACACTTGAGTTGTCTCAAAGATGGGAAGAGGGCAAGACAGCTGGTAAAGAGATTATTGTCGCATGATTGTATATCTTTGGATTAGAAAGACTGTTTTAATCCCTAACCTTCTGGCATGAAACAGGCCAGAAATTTTCCCTTGGGAACTCCCTATTATCTGATAAGTTCCACAGTAGGTAACAAGTGAACTAACAGAAATATATTGGGCAATATCAAGCCTACTATAAAGGCTTCAGCTAATGGGGAGTTTATACGTTTCGTTGTTTTATTGATTAGTTATCATCGCTTCGTATTTTCAGCCTATTTCTAACTTCAGCCAAGTCAGTGGCTCTTAACTGTGCTTTTCTCCGGTTCGCGGAACAGCCTCGTAAATGCTGTCGGACACAGTCAGGACGCTTTATGTACGTTCTGCTTTTAGAATTTACTAGCGACTGTAATGACAGTGAAGAAGGCACCAGGTCATCCTCCATTATCCCAAAGAGAAAAACCACCCATAACCCACTCATCTTTTTCCTCCGTTTCTTCGGAGATACCTGATTTAGTTGGCTCTTCCTGCAGTTCAAAGGCTTTATTGATCTCATATGCGTGGCCGGCTGCGCTCGACTCCATTTCGGACTTGTGCAACTGTTCCAACACGGCTTGTGCTATCGGGACCATCATGGCAGTGGTGGCGGTGTTGCTGATCCACATGGACAGGAAGGCGGTCACGATCATGAAACCCATGAGAAGCCTGAAATGAAAAGGTTTCCAAGAGCCCCTTCAGAACTCAGGGCTGCGATGGCCCCCCCCCGCCTCCCTCCCCCCCTTTTTGTTGTTGTTGTTGTTGGAAAGCTTTGGTTACAAACGCTGGGTGTGGGGAAATGCTTAAGCAATTCCCACCTCGCACTTCCTCTCACCCCGTCACAGTAAGATTTAACATAAATTTTTCTTTTTGCAGTTTCAGCCAATTGTGCTTTTACATTCCTGACGCGAGGGAAGTGGGAGCCGGTACCTCGGAGCACAGAGTTTATCTAGTCAGTATCCTGCTTGTTCTGCATGCTTCCGAGGAGGACATATCATCTCAATAACCCATATTCACGCGTGTTCATATATTTTGCAGAGGAATTGCGAGCTGAATTTGATCCCAAATGGCAATCAGTTTAAGCCATAAGGTGGCTTGATCTCTCTCTCTTTTTTTTTTTTTTTTTGTAATTTTATCCCACCTCTCTCATCTAAGATTCTCTTCCTACTCGTATAAAATTCTAATCCCTGTTTCAGTATTACTGTGTTATTTGTCTCAAAATTACTCTTTAGATGAGATGCAGATTATATATTAGATGAAAAGGGCTTTATCTCGTATGCATTTTTATTCTATTGCTTTGTAATTTCCTTCAGTATTCCCTCTCCTCATGATCTGAGACAAATTAAATAGGGGCCCTGTAGCCTCTGCGTAGCTTAAAGTTCTAGTCTGGCGAACATTTGTTGCTTTCAAAACACGCATCCCCATATTTTTTCTTCTCTTCGCAATCCGTATAACAGTTAGAGAGTAGATGTTTTCCATGTTTCAGCTGTAGTCTGTCCTGATTGTCTAAAGCTCTGCTTCTGGCCGAGCCTAGCAGCAGCCTTGCCTTTTCCAAGTTGTCTCTCTTGCTGCTATTTCTCCGCCTGAAGCCATTTGGAACTCCAAAAAGAGTCCCCAGGCGTGTAACGCATCACAGGATCCCCGTGGGCAAGGTTTGCTCAGGCACTAACTCACTTGGGCTGTAGAAAAGCATTTGTAGGACGTGATTTACAGGTTCACACAGGAGAGACAGGAATTAATGCCATAAAGTCCTTCACCCACCGCGTTTTCACGACTGTTACTCACAGGGCTGGTCTGACACCAGTGATAAGCAAGACCCGCAGAGCAACGCGCTTGTGTAGCTCCCAGCTCTCAATAGCAATGGCCATCAGCAGTCCCCCGATAAAAAGCATGTTGGTGTCCTTCAGGTACTCCCGGCAGACCTGGAACGTGGAATACAGGAGAGAAAACGGTGACAAGAAACCCAGGGAGAAGACGTTTTCTGAGGGAGGATCTTGTCCCGAAGACATTAGCCCGCAGTAACTATGCAATCCATTGAAGATGGGGAGGGATCTTGATCAGGGCCTACAGCAACAGGACGAGGGGGAACGGTTTGAAACTGAAAGAGGGCAGATTTAGATTAGATATTAGGAATAAACTCTTTAATCTGAGAGTGGTGAGCCCCTGGCCCAGGTTGCCCAGAGAAGCTGTGGCTGCCCCATCCCTGGAGGGGTTCAGGGCCAGGTTGGACGGGGCTTGGAGCAACCTGGGCTGGTGGGAGGTGTCCCTGCCCAGGGCAGGGGCGTGGAACGAGATGATCTTTACGGTCCCTTCCAACCCAAACCATTCTATGAATTCTATGACCTAAACAGTGATTTGCTTTGATTTCAGATTAGCAGCTCCACCCAGAGTTCACTCTAGGGTCATGCAAGTTCTGTTCCACGGAGAGAACAGACGATTCCCTGTGTAACAATAGCGCAATTTTCTCCTCTTTGCACCACACTCTAGAAATCACCCTGGAAATAATCCCAGAATAAGAGAGGCTGACCGATAAATACATAGGCAAAGGTGCATAGAGCAAGATCTCTTACTGTGGTTGAATCCATGATATTCATGAGTGGGAAGAGCAGGACAGGAAAGAGAGCTGTGACCGCCAACGGCAGGGCTTCCGTGCACCAGAACAATGCCATCACGATGATAACGTAACCGCATTGGGCCTCCTGGCAGAGGAAGAGTACACGCAGTCAGAACAGACCGTACATCTCACGTAGGCTTTGGGAAGGCAACAGCCCATAATTACATTCATTGCCTGGTAAAGGGATTTGAGCAAAGGCTGTTTTCTGTCTCTCTCTCCCGTCTAGCCTCCTACCTGCCCGGATCCTAATCAACCCACAAACTGTTCAACAACCTTGTCAGAACTGTGGGGAAAAGATTGGGGCCTGCAGTGGGGACAAACAAGAAACTTCGGTAAAGAAACAAATTGATGACTTTGAACCCTTCGTGATAAGGGAGGGGCTGTCTCTGCACACGCCTCTCGATTTTGCTGATGGTGGCATTTTCTTTTTATATATTTCTGTCTTTGAGTTGCAGAAGTTGTTCCTGGTCCAGTCAAGGTTTTCCCACCTTTTTCTCTGCATGGTTCAGGACATGGCCCAGGTGAGCCCCAGCTAATTTCACCAGCCTGGATTCCTTGTACTGTAAATACTTTTGTCTAGTTTTCGTTGGATTTTTAGCTTACTACAGACTTGGAAAGGCTCACTGACAAACTGGTCACAGCTTCTGCTGACTTTGACTTGTTTCTTTGAGGAAAGTCTGATTCCCTATTTCATGGACTCTTCTTCTGAGAGTCCGCTGATTTAGTTCCGCTTTGGACAACCGCTCCAAGTTTTATGTAAATATATTTAACTCAGTCCCATACACTAAAAAGGTTCAAAATAACACGTCACAACAGATTTTCGTATGGCTGGGCTGATGAAGAAGGCAAGGAAATGTAACATTGCAGGTTACAGTGCCCTCCTCATTTTGGAACTGGTACGAGAATGGGCGCATTCAAATCCAAAGGAAGGAAGAGGTGGTTGTGTGGCCTTGGATCAAGGATGTCCACTAAAACGTACTGGACAGTATGAATGAAAATGTAGTGATGTTTATCGAGGAAACAATGAAGAGATGGGAATTGTAATGGCTGGATTGCAGAGGATTAAACCAAGGAGCTGGAATAGTGGCTGGGGACGTCACACTTGTGATGCTTCTGACCACGATCAGGACTTGTGAACATGGCATGGAAGTTACAGAGCTGGCGAAGGGAAGGGATGAACAGAGGAGCTGAGCAGCCTGGCGGGAAAGAAAAGGAAGAAGATAGCAATCTGGGTGGTAAATTACCAAGGCAGCGGGGTTAGAGAAGTAAAGCTGAAAGAGATTCCAGAAGAGGTTAAAAGATGCCTTTTTGAGCTTATTTTTTGAATGTGAGCAGTAAGAACCTTAATTATACATCCCACCGAGCTCTGAAAGCAATTTTCTATTTTGACGACGATTTTTCTCCTGTTTTTGTTATCAAGAGACGCCAACGGGTGCCTTTTGAGAGACCCCAGCGGGGCTTTGGAACACGTATCACAGGCACAGTGCCATTCTCTTCCAGCCTCGCAGTAAAAGCCGGAATAAGGCCTTTTGCGAGGTCAGTTGTCCTGTAGGGACATTCCTCTGTCTTTAGACAAAATCTTTAGCATTGTTTGCTCTCATTTGTAATAGTTTAGTGTCCAGAGCTATGTCATTATAGGGCAGGTTAATAGCTTAACGGCATTGAAAAATGTGAAATTCCATCCGGTAAGTTGTCTGCTTCCGACTCTCCCTGCGGAGGTACCAGCTTTTCCTGCTTAGCAGTGCCGCCCTGCACAATTCCAAGGCAAGGAACCTTCTTACAGGTTGCAAAGGGAAAAGTCCAGGACATTTTTAGATTTTTGCGTTGTAGCCGACTACACAGAAACCAGAGGAACTGAACCAAGGCTGCCAGATCATTCCACGGGCGGTACCACGGGCTTATTGTATGGTACCAATGACTCCAGCGCGTGGGTTTGAACTCGTGGCCTCAGGACAAAAGAAAAAAAAAAAAAAAAATCTCTCTCTTTCTGGCTACTTATAACTTTTCTGATCAAGATCTCTTAACTTCTGTAACTCTTTTGCCTCTGGAAAGTTAACTGGCAAAAAAAGTACTTTTTCTGTTTTTCTTCTTAGTAAGCTTTTAAGTGTTAAAGCTATTTTATTTGCATAGCAAAGGACTAGGAGGACACGCCTGATCAGTTGGCACATTTCACCTCAAGTTCAGTGCCACTCTGTCATTTTTGCCTTCAATCCTCTGGTCAAAGCTCCCGAAGCCTCTGATAACGCTCAGAAAAAGAGCTGTGAGGAAGAAGGAGCTGCAAAAAAGAGCTGGCGGAGGGAAGAACGAAGCTTGGGGAAGGAGAGCAGGAACCGGGAGTCGGTGGGATGAGGAGACAGGCAGGCAGAGACCAGAGGAAAGAGGTAGGACTTGATGTGCAAAGAGCGGTGACAGGAGATTGGGATTAGCTATTTCATGATGCTGGGACTGTAACGAGAGACCTGAAGAGCAGAGATTAGATCTCTCTGCATGAAGGGATTTGGGAGTGGGAGAAATAAGCCCGAGTGAAGAAGCAGCAGAAGGCTGGCGCCCTGCCTGCTCACGGGGCTCTATTGAAATCATCGACGTCTCGGAAATACCTTCTACGAGGTTTTTTGTAGTTAGCTTTTTTTCTGAAGGAATCTTAAGCAAAGCGTCTTCCAAAACTTGACATTTTGAATTTTAAATCGTTGTTTGGAAAGATTCTTACAGAAATACGCTTTAAAAAAAAAAAAAAAAAAAAAAAAAGTGAAATACATATTATTTTGTCCTTAAGTATCAGAATGCCTTGTCCATCTGACCAAGAAAAATGCCTCTTCTATCTTGCAACGACAACAAGGAAAAAAGTTAAAAGAGGATGTGGACCGGATACTTTTAGAAATTCAGAAGGGGGGGTTAAAATTGAGCCTTAGATTGTAACTTAGGTTCACACACAGGAGCTTCAGCATAGAAAGTCCTTTGCTAAATCAGTTAGAGGCAAAGCAGAAGTTACAAAATCGCATGTCACCGAGCATTCTCCTGCAATATGCAATCACAGATGTGGCTGTTCATCCATCTGTGTCCCACTGCTTTTCTATTCCCTCGCTATCGCTAGTCAAAGGGGTCTGCTCAGGAAAAAAACCCAAGCTCTTCAAGCAATAAAGGAAAGCAGTGCCTCCGAGAGAGAATCTGCGCGTTCTCTTCCGCTCTGTCACTTAAAAGGGACCACTCCGAGGAGAGATTTGGCTCTCAAATTCGATTCAAAGAGTTCTTACCTTGGTAGGGATGGCCAGGGGCAGAGGAAGGAACAGAATGGGTACGAGCACGACGATCAGGTATTTCCTGAAGGCCAGTGTCATCTGGAGGAAGCCAGCCATGGTGCTGGAGCTAGCCCAGTGCTGAAAGGCCCTGGCCCGGCCGCTGGCGGCTATATAAACCCTCGGGGAATATTAACCATTGACCTCAGGAGACTGGGTGTTGTTTTTGGAACTGTAATCGGAGAAAGAAGGAAGAGAACAAAGAAGGGAGGGGACAGCAAAAGAGTGTCAGACCAGGAACTTTCTTAAGACAATCTTCCTGATAACTGGTAAATCCAGGAGAGAATTAACTCCTTGGGGACCGAGTAGGCTTCTTAAAAGCATCCTGAAATGACCTACACTTTAAAAAACCCCTATACTTTATTCTTTAATAACGCCTTCTTTGGATGATTGTTGAAAAGTGTTTTAAAAATATGTGGCGTACCGAAAAACGCCGTCTGCATCTGCAACGCTCAAATACAGCGATTAGAAACGCCTACACGAAGCGTTACACAAACGCCACTGCGTTTGCTGAGGAAATCTCTGGGTGGCAAAATCCGCTAGAGCAGAGCTCCTGTCGCCAGGTGCCGCATCGCGTCCCCACGCAGGAAGGGATTTACTGTCCTCCCCAGCCGAGAGCAGGGACACCCGTCTTCCTGCGGTCCGAGGGCGACCCTCACGACAATCCCGTTTTCTCCCACTCAAAGAGCAGTGGGGGGGAATGTTTGGGGCTGGTGAGGACTCAGTTCCTGCCCCGTGGCAGCGTGTTATGAGAAAGGCGCGGGGCCAAAGAGGGAACCCGGTGACTCTCTCTGCCGCAGCCTGTTCCATCTCGGCGCGTTGGGAAAGACTTGGCCGCGCCGCGTCACTCTGCAGACATCGGGCTGTTTATTTTTTTCACCGTTCCGATCTTGCAGGATGTATTGGAAAAAAAAAAAGGAAAAAAAAAATAAAAATTGGGAAATTACCCACTGGGGAAATTACCTACTGGGAAATCACCAGCAATTCTTGTCCCAGTTGCAAGAAACTTACAAAATGCAAGGAGCGGATTACTTGGTTCTGTAAGTACGGCAGAAGGGAATGCAAGTTTTCAGTTCCAAAGGGAGTGTCTTGTTAATGTCTTTGATGCCTTTATTTAGCAGATGATGCAAGCGCACGCTTCAGATAATGGTGATAACGTTTCCATTTTATTGGTATAAATTGTCACAGCGCAGTTTATAGCTTCCTCGAGCAGAGAGAGAGAAGCACAGACATCAGGTCATCTGATGTCAGCCCCACAAAGAGCTTCTGCGGTTTCTCTCTCTCATCCCTTTTCTGCCGGGGCTTGTTTTCTTTCGATAACGTGCTTATGAGTGAAAAAGAGCGGGGTTTCGGTTGTCAGAGGCGCAAACTCACAGCTCTCTTGCAAGCATGTTGCTCGCAAGAAACAGCTTCACGGTAAATAACTGCCAGTCCTGAGCTTTAGCATTTCACCTTTGGTACAAAAAGAATGAGAAAGAGCTTTCATATTAGTTATATACCCCCCCCCCTCCCAATTTTGCATCCACTTAATGTTGAATTAGCGTCTGAAAAGGTGCAGCGACAAAATCAGCCAATGACGAAGTAATTTGTCTGTTTCCTACTCCCACGTCGTGAGGTTGCAGTCAAAATCTAAAAGGAAACCTCTGGTTTTCGCCCCTCTGGAACAGGAAGGTTGGCCTCCAGCCGCAGCCTCGCGCGACGGGGCGTGAGAAACAACGCAGAAGGGCCTCAGCTAAGGCACGGTGCCTGTTCTTGGGAAGCAGCCCGTCCACGGGGATCGCTTCCACTGCTACGCGAGTCCTGCCGCTTTTCGAGGATGCCATCAATGAGCTCGGTGAGCGCCACACTGCGAAACGAACGGGTTACGTCTCCAGGGGGGGAATTTGTTAGGGCTGCGCCTGTAGCCCGGTAACACCCCCTCAGTGGTGTCAAAGGAGCGATGCCGATTTACATTGATTTGGAACTACTCCAGTTTTATATAAACGGGTTAATCTAATACTCTGAATTGTGTTCTTTGAATTTAAAGAACAACTTGGTCTTGGCTTACTGATCCGCTCTTCAAGGCGGACCGAACCTAACAGCACAGCCAAAACCTCTTGTGTGTTACAGTTTATAAGGTTTTTTTTGTCCTTTAGAAGCAAAAGCACTTTCTGATGTGCTGTGAATTAATAGAAGTGATTACACACTGCTAGCTACCACATTTCTCAGATTCCTGGTGCATTTAAAATGTCGGTTATAACTTTTCCTTTGTTTGGAGGTAAGATAAAAAGCAGGGTTTAAGTTTAAATTTCTTTCTCCATCAGTAAATGGACCTGTTGGACTAGACGATCTCCAGAGGTCCCTTCCAACCCCTACTATTCCATGATTCTGTGTGATTCTGTGATTCTGTTGGAGCGGGGCCAGAGGAGGCCCCGGAGATGCTGGGAGGGCTGGAGCCCCTCTGCTGGGAGGACAGGCTGAGAGAGCTGGGGGGGTTCAGCCTGGAGAAGAGAAGGCTCCGGGGAGACCTTCCAGCCCCTAAAGGGGCTCCAGGAAAGCTGGGGAGGGACTCTGGAGCAGGGAGGGGAGCCATGGGACGAGGGGGAAGGGTTTTAAATTGAAAGAGGGGAGGTTTAGGTGAGACATTAGGAAGAAATTCTTTGCTGCGAGGGTGCTGAGCCCCTGGCCCAGGTTGCCCAGAGAAGCTGTGGCTGCCCCATCCCTGGAGGGGTTCAAGGCCAGGTTGGACGGGGCTTGGAGCAACCTGGGCTGGTGGGAGGTGTCCCTGCCCAGGGCAGGGGGTGGCACGGGGTGGGCTTTAAGGTCCCTTCCCACCCAAACCATTCTGTGACCCTATGAAATGACACTAAACGGGGTTGAAAGCCACCTATTCAGCAGGGACCCAAGCGCCGCCGCCGCCGCTCGGAAGGCGACGCGGGCACGGAGCCGAGCCCTATCCCGGTTTACCGGAGGGATGCGCGACAACCAGGGACAAACACCCCCCCCCCCCCCCCCCCCCTCGCCCCGGTTCCCCCCCCCGTGCTGCCACCGCCTCCCGGGGCGGGGCGGGGCCGGCGGGCGAGGGCAGCCCGTCCCGGGCGGAGCGCTGGGCTCCTCCGCCCCCCGCCGCCGCCGCCGCCGCCATGGCCGCCCCGCCGCCGCCGCCGCAGCCCCCTGCCGCCGCCCCGCCGCCGCCCCCCGCCCGTCGGTGCCCCTCGCTGCCCGCCGTCGAGCCGCTCCTCTTCCTGGCCACCTTATCCCTCGGGCTGCAGGGCCCGCTGGCCACCCAGTACCTCTGGGACCGGCTGGGGGCCGAGCGTGGCTACAGCGGCCCCAACGCCACTAGCCCCGCCGGCTGCGGGAACGGCAGCGCCGCCGCCGAGCCCCTGCGGCAGGTCGGGGATGGGGGATGGCGGGGGGTGGTGGTGGGGGGGGGGGAACGGGGGTGCTGCCGCCTCCCGGGGCCGTGTTGGGTGCCGCCGGCCCCGGGGCCTCAGCGCCTGTTTGTCTTGCAGGAGGTGGAAGCACTGGTGTCCCACTGGAACCTCTGTATCAACCTGGGAGGCTTCTTCGTTGGGCTCTTCTCCGTGACGCTCTTCGGGCCATGGAGCGACAGCGTGGGCCGCCGGCCGGCACTCGTCCTGCCGGCGGTGGGTATGGCCGTGCAAGCGGCCGTCTATCTGCTCGTCATGTACCTGCAGCTGCACGTCGCCTACTTTCTCCTCGGCCGCCTCTTGAGTGGCCTCCTGGGAGACTACAACCTCATCCTGGCCAGCTGCTTCGCCTACGTGGCCGACATCAGCGACAAACGGGCACGGACGTTTCGCGTCGCCATCCTGGAGGCATGCCTCGGGGTGGCGGGCATGCTGGCCAGCATCGGCGGTGGCCAGTGGCGCAAGGCACAGGGGTACATCAACCCCTTTTGGCTGGTGCTTGCCGCCAGCCTTGCTGCCGCTCTCTACGCCGCCTTCTGTCTCCAGGAATCGGTGAAGCAGCAGAAACCAGCCAAGCTGTTGACGCTCAGTCATTACAAGGCCGTCTACAGGTTGTACACGGCCCCGGAACGCTTGAGCTCCAGGCGGAAGCTCGCCCTTTACTCCTTGGCTTTCTTTCTTCTTGTCACGGTCCATTTTGGGACCAAGGACCTCTTTGTTTTGTACGAGCTGGGCTCCCCTCTCTGCTGGGCCCCGGACCTCATCGGGTACGGCTCGGCCGCCAGTTACGTGGCTTATCTGGGCAGCCTGGGAGGGCTGCGGCTGCTGCAGCTCTGCCTTGAAGACACCTGGGTGGCAGAGATCGGGTTGATCTCCAATATTTCTGGACTGGTGGTGATTTCTCTTGCAACGACAACACCACTGATGTTTACAGGTGACGCCCGATTCTTAATTTCCCTGTATCCCGGGCTCTTGCCTTGGAGATGGCAGGGGAATGCAGGAGGGCTGGGTGCTTCTGGGAGTTCAAGCACGCGGAGGAAGTTCTGGCCCCGTGTCAGCCTCTGTACCGACAAAGCTGTGGCTTGCTAACAGCAAAGTTGGCCAAACACTGAAGTTGCAAGTGCAGCCACGTAGTTCCTAGAAGCTGCGTTACGCTGCAGATACGGACTAAAGCACATGGTGAGGGGCGGGAGGGTGAATTGGGTCTAAATATAGCAGGGAGAAACTGCCTGGAGTTGCAGATTCCTGGGATTGACTTTGGAGGCCGTTTATTCTTCGGCTGAGCTTTCCCTGACGTGCTGTATCTTGCTCACAGGTTACGGGATCCTGTTCCTTTCCATGGCAGCCACTCCAGTCATCAGAGCCAAGCTCTCCAAGCTGGTCAGCGAGACGGAACAGGGTAAGGTGTTAGCCGCTCCGCTTAAGCCAGGTCCCGAAACACAGTCTCATGGAACACTGAAACCAAACGGCTTTGGGAGGTTAGGACTTCCCTGGCTCCTTTGGACCCCCGTGCCCCTGCGCTCACCCTCAGGCTCAGGGCAACGTTTTTATTTTTTTGGAATAGTTGTCAGTTTTCGTCCGTTTAGACTTGCTACGTTTTCAAGCAAGATGAAAAGCGTCGGGTTCAAGCTCGGGCACCGTTCATTCATTCCTTTCTTTGTTTCCGAAACTTTTACAAGGAGCAAGGGTTAAAATGGATTATATAACGAGCAGAAAACAGAGATTTCCCTGACCGTGACTCTTGGAGGTAGATCAGTAACAGTGGGAAGAAACCCAGTGTTGTTAGAGGGTTGTATCATTGACCATGGGGAAAGATCATGGATAACCCATGGGAGGAGCACATTTGCCTTTCTTCCAGTAATTTGGTTGCGCGTGCTGTTAAACACCGCCTGGGAATGGCTCTGCAGGCGGAGGGGAGGAGGGAATCGAGGGGGGAGAGGTCGAAAGGCGGCTTTGCAGAATTCGTGTTCCTCATATTAAGAATGACAGTGGCGCAGACTTGGTACCAGATTTATGATACTAAATCTATAAAGCGCAGCCTTCTGCTCAAACTTAATGTTTAACAGGCGATAAGATGTGCTCGGCAGTAAGCAGACCTGGATAGCCCCGTCTGAAGCGTTTACGGTCCAGCTGATGTGTAATATCCCTGGTCAGCTCTGGTGATACCGGTTCCGGGGATCAGTGAGCTGGTCCTGGCTGCGGAGACAGGTTTGGCCAGCGCGGCGTGCCTCACCTCTGCTCCCAGCCCTTGCTCGCCGCGCTTGACGATGCAGACACCCGATTTTCCCGATGGGAAGCGCAAACCCTTGGAAAGATTCGTAGCGTTCCACTGAAGTGATGTAAAGGTGTTTGCGGGCGGGGTTATCTCTCCATTAACCTCTGAAATGTCTTTTCCAGGTGCTCTCTTCGCTTCCGTTGCCTGTGTGGAAGGGCTGTGTTCGCTCGTGGCTACAGGAGTGTTCAACTCCCTCTACCCTGCCACCCTGCACTTCATGAGGGGGTTCCCATTTCTCTTCGGGGCCATAATTCTTCTTATTCCGGCGGCTATTATTGGGTAATTTACTTCAAATTTCTAAACTTTGCCATGGGACCCGTGAAGTGTAACATGAAAAATACTATTTGCTCTACTTAGGAGGGAGGCTCGCGGTTTTTAAGGCATATTTGCAATTATGTTTATGTGCCCTGGTGAGCAGAGGTCCGTCTCTTCTGGTGTCTGAACCCTAACGATAAACCTCCAGCCCAAGTAAGGTAGTTGCTGAAATTCATGGTTCTCCAGTGTCTTACTCCACCCTTGGAGTGGAATCCAAAACCGGGCGTTGAATTTGCAAGTCCTCCTTTACCGAAGAGATGGAGCTCTCTTAACAGTCTCTCTTCCTGTTGTTTCTCTGCTAATTAAAGCAGAAGTGTCATGATGGAAAACAAAACCTGTGGTTAGTCCTGCGACAGACAGAGAGTGTGTTGGGATTTGCAGTAGAAGTGAAACAGCTCCTGGCAGGGCCATTTTCTTCCGTTCCCATGAAACTTTAAAACTCCCTTCATTCGGCGACGTCCCAGCCTGCCTTCGTAGGCTCTGACTGCTCTTTCTTTTGTAGGTGGATAGAAATCTGGGACTCAAACCAGAACTACAGCCGCTTCTCAGAAGCTTCCCTGTCCCCTGCAGACGGCTGAGCAGCAACTTGGCGACGAGGAGTTGGCCAGCTGGGCAGAGTCCGTCTGAAGACTGCTCTTTACTCTTGCCTGGAAGGACGCCTTGCTCGTCCTTGCTCATTTTTAAATGCCAAATAGTTGGAAACCAGGGCTCTGGCTGCCATTAGGAACTCGATTTGCAGATGCGAACGCCTCCTCGCCATTGCGTTGGCTCATCTGTCAGAGAAAACCCAAGAGACCCAAAAGCCAATCGAGAGCAAAAGCTGTTGTTGGCCATTTGCAGGGCTGGTTAGTGGTTTGGGGTTTGGTGGCGGGGGGGAAGGATCCGTGGCATGCCTTTAGTGGCGAGAGAGGGCTGAATCCTGGTTTAATTGCCAAACATCTTCCCCTCTGAGCACTGCAGGGTGCAGCAGATGCTGTTGGCAAAGCCTGCGGAGCAAGACTGAAGCTGAGGTACCCAACAGCGTGCTGCCGAGGAGGAAGGTCTGTCTTTTATCTGCCAATAAAAGTCATACAAACGTTGAATGCCAGACTGGGCTCCTGCGGAAATCCTTCTGATGAGCAGTAGTTTGGCACAGGAGTGCTATCGCCATCCTTAGTGACTAAACCGGCTCGAGCTTCGGGGGTTAGAGGTGTCCCAGGGGGAGGGTCTGACGCATGAAGTGCTTGTAGTGAGCAGTGCCAGCGACGCGTCCTGCCCCCGGCCCAGGATTTCAAAGGTCCTTTGGAGAAGTAAGAGCTCCTGTAAGAATACTAAGGTGCAAGTTGGTGCCTTGATTGGCAGTTGCCCAAACTGATGAAGTTAAGGCTCAAATGGACAAAATCGGGCCTCCCTAACTGATGATCTCTACACTGTACGTTTGAGGCCCCAGCTGTGATAAGTGGTCCCTAGGGTGTCGTGTGTGCTTACGGCAGGGCCAGGAGCCGTCCTTCCTCATCAGTACCCAGCGCTGGTGGGACGGGCTGGTGTGGGGACAGGACTAGTGTCTTTGGAGATCAATTTTTGTTGTTGTTGTTGTACGAGGCAGCATTTTGTGTCAGTGACTTCATTTCTGCTGCCCTTCTGGGAATATGATGATGCCAGCAAGCAAACCTCCATGCGCTGGGTATCCATAATTGTTCTTTTCAAAGCGTTAAGTGTATTGCCCCAATCCTGCTCTCTTCAGGCTGCCATAAACCAGCCGTTCTGCGTACACTGCATCGCGCGCGCTGTTCAGCCGCGTGCAATAATGTCCTTAACTGCGGAATGGCTTAGCAGATAACATTACTTCCAGAACGAATAAAACCTCCATTCTCTTTTATGGTTCATAAAAGAATAGCTTTTCTCGTACAGCCGTTTATGTCATTTGTCCTTGCCTCGTTCTCTGCTCCTCTCCAGCATTTTCATGGCGCTTCTTTTATTGGAGACTCTGCAGTGAAGAAGCGGCAGCAGGAAATTATCGGCCCTGTGGGGAATGAGCGCGTGAGGGTCCTGAGTCAGGAAAAATGCAGGTTTGGGACTTAGAGTCATAGAATGATAGAACGTGTTGGGTGGGAAGGGACCTCTAAAGGCCATCTAGTCCAACCCCCCTGCAGTCGGCAGGGACATCTTTAACCAGATCAGGTTGCTCAGAGGCTCATCAAGCCTGGCCTTGAATGTCTCCAGGGACGGGGCCTCCGCCACCTCTCTGGGCAACCTGGGCCAGTGTCTCACCACCCTCGGCGTACAGAACTTCTTCCTTGCCTTTTGGCAAGCAGCCAAAGCTTGGCAGTAGATGTTAAATGCTTATATACAGCATTGTTCATTGGGGGTTTCTGATAAAAGCAGGAGAATTGGGGAGCAGAGAAGCAGGAGGTGGAGCAGCAGGGAGGCTTTAAGAACTTGGTGCTACGCCCCTTGGTGTGTGTAGTTAGGCCAGTGGACGTAGGCAGGAGATACGTGTCTGACTGACGGGCTGAGCCCAGAATTAGCCTCCCTGAGGAACAGGGCATGCTGTGAGCCTTGCATCAGATCTTTGTCGCTGAACTGATTGTGAAGTCTTCTCTACCAGCAGACTCCATGGGCGCCAATGCTAGCGGCTGCTCAGCGTTGTGCGGTGAAGTGAGACTCGTGTCCTGGCTCTGCTTTCCCGGTCGTGTCAGTGTGCTTGCAAAGGAGAAATTCAATAGGCGCTATTATGCTCTATTAAAAATAATTAAAGTTTTTCTAGGCCGTCCACCAAGAACGACAGCCGTGAAGCAAATACATGATCCGTGCATCGTGGCTGTGGGCAGCAGGTAGAGGGTCCCTGGGGATGCAGGAGAGAAGCGTGTGACACAAACGGAAAAGAGGTGGGGATTTAGAGTATAAACCAGATTTATTAATAATATCTGATAGAACAACTTCAAACGCTTCCTGACATGACATAGCAATGGAATCAGGAAGGGCGAGAACAGAAGGATTCATCTCCTTGAGACCATCTGCTCCAACTGGAAGGGGCTGGGATGTTTTGTCAAGAGCAGGGCGAGTTCGTTAAGGTGAAGATAACTGACTGATGGGGAAATGGGAAGAGTCACGGTCTGGGCAGCTGGAGCATGAGGTGCGATCTCATTGCAGGTGAGACACCTAAGCTGTAGAGGACGAGTAAATCTCCTCTAGGTTGAATGGTGGATGGGGAGGTTAATTGCTAGACAGCTCCTGGAAAACAATACGCAATAGTCTTGCTGTGTGTTGTTGTAGGGAGAAAAATCCTGAGGACTGTTTGTGTGGGACTCCTTCAGTGGCCGTGGAGGCGCTGACGTTCAGTCAGTTACTCAAGACTTTTCCCCAAAGAAGCTCACAAGTGGCTTCCACCCTCTGGCAGACTCACCTTTGGGCTCATCTGCTGGCTGCCTCGTGTTTCCCGTGTTTAATCTGGAGATTAGAGAGATTCTATTTCTGATGAATGCTGGGCAGATACAGCTATTAACCTTTCACTGGAGAGCAAAGATGCCATTAACTGTGAGCTGATAAGAACTACCCATAAAGCTGTAATTAAGCACCTGAATTTAACTTTTTTTTTTCTCAAATGTTCATGGATCTAGGCCAAAAAGGAAATGCGTTTGTGTTCTGGCCAGTTAAGGCAGCAGCGAGGCTTCGGGGAGAGCCAGGATGAGGACGAGGTGGCTGCGACCCCTCGTTACCTCCCGAAAGGGTTGAGTTCTCTTGGGCAGGGACAAGCAAAGGACCTTCCTTCTGCTGAAGTGGGGTGCATCAGGTCTCCAGGCCGTCAGGGCAGGCTGGTGTTCCCCAGGCATGGCTTGCTTTTCGTCCTGCACGTGCTCTGAACAAGGATGTCACTTTGCATCAGCCGCTTTGCTCTGCATCAAAAAAAAAAAAAAAAAAAAAAAAAAGCCAAGCTCAGGTAGGAGCTGCAATTTCTCGTCCTGATTGCAAAATGTTCAAGGCCAGGCTGGATGAGTCTTTGAGAAGCCTGGTCTAGTGGGAGGTGTCCCTGCCCAGGGCAGCGGGGGTGGAACTCGATGACCTTTAAGGTACCTTCCAACGTGAACCATTCTGTGATTCTATGAAAATGGCATGTTGTTGAGAGCCTGCTCGCCCTCCAAGCGGGCGTGAGCTGTGGGACGAGGCTGGGAGTGTGGGCCCATGCCAACCTGATGAAGTTCAACAAGACCAAGTGCAAGGTCCTCCATCTGGGTGGGGCGATCCCAAGCACCGATATAGGCTGGGCAGTGACTGGCTTGAGAGCAGCCCTGAAGAAAAGGACTTGGGAGTGCTGGCAGATGAGAGGCTCAACACGAGCCATCAGTGTACTCGCAGCCCAGACAGCCAATCGTATCCTGGGCTGCATCAGGAGAAGTGTGGGCAGCAGGGTGAGGGAGGTGATTCTCCCCCTGTACTCCACTCTCGTGAGACCCCACCTGGAGTCCTGCGTCCAGTTCTCGAGTCCCTGCTACAAGAGAGATATGGACATGCTGGAACGTGTCCAGAGAAGGGTCATGAGGATGATCAGAGGGCTAGAGCACCTCTCCCGTGAGGACTGGAGAAGATAAGGCTCCGAGGAGACCTCATAGTGGCCTACCAGCATCTTAAGGGGGCCTACAAGAAAGCCGGGGAGGGACTTTTTAGGATGTCGGGTAATGGTAGGACTAGAGGGAATGGATTAAAACTAGAGATGGGTCGATTCAGACTGGACGTTAGGAAGAAGTTCTTCACCACGAGGGTGGTGAGACACTGGAACAGGTTGCCCAGAGAGGTGGTGGAAGCCCCATCCCTGGAAGTTTTCAAGGCCAGGCTGGACGGGGCTCTGAGCAACCTGATCTAGTGGGAGGTGTCCCTGCCCACGGCAGGGGAGTTGGAACTAGATGATCCTTAAGGTCCCTTCCAACCCTGACAATTCTATGATTCTATGAATTGAGGAGAACGTGTGTCAGGGTGCCCCTGGTTCCTCACCTGCAGGGTCAGCAGCAGGAGCTGAGGGTCCTGCTCGCACCAAGCAACCTCCGCCTGCCCTTTGCATCCACTTCGCTTCTTCCTGATATATCGGGGTGAGTAGCTGCAAAAAGACCCTGTTGGGTGTTGAGGAGAGGTCAGTAGAAAGAAACAAATGGTACTTGGGATTGCGTCCAGCCGAGAGGAGGGACAGCCCCCAGCCTGAGGAGCTTGGCCAGGGCTGTCGGTGGTGAGAGATGCCGTTTGAAGGAACGGGCCACAGATCTGCTCTGGAGCTCCAACAACAGAATAAAATACAGCTAGTGTGGAATAACTCCACGAGTACAGTACAGCAATTAGCGTCTTCCGTATCTGCATGGATATATGTTTTCCAGAGTCACACTCCAGCCTCCTGTGCCCTGTAAGTGTAAACCTGATAAAGTGGCAAAGCCAGGACATCAGGTGGAGGGAACGGCGGTGTTTTAAAAGCACTTTTCGCAGAGACCCTGCCGAAACTTTACGTGATCCGAACCCAAACTTGAATCACCGGAGTTAAGAGCACAAAGTGGTTTCGCAGCACGAGGAGGTGAAAGGCCCTCGAGGAGGGAGCGAACTCCTGTGATAAAGGGACGTTACTGGGAAAGGGAAAGCTGCTGCTGAGCAGTTTAGAAGCCTCTGTGTGTTATCTTTCCCAAACACGGGGATTTCGTTAGGGCTTAGCTTTTATTTGCCCTTTCCTGCTCTCGGCTTCTGACCGCAGTGACGTTCCCGTGGCACCCAGCAGAGGCCATACGATGCTTGTGGACCGTTCCCTCTCAAGCTGCTCTTCCCCCTTCACGTGTCCTCTTGCGATGTACCCCTCGCCAGTTCCCCAGCTTTCGGTACACGCAGAAGATCCCTCCTCTTCGGCCACGCTTCTGGGGGAAGCTGCGGCCATTTGCGAGGGTCTGGACGGTGTCGGTCCCCCTCCACCTGCGTTGCGGGAGGCGTAGCCTGCACGTCCTGCCAGCCCAAGGGACGGTGGAAGGCAACTCGTCCACCCTGGCTTGGGTCACCAGGCACCGTACAAGTGAGTACTGGCCTTTTAGCTTGCATTTGGAGGGTGGAGGGGGTCTAACGAGCCAAGGCCTCGCGTCAAGCCAAAGGTACTAAGATGGGGGGGGAAAAATCTAGAGGGAGAAATTTGGCCCCACGTAAAAAAGGGGTCGCCTGGGAAGTCTCTGGAGGGGATGAGGTGCTGGTTCTAGGGCTGCCCCAGGGAGGGCAAGCAGTCCAGGCCATTCTCCGACCCAGCCGAGGAATCCCGGGAGGAACGGCCCTGGAGGAAGCGGATGATTTTGTCGATCGTGGCCTCCTGGTACTCGTGGGACCACCTGTGTTTGAGGGGAAAACCTGAGTTAATTTTTCCACTGTGCAAGACGCCATGAGATATCTTGGTGCATGCGGGTCAGGACCCCCTTCCTCCACCCCAGCTCTCTTGGAGCGCCCTTTTCCCCATGGAAAACGGAGCAACACTGGATGCCGCAGGAAAACCCCTTCCCCTGCGCCCTGCCAGGCTGGAGGGCTACGAGCAGGTTGGGATGCCAGCCTGGAGCGCCGGAGGGGGAGCTGGAGGCGAGAGGAACCCAGGTGAGCTGCGAAACCCGCCAGCGTTGCTCCTGGCTGGAGGGCTGGGGGCAGGAGGATGGGCGTCCGTCCTCCCAGCAGCAATGGGGTGGAGACCTCTGTCACCCAGAGGAGCCCCGAGCACAATAACGGCAGAAGGGTTATGGTGGGGACCTTTGCTCCCTTCATGCTTCGGAGTACCTGAGGTAATTCACCTCTCCTTTGGCCCGTTCTGCCTCCCTCATCTGTTTCTCCCAATTTCCTTGTGCTCTTTGCTACTGCTCATGCAAGCCGTTCTCTCCAGGTGTCAAGAACCCCGTGGCGTGGGTCCCTCTCGCTTACTTGATACCATTAAATTTCAGGACGGCCCTCATGTCCTTGGGAAGCGTTTCTGGGTCCGGCCACTCAAAATGGTCTGTAACAGGTACGATGTTCTTCCCAGAGTTCAGGGCTGTCACAATCTCCTGCGGGAACATGTGAGTGCTCAGGCCGCGGCCCATGTCAGCGCATCGCCAGCCCCGTCCTGCTCCAACATCCGCCTGACGGCATCTCCTACCTTGTGCACCCAGTCCTTGCACTCGGGGTCTCCCATGCATTTATCCAGCGCGTTTGGCGAGAGGACCAGCACAAAATTGCGGGCGCTCATGACGCTCTGGATCAGCTTGTCCTCAAACTTCCCTGCCTCCAGCTTCTCCACGTCGATGAACACGCTGAAGCCGTGCAGCTGCAGGTGGACCTTCAGCAGGCTGGTGGCAAGAGGGGACAGCACCAGGAGGAGAGCTACGGCCAAGCGCCTGGGTTTCACGCGCTCTCCCGCCACGTTGGCCAAGACGTGGTGAGACGGAGGAGCAACGAACAGGCTCCCCCAAGAGAACAGCACGGTCCTTGAGGTGCCAGCTGCCAGCCCAGCCTGCTTACAGGTGGCTGGGCCCACACAGAAAACACAGGGAGCAGGACATGAAATCTCTGCTGTGATCCCCTACAAGCTCAGCGGGAAAAAGGGCAAGTCAGTGCCAAAGAGGGCCAGGGTGGCAGTAGCAGGACTGGGTGGACCATAAGCCTGCCCACCACGCAGCTTATGGCACGTGCTGTCCCCATTTGCACTGCAGCTTTTGGCAGCCTCTCCCTGCTGCAGCCTTCAGCTCTCCTGGCTCCACGCTCTTCCCACACCTGACCACCAGCCTTCACTCTGGGCTTCACCATAAGGTTGCCCGCAGGACTCACCTGGCCAGCTGTGACCCGGTGCTCCTCCGGTAGCTGATAAACACATCAGTCCCATCGGAAGCAGTTTGCAGCGTTATAGGGGAGTGCAGCATTTCTAGGCAGAGCGAAGGGCAACCAAAAGTTAAAAATACCCAACAACTCATCCCAAACAACCCCCGATGCTCACCCCCCCCGCCTTGCTCCGGCGCAGCGAGCAGCAGCGGGACCCGCACGCACCCCTTGCAGCGGTGAGGATGCGGACGCGGTGGAAGCCCGTGTTGATGTGGCAGTCCTCCTGCAGCTGCTGCTCCGTCACCCGGTGCAAGAAGTTGCGGTTGATGCCGCTCGTCAGCAGGTTGTAGGTGTACTGGCGAAACTTGGGGTCGATGCTGCCCAGCCAGTCGGCCAGGTTGCTGCGGTCGCAGGTGGAATAGTTTGCGAAGGTCTTCAGCTCCGTCAGCTCCCGGAAAAACCTGGTGGAGAAACAAAGGAAAGCGTGGAGTGGGGAGGGGAGGCTGCTGGACCAGACAGGATCTAGAGAGATTTGGTACCACATCTTTTATCTGCACAGGAGAGAGTGCAGCTACATGCCGTGGTGAAGAATGAGCTAAAGGAACAAAGAGATGAATAGCTGCGGGACCGCAGGAGCGTTGGTCCTCAGGACACGGAGGTATGAGGAGCTCAGCTAAGGGAGGAGAAGCTCAGGTAAGTTCCAATCTTTCTGGGTAACTTGCGGGATCCCACCTCCCCAGTGCCATAGGTGGTCTCTCCCCATCCCACATTTCTCCCATGCATTGGCCCCTCTGGGACTGCATACTGCCCTGGAAAAGCCCTGGCCGTCCAGGTTTCCCACTTTGAGGATTTCTGTTCTTGTCTTTGCAAGAAGGGAAAGGCACAGACCTTTTCCCTGGCTCTGCCACCGTGATGATGACCGTGAGAGAGACCAGCGTGCCCTGGTAGCATTCCTGGTGTGCGGTGGTCCTACCTCTTCCGAGTGATGCTGGACTCCATCCCCAAATCCTCCTGCAGCTCCTCCTCCGTCAGTCTCAGGAGAATGTCCCCATCGACCTGGTGGTCCTGCCAAGAGAAATCCAGGCTGGAAAGGTCCCAGGAAAAGCTGTTGGGTGAGATGCTTACACCTCTGCTGCAAGATGGGGCAAAAAGGCCCATCTGGGTGTCCCTCCCCCGGCATGCAGTCCTACCAGGAAGCTCTGGCAATATTTGTTGAATCCAATCTGCTGCAGCCACGTCTGCACCTCGCAGGGCTTCCAGTTGGGAACCGTGGGTAGGATGCGCCGAGGAACCTCCTCCCCTATCATGCGCAGCACCTTTTTGGCCAGGGAGGAGGTGGTGCTGCTGGTGGAGTAACACACGACCCTCTTCAGGCTCTGTGTAGCCCCAATCTCACTGAAAATCTGGGGACACAAAGGGAGGAGACATCACAACAACCTGGGCCGGGTCAGCCAAAAAACAGGGTACTCGGTGAGCTCAGAGGGAAGCAAAGGACACCAAGATGCAGTTGTGGCACCCCTGCTCTTTTGCGTCCCCTTCCTCCAGGCAACCTACCCTTTACCTTTGTTTTCTTCTGCCTGGTTTTGATGGCAGCCTCCGTGCAGAGGTAGAAGGCGGCGATGCACTGCGCTTCCAGCCGCGAGCTATCCAGCAAGGGCACCAGCCGCTGCAGGTCGTCCGCCGTCCTCCCCTGGCTGTTGTCGCTGCTGCCCAGCATCTCACAGGCAAACTGCTCCGGGTCCAGCGAGGCGATGAACGGCTCCACCAGCGCCAGCGTCCCCGAGCGCTCCACCTCCTTCTCGATTTCTTTGTTGGTGGCCAGCACCGTGATGGCCAGGCACGCGTGCAGGCGGATCAGTTCGTCGTCCCTGGAGAACACCAGTGGGAAAAGCCACTCTGCTGTCCTCTTCTCGATCATCAGGCGCTGGTTGGCCTGCCCTCCGTACATGGCACAGTTGGCCAAGGCCATGGCGCAGTGCCGCAGCACGATGGGGTCTGTCCAGCGGCACCAGTAGAGGATAGCATCCAGGCCTCCATCAGAGATGAGCTGGAAACAGGTCTCCTCGGTGTGTTTGAACATGTGCTCCAGGATACCGGAGACACTCTGCGCCAGCTGGGGAACGTCCCGCTCCTTGGCTAAGTTCAGGATCACTCCCAGACCGATCCGAGCGATCCGATCCCTGCAGGAAGGAGAGGCACAGGCAGGTGAGGGGGGCAGACGGCCATGCAGGGAATGAGAACAGTGGCTGGCGTGTGGACTCCCCCCTGCTTCGGTGGCGTTTGCCCCATGACAGCCAGATGTTTCCCTGTGGGACACGGCTGCCAGATACGCTGTCAGGCTGCGGTGCAGCGAGATGCGGCGGGATGGCGTTGGAAGAACCTGCCTGGGTCTGATGGAAGACGTCGTGATGGGACAGGACTTGGGGCGTGTAGCTCAGCACCACCATGCTAGAGGTTCTTGTGCTCAAGGTAAGACGTACGTAGCAATTAACAGTGCAGGATAGGCTATAAATAGATCTGCTTAGTCAGCTTTCCTGGGTGTGTGTGAGCTGCTTCGTGTTCAGGGGTGAAAACACATTTGTCCCTAACCCATGCTGTCCTCTGGCTGCTCTCCAGATCGGTGCCAAGCCCAGGACAGGGGTTTCACATCTGGCTGAGCAACCACACAGAACTGGCCATGGGGACGTGCGACAGACAGGGATCTGCCTGTCCTGGGATGGTAACGTGGAGGCAGCTTGGAGGAAAGCTGTTTATTTTCACGATCCTGTGCTCTCCTAGAAGAGGACAACAAGAGCCTGGGGGCAGGTGGCCGAGGGCCACCAGCTGCTGCTCAGCCACAGCTGGCCTTGGGAGCCCTGTGCTGCGAGGATGGTCTTAAAATGACACATGAATGGGGCTGTGCCCTACAAGCATAGAGTGAAGAAGGGGGAAATGATGGGCTTTTGGCTGCTCTCCCATCAGCCTGCCTGGGACGAGGGGGCAGCTCCATCTCTGGCCGTGGAAATGACCCGTTTGGTGCCGCGGTGGAGCTGCTCCGTTCACAAGGCACAAGCGCTGGGGCAGATGCCCCGCGCCATGCTGTCCGTGCGGGCAGGGATGCATTCGGCCCCCAGGGTCGGTGGGGTGGAGGCACGCTGGCCTCCCCGTGCTGGGAGGTGGGAAGAGCCTTTCTGGGAAGCCTGCGTCCCGCATGGCTCACGCTGACCTTGGGGCGGGTTTGGCAGCAAACACTGTGGAGAGCTCTGGAAATAAAAAGCGCTCAGCCTGGGACTGGCTCCGAGCCCGGACTCGGCCATGGAGCTGGATGACAAACACAGTCCTGCCAGGTGCCCAACTCCCTGGAGACGTGGGATGGAGCCAGGACGGGTCCTGGCTGAGCTGAGCACCGCTTCTGCTGTGCAGGGATGCTGGGAGAGGCCTCTAAGCCAGAGGCTTGGACCCAGGGAGGGACCCTACACCTCCCTGCCATTGCTTGGGTGTTGATGGTGGGTCGGGCTGTGGGGAGCAAGGGGCTGGGGACCCACGGCTACTCCAAGACCTTGGCCCATGAACTGCTCCTGGAGCAGAGACGGCAACTCCAAGCAGCTGCTTTCTCTTGCCAGGAAGCTAAGTGCTGAATTCAGACCGTGCCAGTGATGTTTCCTGGGATTAATTCCACCCTAATGGACTTTCCTGATTTAGCTGTTGCCTCTTTTTGCCTGCCAGTGCGTGCAGTGAGGCCCAGCCTTCAAGTCCGTGACCTTAGAGCGAGACATATCACCCATGAAGCTGGAGCAAAACCTTGGCTGGGCGTCCTCGACACCCGCCCAGAGCCCTGGCTGGGGTTGGGCACAGCGAGGGCGAGCGGAGCTGGCAGAGCCACGTGTTCGCCAGCAGAGAAAGGCTGATCCTGACCCAGCACGCCACGGCTCCTCTCGGGGACCAGCACGCTGCAGGCGGTGCTGCCGGGGCGTGTGGGACGGTGTTCATGGTGTTCGAAGGGCGAGCGGGCGCTGCGTCGGCACGGCTGTGCATTTAGATGTGTTGGGTGCTACGTGTGCACATGCCACCCTCATACATGTGCCCGTACGCGCGCGCACACACACGCACTCCCAGCCCACGTGTGAGGATGCTCTGGCAGAGCCAGCCCGACGCCTCTCGCCTCTCCCTGGGGTGCAGCACACGCATCTCCAGCCTCTGAGCCTAGGGACCACGGGGGCCGCTGCCAGGCTGGCCCCCTCCTTAGGGCATCATTCCAGCCCTGGCCAGCAGCAAAAGCCTCTAGGAACCGGCTTCATCCTCCTCCTCCTGCTGCGGTTATGGCTAAGGGGGAGGCGTGTCTTCTCCTTGGGGTGGGATGGTCTGGGCCAGCCAAACCGACCCACCTCAGCCACGGAGGGTGTCTTGTCTGGGTGGCCCCAGGTTGAGGGTGGCTCATGAGGACACCCCGATCCTCACCAGCATCCCGTGAGCTGGGGCTGGTCCTCCTCCCTCCAGCCGTGGCGGGAGGTGCCATTGCCTGGGTGTGACCAGCAAGACCCCTCTGTGCTAGTGCCGGGTGTGGAGGGACGCAGTGCGGAGCCGAGGGGGGTTGATGCCCTGGGAGCACCCAGAGCAAGGAAATTTGGGGGTTGTGGGTGGGATGGGTGGAGGAAATCCCTGCTGTGCTCGGGGCGGCAGGTGAGCCTGCCATGGGGAGGGCTGTGCCCGGCAGAGGTGGGGGGGTTTCTCTTTGCAGACTCACCTGTTTTCTGCCACCAGGATCTGCTCCAGGAGTCTTCCTGCCTGGCACTTGGTCTCCAGCTCCGCCGTGTACAGCAGGTTCAGCAGCAGGTCCAGGCCCCCCTCCAGGCGGATCGTGTCGCACAGCACTTTGGCCACGTCCCTCCCCACCGTGGGCATCCCCCAGGCTTCCTCCACCAGCTGGAAGACCTCGGCGATGGCCTTCCTCAGCTCCACCGGGCTGGATGCCTGCTTGGCGCGGGCGATGGTCCGGTGCAGGGCGGGCAGGATCCGGTCCAGGGCTGCTCTCACATCCATGTTGACCCCGGGGGAGACCTCCCGGTGCTCCCTGGAGCTGCCCCCCCCGGCCCAGCTCCCCGCCTGGCTCACGCACTCGGGCACCACCAGCCTCTCCGCACCCGCCATGGCGAAGAACCGGCCAAGCTTATAGAGGGAGACGAGCAAGGTGAGCACCATCGGCATCTCCTAGCACAGCATCCTCGGTCACCCGCCCGCCGGGAGCACGCGGCCAGGGCCACCGCGCCGCTTGGGGGGACCCGAGGTGGGCGGAGGGGGGAACGGAGTTGGCCCAGGGTCCAGCCACAGGGCTGGGCTCCCTCTCCCCTCCCTGCCCTGCCGGGATGCGGAGCTGGAAGCGGTGGCAGGAGCCGCCTTCCCAGATCCAGGCTCAGCATCTCGGGTCCTCAGGGGCTGATGTCACCCCGCGCAGGCGCCGCCTCTCCAAGGAGGGGCTCATCTGCGGGCAGCAGCATCCCCCTCCTCGCTGCAGATGCTCTGGCATCCCCCCAGACCCCTCCTTCCGCAGCCCTCCGCCTGCCCAGCCTCAGCTGGGGCTTGTCCCTCTGTCCCCATGGATCATGTCCCCCGCCTTGCCCAAGCTGCTGCGGAGCCTGTGGTCAGGCAGGGACCCCCACCCCCCGCAGGGACCCCCACCCCCCCCCTTGCTCTTGGGACCCTCTGCGATGGGTGAAGGGAGCAGAGGGACGGCCACCGCGGTGGCTGTGGTCACGGTGTGGTTGTGGCCATCCTGGCACTGTGGGTTCGTGGAAATTCAGAGCAGCTCTTCTGGGTGGGCTCGGGATTTGCATGATAAAAGAAAGAGCAGAGGCAGCCTGGGCCCCTTTTGTTTTCTTTTTTATCCAGGCCAGACGTGCTCAGGGCAGAAATGCTTTGGCCACTTCTTGCCTGTGTTGGGAGGAGCAGCTTAAGTCCTTGGCTCCAAAACCAGGTTGTGGCCAGCTCAGGCTGAGACTTAAATTCAAGTTGATGTTTTGATGCCACAGAGGCCCTTTTAATCCTCTCTGAATCCACTACGCAGGGACAGACAGAGGAAAGG
This sequence comes from Larus michahellis, assembly GCF_964199755.1. Lineage (NCBI taxonomy): Eukaryota > Metazoa > Chordata > Aves > Charadriiformes > Laridae > Larus > Larus michahellis. The sequence continues at coordinate 4,189,601 of NC_133902.1, read as the reverse complement.
GACGTCAGCTCGCAGTGAAGGACGGTAAACAAGGCGACCTGAGCGGCCCGGTACCGCAGGAGAGGCTCGGCACAGAACCAGTAAGGATTTTCCTGATAAATTATTATTAACTGGGTGTAACGATCGGGGCTGTTGTGATGCAGAACAGCAGAGGGGTTCGCTGCCTCGGAGGAGGCTGCTGCTTGTGGCAGGCAGAATTCAAACCGTCCCCTTAGGCTTGTCCTGACCAGCCCAGAGCGCTTTGCTTCGCTTCGCTTCGCTTTGCTTTTTGAAAGCGATTTCCAGCACTGGCAGCCAGGGCTCTGGGAATAGCGGGGATTCCCGGCCTTTCCCTGGGGGATCAGCCTTATGTCGGAGCTCTCCTTGCTGGGGAGAGCTCAGCCCTTGGCTGCAAGGGCTCCCCAGGGCCACGTTACCCAAACCAGCCCCTCTCCTGGCGTCTCCTCCTGCCATGCTTTGAGCCCAGCAGCCAGGGAAGGGCTCTCCGAGCCTTCATGGGTCTGCGGCTGCTGGTGGTGGGGAGCCTGGAGCAGCAGGAGGGAGCTTTGTCTCAGCCGATCAGCAAAAGCAGCTCAGACGCCGCCCAGACCTTCTCCCCCCCCCGTAGCATCTCTCAGGGCACTTGTCCCCCGGGCTCGATTCGACAGGGACGGGATGAAGCTTTAGGGCAACGCGTGCCTGGTGCTCGCCCCCGGGGACAACGCCAGCCCCGCCATAGCTGTGGCCAGGGGGCAAGGAGCGGGGTGACGGGGCTGCAGGAGAAGTCCTGCCCCGACAGCCCAGCGTCCGGTGGCTTCCTGTGGCTTCAGCGGGACTTTCCAGGTAGAAATGCCTTTCGCAACACCAAATCAAAGCTCTTTCCAGCAAGGGTGGGAGCAGCCCATGCCGGGAACTGCCCGTGTCTGAGCTGGCAGAGGCGGGGCCCTTGGAGAAGAGGGCACCCTGCTCGGGTCCTTCTCTCCCCAAACCTTCCATCACTCGTTAAAGCCCGGAGCGGTGCTGCTCCTGCCCCGGGGACAGGACAGACCCCATGGAGCTCCTGTCCCAGCAGTGCTGCGGCAGCAGAGGCAGCCGGAGGCACTATCTCCATCGCCTCGTGTGCCTTTGCTCCTTGCCCCCGATTAAATAAACATCCCGGAGTTATCAGGAGCTGCCAAAAGAGCTGAGTCGACATTAATTAGTAACCGAAAAGTCTGGCCAGAAAGGGAATGACGGGAGCAAAATACACAGGCTTTTGTTTGCCTACTGCAGTGAAAGTGCAGAGGGCTCCCCGCTCGCCCTCCCTCCCTCCCGGTCGCTCACCTCTGGCCCCTGGTCCCTGTGCCCAGAAGTGGCACCTTCTCCATCGCCAGCCCCGCCGTGCCCTGGGGCTCCCCCACGTCTGCTCACAGCCTTGCTGGCATTGAGAGAGCTGAAATCCCAAGAGCAAGTCCTCCAAAACGGTGACATTTTGGGCAACCATAAGCCCAGGGCTTTTCCCTTTGCCCTCTGAGCACCGCTCCTCTGTCCCCTCTCGTTTGGGTATTTGTCCCAGACTGGGGACAAAGCCCCCTCGAGACGGAGGCTGCGAGCTTTAATACCGTGAGGTTCGCTGTGGAATAAGTGTGGCAGAAACTCAAAACTGGTTCCTGGCTCTGGCCTGCAGCTCCCCCCTCCTTCTCCCTGGACCGCTGCCCACCCCGCACCCTGGCCGGGAAAGCGCTGGCAGCAAATGCATGGCCAGCATCTCTCGGAGCCTCCTGCGTTCATGGGGAGCCCCGTCCCCCGGCAAAACGCGGCCAGCTCGGCGTGGGCTGCGGGGGCTGCTGGGTGGGAGAGCGTCCTTGCCCATTTTTCCTCTGCTCCGACCTTGGCCTGTTTGTTTTCTCCCGCCGGGGCAGGCTGAGCAAACAGCGGATTCCGGGTCCCCGGCCGCAGCCACCCTCCAGCCCGCACAGTCGCAGGAGGGCTGCGCTCCCGGCCGCCCAGGATGAGGCTGCTCGTCCCTGCCCTCCTACTAGCCCTGCTTGCCACCGCCCGTGCTGCTGAAGGTGAGCCCGAGCTGGCCAGCTGCCTCCTCCTTGTAGCCAGGGATTGGGATGGAGGGAGTGCGGCTCCTGGGCTGGTGGAGGGGCTGGGGAGCCCGGGCAGGGTGAGGAGGGGGACCAGGTGGTAGCCGTGGCCACTGGCCACGTTGGCTACACCTCGCAGCGTGGGGAGAAGGCAAGCAGGCAGGACAGGGTATCAGTGGTGCCTGGGCAAATCCCTGTCCATGGGCCCCCCCCACAGCCTGGCCCATGGCTCCCATCCCAACAGGACCTGGGTGGGAGCAGGGAGAGGTGCCGCTGTAGCCCTGGGGATGGGGGTACCCATGGAGAGGTGGGGTCCCCCCATTTGGGCTGTGCCATGTTTGCTCTCATCCCTGGGGCTGGGCTGGGGGGGAATGCTCTGACCCCGCTGCCCACCCCACATTACTCCTCCTGCGCTGACCATCGGCTCTTGCAGATTCCTGCGAGGGCCGCTGCGATGATGCCTTCGACGCGCGGCGCAAGTGCCAGTGCGACACCCTCTGCGTGTACTACCAGAGCTGCTGCAGCGACTACTCCACCGTCTGCAAAGCCAAAGGTACCAGCCCCACGGCCACCCTCCCAGCCGGAGCAGGGGCTGCTGGGGTGGCCGTGGGTGCCCGACGCTGCGGGGACTTGAAGGGGTCCGTGTTGGACCAGCTCTGCACCCACCCGCGTCCGCAGGGTGAAGGCAGTGCCAGGATTTGGTGCTCAGGGTGCTGCAACACCAGGGGTTTTTGGCAGCCGGCTGTCTGCCGCCCGCAGCTTGGGGTCCCGGGGGTGCGTGCAAATCCGTATTGCCTGGGAGCAAGCGGCTCCCGCACCCGGATCCCGTGGGACATGCCCAGGGCTCCTGGGAACCAACCCGCTCTCTCCTGCAGTGACCCGGGGAGACGTGTTCGCTTTGCCGGAGGACGACTACCTTGACTACAACCTCCCCGTCGACTTCAGTACGGTAGGGGACACGGAGGCACCCCCCACAGAGGTGCCCCCGTCCCTGTTGACGGTGCAGCCCACGCTGGAGACCGAGCCGGACCCCGAGGAGACGCTGACGGAGGTGCCTGTGGAGGTGGTGCCCAGCACCACGCCGGATGGCGCCGGGGAGCGGGACCCCGTGGAGGAGCCCGAGGAGCTGTGCAGCAGGAAACCTTTCGACGCCTTCACTGACCTGAAGAACGGTTCCCTTTATGCTTTCCGAGGTACCTCGGAGACCTTTCCTAGGCACATGGGACACACTGCCAGGCTGTCACCCCATGCTGGCGGCTGCGGTCCCTCCTGTCACTCCCACCTGCCCTCTCTCCCCAGGGAAGTACTTCTACGAGCTGGACAAGACGAGCGTGCGGCCCGGCTACCCCAAGCTCATCAGCGATGTCTGGGGCATCGAGGGCCCCATCGACGCAGCCTTCACCCGCATCAACTGCCAGGGCAAGACTTACCTGTTCAAGGTGGGCAGGAGCCTGGCTGCAGGGCTGGGGGTACTCCCGGGATGGCCGGCACGGCCCCGCAACCCGCCCCGTCCCCACCCTGGCACCCTCCACACACACACACACACGGTGGCTGCCAGATATCCCCAAATCCCTGTGGCTGTCCAGGGCCCCAGGCAGCCACAGCTTCACCACGGGGCTTCCCAGCATCCACCCGCTCCCCCCAGCAGACCTGTGCCTGGGGGATGCTGCACCCAGCCCCCTGACCCCCCCCCTCTGTCCCGTACCCCCCAGGGCAGCCAGTACTGGCGCTTTGACGACGGAGTCCTGGACCCCGGGTACCCACGCGACATCTCCGAGGGCTTCGAAGGCATCCCGAACAACATCGACGCTGCCTTCGCCCTCCCCGCGCACAGCTACCACGGCAATGAGAGAGTCTATTTCTTCAAGGGTAAGACGTGCAGCCCCCCGGCTCCCGGGCAAAGCACGGCACCGTGACCATGGGGAGGACAACCCTCTAGTTACTGCTGCCCCCCAAGTGTGTGTCGCCCGCTAACGCCCTGCGCGTCCTCTCCTAGACAAGTTATACTGGTCGTACGACTTCGCCCACCAGCCCACGCAGGCGGACTGCGAGAAGTCCTCCCCCTCGGCCGTGTTCAACCACTACGCCTTCATGAACCGCGACAGCTGGGAGGACGTCTTCCAGATCCTCTTCGGCAGCAGGATGAGTAAGGGCTGGGCCAGGCCCCCGGGGAAAGGGCTGACGTGTGCCATTATAGCCCACACTGATGGGGCATGAGGGATGCAGGTACCCGGGGAGCGGGGAGCGATGCCCGGGAGCGCAGGCAGGCTGGATGAGCCGCTGTGCTGAGCAGGAGCCCAGGCTATGCACAGGAACCCCCCCAGACCACAGCTGCATCTCCCACAGCATCCCAAATCCCAGCCCTCCTCACGCCCCGCACTACCGAGCCCATCCCTGGCCACCTCGCACCACAGCGTCGCTGCTGGGGACTGTTTATTCCCGCTGGAGCTGGAGATGCCATAAGAAAACCCCAGCCTTGGGCAAAAGAAATGAGAGACGGAGGAGAGGAGAAGGGGGGGTCGGCAGCACAGGGCTGATCCCAGCCACGGCAGGGTGAGGACCCGGCTCTGCCAGGTCCGTGTCCCCGTCACTCATCCCATCCAGGCTGGGATCCTTTGGAGCATCCCTGGGGGGCTCGGAGCAGGTGCTGGTGGGCTGTCTGTGGGGCTGGGCTCGGCTCGCCCCCATGCGTCGCTGCCCCTCTGACTCGCCCTCTGCCCCTCTGCCAGCCGGGGCCAGCAGCCCGCGGTACATCAGCAAAGACTGGCGGGGGGTGCCCAGCCGGCTGGATGCCGCCATGGCCGGCAGGATCTACGTGGCCTCCCAGCAGCCCCGGAGGAGGAAGTCTCGCCGCCAGCGCAAGAGGTACAAGAGCCACCGCTCACTGAATTTGGGCTTCTGGAGATGGCTGCAAAACGACTCCGAGTCCGCGGGCATTGAAAGCGACTGGCTGTCAGGCTCCCAGTGCAAGACCCTCCAGAGCGTCTACTTCTTTGTAGGAGGTGAGTCCGGGGCGGCGGGATCTGGGAGAGATGCGTGACTGGGGCAGGGAGAGACCTCCTCTCACTCTGCGATGTCCCCGAGCTCCGGGACACGGTGGGAAGGTGCCCAGAGCTGGCGTCTCCCCGCAGCTCTGCCCCACGGGCAGTCCTGACAGCCATCTCCCCTTCTTCCCAGACAAATACTACCGCGTCAACCTGCAAACCAAGCGCGTGGACCTGGTGCAGCCCCGCTACCCGCGCTCCATCGCCCAGTACTGGCTGGACTGCCCGCAGCCCGGGGAGGAGAGCACCTGAGACAGCCTCCCCGCAGCCGCCCACCCGAGAGAGCCCCCCCCGCAGCCGCCGGGCAGCACAGCCCCGAGCTAGAGAGAAATAAACTGTGAGTGCCGCGCAGGCTGGAGAACGCTGTCTGTCCGTCCATCCATCCATCCCGTCCTTGTAGTCCGAGCTCCCTGTGCCCCCGAGGGCTGTGGTCGTCCCCCCAGGTGTAACAACTGCGCGTGGGCTGAGCCGGATCCCCGCTGCTGGCCCCCTCCACGGCGCGGCTGTGGCTGCTCAGATCTGCTCCGCCAGCCAGTCCAGTGCCTCTTCCCACTGGAAGAGAGGGATGGTGCCGGCGGCTGCCAGCCAGCAACGGTGGGATCAGATCTCCAGCGCCCCCGAGATCAGTTCCACAGCCCCGTGCCTGGGCTTGGGGTGGGTACCCATCCCCGAGGGACCCCATCCCCGAGGGACCCCATCCCCGAGGGACCCCCCTGCTCACCTCTCGGCTCCGGCAATCCCGGCCACGGCGGTGCTGATGGGATGACCCTTCCCTCGGGGCTGGGACATCGCTCAGTGCCTGGCAGCTCCCGGGAGAGCGGGTTTCGCCGAGACGAACTCTTGCCCCGGCTCCTGCCGTGAGGACACATGAATAAACCCCGACCCACTGCCCCACCACCCCCCGTAACCCCAGGGGCTTCCCGAGCTGCAGGTGATGCCCGGGGGGGTGGCCTCAGGCTCTCACCGCTTCCCCTGGTGCGGCTGGGGGTGCCTGGGGAGCTGACGGGAGCCGGGCAGAGCCGTGTCCTCCTGGCCAGGCGGCAGGACGCTGGTGCTTCCCTCAGGGGGGACGGGCTGCGGCGCCGTGGGCCCTGGCAGCACCTGGGGGCGAGCAGAGCGGTCAGGCTGCTGTGCCACGCTGTGCCACCCCTCTCCGAGGACACCCCCGGGGCCATACCTGGGACATGATGGCATCGGCCGGCCCGGGGCAGCACTGGGGGCACCCCGGGCAGCCGGGGCGGCCGGGGGCGGGAGGCAGCTTCTGCAAGAGGGGACGGACGGCAGCGGGTGGGTGGTTTGCGCATCCTCACCCTGCCGTGGGCACAGCCCCACATGGGGATGCCCGTGGGGCCTGGGGCCACCCACGCTCACCGGCAGCTGGGGACCAGACGCGGACGTCGTGTGGGGCTGCCGGAGCCTCGCGGAATGGCCGGGGGGTACACGGGGGGTGCGGGCGCTCCGGAGCCAGGGCTGGCTGTCACAGGAGCTGCGGGTGGCTCTGCGGGATGGGCCAGCTGGGACATCACCGCTGGGGTCTGGGGACGGCCGGCGCTGCCTGGGGAGCAGGGAGGGAGCAGGGCAGGGTATCGGCAGCCTCTGGCAAACCTCGGAGCCCTGCCCGGCCCCAGAGAGTCCCCGGAGAGGCTGGCTGACACACGGTGCCACCCAGCCAGGGGTCTGGCTGCCCCACTGTCCCCCTGAGCCCCTGCTCATGGGTCCTGCGTGTTCTCCCCATACCTCAGCTGCTCGTTTTCCACCACGAAGTCCCGCAGGAGGCCATAGAGGCTGGGCCAGGCTGGGGCTCCCTCCGACGGGAGCTGCCCTTCGAGAGGGGAGCGACGCAGCCCTGCATGGCCATATCTGCCTCCCCAGCCTGGCCATGCCTCCACCCTCGGGGGGGTCCCCGGGACCTCCACGCTCCTCGTCGGAACCATGGGCAGGCACAGCTGCTGGCGCAGGGAGAGGTTTTCCAGCTGCAGGGCATGGATTTCTTCCTCCAAGCTTTGCAGCAGCTTCTCCCGGGACACCTGGGAGCACAAGGAGGTGGCTCGGGGGGGGTTCCCAGCAGCGGGGCTGAGCAGCCTGCCCGCAGCCCCTGCCTGCTATACCCTGTTGACCAGGGGTCTGGTGGTGACCCTGCAGGCCCGGCTGGCGTAGTGCAGCGTGCTCAGCGTCTCCGAGAGGCAGCGCGAGGACGGGGAGATGCAGGCGACCTGCCGACGAGGAAGAGCCGCAGGTGAGCTGCCAGCCAGGGGGTCTCGCCCGTCCCGATCCAGCCTTCCCAGCCCAGCCCCCTGCAGCTCTGTGGACCCCTGCCCAGCCTCCTCCATGCACGTACCATCAAGGTGACGCCCGAGCCGCCCAGGGAGCGGGCCAGCAGCCGGGTGAGCTTGCTGTCCCGGTAGGGAATGTGCGTCCGCTTCCCTTGGGGTTTGGCCAACAGGGAGATGCAGTGCCCTGCCGAAGGACGAGCCACAGATGGTGCAAGAGGGCTCTGACGGGGACCAGCAGCTCGTGGTCCCGTGGTGGGGTGTCCCCGGGCTCTTACCCAGTGCCAGGAGGCTGCGGTTGATACTGTTGGCCTCCACGGAGAGCTCCCCGCTGGAGCCGGTCTCCTTCACCCGCTCGCTGCCGGCCAGGTCCACGAAGCACAGCGTGCCCTGCTTGCTGGGGCAGGCACCGGGCTGGGGGCACATGTGTTGGAGGGGTTCATGCTCTGGCCCCCCCACATCTCTTCCCGCTGGCCCACAGCAGTGTCCCAACCCCTGGGTCTGGGATCAGGCTCCCTGCTGCACACCCCAGCCCCACCAACGCATCCTTGGGGAGGAGGATGTGACCCTCCACCCTGGGGCTGTTTGCACCCCCACAAAGAGCCCTGTTTCCCCCCCCTCAAGCCCTTCCCCACATTCCCGGAGCAGGACGCGTGCTCACAGCCCGGCTGCGGACATGGATGGTTAGAAGAGCGTGGCTGCGGCTCGAGTGCCTGTTGAGGGCGTGCGCCGAGGTCCGTCTCCTCTGGGATCCTGCCGGGGGGGGAGTGGATTGAGAGCTGCAGGGGGGTCACAATGCCCCACGCCCAGGCACCACCACTGCGCACCCCCTGCCAGACATGAGCCTGCCTGGGCTCTGCGACAGGACGAGGAGCTGCCCCTCTTGGCTGCCATCGGAGCCCCACCAGTCCTGGAGACAGCTCTGTGGGGGGCTGAGAACCCCCATAGCGGGTCTGGCACCCCCCCCAAACATGCCCCTGCACAGCCCCAGCCCTCTGCCCGTGGCTCAGCACCTTGCAGGAGCAGGTCAGCGATGGCCTCCAGGCTCTCGAAGTCCACGCTGAGCTGGTTCTCCACGTAGAAGCCGCGGGTTTTGCTCCACCGCAGGGGCAGGGCACATGGTGGCCCCGGGCTCAGCAGGTCCCGGACCTGGGGGGTGGTACAGCAGAGGGGAGGCACCAGGGGAGCGGGAGCATGGGGTGCCAGCAGGGCCTGTCTGGGTGGCTGAGCTTACCTGCTCGTTGTAGATCTCCAGGTAGGAGGCACTGAGAGCCACGTCAGAGCCGCGGCTCCGGCTCTGCTCCAGGAGGCAGGCGAAGGACCTCTGCATCAGCCCCAGCAGCCCCGGGGCCGACGGCCGTGTCTCGGTCTGCAGAAACACCGGGGAGGACGAGCAGTCACACCGCTTTGGCATTCACCTCCTCCCAGCACCCACCACCAGGTGAGAAAAGCCCGTCCCACCTTCAGGATCAGGTCAGCCTGGGGAGAGGACAGCTTTGTACCTGGGTGAGGGGTCCCATCAGGGTGTAGGTCTTCCCCGAGCCGGTCTGCCCGAAGGCAAAGACGGTGCAGGAGAAGCTGGGGAAGATGCTGAGCCTCAGGCACGGCCCCAGGCGGTGGCACGGGGATGCCACCTCCCGGCACGGCCCCGGCAACGCAGACCCAGCAGCGAGGCGTGGATGGGTGCAGCGCAGTGGGGTGAGCTGGGGGGCTGGGGTCCGGGGGGGGGGGGGGGGGGCTTGTCAGGACTCACCCGTCTATCGCCAGCTCCACCAGCTGCCTCATCCCGCTGCCTTCGAACACGGCCTCCTGCGAGGCTCCCGCGTCGAACACGGCGCTGAACCCGAAGGTGGCGTCGTGCCTGGCCGCGCTCACCTGGGTGCAGGGACGGTGGCGGCTCATGGGCTGCTGCAGCCCCCCCCCTCCTCGCCCCGCACCCCAGTGGGGAGGTGGCACTTACGTGGACGGTGCTGTTGCCAAGGCTGTGCACAACCTGCCGGTCACCTCGCCGCGTCTCCGTGCAGGTCAGTGGCCGGACCCTAATGGTGGAGTGGGGACACAGAGGTGTCGCTGTATGGGGACCCCAGGGAGCCCCCCCCCGCAGTGCCCCTGCCCCGGGCAGGAGCGATGGTGGTCCCCACCATGTCCCCGAGCCCTTCGCGTCCCCTCTTACCTCAGCACCACTCTCAGGCGCGTCTCTCTGCCCACCACGGGGCCCTCCCGCTCCTCGCCGGGGCTCCTTTGGGGAACAGAGGGCAGCGGGGTGGTGGGTGCCCCCCCGCCTGGGGACCTGCCCGCAGGCACCCCAGGGGCCGGAGCAGAGGGGCCCACGGTCGCGCTGTGCCCGTGCTGTCCCACGGGGTCTGGCAGGGGACAGTGTGCAACATCCCCCCGCCATATCCCCGCAGAGGGACCGCCCTGTGCCCCCCCAGCCTTTCTGGGGTGCCAGCCACCCCGACGGCTGTATCGGCCGGGGAGGGCCAGCTGCCCAGGCCCTGGTTGCTCCAGGGCAGGGTGCCCTCCGTCCCCTCCGTCCCCTCGCCGACTTACGGTCTCTCCTGTCCCCGTGGAAGCGTTTTGGGCCGTGCGCCCGGCTGGGGCTCCCAGCCCTGCTCCCCCCCCGCCTCCATTCGCCCCCCAACACCCGTCGCTCAGGGTGGCCGCAGCGCCCGGCCGGTCCCGGCAGGAGCCACCGCCAGCCGGCCCCGGCTGCCCCGCACAACAGGTACCACCGCTCCGGTTAAACATTGACCGGTGCCAGCCCCGCGGGAGAGCGGCCGAGGCACGGCGGGGGGCGACGCGGGGAGGGGGGGGGGGCAGGAGGTGGCACCTCGGCCCTGGGGGCCGGGGAGGGGGCGCAGGGAGCCCCGGGCTCCTGCACCAGCTGGGGGTCCCCGACCCACCGAATCTCATCCTCTGTGCCCCGACGGTGGCGGGGGGGGGGGGGGGTGGAGGGGAACCAGTACGGGCAGCTGGTGGGGTCACTGGTCCCCGAGGGTGCTGGGGTGGGGGGGGGGACCCGTCCCTGCGGCAGCCGGGGTGATGCCGTCGGGGGCGCGGAGCGGGGACCGGCTCCGGGAGCCGCCGGGGAAGGGCTGGGGGGGCGCAGCACCGCCCGCTCGGGGCGGTCCCAGCCCGCCGGGGGGGGCTCAGGGGGGGATAAAAGCCGGGGCGGCGGCGGCGGGGCCGGGGGAGCCGGGCAGGATGAGCGCGGCCCCGGGCACCTCCCGCGCCCCCCAGCCGCTGCTCCGCTTCCCCGACGGGGCGGCCGGGCCGGGCGGCGGGCGGGCGGCGGCGGCGGCGGCGGCGGCGGCGGGGGTGGGCCGTGTCCCGGGGCCGTGCCCCTGTCCCTGCCCGGGGGGGCCACGGAAACGGCGGCGGACCACCTTCAGCCGGGGCCAGCTGTCGGAGCTGGAGCGGGCCTTCGCCACCGTGCCCTACCCGGACATCGCCACCCGGGAGCGCCTGGCCGAGCTCACCCAGCTGCCCGAGGCCAAGATCCAGGTGAGCGCCGACGGGAACCCCCTCTCCGTCCCTCCCTCCGTCCCTCCCGGAGGGCCGGGATCCCCCTCCTCCGCGGGGCCGCGCCGTCGGGCCACTGTCTCATGGTGTATCCCCCCCCCTCCTCCATGCCCGGCTCAGGTCTGGTTCCAGAACCGCCGTGCACGCAGGATCCGCAGCGCCAAACCGGAGCCACCGCCGCTGCCACCGCCCAGGGAGCGGGGCCCCCCCACGGCACCCCCCGACAGCACTACCCCGAGCCCGGACCCTGCTTTGCCGCCGCTGGGAGCCCGCAGCCCCACTCCGGGCCTCCCCACCTCGCTGGGCTCCATCTCCGACCTCATCTACAGTGCGGCCATCACCAACCTGGGCGAGCCATAGCCATGGCAGGGACCCCCCCAGCACCGGGGACCTCCCCCCGGCACCAAGACTCCCCCCAGTTTAGCGTTGCGATTTCATTAGGGTGTGGAATTACTGCCGGTCCCAAAGGTCCCAAGGATGTCATCCAATATCCTAAATGCCGGTGCGGCCATGGCGGGGCCAGCTCCCCATCAGCCCCCTAATACCGACTAATCTTTTGGAAAAAATACCTTAATCTGAGGCCGTATCTGCGGATGATTGTGGCGCGGCCGCCCCTAATCCGCAGGCACGTTCGCAGGTGCCGGCAGATCTCCCCCGTATCGGATATTAAAGCGTGTTTGCGGAGGGGCTTAGCTGCCATCAGAACATTAATCACCGTGTCCGGCCCTGGCAGGGTGCCCACCCGGCAGGTGTCCGGGCCCAGCAGTGCCAGCCTCGGTGACCCCTCCCCACCGTGGGGCCGTGGGTGCACTGAGCTGGCTCTGCTCTCTGTTCTGTGGCACCCAAGAAGCCCTGGGGCTCTGTGTTGAGGCGCGTCCCCTCCCACAGAAGCCGGGTCCCCCTTGGCAGGGGAGGTAGAGCCACGCACCCCACAGCATGGGCAGCTACAGCTCGTTCTCCTCCCCGAGGCACCGACAGCTGTGGGTCCGGAGAGGCTGTGGGGGTGCCGAGCTGCTGCAGACAAAGCCAAGCTGGGTGCCAGCCCCGACGTGGCTGCACTGAACACCGTTGTCCTCCTGAACTGGAGGGGGAAAAGCCTCACCCCAAAAAACAAGCTGGGTTGGGTGCTGCCACGCGGCTGACAAGGGAGTAACACTGTCCTGAAAGCAGGCGAGGGAGCAGGCAGGAGCAGCAAGGGCAGGCAAAGGGAGGTTTCAGCTGGAGCAGGTTGTGGGATGCAGAGGGAGAGGGAAGATTCACAGCTCTCTGCAGTGTCTTTTAGATGTCAGGTCAGTGTTTCGAATAGCAACAGACATCTCCCATCAGGCAGGAAGAAGTTTGCAAACACGCAACATTATTTATTTCCAGAATAAAAGGACAGCAACTTCACAGGAGAACAGCAGGAGCTAATGCCCCGCTCTGGGCTGGCCTGGTGAGAGTCCACAGCTGTCCCCTCTTCTCTTCCGCGGCTGCAGGATTTTTAATCCATGATTCATTTCAGGAACGTTAAGGAGCGGGAAGCAAAGGATGAGGCCTGAGGAATGCGGCAGTCTTCCCAGTAACAGGAGCAGGTACAAACAGATGGTAAAAGAGAAACCTGCCCCAGATCAATGACTCCTGGGGAGGGCAAAAGCCTCCAGCACGAGGGCCACAGTTCACGGGGATGTGTGTGATTATAGTTTCCCAAGGTCCCCTTCAAGGGTCCGCACCATCACATACAGCTCAGCCAAGCCAACCACCGAGGCCACAATTACCGCTGACAGGACGCGCTGGGGACACAAAAAGAGAGATAAGTGACCCTCCGTGTGTGCGGTCAAGCTGCTGCTCCTGCCTGGCCGGCACAGAGCGCGCCACAAGCGTGCCCCCAGGCCACGGGCTCACTCACCGCCGCGGTCTCTGCAAAGACGTACTGGCTGCCCAGGTACGTGCAGGCGAAGGCGGCCACCACGGTGACAATGAAGTTGAATATGGTGATGACCACGGCTTTAACAGAGCGAACTGGAGAGAAGGGGGAAAGATGATTGCTGTAAGGTAAGGGTTGGAGAGCAGGGCTGGGGACAAGCTGTAATCCTGCTACTGGAGCCTGCGTCAGGCTGCCTCAGCTGGACTACGGGAATACTCGAGGATTCACGTGCTTTATGCCTCCAGAAATATTTATAAGAACGACAACCAGGCTGCTCCTTTACTTGAGGAACGCTTTTGTGCATTAAAACCTGAGATACTCCGAGAGGGAAGGGACGTCTGATGACTGACCTGGAGTTACACACTGCCAGGCATCAGCAGGACAGGCAGACACTCACCTTGCCTCCCAAATTCGGCCAATGTCCCATGCATCTGCTAAAAGAAGGGATTAAAACAACTTGTGATCCGTTGTATTTTAATGTTAACTGCATAATAAAAGCAACACCAATGCCCTGTGCTGTCCCTAAGACTCAGAAGTTGAGAGCTGCCGGGGGGCCCTGGCAGCAGTCGGGCAGGCTGTGGGGGAGCAGCAGCGCCACAGGGCCTGGGTTTCTCTGGGTTTACGTTTGTGGTCCGATGCAAGGATGCTGAGAAGGGATCATTTCTAATCAAAGCACTTCTCAGTGTGTGAGCATTTTCTTGCAAGTGGGTTGTCTGCTGCAGGCTTGTCTTTATAATAGAGACACTAAAGGGTGTCACCTTGTCACTCACATTCACGCAGTGGGCAAGAACTAAATGTTGTAAAGCTCTGCATGCTCTTTGTCAAATCAGACATGGTGACACAATTTAAAACACCAAATACTGGGGGGGAGGCAGGGAAGAACATGATGAGCACACAGATATGGGAATACTCCTCTGCTTCTCTGTTACTTGAAAGGAACGCTGCTGCCATTACTACCCAGCTCTGCTAAAACCACTCCGGTTCATAGATGAAGCGGCCAAGTTTGACAGCAAAGCAGATCTTCCCACAAGAGTTAATGCAACAGGAGGATTAGTACAGGGACTCAAACACACAGGGACAACAGACACAGCATGGAGGAGGGACAGCAGGATAGGATCACGAGGAAGGGATGCTCGCTTGTCCAAATGGTCACCATGCCAACAGAGCTCACCTCTTCCTTGGAAAGAATGAGTGCCCAAATATTACATTGTTATTTTAGCTTTTACCTTGACATGAGTGATCTCATTTTAAAACTATGATGAAAATGTAACTGTTCAGAAAAAGGCTGCATGGATACTCCCAGTAAAACATTTACCGTAGGTGCTCTGTCTCCCAGATCAAAACCTGAGATCTTTGGCACAGTGAGCTGTTCCCAAACATCAGCATCTCTTCTATTTCACCATCTGGTTATGCTGTCCCACCTCTGCCCTCAACACTGCAGCTGTTGTCCCCATGCATTTACAGCGTGCACCCCTACCCACATTCCCTCTGTGCTGCACTCTATGGGGCAAATTTCCTTTCCTCTCTGTCAGATAGCTAACAGCCATGCTTTTGAGGAATGCATCCTGATGGCAGGCAATGCAGAAGGCCCCTCACCTGGCCGGTGATGTTGCGGGTCATCCGCTGGTACTCCTCGTTGGCCAGTTTAGCCTTTATCCGCTCCAGCCGGGCCACCAGCTCGGGGTTCTGGGGGAATAGCAGAGCCACTGTGAGGGCCGGGGACTGCTGCTGTCTCCTGCGGCCTGTACCCGGCCCTCACCTACCCGCGGCGGTACCGGCACCTCAGGCAGGTGGATCTCGCTGCCTTCCAGGAGCTCATGTAGATACAGCGGGGACCCTGTGGGTGGGGGACGGGACGGTTAACGGCGGCCGGGCCTGTCGCGGCCTGTCGCAGCCTGTCGTGCCAGGGCCGGCGCGGCCTACCTGCCTCCCTCAGCGCGGTGTGCAGCCTCCGCAGCAGGCTGAAGGGCACCAGGGCGCCTTGGGAGGCCAGTGCCGCCTCCAGCTCGGCCTGCAGGCCGTCGGGCAGCCCCGCCAGCTCACCGCCCTCCACGGCCTGCCGCAGCCGCCACCCCGCCAGCACCGCCGACGCCATCTTGCCGGGCCGCCGTCGCCTAGGCGACACGGAACGCCATAGAGAGCGCCAACGGGCTAGAGCGGCGCTGCCCGTGCCGCAGGGGCCGCCGGGAAGCGGAGGGGGGCGCGCGGTGCATTGTGGGCTGGCGGCGGGGTCGGCCCGGCCGCGGGATGTCGGGCTGCGCGGCGCGGCGGTACGTGGCGGCGGCGCTGGGCCGGTGTCGGGCCCGCGGGCCGCCGCTCTGGGAACCGACACCCCCCCGCGGGCCGCGGACACTGAGCGTGGGGGCGGCTGCGGCCCTTCCGCCGCTGCTGCTGCCGCCGCGGCGGCACCTCTCGTCGCGGTGAGGCCTGCGGCGGGGGAGGGCGTGTGGGCGGGGGGGCTGCGCCCGGGGGGGGGGGTTTGGGGGTGGTGAGGGCAGGGTTGTGGTGAGGGATAGCAGGTGTCAGGGGGTTGGGGGAGGCAGGTGGTGGTGGGGTGTTTGGGGATGGGGGTGTGGGACCCTGGAGGGGGGGGTTGGGGGTGAGGTGAGGGGTTTTGGGGGTGGGATGAGGGGCTCTGAGGGGTGTTTGGGGGTGGGATGAGGAGAGGGGATTTGAGGGGACGTTTGGGGGTGAGGTGTGGGGCTCTGAGTGGTGTTTGGGGTGAGGTGAGGGGCTCAGGGGTGTTTGGAAGGGTGTGGGGGTTCTGAAGTGGTGTTTGGGGGGTGTGGGGATTGGGGGACTGTTGGGTCATTGAGGGAAGTCTGGAAAAGTTGGGGGGCTGTTGAGGTGGCTGGGGCAAGGATGCGGGAGAGGGGGGTTTGGGTTAAAGGGGCACCTGGGCAGGGGTTGTGCAGGGCAGGTGGGAAAGGAGAGACAGGCAAAGGGGTGGGAGACAGCCTAGCGCATAGTGGGGCTCTTGTGGGGGATGCGTGGTACCTGAGGGAGGTACAAGGTGGGGAGCTGTGCCTGGCCAGTGCCAAGGACTCAGGTGCTGTGTGCCCCCTGGCCCAGAGGCTGATTCAGCTCCTGCACATCCACCAAACTACTTCTCTGCTTCTAGAAACCGTCCAGAGGGCAAAGTGCTGGAGACCGTAGGGGTGTTTGAGGCACCAAAGCAGCACGGCAAATACGAGACGGGACAGGTAAGTGGTTCTGGGGAGCAGAGCTGATCCTGCAGGCTTGTTTCGCAGAGATCGGGTGGCTGAGTGATTTACCCGTAAGGAGGCTGCTGTGCTGTAGAAGGCCAAAAGTTTCACAGTTCAGTGCTCCTTGTCTCTGCTGTGTCTGCAGTTTGTCAGTCATCTGACAGTAGCAAGTTGATAAGAATCTGCAGCATGACACAAACGTTCCTACAATGTCATTTGCTCCGCTGGTTTTATTTTAGGATTTTCTCCCTGTAGGAGCGAAAGAGACAATAACTGAATCTGAGAAATAGCAACTAAACTTGTCGCTTTTGTGCGTGTGACTCGCCGATCTGTTTCTGCGTTGCTGAGCGGTCTCTCCCATGCTGGTCTCCTTTCTGCGGTTCTGCCATTCTATTACTTTATTACTGGTTTAGGCGTTCACTTTTATGCAGTAGAGATGACAGGAATTTCTTCTCTCATCCCCGACTGTTTATGTTCCCTCTTTGTTTCTGCTCTGAGTTTGCACAGTGGTGATTCTCCCTGTGTTCCCATCCCACGCATTCATAGTCTTTGTAAATGTTTCTAGTTTTACCTCAGTTAGCAGATTTTTTAAATACTATCAGAAAAGGGCTTTTGGCTTCATGTTTTCTGTTGTATCTAAGTTGATTAAAGCTTGCTGTGCATTCAAATGCAATTATTTGTACCTTTCAGCTGTTTCTTCACAGTGTGTTTGGCTATCGAGGAATAGTCCTGTTTCCCTGGCAAGCCAGGCTTTATGATCGAGATGTGGCTTCTCCTGTCACAGAAAAGTAAGGATTTCTACATTTTGTAGCAAGTTTCATGGTTAGGGTAGACAAGTCTTTTTAAGGAGGACAATGGTATGGGTCTCTTGCATGAATGTGAACTAGAAGAGAGGTGCTTAAAGAAGAGAAGTTGCTTGAGTATTAATTTTGTGTTAATTAGAGACAGGATGGAAGTATGAAGGATGAGAGAGTGTGTGTGTGAAGGAAATAAAAACAAAGCAAAACAAAAAAACAACAAGCACACCATTCTCCTGGCATTCTTCGTGATAAAAAACCCCCTTGTGTAGCTTTTTGAGTTAGGTCTAGGCTCCCGTGTTAAAAAAGCAGGCTGCTGCTTCTTTTGTAGATTGCCAGTAAGCTGGATTTTTCAGCTGCCCCTCCAGTTTCAACCTACCAGGCCAAGTTCATCCTTCTTGTGGACTGAGTCACGGTTTGCCTCTCTCCCCTTTTCCACCCATTTTCCCCCTGGCCTGCGTTGGAGGTGTGCCGGGTGATTGTCCATGTGGAGTCAGGGAGGAATGAGGAGTAAGCAGAGAGAGAATCAGAGGGCGGTAGAAATACCCACCCCAAACAGGAGACTGGACTGAACAGGAAGAACTTCCGAGTTGTCCAAAAGCAGAGCTGTTGTGCCCATGACAAACACCATTGATTTTCATCTCAGCTCATCTGTTGTGCTGTGGGGTGGCTGACATGAGTTTAATTTGGATGATTACAGACCGTGAAATGTATTTTTTTAAAAATCATTGTTTGAGTGTGCTTGGTCCTGGTGATGACAGTTTGCTGCCATTCCGTGCTTGAGCTCAGTGCTCTGCTCTTCTTTTCAGAAGCGAGAATGCAGCAGGCCATGGTTCCAAAGAGGTCAAAGGCAAAACGCATACTTACTATCAGGTGCTAATAGATGCCCGGGATTGTCCACATATAGTAAGTAACCAATAATCTTGGTATTGAAACTCAAATATCTTCTCCTATATGAATGCTTCAGATGGATAGGCGCTGAAAGAAAATGGCTTTGGTGGCTAACTTGATTGTTTAGAATTTTAGGAGAAATTTGTTCAAGTCATATTTTCCCCGAGAAAGATAATCTGGAATGTCATATGACTGTTTTCTGGGACATGTTTCCCCTTTCCAGCACTCCCTTCCTCATCCTGTTGGCATTCCGACTCTGTTGCACACAGGTCATTATGAATGGGGGCTGCAGCCCTGAAAAAGCTCTGCAGCTGTTTGAGTGGCGAGTTAGTCAAGAGGAGTTAAATGGAGAGATGTTCTGAGGTGAATTGGTTAAATAAAATAAACATTACACACCTTAGAAACCACAATAGTAAACTGAAATGTGGCTGGAAACTGGCCCACAGCAATCCACACAGAAAGATATAAACCTCCCTTTTTCTCAGTCCCAGAGATCACAGACGGAAGCAGTGACGTTCCTGGCAAATCACGATGACAGCAGGGCCCTCTATGCCATACCAGGTGAGTAAAAATACACCTTCAGCCTCTGTGGAGGTATGGACTGTCATGAGGTGAGGTCAGAGGAGTCACTGACAGTCAGCATGTGCCGGTGAAGCGGCAGTACCTACAGGAGATTCCTGTAGTGGATCCGTCTGCGGTTTAGGGCCCTGCTAGAAAGAACAGAGTGACTAAAGCACCTGAAGCCCTTTTGGGTAGATGGAAGTTGGGCAGACTCTGAGCTCTTGAGACGTAGATCCCGTACGCATACTCTGTTGCATATAGGCTATTGTATTTTATTACCGGGGCAGCTAGATCTCTTCCTGTCCTGTGCATTTCCTGCTCAAAGTCGTTTTGTGGCAGCACAGTCACTTTCCAGGCAGCATTTATGAGGGTTATTACTGGCCTGTTTCCTCTGTTCTTGCTTGCAATCATGGTAAGAGCTATGGCTTCTGCTGCCAAAGTCCTTTTCTTAACATCTTAGTAGCGTGATCTATTTCCCTGCCGGGAGACTTCTGAGCTGCTCTTTGATGGGGAAGTTCAATGGCTTTTGGGGTTTCTTTTTCAGGTTTAGATTACGTAAGCCATGAAGATATCCTTCCCTACAGCTCCACTGATCAAGTGCCCATCCAGCATGAGCTCTTTGAGAGGTTCCTCATGTACGACCAAACAAAAGGTAATTTCTGGCTTCAGAGGGAAGTCTTCAGAGCCAGATGCTGGAGGTATTTTATGACAAGTACCCAGAACCCATCATCTTGGATCTGGTGTAAAAATCTTCGTTTGGAGTTTGTTACATTAAAGCCTCCTTCAAATATTTTTTGTAATTATGTGGAAGGAGTTGCTTTGAGGGGAAAGCACTCCAGTTACGGTATGCCTCTCATAAACTCTCATCTTTTGCTCCCCACAGTTCCACCTTTTGTAGCGAGGGATACGCTGTGTGCATGGCAGGAGAAGAACCACCCCTGGCTAGAGCTCTCCGATGTGCACCGAGAAACCACAGAGAACATCCGCGTCACAGTCATCCCTTTCTATATGGGCATGAGGGTAGGTCTGTGTTGCACGTCGGTGTGTTAGTTTTGTGATTTCTCTAACTGGTGTATTTTTTCTAAGACCAGTTTACTGGCTGAAGGTACCTTCTGCTTACTGGAGAAAGGCCTTTTTAATTGCAGTTTCATTGTTGTTATGTTCAGCGGAATGTGAAACTGTTTTGTCATATATTTTTGGAGAATAGCTCCTGCAACTTGGCTTTTGCTTGTTATTTGTAGGATGGGAAATAAACCTCTACTATTCTTACTAACCTTACTGTGTTAGTAAGATATTTAGGAAGGCTTGTGAATTGGTCCTTTACTGCCTCAGTCACAGATGGGCGTGTGCATAAGGTGTCACCGAGGCCATCTGTCCTGTAATGACAGACATACCCTGCCTGCTGGTGAGGTGCTGTGGGTGTCGACCCCTGTTTCCTGGCTCTAATGCGGGTTAGAGGGTTTGGCTAAAGCCTTCTGGATTTACCTGACAACCGTGTGCTCTTTATAGTGTAAGAACTTCACGTGGACCATCTGAAATAATGAGGCTCCAATAGACTTCTGAGTGGGAGGGCTGGGAATTACCGCAGCAGTTTGATTTCCGAGTCTGGACAAGCACAGCTTCTGGGGAGCCTGCGCCGTGGCAGGTGGATGTTTTGGTGTGGATTTGCAACTTCTGTGGAGCTCAACTGATGTTTGTCCTAACCTTGTCAGAAAAACAGGTGCCTGAAGGCAAGGAAACGGGTGTTTCTAGATCTGTAGAAAGTGCGTAATTAACATGGAGATCAACCCTCCGTAGTCACAAGATCCTTGCAAATCTCCCACCTCATGATTACATGTCTAGAGCAGAGCCAGTGCCAGGCGGTAACTGATGGACTGCTTCGGAGAGCAGCTGTCTTTGTGCTCATGTGAGTTGTCCGCGTCAATCTGGCATGGAGTGAGAGCCCCTGTGCTTGTGCTGTGCTGACAGCTGAAGAGGTTTTGGCGCTGAGCGTTGAAGGGCAGCTGCTAAAGTCTTTTGTTTCTCTTGACAGGAAGCCCAGAATTCCCATGTCTACTGGGTAAGTGCCTTTTGTTTCACGAAGCAGCTAAAGGGAAGGAGTTTATTTGCCGTGGCATCATTGTTGTGTGATAAGCTCTGAGGGAGAGTAGCCCTTGCCTGGCAACTGTTTCCCAGTATCGGCTATGGGTTATCAACTGCTTGCAGCTGATTCCAGTTCTTGATAACAGTCTTTCTTCTGTCCAGTGGCGCTACTGTATTCGCCTGGAGAACCTTGACAGCGAAGTGGTACAACTCCGAGAACGGCACTGGAGGATATTTAGCTTGTCTGGCACCTTGGAAACGGTCAGGGGCCGCGGCGTTGTAGGAAGGGTAAGTATCCTGTGGTTTCTTTTGGGAAGCGCAGCCCTTTGCTGGAGTCCTCTCGCTTGAATTGATTTGCCTGGAAATAGCTTAGTGGCGGTAGAAATAGATGGAATAGGAAACTGGCAATGAAGACAATCACGTGAGCTTTTTGTTTGTTGTTAGTACGCGTGAACTGAAACTTCACACTGAGTATTAGAGAATGATCCTAAATGACTGGTAATGGGAAAACCAGAATAGTACGTGATTCTGGCACTACTCACTGAGCGAGTTGTTTGCTATGTAACTGGTAGCGATGCTCAGCTGTGGATCGCTCTGTTTTTCTTCTTGCTGTATAAATTCTCAGTTGATGCCTGTCTGTGGAGAAACGTTAAGATCCGTTGCTGATGCAGAGTGCTCTCTTCTTGTCTTCTCAGGAGCCAGTTTTATCCAAAGAACAGCCGGCATTTCAGTACAGCAGTCACGTCTCCCTGCAGGCATCCAGTGGTCACATGTGGTAAGAAGCAGTTATTACCGCAGTAGCGGTTCAGATATAGGACCCCACAGCGCTGAGCTGGGACGCAGTTTGCAGTCTGGAGTTATGGCTGAAAAGTGGGTGGAAGTGGACTGGACCGGACATAATTGATAGTTAACATTTTTATGAGCTTCTCTATAGCAGTATCCCAGTTAGTGCTAAGAAGATCTGTTGATTCTCTGCACCGAGAGAGGTTCCAGGCTAATTTATCCTCTTCCTCTGGTCAGTGCTAGACTGGATTTGGAAAGACACAAAGCACTTCTCTGTCATCTTCTGCTGTACTCAGGTGCAAGTCCTTGGTGCAAGAGGCAAGGCTTCGTGCTGGTGTTTCCCTAGGCAGCAGGGATGTGTAGACGGATATCCTCTCTCTTTGGAGAGGACTTGGCTTTGATTCTGTCCCCGAGTAAAGCTTTGCAGTTCTGTGTCCGTAAGGAATTGGTGCGTGGGGTTGTTCCCAGATAAGGCCTTCAGTCTAAGTGGTGTTCAGGGTCCCGTCCTCTGTAAGTGCAGGTAGGAAAGTGCTCAGCTGAGTTGTTCTTTTCCTGTGCTTCAGGGTTAAAGCAGATTCCCTCTGCGGAAACACCATTTCAGGTGGATTAGCACATTTAGTGTCTCCTGTCTGTGGACAAGAAATGCACAGCCACCTCTTGCCTTGTGTACGACAGGTCTCTCTGGCTTGCATTTTTTAAGTAGATCTGTTTCAGAGTTAAGCTGCCTTGGAACTGCCTTTGAGTTGGGAAAAGCAAGAGAGTAGGTCTTTGCCTATTGGATACGCCCTTGTTTGCCACGTTAAGCATTTTGAATTGCCTGAGTGCATGCCCTGGGGAGTAAAACCAGATTGTTTAGTAGTTTTTCCCTCTCTGCCATGCATCCTGAAGAAAAGGAGACAAAGGTTCTGCAGCTTGGCTTGACTTCTCGTGTTTGATTGCATCCCCTCCTTCATGAGAACCTGTTAGTTTATCTCCATGATCCTCTTGCCCATGTCATGTTCTGCTGTACTGTCATCTGTAGTTCAGGGCAACAAACAAATTCTTTGTTTGTACAAGGACAGGCAGATTCAGTTCTGAAATGCAAAGCAGAAGCTATTCCAAATTACATCTGTGAAGGGATTTCATATTGTTGCAGGCTTCATACCCAGTGGAGTTTCTGCCAAGAAATACGAATCTGAATTTACGTGTAATCAGTGTGTAAAAATAGCTCAGATGGTTGTGTCTCCTGTGGGGTGGGAGTTAGGTAAACACTGCCACAGATGCGTGGAGTGCGCTTACCTCCTGGAGGCTCCAATTATGACATCTTTGTTCAGGAAATGTATATTAGAGATGTGATGTAAACTGCCGAGGAGTCTTCCAGTAAATGAGTCATCTTGGCAAGCAGATGTCCTTGCTGCTGAACCGATGTACTGCTGCTGGACCGGCTTAGCAAATGCAGCCACAGAGTCCCTGCGCAGGATATGGAAGAGCTCATGACTTGCCTTCTTGCTGATGATTCCTAGCTGTGTTTGTCCCTGGCCTCAGCGTGATCTCTGCCGTTATTTTGCAGGGGTACTTTTCGATTTGAGAGGCCTGATGGTTCCCACTTTGATGTCCGAATCCCACCCTTTTCTCTGGAAAGCAACAAAGACGAGAAGACCCCCCCCTCCGGCCTTCACTGGTAGAGCAGACCGAGTGCCGAGACCCACAGAGACCTGTGTGTGTTGTAGATCTTTGCCTCCCCATTATGCTGCAGCCAAGAACACGGAGCTTTTAAACATTTTAAACCATTTTCTGTTTTAACTGTTGTCTAACGGGGAGGCTTTTTTGAACTTTAATACTGGCTCTCTCAGGCTGCTTGTAAACATAAGCTGTGTTACAGTTAACCCTCCCCTTTGTGGCACCTGCTGGGGTTGGAGCTGGGGAACGTAGATCTGTGGTGCCGCAGAAGACTTGGCCCCCTCAGCAGGCCTGGACCCTTTCCAATGTGTTGTGAATTCTCTGCAATGTGAGGTTTCTCCAATAAACTGGCCCTTCCAGTTGCAACCAGTCTTCCTTTATAAACCAGGGCCTAGGCTTTGCATCCAGCCTGCCCTGGCTTGTTGCTTCCCCCTCGCCCATGGGCAAAGCGGAGCCGGCCGAGACTTCTTGTCGCTTCAGGAGGCAGCAGTGAGGTGTTTTAGGGAGCAGGAACAGGAGCTCGGCCTTCCTGCAATGCAGCTGCTTTCTGGGATGTAGCCAGCACGTGGCGGAACAGCCTGTGAGCTCCAATCCTCATTGCACAGCTCGTTTAGGCTGTGCGCTGGAGCGATGCGAAGCCCGTTTTCTCGGAGAAGAGAGCTCAGAGCAGGGAAGGGGGATCGGCAGGTGACTCTGAGCAGGCTGCCGTGGCGTCTTGTGCGTGTAGAGCACCGTGCAGTACGTTGTGATCTTATAGGAGAGCTGAAGGGGGCCCTCCCCGTGCAAGGTCTTGCCTCGCTGCAGGGATGTGCATCCCAGCTGCTGGGGGGTACTTCCTCGCTCGTGCTGCGGCTGCAACCATATTTCCTTGGTAGTTTCTGCTTTGGCGGGAAGAGCTTGTTTTAACCTGCAGTGCTGTTGGCCACAGCGAGGTAGTGCTTGGCTTTCTGCTCCTGCTTGCTTGGCGGATTGGGATGGGTTTTTTTGGTAGTCTGTGCGGAGAGTCCTGCAGAACCACGCATGTCAGTGAAACAGCTGTGAGCTTATGATGTATGGATTTGGGGGAATTTTGCTTTTACATGCGAAGGACCCAGTCCATACTGCACAATCAGGCATTAGCTCTTTTTACAAGCCGGAGCAGCTCTCGGCAGCTCTGAGGATTGCAGAGATCTGGAGAGACATCGGCCCCCTTGGCGGCAGGACCCTTCTGGCTGCGTTTCCAGACTTCTGGGTGACTTGCAGGGGCAGAGGTAGTTGGCTTTGTGATAGCAACCCTAGGCAGAAAGTTTCAAACCTTGCTCCTTTCCCTAGTCTTGCTTAAATGACAAGGTATAACTAACTGACGGGACCGTTGTTTTTCTTGATTTAGAAGTATCCTAGTTATCTCCTCTTCCCCCGAGTCCTCTCTGAGCAGCCTCTTCACGTTTGACTGCGCAAGGCAGTGCTGTGGCAGCGCTATGGGCTGTCTCAGCCTTTGGAAACGACAGTGGGAGAGACTCATGCTGTCCTGCAGCCAGAAGATACCAGCATAAAGAGACTTAATTACTCTGCTTTAACAGTGTTCTCTGTCAGCAGTCTCTTAATTTTGTCTTCCTTCATGTCAGGTAGGACATGCAGTCTACTTTGCTCTTAAGAGTTTGAGAGGCTTAGACAGCCAGCCTGCTTTTAGGGGTAGAAAAGGATCTGTAAAGGACAGCCCACAGTAACAACCCCACGTTGCTGCTGTCATACCGATTTCTTCTCAGGAGGAAAAGTGTGGGGGGGTGACTCCTCGAGTTCAGAGGACGCAGGGTCCTGCAGGAACTTGCTTTTCCCCTCCCATGCAGTTGCTTAATCCAGATGGGAGTAGCAGCTGCCCTGCCTCACTCTTGCGTTACCCACTTTAGCTTTACTGGCAATTGCAACACCGCTGTAAATGTTTAACCCTGTTGCTCGCCTGCCCGTCTTGCTGGGGTGCTGTGGACTTAACGTTTCTAGTAACAAGCGGAGAGAGTTATTTTCCTGAGTGACTGCGTGGGCCTGGGGGCAGGGGTGTGTGACGTGATGCGCCACCGGGCAGGGTACGGCTGGGCCCAGGAACAGCCGTTCTGGGCTGGATAATGATTGGCGAGAACCGAGGTGACCAGCGCTGCCAGTAACAAACGGGGCTGGAATGTTTCTGCTCCATCAGCCTTTGTGGAGGCCGGGGGCAGAAGGGGGGCCCCGTACCGGGCTCGGGGCTGGCTTTTGCTCAACTGCTGCTTCCCACAAGGCTGTTTCCAGAGCCCTCTCTCCGCGGGCGGGCTGCCTTCCTCTCTTGTGTAAATACCTGTACAAAGAACCAATTAATAAAGCGCTGAAGGAACGACTGGTCGCTCCTGCCTCTCATTGCCCACCCCGCCGCGGCGCTCCCTGCACCCAGCCTCCCTCCCTGCCCCGGCCCCGCAGCGCAGCTCTCCCGCCCTCCCCGGGGGCCGGGCCCGCCGCTCCTCCCTCTGGGCGGGTAAGTTGGCCCTGGGCTCCGCCATCCCCTCCCCTAAGGCCGCCATCTTAGCTTGTGCGTGGCCTTGCGTGCGTAGCCGCGCCGGAAGTGACGCGCCGGAAGCGCTGAGGAGGCAGCGGCGGCGAGGAGGCAGCATGGTGGCGGCGGGCGCCCACCGGCCCGGGCCGCTGAAGCAGCAGAACAAAGCGCACAAGGGCGGGAAGCACAGCGGGGCGTCGCAGCGCCGTGCTGGAGGTGAGGCGGGACGGGCCTCGCCGCCTTCCCCCGCGCCGGCCCTGCGCGCAGCGGCCCGCCTGACCGCTCTCTCCCCGCAGGCCGCCTCTCCGTCAAGGCCCAGCCCCGCCGGCGGCTCCGCGACCTCAGCAGGGTGGACCGGCGGCACCAGGCGCTGCAGCTCCGCCGGCAGCGCAAGGAGGCGGTGAGGGCTCTGGGGGAACCGGGATGGTTCGGGTGTTTGCGAGGGGGGAGCGGGAATGGGGCCGGTGCGGGTCTCGGTGTGGGTGCGTGTCTGCGAGGACGAACCATTTTGGGTCTTTGCGGGGGGAGTCAAGAGCCGGGCCAGGGAGAAGAAGGGCTGCCTGGGTCTTTTCAGTCTGGGGCAAGCGGAACGTTACTGGGCTGAGTGGGTTCGGGTTGAGCTGCGGAGGGATCTGGTCTTGATCTGGTGGGCGGGATAGGAGCTGGGTTGGGACTGGGGCTCACGTTCTGGAGTTGTGCCTGCAGGTGCTGGCAGAGAAGCGGAGCTTGGGAAGCAGGGATGGGCCCCCGCACCTCGTGGTTCTGGTGCCGCTGCACAGCAGGGCTGCAGCCCACAACACCCTCCGCTTGCTACAGAGCCAGGACTCAGCGGTTGTCCGCGTGGATGAGGGGAGAGCTGGTGGCTTTGCAGTCCTCTGTCCCCGACTCAAGCAGCGCTGGCGCTTCGTGACAGCACAGGCAGGTGAGGAAATGCCATTGTCGGTGTGGTTCTTGGCTCTGTACCCCTGGCAGCCTCAGTAATGGAGGTGTTTTGTGTGCAGGGGACCTTCATGCTGTCTTAGACCTAGCAAAGGTCGCTGACTCCCTCCTGTTCATCCTGGATCCTGCAGATGGCTGGGACAGCGCAGGGGAGTACTGCCTCTCCTGCCTCTTCGCACAGGGGCTCCCCAGTTACGGTGAGCGAGTGAGAAACATTAAGGGCTTTTAGTGGGACATAGGTCAAGGGGGTGCTTGATGGAGATTTGCTGTTGCAGTAATCAAAAACTCTATATGTTAATAGGTGATCATAGGTCTTTGACTGCTCTGTTTCTGAGCATAGATCAGTTGGGCGAATGCCATTGTCACGCTCCCTTGTTGTGTTATTACCCTGGTAGGGGAGTGTTGGGGATAAAAGGAGTGTTCTAGGTTTAGACCTCTGTGTGCATGGTGGTGCTTAGCGTTGTAATGGTCATTCAGGTGAGCAGAGCAAAGGGATTCGGATACTTTCCTGCTAAGTTCCGTTCCTGGGTCCTTATCTCCATAGTGTCATTTTGTCTCAAAATCTTACCTCTAAAGACAGGTTTTTGTATCCCAATTGTTCTTTTGAATGAGTGAAACTGCCTTTGTAACTTGTGGCATGAATCTATTGTTCGGTTATTTGGGTTGCTGATATCTGAGTTTGTGTTAATGCTTGGTAAAAGGTGTATAGGAAGGTTTACCATCTGATCCTGAACTCTGTTCTATGCGCTGCCTGGTAGCTCTTGCTGTCCCAGGGGGCACTGACTTGCCACCTAAGAAGCGGATAGATGCCAGGAAGAAACTGGCCAAAGCCATTGAGAAGCGCTTTCCGGAGGCCAAACTCTTCCCCCTGAACACGGAGCAGGAGTCCTCGCTGCTGCTGAGGCACCTCGCCACCCAGAAGCAGCGGCATCTCGCTTTTCGGGACAGACGGGCTCACCTGCTCGCCTACGCTGCTGAGTTTGTACCCGGTCAGGAGAGCGACCTGGTTGGGACCTTGAAAGTGTCTGGCTTTGTCCGGGGACAGACCCTCGACGTGAACAGCCTGGTGCATATTGTGGGGCATGGAGACTTCCAGATGAGCCAGGTGGATGCCCCCCCCGACCCCCTCTCCTTGAACCCCCGAGTGGTTAAAGGACAGAAGAGGAGTCAGGACATGGAGATACAGGTGTGTGGGAGGTCAGGGCTTTGCTGGTCCCGATAGAACACAATGTTTCTAAACTTTCCTCAGGAAAATACAACTGGGTGTACGTGCTCAAGGGGGGATAAAGGGAGTTTTATCAGTAGAGCTAGTAGGGCTGTGTTCTGCCACTGAGCTGAGATTCCTTGTACGTGGCATGTAACGAATGTTATGTTACAGCATAATGAATGTGATACTGAAAGGAGTTTCACTTCAGACTGTTCGCTAGCTTGAGTTACGTGCATTTACAGCTGGAAACTCTGCTCTTGCCCTTCAGGATGACTCTGTAAATGGTATCGATGAGATGGAGGAAGACGTTAAGGTCCTGATGAAGGCAGATCCAAACAAGCAGGAGTCTTTGCAGTCAGAAGTGGTTCCTGATCCTATGGAAGGGGAGCAGACGTGGCCTACCGAAGAAGAACTGCAAGAGGCAGAGGGTGAGTAGTAGCAATACTTCTGTACCTTTTCCTCATCCCTGTTAAGAGGGTTGTTAGAAACCCTCTGTCACCGGGATGGCTGTGAAGAAATATGCTAGTTGGGAGCCCAGGACTTCCATTCCTAGTCCCATCACCTGAGTAGTGGGTTGAGTGGTTTGCCTGGCAGTTAGCAGGGTTACATTTTAGCTGCCTTTGCTGGACCCCCACAAATTCTGTGCTGGAAAACCGATTCTGGTCTAGAGCTGATCTTGGCTCTCCTGGTATAAATGTTGCTGATGGAAAGGAGAATTGTTCCTGTATTAACTCTTGGTGGGAAATCCTACAGCTTCTCTGAAGGCAAACAGGAAGGTGGTAAAGGTCCCCAAAGGCACATCCAAATACCAGGCTGCCTGGATTGTGGATGATGAAGAGGAGGGCAGTCAAGAAGATGATGATGATGGAGATGAAGATGAAGATGATGACGTCGATGATGATATGATGGAAGAGGCAGTTTCCCAGGTGATTCCAAGAGCTCATACTGCAGGTGACCTCCATGGTGTTATTGCATATCTTAGGGCAATCCTGTCCTCCTGGCTTGCTCCATGCAAGGGCACAACAAAGAGCCAGGACTCGCCTGGATTTCCATTGTTAAATCTCTATCATGTTGCTTCTTTGGCCTGTTAGGTACTGAAATGAGGCACTGTGGTGTAACTCGGCTCATGATTCACACAGTGCGAGTGCACGGAGGGTTTGCAGTGCTGCATGGACATCGACAGAGCACGTGTGCTCACAGCCTCTGTGTTGTCCTCTGTGGCAGGAGGGGGAAAGCAGCGAGGAGGGAGAGGAACGCGCAGAGGAGGAATGTGAGACCATGACTGTTTCCGAGTGCTTGCGGGATGACCAGTACGATGAGAAGATGGAGGAAGATGAAGAGATGCTGGAGAGATACAAACAGGAGAGAATGGATGAAATGTTTCCGGATGAGGTGGACACGCCACGTGATGTACCTGCAAGAGTCCGGTAAGAAACAGGATGCTTTGCTGGGAGAGGTGCTGGAAGGTGCCCTTCTGTCTAGTTTGGTGAGATAGGACAGGAAGCCTATGATGTCTTAGCCATGGTGTCTGAACCTGGCTGAAGGACTCTTCTGAAGACACATCTTTAGGCTCTGAGGCTTCCAGGGTGTAATAAACAGCCAGATCCCTTAAACAGAAATGGCACTTACTTTATTATAGGGACAAAGTCAGTAAAGCAAAAGCACAGCGCTGGGTGCATGACTCAAGTCAGAGGCACACCAGCTAATACTTCACCCACCTCTTATATACATTCAATATTGCATACGTATTCACTATTTCAGGCAGAGTAATTGTTTATGATGATTGATTATCATTAGTCCCTTTTCTCTTCTATTTGTGCGTTTCCTTCTGGCAATTGTTTCTGAGGATCGATGATCTTCAGTTCCCTTTTCCCATGCACCTGTTTCCTTCTGGTAGGATCAGCTCCCTTTTCCCATGCATCTGTTTCCTTATGGTAGGATCGATTATCATCAACTCCCTTCTCCTATGCATCTGTTTCCTTCTGTTAATCATTTGTGGGGTCTTTTGGAGAAGTTCTCTTTTGTTTCTCTCGGATGTTTTTCTTCATAGCTGCTGTTAGTTGTTATCTTTGAGGTTTCTCATGTTTCCTAATTTACTACAGGTTAGTTATCTTTATAAGTCAAATATTTATAGCCTTGTTATTATGGCGAAAGCCAACAATACCTTCACTATTTTTCACAAGGGGAAGAACTATTTGGGGGGCAGTGGATGTCCTGGGCAGCTCCGGGTGGCAAGGAGAGCTGGGTCCTGACCCGGGAGAGGGAGGAGGGTGGTAGAGCCCTGATGCAAGGTTTTTTGGGGACTTGGCTGTTGTTTCTAGTTCTCTTTGCCCTAAGATCTCTTCTGAGAGCTAACGTTTGCTTTGCTCCCTTTGCCCTCTCTGAAGGCCTGAGTCCCTGCGGACCACAGAAGGTGCTGAACACACACCTCGATTGGTGAAGTAGTTTGTCTTTTCTGTTATCTGTCCTTTAGGTTCCAGAAGTACAGGGGGCTGAAGAGCTTCCGGACTTCTCCATGGGACCCCAAAGAGAATCTCCCAAGGGATTATGCCAGGATTTTCCAGTTCCAGAAGTTCTCCCAAACCAGAAAGCGCCTCTTCCGGCAAATAGAGAAAGAAGAGACTGAAGGAGCCTCGGTAGCGCCCTCTTCTCTTGTTGATCTCTTCCCTTACTGTGTTCCCTTGCTCCTGGTAGGAAAGACTTGTCAGGGAGGTGGCGGGGTGGATCTTTTCGGCCAGCTGGTTCTTAGCGTGAAGACATGAGTTCAGATAAAATTGTTCTCCTGGATTCCCTCTCTAACTCAGGCACATGTTACTTCTGACACTTTTCTGTTGAGAGAAATATTTATAACCGATCCTCTCCTGGCAGGTTGGCTGGTACGTTACACTTCATGTCTGCAATGTCCCTGTCTCAGTGATGGAGAGCTTCAAAGAAGGGAAGCCCCTAGTCCTGTTCTCGCTGCTTCCCCATGAACAAAAGGTGACTAAGTATGGCCCTGCTGATATTTTGTAGGTGTGCAGCTCCTTGTCTGATTCCCTCAGGCTGTGTGGGTTGGAAGGGTTCTGGCTGCAGAGGGTTTGGGCTGAAATCTCCCCACGTTGCTCGCATTTCAAAGTAGGACCTTCCCGTTGGTCAGAGCAGGCTGAAGCTGCCAGGGGTGTTCAGGCTAGAGTGTCTGAGCCTGGCTGAGGTGTCTGCACTGGTGATCAGCAGTCTTCAGGGAAGCCATCGTCAAGGGCTTTGTCCCTGCTGCTGTGTCCTACTGCTTTCTGCTCTGGGCACCATTTGCCAGCCCTGCTGTCGGCCAGCCCCTCACAGTGCTGCCTCTCTTGCAGATGTCCGTGTTGAATTTCCTGGTGCGGCGGCATCCAAGCAACAGTGAGCCAGTGAGGGCAAAGGAGGAGCTCATCTTTCACTGTGGGTTCAGGCGCTTCCGAGCATCCCCCCTGTTCTCCCAGCACACCTCAGGTTTGTGGGGGACCGGTGGGGTGGGCACAGGTGTGCCGGGAGGTTGGGCTGGGGTTTCTAGGGCAGGAAGCCTGTGATGTCTTAGCCGTGGTGTCTGAACCTGGCTGAAGGACTCTTCTGAAGACTCATTCCTAGGCTCTGAGGCTTCCGGGGGAGGCACTAAATAGTTGGGAGTGGAAGGGCTTGGGCAAGGTGGCTCACTGGTCCAGGCAAGGCGGTGGCAGGTTCCACACAGTGATCTGGTAGCTCAGAGGATCACCGTCATTCCCAGATAGTCCGTGCCAGCAGAGGAGGGGTGTTTGTCACCTGTTTTCCTAAAGCGCAAGAGCCTGTTTGCCAGGGAAGAATGGGGTCAATGGGGTTTCCCAGGGCTCCGAGGACTGCTGTTGGTCTGAACCTGATCATTGCTGTTCTGTCCTAGCTGATAAGCACAAGCTGGAGCGTTTCCTGCGCCTGGATGCTGCCCTGGTGGTGACCGTTTACGCTCCCATCACTTTCCCTCCTGCCTCAGTGCTTCTTTTTAAACAGAGAAGTAACGGTAAGTTGGTATGTGCTGAGGAGGTAGTGTCTGGGAAACAAAACATTAGCAAGCCTTCCCTATACCGCACTTACAAGTGCATCTGTCTACAAAGTATGACTTGAAAAAGCTGTCCCCTTCATGCTGTTTGAGAAGATTAATGCATTTCCATCCCCAATATCACCTTTGTCTGTCCCTGCTGTGGGACTACTCTGGGCCTGGAACCATTTGGGGAAGGGGGTTGTGGTGGGGCAGGAGGTGATGGAGACACCTTCTGTGTCACTGCCCCAGCGCATTAGTGACTCTGCCTTGCAGGAATGCACGACCTCATTGCCACGGGTTCTCTGCTTTCTGTGGACCCGGACAGAATCGTCATCAAGCGGCTAGTGCTCAGTGGCCACCCCTTCAAGATCTTTAGCAAGACGGCTGTCGTGCGATACATGTTCTTTAACAGAGGTACAGCCTGTCTCTGTGGTGGGAGGAGGGGATGCGGAAGCAGAACTCCTGCCCTTGGGAGAGTGGTTGTGTTGGTGCAGCAAAGTCTGATTCTTACCTGCCTTTTGTGTTTTGCTCTCCAGAGGATGTGATGTGGTTTAAGCCAGTGGAGCTGAGGACAAAGTGGGGTCGTAGAGGACACATCAAGGAGCCATTAGGTAGATTTGGTTCTTTTATCTCTTGTCATGCTGGGCAGGATGTGGTCCTCCTGGGCAGAAGAGACAGCTAATGGCCTCTTCTGCTTTCTGCCTAGGGACCCATGGTCACATGAAGTGTCACTTTGATGGACAGCTAAAGTCCCAGGACACGGTGCTGCTGAACCTCTACAAGCGTGTTTTTCCTAAATGGACTTTTGACCCCCATGTTCCGGAGCCCGTGCCGTGGGTGAGGAGCGAGAGTGTGCTGCCGGTGCAGGAGGTGGAAATGGATTAAGTCTCCAGCGTGGCTAATGCAGTTTGTGCCTTAGCTCCCCGGATGCTGTTCTCAGCCCGTGCACAGCGAGGACAGCACTGATGTCTCGGACGTATTACTGCTGGGGTCTGTACAGGAGCGGCTGTCTCACCAGCTGCTGCTCAGGTACCAGCTACAGCTATTTATCTTAATGGAAAAGGTTTTAAAAAAAACATCTAAGTGCCTGTGTCTTGGTGGTGGCCGGCTGTGGAGGCCAAATGGGGAGGCTGTGTGCACCCGTTCTCATGTGAACCCCCTGGCCCACTGGGGCTGGTGTTTTTCCCTCGAGCCCTGCCATAGTGGTGGGGATTTTGCTGTCTCAAGGACAGGAGTTTGCTGGAAGTTATTGGTGACGCTGAGAAAGAAAGGCGAAGTAGCAGCTGGGGAGAGTGACTGAGCGCAGCTCACTGGAGGCCTGTCCCGCAGGAGGGTGGCTGGGGAGGGGAGAACAGGCAGCGCTTTGCTTCCAGGCCCCCCCAGTAGCAACCCTTTGCTTTGGAACCAAGTGGCTCTGTGCTGTAGAAACCAACGCCAGCTTCCCTTATCCCTTCCACAAAAACTTTCAAACATTTGGGGTTGTTTATCTGTTTTTAGTAGCGCACAAACCAGACTGTAAAAATTCAGAGTGAGGTTTCCGCCACTTGAGACGTGGCTCCGTTCTCATTCTGCTTTCCCAGGGAGGTCTGTGAGCCAGGTCAGGGAGCTCAGGTCCACGTTTCCCCCGCACAGCACGATGCAAACGTTCTCCACGTCCCGGGGGACTGCCTGGAACCGCTCCGAGAGCACGGCCGCCACTCCCACACCCGCTGTTGGCTCGATCAGCAGCTTCATCCTTTCCCACACCAGCCGCGTTGCTCGCTGTCGGGACAGAGCAGCAGCTGTCATCCCAGCAGCAAGTACAGGCTGCTCCAGGGCTGCGGAGGGCACTGTGTGCGCACAGCTCTCTGCAGCGCTCTGGGAAGGGAGAGCAGAGCTTCCGCCAGCCCTTTCCAGCTGGAAACAGTGTGGGTGTCGCACAGCTGTGGTGGTGCGCAGGGGCTTGTGCTGCCCTGGGAGAGCGGAGGGGTGAGAGCGGAGGGGCAGAGCGTGGATGGAGGCAGCTGCCTGCTGGCAGCGACCGTGAGAAGGGAGCCGGGAGCGTTTACCTTGATTTCTTCCTCCGAGACTGTCAGGACGTCATCAACCAAATCCCTGATGATGGGCCACGTGTTTGGTCCGATGCTGGTTTTAACTGCGTCTGCGATGGTGTCCGGCGGGTGAAGGTTGGGGGTCAGTTCCCCTCTTACCTTGGACTGGTAACAGTCGTCTGCATTGCACGGCTCGGCAGCGAACACTTTCACGTCTGGTCTCAAAGCCTGCACAGAGCAGGAGGAGCCGTTTGGTTTAAATTAGTGTGTGCCTGTCCGCTGTTGCTGCGTGTGCAGGGGGCTAATTACACCATGCTGCTGCCCTGCAGACCCCAGGCACCCGGAGATTTCCCTCCGTTTCTAAAGAGAAAAGCTGCTGCCTGTCTCTGGGAGGCCTGCCCTTCCCGGGGGAGATGCAGCCATCGCTTCCCGGATAAGCTGTTGCTTACCTTGATGGCAACTGCTATTCCTGCAATCATTCCTCCTCCTCCGACGGGAACCACCACTGCGTTTACCTCGGGTGCCTGTGCAGAAAGGAAGCGTGAGTGCTTCTGGCACCTCGGGTACCCCCTTTTTGCTGTGCCCCCGCCTGCGAGGAGCAGAGCCCCGAGTTGGGGCCAGGCTGTACGTTTACCTGCTCCAGGACCTCCAGGGCGATGGTGCCTTGCCCCGCGATCACCGCCGGCTCCTGGTTGGGGTGCACCATGACTCCTCCTGTCTCCTGGACTATGCGAGCTGCTGTCTCAGCTCTGGACTAAGGGAAAGAGTGCAGATGGTGTCTCAGTCTGGCTGGGCCCTGTCGCTGGCTGATCTCGATGCGCCTTACCTTGTCACTGGGCTCACAGGGCACCAGCGTGGCACCGTAGGCACGGATGGCATCTTGCTTACAGCGCGGGGCTGTCCGGGGCACCACGACGTAGGCAGGAATCCCTGTATGGCAAAAGAGGAGGCAAATCCAACAGCCAAAAAGCCGCAAGCAGCCCATGCTCAGGTGAGGGACACCCCTGCTTATCTCCATGGGGACAGAGCTGGGCAGCTGGAGCTGCCTCTGCCCAGGAACCAGCTCTGCAGTTACCCCTGTGCCTGCTGCCCGGCTGCTCTCTGGGACGGAGTCGGAGCTTGGGGTACGCATTACCTTCTTCCTGAGCTGCACAAGCGAGCGCCTGGCCGTGATTTCCACTGCTGTGTGTCACGACAGCCCGGGGCAGCCCCTTTCCAGTCTGCTGGCTTTCCTCCACCAGGCTCCTGACCGCATTGAGGGCGCCACGGATCTGGAAGGAGAGAGCAACACCTTCAGTGCCGCTGCCCGGGAGCCGTGCTGGGCTCTGTGGACAGGTAGGGAATATCACAGAATCATCATGGAATGGTTTGGTTTGGAAGGGACCTTGAAGACCACCCAGGGCCACCCCCCACCAGCCCAGGTTGCTCCAAGCCCCGTCCAACCTGGCCTTGAACCCCTCCAGGGATGGGGCAGCCACAGCTTCTCTGGGCAACCTGGGCCAGTGCCTCACCACCCTCCAAGGGTGGCAGAAGCCATGTCTGCAGCGAGGGCTGGTGGGTGCTGGCGGAAAGCGAGTTTCTCGTTTGCAAGAAGCGCCCTTTGCCCCAGGGGGTTGGGGGGGAGCGTTCAGTGCCGCCGTCCCTGCACACCTTGAAGGAGCCAGTCCTCTGGAAGAGCTCGCACTTGAAGAGCAGCCTCCGGCCGGCTAGGCCATCCAGGCCCCGGCTGGTGAGCAGCGGCGTGCGGTGCAGCCGCCCGCCCAGCCGCCGCTCCGCCGCCCGCACCTCGCCCAGCGCCGCCATGTGCGCGGCCCTGCGCGGCCGGGCCAACGCGCACGCGCGCCGCGGCCCGTGTTGGTATGTTTTTGGCCCTGCGCGGCCGCCGTCCGCCCGTCCCGCCCCGCGGCGCAGGGAAGATGGCGGAGGGGCTGGAGCGCGTCCGCGTCTCGGCCGCCGAACTGCGGGACATGGTGGCGGCTCAGGCCCGCGCCGGGAGGGGTGAGGGGGGAGCGGGGAGCGGCGAGGCGGTGGTGGGAGCTGGGGGCCGAGGGGGGTGCTGCTGGTGCTTGGGCCTTTCTCCCCAACTCCCCTCGGCGGCACCTGCCCGGGGGCGGGCCGGGCCCCCCGGCGGGGGCCGCCGCGTCGCCCCGGACACGGTTGTCGCCGGGGTGAGAGCACACAAACACGGGGAACGGGGGTCGCCCGGGGAGGGCAGAGGCGGCTGGCGCGGCTTTGCCCCGGAGTCGGGTCGGTCTGTGCCCCCTCCCCGAGACCCCCTTGCCGCCGGCGGGACCCGGCCCCGGGTCGCGGTGGCCTCCTTGGGCGGTGCGGGCCGGGGCGAGGGACTGGCGGGAGGGTAAAGTTGGGGAAATACAGCGTGTAACAGCCCGGCTTGGTGAAATATCTAATTATGTATCGCCCAGGCTGTGCTTTCTGACGAGTTTTTGCGTAAATCCAGTTACAGAAAGGAGCAGAGAAACGTTATTGGGTTGTAAGCAAGGGGGGAAAAAACGCATTGTTGACTTAAAATGGCCTGTTGGTAGAGCAGGGGGCTGTCGGGGAAGGCTCCTCCCGCACCAAGAGCGGGCAGGCAGCCGCTGCTGAAACCTGTAACGCTAAAACTTTTCGTCTGGTACTTGCATAAGAGTGTTCAAGTCACGCGTTGTGCTTTCTCTGTCACTTTCTCAGCTTGCTGGCTCTTTGAGGCAAAACGGTTGCGGGATGTATTTTGGAAGTGAGTCAGGCCAAGGATTTGAGCAGCTTTGTTATACTTTCTCATTTCCTACTTGTGCTCTGTCATTTCCTGTAAAGCCGGTCAGAGAATTTCAGATCTGTTCTCTTGGACCTGCCCTGAGGGTATTAGGCTTTTTGCCCTTACTTGATATTTCTCCTTGAATATTTGATGTGATTCTTTTTTTTTTTTTTTTTTTTGTTGCTGGCTGGTTTGTGGTGTAATTTTCTTCTCTCCCTTTTTCCCCAGAAAACATGAAAGAAGCGAAGGAGCCGAGGCATCGCAAAGACAACAGACGCCCAGACCTGGAGATTTACAAGCCTGGCCTCTCCCGGCTGAGGAGCAAACTCGTGCCACCAAAGCATGACGCCTCAGAGAAGGAGAGGAGCAGAGCTGAGGAGGAGAGTGCCAGCGACAAGGGCCCTTCGCGAGGAGAGGCTCCGGTCGTGGAGGATTTCAGCAAAGGTGACAGCTCTAAGCAGAATGGTCCTTCGCAGGAAAATGAAGAGACGGAGACTAAAGGTGGTCTTCAGAGCCAGGAGAACTTGTCCAAGCAGCCTGCTCCAGATGAGTGGTGTCCCAAGACCACCAGGAAAACCAAGAAGCCGGACCTGCAGATCTACCAACCTGGGAAACGCCTGCATTCAGCTGCTAAAGAACCGGCCCTACGGTCAGCTACCGAGGAAGTCACCAGTAAGATGGAGCAGCTGAAAGTCGAGAGAGATGAAAAGACTGAGAAAGGCGCTGGAAAAGACAATAACAGGAAAATCAAATCAAGCAAGGAGGATAGAGAGGGAAGCCAGGCAGGGGAAGGAATGAAAGCCGCCTCAAGGGGAGAAAAAGGAAGAAGACTAGAGCGAAGCGACAGGATAAGGAGAACAGGCGATGAGGTGATGCAGGGGAAGCTGGGCTCTACCAAACGCTACTCCCGCTCTGACAAGCGGCGGAGCCGATACCGCACCTGCAGCACAAGCTCAGCTGGAAGCAACAACAGCGTAGACGGAGCCCCACTCGTGGACGGGGTGGAGAGGCGGCAGGAGCGTGCCAGAGAAAGAATACGTCCTAGGAAGCAGCTCTCTGCATCTTCCACTGACTCCTTGGATGATGACAGAATTGATGAGGCAGAAGCATATGTCTCCGGCAGGAATTCAGACAAGAAAACGCGTTCAGAGCAGAGTCGAGCTTCTAGGAGTGAGAGTGAATGGAGCAGCAATGGCAGGGAAGTCAAGGGGCCGTTTCGAGTCACATTTGACAGCAAGACTATGAACAGAGATGTCAGTCTGACAGATACAGATAAAAAAAAGCCCTTGAAGGCGTTTGTTAGTTGCAATGACTCAGAGACTTCGGAGGCGAGGAGCCAGAGCAGAGAGCCCCAAGGGAGGGGCCGTGGGATTCTGTTCCTGCCTGCCAACACAGACCTCTCTGCCAGCACCGCGGGCTCCCCCGAACCCAGTCACCCTGGGCCCAGACTCCTGCTCGGCGGGGCTGGGAGTAAAGGCCCCCGAAGCAGGGGCCGAGGTGGCACTGCTCGCAGGCTGTGGGACCCGAACAACCCGGACCAAAAACCCGCCCTGAAGAGCCAGACCGCTCAGCTTCATTTCTTAGACACGGACGATGAAGTGAGCCCCACCTCCTGGGGGGAAGCCCGCCAGGCCCAGACGTCCTACTATAAGTTCCAAAATTCCGACAACCCTTACTATTACCCTCGAGCCTCCGGTCAAGGCCCCCAGTATCCTTACGGTGGGTACTCCCTGCAGTATCCTATGGGTCCAAGCAACGGTGTGTACCCGGGAGCCTATTATCCTGGGTACCCCGGCCAGGCGGGGCAGTACTTGTGCGGCCCACTCCCCCCGACTCCTCTGAGTCCTGAAATGGAGCAACAGATGCGGAACATGCAGCAGCAGGAGCTCGGCAAACTCCTCCGCGAGGCTGGGAACCAGGAGCAGCAGCTCAGCAATCTGCTTTCCAGAGACCGCATCAGCCCGGAGGGGCTGGAGAAGATGGCCCAGCTGAGGTTTGTGGCTGGGCTGTAGAGGGGTGTGTGACCAAGTCATTTCCAGGGTGAACTGCCACCAGAACTGTTCTCCGGAGAATGGTGTCTCCTTGGGGATCTGGTATACTGGAGGCGTCGATGTCTCGGAGACTGGGAGATGGGGCAGTGGCTCGCTAGCTTTTGATGTGCTGGGACTGTTTGTCATGTACCAATGGTGTGTGGGTATTGGAAGGAAACTGTGGGTGGAGATATCATTTGCCTGGGCTGGCAGCTAAGCCAGGGCTTCTTGTGGTTGTGGAATGCCTTGCCTGCGTTGCAGGGATGTGAGGGAGCAGGATGAGCACCCGCTGCAGCGCTTGGGTCGTTCTTGCTCTTGCTGGAGCCGGTCTCTCTCAGTTACAGTGCTCTCATGTGCTTTCAGTATTTGCTGGCGGACTTCTGCTTTCTTACCTGTCCTCCGTTATCTGCTGTCTGATTTGCATTGCGGGCTTCAGGGGCGGCGACTGTCGGCTTGTGCTTGTGAAGTGTTGCATGAGTTCCTGTGTAACAGTGACAGCGCCTTTCAAGTGCCGGGTAGTTTTGCTCTTGACGCCACTCGATGCTGTGACATGTGGCGGTCCAGGGGGAGTAGCCTGGTGAAGCCAGTGAGAGGGAAGTGACGCTGGTGCTCTGGAGGGTAGTTAACATGGCTGTAGCAAGTTTCTACTTGGCATCTTTCGCATTTACTTGTGACCTCCGTGTCTCTGGGGCTTCTCCGAAGACTTATTTTCAGAGCTGACTGGAAACAAATCTAGCAGGTGAGCTCATTTTGGGGCTTGTTCTGTGTTTTGGGGACTTGAGCTATAGACCACAGGGTGGGATGTGTCTGTGCTTGAAGCAGCACTGGAGGTTTTAGGTCTTTCCCAAGGTGTCGAGATCACCCAGAGCTGTTGTCCGGAGGGAGAGGAAGGACTGTGCAATGCCCTGAGCGCATAGGCAGGGTTGGCCCCGTCCCTGCGAGCAGCGTCCGTCCGTCTCAGTGCATCTCCTGCCTGCGCGTGCTGCCAGCCAGTGGAGCTGTGTTGAGGCTCTTGGATGCAAGTGCTGCTTATCGGATGTCCATCTGCAGAAACATCTGCTTCTCTTGGTGTTTGTGCAAGCGTGCGTGTGGGGTTTGGGGACTCCGTGGAGTCGGGCAGCTCGACCATGCTCTGCGCTTTGCACAGGAGCCCGCCAGCATCGTTCTCGTATTCGCTCAGGTTCTTCCAGGCATTGCCATCTGGCTTCACTCCAGGCTTTACCATCTACGCTGTTGTACTGTTTTCTGTAGTGTTGAAAGCATTGCAAGGGATAAGGCTGCCAAGGTAGTAACAGCTGAGGATCCCCTTTACCATAAACTCCACATATTGCGGTGCTGTTTCTAGCCTGCAACTATTTTATTAAATTCGGGGGAGGAATTCCGCTCCAGCATCCGGGCAAGGCTGTAGGTGGCTGGCGAGGGGAATGTGATTTCTGGAACTCCGAGGTTTTATTTCCTTCAGGTGTGACATTCCCAGCACTCATTAATTTTTGTGGAATCAGGGTCTCTGTTTCTGCTGTTTATTTTGGTTGGATGGAAGGGAGATGGGGATCATGTTAATGGCAAGACCTCTCCCGCCCCTCTGGTTCTCCAAGTGTTTGTTCCTGGCCTGTAGCAGCCAGACTCTGCGCTCAGAAGGAGCAGAGCCTGGCAGTGCACGCTTTCTCTGGTTTAGTATCAGGAGGCGCTGGTGCCTTGCTGTTCTCAGTGGCAGAGCTGTAGCAGAGCTCCTTGCTCTTTGCCAGACCCTGATCCGTTCTGATGTGTACGTACAAGGGAGATGGTACTTTCAGATTTGCCCTCTTGGAGCCGGAAGAGTGTTTGATTGCAAGAGCTCCCATCTCCCTCTGGGACGTGTGTGGAAGCATCGATTTGCCGTAGCGTAGGAGCGGGCTGAGCCGCTGACGTCTCGTGCGCGCTGGATGAGAGGCAGCAGGTGGCTCAGCAGATGTTCCCTGGCAGCTCAGGCCCAGGCTGGGCAGTTGCTGTTGTGTTGACCGCTGATTGTGTTTCGCTGTAGGGTGGAGATGCTACAGCTGTACGAAC
Organism: Larus michahellis; assembly: GCF_964199755.1. Lineage (NCBI taxonomy): Eukaryota > Metazoa > Chordata > Aves > Charadriiformes > Laridae > Larus > Larus michahellis. The sequence continues at coordinate 4,149,301 of NC_133902.1, read as the reverse complement.
GGTGCATCCTGATGGATATCGAGTTCTCCGATACCCAGAACGTGGACCAGCTGCTGTGGAAGAACGCGTTTTACCAGGTGATTGAGAAATTCCGGCAGCTTCTCAAGGACCCTCAGGGGGAAAATGCCCAAGAAATTCGGAACAAACTGCTCCAGCTTCTGGACGAGGTAAGAAGAGAGAAACATCCCCAAACTCCACTAAATCTTTGGGTGGGATTGGCTGCCGTTTAGCATGGGATGGTGTAACTGGACAACTAGCCTTCTTGATCCTATTCATATCTCTGTGTGCCTTAGGCCGTCCTTGTGCAAGGAGAACGCTCAGACGGATTATGGTTTAGTGTGGCAGGTGTCCAGGTGGACATCTGTTACAATGTAAACAAGGCTTGTTTTGGTGTGGTTTATGTTAATTAGGAATTGATTTAAGCTGAAATGAAACAATGCTCTGAAGTGGAAATAAACAGAAGCGTTCCTCGAGGTGTTTGTGCCATCTTTATCAAATTTGTTTAAAAGCCATTCCGTTAAACTGTGCAGCTCAGTTTATTCTTTGTAGAAGGCAGGCTGACAGATCTGAGAGGATGTGTTTTGTAGAATTAGGTTGGTGGGAAAGGACTGTTGGAGGGCTTTAGTCCAACCCCCTGCTCAAAGCAGGACTCCTCAAACACTAGATCGAGTCAGTCTTGACTTTGTCTAGCTCAGTCTTGAAAACCTCTGAGGTTGGAGATCCCCCGACCTCCTTGTTTTCTGAAAACAGCCCAAATCTCAGGGAGAGGGACCTTCTTTCTTCCACGTGGCAGGGATGGTGTGGTGATTTTGTGCTTGTCATCAGAAGGACTGTACTATCCAAGTATGTGCGTGTTTTGCAGGGCACTTCTTTTTTTGATGGCCTACTCCAGAAGCTGCAGGTGTCATACCAGTTCAAGCTGGAGGACTATATGGACGGGATGGCCATCCGCAGCAAGCCTCTGAGGAAAATGGTAGGTTGGCTTCCTCCTGGAGACTTCTTATCCTGTTAATCTTACGCAACATGCTGAACTCAATGTGCTGCCCTTGCCAAGAGGTAGGCAGCTTGTCACGGGCAGAGTGATTAACTTCACTTGTAAGAGAGAAGTAGTGAAATGTTTATTAACATAAAACAGTGATTTAACAAAGTTAGTAGTGAAAGTGACAGTGTTTTACGAGGTTCGATGCCAGGGTACACTTGATTATTTACTGCATAGAAGCCAGGGTCAGACAAGCTCTCAGGGAGACCCTCCCGTTGAGTCACGAGGTTCAGAAAGGACCCCCTGGCTTTCTAAACTCCTTCTCAGAGAGGAGTCTGGCTGCGGCTGGATCCAGTCCTAGTCCCAGACTTGGTCAACGGTTTATGTCTAAAGGATTATATATGCGCAATCAATCCTTACGTCACTTAGCTAAGATTTCAAAGTTTAGCATGCTATTAGTCGTTTACCGAGAATCTGTTGCAGCAAGGAATCTCTCAACCTCAAGGAGTAGAACCTTAAGCGAGCGTCCCCACTCAAGGGGAGGTCTTGTCGTGCAGCGCCCTGCCATGCAGGAGAGCTCAAGGGGCTCTTGGGCTGTCCACTATTTATGGCGTAAGATAATTGACTGTAGTCATATTCGCATGGGAACAAGATACCGAGGTTCCCACTCCAGGCGGCGTTTTGGTTATGTTGCCAGCCATCTCCCCCAGTTCAAGTGCAACTCATAACAGCTCCCGCTGATGGCCATGGCTTGAGCAGGAGCCGGGGCGGGGGGAAAAGGGGAGAGCACACCGCCACACAGCTGTGCTCTGAACACGTCTGTATGTTTGCAGGGAATCTGTTACAGATCTTGTTGAACCAACTCTGGTGGATTAACATTTCTTAGCTTCCTCTGTGACCAGGGCTAATAAAGGGAAAAGAAGTGTCCAAAGGTACCTTGGCTTTGCCTTGGATATCGAACATCTCTTATTTCTGTCTGTGGAATCCAGAATAACGGACGAGGAAAGCTAACAGTTGCGCTTCCTCCCTGACACTTGACAGTGTGTTGCCCTGAGCTGCGAGTGCAGGTGCGAGGGACAGCTGGGAAGGGATATTTTAGTCCAGCTCCATTCCCAGAGAGATGCGTTTGTCTAACAGCTGTCCTCAGATTGGTCATGGACTGAACAACTCTCTTCTGGAGAGAGATGGGACGTTGTTGTAAGAGAGGAGGTGTTTAGGGGATTGGCTTGCCCTTGCAAATGCTGAACCGGTGCCACGGAGCCTTGTCATTTAATTCTGCTGCCCTTTTGTGAGACCTTCAGTGTGCCACTGACCTCCTCTTAGCTCTCCGCAGTCCCTGTGTGCTCGCTGGGTCTGCAGGTGAGCCAGCGCTGCGCGGGTCCCACATGATGTACTGAATGCTTCTTTCCAGGTGAAGTATGCGCTGATCAGTGCTCAGAGGTGTATGATTTGTCAAGGGGACATTTGCCGATACAGAGAACAAGCAAATGACACCGCAAACTACGGAAAGGCACGCAGGTACTGTGTTCTTCGCTGTAGCGCTGAGCACAGCTCTTCTTCTCTCTACAAGGGGTGTATCTCGTTTCACGCTTAAACTCGCCTCTAGCCAAAGAAGTCTTTCCATGCCTTTTTATTTTATTGTAGTTCTGTGAAGCTGTAAGGTGTAGCCTAGGCTGTTCTGCTGTCCCAGGGAGCGAGCCAGCAGATCCAGCCATGTAGTGTGGAAGTTGTCCTGTGCCGATCCTGCAGCAGGGAGGGTTTATGCTGTTGGGGCTGGCAGAAAGGCTGTTGTATTTTTCTGGTAGCTTTTTCAGCTGGGAGAGGTTCCCATACGTATCCATGTATTCTGACTGCATCAGGAGTTACTTACTGGCACTTCCTGTTACTCTTGTTTTTCTGATTTTTTTTTTTTCTGGAGCAAAGGCTGGTGGGGTGGGCAAGTAAGCCCAACATGGGGGATGGAGCCCTGAAATCTGTGGGGGTTAGAAGGGCAGGGCATGGAAAGCTGTCTGTTTTGGGGTCTATGGACGTTATGGAGTGTGCTGGTATCTCAGGGAGGCTGGGGGGAACGTGGCGGGTCCTTGGTGTGTCTGAACAGCGTTGGTAGATCCGTGTGGCATGGTATAAGCTGGAGAGTGGATAATACAATTGAGGGAGAATAGAGAGGAGAATGGAGGGATGGATGGACTGCTACTGAACTGGATGCCTCTCCTCTTGGGGTGGTTAAGTGTCTTGAAAATATTGGAAACAAGCTCAGCAGCCAGAAGGGTTTGGTGCCAGCTGCCGTGGAGCTAAAAAGGGGACCGAGGGGGAAATATTCTCTGTGTCTGAGGCTGCAGCGGGGACAGCACTTGCTGGCTCCGGCTTCGGGCTGAGCCAAGAACATTTCCTTCTGCAGCTGTATCTGCCCCTCTCTCTTGCCCTGTGCCCCGGCTGCCCCTCCAGGCCGGGTGCAGGCTCGCTGCCTGTGCGCGCTCCTGCAGGCAGAGGGCACTTGTGCAAAGGGCCCGTTCCCTGCGGGACGGCCAACGCTGCGAGGGGAATTCTGTGCTCTTAACAGCAAGGACGGCAACCTGATGTCCTTTCAGTAACTCTTTCTCTTTGGTTCTTTCCTTCCTCAGCTGGTACTTGAAGGCTCAGCAAATTGCTCCCAAAAACGGCCGCCCATACAACCAGCTGGCGCTTCTGGCCATCTACACGGTAAGATGGTTATCGTGCAAGGATGCAGCAAGCATAGAGAGCGCCTCTGGGATCGCTGTGAGATTCCATCTGCTGGAGAAAGGCATTGTTTAGGGCAGTGCTCCCAGATGTTTTTGTTGTTTTTTTTTTTTTTTTTTTTAAAAAAAAAAAGAAAAAAGCTGATGGCAGAATGTGCTCGGTGCGTTCCAGCTGCCATGGCCTCAGGCAGCTTTGTTAGATACACGCTTCTCCCTCAGGCTGTCGGCATTTTGGGGACTGTTCTGTGGGCTGTTGAGAGTGCAGATGTTTTAAAAGTGGGTGGTGTTTGAAGTTTTGCATGAGATTTTTGTGCTCAAGACTGTACTGTCATGAGGATGCTGGTTTTGTTTGCCGTGTCTTCCTTGAACCTGTGGGCACTGGTTTAAGCGACATCCATATACGACTTTCTTAGGTGTCAGTTTTGCTGGCTACTCCAGCCATGCAGGAAAACTTGCTTCAAGAAAGATTTGTCAGCAGATAATGGAAGTATCAGGCTGGGACACAGGGGCTGGTAGGGATCTGCCTATTCGCGACACTGAAAAATGTTGGTTTAAAGCAGAGCCACTCAAAACTGCAGGGTTGGGAAGAGCATTTCCTTTGGGGCTGGGAATGACCTTTCTCACTCCCGGTGTGGGGCTCGGAGCAGCGAAGTGTCCTGTTCTCTGTGACGGCCTATAAAGCCAGCAGCATGTGCGCAAAACCCTCCATGGCTGTGTTTCTTGGTAGCATAAAGACTTGGGGTGTGCTTTCTCACGGTATTCCCTGTGGGAGAAGTTGCCTGAGCACGAGGGGTTGAGCCCAGAGGCTGAGATGGGGGCATCCTGCCCCCCTGCCGGCAGGAGTCTGGCAGACCCTTCAGTCTTTCAGGACCTCTGCTGTTTGTAAAACTCACGTGGAGTCATTTCCATCTTCATGGTGATGTTGAAAGGGGTTATTTCCTGAACTGTCAGGAATTCAGTATTTATACTGTAGTCTTTTACTGCGATGTTGGGTGAGAGGCTGGTTTGTGCGAGCCTCGGGGTCGATGGCTTCTGGAGCAGCCTCAGGGCTAGAGCAAGCGAGTCCGCAGGCTGCGGTGTCACCTGCGCTCCCTAATCCTGGCAAAGGGCTTGTGCTCTGTGCTGGTGCTTGTATGTAGCTGTGAATGTGGCTGGAGAGTTCAAAGTCCTGCTTGTCGTACTGTTTGTCGGCATGTCGGTCTGTCCCAGGCGCTATAGAGGGAGGTGGCACGTGTATTGAGGGACAGGGAAGGCGAAGGATACGGGGGCTTGGCCCTGAATGCCCCAGAATGAGCGGCAGCTCTGAGTCTGGTTGTGTTTTTGCAGAGGAGAAAGCTGGATGCCGTCTACTATTACATGCGCAGTCTGGCAGCTAGCAATCCCATCCTCACGGCCAAGGAGAGCCTCATGAGTCTGTTTGAAGAGACAAAACGCAAGGTGAGTCTTGGAGCTGGGCTGTAGGATGCTGCAGCTGCCCGCGTTGGCTCTCCCGTGCTGGAGAGCTGTGATCCAGAGACAAGGGTGATGATGGCTTTTGGACTTGAAGTCACCACTTACCTACTTCTAAGAAATTCCACGTTGGGAGTCAGATGAAAGACACAGCCTTTGGAATGGTGATGTCGTTTTCTGCCTCTCCTCAGCTTGCTTTTGGGGTTGTTTGGGCAGCCAAATCTCTCGTTTCTGGGTCACAAACTGTAAAACAGCTAAGCTCAGCAAGAGCTGTAGGTTGCTGTGGTTTGCAGCATGGCGGTGGCATGCAGCATGATCATTGCCTTATCCCAGAGGTGCCCCACACCTATGGGGGTGGACAAAAGAGGCTGCAGTCCCTTTGTGCCCCAGAGGGACACCCCAAGTCAAAGATACAGCACACTGGCTGTCAGATGCCACTAGGACTGGACACAGCTCTTCTTCTCCCGGGGCAGCTGGAGTTGAGAACCTCTCACCTGCACTGTCCGTACAGGGTCAGAAAGCAAATTCTGGACCTGTCAGTGAGTTACTGTAGTTCTGAAGCGCTGTTTTCTCCATGTAAATAAAATGTTGTACTTTTCCTGAACTTTGATCCCTGGGTGATCTGAAATCTGTCATGTCTGCCCAGGCTGAGCAGATGGAGCAGAGGAAACATCAGGTGCTGGATCTGAGCCCCAGCCGCCGGGGGAAGGGCAAGAAATCCACACTGCGACAAGTTGGAGATGATGCCACGCGGCTGGAGATCTGGATCCATCCTTCCCACCCCCGCTCCTCCCAGGGCCATGAGTCCGGCAGGGATTCTGAGCAGGACAACGGTCTTGGGAACCTCAGCCCCAGCGACGTGAGTACCGCAGGAGGCAGCAGTTGGCTTTCGTGTCATGTGTTTGGAATGCGGTGGAATGACACTGGATCTGTTTTGCTTTCCTGTTGCTAAATTTTCCAGTGTTTTGGCTTCCCCTATGGGAGCTGTGCCTGGGTCAGGCTGAGGAGCTGGTGACCTCGTGCCTCTCATGTTTAAGGCATGTTGTTACCATCCATTTCTTGGCAGCGTGTGCTGGCGTGGCTGATACGGACTAGGAGAGGCACAAACAGAAGATGCTGTAAAATGCCTCTGCTGAGGGCTCTAACTTGGGTGAGGTTGCCGGTGGGAAATGAGGTCAGATGCTGAAGACCAGGGTTAACAGTGACCCTGTAAGCTCCGAGGCTTGTTCTGCAAGTGGGTCACTTGTCCCAGTGCCAGATGATCAGAGGTTTGCACTGGGAACCTGAAAACCATGGTTTTAATTTGCAGCGTAGGTGTCATATTTGCATTACTGGTTCTGCTGAGGGGTCAGACTGGTGCCGTTCTTTTGCAAGGATAAAAAACGAATCGACTAATGGCGTCTCTCGTGCGCCTGCCTGAGCTCTGTACCTTGCAAGAGGAGCCCGAGTGAACTCTGTTTGTCAGGCGCAGGAATGCAGGCGAAGGCAGTGGTGGTTGGGAGCTCATCCTCCAGGAATCCTTGCACTGCGTTGGCACATGCGGCTCGTAAGAGAACTTGCCAGGGAGCTCTGGGCTGCCTGTCCTAAAATGGCTGTTAAGGATGTGAGTTTAGCAGAACTGGGAAGACCTTCTCGGCAGGCTGTGGGGCCCAGAGCTTCGCAGATTCGATTGCACTTTTATAACCAGTTTGTGACTTCAGCTGGGTGGAACTGGGGTGAAGTCTTGGAGTTTTGAAAGATAAGCTCTGGCACATAGCTGCAGCATTTTTAAGACGTTACTGCCCTTGGTTGTTTTCCCTCTTCTCAGCTTCTCTTCTGGAGACCTTTGCTTCCTCAGCATCATTGAAAGGACCGTGCCAAGCTTTAGCCTCTCCATAAATCATTGATGAAGATGCTTTGACATAAGACGCTGTGAGTGTTTTTGAGGCGCTGGGAGTTTCTCTGTTGCAGCGCTCCCATGTGAGGGAGCGTAACCGCCAGCAAAGTAGGGGGCAGTGATGTCTTGTTGTTTGTAGCGCAGCACCGTTTGCTAGAGCTTGCCCTCGGTCTCTTCAGCGGGGGGCTGCGCTCTCTGAAGTGCAGGTTGCTGGCAACGCCCGCACAGATTGCGCGGCTGATTACTGCCATCAGTCTTGATTTCTTCACCTATTTGAAACGTTGGCTCGCGGAAAGCTTTCCCCGCTTAGAGTGAGGGGCCGCGTGATCAGAAATACCACGGCGAAAGGGCGGGGGGAGCTGAGGGCACAGGTTTGGGCACTGCCGCTTTTGGCAAAAATATTTGTACTTGGGCTGCCTGTGCCTGGTGCGGTGCCGCGGTGCAGCACTCCACGTGCATTGGCACAACCGCTTGTGGAGCTGTGCCGTGGCCGTGTCACCAAAATAACCGGGTGGAGAGGAAAACTTAAATCTGTTTCACTGCCAAAGCTCCCGTGCTGTGAAGCTGCGGGCTGGATAAAGACAGCAGGTCTTCGGGAAGCTCTGGACTCCTCGCTCCTTGAAGCTGTAGCCTCTTACCCTCTTCCTCGCTGCATGGCGGAGTGGTTTGCAGCTCCTTCTCTGGAAAGGAGCGGAGCAGACCGTGCGTTGCCACTGTGTGGCACTGTTTGGCCTCGGAAGGGCCCTGCCTGCGCCAGGGACAGGCAGCAGCCCCCATGCTGGCAGCACCTCTGCCCGCGTCCCCCAGCCGGGCGGAGGGGAACAGCTCTTCTCCCAGGGGATGTGTGCCAGTGCTTACCTGTCGTTTCGGGGAAATGGCTCTAAACTGCGCCGTTGCCACCTTGGTTCCTTCCTCGCCGGCTTTAGCCCTTGGAAAGGCGGAGGCAAGCTGCGTTCTTTCGTTTGTACCGAGAGCTGTGCTCTGCAGGTAGCTCCTCGGGCATCAGTCTTTTCGGCAGCTGTTTCTGGGCCAGAGAAGGGAATTTTACGGGGCAGAATAGGAAAGTGTTCGGCTTCCAGAAGCAGATATAACACCGCAAGTACAGACCCTAACAGCTCTGGACGTGTACTGGGCAGAAGCGTGGGAGAGAGGATCCTTCTGCCTTTCAAACGGAGACTGTTGCTTCAAACCCAGCCCAAACCAAAAGTGATTGGTGTTTTTACTGTGGAGATGCTGGCTGTTTCACAGGTGACAAGAAATTGATTTGGGACGTTTTCTGTCCTCAGTGGTCCCTTTCTTCATTGTATAGGCGCTCAGGTGCCAGTCCTATGTGGTGGCACGCTTGGCAGGGAGCTGCTGAATGATAACTCTCCCAGGACCTGCTGATGTGCATGCTGTCCCCGTCAGCGAGCAGAGAGGCTGCTCCGCACATGCCCACGTGTCTCTTCTCAGTGCTGACTTTATTTTTCCTTCTGTAGCCCTACACAAAGACACAACCATCATTACTCTATTTCAGGGTTAGGAGCCAGCTGTATGGAGTTAGTAAGGCGCGATGGCGAGTCTGCAGAAGGCCAGCTCACACTGCAGCCGCTGCTGTGACAAGGGAAGGTGGCGTGTGGAGCTGGCAGTTTGCCTTGGCACTGTGTGTTTAGGTGGAGGTTTGGCATAGCTGCTTCTTTCACAGTTTGCTGCATCATGTTTTCTAGGGAGATGCAGAGCCAGAAGAACATCTGTCCACACCGAGGGGCGTGCATCTCCGTTTGGCCCCTTCCACGTTAACTGGGTTTGGCACTGCTGGCACAGAGGGCATGGGACAGTTTCAAAGCGAGCTGAAGAAGCGTTTGGGTTGCAGCCTGGCTGTTTTGTGCTTAAGGTTTTGTCTGTTGTGCCCGCAGTGTTTTGGGGTTTCGCTCTGTGAATGGCTGTTCTCTGGTCCGTTACACCTTGCGTGTTTCTAGGTGTGCAGTGGCAGGAGAGTCCAGGCTGACCCCTGCTTACCTGACAGTATCAGGTCACTTTGTGTGGGATTCCCATAAGAAACACAAAAAAGGCAGCTGGATCAATGAACAGCTGTATTGCTTTTGTTTTAAAAAACAGCTGGATAGGGCAAATTGAGCTGAGGAGCTGAGTCTCTGCCATTTCTTCTCTACCACTGGTTTCATTTTCCATGAGTCTGTATCAATCCTAAATCTGATAGTACCGTATGCAGCTTACTGCGCAGACTGTGAATTGGTAAAGTAAACAGGGCAAATGTGCTGTCAGTCTCTTGAGAAAGTGTTAATATTACACTGAGTTTGAGATTTTAATCACCCCTGTCAGGAAATGCTGAGTTAAGGTTCCCACAGTAGTTATTGCCTGCTGCCTGTGCTCTGCAGTAGATACTTCCTTGTGTTATCACGCAGCGTGCATGCACTAATAAAGATTACTCCATAGCTGCAGCTAAGATTAGGGAAGAGAGTTTTTCCCTTGGCACAACAGTAATTGAATAATACTTCTCTCCAGATGTCTGAATACTTTAGCATCATTAAAGAATTAAGTCTGCTAGCCTCTTTGCAAGAGGTCAGTCTTGTAGAGCCATCAAAAGTTTGGTAGGGCCACCCAAAAAGCTCTCAGGGAAGCCAGAGGCCAGTGTCAAGATCTGCTGTCTCAGCTTTCTGCATTGGCTGCAGGAACCTTCCCGTTTTCCCCCAGCTTCCTGGTTAGGGACGGAAGTGTTGCGTTTCCCTGGTACTAGGTGCCCGTGGAGCAACAACCCCTTTGCAACATCAGAGAAACTGCGGTGGAATCTTTATCTCTGAAGTTTAGAGCAGGTTTTAACCTCCATTTCTTTACACAGGCTTTCTTCTCAGCAGCAGGGGGCATGGACAGTGCATCAGGGTTTCCACAAGTGAGCAGTGAATACTACCAGTAGGTTTACCAAAACCAAGAAGACAAAGTTCTTTCATACGCTGAACGTAGAAGGTTTCTTACTTTTGTGTTTCTTCTTTATTGCCTGCTGTGCTCTTCTTTGGGAACTTATTGTATGTTGAGGTGTCACTCTGTGCCGGTAATGGGTGTCAGTACCAGGGGCCCGAGCGGCGATGTTGGAGCTGTAAGCAGCGGGCATCTTTGGGCGCTTTTTTGTATTTTGTATTTGGCTGCTGGTTTGTATCGTCTTTCAGACGAGTAGCGGGTCTCTTGAACCTCTTCATCTCCTTCCATCTCCCAAGTTGTAGAAAATCAGATGAGTGCCACGCACGCAGGGAGACGGTCCTCTGCAGCTGGATGGGCCTCTGCGCTGCCTTCTCAAAGCAGTGGAGGCAGTGAGAGCTGTCCTGCTTTTTCCCCTCTAGGTCGGGATTCGGCTAACTGAGAACCTACCACGCAGTGCCTGGTTGGGGCCATCTTCACATTGCTCTGATTTGTGTCTTTGTGAGATGAAGCATCTCCAAGGATTTTCATCTTCTGTTTTTCTCAGCTCTTCTTGCCTGCTTGGTTTTATTTCTGGCTTTTCCTGCCTCACCTGTGCACCGTGATGCTGCGTCCACTTACCCTTCTGCAGCCCAGCTGTGGTCCAAGGCTGGAGAAGGCACTTTTGGGCTGCCTCAACAGAGGCCATGTGTTTTTAGCGAAGAGGGTCACTGTCCTTGTCAGCTCCTGCACGTTTCACATCCGTTTTTCCTTTTGCGTTGGTTCCTCTTGGGCAGCAGCTGCTGGGATGGCTGGGCTGGCTCCTTCTCCTGGCTGGTTTCAGGCAGTGGAGTTTTTCCTCTGGGAGAGCTGTCTCTGGGGCTCTGCGTCTGGAGAGGGGCGCTTATACGGGGCGGCAGGACAAAAACCTCACGTTAGTAGCAATTTTGGTGGGGGTTTCTTGGCCGTTTTGCTCCATCAGCCTGTCCTCTGCTTGGGCCAGTTGCACCTGGGAGCGGTGGTGACCGATGTTCAGAGGTTGGGGTTGCCTTTTTGTCACTCCCTGTGGTCCTCGGGGCGTCTGGTTTGTTAAAAGGCTGCGGTGGTGTGAGCAGAGCGTCTGTGAGCGTGGCCCAACTCTGCTGGTGTTGAATACACCACAGAGGCATACCTGTTCACTCGGAGCGGCTCCCTCACTCTCGGCTCTTTTCCTGCCTTGTGACTCTTTTCCATTACACATGACTAAATGTAAGTGACAGGCAAAATTGGAAATGATGTTTCCCTATAGCGATGGCTGTTCTTCCCTACGGATGCGTGGATAAAAGGCTGCTTGGGAAACTCAGTTGTTTTTGGAGTGTCTGCCCCTGAGTCTGCTGCCGGGCTGGTGGGAGCATTTTTCTGACTGCCAGCGTGGCTGGGTGGCTCTTCTCAGGACAGTGGAAGATGAGGCTTGATCTTTTCTCTTCCGTGCAGACTCTTAACAAATAATCCGTACCGGATGAAGTACAGGGCTCCCTCGTTTACTACCTCCATCTCATCAGGTGGGTAAAGTGTTCAAAATGGTCCTTTTTTAGGAGTCTCTAATCTGGAAAATAGATCCGGGCAGCCGAGGCTGCGCTGCTGGTTTAGATGGGCAGTATGAAAGTGCAGGCATGCCTGCCTTCTCCCTGCTGCTGGGACGTGACTCCCCAGAAAGGTAACCCTGCAGGCTGCACACGATGCCCTGGAAGCCTGTGCTGACTTTTGCTGGCTTTCAGGGCCTTTTTCACCCAACGCTATATGCCTGAGCAGAGAGTGGAGGGAACGGAAACCGCTATTGGAGATGCCCGGCAGGCTTTTCTGCTGAAGCCATTTCTCACGCCTGTTAAACATCTGAGCCACACACCAGAGCGGTGACGTAGGTGTGTCCCCAAAGGGAGGGGACACAGAAGGGAGTGTCCCCTCGGGTTTTTCTCAGCGCACAAGCCGGCAGCGGGATATACACAAGGTCTCGCAGCGAGGCCTTGGATCAGGCTGCCATCAGCACCTTGGTACAGGAAGGCGGCTTGTGTTAAGCCAGGAAGTTTATCTCCTCTACGGTTAAGTGCTCTTTAGTATTTGACGCGAGTGATCCCGTCTGTGGTGTGTTGCGTTATGGCCTGCCCTTGCTGTTAAGGGAAGGCAGTGCTTCCCCTCCAGCCTGCTGCTTGTATTTGATCCGCACCTTTGCAACGCTGCAAGGAGCCTCTGCCGAGCCTCCCCTGCGGCACAAAAACCAGCAGAGGAGCTCTCTGGGGTGGGAATCATAGGCATCAGTAATCAGTTAGAGGCGGCACCTCCTTATTTCTGTCCTTTCTCCACCACCCACATGAAAAAGCAGCAGGAGGTGTTGCATCCTTGATTTTTGTGTCCAAAGCGGGACTTGAGGGGGAGAAACCTGGAGTTCCCTCTGTCCCGCCCAGGCAGTCTCTCCTTCCCTCGCTCCTGCGAGCTTGCAGGAAGCTGTTGGCTTTGGTTACTCATTCGTGGAGGTCAGGACCAGGTCTGGGTTTTTTTTTTTCCTTTGTGTTTAGGAAACGGTTTACAAACTGTTTTGAGCATGGGGGAGCTGGTGGCGTGTGAAAGAGCCTTCTCAGCCTCTTCACGGCTGGACTCGTGTTAATTCTCTGCCCTACCTCCTTTTCTGTAATCTCTTTCTCGGTTGGCAGCGTGAGTATTTCTGAGTGCTTTCCCCAGCCTGCAACCCCTCCGCCTCCTAATGTGACCTCGGTCACCAAACCACCTTGGGGCTTTATTTTTACTCTAGCCGTTTGGTTTCGCGTGGTAAGGTTGGTTTCTTTCCCCTAGCAGTGAGAAGACTTCTCTGCGGAGGAAGTAAAAGAGTGCCAGGCTGCAGTTGAAACTGGTTAAACGCTAAAACCACACTTCTAGCCTCTCTGGGTTTGAGACGTGACATTCAGCCATGCAGCTTAGCACTGGCTGGTTTTGCCTGCCAGTTGTGCACCCTCCCTGCACTTTTTGTAATAAACTCTGTTTTTTACTTTAAAATGCTGATAAAAAAACCTTCTCCGCTGCAGTTCCTGCGTTAGCAATCCAACCAGAAACGCTGATGCACCTTGTCCGAGCTCGTGATCGTCGGTGGATGCTCAGTGCTGCTCCGCTAAAGCTCCCGGAGCTCGGCAGAGCTCGCAGAGCCTGGTTACTGATTTAGCCTGTGCACGCATGTCGTGTAGAACCCACATGTTGCTTTCCAGCGCAACTTGACCTTTTGTCACTACCCAGAAAGTGAAGGCTAAGCTATCGGTAAGAGTTTCCAGAAGTTGGTGTTGATCTTTTTGTTTTTTGGTTTTTTTTTTTTTTTCCTTTTCTTTTCTTTTTAGACCATGTCAGTGGTTTTATTTAACTGCGAAGAACAAGGCAGGGACTAATGTTACTCGAATGGGAGAGACACCGACAATGTTCCCCTTCCGGTAACAGGCATCTGGTGCTAATGTGTGTAGAAGTATCGTGGTGGATCAGAGGTGGGAGCGCTACAAGGACATGAATGACTTATGCCTGCGCGAGGGGCTCTGCTATATCCCAGTGCTCAGAGAGGCTGCGGTGAGGGGGGGCGAGACTTCAAGTTCCAACAAGCTTCTCATACTCTAAAACCAAGTACAATCATCCAGAAACCGCCTTTCCCTGTCAGTCACTCTTTCCTCATTTCCTCTCCTGCTGGTGCTGATCAGCCAGGGATTTGTGTGTAACCAAACCCCCTCCTGCTGCTGCACATTAGTCCTTTCTCGTGGCAGCGGATTTGATGATCCAGGCACTGCAGGGTGATGTGGGGAGGGCGAGTTTGCACTTCACACGAGAATACTGCCAGAATTGGCAGTAGAGGTAAAGGAAGTAAAATGCCTAATAGCAGGGCTGGGAAATTTCCCCCAGAGCAGGGTGAAGGCTGGAGACAGTGATTTCTCTTGAGCGTGGGTTTTTTGTTTTTTTTTTTTTTTTTTTTGGTTATTCTAACCTTGATCTTTGTCTGAAGTTGGCCCACGCCAACTTTTTCTGCTGTCTGTTGTACGCTTTTTGGGATGGGCATCTCATTTTCCACAGCCAGACCTTTTAATTCTGGCACGGGGGAGCGCTTGTTTCTCTTTAGTGTTGAATGAGCCATTTCCAGACGGGCTTCGTATCCACTGTGGAGGTGGGTATTAGGAAAGAAACTTCCTTCCGGAGGATCAGGGAGTGGAACCTGCTGGAATCTGTGTCATTTCCTCTGTCCTTGGCTCTACTCTTCCTCCCCAGCAGATTTCATTGCTGCGTGATTCAAAGCGGAGAGGGAGATGCCTTCGTGCCCTGCGATACACTGCTCAGGTAGAAGTGAAGGCTCCAGAAATACTCTGGGAATGCGGCTGAGCGGACAACTACCTCCAGGTAGTGGGAGCCTGGGCACAGGCTGGCTGTGAGCGGCTGCCGTTATTCCTGCCGGTGAGCAGGGCTGGGAGAGCGGGAGCGTGAGGATTGCGTGCGATAATGCTGTCATCCTCCTGGAAGCTCCGTCTCCGCTCAGCCTGTTGTCCAAATGTCTTCTCTGTTGGCCTAACTCCATCCTAAGCCTTTCAGGGTTAGATCTCTTCCGTCTTCACCTTGCGTAATTTCTCATATTATCTCTCTCCTTCGTGCTTTAACCCCACCAATAATCTACTCTGGAGTAGTGAAGAAGGCTGACAACACCCTGAGCTACATCGACAGGAGATCTCTTATGACCAGAACTCATCACACGGTTCTTGGTGTCGGTTTTCTATTGCAGGAAGGGAATGCTGTTTACTCCTGGCAAACAGCGTGTGTTTGAATATGAGCTGCTTTTTGCTGGTTGGAGCTGCTTCAGCGCACAGCGCGTGGCCTCCTCCTTTACCTGCTGGACAAAGAACGGCTCTGCCTGGGTCATCTCCCTGTCGGTGCTTAACCAGATGCAGCCTTGAAGAGCTGAGCTTGTATCCTGAACGACCTGCAGCACCAGAGCCAATTTGTGAAAAGTTTTGTGTTGAAAGTTAACTTGATATCTCAGCTGAGGACTCTCTGGCATGTTTGCATAGATTCGTAGAGTTTATGGCCAGCAGGGACCATTAGATCATCTAGTCTGATCTCCTGTATATCGCAGGTCCTTAAATTTCACCCTGCTACTCCTGTATGAAGCCAAATAACTTGTCTTTGGCTAAAGCAAAACTTCCAGAAAGACATCCAGCCTTGAGAATCCACCCTTTTCCTGGGGAGTTCATTCCAGTGATAATTGCGCTGGTTCTGAAACACTTATACCTTATTTCCAGAGTAAATGTTTCCAGTTTGTTCTTGTGCTTTGCTGTTCTGCGAGTGTAAAGAGCCCTTAAGTACCATGGAGGCGCTTCGCGCCCTGCGATCAAATCGCCTCCCGGTCTTTTTTGATACACTAAACAGATTGAGCTGTTTAAGTTTTTCACTGCGAGACATCATTTCTAGCCTTTGAATCACTTTTTATGGCTGGTTTTTTGGATCCTTCCCAATTTTTTCAGCATCCTTTTTTTTTTAAAAAAAAAAAAAGAAAGAAAGAAAAATAAGGGCGCTAGAACTGGACGTGGTATTTCAGTGTCAGCGTCGCCAGTGCCGTATATAGATGTAACTGTGCTGTCCGGTGCCTGCTTGTACGTCTAAGGGATGCGTTAACCCTTTTTACCGGACACTGCGTTGGGAAGTAAGCCGCTGTAGTCCCTAGAGCCTTTCGGGAGAAGCTGCCTCGGGCACGGTCACCCGCAGACTTAATTTTACGCGATCCCAGATGCGTAACGTGACGTTTGGTGCTGGAAACCCCCAGATTTTGAAGCGATCGTGATAAGCCTGTGTGAGCGCGCTGTAGCCATCGTTACCTGAAGCTCCGTTCGCCTTTGTGTCGCAGGCAGTTTGGCAGCAGAATTTGCTTTCGGTTCGTCGATTTAAAAACGTTGCTAGTGAGTCCCTACCGACCTCTTTCCGTCCGCTTTAGCGAGGGTCTCTGAAGGCTGCTGCTTTTTAAGAGGTTACTTAATCAGGTTTTAATCTATGTAATGGTAATATTTTTATCAAGAATGTTATGTATTACTAATTTATAGAAACCGAACTTAGATACAGATTTGGTTGAAAAGGAAATAACGTGCGTATAAATATTCTCTTTGACCTGTTTTCCTTAAATTGAAAGTCCCACTAGTAAATCCGTTATTAAGTAATGTTAAATTTATTTCTAGGTCAGATGTTTGTTTCATTGCCAGTGAAGTTACCGCTGCTTGATTTTTTTGATTACCAAAGCGTGCAATTTTCTTGCTTGTGTCTCTCATCTCACCGGCTCCCTTCAGCGATGAAGGGAAAAATCAAAAGCTCGTTGGTTTTACTGGGGGGACTTCAGCTCTGATAGACTGCAACTCTTATAGCCATGAGATGTGTCCTGGAGCTGCTGCAGCCCAAAAAATCAGGAAGCTGCAGGAATGTCTCAAGGTCTCTTTACCTGGAAGTGAATTTTTCTATGCCTCAAGGCCACAATACATCAGGGTTCCCTCTTTCTTCCATGTCGTAGCAAATTGGATTTTACCTTCGTGCGGTGTCTCAGGTTAAGCATCAGGATTCTCACTGGAATTGCTTTTAATGCTACAGAAATGAATCCGTTTCAGGGCAGGACGTTGCAGCTGTTAAACAGAAACCTGCACTAGGACACGTGGCAAGAAGCGGCTGAGGTGGGCTCAGTATCCATTTGTGGTTGCAGGTGGTGTATGAAAAGGAATGATTATGGTAATTAGCCCAGCTGGAATTTGCCCACATCTCTGTGGGTATCTTGTAAATACTGTAAAAATGCCAGACGATCTTACTAGCCCTTTTGTCTTGCCTCCTTTGTGTAGGTAGCCATTTGTCCAAAGCACTTGCCACTAGCGCTTTGTTGCGATTGCACCTGTAGCAGCAAAAACCTCCTCCTGGTTTCTCGCCAGTCGAGCCCCCTGCAGCGTCTTGGGTTTTTCGGGAAGCTCTGTGTCAGCGCTCGGTGCTATTTCAGTGAGATACTGCCATGGAAAACACCAGGCAGAGCTGTGCCCTGCGCCTTTGGGATGGCGTTGGATAAAGGCTCAGGCTCGTATCTGTCAGGCCGTCTCCAGGGGAGGTAGTGGTCTCGCTGCTGCCCTTGGGCTGGGTGGTGCAAAGCTCTGAAGGAGCTGCCGGTGGAAGAGAGGGATAATCTGAATAGTTAACATGGTATATCTAGCCCTTGAGCTAGGAGTGAGAATACGGCATGATTTGGGTGCCTGGATGTTATTTCACGCAGTTCTCAGCAAGGAAGCTGTGCCTGGAAAAGCCTGGCTGCCCAAGAAACCCTGAAAATATCTGGGACGAGTGTGGTACGTGTTTTGGAGCGGAGCTATGTGGCTCTGTGGTCTGTATCTCAACCCCTTGTCACCGAGGAGACCCCTAGACTCAGGAGAACGTCCCGCTGTGCTCCAGTCCCTTCCACTCCGGTGGAGACGGCGCATTTGTTACAGGCAGTTTTGCATCTGGTCTCTTGATTAATGGACTTGTCTTTTGCAGCCTATTTTGACTCTGACACCACTTTCTGCTCCACAGATGCTTTGCTGATGTTGAAGAAAGTTTGCCTCGCTTGATAAAGACCAGATCCTGAAATTTACTTCCAAACCTGAAGTAACAATTTTTAACTTGAAATGCTTTTTCCCCAGGAGTCACCGCTCCAGAATCCTTCCCTTATTTGGTGCCTCCTTCACAGCTGGGACTGATGCTCAGGTGCCAAAGCTCTGTGCGCTCCTCGCAGTGAGCCAAATGGGTCCGTGCTGGGTTCGAGCGCGGCGGCTCCGCTTCCCAGCCCGGTTCGTAGCACTCCTTTTCCAGCACCCCCCCAGCGGTGGCATTTCCAGTCTTTCCGTGCTGGGGTGGGAGACACCGTTTTCAA
The DNA here is from genome assembly GCF_964199755.1 of Larus michahellis. Lineage (NCBI taxonomy): Eukaryota > Metazoa > Chordata > Aves > Charadriiformes > Laridae > Larus > Larus michahellis. The sequence continues at coordinate 4,131,476 of NC_133902.1, read as the reverse complement.
CCCTTTTTGGTCAGCGCACCGTCTCTTGAGGTTGGGTCTTGCTTTCTTCTTTTCTGGCTCAAGACATGACAAACCTTTGCTGAAGCTGTCTCACCACCTCTGTTCTGCGTGTTGTCAGGATGTACTCCTCGTGGCCTCTCGGTGATTTGAGCTGGCTGTTCCAGGACCGTTGCTATCTCTGCACTTAGCCGCTCCGCGAGAAGTTGTTAGTCACTGTTGATGTCTTCCATGGTAACAAATCCAGTTTGGTTGGCGGTGCAGTGTGTGAATGCTCCCCAAGCAGCAGTGGGCTGCTTCCTCTGGTGAGGTTGCCTCTTCCCAGGTGGATTTAGTCTGTCTGCACATGCTGACTCATGACAGCCGAAACAGCTGTTTTCAGCTTCAGGCACTACTGTGTGCAGGGACCCCTTCTTCTTCTTGACAGCTGGTTTGTTTTTATAACTAATGCCTTCACTATATGCTCATAACTTCCATATCTGTGATGCCCGCTTTTCAACTGGAAGGGCCAAAATCCATTTTTTGACATAGTTTCGTTGTTGTATAAGCCTTACTTGGTGGGCTCTTCTCAAGCGACCAACTGGGACCAGCCAAATTTGGTTCCCCAGCCCAAGGAGCAAAGCTGCCCTCGAAGGGCAGCGACGTAAGCGCGCAGGGAGCCCTGTCTTCCCTTGGCGTCCTGACATTGGCACAAGGACCGTTTTCAGGAAACCCTTGGAGGGATCCAACCCTCGGACTGCGCAGTGAGCGGGATGAAGGCAAGGAGTTTGCGGGTCTCATGCTAGCACCGTCAGGGTAGCGACCACGCTCGTAGGGCTTTGGGGAAGCGTTCCTCTCTGCTGTGCGACTGCAGAACAGCAGGTGACGGGACTTCCTCCTCCCTGCCCTGAAGCCGGGCCGCTCGGTGGAAGTCACTGTTTCCCTCTCGCCGTGAGAAGCGGCGTTTGACGGGAGGAGCAGGCAGGGCTCCCGGAGACTGAGGGACAGGTGAGTCACTACAGAAAGAGTCATTCAGAGAAAAGCCCAGTCAAAGCAACCCGTGGCCTTAGCGTGAACTCGGAGACGAAAGGTCCAAAGTTAAGTGATGAGCTCATCAAAACCTTGAGGCTGTGAGAGAAGAAGTGGTGAAAGAAGCGTGAGAGGTGCCTTCTTGAGATGCCACAGTGCTGGGGCACACAGGTCTCTGCCTGGGCTTGCTGGGTTCGCGCTTAAGTTGGCAAGAGGTATGAAACATGCATCTTTCCTAGAGGCAGGTATCCTGCTTCCTTTAAATAAAAATCATATATTTGCACGTATCCATGACCCCATTCAGCACTGGTTCCTGTGGAGTGTCACTGGTTAGTCCTTGGGATTGCGAGTGAAAAGGGCTGAGCGTGAAACTTGCTCTGAGAAGATGGGGGCGAAGCCGAGGTCCCGGGGAGCCCTCCCAGAGCCAGGCGTCTCCGTGGGAACGCTCTGGGCACGTCCCTGCTGGGCGCAGGCGTCACTTTCCATTCAAGGTGGGGAGTTTTGGTACTCCCCCGCTGCCAGTAAAGAGGTGCTGGGATTGCAGGGCGAGCGCTCCCGGGGCTGCGGGTGAACGTGGGCCTTGAGGGGGAAAAAAAAATAACCAACAAATTTCTGCCTCAATTTCTTTTTTTTCCCCCATGAGCGGCGTGCCAACCAGCATTGCAACAGGCTGCCCAGTAGACACAGGTCAGGGTACGTGATTGCAGCCGGAGCCCCGGCGCTGGTCACGAACCAGCTTCCTACCTCCACGAGCTGCTGCTGGAAAAGAAATACGCTAACATTTTCAAGCTCTTAGTTGCCGTGGTGTCCTAAGGAGGATGGTGGAGAAGCACCTACGTCCAAAATTTGCTGGCAGGGTGAATAAGGGCTTTGCTGTGCTGTCCCAATATTCCCCAGTCTCTTCTGGGTCTCATCTGCAGAGTTAATAAAATGGTGGCAAATAAAGTCGAGTTCCAGTGGAAAGGGCTCTTTAGGGCGGCAGTAAAATAGTGAGTAAGCAAGAACCCCTTGCTGCGGGGGCCAGTTTAATTGGTCTGGTTTGTTTTATGAGACAGGTTTTATGTTTAAACTCGCACATGGCCCAGGAGCGACTCTGCAGCAGGGCATCATTCTCCTGCATGGGTCCTCCGGGAACGCAGCCCGGGTTAATTACACCTAACCGAGCAATCGCACCTCGCCGAGCAGCTGGCATAAGTCATGGCGTGAGCCGAAGGGTTCGGCAAATGAGGGTGGGAGGTAAAGCCAGAGCCGGGACTGCCCGTGATAAGCATCCCCTACAGCCAGCCATGACGGGGAGCGCGGTGCTGCCTGGAGGCACTGGTTGGTGGCCGTCTCGCACCGTCTTGCATGACCATGGCCGGCCATTGCCACAGCCCTGCCCGGTAACCTCGTCCTCCCTCTGCGCGTCTGATCCGCCCCCCTCCCCCCCCCCCGTAATGGAAGTGGCGTCGCTGACCTTTATAGAGGGGGTTCAAGATATAAAAATTGGCGTGTGAATGGGAGCACAGCGGTGGTGCTCAGGCTGGGTCGCTCCTGGTCAGCATCTCCCCACCTGGTGCTGGGGGCCTGGCTTTTCTCACCGCGCTGAGGCTGTGCAGGCGCGTGGGTGCGAGAGGAAAAGCCTCTTGCTGTGGAGAAGGTAAGAGCCAGGCCAGTCCTCTCCTAGCATGACACAGCCACCTCCAGGGCCAGGCAAAGTGACTGCTTACACACCCGCAGCCTCCTTCAAAGCCCTTTAGATAAGGACTGGGAAAGCCCGGAGCTCTCCTGAGCTAGCAGAGGTGGCTTAGAGCAGCAGTAAGTAATTATTCAAGTCAGGTTTTGGTGTTACTGGAGCTAAGGAGGGCAGGAAGCTGCCTTCACAGCGTGTGCTCCAGCCAGCTCCCCCTCTGTCCCCTTAGCCCCATGTTGCTCCGGTAGTTCGATGGCGGCATCGCTGCTGCAGGCTTTCAGGGGCTTTTCTGATGCGTCTGATCGCCAGCTCCCTCTCTGTAATTGCTTAAGGCTGGGGTTAAACAAAGGGGTGCAGCGTCACCCCCATGCCCCCACGCTTCTGAAAGCTGCTCCTGGCAGGGCACAAACAAATGCTGCTGGGCTCGCTGCGTTGGCTTCTCTGCGGAAAAGCACTGGGGAGGAGGACAGTCCGCTCCCTCTCCGCGTTGACCAGAGGCTGCTCAGCCTCTGCCGCAGTTGTGGAGCACTGAACAAGTTGCTTCTGTTGGTTGGTTGGGTTTTTTTGTTTGTTTGTTTTTTTTTTTTTTTTTTCCCCGTTGGTGGGAAACGCTAGTGGGAAGGGCTGCCTTTGAGGGGGGACTCCTTTTGCGTGAGCCCTTTGGCTTTGCTCCGCTTCGGGCTCACGGGGTGCGATGGAGGAACCCTTTAGCCAAGAACTGACCCGCAGGCAGTCGGAGCTGCCCGGGGCCGGTGCCCGCTGGGCTGGTGGCCCTGCGAGGGAGCCCAGGACCCGGCAGAGGGTGCTGTGTCTCCATCGCCTCTCCCCGCTCCAGCTCCAGCTGTTTGGCACTTGCCCGTGCCTGTGTGCATGATGTTTGTAAGAGTTTGGGCATGTCCATTTGGTTCCCATCTCCAGTGCCACCCCCAGCATCCAGGCCAGGTTCTTCTGTCACTGGGGACATTCTTAATTCACAGGAAATAGGAGAGAGTTTAATTGTTTTCTCCTCTCTCTCTTTTTTTTTTTTTTCCCATGCAGCTGAACAAAAGGTTCATCCTCAGTTTTCTCCATGCCCATGGGAAGCTGTTTACCAGGATTGGGTAAGTGTGCAGGATGTTTATTTTATTTTCCTACATTACAAGTCTTTTTGGAATTTAATATTGTTAGCAACTAAGCTGTGTTTGGAGCTGAGGGCACAGGGTGTGAATTCTTGCAGGCCTAGCCTCCTGGTTCTTATTCTCCTTACCCGCCCTCCGATCCACACTGGTTATTGTTTGGGCTTTTTCTTCCCCCACCTCAAGGTCTGGTCCTGCCTGTGCTCCGGGACCCTCTGGCAGAGGCCGATACTCACACAGGAAGGACTAATGGCTGTTTTCTCTCTCTCCCACCACCTAACCCTGCCCTGTATCCCTTAATTTCTGGTTTTACCCCCCTCTCTCCCACTGCCCCCCTCCTTCACCAGCGGAGAGGTGTCTCTGGGGGGCTCTCGGTGGCGGTGCCCGCAAGGAGCGCAAAGCCATCGAGACAGAATCAGGCAGTGGCTGAAAGCCGCCGTCCAGAGCGTGTCAAGACAAGTCTTGCCCTTCGTCTCCTCGCTGCCGTTTCAGTGAAAGCCTCGTAACCGAGAGCTGCCACGGCTGTGGGAATGGGTTTATACAAAGTGCCCTTGGCAATGTCTGTCAAAAACTGGTTTCAAGTAATTGAACAGCTACCCTTGAAGCAAAGCAAGCCTGATACAGGTCTGGGCTGAGATCCCAGCCTGAGGGACGTCCTTCTGACCCAGAGAGCAAAGCTCAGCCTCGCAGCCCAGGGGCTTCCCACGGAGATGTCCCACCTCCAGATCTGGGCTGGCCCTTGCTCTCGGGTGGTGCGTCGACTGTTGTGGTGAGGCCTCACGTGGGTTCAGGTGGTCTCCAGCAACGGTGGTCTCTGCTTGAGCCTGCCAGTGCCTCGTAAGCAGATGTAGTTTCATGAGCTCTGTTGGCTCCTTCAGTCTCTTGTGGAAATAAGGGCTGAGAGACCTTTTTCAGGCCACTAAAGTGAAGGTAGTGTGAACGCAAAGTGGCATCTTTTCCCTACTGTTGGTTTTTTGACTCAGATGCACGGTTCCCTGCCTCTGTCTGGGGATGTCCCCTTTCCCTCCTGGAGCGGGGAAGCACAGCAGTGCGGGAAATGCCGACCCTGCCAAGCAGCCTCAGCGCTTGCTCCATCCAACGCGCTCTTTGGGGTGGCCAGTCAGGAGCTTGAGTTCGGACCCTTCGTAAAGCAATGGGAAGTAGAAGCTGTGCTGGCCAATTTGTCGAAGCTCTGATTGTCTGAGGGCAAGGAGGAGAGCAATCCGCTCGCTGCCAGCGCTGTTGGTCTCTCCCTGAGTCACAAGGCACTGATTATCTGCTTGCGGGCAGCAGGCTGGCCTGCAGCGAGGAGGCAGAACTGGATGTCCTCCTGCCCGCAGCAAAGAGGAGGAAAGCTGCAAGAGCCCGTGGAAGGTTTGGTAACGGCAGCGTGTCTGCGCCGGAGGGCAGAGCATCCGGGGAGCTGCTGGTCCTCGGCCCTGTGGGGCCGTGCTCGCGGCCCAGCTCCGGTTGAACGCGTGCCAGCAGGGGGATTAATGGGGATGTTGCAGAGATTGCTTGCACATTTGGCTCCTGAGACCTTTGTGAAATTAAGATGCAGGGTTTGAGGCGGTTGCTTCCCAGGGCAGTCATTTAGAAAACCCAAGTATGTTTAATGGTACAATATCCCCTGAAGTACTTAGAAGGGAACTAGAAAGTAATACCATGACACAGGAAGAGAAAATCGTCCAGCCCTGCTAAACAGCTTCCGCGCTTAAAATAGGTAAAAGGTGAGGAATAGTTGAGTCCTCTTTGGGCAGGATCTTCAGTGATTTATCTGTAAAAGGTATGGAAAAGATGATGTTGCCCTAATTGGACTCTTTTGCTCCTAAAACCACAGGTAAGCCATTTATTAAAAGCTTCCGCTCTGCTCCTGACCTGCTGGTTCTGAGCTCAGTGGGGTTACTGCATGCCGTTCCAGATGTGCTGCGGTATCAAAGCACAGCTGGCGGGGCTGAGGAAGCCCTCGCTCCTTCTTGTTGTTGTTCCATGGCAATAATCTTCCATCTCCGCACTAACAATCCATCCTGCAAAGGGCTCCTCCATCCCCAGTGTCCTGTCTGCCCTAGGAGGATGTTGCTGGAGATGCTGGATGTGGTCTGAGATTTCTCAAAATTAGGAAGTCTTTAGAAGCAATCAGTTTGCTCTAATTCCCTGGCTGTGCCCCAAACCCAGGGAAGTTGCCTCTTCCAGGGGGAGCAGCGCTTTTGAACCGGCAGAGCTGCTCCGTTCTGCACAGCTACAAAGTACAAGGGGTGTGTTTGTTACAGCCCGTGTTTTTGGGAAGGTAGGAGAGACTTTGAACTGCTCCAGCAAACAGTGCCCGGGGAGAGGGTGCCCCTGCTGCTAGGCAGAACCGGTTGTTGAAAGGCATCCGTGAAATATGGTTAAGAAGAAAGCCATTTCTGTCTTTAAAAATAGAGCCTATTGCTGTCCTGAAAGTCTGTTGGGGAAGCCCAGCAGAATTGCCCATGTGGGTTACCAGAAGTGGCTTGCTAATCCAGCCTGCAGCGTGCTGATATCGCAAGATCTGAATCTCTCGGGGGAAGATAGAGGAAATTGCTATGGAGGCCCCTGAGGTTGCCTGCCCTGGCTCCAGATGCCTCACCCCCTGCGGATTTTGGCTCCCTGGCTCCCGTGTGGGTACAGTAGTACAATGTCACTGATAACTGGAGCGGGCACTTGCTGCGAAACAGATATTTGTTCTTGCTGGGTCTGGCTTTTTCTAGCGTAGGAGCAAGAAGTAACACAGCGAGCTCAGCAGAAGAGGCAATGGGACAGGAGGACCTCCCTTCCCTCTCCCCCCGCCCCCCCGCCCCCCCCCCCCCAAGTAGTTGGAAACTATTTTTGGCAGATTCTTGGTTATAAAGTTGTCTTCATGGGATACCAGGGTGAGGACTTTCTTTGGGAGGGCTGTTGTGGGCAACCATGTCTCGGTCATTTTTGTGAACTGACTGTGCTCTTCATTGCTGTCAGTTCGGTTTTTGACCCCACTTCAGCTGGGTGGTTGCTGAGGATCCGACAGCCCTGATAAGTAACCTCAGCTAATTCCCTCGGTGATGCCAGATGAAGAGTCGGATAAACGTGTCAGATTTCCGTGGGCGCTTGTGAGCGGTGTTGAAAGCGCACCCCCTCCCCGGCCGTGGCACTGTAGCCACTGGCTGCTGTGTCCTGATGAGCGACAGCAGCCCTGTGCGCTGCAGGGACCAGCTCCAGCTTTAACGCTTCCAGCAGCTAGACGAGACCAGTCGTTAGTCTGCCAGTCCCTGTCCTGTGGGCCTCTAAGTGATGAAGTTTTAGGGGCTCAATCACAGTGCCGGGGAGTGTGTAGCCTGGGGGGACGGGGCTTGGTGCCATGGGATCCGATCCTGCACCGTTCCTCTGGAGGAAGCACGCTCTGGCCAACATTCAATGCACTGGAATTGCCACATCCGCAATGTGGCACCAGTGTGTGCAGTTTGCTGTAGCCTGGGTTTCTCGGGAGTCCCATGGGCTGCTCCTGGTCCAAGTGAGCTGCTGGCCCCTTGGCACCCCTCCCAGATTGGTAGAAGTCAGTAGAAAAAAATGGTTGGTCAGAAATGACTCATAAAGGCCGTGTTTTCCTGCCAAAGGAATGCTGCCTGTCGGTCACAGAGCAATCCCTCGCTACCCTCTCTAAGGAAGGCTTCAGCTGCCTCTGTCGCAGCCTGCACCTTCATTCCCCACAGGAGACGGCACCCCAGGGGGTCCCCCCTCCCCAGGAGAGGTGACACTGAATGAGCTGTGCCAACTGACCGCCCTGCGCCCCGGGGGCACAGCCTGCGCTCTACAGACTCTCTCTCTGTCTGCAGGATGGAGACTTTCCCTGCGGTGGCCGAGGAGGTCCTGAGGGAGTTCCAGGTCCTGCTGCAGCACAGCCCCCCTCCCATCGGAAGCACCCGCATGCTCCAGCTTGTGGCAATCAACATGTTTGCAGTGTACAACTCCCAGCCCAAAGGTACCACGTGCTGCTTTAGGGGAAGCGGGCTGGGGATCAGCCGCTCTCTGTATGGCCGAGTTGCTCACGGAGGAGGGTGGGGGGGACTCATCCGCTGAAGACTGACGGGGACGCGGAGCGGTGGTTGGATGCGTGGGGGTGTCGGCATGTGTAGGGACAGCAAAGGGACCTTGGTGGAGCTGGCAGAGGCACCTGAGGAGTGAGGCGGCATCACATCTCCCTGGAGCCCGAGTCATGAAGCACAGAAGGAAGGCACTGCTTTATGGCTCTGCCTTTCCAGCATTTAGCTTGGGCCTTGCTCAGTGCCCACGCTGGCACCGGAAGGGCTGGGAGGATCTTGGAGGCCTTGGCTTTTGGGAGAGTGGCGTTGCCTGTGACCACTTGTGTCTGTGCAGGCAGCTGGGTGATGTGAAAGCCCAGGCTGGAGGCTATTCCCCATATTAAGACACCTAGAGATCTAGTATTACTCATCCTCCTCCTCCTCTCCTCCATCCACCCAGGAGGCTGTAAATGCTCTCTGCCATTGCCGGGTTTAACGTGCCGCTCAGCAGAGATGCCACCAAACCAGAGTGTCCTCTGCTGAGTTTGAAATGGTGCTTCCAGGGGACGTGCTTTCCCTGTGGCCCCCCAACACGCACGGTGGCAGGTGCCCAGATCTGCCTGAGCCGCCCGTTTGGGAGCAGGGATGGGGCTGAACTCTCTGGGTGGGAGGAAGCAGCGTTTCGCATGCCAATGGCTTGGGATTTAGATCCCAAAGATGGAGGCCTCCAGCTGATGCATTTCAGTCAAAGCCACCATGTGGGCGATCAGGCTGAGCCCCAGAGAGCTGCTGCTGGAAGATGTCTCCCTCCTGAGCCAGCTGGCTACTTGTCATGCCGGTGGTTAGTGGCCGAGGTCAGCTGATGGAGCGAAATGGCGTCGGCCGGAGGGCTGGGAAGCGGCTCCCGTGTGCCGTGCCTGCTGCCTGGCCAGCCTCGCAGGCACCCTCCCCTCCCGGGGGAAGCCCTGGGGGAACTGGAAATGTCAGTCCTGCTGGCGAGGCAGCCTTGCCCTCCCGCCTGCTAGATGCCAACCAGCGACGGTGTGTTTATCTTTGAGCTGCAAAGTACTTTACGATTATGAGCAAATGCCTCTGCGCAGCCCCCCGGTAGGTATATTAATAGCGGTGTCTGTGCCGCAGACGGGAGCTGGTGGTAAAGAGAGGAAGAGATTTGTCTGGGCTGTACGGCAAGCCCCTGTGGCAGAGCTGGAAGCGATCCCAGCTCTCAGACCACTGGACTCTGCTCTTCAGTCCGTAGCCGAGTTGCGGATGTGTGTGAGTGACAGAAAGGGAGCGCTTTTTTATCTCCTGTGAAAAATAAGTATTCTTGGAGTTTGCTGCCTCCTGTGTGGGTAACTGCCAGCTGCTCCCAGCTTTCAGATCTCTGGAGAAAGCAAACCCGTTCCTGCTGGGGACTGCAGGCTGCGCGGAGCAGGTGGTGGTGTTCGTGAAATGCCCGCAGGTCGGATGGCACTGCGGCTGCCATCCGATGCCTGGCGCCCCTCGGGGATTTCCCTGAGGGCTCCTTGCTCTGGCAACCCTAAAACATTGCAGGGACTGTTGTTGGCAAAGCAAATCCTGTTGTCAGCGCAAAATGCCCTGGTGATCTCCGAGCGCTCGTGTGCGGAGTGCTGGCACAGCCCGGGTTGGGCTCGGTGCCAACACTGTGATATTGAGAAGAGTTGGGTGCAGAAGCCGGGGGTGGGGGGAGGAAGCAAAGGGCCTGGAGTTTAAAAGGCAAGCAAGAATGTTTGCTGAGTTATTACCAAGTGCCCAGCACGGGCTGAGGGTGTTGGCTCCTTCCCCGGCGTGTGGCTTGCTGTGGGCAGAGGACTGGCTGGAGCATACGGCAGAAACGGCTGTCGGGAAGGTGCGGGTTTCCATTTCCCAGCACATGAGTCACCTCCCCGGGTTGCGGTAGCCGTGGGCAGCGGCGGGAGCGGGTGCGAGGGGGCTGATCCTCCCGTGTGGGAGGCCGGGAGGGCGCAGGGAGCAGTCCCACCCTGCCTCCATCCCCATTGCCAGGAAACGTTACTGGGGAGCCGCGAGCCGGGCTCGCCGTAGTCAGAGCTTGGCTGCGTCAGCTCCGTTGAGCTGGATCTAACTTTGCCGTTGGACCAAACGACCTCCAGAGATCTCCTCCTACTGAAATCCTTTCTGCAAATCTGGGATGGGAGCGTGTCTGTGTCCTTCCCATCGCAGGGGCCTGTCTGACCTTCAGCTGCGAGCTCTCAGTAGCAGGGGGAGATCTGTGGGTTTGGGGCCGGGGAGGGAGGTCTGTCTGAGAGGCTCTCTTCCCTGCTGTCCGGGGGTAGTTCCCTCCTGGGGTAGCTGCTCCCTCTCTCCCCCGCTGTGTATGTCCAGGTCTCTGGAGTCCCAGCTACTCCTGAGAAACTTGTAAACTTGTTTGCTTGCCCCGTGTCTGGTGTCTAATGAATCCCTCGTGCTGGGATCCAGTGGTGCTAGCAGTTGTGGGGCGGTGTCACTGGCAAAACAGTCTGGATGTGGGGAACTTTTAGCAAAATTTTATGCCCCTGAACACAAACTTTTAATCACAGATTTGGGTATTCAGGAAAAGGGAACTTGAACAATCAAATGCTTTAATAAACGCTTTTCCTCCTCCTTCCTGGGGCTTACACCAAACACATATCCTGCCCCATCCCATTCTCAGCTTCCCCCATTTTTGCTGCAGGTTATGCTCGGTCTGTCCCAATTCCTTCAGTGAGGCAACAGGCAGCACGGGAGATTGGGGACTTGTGCGTAACGGTTTGTATCTGCTGCTCTTCGCTTTGTACTTGTTCTCTTTTGCTGTGATGTGGGTCGGCCCTGGTTCCTCCGGGGTGTCCGTGCCCCAGCACGCGTCCCCCGTATGGCAGTTGTGATGTGTCCTCCTGCACCTCCTGCTAGCGGCTGCCACTCTTCCGTAAATCAATCTGTGCGAGGTCACCGCGTGCTCTTCTGACACGCTGACTTTTTGGGGTGCAGTGGGGTGGTTAAACTGATTTCAGAGCCAGCCAGCTGTGAGAGGCACGTGGTGTTCCATGGCCTCCTCCCACACAGGTCACTGCTGGCTACCGGGCCCCTGCAGCGTGTGCCCATGGCAGGGCTCGGGTGATTGGGGGCAGAGCCCCGCGGTCTGTGCCCAGTGCAGGCAGCGGAGCTGTGCTGGTGCCCCGGGGCTAGCACCAGGCACGCCGGAGCTGGTCTCAGCTGCCTGTGCAGCCGGGCAGCACTGGGAAGACCCTGGGAGATGGATTGGTCTGTTGTTTTTTCTGACAGAGGAAGCCAAAGAATTCCCACATGAAGTGTTTCCCCTGCTGTTCGGCATCAAACGGCGTGTTCCTCCCAGTGAGCCGCTCTCCCCATTGTCCACGGAGGCATGCGGCCAGCAAGGGCCCTTCTGACCTTCTGGCTGCATCCCGTCAGGAGCATTCAAGGTGTGAAAAAGCTTCTTGGAGACCTCAAACCCATGGGGCAAGCAGGGCCCAGCCAGGGGAGGGAGGCAGAGAGAGATGGGTGCTCTACATGGCAGAGACATTCAGTTGATGGAGCTTTCCACCACGGGACGTAGGTGACTACCAACATTTTGGGCCATCCTGGGCTCCAGCTGGGGTGGGGCCTTTGCGGGGTGGCCCGTTTAACAGTTTGGTAGCCATCTGCACAACCAACTTACAGAGAAGTTTGGATCCCTTTATCCCAACCACAAACACTCCAAGAATTTTAATTTTTTTTTAATTCTGTAATTTGGGGAAATAAAACTCTGGTTTCTGAAAAGACTAATTGAAGCCGTGCTTGCGGCAGGGGCATCTCGGTGAGGGGAGAGAGAGAAACCCCCTCCCAGCCCATCTGTGCCCAATTTACTCCGATCTGGCCTCTCTGAGGCTTTTTTTTCTTTCTCTCTCTCTTTAATAATTTGTTTTATAATTCCTGGAATCAAACCCATCTCAGACACACTGTTTTATTTTACTGTATTATTGGATTATACTTCCTATAAATCACTGGATGTTATTCATAGGCCACCACCAGAATAACTTCCCCTCTCCCCCCTGTCCACCCCCCCCCCCCAAAGGCCCTGCATTCCAAACAAGCGCGTACCAAAGTTGGGGGTGCAGCAGCGCGGGGCACCCTAGAGACACTTCCCGGAAATCCCAGCAAATTTGCCTGGCTGCGGGTGTGAAGCATCAGGCTGCAGCACCTGGATGCCTTCTGGCACTCTCGGGCCGGTCGCGTTGTGCCGTGTGGAGGTTGTTAGGAGGTCGGGCTTAGGTGGAAGCGGAGAGGGGAGGGGAGGGGAGGCAGGGGGGCTGCCATATGTGCATCCTCGGCACATGGAGGGAATGAAGTTGCATCCCCCGGGGCTGAGCAGAGTCGGGGCACAGAGGCACCGGGAGGTTCTGGCCAAACGCTTTAGCTGAGGATTTGGGAAAGCGGCTTGTGTTTCAACCAGAGGGAAGTTATGGCAGGGCAGGGTGACCAGCCCGTAGGGCGACTGCTCTGCCTGGGCCATTGGATGAGGAGAAGACCTGCTACTTGAGCGGCAATCCCATTGCCAAAGCTCCTGTGGGATGTGAGGAGGGTTTGAGGGGGCAGCCAGCGTGGCAGGGTCAGGCTGGGCTTTGGTCGCAGCCCTCCCTGGCGCGTCTTCTCGAGTGGAATGTGGTCGGGTTTTCTGTGCGAGGTAGGGTTGGCTGGGAAACCTTGAGGTGCGGCAAGGGAGAGGATCCATGCTCCGCTCCCTGCAGCAAATTTGGAGCAGCGTCCGTCCCCGTGGCACTGCCACACCAGTGTCCTCAGCAGCGTAGAGGAGGGCAATACCGCACAGGCCGCTTGGTGTAGAGATACTCTGCCTGGCTCCCAGAGAACTGCTCTTACGCAGCGAGTGTCCCCTAACTACAGCTTTTGCAAGGGTTTGCTAACGTGCGCGGTCCTGCTTGCTCCTTGGAGACCTACACCAGCTTCTGCGGTGTTGATCTTGCCCGAGTCTTCTTGATAGACACAAAAAGGGATCCATAGGTTAGTGCAAATCAACTGCAACTTCTAAGCAGGTACAAGACTCCTTTTTGCGTGTGTGTTCGGCACCCCGGCCTGGCTGGAGAGGGCACGTTGAACTCAAAGGACCCCCTGAAATCAGCCTGTGCTCTGCTCACCAGAAGCCTGCTCCGCTGCTGTCCTCCCACCGTGCACGGCCCTGCGCTGGATGGAGCGTGTTTCGCTTTGCTGACCACAGCTGCTCTGGCTTGCGAGCTAAAGCGTGAACCCTTAAAATATCTCCGGAGATGTTGCAGAGGCTGGTGGTGTCTGTCCTCAGCAGAACCTCAACTCTGACCATCTCCACGGTTCTTTCTTTGGTTTCTGGTGCTCGGACCCAGCTTTGCTCAAAGAGCTAACTGCAGCATCAGAAAAAGACTCAGCGGAAGCATGTACGGCTCTTCTGCTGCAGCCACATCTCAATGGCCTCTCATGAGGCTCTAACCACATCTTGCGTATGGGAGCAGACAAAAGGTGCTGGGAGTCAAAGACAAGGGAGTCCAGTGCGTTTGAGTGAGTTTAAAAATAAAGCGGTGCTGTGGACGGCTGCCTTGGTTTGGTGGAGTATTAAAATTAGGCACAAAGCAAAGCTTAATAAACCTCAGGCTGTAGATAGCAGAAGCAGCAGCTTGATCTTCCCCTGTCTGGGGAGCAGAACTGAATCTTTTTCTCCTAATTCCCCTCCTTGCGCGGTAAATACGCGTTTCACCAGAGTCCCGCTGGCACCTTCGAGCAGGCAGCTCCGTGGGCCGTGACAGCTTTGGGCACGGCGACTGGGAGATGGCTGAAGATGTTGGCAGTGCAGGGCTCCGTCCTGGGGAAGCCGAGCATCTGCAGTCCTCTGCCCCGTTGAGAGCAGAGCCTGAGGTCCCGCCACCTGCTCGGGGGACCGGGTTTTGTAATGCAAACGCAGCCCACTTGGCGCAAGGAGGATGGAGTTGAGCAGTTTCATAACTGGCTTTCTCAGGGGTGCTCAGGGCTCCGGTCGTCGTATGGCGAGTGTGGACTGAAGTGTCTACACTGAGCCGGCCAGCGTGCACCTGGCAGTCGCTGCGTGTCTTGCCCTTCGAGACCGGGCTGCGCTGTCTTCAGCGAGGTGTCATTAAGACACAACGCTTCCCAAGGCCTTACGTTTGGAGGAATTGGCTATTTAATTCATCCTTCCTCTCCCTTCGCGTTACTGCTCTTGCTTGCTTTGGGTTTGAGTTGTCATCGGGAGAGGAAGCCCCAAGGAGGGCTGGCTGGGACCGGTGTCCATCCTTCCCTGTGCTGCCGGCCTTGCGTGGAGGCTCTAGAGCGAGCCGATGCTGAGATGTCACCTGGGCAAAGGGCTTTTATGCTTAACTCATCGAGCAATGTCCGCTCCTCGCTGCGTCCCAGTGTGAGCAGGACGAAGGGTTGAAATGGCGCGAGGGGCGATGACTGCATCGCTCGTCTCGGGAGACGTGCGGCTTCCTGCGCTGAGCTGCTTGCTCCTGCTGAGCCTCCTGAGGGACACGTCCGTGTCCGGAGGTGGCAGCCGATCCTCCAGAGTGTCTCCTCTGAGTGGTTGGGAGTGTTGGAGGTTGGCACAGTTGCCGGGAACTGTCGGCGCCCTTCCTTTCAGGGAAGGAAGCTGTCTCGGACTTGAGACACATCAGCAAAGTTCAGGTAAAACACTTTTGGCCCAGGCGCTGCTTCAGAGTCTCGCTCTCGGGCTCTTGAGGCTGGTGGCAGCAATGTTTAGACCAAAGTCTTCCTTTGCTTATTCCCCTCTGTTTCCTGTTTAAAAGGCAGATTGTCACATATTTGGGGATTTATTTACCGTAATTGGAGTTATTTTCCTGGCTGCTGGTTTCTGCCCTCTGATGCAAGACTCCTCGGCGAAACGTGTGTCCAGAAAGCCATGTGACTTTTTTTCCCCCTTGCCACAAGTGCCAGCAGGAGAGGCAATAATCAACGCGCTGCAGGGAATTTCCACTTGCAGTTCAGGTTTCTGAAATCTAGACCTTGGCTTCGGAGGCAAAAAAGATTGCGCGGGGCTTTGTGGCAGGGAAGGGAAAGGTTTCCAGCGAAACCGAGCGCTTGCTGGTGTGTCAGACTCTCCAGTCGTGCCCTCCAGCCCAAGCGCAGCAAAAGTCCCCGTCGAGTAGTGTCGGATGAGCTCGCTGGGGGCTTCTGCCCGTCACACGAGCGCATCCCTACGTCTGCCCTTGAAGCCGTTCCACCAAACGCAGGGTGATACCGAGATCTCGTTTCAGGACAACGAATAGAGGGGAAATGATTTGTAATCAGAAAGCTGGAGTCTGCTTTACAGCCAAGCTTCGGCAGCCCGAGCAGCAAGTCGGGACAGAGCCGGTGACAGGCGAGGTGAGGTTGGAGGGACTTTGCTGCTGCGGTGCCACCGAGGCATGGGCCAGCGAACGCTGAAACAAAACCAGTCTTTCGACGAAGCGGCAGCGTCGCTGTATAAAATGAAAGGCAGGAAACGGAGCGCTGGCACGCAGCGTCCGTCTGTCCCGCTGTAAAGCGAGGAAGGAGGGACCTGAGGCAGCTCCCCCGGGGCTCAGCTTCACCCCTGCTTCGGCAGTGGGGAAAGAGGGGTGCCAGGGAGCCCGAGTGGGGTCGCACCAGGTGCAGCGGCTTTGGTGGAGCTTTAGATGTTTGCACCGTGACAGGAAATCCTCTTCGCTTTTAAAGAGATGTTTCTGACTCTTTAATGTGCGTCGCGCCTTTGATTTCCTCCCGCTTCTAAGCAGCGCCGAGTCAATTACTGTATTTCTGTTTAATTCTCTGAGAGAACGTTGTATAATTAGGCTAATTATGGTGCTTTGTGAAGTTGTAAAACTCTTGATTGAGCTTGCGGGGCTGTTTTATAGCCTGCCAGGTGGAGGCAGGGAGGGCTGCCCGCCCCGTGCCCTGCGCGGGTTCGGGGAGCTCCTTCCCGGGGGCTCGTCCCCTGCCAGCTCCCTCCGTCCCTCCGTGCGTCAGGTGCCCGGTGCTGGGGTGGCTTTAGCTAGGAGAGAGCATCCTCGAGGGCTCCTTGGGATCTCTTCCTGCCTTAATGCTGAGATCGGGAACGGTGGCGTAGTCACAGCTGTGTTTCTACTCACGTGTGTATCTGAGGCCGTGGAGGTTTACGTGAGAAAAGCTGTAATTTTCCCTGGTTAGGGTCTGCCCGAGGCTGCGTTCTCGTAGGTTCTCGGAGCGCGGCACTGGCTCGGCCCGTGCTCGCGGATGGGCAGGAGGAAGGCGAGGACAGATTGCTTGATGAAGCTGTGAGCAACCTGATCTAGTCAAAGATGTCCCTGCTTCCTGCAGGGGGGTTGGACTAGATGGCCTTTAGAGGTCCCTTCCAACCCAGCGCATCCTGTGATTCTATGACTTGTTGAGCCCAACCTTCAGGGGTCACCCCGGCTAACGTGGTGATGCTCCATGCTCCGTGTCCACCTTGGCAGCCAAATGTGGGCCGGGGCAGTTTAACCCCGTCTGGGTGACAGCTCTGAAGGTACGCGGCCCTTCTCTAATTGAAGGGTCATTTTTAATGCTGACTGATGTGGCTCGTGATGGCTGTGGTTAATGCGGCCGCGGGGCTGGCTCGCAGGTGACACGGAGAGGGCCTGAGCGATTTGCTTGTCCCTGAGGTTGGCGGGGGTCTCCGAGGTGCGCGCCCTGCTCCCCCAGCCGGCGGGGTGGCACGAGGGACAGACGGGAGCACGTGGCCGTGGGCTGGGAGGGAGATGCTCTGCAGGGACGGGCTTCGGCTGGGGAGTTTCTTCGTTTTCCCCCCTGCCGTTCTCCCGTCCCTCCCGGGAGCGTGTGGTCCCCTGACCCTGCCTTGGCGAACTCCCGGTGCTTCTCCGCCGGACCCGGGAGACGCGTCTTGCGAAAGCAGCGCCTGCTGTCCGGGTAATGGCACGGAGACGGAGGCGCCGGCTGCCAAAGGCGGGTTTGGGAACAGCATAAACCCTTCAGAACCGGGAAAGCGGGGAGGGGGGCGGCCGGGGAGCCAAGGTCTGACAAGACCTCATGCTTGGTGCTTGGGAGCCGGGGCTCGTCCCGGCCCGGGGAGGCTGAGGGAGGGGGCCCAATGGTGCGCGGGGAGCGGGGAAACGCTGCCACATGGGCTCGTGTGTGTCTTTAAAAAGCAGGCGAGGCGGAAGTGATGCTGGCGGCCCATCTGCGCGGGGAGCGGGAGACGCGCCCCAGCTGGTGCGAGGCCCTGGCAGCCCCGGGAGCTGCCGTCTGTTGGGGTTTTACTGCTGTCTACGTTGAAACACGGCTTGGGAAGGAACGGGGGGAAAGGAGGAGGAGGAGGAAGGAGAAGGGGAGGGGGGTCGGTGGCACGGTGCCAGTCCCGGTTCGCCTGGCCTTCTCGTTCCTCCTCCTCCTCCCCGCTCCCTCCAATGCTTTAAAGTCACATTTCCAGGCCAGACATAGAATTAATCTCTGGGCACTTCACATTGCTGGCAGCGCAAAGCAGGATGTGGGATCTTTTTTTTTTTTTTTTTCTTTTTTTTTTTCTTTCTTTTTTTTTTTTTTTTTTTCTCTCTCTCTCTCTCTCTCTCTGCGTCTTGGCTGACTTTTTTACCTCTCGAAGAATTTGGAAGGGCCGTGAGATTCCCCCCGCCTTCCCCCCCCTTCGCCTCGGTGCCGTGCAGTTTTTCAGCACGCTGATCACCCTGCTGTGGCTTCACCCTAATAGATTTCATATGCTGACACAGTTGACATCAGTACCAAACTATTTTACATGTGATCTGGTGTATTTCCTGAGGAAATCTGCAAGATATTTATTAAGAACTAATAAAATAAACCTCTCCATGAGCTTTTAGGTAGTTTTCAATTTTTCATGTCTCTCTCGTTTCCTCTTATCAATGAGTTTCTATTTTCTCCCTCCTCTCTGACCATTGCTAAAAGGAAACAAAAATAAATGTTTTAGACCGTTCCTGAATGGACACTGGGAATATTTCTGTAGTGATGTATTAGCAAAGTCGTATTTTTAGTGCTGTATTGTCAAGACTAAAAATATCCCGCCGCAGTGCATCCTTTTTATAGGGCTTTGTGTGTGCGCGCGCGTGTGTGTGCTGAACGTTGTACGAGTTTGCACCGGCGTGTAAAGGTCTGTCTTTGTACTACTGCAGCGTTGCCTCCCCGTCGCAGCTGGACTCCATTAGGCCTCGAAAATTAAAGTAATCCTGGTTAAGAAAGGGAAAAAAAAAAAAAATGTAATAATTAATCTCGCGGAGCCGCGTTTCCCCAGCTGAGCCTGGATACCTGCGTGGCAGCCCGCTTTGAGGGACTCCAGCAGCCCGGGCTTGCGTGGGCCGGTGGTTTTGCCGCTGCGTTCCTGCCGCCGAGGGTGTTCCCCGCCGCCGCGGGGACCGGCGGAGCGAACCGAGGGGTGCTGGCCGCGGGTCGCAGTCACCCAGTGGGTTCCTGCTCGTTTTTCCTGCTCGGGGAACCCTTGGGGGACCACAGTGTGCCGCCGAGCGGGAGCGTGCGCGTAGCTGGGAGTAGGCTGGGCGCTTCACGTTTTCGGAGGAATTTTCTACTTTTCTGCGATTTCTACCCCCTTCGATTAACTGTGTGCGTAACGGGGAGAACCGAAGGTGGGAGCAGGGCTGAGAAGCCGCCTCCCCTCCGTCTCCCGCTCCGAGGGCCAGTCCCCGAGCCGCGATGGCAGGCAGCTCCGTCTCTCTGCCGCCCGTGATTGATGCAGCTGTTTCCTAATATAATTTTCTGGCTGGTTCGCGTCCACGGATCCCCGGGGGAGCGTGCGGCCGTCACTCTGGCCCCCAGGACCACCCTTGCGTCACAGGTAGTGGGTGTTGTGACAGCCGGGGGGACCCGCCGGCGGGTCCCCCAGCGCCATGCGCATGGCACGCAGCGTTGGACGGACCGCTGTGTCTCACGCTCCAGCCAGGCGAGAGCGTTCCCCCTCCGGCGGCTTGTCTCCTCTGAGTCACTCGCCGATTTACGCGCGGGTGCCTCGCTTTACTGTCGGCTGCCGTCTGGAGAGCCGCAGCCTTTTCAGCTTCCTGTAGAGCAGTTCAGCGAGAGCAGTAATTAGGGCCCGTAAAAAATTTTATTTTATTAGCGAGAAGTGTTGGTGGGTAATTGGCCATAATTTGAACCCAGCCAGATTGGAGATTAATAAAAAAACATAAAAAAATTTAAAAATCACAGAGATTTTTTTTTTTTTTTTTTTTTAACCAGAAACGCCAGGGCTGTTGCTTGCCGACCCTTTTCTGAGGCGGGTGGGACGGGACGGGACGTACGGTGGCTGCCACAGGAGAGGGCGGCCGGCAGCGAGCGCCCGTGCTGTACCCGTCCTTGAGGGTGTTTGACACTGGCATGGGAAGAAAGGAAACCTTGTTTTCCAAGAACTCTGCTCTTTCTCAGCTTGATAAGCATTTAAAATAAAAGCTGCACAATTGGAATTGGCAGAGCATCCTCATTCTTTTGTCTGTCTGTTTATTTTTTTCCCCTCATCCCTCGACATGTGTGCTACAGCCCACGGTTACTACACCCCGCAGAACCACAGGCCTGGAGCTCTGCAGGCGCGCGCCGAGCTCTGCCCACCCCCAGCCTGGCTCTTTGAAGCCTGGCAGAGCGCCGTCCCCCGTGGGACCCCAACCCCGGCAGCCTCCTGATGTCCAGGGGCACTGAAGTATTTAAAAAAAAAAAAAAAAAAAAAAAAAAAAGTATGTTTTCAGCCCCTTTCGGTTCCCCCTTCCCTCGCGGGGCAGCAAACCCAGGGCTCTGCCTGGAGCCGGAGCGGTGGTTTTGGACCCGGGCTGCGACCGCGCTCTACGGACCCGATCGCTTTGGTATTTATAGAGTTTGTTAGAATGGCTCGACGGTGGCCAACGCGTCGGAGCGGTCTGACGGCCGATTCCTGCGTCCTCGCGCCTTGACGGGGTCGGCTGGTGTCGGCGATTGGAGAATTTAGCGGCGATTGGAGAATTAACCGCTCCACTCAGGGAGTAAGGAAGAGCCAAGCCCCTGCGCGTGTGTCACGCTGGTTACTGCTGGGTGAATCAGACCGGGGAGTGCGTTCAGGTTACTAGTCCTGCTTGGTCGGTGCAAGGGCTGGGGAGGGGGGGGGGGGTGTTGCTTCAGGTTAGTAGTGCTTGTTTTTTTGCTTGGCAGCCTGGGCTTGGAACCTGGCGTAACTGTTTCCCAAGGAATATTTTTGGTTTTAAAACTGAAGGTCAGCAGTTCGCGAGCGCCGCGCTTGCAGCCAACTCTGTGGTTCGCCTCGTGCCACCGGGCCAGCAGCACTTGAGATCCTGATCAATTGATCTGCAACAATATGAAACCACGAAGGGTGACTGCCAGTTAAAACTCCCCGTCTCGCCCCGTTTTCCCCACCCAAAGTGTCTTTCTGCCCATATCCCCTTTCTTGCCGCCCGTCTCCCTCCCTCCCTTTCGGCTGTGTATTGGAGTTTTTGTCTATCTTTTTCCATCTCTCTGTCTCTTTTCATAACAGTTTTTAATAATGTTTTAGTTAGTTCCAGCCTTTTCCCTCAATGGATCCCATTGGAAAATGCATTTGAAAGGAAACAGTTATACACTTCCCTTCCTTTGAAACTCTGTTGGCACCTTTTCCAGTGCAGTAAACCATACAACATGGATTTTCAAAGTTTCCAAACACAGACATGCTGGCGTTAAATTTATGAAAAAATATTTTATTCGGCTGTATAGTAACTATGAGTCTCTGAGCTGCTGGTCACAGTGAAATCGAAGCTCGCTTTGGAACTGCAACAGGTTTTCAAATCTCTGCAGGAAACGGAGCGGCGCTGGCGGTATGGGAACCCGCAGCTCCCTCGCGCCCTCCCCAAGCGGCAAACGAAAGGGGGTGCTGGGGTACCCTGGGGCCGAGCCCCCCCCCCACCCTCGGGCACAGCTTTTCCCTGCGGACCGTCCTGCTGGGGAGGGGGCGGCAACGGTAGCTGCAGGGAACTTCACGGTCACGCCAAGCCTATCTCAAATCACAGGGGGAAAAGAGGAATTTGGCATAAAACCGTTATGTCTTATGCTTGTTAATGAATGTAGAAGGTTAAGGCTTTTTAGTTGCTGAGTCCCGTGGCAGGGGGGGCGCTCGATAGCCGGCGTGAGTGTGCCTGGGCTGCAGTCCGCCCGGGGTTTTGGGACCCGAGGCTCCGGCTACATGTAAGTTGTTGGAGCACTGAGATCATATTTTCTAATACGGGGGTTCGGATGTGAAACTTCCTGGAATGGTTTCTCTGTGTGCTGTGGGTTTGTGCCTGTGGTCTCGGCCCTTCCCGGAGGGAATTGCTCACTTGACACCTGAGAACCTCCCTTTGTGTGGCACCGCTCAGAGCAGATTTTTTCCGAATTTCCACCGAAGACCACGGCCCCCATTCACCACGAGAGGTCGGGTGGGTGAATCTGCCCGTATCCTCCCGAGTGCCGCTGCGAGGGGTTGTTTCCAAAGACAGCGAGCCTCGAAGCCTGTGCTCGGCAGCGCTTCCATGCGCTTGAGCCATGCTGTAATGGAGATAAGGCCTCCTGTGATAGACAAGATGATGACGTGGCAAAGAGATCCTCAATTTCCCTCTTGTCCTTTTGCAAAATTCCTTTCCCTTCATATGGGAGTTTTCCAGAGAAGTCGCTGATTAAGTGTTACCATCATGCTCGGTGCCGCATGGAGTGTAGGCAGAGCGAGGAGGTTCAGGTCCAAATAATCAGATAGCGTAAACTCACTGACTTCTGTCTTAAAGCATCGTGGGTTTGGATGTCTTTCTGCATGATATTATGGTATCTGCATGGTATCTAATGTGTACTGATGGGGAACTGAGCGTAAGGAAAATAACGCGTTTTCTAGTTTTTTGGATGCTCACCTTGAGGTGCAGGCGATGGAGTCCTCCTAAAAACATAGCCCTTCAGGAACCGTGTTTGCTCCTGTTCAAAGCGGAGTTGCCCAGTGTCTGCGAATTCCATCCCCTCTGTGTCACCGTGGCCGGCCAAGGAGTGAGGGACATATAAACACTGACCACGTGTGCCGAGAGGGGTTAAGGTGAGTCCTGGATCCTCCTGGAAGTTCATGACCCAAGGCAAAGACAGAATGTAGTTCCCCAGCCTAGCGCTGAGCCATCCTAATCCCCAGAACATTGCCGTGTCCTGCAGCCCCCAGCCTTACTGAACGCGTACGTGTTTCAGCACATCAGAACGCTCGGCAGGAGGGTCTCTACTGACTGTTAATTCTCTGTCTTGGCTGAAAGCGGTAACCTGAGGGGGGAAGAAGTGGTATGTCGTCAGGACTACCTTATGATGCGTATGTGTGATGGAGTTTACTTGAAGTTGCATAGACGGCTCTAAGTCTGGTGTTCCTGACCTTTGAGCGCTTTGTGTTCGTGTAACGATATTAGTTTGCATAATTCCCATCGTTTTTAGAAAAGTGAGCTCCCCGCGTGGAACGGGACTGACCTCACCTGGGATCCTCGGCGGGCCCGTGGATCTAGGTTCGCCACACAAACCTCTGCCAGGGCAGGAGCGCTGGACGTGCGGGGCTGTTACGCTCCGTGACACCAGCCGCTGGGAAGAGCAGCCACTGGTGGTGCCAGCAGAGGAGCCTGGGCGCCTGGAGAACGGGCCGCTACGCTGTCGTAGAATCGGAGAATCGCCTGGGTTGGAAGGGACCTTTCAGATCACCTACCTGCCCTTCCCTCCCTGCTGTCTCACCTGGCTTCGTTTCTTCTTCCCTCCTCTACCCAAGCAGATGAACCAGCGGCTGCTTCGGTCGCCGTGGCACGTGAGAGCTGTCTGATAACGACCGCTCAGATTTCCACAGCCCTTGGCAAAGCAGGGGCGGACGGAGGTGGCAGAAGGCACACTCGGGCTCCGCCGCCGTCCCCTGCCAAACTTCTGGTTCCTGCTCCGAAATGTGAAGGTGCTAGGGATTTCGCTGAAATGGTCAAAGGATTTTTAACTTGAGAAGAACAATATATTTTCCCTAACCTCATTCTGGCAAATGGCTGAGCCTTTGTAGCTGAAATTTTCCCAATAAATTCAGCTCGAAGAAAGCTTTTGGCATGAAGGATCGCAGCCTAAATGGTTAAAGTTTGGCAAAGTTGTTAAGAACTAAAACCAGGGTGTTATATGGAAAGTGTTAGGTAAGCTTCGCTGTAGGCAGAGCGGCTGGGCTGTGCCCCTCTCGGAGGGGTGTCCTGGTGCTGGGGGTGCCACCGGCATGAGCCAGGGGGCCTGGAGGGGACCGAGCAGGGGCCGGAGGTGGCCAGGGGCTGGAGCGGGAGGTGAGGAGGCAGTTCAGGCCTGCAGGCATCAGATGGGGGCCCTGGGATGGACTGCCTCCCTTGGGGGAAGGGGGGGGGTCTGGGTTTCACTTTGCATTTTGGCATTTGCTTTGCAAACTGACACAGTGGCGCCCTGGTCCCTCAGGAAGCTGTAAAAAGAAGAGCAGCAAATGAGTGAATGTGTTGAAACGGAAGCTCGGCACTTCGCTGTTCCTGCCCCATCAAAGGCTGCTTTCTCCGAACGCGCCTGTCTGCAAGCGCTTTCTCTCATTAACTTTTACTCCGGGCTTGAAGCGCTCACCAAGGTTCACACCAGAGGAGGCATGTTCCAGGCTGTCTGTTTGCGTTTGCTGCCAAAGACATGCCCACCTCCAGCACGAGGAGGGAGGGCGTTAAAAAAAAAAAAGGCTGCCTTTTATTTGCTGCGATTGTCCTGGTAAAACTTCACGCGGGGCTGGAGTAAATCTCTTGGGAAGCCCTGTTCACACCTCCTCCCCTGTTGTAAATAACATCTGACACGATTATGGTTGGGCGCACGCAGCTCCTGGGTGGGATGCTCGTAGGAGCTTGCCATGCCTGCTGCCTAGCGCCCGGCCGGGCCGCCACGGCAGCGCGCTCCCCCGAGCACACGCGCTGAGGAGCCTGCTCTCCTCGCCGGCCCTTTCCGGGGTGAGGTTCAGGGCTCCGGCTGTGCAGGTGGCTCCTTCGAAAAGGGATGAAAGATCCGTGCAGACAGAGGATACGCCGTCGGGGGGTTTCTTGTATGGGATTGCATCATCCTGCCTCACTGCAGTGCCCCTAACGCCTTTTTACGTTTCCATCGTCCGCGTTCTTTCTTCTTTTGGTGCAGCGTTCTCTGTTTTGTCCAGATGCCGTCTGCACGTACCGAGCCCTGCTCGGCTTTGGACCCTTTCACTGTTGCAGCCACTTCAATCCCATCCATCTCGCGCATCCTATAGCAATATTTCCTCCGCGGTAGGAGACGGCTGGTGCCAGGCCGCTCTGGAGCTATCTACATGCTGATGAGCTGCGTTGCCAGCTTGGAGGGACGTACTTTCTTACGAGCTAGCCAGGAGTTGTGTACCTTTGGGTTTGCCAGCCTTTTAGCTGCCAGACAGGTCAGATTCGTGTAGCTGTCAGTTGTTGGCAGCAGAACCAGCGGCTCCGGGGATCGCGCAGAGCCTTGAGGCTAGTGAAGATTTTGCTGTGCCCGTGTCGTAAGTCCTAGCGTCAGCTCACCCGTTTGGAGCCGCTCCGGGTGAAGGCAGCGCTGAGAAATAAGAGATTCTCTGGCGAGTCTCCAGGCTTTGCCAGCGTGGGTGAGACTGTAGGTGCCTTTTCCCCAGCTGTGACGGTCGGTCTGCCTGGGACTGGAGTGTCTCGATGCAAACGTCACTAGCGAAAGCTGGGACGTGTGTGGCTGCCCGGGCAGGAGGAGTGTTTCGGACACTACGTGGGGTGTTTCGCATCCAAAACTGACTCCTGCGGCCTCTCTGGGGCCAGGGGTGCAGAGCAGGATCCTGGCCCTGCCAGCTGGGTGAGGCACCCCAAGCGCGGAGGGAAAGCTCCGAGTGCTGCTTAGTGCAAGTGGAAATGGCTTCAATCTGTGTTTTGACTGATGGGTCTTTTCAGGAAATTTCTGAGAATAACATTTCTAAAAATGTCTGCTTCTTTCCACTGATATTTCCTGGAAAAGGCTGCAGTTAATTTTAAACCATTATCCTTTTCCCTTTTCAAGTGGAAATGGCTCTGTGCTTGTCCTCAAGGCTAATGTCATTCTTTCTGTCCTAGCCCGGGTTGTGTGGTGGGGAGGGACGGTGTGCCTCTGCCCTGGCCTCCGCTCGCAGGACCTGTTGGTCTTCCAGGGCTGCAGAAATTGGGGTGCTGGGGGCACTCTGTGCACGTGTCTGCTTTCCCCTTGGAAATGAATCTTCTCTCCTCGAGTCACTTCACCGTGTTCTTTGTCGGTGACTCCTGGCTAGTCCTGAGTACGCAAGAAAGCCGTCTCTAAAGTCATTCCCTTGCCCAGCCTAAAGCTCTGTTTGTCGGGGTCAGGAAGGAGATACTGAACTGGTTATTGTACCTCCGGTGCAGGGATCCAGCCCTGCACGTGGATCCCGGGCTTGGGGACGGTCAGAGCCGGAGGCGAGCTCCTGGATCAGCCGGAGGGAGCTGGCAGCACAGAGCTGCCCTGGGCAGGCGGCCCCTTCGGGTCGGGCAGAGCACGGCTTCCCCTGTGGCTCTCCAGCAGGCTTGCTGCTTCGGGTGGGAATATGTCATTAATTTTTATACCTTCCCCTGTAAACCATCGACCCTTTTTATGATGTCATGAGGGATTCCTTAATTTTGCAGCTGCTTCCTGGTTACGTCAGAGAAGAGCCTCCCGTCCTAGAGCCCAGCGCTGCAGTCCAGAACGGCTGGAAACAAATGAAGTGTTGAATATCTAATGGCTTCCACAGGGAGAGCTGCTCCATCCTCCCCAGGCCCCCGGCATTCCTCACCTCCTAGGCCTCCCTCCCTCCCTCCCTCCCTTCCTCCCTCGGACAAGACGGGGTTTCAGCACGGAGCAGAGGGAGCCCGCGGGCTCCTGGGCGGCCCCGGCTGCTTTGGGAAATTTGGGAACATGTGCAGCGAGTTCCCCGGTGCTGTTGCATGTCTGGGCGCTACAGGCGAGACACCCCCCCCCTGCCCCAGGGTCCTTCCTGCCTCTCTGCGGGGAGAGGTCGGTACGGGGAGGTGGATTGGGGGCATCCAGGTTATTACTGCAATCCGAAGGTGGCTTTGGGAGGGATTCAGCCCTTTGTGCTGCAGGTGGTGGCGTTCAGCTCGGCCAGGGCTGTGCTGGGAGGGCTGGGGCTGCCATCCTGTCTGCTGCCTGCAAATTCAGGCTCGGGGAGCATCCTTTGCAGGGAGGCTGCCCATCGTTCCCAGGCTCTTTGCAGGGTATTAGCCAGGGTTGAGCCAGTGCCTCCGGGTTCCCAGGCTCTTTCGGGGGCAGATGAGTGTGTGCGTGGTGACTCGCCACTTCCCAGCGGAGAGCTGGGAGTGCCCGTGACTCACAGGTCTTCTTCGAGGAGGTGGCGGGGAAATGCCCCGCAGCTGTGAGCATCCCCCTCGCTTTCCTGCTTTATATTCCTGTTGGTGTTGTGTGGTCTCCACCGTGGGCAGGCGGCGGTGGGACCAGCTGCCTAGACCAGCAGCGCGGCTCTCCTTACCCGCGTCCTGCAGACACCCCCATCCCGGTGGGCCGCCCTGTGCCCCTGCCAACGCTGCGTCTGGCGGCGGGTGACTCACGGCAGAAACACGCCTGTGTCTGAGCGATAAGAGAGCAAACAAATTGCCTTCAGGTGGTGTCAGCTTGGAGGTGACCAGCCTCTGTCTTCTTCCCCGCAGGGCAGCAGCCGGCTGGTGAATCAGTTGTCTGTGCGGCCGAGCTGCTGACACATCAGCCGGGTGCCTTAGGCACCGCTCGCCCGCCGCCCCGCGCTCACCGAGCTCCTCCACCTCCTGCCTCCCCTGGCCAGCCCATTATGTCATCCTTGGGATTGCGTCCGGAGACCCGTTCGTTCGTTTGATTGCCTTCGCGTACGGTCCTTTACCCCCTCACCGGGGAAGGTGGGTTCAAGCTGTTGCTCCCCGGGAGCAAAGCACGTCCCTGCTGCTCCCTCTGCCTGCGCTGGGGCCACCTGCTGCCGGCGCCGCTGCCTGGAGCCACAGCTCAGGTCAGGACCGGGAGGCCAGCGTGGAAACTGTCTCGCTGGAGTCCTCCCGACCCTTGGCTAGAGCAGCCTGGTTGCCTGAATCAAAGGAATCTGCTCTCCTTCGGGACTCTAACGCTTGTTGGCTGGTGTTGTTTTAACTGCGAAAGATTCAGCCCTCCTTGCGTTGTGTGAGCTGGGATGGATGTAGGAGCATGTCTGCTGCTTGCTTGCGAGCTTGGGAGTTGCTGTGGCTCACTTCCACCGCTGCCTAGAGCGCGCTCGGAGCCGAGCAGCTGGGACCCCTCACGTCCAGCCCCCCTGCCCCGTCCCCGCCGGTGCCCCCCCGGCCGAGGCCACGTGGCTTGCGCTCGCTCTGCCCCGATTGTCCCTCGCAGGATTTCCTTCGGCACATGGCACTCGAGCGGCCGCGAGAAGCTTCCTCCAGCAAATCCCTCTCCTCGGAGGCGGCCGTCCCTTGCATCGCCTGCTCTTTTCCCATTCCCATTTCCTGTGGCTGGTTGCGTTGCCCTAATAGAGGTTTGGCATTGCTGTTTCGCACACCCTAGTGGGAGAGGGGATGTGTTTATCACTTTTCCTGGAGATTATCTGTTTAAGCACTCTCTGACAGTTACAATAACAAGGGCAGCGCGTTGTGTTTCCCAGCAAAAGGACACTCGCTGCTGAAAGATGTATAGCACTAATTAGAAATACATAACATCCGGCCACATGGCAGCCTTCTCCCGGCCGCTCCATTTCCTGAGCTCAGACGACTTTGACGACAGTTGGTTTATGTTTTCCATGAATATAATGTTCTCAGAGAAACACAAATTTCTCCCCGTTACAAAAGTCCCCATTTCTCTCCGTCTCTCTCTCCCCCCCTCCCCACGCACCCTTCCCTCTGCGAAACAGGTAGATTTATGACAGCAGAAAGCCTGGGTCGGATCCTGCTGCCGGCCGGGTCGGAGCAGAGCTCGCAGCCCCTGCGCGGGACGCAGCCGGGAGCCCAGGTAGACGCTCGCAGAGGGCGCTGCCGCTGCCGGGCTCTCTGCAGAGGAAACTGCCTCCTGGTAGGAAAACAGCGCGCTCTGTGCAGACCCGTGCTCAGCTGGAGGAAAAAACTCTCATTCCTACACGCGAAGGAACAGGAAGACTCTTCTACAGCTTGGAGGGTTTTTGCGATCTGCAGAAAAACCACCCGGCCCTGGTTCCCGGCTGCTTTCTCTCTGCTCGCAGTCCGAGGCTCATCAGCTCCCATTTTTTCCATCCCGTCCCCTTTCCCTCCTCTCGCTCTTGGGCTCTGCTTCAGAGCTGATAGCCTGGGCGCCAGTTGGAGGAGTCCGGGTCCCATCTCGAGCTTGCAGCGAGCGGCGGGGACTAGTACAGGGACGTTTTTTCGGAGGTCCCCGCGTGCTGGGTGGGAGCGGAGCAGTTGCTCTGCTGAGCGTAAGGCAGGTTAGGTGTAAGGGCGGTTAGATGTAAGGGAGGTAGGAAGATGGAGCATGCTCAGGGAGGTGAAATCTTAGAAGGTTTTCGCTGCTGAAATGAATTCCTATTGAATGTGGAAAAACTGCTGTATTTCAGATGTTTATAGCTTGGCCAAGCGCGGACAGATTTCTAGTAGGACAGGAAAACTCTCTGTTAAAAAGGTTATTCTGCAGCAAAATCTCAGATCCCCTTTCCAGGATTTGCAGTTGCTAGATTAGCTCAAGGAAAAGGTTGTAAGTGTTTTTTTCTAGCAAGGGTAAGCCACTATCTTGTTTCCTAGCTTCATTCTCACAAGTAGCCGAACTGTTTTGGCTAAAGATTTCCGGAAGAATTCAGGCTGAGACAGGCACCCAGCATGGAAACTTCAGCTCCGATAGTTAAAGTCTGAGCCAACTGGAAAAAGGGTCCTACGAGTGGCTAGTGTCAGGCAGGCTTAATAACGCAGCGCTCAAACCCTGCCTGCAAAAAACAATCAGAGCTCATGTCCCGCTGGCGGGTCCAGCGTCTGGAGCCCTCGCCGTGGGATGGGTTTGCAGAGGGCTGCAGGGCTCTCGCTGATTTTTCGGGTGCAGAAAAAACAGATCTTCGAGGCAAATCCAGCCTAGGGAAGTGTGGGGTGATACAAATTACCCAGGCTGTTGGTTGGGGCTGCGAAGCGTTTGATGACATTCCTGCTTTAAGATACTCTCCCTGCTCCTTTCTAGCCCTGTGCAGCGTTGCACGTACCTCAGAGTTTTGCTGGCGTGGTTGCTGTGGGGCTACAAGTGACCGATCCAGCTTGAGAAAGCTGCCAGAAGGTGGGTTTTGAGGCTGGCTCCGCTCCCTGCCGTGGCTGCAGTGTGGCTCCAGCGTGGCTCCACGGGCCGCGCGTCGGTGCGGCGTGTGTCGGTGCAGCGTGCGGCGGGGCTACGGGGTTACCCCCAGTCAGTCTTGGCTGCCAACGCCGCCAGTCCTGAAGCCCTGACCTTGGGCTGTGGTTTAACAAGGAGTTATTTAGGTAGCGGTGCCACCTCCGCTCCCCCCACACAGCACCTTTGGTGGCAGTGGCACAAAAGGTGACATTTCTAACCCCGATGAGCTGGGTGATCTGGTTCGCAGGATGGCTGCCGAGGGGTGACGTGGTGACAGGAGCTGTTTAACCGATGCTGGCATTAACAGGGATGTTTGCCCGGTTGCAAGGGGAGAAGGTGGAGGGGAAACGTGTTGTGGTTGGTGGTGCACAACCTGGTGTTGTGCTGGATGATTTCCTGCAGAGCATCGCTGCTGCGGCTGCTGGTGGCACAGAAGAGCCACATCTCTGACCACCTTGGGGCCTGTGAGCCCGGGGCAGCTTCTTTTCTGTGTGATTTCTGTCCGTAGTTTGCCTGACCACCTCCGCACCGCACCCCGGCTGCGCGGCACGGCTCGGGGTGAGCCCAGCAGGGTTATCTGATCACAGCCTAGTTTGGGGGGGGGGTCACGGGAGGAAGTGGAGTGTGGGTTTGTGGCAGCTTTAGCTGATGGTGTGCCACGGATGCCACCTGTAAACGTCTCTGGCACCAGGCTTTTGGTGACTGCTTGCAGGGATAGGGTGCGGGATCGCCTGTGGACCTGGTGCCGTAGTTCCGCTTCTCCCGTACTCGCGGTGGATTTGGGGAAACAGACCTGGGAATTACAGGGTTTGCCCTGAGCTGGGCAGTCAGGATCTCTCTGCCTGCGCGTGTTGGTCTGTGGCAGCTGATGTCCCCAGCTTATACTAGTGACATTCAGCTGCAGGGACAGGAATTGCCTAAGTGTCACTCCAGCCTCCAAGAACATCTCTTTCCGTGAAGTTTGTGTCTTAATGCGGCGTGCGTTAGCAGCAGCACAGACCATTGCTCAGCTCAGAGGAAATGACGCCCTGTGGGCTCCAGAGCAGGTTTATTGCTCCAACACCCCTTGCAGCGTATTTCCTACAGAGTTGTTTTTCTCTTCGCGCCAGGTTGGGCTCGGCCACTTCATGCTGTGGGCGAGAGACCTTGCCGCGGGTGTGGAGAGCTGGTTTCCTTACTGCTCATCACTCAGAACACTCCAGGAGTTTCCATCTAACTGTCCCCGTTTCATGAGTGCTCTGCCTTTTGCTTGTTCCCTCACCTTGACTGTCTTCTGTGGCACGGGCAGCCGGGGGTCACCTGGGCTCTGCCACCCCGCCGCCTCTGGGTCACGCAGTGGTGACCGCTGGCTCCGAGCTCCCAGCGCAGCGAAAGCCGAGGCTCCCTGCTTCCCGAGGAAAGTGGTGAAAAGGTGCAGAGAGAAGGTTTCTTCTGATTTATGGTGCTTTTCTCTTTTGTCCTACAATGAAGCTCTTAAGAGCCTTCGTTGGCAAGGCTGGGAGCTGGAGCGCTGGTGTACCTTCAGGTGTCTTGACTAAGCCCCCACCATGCTCCCACCTGGACGCTTGTCCTTCCCTGCCAGGTTTTTGGGCTGGAGGAACCTCCTTGAAAAGAAGCTGAGAAGCGTGACCAGGGAATGAACTTTCAGGACTGGGGAAGTTTAATATAAGTGAACGATGAGATGACAATGCTCATGGCAGCTGAGCTGGAACCCTGGGGAAACGGCCCTTAAATTTGGGTGTCCTGTTCCTGTTCCTGGGCAGCTGCACAGGGGCTGAGCATCGCTGCAGTACGTCGAAGCACCGTGGCTTTATGTAAAGTGGGTGTGAGCTGGTGGGCATGTGGTGCACGTCTGTAGCAGTACGAGATGATGGATGGGCCTGCGGCTGTAGTGCTGGGTTTGAGTGAGCGGGTCACAGATGGCTGTTCCTGCGACAGCTCACGTGCAAGGAACGTTTTTACTCTCTTTTGGGTGTTTTATGGGGAACTTGTAGCCTGGAAGAAGAGCTGCTGGTGGCAGCGGGAAGGGCTGAGACCCTGGTACCAAGCCTGGCCATGCCCACCTCAGAGCACTGCTCCAGCGCTTGGAGCTGATCTCTGAAATACATCGGGGCTGTGCAGTGCTCCTGACCCTCAGCATCACGAAAGCCTTTTAATCTTTGCCTTTTTTGGAGGGGGATGGACTTAGCTTTTATACCAGCCCAGTTTGGGGGTGACTGCGAGCCTGGCTTGAGCACAGTGCCCAAAAGCCCGGGGGTGCTGCCCACCCAAAGCGTGGGGGTGCTTGCTGAAATGCCCAGAGCTGGGACTTGCCAGACTCGGTTGCGGCAGCGCAGTGGCCGCGGTCTTGTTGTGTACCCGTTTAGGACAAGCGAAGAGAGTCCAGCATCTCGCCTGAGCGCGGGAGGAGGGAGCGCGGGGAAGATGACTGCAATTTCTTGAACTGGACTGTGGCCAGAGCACTGGGACTAACACTCTTAATTGTGGGAAAGGCTTCATGAAAGAGATTTACTGTCCCAGAGTGGTCACATCTTTAGTTTTATGTTTCCTCCAAAAGCTGACAGCCTCTGCAGTACGGCACTTCCTACCATTGCTCTGCGGCATCGGCTCAGCCCTGGCTATGGGAGCAGAGCACCCTCATTTGGCTACCAGGCGCCTCTGGTGCCACCCTGGGTTACCTTCCATGGTGTCTTCACCGGGTGCTGAACTCATGGGCCGCTGTAAGAGCTGGCCAAATCAAGGCTACAGATCTTCCTCCTATTTTTTCCTATATTTTCTAGGTGTGTTTTAGTCTTTTTTTGGTTGTTTTTAACCTCCCACCCCGTTGCTCTGAAATAATTTGCAATTAAAAAACCCAACGTTTGTTCTCTGCGCCTCGGGCGTTTTGCTAGCCCCGGCTGGAAGGGGGGTCTCAATGTCTTGCTTTAATCCTCTTGGCCTTTGCTCAAGATCCCTGGTCTGCCACATCAGGGGAGTTCAGCTTCCAACACCTTCTCCTCGCCTGCCTGCAGCTGATGCTTGTGCCTGTGGCGGAGGTGCCTGGGAGCCGGGGCTCCGCGGGGCCTCTCCCTCCCCATCCCGGCGCTGGGGTTTTGCTCGCACGGGCACCGGTTTGGAGCCGTTACCTACATAGTTGCTTTCGCCGTGCAAATCCTTTGCCTGGCTTGCGGCAGCTTTTCTCACGGCGGCCGCCCGTCTGCAGGGTGAAGGCTGGAAGCCCTGGTCCTGCAGCAGGCGATGGGAAAGCAGAGCAGCCTGCACAGAGCGAAGGGCATGGGCTGTCAGGAGAACCCCGAGCCACGTGGGTGCATCCCATCCCGCTGGGCAGCAGCTCCGCTTCCCCCACCAGTGCTTCCCTGCCTCCCTCCAGCCAAGCTCCTGGCCAGCTTCTCCCCCCTCCGTGTCTCTAGGGAGGACGCGAATTGGGGGCAGAGGGGATTCGGGGGGCAGAGGATGCCCGTAAGGCTTAAAAATCTCCTGCGAGCAGGCAGCGCGGTGCCCGAGCGAGCGCGGGCAGCCTGGCGTGCCCCAGGGTGCTCTCGGCCTCCCTAAACGTAACCCGCGCCCCGCTCCAGGCAGTTCCCCCGAGCCAGCTCCCCGCTGCTCTCAGCAGCCTCAGAAGTGGTTTCTGGCTGGGTGTAGATGTGCCGGGGGGATTTGCTCTCACTCCGAGCCGGCTCTGTTTGGAAGAGCTGTGGTCGTGTGGCATCTACTTGAGTAACAGCTTCAATTAAGCTCTCTTGACAAGCTGTTGTGTGACTGGTGAACTAATGGGAGGAGCCCCCTCCTCAGCTGCTGAGGTTAAAACTCCAGCAGGGACAAAGATCAAACATGCAGCTAATTACCCTTTTAACACTTAAACATATCCCCCTCCTTCAGGGGAAGGCATCAGCTCCAGGCAGCAGCTTCTGTGCTGGGAGTCGTGAGTGCCGGCTCGGGCCGGGCTGGCTCAGCAGGCGAGGTGGCGTCGGACGTGACGTGGGCAGTGTCATTGCAGCTTCTTCCCGCTCCAGAGCGGCTACTCATCACCTTTTTCCCTCTCTACGTGAAGCAATTGAGGCCGGGAGAGGTGTGAGCTGGGGAATCGCCCGCCCCTGCAGACATCCCTGCTCCACGCGGGATGCAGAACGGGAGGCTGCGAAGGCGAAGCACGAAGGAGCATCCGACCTGCTCCTCGCTGAACCCTTTCTCTGTCTCCTAGAGTGCGTCTCTGAAGACTGCCGCTCTGTCATCCAGGAACAGGCCACGGCCCTGGGGCTCTCCATGTTCGCGCTCTTGGTGAGGAGGTGCACCAGCCTGCTGAGGGAATGCTTGCAAGGTAAGGGGTTACCGGCAGGATCCACGCAGCTGCCTGCGAGGCAGCCCGGTGGGGTTCAGGCCCTTGTTCCCTGCTGTTTTGTACACCCATCTTCCCTCTGCTGGGGCCCTTGGATTCTCCCCCGGCATCCCCAGCCCTGCTCAGGTTATGGCTGGATCACCTGGCAGGAAATCCCCTGATGTGTGCAGGAAGAAAGGGATGGACTCAGAGCATGCTTTCTGAATGCTATTGGGAATCTTCCCAAAACTAGGACTTTGGAATCCTGTCTCTATGCCTGGGATCAATAAAAGGGATCACAGAGGTCCCGGCTTGTCCCCTAGGCCAGTCCGTGTAGGGAGAACAGATCAGTCTTTGCGCTTGCTGTGGGTTGGGGCTGTTCCCTTGTGCATCCAAGGCTGGGATGTTGGGATCCGTCTTGTGCATCCCCTGTCCCTCTCCCTGCCTGAGCCTGGCTCCTGGCTGCAGTGAACTGCCTCAGCTCTCACCTCTTGTATTTGCAGTTCAGCCACGAGACATGGAGCAGGAGGACGAGGAGGACGACATCAAGGTCTCTGCCTTGCCCCAGGACCTGAAGGAGCTGCTCCCCAGTGTGAAGGTCTGGTCGGACTGGATGCTTGGCCACCCGGACACTTGGAATCCTCCTCCGACCTCTCTCGAGCTCCCCAAACAGTACGTGCATCCTCTGGTCTGTCTTCTGGTGTCTGCTCCCTCCCTGAGTTCCTCGTGCCACCTTTCCCCCTCACTCACGCTCGCTCCTGGCTGTGGCACCCAGGAGAGGTTCGTTGCGCACGGGATGTTTGGTGGGGACTCGTCACCCTTGGTGACACAGTGACTTTCTTCACTGATGCGTGGGTGGGGGTGCAGTGTCTCTGAGGGGGCCTGGCGGGTGCTCTTTGCTTCTGTGTGTTAGAAAACGTCCCGTGAGCTGGATTTTTACCTTCTGGTTTGGATGTGCGTCTGCTTTTGTTGGGATACGTCTCCTTTACGCGCTCTGCTGGCCCAGCCAGCTGAACAGGCAGGGCCTTCCTCGCTGCGAGAGGGAAGTCCGTTTCCAGCACGAGCCTTTTGTTGCCTTTTTTTTGACTGAATCAGGCCAACCTTGGTCAGGCTGGGCTGGCCCAGAGCGCCTTGCCTGGTCCTGGAGCTCCAAAAGTCGCCTCCTTTCTCCTTGAGAAACAGCTTCTCTCTACCCCTGCAACACACAAAAGGGTTAATTTTCTAAACTGGCCGATTCCAGCCCATTAGTCCATAATGCGGACTAGGCAATTTGCATATTTTTGGACCGAAAATCGAGTGAAGGGGCCAAGTATGGAGTATGCGAAACAGTGTCTGAGCATGCTCCGTAGCTGCTTTCCCGCAGGATTTTCCATCTGCCTCCGGTACTCCGGATCCAGAGCCTGAAATCACGTCTTATTGTTAATCCAAAGGAGCCAGAACCCAGGGTGATGGGAAGGCGCATTAAGAGTAATCCAGCAAAGTGGCTTAACCATTAATGGGTCCCCGCTCCGTGCGTCAGGTCCAGTCCTGCTCTCCTAGTTTATTGCCTCTTACTCCAGTTCTTTTTCATTTGGCTGAGGAAATGGAAATCTCACACAGGAAGTTCTGGGCCTCATTTTGTGGAGATGGAGTCTGTTTTCTGTTTGTCGGCTGCTCGGTGTGGGACCGCTGCCTGCTCATGTGAACTGCTGCCCATCTTTGGGCAGGAACTCAAACTGGGATCTGTCACGTGAACCCGCCTGCACCAATCCCCCCTTCCCCTCGCGCTGCCTGCGCAGGGAGCTGCTGAGCCCTTGGCGACGGGCAGCTTCGAGATGGAATTTCTGATTGGGTTCACGCAGCCAGCGCTCGGCGCCTTCCCCGGGACGAGCTGCCTCCCGCTCCTGCGGGGCACGGGGCCGCGTCCCCCCGGGCTGCCGGAGCAGGTGCGGGCTCCAGCTTGCCCATCGAGGCTGGAGAAGGTGGTGGTGGCATCCCACCCCGTGGCATGGTGGCTTTGGGGAGCAGTGGGCATGGGTTGGGGGGCTCTACTCTGCAAGGTCCTGGTCTGCTGGGTGGAGGAACAAGGGTCCTCATCTTGTAGCAAAGGTCTGCTTCCCCACCTTGCCCTCTCCATGGAGGGTGGCTGAACCCCCATCCATGCCCTTACTCTGGGGCATGGGCAGCCTTCCTCATGTTGGCTCCCAGCTCCTCCACCCTCGCACTTTGGCTCACCCGGGGAATCTGCCTTTTTCACGGCGAGGAGATGGGCTGCTCTTTCAGCCCAGACTTCTTGTGTTGACCCAGCATTGTGTGGCGGGTGTTGGTGGTCCGGGACTCTGGGACAGCAGTGGCTGAGCTTCCGTGGAAGTGCCGGTAGTGATGAGTAGCAGGGAACTAGCTCTGCTCTTGGGCACGACCAGGACTCGCAACGTTTCCCCTAGAAGTGGGAAAGGAAAAGGGGAGCGCTGGGTTAGTGTTTCAGCTCTCTATTGACACAAGCCTGCTGTGTGGCCTGGGGCTGCTCGGTAACCAGGTAGAGTCACCGAGTCCGGGGGTTTGGGTAGGAGCAGCTTCAAAGAAGTTTAGAAGTAAAACATGGGTCAGAGCAGCAGGCGTGTTGGAGTAAGCCAAGGTTTATGGGCAGGGTGAGCTCAGGAGCAGGGAGAGCACGCGAGGAGCAAGTGCAGATGCCAAGCTGCAGAACTGAGTAAGCGTCCTGTGCTGTTAGGGGCATTCTCTGTGCCTTACAGTGGTGGGACGTGCCACAAGGTCCCCACCGGCGCCAATGGAGAGGCTGGTTGGACACGCGGAAACCAGCCTCCCAGCACTCCGCAGCCATCGCTTTCGTTGCCCCCTCCTGATGGCGTGGGCGCAGAAAAGGGACAATGGAACAAAAACCTTAAAGCACAGAAGCACCCTGCAAGGATGCCATGAATGTGCTAGAGCTTCTGGAAAAAACCAGGCCCCGTACCTACCTGGCAGCCCACTAGGAGCAAAGGCCTGGCCCAGAGCTTGCATCAAAGTGCAGCTCATCCGGGGCCAGCGCGGCTGCCAGAATGACGGCCTGGGCTCGGGGCCAGCGGGGCAGCTTGTCAAGACTCCGCCAGAGCCTAAGGCCCGGGCTGCCGGGGCTATACATCCCGAGGCCTCCGTTCACGCTGCGTTCGCCCATGTTCACGACGGCTCGTTCTCCGTCGGGGCAAGAGAGCTTGTGGGGGGCGGGGGGGGGGGAAACGGGACACGACTTTGAGAACGTCTAAAACTCAGCCCAGCTGTGGCAGTTGGTTTATTGCTTTCAGCTGGTACTTGAACCCGGGTCCTGGTCTTGGAGTCTTTCCCAGGTTTAATCCCCGGAGCTTTCTCTGCAGCTGTATGACACTGCGCTGACCCCGAATGAGGATAGGAAAATAGAAACGGTGCCAAGCCAGAGTCTCTTTTTCATTTGGAGCCTGGCTGTCTGCCCATGACCAGGGTTACATAATGGGAAACATAGCCGGGGCTCTGGAGAGCCCGCGTTTCACCACGCTGCCCAGACCTTCGCGTTCTGATGCTATATATCTTCCTAATTGTAGCTCGGATGCATTTATCACACTGCTGGATTTGAGGCCTTATGATATTTGGGGGGAAAAAAAAAAAAAAAAAAAAGAGAGAAAAAGAAACCACGCCACCCCGCACCAAATTCCTCAACTCGCTGCTTTTCCCCGCTCGGACGGAGGCGGAGGGGAAGGTGTGAGGGTGAGCGCTGCCGAAACCCAGTGGGCTCTGCGGAGCGGGATGAAGACCCTGCGTCTTGTCTTCGGGGTCCTTTTCTTGACGGGGGCGTGGGGATGAACCCCGGCGCCTTGGCAGGCGGCCTCTCCTTAGCTGGGGGCTCAGAATTCAACCCGAACGAGAAGCTACGCCTTTTCCCCAAACCGCTCTCTGTGGTCTGGCGCGCTCATCCAGCTCTTAGCCACACCTGCACGGTCACCCTGGCTCAGGGGATGTGCTGGGACACGTTTTCAGGCCATAGAGCGGTGACACGCTGCCTACATCCCTCTCTTGGGGCTGCTGTGTGTGTCTGAGATCCTTCCTCTCTAGCAATTTGGGAGAGGGGCTCGGCGAGTTTTCTGTGGCTCTTTTCTCAGGTGTTTCCAGGATAGGAGCTAAACCTGACCGTGGGTATCTGTGCTTCGGAGCAGCAGTGTCCTGTGGCTCAGGGATTGTGTTTCTGGACCAGGTGTTCCCAGGTCTTCTAGCTGCAAGCAACAGTCACTTCTGTATCTCAGAATTAATTTATATCTGCGCGTTTCACAGCAAACGTTGCGTTGAGCTCTGAAGAGGCGGTCGCTTAAAGCAGTTGCGTCGCCGTGCAACTGGGTTGGAGCAGCGTCTCTCAGACCAGCTGCCCCCAGGAGTAATTTGCAGAGATTGGGGGGTGGCAGGGAGTTTCGGGGCGAGGGGAGCGGGGTGGATCTCCTAATGCGGAGATATTGGCAGCAGCTGGGGCGAAAGGCAGATCTCCAAGGAGGCTGTTGTCGTTCAAGTGAATCCGTCTCCTTTTGGGACACATGGCTGAGATGGGTGCAGAGGGCTGGGCACAGGAGAGCAAAGCTTCTCCTTGCTCTGCTTTGTCGCCACAATGACTCCGTTGCTAAACGAAGCGCAAGAATTGATGGGGAAGCCACTGGCGAGACAGACAAACTGCCGCAGGGCTGACCCTGGCGAATCTGCGCTCCTTCCACGCTGGAGCGGAGGGCCTCTTCGTTTGTGGAGACTGTCTGCAAGCATTTAAAAATGGTTAATTTAAACCAAGTATTAAATTAAATCCAAAAGCTCTGAGCACATTCGAGAGCTTACCTTCCCAGAGAGATCTGCCAGATCGCTCTCATCACATCGCTCTTGCGGAGAAGTGTCACTGAGATGGCAGCTCCCACTGGGAGAGATGGACAGAGGCTTGGACGGGGGTGCCAAGACCTTACTGGAGTTTGCCGGAGACTAAATGGAAAATCCCTTTTGCAGATCACAGCCTTAGTCAGTAATGCTGGCCACCAGAGTTTCCCTATCGAGACATCAAAGCGAGGATTCGGAGGTGTCTCGGTAGTGTAAACCTGGCTGAGAATGAAGGTAAAGTCGAGTGGAGCAGAAGCCAAAAGGCTCCGTGGAGAAGGGGGCTGTGGCAAAGCAGAGCTGGCTGGGAGGAGACGGCCCCTCTCCCGGGGAGGAGAGCGTCCCTCTAACTCCTAAGGCAGGTTCCCGGGAGCGGAATGAGTTTACGGATGCCTGGCTGGCCAAAGGGACCGCCACGTGCAGGGCAGAGTAGGGGAAATCGTCGGTGCCACGGGGCGGAGGGGCCGTGACCACCTTGTCCCTGCTCTGGGCAGCTGCCTCCGAGTCCAGGGCAAGGCTGCTGAACACCTTTTGGGAAGAGCTCCCGCCACCGACCCCTTTCGTTCCTTGCAGAGGAGCTGCTTTTAGTTCGGCTTCCCCTGGGTCCGGCGGTGCCGAGGCGGGCACCGGGAGCCGGTGGGTGCCTGTCCCCCGTCCCCGGGAGCGCGCGAGCCCGAGGCGTTTGCCATCTGCACGGCAGCGCGGCTCTTGGCGGCCAGGGAACACAATGCAGGGCTTCTTCTGCGCCGCGCTTTCCGGGTTTGTTCTGCAGCTGTGGAGTTTGAATGTTAGTGTTTAAACAAGCTGGTATTACACAGGAAATGGCCACCTCCACAGGCCCCCGCAGGCTTGTAACATGGGGTCATTGTGCTTGATATTAATCACCAGGCAGCCCATGTCCCTGGTGAAGATGGTGGCTCGCACCGGAGCGTCGTGGCCGGTGGGGATTCGGCGAGCATCAGGCTCGCCCTCTGCTCTCCCCACACCTTGGTGGGGGCCTTTTGCCTCACGGTGGTGCTGTCCCCGTCACGGGCATCCATCCGTCTTCGCCAGGAGCCGTCCCCACGCAGACCCGGCTCCAAGCCCCGGCGCTCGGCTGCGCACTTGCGCGGCGCGCTCACCCTCGCCTGGCCGGGCTGCGTCCCGTCGGCGTGCAGCTGGGCTGCGCTCGCACTGACAGCTACATTAAACCTGGAATCCTGAGGCAATAAAAAAGAAATTAACTCTTATTTTTTTTTCCTGTCCGGGTGGAATAAGCAAATGTAAATGTGTCTGTGGGGAAGTGAATGAACCCCCGTTCCGAGGAAAGACCTCGCGCTAACCCCCTTCTCGCTTCCTCGGTTAAAAGCTCTGAGAGCCTCGTCCGTGTACCTGGGAGCTGCGTGCCTGGGCTCGCTGTCAGTAATTCGGGGCCTCCCTCCGCAGAGGGACGCCGAAGCCGTGGCACTGTGCGGACACAGCGCTTCCAGGCACCTGGAACTGGCCTGGCTTTGCAGAGAGGCTCCGGCACCGCAGCGCCGTTGGGTGACATAAGCCAGTAACGCCTGGAGGTGGCCACGGTGTTGTCCTGGGGAAGGGGCAGCGGGGAGAAGGCGCCTGACGGGGTGCCTGAGTGTCGTGCGATCTTCTAGGGCGAGTGCACGTCCCAGCAGGAGACCCACGGGGCCGTGCGGTGTCGGCATGAGCTGTGAGCCCTGGCTGGCTTTGCCGGTGCGTGGCAGCCGGTAAATGCTCTTGGTGGTGCCGGTGCTGGGAGATGCACTGCAGAGGAGGAGCTGCACCCGAGGGGACGGCAGAAAATTGTCAGACTCGCTCTCTGTTGTGCTACCTCTGTGTTGCAGGAGAAAAGCAGAGCAGAAATGCCAACACCACCTTCTTTGTTGGCTTTTTTGAAGGCTCTGCGAGGTGCTGCGTGTGAGAGGGTGCTGCCGCGGAGCTGCTCAGGGTTGCGGTGCAGCGAGATGTTGCTACCCAGGGAGCCGGCACAGCCTGTGGTTTGACTGAAGGAAGTCCAGGGTGGAAACCGAACACGTCCAGTGCAAATGACAGATGTGGCAAGGCACCGCGAAGCTGTAGGGAGCTGGGGATGAAGGGGATAAAGTGACAGGGAGCGCTCCGGAGGTGGCGAGGGGCAGCGCTGCCGGAGGGGCTGCGGGCAGGGGGAGAGGGCTGGGGACCGCCGGGCTGGGTGGCCACAAGGGCGTTTGCAGCGTCGGCTCGGGGACTGTTCACGTGGCGTTTTTCTGACTTTGGGTGCAAAGCCCTGTGGAGGGAGATGGCTCCCTGTACTTCATCTGGGCTGCTCCTTCACCCCGCTACTACCACCCCGTGGATCCCAGACCTGCCCAGCATCCTACTGCTGCCCTCTGCCTTCCTCCCACCCTCCCTGGTCATCTCCATCCCCTGCCTGCAGCTCTGTTCTTGGGGAGCGCCGGCGAGCTCTCTGCAACGTGTTTCTTTCCCTTCTCCTCCGCTCTGGTCCCATGCACCTGGCTGTCCCACCCCTTGGGAACATCCTCTGCATCGGCGACTGTCCCCGACGCCCCGGTGCTCTCGTTCCCCGGCGGTTGCAAGCCTCTCTCCCCATCCCTCTCCTCCCGCCGATGCCTGCAGCCTCTGCACCTCCTGCATCCCAGCCAAGCCCTCCCCGCAGCCCGCGCTGGCGGGGCCCCACCAGTGCTATGTGACCGGGCTCAGGCAGCCCAGCCCAGTTGCCAGCAGGGCACTGGGGGAGGGCTGAGCCTCCCAAGCCCTGTGCATCTCCCATGGGCAGAGCTCGCCTTGGAGGTGGCCCAGAGCAGCCCTATCACATCCGGTGCTTGTCTCTGCAGCCCGGGCCGGAGGATAAACTATCAGGGCTGTGGGGCAGTGGATCATTCCTCTTATTATTTTCTTCTTTTGCAGATAGGGGTCGTGGAAAGTTCAGTTCCTTTTAACCCTCGCAGCTCTGTTTATTTTCCAGCTGGTAGCACAAACGCAGCGTTTCCCATTACATCACAAAGGGCCTCGGACAGATCCCTCCGAAAAACGTGTTGCAACTGTTTATTTTTTTCCATATTTAAACATTTCTGACAGCCAGACCTGGCTGAGCCAAGCGATGGAGCTTTGTGAATGAACCCAGCTCCTGGTGTCTGTGCGCAGAGGGCTTTGAAGGACCTCTTCTCCTCCAGCGTGCGGGCTGGGGCTGGCTTAGGGACGTGGGCGACTCTGCGTTACATGTGTGCTGATTACGTGCCGGGCTTTGATTAATGGTTCCTCATTCTGCCTGGCTCCCAGGACGCTCTTGAAAACAAGATGTTTCATTTCAGCGTGCTTTCCTGGTACATTGATTCCCGTAAATAACCGAGTGCAGACTCTGTCCACCTGGAGCAGTTCAAAGAGCAGGGGGCCTCCCGCCAGCCTCAGGCCGCGCTGGTCACTGCTGCACCCCTGGCGATGCTGGCTTCCCTGCGCTTTTCGGTGCCCCAGAGGTGTGGGCTGGAGGAACAGCCCTCCTTGCTGCCACCAGAAGCGGATCAGCCCCAGTTTCCCCTACTTTCGTCCCAGTTTCTGCACTTAAAAACCCCTATCTGAGTGCTTTCAGAAACAGGAGGAAGAAACGCGGTACGAGGCAGCCCAGTTGGCTGCAGTGCCTCCGTGCTCGTTGCCTGCTTCCCCAATACTGACCCTCTCTGGGGTGCAGGGCCCTCCCCAGGGTGTGCTCAGCGATGGGGATGTGTGAGGGGGATGCGCAGAGAGCGGTCCAGGGCTGCCGGTGGCCTTGTGTTCGCACCCGGCTCCCCACACATCGCTGCTGTTCCAAGAAGGTGAGACACTGCAAAGGCAGCTTTGCAGGTCACTCGCAAGTGTGGAAACCGTGGCCAGAAGCAAAATGCAGCTTAACCCGCCCCCCCCCCCCAAGTAGGTGGGGTTTAAATAAAAAAAAAATCTCTGTGCTTTAGAGCGTGACTGCAGCAGATAAGAGCCAGGCGAAGGAGAGGGTGCCCTGGGCTTGGCTGGAGCCCCCCAAGTGCCTCTTTTGCCCCGAGAGCAGCGCAGGGGATGGGTCCGTCATCCTGGCAGGGTTTGAAATTGAGTAATAAGCAGCGTTTCTCCCATCTGGAACGAGCTGGGTTCCTGCCGGCACTGCACGGGGAAGCTGCTTCCCGCGCGTGTGCCAGCTCGGGAGCGGGCAGAGGTGGGCAGAGCAGCGGGACGGGCGAGATCCTGAGAGCCCTCCCCGTGCAGGGGGACCGGGTGGCCGGTGTCAGCGCTCGCGGGCGAGGGTTACAAGCCCTGCTGGGTTCGGTGCCAGCGCAGCTGCGCCTGGAGCCCTCCCGATGGGGTAGGTTAGCAGCGGCGGTGGTGGCGTGCCTCGCCTCGCCTCACCTCTCTGGTATTCGCTGCAGCATTGCAGGCAACTCCCAACGCATTCCAGCCCCGAATTGCTCACGTCTCTCCTCGTTCTCCCAGGGTCTCAGTAGATGTGTGGGCGACGCTGGCTGACTTCTGTAACATACTGACCACAGTGAATCAGTCGGAGGTGCCCTTGTACAAGGACCCAGATGACGACCTTGCCCTGCTTAGCCTGGAAGAGGATCGGCTGCTCTCGGGCTTCGTTCCCCTGCTGGTCGCCCCCCAGGAGCCCTGCTACGTGGAGAGGACCTCGGACAAGGTCAGCAGTAGGCCAAACATCCCCCCTCGATTCCTCCAGACTTTTATTCTTGGGAAGTTTTCTGTGCAAACGGAACACGATTAAGTCATTGAGAAGGGTGTTAAGGGAAAATATCGACCTTTCAGCCGCTGACATCCAGCTCTGTGTCATGAAAACCCCTCTCGACTTCCTCTGGTGTGTGTGTGCTCGCTGGCATGTTGTATATACGATCATTTCCTCACTTGTTTAAATAGTGCAGCTTGTGTTGGCAGTGCTCTCCGTGCACTCCAAATGGTTTGCATCATGCTTAAAGCACCCTCCCCCTCCCCCCGGCCACAAAACTCTGCCTTAGGAAGGCAGCCAGGACTTTTTTCCTTCTCTAAAGAGGAGAGTGATAAATAGGTGACTAGAGAGAAGCAGACACCATGTGTTAACGTACAAAAGGCTTTTAGGAATATGAAGCATTCCCCACTGCCCGCTCTCTATTTTCCTTTCTTTGCTCTAGGAGCCCATTCTAGCCTGAACTTTCCTTTGGCTGTTTGTTTTTAGAATAATGAAATCAGTTCCCTTGTTGATGTGGGGTTTTGGGTCTGCTCTCTGCCACCACCTGGCCAGAAGGGACCTGGGGGGCTGCACTTGGATAACGTGTCTGAACCTGATGGGGGATGGAAGAGGCACAATGGCATTTGTTTTGCACGCCCTGGGAGGCACGGCAGGATAAGAGTGGCTCTCGGCAGTTTCCTGCTCGGAGGCAGAATCGCAGCACCAGAAACGCTGCTCATCTGGGAAGCCGCGGCGTGGCCTCCCCGAGCGGTCGGTGCTACGGGAGGAGAAGTGGAGCTGCAGGGCCTGGTTTCTGTGGAGAGCCTGCGTGTGACGGTGGCAACGTGCCTTCCCGTGTGCCACTTCTTCTTGACGTTTTCCTGAAATGACGGTGAGAAATTTAGGACCTTTG
This sequence comes from Larus michahellis, assembly GCF_964199755.1. NCBI lineage: Eukaryota > Metazoa > Chordata > Aves > Charadriiformes > Laridae > Larus > Larus michahellis. Next base: position 4,087,590 of record NC_133902.1, on the reverse strand, counting down.
TCACAGAGGGACCAAGAGGTGTGAATTTCTGTTTCACTTCTCTCTCTGCCCGGGCCGCGCTAGCAGCACTGCCTGCAGCAGAGGAGCACGGGCTCCCAGTAAAACTGAAGGCTCTCCCAGTCTGGGCAAGCACCTTAGTCCAGGATGTCACTGTGGAAAAACAGATTTTCAAGGCTGTATTTGAAGGGGCTAAACCAACAAGCACGTGGTTGCCATTGCTGCCCTAAGGCCGCCTGTTTGCCCAGTGTGTGCTGGGGACGGTGCCCGTGCCCCACGCTCTGCGCAGGGACTCTTTCCCCAGCAGCCGCAAAGCAGAGCCCCCAGCAGGCGGGTGAGGCGGCTGGTGCCCCATAACTTGTGGGAGGGGGTCGGTATTCCCTGAACTCTGCCTCTTCTAACCACACACCGGTTTATTCGGAGTGCCATCTACCTGCCCTGCCGGGCACTTGCGCTCACGTGCGTAAAAAGAAGAGATGTGTCTTTCTCCTGTAGCTACGCCTGAGCTTCCGAGCTGAGTTTTCTTGCTCTCCTGGCTCCCTTTGGTCCTGCTGCTTTATGAAAAAATTGCGCAACACCACTGGTGGGGGTTGGTGCCCTTCACAGCGCAGCAGCAGCCACCCAAGCATCCAGGATGATCGGGGACGGTGGTACCGGCCCAGCTCTGCTCAGAAGGCAACGCAGATCCCAGAGAGAAGGAGCCAGGCTGGCCGTCCCCCTTTTCTTTCTTGGGTTTGGGTTTTTTTTTTGCCACCTCTGTGGGTCTTGGTTGGTTTGAAAGTAGCTGACTTTGGAACCGTGATCCCACCGGGCAGGCTGGGGTGGTCGCTGGCGGTTGTGCAGGTCTGAGCCCCGGTTGCGTGCCAGTTGTGTTGTGTTGTGTTGTGTCTTCTGGTCTCTGCCTTACGCGCCAAACACATCACACGGAGGCAGACGGAGGAACCCACCGGTACCAGCGCTACCCTGGACGCGCTGAGCAGAAGCAACAGGTTCTGCGAGGTCTCGTCTCGATCCAGTAGTGACCAGTGTTTCCGTTGACGGTCAGACTGGTGAAACAGCAGGGTGTGTGTATTCGCTTTGCGGAGTTCACCCGAGAGGGTTAAGGGGAGACCAGCGAGACAGAGCAGAGATCTCAAAAGCCTGCCTTCCAAGAAAGGACTGGAAGAGCTGGGGCTTTTTAGTCTAGAGGAAATTCGGGGAAAATGCAGTAAGCTGTTGCAGAGAGGAGGAGAACAAGCCGTCCTCCAGCTCCATGCTGAAAAGCACAGGAAGGAATGGGCATAAATGGCAGCAAAAGAGATTAAGACTAGACTTTAGGAGAGGCTTCGTACCGTTGCGGAGTTAAGCACTTGAAAGCAGCCTCCTTAGCGATTCTGCAGAATCTCTTCAGCCTTGGAGATTTTTAAAAGCGGGCTGAGTGGCGCTCTCGGGTACAACTTGGGTGGAGGTGAACCGCCTTGGAAAAGGAGGCAGAGTGACCTCTTTGAATGCTCCTACCCCATTTTCTGTGATTCGGTGAAGCTGTAGAAAGGGACTGGAAGTGGCAGCTGCATCGTTAACAGTCAAATGACTACCTCGTTCCACAAATCTTCTCCTGCAGTATTAACGAAGTGAATTATTTGACTCTCCAGTGGTGGGGTGTTGTAGAAGGCAATACAGCCCAAGCCGGGGAGGTGTGAGCCCATAGGGAGGACTGTGAGCAAGATACAAAAAGGCGCTTCCCTGCAAAGAAGCCCCCAATCCAACTTCACCGGGGGATCCTTGTGTGCGGTCCCCTGTCCACCATCTGTTCCCTGCCCTCCTTTTAGCGTGCAGAGCCCAGATGAGCCTGACTCCTCAGCAGATGCATCTCTGGGCTGTTTGCAGTGGAAGGGAGCCGTGTCCATGCTGAGCATGGTGGCACAAGGGCGTCTGTATCCCTGAGCGATGGAGCTCTACCGGGCACGTACCACATCCAGCCGCGCTGCAGGAACTTTCCCAATTGCCTGCTCCTTGTTGGTTGCCAATCGACTGAGCTGCGAGCAGGTGAGAAATGGTTTTTGTGTGCAGCAAGAGCTCGTTCTAGTACTGATTTTTCATTGCTCTTTAGCGGGAGTTATTTTTCTGCACCCAGTTTCTCTCGTCTTCTCAGTCTTGGCCCAGTTTTCAGCCCAAGCTCCTGACGGCTCTTTGCCGGAGAGGCAAAGAAAATGTAGCGCTCTATATATGGCACCCTGTGAATGTCTTGTGGGCTGGGAGGAGGGTCCTGGTATGCCAAAGTGGCTCTGGGAAGCTCACTGTGGTACCTTTCCCATCACTTGCATGGCTAGGAAGAGGCGGTTGGCTTTTTACTGCGAGGATGATATCTCGCCTTGCTTGCTGATGCTCCCAGTCCTTACCCTGTGCTTTTGCACCATCATTTTTTAACAAGTCTGTGAAATTTCGGAGGAGAAGAATCTGTTGAAAGGCAAGACTGGGGACTGTTGGGCTTAAAATGGTGTTGGGTTATTGGCTCCACCAAGAGGATGGTTGTTTTGTAAGCCATATAGGACAAACGCTGCTCTTCCCACTCCTTTTTGTTCTCCGCGTCCCATTTAGCAGATGGAGCGCAGTATTCAGCCAGAGTTTCTCAGCAAGTTTTTGAGCATTTGGCCTGGCTCTTATTTTGAGTGAAAATGTTCTGACTCCGTTTGTTGCCATGAAGCTGCGCGTTCAGATTCCTGCTGGAGCCAGTGTGACACTTAGAGCTTCCCATCATCTCTTGCACTGTCATTGAAGCTGTAACCAACAAAAGCTGGCTGTGGGGTGAGCATAACTTGGTGATGTTTTCCTGGGCGTATGTTGGGCAGATATCCATTGCAGCTTGTGTGATGGAACACCATCGAACGTACCAGTCAACAGCAAACTATGCAGCCTGGTGCCTGAGCCTGTCACACTGTGTCTGCAGCGTTTGCAGCCCAAGGAGACGCTGCCAGGACCTCGCTCGCCCAGCGTTGTACCCGAGGCGAGAGCTGGGAACAGCAGCGTGGCAGAGTTAAGGTGCGGAAAGAAGGAAGGTAACAAATGGGGATGCATCAGACAGCGTGCGGCGCTGCTGTGGGGGCCTTGTAATGGAAAACACTTGGGTTGTGTTGAGGTTAAAGCAAGTCCTAGTGATGGTGCATCTGGGCTGGGAACCTGGGAGATGTCCTGGTTTCCTAAGCTCTCGCTGAACCCTCTTGTCTCGGGAGCATCCTGCTCTGCCCCGTGGAGCTGGTGGGAGGGCTGCAGATCGCCCAGCATGGAGCACAGCAGGGAGGTCCTTCTCCTCTCCGCAGGCACATGATTGCCCGTATCCCTGCAAGCTCTGCGTGGGCTCGAGGTGTGCGTCGCCCAAGCCTGTGCCCGCGTCGTGTGCCCTGCCACATGCCCCGGCCAGGGCGATGTGGAGGAGAAAGTGTTAATGTCCCTTCCCACAATAAACCTCTCTGCATGGGGGGTCCTGAAACCTGAGCCTCTCTCTCCTCCCCCAGCCCTGACACACGTTAATAAAAGGTTTTTAAACGCCAATAAAAAGGCAGCAGCCCCAGCTCACCAGGTCCGGGGCCCAGGGTCCTTGGGAAGGCACTTCGCAAATGTGTTTTTTGCATTTTCAGACTTTTGGCTGGTGAATAAGATTGAGGAGAAATACTCCTTCCCCTGATAACAATACAGTGAGACGCAGGATCAGCAGTGTGTGGATTAAAACCAGACGGTGCATGATTAATACATATGCTTATAGGGCTAGTCACTGTGGTTCCCTCCTCTGAAACAGAAAGGCACTTTTTTTTCCCCTCATGTGCGTGCTCATGTGTGGAGTGGACTGTCTCAGATACTCACCACTCGGCTAGTCTCAACCCTGCCTCACCTCACCAGGCAAATGAAAGCCCTAAAATGCGAGGCTCTGAAAAATAACGAGCAGTATTTTACTGCCCCAGACCTACAAACTGGGTGCTGGCTGGCTCCTCCAAGCTCCAGGTTGGCCACTTGGCTTCCCCCACTTGGTGCCGTTCTTGTTTCGCAAGTACTTGCTTCCTGCTGTTTGCCCTACTCACCTGGCAGTGCAGATAGCCTAAAATCCAAGCTTTGTTCTCCTTAGAAAACGCAAATCTCTTTCCTCCGTACTGTCCAGGACAGTCTAAATTTAACCCTCTCTCTAGTTGCCCCAACGTGCTCTAGGTTTGCAGAGCTAGTAGCCTTTGAATTAGCTGTTTAGGAGCCTTTCATAGTAGGCTTGGGCTAAAATTAGTCCTGTCTTGTTATTCACTTCACTTATTTACAGTATTTCAGTCTTCTTAAGACTTGCAGATATCTCTTGGCAGCTTGTAGGCATGCCTGATGCTTCTTGGAAAGGCAGCTTCAGGTTTAAAAGCCCAGGAGGAATAGCTGTGAGAGTGACTGGGCTCTGTCATGCCTCTAAACACCGGGCGTTTTGTCCTTTCTGAGACCTAATGACTCCTGGGATGCCAAGGATGAAATCCACGTTAGAGTGGCCACACTACAGTGATTTTGGGAGGACTTCTTGCAAGGTTTGGGTAGCAAAACCAGGACTGTGAGAGCACAAACTCTTTGTAAGCAGAGAGAAAACCCCAGTGAGCAAATGTAACTGTTTTCTCAGCATCCTTTCCATATTCCCATTCCATAGCCTTTGAGCATCTCCCTCCAGCTGGCAGGCAAATGCGCTCAGCCCATGAGAGCAAGAGCTTCCAGCTTGGAGTTTGGTCCAGAGAGGAAAAGGGAAACTGTGAGCAGAGATCGGAGCCCCAAGTAGGAGAGTCCAAGGAGTCATCATCCTTGAAAAACTCCTTCCATTCCTGCCTGCCTCGGTTTCCAAACAAGCAGGGAAAGATCCCTGCCACAGGCAGCCCTGCTTGGAGCGAGGACTTGGCAGGAGCTGGCAGCCCCGAGGCGACGGAGTTAGAAATGTTTACATTTTCTGACCAGTATCTGAACTCCATCCCAGCCTCGACCTTCCCTTTCATGTGGTGCCTTTGGATAGTAAAAGGCAATTAGTCTAAATTATGGGCCATGCTGGAAGGTGATGTCACTGGGTGATGGAGCAGAGGCTGGATTTTATGCCACCATGAAGGTAGCGCGCGGAATACCACCTGCTGTGAACTCCTCGTCCATCCTTGGCGTTCCCTTGAACCGCAAGTGCCAGGGACTGTGTGGACACCCCGGGAGCCTCTCTCTGCCTTTGCCGGGGGTCACCGGCGCAGTGGGAAGTGTCAAGCCGAGTCCGTGTCCCCAGGTCTGGGTGGCAGAGGAGGGTACGCTGGTGTCTGTTGTGCTGGTTTAAACGTAACTTCACAGAAATGGGTGTAAGTGCTGTCCTGGTGAGTGCTGCTGCATCTCCTAGGGCTGGGCAGGGCATCTTCCAGGGAGGTCTTCTGTTCGTTTATCGCTTGGTTTCTGGTTTTAACCACTCTTTAAGCTAAGAGAGTTTTGAGCGTATTCTTAAAAGTGCGTTTCTCCAGCCGAAGGTAAAGGGAACTCATGGCAAACAAGCACTAACGCTGCACGAGGACACTGAATACAGCTCTGGAGAAATCCGCAATGTGGAATAATAGTTCAGGCTCTTAAAAGCTGGGGGGGGGGTTGAAAAAGAAAAAAAAAAAAAACTGTAATAAATCTAGCGAGTGGAATCTGAGGGAAATGATCCCATCTGGAAAACTCCAGCGCTGGTGCTGCTGAAGGCTTAAGGAGCGATGCAGATCGCAAAAAGAAAACCCTGCAGTCTGAGGATGACAGGCTTCTTAATTGATGTCCATTGCAACTGGTACTCTGCCAGTTTATGTTGGCCACCTTCCAGCGTGCTGTAATTTTGGGGGCCAGGTGTGAAGCGTTTCTGTTCCGTCTTGTTCCCAAGCACCTACAGAAGCCTCACACATCTCACTGGAGGCTGCAGCCCTGTAGGAAACAGCTGTACAGGTATAGGTGAAAGGAAATGTCACAGCTGGGCTTGGAGTACTCCCCCGTGCCTTGCCTAGGGCTCTGTTTGCGGGGGCCGCTGTGTGTCCCCCCCCCGGCGCCGGGTTTGGGGAGGCGGGCAGTGTCCCAGGCACACCTGCCTGTCTGTCAGCAAGGTGCTTTGAACAGCAGGGAGCTCCTGGGAAGAACGTACAGGTCAGAAACCCCCTCTTCAAAGAGAAGCCCACGGTGGGGCGCGTCAGTCCTGGAAGCGGGGAACCCAGCCCGGGAGAGCCCCGGGTGTGCTGGGAAGCTGGGGGAGCTGTGGCCATCTCCTCTGGTCTCTTCTCCCTCGGGAAACCACAGGAATTTTCAAGGGAACAAGAGTAGGTCTTGTAGAAAGCACTCAGCCTTGATTTCGAAAGGCTGAGAACCCGTCGGGATCTTTAGCCAATTGTTGCAGGAGCCAATTTCAAACGTGCGTTATTTCCGGTCGAAACTTATTTCCTTTCAACTTGCACTGATTGAATTTTGCTGTCGGTTGGGGAGCCCTCCGTTGCCGCTCTGACCCCCGGATATAAATATGTCCCAAGTCCCCCCGTCCCCATCCTCTTTCGATAAGCCGAATAGATGGAGCGAGAGACGTGTGACGGTCCCCCTGGGCATGGTTTGGATCCCCTGAGCTCTTCTCACGGCGCTTCTGAGGTGTCCAGGCTCGGTGTGTTGCTCCGTGAGCTTCACCAGCTTGTAAGGAGGCGACCGCTGTGCCTTGCTGTTCTCCTCCATTCCCACCGGACCCTCCCAGCGTCCTGCAGCCTTCGCTCCTGGAGGCGTAACTTCGCAGGTAGCTGTATTAAACAGCGTGTTGTTTGCTCGGGAGTAGGTGACAGCAATTTTGAGGTTTTTGGCTGTTGGTGAATTGCTCGCTTCAAAGCTCGGGAGGGTAGGAGAGGGTGTCTAATCTGCGGACTTTATCAGCAAAGGTTTTCTTTGTCCAGGTCACTGAACCTATTGTTAAACAGCATAAGCCCAAGCAAGCTTCCCTGCGGCCCCGCCAGGACTGCCCTCCTGTTTACGCTGACATTTTAAGACCTCTGTTGACCAGATTTTAATCCAGTCCGTATCCTGTGCACTGCAGTCTCTGGGGCATACAGGCTTTTCGCGTCCTCTCGTCCCAGCCCTGCGGAGCGCTCGGGCTGAGGACAACTGCCTGCCTGGTGACAACACAGCCGTGGCATCGAGCTGCGGAAACAGCGCTGAAGGCAGCGGGAATTCAAAGCTCTGCAGCTTCTTTGCCACAGCCGAGTGTTAACAGATCCCGTAACCCTGGCCGGGCAGGCAGGATGGCCAGGAGGAGCGGATCGAGCGGTCCCTGCAGCCAGCACCCCTCTGCAGAGCTGGGGTCCTGCTGCTTTACCTCCGTCCCGAAGCTGCGAGCTGATGTGTGAGAACTGCAGCCTCACTACGAGGTGAGGAACCACCTGCCAACGTGTTAAGATCCAGTTACACATGTTCTCTTAACGCGCCTGTTAGCGAGCGTGAGAGCGGCTTTGTGGTCTGGACAGGGCTTGCAGGGAAGTACGAGGTGCTGCCTTCCAGGCAGCCCCATCTCTTGTAGGGGGAAGCGGGAAGGGAAGAACCAGCAGTTGGTGGAAACAACCTTTCCTACCCCTGAGATGCCTCTTTCCTGGCACCTGGAGGGAGTGAGCGACACCCCGGTGCATGGGGAAGCCGTGGGGAATTTGCTCAAGCGGCTCGTGACGTTTCCATCCCTTCCTCCCCTTCCTTCCCCCAGCCTTGGATCCACCTCTCGCCTCTCCTCCAGGTCTTGGACAGGGCGCTTTGGCCACTGCCTCGGCTCCAAGTGAATCAGGCAGCCTGGGTGTGAGCCGTGCACATGTACCAGCACGTGTGCGGTTCCTCAGCCAGCGCTGCACAGTTTGGCTCTGGTGTCAGCAAAAGGCTCTTTTTAAGTGTTTTCTGGAAGTGCGATGTGATCATCCGCTCGAGGCAGAGACCGACAGGATAAATCAGCCCTGTCCCATGCCTGGTTTCAGGCGGCGTTGGGTCTTTTCATGCAGATCAGATGACGCTCGTGATCGAACATCTTCACTTCTGTCGTCGTCAGGCCAGGTTTATGTAATGAGACGGAAAACTTCTTTGTGTTCAGTCCTTTTGTCCTAAAAGCTGCTTCCAGAGGTTCGGCACAGACTCTTGGGAAACGGGAAATGTCCTATTCAACAAAACTCGCTGACCGCGTGTTCCCGGAGTCGGCATCAGTGGAGTGACCTCGGAAAGGGGAGTCGAACCATGAAGTCTCCTGTGCAGCACCTCCTCGGCGTTTGCTGCACGCACCCGTCGTTTCCCTTGGGGCGTTTCAGCAGGTAGTGGCATCGCTTCTGCCACACCAGCACCCTAACGGCACAAAACCTGCCACTGGCGGGACATCGGGCCCCGAGAGCGCGTGGCTCTGGCTATAAAAGAGGTATTCACCATGCCTAGTGTACTCAGAATGACATATTAGAGTCCAGACCTCGTGGAATTTGCTGATTAGTCTGTAAGTATATTGAAAGGCCTCATTAAAACACCATTAACGCTGGATCCTCTCCCAATGAGCCATCTCTTATTGCTACCCAGAGAAACCTTGAGGAAATGGAAAGGCTGCTCTGGCTGGCTGAGCCGGTCCCTGGGCATGAAGTGCGGCCTCACCTCGGGCAATCTTTGTGGTGCTCAAGACTTAATGTGGCGCTTCTGATCGTGCAGGAGGGCCCTGGGACTCAGGGTTGCCTCTTTGCCTCGTGCTTTTCCTGCTGGATCCACCGCTCGGACTCTGCGCTCCGGTACTAAACTCAGTCCTGGGTCTCACTCTGCATCTCTGACCCTGCCATAGCTTCGGGGGTGACCCTGGTTCATGGCACTACTTGTGTTTTGTCTTTGACCAAGCGAAATGCTTAAAACATCCCTGCTGAAGACAACGGCGGCTGTGGTATCCACCAAAGCGGCTATTGGAAGGACCTCAGGAAACCCGAAAAAAGACCCAATTAATAATTCCTCATTGTTATCCTGAATAAGAAAGATCCACATCCTGGGAAGCTTGCCAGAGAAGTGGACTGGGTGGAATGCAGGGAGTGGTCAGCCCAAATAACAGATGGGGATCTACTCTGTCTCTACGGGAGACGGAAGGTGACCTCTGTCATTGAGCTTGGAGTCTGCTCCCCACGTTTCTGCTCCCAGCCGGACCTCGTGTTGTTTTTGTGGATGCCGAATCCATCTGCCGGCGCTAGGCTGAATCTGGGCGAGGACAGAGAGCCCAGCTCCTGTGGCCAGCTGGACGTGTAGCCCTCGGTGTCCTCATGCTGTCACATCCCAAACCAGAAAGAGAAGACACCACCATGGTCTTATGTATTGTTTTCTTTTCTGGCCGTCATTGAAGTCAAAGCGCTTCCCAGGCATTAATGAACGTATCTCCACAACACGTTATGGCAGAAGGAAAAGCAATTTCCTCGTTAGAGATTGGCAACAGAGGTACGCAAGGCTGAGGGACTGACCCGGGTCCCACAGGAAGCCTTAACTTCAGGATGAGAACAAACCCCTGATACCCAGGATTTCAGGCCCGTGCCTCAGCCCCAGGCCACCCGCGTCCCTTAGGAAAACGAGGAGGGATTAAGTGAAGGTTCACTGGGAAGCGTTAAAAATTCTTCTTAAACGTAAGCCGTGTGTGAGCAACGTTACTGCCGCTGGTCTGTCTGTGTGGGACACTAAAAATGCTGGATATTTAATCCAGATAATTTAATCAAACTTTTCCCCATAACATATTTGCATGCATTTACTTAAATATATGGTAAACCCCATCATTTATTTAAATTAACAACATTTGCCATAACCTTTTGCATACCGGCATTTCACATGAAGCATTTTCTCCACCATGTAGCAAATATTTGTGTAGACGTTTATATATTTTAGAGGGAGACGATAATAGTGTATATTACTAGTTATTTTCTTTATTTAAAAAAAAGCCAACTTTCCCCAAACTTCGCTGTACTTGGGACAGGTAGATGCATGTATAAAAATAAATTCTTAGTATGAAGACAAAGGTGTTTTCTGAGGTCTGAGAAGTTATTGCCTGCCTGCTCTGCTTGGTTTGTGGACAAGAGAGCAGATTTACATTTTAATTCTGTATTTACCTTAAGCATAAATGATGTAACGTTTCTTATAGCATCCATTTTTATTGAGGAAAGAGATTTACGTCTGTAGACAGAAGAAGATGGTGTTTGCTTCGTCCTTCTGTGTCCGGTCACCTGATGTCCGGGCCACGCGTGATCTTTCCCGTGGAGAAGTGGCCATGGAGCAGGGCTTCCAGAGCGTGTCTGCTGATGTGTGTTTTTGGAACCTACCAGCTGCCGGTGACATATGACATTCCTGGTGCTGAAGTTGCTTTTGAAGACCCTGATTACGCTCTTAAGTCATCCAGATGCTTCTTGAACTCGTACCCATTGCCAGCTTGTATTGTTAGCTCCCTCTAGTACTAGTATCTTTTTTTACTTCGGCTTCTGTCCTAGCGAACAAAGATTTGATCAACATTGACCTGAGCTTTGCAGAAACCTGCTGGATGAAATGCTCTGATCAGTCCGGTCCATGGGAGCTGAATTTGCTCAGCGCTTGCCTGTTCTCACAACTGCAGCGTCAACCTGCTTTTGGACACGAGCATCCTCACCGACTTCCCTGTGGCTTGAGAGTTGCTCGCTAGTGACTGCCCTGGCGTGGGAAAGGAGACATCTTCGGTATTGGCATGGACACCTCAGGTTTTGGAAGTCCGTAGTACCCGCTAGACATACCAGAGGCTTAATCACATGGGAAATACTGGGGTTATACAGATAGAATCATAGAATCATAGAATTGTTGAGGTTGGAAGGGACCTTTAAGATCATCAAGTCCAACCTTTAACCCACCCTGACAAAAGCCACTTCTAAACCATGTCCCTGAGTGCCCCATCTACCCTTTTTTTAAACACCTCCAGGGATGGTGAATCTACCACCTCCCTGGGCAGCCTATTCCAATGTTTAATAACCCTTTCAGTGAAAAAATGTCTCCTAATATCTAATCTAAACCTCCCCTGACGTAACTTGAACCCGTTTCCCCTCGTCCTATCACTTGTCACCAGGGAGAAGAGGTCAGCCCCCATCTCTCTACAACCTCCTTTCAGGTAGTTGTAGAGGGTGATAAGGTCTCCCCTCAGCCTCCTCTTCTCCAGGCTAAACAACCCCAGCTCCCTCAGTCGTTCCTCATAAGGTTTGTCCTCCAGGCCCCTCACCAGCTTTGTAGCCCTTCTCTGGACACGCTCCAACACCTCAATGTCCCTCTTGTAGCAAGGGGCCCAAAACTGAATGCAGTACTCGAGGTGGGGCCTCACCAGTGCCGAGTACAGGGGGATGATCACTTCCCTAGTCCGGCTCACCACACTATTCCTGATACAGGCTAGGATGCTGTTGGCCTTCTTGGCCACCTGGGCACACTGCTGGCTCATATTCAGCCGGCTGTCAACCAACACTCCCAAGTCCTTTTCTGTCGAGCTGCTTTCAAGCCATTCTGCCCCAATCCTGTAGCGCTGCATGGGGTAAAATCCTCGTAGGCTGGAGAGCTGGAAGGGAGTTGTGTGGATGGATCTGGCTAGGTGGGAACGGGAGCGAATACCTGTACGGATGCGCTGGATGATTATATCCTTGCAAGTGTGTAGACGGAGCAGCTGCTAAACAGAAAAGCGGGCGAGGAGGTGGAAATGCTGGCTGGGGACAGCAAGGGGCTCGCAGTTTCAAAGGTCCCAGCGAGTCACGGTGTGCTGCTGACCTCTGCAACAGGGAACCATCTCCCGTGCAGTAACTGGCCATCGCTGGAGGACAGTTGGAGCCTGATTTCTGGGCCATTACCTGCATAATTCTGGCAGTGCGAGTTTTGGGTAGCTCTTGGGTGGTTTAGAGACTGAACGAACGCCAGGGGCAGCATTTCTGAAGGTTGCCTGAGTGATCCGGATGAGATGACAGAAATGTGTAGATGTGGCTCTTAGGGACATGGTTTAGTGGTGGACTTGGCAGTGTTAGGTTTACAGTTGGACTCGATGATCTTAAGGGTCTTTTCCAACCTAAATGAGTCTATGGTTCTACGTGAGCAGCCACTGCTCTCCGCGTTCCCTGCCCACGCCGTGCTCTGGGGGCGTGTTGGCCTCTTGTGGCACGAGTGGGGTTGGTTTGCTGTCAGGAATAGGCAGGAGGACTTCAGGATCCATTCGTACTTGTTCTTGATGTCCTCTGCCTTCTTGTTCCCAACAGATAGGTGAGGGTTGTTCAACGGGCAGGGTGGCACCTTTAGGTTGCTTAAAGCTTGGCCGATGCCTGTATCCTGTGGGAATTGGAGCACACCTTCCTCCCCTGGGAGGATCTGAGCATCTTTAGTGCTTAACCTGTGGAGATGGCAGGGCCCTCATCGTGGCCGCTCTTTGCTCCACAGCATCTCTGGCCATCCTCCCCTTCTCCGGGTAAAAAGCACTACTTTGGAGAATTGTTTATTTAAATGAGTTAATTTATGTTTTATGTGTTTTTTTTTTTTTTTTTGTCTAAAATGAAACATCTTGGCATGGTGAGATGTGAGGACAGGCGAGAATTTGATGGAACTTCTGAGAGACTTAGCGTGTGTGTGTGTGTGTTAACGGGGTATAATTTCTGGCCTGCCATGTCTCTCCTCACACAGACTGCGGCGCATGGGCTGTTCCTTGTCGTGATGAAATCCTCGAAGCCTGGTTTAGATGGCGTGGGGACAGCCTGGTGATGAAGAGGAAGCCCGGTAGACCGTTACCCACCAGAGATGCGCTGCGTGTTCCCATGCCGTCTTGGGCCGTGCCGCTCCTTCCTGCAGGCACCTCGCTCCTCCCGTAGCTCGTGGGTCTCCTGTTCCCTTGGGCAGGGTTCCCACTTTTCAGCTCTTCCCAGATTTCACCTCGGTTTCCCCCTTTTTAATAGGAATGCTTGGCCTCTTGCACTCAGGCTCGGGGAGGAGCAGCTTGTTTTCTGCGGCTGGCCGGGTGCCAGATGTCATCACTTCAGGCAGTGCCACGCTGCACATCTTCAGCAGTTTGAAATGGAGAGACAGAGGGAGACAGATAAGATCAGCAGCTTTAGGTGATGGCATTGTTTCAAATAAACCATGCATGACCCAAAGCTTCCACTTCAAATGGGGAATGAAATTGCTTCATCCTTTGACAGCTTGCTCCATGAAAGAAATTTATCTTCACTTAATTGCTTTAGATCCCAAGAGGCTGTGTACAGTAATTTCTAGGAGATAATTATATCAAATTAAAAAAATATGTGACTATCCGACTGCTGAGCGTGAACGCAGTGGCCAGAGAGCAGGAAGGAAAGAGGCACCGCATCTGACTCGCGCCCACAGGTTATCGCTGCCTCTCCCTCTCCGGGTCTGCGGGCATGGATGGATGGCACTTGGAGACCGACGGGAGAGTCTGTCTGCCAGGCACTGGGCGCCGACGCGCTGAGCAGGGTGCTTGGAGCCGGGAATCTGCTCTGCCGGAGCTTCTTCGGGATCCTGCCTTCGTTTCTGTTCTCTGCGGCGCGGCAGGGGTTTCCATCGCCCGTGCCTTGTCACCTGGGGACGGGCAGAGCTTGGCAGTGCCTTTGTCCGGTTAGCTCTCCTGTGCGGTTGTACGGTAGAGCTGAGGAACAAGAAAGCTTGTTGATTTAAAAACATGTATATTTAGAAGCAGAGTGTAAACTTCCTGCCCAGGCTGGGATTGGATTCTTGACTGTGTTTGAGTTTCCAGTTTTCATTTCCTTTGCCCTCATACTTAACATTGTGTATCTCCCAGAGTGTGCCCCAGACTAATCTCTCCTTAACCCTCCCTCGCCCCACATTTTTCTCTCATTATTTGCACATCAGTTCCAGTTCTTCCAGGAAGCGGCGTATCTCCTGATTGTCACGCTGTGCCATGGCGGAGCCTGGGCTCCTGCAGGTCTCCTCTGTCCCTCTGGAGGTCACCTCAGATCCCAGCCAGCGGCAGACCCGAGCTGGGGACTGCAGCAGGGACAGAGCTGCTGGCAGTTGCCATCCCTTGGAAGAAGATGGACTCTTTTGGCAGGGGTCGAAGTCCTGAAGGGACGTCCCTCTTTGTAGCTCGTGGGAAACAATCACTGACCAGTTCCAGGAGGGTTACATTGCTCCATCATCTAAATCTTCTTCTCTCTCTCCTTTAAATCAGGCTGCGTGCCCTCCTTGACCGCTTCATGTGACGGCTCCTGCCCTGCCATTGCCTTTACAGGCCATCTCCTGGGGACAAAGATAATTTTGTTCCCCCCCCTACCCCCGCCCCAGGGCTGTGACGATTTTTGTGTGTGATCCTCCTTGGGCTTTGAAATGGTTGTCAACAATCCTGGGCCAGATCTGAGCTCCTCCCCACCCCTGTGATGTGCAGGCTGGTTTTTGAAGTGCGACGCTGCTTCAGCTGTTCCCAGGAAGTCTGGAGGGGAACTGTGTTTGTGCTAACCAGGTAAAGTCCCTCTGCGTTTCTGGAGGGGATCTACTCAATGGGCTCTTTGATGTCATCTCAGTTTTTGGACTTACATCAAGTAAGTCTGAAAAAGAAAAGAAATGTTTTGGCTTAGCATAGAACGTTTGCACCTGAGCAAGATGACCTGTGGCTGTCCTGGTGTCTAAGGAAGAAATCCACGGCCACCGGTAGAGCTGTGACCTGGAACAGGGAGTTGGAGGTTTCTGGTCCCAAAAGCTGCCCGCCCAGACAAACTAGCTGCCAAGGTTGTCTCAAGTGGTGAGGTGGGAGAGTTGTCACGTGTGAAATGTCTCCTCAAGGCAGTCCTCAAACGTAGCACTGTCACCACGTGCTGTTCAGGATGCTGCTGGTGGTTAATCTCCTACCACCTCGAGTGCGGACAAAAAAACCCAGCTCTCAGATGTTCCCTGGTGTATTGTGTACTTCGGTTCACGTGTGCCGAGCTGAACAGCATCTCCCACCTCCCTGTGCCTCTAGAGCCTGAGAAATCTTACACGGTTGGGATGACTGTCCCCAGATGTCCCCGTATTTCATGCGTTGTCTCCAGTTCAGACCTGATGATGCTGCCACAGGGCTTGCATTGAATCATCTGCTGGCCTGGCTGCCCAAGCCCAGCGCACTCCAACAGGTCACGCATCCTGATCTTCAACTATAGCTTGTTGTTGTCTTCTTTTCTTTTTTTTTTTTTTGTATGAGATGTCCGGACAAAGCTTGGCACATCGCAGTGGTTAGCGGTGTCCGCCGTTGTCCTCGGTGACCTCTGCAGCACAGATAGCCTTTGCCTTTTTGTGTCCTTCTGGGAATGATCCTGGGCTGGGCTGAGGTTTTGGTCCCTTAATCCCAGGCTCGGGGAGGGGAGGGGAGGTTTATGGCAGCTTGGAGCAGGGAGACTCCTTTCCTCCAGCCCTGTGTGGTTGTTGTGTGGGGACATGAGCGCGTAGCTCTGTGACTGCCCTGATGTGCCAGTCCGGTAATAGTTAGCAACTAATTAACTGGAAAGGGATGTTCTGCTGAGGACAGTGAGAAGTGGGATGTGGTCGGAGGCGAGGGACCAGCCGGGCATGGCACTGTGCCATTCATCCCCTGGGGATTCACCAAGCCCGGGCCGTTCATCCCCTGGGGTTGAGACACGGCACCTTCTGCCACTGTGGGCTTTTTCGTGTTTTCCCATAAAAGTTATCTCAGCAGGAGTCACTCTGTCGGCGTCTCCTCGTCCTTTTCTTTTTCCTTTCTCTGTTTTCTTGATGTACTTCACTTGCTCCTTTTTGTTGCCGTTAGTGAAGAGCATATCGCCTAAAACCATTTGAAACACATTTTCTGCTCTTAATAGTTTCAGAGACCGGCTGCCCTGCCAGCCAAAGCCGGGAGCCTTGGGGGACAGGCGAGGGGGCTGCAAGGGGGTGGGCACGCTGTCGCAGAGCTGGCAGAAGAGCGTTGAAGAAACGGAGAGCACGAGGAGCTCTCATCTGGCTCGAAGCTGCTGCTCACAGCGCAGTCGGCATTTTGTTTCAGAGGCCACAAGTGAATGAGTTAATGATGATCCCAGATGGCTTCAGAGTTTGCCTCTTGCCACCCCTTCCTGTTCCCCCAGGATCTCAGATGGTGGCGGGAGATGAAGTAAAATTCTAGAGTTTATTGTAAAGTTCATCTCTCTCCCTAAATCATGCTGGAACTTGTGTGTGCTGTGTTGGCAGCTTCAAGGGGATGCTACCTGGTAATTAATTAGTTGTCAAGAGACAGCCCAGAGGTTCCAAGTCTTTATATTCTTGCTAATAGAAATTGCTCTGATTACATTTTCCCCCCTTCGCTGGAGGGCTGAAGAGCGCGGAGCAGGAGCTATGGTCCACGGGCAGCTGGAGCGCGCCTGCCTGTCCTTTGTCGGGACTCCTCTGAGCGTGCTACCACACGCTTCCCCGAGCACGAACCCCGAGGGAGCCCAGGTCCGAGCCCTCTCTTTGCCAGCCAGATCTGCTCGTTTTTTTCACCCCGCTCTTCCCCTGCCTTTGCAGGTGAGAGCTGCCACGGCTTCCCTTCATCTCCTCCTCATCTTCCTTCCCATTGAACCTTCCCCCGCAGCCCCCTCCCCAGCCCGGACTGAGATGCTTCGCATGTTTTCTTCCCAGAGCCCATTTTCTAGGCCGAGCTTAGAGAAATATTCAGTGTCTGCGGAGATTCCTAGTGTTTCTCTCCACCTCACTTCTCTTCCTCCTTATCTCTGGGCTGCTGCCGTCAGTCGTGAGCAGATTTAGGTTTCTTCTTGCAGAGAGAGGAGCGTGGCCAGGAGCTACGCGAGAGGTGCCTGGATTTTGGGGTCCTGTCTCAGCCAAGCAGGGCACAATACACACAACGCTGCTCTGGAGCTGGGTTATCCAGTGGTTTGTTAAAGGACCCTTTAGGGTTTTGTGCACTATTATATGTTTTTCTCATCTTTTTGCAGAGATTCTCTGCTAACAACTGACAGTTCCCTCTCTGCCCTTCTCTGGCCAGCGTCTGCGTGTCCCCCAGCAGCCTGGTTGTGTCTGACATCTTGCGCTGCTTTGTGCCAGTTCAAAGTTAGCGTCTTTGGAGCTGAACCCCATCATCCATCCGAACTCTCCGCCTTGTTGTGCTTCTCTGGTCAGCGCCACCACCCCGGGGGGGGGAAGCCATGTATGACATCCCAGCTGTCTGGGAGATGGGGCCTACAGGGAAGGTGGGGAGGGACTCTTTATGAGGGAGTGGAGCAATAGGATGAGGGGTAACGGTTTTAAACTGAAAGAGGGGAGATTTAGATGAGATATTAGGGAGAGATTCTTTGCTGTGAGGGTGCTGAGCCCCTGGCCCAGGTTGCCCAGAGAAGCTGTGGCTGCCCCATCCCTGGAGGGGTTCAAGGCCAGGTTGGACGGGGCTTGGAGCAACCTGGGCTGGTGGGAAGTGTCCCTGCCCAGGGCAGGGGGTGGCACTGGGTGGTCTTTAAGGTCCCTTCCAACCCAAACCATTCTGTGATTGTATGTCACTCTCCTCCTCCCTCTGGAGCAGGACACAGGTCGTTTTCTGTTGCGTCCCTCAGCAATGTACTGAAAATCAAACCTTCCCGTGGCTCCAGGAAGCACTTGTCAGGGAAGGAGCTACTGGACTTGCTGAGTGGCACTCTGGATACCGGCAGGAGGTGACGGTGGCTGGCCAGCCATAGGGACCCAGGTACACTGGCGTGAGCGGACCTCTCCACTGATGCAAAGTGGTCCATCTCAGCCCAGCATGGAGCTTGCTTCGTTTCCTTGTGTCTGGGAGAGACTCCAGCTTTCTGCTCCTCCTGAGCACCCTTGGACGGGCAGACGCAGCAGGGCTGGGAGCTGGGGCTGCTCCGGGGCCAGGCAGGGCGCAGCGGGCAGCCAGGGGACGCTGCTGGCTTTGCCGGGGGAGAACCAGCCCAACTTTTCCCCTGGCAAACATGCGCTTGGGAGAAGAGCCCAGCCCGTGGGCAGGGATGCTGCAGCTCTTTGAAGCCCATCTCCGCTACCTTAGGGAGCAGCTCTGCCCCTGGCTGATCCCAGGAAGCATCCCGTCCGGCGTCCCTCTGGATGCTGTAAATAAGCCGTTGCTGCTCTGCCGGATGCTCTCACGCCTGCTGGTGCCGTGCCTTCCCTTCCCACCCCCGGGGAGCCGGGCTCCCGACCCACCTGACGTGGCTGCCTCTGCAGACATATGGTCCCTTCTCTTTGTGTTTAGTTAAGTGTGGGAGGACTCGATGCTATAACTCCTGTAGCTTTTAAGCTATTGTTGTTGCTGATACAGCCCTGCGAGCAGACGTGGCAATTTTACAAGCGTGGCCCCATCCCTAGCAAAGGCAATTAGGATGCTATTCTGTTGTAGCTGGCGGGGGAGAGATCTCTAGCATCTGGAAGGAGCGGTCTGGAAAGGGCATCATCTAATGCAGAAGATGAAGACAAAGGCGTTTCGGAGGCAGGATGTGGGGAAAAGGGGGGCACGGCGAGCTCAGAGGGCAGAGTTGCAGCGGGAGCGGGGCTATGGATGCCCAGCAGCTCAGGGTGCAGGGCAGGAGCGAGCAGGAGGAGCAGGGATGCGCTGCTCTGGGCAGGGTACGGGGAGATGTATCGGCTGGGGTGAAGGTGAAGAGCGGGGTGCGCCGTGCTTGGGCAGGAGATGGTTGTTGTGGGTGAGGAGGATGAAAAGTCAGGCTGCGGAGCGGGGAAAAAACCCCAAGGTGTGATAACCACTGGAGCGCGATCCTGCAGAGGAGCGAGCAAAGGAGCTGGGGGCGACAGTTGGGACAGGAGTGGCACAGGGCTGTCAAGTGATCTTGAAGCTGCGGAGGAGGAGCGGAAGAGCTCGAGGGAGCCGGAGAGGGTGGCGAGGGCCACCACTGCCATGCGGTTTGGTGCGATTCACCCAGGGCGAGTCATGAGGCTGTTTCCAGTCACAGGGCTGGAGCTGCGTTTCGTGCTGCTGGCTCCTTCCTCCCTTGGCTTTTCCAGCATCTGATGTGACTGTTTGTTTGCTCGCAATGATTTCAGTTGTTTTCTATTTTAGCTTCTGACCCCGCGTGCCTGGGCTGGGGCAGGCAGGCACCGTTTGAAAGCCGCCACTTGGCGGCAACAACTGTTCGAGCCGCGGAGCAGCACCCATCTAACCCCTCTTTTCACACACTTGGGAGCTTCCCAAACATTAACCTTTGGATTAAAATTTTCCATGCTTGGTCTCTCCCCAGATGTGATGTCTGAGCTTTGGTTTGCGTTCATGTTTTTCATGTTTGCTGGATTTGTGTTATGGGAGAATGAAAGAAATACTTTTCCCATTTAAAAAAAAATAATAATTATAGTC
Organism: Larus michahellis; assembly: GCF_964199755.1. NCBI lineage: Eukaryota > Metazoa > Chordata > Aves > Charadriiformes > Laridae > Larus > Larus michahellis. The sequence continues at coordinate 4,068,296 of NC_133902.1, read as the reverse complement.
TCCATGTATTTATTTATTTATTTATTTATTTATTCGGGGATTCACCAAAAATGGTTGAAGTTTGAAGCTGAACATAATGAAGTTGGCTGCAGCAAGCTCGTGTCGCAGGCTCTCGGGGAATGTGCCGCAGCTCCAGGTGCGCGGCGCAGTGGGTATCACCGGCGCAGCCCGCCCCGGGTACCTGCAGGCTCTGCCGGCAGAGCCAGGAGAGCCTTGGTGTGAGTCAGGCTGAGTAACTCCACATTTGGAGGAGGGCGGCTGTTTTTTTTTTTGTTTTTTAGCAAAAAAAAAAAAAAAGAGAAAAGAAAAAAAAGTTGTTTTTCAGGCTCCACATGCAGGATCGCCACGACGCGCCGGGGACGCGCGGGCTCCGGGCTGCGGTGAGTCAGGCGCAGGGCTTGCCGCGCTGTTTTCGCTCCTCTGCTCCACGTTGCGGGTCATGGCATTGCCAGGAGATGACGATGACGCGCCGTAGACCCGGCGGTATGGTCCCCCCAGGGTGGGAGCCTTGTGGCACGGATCCTGCCTCCAGGTCCCCGTGCAGCGCAGCTGTCCTGTGGCTCCCCTCGTTTCTTTTGTGTTTTCTTTTGGGAGGAGTTCTGCCTCGATTCGTGTGGCATCGGCCGGTGGCTGCGCCTTGTGCCGAAGCCGAACGCTCAGGTCCCACTCTTGACACCTCCTCGTCAACTTCAGGGCCACCTTGGACGCGTTCCAACCCTCTTGCATTTCCCTACATTGATTTTTTTTTTTCTTTTTTCTTTTTTCTTTTTTTTTTTTTTTTTTTTTTGCTGGCTGCGGCACCCCTTCTCTCTGCTCCAAGTCTGCGCGCTGCTCATCGGGTGGGGACCTGCGCTGCTCACACCAGCGCTTGTAATGTCTGGCCGGCAGCTCTGCCAGAGGCCAAAATTGGCTCTCGGTGCGCGGCTGGATCGCGAGGACAGTGTTAGATGGAGGGTGGAGTGAGCGAATACCCCTCTCTTCCTACTGTGCTTTCAGGAAATGTCTCTAATGCAGCTGTAAGTGTGAATGAAGTCAAAAGGATGGATCGGTGCCCCCGCTCCGGCCCACCCCACTTGTCGGGGCCCATCCAGAGTCCCCACCCTATTGTTCTGGTTCAGCTCCTCCGTTTCGGGGCAGGGGCCCTGCTCTGCGCTCAGCATCCCGCTCCCGGGAGGAGGAGCTCTGCAGAAAACAAAGACACAGCGAATAGTTTTCCTCTCCCTGACGGGTCGCCGTTCCAATTCCTCCTTCCCTTCCCTTCTCTTCCCTTCCCTAGGTGTGTTTGCAGCTCTGGGCCCGGCTGGAAGCGAGAGGCTGCAAGACTCGGGCCATTAATCATCTGCCAAAAGAGCTGAGTATTGGGTATAAGTAGCAGAGCTGTGCTCGCTGCTGCTGTGGAGGCAGAGCAGGATCCGCGCGGGCTGGAGCTCACATCCAGTGCATAAAGTCACCTCTTTGGTAAGGGAGCGTGTCTCGCTCGGAGCAGCCCCTCCTCGAAGAGGACATGGGCTCTCAGGCACAAGAACGTCATCGGGAGTCCCCTAAGTGGCAGCATTTCGCTGTAAAGCAAAATAACAGCGTTTGTCCCTCCCTGAAGTGGCTGCTGGAAGTGGTGTGAGCCGCTTCCCGCCCTGCCCCGAGCTGCCGGGAGCGCGCTGCCAGTGTGGTTCCTGCGGTGGGTGGAAATGCCAGTGTTGCTAATACCTCTGAGGCTGTGGTGTCGTAGCCGACAGAGCTGTGGTGGCATTTTTCTGGTGTTATTACATTGCCTTCTGTATCCCCACCCTCTGTTTTCAAGGGAATTTAGCGGCGGCCCCGACGGAGGAGCCAACGGTTGGAATAACTCCTCCCTGCACGCAGCAGTCCCGGCCCCGCTAAGCTGCCCTTTCACGTGGGCTTTGCCTGCCTGTTAGTTCAAAGCAAAGCTGTTTCTCTTTCAACTTCCAAAGTTGAGGGGAGCCAGAGTGCCCCCGAGCTCCCCAGCAGCGGCCGGGGCGGCGTGCGGAGCGGCAGCGGGGCAGCTTGGCGCTGACGTTGCTCAGTCTGGCTTCTGGTTTGCGGAGCGGAGGTTTCTCATCGCATTGCTCTGACTCAGGTAGCTCTTTCCTCTGATGTGGGCAGCCCTCGCTGCAGCTTTTGCCCCCCCGTCCCCCTCTCCCCCCCTCCACCTCGCCCCGGGGCACGCAATTGCTCTGTGGTTCCCAAGGGATGGTGAGACCTGCGGGAGAGTTCCCTGAGTGCCGTCGCGACCAGCCGCTGGCTTGGGTCCCTGGGGTGGTAAAAGCAGTATCTACCGCACCGCTACGTGTTACAAAGTTCCCCTAAAATCGGCGGGGCAAGGGTCCAATTCGTGTCCTAGACTAAAAAACCTGAAGGAAATGAAACACACACAACCCGACTCGAGCCGGCGCGCGGGCGTTAACTCAGGTTTCGGGCTGCCGCTGCCCGTAAGTCACCCACCTGGCTGGGTGTCAGCACAGGGACCCTCGGCTCTCTGCTCCCCATCCAGCTCCCGGCAATGGCAACGCCGAATTCCCTGCCCGTGGGGTGCTTAGGAGGGACCTTTTTCGGTGTTTATTTGATTGCCTTTTCCTGGCTGAACGGCCTTCCCTGAATTCGGTACCGTTCTGCCACCGAGACAAACCACCCTAACCACTTTCCCTAGAGCGGGATCCCAGTTCAGCAGCTCTGGATTGTCACCCTCTGAGAATTGCTTGTGTTTGAGGAAGCGAAAACACCCGTGGGGAGGTTGTGAGCAGCAGCCAGGTGGGAGCCGTGCTGCTCGAGGGCAGTTTTAGCGGTTCTCATTAAAACAGTCTGCCGGAGACTCAGAAATCCCGAGTTTCCTAAAAGAAGAGGAGAAAATTCCGCAGACTTTCATCCTAGTTCAAATATCCACCAGGGCAAGGAGCTGGGGGAGTTAAGAGTGGGATCTCAGATGACATTCTCCGAAAAGCAAGCTTAATAGGGTGCAAGGACGAAACGCTCAGCCCAGCGGCGGCTGTGCCCTCTACGAGGGCTTGGCCACCATCTGCCCCTCTCCCTTGCCCGCGCCGAGTAACGAAGGGCAGAGAGGGGGAATCGCGGGGTCTGCCCGAGGAGCCCCCTCGGCTTTTGAAGCCTCTGGCACCTCGGCGAGATATTTAAATGACAGACAGACATATAGGGATCTGTAAATACTCATTTGGTGCCAACTAAACCGCAAAGAAGATACAGCATTTGTGGTCCAAGGAAGTTTAAATATTTGTGGTCAAACTTAAAATTCGACATAAAACTCTCATCTGTGATGGAACGCGTCCAGGAACTGCATGGAGAACGTATAAGCTGTGTAAACTCACAGAAATGGCTTCCCGACCGGCTCTGCCAGGACCAGGCAGAGTATTCCAGCTCTTACCTCTCCTTTCCATCACGCTGCCGAGGTCAGAATTCAGGTTTGTGGGGGACGCAGCGGCCCGTTAACACCGCCGGGGGTGGAAGTCCACCATGCCACGGGTGTTACCAGCTGACGCGGTGGTTTCCTCGCTGCCTGTAGCAGAGGTCACGCTGGAAGGGTGGCTGGTGGACGGCGCGGGCAGGGCAGGTGGATGCTGGAAGGGTGAGCTCTGGTTTGAACCATTTTTTGCTATTTTTGCACGGGAGATCCATATCCCCGCTCGCCCGTTCCTGTGTTGTGACTCTTTTCCTTCCACCACCCAACTTCCCACCCTCTCAGCCCTCTGCTACCGAAGACGCTGGTGTCTTGTCCCGTGGGACAGGAATCATCGAGTTGCTCTGTGGGTCAGATCACGGGGCGGTTGTCTCCATGGTGAAGTCCTTGCGAAAGAGCTCCTGGAGTCGGTGAGGGCAAAGCGCCTGCTCTGCCCGGCTTGGGTGCACGATGCCTTCATCTGCTGGGAGAGCACCGGGGCGAAGGGTGGGTGTAGGGTCCAGAGGGGCTGAGCTGAATCATAGAATCATAGGGTTGGAAGGGCCCTCTGGAGATCACCCAGTCCAACCCCCTGCCAGAGCAGGGTCACCCAGAGCAGGTGCCACAGGAACGCGTCCAGGCGGGTTTGGGATGTCTCCAGGGACAGAGACTCCCCCACCTCTCTGGGCAGCCTGTGCCAGGGCTCTGCCACCCTCAGGGTAAAGAAGTTCCTCCTCATGTTGAGATGGAACTTCCTATGGTCAAGTTTGTGCCCGTTACCCCTTGTCCTGTCCCCGGGCACCACTGAAAAGAGCCTGGCCCCATCCTCCTGACACCCCCCCTTTCAGTATTTATAAGCGTTGATAAGATACCCCCTCAGCCGTCTTTTTTCCAGACTGAAGAGACCCAAACCCCTCAGCCTTTCTCCATCAGAGAGGTGTTCCAGTCCCCTCAGCATCTCGGTAGCCCTCTGCTGTCCCCTCTCCAGCAGTTCCCTGGCCTTCTTCAACCGGGGAGCCCAGAACTGGACACAGCGCTCCAGATGCGGCCTCACCAGGGCAGGGCAGAGGGGGAGGATGACCTCCATTCACCTGCTGGCCACACTCTTCTTGATGCACACTCTTCTTGATGCACTCTTCTTGAACCTCCCCGTAGCATCGGTGTGCTGGGGACGGACACCCTCGGCAGGAATTGTGCGTCTTTAGGGATTCCTAAATTCCTGGCGAGGCCAGCTTCCTCCTGCCGCCGCTCGGGAGGCACTTTCTGAAATGGGGAGGTTGCCGGATAACAGCAGCGTTTTCCCCACGGCGTGGGCAGCCTGTGCTTGGCTCCTGCCTTTTTTTATTTTCCACGTACCCTGCAAAAAAAGAGCTCTGCCTGTTGCAAGAGCACACTGAGATTCGCAGTCGAGATGTTGGATTGAACGTTCATCGGCCGCATTTCCCAAATTCCAGGAGAGACAGATCCCAACCCTGGCACGGGAACAGCTTCTCCGGTCACCAGCACGGCGCGGCCCCACGAGCAGATGTTCCCGAAAAATGCCAGGGCTGGAGAGGTGCGGGGATGGACAGGCCTCGTCCCCAACACCGGCATCCCCGGAGCGGTGGCCTCAGAGGAAGGGCAGCGTGTGTCTGCCGGGAGCGGAGCGGTCCCCTTTCCCTTACTAAGCAATCCTCCCTTCCTCCACCAAAGAGCCTGCTAACCACTTTCTTATCTTCCTTAACTCTGCAAAACAATCTCTGGCAAGGCAGGCATCCTCCGAAATGGCAGAGGAAATAAATTCCCCCAGTCCCTGAAAAGGAAAAGACCGGAGGCTCCTGCAGCAGGGAGAAGAGCCCGTGCCCTGCGAAAGCTGACGGTGGTGCCATGTTGGCTTCGCTGAGGATACGGATCTTGCCTTCCTCCTTCCCCAGCCTGGGACCGCGGGTTTGGGGCAGGCTTTCAGGGTCCCTAGTTAGTGTTCCTGTAGGATCTGCAAGGGAGGAGCAGAGCGGGCTCCCTCAGGCGTGTCTTGGCTTTACTCTGTGGCTTGAATTTTGCTCTTTTTTTCCCCCCTGGGAAATGTGGGGATGTGCTGGGAGCTGGGGTGGGAGAGTGGGGCATCGAGATGGCTATAACAGGGAGTCCCTGGCTGTGATTTGCTGTCTCTCCCAGAGTCCTCTGCCTCTTTCAAAGCCGTGATTTTTTAGCTCCTTGTTCTCCCGACAAACAAGTGGTGCTGTGCTCACGGCTTCACCTCGGAGAGCAGAAACTCTCCAGGTATTTCACAGCTGCGGGGGTGGGTTTGCCCAGTGCCCGGGGCACGTGGCCGCAGGGACTGGAGGGAAATGCTTTCTCGGATGGAAATTCCTGCGGCATCTTAGCGGAGGCAACGTTTTGCAATGTGGGGAAGCCCATGGCTCTTGCTGAGCTGTTGGCAGCGTTGCCTGAGGACACAATGAGAACCAGGCAGGAGCCACGCTCACAAACCAGATGAAACATCTCCATCGCTCTGTGGAGACCTCCTGAACCCCATTGTCTTCTCTGGGACTTCTCACCCAGACTAAAGTCAGGCTTTTCACTCATTTTACTGCTGACCAGTAGGAATGGGCTGGTGGGGGTAAAATTAAATAAGCCGCCCACCCGCCTCCTGCCTACGAGGTTGTGGATGCAGCCTGGAGCCACCTACTCCCAACTGCAAATGCTGCTGCTCACTGGAGAGACGAACTGACAAAAAGGTTCTTCAGCGCTTTTAACATCAGGGCAAGTCTTGCCAAGCATCAACGAAAGCCAAAAGCTTGGTTTGGAAACCATCAGAAACTTTCCTCTCTGGGCTGTGTAGCTCCTCACGCTTCAGAGGAGCAGTTGGTCCTCAGCTGGCTGTTCCAGCCACACCTCTGGATTTGTCCTGGGCGCAGGAGCTCAAGAGGGGTCTGGAGGATGACTTTCCATCCAGACCATCTGCTTCAGGTGACTTTGGTGCTGACTCTTCCACATAAGTCACAAAAGGTTCCTGCAGCACCCTCAGATGTATCTTGGGGTGGACAAACAGCTTTCCCTGTGGTAAGCTGTCACCAAGGAAGAGAAGAGCTGAGAGGAGTTGACTGCGTTGAGGGTCTGGAGAAGCTGTGAGATGTTTTGTAGGCCAGTGCCAGGCTGTGCACAAGAGGGTTTGAGGGACGTAGGCTGGGACCTGTGGCAGCGTGGGGTTGCCATACGGAGTTTTAAGTCTCTTCTGGCCTAGACCAGTAAAAATTCAGTCTGTATTCCTGCCCCACAGCCACTAGGTGCCAGTCAGGGAGAGAGAACTGGCCCCTGGCAGACACAGCTCTGGGGAGGGCTGCTCCCTCGGTGTGCTGGTGCGGGGATCCCCTCCTCTGGGGAGGGCTTGCTGAGAGCAGGCTCCAAGCCCCAGCATTGCTCACAGCTTCCCCCGCGTCGCTGGGTGCCACCCTCACGTCCTACAGCTGCCAGCGGTGACGGGTACCACTGCTTTGAGTGCGGTTTGAGGACCTTCATGGTAGGAATCCGTGCAGGCCACTCGAGGCTTCTTCTCATGTCTGACACCAAAAATAGGATGACTCAGCTCGGATCTATCGCTTCGCACCTTTATAGCACCCGTGCGTCTTCTCTGCGTTACTGCGTGGGACGCGCAAGGCTGGGCTGAGCCCGGCAAACCCTCGTGATGGTGGGCAGTTGGCCCCCTATCCATGCTCCTTTCCAGTTCTAAAGGCCAGCCGTGGCTGAGCTACGTGGCCGGGGCTGGAAAGACGGAGGCGTTGGCCTCGCCAAGAGCACATCTGCTCCGATGACTCGCCTGAGACCGTGTGCCCCAGTGCAGAGGCTGGAGCCGTGCCTCTGCAAGGCTCAGGGTGTTGGGAGGGAGCGTTGGCTAAGACGTGGCCTACGCTTTCGCTTTAGGGAGCCTCTGCTTTGCTGAGAAAGTGGTTCTCCAGCAGTAGCCGTGGGGAAGAGCGACCAGGGTGGTTCTTGTGAGCTCCTCTGTCTTCCCTGGGCATTTTCTGCACCTCTCCGCTGTGATGGAGCATCCGATACGGATGCGGTGGATCCTTTCCCACGTGTGCTCTCTGCTTTGTGCCAGGCCCTGCCGGCACCGGCACCGGCTCCTGCAGAGCCAGAGCAGCAGCGAGGTGTGTCGGAGCCAGTGGTGTCGTGGTTTGGACCCCGTTGCAGCCACAGCGGCTCTCTCGGGTCACGCACAGAGGCGCAGGCGTGTGGGAGCCGCGTCCACCGAGCCTGCTTGTGGGATCAGTCGAAATCAGAAGTTTCTCTGAGAGAAGCTGTGGCTGAAGTCAGCCCTCAGCTGCAGAAACCGGGGCTGCGATCCAGCTGCGAGCGCTGCTGCCCAGCCGTGACGGACGCTTTGGTCCTCCATACCCAGGTGGCCAAACACTCTATTTGGGGCTGTGGCAAGAGCGAGGGGCTCCTGGGGCCGCATCCTGGCCTGGGAAGGAGCCCGGAGAAGTTGGGTTGTGATGGTAAGTCCGGGGTTAAACCCAGCCCAGCTTTTCTGTGAGCCTGTGAGATGAAAACCCAGAAGGGATGAGACCAAAGCCGGTGCTTTCCTCGGAGCTCCTCCTCCGAGCTGGCTCCCCGGGGACGGGAGGAGGCGGCACAGGGCACCGGGAGGCATTTAGCCATGGCCTGCCTGCATGTTTGAGCAGGGTCAGCGCAAATGTTTCAGCTGGGCCGTGTAGACGCTGCGTGGTTTAGATTGTTTGGGGCTCGCTTGGTTTTTCGGCATCGTTCGGCTACTTCAGCTAAGCCATGTTTAAACCGAATGTGGCAAAAACAGCGTTATTCCCCACGCTGGATCGTGCTGGAGCTTGGCTCTGAGTCTCAGTCCTATCCCGTTCCCATCTCCGAATCTGGGATGGGATCTCTCCGTGCTATGACTCAAACTTCTCATGTCCTTTTCCCCTTCAGAATCCAGCTGTCAGGATGTGTCTCCCCCTCGCACACAGGAATGCGGAGCCGGCGATGGCAGCCCCGTCCTCCAAGCAAACTCTTCTCCAAAGCCGCTGCCTCCCGTTTGCTTGCGGAGTCTAAGGTTTTGCTGAGAGAGAAGTTGCCGGAGGGGGCTGCGTGGGGCAGCCCTCTCCAGACCAGTTCCCCCCCTCCCCGGGATGTGGCAGGTCCCCGCGGCCGAGCGGGGCTCCCCTGGCCAGCTGGCTTGGCTGCCGGAGGCTTTTTGGACTAGCTGAAGGAGTCTGCATTCCTGCCTCCCAGTTATTTGCTCTTTAGGACGCTGCGTAAAATTAACAAGTTGTAAAAGTTGATTGAAGGCGGCGGTGGGTGTGACAGCCGTTCGCTTAGCTGCGGGAGAGCCGTGTGCGGAGCAGCGGGGCTGGCCTGGGGGGCAGAGGGGCTGCCCCCCGCCGGCTCCAGGCGCGACTCTGACCCAAAGCGAGAGCGTGGCTGGTTTCTGGTGGTGTCACCCCGCCAGCACCAGGTGCACGTGTCCCCTCCGGGCACAGCGCTCGCAGATCTCGGAGCGAGTCCCTTCCATCGCCTTAAATCTCCCGGAGGACACGTGCTGGCATCGGGGCTACGTGTCCTTGGGGCCAGGTGCCAGCCACCTTGCGTGGGAATCTTCTGCCCTCCTCGTGGTAGAGAGCAGCACACGGCCCTCGGGGAAGCCCTTCCCTTCAGCCTGTTTTATCTGAAAAATACAGCTGAGGCCATAGAGGGGATCAGCTTCGTTAGATCTGGGGACCCCTCGTTACCCCTCGTTAGACCTGGGGAGCCTGCTCGCCGCTGGCAGGAGGTGACACACGCAGGGCGCCGGTGGCACTGGCGCTGCAAAGTGGCTTTGAAAATACAACAGCTGGTACGGTTAATGCGCAGCCCGGTGGGTCTCTACAGGCGGTTAGTGCGTGTTAATGTGTGTCCTGCTGGGTCTTACTCAATGATTAGTATGATAATGTATGACCCGTGAATTATCAGTCGAAGCGCTAATGAGCCTCGTCAGCGTGCCCGCCGGTGGGTGGCTGGTGCTGGGAGCTGGTGGTTAGCCTGTCTTGATGTCGCAGGAGATTAGAAATCGTCTAATCTGTCGTCTCTGGGCCTGATGAAATCAGGCTGGCGATCGGGGCCGCTGCAGCCGAAGCCACCTCTGCCCCACGCCTGGTCCCCAGCCACGTGTCCCCCAGAGGCACCGCGGTGGCGAGGGGCTCGGCGATGCCTCGGTCGCTCGCGCCTCTGGGGAACTGAGCCCAGGTCATGGACGGGGGCACCAGACCACTTCAGCAATTCTCAGTTTCAGTTTTCCTTTGAGAGCGGCTGCGTGCGTGTCAGGCCTATTTTAATACCCAGCGATGACTTGAAGCCAGGCTTTCGGTTCCTGCTGTCTCACTGCACGCTCGGCGGGGGGAGGGCGCGCGGGGTGGCTGTATTCCCCGACGGGGCCGGGGTGTCTGCTGCCGCATCGCCAAATACATCGACAACGCTGTCATTTTGTACTTGACCAGTTCCTTCGGGAAGGGTGGGCACGGCTCCCGGTGTCCTCACCGTGCTCCGGTCCAGCGGCGAGGAACCGCCACGTGAGCCGGCGAGCATCTTCATGGCCGTCCCCACCGCCCCGGGTATCCCGGCGCTGCTGCGGGCACTCGCGTTTCCACTCCGAAACAGGAAGTTTCTGACAAAAGCGGGTTGCTCTGCGGCACGCAAGGTTCGAGAGAGACCTGGGTGCCAGTCACAGGTCACTTCTTTCCCAGCATCTCGGAGGCTGGGCTGCCCCGCGGCAGGGCCAGCCTGGCTGCCGGCAGCCTGGGGCTCTGCCGCGTCCTCCTCGAGCCGGGCTGCACGTGACGGGGATGCGCAGAGCATTTGCTCCTTCCCTGTTTTTCATTCATGTGGGCTGGAAAAATGTGTTCATGAGACGAGTTGCTGTGGCATTATGTCATGGGCCTTCAGTTGGGCTCTTTTCTCCCCGGCAGATGAGATGAATTTAAGCTTCGGGCTGTGCTGGCTTGGCAGGAAATCTGGTGTTTCCTACATTCTGCAGGGGAGGAAGGAGTGAACCCACCTGCCCTTGTCCCCAGCCCCGGCCATGGGTGAAAGGACCCTCTTCTGCAATACGCCTGATCATTCCCAATCCAGGAGGCTCTGACAGTGAGATTGAAGCCTTTGCTGTGCAGAGATGGCTGCGCTGCAGCTGTGTCAGCGCCCAGCCCTTCATGCATATACAAAAAGAAAACCTCATGGGTTGTAAACTAGATGCGATGGCTTTTATTTCGAGAGGTGGCTTGAGAAATCCCTCGGGAATGGTGTCAGGATGGGGTGCCCGTCTCTTCCCCACCTAGCTAGGCAGTTCCTGCGTCCCCTTCGCCGCATCCTGGCATCCCACGGCACGTGGCTGCTGGTGGCGGGGCTCGACCCCCAGAGCTGCCATGGGCACATGGTGTTTCCCTCGCCCGGCAGCCTGGGCACAAGGAAACTGCAGATACCGGGACTGGAAAATCCCCGGGCTTAAGTCACCCCGTGTGAGTCAGGCCGGGTCTCCGCGGCGTTTGCCCGTTGAGCTGGGGATGAAGCAGGCGGTGAGGTTTCCACCACTTCCCCCAAGGCCTTGGGCAGCCGGAGCGCTCAGGAGGGATGTTTCCCATGACAGCCATTCCCGCTTTGCTCTTGTTCTCTTTCCTTCTGACTTTTCCCTGCACAGAATCGTTCCTAAAGGAGAGCCAGGAGGATGGAAATGTTCCTGCAGTGACACTTGCCGGGATTGCTCCTGGCTGGATGTCCCGAGCAGCAAAGGGCTGTCCCAGGAAAGGGGGTCCCCAGCAGCCTGACCTGCTCCTGGGGCTGCTGAGTCTGCGTCACCTTGTCCTTTGCTCACCTCTGTCCCGCAGGACATGTTTTTTAGGGGCAGAATCGGTGGTTACGGGTCCCTTGCTCCCTGAAATATTACATTCTTGAGATCACCCTGCTCACACCATCTCTCCGCAGCAGCGACTGCCTTCCGAGGGGAGGAAGGGGCATCTCCTCCCCCTCCGCCTCTCACTGCAGGTACAGGGGGACGTGGGGTCCCAGGGGGGGCAGCTCCAAAAGGAGGTGGCCCTGGCTACCGGTGCATGAGGGTGCCTTGCTCAGGCAGTAGCCGGGGTGGGAGGTTGGAGGTCAGAGGAGGGTCAGGTTTTTGACACGCACTACAGCGACACGGTGGTTAAAATTAGCCCGCAGAGAGGAAACTGGCAACGTTGTGGAAGAGCAGAAGTTTCCTCTCACGGCAGCAGCCTGGTGCAGCAGCGGCGGCTGCCAGCCCTCCGCTCCCCCCTATCCGGGCCACGCTCTGCCGCCGGCACGGCACGGTGAGGAGCCGGTCTGCGCAGAGCCGGGGCGTTGCGGCGTTGGTATGGCATGGCGTGAGCGTGCAGGGACCGTCCCTGGCGGCGAGGCGCCTGGTTGAGTCACCGGCGTGGGGTCTGGCCCCCTCCCTGGCTGCAGGATGCCGGACCGGGAAGCGCAACAGGAACCTTTGTGGGATGGGGGGTCTCCGAGGCTGCTTTGCTCTGTACGAGCAGAGCAAAACCAGAGTGGTTTGGGAGGGCAGGAGGAACTCGAGCATCAACGTGGTCTTTGGCTCTGTAACACTGACTTTCTCCCTGTAAATCTGCTGCTCCCGGGGGTGACGCCAGTCAGCGGGAAGCACCAGGGGAGAACGTTGCAGGTGCGAGGGGACGAGGTCTGAGCTGACGCCGGTCATGATGGAGGCGCCGGCAAAGGCTGTGCCACGCGAGACACGGCCACAGAGGCACCGGGCTCTGGAAACTCCATTTGAGAGCCTCATAAATTGGATAATTAGCCAAGCTATTAAGTTTCCTTCTGGCCAGATCCATCCCAGCCTCCCTGACGGGGCTCCCCAGTTGGTCCATGAGATGGGCCCGTGGGATGTGGTTGGGCTGGAGACAAGGAGGGGCTCGGCTTGTCTCAAATGCCCGTTCTCGCACCTGCATCCCTTTGAGGCGGGGGGGAAGGAATCTGGTGATGGAGCCAAAACGAAACGGTAAGGACAGGCCACATCATTCATCTCTCACGTTTCAGCAGGACTTGCCCCCATTTGGTGGGGCAGGGCAGGGGGCTGGCTGACCCCCGGCATCCCCACGACCCAGGGGTGCGGGGAGGGGACAGACCACGCCGTGGATCGGTGCTGGGTGTGCTGACTTCTCCCGCCTCCATTCCCCTGGGGACAGCGGGCTATGAGGCACGAACAACCCCCTTCCATCCCTGTTTAGAAGAAGAGGGGCACCCCGCACATCCTCGCTGCCTGCGTCCCGCCGGGCCTTCTAACCCCCAACGTTTCTCCCTGGCCGTTGCCCGTCCGCCTCCCCTTTGCACTGACTTTGTTTTCCTTTCCCTCTCCCCAACCCCCTCGTCCTCACCCCGTAGGTTATTGCAGCCGACTGCAAGAGGGTCACAGTTCTGAAGTATTTCCTGGAAGCCCTTTGTGGACAAGAAGAGCCTTTGCTGGCATTCAAGGGTGGAAAATATGTGTCAGTGGCACCCGTCCCAGACGCCATGGGAAAGGAAATGGGAAGCCAAGAGGGAAAACAACTGGAAGATCAGGTACCGTGCGGGAAGAGCGCGCTTCGGTGAAGGAAGAATCACCCCTGTGGGGCCCAGCCTCTGCCTGCCCTGCAGCTCCCGCTATTTATAGCCGGCGGAGCTGCGTGTGCGTTTTGGGGGGGCGGGGGGAGGTAAAGGAGGGGGGGGCGAATGGTGCACAGCCCTTGTCTCCCCCGAGTGTACTTCGCTCGTGCCCTTTCCTGCCAGTCCAGCCCGCCTCCCTCTATCTCGCGGCGCTGCTATGAGTTCCAGATGCTGCTTTTTCATACCCAAAGCCGGGGGGGGGCGGGGGGGGGAGCTTTAATAACGTGCAGCGCCACGGCCCCGGGAGAGGAGGTGGGCGAGGGGGGTGTCAGGGTTCAGCTTCAGGATCAAGTTTATAGCCGTGGAGCTCGTTGCGGCGGAGGCCTGAGCTCCAGCCTCCAGCACACGTACAGGAAGAGCTGACATTGGCGCCCCGTCCCTCCCCTGCCTCTCACATCCTGATGTGATTAAGGAATTCAACTCTTGTTTTTCTGCCCTTGCTTGTTCCTGTAGGCCTTGCTTCACTCCAGGCTCCATGTGTGTGTTTAAGGGCCCTGCCAGCCGCTCTGCAGGTTGACTCTTTTCTTCTGTTTAATCTTGCAGTTGGAAAGGCCAGGGAAACAGGAGAGAGGGGCAGAGGCGTCGGGAGCGGGGAGCTGGGTGGCCCCGACGCTGCCCAGGCTCAGCTCCGGGTCCCCTTCCTGTGCCGGGGCCGGGCGCCGCAGAGCCAGAGAGGGAATCGCCCCACATAGGAGACAGCACCTCGCCTCTGCAGGCGCTGGGCGGCCCATGGCACATGTCCCCATACGCCCCAGGGAGCTGACAGCCGGAGGAGCCTGTAGCAAGAAGGTGCTCAGCACCCTCCTCATCCCAGCAGCTGGCTCTGGCTGAGCAGGGGACAGATTTTAGGTGATTTTTTTGCCCCGGATCTCAAAGCAAAACCCCAGGCAGCAAGAGATGTCTCTAAAAGGTGGGAGACCAGGACCTTTGTCTTCTTCTAGAGAACATGCAGGAGGTTTTCAAGCTGACACCACCAAAGGCTTGTGATACGGGGGGGGGTTCTTCAGGTTCTAGCCAGTGTCACGACAGGGACGGTTCTGTTCTCTGGAGCACTCCTCTTGTTGGGTCAGTCCCTCCAATTTCTCCTATGAACAAACACAGTATGGAGGATAACTCCCTCCTGCCCCATCCCCACAGTCTCTGCTCAGCTGTGGGAACCTCTGTGTGAGCTCGTTGCGCAACCCTGGAGCTTCCTCCTTGGGCTTCCAGCTCGCCAGCGTGACCACTGCCAGGCTGGGCAAGCAGATCCCGACCCACCGCAGCAGATCTGCATCTGACACATGCTTTTCCCCGAGGTTGACCCTCTGGCAGCATCACCCCATCCCCTGTGGTCCAAGGCTGTCCTGGCAGAGGGAAGTGAGCCTGAGGGCTTCGTGTTCCTCCTTCCCATGGTTAAAAAGTCACAAGGAGCAGAGAGTACGTGGTTGTGTGGCCAGGCGGGCGTGCGGTCCGGGTGAAATGATTGAGTACACGACTCTGCAGTGCTGGGGTTGTTCTAAATTAAGACCGCGAGCTCCTGCCCAAGTCCCTCCTGCTGACACATGCCACAGCGGCCTGCACGGGGCAGGGAGCGTAGCGATGCTGTTATCCCTCCGGGGCATCCTGGTGTGCAGGATCCGTCCCCCGCAGCCCTCTGGGGGCTCAGAGCAGGTCTTTCTGCCCAGGTGCCACCTGAGAACTCGTCCCAGCCCCGTCACGACCCTTGGCTTTTGTGCAGAGAAGGGGAGATTAGTAATGGCAGGGCTTGGGACGGCCTGTGGTCGCTGCATTGGGGAACAAGGGGGTCTGGGTGAAACAAGGGGACTGTCAGCAGCGGTGGCAGAGCTGGGCTCCTGGGCAGTACGTGTGCAGGCAGCTTCTGGTGGGACTCCTGTTGAGGAACAGGGACTTGTGGTCTCACCTTTGGGCAGGGAGCCACTGCAGAGAGCAGCAAAGCTGTGTGAGGGGGAACTGGGTTGTGGCTGATCCCCAGTTGGACACCAGCCACCACCTCCCACCCTCCTGTGTCCCGGAGATTTGAGCGTGGCCTTCACCTGGGGTAGGAACAGCACGGCTCATTCTGGGGTCTCCAGTTCAGGCATACTGGGAAGGATCTGCAGACCTCCTGGTGGAGAGGGTCAGCCAGGGAAGGGTCTCTAGGAGAGGGTGAAGATGCAACGTGGTCCAAAAGTGCCTGGGTGGGCAGGAGGTTCAGCAAAGACAAGGTTCCTGGCCAGCAGAACCATGGCAAAGGCAGACTAGAAGTAGGATGCAAATGTTAACAGAGGAAGTAATTAACCGTTGAAATGACTGACCTCGAGACGCAGTGGATTCTCCATCATGTGGAGCTTTAAAGTCAAGATTGAACGTCTCCTTCTAAAACATCTGTTCCAGCCCAGCTGGAAGTTTTGGGGTGGGTGCAGGAATCTCTCTGGCCTACTCAGAGATCAAATCAGAGGAGAACGGCTCTTTGGTTCATGGATCCGAGTTCCCTGGCAAGATGATCAGCTCGTGTGCCTTGCCTCGGCTGAGGGAGCGGCGTTAGAGCAGCGCTGTACAGCCCCGGAGCAGGCAGGTGGGGAGAAAGAGCATTTGCTCCGAGGGATGTGCAGCCTTAACAGCTGGGCAAAGCAGAGAGACAGGGAAATACCCTGGTTTTACAGAACTGAAGCCTGTAAAACATCAGGGACTCACCCAAGGCTGTGGGAAGAGTTTTCCAAGGTGAGGAAGAGGGTTTGATTTTAGAACAGAGCTTTGAGCAGGGCTGCCCCTTCCCTGCCCCACTGCCTCCTGTCTCACCTTGTCATTTCCTGGATGTTGACTATTTATTTATTTTGCTTGTTTCTTTTGGATGTTTAGAAATAGTTGCTCATCAGCAAGCGGTGGTGGACCGTGCCTGGCGGGGGTTTGTCTTCTCGAAGGGGGAGAGCAGAACGAGCGCGGTCCCTGCCACCAGCATCCCTTACCATGATTTCTCTCCTTTTTTTTTTTTTCCCCCCCACTTTCTGCATTTCCCGGAAGAAGGAGGATGATGTGAGGATTGAGGCATTTGAAGATGATTCTGAAGCTGAAGGCAGCGGGGGAGAGATGGACATCAAGGAGCTCAGAGCCAAGAAGCAAGCCCTGGCCAGGAAAGTGGCTGAGCAGCAGCGTCGTCAAGACAAGATTCAGGTACGACGGGCTGTGCGGCTGCAGCGCCCGAGCTGGCTGAGGAGCTGCTTTGATTTTGAACACGGGCTGACCCTGCCTCACCGTGCCGATGGTGCTCAGCCATTTCCCTGCCACGCATCAGGACCAGCGGCCTCTCGGGATGTCCCGTAGCACCTTGAGCTTCCCGTGTGTAGGTGCCCTGTGCTGCTTCTGTGAAACCCAGCAGCAAGCTTAACTTTGCCTGCGGTGGAAGGGCCAAATCGGTGTTGCTGTCCCCCACCCAGGGTTAAATCTGCCCTCCCAGGCCCTGAGATGAATGTTTCGGGGACTCCTGGGACCCTCGTGAAGCCAGACACGGCTTCTCCATGGAGCTGCCAGCACACCCAGGAGCCCTGAGAGGGGAGCGCCTTAACTGGTGGCTGTAAGGCAGTGCCTGTCCCCCGGCCCGCGGCAGGGCCTCCATGGCAGCGGGTGCAGCAAGAAACGAGCTTTTCTGTGCAGCGGGGCACAGGCAGACAGGGGAGAGGGTGGGACGCGAACGGCCGAGTTCATGTTAGGAGCCAGCGGCAGGAAAAATAGCCTGCGAACGGCTGCTGCAGCCAGAGCGCTGCTTGCAAAGCGTTGCCATCGTTATGGGGACAAACAGGCGGGATACAGGTGATCCTGGCCTGATCCGAGCATGTTTCCCAGTGGGAGCTGGTGAAGTAAACTGGTTGGAGTGGGAGCAGACGCCTGGCGGTGCACGCTGTCGCTTTAAGAGCAATCTCACATGCATGGCTGTTGGCTGCCTCGCCGCTCGCAACCCCTCTTCCTCCAGCCTCGCAGCCCAGATGAGGATTTCTCAGCAGAGGAAAAATTCTCCCTGGCTCCCCTCCCCCTCACCTCCGCCCTCTCTAATGCCCAGGGCCCTTCACTTCCATAATTCTTCATTTTCCAGCCTTGAACGTAAGCCAGACACATCTGTCTGGCCATATGCGTGAACTCTGCAGTGTGTGCCGAGGTGGTTGTAAAACAGGGCTGCTGAAGGCCCTACTGGGAGAGCGTGCACATGTGTACCCTCCGGCTACTGGCGCCGGGCCCAGAACCACTGCGCTTCGCTTTTCCAAACCCACCCCAACCTTTCAGATTTCGCCTTTTTTCTTTTTTTTTTTTTTCTTTTTTCTTTTTCCTTCTTTTTTTGTTTTTTTTTTCCTTCTTTTCATTTGAATTTGGAGCAATTCATACCAAGGCGAAGAAGGTAGAAGTTGCGCCGGGAGGGAGGGGCCGCCCCCGCAAGCGAGTCCATTATTGTTGGCAGGTACCTGGGTCACATTAATACAAGGAGGAAGAAAGCGGCAGCGAACGAGTGAGAGATTGGAGAGATGGGCTGTAAATTAAAGCGGCCTGAAGCCTTCCAGCCTCCCAGGGTTGTTAAGCGGGAGGTGTAAGTAAATTCCCCACTTCCCACTGCCTTGTACAGACACAGCAAACAGGAACTGCACATGTTCGGGGAGGGCAGCGTGCGGCAGATCCCGGCCCCGGCGATTAGCCCAGCTGCAGCGGGGCCCCCCCGGGATGGCCGCTGCCCATTCTGCGGGGAGAGTGGGGGCTGCCTGATGTTGTCAGGGGCTTTCTCCCCCCGGCGTGCTCCTCCCTTCCTCCCCGGCCGTGCTGGGGCTGATGCTCGCAGGCGGAGAGAGGTCAAAATGAGGGTGTGGGCAGCTTCAGGGGCTGCACAGCTGAGAGCTGAGGTGCAGTTGGAGTCTGAAGGCGCGGGGTGGAGGAGAAGTCCTTGGGGCTTCGGTAAAGTCATCCAGCCTGTAGCTAGCTGGGAACAGCCTGGAGCAGAACATGTGTGCGGGCCCCGATCCTCTCCCTGCCCTGGTACTGACCACGCAGCCGGAGCCGGAGGAGCTGGGGTGGAAAGCGCTGCCTGGGGAACACAGGTCGGAGCCAGCTCGGCATCCACCCCCTCCGCTTTCCCCCCTCTCGGCCTGATGTCCTTGACCTTTCTGATCTTCTCAAGAGGTTTTGTGTTTCCTGGGACCTGGGGATCTTCTGCCTTCCCCGTTACAGCCCGTTTCTCTTGTTCAGTGCTCGCCTAGGGAGTTCACGCGTCGGCTGCTCTCTGAGTCCCCCTTTCATTATCCTGGGGACAAGCCACAGCGTCCACGTATTCACCTGAATCCAGCAGATGCGGCTCCTGCCTCAGCACAGCTGAGAGCCTCAGCTGCCCACGCACGGCTGTGTGGCTGTGCCAGGGTGCGGGGACTCGGGTCCGGAGAGCCCAGGTGCTGCGGCTGCCTCCCTTAGAGTCTGTGATGGCGTTTGCGGGGACCCAGGGTCAAAGCAGGGTTTGTGCGGGGCACAGCCTTCATCTCTTGGCCATCCGTTTTCTTTCTGTGCCCAAGGGGAGCGCAGTGTCATGGCCTCACCTGGGACTTGCAGGGTTGTGCTTCTCGCGGCTAAATTCACTGCCTTCTCCCCGGCAGGTTTTCTTGCACTGTCCCTGCCTCTGCCGGGCTCCCCGCCTCTTGCAGCCCCGCTCTGCTGCCGATGGAGATCATCCACCCGATGCTTGTCCCAAGTTCACTTCCCTGCGCTGCCTCAGCCGGCAGGGCGGCCCTGTGCGTCCTCATGGCAGCTCCCAAACCACAACCAGCGCTGGGGTGACATTTATAGCTCCAGGGGGATTTGGGCTTCACTGTGCTGCGTCGGTCCCTGCCCTGGCGGGGTGGCGCGAGCTGCTGGGGGAGCGTGGGTCCAGGCAGGGTAAATGGCAAACGGGGGTGGCCCTTGGCCAGCACCAGCTGCAGAGGGAACAGGAGAGCTCAGCGCCGTTCCCCTCCACGAGCTTGGACCCCAAAACCATCACTCAGAGTGGGGACAGATGGGCCAGAGCAGCGTTAAGTCGTAGTCTCTTGCGTCCCTGGGCAGCCCTGGTTGCGAGGAGGCAGCCCTTTGCTGCCTGGCCATGGGTTATGGGTTGGCTGCTGCTCCCTGGCTCCGCTGCCGGCCTGCCTCCATCCTCACCACTTGCCCAGGCTGGGACGGAGCCATGTCACAGGCTGGTGACAGCAGCGATGCGTCAGGGTGAGGTGGGAGACCAGGCACGTACCTGGCTGCTGCCTGTATATTTGGAGGGGCGCGAGGCCGGGCAGGCAGGTGGACAAGAGGGAGGTGGCAGTGGCACTGGCAGGGCAGGCAGCGTTCTCCGGCAGGGCTGTGTCCCCAGCCAGCGCCGGGTCCCGCCGCGCTCCCAGCCGCCCCCGCTGCTTGGCCAGGCCCTTGGTCCATGCTGTTCAGCGTCCCCTGTCCTTTGTGCCGCCGCTGTGCGCTGGGAGCGGTCGAGTTTCCTGACCGGTTGAAAACATCCCACCTGAAACATAACAGGCTCTTCCTCTGGATGCTGCTATTGTTTTGCTCAGCATTACAGAAGCAGCTTAACCGGGGCGGCCAATTATGACATGTCTTCCCAAAATAGCCGCTCTCCTGTCCCTTCTGAGCCCACGGAACGGCCGCCCCCTTAAGATGCAGCCGCTCCTTTGTGGCGGTAGTGTGAGTAAGTGGCTAAATATAGCCGTATCCCATTCACGCTCTCCTCGGCGCGCAGGAACAATGCCGCGGGTGCACACGCGCCGACACGCACCTGCCTGGGAGCGGGTGCCTGCTGGCTGCGGAAGACGCACACCCACCCATGGCGGCTCCGCCACGGCGGCGGCCCCGGTTTGCTACCAGGCACGGGGCACGTTTACTCCCGAGGAAGACGCTTGGAGACGAACCTTGGGAGGAGGAAGCTCCTCGAGCAGAGACTAGAGAGGCATTGTTCTCGGCCCTGGAAAATCCGACTCCGATCCCCGCGGAGCGCGCGGGGCTGGAAGGGGCAGCGGCGCCGGGTTTCGCCGCGGTTGGAGAGCGGGTCGGGGCAGGAGAGGTGGTGGCAGGATGGTGACGGCCCATCCGACCTGGCAGAGCGCTGTGACCCCGTGCAACCCATCCCAAAGGCAGAGGGGCACTTGTCTCTGCCAGCTTTCGGCTCCAGGCCTCGCCGCCAGCCTGGCAGCGTGGGCAGAGGAGCTCTGGGATCCGTGTGCGGAGCCTCGGGGGGGGGCCGATGGGGAGCCCCCTCCTCTTCTGCCCTTGTGGTGGAGACCCTCAGGTCTCCCCTCGCACTCTGCAGAAAGTAGTGCCCGGTGGCATGGCTCTCGGGGGACCGGTCCCCTGTCCACACTGGAAGCCCTCAGCCGGGCAGCGGCTTCCGGGGAATCCCCCAGGTGATCCCAGCTGATGGATGAGCTGGGAATTTGGGACTGTGTGTGCAGGAGTGTCTGATCTCAGTGCTGCCACCAGCTGGGGCAGCCGGGGGAGCCACCTCCGGCTCCGGCCCAGCTCCTGGGAGAAGCCCCCATGGCCGGAGCAGCGGGACGGGCAGGGGGGCTGCAGGTGGGAGCAGCTCGGACGGCCGCAACGTGTGGGTGCAGGAGGCAGGAAAAGGGGAGCTGCCTGGTCCCGGGTGGAGCAGGGACTCCCCCCAACCTCAGAGGTCCCCTGCCTCGTCTAGCACTGCAGGGTCGCTCAGCCATCGAGCCGTGCGGTGTGTTTAACCCCGTTAAGTCAAGGCTAAAATTCGTCCATCCTAAAGCGCTTGGGCCAGGGTGAAGCTATACCACCGCTGTTTTAACCGTGCCACTCTGCCCAAGGTCTTCTCCAAACCCCACCTCCCCACAGGGCACGCTGGCCACCATCTCCCTGTCCTCACAACGGGGAAACTGAGGCACAGTGCGACCAGCAGCTCGTTTCTGGCAGTGGCAGCGGCGCGGAAGCTGGGCTTCAGACACAGGCATCCCAATTCGCATCCCCACGCTCTCCTTCCTCCCCACGGGACCGTGCCCCATGGATCGGCAGAAGGGTTAATGCGGCGCTCGCCTCCCCGGTTCCCCGCACATGGGCTCCCTTTCATCTCTGGCCCGAGGCCAGCCAGCGTCCGCATGAATCACAGGCCACTCCTCTCCCCCCCGAAACCCCTTGGCCGGAGGCTTCTGCAGCCTTTTACTCACACAAACAAAAATAAATCTCGCTGCCGGCCTCTGAACTCTGCAAAGGCGAGTTTCCCTCTGGCTCCCCGAGCGGCCCGGAGCTGTGCGCGGGGACTTGGCACGCTCCCCGCCGACCTCGCTCTTTCACTCCCGGCGCATCCTGTGTCCTTCTCTCACCGGGCGGCCCGGCGAGCGGAATGGGACGTGACGGCCGGCACAAGCGTCGCTCGAGGCTGCCAGGAATCGGCCGGGTACGGCCTGCGAAAGCCGCTGGGGCAAATGCCACACACGAGGGTACTGCCCCCGCCCGCCGTCACCCCCGCGCCCCTCGGCCGGAGGGGTAGGTGAGCTTCCCACTCACGCTGAGCTCCTGAGGTCACCTGCACGGACCAGGACAAGCCCTGAGGTTAGGGAGCCGTATCGGGGTGCAGGTGTGGGTCCCCTCCTGCCACCAGCCCTTGGTCGCATAGGACTGTCGTCACCCGTCGGAGGCCACATGGTTTCACCCCCCTCTTCCTGCAAGTTCGGGGCCATCGGCCCCTTTGGCCACCACACAAGGGGCGTGCTGCTTCGCTCTGGGTCTCTGTGTCGGCCAGCGGCGCCCTTCTGCGTCTCCCCATGGCAGGTGGAGCTCAGCAGGGCCTGGTGCCTCCCAGGGACGAGCATCTCCTCCTGCACCCTCAGACCCCGGGCAGAAACCCCAAGTCCCTCTCTCCTCACAGCGAGGAGGTGCCGGGTTTGCCAACAGTGGGTCCCTGTGCCGCCGGGGAGCGCCTGCACCTCCTTGGGGGGAGGCAGAGCGCAGGCAGCGGTGGCACCCAGCATGTGGCTGGCTGTACAGGGATGCTGGTGCCATTGTAGCTGTCCCTGCGGGATGCGGGGCCGCGCGTCCTCGCGCTCTCGTGCCAGCTCAGTGCTGCCATGCAGCAGATGGGACCTGGCGCCCTCCCCGCTCTGCCCATCTCCCCTCGGGGTCGACGGAGGAGCTTCGGCCCCCCCGGATCGATGCTGCCAGGAGGCGGGTGGGAGGCACGTGGTGAGGTTATGGTTGCTGCCTTGCCTGGAGACACTTGTGGGAGGTGGCAGCATCAAGCCGCCTTGATTTAAAGCCAGATGACAACACTTGGAAATGGATTAAAAACTACTTCTTTTCCATGGCCACTGCTGGCCCGTGCAGCTCGGCGTTCCAGGGTGCCTCCGAGGCTTTGGCATGACTGCGGCAGGGTTCGGCTCCTCACCCCAGGCAGGGGGAGCTCCCCGTAACGTTGGGCAGAACAGGGTCAGTGGTCGCCTCCTGTCCCCGGGGCGCATCTTGTGGGTGCGAGCCCGGTCTCACAAGGGTTTCCATGGTGGATGTGTTCCACAGCAGTGCTGCTGTGCTCCGTGGGTGACCGGTTCCTATTAGAGGCAACAAACATCAGTGAGTCCAGGGAAGCTATTTTTAAGCAGAGGAAGCACTAGAATAGCATCCTGAGTTTTTTAAGCCTGTGACTTACTAAAGAGCCCCAGTCCTTCGATAGCGTCGAAAGTAATATGTGAGCTCTCGGGTTCCATTTTGGCAACTGGCATTGTCCGGAGGTCCAGGTGCAACCCCACAGGGTTGCTAGTAAGACCCAGCAGACCCTTCCCACGTATGTGTGAGCACCTCTGGTCTCCAGCAGGCGCAAAGGGCTCAGCCAAGGACAGTGCTGTGGGTTTCCAGGGCTGGAACCCACCTGGTTTCCCAGCTGGATGGAGGCAGAAAAGGCAAGGCACGTGCAGGAGCGTGGTGGGACACTGAGTGAGATACTCAGCCGAGCATCCCCGCCCCACAGACCTCCCCTCCTGCTGCCTGCTCAGGGTCACTGTGTTAGGATGCCGTTGGCAGGACTTGTTTGTCCCAAACTGGTTCATTTTGGCTGTTGTCACCTTGAGCTGTTTCCACCTGCAGTCCCAGAACCCGCTCCCTCCAGCCCCCTTTTCTCCCCGCTGTTTTCCGTCAGGGTCGGTCTCTTGGTACCGGTGCAGATAGTCGTGGCAACTGCCAGTCCCGTAAATGGGACAATTCCCAAAACACCTCCATTTTCAAGGCTGGTCCCAGTTGTTCTCCCCGGAGCCTGGACAGGGTTGTTCTCCTGGGAGAGTGCTCTCTTGGAGGCTTTCACCATCCCACTCATGTGTGCGCTGTGGACCTGCAAGAGTTGGTGTTGGTGTGCAGGTGGGATGGACGCGGCCTCCTGCCAGTCACCTTCACACAATGCCCTTGCTGCGAGAGGCCTGCGTGCCAGCCGGGCTTATCTTCTGTTCTCAGGGTCCACAGGTCATAGGGCTGACGTCCTGCTTACTCATCATATGTCCTTCTCCTCTAGGCTGTGCTGAAAGACCAGAGTCAAATGAGGCAGATGGAGCTGGAGATCAGACCCGTCTTCCTGGTCCCAGACACCAATGGCTTCATCGACCACCTCAGCAGCTTGATAACTCTCCTGGACTGCAGGAAATTCATCCTGGTGGTGCCCCTGATCGGTGAGTAGGGCTGGCGTGAGGCGGGGGCTTCTCCTCTCCTTTGGCGTGGGCTGTCCCTTCATGCCGGCTCCCTCTCTCCCTGCCTCACGTGCCCGCAGTGCCTGTGTGGTCTGGGGCTGGACGGCTTCGTGCTGTGGCCGGCTGGCAGCAGAGGTGGAGCTGGCATCCATCCTGCCCTGTCTCATCCCGGCCACGGCCGGCGTTCCTTCGGCCCGTGTCACCCTTCTCCCTCCCTACCAGCTTTCTGCCCGCGGCGCTCAGCAAACTCCTCTCCTCCTGGTGCATTTGGGGGTGCCAGGGGCTGGGAGAGGCAGGCGGGTGTTAAATGGGATTTGGAGGGAATTTTGGAGGGAGCAAGGAGGAGGAATTGTTAAACAATCAGAGCAGATAGCTTATCCCAGCTGAGCTGGGGCTTAGGCAGCCTGAGCAAATGGCCGGCCTGTGTCCCAGCGTCTCAGAGCTGCTCAAGCCCAGCCCTTCTTTTTATCCTTATAAAGCTCGCAGTAAAACAGCAAGCTGGTTCCCGTTATTGGTAAACACTCACCCTGGCAGATAACGGCTGTGCTGCTGGGTGGTCTCCCAGGGTGGCGGGAGGATTTGGTTAGATGCCTTTGCTCTGATTGTTTGATCACGCTCCGGGCTGGAGGTAGCGTTCCTCCGGCCAGTGTTGCTCCGGCGCCCATCCCGTCCCGGTGCCAACCTGGCATTTGGAGGATTCCCAAGGGCAGCAGGAGAGGCCGGGGTAGGAGCAGGGCCGAGCCTCGCAGAGCCCACAGCCTGTCCCCATCCCAGCCGCAGCCCTGGGAAGCCGGGGGCCAGCTCTGGCCTGTGGGCATCTCCAGCGTCCAGGCAGCGAGGTGTACGCGCCTCAATCTCCTGGCCGGCGGCACGCGGGGGTGCCTGCCCTCCAAGCCATTATGGGGCTTCCTTCTCATCCCCTGGTGTCCAGCAGACAGCTCTGCCGGCCCCAGAGCCCACGTCCAGCTGCTGCCCTTCCCCGCGAGGTGAACAGACCGGCTCAGGAGGGATTCCCGGGGCTGGGGACAGGACCCCTGGGTGGGGGAAGCAGGGTTGGCCGCCTGCCCAGCTCAGCACGGGGAGCTGCCGAGGTGCTCCGTGGCTTGGCGTCGCAGTGCCAGGGCTTTGTGTGGAAGCGAAGGGAAGGAAGGCGGCAGCACCGGCAGAGCCCGGGCAGCCCCAGGGGCTGCGGAGCGTGTTAACACCTGAGAGAGCTGGGACCTGCCCAGGAGCCATGGCCCTGGCTCCCGGTGCGCTCCTGTGGTTGACGTGAGGCTTCTCCATCCGAGCCCCAGACAGGGGCAGCAGGTAGAGGAAAGGTGAAAACCCCGGTGCCGTCCCTGTCCGAGATGCTGCTGCCCTCAGCCTGCAGAAGGAGCCCGGCCTGGCCCGCCCTGCCGCGGGCAGGAGGAGCCGCAGCGACTGGGCGCTTCGGTGTTCTCCTGTCCTGCTGCCTCCCTGCACAGCCCGTCACGGCGGGGACAGAGTAACTCCTCTCCCCCTGCCTGCCATCAGCCTCCCCTGCCGCTGCTGAAGCACCCTGAAGCCAGTGACCCCCTGTCCCTGCCCAACACCCCCTGGGGTTGGTCGAATTCCCCCTCGTTCCCGAGAAAAGCCGTCGGTGCTGAGACCCAGGTGCGGGTAGGAGGAACCTGTCCCCTCAGGCTAAGCTGGGGGCCCATGGCTTCTGGGACAGAAGGTGCCCCGTCGCCGGCACCGGGCACTCCTCCCCGCTCTTCCCGGGGATGCAGCAAGGGGTTAAGCACGCGGCTTCGCGTTGGGTTTGTTTCTCTTGCTCTTTAACCTGCTCCGTGCTCCTTGAGGCTGACCCCGCCATGGAGAAGCCAGGCCTGGTGCAGAAGCACAAACAAGCCTCCCCTTTGAAGCCTGTTTAGCTTGGAAGCAGGAAGGCGGATTTCGGGAGGGAATACCAGCTTTTCCTGTTTGATGTTCCGTTCTTGCACGGCTCCCCCCACCCCGGGCCCAGCCGTGCATTGTGTGGAAATGGCAGCATCAGGTCGGTAGCAAGAAGAGTTGCCGGCCAGCGAAGAGCAAAGCTCCATGCAGCTTTAATTTGAATACCCAGACAGTGAGTGCCAGTCTCACCATGGAACAGAGCGATCACGCAGGCTCCCCGGGCAGTGATTCACAGCACTGGGGAGAGGCCTCAGACCCCGAGCTCTCTTCCCCGAACCCCCAAGGAATGCATAGTTCCCACTTGAACTCAGGACTTGGCTCCAGGCTCGGAAACAATCTTCAGAAATGAAGCCATGGCTGAAACACACACACATACACACACACACTGTGCGCGCAGAGGCTGCCTCGCGCACACGTGCACACCAGCTCTCTCGCGCGCACGCAGCCCCCGTGCACGGTCGCGGGCAAGGACGCTGGTGCGCGCATCTGGCCGCACGCTTGCGTGCCCGGCCTCGCCGCTGGCCTCCCCTTGCTCGCACACGCGCGTTAGCTCTCTGCCATGGAACAGCTCTTCCAGCAGCCCCGGTGCCGGAGGGTGGGTCCCTCCTGGAGCTCTGCTGGGGTCCCTTGGGCTTCTGCTGGGCTCGGGGGGCCGGAGCAGCTGGGGTTGCCGGCCCCTTGGCAGCAGTACAGCAGGCTCTAAGGCTCGATGGGCTCCAGTTAAGGCGAAATCTGGGCTGGGAATCTGCTTGATCCCAGGCTCGGGCTCGTCTCGAGCAGCATGTGTCAGGACAGATGTGCGAACCCAGATGGGTGAGGTGTTGGAGAGGCGTGTCCCCTGCTGGGAGCTTGGGACGGTGGCTTCAGGTGGGAAAATAGGGCCAGGACTTGTGCGGGAAACAGTGCCGGAGTGGGAACTGCGTGCTCCCACGCATGACCCTGTTCCCGCCTGCAGCCCAGCAGTAGGAGGGCAGCAGCTTTTCGTGTCCATAATTAAGCAGAGAGAGCTGAGAGGTGCAGAGCCCGGCGGCGCGAGGCACGGCAGGAGGCACGGTGCTGGTGGCCATCGCCGTGCTCGGAGGCGGAGGAGCAGGCTGCGGTTTTCCGACACCTCCGGGACACACACGGAGGTGCCATCGGTTGTGAGGCAGGAGCATGGGGTGGGGGGCACAGCGGTGGTCCCGGCGTTTCACGGAGCAAAGGGAGGTGCCCTTAGGGAGCGTTACCCGCACGCTGCAGGGGCGAGGTGCCTGTGCTGCCGGGGCCGAGCCAGGTGACCCACGGAGGTGGAAGGCAGCAAAGCTTTTCCAGACCCGCAGCCAAGTCCAGGAGTGCAGGGACGCTGCGGCAGCTGAACCCAGATTTCCTGAGCCAGCTCCCAGTGCCCCGGCCCCGAGGCCTTGCCAACTTGCGTGCTCCAGCAGCAGGTCACGGGAGCACCTTGTCCCATAGTGACTGTACCTCCTCTTCCTGTTTGAAGTGATAAACGAGCTGGATGGCCTGGCCAAGGGCCCGGAGATGGAGCACCGGGCTGCAGGCTATGCCCGCCAAGTGCAGGAGAGAGCCAGGAAGTCCATCGAGTTCCTGGAGGAGCGATTTGAGAGCCGGGACAACTGCTTGAGGGCTCTGACCAGCCGAGGCAACGAGCTGGAGTCCATCTCCTTCCGCAGCGAAGACACCACGGGCCAGCAGGTAAGGGACATCCCAGCCCCAGGAGGACGGGACACGGAGGCAGTGCTGGCGAGGGCTGGAGGCTCTTCTCCACTGTCTTCTTGGGGGAAACTAAGGATCCTGGGGACCGCGAGCTCTGGGCAGGGGGTAGCTCCATCCCCACCTTTGCAGGCGGCTGAGCAGGCTCCTGCGGGATGCGTGTATGCGGGCTCCGAGCTGCCCTGAGTGTCTTGAGGGCGGTGCAGAAATGGAGGTTGGTGGGGTTGCAGATTTTTCCCTGCCGGGGGTAATGTTGCCCTTTTCTTCCAGGGAAACAACGACGACCTGATTCTGTCCTGCTGCCTCCACTATTGCAATGACAAGGCCAAGGATTTCATGCCCTCCAATAAAGGTAGAACATCTTCAACATCCTCGTCGTCCCTTCTCTGTGGCATCCCACGGGCTCTTCTCGTTTCTCTTTCATGGCCCTCGGAGCCAATCCTTCCCGCATTTTGCCGCTTTCAGCACCAAGGTGCCACCTCCTGCCTCCGGTCAGCCCCAGGCTGTGGTCCTTCCCACCGCATTGCCAAATGCGCACCTCACCGCGCTTTGGGGATGCCCCAGCCTGTGAGAAGCCCGCCATAAATGCCCACAGGGCCGTTACACGGTGCTGGCAGCAGTGACGAAGGGCCAGAAAGAGCCTCCTCCCTGCAAGCCCCGGTGCCTCCTGGTGAGGGCTGTTTTCGCTCCCAAAGCCCGGTTGGCACCGGCCACACATACTGGGACCAGACAGTCCCCGGGCTGTTGCCAGGGCAGTGGGGATGGGAATCGCATCAGCAGCTGCCCAAGAAATCAACCCGCATTTGTCAGTGCGAATTCTTAGCAGCTTAACTTGTCAGATTCACAGAGAAACCGTCACCAAATGTTTATGTGCAAATGATGCTGAATTTTGAAATCATGTGGATTATGGGGAATGGGGCCTGACAAGCTGACAGCCTCTGGTTTGTAACAAGGAGGCGCGTCACCAGTGCGGAGCAGAGGATGTTTATTGTTACACATTTCTTAAAGTGTCCGCACAAAACCTCCCGATCCCGCTTTCGGCAGCCTTCGGCCCCAGGCCTGCCTTCCCGACGAGCCCTCGCTCCCCTTCTTCCCAGCGCGGGCCAGCCAGAGCGCTCGCCCCGCCATCTTCAGCCCCAACACCGTGACCGTAGCCCGCGTTCCTGGCCACCCTCCCCTTCCCCTCGTCCTGCCGCTCCCCGCGCAGCCAATCTGGGCCCATGTTGGGCTCCCATAAACTCTGTTTTTTCCATTCCCGTCCTGGCTCGGAGGCACTGTGTTTCCTGTGCTCATAGGAACAGTACTCTGGTCACAGGACCCAGCTGCTTACACATACCCCATATGCTTCCCCTGCTTCACACACACGTAAGCGTGGCTCCCACATCCCAGCCCGGCGCCTTGCGTGCGGGGCAGCTCATCCATCTGGGGGCAAGATCCCTTCGGTTATTTCTCAGGCTTCAACTCTCTCTGCCTGTCTTGAGCCCCAGCCAGAAACGCCTCGGTGTCAGTGGCGACTCCAAAAAAACTTCGCGAAAAAATAAGGGTTGGTTTTAGATCTTATAATGAGATCACCAGAATAATAGCACCAGCTTCCTGCTGGAGCCAGGGTCGCGGGCTGTCTTCCTGGCCTGGGTCAGGCAGAGGGACCTCCTCTTCCCTGCCTGCGGCGCCGCACACCACCCCGTGCGGGCAGCATGGGACCCCGGTGCTGCTCGCCTGCCATCCTGGCCCCGGGGCTATGGGCAGAGATCACAAATCCCCCCCTTCCCCAGCCAGCGCAGGGTCGCGGGGAGAAGGTGGCCTTCAAGATGAAGCGTTGTCTCCAAAGCCTTGGCAGGGAGAGGGGAGCTGGGAGAGGTGCCGGGTGGCCCTGCCATGCCCGGGACACGGCACTCAAGGAGGTTGGGGGGGACATGGCACGGGGACAGCGCGGTTTGGGATGGGTGCAAGGGCTGGGGCAGAACGGGGAGGTCCGAGCTTCACTCCGTGCTCTCTCTCTCGTTGCAGACGATCCCATCCGTTTGCTCAGGGAAGTGGTTTTGCTGACGGATGACCGGAACCTACGAGTCAAAGCGTTGACCCGCAACGTGCCGGTGCGGGACATCCCCACCTTCCTCAAGTGGGCCCAGGAGGGCTGAGGGGGCCGAGGAGGGGCTGAGACCCCCTGAGCAAGTCACGCAGCCTGTTACGGTGGGAGATGGGCTTCAGCGGCAGCCCTCACCACGCGCCGCCACCGCCTGCCAGCCCACCACGAACAATAAACGCCACGTCTTCAACCCACCCCAGAATGGCCGTGCTGCGAAGGGTCCCCCCCCCAGCTGAGGGCAGACCAGCCGGGAAGGTCATTGCTGTGGATGGTTCACACGGAGGCTGGGCCGTCGAGGGTCCCACCAGCCTTTGGGCAGTGCCGGAGCGGAGCTGGCGAGCCCCGCTGGCTAGGGAAGCTTTGGGTGAGCCCGCGCCGGATCGCCAGCCTTTTGCTTGGTTTGCTTGGTTGCGGAGAGCGCGAGTCACGAGTCGGTGGCTCTTCGGGTTTGGAGGGCAGAGACCGGGCACACGCCAGCGCAGACTTTGGGATCGCTTAGTCTAGCTCGTGGCCCTCGGAGAGGCCGTGGACTCCAAGGGCAGGTTCCCTCCTGCCCCAGCCTGTCGGTCCTGCGTGGCCCGGGCGCCCCCAGGCCTCCAGCCCCTTCCCCACCCCGTGCCCGCCCCACGCCGGGGTTGCTGCTTGCCGACGTGCTTGTCCTCTGCCGGGTGCAGGGTTTGCTTGTCGAGTTGCATTTCTGATTTCAGTATAGGTTAGTTTTCAGGTGTGTGCCCTGCCTGCTTTGCTGGGGAGGAGGCTTTGAACACCTCCAGTTCCCCCCACAGCTGCTTTCTGTTCTGCTCTCCTGCCCACCCCAGCCTGTACCTGCCCCTTCCCGCCTCCCCCAAACCCCTCACTCCCACCCCGTTACCTTTAGACACGTTTGGGTTTTTTTTTTTTTCTTTTTTCAACCAAAGACTCGGCGCGAGGTTAACAAAAATCCTCCGAGTCCCCCAGGACCAGCTGTCCCACAAGGTCCCGTGTGTCCTTCGCATCGCCACGGGCTCCTCTTGCATGTGGGATCCAGCTTCCGCCCGTGGCTGCGGGGCTGAGCAAGGCTGGAAAGAGCCAGGGCAGCACCCCCCCACCACCACCACCACCGCTTGCCCAGCTGGGAGGGTCCCCTCTCGAGTTGCCCCTTCGCCGTGAGGGGACAAGGGACCCGGCTGCCTCGTCACCAGGTCATCCCGCACCAGGAGCTGGTGCTGAGCCCCCCCCACCCCACATTGTCCCATAATCAAGTGTCCCATTCCCAGCCCAGTTACACGCCAGATACAGAAGCTTAAGAGGGAGCATTAACCCGTGAACCGGAGCCCCTGGAGCTCTGTCAAGTCCCAGTCCCATGAGCGGAGGGTGGGAGTGACCCCGGGACCGTCCCCGCTCCCCACTGGGGCACCGCAGCCGTGGGAGGGAAGCGTCAAAAGGTAGCGGAGGAAGCAGTAGGACGGAGCCCGGCGTTTTCCTTTCCTGCGTGGGTGGTTCGGACCCGGTGTCTGCATCAGGAAGCCCAGTGTTACCCCCAGTGCCGGCCGCCCGGCGAGGACCAAGCCGGGGTCAGAGCCCCGGCAGCACCCACCTGCGGCAGGGCTGCAATGGCACCGCGACGGAGAGGGGCAGGGGTTGTGCTCGCTAACCTGTGACGGACGAAAGCCCCGGCCTCGGGACACCCTGCAGGGCGGCTGCCGGCGAAGCAGGGTCTGTGCTGGGGGGCAGAGCCTGCGCCACAGAGACTTTGGGGCACCCACGCCTGCTGTAGGCACACGGAGCCGTCTCCAGGGCTGAGCCCACCCGGGCCCACGGCACCCACCTCGCGGTTCGGTGCTTGCAGCCGCTGGTTGGAAGCAGCACACAGACTTTGCCTTCTCCTCCACGCCAGGTGTATTTAAATGTTTGTTTTCTAACGGAGTTACCCCAGGGCTGCTTCACAAAGGCCCTTCCTGGGATACCACCAGCTCAGAGGGACCTGTGGCCCCAACAGATGCCGTGGGACACTGAGTCATGCTGCCACCAGACCAGCTGGCCACGATGGCAAGTGGAGCAGGGGCTCCCTGGCTTAAGCGCCCTGTGCCCGGGGCCATCTGTGCCAGGCTGCTGCCCCGAGCCCCTGCAGGGAGCCTGTGTCTCGGGGAGGCGGCTACATTCGGGCTATTTTGTTAAGATGTTTTTAATAATTTTTAGTATTAAACACTTGTCTGTGCAGCGCGTTGTTTCATTTGCCCTCGGCGGGTGAGTTGCTGTCGAGGCTGGGGCCGGACACAGGGAGGGACGGCAGCGGGACACAAGGACAGGGGTGACTCTGTCCCACCTGCAGCCACCGCTGTTCCCCCCCCACACACACCCAACCAAGGGGGCTCTGGGCACACCAGACGCACGGCGGAGCCCCCCGCTCCCCTCCCGGCAGCTCCGCACCCCCGGGATCATCTCCCAGCCCCACTCAGCACCAAACCCCGCACCGGTCGTGTGCGTGTGTGTCCTCCCCCCCACCCAGAGAAGGACGCGAGGCCACGCGTGTTAATGTCACTTTATTGCTCATTCGGTTTCGACTATAGAAAAAAAAAAAAAATAAGGGCGAGGAGCCCGTGTACAAATCGGACGTGATACAGAGGGGGCTGGCGGACCCCAGCTGTGCTTTGGGTGCTGCTGCGGCAGCCGCTCGCCCCACGGCGGCTCCCCAGGGACGCTGCCTGCCTTGGGGACCCCCGGGGGGACCCGGGTAGCCCGTGGGGGGCAGGAGGGGACGAGGGGGGCAACCCGGGCAGGAGCGGCCAGCTCAGGCTAAGGCACAGTGGCTGCGAGGTCGGGGACAGTCGCTGCTGGAGCCGCCCCGGGGCCTCTTGTGCAAAGGAGAGGAGGGGGCGCGGAGATGGGGGCGGGGGGGAGAAGCTTCACATTAGCCCCAGGCAGAGGGGTCAGGGCACGGGCCGGGGGGGTCCGGGCCAGGGGGGGCTTTGCCCACACCAAGATGTCAGGGGATGGGGTGCGGTGGTGGCAGGGGGTGTCCCACGGCGAGGGGGTCACCGCAGCCCTGTGCCTCCCTTGGGTCTCCCCCCTACCCCTTGGCCCCGTCCCACCCCCCCGTAGCTGACAAACCAGACCGCTTTGTCTTTGTCATGAGCCCCCCGGCCCGGCCCGGCCACGCTAGGGACGGGCATCTTTGGCAAAAAAAATAAAAAATAAAAAAAATCGAGGCGAGTGGCTGCCCGAGGGCAAAGCCGTCGGGGTCCCTGGTCGCTCCCCCCACCCAGGGACCCCCCGGGCATCCCTGATGGCTGGGGCAGGGCCCAGGGGCTCAGTCTGGGACAGGCCCTGTCCCCCCTCCCGAAACCGGGGGGGTCGGGCCGGGAGAGGGGATCAGTGCTTGCTCCGGGGCGGGGAGCATCGCCATTTCCCGGCCCCCACCCCCAGCACGGACCCAACCGCCGTCCCCTCGCCCCGCGCCCGCTGCTCAGACCCCACCGTCCCCCTCCGTCAGTCTGTCCCCGAGCTCCCGCCATGGTCCCGGGGTGGGGGGGGGGGGGTTGGCCAGTGACACCACACACACACACCCACCCCACCCCAGCCCTGGCACGGCCACGCTCGCCGCTCCCGGTCAGGCCGGAGGAGCTCCGGCCGCGACGGACGAACTACTCACAGGCCCGCGGCGGTGGAGGCGGCACAGTCCGGGTCCCGTCATGGCAGAGCATCCCCCTTGCCCGGGGGGACAGTGCCGGGGACGGCCCTGAGGTAAGGAGCGGGCTCATGTCCTCCAAAGCCTCGGGGCGCAGCCCGGCCTCACAGCTTGTGCCCAGCAGCCCCCCCCACGGCGAGGAGCCCCGGGGAGCAGGGGGGGGACCACGCCACGAGGTCAGTCCCTGAATTTAATCGGCTTCTCCGGGGCGAGCCGGGGCGCTCGTCGCGGGACGCGCCGTCCAGCCGTCCCCGGGCAGCTCTCATGGGACCTTCCGCTACGAGCGAGTTCTCCGGGGCCTTCGGCAGCGCTCGGGGGGACAAGCGCCCACCGCCTCTCACCGCCCCCACACCCCCAGCTCCGCACAGGGCAGCGAGGGGAGCCCGGTGGGCCGCCCAAGCCCCCCGGCCGGGCCAGCGCTAGGGGGGCGAGTATCGCTCTATGGTCCGGGCGGCCTCGGCGTGGAGGTGCGGAGCCTGCGCCAGCACCTCGGCCGCCTTGTCCTGGCTCAGCCCCAGGTGCTCAGCCGTGAACTTGGCCAGCGGGTAGAGGCTCTCCATGGCCTTGGGGTCGCTGAGGAAGTGCGAGGTGTGGGTGAGCAGCTCGGCCGCCTTCTCCTGCTTGAGCCCCAGCTGGTCGGCGGTGAGGCGGGCCATGGCGTAGACGCTGTCGGGGAAGTCCAGCTTGGCTTTGCCGTCGGGGCCGGCGGCGTGCATCTTCATGTGGCTGATGAGGTTGCGTTGCTGGGCGAACTTCCCGCCGCACACCTGGCACTCGTAGGGCTTCTCCCCCGAGTGGATGCGCATGTGCTCGGTCAGGCGGTACTGGCGGGTGAAGCGCATCCCGCAGGCGTCGCAGGCGAAGGGCTTGAGGCCGAGGTGGCTGCGCATGTGGCGGGTCATGGTGCCGCGCTGCGTGAACTTCTTGCCGCAGATGGTGCAGGGGTAAGGGCGCGTCAGCCAGTGCGTCTTCTCGTGCTGCCGCAGCGTGGCCGGGTCCTTGTAGGACTTGTCGCAGGAGGAGCAGCGGTAGGGCCGCAAGATGTCACCCAGCCCCGGGCCACCCTTGTCCAGGAAGGGCACGGCCTGCTCGGCCGCCGCCTTGTGATAGAGCTCCTCTTCGTTGTGGGCCTCCACATGGGCGTTGAGCTGCTCGGAGCTGGGGAAGCCCTTGCCGCAGGGGATGCAGACGTACAGGTTGTCGCCCAGGCTCTCTGGCTCGTAGCCCAGGTGGTTGCAGTAGCGGTCCAGCGCGTCGCCGGGCGAGGGGCCCTCGCTGCTGCCCGTCTCCTCGCTCGTGCTGTTATCGGGCTCCAGGTCGTTGCTCTCCACGCTGGGGTAACGAGGCTGCGGCGCCGCGGGGGGCGACTCGGCCTTTTCCTCCCGCTCCAGCTCTTTCTCCGCCTCCCCCTCGTCCAGGTAGGGGCCCAGGGGCTCGTGCTTCATCCAGCGGTACATCAGCTCGCGCCCGTCGGCGCGGGGCAGGGGGGGCTCGGGACAGGGCGGCGTGCTGCGGAAGGGGTCGGGGGCGTGGGGGTGCCCCCCCGGCTCACCCCCTGGCGGGGAGTCCTTGTAGGCGGCGGGGTGGCCGGCCAGGAGGCCGGCGCTGACGGGGGGGCTGTCGTGCCGTGGGGGCAACGAGGGCTCGCGGGGCTCGCCGGGCAGCAGGCGGTCGGTGGGCAGGAGCTGTGCAGAGGGGCCGGTGGGGCTCTTCTTGGAGAGGTCGAGGCCGCAGGGCGGTGAGCAGTGGCGCTCGGGGGGGCACAGCCCGTGGGGGTGCAGCGGGGCGCCCTGGGCGGCCGAGGCGTACAGCTCCCCGCACTGCGTGTTCAGCGGCGCCGCCGGCTCCACGGGCGGCAGGTCCACCGGCCGCGGCGTCCCCGAGTAGCAGGCCTGGATGACCGGCGTGGCGGCGCGCAGCCCCCGGCCCAGCTTGTAGGGCGCGTAGCCCCCGCGGAGGTGGCAGTACTTGCCGCTGCGTTTCAGCTTCTTCTTGCAAAGGGCCACCAAGCCGGGGATCTGGAGGTAGCTGGCGGCGGCCAGCACGGCGCCCAGGCTCTGCTCGCCACCCGGCTCGCACTCGGCCAGGCGGCCGGTGTAGATGAAGTCGAGGATGAGGCGAAAGATGCCGGGGCTCACCATCTCGTGGTCCAGGTTGAGCAGGTTGTCGTGAACCACCAGCGACTTGAGGTAGGCGCTGCTGGCCGCCAGGATGTTCTTGTGCGCGCGGAAGAGCGCGTTCTGCACCACGATGATCACGTCGCACAGGAAGCCCTTGGTGCGCTGCGTGTTCAGCTGCAGCAGCAGCTGCCGCGAGTGGCTCGGCACCTCCATGGCGTCCAGCATCCCGCTCCTCGCCCGCCGCCCTGCAAACACACCGCCCCGTCAGCGGCGCAACCGGCCCCTCAAGCCCCACACGCGAAGGGGCTCGACCCGCACGTTGTGGGGCGGGAAGGCGGGGGGGGAAGGCTCAGCCCATGCGTGGGATGTCGGGGGGTATCGGGGCTCCGAGCCCCCAGCCCCGCACGCCGCCACGTCCCGGCCGCTCTGCACAGCTGCCTGGACGGTGCCACCGCTTATATGGGGGCTCGTTTCTCGGCGGGCCGGGGGGGGGGGGGTGGGAGGTGTGTTGGGGTTGGGGGGGGGGGGGGGGGGGGGGGTGTTGAAAAGCCCCGGAGGCTTTTGGAGAAAGTGACATCACCCGCCGCCGCCGCCAGCGCCGCGCCCCGGCCCCGCCAGCGTCCCGGCACCCCCGCGCCCACCTGCCGCAGGGAAGCGGAGGGAAAAGGGGATTGGGAAGGAGGGGCGGGGGGGGGGGAACCGGACCGGTGCCCCCCACCCGTCCGCCCCCCCCGGGGCCGCCGCCCGCCGTTACCTGCGCAGCGCCGCTGCCCCGGCTCCCCGCCGCGCCTCCCCGGTTCTTATGCGCCCCGGTCCCGGGAGGCGGCCGGCCGGTCGGCACCCCCCCCCGCCGCCCCCCGCCCCCGTTTCCTCTCCCCCCTATATCCCCGTCCCCCCCGGCGAGGTGAGCCGGGGGGACGGCCGGGGAAAAGCGAGGGGTGGGGGGGGGGAGCGGGACCTCCCCTCCCCGCCTCCGCTCCGCTGCCGGTCCCCCCCCGCCGCCCAGGTGGGTAAAGCCAAGCGCCCGCGGAGCCGCTTTTTGGGTGTTTTTTTTCCCCCCCCCCTATTTATAATGGTTTTGGGGGTGTCCCCTTCCCGCCCCCCTCCCCCAAACCCTCCGGTTTACGGTTTACCTGGGCGCCCGGTGGCCTCCGCCAACCAGCCGAGGTCTCGGTGAACTCTCATGGCTCAGCCCCGGGGGGGCCGCCGCCGGTTGCTGTTGCCTTCCACCCTCCTCCTCCTCTGCTGCTGCTGCTCCTCCATACCCCGCGCTCCCGGCCGGTCCTACGGAACGGGAGGAGGAGGAGGAGGAGGAGGAGGAAGAGGTGGAAGATGATGAAGAAGAAGCAGCGGCGGCGGCGGTTCCTCGGGGTTCCCGACGCCGCCAGCTCGGAGGTGAAACCCGGGCTGCGAACTCCCCCTGACCCCGGCCTGAACTCCGAGTCAGCGCCGCTGGCTGTTAAAGGGACGGCGGGAGGTTTTCCTCCTCCCATCCCCGGGCGGGGCACCGACAACCCCCCCCCCCCCCCCCCTCGCTTCTCCCCTCCCCTCTCGCTCCCCATCCCGGTCTCCTCCTCCTTCACCGAGGCCGGTTTTTTCCCCCCCTCCCGGTCTCCTCCCGCCCCGACCCCGCCGCCCCCTCGGGGGTCACCATCCTCTAGACATTGGCTTTTGCCCCGGGGCCACCGGGGGGGGGGGGGGCGGGAGGCTCCCGCCCCCCCCCCCCTCGGTGGCCCCGGGGCAAAAGCCGATGTGTGTCCCCCCCCCGGTACCGTTCGCAGGGCGCCATCTAGCGGCTCCCGGTGCGCTCCACCCCCGCCGCTTACCGGAGGCGACTCCTCCCCGCGCAGGTGCGCGGTGGGACCCGACGGGGCGGGCGGTGGGGAAGGGTAAAAGTCTCCCTGGGGGCGGGGGGGGACGTTCCTGCTGTGTTTGCTGCCCCACACGAGGGTGCTGACACACGTGGAAGTGGCGGGGGGGGGGGGGGGGTTTAGCACCCAGTGGGGTGGGAGAGCTGGAGTGGGTGCGCAGGGTGATTAGGGTGGACCCTAATTGGTGCAGGTGATGTGGGGAAGGGTTATTTTGGAGGGGGGGGGGGGGGGGAAGGCAGCCGGCCCTAATTTGCTGCTGGTGGGGGAGGGCAGAAAGCGGGGGGGGGGGGGGGGGGGGCACGCAGCCCTGGCGCCCAGATGTGCGGTGGCGGCTGCTCGGGGTGGGCCGGGGGCTTGCGGTGGTTTGGGAGGAGGAGGAGAAGGAGGAGGGGGAGGCAGCGCCACGTTTTCCCCCTCGCTTCATCCCTCCAGCCGCCCCCCCCCCCCCCGAAAAGGCTGCAGGGCTGGGGGAGTGCACCCTGGGGTGCCCCCCCTTGGCGCGGGGAGTGTGTGTGGGGGGGGTGAGCCGCCTCTCGCTTCACACTTTCGCTTCTCCTTTCTCACGGCCGCAGCCTCTTGCACAACCTCCTCGTAGATAGCAAAGCGTGATGGGCACCTCCGGGACAGCCACTAATCCTGGGGGGGGGGGGGGGATGTCCCATTGGCACCCCCAGACTTGAGTAAGGCACCCCGAGTGTTGGCTGTCCCTCCTGGCTGGGGCCACCCTGGATGTTCTCAGGGTTTCACCCCATAAACCTGGTCCCTTGGTGCGTGGGAGACGGCGTGGGGTCCCGGGGGCTGGGGACGGTGGCCGGGACGTCGCTGCGAGGGTCCCGGCCACCGTCCCCAGCCCCCGGGACAAGGTTTGGCCAGCCCTGAATTTCGAAGAAGTTGGGTGCTGGCAAGGAGGATGGATGGCGCTGGTAGCCATGACCCTCCAGGCTCAGCATCGCTCGCCTGGAGCTCGTCCTTGGATTCCCATCGGATCCAAGGCACCCCAGCTCACTGCGGGGACACCCCCACTCAGGGATCAGGACGGGATGGCACTGCCCGTGGGGACCCTGAGGTGGGCACATCCCAGGCACCGGCTCAGAAATCCCCCTCCCCGCTCCCCATCCTGGGCTCGCGCCCACAAGGAGCATCGGGATCCTGGGAGCAGGATGCGGGCGACTCCTCTTTACAGAGCCGTGGTTTAATCCCAACTCCCCGGGCACTAATTTCCCCCCCCCCCCCCCAAACCCCGCCTCCCGCCCCCTTTATTTTTTTTTTATTATTATTTATTTCCCCCCCCCCCCCCTCAATTAACGGCTGGAAGTGTTTCAGGTTCTGGCAGCGAGTTCTGGACGTCGCTGTGAGCGATGGCTCCCGCGGGCTCCGT
This sequence comes from Larus michahellis, assembly GCF_964199755.1. Classification (NCBI taxonomy): domain Eukaryota; kingdom Metazoa; phylum Chordata; class Aves; order Charadriiformes; family Laridae; genus Larus; species Larus michahellis. The sequence continues at coordinate 4,029,829 of NC_133902.1, read as the reverse complement.
CCCGGTAATTTATGGGGCTGAGCCGTATAAATCACGGCAGCGAGCGGCTCCCAGACAGCTGCCTCCCCCCGGGGCCGGCCGGGACCCCGGGCTGCCCCAGCTACCTGCTGAGTGACGCCGAGCCCTGGGGGCAGCGACCGAGGAAGGAGCAAAGGGGGGGGATGGAAAAAACATCACCTTTTCCACCTTCTTTTGCAGCACCTCTCCCATTCCCAGCCCCTCCTGGGAGCAGAGGGATGGGTCGGTGCCCGCAGGGGGTTGGGGCAGGTGGAGGGGGGTTGGATCCACCAATATCCCCCCCACGCACCTTCTGCCCTGCTCTGCCTTCTGGAGGGACCCTAAGGTGAACCCCAGCTCCACGAGGTCTGACCCGGCTTCTTTGGCCGCATCCTGCACCCGGAGAGCCCAAAACCTGCCCGTGATTCCCCGGGGACCTGCGGCACATGCTCAGCCCCGAGGGACGGGGACGGCTGGATCGCGGGGCCGCGGGCAGAGCCATCGCCAGCGAACGGGAGCGCGCGGGGAAAGGGGCATTTTCGCCTCAATGTGCTGAGCAGATTGGAACCAGCTCTGGTTAAGTCATTGGCTCTGTTGGGAGGTCTGAGCTGGAGCGTCTCCCGCCTGTGCCCCCTCCCCACGATCAATCAAAGTTGCAGCAAATTAGCCCAGATGCTGGGAGATTCGGTTCAAATCCAGCTGTGGTTTGGATCGCGTTCGCATGCCTGGCTTCATGTGGGACCTGGGCTTTTGGACAGGATACAGCCCCCCGGTCTCCGCAGGGCCCTGTTTCCCAGCGCAGCCTCTCCCCAAAGCCCACACACATGTCTTCGATTACGGCGCGTTGGCCAGCCGGGCCGCATCCGGCACCGCCAGGAGCCTGCAGCCCCCGCTGGCAGCTCGCACTTCATTTTCCCGGCGGTGCCGGGGTACAGCAGCCCCCCGCGCCCGGCCGCTGCAGCCCCTGTGCTTCCAGGGGGATGCGTGTCCCTAGAGCCTGTGCCGGTCTGAGCCCGTGAAACTCGTGACAGCGCTGAGCTGCTCCGGGCTGGGAGCAGCTCAGCGCTGCCCACGTCCTGCCCTGCTCCCGGAGTTAGGCAGGATGCCTGCGCTGAGCTTGCCTGCTGCCCGGTGGGGCTGGGGACGGCCACAGGACCCTGCCAGGTGCTCCTGGGGTTCCCAGTGCCCCCCAAGGTGATGGGACCCCTGTGGGGTGGTGGGAAGGGTAGAGCCCCCCCGGTAGGACACAGCCCCCCACCAGTCCATGGCTGCTGCGTCAGCTGCGGGGCAGTGCTGGGGTGGGTGAGGGGACCCCTGGTGGGGTGATGCTGAGGGGGGGTGGGGGGCCCTTCCTTGTGGGGTGATGCTTGATGGGGCAGTGGGACCCCTTCCTTGTGGGGTGATGCTCAGGTGGGTGAGGAGAACTCTGTGGAGTGACATTTGATGGGGTGAGGGGACCTTTTCCTTGGGGGGTGACGCCGTGGTAGGCGATGGGACCCCTTCCTAGCGAGGTGATGCTCAGGTGGCTGAGGGACCCTTCCTTATGGGGCGATGCTCAGATGGATGAAGGGACCCTTACCCACAGGGCAATGTTTGGTGGGGCAGTGGGGCCCCTTCCTTGTGGGATGATGTTCAGGTGCGTGAGGGACAGAATCGCACAGCGGTTGAAGTTGGGAGGGACCACAGGAGGTCATCACCCAACCCCCTGCTCAAGCAGGGCCACCCAGAGCCGGTTGCCCAGGACTGTGCCCAGAGGGCTTTTGGATACCTCCAAGGATGGTGACTCCACCACCTCCCTGGGCAGCCTGTGCTCCCCTCACAGTAAAAAATGTTTCCTGGTGTTCAGAGAGGCCCTGGGCTTCAGCCTGTGCCCGTTGACCCTGGTCCTGGCACAGGGCACCACTGAGCCTGGCCTCATCCTCTCTGCACCCTCCCTCCAGGGGCGTGTGTACACTGAGAAGGTCCCCCAAGCCTTCTCTTCTCCCAGCTGAGCAGTCCCAGCTCTCTCAGCCTCTCCTCATAGGAGAGAAGCTCCAGTTCTTTAGTCTTCTTCACTGGACCCTCTCCAGTACGTCCAGGTCTCTCTCGTACTGGGGAGCCCAGCACCAGACCCAGCACTCCAGGAGTGGCCTCCCCAGCGCTGAGCAGAGGAGAAGGATCTTCTCCCTTTTCCTGCTGGCAAAGTTCCTCCTAACGCAGCCCAAGACACCATTCCCCTCCTTTTCCCCAAGGGCACGTTGCTGCTTCGTGGTCAACTTGGTGTCCACCAAGACCCCCAGGGTCTTATCTGATGAGCTGCGGTCCAGCCGGGCGGCCTCTGGGACATCCCCGTGCCTGGGGCTGTTCCTCCCCAGGGGCAGGGCTTTGCGCTTCCCTTTGTTGAACTTCGTGAGGTCTCTGTCAGCTGGAGAGGGCAATGGGACCCCTTCCTTGTGGGATGATGCCTGATAGGGTGATGGGACCCCTTCCCTGCAGGCTGGTGCTCAGGCAGGTGAGGATCCCGTCCCTGTGGGGTGATGCTTGGTGAGACGATGGGACCCCTTCCCTTATGGATGATGCTTCAACGCGGCAGTAGAACCCCTTCTTTATGGAGTGATGCTCGGTGAAACGAGGGCACCTACCCCTGCAAGGTGACATGTTCGGGGGCAATGGGACCCCTTTCTTGTGGGGTGGTGCTCAGTCAGATAAGGGCACCCATCCCTGCAAGGTGATGTTTTGGGGGGGAAAAATGGGACCCCTTCCCTGCCGGGTGATGTTTAGGCAGGCGAGGAGCCTGTGGGGTGATGATTAGCGGAGTGATAGGAGCCTTTCCCTTATGGGTGATGCTTTTTGGGGCGATGGGACCCCTTTCTTGTGGGGTGATGCCTGATGGGGTGATGGAACCCCTTCCTTTCTGGGCGATGCTTCATGGGACAGTAGGACCCCTTCCTTGCGGGACAATGCTCAAGATGGGCGAGGACCACTTCTAGTGGAGTGATACTTGGGGCAAGGGAGGTGATGGGACCCTTCCCTTTCAGGCAATGCTTCATGAGGCAGTAGGACCCCTTTCCTTGTGGGGTGATGCTCAGTCAGACAAGGGCACCCATCCCTGCAAGGTGATGTTTTGTGGGGTGAGGGGACCTCTTTCTTGTGGGGTGATACTTGATGGGGTGATGGAATCCCTTCCCTTTCAGGCAATGCTTCATGGGGCAGTGGGACCCCTTCCTTGTGGGGCAATTCTCAGCCAAACAAGGGCACCCATCCCTGTGAGGCAACGTTTCAGGGGGCAATGGGACCCCTTTCTTGCGGGGTGACGCTTGATGGAGCAATGGGACCCTTTCCCTGCGGGGTGACACTCAGGTGGGTGAAGACCCCATCCTTGTGGGACGATGCTCCATGGGGCGACGGGACCCCCTTCCCTTTCAAGTGATGCTTGGTGGGGCGATTAGACCCCTTTCTCGTGGGACCACGCTCGCTCAGACAAGGGCACCCATCCCCGCAAGGTGACGTTTTGTGGGGTGAGGGGCTCCCTTTCTTGTGGGGCGACGCTTGACGGGGCGAGGGGACCCCTTCCCTTTCGGATGACGCTCCGTGGGGCAGTGAGACCCCTTCCCTTTCGGGTGATGCTCCATGGGGTGACGGGACCACCACCACCCCCCCCCCGACATGGGCCAACACCTTCAAAGCCTCAGCGACCACCGCCTTCCTCCCCCCCCCCAGGTGACCTCCCCCTTCTTTCCACCCACAACAGCGGGTCCCCGCGACACTTCCCGCCCCGTTCCGCCGCGACGGGGACACGGCGGCAGCCACTCGTGGAAAGCCCACGAGATGGCAGCAACGGGCCACGCTCCGGGATGCGACCCCCCCCTCTCCCCCTCCCCCCCCACCGCCTCCATCGCCCCCTCGGGGGCCGTTTCCCCCCCCCCCCCAACTCCATCCCGCCCCGGTCCCCCGACGCGCACCGGGGGTGCGCGTCGGGGGACCGGGGCGGGATGGAGTTGGGGGGGGGGGGGGAAGAAGAAGCGGCCCCCGAGGGGGCGGCGGAGCTGCGCAGCCGGTTGCAGGTGGGCCGGCCCCGGTTGCTGACTAATCCCGGGGCTGAGTCACGGTTGCGGCGGGGAACGCTGCGGCAGCGACACCCGCTCTCCTCCCCCCCCCGCCAACCTCCCGCGCCGCCCCCCAGAACCGGAGAGCCCCGACGGGGCGGGCGCCGGTCCTGCGTGGAGGAAAAAAAAAAAAAAAAAAAGGGAGGGGGCGGAGGACACCCCCATATCCGAGGTGGGGGGGGTGGGGGGGGGTTAAAGGAGTTTTGGGGGGGGGGGGAGGGGTTAGAGGGGGTGGCATCACCCTAAGGTGAGCAGTTGATGGAGGACGGGGGGGGGTTTTATGGGGGGGGGGTGTCATTCTCTGAATCCCTCTGCAGGTATTTTGGGGGTGTAAGTGAGGAATTAAGGGGTGGGGGGGTTGTGGCCTGAGTGTCGTCGTCGTCGTCGCGTCGTGTCCCCCCCCCCGTCCCCCCCCCCCCCATAGCAGCGTGCGGCCTTGCGCAGCGGCGGATGCTGGCGGGCGCGGATGCTGCTGTCAATGACAACGCCGCTGTTGCTGTGGCGACCGGTGTGATGCTTCGCCAGAGCAGAGTGAGGTCAGAAGGCTCCAGCAGGAATGGGGGGGGGGGGAAGGATAGATCCCCACCACCACCACGTTCCACACACCCCCCCCCCCCCGGACACGACTCTAGGCCCACCTTGGGAGGGTTAGAGGGGGAGGGATGGCACTTAGGACAGAGAGGGGGCAAAATTAATTCAGCTGCGAAGTCGCAGCCCGGCCGGCTCTGGGGTACCGATGGCTTTTTTTTGGGGGGGGGACGACAAGCCCCAGCAGGACCATGGGCCAAACCCCACTGTGAGGCTGGAGGGGTCAGGGCAGGACGGTGCTGCAATGGGGTGCCCTCCCCCCCTCCATACTCTAAACTCACCCCCCCACACACACACACCCCACTTCGTGCTGCCCCATCCTCCTGCAGGGCATCAGGCTGGCACCCATGGGTGCCGGCGGCACCCGAGGGATGGGGGTTCTTTGTGGGGGCAGGCAGGAGGTGCTGCCCAGGACACTGCCGTGGGTGGGAGGTGCAGGTGGGCAGGGGGCACCCCCCAGGCTGGTGGTCAGGTGTGGGCACCCCTGGAGTCCGGTGCAACCCCTTCCCGTCATGGGGGGGGGGGGGTTCAGGCGGCCCCACATCGCCAGCCCCACGGCGACGCCAGGAGGCCAGGATGGGGGGCCACGCTCTGGCCCAGCGGGGTGGTTGGAGGGCGATGGGTGCCCTGGACCCCTGTGGATGCCGCGGGGGGGGGACACCGTGGGACTGGGGCAGGGGGTGCCCCACAGCGCAGCCCTCGGTGTCGCGGGACCCTCTGCTGGTGCCTGGGGGGGTGCCCGTGGTAGGGATGCGGGGTGCTGGGTGCTGCTCCTCAGTGCACCCCGAGGAGCCGGGGACCGGGGGGAGAGCCGGGGGGGCCCGGGAGGGGGACGGGGGTCCCGGTGCAGCCCGGACCCCCTGCCCGTCTCCGAGCCGCTGTCCTCCCCCCGCGCCGATATAAATAGTAGCGTCTTCCCGTTCCCTAAATTTCCTCGCTGACGTAGCGCTCACGTCATTGTGTAGGTTGATGCTTTTCTATGAATGAGCCCGAGATCCCCGTTACTACGAGCCCGATCCTATAAAAGCCCCGCGCGCTGCGGACAGCGCAGCTCCGCCACCGGCGCCGTTCCCCGCCGGGAGCCGCGGGGCCCCGGGACCGGGCAGGGAGGCGCCGGGGCCCGCAGGAGGTAAGGCACCGGCAGGGCTGGCCCCCCCCCCAGGTAAGCAGGGATGGAGCCCGGTGCGGGGGCGGGAGGGGGCAGCGAGCGCTGCACCTGCCCGCCCCGGGAGGTGGGGGGGGGGGGGGCGGGAGACACAGACACACGACGGGGACCGGGGGACCGGGGGTGGGGGGGGTTGGCTCTGCGGCGGGCGGGGGCGGCGCGGTGGCGCCTGGCGCAGCCCCACGTGCGGGGCCGGGAGGCGGGGGGCGGCGGGGGCGGCGGGGCCGGGGGCGGTGCGCGGGGGCGGGCGCTGTGCGCGGAGCCGCCCCGGGGGGGCGCACGGCGGGGCCCGGCCGCCCGCACCTTGCGGGGGTTTTGGCGGGGGGGGGGCGGGGAGAGAAGAGGGGGAGAAGCGCATCCGTGTGTGTGTGTGTGTGTGTGTGTCCGTCCCGCTGAGGGTGACACCGGCCCCCCGCTCCGAGCCTCTCCGGATCCAACCCCGACGGGACCCCCCCCCCCCCAGCCCCACACCGCGGTGCCGCTGTGCCCGGCACCCCCGCACCACCACCACCACCCCCCCCGCCTCGGTTCCCCCGCACTACGTTGCGATGCCATCCCTGCAGCCCGGGAGGGGGGGGTGTCCATCGTCTTCACCCCGGTGTCTTGCCCCCCTCCCCACCCCCGCACCCCCCCCCCCACCTTCCCGGGGAGGGGGGGCGTCGGAAGAGCGCGGAGACCCCGTCGAGGAGAGCCCGAGTCAGCGCGTCGGCACCTTGGCTCTAGACTGCTTACTGCTGCGTAGGGACAGGACAGTAACAGTCTACAGTCATGGCTACTGAAGCATGACCCACCGCCGGCCCCGCCACCGGCACCGGCCCCGCCACCGGCCCCGGCCCCGGCCCCGCCGCAGCGCCGGGGGGGGGGGGGGGAGTGGGGGGAGGAGGAGCTGTCCGTGGTGCTGAGCCGTCGGGGAGCCCTCCCCGCCGCGGGGGGGGTGGGAAGCGCCGGAGGGAGGCGGGGGGGGGGGGTTGTCCCGGTGCCCGCCTGATCCCGCTCTCTCTTTCCCCCCCCGCAGACACCGAGCCCGCCACGGCGGATGGCCCCCCCCCTCCCCTTCCCGCTGCAGCCCAGGTAGGACGGGTGCCCCCCCGCCCCGCGGACACGCGTGGGAGGGCGAGGAGCGGTGGGGGGGTGGGGGGTGGGGGGGGCGGGCGGGGAGGGGGGAGGATGCTACCGACACCCCCCCTCCCCAGCACCGGGAGCCCCCCCCGCGCCGCGGGAGGGGTGTCGGGCGCGCTCGCTGCGGTGGCGGGGCCGCCTCCTCGCCGTCGCCAAGGCACCGGCTGCCCCCCCCCGCCCCGTTTCCCCCCCCCCCCCCCCCCCACACTCCCCGACGCCGCCCGGGCGACCGTGGCTTTAGATTGTTACTGTGCCGCTGGGGGGGTAACAGTCTACAGCCATGGTCGCCGGGCCCGGCGCACTCGCACCGCGGGCAGCACCGGCCCCACCCCCACCCCCCGGCGGTACCGGAGGCGGCGGCGGAGGGGGCGGGCGGGGGGGGTCCCGTCGGGGGCGGCCCGCCTCCCGGGGCAGTAGGAGCTCACATGCAGGGTGCAGCTCGCCGCACATCAACTCTTACTGTTCGGGGGGGCGGGCGCCGAGCGGCTCCTCCTCGGGCAGCGGGAACGGCGGGGACCCCCCCCCCTTCCTTCACCCCTCCTCCCCATCCTGCCCCCCCGCCCCGCAGCCCCTCACCTGCCCTCCCGGCGGGGGCAGCCCCGGAAGGGCCCCGCCGGGATCGTCCCGCCGCATCTGGAAGCGGCTCCCGGAGCGCGTCGGACGCCGCCGTGCCGTGTTCCCCCCCGCCCCGTCCCCCCCCCACCGCCGCCGGTGTGCGCGGTGCAGCGGCGGGGCTGGGGCGGGGGGGGCGGGGGACAGCGGGCCGTTGCCGGGAGCGGAGCGCGGGCCGGTGGCGGGGCTGGCGCGGAGGGGACTGAGCGCGGCCCGACGGGACGGGACGGGACGGGACGCGACGGGACGGGGCGGGCGGCGGCCGGGGGCGGTCGCAGGTTGCACAACCCGCCCGGCGCGGCCAGGAGATTCCTGAGAGGCGAAGTCAGAGCGGCCCGGCCTGCCCCGGCACCGGGCACCGGGCCCTCGGCAGCCGGCGGTGACTGGTGACGGCCGGGCAGGGCCCCTCGCAGGGGGCACCTGAGACCCAAAGCCCCGGAGACACAGCGGGGGGGCGTTGGACGAGACCCCGGAGGGATTGAGGGGGTGCCTTGTCACGTGGAGGTGGGTGATGGGGACACTGGGGATGGGGGGGACAGGCCTGCGTGGGGTGAGCGTGGCATCGGCAGCACGGGGACACAGCCCCCGGACAAGGACGTGCAGCCCGGGGGAGGTGGGGGGCTGTAGCCCCAGCACGGGACTCCCAGGGGTGTCCCTGGACCCCCCACTGGTGCCACCTAAGCTCAAGTAGGTGCTGTGCCAGGCCCCCCACCCACGCTCCCCCTCTCCAGAGCAGCCTCCTTAGGAGCACCCACCCATCGGGGTCCTGCACCCGGCAGCTCTGCCCTCACCCAGAGGGGCATGGCCACCGTCAGGTCCCCAGGGGCCAGCAGGGCTGTGGTGGGGCAGAGCAGCCGCGGGCAGGGGGATATCACAGGCACCAGGTCTCCACCATGTGCTGCCCCATCTCCTGCCGGTCCCCTTTGCTGCCCGCTTCCGCTTTTCCCGCTGCTGCACACCTCCAGGAAGGGGATTTTTGGGCCACCCCACCATCGCCCAGGTAAAACGCAGCTGTTTGACACATGGTGGCCCAGCGCAGCCGTGCCACAAATGTGCCACTGGCCATGAAAGCCACCCTCCATCCACTGGAAAAACCTCCCTGCTCCTGCCCGGGGTGGGCAACGGCAACAGCAGCGCATAGAGGTCCAGGCCACAGCGGTATCCGTGTCCCTTCCAGGGCATCCCCAGGTGAGGGGACACATCCCACTGGCTTCACCGTGGCCCCTCGGACCCCACGCTCCGGCCTCGGGAAGTCTCCTGCTGCACTGTTGTTGTTTTGAAGGCCAAATCTCTCCCGCTGACACCCTGGAATTAAGTTTTTCTTCCAGAGTCCTTAAAAATATCCTGGATTTCTGACACCGGGACTCAGCTTCCGACGGTGTTTCCAAGCCACCGGGCCTGGGGCCAGCCATCAGAGCCGGGGGAGAGAGGCCATCCAGCTCCCGTGCTCCTCCTCAGCGCGGAGATGATGGCAGTGCCGGGGAGGAACGCGGTGGTGCCGGGGAGGAACGCGGTGCCTGCCATGGCCGAGCCGTTATTTGCCATTTCTACGGCAGGACGGTGCCCAGCGGGGCACAGGCACAGCACAAACGCTGCCGTACCTCATCCTCGCTCCCGGCACTTCGGCGAGCATCCCTGCACATGGCCGGGAGGGTGGGAAGGTTCTTCCTTGGGGTCCTCCAGCAACCCCACAGAGCCCCACGGCTGAGGACTGGGCTCCCCCCCCAGGGGCTCCCCCCGCCCGGGATTTCTCCACACATCCTTGTGAGAGCACGTGGCTCGAAAAAACAGCTTCTGGCGGAAGCCTGTGACCCACTCCCGGCTTCACCAAGGAGCACCCGTGACTTGCTGGCACCCTGGGAATTTGGGGTGGGCCAGGGGGGGCTGAGCCGGCGAGGCTGGCGGGGGGGGCGCAGGGAGAGGTGCCCCACGAAAGGCAGGGCAGCCGCCCGCCCCCCCGGCCGCCCGCACACGCTGTCGCTGCCATCTGACAGCTCTTGGCGAAAATGGCCTTTTGTGATTCAGCCGTGTTTATCCCAGCCCGCGGCCCGGCCCAGCGTGGGTTTCCATGGAAAACTTCCATCCAAAACAAGGAGAGAAGGAGCTACAGCGGGAGTGACTCAGCCACAACTGGAAGCTTCTGCGGGTAAAGCGGGGAGGACGGGGTGGGGGGGGGCTGTTCCCAATGGCTCGGTCCCGCTCTGGCAACGGGGCCTGGGGATGGCCCCCAGCTCTCCCCTGCCCGGGGGAGCCCCCGTGACTCAGGGGGAGCCATGTTATCTGTGAAACACGTCACCTTCCCCGAGCATCCCCCTCCCTGCACCGGGCCCCGCTGGTGGGGACAGGGGGAGGAAGAGCGTGAGATGAGTAAGGCTCAAATCCCGGCAAGATCCGCACCCGATGCCAGGCTCGGCGGGACGGCGGGACTTTTTTCCAGCGCTGCCCACGGGAGCCGGTGCCCGGCGAGCCCAGCGCGGGCGGCTGGCAGGGTGGGCAGCGGAGGAGGGCCTGAGTCAGCAGCGGCGCAGGGAGAAGGGGCGCGGGGAGCTGGGGAGGGGGTGGTGGGTGTTTGTGGGGAGGCGGCAGCAGCGCTGGCAGCGTCTCTGCCCGTGCTGGTCCTCTCCTGCCTTCCCTGGGACACCGGGAGAGGGCTGGGGGCTCTGCTCAGCCTGGGGCGGGGGGCAGAGCAAAGCTGTGCTCAGGACAGGCTCCTGGCAAGCGCAGCCACTGGGGGCACGCAGGGGGCTCCCACTGCTGTGCTGGGGGACAGAAAGCCCCCCCCCCCCCCGCCAAAACACCCAGGCTCCCAGTGCCGCTGGGTAACACCGGTGGCCGTCCCCAGGTCACTTGTCCCCCAGGCCACCATCACAGCTGCATCACCCTCCCAGCAACCCCCACACACTGTTTTGGGGGAAATCCCAGCTCCTCTGGGCCATGCGGGGTAGGGGAAGAGGAAACTCCCCCCCTCCAGCCACCACGCTGAGCGAGGGCGAGGACCTCGGTCAGTCTGGTCTCCGGGCTCACCCCCACGGGCAGGCGATGAAGGCACCTGCGACCCGAGATCAGCTCTGGATCTGCGAGAGGTGGGCAGGGGCCGGCGCAAAGGCGTCTGGCCGGTGGAGAAGCAGGCGCAGGGCAGGATTCCTGGGATAAACCCCTCCATCCAGCAGGGACAGCCGGTGATGCCCACGGGAGCCGCTTCCCTCCTCCCATCACACCAGGGGCCAAGCACCACCTTCCTCCGCTGCTCACACAGGCGCCTCCGGCAGCTGCGGGGCGTGTTAATTTGTTTTTATTAATTTGTTTAAACCCGGTACAGGAGCCACCTGGCAGGAGCCATCTTTTCACACACGCTGGCAAGAGGAGGCAGGTACCGTAGCACCCCGGCTCGGGTCACCCATCCCTCAACGCCCCTCCACCAACCCGCCCCACAGGAGCTTCCTGCGGGGCCGGCGCCGTTCTGCTCACTCACCGCACGCCTGGGCTCCTTCTCCCTTCACAACATCAGCGAGCTGCGGAGGCGGCTCCCCCTGGGAGCGGGGAGATGCCGGCCGGCGGCTGCGGGGCCGCAGTGCGGGCTGCCGGTGAGCGGACATGGCTGCAGTGCCTCCTCCGCACCGTCCCGCGGAGCCGCTGGGGCCAGAGTGGGGGAGATGCTGCGCCGGGAGACCACCGCAGCGAGCGTGTAGCTCTACGATAATTAAACAGCTAACGAATGGCGGGTAGGCGAAGCCCTGTCTGCCACCACCAAGGGCTGAGGTGGGGGGAGCGGCAGAGACAAAGGTCCTGCTGCTTTGTCACGGTGGGCTGCTGCGTTCAGCCTCGCAGCCTCAAGCTGTGTCCCTCCCCCCAAAAAAAAAGGCCTCTGGTGTCCCCAACGCAGTGACAGACACCCCACACCTTCACATCACAGGCAGCACAGAGGTGACACAGCCCACCTGGTGCCGCTCTGCGAGGTGGCAAAGCCACCCAAGCCCCGCCAGCCCCCCAGGAGTGAGGCCAGCCCAGGGCTGGGCTGCAGGGAAACCAGCCGCATCCTCCCACCATGCTGCCGGTAACCGGCAAGATACCAGAGGGCAAAACTCACAGGTGCGGGAACCACTCATTTCTGCCACATTGCTTTTAACCCGCGGCAGCTCCCAGGCCTGTTCCTGGCTAAGGGAACATGAGAAGCGCTTCTGTCCCCACTCCTGCACCACAGTGTCCTCCATCCCTCGCAACACCGGCCCCGCGCTGCCCCGCTGCTCCCCAGGTCCCAGCACTGCACAAGAAGGGGGCAAACTGAGAAGTTTCATCCTATTTCTCTCTTGTACCAACTTTATCGCGCTGTACCCCCAAAGAAAGCTGTGCTTAGAGAAGCCCTGTGAGCCCGGCAACTCTGGGCTGCAGACTGGAAAGCCCAGCCTGCCCCAGCAGCGGTCAAGCAGGACACCTGTAATTGTAACAGCAATAAAGATTTCCACGTGCTTCTGGAAAATGTCAGAGCCAAAAACGTAGTGACAAATTTTTCTTGTTCACAAATGCACTTTCTACAGAGGAAGATACAAAAGCCTCGCAACACACGCACACTGAACCAGCAGACACCCCGTTTCAGAAGCGAACACCAGCCCTGGCACTGCCAGGGATAAGAGGTTTTTCTAGACCCAGACCAGCTGGAAGGTTGGCTTAATAGCTTTCACCAGCAATAATAAAAAACACAAACCTTTGGGGTACAAGCGCTGCAGGAGCTGTGTGCTCTGCAGACGTTTCCTGTGGCCAAGCTAAGGGACCCCAATTTTGAAGAGCTATTCAAGTCTCTGAAAATACCCCAGACACACAGAACAGCGTCACCCTCCTGTCCTCAAACCCTTCACCGTCATACGCACACACCCACATATCCAACAAAGCTGCAGACAAAAAAAGAAAGGAAGATAACGAAGAACCATTTAGCCTGGCCCTGGGTTGACACTGCGCTGTGAGCTGATGAGGACTCTCTGGCCCCTCTGGAAGGCACGGAAACACAGGGATGTTTCACCAGGATGGCAGGCTGCATGTGGCTCGCTGGAGCCCCGTTTATTACAGAGACTGTTATCAAATGGCCCCAGCCCCTGGGGGCTCAGCCTGGCCCTGTCCGGGGCAGAATTGGTCCAAAAAGTCCAGGTAGGCCTTCTTCTGGGGCGCAGCTGCAGGGACGAAGTGCCCGCCGGGGTGGGTGAGGACAACAGGCTCCACAAAGTGCTGGGCCAGCTCCCTGCTGAGGGGGGCAGCGATGACAGCGTCGGCATCGCCCACGACATGCAGCGTGGGCAGGGCAATGGGTTCCCGGTAGAAGTGGCTGTGGGCCGGGGCGCGGCTGGCGAAGCCGGCCACCAGGATGGCGAAGGCCACGGGGAAGCGGGGGTCGCCGCGGGCCCGCAGGGCGCACACCATGGCGGCCAGCGCCGCGCCCTGGCTGAAGCCCAGCAGCCCGTCAAAAGGCCCGTGCTCCGCGAGCGCCGCCGCCACGGCCGACAGCGACTCCTCCAGCCCCGCCGGAGCCTCCGCCACCTCCCCCGCCTCAAAGGTGCCGGGCCCGGAGAACCACCAGCCGCGGGGGAGGTCGTCCCCGTCGTCGTCCTCGCCGCCGCCGGGCACGGGATGCGGGGCGTTGACGGCCACCAGCTCTGCGCGGCCACGCAGGGCCTTGCGCAGTGCGCCGGTGCGCTGGTGGAAGCGGCGCTCGCTCTGCCGGTAGCCGTGCAGCCCCAGCAGCCGCAGCGGCCGCCCCCCCGACATGGCGCCCGCCGCCACCGGAAGTCGAGAGAGCCGCTTCCGGCTGGGTCCCCCTCCTTCCCGCCGAAACACAGCGCGCTCATTGGACGGGACGGACAGCGGGGCGGGGCCGCTCTGGGCTGAGCGCCAGCGCGCCCCCTGGCGGCGGGAGGCCGCGGCGCGGGGAGCGGGGCCGCCCCGGGAGGGGACCCCCGGTGCCACCGGGGGCTGCCGGGGACACAGCCTGCGGCACGGCCTGGCCTTGCAGGGAGGCAGGCCTCGCGGGATCCGGTCCGGGTGTGGCGGGCAGCGGTGTCATGGAGGGACGGAGGGGGGGGTGCCCTCATTCATCCCGGCGCCAGCACCGGGAGGCCCCGGTGGTGCTTACCCTCGGGGGGAGAGGGGGTGGCAGCGCCTCCCGCCTGTATCCACGCCGGGTCCTGGAGGGTGGCGGCAGCAGGACGGGGTGCAGGCTGCGCTCAGGAGGCTGCTGTGCCCCCAGTGCTCGGCCTCTCCTCACCCTCCGCCGGGGTGGGGGGCGCGGGCGGCGTCCCCTGCAGTGGAGAGACAAGGGGGGGGTCAGGATTGGGCCCCCAGCCGCCGCCTGACCTGCGATGAGCCTGCCCGTGCTCAGCCCACAGCACCCCACGGGGCATGGCTGGGGGGATCCCCCCTCCCAGAGAGGACCCGGGCTAAGCAGGTGCTCGCCCCGGTGAGGGCTGGCTCGCATATCCCCCCCCAACCCCCGGCGGGGCTGGCACCGGGCCCGTTACCGTTCACCAGGAACGAAGCCACAGGGTGGCGCTTTGGGCACGCGGCACAGTACGGCTCCGGGAGCTCAGCCTGCGCCAACGCTCACAGCACCCGTCCCCGCCACCCCGCACGGCCACCAAGAGCGAAGGGACGGAGTGGGGACCCGCTGCCCCCGTGACACCCCACCGCCCCGGGACGGGACACGCTGCCCACCTGGGCCGTCCGGCTGTGGCGCGGGGGCTGTGTGCCGGCGTGGTTCACTGTCCACGGCCCCAGGGACTGGCTGGCGTAGAAGTCCATGGGGTACGGCTGCTGCCACTCGACGTCCCGGAGAGCCACCGCGGCCTGCGGAGGGGAAAAGGAGCTGAAGCCAGAGGAAGCTCACGGCGCCGGGGATCCAACTGGTTTCCCAAGAGATTGGAAATCCCAGCAGCACACCCGGACGCAGATGGGGAGAGGAGGGGATGCTGCCCGGCTGCAGGGACGTCCCTGTCCTGGCAGCTCGCAGCCCCACAGCTCTGCGGGAGGCTCTGGGGCGTCACCCCACGCCAGGGCTGGTCCCCCCAAAACGGGAGAGGGGTGCTCACCTCGTAGGGTGTCAGCAGCGGCTTGCTGAAGGCTTCTCCCCAGTCAATGGAGAGCCGGGGACAGGCTACCTGCACCCACCTGGAAGGGAAACACGCAGCAATGGATGGGGATGAGCGTTTTGGGAAGACCAAGCCACAGTGAAGCCCCCCAGCAGCACCCCCGGGAAGGAAGTGGAGCGGGCAGGGAGCAAGGTCTCTACTGCGATGGAGCCACCCTGCCAAGGACAGCCATGTCCCCACCCCGCCCTGGGGACACAGCACGTGCAGGGGTGCACAGTGCCAGCCCAGGTGACAACAGGACGGATGTGACAGCTTCCAGAAGGAACTGGAGGCCCGGAGAGGGATGGGGCACCCTGGGGGACCACGGCATGGAGGGGCGAGCAGGGGGTCAGCAGCACTCACGCGTCCACGTCAGGGAAGAGCCGCAGCTTGCTGGGGAAGATCTCGGACAGCAGCACCCGCACGAAGGGCCGGCCCAGGGCGCGGAGACGTGACTCCAGGTGCTGCAGGGGAACAGGCAGCCAGGGCAGTTGGGGGCGCCCAGATACATGTCCCCCCCAAGCCCCCCAAGCCCTGCCCACAGCCCCTTCCCAGCCACCAGACCCTCTGTGGGTCCCAGCTCTGCCCCACGGCCACGTCCCCTCGGCAGTTGCGGGCCAAGTGCAGTGATGGGGACCGTGGCCATGGCTCCAGCTCGAGCCTGGCTCTCCCCAGCGCATGCCTCAGCCTAATGAAGTAATTACCGCTCAATGACAACAATCTGTTCTCGTTAGCGGCTGCCTTCCCTGGGATGCCCGCCTGCCACGGGCTGGCCACAGCCAGAGGCTATGGGATGAGGAGAGGAGCCCAGGAGGGACCAGGGACGTCCTTGTCCTTGTCCCCCACTCCCTGGGGCGGCAGTGAGACAGCGGCTGCCGGGACCTCACCACCCGGCTCTGCCTACTGGTCCTTGCACTGCCCCAAATCTCACCTGCGGCTCCCCAAAAATTTCTGGGTGTGAGTGGGGCCGCTGTAGTCAGGGCACCCCAATCCCGTGGGGCAGGACATCGCGGTTCCGCTCCCCTCACCCGGCCGGGGGGCAGAAAGCACCAGCACAGTAACTGAGTGGGGACAGTGAACCCGATCGGAAGTTCATCCAATTAAAACAAACCCAGGGAATTAATTGCCAAGCTCCCCGTGCAGGGGGGGGTCTCCGAGGCCAGCCAGCTTTCCCCAGCAAGGGGCAGGTTTAATGAGTCCTTGTCCGGCCTCCCTCATCCGCTGCTAATTGCCCTGCCCGCTCAGCTCGGGGGCACGCAGAGCCTGGCCAGTGGCAACCGATGGGCTGCCAGCGGTGCCCAGTCCACCCTTGACCCGGTAGCGAGGCCACTGTGCCGATGGTGCCACCGCTCACAAGTCCTCCCCGCCCCTGCCCAGGAGCAGCGCCTGGTGGCCAGGCAGGGGCCACGGGGAGGGGGCCGGTACCTGCAGGATGCCGGGGGAGCCCTGGCGCCCCAACGTGCCCAAGATGAGTCCCCAGCAGCGGGCGCCGGCAGCGGTGGCGATGGCATCCTGCCGAGCGCGGCGCATGCGCTCGTGGCCGTAGTGCTCCTGGGAGAAGACCTTGCTGTAGGGATCGTACCTGCGAAACAGAGCCAGGCTCACACGCACCCCGTCACCCTGCTCCTCCCTCGTCACCCTGCTCCTCCCTCGTCAGCACTAATTGCCTCCCACAGCATGTCTTTCCCCCACCCCAGCCAAGGCAGGGCCCAGACAGCTATTCAGGGCACAGAGAGGGGACAAGGACAGGGATAAGGCAGGTGTCCCACCGCAGCCCCCCAACACCTGGCGCAGCCTGGGCCATGCGCTCGGCTCCACGTTCAGCTCCCCTCTGTCCCGGCTCATCAATTATGAAGAAATCTTTGATTTGTTGCTTTGTTTGACGAGGAGAATTTTAATCAAATCCCGCTCGGGTTTCGGCAGCTTCCCCGGCGCTATAAACCTGACGCGCGCCTCCCGTTAGTAACAAACGACCTACTAAGAAATTCAGATTTCGCCAAATGGGCCCAGCCTTTCGCTCTTGATATTTCATCTGCTTTCAGCGGCCTCATCATCGCGCTTTATGGCCTCTGCCTGCAGCAGCCGGGCTTTAATGGCTGCACCTCCATGAGCTTTCACAGGTACTTGTCAAAATGTTTATATTCAGCCGGAGTAAATGGCTGGCGTTCATCTCCCCGCCACACCTCTTCACCCGCCCCACGGCCCCTCGCCTGCCTAAGCCCGCTGCAGACAGCTGCCTGCCCAGCCCCGGGGCGAGGGGTGCTCCGGGGGTGCGTGGTGGTCCCCGGCGGTCTGGGGTGCTCCCCACCGTGGGGTTGTTGGGTATAAGAGCGGGTGCCCGTGGACTGCCCACATAGAATCATAGAATTGCTGAGGTTGGAAGGGACCTTTAAGATCATCAAGTCCAACCTTTAACCCACCCTGACAAAAGCCACTTCTAAACCATGTCCCTGAGTGCCCCATCTACCCTTTTTTTAAACACCTCCAGAGATGGTGAATCCACCACCTCCCTGGGCAGCCTATTCCAATGTTTAATAACCCTTTCAGTGAAAAAATGTTTCCTAATATCCAATCTAAACCTCCCCTGACGTAACTTGAACCCGTTTCCCCTCGTCCTGTCACTTGTCATCAGGGAGAAGAGGTCAGCCCCCATCTCTCTACGACCTCCTTTCAGGTAGTTGTAGAGGGTGATAAGGTCTCCCCTCAGCCTCCTCTTCTCCAGGCTAAACAACCCCAGCTCCCTCAGTCGTTCTTCATAAGGTTTGTCCTCCAGACCCCTCACCAGCTTTGTAGCCCTTACAGGGCTACACACTTACAGGCAGGTTCTCCCCCCCGCCTCCAGGTTGTCCGTACCTGTAGGCGGGTATCCCCGGGTTAGCGATCATGATGGACTCCAGGTGGAAGCGCCCGTCGCCCAAATATCTGCCAGGAAGGAAGGGAGAGCTACAGCACACAGGAAAGGGCAGTGCCCATCCGTCTGCCCACCCGTTTCCCAAGCCGCAGTGCACTGAGATGCCGGAAGCCTGAGCTCCCGTGCCAGGATCCGGGAGCAGCGGGCACGGCTGGGGCCCCCCCATCCCCGTGCAGCGCCCCCCTGGCACACCGGGAAGGGGGAGGCGGCCATGCTCAGGGCGAGGAGGGATGTCCACGCCAGCGCAGGGCAGCCAGGAGCTGCTCCATCTCAACGGCTGGTTCTAGACGTTGCTGCTTCCATTTCTAATCGGATTTCAAGTCAGCAATTACATTTCAAAGCCTTTCATTCAGCTGCCCTAATGGAGTGAGGGCTTGGAAAATGAATTCAGACTTAAAACTTGACTAGATTTTGCCCTTAATTGGAGAATGACATTTTGGGAGATCAAAGCTAATTTGTCTGCAAAAGTTAGCCCCAGAGACGGGCAAAAGAAGAAAATAATAATGCGGGGAGGACGCAGGTACACTGGCTGCATGCACCTGCGCGGGCGGCCGGTCGGTACCGCACCGCAGCTCCTCCGGCAGCGGGAAGGACTCGCTCTCACCGAGGCAGTGCCAGTCCAGCCGCCCCTGCCTGCTCCTGATGCCCTTGGGGAGAGATGGAAAGCAGCGCCTCTTCCCTGGCCCCACTGCGACTCAGGGTGAAGCCGGAGCCCCCAGCACCCCCCTGTCCAGGCAACTGTGAGCCCGGCTTCCCGCACAGCCATGCTGGAAAAGTGCCGGTGCCGTTGGCTCCTGGCAGGATGGGCGAGAAGGGGCTCGGTGGAGCCCGAACCCACACCCGGGCTCCCCGGCTCCCCCCAAGGGTGGGGTCCTTGTATTTATTTATTCTGCAGCGCACTGTATTCACAGTACATTAAGCATTTCCATTACCTAAAATAATTAGGTGATAGGAAGCGAAGTGCTCCCTCTAATTTGCTGTCCTTAAATAAAATTAATGTTGCTGTGATGTTGGGCCCCGGCCATTTGTCTTTTCCAATTATCCACCCGCCCTTCCATCTATTATCTATTCTGATATACGACTCAATTATTTCCTCTGCGCTACGAGCACACGCCACTCCGAGCAGTGCGGGGAGCTGGAGGTGGCCCATCCCAGCCCGCGGACATCCCCCTGCCACCCCCCAGCACCATCCCACGGCTGGGCAGGGGGTACAGGCAGGGTGGGCAGGCTGGGGCAGGCAGGAGGGTTCTGGAGGACCCCGGGTACTTACACAATGGCATCTGTGTCCTGGGCGAGCCGGGGCGACGTGCAGCCTAGGATCTCCCCTGGGGATAGCGGCTTGCACTGGGGCACACACACCTTGTACTGGGAGCGCAGCTCCTGCGATGCTGCCTGCAGGAGACATGGGGTCAGCTGGCCAGCAGGGACAGACAGTGGCACGGCGCGTGGCCGAGGTCAGTGATTCCCGGCATTGATGGAGACCCCTGGGGGGATACCCCGGCCCTGGCAGTCCCAGCTCCATGGGGCACGAGCGTCACCGAGAGTAACGGCCCGCACAGCCGAGATGCTCAGCCGAGATGCTCAGCCGAGGCTCAGACAATGTATCAATTAAAAGACAAGGGAAAATGCTTAACGCTTCAATAGCCCCATGTTTAGATAGACATGGCTCAAGAGGCTCATTCATCTCCTCCTGTCCTGCCCAGCCGGCCGTTCAGGGGCAGACAGACAGACCTGCCGGAGCTTCCCCTGCCGCTGCCAGCACTGCATCAAAATGCCAAGAGCTCCACTGCCTGCCCTGACATTTACAGAGCAGCTCCCGGGGGAGCCAGGGAGGGGTGCCGCCATGAAACATTGATCAGAGTTATTATAAAGTACTTGATCAACATTACGGCAGCAGCATATTATCGCAGCGACTCATCAGAGGGGAACCTTCACCATCAGCACGCCGGGGCAGCCGCTCCAGCCCTGGAGCAGGGTCAGGGAGGGATCGAGCCAAGGCCAAGGCTGGGGGAGGCACAAGCCCCATCCCACCCCCCACTGCCGGGGGTCTCCCTCTCACCTGGATGGTGGAGACGAACTGGATGGTGCTGACGAGGGCCAGGGAGGTGCCCGCTGCAAAGTTGAAGCGAATGGTCTCGAGGAAATGGGATGTGTCGATCTTGATGTCCACGAACACGTAGAGCATCTTCAGCCCCTGTGTGGCGTCGATGGGAACTGGTGAGAGGAAGAGAGAGGGTGTGAGTGCAGGGTACAACCAGGGCTCCGGTGAGCTTCCAGCTGCTGCCACACGCAGCTGGGGGATAAAGCATGTTGGCAGTGCTCCCTGCGCTCCAACTGCCCCCATGTGGGCAGGCCATGGTGTGCCACCCCTCTGCCCACGCTGGCACCCCGGGCAGGGGGTGCAGATGGGAGCCGCAGAGAGCACCCGCTCATTTCTCTCCAGATAATGGCAGCCTGGGGAATCAATGAACACAAATCTAATTACCCCCAGTGCTAAGAAGCCTGTGTCACCACGATTAAGTGAATAATTAAAGTACACAGAGTCCACATCGATCCACAGCTCTGCGTTCACTTCCCATTTTGGTGCTCTTCACCTGATCACAATTAAGTGCAAATTACTCCCTCCCGCAGGGCACGTGGGGCCGGGAGGGAGAGGGCAAGCGCCTGTGTGCTACGCCAGGATGCGCCCTGCCATCAGCCGCGGGGCTCCCCGTGACGGCGGCTGCACTGAGCTGGTTCCAGCAGCACCGTGGGCAGTCCAAAAGGAGCCCAGCACCCCCTCAGAACCCTGCAGGCACCCCAGGGTGCCCGCAACCCATCCAGTCCAGTGCAGGCAGGGACCACATGGCCATGGGCCACGGATGGTGGCAGGGCTGGTGAGAGGCAGCCTGGCAGTGTCTGCCTGTCCCTGCAGGGAGCAGGTCCAGAAGATGTGATTCCCGTCCCCCGGAGCATCCCAGCTCTCACACCAGTGTGCTCCCGAGCACTGCTGGATACAGCCCCTTCCTCCCCTTGCCTCTGTTCATTCATGTAATAGCAGGCTACAAACCAGGGGTTTTATACTCCCTGTTCCAGTGGTGCCCATAACCCTCTTTCCGTAACAAAGCACCTAGCACAGATATTTATCACCGCAAACACTCACGCCGACGTGGCTTTCGGGACAGAGTTCTCAACTGGGGAGTCAATATTTCATACGGAGCCTGACGCAATTCTTCAAACACATCTATATGGCCCCATAAACATCCAGGAGGGCTGCCGGGTGCCGGGAGCGCGGCGGTAATGGCAGAAATGCACGTGCCTGCTGCTCACTACGGCAATTCTTCCGATCCACCTTAAAACCCAGAGCGTCTTATTGTTATTTTTGGGCTGATTCCATCCTGGGTGGACTTCAAAGTTAGCAGCATCTGGGACAGCAGCGCAGTTTCCATGGCAACTGGATCCAGAGTACCGTCCGCCTGGGGAGCACACAGCCTCCTCCTCCCTTCCCCGCCCAGCCTGTGCTGCACCCGAAAAGCTGCCTTCCCTGGCCCCACGCTGGCCCCTGGACGAGCGGGACCCCCAGGCCATCTCTCCCCTCCATCGCCGCTCCCAAATTCCCCCCAAAGCCCGCCACTACGGGGTGGGGGGTGAGAGCAGCCCCGTCCCCATTGGTGGCTTCTGGGTGAGTGGAGCCCTGCCAAGCCACGGTCCCGTTGCTCTGCTCTTGGGCACAGGGCTGCGATTTTGGACGCTGCGGTGGCGCGTGGCTGAGCAGGACGAGCACGCCCTGCTGCCCCCAAAATTCTGCCCACAGGCAGCTGCTCAGCCAGCCTGGCCCCATCCAAAGCCTGCAACTGAAGCTGGAGAACAGAAATCCCTTTGGGAAGGGATTAGCCCTTGGCACTAAGTCTCCGAGCTGGCATCGAGCGGGGCGGGAGCCACTTGGCACAGCATGGTGGCAGCAGCACAGCCTCTGCAGTGCCACGCGTGCCCGCCTTGGCAGTGCCCCGGGGCCGAGTGTCACCTACTCAAGCAGCTGTGTCCGTAGTGCACCAAGAAGTCAGCGCCCAGGGCCCGGGCCGTGTAGTCATCCACGCAGCATGCGCCGTAGGTCACGTCGCCCATCACCACTGCCTCTGCGTCCGTGAACCTGCGGGGAGGCACAACAGTGAGGGTCACGGCTAGCTGCTGTCATCGCAGCCCATGTCCTGTCCCCCAGCTCTGTGGCACGCCGCTACCGGGGCACCCTGCGCTGCCATCGAGCCCCTCGCCACGCGCCAAAGAGGACGAGCACTGGCTACTCTCCGAGATGTCAACATGATTAAGCTGGAGAGCGGTAATCC
Organism: Larus michahellis; assembly: GCF_964199755.1. Taxonomy (NCBI): domain Eukaryota; kingdom Metazoa; phylum Chordata; class Aves; order Charadriiformes; family Laridae; genus Larus; species Larus michahellis. The sequence goes on along the minus strand of NC_133902.1, from coordinate 4,007,921 downwards.
GCCTCTTCAATTGGGTAAAGCTGTTTGCAATTCAGCGGATTATCTGCTCATCAAACAATACGCTGCCAGCTTCCTAATGCTCCAGCGGGGAGAGGAGCAGAGGGAGACCCGGCGCAGCGTGGTGCCGTCGCTCCTGCCAGCCGGTCCCAGGGACCAGAGCCACCAGGATGGGCAGAACACCCACCCCGGCACCCCCAGCCGTGCCAGCCAGGCTGGCTGAGCCATGATACCACCGCGCCCGGGCACTGTGTGAGCCAGTGCACCCAGCCCGCGCCTGGCTGCGTCACCGCGGGTGCCAGTTTGGCCAAGCTGGGTGTGCTCCAGGAGCAGCTGGTGCTTAGGTGGCACTTGGCAAGGGAAAGTACCGAGCGAATGCTGGCACCCATCCCTGCTCTGTCACCCTGGCACTCCGGCCCAAGCCCATCTAGCACCCACCAGCCTGCAGAGGGGCACACACCGGCACCAGACAGAAAAGCCGGGGCTCTGGCATCATTTAAAGGTGCCACCTTTGTGGGTATTTTATTGCACCATTTCGGGGGATTATTAGCTTGGCTGCCTTCCCAGGGAGCTGCCGTAGTAGTTTACGGATGAAAGCAGGTATCGCGATGACAAAGCCCCACGCCTGGAGGAGCTGCTTAAACCAGATGCTAATTCCTAATTTATGTGGAGGTCAAGCCAGCGGCGGTAGCGCGGTGCCAGTGGGGTCCCCCCTGCTGCTGGCACGGGGCTCGGGTGAAGGGGCTGGGAAGGCAGGCACCCCGGCACAGTGTCACCCCCCACTGGCACTGGGTGCTGGCTGGGGGCCAGGGTCCCGCACGCTCCCCTCCGAGCGCCAGGCAGGGAGTGTTACGTCGGCGGCAAGAATAGAAATGGTGGGCAGAGCTGGGCAGATGGCAGAAGGTGGAGAAATGGTGGAGCGTGCTGAATATTAACAGCCCCAGCCCATCCGTCAGTGCCCGGGGAGGGGGACAGGGGAGCAGCTCAGCTGGATCATCCCCACAGAGGGGGCAAAGGCATCCCCACCTCCTGCATCCAGCCCAGGCATCTCCTGTTCCCCACAGTGTCCCAAGGGCTGGGGACATGGTTGGGGACCGTCAGAAGATGGACCATGTCCCTGCTAGCACCCAAATCCCATGGTCCCTCACCGCCAGCATGGCCTGGATGGGAGGATGGCTCCTCCATTGCCTGCATGGCCACCCCATGGGGCTGGGGGCTGCCAGAGAAGGTTCGAGAAGGCTCTTCCCCACCCCCCTGAACCCCCAGCCCCCTCCTCTAATGAGAGGTGATGAGATGAACATGAATCAGACTCCACACATCTCAGCAAAAGTGGAAAATTATTCAGCTCCTTAAGATTCAGGACGGGGAGGTCTGACTCAGAGCGGCAGCCAGCGCCGCTTAATTTTTTATAGATTAAAATGTATGCAAATTGGCCCAAACCCCAGAGAAAGTCCCTGGGGGTGAAGAGCAAGAAAGTGAAATAGCAACGGCAGAGGGAGGGGGGCAGAGGCTGGCAGAGGTGCCCGTGGCCCCTGCCCGGCGTGCAGGGCTGCAGCCGGCAATACACGGCCACCGGCCCACGGGCAGGGAGAGAGTGGGCTGAGCCCTGCCCTGGCCACAGGGAACCGTCCCGCTCCGGCTGCAGGGAGTGGAGCCATGGCCGAGCAAGGAGTAGAGAGGCCGCAGAACGATGCCTGGTGAGGAGGGAGCCCAATGGTGCCGCCACTGTGGCTGGCGAGGCTGGAAGGGTGCCGGCAGCCCGGCAGCGCCAGCAGGACAGGCACAGAGGCACCAGGACGGCACACACCGGGGTCACCTGCGCCGGCTGGGCTGGACGGTCGAGCAGAGCAGCAATCATCTCCCGAGGCAAATCAAAGGCAAGCGCAGGGGCCTCCCCTTGATGTTTTAATCAGTTCGGTGTCGCCAGAGCCTTTCATCAAACTACAGAGGAAGGAAACGTCAATTAGCAGCCACCTGCCTCCGACGCGGGTCGGGAAGCTGCTCACTAACCAGACCAGACCGGGATGCAGGCGAGGGGCAGCCACGGGAACGTCCTTGCGAGTGTTTTGTGTCCCGTCAACTCATCACAGTGGCGGACGGGTCCCAGCGGTGTGCTGGCAGGGAGGATGCCGTGACGGGGCTGTCCCCACCCAGCGCCGAGCCGCTCACTACGGCTGGGAGCTCATGAATATTGAACACGTGGGGAGGTTATTCATCTTTTACGTCCCGCAAACCCCAGCTCATTCTGAAAAACCGCCCGGCCTTAGCATTTTTCTCATCTCCCCCCTAATTCATTATCTCCTCCTTTAAACAGATGGCTCCCGAAATCCCATTTATAAAGCGCCATGCTCAGCACTGGCAGGATGCGCGGCCGACCAGGCCAGGTCCCGGCCCCAATCCCAACTGCCAGGACCCCTGGATCCTCCCAGCCCCGCTCTTCCCCAGCCAGTGTGGGACAGAGGCGACAGCAGCCCAGGGACAAGTTTGGGGGCTGAAAACACTGGGACAGACAGGCACACACACAGGGCCGGCACGTCCCCAAGCATGGGACGGCTGCTCCTTGCCACCCGAGTGCAGGCACTGGGCTGGAGTGGCCCTGATTTATCCCAGCCCCTCGACAAATAAATGAGAGCATTTGCTGCTGGCAAGAGCGTGGGGTCCCTTGACGCCGTGGCAGCGTGTGAATGATGCTGTGCTGGTCCTCACTCTGTGAAGCAGAGCCGCTCTCCCTGGCAGAGAGGAGCGCTCAGCCCCAGCATGTCGCCTGTGCCCGGATCTAGCAGCCCTTGGCAAGGAGGGGACTGCGGGGACTGGGCTGAGAGTGGCTGTCCCTGGCACTGCAGGGCTGCTGGAGGATGGAGCCGGCACCGAGAGTCTGGGGCATCCGTGTGTCCCGCTGGGGACAGGAACATGGAGCAGGCTGCTCCTTGCTTCACCGTCACCATGCCTTGCCTGCGCATGGCCCGTCACAGGACGGTCACACTGTGACTTGGTGTCACCTCCCTGCTGGGAAACGCCTGGGGATAAGCAAGAGGGCTATGCCCTGCAAATACCCCACACCCTGTCCCCTGGGGGAAAGGCAGAGCCCCACCATCGCCCCACAAACCCTACACCCACTGCCTGCCCCATGGCACCCGAGCCCAGCCTATGCCAGGGAGAGGTGCCAGGGGGTGCCGCTGTCCCAGGGCGGGTATGGGGGCTGAGCGCCGCCCCGGCTGAGAACAATGTGCTTAATTAGCAGAGAAGCCCGTCACCAAGCCCCATTACCAGACTCCTAACTTCATTAGCACAGGAAGGCTGCACGTAATTAAAATAATGAGTTTGCAATTTTACTGCAAACGGCACTGGAAGAGCCCCACTGCAGACGGGCAATCACCACCTGCAGGCAGCACAGGGTCCCGCAGAGCATCTGCAAGTGGGTCGGGACAGGGAGAGGTGTGTGTCCCCGCAGCCCTTCCAAGAGCGACCATCTCCAGACGGGTCCCCTCCTCTGAGGGGACCTCCCTCTCTGTCCTCAAAATGGGTGCCAGGGCCAACCCCGTCCTCCCAGAGGGCATGTCCCGGAGGCACCCCAGCTTTGCTGGCCATGCAACTGCAAAAAAAACCCAACAAAGTAAGGCAAACCAAGGGCCCAGAGCATGGTGGTGGCAAAGCCACCACAGCCATCCTGCGCCCAGATGGTGCCTGTCCCCTCTTCCCCACAGCCTGGCCACGGTGCTGCCCATCAGCGTCAGCTCCCTGGGCTCCATGGGGACATGAGGAGGTGGCACGGGGTACGTGGCAGTGGGCACTGCACCTGCGCGCTGGCACGTCCCAGCCCTGAGATGTGACAGCCCTAGAGACCCCACACACTTCCCCCGGCCTGGTTCCCCCCACACCGTCACCGCCTGGGCTGAGGTTTTAAACATCTCCAATGAAGTGAGAACTTCATTCTCCCTAATGATGCTGTTGTATGGTTAATGACGGTGATTAAATTCCCCTGCACAGTGTGCTGCACCGCGCTGCCAGCGCCTCCGGGTTGCACTTAGAGGACAGTGGGAGAAGGGAAGGCAGCACCGGACGGCAGAGCTATGGCACTGTGACGCTGAGGCCAGATCCTGGCCTGTGTTAGCGTCCCAGGATGGCCCTTTGGGACCTCCAGGTGATGCTGCCAGCCTCGCCATGGCACTCAGTGCCACATTGCTCAGTGGCACATGGCAGACGCCTGGCCAGAGGACCCGGTGCCCTTGTCCTGCCCACCTGCCAGCCCCAGAGCGGACAGTCTTCATGGCACTGGGGACCTGCTGGGCACACCAGCCTTCAGGGGCTTTCTTGTCCTCACTATCAGAGCCACTGGCCATAGCAGGAGCCATAGTGGGGCATTTCAAGCCATGCCAGAGCTGCTGGGCTGTGTGCACGATGTTTAACTCTTTACTGCTCAAGCGGAGATGATTCAAGACCCTCTGTCACTCTGAAATGTCCTCGTACGCTGCTGGGCACGGGCACTGGGATGCTCTGCCTGCCCACAGAACTGCCTTGCACAGATGCTCAAAAGCCCTCAGGCCGGTCGTTGGGAGGTGGTAAGGCGGTGGCAGGGCAGTCTGCGCGGGTGTCAGGATGCCCCTGGGCCCCCCCCCCCGCCATTGCATGTCCCTGCCACTGAGCCACGGCTGATTAGCAGGAGCCACTCGTCCCGTCGCGGCACGGGGAGACGGAGGGATTAGCAGCTGCGAAGCCTGACAGCCGACTTTATTAACAAGGAATCAAAAGCCCAGCTGAGAGCCCAGCTGATCCGTCTGCTCCAGCCCCGGCGGGGGGAGAGGAGGGATCCTCTCCTGGCTGAACCCCTCCGCACCAAGACGTTGGCACAGGGGACACTGCTGCCACCTCCCCGGCATGACAGCAGGTGGGTTGGGGGGCTACCCCCTCCCTGAGCCGCGGTCCGAGCTCCCCCCACGCTCCTCTCCACGCTGCCGCCCCCCAGCACGAGTTACCCTCCGCCGAATTACATCAGCCGTGACAAACGGAGCCAATTTGGAAGGTGCCGCGAGAGCGTCGTGATGCGTTTTCGGCAGCCCGCCGCCCCGCCAGCTCAGCCGACCCCGGCCCCGCCGCCCCCCCCCAGCCCAGCCGCTCGCCCCCAGCAACAGCTTCGATAATGACAAACCTATTAACGCTAATTAACTGGGCCTCACACCGGTCAATGCTGTAAGTGTGCTCTTGATTTCAAAGGCTCCAGGCTAAGTACCCCACCGGCCTTTCCGGAGGCAGTGGCAGTGACACTTTGGCTACATCTTCATCCCCGCAGCCCCCCGGGGCCCAGCAAACCCAAGTGCAATGCTGGGAAGCCTGGATGAGGTTCTGGGGGGTCCCTACCCCACAGCCCCCTCCCCTCCTTGCCCCCTCCGGGGCTCCCTGGGGGCCTGCTCACTCTCATATTGCAGTGGGGGACACAGTGACACCACCAGCCCCCTGCACCGGGACAGACCCACAGACAGCACAGCGTCCTCCCCAAGCCGCCCGCGCTGCGGCAAAGCAAAGCCGCGTCCCCTCTCTTGGCCCTCCCCAGCACTGTCAGGCCACGGTGCAAATATTGTATTAAATAGCAGCTCCAGCAGAAGGGACAAATATTCCAGCTGAGTGGCAGCAGACACGTCTCCAGTCGAGCCAGAACACACAGGGATGGGCACCATTGCCCCAGGGGCACCAGCCCCGGGTACAGCTCTACAGCCATTACCAGAGCGTGCAGAGGATGGGGAGCTCGCTGGCACCCCCAAGTCCCAACTCCCACCAGCAAGGGGGGGACAGGAGGCTCCAGGGATGGGCTGGGGAGAGGAGCTGCTTGCTGAGCGTTGCCCCCCTCAGTGGACGCAGGTATCCCCAGCATGCTCAGCCCTCGCATCCCCTCTGTCCCCAGTGGGAAGGGGACAGGCCACCCCGTGGCCAATGGTACGCTGAGCCCTCACCCCAGCCTGGCTGCGGCAGCCACCGCCGGAGCACACGGCTGCTGTGATTCCCATCACGTCGGAGGCTCGTCCGGCCCCAGCGCCGGGTGAGTAGGGCCAGCAGGAGCGGCGGCCGAGCCACGATTCCACATTAATGCCAGCGATGAATATTAATAGCAGGAAGAGGCAGGCGCTAACGAGGCCACCTGCCGATTCACACCTCACTTACGGCAATGTAACCGGGTCCCAAGCGCGTCCCAGAGAGACCAGGGACAGGGATGGGCTCACTCCTGCCCATGGCCTCGATCCTGCAGCCGGCAGTGTTGGTACCCGGCACGGCCACCTCCTCAGTCAGAATCACGGATGGTACCCGGTGCTCCCGGCAAGGCACCGGTTTCTGGGTGCTGCGCAGTGGCAGCAAGGGAAGGATACGGCCCTCCTGCTCGGCCTCAAAGCCATCCCTCATCCAACCTCCAACCCACTGGTGCTGCCACGTCACTGCTCTTGGCCAGGCACCTCTCCCCACGCAGCACCCACCTCCCACCTCCCACCACCCATCTCCCACTAGCACCCCCCCGTCCTGGCACTCAGCATCCCTCCTCAGCCCTGTGGAGCACCCCGGGCAGGGAGGGTGAGTCCAGCAGCGATGCCAGTACCCCAGCACCCGCCAGCACCCCAGCATCCACCGGGAAGCAGGGCTTAAGGTTTCATTCAGATAAAAGAGCCCCTTAATCCGCTGCCTTTGAAGTCGGAGACATGAAAGCGGCTGGGTGCCAAAGCTGGAGAGGAGGCAGCTCTGCTTAAAGGGACAAGCCCACGCGGAGCCGCCCGCACTCGCACCCATCCCCTCTGCCCCCCGCACCCGTCCCCTGCCCACGCCAACCTTCCCACCACTCCCTTGCCCAGCCCGAGCGTGGGGCTGCCACGATCCCAGGAGGGAAACGATGGCAAAGCGGGGACAAAGCCCGCAGGCACGGTTGCCTTCCCATCTGGCACGGCGATGGCTGCTCGGCTAGCGGCGGCGGGGAGGCAAGCCTGTTCACCCCGGGAAGGCAGCTTACTAATGAGTGCCGCGACCCCTATGGCAGACGAGGCACACGGTGCTATTAGCACTAATTCACTGTGCGAAAACAGAGAGGAGCTAGGGAGGGGGCAGCCACAGCGAGGAGAAAGCCGGCGGGCGGGAAGGGAGGGAGGTGCACTCGGCGGTGAGATTATGGCCAATTTCTACAAGGTGCCTGCATCCACTGTGGCTGCAAAGCCCAGCTCATCTCTGGTACCTCTAATCTCACCTCCCAAGCGGCACAGAAAATCAGGAGCCACACGGAAGCAGGCACCCAGCAGAAGCCGCTTGCCTTTGGGCCATCACCATGGCCTCAAGCACTGCCAGCTGGAGAAAAGCTGCCACCGAGCACCTCTGTGCTGCCCTGAGAATGGCACAGCCAGACCGAGAATGGAACAGCCAGACCGTGGCTGCAGAGGCAGGACGGGGCGTCCACTCACCGGTGGCTACAGCGAGCACACAGGCACCGAGCTGGTGTTCGCCAGTTGTTGACACGGCTGCTCCCTGGGCCATCATCCCAGCACGGGCCCCGACACACTGAGATTGTCAGAGCGGCAAGGGGAGGAGAAGCCAAGTGGCAAGGGCTGGGCTATCGCCGTGGCAGTCCCGGTCCCCAGGGCTGGCAGCACGTCCCTGCGACCTGCCGCAGGGCAGCAACGTCGCCTGCACCCAACCAGGCTGTGGCCAAGGTGTCCCTGCGAGAGCAGCCACACTGGAGGCCTCCACACCCCCCTCGGCAGTAGCCCTGGATCTCATCCTGCCCAGGCAGCCCCGTCCAGCGGCCACCCCATTCCTGGCAACAGCCCCCATCCCCTTGCCAGCCCCCGGAGCCGAGCAAGGAAGCACACAAAAGCCATCATCTTACCGCTCAACGATGTCTGCGATGGTGCAGGCAAACATGAGGAGCCCCTCTGGCATCTGCAGGGCCACTGGGAAGAGAAACAGCCCCAGGATTAGGAGAGGACTTGAAGGGACGCCCCTAAGCAGGGACCTGGGCACCAACCCCTGGGGCCAACACATCCAGCTCAAGTGGCAGCTGCAGGAATGATCCTCCCCAAAAGAGCCAGAAACTGGCCAAAAATCCGTGTGGCTCTGGCAGCCGGGGTGCATGTGGTCCTGCCTCGGGCCATATCCATTCTCCCTGCTCATGCCTGGCCCCTGCGCACACACCTCATCCCTTTTTGAACCCGCTGACACTGCTGGTCTCTCCCGCTTCCCGCAGTAATGAGTTCCAGATTTTAATTATGTGCTGCACAGGAAAAGGTACTTTCTTCTGTTTATTTTAAACTCGCTCCTAATAATGTAAACGTATGCCCCTGGTTCTCCCAGTACAAAAAAAGAGTGAATAATCATCCCCTATTCAGCCTCTCCGCATCATTCACAATTCTATATCCCTCTATCATATCCCCCTTCGTTTGCCTCTTTTCCAGCTAAAGGATCTAAATCTGTTTAATCTCTCCTTGTATAGAAGCTGTTCCAAACCTTTGATCGTCCTTGCTGCCCTTCTCCACACCTCCTCTCCCTGCCTCTCTCCCCATTTTGGGAGGGTGGTCATCAACGACGCAGCATTGTGCCTAGCAGGAATTTATTCATCAACGAATTATGTTTCCCGGTTTGCTCCCTCCTCACAGCTTGGAACAATCCTTTTGCTTGTGCAGCCCAGCTGGGCCCCCCAGCACCTGGGGTCCAGCCAGGAGTCGCCCACGGGCCCCCCCAGACTGCCCCTGGTGGGGAGGAGCAAGGACCACGCTGGGGCAGTTGAATGGAGGAGGCCCCATCAATCCCATTGTCGTTTCACCACCCGATCCCGCTAAGACACACCAGCTCCAGCAATATCTACCCAAACGTCCTCTCCAGGTCCCCCCTCCAATAGAAATCCCTGCGCTGCCAAGCCCAGCCTGCTGGCCAGCACGGTAAAGACCTGGCCCAAACTGGGCTAAACTCACCCCGCTCCAACCCGCAGGGCCCGAGGAAAGCTGCATGCGCTCTGCCAGCCCCTGCCTGACCTGGCAGGGCTGGGCAGCTGAGGGTCCCAGCGTTCCCCAGCCTGTTTGGGACTGCCCTCCATCCCGGACTGCTGCCAACAAGCAGACCCACAAACAGTGAGAGGGCGGCAGGAGGCAGGTGGGTCACTCTCTGCCAGCACCGCTCTATAGGGGCAGGGGTGACACCCCAGGCCCCCAAACCCCGCAGCAGGCAGGGTGTAGGCAGGTCTGGTCGCAGCCCGGTGGGAGGCTGCGTTCCCCCAGCAACGAGCCCCTGGCTGGGCTCTGCATGCACAGATTTTTAAATCCCAGCACGGCTGGCTGGCTGATGGGCTCCGCTCCCAGCTCTAAAGCCTAAATCCCAGCCGCATATTTACATTTAATTAGGAGGTGCCAAGCAGCAAAACGCGGCAACAAAAGCCGGAGCGGCACGGCTGGGCAGTCTCAACACGTCCCAATGGGCAGCCCTGCATGGGCAGCCCTGCCTCCTGCATCGTAACTGGGCCGGACTGGGCAGCCCTGCAGCCTCCAGCCCCTCGGCATCGCAGCCAGGACTGGCTCAAGCAGCAGCTCACAGAATATCCCCCACGACGTGTGCCAGCTCCTCCCAGGCCCTGCCAGCTCGGTGGCAGCCAGCTGGGACATTCCCAGGTGGACGCAGCATTTCAAATCCATCTCTGCCCAGAAGCCCTGGCACCACACAGCCCTGTGAGCAGGCCCTGCCCACATGCAAAGACAGGGTGGGGACATTGGTGGCCACCTTTGTGGGGACAAAGAGGGAGGCTCCATGCCCTGATGCCTGTAGCTGATCACACACCGAGAGCCAGTCCGGCCACAGCGGGATGCGCACACCAGGGTGGGGGACAGCCCTGGCACCACCCCACAGCACCACAGCACCTGCTCCAGGGCCGCCGTGGCCGGTCCTCACCCCTCCAGGGCTACAGCAACTCCCCCAGGACCCCAAGGAAGGTTCAGACCAGGGAGTAGCATGGCCCAGCCCATTAGCCCCTCCAGCCCCCCCCAAGATGGGTGTCATGGGGCTCTCCCTGCCTGGCTCTGGCAGCATGGCAAGAAAGCGCAGGGAGAGAAGAGAGCAGCAGGGACCTGGCCAGCATCCCAGACACATCTCGCAGGCTGACAGGTCCACGCAGCTCAACCTGTCCTGTCCGATGTGATTATAATCCAGAGATACAGATCTATTAACCCCCCTCGAGGGGATGAAAGCTTGCCAAGGCAGAGCCTAAACACTCAGGGGCATGCCAGGCAGCTCAGCACCATCCTTCCCCCAGCCTCACCGGACCCGCACCCTGCCCCAAGTGGGTCCCCTCGCTGCCAGGGAGCTCAGTGGCACCAATCTGCCATTCTGCAGACCCAAACCCCCTTGTCCCTGGGGCCAGTGCTCACCCTTCTTGGCCTGAGCCTGCCGGATCCGCCAGACGGTCTTGGGGATCTCGAAGTTGTAGTTTCGGGGCAGAGCCTCTGCCGCCTCCCGCAGCTCCGCGTTACTGAGGATCTCCTCGGGGATCTGCTGCGCTGCTCGCCGCACAGGGCCTCGGACTGCGGGACAAACGGGCTGGCCTAAAGGAGCGACTGGGAGGGCAGCGCAACCCATGCCCCACAGGCTACTAGCATCCTCGCTGCCCTCATGCCACACTCGGGGACAAGCGGGCAGGAGAAAGGGGTGGGATTTTGCCCTTCTTGGTGGCACTCGCGGAGGGGAAACACCCTCTTTTTTTGCCCAGAAAACGCTGCTGTAACTATGTGAAACCCTCAAGTGGGACTGGCTCCCCCCAAACTAGGGGGACACCAGGCACAGCTCATCCACAAGCACCCCCGGGGCACCTTCGGTGAGGAGGGGGTGTCCCCCTCCTGTCCCATCAAGGGGATCCCGTTATTCGAAAGGGGGAAAACTCAACAGCAGCGGGTGAGCCAGGCCCGTCCCCGGGAGCTTCATCCTGAAGCCGGCCCCCGCCAGCAACCGCCCCCCTACAGCTCGGCGATGCCGGAGAGCGGCGGGGGAGTGACAGCAGGGGGATTATTCACTATTTCCAGCCCAACACTGGCACTCATGAGCCACCAAACCCTCCCCGCACAGCCCACGGTTGAACCGCCAAAGGGCCAGCTGGGCCGGGACAGTGGCGGGGGAGGCCGGGACGGTGGCGGAGCCACCGTCCCGGCCTCCCCCGATGAGCCGACCGAAATAGCACCCGGCACCGCCACCGGGAACTCAGCGTTGACCCGGCTTCGGCCCACCTGCGGCGGGCACCGGGACCGCGCTCCCGACCCTCACGGAGGCCGCCATGGCTCTGGGAGCACGTGAAGGCGGGAAGGCAGCACTAAGCGAACCCGGCGCTAGGCCAGAGCAGTCGCTGGACGAGAGATCGAGCGCGGGAGCGCGCCGCCGGGCCCCGACGGGACGGCCGGTGCAACGCGGACCGGTGGGTCCCGGCAGGGTCCCGGTGTCCCCCTGGGTGTGCAGTAGCCTGTGCCAAGCGCTGCGATGTCGGGGCTGCTGCCCCCCCTTCCCCCCGCCCCTCACGTCGGGGCCGTGGCCCCTCCGCATCCCCCTCTGTGCTGACGGCCCCGGGGCTACTGGCCCCACATTGACGCAGGGACGGGGCGAGGGCACCGGGGCTGTTGCCACAGTGGCGAGTCCGTGTCCCGTCCTCCTTGTCCTCCCCTCCGTGTACCGCAGCAGAAGTCAAGACCCTTCGAGGCGTGGGGCAGGAGGGACCCCGGGGTAGCGCGGACCCCAGGGGGCGACAGGGGACTGGGGAGGCAGCGGGGCCCCCCGGGGACAGCGGCGACCCCGGCGGGACAGTGGGAACAGCAGCGCTCCTGGTGGGATAACGGCACCCCCGGTGGGGCAGAAGAGATGGAGTGACAGGGACCCCGGGGGCAGGAGGGACCGCCTGAGGGGCAGCGGGACCCCGGCGAGGCGTCGGAACCCTGATAGGGACAGCGGGGACAGCCGGGACAGCGGCGACCGGGGCGCAGAGGGGACAGCAGAGCTCCCGGTGGGGCGTCCGCGCCCCCCGCTGGGCTATCAGGGACCCGGAGGGGACGATAAGGGGCGGAGGGCACCGTAGGGGGTGGCAGGGGCCCCCGGGGGGACCACAGGGACTCCCGGGGGGACAGTAGGGACGGTGCCGGAGGGGAGGGGACAGCGGAGACAGCCGGGACCCCGATCAGGTGGCGGGACCACGGCGGGACCGGGACACCGCGGGGCTGAGGGGGTGATAAGGGGCGGAGGGGACAGCGGGGACGGCAGGTCCCCGGGAGGCGACAGGGACGGTGCCGGGCAGACGGGACTGCGGAGACAGCCGGGACCCCGGCAGGCGCGGGGGGGCGGCAGAGCCCCGGTGGGATACCGGGGGGAGAGGGGGGTACCGGAGAGGACGGCGGTGATGCGGGGGGGGTGACACCCGGTCCCCGTGGGAGACCGCAGAGCCCCGGGGAAGCGATGCTGGGCCATGTCCTCCGGTGGGGCGGAGGGGGCCGGGAGGCGAGGTGGGGCGGGGGGGAGGGATGTGCGGGGAACGGGAGCAGCGGCACTTTCACGAAGTGTCCACGGGAGGCGGGAGAGGCGGCGGCGGAGGAAAGGGGGGGGCCCGGCCGGGCTCGCCCAGCCCTGCCCAGCCCTGCCCGCCCCGTCGCTGCCCCGCCCCGCCCTGCCCAGCCCTGCCCGCCGCTGCAGGCAGCGCGGCACCGGCACCGGCACCGGGAGCCCCTTTATAGGCTCGGCCCGAGGGGGTGGGGGGCGGCGGCGGCCCCAGCCCCGAGGGGGCGGCTCCCCCCTAAAAGCCGGCGGCGGGACGCGCGGCGGGCAGAGGCGCGGCCGGCGCTCCCCGGTGTTCCGGGGCCGGCGCTCCCCGGTGCCGCTGCGGCTCGGTCCGCCATGCCCCCGCGGGGGCCGTTCGCCCGGGCGCCGGCTCCGCGTTCCCGGTGCAGCAGCAGCCACCGCTGCCGCCGCCGCTACCGCTCACCGCCGCCGCGCCCGCGGCTCTGAGCGCCGCCGCCGCCGCCGCCGGGAGACCGCGCCCGCCCCGGCTCCAAGATGCTCCGCCAAGGTGAGCGCCGCACCGGGAGGGCACCGGGTACCGCGGGCAACCGGGGGCAGCGGGGCCGGCCCCGAAGTTTGTCTCCCCGCCGAAGTTGGGGCCGCGCCGCCGGGCGCCCCCCCGCCTCCGCCGCCGCGTTACCGGCGCCGCCGCCGCCGCCACCGAAGCTGGGGCACCCCCCGGGGTCCCCGGGGAGCGGCACCGGCGGCGCACGGCGGGAGCGCAACGCGGCGGGGAGGGGAGGGGGGGACCGGGAGGAGCCGGGGGAGGCACACGGCGGGCGCCGGGTCCCGCAGGATCGGGGACGCGGCGGGTGCCGCGGGCACCGGGGGACGGCGGGTCCCGGAGGCATCGGGGCTGCGGCGGGCGCGGGGGGGCACCGGGGCACAGCGGGTCCCGAGGCGCCGGGGGCACGGCGGGTCCTGGGAGGGGTCGGTACTCGTCCTTCGGGGTGGGGGAAGGTGAAACGGGGCTCACCGGGGGTCGCGGGGGGTTCGGCGGGGAAGTTGGGGCAAGCCGTCCCGTTCCGCCCCCCCGAGGAGATTCGCTCCGCTGTGACATCACGCTATTTCCATGGCAACCGCCTGGGACATCATCGGGGAGCTTTTTGACATCACGGCGAGGGGAGAAGCCGAACCCCCCGGGGGGTCCGGGATGGGGCGGGGGGGCAGGACGCCCAGCCCCGCTGCGCCCGGGCCAGAGAGATGCCGGGGACAGCAGTGTCGTGCGGGGGGACCCCGGCCGGACCCCCCCGCTCCCGTCCCACACCCCGGGGAGGGGGCGGTCGCGTAGCCCCGGGCCCAGCCCTCGCCACCACCACCACATGCCCCTCTCCAGCGAGGCTCTGGCAGCGGGAGAAGGTGCCAGCACCCGCACCCGCAGCCCCCCACAGCCCCCCACATTGGGGAGCGGACCCCCGGGTAGGGCTGACAGACCCCCGCTGCCACCCTGGGGATGCTTTTTCCCACTGGGGGGAATGTCACCTTGCGGCTGCGGAGCCTCGCGCTCGGATGCTCCTCTCTCCGGCTCCCGCCTCGGCTTTGTTCGGCGTATTAAGCCAAGCGGGCTGGTAGTCTTGAGAATAAACCCCGAGCCCTCGGAGCAGCCCCGGTTCCCAGCCCCGGTGCTGCTGGCTGGAGGAAAAGCATCATCCAGGCTGGGAAAACGGGAGCCCGAGGTGGAGGCAGGCGGCAGGGTTGCATCCCACCAGGGGTAGCCTGTTAAGGTCAAGATGTACAGCTTTCATTTCTGGAGCTAGAAAAACAAAATGCAAATTGAAGAGCCTGTGGGCTAATGCAAAACCTATTCTTAAAGTTTTTGTCTTGTTAAGCAAGGAAATAGAGTGCCAAATAGGCTTTGTTAAGTGGCAGTCTAATTAATAATTTAAAATCTTGTAGCTGTCTTTCATTAGAATTTATCTGTACATCAACCACAAAATCAGTCAAACACACTCATTTATAAGTTAATGCCATTCCTGAATAATTCAACAGGCAGTTAGAGGAGGCCTCCATCCCGCCGAGAGGCTCTCCCCTCCCCGTCTCGCTGGGGCCAGGTGTCCCCGGGCAAGGGGTCCCGGTCCCTAGCATTTGCCCCAAGCGGGGTGCGGAGGGGACACCCCATGCGGGGGGGCGAGGGGAGATGGGGAGAGCTGCCACCGGGGCGCAGGGCCAGGGCCAAACCCCTCAGGGGTGGCTGTTTTTGTGGAGGCACATGGCAGCGCGAGGCTGTGCTGGTGAGAGGTGGCGCAGGCTGATGGTGGCACTGCCGCCGCCTTCCTTGTCCTACTGCCGGGCACTGGGGTTGGGCTTGGGGCTGGGGGATGTGGCAGGGCTTGGAGGAACCATCGGTGACGTTCCCAGGGGAAGCAGCTCCGTGTGCCCGCTCGTGGGGGGACGGCTTCATGAGGTGCCACGCGGGGCAAAGGCATTTGTGGTAGGATGGACGGTGGCATGGCTGGAGCATCTGTGATGCCCAGGGGTGTTTTGAGCCTCCTGTGCCATGTGAGCTCCAGCCACGGAGGCACCAGGCAGCCCCGGTGGGATTTGGGGCGGATTTTGGGCACTGGGATGTCATCGGTGGCATGGCAGCGGGTGACAGTGCAAGGTGCAACTCCAGCCTGGGCGAGGATGTTGGAGGGGCCGGTCCTATGCCGTGCATCCCGCCGGAGGTGGCCGCAGGCAGGAGTGCAACGCTGGTGATGCAGGAGAAGGAGATTTCCAGGTCAAGGATGACACCAAGGTCATGGTCAGCCACGTCCCTGCCATCGTCCAGCCCCTGTCCCTCCCTGCAGGGGGGCAGCCGGCGGGCAGGGTGCGGGCACAGGCTGGGCTGCGTTTCCTGCACCGGGGAGCCGAGAGCCCAGAAACCTTTCTGCTTATAAAAGTTTAATTTCCTAAAGAGCTGAGAGGAAGCCACAAGCTCTCTGTGCCCAGCGAAGCAAGGCGGGTGGCTGGAGGGGGGTCAGGATGAGGCCCAGGCTGTCCCTGCGGCGGTGCCGGGGCGGAAGAAGGGGGGCTTGGGCAAGCTTGGGCAGGCGAAGGAGCCGTCGCTGCTCAGTGACCCACGCTGATGGAGCTGGGCAGGGTCAGAGCCGCAGCCGCGCTCGGCTGAGTGTTATTCCCACCTTTTCCCTAAAGTCCCACACTTGGTGCCCTGTGGGCCCATCTGGGTGCCCAAGGCCATGGGTGACATTTCAGGCGGCCTCGAAGCGCTGCCCTAAAAACACCAGCGAACCTGACGGGAAAACATAAAAATAAGCATTTTCTGGTGTGATTTCACACCCAACCTTTCCCCAAGGCACCTGGGGGTGCCGTAGCCGGTGGCGTGGGACAGAGCCGCAAGCAGTGGGTCCCCATGGTTTGCAGGATGAGGCCATGAGTGGGACATGGTCACCTCGGGGCAGGGCAGGGGCTTGGGCTGCTGAACACAGCTGGAGCGCTGATGGGTTTTGGCAGCAAGAGCCAAAACCGTGTTTGGAGGCAAAAACCCCAGGCGGGGAAGTGCGGGAGCCGGGAAGGGATATGGTGGTGGCTGGATACGGACAAGGCCACCCCCCATCGGGGTGTCCCCTGCCCTGGAGCAGCCCAGAGGCAACCCCCCCTTGCAGAGGAGTGACCCGGTACACATCTGCTTCAGCCCCACAGCACTGGGGGCAGCCAACCATCCGGCTCTGCCCCACATCGGGGCACCCCAGGGAGACACAAGGAGCTGCTCCAGCTGCTCCCGAACAGCCAAAAACTCGGGCTTTGTTTGCAAAGTGCAGTCCCAGGGTTTAGCCGTGTTGGGCATAAACTCTAGTTATTAACGGCAGATTATGTCCTTAAAAGTGCTGTGGTGGAGCGGCAGGCAGCGGCAGGCAGCAGCAGGCAGGAGAGGTGCTGGTACCCCAGCGGTGGTGGCTGTTGTTTGGATTCCCCCGGGGGCGGGATGGGTGAGGTCCTGCCCTGACCCAGCACCCACCGAAGGAGGCTGGTGTCTGATTTAAGAGCAGAGGCAACAAGTGGGAGGCCGTGGGGAGAGCCATGGGGCCAGGAGCAAGTGGGGGTCAGCAAGGAGGAGCTGGGGGTCCGTGTGCCGGCGTGGGCAGGGGGTGCAGGGCACAGCCCCCGGGGTGCCACTGGGATGCGGGAGCATCCTTATCCTCTCTGGTGAGGGTGCTCCTTCCCCGCTATTTTGGGTGACGCTGCCCGAGCCCAAGGTGGGACGAGCCCCAGAGCCCCAGGTCCCTCCGCCGGCAGCGCGGCCGGTGCCGTCCCCACTCCGGATGTCAGCGCCGTGTCCCATCTCCCAAACTGAGGAAGCGCCGATCCCCCGTACCATCCCTGCGGAACGGCATCGCCATGGAAACCCGCAGCCCTGCGCCTGCCGCCCAGCAATTGGGGGGGACGACAACACTTTTAGGAATATTGTTTTCACTGATGACAAATGATGGAGGCTTGACGCTGATGGAGGAAACGCCTGCGCCCGGTGATGGGCATCACCTGCCCTCCCCAGCGGCTCCTCTTTCTCCTGCCCGTTTCGTCGAAGGCAGGGCACGGCTTGGCACATGCCATGTGCCGATCTGGCAGCCACGGCGCTGCCAGCGTGTTAAGTGTGGGCAGCAGCAAGCGGCAGATGCAGGACAGGGAGATGCAGGGGGCAATCTTCTTTGCGCAGATTAGGATTGGGGGGTTATTAAGCAGAAAATGCTCCATGTGGTGTAGAAAGCTCCTTTTCCTCTTTAATAGCACATGTGCCCGCTGGCTGCTTTCTTCCCGGTGGCGCTGGCACGGTGGCTCAGAGCCAACCTGGCTTTGGCAAGTAGTGATGCTCCTGCCCGGGCTGGTAGTGCCGTGACCGCCCCGGTGACTCCCAGCACGGAATGCTGGTGACACTCGGAGCCAAGTCTCTTCCTGGCTTGTGTCCAACAGGATGGGACGGCAGCGGGTTTCGGCCCCGGAGAGGTGATGGCACAGTAGGCTGGTGGTCCATAGCGGTCCATTGCATCCCGACGGTGCCTGGCCACGGGGAGAGCGGGGCGCCGGAGCTGGAGAGCATCTCCGATGCTCCACACGCACCCCAAGTCCCAGCGTCACCATCGCACGGGAAGGCTGTGGCTGTTGTTTACCGGGGAGCAGCGGCAGGAGGGAATTTGGCTGCTGCGCTGGCTGGGCTCCTTACGGAGGCAGCCCTGCAAGCGGAGGGGAGGTGCCAGCGGCTCCGCCAGCCCCGTGTGCCGCACTTGGGAACCGCTTTTTTTTTTTTTTTTTTTTTTTTTTTTCCCCCCAGCTGTGTTTGCACTGGTGTTTACACTGATTCGCTTGGGGAAACCCCAGCCCCGTGGCCACAGGACCCCGGCGGTGCCATTCCAGGGGCGCGAAGCCCGTCCTTGTGCACGGAGAATATCCCACTGCTTTTTCACCCTGCGACGAGCCTGTGGTGGCCCGGGGTGAGCTCTCGTCCACAAGACCTGTGCCCAGCCAGGCAACAAGGAGTATCTGGGCATGGGGATGCCCCGGAGCAGCCCAGATCCCCCGGTGTTGAAGGCAGAGAGGGGTAAAGGCTGCCGGCAGCATCATCTGCCTGCCACTGCCAGCTCCTGCCCGCCCTGAGCCGCCCTGCCTCCTCGCTGCCTGCGCATTCAGCATCCCATCGGGTGCTGGATGGGGGCACCCCGCGGGCAGCACTCCGGAGCCTGGAGAGGGGCCGGGATGATCCCCCCTCGGCAGGGATGTGCCGAGGTGTTTGTGCTAACAAGCCCGACGTATTATAATTTCAATGGAATTTAAAAAACAAAATAGTCCTCAGACAAACGGCTCCGCAGTGCCTCTGCCAGGGCCTAAGATCTGCTGCTATCTATTTTTTAATAATTGAGGGTAATAAATATGTATTTCTTTCTCCTTTCTCTCCGTACTCCGCAGCTTGTCAGCTCCCTGCGTCTCTCCTCTGATCAGACCCCATCTTTGCCGCGCGGAAAGAAAAGAAAAAAAAGGGAAAAAAAAAAAAAAGGGGAAAAAAAAAAAAAGGAGAGGGAAAAAAAAAAAAAAAAAGATCCTTTAAGCAAAAAGGATTAAAGCCTTGAAAGTAGGTCTGCCCGAGCTGCTCGGCTTCTCAATGCTCCCCGCCAGCCGCAGCCAGGGCCAGGCAGGGCTGTGTCGGGACAGGAGGAGCATCCCCAGGGGGGTGAATCCGTCCCCGTGGGGTGTTTGTGGGTGCGGAGCCCAGCTGGGCAGCGGCAAATCCCCCGGGAGCCGGGCAGAGCCGCCAGGCAACTTGGCAAACCGCTGTTGGGAGCCAGTTCTGCTTCGGCGGCAAATATTCCCCAGCGCTTTTATTCCCTCTGGTTTTCGGATGGGGACGTTGGTCTGAAAACAAGGCGGGTGGGGGGGGTGCTGGTGGCAGGGCCAAGCACGGGGCGTGCTGCGGGACGCCCCCCCCGGCCCTGGGATGCTGGGGCGGAAGAGGCGCTGGTGTGAAGGAGGCGGCTATTTATAGCTTCCCTCGGCTTTTGTTCCTTTTCCAGTAGAGATCTCGAAATAGAAACAGCGCCGGCTGCGCGGCCGCTCCCGGGGCCCAGCCTGGCCATGGGGGACACCTCCCAGCCCGGGTTGGGGGGACACCCCCTGCCAGGAGGTGCCGTCGCGTTGGGCATCCCCCCCGTCCTGCATCCCTTGAGATGGAGCTGGCGTGGGATGGGGAGGGGGAGCCGCCCCGCTGCCGCCCGCCCTGTGCTGACGATGCTGGTCCGGACCCTGGCAGGGGGGACAAAGGATTCCCGGGGGGAGCAGATCTGCGGGGGTGGGGGGTGGCACCGGGCGCCCCCAAAGACAGCGGGTGCAGCCCTCAAGAGCACCCTGGCAGGGTGCGTCCCTGTTTTGCAGCTCAGCCGTTGCCTCCTCTTCCCTCCCAGCATCCGACCGCCCCCCCCAACCCCAGCCCCCCTTCCATCTCTGATCAATATAGCTGGGAAAAAAACAAAACAAAACAAAGTAAATATTTAATACGATCCAGGGAGCCACGGCGAGCGCTCCCCCCGTCTGTCTCCTCCGCCAGCCGCTCGCAGCAGCTCCCCGGCCCTAATGAGCCTGAATGCAGCAGGGATCGATGGAGAAGACAACCTCCGCAGAGGGGTCAAGTCCGCCACGTCCCCCCCTGCCAGCGCTGCGCCGGAGCCAGGGCTCGGCCCCCCGCGCCCCCCAGGGCTGCCTGCCCTCCTCCTCCTCCTCCTCCTCCTGTCCTGCTTTTCCTCCTCTGCGTCCCCTTTGTCCTCTCAGGCTCCCGGGAGGGTCAAGGGCTCTGCTGCCCCAGCGCAGCCATCCCTCGTCCAGCTGCCACATGGGACACGAGCTGTCTCGGGCGTCAGCTCCGGGCTGGGGGCTTCCACAGGGTGGGGGACAGGATGGGGGCATGTAAGGTCCCCATGCTCAAGGATCACCTCCTCATGGGTGGCGGTGTGGAGCCCAGGGGGACCCCGGCCACCCCCGGGGCTGGTGCCACCTTCCTAATTGGTGCCAAGATGCTCTCTCTGATCATGGTGTGACCAGACCTGCCTCCTCCTCCTCAGCAGCCTCTTGCCCCTTCGCCTCGGTCCCCACTGGGGACCTGCATCCTCTGGTGTCCCCCAGAGACCCCGGGCAGTGACACTGTGAAAGTGCGGGTGCCGGGCGGCTGGCAGAGTTGCCCCAGCGATGCCAACATGGGACCTGCCTCATCCCCCTCTGGCTCCACGTGTTTTCCAAGTTCAGATGGTCCCTATTGCTCCGATGCCAACGCTGACAGAGGGGCACTCATTAATGGGACCTGCTGAATCACCTATCGCCCTGACACAGCCGACCTCCACCGGACAAAGTCCCCGTCGCGTCCCCCAGCCCGTGCCATGGGTTTAGGAGAGGGGCCGCGCCATGCTCCTGACCAGGCGTTGCATCGGATGGACCCATCACCGCGTGGCCTCATCCTGCCCCGGGCCGTGGCTGGTTTCCCAGCGGGATGCAGAGGTGGCAACCTGGCAACTCAAGAGGAGCAACTGGCTGCGCTTCTCTGCCACCATTAGCGCTTTGCAAATTGGTTTTCTGTGGAAAAGTCAATTGTCCTTGGTGGCACCTGGGATGAACCCGTCACTGAGTGCTGTCCCCGGGATGGGACAAGATGAACAGCTGCCCTGCCTGACACCCCTTTGCCAGCCCCACCAGACCCTGAGGAGCCCCGGCCGGGCTTGCCCCTGCCCTGGCGTGTGCGGAGGATGCCGGGATGGAGCGACACGAAGCCCCGGCCAGGTTGCGCTTGGGGACGGCGACTGGATTTACAGCTGGAAAACAACCTGGTGCACCCTGAGCACGGAGCGGGGAAGGTCCTTCCCTGCTGGCTTGGGGACTGTTTCATGTCTCCAAGGCGATACCGAGCATCTTCCCGCAGCTTGGGGGTCGAGGTGCCGGGACAGGGCTCCCCACGGGAAGCACAGCGGTGGCAGCGGCGCGAGCCGGGACAGCGGCGTGCGTCCTGCGTCACAGACGCAGGCTTGTGGCAAGGTGCCGAGGAAGTTTTGCAGCAGCATTAGAAAATGTTGACATGTTTTTTGAAACAATTTCAGATCTGATATCTGCGCCAGATTGAGTTTGTAACCAGCTTTATTGTTTAAGCCTGCTGGGATTTCATCAAAGGCGTCTGCTGTTTACCCAGAACCATTTCATTGGAGAAAACAGCAAACAGACCTGCATTTCTATCTGATTTCACTTTTCCCTTTTCCTCCTGAATTTAAGTGCTTGTGAAAAGCATGGCTGATAAGGCAGAGCAACGTGGATAAATCCCGAGGACTGGCTCGGCAGAGACTCCACCAGCTGCTCCGAGTTTATTAATAGACGGAAGGCAGTTGTGGGACGGGCTGCCGGGCTGCCCGAGCTGGTTTTGGGATCTCCATCCCGGCAGGTTGAGCCGGGTCCTGGCTCCTGGGGATGCTAAAGGATGGGCAGAGGATCCATGCAGACCTTTTTTACCACTTTCAGTGCAACTTTAGATTCAAGCTATGAAGGAGCCGGTGTCTTGTCCCTCCCCAGGGACAGCGATGTGCTCCGCGACACGCCGGGCCAAAGCCGATGCAGCCACGGGAAGCAGAGAAAAATGAAGGAGACACCTTCAAAAGGGGCTCAGCATAAACCACATTAATCCTCCTCGCACCTCAGTCCCCAGGGGCCGCCTGCCCGGCTCTGCCTTCTGCCCATCCCTGACCTTGGAAAAATGCCTTAGAAGAGGGTTCAGGGCTCAAAATGGGGGCCAGAAGGGTTTTCCAAGGAGCTGCCCCAGGGGCTGTGACCTCTCCACCGTGGGTGGCTCTGCCCTGGGCATCCTTCCCACAGCGGCTTTGTGGGTGCTCCTCATGGTCACCCATCACCAGCATCATTTTTCCCTGGGGTTTGGCATCTTCCCCGCTTGGGAATGCTCATCCCTACCTTCTCTGACCTTTGGGACCGGGACATGATGGGCTGGGGGCCGGTGAAGCGCAACCCACCGCCTTTCCCCAGGCCCCTTCGGCATCTCCTGGGTGCTGGTGCTCCCCGGGGCGGGTTGTGCCGGCGGCACCTTGCCGGCGCTCCGAGGGCTTGTCTCTTCCATCGATCACACCTGCACGGTGACAATGTAATTTTTATCTCCGGTTGTTTATTTCTCAGACAGAACTACTTGTAAATTCCGAGAAGAATATATATCCCCCGCGCGTGACAGATCCAGCACATGGCGATTAATCTGCCCTCTTAAGACCTGAATGCAAAAGTGTCCCAATGTCACTCCTGGACGGGGTGTTGAGCCCCGGGGCAGCGCTTTGGGGACGTGCAGGGACCTGGTGGCAAAGCGTGCCCTGGTCCAGGCGATGCTTCCCTATTACTTATTGCACTCGCCGTCCGCTCCGGTGGTCCCCGGTCGGTGCTCGCAGCCGCCCTGGCTCTCCAGGCTCAGGCTCCAGCTCTTCTTTTTGGGAGGTTTATGCAAATATAGGGCTTTTTTTTCTTTTTTTTTTTTTTTTGCTTCTTCTTTTTTTTTTTTTTTTTTTTTTTAATTCCTCGCCGCTGCCGCTCCGCCGTGCCCCAGATAGCAGAAGTGCTGAGGACAGGCGTTTGCGTCAGGTCCTGCGGCACCCGCGTCCCGGCCGGCCGAGGGGAGGAGGGATGCAGCGAGGGCATATCCCAAGGGGAAAGGGGCAGAGAGCAGAGGACGGAGGGGTGAAGATCCTTTAATGGCCAATACCGCCACACACATCACGCGAGCGAGGATGGGCACCAGCGCCCAGCGGGCACAAGGCTGTCACCAGCCCAAGCATGGCTGTGTCCCCATGGAGGGGCAGGACGGGGATCGGGGTGTCGATGGGGGCTCTGCAGCAGCCCGCAGCCCCGTCGGCAACACCCCCCGTGCCATAAAGCCGCTTATTTACAACCTCCTACTCGGGAGCATCTGGGAAGCGAAGCGCGTCATTTCCAGAGAGAGCAAAATGCTGCATATTTCAGTGTCTTTTGAATTTTTTAGGTTTCCCTGAACTGTGCTAATGGGTTGGCGGTGGCGGGGGGGGGGAGGCGAGGGCCCAGCCCAGCTCCCGGCCTGCCTTGCTGCTCCGCCGCGCGGCCATGACTGCATTGCTGCTCTTAAAATATTCAGTGCTGTTGGCCACAATTTCACAGCGGGTCAAAGCGCGCCGAGCCAGCAAGAAGGAGGGAAAGTGTGACAACGAGATTAACCCCAGCCCGGCAGGTCCCCTCCGCGCTCGGCAGGCTGAGCACGATGTGCTGCGGCCGCCTCCTCCCATGGGGACAAAGACCGGAGGCCGGGAGGGCTGCGACACTCAAAATGCCTCCAGTCGCCCCGTCTTGCTGCGGCCGTGGCGTCACCTCCAAAATGCTGCGAAGGGACAAGCGGGAGCATCCCGGGTCCCACCGGGAGGGCTGAGCATCCCCTGGGTTCCAGCATCTCCCCCAGGCAGGGGATGCTCCTCTCCTCGTTGCTGCAAAGCCGGAGCTGTGCCGGGCGCCCAGCATTGCCCTGTTCGCGCCGCTGGATGAAGGGCTGGAGATACCCCCAGGTCTCAGGGACGTTGCTGAGAGTCCTCAGGGCTTCTACACCCCGAGACATCGCCATTCCCAGGCCTCGCACAGCCATTAGTTAGCGCTGATGACGGAGCGGCGGATTTACGATGCAAAAGAGCAGCCACTTGAACCTAGAGGGGATTGCGGATGGGGGTTTAATAATCCTGCCGCCGGCCCAGAGTTTGCTCTGCAGTTGCTGGCTTGTCTGCCAGGCTTTTCTAAGAAAACTTCTGGGGCCGGGAGGAAAGAAATGAAGGAAAGCAAGTGGTGTTGGCCACCCGTGCGAGGGGGGATGGTGGGAGGCGTCCGTGCGGCGGCATGGAGCCCAGGGTGGATGGGGGATGCTCCATGCCAGGCCCAGACCCGGGAGCCACATGGCGTCTGGAGGCTGGAGACCTCCAGCAACTGCCCCTGGCGTGGGTCGTGAGCCCTGGAGCTGGGCTACGCTGCATGGACAGCTTGGCTGGGGCTTGGTCTTGTGTCTCGTGCATCTTCCTTGGCTTCTCGGTGCCATGCCGTAACTTCAGAGCTCACCAGCGGTAGCACGGAGGTTCTGCAAAGCCCTTCTTGCATGCAAGCGTGGCGTCGCCTGCAGGAGGGGCTGGAGCTGCTGGATGCTCTCCCAGGGTTTTAAGGACACTGTGGCTGAGCTATTGGGGTGTCGTCGGGGGTCAGGATCAGCCCCCGGCACCCCACCGGTCTCCAGATACAAGAGGCGGCTGCTGGGTTGGGGGGGGTCTGGCAAGGAGCTGCCGGTGTGTTGACCCTCCTGCATCCCAGGTGGCCACCTCCATCCCGAAGGCAACCAGCCCTGTGGTGGCACTGTCCTGTCCCCAAGCACACCGGCTCGGCCCCGAAATCTCACTCCCCAAGGGTACACAGGCGCATTGGCATCTCTGCCGTGGTCGGGGGCTGGATCCGCCGTGTCCCCCTCGATCTGTCCCCGGGGGTGCCCTCCTGCACCCCGCACCGGCGGTGAGCCGGGCTCTTCTCCCTAATTCTGCTTGATCCCTGCTAATGTACCAGCAGATGTTCTCATTATCCATTTAAACATATAATCCTCCCCTGAATCCCGCTAAGCTCCTGGCCTCCCCGATACCTTGTGGCAGTGCGTTCCACAGGTTAATTATGCATTTTTAATTAATCACCAAGCAGAGAGTGACCCAACAATAAGGGATGCGAAGCTCCGGCAGCTGGGAATAGCCGGCAAACCGTCCCCCAGGCGGAGCCGTGACGGTGTTGTGCTCTCCCCGAATGACAAACCTGGCTCTAAAAATTCCCAGTTTGTGGATCCGCCATGACTGGGGGATGGGACAGAGCTGTGCCTGTGCGGATGGGACCCCCCCGCGCCCCATGTCCCCCCGCCAAATGGGGAGGAACCATATCCCCACCGGAGCCGTCTGCGTCCCACCTGGGAGCAATGGAGCGAGCGCAGGGGGAGGAGGAGCAAGGCGGAGAGGGGAAAAAAATCACATGTTGTTTTTAAAAGGCATTTTTGAGTGAATGCTGAATAGGGCTTGGGAAAATTGCCTTAAAGGCCTGTTCTCTGCAGGGACGGAGCTTTTCATGGAGCACGAGTATTTTGAAACTTAATTGCACATTTGCACGGGCTAGTGTTTTTATTTCTCTCAGGTCTCCGAGGTGGTCTTTGAAGATTGCTGTCTCTCTGTAATGGTTTTCTTTATCTCAAATAAATTCCGCACACCTGCGAGGTGGAGCTGCTTGAAAGAAATGATGTCGAAATTGGCTCTCGATTTAATAAATCTGCAAATGGAGCCGGGATGCAGAGAGGCGAGGTGGCTGGTGGGGTCGGCTGCGCCGCCTCCTCCCCGCTGCCCACCTCCCCGCTCCCTTCCCCTCTCCTGCCCTCTCCATCAGCTCGCTTTCAGCCTCTCCACGGCCGGGCCGAGCGCGGGGCTGAGCGATGCTGGTCCAGACGTTGCCTTTCTCCCTGGCAGATGCTGCCAGCAAGTCTGAGGGGGCTCTGGCTGAACACCCTGCGGCACAGACCCCTCTAACGCCCACCCAGCCACGCGTTACCCTGGCACAAACCCACCCCTGCGTCCGAAACCGGTGGGAAATGATGCCGTTGAGCGTGCTGGGATGTAGAGCCCTGCCATGCGCCGCGAGCGTGCTGGGATGTGCCAGCCGGAGGCGATGCTACAAACCGAATGCCAACTATCCCAAGGACCCACCGATCCCGTTTTCTTTCCTGGCTTTGGGGTTGGAATTTGGAGACGTGATTTGCTCCGGCAGCTCCTCCCGCAGCCCTCACAGCGTGCCACCAGCCATTCCTCCTGCCCCGGTAAATCCACGCCGTGGCTCCTCAGCTCGCCAGGGGAACGTCGAGCCGGCTCTCCATTTTGGAAGCAGAGCAAAGTGCTGGAGAAACGCCTGCGGCACAGTTGAGCAGAAACAAATCCCCGGGCGGCCAGGGCAGCGTGTGCCGGGCAGCCCCCGCTGTCAGGCGGAGAGGAATGGGCGGCCGCGGGAGTACACAGACAGGTTAATGGCAGCCGCGGATGCTGCACAATTGGATTTTGCCTCCCCGTTTCTTAAGGAATCAGCGTCTCTCCCTTGCTTAGAAATCCGGCCGTCCCCCTCCTCTCCCCAGGAGCCGCGGTGGCAGCGGGGTGACCTGTCGCCTGTGGAAAGCACCCCAAAGGCTACTCAAAATGGTCCTTGCCGGGCTCCCCAGACCAGAGGTTACCCGCCTCCTTGCACAAACCCCGTCTGCGTGCGCTTGCTCGGCTTCAGGCGAACAAGGCGTCGGGCGATTTTATTGAATTGCTGGATTTTGT
Organism: Larus michahellis; assembly: GCF_964199755.1. Classification (NCBI taxonomy): domain Eukaryota; kingdom Metazoa; phylum Chordata; class Aves; order Charadriiformes; family Laridae; genus Larus; species Larus michahellis. The sequence goes on along the minus strand of NC_133902.1, from coordinate 3,981,549 downwards.
TCCACTCTGTTATTCGCCACGATTGAATTTGCTGCCGTGGAGGCAGGAGCCGGCCCCAGCCAGAGCTCCCGCGCCGTCCTCACTGCTCCAGTGGGACCGTGACCTTGTCTCGGTATCTCACTTAGCCCTCGGCTGGGTAATTCGGTGCCGATGTCGGAGCCAGGCCTTCGTCTTCCTCCCGCCGAGCATCCTGGCGTGGTCCGACTCCCTCGCCTGAGACAAATCCTTGCTCCGCTCCACTTTTAACCATTGACCTTGTAAATGCTTTCAGGGAAAGCATCCACCTTCCCAGCTCCCTCCTCTCTCTTTCTCACCCGATTGTGTCCCTCCATCCCCAACTCCCTGGGTGGCTGTCGGAATTTCGATGCCGTGCGCATCCCCGTGGTACCTGAACCCCTGGGCAGCGCAGAAACGCGCGTCCCATTATGCAAACCGTTCCCAAGTTTTAGTGACACTCGCCAGTTCACGGTGTCAGCTGGGAAATGGCACTTCATCTTTCTCCTTCCCTGCGTCTCAGACTTATGTAAAAAACCTCGGGCTCTCCTGAAAGTGGGATTCCTTGGCCCATTTTCTCTCTGTGCTGGAAGCAGCCGGGGCTGTGCAGCAGCGGGATGGTTGTGGGGATGGGAGCGTCCCACCTTTCATTGCAAGTGGTCTTTGAGCAGCGCAAACCCGTACGGTGGCACCGATGCCCCGCTCCCCCCTGCCGACACCGCGGCCAGAGCAGCCCCAGGACCAGGCTTCATCACACCCTGAGCCCTTAGCGGAGAGACGGAGCCATTCCTGGTGTATTAGGGAAGGCAGCTGGGAGATCCATGGGCAGCCAAGGGGCAGAGCCGGCCGGGAAAAGGCTGCCGAAGCCTCGGTCTCTCCATGTCGACAGCGACGGCTCTTCGGCCCTTCTCCCCCACTGCCTGCGCCATCGCCTCTGCCCCGTGATTGAATTAGGGGGCTGTAACCCGCCTCCCTCCCAGCCCTGGTCCCCGCCGCGCCGGGCTCAGATGCTGAACTTGAGAGCCATAATTTAATAAGGCTCAGGCAGACAGCGCGCTCGGATAGCCGTCGGGATCTCTCACCTCCTCCCTGCCCAGCCATGCACTGATTTATGCTCCCAGGTGACAGCCGGGATTTTGCCTGGGATTTTTGCTCTCCCGGGATGCGTTGCTCTTTTCCCAAAGCGGGAAGCTCGTGGGGTGAGCCGGGAGCTGCGGTCAACGCGGTGTTCTCCTGCAGGACCCTTCGTTAGGCTGGCCCTTTGTTTGGGGGAGGGAGCAGCGATGGGGAGCAGAGAGACCCCATGTCCTTACGGCAGCGGCCGCTCTCGGACTTCCTGGGAACAATGAGTTAAAAGTTGCAATTAGTAAAGTGCTGACGATGGGAAGGTGGGGTGGGAAGGGAGCAGCGCTAAATGAAACCTGAAAGGTTATTCCAATAAGCAGCAGCGCAGTTTGCAGCTGCGCTCGCTTTCCTGGGAGCTGGGGGACGAGGGACGGCATCCAGGGAAGGGCGAGAGACGCCAGGTGGGATGAGGGATGTTGCTGGAGGATGCTCCAGGCACCGGCAATGCCTGCGGCACACGGGGGCTGCTCTGTGCCCTCACCAGAGCGACAGCACGAGAAATGTTGGGAGGGGTTTACAAAGTGCCCCCAGAGGAAGCCCGGTGGAGGCTGGCAGAAGCTCGGCACTTACTGGAGTGAAAAATACTCCAGCATATCCCTGATTCCAGGGGAATGAAAGCGGGAGGGAGACAGGCCGCCACACCCCAAGGATGCTCACACCACGCTCATCCCCAAGGATGCTCGCACAAGCCGGGAGCGTGGTGGGGTGGGTGCTGCCCATCCTGCGGCCCCGCCGTCTCCTCCGTGGGGACCGAATCCTGCCGCAGGCATGGAGCCCGGAGCTCCCCCCCCGGCGTTTGCGTGGGGAGGGTTTTGGGGAGCGGTGTGAGCCGCGCTGCTTTTGGCAGGGGATCCCTGTAGCGTGGAGAGTTGGGGGGCTGCCCGGGGGGAGGTGGGAGCCGGGTTGGAGAGGAGATGCACCGCGCAGGGGTTCCCGGGAAAGGCGTTTCTCTTCCAGCTGAGCGGGCAGGAGCCCAGGCAGGCGGCGGCAGCCAGCGGTGGCCTCTCCCTGCCAGACGTAGCTGTTCCAGCTCTCTGCTGGTGCGACACCACGGAGCTATTATTAGACTCCAGGAGGTCTCTGTGGGTAGCTGTGAACTCCCCGATGCCTCCAGTAGCTCGGTAGGTACCAGGGCAGAGCAGGATCTGCCAGCAGTGGTGGGGATGAGAGGACTCATCCAGCTCAGAGCGGGTGTGGGTGGCACGAGGGATGGTGGAGCACCCCCACCTTGGGGACACGGGGAGCCATGCACCACAGCTTGGGCTGGAGCCGCGGCAGGAGAAGGCAATTAGTTGTCTAACAAGAGGTTTGGCTGATGAGGAGGGCACGGAGCCCCTGGGAACGCTCAGGGGGGTCAGTGGTGGCCAGGAGAGATGCTGCCCCGGCAGAGATGCGGGATGCAGGGCTCTGCGTGAAGCCGTAGCTGAAAACCCCATCTGAATTTCACAGCATCGCTCTGAAATGGAAACACGATGTCCCCATCGCCGCCATCCTCAGCAGGAGGCGTGGGGGAAGGACAGTGGGGCTGTGGCACACCGGGACACCCCATCCCGCGCCGGAGGAGGGCTGGGGCTGGGGAGACGTGCCGTCTCTCCGCTCCCACCCTCTCCCCCAGCCTGGTTTCCAAGCAGGAGTGTTTAAATGCCTTTTATGTTGTGACTCAAATGATGAAAGGCCCGAAAATGGGACTAACAAAGACGAGTTGTACTTCAGAATAAAAAAACCCATGAAAGCAGCAGATGCTGTCATAGGAATAAATTGTATCAACAGCGATCAGATGGGAAGTGAAAAGTCAGAATGGAGTTGCTCCCTCTTTCCCGTTTCCAGAGAAAATGTCTGGGTCCATGAATTTAGCCAGAATCAGGCAGGATGAAAGGCTTTGTCTGACAAGGCATTTCAAAGCATCTGGGAGCCTCCAGAGAAGATGTGGCCACTTGGACAGGCAAATGGAGCCCCTCAGTTTTAATGAGCATTTCAGTTGCCTTCCTTTATCCTTCTGCCAAGATCTTCCTTTTTTTTTTTTTTTTTTTCCCCCTACCCCCCCCCCCCCCATTTCTGCTGTTTGTGATTTGTTTTAACTTCGCAAAACGTGCATTTAAGCAACACGATGTGAGGAAGCCGAGGGTAACACATCCCTGTCACTCCATACAGCCCGCCCTGTTGCTTCTTGCCGTAAATATCTCTCCGCTGCTGCCGGGTTGGCACCATGTGCCTGCAGCCGGGACCCTGGCACCGGCACCCTGGCATCGGCATGGCCATGGCCCCCTGGCAGTGCTGGGAAGGGCGGCAGGGCTGGGGGGAGAGCAGGAGAGTGGCCGTCCCCCCCCAGCCCCATTGGCAGGAGTGGAGCCATCCCCCAGCGATGCTCCTTTGGGGACAGGTTGTGTATTTTAGGAACAGCCCGGCTGAGCATCAGCGAGCAGCGTTGCATTCCCAAAGGCTGTGTCCGGTCCCCCCACACCAGTTTGCACAACCTGCCCAGACCCAGAAGGATGCGGGCAAACTGGGAGGGGGAGGAAAGGATGCTCTCTCACCACGCAGGGAGCAGGATTGCTTTGGAAGGTGGATGGCAGTGCCCAAAGCAAACCCCTCCTGTGCTCTGTGAGCCAACGGGGCACAATCCCCGCGGCTGTCCTGCATCCCACCACTTCTGCCGACCCAGCAGCTCCAAAAAATGGGTGTCACTACCCCCGCAGCCGGAGGATGCCCCCAGCGCATCCCCCAGCCCTTCCCCAGCTCAGCCAGGTCAGATGCTCTCGTTGCTCAGCCGTACCTTGCTTCTCTTCATCTCGCAGTATTTCTCTGCAGCGGTATTCCTAACGGGAATTCTGGGCCATGGGCTCCAGCCTGTCCGTCCTCAGCAGGAACATCTGCTCCGGGAAAGGCTCGGGTACCACTGGTGCGGAGGTGCGTGCCTGCCATCCCGCGGTACACCTCTCTTCCGATGCAACTGTGGGGTTTTTCCTTACATTTCTGGCTGATCCGGCTCATCCTTGGACAATCTTGGGGGACGGATTGGTGGGGGTCCAATGCCTGAGTTGTCCATCCCACTGCTAGGACAGACGAACGCCGGCGTGGGTGGCTTTATGCCAACGCCATGTCCCCCTGTGTCTCGCGCTCACCGATATTACGTCGCGGAGAAGGGATCGTAATGGGATTTATAATGACTTACTGAGAAACGGGCTCTCATTAGCTTATAGGGAAGCGATGGGAGTCACGCGAGGGGCGCTGGCAGCCGCCGGCAGCAGGACAGGGCTCCAAAAAGTGGAAGGTAAAGGAGCCCGGCCCCCGCCCCCCGCATCCCCCCAGTGTGACAGCCGGGCCATGAGGGTTATGCCATGCATCGATCGGGAGCCCTGCCAGTCGTGGGGAAAGCTGGGACGTTGGCTTTGAGTTTTTAATTGGCTCCTAAAGCAGTAGGAAATGGCTGGAGCCAGCGGCAGGGAAGCACTGCGGGGCCGGCGTGGTCTCCTCCTCGCCCCCCCTCCACCTTTAGGGGGGCTCTGGCTGCTCAGGCAGCACCCCCCTGCCCCCACGCTCCCCTTCAGCCCCTCTGGGTGGTGACAGCCCAGCCTCCACGGTGGCCGCAGGTCGCAGTTGCTGCGAGCGTCACCTCAATTCCCATACACCCTCTTCGGTCCAGGAATACTTTTCCTGGCCCTCCCTCCGCTCATCATCATCCTTCCTCACCAGTTGCAAACCACCCAAATAATCCACCCGGTTTAGGGCCAGGGGCCACGTCCTCCTCCCCAGCCCCGCTGCGCGCTCCGGGTGCAGAGCGGGTACCACTTCTCAGCATCTTTCAGCATCTCCCTTTCCATTCCCAGCTCCTGCAACGATTTATCCTCTCCCCATCTCCCCTTTCTGCTGCGACCGGATCGCACACGGGCTATAATTAATAGAAATTAGACTGTCGAGACCTTGCAGCCCCCATCCCGTAATTACTTGGCCTTGCTGTGTTCGAGGCGCAGAGATCGGCGGCGAGCTCGCAAACCACCGGTGATGGCAACGCATCCTCTTAGCAAGCTATTTTTATTAAGCTTTGTGCTGGGGGATGTGCAGCATCTCCACAAAAGTCCGCGTTCCCAGGGGGATGCACGGGGGGATATTTTGGGATGAAATGCCGGCATTGGAACCAGACAAAGCAGGATATTAGCAAAGTGCCGTGTCCCGACCACGTTCACCCGCTCATACATTAATTCCTGGCTCCCCACCGCTCCAGCCACCCATCGTCCAACCGTACAGATTTCAGGGGCTTGGCAAAGCTGAGGACCCCCCCGGTCCTCATCTCCCCCACATCCCCCTGCATCCCAAGAGGCCTGCGGGAGCGTAACGATGCCCGACATCTAACTGGGCACACGGCATCTCCCCACCGGCTCATTAAACCTCCTAACGACCCCTGTGCGAGGCGCGGGTCGGCCCCGGATGATGGACCCCTGTGTGAGGCGCGGGTCAGTCCCGGATGATGATGGGGATGATGGGGATGATGGGCAGAGGAACAGCAGAGCGCAGCTATTCACACCGCTCTGCTTTTATCGCTGTGCTTTTCGCGAGCCGGTAAAAAGTTCAGTGCAAAGCACAGGAGAGGTCTCTGAAAGGCAGCCGCGCTCACGACCCAGCGTGCCGGCACACATCTCCACCAGGAACGGGGGTTTTTATGGTGTCTGTGATGCTCGCTTAGCTGCCGACCCGCAGGGATGTCCGCTTGGAGGGCTTGTAGCATCACCCACCCCAAGAAGGAGACCAAGGGCTTGGGGAAAGGTGCTGCTGCCCATTTAGGGTGCGGGAGAGAGACCTGAGCCTGCGGGCTGGGCTCCAAATGACGCCATCGCTTCTTTCTTTTGCGGGGGGAGGGAAGAAAATGTGACAGAGCCGGCGGCTTTGATGCCTGCCCGTCAGTCTCCTTCCCCCCTGCTGCAGGCAGAATGATGTGCCGCTGAATGGGGAAGAAGGTACATGACAGGCTCCAATTTGCCCTCTTCTCCACCAAACGCAAGGACATCCAGTAAATCTGAAATGCAGAAAGACTGAAAAGGGATGAAAGGGAGCCAACGCGGCACGGTACGTAATTGGCTTGTGGATCTCGATGGCACAGGACACTGCTGGGGTCGGGACCTCAGCGGGATTACACGTTTATAGAGCTAATACTCTCCCTATTAGCCATGCTAGCATAAAAACACTGCAGAAGGGCCATTCTCCTCCCTGTTTCAGGCTGCCATCTGCTCCCTGCTCCATCCAGGTAAAGGCCCATCCAGCGCATCCCAGGTTTTCGGCAGCTTCCAGTTTTTGCATCTCCTGCGGCCGTGGGCTGGATGGCGGGGCAGCCGAGCATGCCCGGAGAGCCTGGGCAGCTGTCACTTTGCTCTTCCCTCTCACATTTGCTCTTTTCTGGCTGTATTTCTGATCCTGAAGAAACTCTCCGTAGGTCTTAGCCAGCCGCTGGCAGGGAAATGAGCTGGTGAAGCCGCTTTCGCTACGCATGAGCTTGTTCGGCATTTGATAACGATCTGGCTGGCGCTCATCTGGGGTGGGTTTGGTCATCTCATCTGCAATTGTTTTGCTGTAAAGCAGCTCGGAGAGTTGGCTAGCCGGCTGTTTTTTACAAAGGACACCCGTCCTTATTACTACTGTGAATGAACTACTTTGCATTTCTGTGAATGGGAAGGAAAACTTGTCACCTCAGGACAAAAAGGGAGTGGAAGCATCTGATGATCCCCCTGAGAAGCCTCAGACAATCCACTAAGCTCAAGTCATCCTCCTGTATTTCTCTCTCCTCGGGGGCAATTGGAATGATTAGTCCCTTCTCAAGCACCTCAAGATGTCTCTGTCCTTTGCCAATTCCTGTCCCCGCCTTCACTGCAGGCTGCTGGCGCATCCCGCCGGAGCCCCGTCCCGTGCCGGGGACCAGCAGAGGATGCCTCGTCCCTGCTGGGGATCAGGACAGCAGTGTCGGGAACCGCTGAAGCCCCCGGCTGTGCCTGAAATCCCGCAGTATCTATGCACGCCATGCTCAGGGTGTCCCCTGGGCCACGCCGTCCTCTCCCAGAGGAGCAGGAGTCCATCCTGGTGTCCATCGACACCTCCAGCCACAGCAGGACCCAAGGACTTGACTCATCCATGTGTAAAGCCAGACGTGCTCTTTCCCTCTGGCGTGCCTCGGCTCTGGGAAGGTCCCATGGGCTGTTGAGGTGCTGGTCCATCATGTGCGATGGGATGAGATGCAAGGGCACAATAAACCCTCTGGCAGCAGGGAAAGGAGAATCAGGAAAAGATGATGATTTCTTCTCCCTGGTATCCAGGGATAGGACACGTGGGAATGGTTCAAAGCTGCACCAGGGGAGGTTTAGACCAGACATTAGGAAGCATTTTGTTACCAAGAGGGTGGTCAAACCCTGGCAGAGGCTTCCTGGAGAGGTGGTCGATGCCCCAAGCCTGTCAGCGTTTGAGAGGCACGTGGACAATGCCCCTAATAACACGCTTTAACTTTTGGGCAGCCCTGAAGTGGTCAGGCAGTCGGAGTAGATGATCCTTGTAGGTACCTTCCAACTGAAATTTCTATTTCTATTTCTATTCTATTCTATTCTATTCTATTCTATTCTATTCTATTCTGCTCTATTTCTATTTTCTATTCTATTCTACTCTGTTCTGTTCTGTTCTATTCTATTCTAGTCTACTCCTCTTCTCTTCTCTTCTCTTCTCTTCTCTTCTCTTCTCTTCTCTTCTCTTCTCTTCTCTTCTCTTCTCTTCTCTTCTCTTCTCTTCTCTTCTCTTCTCTTCTCTTCTCTTCTCTTCTCTTCTCTTCTCTTCTCTTCTCTTCTCTTCTCTTCTCTCTCTTCTCTATTCCATTCCATTCCATTCCATTCCACTCCATTCTATCCTATCCTATCCTATCCTATCCTATCCTATCCTATCCTATCCTATCCTATCCTACAGATGTGCCCCCAAGCCCATGCAAGCAGCAGCCCAGCCTCTGGTTTAGATAATCTTCTCCAAAACGCTGGCTTTTGGGGTCCGCAGCGAGGCCGCGGGTTTGTGCCCCCCGTGCCCGCAGCCCCGGGACCGGCAGCATCCGACCACAGCTGTAACTCCAAGGGCATCGCCGCAGCGGAAGGCGGACCGCAACCCGGGGTTAAGCAGAGCAGATTACACGGGGAAAACGCGCTCTGCGCTCCCTCTGTTTCTGCATACGTTAGCCCTGAAACAAGCATTTTAAATTAAACAAGTTTCTGGAGCCGATTTTCCAATCCCACAGCCACTTCCACCATTGGCCTCCTTTTTCTCCTTCCCTTTAGCTGGAGCAGCGGGAGGAGGAGATGCAGACACGGAGAGGAGTGCTAATTAAACAGGGAGTTCCACATTAGGGTACAAATCCTCTGGACCAGCAAAACCCCTGCCAATTTCTGTATTTATTTATTATTTTTTTCAGTACAATTGTAATTTCCAGCGGTGCCTCCAGCACCGGGAGAGAGTTCAGGGGCTGCTCTTGGAGAGGATTAGCGCGCTGGAAGCATTATTACTTTCCTTCGCTGTGAATTCAGGAGTGATTCCCTGATGGCTGCACTCTATATAGAAGTGAATCGGTGCTAATTTGTTTTTGAGGATCACACATCCACCAACATGTGAAAGACAATCCTGCTTCTCGATGTATATTTCGAGTCAGTGCTACAGCAAACAACGGAAAATAAGCAAGCAAAGGAAGCCAGACCTCCCTTGCCCGGAAAGCCAGAGCTGGAAAAGAATGGACTTTTTATTTTTTTTTTGCTCGTGTGAGTTGGTGCTGCATCTTTCCAGGATTCTTTTGGGTTTTGGCTGCGACGGGCAGCGGGGGCACGGGCATCCCTCGCACAGAAAGCCTCAGGGACGCCGCATCGGACATCGGGATGTCAGAGAGACTGAGCATAAAAGGCTCCCTTTCTTTTTTTTTTTTTTTTTCCCTTTTAAATCATCGTCGAGTTTAACTGCAAGAGAGGAATAAATTAGCTAATTGAATCTGTAACGACAGAGGGGCCGGGCACCTGGCAGGAGAGCAGCCGCCCCGCCACCCATCGCTCCTCTCTCTTTATTTGTGTGATTCAGAGGGACGCGGTCCATGGGGAGATATCAGAGCCGGCTGAAATGGAAGACAAAGCTATTGTTTCAAACAGAGTTATCGATTTTTACATTATTACACTATGAAATTTATGGTCTGGTTTCCAACTGCGATAGGAGTTAATGACCACCATCCAGAAACTTCCAGGTGACCTTGGCCTCGACTTTGGTGGAGGAAGGTGAATAGCTCCGGATACCGGGTCGGCAAACGTAACATGAACTTGCGGCACCCTAAAGGACTTGATTTTGGGGTGCTGCTGACCTGAGCTTTAAACTCCACGCTGGTTGACAGCAGTGATGGAGGTGGGGGGTTAGTGGACCTTCTCAGCTCCAGATAAAATCCACATCTGCTGTTAAGCAATGTTTTGCTCCTCTTGAAGCACCATGAGCATCTTCGGAGCTCCTGAGCATGTTTCTCCACCCTCAGCCGCCCACCCGGCCCAGCCTGGCCGACCAAGGGTTTGCTCCGGCCGGTCACTGCCGGAGCAATGCAAACCAGGGAGCTGCGGGATGGCTGAGGAGCTCCAGGAGAGGAGAGAAAACCTACAGGAGAGGTACAAAAACCCCGTAAGAGGAGAGAGCAATGGGCAATGCCCGCAAAGCCGGCAGCTGCCTGCAAAGGGCATGGCCCATTCCCGGTGCCGGCCGGCTCTCCCATCCCAGCCACGCGAGGACGATTTGCTTTTTTAATGTTGGGGCCACCAAAGTGGGGTCAGGGTGACCAAGAGGAGGTTTATACCAGTCACCGCACGAGATACTGGTGATACAGAAGGGTTCGTAGGGGCTACGGCACTCCCAAGTCTAACGCCTTTTCTGGGATTTTTCTTAAAAGGTACCTCCCGATGCATCTTTTGGCACCAGCCTCTTCCCAAAGCTTTCCTTAGCAATATTCCTTCCAAATTTCCTTGTATGCTTCTTCCTCTGGGAAATGTCTTTCCACTTGCCAGCGAAGGAAGGCAATTTCCAGCTGCTGAAGAAGGGTTTTTTTTCTTGTAGTACCTCCTCCCTGGAACATCCCTGATGCTGCACCCTGAGCTAAAGTCGTGTGAAGCCAGTAGCCTCCAAGCTCATCTTCTGCCTCGGAGGTCATAATTGCCATTAAATCACAGCTTGCCTAACCAAATTATGCAAAACCGAAATTATCTCCAATGATTTTTATGTTGCTGAAACGTTCCAGAACTGCCGGGGTGATGACTGGGGGATTGGGAGCAGCTGTCACTCCATCAGAAACCGTAACTCCAAACAGCTGGGATCTGTCAGTTATTTATGACACCGTTCGCAACAAAAAAAAAAAAAAAAAAAAAGAGGGAAAAAAAAAACCAAAACGATGAAGGTGGATGGGTGGTTGCCGTTCTCCGGCTGAAAGGCAGCTCGTGCCGAAAGCAGAGCCCCGTGCCGTGTCCCGGCGGTGGGAGCTGCAGCCGATGCTGCGGGGAGCGAACCCGGCGAGGATGCTCCTGCTGCCCAGCGCCGCTGGACCACGGGGGCAGCACCTAAAGGGCTTTGCAGAGAGGCTGGAAGCAAGCTGCCGCTCGCTGGGGAATTCAGTCTTTGTGACAGTCAGGATGGGTTTGTTTATTTTATCCTCTGTGTTGCCAAAAAAAAAAAAAGAAAAAAGAAGAAAAAAAAAAAAGAGGAAAAAAACCCCCGCGGCTACTAAGCAGAGGTCTGACACCGCTTTGTCGAACCGTCCCAGATCTGAAGTTTCGCTCTTGGCTCGCGCCCAGTTGCCGTGGCTGCTCCGGCCTTGCCTTTCATCGTCCTTCACTTGGCGGATGAAATTGTGAACGTTGGAAGCTTCTTTTTCTCCCTAAACAACAGTTTCTCCCTATGGTGGTGCAAACATCCCCTTTCCGAGTTAGTTCCCAAGTTTCAAAGTATATTTTCCCCCAGGGGCCGTGGTCATCTCTTTGTGTCCCAGTTCACTCGGGGCGGATTTAGAAAGCATCCTTTGATAGATCCAGGGCGTGAACGGGGCAGGAAAAAAAATCTCTCTCTGGAGCTGGTTGACAGCAACGTGGTGGTGTTACACCAGGTGTGAATTTGGCCTCAGAAGAGGGTGGGTGAGTGATGCGTAAGCTTATGCCTTTTTGATAATCCCGGCTGTGAGCAGAAGCCAGATGCTTTGTCCCCACTTGTAGCTCGCTCTGGTTAAGTATTATTATTTATATTATGTAGTAGCTATACATAGTGTTTTATGGCGGTAAAGATACATAAATCAGCAACCAGAAGACGAGGGCTTTGCTCTAAAGAGCTTATAAATCTAACAGCTTGAGCAGCACCGGTAATGGACGCAGTAAGCAGGCAGTCAAAGTTGTGTGTAGACATGAGCTAAGATGGGTCTCCCAAAGCAGATGGCGATTTAGGAGAGATTTGGAAGAGAAGCAACCTGCTCCATCCTCCAGGCCAGAGCCCGGCAGAGAATTAGAGGGGCCGTGACCCATATAGCTTGGCCGGGCGGAGAGGGGAAACAGCCGTGTGAGAAGAGCAGGGAAGGGGCAGGGGGTGGCGGGGGCTCGTGGCGGGCCTGCCTTTTGGGGGGGGCTCTGCAGGCGCATCCCCCCCTGGGGCTGAAGCATCTCATCTCGTCCTGAGTGACTCCTTCCCCTTGACCCTGAGGGTCCTCATGAAAAGAAGCGGCGTCACATCTTCCTCAATAAACCACGGCTCTTGCCTTGCTCAGAGACACAGCAAAGCGTTAAAAGCCTTAAAACGCAAGAAAACCGCCGGCGCAGGTACACCCTGCGCTCTGGGTCCAGCAGTGCCGTGGGGACAGAGCGGAGCCCAGGCCAGCGTCCCCGCCGCGGTGGCAGAGAAGTGCTCCAGCCCTTCGAACCTTCCCCCCCGGCCCCGCCCCGAGCCTGGGTATCAAACCAGCTTTTCTTTTTTTTTTTTTTTAAATCTTAATTTCTTCCTGTGCTGGCACCGGCCCGGGAGGAACCTGGTCTGGGCTGGAGAGAGATGTGGCTGTGTCTGGCCGAGGACGCTGGCTCCGGGCGTCTGCATTCTTCTGGCCGCTTTCAGCTCTTGCACAAATTGAGGCTTCACGCTAAATGCATTACGCCGTATAACAATTAATCCCGTGCTACATATAGAAAGTCCTTACTCATCAATAATGCATGCGGGAGGAGCGATTTTCACTCTCGGTAATAAGGCTAAGACAATGGAAACAAGCAGGTAATGGAGAACATTTATAATGATGTTAATCTAATAATGAGTCTAATGCTGTTAAAAGTAAGACTGCAAACTGGACGCATCCAAAGATAAATTATTTCAAGCATTCATTAACTGATGCCTAATTAATGCCCAATTAGAGAGATGCTACATGGGAAATGGTTTGGACAGTTGGACGAATTCATTCCAATCGCTGAAACCTCAGTCAGGCGGCAGAAGGACACGGCGAGCAGAAGCCGGGGTGACACAGCGCGTCGGTGGGAGGAAGCCAGGAGATAAACACCCCCGTGCTGGTTTTATCCGTGTCAGCAGGGCTTTGTTTTTATTCACTTCACCGGCAGGTTTCTGCTGATTTTTGCACGCCGCGTTTGAAGCTCTCCCTCCCTGGTGAGCTCCGACACACCTGCTGGTGACCCTCCATCTGCCTCGCAACCTTTACAAGATGAAGTCGAAAGGGCTGCATCAGGAATAACAAGTTCAACAACTTAGGCAGGAAACCAGAGAACCAGGTTGGGACCTTGAGGGAAGCTCCCGAAGGTGTTTTCCAGCCTGGGAAGCCCAGCGAGACCCAAGCGCTGTCTCGTCCCGGTGGGGCTCGGCTGCTGGCCATGGCAATGCTGGTGGTACCAGCCTCAGGAGCATCATGGCTCCATGACCACAGCCTGTTTCGTTCCCGGATCTAAACCGTGACCAAGCCCGGGGCCTCCCAGGAATAGCTTCTCGCAGCACTAGGCAATTGGCAGGTTTTATGGGCTTGGAGGGAAAGCATCCTTGATGGGACCATGTGCCCATAGTGTGTCAACTGGGGAGTCCATGGGTTTCTTCTTTCCAAGGCCTGCCCACCTAATTCTTATTTTTTCTAAGCTTTCATCCTTCTGTTTCCCCGTTCTCCTTACCCCCGAGTTGCAGCACGTAGGTAGAAACATCTCTCTGGCTTTTCTTCCTACCTTCCTACCTTCTTCCCACTTTCCCACCTTCCCAAGAAGCTGAGAACCAGCAACCCCAGAGTATCCCCGCTGCCATCCATCTCCCTCTCCATAGGAACTCCAGCCATTAACTCACAAAGGCCTGTTAATTAAAGAGATGGACTCGGTTCCCTGTGACCTTTACCTGCGGAGTTATCCCCGCCGGCAGGGAGCCATTAAACACCGCGCTCCCTTTACACCAGGAGCCTCTGCCTTGGCCGTGCTCCAGGGAGACCCCGGCTGCCTTCGTCCATCGCCGCGCGTCGCTAACAGCCGCCTGTCATCACCATCCCCATACGTGAAATCGTGTATGCTCCGAGATCCCTGCCCGGCTCCACCTCCCGTCAGTTAATCCCGTTAGCCTGGCAACTGTCGTGTCACGGAAGAGCGCATAAAACTGTTGTTTGGAAGCAATATGTAATCTTCCAACCTGCTGCTTAGAGCTGGGAGATGGTTTATTGATTCAGGCCCTTGTGATTTGGTATTTGCAATAACAGACTCCGCATGTGGGAGATCGTCACAGCGTTTGTGCCTGGCAGGATTTTACTAATAAACATAAGACCTACAGAAGGTTTTGTACTTCAGTGTCACCGAGGTACGACGGGGAGCAGTGAAGCCGTCCCACTTTGGCGACGCACATCTGCGGGCAAAAAACCCAGCAGAACGTGCCTGCAAACGTAGCTTTACCTTTACCATCGTTATCTGGCACTTGGAGAATGACGATATCCTGAGGATACCGCTGTTTCCCGGGCTGGGCTCGCACGGCGAGTGGCAGCCAGGGCTCCCGTTTTGGCAGGGAGCGCTCGGTAGTCAGTGCCGGCACGACGCTCCCACCAGCACGGCCCCTCTCGCATCGCGAAGGCACGACAGCAAAGCCAAAATGGCACAGCGGTGACTTGGAGAGCGTCCCTTCTCCTACACAGCCGTAGGAGTTGTCGCGAATGAAGCGTTCCCGACTTACAGCCCCTTTCTGGCAGCGGCGCAGGAATGAGACATCCCTCCCGGTAGCCAATGCTTAATTTCTGAAGGGCAGTGCCTGGAAGAAGTTCCTCCCCCCCTCCTTCTCATCGCAGCCAAAGCTTGGTCCAACGCTTTGGCTAGCGACGCTATTTTATTTCTTTTATTAACAGCCCAGTCAGAGATGACTGCCTCTTACTGGTGATTAATGGAGAGTCTGAATAACCCAGTTTATCTAAAAATGCGACAACTTTGCGTTGAAAGGCTGGGTCCAGATGGATGGGTCACCTGCTGTTAACTATGTGGTAATAGATCTTCATACCAGGCAAAAGGCAACGGTAACCACGCAGTTATATTTCAAACACAATTAATGTGAAAACAGTGAGTTTTTTTCGCCTCCCACTTGTATTCAGCTGTAGGCACTGAAAAGAGGGACTGTAAAAGCCCAAGGGGTCCAGGCTCATGGACGAGCTGGTGATAACGACATGGAGTAATTAGAGATGAACTCCACTTCCACTCTCGTTTTTCAGATTATTCCAAGCCGAGTGCAAGGCGAGGACTCGTGGGCAGGATGGCACCGGCAGCTGTACGCCGCTCCGATTTTACTCCTTTCCCCTGCGAAGTCCAGAGGCAGAATTCATTAGACGCGAGCAAATTTTTTGCGTGTTAGGAGGAAAAAAAAGCCAAATCGAGGAGGAAAACCTGAATGAGGAATGACAAGCCTGGTGCCACGAGTCTGAAAAGCCGCTTGGCGTAGAAGGAATAGCCTGAAAGCAAGCCTGGTGCGAGGAGTGGGAGAGAGACGGGAACAGGGCGGTGAAAGCGGCACTCTGCGAGCTGAGCGGAGGGAGGGGATGATTACTGCCTTGCTCACCGCTTCTCCGCTGCAGCGAGAAAGCCCCGGTCACCAGCACACGCTGTAGCATTAGGGGACGCAATATGCTTTGCCACAGGACATCCATTTAAAAATATGTCTTGGGCATCCCACTTCCAAACGGAGTTTTCGGCTTGGCCTTTTCCACCGACTGCTGGCAGCGTTATTTTCCTGTAAAATCGCTGGGTTTTCAGGGTGGATGGCGGTGCCTAAGAACTGTCGTGAAAAGGGATGGCGGGGATGGGTCTGCGCCCTTTGGGGGAGCTGGGCGTGCTGTGCAGATGCGCTGCTCACGTGGGATTTTAGGTGATTCACTGGGAATTGCTAAAGCTTTCCCCCTGCCATACGTAAGCGCGGGCGATTTCAGAGGTGCGTAACAGGAGGGGTGGACGCCTCCAAGGGTTTCGCATCTCCTCTGGTTTGCTCTCACGCGTTGCCACAGCTGCCTTTCCCCCTCTGACCGGCCGCGCTGCCTGCCTGCAGGCAAGAGGCTTCGCCGCCTTCGCTTCCAGCGGGAATTTCCCCCGCCCCGGCCCCGGGAGAAAGTTTTTCCCGCCTGGTCGGGGCCGGGAGCGACGCCGCCTGCCTGTTGCAGGCAGGGCGAGGAGGCAGGGAGTACTCCACACATGGCATTTAAGCTACCGTGGGTGACGAGCCCACTCATCCCAGCCGCGGTCGTTTCCGTGGGTTAATTCAATGAGCTGAGTTAATTGGGGGCGCTTTTTTCACCCGGAATAGTCCCCAGGGCAGCCACGGGTGGGTGGCTGGGGGGGTGCCCGAGTCCCCGCTGACGCCGCTCTCCCCTCTCTCCGCACAGGGGGGTTTGCAGAGCTGCTGCTGGTGCTGCTGGGGCTGAAGGTGCCCGGCGCCCTGGGCTGCCCCACCGACTGCGTGTGCTACCCCTCCCCGATGACCGTCAGCTGCCAGGCTCACAACTTCGTCACCATCCCCGAGGGCATCCCCGAGGACAGCGAGCGGATCTTCCTCCAGAACAACCAGATCACTCTGCTGCTGCGGGGCCACTTCAGCCCTTCCATGGTCACCCTCTGGATCTACTCCAACAACATCACCTTCATCGACCCCAACACCTTCGACGGGTTCGTCAACCTGGAAGAGCTGGACCTGGGGGACAACCGCTACTTAAGGGCTTTAGCTGCAGACACTTTCCAAGGGCTGGTGAAACTCCATGCCTTGTATCTGTACAAGTGTGGGCTGAGCTCCCTCCCCAGCGGGATATTCGGTGGCCTCCACAACCTGCAATACCTTTACCTGCAAGACAACCACATCGAGTTCCTTCAGGATGATATTTTTGTTGACTTGGTTAACCTCAGCCATCTTTTTCTCCATGGAAACAAGCTCTGGAGCCTCCATCAGAACACGTTCAGGGGACTAATAAACCTGGATCGGCTGCTCATCCATCAAAATCAGCTGCAGTGGATTCACAGGCGGGCTTTTCACGACCTCCGAAGATTGACCACCCTTTTCCTGTTCAATAACAGCCTCTCGGAGCTGCAGGGGGACTGCCTGGCCCACCTGGGAGCCCTGGAGTTCCTCAGGCTGAACGGGAACCCGTGGAGCTGCGACTGCAAAGCCCGTTCGCTCTGGGAATGGCTGCACAGGTTCAGAGGCTCCAGCTCCAGCGTCACCTGCGAGTCCCCCGAGCAGATGCACGGCAAGGACCTCAAGGTGCTAAGGGCAGAAGACTTTAGGAACTGTTCGGGGTCCGAGTCGCTCCATCAGATTAAAACACATACTTTCTCCACAGCGGACAGAGGAGCCTCCAAAACCCACCACCCTCACCACTCCTCCAAGGAGAAGGGGAAGGAGAGAGGGGCCGAGAACAGTTTGCACAGCAGCCAGCCTGCCGGCCCCCCCGGCTCCCGGCCGGGCTATCGCAAACCCGGCAAGAACTGCACCAGCCACAAAAGCCGTAACCGAACCTCCAAACCGGTATCCTTGGGGCCGCGGAAAAACGGGCAGGAGGTTCCAGACTATGTGCCTGATTATCAGCACAAATTCAGTTTCGGGGCGATGCCAACGCTCCCCCCCAAACGGAAGGGTAAGTGTACCCGGCGGACCCCCATCCGCCCCCCCAGCGGGGTCCAGCAGGCAGCCGGCTGCTCGGGGCTCAGGGCATCGCTCCTGGTTTTTATGGTGGTGTTAGCGGCCGTCATACGCTGAGCCCCCCCGGCTGCGGACGGAGCGAATCTGTACTGCCACCAATCTACAAAGGACCAGAGTTTCTTTTCTTCTTCTTTTTTTGTACGTGGCGAGCGTTGGCCTGGCCAAGGGAGGAACGTTGTCGCGGCTTCTGAGGGTCTCTGCGTGCCCGGCCGGGCTGCCAACGCGGACTGTGCCGAACGCAGCGGGAGCGGATTAAAAGGCATTATCACACCTTGTCACAAACAGCCTAACCGAGCACCTACAACAACAAAAAAATGCCAACCTTACAAAAAAACCCAGATAACAGGGACGGTAGCCAATTCGCCGGTGACAACAACCGGACAAATGGACTGTATCCATGCTCTTGTGAAATCCCGTTCATTTGAGAGCGCTCTGAACGACCCCTCCAATTACCGAAAGGAACATAATTGCTGTAAAAAAACGATCACCAATTAAGCCTACGCTGTTTCTCTGAAAGTGAGTGCAAGGACACTGATACCGATGTAAGAAGGACATTGGTTCTCCCATGTTTTAGCCCCTTTGGCTCCAAACCCAGAGGCCAAAGTTGGCTGGGAATCTCTTGGAAGACAATCTCAAACCCCTGAACATCTCAGGCATTACAGCAGAACAGGGCTTGCCTGCTGGGCTTGGAGTAGCCAACGACCAAAGGAAAGACTGATTAGAGGTGGAATTAAACAAACAAACAAACAAACAAACAAACAAACAAAACCCCAACAAACCCAACACTTAAAGAAATGCGGTACCCGCAGGAGGTGCGGGTTTTTTGTAACCATGTTCACACACCTGAAAAAAAAAACCCCAACAAACAGAACAACCCCAACAAATGCACAGGCTCCCTCCTTCCCCTCAGTTATCCATATGTATGTCTTATAATGTTTATAAACTATATGGAAACTATATCTTCAGAACTAAGGATTGTATCGTTGAATTTATAGCAGACCAGTATATGATTTTTCTTTTTTTCTTTTTTCTTTTTTCTTTTTTTTTTTCTCGAGAAAACAAACCGGCAGCAGTGCCTACAGATGCTGAAAGCCATCGGGCGGGCTCAGTACGCGCGGGGCTGGGGTGGGGGGGGAACCACAGCGGACCAATGTTCTCAGCAATTCAGAGCACTAAATTTTGGGAGGGGTGGGGGGGGGGCGTTGGTGGGGGGGAATGGTTGTACGCCATGCAGCAAAGCCCGTATCCAGAGAGCCGAAACTCACCCTTACATCCTAATTTGTAACCGGAGCGGGGAGAGAGAGAGAGATTAATTAGTCCAAATAACTAGAGCCATAGTGCTCTGTCTCCGGAGAGCGCTGCGAGGCCCCGGGGAGGAGAGGGGCTTTTTTTGGGGATGGAGACAGAGAGGGGCTTCCCAGCCGCGGCGGTGGCGTGAGGACCTTTATAGCTGGACTAAGGTTTTCACTGGGGCAGCAAGGAGCAGTTCCCAAGGCTGCAGATAGTCCTGACAGCGTCGGGAGAGGTTTCGTTTCTTAAAAAGAACAGGTTGCGTCAAGGGAAGAATCAGAGAAGGGGGAAAACTACAGCTCAGAGGGGCCGGGCGAGAAGCGCCGTGCCCAGGGTTCCTGGTCCGCCATAGGAGAGGAAAATAAACGGTCCAAGAGAGCCGTAGGAAGGGG
Source organism: Larus michahellis (assembly GCF_964199755.1). Classification (NCBI taxonomy): domain Eukaryota; kingdom Metazoa; phylum Chordata; class Aves; order Charadriiformes; family Laridae; genus Larus; species Larus michahellis. Next base: position 3,962,566 of record NC_133902.1, on the reverse strand, counting down.
GTTGCGGCTAGGTGGAGGAGAGGGAGCAGATCTGCTTGTTCCCTTCATCCCGAGTTAACCCCCACGGCGGAGGGATGCGTTTGCCGGTCGGGGGCACGGCAGAGCCGGCGGCAGCCCACGGGCTCGGGGAGGCGCTGCCCGAATTCCGCAGTCGGCGTGACTTCCTCGTCAGCGTAGCTGTGTGAGACCAGACAGACACTGAGGTTAATGAAACAAGGGAAATAAAAGTGATCTTGGACAAGAAAAGGCTGCTGTTCATTTCGTGACGATACCCCAGCGGCGGCGGCACGTCTCGAGCCCGTGGCTCACGTGTGGGGCTGCAAAGGCGACGGCTCGTGTTTCCCACGAGACACACCACTAGCTTCGGGAAGAACGGGCCAGGTCGGAAAATCCGCACCCCCAACCGCTTTGGGGATGGGAAGAGGGTGTTCGCACAGCGGCAGATCCTCTGGAGGTATCTGGAAATGAAAAGGGAAACTCCCGAGCAAAAAAGAGGAAGAAAATTCCCCGATACATTTATTTTTAAGAGCGGTTGGGTGCTGGGAGCTGGCAGCTGGGGGGGCACGGCGTCTTCTGTCCGTCTCGCAAGCGAGGAGAGGCAGGGGCTTGGATGCTTCACTTTTAAACACCCTTCTTGGGGAATAGCGGGAGTAACTCTGGGAGGAGAAAGGAAGAGGTTACTTCACCAAGCCCTCTCCCTTCCAGCTCCTACCCAAACTTTTCTGTCTACAGGGCTCTAAAGCTCCACTAAAGGGATGTCCAATGCAGCCAGAACAAATAATCCGTGATCTGAAATAGCTCCCTCACGTCCTACTCTCTATAACCAATAGCAACTGAATGAGTCTGGCACTGTCCCTCAGAAGTGGAGAATGTTGTTATGTTGGTTATTTCATTTCATACTTTGGAAATCAAAGCTCTCAGTGGGAGAATGAAGAAGAGAAGCACTTTATTAATTTTTTTTAAGTCTACGTGTAACTCCTGTAATATAGGAGTGAAATGTCAGCACAGGAGATGCTAATGTTTTATAAATGATTTGGGTGCAGCAGGCACGATGGATACTCTTTGAGATGAATTATATTAGAACGGACTACGCCTGGCTCAAAACCATAATTGTATTTTTAGTATCTTTTCCTTTAACACGTAGGAAAAATAAAGGCAACTCCATGGTGTATTACAAGCCTTGTCAATCAAGCGCTCTAACGCCTGGCAATAAAGGCTACTGTTTAAAAACCAGAAGGGAGACACGATACACTGCTAAATAGGAGGTGTCGCTTGACATGGACTATGGATTTCTGACGTTCCTCCTGCCTTCCCCTGCGCTGCCATCCCTCCCTGCGCCCATCCTTCCTCCACAACCACAGCTCTTTGAGGATAAACTAAATTTTTATGGCATGCTCTGACACGTAGCCTCAATAACTAACGGCCCAGCTACATGGTTCAGCTCTGCCACGGCCCCTGGTTCACTCTCGTGTGGTTTTTCCCCCATCCCTTCACACAGCATGTCTTCATGCATTTTGAATGTTGCTCTGAGGGCTGGCATCAATCCCCTCTTCTCCGAAGACGCGCTCCCCACAACCGCAAAGCACGCATCTCTCCAGTTGAGCGGACGCAGGTATAACCATGACTTGCCAGAGACAGCCTGGCTCAGGCCGCAGATAAGTTGGAGAAATTTGGGATTTAATCAGAATCTCTCCCAGACACCAAAGGTTTGACAGGGAGGTGCCTGGGGTAAAGGGCTGAACCCCCCGAGGGGGTGGTAAGCACCATGGCCACCCTGAGGCAACGCTGGGCTGAGGTCCACGTGCTCCCATTTGGACAGGCGGGATCGATGGGCCAAGGCCAATGGGATGAGATTCAAAAAGGGCAAGGGCCGGGTCCCACACCTGGGTCACAACAACCCTGTGAACGCTACGGGCTTGGGGCAGAGCGGCTGGAGAGCTGCCTGGTGGAAAACGGCCTGGAGGTGTTGGTCAACAGACAGCTGAATATGAGCCAGCAGAGTGCCCAGGTGGCCAAGGCAGCCAACAGCATCCTGGCCTGTATCAGGAATAGTGTGGCCAGCAGGACTAAGGCACTTATTGCCCCCTGTGCTCGGCAACAGCGAGGCCCCACCTCGAGGGCTGTGTCCAGTTTTGGGCTCCTCATGACAAGACACTGAGGGGCTGGAGAGTGTCCAGAGAAGGGCAACGGAGCTGGTGAGGGGTCTGGAGCAGGAGTCTGGTGAGGGGCGGCTGAGGGAGCTGGGGGTGTTCAGCCTGGAGAAGAGGAGGCTGAGGGGAGACCTTCTCGCTCTCTACAGCTCCCTGAAAGGAGAGGGTAGCCGGGGGGGGGGGTCAGGCTCTTCTCCCAGGGTACAGGCGATGGGACAAGAGGAAACGGCCTCAAGTTGCACCAGGGGAGGTTTAGGATGGATATTAGGAAGAATTTCTACTACACCGAAAGGGTCGTCAAGCATCGGAAGAGGCTGCCCAGGGAAGCGGTGGAGTCACCATCCCTGGAGGGATTTAAAGGATGGGTAGATGCGGTGCTGAGGGACATGGGTTAGTAGTGGACTTGGCAGAGCTGGGTCAATGGTTGGACTTGGTAATCTTAAAGGTCTTTTCCAACCTAAGTGATTCCGTGATTCTATAAACCTAAACCCCTCCGTGCTCCACAGCTCCGCTTGGGCTACCCTGGCCCTGCCACCGCTCCCTGTCCCAGCCAGGGGGGATCGGCCGTCAACTGGTGCCATTCACTGTCGCAAGCTCAACCTTTGGACGTGCATCGATTCCCCTCTCTGGGGTGCGGGCAGACAGGCTGCCTGTCGCAGACGTGGTTAGACGTTGCCGATAGCTCCCCACAGCTCGGCTGCAAGCTCTAAATGCCTCCCCTGGGAAACGTGTCACTTGAGCATTTATTTGCTCATCGGTTTCCCGTTCCTTTAGCATTCTCCGGTCTGCCGCCCGCACCATGCGCTGCTCTGGCAGACGAGACGAGTCCTCGTCGCTGCGGCTGCCTTCCTCTCCTTCACATCCGTCAGCTTTAATGCTCTAACTTTGGGCTGTGCATGCAAATCCTTTCCATTAAAAAAAAATAAATGCCAGAGAACCCAGAAGAGACCCCAGACTGTGCCTCTGGAAACTCATCCCCAGCGGCAGAATCCTGTTTCCTGAGTCAGAGCCAATTTTCTCTCCGTTGTACCGCTTTTCCACAATTTCATCCCATAATTGCTAACATGGAGCTTTTCGTACCTGCTTTGAAAACACAAACCATGTGACGCTGCATCTCTTTTATCCTCCCAGGTAGGATGAGAACCGAACACCTCTTGGATATTGAGAATAAATTTTTAGTTTATCAGCCTAAACCAAGACCACAAGTCCACAGTTTCTCCCATATTCCCCATCGCTTCCCAGACAACACTTGTGTCCCCCCCCGGCACCAATTCCAAATTATTTCCTTTGTCTCAGAAAGTTGCCCTGCGACATGTACCCCGCTTTCATAGAATCACAGAATTGCCTAGGTTGGAGGGGACCTACCAAGCTGGTGGGGGGTCTGGAGACTAAGTCACATGAGGAGAGGCTGAGGGAGCTGGGCATGTTTAGCTTGGAGAAGAGGAGGCTGAGGGGAGACCTCATTGCCCTCTACAACTACCTGAAAGGAGGTTGGAGAGAGGTGGGGGTTGGCCTCTTCTCCCAGGGGAATAATGACAGGACCAGAGGAAATGGTCTGAAGTTGCAGCAGGGGAGGTTTAGGTTAGATATTAGGAGGAATTACTTTACTGAAAGAGTGGTCAGGCACTGGAACAGCCTGCCAGGGAGGTGGTGGAGTCACCATCCCTAGAGGTATCTAAGAAACGTCTAGATGTGGCACTTCAGGGCATGCTCTAGTGGCAGAGATTGTAGGGTGTTTGGTTGGACTCGATGATCTCAAAGGTCCTTTCCAACCACGAAGATTCTATGATTCTATGACCTAGTCCAACCACCAACCTTTCGAGGGACAGAGCAGAACAAAAGCATCACTTCACATTTCTCGTAAGCTAAATAACACTTGTCGTGGTCCTTCAAGTTCACCCTTCCCTAACTCCTCCATCTGTGGATGCTCCCCTGGTCTTAGCTTCAACCACACCCCTGGGAACACTTCCCAAGATCCCATTTCACGTTGCGTGACCAAGAATATTTCCCTTTCCATTGTTTCCTGTCTCCTTGAGGTCTTGTAGGTTGGCATCATTCCTGTGTTCCACCAGTCCTCTTCTACATCCAGCAGCCCCCGACTGCTTTGGTGAACCGTGAGATCGCCGACACCAGGGGATGCTGATGGGAAGGTTGATTACAGGGATGCTCTCGTATTGCTGACCACCTCGGAGCTTGCGGATGAAAACAGAAAACTGCGAAAACAGGACAGGGAGGGCTGCAGCGGCGCTCACGTTTTGCACTGTGTGTTTTTGGGAAGGTGTCACGCTGGCGTTGCCGGCGAGCCAAACCATCTCTCCACCCACATAAAAGCAGCCCCGGGAGAAGCACCCCTCCGGAGTCCCCATCCATCTCGCTGTCTCCCAATACACTCCGTCTTCCCCTCTCCCGGAGAGACCGCCTTCACAGAGGAGAAGGTCCTTTCATCTCAGTGACCACCTCAGTCCCTGGCCCCGGCTCAAAAGCGGCCAATTAGGCGAACAAAAGCAAGAATTACAACTACCCGGCTCCTCGCTGGAAGGAGCCGCTCACTAGAATCCATTTTTTCCCCTCGCAACCCGTGAATACGGGTGAAATCCTCCCCATGCCCAACCGCTCTGCGGACACGTCTTTCTCTCTCTGCAGGTTCCCGGGCTCATCCCCACCCTCATCCGCACAAACCTGAGTCCTTTCCGGAGCTGCCCTCCATCCTCTTCCTCCTTTGTGCAAACAGAATCAAAATAACGGTTTAACAAATCAGCCATTACCTTCTCCCATGTCACCAATTCCCCGCTATCATTTCGTAATTGGCCAATTTTCTCTTTTACCTTCTCTCTGCTCTGAATACGTCTCGGGAAGCTCTGATTGTGTGTTAAAATACCCTCCCTAATTCACTGCTCAATATCTCTTTCTGCTCTTCTAATTGCCCTTTTAACTTGCTTCTAATTTTTTTATAAATCTCCTAATCCTCTTCCTGCACAAGTTGTTTACACGCACCGGAGAATGTATATGTATTAGCAGATGTTCCTGGGTAAATAATGCACAAAAGAATATTACTGCTTCACACAAGCTGCAATTACCGCTTTCCTCCGAATAAGCCCTGTTTAACCCTCCTATTTAGGGCGCACGCCCCTGCTCTCGCTGCACATCTCCAGGCTATTTCACTCCTGCTGCAGAACATTAACACCACCAGCTCCACCGCGGCTCGCTCGCCGTCTTCTGGAAAAAAAAAAAAAAAAAAAGAAAAAAAAAAAAGAAAAAAAGAATCAAAGGATAAAGGTAACGGTACAGTCATGTTCCAACAAATCTTTTCTTTTTCGGGAGCACGGCTAGAAGAAACAAAACAAAATAGCTACACCGACTCCAACCCAGTGTCACAACCCCAAGTAATAAACAAATTTGATAGTCTCGGTGCTTTTGATTTATGGACAGCTTACTGCGCTCCCCGCTCTCGGGGAGTCGGTTGTCAAAGCCCTTGCGCCGCAGACAGGCAGAGGGTCGGGCAGGCGTTGTTCGCCATCCGCTTTGTAAAAGGCTTCCTGAAATTACTCGACATTTCCTTTCTCTTTTCCATTTCTTCTCTCAATTTGTTTGCGGTCTCCTCCTCACAAAACACTGCAGTACCCGCCGCCAGATGCTTTGAATTCTGCATTTTCCAGCTAAAGGGTGATGCTAAATCATGGGTTTGAAGTTATGCGTCTCATTCAGACGAAGGCACTCGGGTCGTCGCCCAGGGAAAGCCGCACAGGGTCCAGGCAGGAGTCTGTGTTTTGCAACCCAAGGCTTGATCTCGCTCAGGGACAGAAGCATCGCTGTCACCGGGAAGCTCCGGCAGACCGGGGCTGTTTTCATAGAATCACGGAATGGCAGGGGTCGGAAGGGTCCTCTGGAGATCACCCAGTCCAACCCCCTGCCAGAGCAGGGTCACCCAGAGCAGGTGGCACAGGAACGCGTCCAGGCGGGGTTGGAATGTCTCCAGAGACGGAGACTCCCCCACCTCTCTGGGCAGCCTGTGCCAGGGCTCTGCCACCCTCAAAGTAAAGAAGTTCCTCCTCATGTTTAGGTGGAACTTCCCATGGTCAAGTTTGTGCCCGTTACCCCTTGTCCTGTCCCCGGGCACCACTGAAAAGAGCCTGGCCCCATCCTCCTGACACCCCCCCTTTCAGTATTTATAAGCGTTGATAAGATCCCCCCTCAGCCGTCTTTTTTCCAGACTGAAGAGACCCAAATCCCTCAGCCTTTCTCCATCAGAGAGGTGTTCCAGTCCCCTCAGCATCTCGGTAGCCCTTTGCTGTCCCCTCTCCAGCAGTTCCCTGGCCTTCTTCAACCGGGGAGCCCGGAACTTTTGTACTTACAGCCAACACTTAACGGAGGCACCTTGTTGCTGCCAAAATACCGAATCGCGATTAGCAAGAATGTTCTGGCCACCAGAACGTCTTCTGGGCGTGCTGTCCCCCTCTGTCCCCTCCACCCTGCCAACACCAGGTCCTGCTGCCCCCGCAGCAAGCATTGTGCCCGCAGCCGCCTGCCCCCACCTGCCCAGGGGACAGAAGAGTTAAAAAACAAAACAAAACAAAACAAAACAAAAAAACCACACCAGCATGGAGAGGGAGGTAAACCAAAATGAGACGGAAACAGTAAAAGCTCGACTCCTGCTTTTCAGAGGCTGCTCTGCCACGCAGGGTCAAAAGCAAAACGCTTCTATTAAAATACGGAATTGTTCCTGCGGATTTCCGAGGCCGTTAAAGAATAACAAAACTCTCAGCTATTTGCTGACTCGCCCGGAAAGATTTCCATTTCTTCCCCCATGTCAGTACACTTTATTTCCCAGAAAAGCAGGTCCTGCTCCCAGCAAGGGCTGCCGTGCCTGGAGAGGGATTTTGTTCGCTTCAATTTGAGCTGCACCGGTTTCATTTGATCCCCCTCCACCCCGCGGCTCCTGCGGGCAGGTACCGCAGCATCCTCAGCACAGGACTTTGTGCTGCACCTTCCCCACCTCGCAGCCAAGATTTAACACCTCTCCTTCAAGCCTACCAGCGTGACTTGGTTGATTGTGTGGGGGTTTTTTTTTCCCTACAGACCTAGTGAAACTTCCCTCAGACCTGGTTTCTCAATAGCGCATACAAATTGCTCTCCCCGGAAAAGGTTTTCGTAGTTATTCCCTCAGTCAATCCTTCTACAGCTAAAATATCCTGTAATCAAAGGTCTTGGCTTCTCACAGGTCTGCTTGAAAGAAGCGTTTCTAGGTGGACTGTCCAGAATAAACCTTGTTCAACCCTTCTGGGAGTTAATCACAGAACCACACAATGGTGGGGGTGGGAAGGGCCCTCTGGAGATCACCCAGCCCAACCCCCTGCCAGAGCAGGGTCACCCAGAGCAGGTGGCACAGGAACGCGTCCAGGCGGGGTTGGAATGTCTCCAGAGACGGAGACTCCCCCACCTCTCTGGGCAGCCTCTGCCAGGGCTCTGCCACACTCAGGGTAAAGAAGTTCCTCCTCATGTTGAGATGGAACTTCCCATGGTCAAGTTTGTGCCCGTTACCCCTTGTCCTGTCCCCGGGCACCACTGAAAAGAGCCTGGCCCCATCCTCCTGACACCCCCCCTTTCAGTATTTATAAGCGTTGATAAGATCCCCCCTCAGCTGTCTTTTTTCCAGACTGAAGAGACCCAAATCCCTCAGCCTTTCTCCATCAGAGAGGTGTTCCAGTCCCCTCAGCACCTCGGTAGCCCTCTGCTGTCCCCTCTCCAGCAGTTCCCTGGCCTTCTTCAACCGGGGAGCCCAGAACTGGACACGGCACTCCAGCTGGACACAGTTCAGAGAGTACCTGTATTATTTTCAACTCGTGCGTTAACCTCCTTCTAAAATATGAAAAAATTTAAAAAGAAAATTAAAAGGAAAAGCAGAGTGACCCCTTTTGGCGCGTACCCTGCCCAAGGGTCCCGGGAAGGACCAAACATGCGAAACCCATCAGCAGTCAGTTGGCTGCCTGCCGGGGCACCATTCCCAGCCCTGCGTGCCCTGTCCCCCAGGAGAATCCCTGTCACTGGAGAGACCTTATCACGTTTTCAGGGGTTCCTGATAGAAGGAGACCCCGGGACACTTGCTCCTCTCCAGCTCTTAATACTTTTCTAAAGGCACAGCTCAGGGAAGCAGCCCCCCAAAGGCGAGCGGCACGTGGAGCGGCGAAACCGCATCCTCGCCGTCGCGGGAAGACTTCGCGACTCCTTCCTGCATCTACTTAGCACGTAGAAAGCAAAAGGAAACAAGAGAACACACACACACATATGGAGCCCCCGTTAAACCTGAACTAAATATACCACGGGATGCTAACAGCCTGCCTCGACTTGCTGGCGCTTCAGCTGGCGTGGCAGGACCCCGACCACCAGCTTCGCCATGAGGCTGGAAGGGTTGTTCCACAGAGCAAAACATAAGAAAACTATGAAATCATCCTCCATGTGCGCTGCCGGCACAGCACTGCCCGGAAAATTTGGTGCAAGCATGCAGATAACAAAGGCGTGCCGGGAGACACAGGGCAGCCCTGCCTTACAGCATCTTTTCTGATACTCCATCATCCCGCGTGCTTGTCGGAGCCCCTTCCCCGCAGCGCTGGGACTGGCCAAGGATGTGATCTGCACAGCCCACCGAGGCTAAGGAAGAACTCGCCATCAGCCGGGTCCAGAGGAGGCCACAAAGATGACCCGAGGGCTGGAGCCCCTCTGCTGTGAGGACAGGCTGAGAGGGTTGGAGGGGTTCAGCCTGCAGAAGAGAAGGCTCCGGGGAGACCTTCCAGCCCCTGAAGGGGGCCTACAGGAAAGCTGGGGAGGGGCTGTTTGCGAGGGCATGTAGCCATGGGACGAGGGGCAACGGTTTTAAACGAGAGCAGGGTGGGTTTAGATGAGCCATTAGGAAGAAGTTCTGTACACTGAGGGTGGTGAGACACTGGCCCAGGTTGCCCAGAGAGGTGGTGGAGGCCCCATCCCTGGAGACATTCAAGGCCAGGCTGGATGAGGCTCTGAGCAACCTGATCTAGTTGAAGATGTCCCTGCTCACTGCGGGGGGGTTGGACTAGATGGCCTTTAGAGGTCCCTTCCCACCCAACACATTCTGTCATTCTATGATCTCACAGAACCACAGAATCGTAGGGTCAGAAGGGCCCTCTGGAGATCACCCAGCCCAACCCCCTGCCAGAGCAGGGTCACCCAGAGCAGGTCGCACAGGAACGCGTCCAGGCGGGGTTGGAATGTCTCCAGAGACGGAGACTCCCCCACCTCTCTGGGCAGCCTGTGCCAGGGCTCTGCCACCCTCACAGCAAAGAAGTTCCTCCTCACGTTGAGATGGAACTTCCTATGGTCAAGTTTGTGCCCGTTACCCCTTGTCCTGTCCCCGGGCACCACTGAGAAGAGCCTGGCCCCATCCTCCTGACGCCCACCCATGAAGTATTTATAAGCGTTGATAAGATCCCCCCTCAGTTGTCTCCAGGAAGGGAGATGGTAACTCTCAAGATCAGCGAGAGAGGAGGGAAGCGCGCGGGAGAGGCAGGAGCAGCAGGACGGAGAGGATACGTGCAGGCTGGAGCGGGTGCGTTCAGCCTTGTAGAGGGGGGGGACAAAAAAAAAAAAAAAAAAAAAGGAAAGGTGGTCATATTTGACTCAAGAATGAAGGAAAGACAGCTGAGAAATTATTAGAGGCAATTATGTGAGCAGAGTACGTGAAAAGTAATCCCAGCTGCAGGGAGCTGGAGGGGGGAAGAAATCGTGATGTGATTCAAGGGGGCCCAAGAGAAAAAGCGCAAGAGCGGCGGTGACCTGGTTTGCAGCTGGATCCATTTCTATTTCTGCTCGGATGCCGAAGCCGAGCCTCACCCAGCATGCTGGGCTCTCCGACGGCTTGCATGACTCCTTCCCTGCCTGGTGCAAGTGTCGGGCACGTGCGTGTTCCGCGCCTCATCTGGGAATGGCGTCTGCCTTAGCAGCCTGCACAAACGCAACTGCAAACAAAAAAACCCAATCCTCCATTAACACGAACCGTTCTCCTTCCAGCGGAACTATGTTTTCCAGTCCAGTATCATCCCCTGTCCCCGGGTGTCAATATTTGTCACATATGCTAATCACTTCATTTCTGTTTTCTCTCTTATTTTCCACATCCTCGCCAATGAAAGCTAATTCGTTGTGCTGATTCTGATAATTTTGAGTCATGCCACTAAATACAGCGATTCTCGGATTCTTTTTTTTTCTTCCCCCCCCCCCCCCGCTGTGTAACTTCCCCCAAGTTACGCTGTTTACAGAAAAACCAACAGCAGCTTCAAACACCGGGGCAAGAAACCAAAAAGCGGCTCCTACAACAAGTCAGATCCCAGCTCCTCAGGCTTCCAGCACATCTCAACACAGAACTAGAGCAAAAGGGCAGATTATTTAAAGCCATTGCATGTAGGCCAATTTTCACTGCAGTTCCTTTTGGCTCTGATTTTCAGGCCCCAGTGGAGTGGTGAAGTCATGAATAAATGCAAGTAAACTGAGCTTATCCACTCTTATTTTGAGCGGTGGAGTTTACTCGCCTCATGCTGCTTCAGCTGGAGCACCAAAAGGTAAGTTTAAAGGGAAAAAAAAAAAAAAAAAAAAGGGAAAAAAAAAAAAAGCTGGGGGGGGAAGCGGGGGATAATCTCCCGCTGCCCTCGCCTACAGCGAGTCCAGCACGGAGCGAAGGCAGGGCCGGGATGCTGCAGACCTGCGGCGTTTCACGCGCCGGGTATCGACCGTCCCCGGTTATCTCCTGATGCTGCGGAGGGGCTGGAGGTGGTGTCCCCCCCCCAGCCCCGCTGTGCGATGGGCAGGGTGAGGGTCCCCCTGCCCCCGCCGCGCAGGAGGGATTTACGGCGGGTCCTAGCCTCAAACGTGGCTGGCAGAGAGCCTCGCACGAGGAGAAGACGCCCTCAGACGATACTCCCCATCAGAAGGCAGCGTCCGGGTGGAGGAGGGCTGGATTTCTGACCGCAAGCTACGTTACAGCCTTCCAAATTGAAAATAAATAGAGCAAATATTTGAGGGTTTAAGAGGTCAGCGTTAGCCTCGGAACACTTCACCTGGCCATCAGCGTCCTTCTGATTAGCAAAGCAGGACCAACGACCCAACGATGCTCACCTGAGGACTCTCCCAGGGACATGGCAAGCTGAAGACGCAGACGCTTTCAGAGCTGGCCCACTACAGCACTGCAAGGGTCGTGTAATGAATTAAATATGCTAAATACTCTATTTTGCTCCTCAGACCTGGGGCCGTACTTGCCCACTCACCTGGTTTGTCCAACCTACGAGTTCCTCTGAGATCTGCCCCAGAGCAGCAGGGCCTGCGGAGACCCACGTAGACGGGATCTGAAGTCTACAGAGATAAATCCATTATGATTATCACATCAGGGGAAAAAAAATAAAAAAAAGAAAGAGGAAAGACACCCTGCCATCTTATCTCCCTGCAAGCAACCCTTCCGCTTAGCTCTGACCATAGCGGAGTGACTGCCGCACTTGTCTCCTCGTGGTCAAAACAGCAGCCGGAGCCAGTTTCTTCAAAGTTAAAAGAAAATAATAATAATGGAGTCCCCACATTCCTGCTGTGTTTATAAAGAGATGTTTTCTTCCTGAGCTATACAGCATGGCGGGCTTAATCTGAAATTTCTTTCTAATCATAGCGGGAGTCCCAATTAACGTGTTGGGTAATCGTTCAAGTAGAACTGGAGTTCCGCGGCTGCAGCAAGGCGAGGGAAGGCACAGGACCGGGGTACCAGGGGATGGGCAGGGGACCGGGAGCACACCCCGGTGCCGCCGGCATCCTCGCACCCACCGCCGGGGAAGGGGGGCAGCAGCTCCCTCTCCACGCTATTGACGGGTCCCCGAGCTCCCCAGGCATCGGGGATGCAGCAGCTCCAAGAAAACCCACACGGCGAGGGAGCCAGCGCAACCGGCACGCCGTGCAGCGCCGAATTGCTTTTCCGTGCACCTTCCCAAAGGAAAAAGAAAAGGAAAGAAAACAAAACAAACCCAACCACCATCACAGTCGCTCCTGCTTCCATCTGCAGGCGTGTAATCCAACACATGTGCTTCCAGCGCGCAGGCCCGGGGGGGGACGGGGACCTGGCTCTGACCTACTTTCTTTTGTTGCTGGAAGTGCTGATGTCTCTGCAGAATCCAGCGAGCAGGCAGGAGCCGGGCGTAAGGGTCTGGCTTCACCTCTGCCTTACGCCGCTCCTTACATCACCGCCATGGCCAATTCCAGCCCCAATTAGCCTCGATTTACACCGGGTCCCGGGCAACGGGACGCTTCGACCTCGTCCTGCCTGCGAGCAAGGGAAATCGCCGTCTGTCAGGCAGCGGATTTTGGGCACGCAGGGAGGGGTTACCTGCAGCCTCAGGAGCTAAACGCTATACTTTTACCCGGAGGATGCCGCTGCGGTCAGCACACCCCAACAGCTTACCCAAAGCAGCACGCAGACGGCCTGGCTAACTATTCTTATTTTTATTATTTTTCATTCACAAGGAAGTTGGGTCCGAGTTAGGCACCGCGCTGGCCTGGAGAGCAAAGCTCTTTAAAATCCAACCGTATTACACTCAGGGTGGATCCCGTCGGCAAAGCGTTAGAGAAACGGCGGGCAGGCGAGCTCCGAAAAGGCGCAGGCTTCCTCCTTCCGAGAGAACAGGTCCCACCCTCCTCCAGCATCTCCTGTCAGGATGCTGAGCCGCAGCCCTGAGGTTTGGGAGTTACAGGCTCGCTGCAGTCGCTGGGGCTTGTATAAATTGGTCTTCAGAGAAAACCAGCTCCACCGCCGTACGCAAAAACCACTCCTTAGTAACCTACTAAAGAGCTTCCCCTCAATTCCTCTTCCCTCTGCTCCCGGGTACCCGGGATAAACGTACTGCCTTGATTTTGCAGATTCGGAGATAAAAGGGTGTTATGTTTCACTCGCATCCTTCAGACCTTGGGAGGCGGTTATTTGAAAGAAGCCTTCCCTTCTGCCACGGCTTAAGGACGGACCATTTTAATTGATTAGCTTGCCCATTATGGGTAAGCAGAATAACAGCCTGGCAATTGAACGTGGGTCCTTGAAATGCAGAGAGACATCCGCCTGCAGTGCATTTGCAAGCCTCAGGGGCTAATTTCTGCCCTTCCTGCTCTTCCAGCCTCTCAGCCTGGGATTTACCTAAGCACACTGGATGCGCCTCTACACCAGGCGGGGTTGGGGTTGGGGTGGGGGGGGTGGGGGGGGGAGGGAATTGCTTCGCGCCCCACGTTCAGCCAACAGATTCTAATGATAAAACAATTTCAAATCCCCACTTTTGATTAAAATCAAAGCCATGGAAAAATCAGGCTGAGGTTCATCTAATGAATTTTCTTTCCCAGACTAGCTGAAGCCTGCCAGGGACTAAATCCAAGGGGGTAAAGCTAAATTTGACAGTCTTGATAGTCGTCTTCACCCCAACTCCTGGAGCAGGCTTAGCAGTATAAACAAATCTGGCGTGGCCACCACGAAAATAATCCCATTTATTTAGCAGCAACAATCTACTGGGGAGAGGATAAGAGGCATTTGAAGACAAAAACAGCAATCTCAAACCACATATATACGAAATTAAAGGATGTAGGTAATTAATTGTTTGATAAGATAATAAAATCTGCGCTAAGCTAGGGCCATATGAGTCAGAGACATCAGAGGGAGAAAATATGTTCATCACTCAGTCCACCTCTTTACCAACACATATTTTCTAGCATTTGTCCAGTGTAGGTTTTTGTTTTGTTTTTTTTTTTTTTTTAAGTCAATGAATCAACTTTTTTGATATTCAGCCCAACGCCAAACAGGAGCTATTGGCATTTGCCGAGGATGAATAACTAACTAGTAACGGGGCGGTCTCGTGAGATGGGCCAGGAAAATCCTGGGAGAGGTTCCCCCGGGACACAGCCAGCTCCATCACGCTACCCTCTTGCTTTCTAAAAGAACATATATACCTACGTATATATCTCTCGTTACGCCGACGACAGCCGCCCATCCTTCACCTCGCCGCCGATGCTTTTTTGCCTGCTGCTGCCATCTCCCCTAAATACCAAGTGACTTGTTTTGAGAAAGCTCATTTCTCCCAGCACCCTTACCTCACTCTTAGCAACCTTCTATTTAAAGTCACAATCTGTTGCAGCAAACCAGCTTAGGAGCGTATAAACAAGCTGTTATGACCCCGCTGCAGGAAGGGGAGGAAATGGCCTATGCTTTAAAGTCAGCTGCCTTCAATAATTAGAAGCGAGTAGACAAACATGAAAGCAATGATGCTTCAATGTTCTGTTATTTAAAGGGTACGCCGGGCGCTCAAGTCCCTCGTTACCACCCAGGTATGCGGATCCCATGCAATTAGTCAAGCAAAGAAGAGCGTCACCTGCCACGGGAGGGGGGTCGCAAGCGTTTTCACCATGGCTGTTACTGGAAGAAGGACGTGGGGCTTTTTTTTTTTTTTTCTTTTTAAACCCATCTTTGTTTCTTAGCACGCAACATCAGCTGCTTCTCACATCAAAAACCCTGAAAGGTTTTTATTAGTCCCAATGCTCTGCAGAAGAATTAAGGGGTAAAGAGCGCCTATGTTCCGCTCTGCCCCAAAGAGCGGGAAAGGGAGGAAAATTAGCTCTTCCGCGGCAATACGGCAACGTGCGCGTGCCTTGCTTAGACCTTCGGCAGCGGCTGGCGAAGTGAACGCGTCCACACGCGCCACACTGCCTTTGCAAAGGAGCAGCTTCCACGTTATCGGCCTGAGAGGGGGAAGCTAAAGGTCCCACGGAGAGCACCGGGAACGTTTCTCGTGGAGCCAGCAGCAGAGGAGACGCTCTCCTCGCGGAAGGCAAAGCGGGGCTCTGCTTCGTTCCAGTCCTCCCAGATGGGAAGCAGAGAAAAAGGCAAAATCAGCACTAACATCACACCTGGGAAGCTTAACAGCGCTGCGCGGTTTAAAACCGAACGGGGCGCGCATCTCCCACCAGGCTGCCGTGACATTACGCTCGCAAATAACCCTCGAGTGCTTTTAGGGTAAAAGCCTGAAACTTGTTTGCTGAGGGACTCGTTCGCATCAGCATCCCGAGCAGGGAGCCGACTTCTTCAAAGCAGCGCTCTTCAGGGAAACACAACGCCACGGAGAGCAGGCGCTCGGCTCTTCCAGGAGAGATTAAAGAGGAAAATTAGCGAAGCTACAGTTTATGCCCATACCAATAAGAGCAGGCGTTTACCAGCGCTTAAATAATTAAAAAGATTTTTCACTAGTGACCAGGTTGTCACTGACTCATCCCGCAGCCACCCGTGGATGCAGGCAGCAGAGTGACGGCTGAGGGATGGCGCCCGGGCTCCGCTCCGAGGGCGTTCGGCAATCCCGGTGTTCCCATCACAGCGAGCTGCAGGGAGGAGGAGGAGGAAGAGAGGAGGAGGAAGAAAGGCTGGAGGAAAAGCCCCCTTCTTTCCCCAGGAAGCACCGACATGATTTCCTCTGGGATGGGACCCAAGGTTTGTTTGGAACAACCTTTAAGCTAGACCACGTAATACCGGCTACATTAAAATGCGGAGACTTTGGGAGCAATTATCCCAAAAAATAGCACGTCAGGCAGCGCAGTGCAAGCAGGCAATTAGGCTGCATGTTAAGAGGCAGAATCCAGGCATTAGCACACAAGCCGGCGCGCGCGGGATGCGTACCGCATTTAGTGTATTTACAACACATGACCTAATAGTAAAAGCAATAATTAGCTACTATTAATACCGATGGAAGAAAACAGAGGGAAAGGGAAGCCGCAGAGCCGAGCACAAGTTATTTATACAGAGGTGGCTAACGCAAGCCGGGAGTAAAGATGGCACGGCGTTGCGGCGCGAGCGCGCTCGTCCCAAGCCCCAGCCATGGAAAGTGGGGGACGGGATGGTCCAAGGACGAGGGACGGTCTTTGGAAGCCTCTGCAGCTGCGTCACGGGCGCTCCTGCTCCTGCCGGGAGGACAAGTACTCCAGGCGGGAGTAGGCGGATCCGAGTCCCACCTCCATCGCCGCTCCATGTGCCCAGCTCGCACCTAAGAGCCGCTTCTCTCCGCGGAGAACCTCTCCCGGAATTTCCAAACGCGATTTAAGTTCATACGCAACCCCCGCGGAGGGCGAAACAGAAGGATGACATTCCTCCCTGCCTGCCTGCCTCCCTCCCTCCCTCCCTCCCTCCCTTTCCTTTTTACTTATTCCCAAATATTTCCAGGCAGCCGGGCAAGGCAATGACCGCAATGATGCGAAGCAACGCAGCGTCGTCTCCCCGAGCAAGAAACGGGACTGGCTCGAAGCTTTTGTTAGAGAGAAGAGGGTGCTTTCGTAACACGGCCCTTTGTTCTGCCGGAGGAATTCAACCGCTATAAATTCGTTCCCCTGGTAAATGCGGCAGTTATCAGGCATTTTACCACGGGATTCCTGGTCTCCTAGCGAAGTTAAATGCAGTGCCATTACAGCAGCACTTTAACGTGTAAATATTACATTCCCGGTTCTTTAGGAGACGTTCATTTAGTGAAACAAAATCCTGCTAGTAAAACACCTGATCAAACCCTTCAGCCCAACTGGCCCAGTAATTGCTCCAGGACTGGAGGGAGTCCAATGACTGGTTGCGATTTATGACCACTTTAGGGGAAAAAAAAAAAGTCTACCTTGAAGCATCCGCTAAGGAGTGAGTTGTAGATGAGATCATGGAGTCCATTTACATCGCAGCTTTCTATAACGTTAAGTGGCCACTAATTCGTGCTGAATTCCTTTGTAATT
Organism: Larus michahellis; assembly: GCF_964199755.1. Classification (NCBI taxonomy): domain Eukaryota; kingdom Metazoa; phylum Chordata; class Aves; order Charadriiformes; family Laridae; genus Larus; species Larus michahellis. The sequence continues at coordinate 3,945,635 of NC_133902.1, read as the reverse complement.
CTGACGGAATCGCATCTGACAATCACATAAATAGCAAAAAAATTCCTCGGGAATAATGTTACTACAACAAGGAGTAAAAAGGCAAAGGAATGATTCATCTTTCATGGTGAGACATGCCCTTTTCTATCATCTCTACTCACCCAAAATAATTCGCCCAGCCCAAATTTCGCAGCCAGGGCTGACAGCCACCAAGTTGTAAAGGGGTCGCTCTCCTGAGCCACCACCAAACCGCGGCTGCAGTTCGAGGGGAAATACAGTTAAAACACGAAGCTGTGAGAAAGCATAAAGACAATTAAGCAACGAGATGAGCCGCCTGGGGGAGGCTGCAGGAAAACCTTGATGAAGCTTTTCCTGCAGGCAGGGGGCTGCATTAAATGACCATCATCTCCGCTGTTATTAAAACTCCAAGGGTCGCGGTCGGAACCGGCCAGAGAGAACGGATGCGAAATATGACCATTTTAACTCTTTAAATTCAGCACGGAGAACCGGGATTAGAAAGCGGGGGGGGGGGGCGAAAAGACCGACGATGCGGGAAAAAAACAGTCGTAATCGTATCAGAAGCCTACGGTCCAGCTGGAGACGTGGAAAATGGCAGACCCAGGTTCAGAATAATGTCAAAGAGTCGGAGTGGTGGGATCCCTACAGATTTTAAGGGGTTTGGTGCTTTCTCCTTCCTGCAGCGAGGGTGCCTCCTCTCCGTGCTCTGGAGCCAAGGAGTAGAGGTGGCTCTCGGCATCCCTCTGGCTCCAGAGAGCAAACGGGCTCGTTCTGCCCTGGAAGGAAAGCGGTTCCTTCACTCCCAACACCACCACCCCGCTCCAAAAGGGCTTTAATTAGAAAGGCCACCATCCATTGGCATTTGAAGAGCACCAAAAATTGAAACGCCAGCTGAGGTCAAGCCTGCAGAGGGACAGCTTTGGGGACAGCAGATTCCCCTCCTGCCTCCGCATCGTCCCTCGGAGAAGAAACGCCTGGGGACATCTCCTCGTCTTGCTCCATGGACCTGGAGACGGCGAAAAAAGGAGCCGTGTTGCGCCTGCCTCAATTAACCAAATAGCTTCAAACTTTGTTATTTGCCTGGCACCAGTAGAAACAGGGCCCATATGCTGAACTAGAACAAGAACTTGTTTGAGGACTTGCTGCCTCAACCGTTGAGATGCCAAAAGCCAGATGGGGGATTTATAACAGCGGGAGGCTGGCTTCCCGGGCAGGGGCAGCTCCAGCACAGCGTGTTCCTGGAGCCAAGCGACAGTCACCAAAGCTGCGGGAAAGGGTTAAAAATAAAAGCGAGCAACTTTCTTATCACGCACTCCTCGCCTTCCACTAAATTAACGTCGGAATCAGAAATCAGACGATGCTCCAGGCTGCCTGAAAATTGTTTTTACACTTCTAGTACGCCCGTGGCCAAAACCTAGACAATATACGTTCGGTGTGAGGTGATTATTTAATGAATTAAAGGCGCAGATGCATTCGGAGGAGCCGAAGCTCCGTTCTGCTGTTCTCCTCCCGAACAAAGACTTCAGGACCAGCTTCGCCCATCACTCCAAGAGAAACAGCATCACTGAAAAGATGCTCGGGCTGATGCCTCCGCTCTTCGGGAGAGCAAACGCCCTCCGTCTCCGGTTTGGGCTAAGCGGCGTGGGTCTGATGCCAGGCAGCGGGATATACAACGCGAAGTCCCATTTTCAGATTCCCGTCGGGTGCGATCGTGACGGGTTGGGAGTAGCAGCAGCAGCAGCATCTCTCCTTAAGGCCGTTAATAAAGTTCACCTTCACCAGCTAAGCCCGTTCCTCTTTCCTAAAGACTGGAAGAGATTTCATAGCAGATTCATCACCTCCACCCTTTAATTCTATTTTTGGAGTCTATTGAACTTTTGCATATGTTGAAATGAAAAGAGTCTATATTAACACAACCACTTTTTTGTTACTGTAATGAGAGCCTTGAAACCACCACAAAGAGAAACATGCCTTTTAGCAGCTGAAACAAATTATTACAGCAACTGAGTCTTAAAAGGAATTTCAAGTAAAAATATAGTATTGCATGAAGTTGTTATGGCAACTGATGTTGTAGAGTAACTGCACTGGGGCAAGTTTTCCTCCTTCATCCTGCTCAGCAAAGTCTGGGAAAAACTTTGTGATAAAATTGTGCCTTAATTAGTCAAATAAGTCATAAATATAGCGTATCCCAAAATCCTTAACATTCCAGCCTCATGCAGTCTGCGTGCAGTTAGGCTACTAATGAGAAAATATATCTACTAAAGCCCCACTTACCATTAAAAATCCCATCCAATATTTTTCTAATACAATTTATCAATTTAAACACATTGCACAATGTAATATTCTGCAGCATTCCATTAAAGTGATAAATAGCCAGGGAAAGAAACAAGGGATTAAACATACCGTAATGTAATCTAACAGTATTTAAACATAAATAAAAACTTAAGCGGGGAGGGGGAAGGATACCGTATTTGAGAGCAAAACAGAGCGCAAGTCCGGCTACGGCACTCCGGATCGGAGTATTAATAGGACAAGAGGAAGCGGAGCAATGAGAAATGACAGTCAACTTCAGAGGATATAAAATTTCCATTAGGCTTTGTTATAAGATTACATCAAAGCAGTTCCTATGTTTTAATCTGGGGAAAGAGAAAGCAGCGACTTGGGGTCTGTGCCTGGGGGCTGCCTCTGTGTACTGAACCAGACAGTTTGCATAACGAACAATTTTTATTCAATCAGGATTTGAGCAGAGATAGCTCCCACTCAATGGGCCCTGGCACAAATGGGCTGGGAAATTGCTGCTATTCTTCAAGCTCCACCTGCTGGCTCCGGATGAAGTGCCGGTGGCTTTCCCGTAAGGGCCAGTTTTTTGGGAGGGACACCAAGTTAAAATCCTTGCCTTAAATTATTGGGATTAAAAAAAAAACCAAAACCACAAAAAAAACCCCAACAAAAAACCAGGCCAGGTTCTGCACTTCTTGCCTTTCTCAGTTAAAAAAAAAAAACCAACAAACTACCAAACCAAACCAAACAAACCCCAAACCAACCAAAAAAAAAAAAAAACAAACGCCAAGCCACAAAAACACCCCAAAACTTCCAAAAAATACAAAATAAAAATAATAATATATATATAAAAAAACCCAAACCAACAAAACCCAAAACAAACGAAAAAAATCCCCCCCAAAACCCTAAAACTCAAGCTCCCAGCCCCTGTTTCTCTTGGGTCGCACGAATACTTTTGCCGGTTGAAGTTCGCTTAGGCGCATCTCGAGCAGCAATGGTGCTCCTCGAGCTCTACGAAGCGCGGGAGCTGCCACGACCTGCCCGCTGGCAGCCACCCGCGCAGCGAGGGAACCCTCCCGCGCTCCCGGCGCAGCCAGGGACGTCGTTCCGTTTAGCTTGCGCCTTCCGCGCGGCAATTACTTATTTAAATCTTACTCTGCCGGTTGAGAAAACGCACTATGAACAAAGGTGGTTTTATGCAGACAATAGCTGAGCCGCTCAGGTTTTTTTTGTTGTTGTTTTTTCATTTTTTTTTTTTTTTTTAAAAGACGGGCGCACAATGACTTATCTCCCAGGATGAACAGCTCTTATGAGAGAGCAGAAACAAGGTTTTATAGCCTAAGCCCTAGTTTCCGAGGGTTATTCCGGTGGCTGCGCCGCCGGATCACCTTCAGCTTTAGCAGCGGCCCGGAGCTCGCTCGCCCCGCGGCTGCAAACCGGGGGCCGCCAACGGCTTTAGGGAGAGGAAGAGCCCAGGAAAGCACGTGGCTGCACCGAAACCCTTTTGCTAAACCTCTAGGATGAGGGTTTGAGGGTTTCAAATATACACCTGGTAATTCAGAGTTAATTACCGCCGGCATATTCCAGACATTTCTGCCAGCACCTCTGGATTCTGCCTGTCGATGAGGCGCCGCGGCTGCTCTCCGGCTCGCAGAGAATTTAGCTTCCTGCCTGAACCGGGCAGGCTTTGCTTCTGACTGGCACCAAATCCCTTCTTCCTTTTTCCCCCGAAGAAAAATAGCTACATTTTAATCTAGACCTTCCAAAGCTCCTGCCATGCCCGTGACGTCCTGAATGCAGAATTATTGCTTTCCCTGGTTTTTGCTCATTTGTCTGGTAGCCTGGAGATCGTCGTCTCCCTCAGCCCCGGTACTTTTTTGGCTCGATCCAGAAATATTCTTTTATGAATTCGCCTGACAGCGATCCAAGGAGAAGGGCGTGTTGGAAGCTGATGCTGATCCGGAGAGACTGTTCTTTGGTTGGAGCGTTCCCGAGGCCCTAATGAACTATTGGCAGAAAGGGACTTCGGTAGGGCAATTAAAACTCGCTTCTGCGGGATGCAAAGGAGCACGACGACACGTTAACTGCGCCAAGAGCAGGGGAAGGTGGATTAACTCAAGGAACACAAATCGGTGAGAGAAGCCACTTCCTTTTTTTTATCCCCCTCCCCGCAAGCCTTACACATTAAGCAAAGCCGAAATAATGAATATGCATCGCAAGGTGTTTGCTACAAGCCCGCTTAGAAAACGCAGAGCCAGGAACTCCTGGAAGGGGGATTTATGGTTCTGCAAGCTTGGATTGGGATGAACGCTCCCCGCCTTGTAGACACTGAGCACCCACCACAATAAACTAAGGTCTAAAGTTTAGTTTCAGGAGCAACCTTTGGGGCAAATGCTAAATTATCCACCTTAGGTTTGGAAAATTCAAGGAGAAACTGAGCTGGGAGAGGGGACGTGGGGCATCTCCCAGCTGAGATCCCCAAAGTCCTCGAAATACTCAAAAGAATAGGAGGCAAAGCATGGGAATAGGCTGCTGCTTGGGGACCGGCCCCGTCGTTAACACCGGTGTCCTAGGAAATGACATTGACAGGGATCATTAAAACACTGTGATGTTAACGGGGGGGCCGGGGGAATAATAAAATATCAGAAGTTAAGTATTAAAGTTTCACAGAGAAGTTCAGATTCATTGCTTCATCTTTTTGTATGCGTTTCCCAACAGTGACTGAAGTTCTAATCAAATGGTTGCTCTTTATTTCTTAAAAAGAAGAGGAAGAAAAAAAAAAAAATAGTTCCCCTTTTTTCTTAAATTTTGCTTAGCAATGAGCGCGCTCTCCCCAAAACCCGATGCCAGAGGAAAGTGTAACGAGAGTGAGCCAAGCCAAGCTTTCTACAAGGTGAAGGCGGCTCCTGCAGCTTTCGCATCAGCAAGAGCCGGGGTGATACAGGCTTCCCGCGGCAAAGGCTGCCTTAAGGGCTGACGCTCAAGGCCACGTCCGCTGTCGGGCAGCATATTAATGCCATTTCTTTCTTCAAACCCCATTAAGTCCATACGGCTTCACGGGAGAGGTTTGAAAATTAAGATTTTTGCGTTTGGTTTTTTTTTTTTTTTTTTTTGGGTCTTATTAATCCCTTTGCAGAAGGCGGACGCTTGGCGACGGCACGGGAAATAGATTAAGGCTCCCAATAAGCTGAATGAGTTACACGAGAATCAGGCAAGCGCGCTGACAGCCGGTTATTGCGACTCCTCGGCTTACGGGCCAAGGTACGAGTACGAAGGAAAACTGCAGGATCGAGTCAGATAAAACGAATACGTTGGTTTCGACTAGTCTGTAAGGAAGGGTCAAGTATCGGCTCGTTGGCGGGACCCGCTGCCAACGCGCAATGACGGGCTGAAGCAAAGGAGGACTGACATCACCTCGCCAAATTATAAATTCTGCTTCCCAATCTATCTGAATGGATTAACCTCAAAACATGAGATCCGGAATTTAAAGATTCAGAATTCAGAAGCTATTATGAGTCAAGAGCAGGAATTAGCATTTGAGTTATAAATATGCTCTAACAAACTGACAGGAGTCGGCTTGCCGTTCCTTCCCTTTCTTTTTTTTTTTTTTCTTTTTGAAGATGGTGGCATCGGGCTGGCAATATTTACAGATACAAACCTGGAAGTGATTTTCACATCCCGGCTGGATGTTAACGACGGGGCTTGTTGGAAGAACACCGCTCCTCGGCTTCTAACCGGTCCTACGGGGCAGCGAGCCATTATGGCCAGGGAGGGTGTCCCTTCCCGGCACAGGGGATGGGGTTTTTCCAAAGAAAAAGCACTTTCCCGGGACGCGGGATGCCGCCGTGAGCTCCTACAGGTCCTCACCTACCCAAAAGGCAGGCGGGAGAGAGGCAGACACAAGCACACCCTGAATAAACAGGAGCCACTAATATCAGAGAAAATCTCCAGGCAGTAAGTAATGAAGGCACTAAATAACTGTACCCGCTATTCGGATTTTCTGCCAAACATTAGCCAATTTAAAAGGCAGCAAGAGGCCTTTTACACGGGGAGAATTTCTTTTGAGCGCCGACTTAAAAGCTGAAGTTTGGCAGGAAAGTGTCTCGAGAAGGATGGGGGAGAGGTAAAAGCCAATTTTACCTGGTAATCTGCTACACTGTTTGTGTCCTGCCCAGACCACGCTTCATGCATTACCAACGCGCCGCGGCTCTGCCCTGCGCCGGGGGAGCGGAGGAGCTAATGGTTTCTATTACAGGCGGGAGCGGAGGGTGGCTGTGGCACGCACATCTGTCTGCAAAATAGATGTGAGCTTTGGAGGGGAGGAGGAAAAAAAAAAAAAAAAAGAAAAGAAAAAAAAAAAACAATAAAAAAATGCCGAAAACACCTTCGTTCCCCAGCAAACGGGGGACGGCAGCGGAGATTTTTCGGGCCCCCCCTCCCCGTCGGTGACAGGCGGGTGATTGACAGGGCTGGGAGCTGAAAGCCGGCACGTGCTCCCACTGTAAATAGTGATGCTTAAAAGCAGCAGCCCTAACAGAATATTGCCCAGACTTCAACTCAGTTTCTCTAATGAGGATTTCCACACACACACACACAAAGAGTCTACACATTCCCCGTGCAAAGGGAAAAAAACTACAGCAACCCCACAAAACAGCTAAATAAACAGCTGGTGAAGTGAAATACGAGGTTAGAGCCCTCTCTGATTCAAGAGAAGATTATTAAAACAGCTATAAAGATGGTGTTGGCATCTCTTGAAATGAGTTTGTTACATTCAGAAGAGGCAGTTACACATGACAAACCATTTTCTGTTTAATTAGAGGGCTCTGTGTGGAACACTTCCAGGCGGAGGAGGGGAGCAGATTGCTACCCAGCATCTCAATTACGGGACAGCGCCTGAACGATTCAACGTGCAAATGCTTTTAACTGACCGCAGAGAGAAGGAAGAGAGAAGGAAGGGAGAAGGAAGGGAGAAGGAAGGGAGAAGGAAGGGAGAAGGAAGGGAGAAGGAAGGGAGAAGGAAGGGAGAAGGAAGGGAAAAGGAAGGGAAAAGGAAGGGAAAAGGAAGGGAAAAGGAAGGGAAAAGGAAGGGAAAAGGAAGGGAAAAGGAAGGGAAAAGGAAGGGAAAAGGAAGGGAAAAGGAAGGGAAAAGGAAGGGAAAAGGAAGGGAAAAGGAAGGGAAAAGGAAGGGAAAAGGAAGGGAAAAGGAAGGGAAAAGGAAGGGAAAAGGAAGGGAAAAGGAAGGGAAAAGGAAGGGAAAAGGAAGGGAAAAGGAAGGGAAAAGGAAGGGAAAAGGAAGGGAAAAGGAAGGGAAAAGGAAGGGAAAAGGAAGGGAAAAGGAAGGGAAAAGGAAGGGAAAAGGAAGGGAAAAGGAAGGGAAAAGGAAGGGAAAAGGAAGGGAAAAGGAAGGGAAAAGGAAGGGAAAAGGAAGGGAAAAGGAAGAGAAAAGGAAGAGAAAAGGAAGAGAAAAGGAAGAGAAAAGAAAAAGGCTTTGTTTGTTCAGCGGGGTTAAGAAATAGGAGCTTTTTGCTAACCTTTTTGCAACCAAAGTTGGGCTTTCTCGCAATACATTATTGCGAAAGGTCTATTTCTGCCCCAAGAATGGCTCCGACTTGCTGGCTGAAAGCAACTTCTATGGGGGAAACCACGACAGAGATACCCCCGGCCGCCCAGACCCGCTTAAAAGCTTTCGATTCTTCCAAACCAGGTAAAATAATACGCGGTTCATGAATAGAGAAGGACCTCGGTATTCACACCAAAGCGCCGAAAGTAAGCAAGCGTGGAAAGGAAATTCTAGCTAATCCAAGTTAAATATAGGTTATGTTAGCTGCATTTTACAAGCACTGAGAATGTTATTGGAGAAAGCTGTCATTTTTAATGACAGCACAAGCTCCAATTACCAGATAGCTGATACACTTGGGATTTGGAAGGGTTGTTTTTTTTTTTTTTTTAAAATCACTTGAAATCTAAAAAAACCTTCATTATCAGCTTCTGAGCTGGATGTAAATAACTTCACCTGGTGCTAAGAAGTTTAACATTTCACAGGGCACACGAACAACTTAAAGCCATTTCTAAGTGTAGCTTCAGCTTCCTGGCAATTTAAACACCGTTTATGGCAACTTGAGCCGCAGCAGAGGAGGGGAGGCCGGGCTGGAAGCAGAACCAGCCAGAGAAGACCAAAGCTCCGGGTGATGTGGAGACCCAGAGGTCAGCCAAAACGACGGGGATCAGCCCCCCCAGGAACCTGGAGCAAGGCAGGAACACACACTGGGCTGCAGGTCATCTCTCAGGGCAAGGAGAAGATTCAATCATGCTGCTTGGCTTCAAAAAAAAAAACCAACCACTTTAGCTTGGAACAAACCCCACGTTATCACCTTGAGCCTCGACCAGAGCACACGCTCCCCGAGCGCGCCCAGGGGCTGCTTTAAAAACACAAACGCGGCTCCACCGAGAGGAAATCCTCTCCGGCATGGTACCCTCCCAGGTCAATCCGGGTGTCCCTTAGATTTCCCACGTTATCGTCGCTCGCCGAGATTCCCAAAACCAAAAGCGAGCCCCAAAAGTCTACAACCGTCCTTCCAAAAAGCTGGAAGAGTCCGGTTTGCCAGCGGCGAGGAGCGGCTAGACGGACGCTCCGTCTCCCAAATCTCAGGCGACGGGCAGCAAAGCTAAACGCTGGAAACCAAAGCTAAACGCTGAAAACGTTCATTTCTCCCCTCCCCTCCCCAGCTAATGTGAAAGCCTTACAGTCAGCAAGAAGAACGGCAGCCTCCTGGCTTGTGGCAAGCAGAAAGTGGGATTGAATCATTACTTGAAGAAGAACGTGTTTCGGTGGCTATAAATAAAAACCTGCGAGGCACGTTGCCAAAGAAGCGCAAGTCAATACAGCTTTTCTATATGCGCTGTCAAACTTTACTTTTAGACAGTATATTAATTACATAGTCAATAACTGTGGGTTTCATTAGTGTATTAAATACCTCAATCAATAATATTTATCCTTCTCAGAGACAGTCTTCACCAAAAAAATAAAAATAAAGGGAGGAGTGTTTTTTTTTTTTGATCCTGCAGTTCAAAAAGTCAGCGCAGCGTACCGGCAAGGCTTTAATGGAAAACATAAAACACTGGAAACAGACAAAAATCGGATTATTACTCTTATTTTTCAGCCTTTTGTACAATAAGCCATGAGGGAATTCCAAGAGCTAAACTGATGGCAAAAAAATTAGATTTCTCTCTCTTAATTGCTCAACGGTGATGTCAGAGTGGACATGACAAACGGTCACAGCTTTCATTTCTCCATCAGAGAAACCAGCAGCCCGGCTCCGCTCGGCCAACTTTCCGAGGAGAAACCCCGCGAAGAACCCATTTCTGGTGCCTCTCCGCGCCGCCGCCTGCTGCACTGCAGCTTTGCGGGTGCCTTTATCGTAACCTGGGAAAAATACATCCCGAGGAGAAATTCCAGACTCCGTGTGGGACCTTCACCGAGCCCGAAGGAAAATCACGTCGGGCAACAGAAAAGGAGCTCAGGAGGATTATTTTTTTTTTGTCTTTTAAAAATCTCCCTTTAAAGGGCAAGAGGTTTGGGACAAATTAAAAAAAATGCCTTTGCGAGTATCCAGTTTATTTTAAATAACTTGCAAGAACAGTTATACACAAGGATGGAAAAAGAGAAGTACTACAAGCAGCCCAGAAACACTCCCAAAGGCACGCTTTTGGCATGGCACGGAGGCTGAATTTAACAACAAATCAATGCACTATAAACAGGAAAAAACTAAAAACAAACAACACCCCACCCCCCAAACACAGACACCTAAGTATTCAAATAAAACACACAGAAAAATGCGTAACAGTCCTCACGAAAAAAAGAAAAATAATCCATCTGGCGAGTCAAACCACCTTTTGGGTTTGGTTTTTTTTTTTTTTTTAAATGTGCATATGAATGAAACGTAAAAATATAAACATGAAAAAACAGACTGGGAAAAAAAAAAAAAACAACAAACTAAGAGAAGGTCTGTGGGCCTCTTGCGTCCTTACAGATAATACATTAAAGAGAATTTCCACTCCTTGTAATGAGATTACTGATATTTACTGCGCGACTCCAATACTTGTAATGCGTAATGTGCTGCAGACCCCTCCCCTCCCCTCCACACGGGCTTTGGAAGTCGGCAGCCTGCTCCCTTTCACGTTTTCGGGAGCCTTTCCTATAAAAGCGATATAAAAAAATTTCTCTCTCTTTCCCATCTGAGCCACCTAAGCAGCCCCTCGGCTGCCCGCGAGGCAACTCCGGCCGTGGTGAGGACGAAGCCCTTCGGGGCGGCCGCTCTTCTCCGAAGCGGTTCCATCAAGGGCCAGGATAAAAAAAAAAAAAAAAAAAAAAAAAAAAAAAAGGCAAAAAGGAAAGATGACGAAAGAGGACGCGGAAGGAAAGTACGTCCTCCTCCCCCCCTCAAGATGTTATGCCGTATCTTGGGCAGCAGATGCAAATACCACCCAGAATCAAAACATCAGACTCATCGACTTCCACACTCATGCCCGGTGCACTAAAAGGACAATCCCGTGGTGCTGGAACACGGAAGCCCACACGCGCGCACACACACACACACTCATCCAAGCTGCCAGGCACAGCATACAACCAGCAAACACACGCACCGCGCTCGCTGCCGAGCCCAGCAAGACCACCGGTTATTTTTTTCCAACAGCTCTCAGAATATATTACTGCTCAAAGCTTTATTTGGGGGGGCGGGATACCCCACCACAACCAATCCTACCTGATGCACCTTAAAAACTCAAAGGGAATCTCCCCTCCAGAGACTCATAAGGGTCACTAACACTTAATTTAAACTTCCCGTAGGCTGAAAACATCGTTAAATCGTAACAGTGGGGGTTAGCACAAACAGCAAACTAGCCGAATGCGCGCTCCCCATCTTCCCTGGGCCACGCAGAACGCGCTGCTCTCCCGTAATTGCCCTCGCACCTGCCTGTTCAATCCCAGCAGCCTCCCCATTCCATCTTCGCTTTGCACGTTTAATTTAAAGCAAAACATCAGCAGCCACGGGAATCTTCACCTTGGCAGAGATCTAGTTGTGAAGGATTCCGGCATCCTTTCAATTGAGCAGATACACATTCAGCCATCCCGCCCGGATAATGGTTGAAGCCATCCGGCAATAACCTGGACGCTAGCAGGGGAGATTTATGATGAAGGGAAGGAGGACACCGGCTTGTTTGCCAATAATCCCAATTAGCATTGTGAGCCCACTCACTTCTCCTTAATTAGCACAGTCAAAAGAGCCCAGAGCATTCTGAAGAGTCCCGTTTGCCATAGCCGGTGTCAGCACCTACAGGGATATGCCAGGATTTGGCCGGTTGGCAATGGGGTGGGAGGAGAGAACGGAGACACCTCCACAGCCCCCCTGCCCTCGCTCCTCAGCTGCTTCGGAACCCCACTTTTTCCTGATCGACTATTTATTAACCTGTTACCTTCAACAGCGCTAGCCTAGGATGGGGGGAAAGGAAGCAAGAGTAGATATACGCATAAATATTTTATATAAGTGGGAAATCATATCACACACCACCCCCCCCCCCATCAGGATTCATCCTGCTAAATTAGCTCTTCCAGGCCCCTCCTAAAAAAAGATCTCCATTCTCCTACTCAGCGGTGTAGTCCTCCTCTGTGCTCGCCCCAGCTGAGATTCTTTTTTGCACGGATACGTAGCAGACCAGAACCGTACGCCGCATTCGAGATGAGATCTCGCAGCAGAGCCTTATATAATGCTATGGTGCTTGTATAGCTCTACTAGAAATACCTTGCCTTCCACAGCTTGATGTTTTTATCATATACTAGCTGATTAAAGCATGATTAAAACCCTCCAACTCTTCAGTCACTAATGAGCATCCACTTTATGGCAGAGGGTGGTGGGGGTTTTTTTTTTTTTTTTTATTAGTCCTCAAATAAATGTCTTTTCTCACAAACTGTTTTAAGTTGATTTTCTGTTCCAGCTCTCAAGGTCGTTCAGCTGATCCCGTAAAATACCTTAATACTCTTGAGTATTGATACCTTCCATCTCTCCTGCTCTGGCTGATGGGCACGGTAAACCCAGCCAGAGGGATGCAGAGCGATTCCCTCTGGGAGAATGAGCTGCCCCAGCAGAGGCGGGTGCGCGACATCGTCTCGTAAAGCTGCCAGCAAATCCCTACCGACAGGAACGCCCATAAAACCACTTCCTAGTCTATACAGGCACGAGAATTGGAAACAGCCTCCAGGAACATCTCGCGTTACCACTTGCTACCAGTCCCCTCAAAGCGGGATGGGGGGGACAGGAAGGGAGGAGCAGAACCAAAAGACTGGTTAGCAGAGTGGAAAGATAGATTATCACCGCTAACCTACCATTTGTCAATCCAGAACCGTGCTGAGGACTGTAATTTTCTAGTCAACGCTTTATAAGCAAGGTCAGAGGGAACAAATACTTCCATAAAAAAAAATTCAAGACATCAGCAGAAGAACCCAGTCGTGATCCTCAGAATCCAAAAAAAAGAGGAAGGGGTTGTTTGTGCAATTAATGGGCCCAGAATAACGTCCTTCACGTCCATCAGTGGAAGTGGCATTTACAGTTCCTAAACATAAAGACTTAAGATGACAAACAGGAAATCAGGGGAAATAAAAGGGCACGAACTGAATACATGAAGAAGCACTGCTCCAGAGAGCAAAATAAATAAATAAAGTTCAGCTTTGCTACCAGAGACCCACTGCAGTATTGCCTGGATGCTTGGAGCTGTGCAGCAAATGCCAAGCTGTGAGCTGCAGCCAGGGAACACATAATTAATGTGATTAGGAGCACACAGAGCTAGCATGCTCTGCTGACTGAAAAGCCCAGTAGCATAATTACTGTTTTCTGTACTAGCTCTATGTCTGAACAAATCTCAAAGCCTGGTTAGTTTTAGACTGCTGTGTAAACGTCAATAAAAATCCCAGAAGTGCCAGCTCATCAGCATTCTCAGGCACAGAAATGGTGAAAATATCACTGCGTTTCCATGCTGTTAACATCAGGCAAAGAAGTCTCCATTCTTCAGCCTAACCTTAAGAGTTTGTAATAAGGTAACATCTCCCCCAAGTGAATGCTTATTATGAAAGCTAATTAATTGCTTTCCGGTAATGAGAAGTCTTTGGTGTTCAAAGAAAGCAAAATTCACTACACAGGAATTAAGCAGTGTTTATTGAAACAAAGCTCCCCCCATTTAAAGACCTGTTTCTGATTAATGTCATTACAAACAGAACCCAAGAAGCTGAACATACAAACATACAAAACACGTATAGGAAGGAAATGTATGCTCAAACCAGTCAAAAACCCATAGTATTAATTGAAGAGAAAACTAAAGCAATGCTTTGTAGTTGCCTAGATTTCCCTGGGGGATGGAGAATCAATGCTTATCTGCCTTCCTCAGAAGAGACAATTTTGATTAATATCAGACCCATCTGACTCAGTCTATTAAACCCTGAAGGAAGGATATTCTTCAGATATAAGAGATAGGTCTTTGATTAATAATTCAACCATATTGCCATTCCAAGCATTAACAACTGCATGGCACCTGTGGAAAGGGAAAACCTTTGAATTCTATGGAAAGGAACTAACTTGCGCTAATAGACCTGTTCTCCTTCGTCCATTATCCGAAAGCTGCGCCGCACTGTTCCTCCTGCCCTCTGCTGAACAAGTCAAAGTGTCGAGGTTGTCATTAATTTCTTGCAAAGACGGCATGATGGTTATATAATTCAGCTTTACATACAGTAAGAAAGCAAAGTTACTTCAGACATGCTGAATGCTTTGTCTAAAGATCCTGGCTATCTGTCTAAAGACTCCTCTTTAGCGCTGTAGTAGAGCACAGCAGTCTACAATATCGTGGCCGTTAAGAGTGCACTCTTACCTACCAGGGGCATATCTTCAGAGAAGTGCATTAAATCACTTAGCCCACTATGCTGGTCTACCATGCATGGTGTAACTAATGCCAAGTTGTCACACACAGGGTGGGGAAAAAGTCAGCGTAATATCATCTATTGAGTTTTTCCTGGAAGCTCTAGCTTCTCTCAGTCAGCAGCAGCCTCCTCACTATAGCTGAGCATTTCTCCTGATGCTTGCGATCAACCTCTTGCTGTAGTCTCTGTAGTTCACAGGTTTGACGTCCACTGCTGTAGCCTTAATACGGGATTCATCCTGCGAAAGAGAAACACGGCATGTAAAAGAAGAACGCGAAGCACTCCAGGCTTTTGGTTCTAACCTCCTTCTGCCCCAAGTGACTTATTGCTCTCGGTATCGGGGTTGGCTGGGGGCGCAAAGTTGCCTCCCAGAGCAGCTGTGTTGTTTTCATTTGAAACAAGCCAGGCTTGATGAACCTGAGAGGGAGCAGTGTTAACGACAGCGCATCCCTCCTTCGGTGCTCAAGACTGACGGTATTTGTGTGAGCAAGTATCTCTGGAAACTTCTCCCCACAAACAGAAGAGGAGGAAGCCACCTCCCATGGAGACAAATAAAACTACAAAAGCCACATGCTACGTTCTTTGTCTTTTGGGGGATACTTACGTTGTAAGTCTCCTGTTTTACTCGGATCTTGAACTCGTACGTGTTGAAGTTTGCATTTTGGAACACTTCTTCAAATGCCTGCTCGTTCTGTGAGGAGGACAAAGACAGCTATCAGCTGCAGACACTCCCGGCTTCCAGCAGTACCGCGAACTTTCAGAACAGCTCACCTTTTGCTGATGTTGGCAAAACGGTGGAATCATGTAGGCAGAGCTGAATCTTCCAACAAATTTTAGATGCCAAAACCATAAAGTTTTTAAGAAAAAAAAAGTGTAGTTCAAGGTGAAAAGGTTTGAGCTACCTAAACAAAATAACCTGCAGTTGCACCGAATCTGCAACCAAGCGTACAGAATGAGAATACCACAAGTCTACACAAGATCCTCTTATGCTGCTGAACTGGCTAATTCTGATGCTCTGGTATCATCACAAACACTTGACAGAGTTAAATATTTCCCTATTAATTGTCTTGTTAGGCATTCTGTTTCTCTGCTTCTCCATCAAGGCTATACGTACCCTTCACATCCTGACACAGACCGATTTAAGAGAATGTTCTATAAAAAAGTGGATGCGTGTTTTGAACGTGCTTTTATAACCACTAGAAGACTGTCATATTTATAACATAAGCTGCTTCTAATTACCATATGAACACTAAACATCATTGTCATTTATAACAGACAATTTGTCAAAACAGTAGAAAAGAAGCAGGCAAGTTTTGGAGACTGTGGAAAAAAAGTTTATTTTTGTAAAAATACGGATTTTTTAAAAATTTTTTTTACCAAAAAAGAAGAAGTAAAAACCTTTGGCATTCCACAAAAATCCTGCAGCCCCATGATGATCCCGACAAGTAATTATTAATGCTGTAATCTACCAGATGCACTTGACTCGATCAGTCACTCCAGCAGCAGACAGAGCATCTGATCTGGAATTGAACCCATCTCAGTTTCACTCCTATTTCCAAGTGTTACATCTGCTGTTTTTAAATGCGCACAGCACTATTTTACCCTACACAGCGATCCTCCGAAGGTTTGGAAAAGCACAACAAATGAAGGTGAACAGGAGTAGCTAGTTTCATAGACTGCAAAATTTAGGCATATCCTTCCTGAATATCAAAAACTCCTCTTCTTCTGACCATCGTATGGATTAGAGGATAAAAAAACCAACTCACTCAATAAAGCATTTGGCTTCTGTTGCCAGCTCTGCCACAAACTATGCTAACCATTAGTGAGGGGAAAATGCCATTAGCATACCAGTCGCTGCCACCCTACGTTATCTCCTTTGCTAACACACACAGTGGAGAAGTAGATGAAAAACCGTGCATGCGTATCTACACTGAGCGCGGTCACTGCCTGTATGTGGACTCAACACCTACTGTGAGCAGCGGAAAGACTCCCACCATCTTCACAGGACACTGCATCAGGTCTTCAGAGAAAAAAACACTACGAAAAGCTTACTGAAAACGCATCAAGTACCATTTTTAAAGGCTCGTAAAAGTGTCAAATCAAAACCAATTTCTCCTGGAGCACAAAGCATTCCCGCTGAAGGGCTCATTCCATATTATGTTCCATTTTCTATCCTCAGCCATTTCCATTAGGCAGCTCTTCAAAAGACATTACATGTTTGTACTGCTACATCGGATCTGCGGTATCTCCTTCCCCATCCAGTTCTCTTCAGCATTAAAAGCGACTATGAAATTTTGTCTGAACTCTAGCAGAGATTAAGCATGAAGTACGAAAACATTGACAAGTTAAGAATGTCTGAAAACGCAAAAGCACAAGCATATCTAATTCAAATGCCCTAGCAATACATCTTCTTACAGAAGAGAGGTGTCCAGCCTTCGTAATATCACAAAGCCTTTTAGCATCCCCAGAACCTCAGACAGCCAAAGAGCAGGAAATTTCCTAAAAACATTCTTGTATGCGAGCTACGGGAAAACCAGCCCTGCTTTGCAGAAGCGGCTCACGACAGTGTCTACCAGGGCTACAGCCTCAACAGTCCTTCCTGCTTCATTTCCTTCCCACAGCCAAGGACTGTGTTAACCGACAGCTGCTGTACCTCTGGAGCGCTGGTGTCAACCACCCTTAGCCTGGCAGCACAGCAACGCTCATGTACTTCAAAAGCTTATTATGCTTTCTAGATCGTCATTTCCAAAAAAAAAAAAAAAAAAGGACCACAACAAGCCCCCACAGATTTTATATAGCAGACAACTTAAAAAAAAAAAACACAAACAAAAAAACCCAAACAACAAAAAAAAAAAATCAGGAAAATATTTTGGTAGGAAGAAAGGAAAATGCAGCAAAGAAGCACATAGTGACAAAGGGAAGAAAATACTGTCTGTTAGTCTTTAATGGCTTACAACCTTAAAAGCCATTCTAATCTGCCAAAGAAAGATCCCTTAAGCATCTCTGCCAACGACTCATTTTACATGTCATAGTTTTCATATGACCCACAAAGTTTCTAATTATATTTGGGGGGGGGGGGGGGAAATAGAGCCTTCAGAAGTGGGCTAACACACATCAGTTCAAAAAGCTTCCTGCCTACTTATAAAGATACATACAAAGCGTTCTGGGACTTTTTGGTTTGGTAAACAAATTTTTGGAACACATTAGGGCTAATGTTGTTAGCATTTCTTGGCTAAAACAGTTTTTTTTGCAGATTCTTCCAATCTAGGTAGAATGATAAAACAGTCTGTCCTTTCTATTGGAGTCAACGCGTGTTAAAGCTGTCAGCCCTCTAAAGGCTGTAGTACTACCGACAATTAATCAGCTGTCTTTTGAGGTCCAGGTGATAAGGACAGGCTGATCTCCAGCTTCTAACAGCCAAAAGAGCTCAGAGGTAGACAGACTGACTGTGGGAGCAAACTAGGGGGGAAACCAGGCAAATCTCTGTTCTCCAGGCAGATGGCCCGTGGAAAATAATCCTGAGGAGAGTAAACAAGTCCCTGCCAAGAACTTCAGGCTGGAGAGAAGCAGCGATTTGTGAACTTATAAAAGATATTGAAGTCCAACATCTGGAGAACAATCTGGGGCTGCCAGGCCCCTGAGCTGGCCTATCACTCAGGGAATGGGCAAGATCAAATTCCTGCCAAACAAAGCAAAATATCCCTTCCTTTTATCTGGCACTTCTGTATTTGTTTGAATCATTGAATCATAGAATTGTTAGGGTTGGAAGGGACCTTAAGGATCATCTAGTTCCAACCCCCCCTGCCACAGGCAGGGACACCTCCCACTAGATCAGGTTGCTCAGAGCCCCGTCCAGCCTGGCCTTAAAAACTTCCAGGGATGGGGCTTCCACCACCTCTCTGGGCAACCTGGGCCAGTGTCTCACCACCCTCACGGTGAAGAACTTCTTCCTAACGTCCAGTCTGAATCGACCCATCTCTAGTTTTAATCCATTCCCTTTAGTCCTACCATTACCTGACATCCTAAAAAGTCCCTCCCCGGCTTTCTTGTAGGCCCCCTTAAGATACTGGTAGGCCACTATAAGGTCTCCTCGGAGCCTTACCTTCTCCAGACTGAACAACCCGAACTCTGTCTGTCCTCATAGGAGACGTGCTCCAACCCTCTGATCATAATGCTGTTAATTTCCACAGCAACTACATGAACATAACCCCCTGCCTTTGCCACCTCTGCTGGCTTCGGAGCGCTATACGTGCGCACACGGGGATGAAATCATGCCCTCTCATGGATCAGCACTGGCGTTCCACACACACACACACCTCTTACATCTTTCTTTAAGTTGCCTTCAAAGTCAAGATTACAAGTGTATTTCCTTACCAGGTGGATCAAAAAAAGCAAGACATTTCAGGGCAGCCCAACAACAAGATGTGTGAAACACAGTTCAACTTCTAGACATTTACTAAAAATACAATAAGCTAATTGACTGACCTTTTCCTTCAGTTCTCCCAGGAAAGCTGCGTTTTGCCCAAGAATGAGTTCTGCTGTCTCTTGGAAACATGTCAGCCACTGATACTCTAGACTGTCTGCAATGGTCACCTAAAAAAACCCAAGAAAAAACCAAAAGGTCATTTCATCCAGTTGCCTCTTCCTCAAGGAAGACAGTACAAAAGAAACGTTCATTTTACAGCTATATAAAGTTGTAAGTCTCCGATAACTATCAGAGCCCTTTACACTGCAGGTACTTACCATCACTGAGGGTGGAAAGCAGTGACTTCCTACCTTTTTTGGGTTTTTTAAGCTCCCTAGAATGTCACAGTTAACACAAATTAATATTGACTTCACACAGGAAGAGGCCAACACGATCACAGTGGTACACTCTGATGGCTATTCAGCTCCGTGCCACTGTCGCTGATGAGCTGTGAGCGAGAACACGTAGCCCAGAAACATCTACCAAGGGGGACACCAGCAAGACTGCAAACTACATTTACTTTGTACATACCTGAGTACTTGAGCATAAACACACGTAATACTGTTACGAGGAAACTATCAAAACATTCAAGGACAAGACAGAGCAGTAAAAAGACCAAGTACTAGCCTCACATGCATCTCCTGGCTGCTTTGATAATTAGGGATGAGAAAACAGGAGAGACACGCTGTTCTGAAGCCCTTGATTGTACCCTCAGTATCCCCTTTATATTCTGCAAGAATGATTCTGCTATGTAAAGTAGTTCAGGCGTTCCTCGAAGTTATCCGCTAGAAATTATTCAGAAGCAGTTTGTGTTGTAGTGAGACTGCAGGGATGGTTCCCTTCTCTCTGCATGCCCACCTGGCACAGCATTTCTAGAGAAGCAGATACAACTCTAATTTATAATGTAAAACAGAAGAAGGTTCAACACTTATGGTGTAAGTGGGCATCACGATAATAATCCTCAGACAACTTTCTGACGCAGGCTCCATTAAAGCATGAGACAGAACAATACCTACCCCAAAAAAAAAATGTACTAAATATAGGTAGCAGCTGTAAAAGTGCAATTACTGCTCTCCAGAAATGCCATTTTACTTCAGTTTATCTTCACTACTGAAGAGGCGTAGGCCATCTGTACTCTGCACTGCATAGTACACTTGGAAACCAGAATCAACTGAGCTAGCATCAACTTTTTGGCAAAGAGAAAAGCTTTTAATTGGAGCACTAGGAAAACAAACTGCTAATCAGCTCAATGAAACATCCCTCACCCAGGTACGGCACGCAAGCCGTTTAAATACCCTCTAACCCACAGGCACCGCAGAGAGACAAGCAGCACTCTAGCACCCCGTTGTCTCCACAGATTTCTATTTAGACTGTACAGGGAAAACAGCGAGGAAACACGCTCTCCTCTAATCCATTTACTTACCAGAAGCATCATGCGGTACTTGAAGTTGGGGAATTCACGATCACACTTCTCACAACGATACAGCCCATTTTGTTGGTCTATCACTTTCTTATTGCAATCCTGAGAGGGACATGCCTGGTACATACAGTTCTCTTTGCGCAGATGTACTACTGTGGCCACACAGCTAAAATAATCCGCCTAGGAGAGCGAGTGTGCAACATTAGCCTCAAAATACTCAATGTCTTCCAATTCTGAATTAATCGCAAAGAAAGGCACCCTTACTTGGATATTTAGGATTAGAAAGCTTAACAGCTATGGATTATTGGGAAACTGTAAATCAACCCCTCTGTTGCAATCATTTTCAGGCTCCCATTATGTTAAATAAAGCCCCTACAGCAAGATTATTTTGTGTTTCCATTGCAGGAAACTCCAATTGCTATGTTTTCTTTAGATAAAGCATATTTGCTTCTCCATTGTGTCTGCTCAAATCTCTACTTTTTCACAGGATTAAGATTCTGCACTTTCCTATGCTTCTTTTGGGAGCCAATACAAAACCCAGAAAGCCTACTGTGTAGCATTACAGATAAGCGTTTGATTAAACTATAGCCCACAGAACAAAATACCCATTCACCATACCAAAATAATCATCCTAATGGTTTAAGAGCACGGCCAAGACTTTCAACAGATCAACAGAGGTTGCTTAAGAAGCACGTGCAAAAATTCTCACAGAAAATAGCTGAATTACAGGTAAAGTTTTTTTTTTTTTTCCCCTTGGATAGAAGTTCTTGTGTATCCCAAATGGCTTAGCACTTACGTTTGAAAAAAAAATATAATAAAATTTAAAAATAAGTCACGAAACAGTATAAGCCTAGAGAGGTTACTGGACGGGAATGCCAGAGACCTGGGTTTTATTCCTAGCTTTTCTATTGACCAAGTGTGCACCCTTGAAAACCACTTCCTCCTAATGCACCTATTTCTCCTACAACACTTTGTGCTATTTATATAAACATCTTTGGGGTGAACTACCCCCCTCTCCCCGCTTTATACAAGCCTTTGAATTCTCTTGCAAACACAGTATCATGTTGCAACACCAGCAACAAGCTTGAATTTATTGGAAATAAAAAAATAAATATTATTTAATAGCATAAATTCTGAGACATTAAGCACATACTGCTCAACAACCAGACTACTCCAATAAGCAGAATGCCTGCGTAAAGTCTAGCTTTTTATTTTCTCCCCAGTGCACAAGGCTTGTTCTCGGTGGCCACGCTTTACCTTATCTCCTTGTCCCAAGTTCTCAGATTTGGCTTCAAACAAAGTTTTCCAATTGGTATTCATCCCAGACGCCGGCCCACCCCTCACATCGGAGATTGAGGCACATTCCAGAAGCTGGCCCTCGGAGTCAAACCTGGAACCACAAAGATGCACGGCTATTTTTGGATAGCAGACCATGCAGACCTATCAAAAGCTTACATTTAGTTTCATGTACTTAATACGTGAGGGATTATTTTTTTTTTTTTATCAATGATTGCAAAGGAAACAATTACAGTAATTTGTGTATATTGCAAACAAAAATAGCATTTCAGAGTAAGTTAATAGTCCAACTTAATTAGCACAGTATTTTATAAAGCCACAAAAGCAGGACAGCTTTGTTCTATATAACTGCAATTTGTTTGCCAGCTAGTGGTCAAAGCACGCACTGCATGCTTCTTAAAGGCAGTCAGATAACAAGATTTAAGGGCATCAAGATATTTCCATAATTAAAATTAAATTACATGGTACCATTATCTTCGCAGCAGCTTCAAAAGCAAAAGCAAATAGCATTGAACAGATTACGCTTCCTCTGTTAAAATAAGACAGCACTGCTTTTCAGCACAAGGTTGTACTGCCATCCCATTCTGGTGTTTTTTGCGAGTTGAGAAACACACCAACAAGACTCAAAAACTGAACTTAATTAAAGTGTGACAGTAATAGCTAAGATCCAAAATCAATTTTATCTTCAACAAGCCTCTGAAGTGCGGGAGAACCACAGCTCGACGACAAGTGGAGAATGCCATTATATTTTATCCATGTTTGGGTGATTTTACCAGAACCTGGAAATCCAGGATTCACAAATCTGATGCTGTCAGCACTTAACCCTATTCGTACATACGCCACAGCTCACCACATTAGTACTTACAGACAACAATTTATCATCTACGAAGCAACAAACCACCAAGAAATCACTTTGGTTTCCTGACAACAATAGAAGTGTTATTTTGCGATCTGGAAAATATCTGGTAAGGAATAGACACTGGAAGAAGTCAACATAGTTCCTCCAGTCCATGCTAACAGAATGCATATCAGATCGCACACAATGGAAAAAGCCTGTGAAAAAAAATACCGTTCTCTCAGATAATGCCTCAGAAAGCGGAGCTGGTCAAGTCTGATTTCATGCTGCCTTCCGAGGCTTTGGGTCAGCATGCACTACTCCTACTTCAATTTTTCAAGGTCTGTCATGGAATTATAAGTTTTTTGAATTGAACAACTTAAAAAGGATAGCTGCTCGGGCTCTAGCGCTTTCGAGGAGGAGAAGTTTCTATAACCCTGGAACCCATTACCCTCTGCTACCTTTCTTTAGTATATACAGACTGACAAAGTACAGACAAACAAAATAAAAGAAATACTCCGCAGCAGGCTGGAATGAATCAACATAAACACAGGCTCATACCATCCTCGGAGCTTAAAAGCCTCTGGGCTATCAGGGTTGATGACAACTGTACTTGAGGACAGGACAGACAGGCTTCTACCACCAAAATCAGAGACTCGGGCTCCTTTGATGGCTATCACAGGTTGTCTAGAACCATCAAATTGTTCTGCCTGCATGTGTGAAAAAACAGAAAACATTAGTAGCATGCTACAGTAAAGGTACTGAACTTGCGGTCAGAATTCACAGATTATGACAAGAGACCAAACCTGAACCAAACTATCTCACTGTATTTAGAAGGTAAGGTTTTAAACGGTATCACTAGGAGTTTACGAAAAGGCAGCTAACAATTAAAGTCATAATCCGAACACCCCAATTCCCGAGGAACCAGAGAATCCTTAAGTCACACCACTGGTTTGGTAAAAAAAATAAAATAAAATAAGAAAATTGGTCCCCTCCATTAGGAGTTTTACACAAGGATTTTAGAAAGGGAGATGGGTTATGGGAATGTAGCTTTTTACAAACAGAAGAAATTATTCGGTCAGCTTAGACTCTTCAGGAGATGAAACAACTCAGCTTGACCGAGCCAATCATGTCTATTCTACTACAACTTAAAAAGCAGAAGTGTAGGTATGCCAGCCAAATGCTTTTCCTCTACTTTCCATTTTCTGTTATTAATCTCATAAAGCTGCTATAATCCTGTTCAATCGCCATCAGTTTGTTATCTGAGTAAAGCCTGACACAAACAGAACCTCTTGGCATGAGAGAGGTTTTGAAAGGTATAGATTTTCTGGACCCCGCATCACTTTGCAAGCAAGGGCAGGATCATGTGCTTAAAGATTACACATGAGCTGGAGTTAGCAGCGCCATTCGCTGTATCCATGAGATACAAATAGACCACAAAACATATCCCAGCACTCAGGGCAACGACTGTTACGAAGGAGATACAGGTTCTAACCCTAACTGTGCCAGCTGCAAGCCAGAAGTCACTTCCCCTCAATATTTGTTGCTGTCTCTATTCTACAAGCAAGCAAACCGACTGAACTTTGTAAAATGCAGACCCTGATCTCTGTTGGAAGAATTATATCAGGAATTAATTACCAGTAGCCTCTCCTACAACAACGTGCTTCAACCTCAAAACTTTGTGATATTGAGCTCCAGTTTACTTCATTTATATCAGCAGATGGTTAATGCTGTTTAGCTACCTACAGTATCAGCGCACTCGATCATTTCGCCATAAAGCATCACTGTCAAGCTGGCAGGATCACTCCCATTTTATAGACTGGGACATAAATCCCTAAGTATCTACAGCATTGCTGGAAAACAAAGTAGACTATTAAAAGGACAAAGAAGCAGTTTACTGCAACTACTCAAACTTTCAATTCCAAGGCTCTAATGCTATAAACTCCTAGTCTGAGATACAGCCTCTCAAGCCCCTAGTTATGCAGCAATTTATGCAGGGTAACGTGTATCCCACCCTACGAATACAATTCATCTCAAATGAGACAGCTGTAGCCACCGGGCTTTTCCATAATCAAACTGCAACTCGGATCCTTTCCTAAACTAGGAGCCTGTTATCTTCAGTCTTTGGGCTTGAGACATAATGTCTGCAGTTGTTCAGAACACATTAGTCAGATCATGTCAGCAGTTTGTCAGAGAAAGGTTAAGAACATCACACCTGAATGAAACCAGACAGTCTTTCACCTTCTCTCTGCCCCTGATCCTTAAACGCCCAGGACTCTGTCTCAGCGCTACACCCATCTCAGATGACAACAGCACTCTTATTTCCTCACCCTACACAAAGGAACCTTTGCTTAAGAACAGGTAAGAGAGCACATACCTCGTGTCCCCATAGCGTAGCTGTCACCAGTTTCCCTGATGTATCCATCAGATGCACGTTCCTCTTCGATACCTCCCTATTGTTAGCTTTCACTATAATTTTAGTGACATCTTCATAGCTCTTACAAATTCCAATTACATCTGAAAAACAGTTACAATTTAGTTAGTTACACAAGGGTCACAATCGGGGAATACAAGATCACAAGAGAAGAATTCAATCCTAGTGTCAGATTTTTACCTTGTATCCTAGCTCCCTATTCAAATCAAATCTGATATGGAAATTAAGCGTATTATGGTAGGAATGCTCCACTACAGAACTCTTCAGTGCTTTAATTTTGTTGACGAATTCATTAAGATATTCATGAATGCAAGCCTCACCGCATTAGCGAGATCAAGGCATTGTACTATCTTTTCCCATCACATTCTGTCAAAGGACTTTAGTCCTGATCCTGTAACACACACTTTTGCTGTTTAAGCCCAAATGTCTCAGGCAAGGGGTTTCAGAGTGACTGCAACACAATGAAGCAAGTGGCTAGAGCCTTCACTGTAGCTCCACGATTGTAACCTGCAACTTAAACAAGTCTGCGTGTTTGGGTAGTAAGAGTAACACAATTCCCTTTGCACTCGCTAAAAATATATCGGTTTTAATATTACAGATCTACCTTTAAAATTCCCAGCTGAATGCCTCTGAATCACAGGCATCTTGTGCCTGTGAAACCTGAGAACCCTCGCCCCCACCCAAGCCTCTGATTTTTCCGGAGTACTCTGCCCAACAAATTACAGAAAAACAAACCTCCGATACTTCACAAAGCAAGCCAAAACAGTCATGCAACTTGGACTTGAATGCAATGAATTATGCCAGAATCACTACGGCGATAATTAGATAGTGAAAGAAAGCAAGATCACGGAAGGTATGAAATGCACACGTGCTGAGCAAGGACATTTTTCTTTCAGCCCTTTTCTATGGAAAACAATGATCATAGTACAATAAACAAGTATCATTTACTGCCTTTAGTCTGAAGCACAAGTTTGAAGAAAAATCATTATATATTGTTAGCAGAACTTAGCAAAGACATCTTAACAGGAAAACTGCCTGAGGTATTTTTAATGGCAACCATGACTGGATAACTTCATTTAAGAGATCATAACCCTCAAAGCGCTGTATGCTCGCTACCTCCCCAGCATTCAGGACATAAAAGTAAAACTTGAAAGCTTTAGAGCTTGCCATTTTGTTACTTAGACTGACCAACAATTGAGTCTTTGGGCTTGTTCTCCAAGTCAGAGATGGATACAAACTCAAACTGAACAGATGGAAGATGCTGGGCATCATCACAGGGCACAACTGAAGTCTCATTAGTGAATGTAATCTCATAGTCATTCTTAACAGCTGTATATTGCTTGTTAGCAGTCTTCAAATTGCCTTTGGTAAAATAATATACCTACAGGAGAAAGCAACGAAACAGAGGATATTATCAGAAGTCAGACAGAGAGAATAGATTGTGTTCACCTTTAAAAATCCTTGCTATGCTGAAGTTCCTCTTTTCTAGCTCACGTCAGTCTATGAAAGCACAATGCTACCGTACCTTGTTCAATTCAATGAGTGGAAAGAACTTGTCTGCTTGATCATTGAATGCAGTCGCTCTAATCTCACCCTGCAGGAAAATAGGAGAGCTGGTCAAAACTGAAATTCGGCATGGAAAAAAAAAAAAAAAAAAAAGCCTTTGCAATGTTAAGTGTCATCAGTTCTACAGACGCAGCGTGCTCTGCCAGGCTAGCTCCAGGCATGCGAGAAACAAACAACACTCTCCTCGCATTTGTAGTTACAGCTAAAACAACATATTCTACACCTGACCATCAAATGTCACGTTCAAGTCTCTCATTAGCGCACCTAGAGCTTCAGAATGAAATGCGTAAGAACTACATATATCCCAGATACAACTCTGAAAAGTACTCATAAAACTGGCGTTAACTGTTTTTACATGCAAAAAATATTTCAAACAGATCATGCAGCTCGACAAATTAGGACAGTGATACTTCCTGCTCATACATGTCAAGTCTTTAAGTAAGAATTAAGAACAATTATAAAACCACTAGATATAAATATTGGGTTTTTTAACAAAA
The DNA here is from genome assembly GCF_964199755.1 of Larus michahellis. Classification (NCBI taxonomy): domain Eukaryota; kingdom Metazoa; phylum Chordata; class Aves; order Charadriiformes; family Laridae; genus Larus; species Larus michahellis. The sequence goes on along the minus strand of NC_133902.1, from coordinate 3,918,886 downwards.
TGAATACAGACTGTATGCAGAGAAAACAAATGGCTGATGACAACATGTTACATTATTAACCTCACATTTTATACTAAACATAATCTAGCAGAATCTTGTTTGTTTTCACGACAGAAGGCTGTAATTTGATAAGAGGTTTGACAAACTGCAAGTTTAGTTGGATTAACCAGATACCGCTCCCCAAACAAACCACAGATGAAATTTCCCAGTATTACAATAATTTGTACTCCGATTTCCTCATGAAAATGAAAGTTTATAACTTGGAGGCAATGCTCCACATCACAAAATAACGTGTATCTAAGCCAGGATGAGATCTCATTCTCAATCTACAGGAAACCACCACAAACCTCAGTATTAGGTTGTCAGTTTCCATAAACGACTATATTTTGAAGCAGCAAAAATTTAGTCACACACTATAGACTTTGATGAAAAATAATCAGTAATGCCATACATTTAAGACTTCGTTCTGGATGAAAACTGGGTCGTTGATGCTCAACTTAATGAATACAGGAATACGAGCTTCAGTCGTAATAAGAAAACATTTCCTATAATACACTTTATTTCCTCTATTCTGTCTTTATGAAGGATTCATCAGCATCTGGCATACATTATCTTTCTCTCAATATACGACACTTACACTTTCATCAACTAGCTCTATAGAAAAGAGCTTTCCTTCACCACGGGAGTTGCTCCACTGGCGGATCTGGCCTTTTTGGGTAACACGAGCACAAATGGTCCACCTGAAATCGTGCAAGAAATCAGCGGTTTGAGTCTTTTTTTTTTTTGAAGAAGAAGAAGAAGAGATTGAATTGACAAACCTTTGGAACCGGAATGTCACTATTTAAAAGCCAGAATCTTTCCACTGCACCTCAGCAACTCTACCTGCTTTTCTGCTGCTTTCTATTTTAATGGCCTCCACCATTAAAGGCAGAAAGTTGTAGAGAAAGCAACAAAGCCAGCTATAAAGCATCTAGTACGATAATAGCAGCGAACAATCCTTCTGCACAGACGCAAGGCCTCAAATCTTTTACTCTTCTGGGGTACATTTCTCATACAGCAGTTTGCCTGTTCTGAAAAGCCATGCTAGAACTCAAGAGCTTCAATTATAGGATTCGCATTTAACTTGGGTAATCAAATCAGTTTGCATAACTTAAAAATGTCATTCACGAAATAATTACATCCTCATGCTTTTCAACAGAACAGTAGCCGAAGTGAATAGCTTACTGAGCTATTTTGTCATTAAGTTACCAAAAAGAAGGTTGCTTGAAGAAAAAAAGAGAAGTCAATTGATTTTCAACTAAAATATTAAAAACCTATCAAGCTCAGCAGGGTAGCTTCACCAAGACAATGCAAAGGCAAAATCTCAGATTGTCAGTGTTGATGAAATTAAAAAAAAAAAAAAAAAAAAAAAAAAAACAAAACTCACCACCAAAAAAACACCCCACACAATAAAAAACCACCCACAAAAACACCACCAAAAAACAAAAACAAGAAACAAAGAACAAATCAAAACCTATACAGTTGTTTTTATGGAGAGGGTTTTTTTGTTGTTCATTACTTTGGGGTGGTTTTGTTGTTATCGTTGGTTTTGTTTGTTTGAAGTTAACCAATAAACTCAAAAGAATTCAAAGAATGATTTGACAGAGGTTCATACATGAGAACGCAAAAAGAAGCTATTGTTCCTTCATGCCTGTGACATTGAGTAATCCCCGGCAAGCCACGAAAACTCACTTAGATTGGTATGGGTTCAGGCTGGCAATCGGCACTACTTTGGCCTGCGATCCCCCTGGTGTCTTCACCGCACTCAGAGCACTCGCTTTACCGAACTGGTTTGAGGGAGCATGGTACTTCGGAGCAGCAGGACCTTTCAAAAAAAACCACATCAAAGCATACAGAATTGCAGCCTTGCAGACAAGAGCCAGGTTAAAACCAACTCGTGGTGCAAGGTCAGGCAGAACTTTTCCCACCACGCTACGGGGAGCTGCGCAGAAGGTTATACTTAACGCTGGGTAGGCACTTAAAGTTCCATTTGCCGTGCTGTGTGGGCACCACAGAGCGGCCAAAGTTTGTTAAATCACTTCTGCTCTTGGTCACAATTATTTTCTAGGCTGCAAGCTGCTGCGGAAGAGGCACTCTCAGACCTTTAGAGCACTTACATTGGAAGTGGAGATGTGCCCCGAGTCAATCACTTAAGCACGGTCTAAGTGGGAAACAACTAGTTAGCAGTAAATTCTCTAAAATACGGCACATCGAGCTTTAGATCTAAACCATTTGGGCAAACAACTAAGGAACGGTACCCCACAATCAAGTAAATTCCTGCCATAAAGCAATACTGCTAATTCTACACTGAATCTTGTTAATGTATAAATGTAGAGCTCATGATCGGCTTTAAGTACAGGAAGGAAGAGCTTGTTTTCTGCTGCAGTAAGCAAGTGTCAAAATTTTGCTATTTCAAAATATTTCTTAAACACTGGAGTAAAGAATACAGACAGGTTAAAGCAGTACCAAGAGCTAGGGCATTGACAACTCTCTTGCTTTTAAAAAAAAAAAAAAAGAGTCTACAGGCTGACATTTAAATTGACTGCCTTCTTCAGCATCTCACTATTTAAAGTCTTGGTTAAAAAAATGCATTTATAGATGTACTATCAAAATTATTTCAGTCCTGTACCAGCTAAACTGTTTGGCCTCAATATCTCAGCACCGATAACACACCTGTTGGTCAGCTCTGGGTGTCCACAGAGCACTGGTTCAAGGATGCAAAACTGCATCAGATGGGATGTTCAGTTCACAATGCTTTGTTGAAGTGGTTTCTTTTTTTTTTTTCCCCCTTTTTTAATTATTAAATCCAAGCATACAGTAGCCTCTTGAAAAAATTCACCCTTTTAAGCTATGGATTAGTCTTTAATGTAGTGTTTCTCGTGCACCGCCGTTATAGAAAGGATCCTGTTTAATTCTAAGCTGTAGTTTTGTACTGCAAAAATGGAAACCAGAATTCCCGCCCAGGATTACTCTTACCTGCTACTGACAAATTGCCATTTTGTTGCTGCGGTTTGCTGGGTGCTGGATTTGCAGCTGGAGCTGAAGAACGTTGCTGCCCTTGCCCTGGTAATCAAATGGAAAGAGATGTACGGTACAGTAGGGAGCACAGTAATTAAAACTACCCTTAAGCCATTTTAGAAATAAGCCTTGCATGAAAAAAATAATTTAAAACACAGAGAACACACGCTAAAATTCAGGTGTTATAAGACACAGCAGTAGCAAGCTATCTGTTGAACAATATTACTATGGAGGAATTTCAGTCAGATCTCTTTCCTCAAGCAACTGCTTTCTACTTTGAAGGATTTCAGGGTTGACAGTTATTTAAAAGGACAGCACTGAAGTAATCTTGACAACTTCTCAGTTTTTAATAGGCTTCTATTGCTCTGACAGGTAGTTTCTGCTACTACCTAACAGTTAAGGTAAGAACTACAGGAGAATTCCCTCTTAAAACTCAAAAAAGGCCAAAAACCCACTGGGTAAAGCCAAACCTGAAGTTAACACAAGAGTAAGAAAACACCTGCTATGTTATATTTTATTTCCAAAATATTTAATGTGGGGGTGATGGAGTCATCATTTCAGCATTCACCAGGGACTCTCTTGGGACACAGCAGTGTACTGCATAGGGAGAAAAGTGATGCCATAGAAAGTACATATTGTGCATTTTCTTTTTTATTCCAGGACTTTTACTGGCCTTATAGCAACAACCAATTACAAGAGAAAGAGCTGAATGACGTATCTAGAGAAACAGTACATTGAAAGACTCATCCACAGTTCAAAAATTTGAATTCCTCTATAGAATAATTGTCCTATCATATTTTGCCTCCAGATGAGAAAATACCCAACCTTTTCCTCTTTTTAGATGCAACTAACTCTTTAAGCCATCAGTTTGCAAGAAGCCCTAGGCCTGAGCGGGCAACCCCCCCCCGATTTGGGGTATGACAAGAAAGACAGTCAAAGGAAGTGGAAAATACGGGCAGAGCAAGCCCATAAGCATCACGAGGAACAAAAGCAGAGAATCCCAGAAGAGAATGGCAAGGAAGGATGGCACAGAAGTCAGGTAAAGGAGCAGAAGCAACACAAGGAGGCCCTGATGTAGCGTTGCTTGATGTTCTATAGTCTACAGAGGGAACTGTCTAATTAGTTTTAACCCAAAATAAGGTCCTTGCACAAAAACCAATCTGCTCCTCTAACTTGCCGCAGTAGTCACATCGGTGAACTGGTGACAGCAGTCTCCCTAGCAACAGGGTGACGTCAAACAGCGATGTGTATTTACTGCAGAATCCGCTAGATGGAGAAGCCAGATTTCACCCTGCTCAGCTGCCTCTGGTACTTGGAGGACCCAGTTAGGGTCAGTGCTCAACACCTCAAATTCATTTTGTCTAAGAGGAGAAAAAGACCCCACACCAAAACGTGTTAAGAGAAAAAAATATGTCTGGGCAGGAAGAGAATATTCAAGAACAGGAACGTGCATATGGAACAGCAAAAGACTTCCTGGCTACTTTTGTTCTACATGGGTTTTCCCTAGGATTTTTAAATTCAAAAAACTCAAAACAACAAAACCACACACTAAAAACCAAATAAAAGCCACCACATAAATTAGAAGACCTGTGTATTATGAAACAGGAAATCATGTTTTAATGGTTGCCTACCCATAGCCTGGTGTTTCTCAATAGATTAAAACTATATTAACACATCTATGCATGTGCTCAGTACAGAAGTGGCAGAAATATCTCTCCAATTTTCTCTCTTCTAGAGTCTAGGGAATCCTAAACTATGATTTTTGGTGGCTGGTAGCTTACAGATCACTTAGGGTGCTCAGAAAATTTATTCCTCTGCCTGGCTTCCACAGTTAGTTTTTATTAGCAGAAGTTGAAAAAACACTTAGAATACCTGATCGCATCTCTGCTATATATACTGGGTTAGTCAAACCCAAGACCTTTGGCCAAAGCTAGCCTACCGCTACAGTGCCATGGCGACAGAAGACCTGTCCCAGAACTGAGAGGCAGCACGGGGGGAGGAAGAAGAGGAGAGAAAACACACTTTGAAGGAATGCACAGCAAAAGGCAATGGTGGGAAGGGAAGAAGAAAGAGTTGATGTGAATGTATAAGTATACAAACGTTTCAATGCTAAAAGATTAATGACAGAAGTTAAACTTAAGTAGCAAGTAATTGTCATAGTAAGAAGAAAGTCCAGCATCAGAGTAATCTGAATGAGATTAATGACAGTAATAACGTTACCATCTAGTTTTCAACAAGAACTAAACTGTTCAATCTTAATTTTCAATACTATTATGAAGTGCTGCCTGAAAAGTTTTTATGATATGTATTAAGAAGATTGTGTCTCCAGCTTCCTTGTTAGACAGATTAACCACCTACTGCTCAAGCATAAAGTGGCCAAAAGTCAGCTTCTCACTCCCCAGATCCTACTGGGGTATTACAGTCTGGGAAAGAATATTCCTTAATCCTAGATGTAGCAATTTGAGGTCTGTATTTCAAGGAAGACCAAAAGTAGGACTAATCATTCTTTTTGAAATATTTGAACTTTTTTTTTCCCCATGAAAACCACAAAGTGCTCTTAGATACTCATTCTGCATTAGCTGAGTGTTCCTCAAAAATATGAACTCTCAATATACACAGGAACTTAAAGAATTTGCACCTTGAAGTACACCTCTGCCATTTTATCAAGGCCTTCATGACAAATCAGGCAGCCTCGCAGAGCAGAAAAGCTGGGTTAAGCTTACCTCATCTAAACTATTACCGTCTTCTGTAACTGAAACCTTATTTAATACCAAATAAAAGGGTATGAAGTCTAGAGAATAACACCAGTGTTAAAATGAAATACACATCGGATCAAATTTGACATCTCCTAACTACCTAGTGCAAGGCCACACTTACTACAATCAGAGACCTGTGACATCTCCAAAAGCATTTAAGATTTGAAAACTTCATTGCCGAGTACTTTAGTAATCCCAAATGAAGAACACAACTTCAATCAAAGTCATGGTAATTTTACCAAAATTTATACTCTTAAAGGTATATTTTCAGCTCAGTTCTGCAAGATACCACATTCCCAGTCGTTTCTAAGCAACAATATGACAACTGAAAAACATGATAGTTCACAAGCTCTTGTGTCACACAAGCAAGGGGAATGAGAGAAAGACACAAAACAGTCTGCTCAATAGCTATTCTGAAAATCTTGGTCTCTACAGCAACTGTGGGATCAAACCATAAAATCTGAGATGTCAACACATTTTTTAAACAGCAATTAGCTAAGTAACTATCAAAGGAACAAAGGATTCTTTAGGCTCATTTAACAAACGCCCCTCTAATTCCCTAGGAAAAAGAAAAGTTAATGAAGAAAGATGTCTTTGCCTTTGCAACAAAGTCTAATTTCTACTTCGATTAGCAAAGTAGATTTTTAAGCAGAATGGCAGTGTACCTACCACCCCCGTTTGTCCAAAATATCTTACAGAAAATTGTTGCCACTAGCGTGGGGTCCCTTAGTAATAAAAATATATTAACTCACTTCCACGAGGAAAAAAAATAATTCAAGAAGAGCTATTTGCTATTAAATTTCAGCCATTATCTGTACATACATCAACAACAGAGCTGTTCAAATATTTTAAGTGCTTATTATCCTCTGTCTTTTTTAAAGATGAGAACTGGAAGAACAGAACATACACTTGAACGTATCTCAGGGGGGGAAAATATATTAATTCAAAAAAACGTTAGCCTGAGAACTGTAAGCTCAGCACATGAAAATTAAGAACAATTACTTACGCAACATAATAAAAACCAAGAGATTCATGGCAGGTCAGATTAAAGTCCACTCAGCGCACCATCATTTTTCAGACGGCAGGGTAGGAACGGGTGCTTAGGGAAGTCTGTATGCCAGCCGTGTTTTCATACCGGTCTCTCATCTATGTACTTTGAGCAATCTAAGTTTTAGTGCTTCCTGAACCTAACATTCGTGCAGAGGATGTATTGTTATGTTTAACAGCCTTTAATGGATTTTCATGTCTAATTGCTTTTTGAACCTGTGCCAATTTTTGGCACCTACCTCAACAAGTTCCATAATTTAACTATGCACTGTTTGGGGGTGAGGTAGAGCCTTTGTTTTATAACCACTACCTGGCAATATGAGAACTAAAGAGCATCAAGTGAATGTAGAAGAGAGAGAGAGATCCATCATTCTTTATTCATCCCCTCCATACCATCTCATAGTTTCACAGATCATTATTACATCTTCCTCCTGCTGTTTTCTTTCCAGACAGAAGAAATACTAATCTATTTGGTTACTCATTATGAAGAGACATAGAATAGCTTCCGCGTACTTACTGGAACTCTAGGTAGAGACCACTAATGCACAATAAAAATCTGTCGATGTTGTCATAAGGTATAGATACTACCCAACACCACGTAGAGCCTGAAGCTTCAGTCATGGTACAGAGTTTATTAAAATATAAGCAAAAGCCATTTTGTATTCCACAAATAGAAAGGATTTTTAAGATCTGGATGTCACTGTTCCAGGCATAAGAAAGCTGAGTATGTCTGACTGCTGCTTTTTAAGTGAAAGAAACAGACAGCTGAAAGGCTATCATAACAGACAGTCTGTTGAGAAAGGTATTTGTTTACAGAGAACACTCACCTTCATTGTATGGCACTGGATTGCCAATATTCCCACCAACCTTATCAGCAGTTTTCAGAACATTTAAATCCATCAGTATAACCACTCTCCTACAAACACAGAATAGACAGCAATAAAAACTTTCACTCCCTACGCAAGTCTGTCAGACTCTGAATATCCTTTGCAGCCAACCATTAGGGGGCGATTCTTTGGACAAGGGATCTGGAAGACAAAAGCTCTCCACTGTCAAGCCCCTCATGAGGTACGAGTAAGCTTGAAACAGTATCACATTGCATCAAGGACAGCCGATGGCAGGCTGAATGGGCACACAAAAATGACTTAAAACAACACACTGTTTTAAATTCTGGCATGGTTTTGATACTTTTACAAGAGAGAATATATTCCCTGCCTCCCTCCACAAAAATGCTGAATAAAAAGATTATGAACCTCAGTTTATTTTCTCCTAGACATATGCATAGTTTTTCTATAATCGCTTCGCTCAGTTCCCTACTCATTTTGCAGCATCCTACCTCCCTTCTCTCAAATTTTCATAAAAGAAAGACCAGGTTCCACAACACCTAAGTAACAAGAAGTCTTCGCTGCTTCTTTTCCACAGCAGATAATTTTAAGTGAATTTTAATGAAGCTTTGTACAATTTATAGTATTCCAATTGGAAAATTTAAATTACTAAATCACTGCACTAGACAAATCTGAACCCACTGCAGTCAGGTTCTGTAATATTTTTTTTTTCTGCTACTGCTTGTGCTGTGTACTTTCCCTCCTGCACCCTGGAAACTGAGTATTTTCAGAGAATCCCAATCGAAAGCATTTGGCCTCTGCTTAGCCACAAAAGACAGAGCATCTTGCTTGTCACTAAGGACAATGCAGCTGCCTTTCTGTAGAACCGTACTTTGAGAAACATATATACCTTCCATCTTTCAGGCTGTTGACAATGAATCTGTTAACCTGGCAAATACACTGGGCTGATAAGCGTTCCTCTTCCACCAGAGAGTTCAGCTGCGTTGCCAACATGAATGCTGCAGAAACAGAATTAAAACACTGACATAATTAACACACACTAGCCTTAAAAGGGGCTGCCGTGGCTGGCCACAACTTTTCCAGCCAGTCTAGTGTTGCATAAGATCTACAGCTTGCTCAGTTAGTTAATACATAGGAAACAGTGTAACCACTAACAAGTCATCAAAACTGAGCATAAACTATACTGTATTCAGTCCCCAAACCAGAGAGCAGTAACAGCTGGAATGATTGTATATCAAAGAAGTCAGAGAAAGATTAAGCTAAGTTACTTTAAAATCAGTTACAAAAACATATATAGGTTTCTATATTTTCACTACACCCTGTAGCGAATTAAATGCTTAAAGCTCACAAAGAAAATTCCAGAAGAGAACTTTTGTCCATGTTAAAATGCAGTCGTACACTTCAGGGCCTGTGGTTCCTGCGTATGCCACATTCTCCTTCAATACTCATTTCATCACTATACACCTAAACACTAGACCTGAAACTTTAGCACCATTAGCTTCTCCATACTTATAAAAATCTCACTACAGCTTGTCATACTCACAGGAGAGCGTGTTAACTCCATCACTCATCAACACTCGGTAACGGGGTGGCCCATTTCCTGTAGCAATAGCCCGTGTATTCTAGGTGGAAACAACACATTATTAGTTCTCATTTGTTCAGAAATTCTTCAAAAACATAAAGTGACGTTGTGTCATGGTTTGGGTTAGACTGGCCCTCAAACCAGGACATGTTGTTGGCAAATGACCTAGCTACTCAGATTTTTTATTTTTTTTTTTGAGCATTGACATCAACAGCGTAGCCCAAGTCACGTAAAACGAAATTACGAGTACATCAGCCTCGCTGGCCTCCTTCAGAGGAAGTCCGGCTGCACTCTGAAGCCTGCGCGGAAGCGCGCGCAGTCACTAGCGGGGACACAGGAGGTAACGGGGAGTACTCACGATGACCTGCAGCACGGGCTTGGAGACGCACTCCCCCTGCATTATCGCCTGGAAAAAAGAACAAGAGATTCTCACAGGGGTGCCACCACCTCCCTCAGGAACGTTTCAACACCCGCTGCTGAGGCGCAATTGGCACAGAACGGCCAAAGACAGCGGAACGGCCGCCACCGCAGCTAGGGCCCTCCCCGCCTCCCGGGCCCAGGCCCAGCTCCGGGCCTTCTCCCGCCCCTCAGGACCGGGTGCGTGCCCAGACCCCTTCTTCCCGGACCCAGGCCCGACCCAGGCTTCACTCCCCGCTCAGGGCCGACCCCAGCCCCGTCCTGCGGTGCCCGGGCCCCTCACCGCGATGGCGCCCTCACTCAGCTGCACGCTCATGATGCTGCGTCTACCCGCCGCGCTCCGCCGCTGCCGCCAAATCCTCCCGCCGCCCAGAGCCGTGCCCCCTCCTTCCGGCGCGCCTTTACGTCACACGGCAGTACGGCGCTTCCTATTGGCTGCCCTGTGCCCGTACGGCGGAAGTGCTGCTGGGCGCTGCCATCGTGAGGTACTGGTGATGGCGCTGCCAGTGGAGGAGTGGCGGCTGTGTGTCGCCCGGCGCTGGGCCGCGCTGGAGCCGGCGCTGCGGGAGCACTTGGCAGCGGCGTCGCTCCACGACACGCTGCGCTTGGGCTGCGGCCTCCTCCGGTGAGCGGCGGGCGGGGTTGGGAGCGGGGCGGAGCGGAGTGGGGCGGGGCGGGGCGCCGATCTGAGCCCCGTGTCCCGCAGGCCCGACGCGGAGGTGGTGGCTCTGCGGCGGTTGTGCCGCCGGGCGCCCGCGGGTAAGGAACCGGCGGCCGCTCGCTTCTACCGGGAGGAGGGAAACCGGCTGTTCGGCCGCCGCCAGTACGGTGCCGCCGTGAGGCTCTACTCGCAGGTAGGCGGCTATGGGGGGCGGCCCCTCACGGTGAGGGGGCTGGTGGGGCCCAGCGTGAGGGGATCCCGGGGGCTGTGGCCCTGAGAGGATCTCGGTGAGGGACTCCGTAGCTCTCCCGTCTCTGCAGGCGGCGTCCCATGAGCTCCCCGGCAGCCCTGAGGTGTCTGTCTGCTTCGCCAACCGCTCTGCTGCCCTCTTCCACCTCGGACGCTTTGAGGTAAGCGGTGGTGGGGCAGCGGGACCCACAGCAACACGGTCCGTCCCCTTCTCTCCGGGGGTCTTGGGTGCCCCCCGAGCCAGTCTGCACACCCAGAGGGTGGCCTGAGGCCTCCCGTGTAGCAGGAGCTGGGGACTGGGGCAAGGAAAAGCCCAAGCACCGTCTGAGGTGTTATCGTGCAATGTTCGCACACAGGGTGCTTCTGCAAACCCCACAATAACAGGTATTTGGCTGTTAGAACAGGAGACCATAGATCAGATGTGCCTCCGATGCTGTGCTCAGAGCATCCATTGTTGTGTAAATTTTCTGAAGGGTTCCTGCTTTCCTTCTTCTGCGTCAGAAGGCTTTATTTGGCCAACAGATTGGCCGTGCACCTGGAATTTCCTGATTGACATAGTTTTATTAAAATATTCTGCATCTTGGATGGAATAAAAGAGCATGAGTTTCAGCTAGTTTTTGCAGAATCACAGAATGGTCGGGGTTGGAAAGGACCTCTAGAGATTATCTACCAACTCCCCTGCCAAAGCAGGGTCACCCAGAGCAGGTTGGACAGGAATGCATCCAGGTGGGTTTTGAGTATCTCCAGAGAAGGAGACTCCACCACCTCTCTTGGGCAGCGTGTTCCAGTGCTCTGGCACCCTTAGAAGTTTTCCTTCATGTTCAGATGGAATTTCCTGTGTTCCAGTTTGTGCCCGTTGCCCCTTGTCCTGTTGCCAGGCACCACTGAAAAGAGTCCAGCCCCGTCCTCATGCTACCTGCCCTTTAGATATTGATAAGCATTGATGAGATCCCCTCTCAGTCTCCTCCAGGCTAAATAGACCCAGGTCTCTCAGCCTTTCCTCATAAGATTGATGCTCCAGTCCCTTGATCATCTTCATAGCCCTCTGCTGGACTCTCTCCAGTAGTTCCTTGGGATTCTTGAACTGGGGAGCCCAGAACTGGACACAGTGCTCCAGATGTGGCCTCACCAGGGCAGAGCAGAGCGGGAGGATGACCTCCCTCAACCTACTGGTGACGCTTTTCTTAACACATCCCAGGATACCATTGGTCTCCTTGGCTACAAGGGCATGTTGCTGGCTCATTCAAGTACATTTAAAAGGCCTTGTCTTTGTTTCTAGGTTTGCTTGGAAGATATTGCTAGAGCTGAAAGTCATGGCTATCCAGACAGGCTGCTGCCCAAGGTCTTGCTGCGGAAGGCTGAATGTCTGCTGTGTTTGGGGAGGTTACAGGATGCAGCAAACACCCTCAGCGTGGTGGAGAATAAAATTGCTATGGATGGGATCATGACTAGTGCTGCACACCAGACACTGCTAAAAAAGTTAAGTCAACTGAAGACTAAAATACGTGAGAAAGAGAGCTGTCCAGAGCCTGCACGAGAAGCATGTGGTGACATTCAAAGAAAGTCAGAGATCTGGGAAGAGAATGACAGTATTTCAGGTGCATCTTCATCTTTGAGCTTGAATTTTGATATAGAGAGAGGACGTCATTTGGTGGCCATCCAGGACATCCATCCGGGACAGAACCTGCTGAAAGAGGAGGCCTTTGTAAGCGTGCTCTGCCCAGGGGAGAGCGTTCTTCTGCAGGACAGTGATGAAACAGCATGGGATACTCGAGTCACTAACGCAGATCTTTATTGCCACCGTTGTCTTGTGCAGCTCTTAGCCTCAGTGCCTTGTCATGGGTGCAGTTATGCAAAATACTGCAGCCAAAACTGTGCAGACGTGGCATGGGAGCAGTACCACAGGACAGAGTGTTCCTTGGGAGCCCTGCTTCTCACATTAGGGGTCTTCTGCCATGTTGCCTTGAGGACTGTTCTGCTGGCGGGTTTTGCAGAGGTTAGCAGGCTGGTGGAAGGGTCCCGTGATAATGACAAGGACCTTCATAACCCTGAGGCAAGATGTGAACGTCCCAATGAGGCACCAGATACAAGAACTGGTACCAGAGGTATCCCTGGTTGTAATGACAATGGTCAGTACCAGAGTTCTTACCAAGCTGTCTTCAACCTTCTGCCACATGCTGAGAAGCACAGCCCTGAACATAAGTTCCTTTGCGTGCTGAGTGTAGTTGCTATATGCAAACAACTGCAAGAAGCTGGTCTAGAGGCTGCTGTTTTGAATCGGGAATCATCTGAGAAGTGCTCCAAACCAGAGATATGTGAAAAAACATTGGGTGAGTTGTCTCCAGAGCTAAAGATTATGGGAGAAGCGATGCTGAGGCATGTGTTGCAGCTGCAATGTAACGCACAAGCGATCACTGTAATGCAGGAGTCGGGTAAGTTAAAACCTTTTAAGCACTTCTCTCTTGTCCTTGCTTATCTAGCTTGTGTGAAGAGATTGAATTATCAGTTGTAAAAAGCTCCTGTTGCAGATAGGAATGACTTGCTTAAAATTTAATGGCCTCTCCCATGCTGGCCTGTTCTTTGGTGCACATGTAGAGAGTATTTAGCTATTATTTATCACAGCAATGTACCAGAAACCTTTCTACTGCTATCTGCAAATGGTCACAGTGCCCGTTGCATAAGTTGCGTGGGTTACTGAGCATTTGTTCTCAACCTGCTTGTTTGTCTTTAGGGTCCGGAGATGGTGCTGTTGTAAATAAGAAGCCTGTACGCCTGGCGACAGCCTTCTTTCCTGTCCTTAGCCTTCTGAACCATTCGTGCTGTCCCAATATCAGCGTGTCATTTAGTGGGACAGCTGCCACTGTCAGGGCATCACAGCCAATCCCAAGCGGCCAAGAGATTTTCCATTGCTACGGTAAGTATTAACTCTGTTTGTCTCAAGGTACAGACATCATTTCACCTCTACTTGGCGTGCTAACTAATTGCTATTAATATCATAATTCCCAGTATAATGTTGCTAGAGTCTTTCTTTTTGTATAAGCCTTAATCAAAGATATCAAAGCAAGAGTTTATCTCCTGAGCCCACTCTTACGTTTTCAGTCTCCAGTCCTCTCCAAAGGATGATATATCTAGTCTCAATTGTAACAAAGACAGGTTTAATCTGATGTTAAGAACTGTGCCTGTTCAGTGATTTCTACCCTTGCCATCCCTTTGCAGGGCCTCACCGATGCAGAATGAGGGTTGCTGAGAGGCAACAGCTTCTCAGTCAGTATTTCTTTAAGTGCCGCTGTCAGGCATGCCTCGATGAGTTAAAGTCTGACGTCAAGAGCGTGGTGTCCATGAGAAACTCATTCCTGTGTCCTAGCTGCCGTGCTTCAATGCAGGTAGTTCTTCCGTAGTTATGGTTGTATAACTTACCGGGATGTGTAACGTTTTGGTCTCTGGGAAATTCAAGAGTTAAAGACCTGAGTCCATCACCTCTGCTCAGAAGGCAAAACCCCCTGTCGAGTCAAGAGTGTATCTCACTGTTCTTAGCAGCTTCCTTGTAATGTCCTTGTATGTCAGTCTTCCACTATTATAGGGAAAAAAATTGCCTTTAGTATCAAGTTAAAATTCCTTTGAACTTGCTGAGGGAACCTTAGAATATCAGACTGGGGGAAGGGGGATATTTAGGAAAGAAAATGGAGGCCTGAAGTCTAGAATAGAAAGTGTGCTTACAGGGGCTATACGTAGCGAGAGTCACGCTCTCTGCAGTTCACAGGATGTACATGAAAACAGCAGGTACCATGGGTTAGATGAGGAGACGTCAACATAGCATGAATCTTGTATGAACATTAGTTGTGTGCTACGCGACCCTGCTGTGGCCTAATCTATAGCTCACATAGTCATAGATATTCCTGGAAGTTTCTTATAAAATCAAATAAGCTAATAGCAATTTACGAGCAAGCCACTTAGTTTCTCGGTTGCACTCATTAAACAATTTAGCGTATCTGTAACATGATATAGAGGTAACAGAGGTGGAAAGTAAGCTTTGAGTGAGCAGGAATGATCACAGGGATGATTTCTACAGGGAGAAGATGTGCTTTGTTGTTCAAATGAAGCTTGTGCAATCTCAGTCAGCAGAGAGAGCTTGTCACGCCGTTTACAGGACCTTCAGCAGCAAATCAAGAAAGCATTAGAACTGCTGAAAGACAGGAAGGCAGGTAAGGCCCAGCTTTCTGCTTTAAGGTCAGCAGGTAATGAGTGCACATCGGGAGTCGTAGTTCTAGCCATGAGATGGCACTGTTGCTTATGCAGTTGGGGTTTCCTGGCATGCAGCCTGGTGTCTCTGGGGACTTGAGCTTTAGGTTTTTTTATACCCCTGATCCGCGTGTTAATCTAAGTCACACGTTGTTCCATACTAACTAAAAGAACTCAGGGTAACATTGGAGTTACGCGTTCCTAGGCCTTGCTTTCCTGGAGTGAGTCTGGCCAACACTGCGTTAGAATAAGCAGGGTTGCAGATGAAGTCGATGTTGAATCCTAACTGAATCCAAATCGAGCTGTGTAAGATGCAAAGATGAGATTGGACTGATTTTATTTCATGGATCATGGAAAGCTGGAGACTGGCCAGCAGGATGAACTTTATACCCTGTTTTGCTATAGATCAGGCTATCAAAATGCTCCTGAAGTGTCAGACGGATGCTGGAAACTTCTTGTCTCCAAAGCATTTGCTGATGGGAGAGATGGAGGATCACCTGGCACAGGTCTATGCTACTCTTGGTATGGCATTGTCTTCTCGTTATCTTTAGTTTTGTGAACTTTGAATTTAACATGACTAGCCTTTTCCCTGACTAGGCCTTTCACTTTTCTCTGACTGTATTTGTCTAGTTTTGACAGCAGGGCGCTCAGAAAGACTGCTTTAGCCAAAACTGCGTTCCCAGCAGCCAGGGAACAGTAATGTGATCTCATGTTCTTGTAGATTCTCTGTCCTGGTTCTGAGGTCAGCAGCCTCCCAAGAATGCTGTGGATATAGTTCATCTTGTTTTGCATAGTGCTGTCAAATTCTTTGGGTGGCAGTAGCTCTAGAAAGTATTTCTTCGTGACTCATTTTTTGGTTTTTTTTGGTTTTTTCCATCAGGGAAGTGGCAGGAAGCAGCCAGACACCTGAAGAGAAGTATTGAGATTGTGGAAGCGCATCACGGGCCATCAAGTGTAGAAATAGGTCATGAACTTTTCAAGCTGGCACAAATTCTCTTCAATGGGTAAATTTGCTTTCATTCTCTGTCCCTTCCCTGCCACCACTTCTGTGTGGCTGATGTGATACCATGGCAGGTGGTCTTTGGCACCTTGCAGGGTGTCTCGCAGGACCCTGGGCAGTCTGGCACAGCTACAAAAGTTGGCCCTTACTCAAGTGCAAGTTCATTAACCCCACTGGGGTTCACTTTTACCTCATGACTCTCTTTGGACCCATTACTCTGCTTTGTGCCTGTCTGTTCTTTTCTTCTCCCTAGCTCCGTTTATTCCCTGTCCCATTGCTTTATTTTGACAACTAGTCACCCTTGGTGTTTATACGTCAGTTGTATAATGTTACTGACATTTTTTCAAAGGAGGAAATAAAATCCTCTTGCTCTATTTTGTCCCTCTTGGCAAGCAAATCCCCTGACTGCTTCTGCAAATCTAACAACACCCCCCCTTAACTGAATGAGTTTTAGCAGGAGCTGCAGTGATGGAAGTGGTGGGTACCTATGTTCAAAGAATGTTTTAAGTTTTTGTCCATCTCCTTACCTTTTCCCCCCCATCATCCCTTTGCAGCTGAAGCGCACGCTGTTTGCCTGGCGCTGAAAGGCAGTGGAGGGTAGGATCTGTACCCATGAACAGGGTTAGGGTTTTGTTGGGGAGGGGTTGAAGGTTCTGGAAGTCAAGGGAGCTGAATTAAGTATGTTGTATACTCTGTTCTTATTCTTTTCCAATTTCAGATTTGCAGTTTCTGAAGCTCTGAGCACAATTCAAAGAGCAGAGAAGATTTTGTCAGTGCACTGTGGTCCTCAGAGTACTCAGATCCAGGAACTACAAGAGATGAAGGCCTGTCTGTTAGAGCTTCCCAGAAGCATCCTTCAGAGGACTTAATTTCCCAGTCAAAGGAAGCTGCAATGTGATCATTCATCAAAGCTAAGTTTCATGTGGTAAGGTAGTCATGTAGTACAAGCTGGAAGATCATGTGTAACAACTTGAATGAAATCTGAAATGCTTTTTAGTGAGACTGATGTAAATAAAATGACCAATTCTAACATGAGGGGTCTGTGTGTGGTACGGTGGGAATAGATGCTGTTGTATAATTTCTGCATGTGTGTTCAAAGCAAATGTTTGAGCTGCTCGTGTATGGGTGTGTTTCTAGAGATGTGACCCTCCTGTGTGTGGTAGCCTGTTGGTCACGGACATCCAGACCATGCTGCCTTTTATTTCTAATGCTATGAAGCACTTTTCTTCTTGCCAGCATGAAACCTAAATGGTTGGAACGGGTGAGGCAGCAGGCTGGGAAGTGCAAACTTACAAGCTTTAAGAGGGGGCACTACAGGACTTGGAGGGCTACCAACACAGGCCTGTCAGTGATGAGGAATTCAGTTTAAATAAGTGGTGTCAGACTGGAAGACAGGATAGGAAAAAATGCAGTATACGTGAGATGATGCTTGCGTGTAGGATACAGAACTGCATTGGGGCTCATCTGGGGAAAACGGGAGCGTGAAGGTGTACGACGTAGGCAGACAGTCTTTCAAGGGAGAATACTGGGGCTTGCTGAGATTAATAGCAAAAGCTCTTTTATTGCAGCATGAAGGCATAAGATTTGCAAGTTGTGTCTTTGTGCAGCAGAGCAGGGAGCCAGTATCCCTCCCAATACCACCCTTTCCATTTGGGCCCTACCATTGCTGATTATTGTGAAGGGATCTAAACGCTCCTGGGATCCAGGATCTTGCCAATGAAGAGGAGGGTTCCAGTGGTATCATCTCGCAGTACAAGAAGGAAAGGTCTGTCCACGTGATATTCTATGGGGAAGGTCAGACGAGCAGCGTTCACCCCAGGATTTGGTGTGGACTTTTCCCCATCTTCACTAAGCTCCAGAACTGCCTTGTGTTGCACATGCGATAGCTTAATAGGTTTGGCAGACATCTTGGTGAAATCTGGTGATGT
The DNA here is from genome assembly GCF_964199755.1 of Larus michahellis. Classification (NCBI taxonomy): domain Eukaryota; kingdom Metazoa; phylum Chordata; class Aves; order Charadriiformes; family Laridae; genus Larus; species Larus michahellis. The sequence continues at coordinate 3,901,105 of NC_133902.1, read as the reverse complement.
GAAAAGGGATTGGAGCCCTGGAGGAAAGAAAGAAAATTCCATTAGCTGAAAGCATAGACTGCAGGTGGGGGAGCAGTACTGCTAATGCTGTGGTCCAGGAGGGCACGTAGCTGCTCTGGTAGAGTTTATCGGGGGTAACAGGGAGAAGAAGCTTACGTCTGTTTGTACTGAGCTTCTCTCTCTCAATCTCAGAAGTGTTGTATGAGCTTGGTGGAGAGATGTGATAAAAAGTTGAGGAGTCCTGGACCAAGGTGATTTAATTGCTGGTGACATCTCTACAGACTGACAGCAGGACCTAACTAATAACCCACCAGCTTCAAATTCTTCTGAGAGCAGGAAGCAACTTGCCCACTGCTTTGAGCCCTGGCAGTCTGCAGAGGGTGTGTGAGATACATACTCGTCTCCTTTAGTGTGCTGCCAAGTGCCTCTTCGTAGTTCAGCTTTAGTTTGGGCAAGCTTAGCACAGCGTGGACTGTCTTCAGCTCCTTGTCTACGTCGTGGACAAACTCAGAAGTAAGGCTTTCCTCAATCAGAGTCATGTTCTGGATCACCTTCGTAGGCAGGAAGAACATGGCACTGATGCCCTCGGTCAACGGCAGCTGGGCAATCTGGAAGGCCAGTTACAAATAAGAAAGATTCACATCAATAATAAACAGTTCTACCCATCCCGTACCAGGCACGGGCCTGAATCTCGACTGCCTGGTCAGCCTTTCCAGTTAACATTTGGTCTTCTTCCCTATTTGCTTTTCTCAAACATGATGGTTCCCGACCCCTCTGGTGCCCAGGCTTTCATCAACCCGTGCCGCGCTCTTTCTGCTATTACATGGCAAGTGCTTTCTCTCACCTGTTGAATCCTGTAAAGCAGTATTGCTTTGGGGGATTCTCAGCTGGAACACCTTTGGGCTCATGCTACAGTGAAAGGTTTGTTGAAAGAGGTAGAGATGGCAAAATTTTGAGGAGTGTGCCCTCCCTTCTTTTCCCAACTTTAGGTCAAGCAATATCGGCTAGCAGGGCCTGTGCATTATTTAAATTCTGGACCGCTTGTCACATAGCCAAGGTAGAAGAAGGATATTCTAAGAATCGCCACACTGCCTTTCAAAATAGGGATTGCAAAAGTAGCCTGATGGGAGGAGCAAGGCTGTCTTCTGGAATGGGTTAGCAGGTAAGTGTAGCTGAGCCTGTTCCTCAGTAGGTTTAGGAGATCTTGTGCAATATGTGCTCTCTGACCTTGCAGTTGAGTTCTGAGTCAAAACCGTATCGCAGTATGGCTTTGGGGTCTGACATCATGGACACCTTCACAGTTCTGTCCTCATCCAGATAGAAGTCCTTCAGGGCAGTCTTCTTGGTGTCAAACTTGGTTTTCCACACCCCTATTTTTTAAAAGATAAAATGGAGGATTTTCTGGAATAATAGCGTATGAAACGGGGCTTGCGTCTGTGGCTGAGTAGTCTTGCGCTTTGTGTATATATACAGTATTTGTGTGAGGCATAACTGAATGATGATAGAGATGGAAATAGCCTGATCAGAGCTACTGATTTTCTGCCACTCTTTGGCCCCTCCTTTGCATCTGAGAATTGGCTAAATGGGAAATAAAAAAATCAAGCCAGCGTATGGGTGGAGTAGCTATTGGGAAGTTGATGTTTCCTTATGTAATTGCAAAACTATTTTAAAGGGTAGCAATTGTGTCAATGCATATAAAGTGCTTCTCTCCCCACCCTTTATTTCGCTCCTTGTTTCTAAGCAATAATTCTCCAGGACACTGGCTGATGGCACATTCTAGAACAGCTCTCTACTATCTCCCTCCATTCCCTCTACAGTGGTAAAAAGGCTCAGTACACTCTTTAAGCTGTGCTTTCCCTAAATGGTAATACTCTGCCTCTTGCCGTGGAGTTTTGTGAGCTTAAACCTTCTTCTCTGGTCTCTTACTGCAAACAGGTCAATTCAGCTTCTCAAGAGTAATAATTTCTCCCTCGAGGACTATTTCTGTTCAGGTAGTGTGCGTTTTTTCTTCCTTACTAAGCATCCTCAAACACTTTCTTCTTACACTGTGTCTCTTTGGCAGTCTGTTTGCTCCATTGGAAGTGAGAACATTCCCTCACACCTCTTCTAATAAATGCTTAATAGACCCTCTCTGTCACCAAGTACACAACATTCTTACCCTTGAAGTAAGCAGCCCCAGCAAGGAGAATACTGACATCTGAGGGCAAGTCCTTCATAAACCGCATAATCCTTCCCTTTGTCTGCTGTCGTACCCAGTTGTTGATTTCTTGGAGGTCTAACTGGGTATTGCCACTTAGTGCCCTCAAACGCATCTTGTAGGACTTCTCTAGTTGGCTGTGAAAACCAGGCTTCACCCTCAATCCTGGGAAACAAAAAGATCAATATTGCAGCGAGCTCCCTTATCAAAACAATCTCGAGGCGGCAGATTGCAATCCAAAGCCCAGAAGCACTTCTCTCATAAAACATCTGTGGCTGTGTGTATACAGAAACCTGCTTTGAAGAAGAATGACTGAAGGCACATGGAGGAAACTGATCCAAATCCTATAGCCACCCATGCTGGGAGTATGGGATAACTCTCTTCTGAAAAGTAAAGGAAGGAGATAAGAAAAGAAGACTTGGGTACAGCTATTCCTACACCAGTCTCTCTTCTTTCTCCAGCTTGCTTTATGAGTACGGCTTACTCAACCTATTGGATTCTTGGAACCGGCAGGTTCCAAAAGATAGCTCTTAACTTTTTCAGCAGATGTTTATTGCATGCCGAAAGCAGACATTTCAAATAGTTCTGCAAGGAATTAAACAAAGGACTGTGGCTGAATGCTATCACAAATAGAAAACGTGATTTGTGGTTCCTGGAAGTTAGCAACACCTGCCAGAAAATCTAGAGTGAAGGCAAAATTTTCAGCAAGTTTCTTCAAGGTCTTCAGCGTGTGAGCTGCTCTGTCACCGGTGTCTCTGTGTGCATAAATCTAGTCTTCTATCTGTGCGCACACAAACTCTCCAGGCTTTTTCTGGAGCAGCGACAGCATTCCATGAACTGTCTGCGTCCTGTCTCAACAGTATGTCAGAGCCAAAGCTGTTAGTGTGGTGTTATTCAGCGTGTTCTACCTGCTGCTAGTTAGTTAGTTAAAATTTGATAGAGGGGAAAAAGGACTTTTACTTTTCTCCAAGATGATGCGGGAGGCACTTTTCATGCTTTTCTCTGGTCCAATCACGCTGGTCAGGAGGTCCTTGTAAGTGTTGTGGACCTCAGCTTTGTTAAGCAGATCGTAGAAGAGAGCGCGAGAAATCACATCTTCTGTTCGTTCTCCAGCCCCTGCCAACAAGAAGGCCAACAGCGTGAGGGAAGGCCTGTCAGGCCAAAGAGCGTGTGAGGAAAAGGGGCAAGAACTCACCAAGCGAGAGACCAGAAAGTGCAGTAGCCAGGCTGAACGGAGACAGTAGCACGTTGGCAGTGGCTGTCCGGCTGGATTGCTGACGGTACAGGTCATAGCCAAAGTTGGAGACTGCAGCTGCCAGCTTGTTTACAGGGCTCTTATAGAAAGGATCTTCCTCTTCGACCTCGCCAGCATTAGCTCCATCAGCGGTGGCAGAGTTCTAGCAGGTACAAGGAGTGCTTTGGTTAGACTCGCAGTTTACATAGGATAGATCCAAGGTAGACATTTTGAAGGCAAGCAATCTACAGATACTCTCCTATGATCTACAGAAATACTGGCTTCATCTTACTAGATTTACTACTTACTTACCACTAGAGAGGACAGGAACAGTTACTTTACTTTAAAGTGGCAGCACTCGGATTGGAATCCACTATTTCTGCCCCATGTTCATCCCCTGATGTAACGACTGTGGTTTTATCTAGATAAAGCAGGAGTTAGTCTCATTATGTTGCTAAATAAAATCCTAGTAACTTAGGAGGGCAGTGCCTAATCCTTGCATAGGATGCTCTAAAATTAAATTCCCTACTCCAAGTATCTCTCCCTCACGCTCTGCACGTTGTCTCCTACTCACCTGCTCAGTAGCCGAGTTCTGGGATCTGCTTGGGACAGTTAAGAGACCCAGGAAAAGTAGAACCACTGGGATCTGCATGCCTGAACCTACCGAGTAAGAACATGATACAGGTAGTTTGAGCAACCGAGCAAATACACGTCTGCCGCTACTGTTCGCTGTGCCAGGGACTGCAGTGACACGTGCTGCTGCTTGTCCTTCCCAATTGTGAAACACACACCTGATCTTAGCTGGGTTTTCTTCTCCTTCTTCTCCAGTTTGAAGTATAGAGCCAGCCTGGCCCCAATGACTTTAAAATTGGGCAAGCACACATGCCTGGGTGTGCCTGAGCACAAAAGCAGATGTGTGTGGCCCAAACCACACCGATGCTGGCAATTCCTGAGGGCCAAGGTCCAGAAAAGCACTGAATCATATATTTTGAGTCTTAGACTTTAAAAATGCAATACTTCAGCATTTAGAAAAGGTCACAAATCTGTATTGTTGAATAGGGCAGAAGACAAAACTGCCTGGTTACTGCTCTGCTGTACAAGTTACCTGCCTCATGCGGTCATGTTTCTTGTGCCTGCATTTACCTGGAAGGCTGTACAGCCTATACGCGTCATTTGCTTCTTATTTGCAATTTGGTAAAGTAGAAGAGCTTTCTTGAAAGACAGGAAGGAAGCGGGCTGGGAGTAAATACCTAACGCTGGGACAGATCTAGAGAAGGAGTGAAAGACAGAGCTTGGCTTATTCAACATTTTTAATGGAGGTGGGAGAAAAGTACCAGACTCCCCAAAGCTGCTCCTTCTGTGGAATCCACTTTGAATCACTCCAGTATTGGCATGTGTGGCCCTTGCAGACAGATCTGTCTGGTCCAAAGGGCAGCGCGTAACCCAGGGTTTCACTGTGGGTAAACCAGAGCTACTGCACAAGTGTCATGCCCCCGAGAACAGACGCCACTGAGGCTGGTCTGAAGCAATGTTTATATAGATTCCCAGAAATTAAAGGAAGAGGGTTGTATTTAACTAACCCCTGTGATCCAGGCAGCCAGTGAAGGAGGAGAAAGAACATGTGTTTCGGATTAACTTTGGCTGTAAAGAAAACATGCCTGCTGGTAGAAATACAACTTAAAGCCACGTGGCTACAAGAGCCCCAGTTCGGGACCCAGTCTGTTCAGGCAGAGGTTTTACTTCAGTGAAAGGCAGTCCACTGTTTCCCTTTCCTGCCAAACCCCTTTTCTTCTGCAGGTAGTTCTGCCTTGGAGAAAAAGGTGTCGCAGTAGAGGTTTTAAGTTTTCATCTATGTTTAGTCAGCGTGATGCAGAAGTGGTACCCTCTTTTCCCTGTGCACTTGCATCTTGTGACCAGCTGCTATCCTAGCTGCCGAGCAGGCGAGGTATTCTGGTGCAGAAGATGCGTATCGAGAGGTTTTACCGTACTGGAACAAACCAGTGCGTTTGGTGGTATGATAGTGGATCAGATGTTGGGATTGCTCTTATCATTGCAGAGTTTTACAATGAATAGGCACCACGCTGAAAGAGAGATGACAGAAGCCCCGCGCGAGTCTAAGTTAAACGGGTCTTAGGGAGGGCTTTGTGAGGATGCCTGCACCAAGCAGTACCCTTGCACGCTGAGCGGAAGAGATTTGCCCCAGTCTAGTTTAGAGATGGAGGTTTTCCATGGAGCATAACCTTTTCTCTGAAAAGAAAAAAAAAATTAAATAATCTCAACACAACCTCTGCTTCCAACTACACAGAGCTCCTGGGAGCATGGGAGCGGAGATTGGTTTTGCAGATTTGTATTGTTTTTGCCAGTACTGTCACCAGCTTCATATTTCTCAAACTTTGCCAAAAAGCAATTTCCATTTTAGAAAGACAAAGCCTTTTGCGTTTGAATTGGCCTGAACATCTGGATTCTATTTGCATGTCTCTCAGCACGCAGCCAAAAATGCAGAGAAAAGAATTTGGTTGGAGCAGAGGTGGGATGGTTTCGGGCACGATATTAAAATCTGTGGCTACCTTTAAAGAGAAGAGAAGGCGCGACAGCATGCAGCATGTGATGTTACAGTCGGGAAGGTACAGGAAGAAAACTTTGAGAAATGAGCTGAGAAGGAACTTTGTGCCTGGGAGTTGTCTATTTGTGAAGGCCTGCAGGTGCAAAGGAAATATTTTCCTTTCCTTCTATAGCGGTACAAGTCTCAGGTCATTTATAAATGCTCCTGATTTTAGGGGTGCTACGAAACGTCACCCACGGGTTCAGGCTGTTCACTGTGATTGCTCTGCCCCACAGCACTAACTCCTTCTGAAGCACCTTGCAACCGCTAGCTCCACAGCATTTGACTATCGCCAAAATTGTTACCGTCGCAAAGAAAAAGCGTGTTCCCGGCTGCAACACAGATGGTAGAAGGGCAGAAAACCACCCCGGTTCCCACGCACGGTTCAAAGAGGCAGGCAAAGAGGTGCCCTGGGATGCTGGTGGCTCTCAACCCTTGGTGAGACCCCCTCATTTGGTGGGAATCCCACCCTTTACCACCTGCCGAAGAACCTTTCTTCCCGTTTCCCAGGTGCTCCGAGAGCTCCCCAGCCTCAGCCCCTGCCCTCCGCTGCCCTGGCCGCTGGCGGTGACCGCGGCCGAGCTGTCCCTTACCTCGGGCTCCTCTCGGCCCTCGCAGGCTCCCAGCGGCTGCGGGTCGGGGACAGTGTGGGTTTGCTGCGGCCACATCTGCTTTTTGCTGCTTCCCCCAGCCCAGCCTTCGGCTGGCTTCAAGTTACAGCTTCCCAGGGCTCTCTTAAAGTGCTCTGCTCCCATTTTCCGCTGCTGCCACCCTCCTGCTGAACTGCGCTAATTTTTTAATAATAAATTTACTCCCAGCGATCGGGGCGGTTGGGTGGGTAAAGCACCGCTCGGAGGGGCAAATGCTCCCTGCCCTGTTTGAGCAAGGCTTTTATCCCCACAGTTTTGCCGTATAGGGAATTTCTTCTGTCTCAGAGGTATGGTTAATGCAGCAGCGTTTAATAGATTTATGGATTTATGTCCAAGATTTAACGGAGAGACTTGTAAAGTGGAAGCAGGATTCCGTTGCTGCTTAAAGCCGTTAAGGGGAAGATGTTCAGAAGTGGTTCTGTGCAGTGATAGTTACTAGTTAACAAGAAGTTATTAACATAATTGGCTTAAAGTTTTTTGGCTGAAAAGAAAGAGGCTAAAAAGCCAGGGATTCTTGGTAAAAAGAAAAAAAAGAATTAACAGAATGTTGTAGGAGCTTACTGAATGATAAATGATCTGGAGAAGGGAAAGGGGCAGAGGGGTTTCATTATTTTTTTGCATGGGGAGCACCCGTTTCCATCAAGAGAGTCTATTTTTCATAAGGATTAAATTGTAAAACTCATTGTAACTAGATATTGCAGAAGATGAAAAATAAATAGATTGGGGAGGGGAACCAACCCAAACCAAATTAGTGGAAGACAGGTCCACTGAAGGCTAACAATGGTCGGATGTAACGTCAGACTCGGCAGCTGGGCGATGCAACAAGAGAACAGTTGGTTTTCCTTGTCCCTAGTCCTTCTTGGCTTTATTTCGCATCCCCCCACCGCCCAGTCATTTGTTACTGGCTGCTGGGAGAGCCAGGATACTGGTCTGACTGGACACGTAGCCTGATCCAGGGCAGCTGTTTGTCTACGTGGAGATGCTGAAAGTAAACTGTAGTAATGTCAGTGCCCCTGGTGTAGGCTTGCACTGGGACATCTCCTTTTTGGGCTGCCAGCCTCCCTGCTAACAGGTAACGGGGAGTAACTCACGCTTGCCGGCACTTTTCCTCAGCAAAGAGGAAAGGATGGCTTTAGAGGAGCAGTATCTGCTGGTTTTCGAGCTGGAAAAGCAAATCGGGTGGTCTGCCCTGTGACTAGTCTGTGCTTCAAAGGTGACCTTTTCTCACAAGAGGAGCAACAGCTCTGCTTTCAGCTGCTTCCCAGCCTGCTCTGTGAGAAAGCGTCTGCAGAGAGAGGTTTGTACTTGTTAGTCTTCCATCGTCGGCCCGAGCATGGGGGTGTTGGCTGCGGAGATGGCTTCTGGTGGTTTTCGTCTCTCTTTTTATACCTCCTTTGTGGTATTAAAATGCCCTTTATGGAAGGACCACTAGAGGAGTTTTTACATCTCGTCTGTATCTTCAACTACATCTGTTTAAATACAGGTTTGGTTTTAAACCATTTAAATCAGCGTGGCAGCTGTATAGAATGTTATTATAGACCAAAGGGAGCTTTGTTCCTGTAGGTGAAGGGAATCCCTGGAATGGTGCATTATACGCGCTTAACTCCACGCAAGGGCTTAAATGAGTTTTGTTAAATCAACACAAACATTTTACTGTTGTTGTGGTTTGGGGGGAAGATAGCAGGCAATACGCTGTCTGAACAGTGTTCACCTCTGCTATGGAAGAACTGAGAACGAATTTGCTCTAGTAAGGAAAAAAACACATTAAAGATCTTGAGACATTTGATATTCTCAGCCAGTTGTGCAGATGAGCTGTAGAGCAGACGCCCCGTGCTAGTCGTGTCCTTTCAGAGTAGAGCTCAGTCAAAATGAAAGCTTAGCAATGCAAAGTGGAAATTCCTGAGCAGAGACATTAATACTACTTTGCATTTTACAAACTGGCTCTTCTGGAGAGTCGGTGGAGTGAAAAAGAGTCTTAAGGTTGGTGTAACTGATAATTTGTTGAGCAAAGCACGGTCATGGAGTGCTGCTGTACTGTCAAGTAAGATGAAATTAATAGTTTGACAAGAATAGCTTGGAGGAGGAGGGATGGCAGAAAGACAGAAAATAGGAAATAAGAACCAAGCCGTTCAGGAAACTGAGAATAAGGGGGAAAAACTTTATAGAAGACGGGGAGCTGGAGGGCAGAGGCATGGAAAGGAAGAGCTGCTCTTCCAATTTTGCACAGGTTGCAGTGCAACAGGGTGGAATTCAGGGAGGCTGGCGCCGAGATTGCGGTAGCCAAAGCAAGACTTACCTAAGGCACGGGATGGTATTTCTGAATGTTAGGAATGAATCTGTATAAATAAATAAGCTAAAATGTTCCCTGTGGGCTAGAGCTGTGCCCTCATAGTAGGACTGAATTCTTGTGGGTTTACTTGTTAAAATTACACGGCCCCGTAATTACACCCTCTTTTTGAAGGGTACGTGTCATTGCATTGGTTAGAGGGGTAGACATTATCTTTAGCCGTTCTTCCCCTTTTAGACTGCAAGAAATGTGTAATTGCAGGTTTGAGCCAGGACTTTTTATTCCCCAAAGTCTCCTGCCTCCCCGAAATTCATGGTTAGTGAGTCAGTCCTTCTCTTATTCCAGCAGATGGTGCAGACTATTCAGGGACGGAGGCTCCCAGAAGCATTATGCTCCTTCCTTTGAGGGAAGGCAGACTTCCTGAGTGGGGAAAATGCTGCCAGAAGGATGGGCCTTGTGCTCTGTAACTGCTATTCCACAAAAAATAGAGCACCATGCTTTTTAACCAGAAGCTGAGGGAGATTGGAAGCAGAATCTACTATGGACAGCAGTTGTTTTGTACAGAAATAGCTGCGGCACGGCAGGCTACGGTGAGTTAGACTAATATTTTTTAAGCGGTAGGATGGCTTGGTTGGGTGGAGGGGTTCCCAAGAATCTTTCACGGTAGCTTATTATTTCAGACGTGTGCTGCTATATCAGAATCCAGGGAGCTGTGCTCATCTCAGACAAAAGTGATGCTGTAACAGGACATTGGCTTTTGCCAAAACAGGGCAAAACCAGTGACATTCAGCTACAGGCGTCAAAATCTGCCCCTGCTTCCCCTGAAAGCTGTCCCAACCATCCATAGCATTGTGCTGTGGAGCCAGGAGTATCCCAATAGAGGAACAAATCGTAGAGAGCAGAAGCCAGATCAGCACCTTCGAATCTCCTACTAGATGCCAGCAGTGGTCAGGTTTTGCCCAAGAGGAGGTTAAGGACTGTCACATCCCTGCTTATCGCTGCATTGCTGCTCACAGGCAGAATACGCTCCTGTCCCCGCGCCACTGAGATCGTGCCCGAATTCAAGGAATTCTGCAAATTTCACAAAGCCAGCTCTGACCCAGTGAATGTCCCCTGCACGCTCTGCAGCTGAGATGCCCAAAGCTTATTGGACTCGGTCCTTGGACAGTCTTTAGAGATTTGCCATTTCACCTCATAGCCCCTGTTGTCCTCCCTGATAAGGTGTAGCAAAAAGCAGATCCTTTGCAAGAGCCTCTCCTCTCTTGCCATCTGTCACACCCAGACTTTTTTCCTCCCCATCTTTGCAATTATTCGAGTTGCGTGCCTTTTCCCTTTCCCTGTTGGGTCTTTCAATGCAACACCTTAAGCAAATATACTCTGCTTTACTCTTTATTATTCTGCCAACATAAAAATTACTAAAAAACACTTTATAAAATACGTCTCCAAAAAATCTAGCATTACCCAAGAACTTAATGTTTCCCAGGAAAAGGGCTGGAGATGAGGATCCAACGGGGTTTCCCACTGCAGACCCTCCCACATCAGATCCCAATAGTTGACAAGTGGGAAAAGAGAATCTTTGAAAAGAGCCTGTGCCTGGAAATGGCTGTGACGTAGAGAAGACAACTGGTTACTAGTCCAGTTGGTCTAAGAGGTCGTGTTCTAGGTGGCTACAGAGGGTTTTCAGAGGAACACTTTGAGGGAGACATGTTCACAGGAACTGCGGAAGGAAGAGCCATATTAATATCTCTGGCTGTTGTCCAAGCTGCCAGATGCTGATGATGATTCCAGGCTACAGGGGACTCTAATGAGAGCTTAATAAAGACTCTGATAAGAGTCTGGGGACACGGAAGTCTCCCTTCCAGGACTGAGAGCCCTGGAAGGGAAATCCAGGCAGAAAAAGCTTTTCAGGTTCAACAGGGGGGAACCCCAGCCTGGAGAAGCTCGTCAAGGCTGGAATGGGCTATCCCAGGACTGGTCTCTAGGGATCTGTAAAGGAAAACAGCAAGGGGTGGCCTCAGAGGGGAGGTCTCCAAAGACAAGCGGCCTCTCTTAGCTGGTCCAAAGGGTCAGGAAACAGTCCCAGAATGCCGAGGCTCTGCTCCTCTCTTATTTGGGCATGGGGTACTCATTGACATTTGTCGCTTCATGTGAGTCCCGTGGTGCTTTTATCTGGGGAGCAGCGTTGGGGTTAGGGTTCTGCACGCTGCCTATAAAGAGCGGGATGCCTGTTTCATCTTCAAACATGATGAAGACAAAGGGCCGGTCAAGGCTGAAGGCAGAGAATGAGCGTGAAATCGCGACGCCTGTAGCACCAGATGCTTCCACCCCATCTTCTTTCAGCTCCAGGGTAGACTGATGCTGTATACTAGATACAATGAGAGGGTCATCTGTGATCTTCTGGAGATCCGGGCTTGTGAACAGCTCCTGGAGGCCTGCAGAGAAATGAGACTAAGTTAACCTTTCCCAGTTGGTGCCACCAGCACTGATTTTTCTCAAAGCTATCCGAAGAAAGCAATTCCCTGATCTGTTGCTACATGTGTTGTCCACCACAGAGGACTGGAGGCAACAGAAACAAAAGCTACAGTACAGCCAGGTTCCCCAGTCCCTTTCTGTTTGAAGAGCTGAGGGTGCCAAAATCACAACAGTTTTCACGTGCTTTGTCCACCTTGTTTAAAATAGTAGTGTAAGGACTTAAAGCCTTCCTTAAAAAGCAGCGGCAAGTCTGAAGGCTCTTTCTTGCTAGGCTGGAAACACTTTTACAGAGATTTTTATTTTTTTTAAGCAATTCTGCAAAACAGAGTGAACTCTTAATTTATTCTCATCTGGAAACGCAGTGCGTGGTGTTTTGTTTCAGTAAGCTCTCAGTTCCAGGTTTTGTGGTCTGCATTCTCTCTGTTGGCAATTTCTACGTGCTGGACACTATGTTAAATGACAAAGTAAGAGATAAAGGTTGGTGCATGGGAGGAAATTTGTCTTGGCAACAGATAGGGGAATAGGAAGAACTTGTAAAGATTGTGAGGAACTGTGAATGCTGCCTTCTCTATAGTATCATCTTGTTGGAGCAAAACATTTGGCGCTAGGCAAGCAAAGAATAAGGAGGAGGAGAGGAATAAGAGTTGAAAGAGTTTGGATGTTATCTGGAGCAAGCTGTGAGGCACAGCTTTAGAAACAAGGATGGCAGTTTTTAGTGTTAGCGAACAGATGCCGTATAGATTGATCAGCTTCACTTATTCAGCGCAAATCCTGTTAGAAGCCTTACCCATTTGACTGAGAACCTTGTTGAGTTCCAGCTGGTAGTCCAGTTTTACTTTGGGGACCTTCACTGTGGTGGGTACCTCTTGGGGGAAAAGCTTGCATAGTTGTTTATAAGGGAAGTTCTCCAGCACGTGAGAGGTATTCCAAGTATACTGGTTTGGTACAATGGCCACAAAACTCATGTTACTTTTAAAGGGAAACTTGGCCACCTGGAAATAAAACCAACCAGAATTTATGGAAGAGAAAGGAAAACGATGCTTTTAATTTAGTCTTTTTCTACTGAGCCGGTCTAGCTATCGGACAAAAACAGCCTGGTGGGAAGGAGGTATCTGATTTCTTCAGGGGAGAACGCTTGTTGGAATAACAGCATCAGATTGTAGTATTTAGCCACTGACCGGTAACGACTGAACACATGGTGGGGTGGAAGCCCACGTGCACAAACGTTGTACCCGCTCTGGCAGTAGCTGTCTCCTGAAGGGCTCCAACAGTACATTGCCTGCGGGAATTCCTTTCCATATTTCCTCATTTATCTTTAACTCGGGGCTTTAAATCTCCATTAATTCCCACTTAGTGGGAACATCTCTTTGTGGTTTTTCCTAGAGATTGAGAGGGAAGGTTCAACATTCTTGCTAGAAGCAAGGACAAAGGATGCTTATTAAATTTTTGTGTGTTATGCCTTGTTAAAAGACATTTGTTTTTTTGGAGAGAATAGTTGCAGTCAGTGAAATACAAGAGCAAGAGGAAATTCCAATCAAAAACTTGTAGTGCTCCTAATAGAGCCCTACCTGAATGTCCTGGGACTCCAGTGTAAACCAGCTCAGGGAGTACTTCTGGGCCTTCATCATCTCAACTGGCACCACGAACTCATTGTCAAGGTGGAATACATCTGTCCCGGTGAAGCTAACATCAAACTTATTCCTCCAAAACCCTATCAAAATAAAAGTTTAGAATTCAACAAAGTTAAATTTGGGTAGGAAAATGAGAACTGCCTAGCTGACACTCCTCCTCTCATGAGTTCTACAACAAGGCAGATAGCGACCAGGCAAGTAGAAACACAGCAACGAGAAGTCAGTACCAAGGCTGGAAGAGCTCTAGCAGCAGGAAGCTCTTATCTCCCAGAGAGGGGCGACGGAATAACAAAAAGAAGGAGGATTAATACTCATGCCTCAGCGTGGGAGATTGCTGAAGGCTGTGAAGATAAAGTATGGACGTTTGTGCTTTGAAAAATGAAGACCCTTTGTGCTGCATAGGGTGAAACATCTCCGGTGCAGATTTACCCCAGGAATAAATGTTTGGTCTGTGTTTCCATGCCCATCCCTCGGGGAATTCAAAGAGGAAGGTGTGCCTGACCACTGTGCTGCAGTCAGAGATCCACAGAAGCTGCCTCCGAGCTCTGTGGTCGGGGTGCAGCGAGTTGCCCGTGACCTGGTTAAGGTAATGGTGATGTGCCGCCGTCTGGGATCCTGAACCACGAGGCAAAAATACTGCAGGTTCCACCTGGTGCATTCTGGCTCTGCTGTCAAGTAACATTTTTAGCCCCATGTGAAGCAGTTGGGAATCATGACTGTAAAGAAATCTAAGCAAGAGGAATGGCAGATGGACACGAAAAGAACAAGCAGATTGACTAGGAGGAAGCAAGGAAAGGAGATGGGAGGTGCCATTCAGCTACAGTGCTGGCGGAAAACTAGGAGATTTCAAACTGTTCCTCTGGATGATCAGGCTTGAAAAGTAAGGCCTGTGGAGCTCACCTTGGAAATGGATTGCATTGAGCAAGAGCATCACTGTGTTTTCAGGGAGCTGCTGTAGGAAGGTGGGTATTTGCCCATTAGTTGCTTCCTTTACCCACTTGTTTATGGCTGCGAGGTCATCCGCACTCATCCCAGAAAGCGTCATGGGCTTTGCTCCGTAGAATTTCTCTGAATCCTCCAGGAACTTCTCTTTCACCTCAAATCCTGGCAGAGGGGAAGAATTCTATATGAACTCATCAGACATTAAAGAAAATTTGCCGAGTGGCTCAGCCAGTGGCATGACACTCCCCAGGAGGAGTGCTTAGGGAACGTCTCCCAGTATGGCAGCGTGCTTCCGTCACTCTCTGTCACTGAGAGTTTTATCCCGCACCAGCACAGCTCCCCCCCCCCGGCCCATGCCAGCTCTCACCTTTCTGCAGGTACAGACGTGACGCGAGGCTGAGGGTGGATGCTGTGAGCCTTCTGCGAAGGGCACCCAACATGTGGTGGAGACAGGGCACCGACCCCAGATGCATCGCCTCCAGCAAATGCTTCTCTGTCTGATTTGCTGCTCCTAAAAAGTAAAAGCAAATTCCTGTTCGGCCATGCCCACGTACTGGAAAACAGGGAGGTTTCTCCAGCAGCCTCGTGTTAGAAACACACGGTGCCTCACCAAAGAGGCTGGAGAAACCCGAGAGTAGGAGCCTCGGTAGGGCCACGGAGGGCAGCTTCAATTGTAATTGTGTCTTAATTAAAGCTGCAGAAGTAAGAATAAGTGGAAGGTGCTGTATTTAATCCTTGCATTGTGCACATCGGTTCCTAGTGCCTGCGGGAGGGGGCACAGGGAAGGGCAGGAACTAGTGCTTTTGTAAGTAAGAAATTACCCAGTGCCAGGTGAGACAAGGCGAGGGCGATGCTGAGGGGTGACAGGATCACATTGCTTCTGTTGGACTCCAGCTGGACCTCTCTCAGGAGATCGATGCTGAATCTCATCAAGCCATCTGCTAGCCGGTGGCTCTTCTTCCACCTCATCTCGCAGTTTTCATGGCCAGCCTCTCCTTCCTCTTCAGAAGAGGGAATTTCCCCAGAGGGTTGCTGTTCACGACAGCCCTCAGCCCCAGCTACGGCTTCATCTTCTGGGCTCCAGTCATCCCTCATGTCTGGCGGGGTGGTGGTGAAACGTGACATGGGTCCATCAATCTCCTGGAAGCTGTCATAGGTAAAGTCTACCAGCTCTGTGTTCGGCAGGGTTGCGATGTCTCCCGGCAGAGCAGCCTGTACAATTCCAGCACTTTTCAAGTCCTGGGAAGAAACGAGAAGGATAGCGCTGGGAAAGCAGGAGCACGGCGCTACCCTCCCTCCTGGGTTTTACTGCACACCTAAGCGGGGTGAGAAAACTCTCCAGCTTCTCTACTCTGGTGGTGTATTCGCTTCAGTTTGCCTCTCAACCTTGAGGTTAAAACCACCTCGAGGAGTTTGGAAAACAGAAAGTCTTGTATCCTGGGAAAATGGACCGAGTGAGCGGCTTGCAGTGGTTCCTCCTCCACTTGCTCTCAGGCCCTGCCCCAGGCAGACCAGCCCAACAGGCCTGCTTTGAGGGCAAGAACCACCACCTGGCTCAGCGCGTCTCCTGTGCCTTCACCGTTTATAGACCCATCATCCTCAACCTTGATTTCACCTCCTCCTCTCGCATATTTTAGCGCCGCCGATCTGCCTGGCACGTCGGTCAGCACCCCCTGCTGCTGTCACAGCCCCGATCCATTTTGCCTCAAATCCTCCTCCAGGCATCTGTCTCTTCTTGACTTGTCTGTTCCATTCCATCCCTCTTCTCTCCAAATTCCCTCATTTTTCAGTTTTCTAGGCTTTAGCCTGTAGCACTGCCGCTACTGTCCTCACATTTGCATGGACTTAAACACATGCTTTTTTCCTCAGATCTCTCTGTTCCCACCCGCAGACGGATGACATTCCTCCGCTGCAGGAGTGCCGCGCTGTCAGAGCCAGGCTCGATGGGTAGCACCAGCTACAGGTCTTTCTGCCTGTCACCCTCATAGCTATTTGTTTTCCTCACCTTCCCTTATCAATCAGAAACTAAACAATCCACCTGCCAGTCCCTGTGCACGCCAGCGGCTGATGTTTACTCCGTACGCTGCCCGGTTATTTAGGCTGGAGCTTCCAAGGCAAAGGAGCACAGCGTCGGCGGCAGCGGGGGGTGAGGCAGGGAGAGAAGCCTGCACAAAGATGGACTTTCTCATTGCGCTGCCTGGACTCATCCTGTCTCAGGGCAAACTGGAAAACCGTTGCAAATACCACAGCATAACTTCAGTCCCCGTGGGTGGAACCAGGCGTTGCTTACCTTCAGCTCCCCATCTTTGTCTAAGAAGAGGCGCTTTTGCTCAATGGCATGTGCCGAAACAAACTGTAGGGAGGGGGAAAAAAAAAACCAACAAAGAAACAAAGTCAGGTCCCAGGTAATTTCCTCTGAATTTCCAGAGTCAGACTTCTCTGCCCCCACTCCTAACGCCTTCCCGTACAGCCTGGCTGTGGCCGTCCCGGCATGGCTGGGGCACAGGGAGGGCTTTAGGATGCAGCCCCAGGGGCGGTGGGGTCCTCCGTGGGGAGGTGAAAGCGAGCCGGAGCCGTGAGAGACTGCAAAGGCTGGATTTGTTTAGAAAGGGGCCAGGTCAGAAGGGTAGAAAATAATGTATCCTCTAGAGAGCCGGCACTGCGGTTTTGCAATCTCCGATCTGAAGGGGATCCAGATTTAAAATGGGGAGAAGAAAAAAAAAAAAAAAAAAAAAAGAAAAGCTGTTATTAAACAACCTCCTGTTAACCCCTGAAGGTCACGGTCACTAAATAGAGTTGAAGCCAAGTTTCCAAAGAATTGCTACAGAAATCCACTTGAATAATGAGAATATCCATAGCTTAGCTATAATATCTGGGGAAAAGGTTAGAAACCTTGCTGCACCTAACCCCATAGCAGAGAAGCCACGTCCTCCACCGCTTTGCCTTCCAGGGCTTCTCACGCAGAAGCACCGGGTGGTGTTTGCCCCGTGGTCTGGTGCAGGAGACCCTCCTCGCTCCCCTTGCCTTTGCTGTCTGGGGAGGGGGTTTGCTCACCCCGCAGAGCCCCCACCGTCGCTGGAGTGAAGCGACTTACCCCCAGGTGACCGTGCAGAGCAGGTAGGCAGAGCAGCCACAGACCCCAGAGGAACACCATATTTCTGGAACAGAAGGACCAGCCGAGAGAGAAGTTATTTCCAGCTGCCTGGCAGCAGCAAGCTGAGCCTATTGAGGTCTACAGGGAGAAAATTATCAACCTGGCCAAACAGGTTGGCGCAGGAGCTTGCAGAAAGCAATAGGGAGATGAACAATGCTGCAAAGAAACAACACAGGACTCCTGGGTCCAACGCCAAGGCAGCGAAATCAGAGAGGAACAGGGACCCGCACCGGAGCAGGGCTGTAACCGCAGCCAGGCTCCTACACGACGCTCCCCTGCTTGGATCCTGCGTTTCCGACCCTGTCTGCCCTCATTTCTCTGGATTGCAAATGGTATTTCCCTAATCAGTCCTGCACACGCTGTGCCTCTGGAAGAAGACAAGAGCCTCTGCTCCTCTCCTGTGCAAACCACCGAAGTATGGGCACAGCATCCTCAGCTGTGCCCCCGGCCCTGGGGAGAAGAGGTACTAACCTGGCTCAGAGGGGCTGCAGGCACTCAGCGAGTGCTGCCCGGGAGGGACTTTGCAGGTAGAAAATGCAATACCAGAGCAATTTATCAGTAATACGTCCTGGAATAGAGAGTCCTCCCCTTCCCAGCACTCACCTTCCCCCTTTGCTGGCAAACCCAGCCTCTCCCACCCCCGCACTCTGGTTCCTGTATGGGACGGTGGGAGCAGGGCTTCCAGGGCCACGGATAAAACCCCACCCATTCCCTGGCCACCGCTGCACCCAGCCACTTTCCCCTTTTGAACAGAAATAACGTTATCTTCCTCTTAACATAAAGCCTCCATGACAAAGCCCAGCCCTCGGCACGGCTGCCGTGCGCTTAGTTCCTGGGGCTGCTTTCCAGTCTCCGAGCAGTCCCCGCTCTCACCCAGAACCGCTGGGCTGCGACCCCGCTCGCCAAGTGGAAGAAGCAAAACTTGAGGCCGTTTCATTCCCCCTCCTCCCTCACCCCAAATCCTGCAGCCACAGATAACCCCGAATACCCCTTTCCTCCCCGGTGGTGCCTACTATCCTTTAACCCTCTGCCAAATTCACCCCCCTTTCCCGGACAGACAACATTCCTTATTGGAAGAGCCCCCGTTTACCGTCAAATCCTCATTTATTTGCCCCTTACCTGAAGTTGTCCATGTCCACGTTGGAGCTGGCACCTGCGTTAGCCCAGCCGATAGCTCTGCGTGGGGCAAACCCAGTCTCTTGTCCAGCCCCCCCCCCCCCCCCCCGCCTCCTACCCACCAGCAGTGACCTTCGGCACCACCCCCTGTTTGAGAATTTGGCAGGCAAATATTGACCCACAGCGTCCGGTTAAACATTGGTTTGGGGGATAAGAGTGAATTTGTGGTGCATTTGGAGATGAGGAGACACTTTGGGCTGCTGTACCCTCAGGACAACATTAACACCGAGTTTACCAGCTCCAAAACTCCCATCAGCGTGGAAGTCAGTTGTCCCTAGCAGTGGCTCTGCTTTCCACGTACTCCCTGTGCTGGGAACACGCTCTTTTATTCATAACCTTTAGTGAAAACGTCGGGCTTGGTATTTATTGCCACAGGGCTCACTCTGTTTTTGGAATTCTCTTTGCGGAAAACCCCAGATATTTACTCCCTGTGTGCCAGCTGCTTCTGCTGCAGCGAGCCGCGAGGCACCGGTTTTACACAGATGGCTGGTGCCCAAGGGCCCGCGGCCACGTACCCCAGAGCGGGAGGCAGCGATGCACAGGCTGGGCTGAGCCAAGAGCAGCTGGTACCTCCCCCGGGGCACAGCACGTACCGGAGCCCTGCCGGGGGAGTTGGCCCCGGCGCCGGGCTCCACGGCACGCACACATCGCTGCGGCACCGAGGAAGAGTGTCGAGGACGGGCAGAACTCCAGCAGTCCTGTCCTGCGCCGTTTTGTGCCTTATGCGGAAGTGATGGTGATCCTTCCTGGCTCTGCCCGTGTCCTCAGTGTGACAGGAGTCACTAAGGAGCCGTGGGAATCACAACACTCGCAGTCATCCGTTCCTTGCAGCAGCTCTTGGCTCCCAAATTTACCCCAGACACTGGGAAGGAGCGGAAAGGAGACAGGTCTGAGCTCTGCAACCACAAACTGCTCTGGGATGTGCCACTGCAAGATGGGGAGCCA
Source organism: Larus michahellis (assembly GCF_964199755.1). NCBI lineage: Eukaryota > Metazoa > Chordata > Aves > Charadriiformes > Laridae > Larus > Larus michahellis. The sequence continues at coordinate 3,881,815 of NC_133902.1, read as the reverse complement.
CTTCCCCTTGGAAAGCAGATCCAAATCCCCGTGCAGCAGAGTCCTACCTTACATCCAAGGCATTTTCACAGCATCCCTCCTCCAGCTCACCCAGGAACACGAGAGGTGCCCGAATGCAGAGCGTTGGCTGCCAGAACAGGAGTGCTGCCGCCAGCCCCGTACCGCGCCTGGGCCCCTCCAGCACAGACCTGCCCCACACACCCCTCTGCATCTCTTCCAAAGAGTTTATTAGAAGTAAATATTTACATCTATTGCAAATGGTTAATAGGCAACACGGGACTGAGAGCTCCCCTTGGGTAGGGAAGGGTAGCAAGGGCCAACTTCACCTCCCCACCCTCCCCAGAAGCGGAGGGCAGCCTTCCCGGCTGCAGGTGGCTCAGATGAACCGGCAGCTGGATGAAAGCCCTTTCCCCTTCCAGGACAACCCACAGCAGGCTCCTCCTCCGCCCAAGACAAGAGCTTCCCGCTCCCCCTGACACTGGCTCTGACTAGGCTGAAGGATGGATGGGAAAAGGGCTGCAACAGAAGTGAGGCAACTGCTCCTACTGCTGGGTCAAAGAGCGCTCTCCTCGCCTTTGGGGTGGGAACAGACGGTGCTGTCCCGAAGGGAAGGTCAGGAGACCATGCTGGATCACGTCCCCTGGCAGGAGGGGACAAAACTGAGCACCTTTTTGCTGTCCTGTCTTTCCCAGGAGGCTGACCAGCACAAAGGAGGGCGGAGAGGATTAGAAGGAGGATTTCTTCAGGAACGCTGCCAGCGCGTGGCACGCAGGGCATTCATTCCTCACCCCTTAGATAAACACGGGATGCAGTGCTGCTGGGGCAGGAACCAACAACAGTCCATCCCTACCCTACTGCTCCAGAAGCCAAAACCCTCATGGAAGCATCTAGTTCTGGCCTCCCTGGAGGGTCACATTCCCATCCCAAACTGTCCCTCTGCAGCAGCCCATTCCCAAATGAACCAGCGGAGCCGATGGGGTTTGTGCCTCGGCCGACTTCCATCCCAGTCTTTGCCCTGGAGCCAGTAAGGCAGCAGAATTGCTCTAGTTAACCTCTCCTCCTCTCATACAGGCTCAGACTCAGCCGGCAGCACCTAAAGTTTTTAAGAGTACACCCTCTGGGTCTTGAACACAGACCACGGGAGGAGGAGATGCCTGGCACCACGCAGCTCCGAAGGCGGCAGTTCCCAGGCCCAGCTCATGCTATCCTAGCAAGACCGTTCAGTGGTTCAGGAGTGGACGGGAAGGGTAAGTGCAGATGGCAGTAGCTATTACTGGTGTTTTCTTGTCGAGGGGCAGCTTTAACCCCTTTAACTGAAAGGGGGAGGATACCTGTGGTCCCTATTACTCTGGAGGGCAGCTCACAGTCCCCTGGGGATCAGGCACACATGGTACGGAGAGCTCCAGGCCTCTCTGCAGGGGTGACAGTGACCTACAACGCCCAGTATTTCTCCCAGCAGCAGTGGAGGTTTCTCAGTTATGGCTTTTTTCTTTTTAAAGATACAGAAAGAGGTGAGAGATGCTTTACCGAGTGCTCACTAACAAGTACACCTCCCCCCTGCATCCTCTGTTCAGAAACATCTAACTCTGCCTTTTCCGTAAGCAACGCTGCCGGCTTTCAGCTCTACTGCCAGCGCTGTGGGACAGCCACAAGCTCTTGGACGGATGTCACTACGCCAGGAGGCGTATGACGCCGTTGTCCGAGCCCAGCAGGAGGTGGCATTTTGTGGGCAGGACCGCCAGGCTGGTCAGCGTACCCCGAAAATTCTCCGAGCTCAGCTTGGTCGTGCTGGTGGGCAGGGCTGAGGACTCCAGCATGGAGTAGACGCCAATCTTGTTGGCCACAGTGCCAGTGACCACTTCGTTGCCGTAGAGGTCAAACGCGTGGATGGGTTCAGATGCAGATTTGTAGTGGTGCAAAGGTTTCTGCTCCAGTTCCTTCCAGACAGTCAGGGAATGATCCGAAGAGGAGCTGATCAGCACGTTGCCTTCTGCAGCCTGCAGGAGAGGAGAAGCCAGTGAACCACCACTGCTGCAATAAAAACTCCCACCCTCATCCTGCAAATGAGATTAGCAGGTAGCTGCCAATAATCCAGCGGTCCCAGTACCATCCCTTGGGACAGTCCCAGCCATTTCCAAGCAACTGATGGTACTGAGCAGTATTAACAAGGCATCCGGGCGGACGCTGGAAGCTACAGGACTCTCTGGTAGCTGGCAACCTCCCCTAGCGCTATCCTCCAAGAGGTGTGCTGTGTCTCTTCTCAACAACATCCTGATACTCAGCACGACTCATTTATCATCTGTTACTACTGCAGTGGGTAACGAGATTATCATGCGGTCTCCCTCCCCATCAAACCAGCTGCCAAATTATTTTCCTTCTCAGGCAAAGGAATCGGGAGGCTCTCTCGCGGTAGAAAACACTGCTGAGGGTAGGAGAAGCCTGGAGCTGCTTATTAGCAGAGCTAGTGAGAGGGTAAACAACTCAGACCGCTGAACTTTGTTTAACCTGCATTTGGGTCGAGGACACTGGAGCCCCGGCGCTGCTGCCTAAGGGCGGGTAAATATGGACAAGAGTTACTCATTAGAGCGACGCTCTCCCAGGGGAGCCGAGAGCCCTGTGGAGAAAGCAACACATTCGCTTCTTCCTGGGAGATGCGTCTCCTCCCTGCCCCTGCTGCAGACCTGCTCGGCAGGGACCGACGCCTGGGAGGGCTGATCTCCCTTCAGCACAGGTTGGGCCAAGACCGGCCACCCGCAGGTCTAACCGTGGGGCAGGAGAGCTTGACGAGCCTCTTGGGGACACAGCAAGGGATGGAGGAACACCCGGATTGTGCAGACAAGCCCTGCCAAGCAGCGCGTGCCAGAAGGATGCTTCAGGCAACCTCAGTGGGTCCATGAGGCCCACAAAGCAACCCCCTACCCTGACCCCAGCCGGACTTCGCACCTTGATCTGTAGGATGTCTCCCTCGTGGGCAGGCCACCCTCGCATGATGAGTCCTGTCCTGGTGTCCAGCAGCACAATGAAACCAGAGGAGAAGCCAGCCATAACGCTGCGCCCGTTCGGACTGACAGCCAAGCAGCGGATGAGCCCAGCGCTCACCCCACTGGCCAGGCGAAACTCGTGCTGCAAGAGAGAGAGTCCAGCTATTGGGGACGAAGATCAGGGGATCTGGCACTTAGGAGACAAGAGACCTTGGGGTCCAGCTGGCTTTTGGGGAGTCATCACAGCTGGCTTTGGATCAGCTGTGTTCAGGTGTCCCTGCCCAGGGCACGGGGGTCGGAACCAGATGATCTTTAAGGTCTCTTCCAACCCGAACCATTCTGTGATTCTATGATTAAGCACAGGGATGGAGGAGGGTGGCTCGCAGAGCGCCAGACTCCCTACCTGTAATCCTGGCTTCCTGTGGTCGATGAAACGCAGCACGGAGTCTGCGCTGGCCACAGAGATGCTGTGATGGGGAGGCGGCATGGTGGTCACAGCTGTGATGGGGACTTTGCTGTCTAATTCATCAAACGTCCGGAGAAGCTTACCTGTGAAAACACAACGGAGAAGTTACAGCAGTAGATGTACGGAGAAGGTATACACAGCAAATCTCCCGTTCTGCACTGTTTTTTAGCGGGAGCCACCAAAACTCAGTATGGCCCCTCTCGTCTTTAAGGACTGGACCAGTTCACTCCAGCCAGCCCTCACCCTTTCCCTTCTTACCTGTGAACTGGTCCCAGATGTGTACGGTCCCATCACAGCTCACCACGTGCTGCGATGCCTCCAGCTGGCTCACGTAGAAAACTGACTTCTTGTGCTCGGCGTACGTGAAGCGCGGTGGCACCTCGCTGGTGCCATCCCCGTAGTTGTACAAGGGCCAAAGGCGGACAGTTTTGTCCTTGCTGCCACTAAGAAAGAAGTCCTCGCTGCTGAGCGGTGCCACGCACTTGATGGCCCCTGAATGCCCTGAGAAACTCTGCAGCTTGATCTGGTGGAAGTGGAAGCGGGGGTCGTGTTGGCTCACCCCAATCTCATACTGCCAGTAGGCCAGCCAGTTCCCACACAGCATGTGAGTGCTGCGAGGAAGGTCGTGCTTCAGGGCATTCTCCTCGCTGGATGAGCTGGGAATGAAGCCATCGGTGCCAGCACTGAGGCGAAGCAAGCCAAGACCCTCACGCTGTGTGTCCACAGGGACCTGGATGCGGTTCCCTACCAGCACGCTCCCAAAAGTACCGGAGTGACTGTCCTCGTGGTGGCTAGAGAAGGGCTCGGTCCCTCGCATATCTTGGTCTGAGCCCGCCGCACTCGGTGTTTGCTCCAGGCTAACCACCTGCAGGCTCTTGGGGTTCACGTTCTCCAGGTAGAGGCTGGCCAGCTTCTCCACCAGCGAGTGGTTGGGCACCACCATCCGGATAACATCACCTGAAGGGAGAAAAGGTGGCTTCAAAGGAAGGGATTTCCCCATCATCATCATCCCCCACCATCACCAGAAGAAGGGTCAGCACAGGGCTGTGAAGACAATGTCCCCCACAAGCCAGCCACACGCTGCTCCCAGCCAAAGCAGCCTGAAGCCTGGTGGGCTCCCAGCCCAGCAAGCGGACCAAGCCACAGTGCAGAAGCTGTGAGTTTCCCCCAGCAGCCCTAAGCCCTCTGACTTCTCCCGAGCTCAGGTCCAGCATGCGTGCACAGAGCACGGAGCTCTCTCAGAAATCCCAGGAGATGGTGGCCAAGCCGTACCTAGCAAGCAAGAGAAGGGGATGTAGGTGATGTAGGCCATCTCAGGGTTAAACACCTTCTGTAATTCCATCAGCACGGCCGGATCCAGGGCCAGCATCTTCCCATCTGAGAGGGGCACCTCCATCACCGGCACCTCACAGCTGCTCACCGACTCCGCCGTCAACCCCTGGACGAGAGAAAACAGGAAGATACACAACATCAGATGCGCTCACCACATAATTAATTACACAAATACAGCCTGGGCTGGGCACTGATGACACCAGTACTGGTGTATGCAGGTATGCCCACCACATTCCCGCAGCGGGGTACTGGGGGATGGCAGGAGGACCTCTCCCACATCACTGACCTGGTCCTGCAGCTCCTGCACCAGTGAGAACGCCCCAAAGAAGTTTCTCACTGTGTCACTCAAATGCTGCTGCACCATCTCCTGCCCAATCCGCAGGCAGATCAAGGCAATTAGGCTGATTGTCTTAACGCACAGGACAATACGGGCCTGGGCACCACTGGGGAAACTGAAGAGGACATCCATTACCAGCTTGCCCTCCACATATCCCTTTTTCCCCTCTGCTTCATGCTTCCTGCCTTGTCAGTGCTCTCAGAAGGCCTTGATCAGCACAAGCTCTACGTGCATGCTGTGTACCAGCGCAAGGAGGTGCACACCACGGCAGGAGCAGCCCCACAACCCCAGAAGCATTAAGGTTCCCACAGAACCATTTCCAAATCCCCCATTTTGAGTTGTGACGATCCTGGCTGAAGACACGGCAGACTACAGCACTTACCCGACGGCCGGCGAAGTGAGGAAGCCCAGCACCGGGAGCAGCACCTCCTGGCTGATCTTGGGGAGAATGTCCATGAGCGTGGTGTCCGAGAGACACACCACGATCTTCTGAGTCAGCGTCACAGCGGCCAGGAGCCCTGCCTCCTTCCGACTGTTCAGCCGGCCACCACCGGACCCGCCGCTGGGCGCAACCTGCAAAAGGAGTCCTCCAGTGCCAGGGCCACCATCTTCCCAGCAGGGCACATCAAGGGTGAGCCCAGGATCCCCTGAGCTCAGCCTCAAAACCCGGCACCGTAGCGCTGGTCACAGCCCCTGGGAGAGGAACCTGAGCACCGAGTCGTCTCAACGGCAGCTCATGTCTCACACTCAAGGGATGAGCCTGAAAACTGATGGACGGTTGTCAGCACAAGAGATGAGCCTGGAGAGAATGGGGCAGGGCATCCTCAAGCTCACACGTGTCCTCTGGAGGGCATCTCCCTGCAGGATGCTCCCACAGCTGGGAAACTCAGAGGGGAGAGAGGCAACTCCGGACTGGTCCAGATCATCACCAGCCTGGACACTGCAGAGCATCCTTTGCCAGCACAGGAAGAGGGGAAACCTATGACGTACAAGCGACTTAAAGAGAGAATCAGTGTCTTCATCCCATGCCATGTTCAGCCCGGACGCACAGACTGCAGAGGAACAGCCCTTGCATGAAAGATCTAATCACAAATTATGGGCAAACCTGCTGCTGACTTCTGGAAGTCGAGCTGCTCATAACTTCACGAGCAGAAGAGCACATCCTTTTTTGCTGACAAGGTACCGATGCTGGTTACAGCAATGCCAAAGAGTTAACAACATCCACAGCAACCCTGAAAGATTTCCTTCTAGACCGTCCCATTTCCTAACTCCTAGACAAATCAAACACCCAAGACAAGAGAGCCAATAGCAAAAACCACAAACAATTCCCAGTTTCCGCTATATTTCTTGTCCACCTGCCATCTTCCAGCTCATCACAGAGGCTCTTCCTCTCACAAAATATCCACTCTGCCAAATCCTGCAAGAAGGATTGGCTTTATCCTATTTGTGACCCGCAAGTTTCGTCGCTTTAATATCAGGTTGCCAAATGCTGTTCACGGGGGTATTAATTCCCCCCCGGTGCCCCCAAGCAATAAGTTAAGTAAAGCAAAGCAGAACAGCTGGAGCTATGATTGCAACTGGGTGGAGAATGATTTTGCTGAAAAATGGGATTTTTTCCCCTGAAAAATCTCCCCTTCAACACTGGAAAAATTGACAATGCCCTTTTGTTTTCTTCAAATGAACAGCTGTGGCCTCTTTTCCTCTACGTTTATACTATCAAAAAGCTATTGAAGTTTTCCATTTAAACAAGAATCCATAACCAAAGTGTTTATAACCACTAAAAAGGGAGCAATACGAAAAACAAGCCTGTTTAAAATATTCAAAGACTTTTTTTTTATGAAAAATTGGTTTGTTTTTCAACCAGCTGCATTACACGCATTTTCTTCTTGCTGTTCAGCTACGAATTTCGAGCTGAAGAGTTTGTAAGTCTTGCCAGTATTTTTATACAGTTGAAAAACCTCCTTTAGTCTCTCCCCAGCTCATGCCCTATCTACCCATACAGACCTCTAAAAAACACTCGCTCCAGCAATCCTGCAGCAGCCCAAGCTGCTCCGCCTGCCCGTTATCACAATCCCACCCTTGTGCCAGCTCCGTTTTCGGCACGCTCGCCCAGCAAAGCAAAAGAAAACCTTTTTCTCTGGCTTCCGCGCGTGCCAGCACAGGGTCTGGAGAGGGAAAGCCCGCAACTGAAAGGGGGAAGGAGGGGATGCAGCAGCCCAATGCAGATCCGCGGTGGCCGAGGCTTGCTAAAGAGCAAAGCCCACGTACGCAGCCGTGCGCCTCTCTGGGAGAGATCCAGAGCTTCTGGCTGGGGGTGAAAGTGTCTCTTCTGGCTGCATCAGCACAGCCCTGCCCGGCCAACACAGCAAGAGCTGCTCAGCCCACACTGGCCCAGATGGAGCTCAACCGAGCACAAATTTTTACGCAGGAGGCTGCTGGCAAGCCTGGACTATTTTCTGTGCCACCTCCTTTTGTGCCTGCACACGGCTCTCGCCCCAACGCGTGCGAGAAGAGGAGAAAAGGCAATACTAACCAGGTAGCTGATGTAGGGCAGGTACTGGTAGGTGAGGACGGGCTCTCCGTACAGGTACGCCACATGGACGAGACAGGCCAGCACTGGCTTGGACACCTGATCTCCCAGCACCGGCCGTTTTTGGTAGATATTTCCTGTACTCAGGGGACTGTTCTCATCGTTGGTTGGTACAAACTGCTGCCTGGTGGGGCCTGCCCAGAGACAACATCATGAGCCGAAGCAGCAGGCTACACCCGGGCCACCAGGCACCCCAGCAGACCGGTTTGGGACCCTGGGGTCCCAGGAGCAGACATTACCGATGTAGCAGGAGGTGAGCAGACGGAGCAGGGTCCTGGCGATGAAGCGGGACGTGACAGTAGGGCCCAGCTTGGCTGAGAGCCACCTCACCATCTTACAGGCTGTGTCTGCAAAACAAAAACAGTCGCAAGGACAAAGCCCGGCACGGCGCAGATTAGCTATCACCCGGCTGCTCCCCGCAGGCAGCTCCCTGGGTCTCAGATCCACAGGCTTCAGCGGAGACCTGGCCTTTTACACTGGTTTCATCACTGTTCCCAAGCTGGGACCACAGACACCCCCAAATCTGGACCCACTTCTTCCCAGGCTCTCCCCTTCTCCCACTCACTGCTTTTTTTTTAGAGAACAAGTCTTATGAGGAGCAGCTGAAGGAGCTGGGGGTGTTCAACCTGGAGAAAAGGGGGCTGAGGGGAGACCTTCTCGCTCTCTGCCTGAAAGGAGGGTGTAGAGAGGTGGGGGTTGCTCTCTTCTCCCAGTTAACAGGCGATAGGATGAGACCAAACGGCCTCAAGTTGCGCCAGAGGAGCTTCAGGATGGATATTAGGAAAAATTTCTACACCGAAAGGGTTGTCAAGCATTGGAAGAGGCTGCCCAGGGGAGTGGTGGAATCGCCATCCCTGGAGGGATTTAAAAGCCGGGCAGACGTGGTGCTGAGGGACACGGGGTAGTGATGGGGTTTGTCAGAGTTAGGTCGATGGTTGGACTCGATGATCTGAAAGGTCCCTTCCAACCTCGACGGTTCTGTGATTCTATGATTTACTGGGTTTGCCACGCTCAGCAGAAAGGCTCAACGCTAGCAGGGTCTTACCCAACAGAATTGTCTGCTCTTTGTCATCCGAGTGATCCGGCAGCTCCTCTCCCTCTCCATCCTCTGGCTCGCTGCTGTCATCAGCCAGGGTGACATCCACGGAGGCACCAGCATCCACGGCCACCGTCAGCTCCGCATCAACCGTGGCATCATCGTGCTCCTCTTCATCATGCTCCTCTTCCTCCTCCTCCGAGTCCTCGCTCTGTTTCAAGTCCTGGCTGCTGTCCATCGACTTCAGGCTGCTCTTGTCCTTCTGGGAATCCCCGTCCGCAGGTCTGTCCTCTCCCAGGGACACCTCGCTGGCGCTGCTCTTGTCACTCAGCCGCCCAAGGCTGAGCGATTCCTGCTCCTGAGGCTGAAGAGTCTCCCCGACATAGAGGCCGCTCTGGAAGTCCTCGCCCTCGGGCAGGTAGGCTTGGTCATGGAAGCTGACACCAGAGGTGTAGTCGAGGAGATCGAGTGCAGCGGAGCCATGCTCTACATCCATTTTGATCTCCTCCCCAAACACGCACGACACTGGGCTTTCCCCTCCACTTTCATCATCTTCAGCTGTGCCGAGGAGGGATTTGCTCTCCTCCCGTGAATTCTCGATGCCAACGAGAATCTGCAGGATGTGCGGCAGCAGGTTCAGGAGGAAGGATTGCAGCCCCAGGCGCACTATCAGCTGGGCGACAAAGCAGTCTGTGTAGAGGTAGAACCTGCCGTGGCGGTAGCAGGGGGTCTCATATGCTCCAATCAACGGCTTGAGCAAGTATTTATTGGCATTCTTCGGACCTAGGGATTTAGCTATAGGTTCAAAGAGATACCACGCTGCGTAGACAGCAGTATTCTCCTCGGACATCAGAGACAAGATGAAGGGCAGCAGAATCTCCAAGCCTTCAGGAGTGATTTCAGAAAGGATCCCCTCCAGCTGCTGCCACAGCTGGAAAACAAGTTCCCGGCCCTGACCTTCATCCTCTATCTTCTTTGCCTGATAGGTGAAAATGAATTTGTGGAGGGCTGGGAAGTACGTGGGGAAGGGGACAATAGAGCTGTAGGGACTGAGGAGCTGTGTGGGACAGGGTGGGGGGAGGCCCTGGGAGACGGGTTTGTATTCAAACAACTGCACCATGCCCTTGCCCAGCTTGGTCTTCAGGAGCTTCTCCACCGGCACACTCAGCTGCAGCAGGACGTGCAGCACGTGCTGGAGTGGGGCCGGGATCTCCTTGGGGTGGTAGCGACACAGATTACGCACCATCAGGAACCGCTCCAACAGGGATGCGTCAGGCTTCGAAGGACGAATCCTTGGTGCAAATATAATCTCAGCTACCAGAATGCCCAAAGCTTGCATGTCCCTCTGGAAGAGGTCCGAGAGACCCAGGGGTGGCTCTTCCCACGGCTGCTCCATTAGCTGCATCTCACTGCTTAAGCCTTTAACCAAGAAATTGTCCAATTTCTCCAGTTCTTCCAGGGCCTGGAGCGGATTGAAGCCTTCAGGAAGCGTGATCTTCATGTCAACCTGATCCACAGCACCTGTCTTGCTCCGACGGTGAGGTCGGACACCTGAGGTTTTGCCTTCAGTGGCATAAGCAGGGAGGGTGGAGGGCTGTGCTGAAGGCACAGTGGCACAGGGCTGATCAGCAGCTCTACTAGTCGCAGAAATCGAATCCAGGGCTTCCATGCCTTGCTCTAATTCATCCTCACCAGCGACGGGTTTCTCCCCAGACCAGGTGGTTTCACTAGGAGTAGCCTCCAGGACCAGCCCATTAACCGCATCTGTCACCTGGCCTTGGATGTCCTCCAAAAACACAGTCTCCCTGATGTTCTGGAGAAGGGGCCGGGCAATGGCTGGAGCTTCAGCAGGCGTGTAGGCAGGTCCCACCATGCGCCTGGGATGCGGCTGGTCAAAAAGTTGCACGACCCCGTACGTCGTCAGATGCGTGTGGTTGTCTACTAGATGGAGGCAGACGTTCTTCTCCTTGACAGCATCCTTCCCCAGCAGCTTGTACCCAAAAGTGAGATCAATCCAGTGGTGGAGGTCCTGAGAAACTTCCCGGCTCTCAAGCAGCATGCGGTGGACTTTGATGAACTCCTCGTAGGAGCTACACCAAGATGGCACGTCCAGGTCGGGCATGTCTGGATGGATGGATCGGAAGATGGAGGGGTCCGTATAAAACTCTGGGATGCACTCATCTGGGGTCCAGCTCTGCATGCGCTCCATGCTGGCTGGGTACTCATTGGGCTCCCACTGGGACCTCACGTGGCAGCACAGCACTGCCTTGGGTGTCCTCCGAGCTGTGTACACATAGTAGGTGATATCCGAAAGGACATCGGAGATGTGATGGGGGACGTGGAGCTGCTCCCCGCTTGACCCACCAGCAACAAACGCCTGCTTGGTCATCTCATAGGTGAAGTCCAGCTGCTTGTCTCCCTTGTTGAGTCGGAACTTGGATTTCCTTAGGTCCCTGAACTTGCCGTTTTTGGTAGTGAAGTCCACCACCCATGGAAGAACTGGGTGATAATTGGGGTCTCCCATTCTCCTCCCAGCCAAACTGTTTAGACGCATAAGGTAGTCAAAGTTGCTGACCTGCCCATGTACCCACTGTAACACCAGGTCTCGGAGGTCCTTCTGGCAGGCGGTGCACCTCGCCTCCTGCCCTCGCACACCAGCGCTGTTTTGCTCGCTCGTTTGTTCCAGACCAGCCTCCAGATTCACTTCCTCTTCCTTCGGTCCCTCGTACTCTCTGAAGTTCACACGGAGCCGGCTGCACAGCTTCTCGTCCACAGCCACATCCCGAAGGGAAAAGGCGCCGCAAGCCAGACCCGCCTGGTGACAAGCCTTCATGGCCTGGAGCACGTGGAAGAGGAGGAAGAGGATTTTGGCATGGCTATTGGTGAGCTTGGCTGGGCTGAAAGTCACGATGTCATGCAAACAGTACTGCACGTAGGGGTAGACGACGTACAGCATGGTGGCCGACTCCAGCAGAGCTTCGGCCTGCAGCACGTTGGGGCAGGAGGGCACCCCCTTGGTGGCCGCCACGCTCTCCTTGGCAGGGGAAGCACCGGGCGCGCTCTTGCCCACCTGAAGGACGGGGCAACCGTAAGCCTTCTGCAGGGCAGCCCGCAGCGCATCCAGGGCCGGCACGGTGGGCGGCATATCGGCATGGCGGTACGGCCGCACGTAGAGGCAGTGAGCCCGACCCCACAGGTTTCGGTAATTCTGGGAGGCGACACTCTGCATGAAGCCGTGCAGGGTCTCCACGCTGCCGTTACGCTGGTCGGAGGCGGGGGGCTGCAACCGCAGGGGGTACGCCAGCCGCTCCTTCCGCAGCCCGTGGATCTCCACCCGCGTCCAGCCCGCCGGCAGCTTCTGCACGGAGTGCTGCAGGAACGTCCTCACCTCCACGTCGCTCAGCCCCTCCGGCCGCGGGCACAGGCCGGGCAGCACCCGGCGCTCTTTGAGGCTCGCCAGCCATTTCACCGGGACGAAGGCGGTAACGTGGGTCCCCTCGGCAGCGGCGGCCAGCTGCCGGCGGTCGATGTTCAGGTCCTTCTCCACGCTCTGGAGGAAGCCGTCCATATTGGCTCCTGCTGGGAGAAAGAGGGCCCAGAGAGGCTGTGAGCGAGCGGAGGAACATGGCCACGTCCCAGCCCTCCCCTCGGGAGCCCCAGTCCTCCCCCGCCGAGCAGGCGCCGTGCAGCAACTCTCACTTCCCCATTACTACCCAGGGGAAAAAAAAGCTGGTTTTAGGAGCTGGCTCAAAAGACACTATATCAGGGAGGGGTGGGGGTTTAAAAGGGACCAGCTCTGGCTCGGGGGGACAAGATGGGACCCCCACAGCCAAGGAGGGGGACACGGTGGGACATCCACAGCCCCAGGGCCAGGGAGGGGGATACGATGGGACCCACACAGCCACAGGGTTGGGGAAGGGGACACGATGGGACCTCTGCAGGCCCAGGGGGGACACAGTGGGACCTCTGCAGCACCAGAGACGGGGAGGGAGGACATAATGGGACTGGTGGGGGGACACAATGGGACCTCCACAGCCCCAGGGCTGGTGGGGGGGACACGATGGGAACTCCGCAGCCCCAGGGCCAGGGAAGGGGACATGATGGGACGAGTAGGGGAGGCATGATGGGACCTGCACAGCCACAGGGTTGGGGAAGGGGACTTGATGGGACCTCTGCACGCTCAGGGACAGTGCGGGGGACACAATGGCACCTCCATAGCCAAGGAAGGGGACGTGATGGGAAATCTGCAGCCCTAGGGCTGGCGGGGGGGGACACAGCGGTACCTCTGCAGCTGGTGAGGGTACGTGATGGGACCTCCCCAGCCCCGGTGCTGCGGGAGGAGACACGATGGCACCTCTGCAGGCCCAGGGACAGCGGGGGGACACAATGGCACCTCCACGGCCAGGGAGGGGGACGTGACGGCACCTCTGCAGGCGGTGGGGGGACACGATGTCACCTACAGAGCCCCCACGATGGGTAAGGGGGCATGACGGGCCCTCTGCATCCCCGGTACCGGGGGAGGGGACACGATGGGACCTCTGCAATCCCAGGGCCAGGAAGGGGAGACACGACGGCACTGCCGCAGCCCCGGGGGGTGACGCGGGAGGATGCCCATCGGCAAGGAGCGCGTCCCCGGCACCAAGCAGGTGAGGCAGCCCCGGGCACCGGACCCCAGCCCCAGCCCCAGCGGGCCCTCGCTATCGGGGAGGGGCGGGGGGGGGGGGCAGAGCCGGGCTGAGCCCCACAAGCCCGAGGACTCGTCCCGGGGGTCCTCGCCCCCCCACCCCGGGTTGGGGGGAGGGAGGGCGGGGGTGTCCCCCCCCTCCCCGCCCCGGTGTCCCCGCGGCCCGGCGTTACCTGGCGGCGGCGGCGGCGGGCTCAACCGCGGCGGGCGGCGGCCCCGGCCATGTTGGTCAGGTGACAGCGGTCACATGCGGCCGCCGCGCCGCCATGTGCCCGGCGGGAGGGAGGCGGGGGGGGGGACGAGGGGACACACACACCCCTCCGAGCCCCGGTGGCCCCGGGGCGGGGACCGGGCTCCCTCCAGCGGCCGCGGGGGCGGGGAGGAGGGGGGAGTGCGGGTTGCGCAAGGCCGGGGCGCGGTGCCTATACATGGGCAGGCGGCGGGGCATGACGCGGCGGCGCCGGCTGAGGTCACGGTGACGTCAAAGGCGCTCGGCGCTGTCAGCTGGAATCGGGCGAGCCGAGCTGACGAGGCAGCCGGCCTTAAAAGGGGGTCGCCGCCGCGGCGGGAGGCGGCAGGTGGACCCCACCGGCGGCCAGGTGAGTGCCGGGCCGGGGGAAGCGGGGCCAGGCCGCCCCCTCACTCCGCCCCGGGGTTCTCCCCTCCACGGGGCTCTGCCCGGTCACCGTGAACCGGGACGAGTCCCGCAGCCGCCGCCGGGGCTCTACCGCCGTGCGCGGCTCTGCCCGGTCACCCTCCTGCGGCCGGACCTTCCCTCTCCGCCCCGGCCCCAAGCGGCCCCTTTAAGAACGCAAAGAAGGGAAGGGGGAGCTCCCGCCGGGCAGCGCCGCGCGTGGGAGTCACGTGGGCGGGACGTGGAGGCAGCCCATTGGTCCCCCCCGCCCCCGGCTCGCTGCAATCAGCTGTTACTGGGGCGAAGGGCAGGAAACGGCCTTAAAGAGGCAACGCCGCCGACGACCCGCGGGTCCACCATGCTCTGAGCTCGCCCCGCAGCTGCCCACGGGGTCCGGGGTGGGAGAGGGAGCGCCGCGGCTGCCGCGAGCAGCCGCGGCGCTCCCGCTCCCACCCCGGGCCCCTCCGGTTCTCCCCGGTGGGGTGCGCGGCCCCTTTAAAGAAGTTGTCCAGTCATCGCGCGGGCGCTGCCAAGTCATCGGGGTCAGCCGAGTTCCCGCGGCCCCGCCCCCCCCGTCGCCCGCCGATTGGTCGGCGGCGGCCGGAGCTCTCACTTCTGATTGGGCCGCCGACTTCGAGCAACTTCTGGGAATCGGGTGGGGGGGGACTCTGCGTGTGTGTGTGTCCCTCCACAACCCCCCCCCCCCGCCCCCCCAGCCGGGGAAAAAAGGCGCCGCCCGAAAGGTGGGAAGGGGCGGACGGGGGAGGCCCCACCGAGGAGGGGCCGGGCCCTTTAAGAGCTCCCCCCCCCACCGCCTCCTTCTTCACCCGCTGGAAAATGCCAACTCACAGCACGCGGGGCATGCCGGGAGGGCCGCGCTGCACTACACTTCCCGGCATGCCCCGCGGCGGGGCGGGGCCCCCCGCCGTTTCCTAGGCAACCGCCGGTTGGCCGTGGGGAGAGCCCAGCGCCGTCGGCGGGGTGGGCGGGGCGAGAGCGCCCGCTTTGCTTTCCCATTGGTTGGGCGGCGGGCCGTGCTGGGCGGCTATTGGCGGGAGGGAGCGGCAATCGCGCCGGGGGGGCGGGAGCGGCGGGGGCGGGGCGTGTGCCGCCCGTGCCGGCAGGCGATTGGTCGGGGGTGGGGCCGGTGGGTGGCTGCGTCATGACTTCGCCAGCTGATCCGAGACGGGAGCCGGCGCGCGCGGCGGCGGGGGGAGGCGGCGGCGGCGGCACCGGGCCGGGCCGGGCCGGGCCGGGCCTCGGCGGGGCGATGGCGTCGGGCCGCGCCGCGCAGGTGGGTCCGGTGCGGCCGCGCTGGGGCGGGCGTTAAGGGCAGCCGGTGGCCGCCGGTTCGCCGGGGGTCGAGGGGCCCGGCAGCCCCGCCGCGCCCGGTAGTCCCACCGGGGAAAGGTCACCTTTCCCCCGGGTAGGGTGGTGGCGGTGGAAGGAGGGGCTCGGGTCAGCGCGACCCCTCCGGGGCGCCGCGGGCGCCGCCTGGGCCCGGTGGCCTCGCCCCCGGTGGCGGCGGGGCGGGGTGTGGGGGGGGCGGGGGTTGGGAGCGGGACCGGGGCGCGGTCCCCGCTCCGGGGGGTGCCGGTGGGGCGGGCGGGGCCGCGGCCGGGGCCACCCCGCGACGGGCGGTGGCCACCCCGGGGGTGACCTTCACTCCGGGACCGGGCGGGGCAGACTTTGACCCGGGGCCGCTCCCCGCCGTGATCACGGACTGGAGCATCCCGGGCAGCGGAGCGGGCGGGAGGCCGGCGGGGTACCCCGCGGGGGACCGGAGGGACCGGCTTTACCGTGGAGCGGCGGCGGGGAGCTGTCTCCGTTAGCGGGGGGAGGGGGAATTGGTTTTACCCAGAGGGGGACGGGGGGGAGGGAGGGATGACCCGGTTAAACCGGGAGGGGGGCACCGGTTGCGGGTTTTATTAGCGGGTCGAGCTCCCACTGGGGCCCTCCCCGGTGTCGGTAACGTCTGTCGGTGCCGAGAAGGGGTGGAGGGGATCTCCCGTTACCGGCAGGGTCCCCCCCTCGTCAGCCCCCGGTACTGGCAAGGGCCCCCGGTGCCGGCGGAGCCGGGGTGCTGATTCACGGGCCAGCGGGGGTGGAGCAGGGCCGGGACCCGCTCGCTGGAATCCGGACCAGATGTACCCGGCACGCCAGGAATGCTCGGCATCCCCGCCAGGCCCCGCCGCCGCTGCGCCCCGCCACCACCGGCCCCGCAACCGGGAGCCACCCCGCAGCCTCCCGCCCCGACACCCACCGGGACCCCGGCCTTCCCCCGCCACCCGCGAAGGTTCGGGGCCAGCCGGGATCCCGAGTGCCTTGGGGGTGACGCCGGCAGGAGGGATGCTGCGGGGCAGATGGTGTGGTGGCCGGCTGGGGGGGGGGTCTCCCGGGGCCATCTGTCCCCCCCAGCAGGGCTGGACGCCCGGGGCTTTCCCAGAAGTCAATCCCCACAGCCAAAACGCTGGGCAGTGCGGAAAAGGGGTTTTTTTCCCGGGTGGAATGGGCAGCAGTGGGGTCCCACACCAGGCCCCCGGGGTTGGCGTCCTCATCCTCTGACAAAATAACACGGAAAAAAGGCTGCGCTCCCCAAAATTCTCCCGGCGCGGGCTTGGCAGCAGCCGCCTGACAAAGTGTCTTCCCCGGCGGCAGCTGGCCCCCGGCCAGGTGGGACCCTGCCAGCGTGGATGCCCGAGGTGAGTGGGGAATGCCTTAACCCCTACCTGCAGTGGCCTCCCTGCTGCGGCCACCGGTCCCTGCCGGAGCAGGCTGGTTTATCTCTTATTTTTCCGGCAGAAACGGCCTTGATTTCCCTGCCCCGTCACTCGCGGTTTAGGGCCGGCTGCAGGTGCCAGAGCCGATGGACCATCTGCTTTGGGAGAGGGGAGGGATGGGAAGAGGCGAGGTCGGAGCTGCCTCTGGATCCCCTGCGACAGAGGGGTGATCCTGTGGGATCTCAGCCCTCGGGGGGAAGGACGAGGCGGTGGATCAGGGCTTAGTGCTGGGGTGGGGGAGAGGAGCAGCTCTGCCGCCGGGGGTGGCAGCTGTGGGTGATGGCTCGGCTCGGCACGATTCCATCCTGTCTCTGATGTGTGTGTTCCCTTCCCAGGTGCTGCTCCGCCGCCCCGCTCCTGGCTAACCAGCACCAGTTCTTCAGTGGCAAGCTTTATGTCCTTCTCTAGTAGCTAAAGCTGCCAGTTGAAGAACTGTTGAATGTAGCCACTCTCTTCTCGTCACCGGGACCTTTGGATCTCAGCCGGAGCCGTGCCCCGAGCGACTGGGAGGAGCCATTCTGCAGCGGCCTGTGGATTTGAGGGCTGAGGATGAGCCTGACCGGGATGAAGAAATCTCCTCGCTGCCTCCAGACAGAGCTATGGCTGGGGGATTGCCTGGCAGCCCTGCCAGCGGGGCTGTCGAGCGGGGTCGTCGCCCGCCCTGCTGGTAGGGTGGCATTTAGCTGAAAGACTGAAAGAGGCATTAAACTTTCTGTTTTGCTCAACAGTTGAGTTTTAGGAAGTTTGTTGCCTGTGGGGTGCCCGGATCTGCCTGATGGGAGGATGGTGGGTGCTGGGGAGGGGGTGTAGAGTCAGAGCTCGGTCCCTGGCTGATGCTGCATCAGTCCGTGGGTGGAGGGTTGGTTGTTCAAGTCCCCTTGGTTTGAGCAAAAGAGGTGACCCGAGGCGGGGTGTAGCTCGCAGGACTGACCTGCTGCTGAGCTCAGGAGCAGGATTAGTCCTGCAACACGCTGGGCGGTGGGATGGAGCCGCAGGAGAGGGCTGTCTCCGCACCCACGCTGCCCTGGTGCTGGTTGGGTGCGGTGGGGCTGGGCTGCTGGGAGCGGGTGACTCAGGGCCGAGTCACGCATGGATCCAGACGTCTGTTCCAGAAATCACTGTCCTGCAAGGCCAGGCAGCCCCGCCTGTGGCCAGCCCTGGGGCAGCACCAGGATTCCAGGTATTTGGAGCCAGCAGCGCTGAGAGGGGCCCAGGTGAACCTTGCCGGGCTCCTCCACGGTCCAGGCTCTGCCTGGCTGTTGGACAGAAGCAGAAGATGGCCCCAAAGGGGACTTGGAAGCTGCTCTCCAGGGATGGAGACCCCCCCGGCCTTGCACTGGGCGAGAGGGGAGCTGTATGGCTCCCCTATGGCTCGGGGTAGGGTGAAATGTCTCTGTGTGGACCCAGCGAGGGCTCCTGGGAGCCTCTGCACCCATGGAGCTGCCTTTCCCATGGGGCATGGGGCTGCTGGGACCACCGGCTCCCAGGTTGCCTTGGCCTTGGGAAGCAAAGGAGTGTCTGGGTGCTGCTGCTCGGGGCCTGCCAGAAAGATCACAGCTCATTCCAGCTCCGAGGGCGGGCAGGGAGGAATGGCCCTGTGCTGAAATAAGTCTGCACAGTTTCAACTAAATCTGCGCCTCTCCAGGCTCCAGCCATCCAAGGCATGCGACCAAATTTTAGCTGCTACCAAATTTTGGCACCTAGTGATGTGCAGGAAGGGGCCTGGTGTTCATTAAGGGGCAGAAGTGGAGCAAATCTGTTGTCCTGGGGGGTCCTTCCCTCTTACATAAAGCTGCTCTGCTTGCTGGGTGCTTGCTGATGGCTGCAAGGAGCTGAGTTTCTTTGGGGTTGCCATCCCCCAGAGGGAGCGGGACTGCTGAACCGCCTCGGATCGCTCTCCGAGCAGAAAGGACCATGGATGAACACCTCCAGCTTGAGGCCGAGCCTGTCTCTTCCACCGCAGCTGCCCTGCTGCGAGTCCATACAAAATCGCTGGCGCTTGCTCGGTGCTCAACAAGTCCTGGAGCGCATCGAGAGGGCAAAAACTCCTGGGGGTGTGTGTGAGTGTGCAGGATGCTCGAAGGCAAGGAGGAGCAGCTCCTGGGCCGTGCTCCCCCCTCCCATGCGTCACAGCGCGGTGCTGTCGATGCTTGATATGGAGGGGAGCTGTGTGCTCTGGCCACCAGCGCCTCCGCCCTTGCGTGCCTCAGCGTACGGGTAATGCTTACGTTTGCTGCTTCCTCCTGCCGTCGCGAAGGACTGACCCGCTTTGCTGAAAACCAGCTCTTTTCCTGGTAAGATGTGGCTATTTCAGGGCAGAGGGTTGCCCCGAGCAGCAGCACCGAGCCCCTGGGGTCAGGAAATGTAAAAATCCGTATTTCGGGTCAAAGAGAAGGTGCCAGAGTGCAAGTTTGTGTGTTTAACACAAAAGCAGCGTTGCAGCGTCTCACCTGCTGAGCAAACAGGCTGGGGCTCTGGCTAGCCCGCGTTTCAGGTACGAGCAGAGGGTTTTTAGGCTGACAAAGTAAGTGTCCCTGTGGGAAGTTGCCCGGCTCTCAGGGTTTACCCTTCCTCCTGCAAAGCCCCATGTGACCGGTGAGTAAGTGCAGTGTTTCCTGTAGAAAGCACAGCCTTGCTCGCTGTTGCCTTGCAAAAACCTAGTAACTCTTTCCTCCAGCGTCGAGGCTGTGTTTCCTGCAGTATCTGGCCACCTCCTCGAAGCATCCAGGGACACAGCAGGAGAGGGGACGCTGGCAGGGGCTGGGATTTCTCTGCTGGAGGCTGGCTGCTGGCAGGGGGTGGGAAGTGCTGGCTGCAGCAGCTAATGCAATATTCAAGGCAGGTGTAAGCAATGCCAGCAGGTGCTGCTCGCTCAGAGGTCGGATGGCAGCCCTCTGTCCTTAGGGGTAGGGTATTTCGTGCAAGTTCCTGCACAGAGACTATCTAGTTGCCAGCTGGGAGAGCGGCTTGTCTCGGTCACAGCTCCCCTTGCTGGGAAAATGGGCTTTTGCAAAGCAGAAGGTCAGCGTGACCGGTGTGCTGAACCAAAGCTCCCTGCCAACAGCCAGCGAGAGGAGCAGGAGGGGCTGGTGGATCTGTGAACATGTGGCTGCTTCTGCCTGCTCAGACCTTCAGCTGAGCTCCAGGACATGGGCATCCTCCTCATCTCCAGCGCAGCAGATCCCCATCGAGAAGAGGAGAGGGGGAAGCGCTGCTTCGCTTCGCCCCAGCGTGCAAGGGAGCAGCCGAGGGCTGTCTGCAAACACAAAATGCAGGCGCTGGGTTCAGCTTTGCTCATGATTTTATTTCTCTTGTGCCAGGACGTGCCATTAACAGCTGTGGAGCTGTTAACACTTGGTTGACTCTGTGCCCCTCGCAGCAGGGCATGTGCCGAGCTTAGGTTTCTGCCAGCAAGGGCATATTGTTGATGTCGCAGGCCCTGCAAGGGAGAGGTACGTTGGGGATTTGCAGTAAATCATCTCGACTTTGTGTCTCTGGGTGGGCTCTGCTGGCACGGGGAACACAGCACAGAGCCACCCACCAGCTCGGTCAGGGTGTCACTTACTCTGCTTCTTCTTTAGAGATTTGTTTCCCTGAGCATAAAACTTCTGCAATCAGGGACACCATGGGGTCACAGTTCAGGCTGGCAGCTGCAGTCACGAAGCCGTCCCTGAAAGGGAAAGCGGAAGAATGTGGATCTCTTCAGCGTACATAACTCATCACGGCAGCATCCCTGTGGCACCCTGCCTTGGGGGGCCAGCTGTATTTTGGAGGGCTCGGGGCAGGGTGGCTGGTGCTGCAGGGTGCGCGGGGACTCGCAGCAGTTTGGCTGGCACCGCTGGGAACTGGGCACCGAGCCTGGGAGCAGTGGGGCAGAGGGAGAGGAGATGTGTCCCAGGCTCCCTGCCCAGCTGGTGTCTTCATCGAAGCTTGTCCTCTCCTCCTTCCCTGCCCTGCTTTGGTTTTCTCTGAAACCACCTTGCTGCTGGTTCAGCGGCCAGCAGCTGCCTGCGGTGCGCAGCCGTGGGAGGTGACGTGGAGCCTCTGCGGGGGCTCTGCAGGCTGTAGGGGAGAGGACCGTGCCCTGTTCCCAGGGCGCCGCCATGTCAGGACACAGACTGGCCTCATGTTCACTCACCTGATGTAAAAGATCAGGAACTTCTGTTGCTCCAGGTTGCCCTTCACAACAGTGTCCGTGTATCCCTTCCCGCAGCCTGCGAGAGAGAGCATCGCAGCCTGCTCGGGGAGCCCTGACACAGCAGCTGCCACCCATCAGTGCCATCACAGGGAGGGGCAGAGGGGACAGTGACTGGCTGGGACAGGGATCCGGGCTGGGACAGGGATAGGGAGCAAGTATGGAAACCCTGGACAAGCAGAACTGGCCCAGAGCTGCAGGAGCGTGTCATGACCCCGGGCTTCTCCTTGGCTTGGAGAGGGAAGTTCTTCCTCCTTTGTGACCTCTAAGCTACTGGAGATCAGCAAAGAACAAGAGCTCTGGGTAACCTGCAGGGTTCACAAACCCACCATGGCAGCCAGTCCAAATCCTGAGCTGCTGCAGCTAAACTCGGCAACCGCCGTGTGTTTACGAGCCCTAGAATCGGATGAGCAGATGGGCTGGGCAGCAGTTGGGCTGTTCCCATCTCTCTGCCCCTTCCTACCTGCGTAGCGGATGCTTTTCCCAAGCATCGTGGTCCAGAAGAAGGGGACAGTGCGCAACTCCTTCTCTTTCTTCAGCATGTTCAAGGCAGCAATGTGACCTGTGATGAACCAGCAGAGGAAATATTTTTCTTGTAGGTCCTCAAAGTGTCCCCTGCCTCTTGCTATCCTGCTGTCCCTTCTGCCCTGTTCCCTGGATGCCCGTCTCCGAGGGATGGCAGAAAGTGAGGTGGCTGCACTGTCTCACCGTGGGCCTCGGCCACCTGTTGGTGATGGATGCTGGACCGGTCCCCATTGAGCAGCGCTACAGGAAAGGAGACCACATCCCCCGCAGCGAAGACGTTTGGGATGTTGGTTTGCATGTGCTAATGGGACAATAAGCAATTAGTGCAATTGATGGGAGGGGTGGAACTGGGGGTGGACCAGGGGTACTCAGCTGGCACTTACCAGATCCACCAGGATGGCACCTCTGTCATCTCTGGCGATGGAGGTGCCCTTCAGAAAGGCTGAGTTGGGGAACACCCCTGCAGGGAGAGGAGCAAGGACAAAGACAGCAAAGCTCTGCAAAGGCAGGGAGGAACCTTGACCTCAGCCCTGCAGCGAGCACGCGCCCGCGGTGCCGGTTCAGCCTGCTTGGGGCAGCGCGGCTCGCAGCAGTGACCAGCGCTTGGGCTGGTGCTGAGCTAATCCAGGGGCAATAAAACCAGAGCCCAGAACAAGCCATGCTCTGATAACACGGCAGGGAGCTCAGCCAGCGTGCCAAAGTCGTAGTGAGAGCGTAAGTAGCTCCTTTCCTCCTGCCGTTGCTCATGGGCTGCTGACTTTCTCCAGGTGTTCGGGGCCAAGATGTAGGGTTGGGTGATAATAGAATGGGAAAAAGACTGCAGGGAATGGTGTCCTAGGAATGCACTGGGATGCTCTGGGCTTGCTGGCTCTTCTTCCCATTCCCAAAGCCACCTCCTTCTCCCAGCTGGGGTCTCTTACCTATTCCCGCCACTACCACAGCTGCGGGTAGTTTCTCTCCACTGGAAAGAACAGCTTCTGTGACCTAGGGAAGAAGCAAGAATTGTTAACAAAGAGTTAAAAACTCTGTCCTAATTCCTGCTGCCTCCCTGCTGCCTCATTCTCTGCTGTCTTTTTTCTTCCCCAGGTTCAGATCACCTTGTCCAACTAATGTGTGTTGCCAGGAATGTAAGAGAAAATCGTGCTGTTGTCCCCGAGATACGAACATATACTGGTGCCCTTTGAGGCCAGAGTCGTTCTCAGTGAAAATAATTGTGAGGGTTTAGATGTGGGAGAGGAAAGCCTAGACATAAGCACTGGGTTATGCCTCAGTTTGGGGTTTTTCCCCTAAAATTAGCGGTTCAGGGATCACAATAGCATGACTGACCTTTCCATCCTTTCCTTTCAGCTCAGAGAGTTCTGTTTTCATGTAAAACTTCACCCCTTTACTTTGCAGCATCTGAAAAGGAAGAGGAAGCTGGTTCGAGTATTCACTAGGAAATTCCAGGCTGTACTGCTGTAAAAACAGCCGTACCCAGCCAAAACCCAGGCAGGCAGCTTAGCTGCTGCTCCAGGCTGCAGAGAGGTTTCATTTGTGTCCCCGGCTGGTGCGGGGCGCCAGGAAGCCCGGCTTCGCTCTGCCGTCCTGGTCACGTCTGGTGCGTGAGGTGGGTCTAGGATGAAGCAGGGCTTGGGGATGAAGCTGAGCTGCGGAGCGTAACGTGTGTGTGAGGGAGGTTGGGACCAGCCAAGTGTGCAGAGCTCCTTCAGCGAGCTGTACGGGAGCAAGGTGGCTGGGCACGCGGGGGCTGTGACTCAGCACAGGGGCTGGATTTCCTGGGCTGTTGCAGATCGTGGGGCTGCTTGGACAGCAGGGGTTCTCCATCCTAGAAATTAGCGTCAGGTTTTGCTAACCTTCATGGCGACACCTCCGACCTGAGGACCCAGCACATGCTGGAAAGGGAACTCCTTTTTTTCCACCACTGAGATGGTACCAGCCTTGTCTGAGAGGAAGGCAGCTATCTCCATTCCTGCAAGGGAAAGGCATGCCAAGGTAAGCCTGCTGCAAGCATGAACCTGCACCCTCCTCCTTGGAAACCTTTTCCCCTTCCAGGTGAGGAGAACAAATCTGATGCAGTGCCAGCGCTTAATCGCTCTTCTGTGCATTTCTGGGCTGAGGTATTTAGCTCCCCCCGGTTCTTTGTTCTCATGCGTTATGGACCTGGATATTAGGAAATGCAAAGAACAGCTCCTGGTTGCGCACAGAGTTGCTCCCTTTCCGCGGCTCACTCCCTCACTTTCCCAATGCTTCTGGGGAGCCCAGCTCCTCTGAAGGACAGTGACCTTTTCATAAGGCACATTTCCCTCTGTCCTTCTCCAGGAACTGTTTATAGCTCTCAAAGTTTCTGGGAATCAGAGGAAAGAGTGAGTGCGTGCTGCGTAACGCATACCCCACCAGCTATAGGGCTCCAGGGAGGAACCCAGCCAGGCAGTGAATGAACATCCCTTCCCCGAGGGCCTCTAGTTAATCTGCACATGCAGCAGAAGTGGGTTTCAAAGCTATCACTGATGACTTGATACCCACTCCAGCCTGGTACCTACGAATGAAGCTCCTACGATCACCAGATTCTTCCCAGTTGCCAGCTCTAAGATCTTGCTAGAATCTTCTGGGGTTTGGAGAATGCACACGTTCTGCAGGTCTGCACCTGGGACTTTGAGGGAGCTGGAACTGAAAGAGGGAGAATCCAGATATGTCTCATGATTAGAAATTAAACAGAAAGAATCGGGGGGGAGGGAGCACAAACCCATTCTATCTCTTGGCTGTGGCATCCCATCCTGTCCTTTTATCTCATCTCCTACCACCTCCCTCTCACGTGCCGCTAGAAGACCTCCAAGCCCTCCTGTCCTGTCTAAAATTTTGTGCATGGTAAATGCTTTATTCGCTCACTGGCTGCCTGTTGCGATGAGCAGCCGATTATACTTCTGTGAGGACCCGTCCATGAAGTGGACCTTCTGCTTCTGGAAATCCACCGACGCTGCCTGCAGGAGAAAGGAGGCAAAGATTAGACGGGTCCCTCTGGTCCACCGCCACGTCAATCCATTCTGCTTGCCTGTGACCGCGTGCTCTACTCCTGGACATTCAGGTGAGATGAGAAATGCTGGGGTCCTCTCTCTCACTCCCTACAGGTGCTTTAGGAGCACGGAGTATGACAGCACCACATCTAGGTTCCTCTAAGAGGTGTGCAGAAGGCTAGTTTCAAGGGCCACCCTCTTTGCATGTGATGGACACATCTGTCCACGGGTAGCACAGGCCAGTGTTACACCCAAGGCACACACACCATCCCTAGCACTGGCCTTAGAGCACTGTCCCGGTAGATAATATGTGTATTTAGGCAGAGGCCTAATATCTATAAATGTAGCGCTATGCCTGCGGGTGTGGGAATCCCCTCCCCGCAGCAGGAACGGGACCACCCATTGAGGACTGAGCTCAGCTGCTCTTGTACCTCTTTCTCCGTCCAGAGCTCTATGCCATGAGCAGCGAGGAATTCAGGTTTCCTCAAGTAGATGTCCTCAGCTTTCAAGTTCATTTCCTGGAAACAAAACAGAAATCTGATGAAATAAAGCACTTCTAACAGACAGCAATACTCTTGTAGTGTTTACTGGGAAGTAAGTTTGTATAAGAGGTGAATTTTGCATTAGTAAATCACAGCTCCCCACACTGCCCCACCCCCATCATCTCCTTGTTCCCCCTCAGAAAAAAACCATCAACTTAAACTCTAGTGGGAAGAACTCAGTGAAAGTGAATAAGACCGTTAGCTTATGGTGGACTCTGATCAAAGACTTTCTGGGAGGAAGAAGTGAGATGTTAGCTGGAAATTATACCCTTTTTCCTTGTGCGTGCCTCAACACTCCTTATGCTTTGCCAGAAGAGCTCACTCAATTGCTCACTCTGTGTTCCTAGTGTTGGCCATGTCCCTAGTTCGAACATGGTACCCAGGTACAGTCCTGCCCTTCTCACGTACGAACCTTGCTCAGTTTGGACTTGTCGTATGGAACATGTTTCTCTTTGGTGGCCATGATGATCCTGCCAGTAAAGCCCTCTTGGCGAAGTGTCTCTGCACACAGCAGGGCAGCCACACCTACAAGAGATGCTCATCTCAGCCATCTTACACGTCACCATGGAGTAGGAGGAAGAAAGTAAGTCCTCCCTGGAGAAGAGAGTGGCAGCTCACAGCATCTGTGGGGAGGGCACAGCACAGACCACTTCACTGACCTCCCCCTAGAAGCAGCATCGTGTCCCGGTTGAGGTGGCATCGCTTGCTTGTGTCCTTCATCCTGACGCTGCTTTCAAGATCCTAGGAGAAAGTAAGTGAGAAATGCTGAAATCATGCCTAGCCCAAGGTGCCGCTTGTGCTTAGTGATAGCAAGTAAGGTCAGTACCTTCTTTTTTGCTGTAACGAAGACCTTTCCATCTTCCACCTTTACCTGCAGGGGTAAAAGGAGAGTGCGTTTAAGTGCTGGATTCATGAGGCTGTGGCAGGAGCTTTCCTGGGAGGGTCTGCTCCGGTGGGCCATCTGTCTCTGATACACTGAGAGCGACTTGGAGGGGTCTTGGGTGTCAAATGATGCTAGGGAGCTCCTGAGCTTTTCTCCTCGCCCCAAGGGCACTCAGGGAGAGGTGTAAATCCTTTTTTCTTTCCAAAAGAGCTGTGCTGGCTGCGATGCGTAGCAGGGTGTGTGGCATCACCTTTGACTGAAAGGAGCTTTAGGACAGGGAGTTACATGATCCCAAGAAATCATCCCACGTGTAGCTCTGCGTGACCTGGACCACGGAGCCGTGGTCCGGTCAGGATCGTTTCAGTTGGTGTTGGGAACATGGAGCTTGTGGGAGTGAATGAATGCAAGTGGTATGGAGGACGTGGCCCAAGCTGGGAGGAGGAAGAGACAAGAAGTCACCTTAAAGCAGGGAAGGCAGTCCAGAGAAGGGTATTCCTCGATGTCTCCGGTTTTGATGTTAAAGCAGGCGCCGTGCCAGGGGCAGCGCAGCCTCTCCCCTCTCAAGACCCCTGCAATAGAAAACCCCCCCACAAGCGACCAGCGAGAGCCGACCTCCCTGACGTGGTTGCTCCCCCTGCCCGGCACCAGCCTTACCTTTGCTGAGTGGGGCACCTTGGTGGGGGCACTTGCTGCCCAGGGCGCGGAACTCCTTCTTGTTCCTCACCAGCAGCACCGGGTAGCCAGCCACCATCACCTCCCAGAGCCTGTGGGAGAGGTGGGTGCCCCGTGGAGCCGAGGCTCGATGCCTCGCAGCCAACAAGCTGCTCCCTCGACCAACAACATGGCGGCTGCCAACATGGCGGCCACGAACATGGCGGCTGTTGCCATGGCGACGCCACCCCTGCTTGCCTGCAGGCCTCATGGCGGCGGCCCAGGCCCCAGCCTCCCCACCACCGTCCCCTCCACTCACTCTCCGTCCCCAATGTCGTCCTCCTTGCAGACCTCAGCAGTGACGGTGTCGTCGCTGTTCATGCTGGTGGCTGCGGGCGAGCACAGGGAGGGGATGTCCGCCACAGATGCTGCCTTCTGGATTTGTTGTCTTTTGCCCCTTGGCAGACAGTCCTCCCCGTGCACCCTTGTGCCGTCGCTGCAAAATCCCACCCCAAAATATAGAGCCACCACCGCCCCGGCTGGGAGCAGGTCAGTGCCATGTGCTCGAGGGGTCCCAAACTCCCGGTACCGCGGGAAAAAAAACCCACAACTGGCAGAAAACACAACTTTCCCCACTTTTTCGACTTCGTCTTCAAGCCCAAAGCCCATTCCTCTGGCCTTTTCTCCTCTGGCTTAACCCATGTTTTTGCATTCAGCCCCGCGTCCCATTAAACTCAACTGCAGCACGAGGCGAGCGAGGAAACGTGATTTACAGCAGTCATGTTGTAAGTAAACGCAACTATTTACAGCGAGGTGCTGCTTCTGTAGCCTGCGGCTCCCCCAAACTGGGGTCTGAAGAGCTGCTTCAGCCCCTCCAAAACCTCTCCAACATTTGTGCAGATATGTTATTTGCACTAATTCCCATGAAAGCAGTAATTCCTGCCCAAAATGTTGCTTGGGCTAGAAAACAGCTGAAAAAACTTGGTCTTTAGGGCTGTCCCTGCCTTAGCAATCAGCTGAGAGGCTGGTTGGAAAATGTCCCTCTCTGTTTTGGAGCAAAAAAAGCAAGAAATGGAGCAGAGGAGGGTTGCTGGAGGCGGGTTTCTGTGCAGGGTGGTGACTTGCTCCTGCAAATCCCCACCGCGTTGCTGAGTCCCTGAGGAGAAGCGTTGGTGGGTACTCACCCGGTCCTGCCGTGGGGGGCTCCAGTGCCCGTCCCTCAGGTCGGAAAGCCACCGCCGCCACTGTCCGTGGGTTTCTCCTCCGCCGAGGTGACACCCTCGCCTCTTACCGCAAGCGCTCTCCTTGCCGCCAGCCCACGGCTGGGTGATGCTCTCCCCGAGTTGCACAACGTCCCCATCCGTCAGGAGACGCATCTCCTGGAAGCCAGCTCGTCTTATCTGATTTCTGTATCTGGTCTGCGCCTAGTTAAGTGCATTTTGCCAGGGTTTAAAATTGCAAAAGAATTAAGGGCACGTAGGAGTTATGGCGCAGGTGTGGTCTAAAGACCAGGTACGTGGTGTGCAATGTGAACAGAAACTTGAGTGGATGCAGTGACACCCCGCTGCATCTTCCCATCGCCCCTTTTCTTGATGGAAAACAGTCTGTCTCAGTGCAACGTGTTTTTGCAGCACCTTGTAATGCTGTCACTACTTTTTATATAGTTCGACAGCATTTTAAATGATTTAATTTGGTCTTTTTGTAAGAACTCTCTCCGTTGATTTTAAGGAACATGAAGCGTTCGGAGTCTCTGCACGTGCCTTACGTCCCAGCTCTGCTTCTGGTTCGGCCCACCGATGTCCAGGCATGCGGTCCCATCGTTGTTTGGTCCCCAAAGGATGGCACAGAGCAGCGTGCTCCTTGCTGTACTATTTTTGCAGCAGAGTGGGAGTTGCAAAAAACCGGGAGTAACGCCTACGCTGTTTGTGTCTACTCCAGCTCTTATCTCTGTTTCACAGCCAATATGTTTCGCAACCTTAAAATATGCCTCAAAATTTTGGGGGGGGGGGGGTGGGAAGTTACTAGCAGGGTGCTTCCATCATCTCCCTTGTAGAGCCGGAGCTTCGCAGGGACCGGCTTTATGCCGCTCGGCGCGGTCCCAAATCCAGCGTAGGCAGTGGGGGGATAAAAATCCTTCGGTGGGCATGGCCCGGAGAAGAAGGCACGCGGAGGGATGCTCGGTAAGTGCAAGACGGCTTTTTTGCGAAGCAACTCGCTTCATCAGACCCACCAAGCCCTGAGCACACCTCCCAGTGCCGGGGTGCTGCCGTGTTAGGAGGGATTTTGGCCCACGGGCGATGCACGCCCATGATGGGCGCAGGTGTGAGGTATTTTCTCACAGCGCCGATGAGTAGCTTTCAGGCTCTGCCTCCCTGGCCAGCCGCCTGCATGTGAAGCAATTTGGCTGCCGAATGTCCCTGTTTAAACTCTTTGTAATTATTCCCCAGAAGCGTGTTCCCACGTGGAGAAGTAGCAGCCCTTGCGGAGGCATTCTCTGACTCAGCAGAAATTGCTGAAAAACGTTGTTTGCTTATGGGTGACAGCTTCAGCGTGCCGGCAAAGTGGCAGGTACAAAAGCGTGCAGCTGTAGGAGGCTTTGGGATGAGCTGGGCGGAGCCGGGTCCGGTGCGGGGCTGAGCAGCTGATTCGGCTGCTGGATGCTGCTGGATGTGGCCGAGCACCGGGTGAAATGCTTTTGTAAAATGCAAAGGGAGAAAGGTGAAGCGAAATCCCCACTTCTGATGAGAGAAAGGTGATGGCAAGGGATAGGGAGTTGCAAAGGGCGTTGGATGTAAGAGGGAAGGTTTGGGTTAGCCGCAGGGATGCTGCGTTACTGCATCTCTGAGAGCAAGCACCAAGGAACATGCAATACGCCCTCGAGGGATTCAGGCAATGGGATGGTATTGGAGGCAGGTTTTCGGGAAGATGGTCTGCAAGCAACTTTTGGCCTTCTGTTAGGTAACCCAGCGCCAGATGCTCAGAGTGGTTGAGACCTTTGCTTGTGACGCACAGCGGGATCAAACTTGGGAAGGGAGCGAAAGGAAGCAGTGCCCTCCAACGCGCACAGAGCCCAGGTGGGCATCGGAAATCTCCGACCGGACCGGCCGCCCATGTTGGTGCTGACTCACACGAGCTGCTGAGCTGCCGTCATATTTTATTGGATATCTTCACTTTTGCTGAGTGTCTCTCCGGTGTTGTCATCACCCCAGAAAATTCAAGTTTAAAGGCAAAGATTTCATGGGGGTAGCTCTCCTCCCTTCAGCTCCCTACTACCG
The DNA here is from genome assembly GCF_964199755.1 of Larus michahellis. NCBI lineage: Eukaryota > Metazoa > Chordata > Aves > Charadriiformes > Laridae > Larus > Larus michahellis. The sequence continues at coordinate 3,851,893 of NC_133902.1, read as the reverse complement.
CACATTTTTTGATGCCGTAGTGGAGCCGTGGCTGCATCCTTGTCCCACCTTTGCTCGCCCCCGGCTTGCTCAGGTCACTGTCCTTCCCTGCCCTAGCAGACCTGCCGAATTTTTAACCGAGCGTTACCCACAGAAGCGAATGTTATTGAAGACTGTTCAGGCGCAGGAAGAGGAAGCGAGGTGAAAACTGCAGCAGAGCTAAAATGATTAATGGGACACGGCTCTCAGAACAGCTTGGTTTGTGATATTAATAACAAGAGAATTCAGGAGGGAACCTAACCTGTTCCAAGCTGTGGAGCCGGCAGCAGCAGGAGACGCAGTTCGGAAGCGCCTGTGCTTATATTCATAATGCAGGAGGAAGCAAGTGGGCTCAGCAACGTGTGTGGGTGGAGGGGCTGAGACGTGCTTCCACCTGGCAGGGCTCATTCCGAACCCGTCCGAACCGCAAAAAAAAGCACGCGGTCATAAATACGTCATGATACAACCAGAAAGCACGTAGATAGCTGTTAAAAATTACTTCAGCTTGAGAATGGTGAACTAAATGGGGAAAAAAAAATGATTAACCCACAAGGGAAGAAGACATGGAAAAAGAAGTATTTAGTGGGAATGAATTTGCTTACAAGATAAAAATATTTATGTGTGCTGTTTCACATTTTCTTCCTAAGCATTCGTGTCTGGCGATGGTGAGGGATTGGACACAGGCTGGGCAGAGACCTGCCCCCACGTTTCCCTGTTCACCGCAAGGAAAGAAGGAACCCGAAACCTTACTAATAGCAGCAGATAAACAGTTCGGCAAGCGCACAAATTTGGGGCATGTCAGCTACTGAAAGCAGAGGCGAAATACAAGGAACTGCCCGCGCTGCTGCGCATGAGGGGGTTTTGCCAGTCAATGAGTCTGTCAATGGATTGGGTTTTTTTTGTCCCGCAGTGTATCTGTGCGACTGGAGTGAGAAGGAGAGAGCACATCCTTTGCACAACCAAATCGTGGCAGCTGGTCCAGCCCAACCCCCTGAGACACAGCTGAGCCCGCAGCATCCTTAGGGATGTTGTCACAGGTTTCTCCCGCAGCATCCTTAGGGATGCCGTGCTGTTGTCACAGATTTCTCCTACCTGTCCCTTGTGCCAAATCCTGAGGGGCGGGGGGGGGGGAAACCCAAACAAAAAAAACCCAAACAAAACCAGACTTCCAGTCCTGGCAAAAAAGGAAGAAGGCCCAAAGCAACCTGCCATGGGGTTGTTTATCACGGGGGCTCCGGCTCCCGGGGGAAGGGACAGGAGGCTGTGCCTGGCCAGGCAGCGGCTGGCAGCTGGCACCAGGGCATCCCGGTGCTGCGAAGCTCCCGGGAGACACTGTATTATTCGAGGAATGATCTCAGGAAGGGGGACCAACCTGGGCAGCAGAACACCTGCAGGGCAGGTCAAAACGCTGGGGGAGGGAAGGGAAGAGTCTTTCCCTTGGGAGGCCGAGCTCCAAGGATTGAGCAGGGTGAATGGACGGGCTGCAGGGCAAACGGTGATTTCCTCTGCCGGATGAGGCCAAGTCCTGAGGTCAGCGGTCAAGTGATGCACACTTTGGCCTTTCTTGCTTTAAATCCTGGGGCTCTGTGTGCGTGTGAAATGGAGCTGAGGGCTGGGGAAAAAAAAGGTAGTAAAAACCTCTCTGTGCTGTCAGTGCTAGCAGACACCCTTCTCCTGCTCACCGCGCCAGCAGAGAGTGATGTGCCTGTCTCCTGTGTCTGCAGCGAGTATATCCCCGGTTCCACCTGGAGAATATCCAGCTTCCACATCAGGAAGGTGTTTCTGGCTGGAAGGGGTGGGCACTCGAGTTTGCGTGGATTTCAGCTCCCTTCACAGCTACCTCTGCAATGCCTGGGCACACTTTGCCATAGACGGCGTGCATTTTGCACAGCAGATCCTTTCCTAAGTGCGGAGTTACAGACTTTCTGAATGAAAACGTGGATACATAGAGCAAAGCATTTCTGTATCATCTGACTTCCTACGGCCTAGCAGACAGAGAAGCAACACACTTTAGAGGGGGACAAAGACGACAGCTAATTAAAAGTTTGGAAGCCAAGCTGCTTGATTTGTTTTGAGATCTTGGACTCCTCAAATTATTTGAGGTGTGAGCCAGCTCTGGCATTAGATGAGCAGATGGGCTTTATGCCTCCCTGGCTGGAGAGAGGCAGATTAAGGGAACAAGGCTTTCCAAAAACAGAAGCGTGACTTTTGCCAGAAGGACTTTGCCGCGTCAGAAGCTCCCACATCTGCTGGCTGTGGCGAGCCCCGGGTTTTTGGTGTTTGGGGGTATTTGGGAGCAGAGCGGGCTCCTCCTTGTGTAAAGGGATGGGGAAGCTGTGAAAGCACACCCAAACCCCCGTCCAGGAGTAGTTGGGAGCACCTGGGGGAGGACGCGGTTTATTCGACAGAATTTATATGGGGGATTATCAATGAAGTGCCAGGTCTTTATTGCGCAAAACGGGTTATCTCTCCCAGATGGGCTGCAGAGAAACTCCAACCTGTGAGTTGGAGAAAAAAGCCATTGTCCAGTTGTTGGAAAAACTGCTGGACCCACCGTTTACCCCCCAGCTGCTGCTGTAAAGCCTCTGCTGTGGGATTAGCTGTGGCCCCCCCAGCGTTACTGGATGGACCTAGGCACGTCCTCGCTGACATCTGGAAGGAGCCCCCTGCCCTGCTGGGAGCAGGCACCGGCGGCGACCCGTCCCCAGGCTGAGCTGCCTCCCTGCAGAAAACCAGGCCGTTTGGGGACTCTTGGAAAACTTCTCGAAATTGGGGTGAAAAAAAAAAAAAAAAAAAGGCAATATCTCCAAATAAGGTGTGAATGAAGAGTCCCATCAGATCGGGCAGCTTTGGCCGGCTCTCCAGCGAGCGTGCAGGGACCTCTTGTGGCAGCTGCGCCCCAGAGCTCCCATCCCTGCTCTTCTGCGCGACTTCTCTTGGGACAAACCTGACCTCCGAGCCTGGGGGATGTGGCTGAATATTTGGCCTGAACTGGTGTCAAGGGACCTGTTTGTAACTGGGCTCGGAAGCCTCCAGCTCCGCCAACTGTCCCCAGTTAACGCCGTCACTGCAGAGGAAGGAAGACAAGGAGAAAAGGCTGGAAACAGGGCTTGTGAGAAACTGCTGCCCAATGGCAAGTCCTGGTAAAATTAAGTAAAATCTGGGCTAAAATTATCCAAAAAAGTAGTATATACGTTGCTGTTGCTAGTGCTCTATCAGCGGGATCAAAGCCTCTGAACCAGGGGCTCAATTAATCATGGCTTAAATTCCTCCCATGCGGAAGAGGTAGGTAAAAGCTCTCCAGCGTCCAGAAACATTTTAACTATTCCTGTCCTCAACTTGAGCCTGGCCAAATATTCACCTTTAGAAGAATTAACATCACAAACGGAGGAGTCGCTGGGACAAACGGGGCCGGGCTCGCAGGCGTTTCACGGGGTGGGACTTTACCCGCAGGCAGGTGAAGGGCAGGTTGTCCCCACGGAAAGGGGCGGTCGAGGTTTCTGAGGCTAAAACACTGCAGATGATTCCTCGTTAGGAATCGGCTCTTTGCAAGTTTATACTGCAATTAATTGTTAAATGCTTTTTCTCCTCAGTGCCCTGGGCAGCCCGACACCTCTCCAAGGCATGTTTCCCTTTCCTAGGCATATCTTATGTCAAACAGAAATGTTTTTGCATTTGGCCTTCTCAGTAACAGATTAGCCTGTGTGATCCTTCAAGTCTTAATACACGAGATTATTTATAATCCCTCGAGCAGTCAGGTCTGCTGATTACTTCAGGCAGCGTCTGCCTGCCACTTAACTGCTATGAAATTACATTGTCTCGTCCGGCTTTTAAGCAAATTTCTGCAGCATGAACGGATGCTTTTCTATCGGTTGGGGCCATCTCACCCCAGATCTGATTTAATCGCTCCCCTCCTCAGCGTCCCTTCCACCAGCGTATCACTTGTTGATGGTTTAGCGTCCATCACCCCAGCCAGGACAGCGGCCCGGGCTCCACACGTTTCTGTTTTCGGCAAAGAGAAAGTAGAAAATTTCATCCAAATTTAGTACCTCAAAGGAGAGGCAGAGTTTGACATTAATGAGTGTGTACACGGTGACTCATCCCGTCTGCAGAAGGTCTGTGCAGCAGCCACGCTTCTGGTGGCGACATCAAAAAGCACCAAGGGAGCGATCAAATTACGGGAAGTTGGAAAAGCAGCATAGTTGTAGGATGGAACTAAAGAAATTGTGAGTATGTGATTCTGAATTCCCATAAACCTGGACAGCAGAGCTGGGGTATCCCAGACATCGGGGAGCTCCTCTCGGGACCAGGCACGGGATAGGGGGGTGGAGTACAAGAGTGCTGGGGGCAGAGTGGGGTTTTTTGGCAGGGCAATTGGACCTTCTTGCTTGCTTGATGTGCAACCGGGTCTGGCAGAGCGTGCGTCTGTGCGAGGGACAGTGATGTAATCGATGGCATCAATGATGGCATCACGCATTGGGGATGCTTTGGGGCGAAGGACCACCGGCTGCATGGGTGAGGCGTTCAGCCGTGGTGGAGGAGGAACCTCAGGGGGGGACGAGGAAGGTGTCCCCAACTCCAGCACGGTGATGGGACACCCAGGCCCCAGCTCTGTGGCACGCTCGCAGCCGGCTTTTGGGCTGGCTCTCGTTTCTGGTATGTGATGCCCGGGGAAGGCTGACGCACACCCCGGGGTGCCCATTTCCCATTCCCCCCCCTCCCCACACCCCGCTCCCTGAGTCACACGCTCCCCGGGGCAGCGCTGCCCCTGCCTGGCTGCATCTCTGCGGGGGCGAGATGCGGGAAATGCCGGCAGCGGTGCAGCCCACCGGGCCCTTCCCCATGGGGACGATGCTCGGGGCGGGGGGTGGACGGTGTTCCCCCCGCCTCCGGGGCTGAGCATCCCCGACCGGGGGCAGCGAGGCGCCGGCACGGCGGGCGTGAGGAGAGGCGATGCCGGTGCCCGGGGCGGTGGTGGGGAGGTGCCGGTGCCCGGGGCGGTGCCGGTGCCCGGGGCGGTGGCGGGGCGGTGCCCGGGGGCGGTGCCGGTGCCTGGGGAGGTGCCCGGGGCGGTGCCGGTGCCCGGGGCGGTGGCAGGGCGGATCCCGGAGCCGGGCGAGGCGGAGCCGTCGAGCAGCGCGACCGGTGCCCATGGGAGCCCGGGGGCCGGTGAATGCCCATGGCTTTCAGCCCGGGGCTGCTGTTGGTGGCCGGTTCCTTCGCAGCCTTCCGCTTGCTGAACCGGGGGCTGGAGCGCTTGGTGCCGCCGCCCCCCTCGGCCCGCCGCAACCGCTGGAAGTGGCGCAACATCTGGACGTCGTTGGCGCACAGCGTGCTCAGCGGCGGCGGGGCGCTGGCCGGGTGAGCGGCCCGGGCACCGCGGATCCCCGGCGGGAGGGGGGGCACCGGACTGCCGGGGGAGACCGGAGGTGTCGAGGGAGGGATCCCGACGGGAAGCTGTGGCCAGGGGGGTACCGAGGGAGATTGAGCCCGCCGCGGGGGTGGGGGGATGGAGGTGATGGGGGAACCTGTGGGACATTGGGGAGGGTGTGGACCTGGAAAGTGGGGGGCATTGAGAGACGGAGGAGGGGTCGAGGGGGACAGGGGGACCAAGGGATAGGGAGGCACCAAGGCAGCAGGGGATGGGACGCTCCAGGGGAAACAAAAGGACGGGGGTGGCCATGGGGGGACCAGGGGGACAGGAGGGCTCCGGGGGGTCAGCAGCACCAAGGACCCTGGAAGGGAACTGGGGAACCAGAGGCACTGCCTGGCACTCACAGCCCCTTTCCCCGCAGGTTCTGCCTCCACCCTGGGATGTCCGAGGACCTGGTGGGCACGCACCCACCTGGGGCACACAGCCTGGTCGCCGTGTCCGTAGGTGAGGTAGGGGAGCGGGGCTGCACCTTGTTCTGCCCCCCTGGGGGTCCCCCAGGACTCGTCCGTGCCTGACACCAGCCCCTTGAGCCACGTCGTGGGCAGCGATGTCTCAGGCACCCCAGACAATCGCCCTATTCTTGGCAAAGAACAGTGGCTCCTTTCTGTCCCACGGCATCCGCAGCCAGGAGGTACTGGGCACCAGGCTGCATGCCACCATCCTTGTGGAGCAGGCAGGGCTTGGGGCATCCAAAAAGTGCCCGCAGTATGGGGTTGATGCAGATCCCCCCAAAGCCTTGAGCTAAACCTGCTGGCGTGGAGGCCAGGAGCTTTGAGTCCTCTAGCTGCGTGAAGCCTTTCCTCCCCGCTTGCCTTGTCACCTTCTTGCAGATCTGCCACCAGCCCTGTGGTCCATGCTAACAGGCTTCCTGGCATGGCTACAGCTCAGCAAGGAGGTTTGAGTACCTAAAATGCCGACGTGGGGTTGGTTTGGCAGCAGCAAATCCTGCAGCTGTTAAAGGCTCCAGGCTGAAAGGACTTGAGGTGGGATCTGATCCTGGGACGGTAACATGGGTGAGAGTCTGTGTGCTGCCTTTGCTCTCACCCTTCTCCAGGAACAAATCCAAGTAAGTGATCAGTTGCTTAGTGCCTCTCCTTAGGAGCACGTCTTACAAAACGATCACAGGAGGGACCCAAACCACACCAATTTCCTTCTCCTGCTCTGTGCGTGACTCACCACCCACCCAGGGCTTGGGCTGAGCTGTGCCCATCACTTCCCTGAGGGGCTGCCCAACCCAGGGGGGTGCAGAGCCTGCTGGGGCAAGGGAGGGTCCCTTGGCACATCCCTTCCTGTCTCCATCTTTGCTCACAGCCTCTTTGTTGCCAGGTTATTTCCTTGAAGACTTTGTGGACATGTTGTGCAATCAGAAACTTCACCAGTCCTGGGAGCTGCTTTTCCATCACTCCGTGGTGAGTCCACCGGCCGCTCTCCGAGGGACAGACCCTGGCACTTGTGCCACCAGGGAGGCTGGGGCTGGGGGACCTGAGCAGGGTGACTGCTGTTGCTAGTGAGGGTGTTTGCTGCCTGTTACAAAATCTGATTTGTCAGCCTGCGGAGAGGAGCCCGGCAGCCCAGACAGCACAGCCTGGGGCTCCTCTCGGTCCTGTGGGACTCGTGTACTCTTTGAGGCTCTGCAAAAGGGTAACCAAAGATTGGGTAGGAAAAAAAACCCAAGTGTGCACAGAGTAGAAGGGCAGAGAGCTGGGCTGGGGGGATGATCCATAACAGTGGCATGGACAGGCAGTGACCCAGGTGTCCCCACTGGCACGGGCAAGCAGCTCAGCTCCTGCCAGCTCCGACACTCAAGTACCTGCCAGGAAGGGCTGCACATCGCCTCCTTCCACCTCCCGCTCCCCGGGATGCTTTCCTCTCATACGGGTCAGAGCCATGGCCATGGGGCTGGGGTGGCTGGAGCAGCTGTGGTGCAGGAGCCCCCACATCAGTGCCCTCTGCCTGCCTTGATGCTCCCAGTGTGGATTTCTCTGGAGCGTTGTGGCTGCTGCAGGGCAGGAGGGTGGCACAGCACAACCCGGAGCTGAGCAGCAGAGACGCTGCACGGTACAGGGGAGGCACAGGGGTCTGCTGGGCCTGGGGATGGGGGAAAGGGACAGCGCTGGGACCTACCTGGGATGAGGCAGGGGAGGCGATCGTCAGACCTGCTGCCTCGCAGAGCCCAGCGAGCCCCGCGGCTCTTCCAGCCGCTGCTCACGAGTCAAAAGGTCATCTTCACAATAGAGCTAATTCAGGCCAGGACAGTGACTTAACAAGCAGGGAGCAGATAATCTCATTAAAGACCCAATACAGAGAACAGCATTAATGGTATAAACTGAAGAAAGGACTGAGTGTGCTAAAGCGCAGGCCCGCAGAGCCAGTCGCCCTGCCTGGCAGGGAGGGTGTGGGGCAGGAATCACATCCGCTCTGCCCCCAGCAGCCCTGACCTCTCCTGCGGCATCCGGCAGCCCCGGGGTGCTTCATGCCAGGCTTGGGGCATCCCACGGGGCTCAGATGCACCAAAACTGCTTAATCCCTGCAGTGTGCCTGCTCTTGGGAGACTCCCTGAGACAGCAGCAACCGTAGCCCTGGGCTACATGTCTCCCTTCCTGCCCCATTCAGCCATTCACTGCATGTGGAAAAACCTGCTGGGCCACAACCAACTGCTTTCTCCAGGCCACAAAAGCAGGGTTAGGTCTGGCTGCTGTCTCCTCTGCCAACCTGGAGTTTATAGAAATGTTTCCCTCCCCTCCCACAGGAAAAAAAAAAGCCCTGCTCAGGTTTCATGCACCAGTGGGGAGGCTTTATCTCATGCCCGAGGCTGCAGCGCTGGCTGGAGGCTGCCATGCTGCAGAGATATGTGTGGGGTGATGACCAGTGGTTTGGCACTGGTGTGATAACCATTTCCGACTCTGCTCCACACTGCGCCCAAGCATGGACGGCACCAGCTCGCAGCAGCTGAGATCAACCAGCTCCCAGGCTCAGCCTCTCTTCTTTCTCCTTCCCAGGTGATTGTCTGCTTTGGTATTGCAGTGCTGCTCCATCAGTACGTCGGGTTTGCCCTCGTGGCTTTACTGGTGGAGATTAACTCCATCTTCCTCCACCTGCGGCAGATCCTGCTCATGGCCAACCTGGTGCACACCACCTGCTACCGCCTCAACAGCATCATCAACCTGGGCACCTACGTGGTGTTTCGCATCGCCACACTGGCCTGGATGACCCGCTGGCTCTTCCTCAATCGGGAGAACGTGCCCCCGGCAACGTACGCTGTGGGCACGGTGGGCATGGCAATCATGACGCCCATGAACATCATCCTCTTCTACCGCCTGCTGCGTAGTGACTTCTTCAAGTCGAGCCGGGACGTGCAGCGGGAAAAGGAGCAATAGCCCCCTTCCCCGCAGGGTCTGGGGCATGAGCAGCCCCGAGCCCGTGGAGGACAGCAAAGCGCAGCAGAGAGCGAACGTGGCTGTTTCAGTACCTTGCGCGGAGGATCCACACTAACAGAGCATCTGGGCTTTTCTTGCGGCTGCAGATCCTGGACCCTGCAAAGCGGAGAAGGTGCTCACAGACCCAGGCACTGGGGCTCTGCTTCCCCCGCACCTTTGGATGACGTGGTCAGACGATCGGGAGCTGCTCCGAGAAGCCTCGGCAGCTCTCGCAGCTCTCCAAGGCACCACTAGGATGAGAAGGGAGCAGAAGAGCACTGTTTCCCCACTGCTTTTCTGGACATCCAAACACCACAGTGTGTTTCTAACTCCTTTGGTGCTGCAGCCCACAGCGTCCCATCGGCCAGGGGACACTGTGCTCAGCCCTGCGTTCTCTGTGGCACTTCCTATGGGAGCATGACCAGGCAAGAGAGGCTCCAAGGCTTTGCCCTCAAGGCCAAGGCCAGTAAAAGCCAAATCCTGCATTCATGAGTCCTCCCCGAGGAGATTGTCCCAGGTGGGTGATGGAGGGAGAGGCTGAGACCTGGCTGGGTGGGGGTCCAGGTGAGGGGCAGAGCACTGGGCAGCAGGTGCTGCGGCGCTGTGCTGGGAGACGGGTGGCCAACTTCTGACAACTGGAGCTTTTTCCGTGTCGTTTTGTTCCCAGATATGTTAAGTGCCCATAAATGAGCGTGGGAGAGCGTGAGTCGCTGGCCAGGATGATGCTACGTGACGGTCACTTCCCACAGATGTGGAGTTTTCAGGCATAGGCATCTATTAGGATTTAGGCATCTATTAGGAATGAAAAGTTCTGCTGCAGAGCCCAACGTTACGCTCTTACCTAGCAGCAAGAGCTCTTACTAACACAAGCTTTTAATAAATGGCTGCAAATGAAACGGCTTGAGGGGAAGGGGCTTAGACAGAAAAAGGCACTCAGCATCCCAGGCTGCTCCAGGGTGTCACTGCTTGGCACAGTGCTTCTTATCCTATGTCTCCCTGCCGCGGAGTAAAAATACACTGTACACTGGCACACTCTACCTCTCTTGGGGTTTTTCCCCCCCGCCTCCTTTCTATGGAGGAAGATGAAGGTTTCTCCTGTTCCTACTGACACTCTCTTGCCCTCCTAGGCAAGGGGAGGCTGCGCTTCCCTTGGGACTGGCAACTGGGAGGCTAAACGGCAGCAGGACGAGCGCCAGCTCTTGCTGTGGCTCTGCCTTTGGCCGTGCTGCCCCGAACTGCTTGTGACCTGCGGGGTTAGGAAAGCGCCGGCTGTGAAATAGGGCAGGCTGCAGGCAGAGCACCCACCACGTGGCTTCGCTGCTTTCATTCCCGATGCTGGATGCCAGATTGCAGCAAAGATATGATCCTTGTGGTTTGCTCTGCCTGTCCCTGGAGCCTTCCTAGGACAAGGAATCAGAATTTTTAAATTTTTTTAACTCCACATTTCCTTTTCCCCACCGATTCCCACACACTGAACTGTTTCCCAGCAGCCCAGCACTGTCTATAAAAGCAAGATCATCCCACTTGGGGTTAACGTGTACCGGTTTTGAGAAATCTACTGGATCTGTCATGCTTTGTGTGGCAAATAACCTTTAACTCAAAATCTCTCCTTTGGTTGGAAAAGCTGGGGCACAGGCTGAAATAACGCACTGCTCGGAGTGGGCGGCACTTGTTTCGAGGCGGAAAAATAAAGGGAGCAGACACATTTCTGCCTGGGCAGGGAAAGACGAGCGATACGTGTGGGCAGTGGGAGGCTGGAGATGACTCGTGGCCAAAGCCGCTTACGTTTCTATTTGTGGAGAGCGCAGGGAAGCTTGCAGGTTCTGGAGATACCTACTCCGTGTTTGGGTTTGTCATCTCAAGCGGTATTTAGGTGTCCATGTGCCCCTCGCAGCTCCTAGGTGGAGCGGAGCTGGCAGCCAGGGCTTTCTCTTTGGTTTGACCCATTTACACCCAGTTTTTGAGGAGCTGCTCCACTGATCCCTGCCCTTAGTCCAGCCTCTGCGCCCGCTCAGCAGCGCTGGCTCTGTTTCCGGCCTCTGCCCACACCAGGGACATTTCTCAAGACCTGGATTGTGTTCCTGCATTCTTGCCGTCACGTGGATGCCATGTACCCCAGGCACGCGGGGCTGAGGGCCTGGGAAGCCTGTTTTGGTAGCCTCTAATCAGACGTGATTTTCCCACAGTGCTATGGTGGGATAAATGACAACTTTGCAGCTCACTGCAGCTGGATGTGGGGTACCCTGTGTTTGTCCCTCCTGATGGAAAATGCCACAGCCTTGGCTTGAAGGGCTTTGGGAAGGGACCAGCCCCACTGATCCCCCCCATACAGGGGTTCACAGAGCTAGAGGGAGCATCTCCATCAGAGAATCACTCGCCGGGGAGCTACACCCCACCCACACCCGCTTCAGCCCCGTCCCACATCCCAAGAATCCAGATCCCCTCCAGCACAGGCCCCTCTCCCCATGGATACCCCCCAGGGAGCTCCCACCCTGCTGAAGCCCTAAGGTGGGCAACTGTCCAGCTACAGGGAGGCCCGTGGCGATGGGTTGAGCCCGTTTGTCTGCCTGCAGAGAGCTGGATGGTGCGTTTTCACAGGGCGCCGGGGGAGCAGAGAAGGCTGGGGAGCTCCCTCGGGGGTGCCTGGAAGGGGTCACCAAGGTGGGTGGCTACCTGCTGAGGCATTACGGGCCGTAGTACGGCTATGGGGGAAGGTGTCGCTCCCTGGGGTCTCCGGGGTGCAGCATCCTCCTGCCCTGCCTGGGGCTGTGGGGTAGGCCCAGGCCTGAGGTGGGGCCCGGGCCCGAAGCGGGTGGGGGGCGTCACAGTCCCTGAAGGGGGCGCGGGGATGGCCGAGGGGGGCACTGTCCCCACGGACGGTGCCTTACAGGCCCTGCCCCACGGGGGATCCCCCCCACGCCGCCCCGCGGAGGGCCGCCCCCGCCCCACACGGCCCCACGGCGTGGTCCCGGCCCCACACAGGCCCCCCGCGCCTCGGGGCGCCGCTTGGCCCACAGCGTCCCCTACAGGCAGCGTGGGGTGATCTCCGCCAGGCCTTGTCCAATCAGAGCCGGCACCGAGCTGTCACCGCTGCCTCTCTCCGCCAATCAAAAGCAGCGGAGGGCGGGACCGGAGAAGGCCGAGGACCCCGCCGGAAGTGTACTCCAGGAACAACTTCCTTTCCTCTTCCGCCTCCTGCCCCTCCTCTGCGTTCTGATGGGCTGTGCCTGCTGTCTCCGAGGCTGCCCGAAAGCTGATTGGACAGCCCTCCCGCTTGCTCGCCCCGCCCACATCCGGGTCTCTGAGGCGCGGTGGTGACGGCGCTGGGCCGCCATTGTGGTGGGGGAGCGCGGGGCGTCGCGGCAGCCGGTGAGGGCGGACGGGGGGCGATGGGGATCCGGGGGCGGGCGGGGGGTGACGCCGGGGATGGCGGGGCAGAGGTCGGGGGTGGCTCCGCCCCCTCCCTGAGCCCTTCTCCACCTCCCGCAGGTGCGTCGCCATGGCCGCCGTCTTCCCGTACCGCGGCGGTTGCGCGCCGGTGCCCACCCCGCTGGCGCCGCTGCCCGACTACATGTCTGAGGAGAAGCTGCAGGAGAAAGGTGAGTAGGCCCGGCCCCTGCACCCCCACCCTCCCCAGCGGGACCGGGCCTGACCCCGCCACCTCTCTGTCCCTGCAGCCCGCAAGTGGCAGCAGCTGCAGGCCAAGCGCTATGCGGAGAAGAGGAAATTCGGCTTCGTGGACGCGCAGAAGGAGGACATGCCCCCCGAGCACGTCCGGAAAATCATCCGTGACCACGGAGACATGACCAATAGGAAGTTCCGTCACGACAAGCGCGTCTACCTGGGGTAAGGGAGCCCCCCCCTCCTCGCTGTGTGACGCAGGGGGAGCCGAGCTGAGTCCTCCACTGCTGCCCTGTCAAAGCTTCTCGTTGATCGTTGGAGGGAGAGCCTCCTCGCCAAAGGGCTATGTCAGTTTGGCATGCAAAGCAGCATAATAGCTGGGAGAGGATGGGATAACCAGTTGCACTAGGATAGCAATGCACAAGAGGATAAGTAAAGGAGGTTGTTCAGAATTTTTGGGAAAAGTATTGCACTGGAGAACACAGCTTAGAAGGAGTTGGGGAAGAGCATGAAGTAGTCAGCATATGTTTTTTGCAAGACTAAAATGCATCATGAGTGCTTCTTTGCTCTTTGGGTTCAGAGAGCTCTCTCATGTGGATCATGATCCATTGCACTAACTTACCGCTACCCGTAAAAACTCCAGAAGCTCATTTGAAGTTTTTCATTTGTAACATTCTTAACGTGTGACAGTCTCTTGGAAGCCAAATTAGTAGAAAACATCTTGGTAGTCTGGTGCATGAAGCACAAGGATAGAATAGGAGGTTTGTGAATTTGTCACTGGGTGCCTTTATGAACAGGTTAGATTAGTAGTTTTCAGGAATGAAAGGCATAAAGGTAATTGAGCAGATGGATGGCTATTTTCTTGAGATCCCTTCCAACCCTGATTTTCCTTGATTTCTGATTGTAGTGCTTTGAAATACATGCCTCATGCTGTTCTGAAGCTCTTGGAGAACATGCCCATGCCCTGGGAGCAAATCAGAGATGTTCCAGTCTTGTACCATATCACAGGCGCCATCTCTTTTGTGAATGAGATTCCCTGGGTCATAGAGCCAGTGTACATTGCTCAGTGGGGGTAAGTGCCTTCCTTCGCCCTTGTGGGAACTTGTGAGCAAACACTCGTGCATCCACCGTAAAAGCGATGTTTAACGGTCTCTGGTTTCTGCCAGGTCGATGTGGATTATGATGAGGCGAGAGAAGAGGGATAGGCGTCACTTCAAGAGGATGAGATTCCCCCCATTTGATGATGAAGAACCCCCTCTGGATTATGCTGATAACATCCTGGATGTGGAGCCCCTGGAAGCGATTCAGCTTGAGCTGGATCCAGAGGAGGATGCCCCCGTGCTGGACTGGTTCTATGACCACCAGCCACTGAAAGACAACAGGAAGTATGTGCCACAATTCACTGGGCAGGGGGGGACACAAATACACTACATAAGTTACATATACATAGCAATATATAGCCTTTGATTGTGTTATGTTGGGCTGCGTGTGATGTTGGTGGGGAGAGAAAAACCTTCCCTCAAGGATGGGGCGGGGAGAACCTTATTGTTGGAAGGCTATAGCTCTTGTCTTCAGCATCCAGCGAGGGATGTTGCTGTCCAGGAGGGCTGCTGCCCAGTTGACTGCTAAAACTCTGATGTTACCATGCCATAAAGATGACAACCTGGATTGTCTAGTTGGAATTTCAGTTAACACTTGCTAAGAGTGCACTAACGTTATGTATCAGTTTGGATATGGAGGAAGAGATTAACTGGAGCAGTCAGTATTTTCTGGGTAGATGTAATCCGTAATGGTCTTTAGCAGTCCTGCAGTCTTTCTTTCTGTCTAGAGAGGCCCATGTGTTAGCTGTCCTTAATATTTTCAGCAATCGATGGGCAGTGAAAGGTATTTCGCTATTTCTGGTCCTTTTGTAAAGGCCCAGTTGTCTTTGGCTGCATAGTGAGTGTCTGTGCTTTGTTCTTTTTCAGGTATGTAAACGGTTCAACGTACCAGCGTTGGCAGTTCACTCTCCCGATGATGTCCACGCTGTACCGGCTGGCCAATCAGCTGCTCACTGACCTTGTGGATGACAACTATTTCTATTTGTTTGACCTGAAAGCGTTCTTCACCTCCAAGGCGCTGAACATGGCTATTCCTGGAGGTCCCAAGTTTGAGCCTCTTGTGAGAGACATCAATCTTCAGTAAGTGTTGGTTTTACGAAGAAAGATAAGTGGTTTTCTGGGAAAAGGGCTGGGCAGGTTAACATGTTATCAAGTGTCTGCCTTGGGTGAGCAATTTCTGGGTGTTCACTTTCTTTAGCATTAAATCTGTGATGTGCTCGCTGCTTTGGACACTGAATGGTTGTTAATGTGAAGGGAAGGTGAATGGAAAAGCACTGATATCACGTCTTGAGACAAAAATGTTTGCCTTTCTGTCCTCCTGAATGCTCAAATAATATTTTCTTTTTGTCTTATTTGAGGGATGAAGACTGGAATGAATTTAACGACATCAACAAAATTATCATCAGGCAGCCGATTAGGACAGAGTACAAAATTGCTTTCCCGTACCTGTACAATAACCTGCCACACCATGTCCATCTGACCTGGTAAGTGCAGCAGCCTCAAGAGCAGGGTGAGGAGGGGAAAGCTGTCAGGATGTTCTAATACACATGGTGTGTTGTAGGTACCACACTCCGAATGTCGTCTTCATTAAAACAGAAGATCCTGATCTCCCAGCTTTTTACTTCGATCCACTGATCAACCCCATTTCACACAGACATTCTGTCAAGGTGAGTCACTGTCCGAGAGAGTCTGTCATAAACCCTACTTGTGGAGGTGATGGGGCTTTGGTATCTTGTTTGTAACTTTGCTTCTGATAGTGGCACACACACGTGGGTATTTCAGGAGAAAGAAATAGCCCTTTCACAAAAATCCCACAGTTGTGATTTGTAGTCTTTTTCTACTTCTGGGGTTGCACAAAGCTGTCGCGTCTGGTCTCTGTAAAGCCCAATACATAATTAACTGTTATTTTAGAGTCTTCTGATAGGTTATTTATCTTTTTTGGTTGCCCTTGGCCTATTATTGAGCTGACATCTCCCTTGAGTTTACCTCCGTAACACCTAGCTCAGGGTCTAGTATCCAAAGTTAGTTCTCAGGCCCATTGGGACCTTGTAGAGTGTGCTGCTTGTTTCTCTGATGCTCAACACTCTCACGCTTCTACCATGAGAGCAAAGAAATTATTTTTGCTTGGTTAAGTCTGAAAACTGAGCTGAAGCAACCGGGAAACTGATGTTGTGGGATGTTTTTGCGTTTCAGAGTCAGGAACCGCTGCCTGATGATGATGAAGAGTTTGAGTTGCCAGAGTTTGTGGAACCTTTCCTGAAGGATACCCCGCTCTACACAGATAACACAGCCAACGGCATTGCCCTGCTCTGGGCCCCACGGCCCTTCAACTTGAGGTCTGGGAGGACTCGGAGAGCTCTTGATATCCCACTGGTCAAGAACTGGTGAGTTCTTTCCTGGGGGAAGGGGTATTCTAGTGATTGTGACATTATTATCTTGTTACAATGACAATAAAGTAAAGACATCCTGTTGTTTCTCGAGATTTTAGGAGAGTTTCTGGAGTAAGGAATGTGAGTTACTTGAAAAATTGAAATATGGTTTATCCCTAGGTATCGTGAGCACTGCCCGGCAGGCCAGCCAGTGAAAGTGCGAGTTTCCTATCAGAAGCTACTGAAATATTATGTTCTGAATGCGCTCAAGCACAGACCCCCCAAGGCCCAGAAGAAGAGGTAAGTGGGGGTCTGTTTGATGGTGAACTGCTGATCTGTGTAGAGGTTTCAGCTGATTATATTCCCTGCTGTCTGCAGGTACCTGTTCCGCTCCTTCAAGGCTACAAAGTTTTTCCAGTCGACAAAGCTGGACTGGGTGGAAGTTGGCCTGCAGGTGTGTCGCCAGGGCTACAATATGCTGAACTTGCTGATCCACAGAAAGAATCTGAACTACCTTCACTTGGATTACAACTTTAACCTGAAGCCCGTGAAGACCCTCACCACTAAGGTATTGGTCCATGTGCTGTTTTACTCAAGAGTACAGTTTAGCTGAAGATTGTTAAATACCCAGCGTGGTAAGAGACCACAGTGCCTCAACTGTTCAGTTGTTGTACAGACTGACCAAATTGGAGAGCTGTTTCACTCTTATATAATGTTGTTACATAAATCCTGGATTTTTGTCTCTTCCAGGAAAGGAAAAAATCTCGTTTCGGTAATGCTTTCCATCTGTGTCGAGAGGTTCTGCGGCTGACTAAGTTGGTGGTGGACAGCCACGTCCAATACAGACTTGGAAATGTGGATGCATTTCAGGTAGACTCATTTTTATTTTATTTTTTTTTTGAGAGGAGGGGTGGAATATCTGGGCAGGCTTAGATAGGATGCACAAAATAACTGAATGTTGCAGTGTGACAGAGAAGAGGGGGAACAATGAAAGCATGCAGCATTGCATGAAATTCTGCTTTTACCCTAGTTTATAAGAATTGATCATTGCATGAGTCGGTGTTAGGAGCTTTGTATGGCGTAATACGCTGCTCCTGGCTGTAAAATAAACCTGGCCGCTTGAGGCAATGTACGTTCTGTTCATTGTTATCTCTGACTGTGCTTTCTGTGTTTCAGTTGGCAGATGGCTTGCAGTACATCTTTGCCCATGTGGGTCAGCTGACAGGAATGTACCGGTACAAGTACAAACTGATGAGGCAGATTCGTATGTGCAAGGACCTGAAACACCTAATTTACTACAGGTTTAATACAGTAAGTTCCACCTTTCCACGTGATGGTGACCTGATGTAAACTGAGCAACAAGGGAGGGATTCTGGAGTGTCAATAAGTGACCTGCTCTTACCACGTCTCTCTTCTTCCAGGGGCCTGTGGGCAAAGGTCCTGGCTGTGGCTTCTGGGCTCCAGGCTGGAGAGTATGGCTGTTCTTCATGAGGGGCATCACGCCACTGCTGGAACGCTGGCTGGGGAATCTGCTGGCCAGGCAGTTTGAAGGTCAGCACACTATGTAAATCTTGGAGATGCGAGGAGTGTGTGGTAAAGATTAATACTGTTTCCTTGCCAGTTTGAACTCCAGTTTTCTGTTCCAAGTGGTGGTCTGTACCCATGCTCCATATCAGTCCCAAGAGCTGTTGACCATATTAGAGCTTTTACAAGACTAGTGCCCCCGGGGTAGATGCCAAACGGACGTGGGATTCCCCATTCCATAGCACTGTGGGGTTCACAGCCTCCTAATCATCTGCTCCAGACTCATCGGTGATGTTGTGGCAGAGTAATTTTTTCAGGCATCCTGCACCTCTGTGCACTCCCGTATTAGGAAGAAAGAGGAGTACTGCCCCATAATGTCAGAACTGCTGAAGTACTTTGCGTTTTCCAGGCCGTCACTCAAAGGGTGTAGCAAAAACTGTCACGAAGCAGCGTGTGGAGTCTCACTTTGACCTGGAGCTGAGGGCAGCCGTTATGCATGACATTCTGGATATGATGCCAGAAGGAATCAAACAGAACAAAGCCAGAACCATCCTGCAGCATCTGAGCGAGGCCTGGCGGTGCTGGAAGGCCAATATCCCCTGGAAGGTAAGTGTCTCGCTTGGCCTTTCGGTTCAATTTTAACATCTCCCAAGTAGAACTGCTCTTCTCACTCCTGCTTCCCTCGCATTATTGTCCCTACCCAGGTGCCGGGGCTGCCAACTCCTATTGAGAACATGATCCTGAGGTACGTGAAGGCAAAAGCCGACTGGTGGACAAATACAGCTCACTACAACAGGGAGCGGATCCGTCGAGGTGCCACTGTGGACAAAACTGTCTGTAAGAAGAATCTGGGCCGGCTGACCAGACTCTACTTAAAAGCTGAGCAGGAACGGCAGCATAATTACTTGAAGGTACTTCTGTCCTGCCTAAGGTTGCCCACATTGGTGCTGTTTTCATAGAGAAGCTTTCACTGACTAATGCTGGTGGTGTGGTTCTGCAGGATGGGCCTTACATCACCGCGGAAGAGGCTGTTGCTGTGTACACAACCACAGTGCACTGGCTGGAAAGCAGGAGGTTCTCACCCATTCCCTTCCCCCCACTGTCCTACAAGCATGACACCAAGTTGCTCATATTAGCCCTGGAGAGGCTGAAGGAAGCTTACAGGTAAGCTGGGAAGTGACTGTTGTGCCAAGGAGCAGACATCTGCACTGGGAAAAGCTCCTGAAGCTATTTTGTTATCCATTATTCCTGGAATTGAGTATGCCGTGAAACTTACCCTGATGGGCTGGTAACGGCTATGGGTTGTGGTACTGCCAAGGCCACCTGGGGGTTCTTCATGGACTCTGCTACTTGGGACAAAAAAAAAAAATACCATGCTTGTAAGGGTCATTGGGCATTTTGGGGATGTGGATTGTGAGGAGTTGTGGATCTTGTCTTGATCTGCTTGGTTGAACAGTATCTTTCATCAGTTTAATACAGTGGCCATTGGTTTGTTCATGCTTGGGTGCGTGAGCTGTTCTTTCTCATTTTCAGTGTGAAATCTCGCCTGAATCAGTCGCAGAGAGAGGAGTTGGGCTTGATTGAACAGGCTTATGATAATCCTCATGAAGCTCTGTCCAGAATCAAACGACACCTTTTAACTCAGAGAGCCTTCAAGGAGGTAAGTGTCCCGGTGAAAGCCAGGCAATGCTAAAAGTTATGCTGCATTCAGGAGCTAAATGGTGCTAAGTCTTGGTGTTCTCGTCAACTATAAGCCTCGGTTTTGCCTCTTCTTTTTTAGGTGGGTATTGAGTTCATGGATCTCTACAGCCACTTAGTTCCCGTTTATGATGTTGAGCCCTTGGAGAAAATCACGGATGCTTATCTGGATCAGTACTTGTGGTATGAGGCTGATAAGCGACGACTTTTCCCTCCATGGATCAAACCTGCTGACACCGAACCTCCTCCACTGTTGGTGTACAAGTGGTGCCAAGGTTAGTAGGGTCTTGTATTCCATACAAAAATGAGTTTTCTTCTCAGGAGCTTGCTTCCTAGAAGTCCCCTTGGGAGCTGAGTTTTCATATTTGCAACTTGCAGTCAATAGTTGTTAAAATAAGAGGCTGTATTTTGTAGGTTAATATATATGTATATACTGGAGGAGGGGAACTTCTGTATCGTTTGTGGTTGGTTACATATTTCTGTTCCAGTTTCTGGATAGACTGGAAGGACCAGAGGCTGAAAAAATCAGATATTACGGGAAATATGCCTGTGCCCAGAAGGGTGCTTCTGCACTCTGAGAAACGCATTGTGGCAGGTAACGTGGCAAGCTTGTTTGTCTCCTCAGGCATTAATAATCTGCAAGATGTCTGGGAAACAAGTGAAGGTGAATGCAATGTGATGCTGGAATCTCGATTTGAGAAGATGTATGAGAAGATCGACCTGACGTTGCTCAACAGGCTGTTGCGTCTTATTGTTGATCACAACATCGCTGACTACATGACAGCCAAGAACAACGTGGTCATCAACTACAAGGTGATGATTGCTGTCAGGAAAGGGGGTGTGTGGACTGTAAGGTGGAGAGGTTTGGGGCCCATGGGGGAGGAGGGGACACAAGACTTGCCAGAGAAAGAAGTGATGAGGGAGTAAGAAAACCCTTTTGGGTCCTGCGAAAGACCAACTGCTCAGGTAAAAGGCCGCTGGTGTATTGTGACAGTCAGGTTCTCACAGTTCCCCTTTGTTTCCTCAGGACATGAACCACACAAACTCCTATGGCATTATTCGCGGGCTGCAGTTTGCTTCCTTCATTGTCCAGTATTATGGGCTTGTGATGGACCTGCTGGTGCTGGGTCTGCACCGTGCCAGTGAAATGGCTGGGCCTCCCCAGATGCCGAATGACTTCCTCAGCTTCCAAGACATTGCCACTGAGGTGGCCCATCCCATTCGCCTCTTCTGCAGATACATCGACCGTATTCACATCTTCTTCAGGTGAGAGCTCTGGGGCCCTGCTTTCCTCAGCTGGACTTTTGTTCTGGCATCTTGCAGCAGATGCTGTGAAAGTGGGAATTAGTATGCTCCTGTTCCAGGCTTTTGTTCCCTTTGCTAAGAAATACCGGGAATACTTGAATTAACAGACTTCCTAGAACAACTGGGTGTCCATATGCCTCTTGCTTTCTCAGCTTTTCTACAGCTTCACTGGACCAGTAGAAAAGCAACAGTGTGAAAAGTTAAATTGTTACAGATTTTCCACTGGCAAAATAAGCCTTTTTATGGCTTTCTAGCAAGAGGACATAAAATTTCCTGTCTGTCCATGGAAAGATAACCCAAACAGTCATGGGTTGCTCTGCGCTAATGAAACTGAAGCCCCCTTCGGTGGGAGGATACAGAAATTGGATAGTTACCTTCAAATATGCTATGGCGAACAGCTATCTATAAGCAAGTCATTATCTGTTTGGGCAGATCGGTGTTCTGAGAAGCTGGTCGTGTAACTCCAGATCCCGTTCTGTGCGTTTCCAGGTTTACAGCAGATGAGGCAAGAGACTTGATTCAGCGGTACCTGACAGAGCATCCAGATCCCAACAACGAGAACATTGTAGGCTACAACAACAAGAAGTGCTGGCCCCGGGATGCTCGGATGCGCCTCATGAAACACGATGTGAACCTGTAAGTGCTACAACCTGGGGAAGAAAAGTGGCGGGAGAGTGGGAAAATTAATTGTAATAAATTGTTGGAGATTGATAGGCAGATGCTCAGTAAGAAGAGGTGAGGGGTCTGTATTGTAATTCTTGACGGTGAGTGATGGGTGTGAGAGACGATGGTGCTAGAAAAGCACTGAGAATTTGCCCGGTTTCTGTTTCCCTTCAGTAACAGACAGCCTGTCACTGTGCACATCTTGTTTTTCAGTGGTCGTGCTGTATTCTGGGATATCAAGAACCGCTTGCCTCGATCAGTCACCACAGTGCAGTGGGAGAATAGCTTCGTATCCGTTTACAGCAAGGATAACCCCAATTTGCTGTTTAACATGTGTGGTTTTGAGTGCCGCATCTTGCCCAAGTGCCGCACCAGCTATGAGGAGTTCACCCACAAGGATGGTGTCTGGAACTTGCAGAATGAGGTAGGGTGAGGGTTTGACAGGGTGGACAATCCCTTCTTGGCCTGTACCTGGCATCAAAGCAGGGTTTGTACCTGCTGGGACCACTAACAGGTAGTTAAAATGAACTGTGCATGAACTTTCCTTCCTAAGAGGGGTGGGAAATCCTTGTCTGGGGATGAGCCGGGACCTGAAACTGTAGAGGGTGCTGTTCAGCCGCTTCTCTCCCCGTGTTTCATAAATGCCTGATGTCAAGAGCTCACCTTATTGCCCTGTGTTGGAGAGAGGGCTCCCAGGAGGGAAATGATGTCCCTCTGCTCTTGTAGGTCACCAAGGAGCGCACAGCTCAGTGCTTCCTGCGTGTGGATGATGAGTCTATGCAGAGATTTCATAACAGAGTGAGGCAAATCCTCATGGCATCTGGCTCTACAACCTTCACTAAGGTAAGGTGGGAGGAAGATATGTGCCAGAGCTTTCTGCAGATGCTTGGAGAACGGGCTGAGAACTGATCCTTTGCTTTCTTTTCTAGATTGTCAATAAATGGAATACAGCTCTGATCGGCTTGATGACATATTTCCGGGAAGCTGTTGTAAATACTCAGGAGTTGCTTGATTTGCTGGTGAAGTGTGAAAATAAAATCCAGACTCGAATCAAAATTGGTCTGAATTCCAAAATGCCCAGCCGTTTTCCACCGGTGGTGTTTTACACCCCTAAAGAGCTGGGAGGGCTGGGCATGCTCTCCATGGGCCACGTTCTCATCCCGCAGTCTGACCTGAGGTGAGTTGTGCTGCTCTGTCCTAAATGCCTACATGAGTTGGGTGTTTTCTTAGACACTCTTTCCCATAAAAATACGCGAGAATGCTAAACCATGCCTTGCTGTAGAGATATGTTGCCTTTACGGTAGGTCGTGGCAGTGTGACCTGTGAATTCCTGTTGCTCCTACTTCACTCTTGTGCCTCTTTGCTGCAGGTGGTCCAAGCAGACAGATGTTGGCATCACTCACTTCCGCTCAGGAATGAGTCACGAGGAGGACCAGCTCATCCCAAATTTGTATCGTTACATCCAGCCATGGGAGAGTGAATTTATTGACTCTCAGAGAGTGTGGGCAGAGTATGCCCTCAAGCGACAAGAGGCCATAGCCCAGAACAGGTGTGTTTCCGTGTGCAGTCACATCTCTCTGTGTGTGGGGATAGGCAGTGGGGGGGAAGCGTCGCGCTGTCTCAGGGTTCTGGAGACCTTGGTGGGCCCATGATCCATGCTACAGGCCACCCGCAGAGCTGCTGTCTTACCTCTGGAGGAGGTGCGGGCTCTGCAAGCAGATACTACGCCCGTGGCACGGTTTGAGGGAAATGGTATGCCAGGTGGTGCCAGGAAAAGCTGACATCAGACCCATTTGCAGTTAGTTCTGCGCACTTACAAGGGCAGACTTTTCCTTTTGGCGGTTTGACATCAGCGTGTTCATAGTGATGGCTATAGACACTTTGCCGAGCCTCTGAGTGCTTGGCATTTTAGAACATCTCATGCCAGAGCCCTGAGGTCTGTATTATTTCTGTGATTTGATCACCTGAAATACTCATTAATGCATTGCTCTAAAGTTGAGAGGTAACAAAGTGTGGGGATTTTTTTTCTTCAGGCGTCTGACTCTGGAGGATCTGGAGGACTCATGGGACAGGGGAATTCCTCGTATTAACACCCTTTTCCAGAAGGACCGACATACCCTGGCTTATGATAAAGGATGGAGAGTCAGGACTGACTTCAAACAGTATCAGGTATTGACTGGGAATTTCTCTGGCTGAGCATGAGGTTCAGACAATGTCCTTTCACCTTGCATTATTGTGGGTGCACTGCCTTGTCTGTCTGCTGTAAGAAGAACTTAAAGCCGTGTGTTGGGACTAGTAGAGGCTGCTGAGAACCAAATGCTCCAAAATCTGTATGTAGCCACTTTTGAAGCATTTCAGTAGATTGGAGTGTCTTTGGGAACACCATGCTTAGTGCAACTGAGTATTAAGAAATCAGTTCTGAAGAGGGGAAAAAAAGATCCCAAAACAAACATTCCAAAATCTTAAGTTTTAATAACAAAGGAAAAGTTTATTATTTAAAGCCTCTGATGGTGTCTTTGGAGAAGGTCAGTCCCTGAAAGATAAAAACTTCATCTTAGAATTCTAGTCTGAGTTGTATAGTAGTACTGACTAAACTCATGTTGTAGATGAGCTGTGTCCTCCAGGACTGAGGGGATGAGGCTTTTTACTTAGCTGATGTCATCATCATCATCTTGGTTCCTAAAATAAGTGTAGCCAGGTTAAACGATCTGAATACAAAGCTGCTCACTAGTGAACTGTTGTCTCTAGGTCCTGAAACAGAACCCGTTCTGGTGGACACATCAGCGCCACGATGGGAAACTCTGGAACCTGAACAACTACCGCACAGATATGATCCAGGCACTTGGCGGAGTGGAAGGGATCCTGGAACACACTCTCTTCAAGGGCACTTACTTCCCCACGTGGGAGGGTCTCTTCTGGTAAGAGAAACCTTGATGTGGCCTTGCCTTGCAAACTGGAGCTTAGTGGTGCACCAGGAAGAGTCCTCGGCTCAAGCTGTACTGGTTCTGTTGAGCCTTTTCCATTTTTCAGTCCTTGAGCACGCTGTATAGTTCAGTTGTGAGGGCACCTGGGATTGGGCTGTCACTGAACTTCAGCATACAAACCCATGGAAATGTCTTTGCATGAAACGATCTTCCCCTCTCCTGGTGTGTGTGTTCCCTGCCTCTATTATACGTGGCACGTGGCAGTCAGCGGAGATGAAGGACATCTTAATGCAATTGATTGCCCTTTCTAGGGAGAAGGCCAGCGGCTTTGAGGAGTCCATGAAGTGGAAGAAGCTGACAAATGCCCAGAGGTCGGGTTTGAACCAAATTCCAAACAGAAGATTCACCCTGTGGTGGTCTCCTACCATTAACAGAGCCAACGTAAGTACCTGGAATTTGTATCTGTAGAAACTCGCACTAATTGAGAGCAGTGAATTGATCTAACTAATTCTTTCAGAACGTCTCTTACAGATGAGCTAACTTCTTAGCAGTAGCTCTTCTGCTTTCCAGACTTCACCAGTTGTGCTGTTGCATGTTCTCACAGCTCCTTTTCCTTTGCAGGTATACGTTGGGTTTCAGGTGCAGCTGGATTTGACAGGCATCTTTATGCACGGCAAGATCCCCACGCTGAAGATTTCTCTCATTCAGATTTTCCGAGCTCACTTGTGGCAGAAGATCCATGAGAGCATTGTAATGGATCTGTGTCAGGTGAGCAGTGTGTTGACTCCATTTCTTTCTGTGCAATGCACACATGCTCCTTGTGTACCACCAGCCTCCTGCTAGCAACAGAGATTGTCCCGGGGATTGTAGCAGGGCTCCGCTTCTTCAGCAATCTGACAGGGAAGGAGAGGAAACGGGATTTTCTTGGGTGCCTCTTTTAGCTCTGTGTTGAGATAGATTCTTTAACTTGTGTTGCTGGAACACAACTCAGCTTTGACTGCCTTCTCCCCAGGTATTTGATCAAGAGCTGGATGCTCTGGAGATTGAGACAGTGCAGAAAGAGACGATCCATCCCAGGAAGTCATACAAGATGAATTCCTCGTGTGCAGATATCCTTCTTTTTGCTTCCTATAAGTGGAATGTGTCACGTCCATCATTGCTTGCAGATTCCAAGTGAGTGTTTCCCTTTCCTGCTCCTTGATCTTGCTGCAGAGCAGAGCTGCTGAGCCAGTCATCCTGAACCAAAGCCTGTATCTCTTGGGCAGCCGGGGTTGGTTTTTTTTTTGGAGACACAGGAGGACACAGTTGTGCCTGGCAAAGTACAGGGCTCGTTTGGGTAGATGGTTGCAGCATCTCCTAGCACTACCTTCTGCAAAGTACGAAGACTGTCTTTGCTGCTGTTCTCTCCTCCAGTTGATCTTTCCCCTGAGCCAGGGCTCAGAAGCTCTGAAGGGTTCTTCAGAAAAACCCACAAAACTGGGCTGCCCTAGGGCCAGAATCTGGAGGGAACTGGACACTGTCTGCACCTGTGCTGTGTTCAGTTTGACCGAATCTCCACCAGACAATCCCCGGAGGAGATTACCCTCGTGACTACACAGTAGAGGAGTAACCGTGCTGTTTTGTTTAAACCTGCAGCTGAACCCCGTTGGCTGAGGGTTTTTCTTAACAGCCTCTGCGTTCAGCTGCTGTATGAAGAGAGCAGTAGAGTCCCTTTTCAGGATAGTATGCAGATAGTAGCTGGCTTCAGTGTTCGTGCTTGGTGGCAGTTACTCTCTGTCAAAGACACGCAGCAACTGCAGGAGAGTTTTGCACAGGATTAAATTGTTCTGGCTTGCTTTCTCCTCAGAGATGTGATGGACAGCACCACCACTCAGAAGTACTGGATAGATATCCAGCTGCGCTGGGGAGATTACGATTCCCATGATATCGAGCGCTATGCAAGAGCCAAGTTCCTGGACTATACTACCGACAACATGAGCATCTATCCGTCTCCTACTGGTGTGCTCATTGCCATTGATCTGGCCTATAACTTGCACAGGTGAGATCTGCACCTTCGGTATTTTATCTGTGATTGGCATTTCGTGGCTGTGTCTTAGTGCGTTTCCAAACTGGGTTGTGTTCTAGGCAGGAGAATGAGGGGAGAAGGCGGAACCGGGTGGTATGCAGGGAACGGGACAGGGCATCTAGGCAGTCCTTTCAGGTCGCCTGATGTCTGCTCCTTCAATAATAATGGTTCCATTCTCCCAGCTCACTAATCATTTGTTTTCTTAGGAGATTTCTGTCCAACTCTTCTTGGAGCTAAAGGACAGGCTTTGTTTGAAGGGCCTCTATAAGTGGGGACAACTGTTCTTCGCTAGAAAACTAGGGGGAAAGTGCCAGCAAGCAGGCCTCCGCTCCAGTGTGCTTGTTAGAGAAAATGCAGCTTTTTGGGGAGTGCTGTGGCTTCCCACTGAGAGGAGGGAAGAGCCATAGGAAGACTTGTGCGTGCGTAGCTGTTGTCTCTTCATCTCAGAGCTGATGGCAACAACTAGGTCTTCTGTTTGTTCTCCTCTGCAGTGCTTATGGGAACTGGTTTCCTGGGAGCAAACCTCTGATCCAGCAGGCTATGGCCAAAATCATGAAAGCAAATCCTGCGCTGTATGTGTTGAGAGAACGAATCCGCAAGGGGTTGCAGCTGTACTCATCTGAGCCCACAGAACCATACCTTTCCTCCCAGAACTATGGCGAGCTCTTCTCCAACCAAATCATATGGTTTGTGGATGACACCAATGTCTACAGAGTGACCATCCACAAGGTGAGGCCAGGGGGAAAGGATAGGGACTGTACGTGTCCTGTGGTTGTGAAAGCATGTGTGATGGAAAACTAGGGATCGACATGGGCCCACATTTTTGTAGTGTGCACAGAGGAGGTCTTAAGTTTCTGGTACAGTTCCTGCTCAAAGCACACAGCGAGTCGGCTGTGTGTGGACAGGCTGCATTCATCTCATGTACTTTTCACTTTTGCTTGTTTTCTCAGACTTTTGAAGGGAATTTGACCACAAAACCCATCAATGGAGCCATTTTCATCTTCAATCCCAGAACAGGACAGCTTTTCCTGAAGATCATCCACACGTCTGTGTGGGCGGGACAGAAGCGTCTAGGACAGGTAGGGGCCTGGCTGCCTGCTGTGCTTCGGGCTGTCAGCTGGGGGTGGGCTCCAGCTGCTTCGGATCCTCACTTGAGCGGAAGATATCATGAGGGTCTTCAGTTTCCCGCCTCTCGACAAGTTTAAAACTCCAATTTTCCCGTGGTAAGCTACGCTCAGGCAAGCGTTAGCATGGGATATGAAAGTAAGATTGTGCGAGCATTGATGTTGCATGGTTTTTGAGGCTCTGCGGTGTATGGAGCTTACCTCTTCAAGCGGGACTTGAGAAACGGTGCGGTGCTCGCTGTTAACACCAAATCACGTTGCACTTGGCCGTACATCCAGTGCAGTGGGAGGGCTCTCAGGTGGCAAAGCCAGGGAGGCGGTGTAGCCAGCTATTTTTTCTGAGCCAGTCAGGAGTAACTGAACTCCAGGAATGGGAACTGCCCTCTGTGATCAGTAAGAAGGAAATGCTGGGCCTTGTCACTGATCTGGAACAAGCCATAAATTCCAGTCGTATTTTTAGAATTTGGTTTGAGTCTCTAATTCCCACACGCATGGAGACGGTGCTGTCAGCAGAGAGATTTTTCTCTAACCCTGCTGTCTTTCTGTAGCTGGCCAAGTGGAAGACTGCTGAAGAAGTGGCTGCCTTGATTCGATCTCTTCCTGTGGAGGAGCAGCCTAAGCAGATCATAGTGACGCGGAAGGGCATGTTGGACCCACTTGAGGTACCAGTGCAGATTCTGCTGCGGGGGCATTGTAAAATCTTTGGGAGATTGCAGAACAGTCCCGTGTTCCTGTGGAGGACTTTATCTGGGCTGATGTCGTGCAGTAGTTGTGAGCTAATTCCTCTTCTTGATAAACTCCAGGTACACTTGCTGGATTTCCCCAATATTGTGATCAAAGGCTCAGAGTTGCAGCTGCCCTTCCAGGCCTGTCTGAAAGTGGAGAAGTTTGGTGATCTCATCCTGAAGGCTACTGAACCCCAGATGGTTCTCTTCAATCTCTATGATGACTGGCTGAAAACCATCTCTTCCTACACGGTAAGCACAGTGTGCCCAGTCTGCGTTTTGCTTTGCCATTGTTAAATGAAGCAGGAGCCAAGGCTTCAGAAATCCCTCCCAATTTGTTCCTTGGGAGCGCTTTGGTCTGGGTCTGCCTGGATTTTCCTTCATATTGATTCCACTGGCACTTCCCGTGCATTGTCAGTGTGCCCAGACAGAGGAGTGCTCTACTAGGGCCTTGTATATTTGGTTTCCTTCTTTCGGACTAACTGCATCTTTTTTCCTTCTCCAAGGCATTCTCTCGTCTGATTCTGATTCTCCGGGCACTACATGTGAATAACGATCGAGCCAAAGTCATTCTGAAACCAGATAAGACAACCATAACGGAGCCTCACCACATCTGGCCAACCCTGACAGATGAAGAGTGGATCAAGGTGGAGGTGCAGCTGAAGGATCTCATCCTCGCTGACTATGGCAAGAAGAACAAGTAAGCAATAATCCTGCCAGCCTTTCCTTCCTGCTGTGCGGCCACCACTCTTGTGGAGAGTAGATGACTTTCAAGGGCCTTTGGCATGAACTGTCAGCTTTGTAGGGAAGCTGGTTATTATTACTAATTGCTTTCTAGTAAGGCAGATAAAAATGTCTGCACCAAACCTTTTTTGATCTGTGCATCATGTGATTTGGTCCCTCCTCTTGTCTAAAAAGTTGTGGTTTCATTTTTCACAGCGCCCTGAGTGGATGTTTTGAGCTTTCTTGGTGAGAAGGCTCCAGAATGTATTTTGAAATGCCTGACTTGGGTGGATTTTCTCTTTCAGTGTGAACGTTGCATCCCTGACACAGTCAGAGATCCGAGACATCATCCTGGGCATGGAGATCTCTGCCCCCTCTCAGCAGAGACAGCAGATAGCAGAAATTGAGAAGCAAACCAAGGAACAGTCACAGCTGACGGCCACGCAGACCCGCACTGTTAACAAACACGGGGATGAAATCATCACCTCTACAACCAGCAACTACGAAACCCAGACTTTCTCCTCCAAGACTGAGTGGCGAGTCAGGTAGGAAAGCAGGCAGGGCAGTTGTGCAGGGAGGAAGGTCCGAGTACTCCCGGAGGGATCTGTGCACCCTCTAATGGTTGTCTCCTCTTCACAGAGCGATTTCTGCTGCCAACCTCCACCTGCGAACAAACCATATTTATGTTTCATCAGACGATATAAAGGAAACAGGCTACACGTACATTCTTCCCAAGAACGTGTTGAAGAAATTCATCTGCATCTCGGATCTGCGGGCCCAGGTGAGTGTGCAACGAGGGCATTAACAGCCGTAGCCCACGCTGCTGGGGCACACACCAGTCCTGAGCGGTCAAGATCTAGTGGCAAAGGGCTGGAACTTGTGAAGCCCTCTGTGCTCAAGACAGACACGGGCAATACGGCTGAGCACGCGAGTTCTGGCCAGGTCCTGATGGCTCCTTGCGGTCCAGACTTGGGGGGAGACTCAGCACTGAACAAAACTACGATGTTCTTCTCTAGTGAGAACCTGCCGGACAAGAGATACTCTCCTTATGAGCTAAGGGCAGGGCCCACCCGCTCTCACATGGTTACAGGAAGGTCTCTTCTGGGCTTCTGAGGCTGGTGTCTGTGTTCCTAGATCGCAGGTTACCTGTATGGAGTGAGCCCTCCCGATAACCCCCAGGTGAAGGAGATCCGGTGCATTGTGATGGTGCCCCAGTGGGGAACACACCAGACTGTGCATCTCCCGGGGCAGTTGCCGCAGCATGAATATCTCAAGGTGAGTTGAGCGTCTGCTCCCGGTGTGGGTGGAAGATCGGGTGGAAGATCACAGTCTCCAGTAGCGGGGACCTAAGGTGGTGGGGCAGCTTCCCTTGTTCTGCTGTAGATGTGGGACTTCAGGGCTGAGGCTGAAGCCCCCCTGATTCAGGATCAGGTGAAAGGGTCCCTGGGTGCTTTTTGCCATGCTTGAAGCAGTCTTGTTTTAATGGGCTTTAATTTCTCTCTAAAACACTCTCTTTTTGTCAGGAAATGGAACCTCTGGGGTGGATTCACACCCAACCAAACGAGTCCCCTCAGCTCTCGCCACAGGATGTCACCACCCATGCCAAGGTCATGGCTGACAACCCCTCTTGGGATGGGGAGAAGACTATCATCATCACCTGCAGGTGAGAGGCAGGGAGGCCTCTGTGTGCCCCCTCTGGCAGAAGGGGAGCGTTTGCTCGTTTCTGGTTTCCCTCCTGTGCCCCGGATCAGTCTGACTTGCCCCATTTCTCCTTCATTTCAGCTTTACGCCGGGCTCCTGCACACTGACAGCCTACAAGCTGACCCCGAGCGGCTACGAGTGGGGCAGGCAGAACACGGACAAAGGGAACAACCCCAAGGGCTACCTGCCGTCCCATTACGAGAGGGTGCAGATGCTGCTGTCGGATCGCTTCCTCGGCTTCTTCATGGTCCCAGCACAAGGGTCCTGGAACTACAACTTCATGGGTGAGCTGCCCCGGGAAAGGGAGAGGAGGGGGAGGCAAGGTGAAGAGACGGGGGAGGAGAAGGAAGTGGCTCCTCAGGAAAGTGTTCCGTACCCATTCTGAAGCTTGATCTTCCTCGGAGCGCTGGCAGGGATACCAGCATTGTGGTCTGACCGTTCCTTGGTACCAGCACTGGGATGTTGGTTCTTAATGATTTTTTTGGTGGCAAGACAGCAAACTCTGATAGAGGGGAGAAATAGACGTCTTGTCTGTCTGGATTGTAGTGTCTGGTGTATTGCCACTGAATAATTAATCCCTGTCAGGCAGAAGAGATGATAATGGAAAATGCAAGAGAAAAGCTGTGCCCACTAGGGATGAACCACAGACAGCTGTAGATGGGAGGAGAGTGGCAGACGAAACACGACTAGCAGAAGGCGACTATGGGGGCATTGCTCTGTAAATCTCTAGGGGGAGGACCCTAAAGGGTGACGATTTTTACAGAATGGTTCGGGTTGGAAGGACCTTAAAGATCATCTCGTTCCAATCCCCCTGCCCTGGGCAGGGACACGTCCCACCAGCCCAGGTTGCTCCAAGCCCCGTCCAACCTGGCCTTGAACCCCTCCAGGGATGGGGCAGCCACAGCTTCTCTGGGCAACCTGGGCCAGGGGCTCACCACCCTCAGAGTAAAGAATTTCTTCCTTGTACCTAATCTAAATCTATCCTCTTTCATTTTAAAACCCTTCCCCCTCGTCCCATGGCTCCCCTCCCTGATCCAGAGTCCCTCCCCAGCTTTCCTGGAGCCCCTTTAGGGGCTGGAAGGTCTCCCTGGAGCCTTCTCCAGGCTGAACCCCCCCAGGTCTCTCAGCCTGTCCTCACAGCAGAGGGGCTCCAGCCCTCGGATCATCTTCGTGGCCTCCTCTGGCCCCGCTCCAGCAGCTGGAGGCAGCACTGCAGGGGGGTCTCCCCAGGGTGGAGCAGAGGGGCAGAATCCCCCCCACCTCGCCCTGCTGGGGCTGCAGCCCAGGGTGTGGTTGGCCAGCTCGTGTTGCACTGTGGGTTTAGCACTCTCTCTTCTGGCATGGTCTCCTAAGGGTAGAGGGCTTCATTAGGCTCCTCATCAATGGCAGGAGGGTCTTTCAGGTGGGTGATGATGGCCTCTCTCTTCCAGGTGTTCGCCACGACCCCAACATGAAGTACGAGCTGCAGCTCGCCAACCCCAAGGAGTTCTACCACGAGGTCCATCGCCCTTCTCACTTCCTCAACTTCGCCCTGCTGCAGGAGGGGGAGGTCTACTCCGCCGACCGGGAGGACCTCTACGCCTAGTCCTGCCCTCGCCCCCCACTCTTAGTACTGTTGATATTCAACAGCCCGTGTCTCCCCCGCCGCCTCTCGCCCCCGCGTAGCCCCCCGCGTCCCCCGTTGTTGTACCCCATCCAGTCGCTCAATAAATTTTGTACGAACGGGAGCGTTGCCGGTGAGATCCCGCCTCGGCGGGGGCGGCCCCGGACGGGGCGGGACGTGGCCGAGGGCGGGCGGAGCGTGTGCGGGGCCATGGCGGAGGCGCGGCGGGGAGCGGAGCCGCTGTGGCGGACGCCGCCGGGCCGCCTGGCCCCGCCGCACGTCTACCGCATGGCGGAGGCGCTGGGCGCCGAGCTCCGCCGCCTCTCCGGCCGCTTCGGGCCCGAGGCGGTGGCCGGGCTGGTGCCGCCCGTCGTGCGGCTGCTGGAGCTGCTGGAGGCGCTGGTGGCCCCGGCGGGCGCCGAGGGGGAGGCGGCGGCGGCGGCGGCGGCGGCGGCGGCGGCGGCGGGCGGGCGGCAGGACGCGGAGGTGAGCGGCGAGCGGGGGGGGCTCGTCCGACCCTGCTTCCTTCGGGGGTCGCCCGCGGGGTGGCACTGACCCACGCTTGTCCTCGTGGGGTCACCGTGGGGACCGCGCTGACGCGGCTGTCCCCGTCCCCCTTGGGGTCGTTCTGACACAGCTGTCGCCGTTCCCCCCGAGGTGGCTCTGACCCGGCTGTCCCCATCCCTTGGGAGGGCTCTGACCCGGCTGTCCCCATCCCTTGGGAGGGCTCTGACCCGGCTGTCACCATCCTCCCGGGATGGGTCTGACCCGGCTGTTCCCATCTCCTGGGATGGCTCAGACTCAGCTGTCCCCATTCCCCTAGGACAACACTGACCCGGCTGCCCCTATCCCCTGGGGTGGCTCTGACCCGGCTGTCACCATCCCCCCGGGATGGCTCTGACGCGGCTGTCCCTGCCCCCCAGGACCCCGAGCAGAGGCTGTGGGAGGCCGAGCGCCGGGAGCGAGCCCTGCATGGCTGCCTGGCCCGCCTGGAGGAGCAGAACCGGCAGCTCCTGTTGCAGCTCGCGGAGAGCCAGTCCCAGGAAGGTGGGTGTCCCGGCGGGTTCAGGGTCCCCTGCCACCATGGGGTGTTCCCATGGGGGACGGTAGGCTGGGTACGGGGCTGAACGTGTTCTCTGTGCTGCCCAGCCCTGGAGACTTATCCCCCCAGGGAGCGTGAGCGCTGTCTTGTTCTGCAAACCACAGGGTCCCCAAACCCCCAGAGCACCCCCCAAGGGCCCCAGAGGGTGGTGGGGACGGACACAGGGTGTGGGCTGCCATTGCAGGGCAGCCTAAAGCTCTCAGCTCCCCTCTTTCCTTCGCTCCTACTCTGCCGTCTACTAGAAGCAACGGTAGAAGGAAGCTTTGCAGAAGCATCAAGGAACCCCTTAGTGCCACGGGGTCAGGGGAGTCCTTATGTCCCGGGGGCCACTCACGCCTGTCCCCCCCCCACTGTGTCTGGGCTCAGACAGCACGGCGCGGAAGGAGCGGGAGGTGATGCTGCGGCTGAAGGAGGTGGTGGACAAGCAGCGGGATGAGCTTCGTGCCCAAGCCCACGAAATCGTCTGCAAGAGCCGAGACACGGAGGCGGTGAGCGCGTGGGAGCTCGCGGGTGTGGTGTGTGAAGGGCCTGGGGACCTGCTTTCATGTCACCTCGCCCTGGGGCTGTCGTGGTGGCTCTGAGCCTGCTGGGGCAGATGCCTTTCCCGTGGGGCTGGTGTCCCTGGCTGGGGGCCCAGAGCCGCTGCTGTGCCTCACCCTCGGCTGCCCTGGGCCCTCCAGCTGCAGGAGCAACTGCATCGCTTCATGGCCATGAACGAGGACCTGCGTCACAAGGTGGCCATTGTGCAGGCTCAGCTCAAGAGCGCGCTGGAGAGGAAGTCAGACCTGGAGGCCGCAATGCTGCAAACCCAGAGGGAAATGAGCAGGAGGAGCAGGGCCAATTCTGAGACCCAGCGGCCAAAGTCCAGCCTGGTGAGTCCGAGCCTGTGGCCCCACTGCCGCAGGGCATGGCTAGCACTGGCCCGACCTTCCCGTCCCTGCACGGGGTTCCTGGCACGCCTGGACCCGCCGGCTGCCAGCAGGACACGGCCGCTCGAGTGAGCCCCACTGCTGGAAATCGAGCGGTGCGGTGTCTGTGACGCCGGTAACACCTTGTCTGTAAAAATTGGCAGGAGTGGAGGCAGGACCGAGCGAGGTGAGGTGGTGGGAGGAAAAGCTGGGTGGGACTCGGAGGATGAGGGGGGGTTTGCCACGTGTGGCGACGGGCAGCGGGTCCTGGGGAGCCACAGTGGTCCAGGGAGGGCTGCAGCGGCGCCGGACCAGCAAACTCCTTCCTGAGACTTTTCCATCTCTGCCTGTGTGTGGTACCCAGCCTTGGGGCGGGGGCTTCGGGGTCTGCTGATTCGTTCTGTCCCCCCAGGAAGGAGATCTGTCACCCACAGAGGAGCCGCAGCACCAGGACGTGGATGCGGGCAGGAGCCCTGCTCTCTGCTGCTTCTCCAAGGAAGAGCTGCAGGAGATCCTGCAAGAGCGGAACGAGCTCAAGACCAACCTGTTCTTGGTGCAGGAGGAACTGGCCTATTACCAGCGGTGAGTCCCGCTGCCACGACGTGGGGCAGCGAACCGGGTCCCTCTTGTCCCTGCAGCCACCCATGACCCATCAGAGGCTGCTCCTGGCGCGGTCGGGGCAGGATTTCTTTGCCAGGCTCTCGGTTAACCAGCTGGCTGCTTTTTGCCCAGGGAGCTGCTGAATGAAGAGCGAGTCCCCGGCTTCTTCTTGGACGCGATGAAGTCGACTATCAAAAGACAGCGAAAAAAAATCAGAGCCAAAATGCTGGGAACGGAGGAGGAGTCGGCGAGCAGGTGAGTCCTGCTCACCGGGAGGGAGGACCGGGAGCCTCCCATGCAGGGTGGATGCCAGCTGGCGGCCCAGGAGTTTCCATGTGGTTTGATGCCCTGGAAGGGAACTCCCCCAGGCCAAGAGCTGCCCTTCTCCTCCCTGCCGCCTTCCAGAGATCAAAGGTTTATTGTCACCAGTGGATGTCTCGCTCTGGCTTAGCCCTGGGAGCGCCGCAGGGGCTGGGCTCTTCTTTGCTGCCGCTCACGTGTCCCTGTCACCAGTCACAGACAGCCCGGCCAAATGTCCCTCGTCCCTGCGTGGATGTGGCAAAAGCGGGGTGAGGTGGTGGCACGGGGACCACCGGACGGGGCAGGCTGGTCCCCGCGCTGTGCGGTTAGAGGCTGTCCAACGGAGAGCCTATGAAGATGACAGTAGAGATGTTCCCCGGAGGCTCTGCAAGATGTTCATGGGCAGCGTTGGCTCCAAGAGACTTATCACGATGGGGAAGGGAGGACCCTGCCGGGCAGCAGCGGTGGCTCTCCGTGTCTGCTGGGGGGTGGGGGGGCGAAGCCTGGACTAAAGCTGCTCTATGGCACGGCGGGAGCTGGATCTCACTGGCTTTTAGGGGCTTTAATAAAGGTCTGAAGGGGGCTGGGCTCTTCTGGGCCACTGAAACCTGCTGCTTGCTTGCATCGGGGTCTCTGCTGGCAGCGGGGGGGGTCTGGGGGTGTTGGGTCCCGCCTGCCGAGCATAGCCGCTGCCGTGTGAACGCTGCCCTGCGGTCACCTCTCGTGCATCACCCCGCTCCCCTGCGAGGCCTGGCTGTCACCTGCCTCTGCCCTGAGCCGCAGCCGGCGGTTCCAGTTGTCAGGCTGTTCCCCTGGAGAAGCCCGTGCTTGCCGTGCGGGGTGAGACGCTTAAAGGCTTTGCTGCTGCGGCAACCGGGGCTGCAGCATCCGCTGAGCAAGCGCCGGGGGTTTGAAGCCGGTGTCTGAAGCGCCTTGTGGCTTGAGATTGCCGAGCCGGGGCTGGGCTTGCCGTGAAACGCGGCTGCGTCTGGGACACGAGCGTCGCTGCGGCTGGCTGTGGCTTTGTGGCGCATCACAGCCCGATGGCGCTTTGCGGGGACAGCAGCTCCGGTCCGTGTGGCCCCGGCTTCGCAGCTGCCTCCGCACGTGCAGCGCTGCGGGGACGCCGCTCAGCTCGGGAGGGAGTCCCAGGGTGGCTCTGGCACTTGCTCGTGGCGAGCCCACGACTCAGCACGGGTTTTCCCTCCCCGCTCCTTTGCGCTGCAGCGATGAAGACGAGGGCTCCTGGCACCCAGCTCGTGGCGCAGACTGCGTGGATGCTCAGCCTCCCGAATCCAAAATTAAGAGCTTGTAAGTTCGCTCCCATCCTCCGGGGCTGCTGGGGACGGGGGGCTCTGCCGGCAGAGGTTTGGGGTTCAGCTGTGGAGCCGGTGCCCGCTGAGCTTGGCGCCTGCCCTG
This sequence comes from Larus michahellis, assembly GCF_964199755.1. Classification (NCBI taxonomy): domain Eukaryota; kingdom Metazoa; phylum Chordata; class Aves; order Charadriiformes; family Laridae; genus Larus; species Larus michahellis. The sequence continues at coordinate 3,815,551 of NC_133902.1, read as the reverse complement.
CGGGGTGCGACGGGGACGGAGCCGGATGCCACCACAGGAGGTTCGGTTGTTTCGGGGGGGGGGGGGGGGGGGGGTCTGCCTTGCAGGCGGGCAAGGGCAGGCCTGGCTGACGCCTCAGGGATGCTGCACGCTCCCAGGGGCTCACAGCCCGGCTGCGTCCCGCTGCTGCCACCAAACGCAGAGGGAGGTTGGGATCTGGCCACTTCCCTGGGAAGGCTCTTCTCCCCCACAGCCGCTATCTGCTCTCTCTGCAGTTTCGGGCTGTGGTATCAGGGCGGCAGCAAAGAATCCCCCGCATCCAGCTGCTCCGGAGCCTGGGAAATCATCGACTCGCTGGACACGCAGCTGGAGCCGGAGGGAGAGAGCAAGCCGGCGGCCGGCTCCCCCGACAGAGCCACGCCGCCCCCCTGACCCCACCTGAACGGCAGCCGGATCTGGCCTCGCAGCAGCGCTTCCCGGCTCCTCTTCTCCCGGCGTCTTCGAGAGCGGCACAGCAGCCCCCACCGCTTCCCCGTGCCGTGCTGATGGCGAAGCCGCAGCGTGGGCAGCCTTCCTCCAACCCGCGGGGATGCTCGGCCGAGGGGTGCCGGCCTGGCATGGGACAGCTGGGCACCTCCGGGCGTCACTGCCCGTCAGCCAGCCTTTCACTGTGCCCGCACCCGCTTGTCCCCACGGCTTAGCCACGGGGGGGTCCCGCACAGCCACGCTCCCCACTTCTTCCTGCTCGCAGTCCAGCGCGGCGGGGGTCTGCGCCTGTTTCCCCCTGCCGCACCCCCAAAGGGGCTTTTTCCGCCACACACCTCTACTCGCAGCGCAGCATCCCGTCTCTGGATCCTGCCCTGTGGGGGTATTTCACTTCACCCCTTTCCGTTCACACCTCCCCCCATCCCTGCAATGTGAAGGTGGAGTTGGGGTGTCCGGTCCAGCCGGCTGGGCACTGGCCCGGGGTCACGGCGCGGCTGGAAGGGGCTGAGCACACTGCACCGGGTGTCTGGGTGCTCCCGTGGCTGGGAGCAGTCGGGATCAGCACCGCCAGTGCCGCTCCTGCACTGTTCGGGCATGGGGTGAATCGGTTTTGTACTGGGACCTCTTCCTGCTGCTACTGGGAACTGGAAATCTGGGACAATCCTCGAGTTCACAGGGGCGAGTCGGTCCCCTCGGGTCAGGTACTTTCTAGCTCTAGAACTGGAATTGGAAATAAATCGGTTTCGTTTCTCCTCCGAGGTACCCACTGCAGCCTCCGCTCTCTCCTCACTTGGGAAGGGCTGGGTGATGCTGCGGGGCTTCGGTCGCAGTTTTCCAGCGTAGCCGTCGCTTTTCCTGTGCTGATGCAAAGGGCTGTGGCCGGCTGCGTCGTGCCAGACCCCGGAGCCCTTTTTGGGGGTCAGCTACGATGGGGAGCAGGGCGACAGGGGCCGCAGGGCTGGGTGCGATGGAGTTAAGTTCTGCATGGTGGGGGGAGCAGCATACTTCCAGCCCGGGGCCCCCCCCCAGGCAAGCTGGCCTTGGGTAGGAAAAAGGTGTTTCCTGTGCATCTGCTGACACAAAGCTCCTGGGGAGACGGCGCGGTGGGATGGCAGCCAGCAGCGGTTCAAAGGCCAGCCTGGGGAAGGCCGTGTCCCCATGGGGAACGGAGAGATCCCACCTCTTGGCTCCTGCCAGGGGTCGGCAGCGCCGTGGGGCAGCTCGTGGGGGTCGGGGGAGGAGGAGGCAGTGGACACCTCCTGTGGGTTGGGGGGACGTTGGCTAAAACAGCTCTGAGGGTGCCGGAGGATGGCACAGGGGGAGCGGGATGACCGCAGGTGAGACGTTCAGGCAGGCACCAGCCCCTGCGTGGCTGCGCCGAGCCCCCGGACGCCCATTTCTGCTGCTGGGGTGGCAGCAAGGGCCAAAAATAGCCCTCGAGGCAGCATTCCCTGCCTCCCCTTCCCCGCCGCACCCCTGACGTCTGGATCGGGGTGCCTCCTCCCACGTTTCCTCAGGAAGAAACCCAAGGCTGGCGGGAGGAAGAGGCCGCACCACAGGAGGGACGGGACGGGACAGACGGACACCGGCGCGGGACTGAGGAGCTGCTGGGACTTGGGCTGGGATGGGGAGCGCCCGGCCCATCCTCTGCCTCCAGCTGTGGCTGTGGGTGCAGAGCTCTGCCCAGGAGCTCGACCCCGATGGCAGGAACGTCTGCAGGTAGGTGCCGCGGGGGGGTCCCTGCTTGTGCCCCTCCAACTCCTGGGACCTCTCAACAGCCCCAGGGGGGGTCGTCGTCTGTCTGTCCTTCCACGGCCGGAGATCTGCAGCCTGGCATTGAGTGGGCGCAGAGAGTGGGGTGGTGCCGGGGAGCGCGCTTGGGGCACGCGTGGGCATTTGGGGCACCCAGACCCCCTTCTCCAGGGGTCGTTTCTCGTGCACCCCCAGGGCGCAGGGTGATGGGGGGACGCGGGAGTGTTGGCAAAACTTCCACCGTGCACCAGGTGGGAAAGGCAGTCGTAACAAAACCCCAAAGGGCTTTTGGAGGTGCCATCCCCTCCGCTTTGCTGCTACGTTGCCTCTCCCATTAGTCTCGCCATCAACGGCAGCGCCTTTTGTTGCCTTCGCTTCGGTGCCTTCGCTCCGGGTCACTGGCAAAGCTTTGAGCTGCTCCCAGAGCATCGGGGACCTGGCACGGGCTCCATGGCGGCCGAGCGGGGCAGGTTTACCCCGCTGCCCAGCCCCGCCGCCCACTCGGGCTGCAGCCTCTTAAATTTCCTTCTATTTTGCTGGCTTCCTTCCGGAGCGATGCCCCCGGGGCCGCGCTGCTTCCCCGCCCGCCGGGCCCAGCCGGGGCAAACGCCCGCGTTCGCTTCGCCTTAGTCAAAGCTGTGAAGCCACGCCGGCCCCGGCACCCCCCGCCCCGGCTGATGGCCCCCGGATCTCTCCCGCAGGCTCCCCGCCGGCCCGGCGTGCTGCCCCGGCTGGAAGCAGGAAGGGCGGGAGTGCACGGCTGGTGAGTGATGGACGGCGATGAAGCCCAAAGTTTGGTCCCCGCGTTCGGTCAGGGGGCTCCTCCGTGGCGCTGGGGGTTGGGGGGAAGCCCTACAGCTCTCCTTGAGCAGCGGCGGTGGGGTGCTGCACCATGGGGACCCCCAAACGCCCACTGAGCAAGCTGCTAATGGTGCTGCGGCTCGGCCGGAGGGATGGAGCGGGAAGCGGGATGGCGGCTTCCCTGGGAAGGCTGCCTCGGCAGGAGGTGGCCGGTGGTCTGGCAGTGGGATGTGAGGCCGGGGGGGCCGTTGTGCGCTGATGTGTCCGCCCTGCCGCTGACAGCTCTCTGCGAGGGGGAGGATGCCTGCAGGGAGGACGAGGTGTGTGTGAGACCCGGGGTTTGCCTCTGCAAACCCGGCTTCTTCGGAGCAGACTGCAGTTCCCGTGAGCATTTCCCTAAGGCTCAGCCCTCGCCATCTCCTTTGCCAGCCTGGCCGCTCGGGGTGCTGCCAGGCTTCTCCATCACCCCCCCCCCGCCATCCTCACCCTCTCCTTCCCTTCACAGGCTGTCCCGAGCAGTACTGGGGTCCCGACTGCAAGCGGAGCTGCCCCTGCCACCCCAACGGGCGCTGCGACCCGGCGAGCGGCAGCTGCACCTGCGACCCCAACCACTGGGGAGAGCTCTGCCAGCTCCCCTGCCACTGCGGCCCCCACGGCCGCTGCGACCCCCTCACCGGCGCCTGCCACTGCGAGCCGGGCTGGTGGGCCCCCACCTGCAAGAAGCAATGTCAGTGCAACCCCGCCGGCTCCCACTGCGACCCCCTCACCGGCCACTGCCGCTGCCTGCTGGGCTGGTGGGGCAGGAGGTGCAGCTTCAGATGCTCCTGCAACCTCTCGCCCTGCGCCCAGGAGACGGGCAAGTGCGAATGCAAGGCTGGGTTTTGGGGGCCGGCGTGCCAGCGGCACTGCGACTGCTTGCACGGCTCCTGCAGCCCCCTCAGTGGCCACTGCAGCTGCAGCCCCGGCTACCAGGGCAGGAGCTGCAGGGACCCCTGTCCGGCGGGGAAATACGGGTCTCAGTGCGTGCACAGGTGAGGTGGGGGCAGCGGGGGGGGATCCAGCGGGTACTCAGGGGCCGCAGCCAGACAGAATCACAGAATCACGGAATGGCGGGGGTTGGAAGGGGCCTCTGGAGATCATCCTGTCCAACCCCCTGCCAGAGCAGGGTCACCCAGAGCAGGTGGCACAGGAAACCTCGGGGGGAAAAGTCATCACGGCCGTGTCTGTCCCTTTGGCTGGACAAAGAGACCCGTCCTGTGGGGTTTGAGCATCCCTGGTTGGATGCAGCATTAGCGTTGTCCCAAAAGAAACGTCGCATTAATGCCAGCAGAAAGCACTGGTGTCACCCCAAAATGCGGTCGTCCTTGGTCCCACTCCCCAGGGTGATAAAGCAGCATCTCTCCCTGCTCACCCCTTGCCCTCTCGAGAGCATTGGGCACTACAGGCTATTTCCCCGTGGTCCAAACTGATGCTCAGTGCCGGTGTGGGGCGAAACCTGCATTTTGGGGGGGTTGGGGGTGGGTGTCAAGGCCTCACTGCCGCTCTGCCCCTGCAGCTGCGGGAGCTGCAAGCGCAGCCAGCCCTGCTCGCCCGTGGATGGCTTCTGCCTGGCCTGCCAGCCCGGCTGGAACGGGACCCTCTGCAAGGAGCCCTGCGCGCCCGGCTTCTACGGCGAGGACTGCCTCCAGCCCTGTCCCCGCTGCCGGCGCGGGGAGATCTGCGACCCAGAGACCGGGTCCTGCCCGCACTGTGAGCCCGGTTGGACGGGACCCAGGTACGCCCAGGATCAGGCCGCCGGTCCTCGTGGGGGGGTCCCTGCTGTGGGGCGCAGCGGGGTGATGCTTCACGCTCTGTCTTGGCAGCTGCAACAGCTCCTGCCCCGCGGGCACCTTCGGCGATGGGTGCCGGTTCCTCTGCCCCGAGTGCGTTGCGGGGAGCTGCGACCCCGTGTCAGGAGCTTGCATCTGCCAGGCCGGCTACTGGGGAGACAGGTAACGCCGGGAGTGGGGCAGGGTGGGGGCCCCTGCTCTCCCTGCCGGCATTTCCCTCCTTTCCTCTCTCTTCCAGCTGCAACGACACCTGTCTGGAGGGATATTTTGGAGTGAACTGTTCCTCGCTCTGCCAGTGCTCCCGGGGGACCTGCCACCCCGTGCGGGGTGACTGTGTGTTGAGTAAGAACAACCTCAAATTTACTCCTTGGGACTGGAACGTGCTTGCTGGGGAAGGCGCCGAGAGGCTGCAATGTCGCCCGGTCCCACCTGGTGCCTCCTGGCCCCACCGCGAGTCGCCAGCTCCTGCGCTCTCCGTGCAGGGCGGCTCTATGGGCTTGGCAGCCACAGGACATGCCGGACTCAACCCATCTTCTCTGCACAGGTCTTAAAGACCACGGAGCCCTCGCAGCCGCCATCCTCGTTCCTCTCCTGCTGCTGCTGCTCTGCGTCGCCTGCTGTTGCTGCGGAGCCGGCCCAGCAGATGCTAGAGACAGGTATTTTTTTTTATATTTTGCAATTTTCCATGCAAAACCCTGTCTCCCATGGCCGTTGATGCCCACCTCCCCTGTGCAGGGCGGCCGTGCCAGATGACGATGTGGTGGCCAGGATGAAGCACCACGTGCGGGGGGTGCTGGCGAACCTCAGCGCTATGATGCCTTGCTTTTCCCTGGGTGGCTACAAACTTCCCAAAGTCACAGGTAAAATAAGTAGAGCTGCCGACAGCCCTTCCATGGTGTCACCCCCCCTCTCCTACCCCAGGCTCTCTGTATCGTCACCAGTTTTGGCGGGGGGAGTCTGCAACCCCCCTCGCCCCACCGCATGGCTCGGGGGCAGGCGTTGCTCGCCCACCCCAGCCCTGAGCAGCGCGGCGTGCCTGAGCTCAGCTGGCTGTGTGCCATCTCCTCCCCAGTTTCCCACCACGACACGGAAATCCCCTTCAACCCCAGCTTCATCGAGCCGCCATCGGCTGCGTGGGTTTCAGACAGCTCCTTCTCCTCCTCCTTCGACACCGACAACGAGGGACCCGAGTACTCCGTCCCTCCCAGAGAAGGTGATGTCCATGGTCGCTCCTCCTCTCCCCGGCTGCCCACAGGCCTTTTGGGCTGCCCGGGGTCAATCCTGCCCCGTTACCGACCTTGCATGTCCCAGGGACGGGCGCTGGGCACAGGCACATTTATTTTTATACCCTCATTTTCCTGCCTGCAAGGACACACCAGGGCTGTACTTGGCCTCGCGTGATGGGACATGCCTGGCGTGGGCAGCCCCATTTCACAATGTCCTCCCGTGGAAAGGGACAATCCTGTTGCATCAGCCACTGTCCCAATGTCCCCCAGCGTGTCCCTGGGCAGGGGGTTAGCTCTGGCAGCCCTAAATCTCGTCCTCTTCTCCCGCAGGCATCCCGCTGCTGGGGGGGGCTGAACTGCAGGATGGTGCATCCCCCCCTGCTGAGGCGCTCCCAGACCCATCTGCCTTCGACTCTGAGGACGTCTCGCAGCCCTTCACCATCCCGCGCACCTCCAGCATCGCCAAGGCCAAGCGTCCCTCTGTGTCCTTTGCCGAGGGGACAAAATTTGGGGCGGTGGAGACCCCCAGCCCTGGGCGGAAGCCCAAGACCCCATGGGGCCCATCCAAGCTGTCCCCGCCGCCGGGGGATGCGGCAACTGAGCCCCCCACTGAACGACCAGCCAGCGATTGCTACGAGAGCCCCGAGCCCCTCAGCAAGGCGGAGGAAAGCCACCGGCCATCACCCCGGGCCACCCCGGGGGGACGCCGGCGGGTGGTCTCCGGCACCAGGCACGTGGCCCAGAGAGTGGAGGCGCTTGAAGCGGCTGCAAAATCCGGCAGCTGGGAGGCGAAGGGGAAGGACCCCAACGTCACCACCATCTACATGATGGTGGGAACGGCCGGGCAGGACCCCAAGGCGGAGGGGGGTGGCGAGGGACCGGTCCAGGCCGTGCTCAAGCGTCTGGGCAGCTTGCAGAAGGGCAAGTGGGGTGCAAAGGAGGAGCCCAAGGTGAGGAGGAGCGTCGAGGCCATCCAGAAACCGCCCCGCCGGGCCCTGGCGCAGGGCAGAGACTCGGTGAATAGCTGCAAGCAGAGGGAGAGTGTCCCAGGGCCTCCCGCCGAGCCATCCCCTGGCAAGCACCAGCATCTCCCCGGGAAGAGACGATCCTTCCTTTTCGCATCCCCCTCGCTGAAAAGCACCGGGGCACAGGATGGGGCCGTCGATGCTGCAGGTGCCACGGAGAAGGGCAAAAGCCCAGAGTTAGTCCTCAGCCTCGAAACGAAGGGACAGGCTCTCCCAGAGGAAGAGCCGAAATACGAGAACGTGACCAACAGCAGTGCCGATTTGCCCCCTGGCTCTGCTGAGGAGCCACCGGCCACCCCTGCAGCCACCTGAGCCACCGCAGCCTGGGCTGGGGCAGCGGGAGCCCAGGAGGCCCCTCCGACCCCAGCGTGGGGGGAGCCAAGGTCCCCTTCTGAGCTGTGAGCTGGACACGCATCAAGCCTTCCCGTTCACCCCCTTCCCTCCACGCCGTGTTGCTGGCATGGACCCTGGCTGGCTGTGACAGCCGGCAGGACGGGTGACGCTGAGAGCCACCGCGGTGGCAGCCCCACAGGGTTGCGGTGCCTCAGGGCTGTTTTCGGCCCCCCTCTGACCTGCGCATCCCATTTTGCGTCTGCCACAGTCTGGAGGGACAGCGATGCTATGGACGAAGCGGTGGCACCTTCTAATGGATGAAGTGGTGGCACCTTCTAGTCCCTGTCGGCACTGGGCTTGGGGACACACATCCTCCTTGTAAATGGAAGCGGGGCTGCTGGATGCGCAGGAAAAAAAAACAAAACCAAAACAGTTTCACGCCATCAGCTTTCACCTTCCCCTGTCCCAGCTCCAGTAATGCTGCTCGGAGCCTCTTGCTGTAAAGGTGCTTCTTGCAGAAGGGGATTATTTTGTGGAGCTGAGCTGGGGAGAGATGATGGGCTGTCCCGAGTAGCTTCAGCGAAAATTAATTTTAGCTGCTTATCTCGAAGGGTATCTGGGTCTGCAGGGGTTTATCTGTGTGGCTCTGGCTGCCTTCGTTTCTATGTATGTGCGTAGCACATGAGAAAGCTCATGGCACGGCACGGGGTTTATCGACGGCCTTTTAAACTCCACGCGATACCAGGCTGCAATTGTGCAAGAGGCTGAACGTGGCAGCTGGGCTGTGACCGTCAACCTGTGCACCCGGCGCTGCGCTGGCCCTGATAAGGACCAAAGTTAGACAGAAAATGGGATTTCCACGGATAGCCGAAGCTCCTGCGCCTCATTCCTGCTGCGGCAATGTGTGGCTACGGGTGGCTGAGATGCACTGAAGATGCTGCAGCATCGCCAGCGCAGCCGGAGGAGCGCGGGCGAGACAGGAATGAGTTCTTTTGCCGCCCGTGCAAGGGAGTCAAGGCGCCAAAGAGGATTTGCAGCATGAGCTGGTTTTTTCTATGTATCTAAGTGGTAGAAGTTTCTTGTATCTCTTTTTTTTCCTGTTCTTTCACGTGGCATGAAAGCCTCGGAGTGAAAATTAAACGTTACCAAAGCCCTTCAGGAGCTGAGTTTCCCAGCTGCCTTCCGAATCAAAGGCGTGGTGAGAAATATTCTCCAAAGTGCGGAAACTTGTCGGCAGCCTTAGGCTTTCAGGGGTTTGGGGTTTTTTGGTTTTTCTTTTTTTTTAATTTTCTGCTTCTGTTGAAGTAATTTTGAACTCTCGCTTACGCAGCTGAGCCCAGAGCAGTGCCGGAGACCGGAGGGCAGCGCGAACGTGAGTGGGCTGTGAGCGTCCAGAGCACTTCCATTGCAGGCTGCATCTCACGCAGAGCTCCGTGTGAATCCTTCTTCGGGTCTGGCACTGCCGAGTTGGGGTTTAGGGTTCGGAGTGTTTCAGAAAACAAGAGTGGGTTTTGCTTTATCCCTTTGGGTTTTCGCGGGCGCTTCTCCACAGCGCAAGGCGCAGAATCCCCACGGTCCCACGTGGCTGAGGCTTCCAGTTTTGCGGACCGCATGCAGCACTCCTCCCCGCAGCGGCATCGCCCACTGCTGTGATTATAACACCAAATATTCTGCTGTCCAAACAAAAACGCTCACCCTGGCGAGACTTGAGCAGCAGCCTGGCCCGACCTCTGTGCTGCACAGGCTATTTTTTTGTTTTGATGCTATTTTATTACAGCGGCAGGGACGGCCCCACATTTTATTTATAAGCAGCCATTTTTCCCTAATTGGTTGGTTATTTTCAGCCCGTGAGCCGAGCAGCACTGTGCCAGAAGTGAACGTCACGGGAGCCGATTCGCCCTGGGTCTGGCATGTAAATAGCTGACAACAACTTGAGATCCTTCCCTGACATTGAAACGAGCACCCAGCTTTGAGAAAATGCTGCCGCGAGAACCTTTCCCGTTCCCGGGCTGAGCTGCGAGGCAGGACGTTTCCCTCCCTGCTCGCAGGTGAAGCATCTTCACCCTGCCCGGGCGGCGCGAGGAAAACAAGCAGTGGATTTTCGGCGCCTGGCCGCCCATGCGCGCGCCTGCAGCGTGGTTGCGCTGGTGTCTTCTTGGCAGGGATGCTTCGCTTCGGCTTCTCTTGTGGTTTTAATTCTGGGTGCGGGAGGTCTGCGAGCCGGAGCCGGCGGGTGAGGGAAGGGTTAATGTCTTCCCCCGCTGCATCTCTGACTCTCCAACTCCCACTGCAGTGGTTTGACGCCAGCCGGTGGGAAGCGGTTCCCGGGTGCAGGTCCTGTCCGCAAGCAGAGAGGCGTCCGTGCTCTCTGCTGGGGCAGCTCTTGGCCTCCTGGAGGTAGGAACAGAGGCTCGAGCCATCCCCCATGGCTACGGGGGTCTGTCCCCCATTGCTGCAGCCTTGTCATCTCTCCCAAACTGTCCAAGCTCTGCCTTTGAAGAGGACCACGTCGTTTACTCCAGTGGCTCTGCCTAAGCCTGCTGAGGACCTCCCTGCGTGGTGGGGTGGGAGCTGTCACCTCCCTTCCAGCCTAAACTCATTCCCGGCCAGTTTCTATAAATGTGTCTTTGTGCCAGTGCTGTTCTTCAGCTTCACTTTATTTTTTTTCTCTCCATGGTGTTTACTCAGTCCCTGGGTGTATTTATAGAAGGCAGCAGATCACCTGATAGCTTCTTTTCTCCTTCTAGGATAGGAAAAGCGAGCTCCCCCCACGCTCTCGCTGTAGCACAGGGTTCCCGTGTCCCCAGACAGCCTCCGAGCCCTCCTTGTGCTCCTTCCCGGCGCAGGTTGTGTTTCTTGGACACAGCGACCAGCTCTGGGTGCTGAGGTCTCCCAAGGCCTCGTGCTGTCTCAGCCTTTCTCTACCTCTGCTAAAAACATCGCACTCGTACAGCCTGGCTCGTTTTCGTTGGGCTTTTTTGTTTGTTTGTTTGTTTGCTTTGGCTTAAACCCCCTTTCCAGCTGTTGCAGCGTTTGACCCTTATCCCTGAGCCGAGGAGTTTCTTCTTCCCACCCGCCGCCGCCTGCCCCTTTCTCAGGGATGCAGTGGTGGGTGCGCATCCGTCCGTCTGTCCGAGCCCTCAGCTTCTGCTGAGCGACTCAAGAGTTGTTTACTTGCCACGCACCCCGTTTTCATCTCCTTGGGCTGTCAAAAAAGAAATCCCCGATCATGATTTCCAGGAGTATATGGTCACCTTCTCCAGCCCGGGACCTCCCTGATGGGTTTATGGCAGGACTAGAAATCCCGCAGAGGAAGGCTCTGAAAAATAATTTAACATGAAAAGAGGGCAGAGCTCTGGCGAGCTCGGCTGCAGAGCTGCTCTCGGTGATTTCACTTTTATTTCATGCATCAGCGGACCGTGTTTGTGGGCCAGGGTGTCTCGAGGGCTGGTTGCCCCGGGCTGTGCGCAGGGTCCTTTTAACGGGGCACAGCTTCTCCGGTCCTCCCTCAGGCGGGGGAGAGGGAGGGGTGGGCTTCGGAGGAGGGATCCGGTGCCTCTTAGCGGCAGCGGATGAGAAATAACGGGGTTCCCGTTACCGGGAGTCCCGGCCCCGTGTGCTGGGCTGGGGCTGTTCGAGCAAAAGCCGTTCCGCGACGAGCGCGGTGCGTATCTCCCCGCTGCCGCCCGGGGCCGGCGGAGACCGGCAACCACCGGCAGCAGGGACCGCAGGCAGTTCCCCGCCGCCGCTGCGGGACCGCACCGCGCCGGGAGGTGGAGCGGGCGGGCCGGCGGGGCCTCCTCCCGTTCCGCGCCCGGCATCACCGGCAGCCCGTTTTCCTCCCTTTTTCCCTGGAAAGCGGCGAGTCCCATCCCCGCTCGGGCGTCGCCGGACCCGGCGGTGCGGGCACCGTGCGGGGTGCTTGTGTGTTTCACGGTCCCCGCGTTGGGTTTTCCCCCTCGCCGTCCCGCTTCTGGCCTCCAGCCGCGGAAAAAACGGTTGTTGTGTCCGGGTGTGTGTGTCCGGGTGTGTGTGCCCGGCCCGGCCGGGAAACCACCGGTACAGCCTGGTGCTTGACCGGGGAGGGTACTGCGGGAGGTACTGGGAGGGTACCGGGGTGGTACCGGGGGCTTAGTGGGGGGTAACGGGGAGGGGTATGGGGAGGTACTGTGGGAGGATACCGGGGGGGGTACCGGGGGGTACCGGGAGGGGTACCGGGAGGTACTGGAGGAAGATACCGGGGGGTACCAGGGGGTACCGGGGAGGCGCGCGGCCCGGCACTTGCCCCGGCGGCAGCAGCGGGCGCGCTCATTGGCCAGGGTGGCGGCCAATCACCGGCGGCGCCTGTTTGCTCGGGAGGACGGATAAAAACCCCGGGGGGGATCGGCGGCGGAGCGGAGCGGTGGGCGCGGCGGACGGTGAGCGATGGAGGGGGGGGAAGAGCGCGGAGGGTCGGAGTGGGGTGCGCGCAGGGTGGGGGGAGAGCGGGGTGGGGTCTGTATGGGAAAAGGGAGGGGAGCGGGAGGGGGGCGGTGGGGCAGAGCGGGGTGTATTGGGGGTGCGTGGGGGGTTCGTGCGTGGGAGGGAGAATGGGGTTGATGGGGAAGAGCCGGGTGCATGGGGAAGGGAGAGCAGGGCGCGCTGGGGGCGGGTCGGGGCAGGAGGGAGAGGGATGCAGAGGGGCTGTTTTGGGAGAGCTGGGTGGGAGGGGGGTTGGCGAGGGGAGCCCAGCGTGTTTTGGGGAAGAATGGGGTGACTGGGGGTGGGTGGGGGCGGAGAGGGGGCTGGCCCTCTCGCCACAGAGAGGATGTCTGTGCTGGGGAGGGGTCGTGAGGGTGCAGGGATGAGGGAGAGGAGATGTGGAGGCGGGGGGGGGTGGGCATGGCTGCAGGCTGGCTTCCCGGGGCTGCTGTGTCTGCACCAGCTTCTGTGGCTGGAGAGTGGCCCTGTCCTCCTTGCACCCCTCCAAAGCAACCTAGGGCTCGGGCCTCTGCTCCATGGAAACCCCTGAGAAACCGTCTCGGGCCGTGGTGTGTGGCCAGCTCGTTTCCCCGTGGTGCCTGATTAGGCTGTGCTCTGGGCTGGGAAAAGGCTCAGCTTTGTCTAAAATGGCCACCTGCCTTATGACCCAGGGTTGGCCCCGGTGCTGTGCAGCCCGGAGAAGCCCCTTGGCCAGCCAGGTCTGCTCCCGAGTCTGCTGCTCGCTGTCATGGGCCCCAGGGACCGGGGCAGCTGGAGCTGGTGACAGTTAATGCGGCCACAGCATCTGTGCGGCAGCCGGGGGACACCGGTGTGCTGAGGTGGAGCAGCATGTCCCACGGGCTGTCCCGGGCAGGGCACCTGGCTGTCTGCACAGCTAGGACAGGGCAGGATGCGGCCAGCCTTATCTCCCAGCTGGGTGGTCTGGGAGTTAGTAAAAAGTGCTCCTTGATGAGCCGTCTGTGGTATCAACTGCGTATATAGGACCTGTGGCACACACGGGACCTGTGCTCACCTTCCAGAGCACATCTGTGCTCCTGTGTGGGGCAGAGCAGACCTTGGTGGGTCACTAAATCCACTGTTAGGGCTGTAGGGCTGCCTCTGCGGTCCCAGCCTCTGCCTGCAAGCAGCCAGAAGATCGGGGTGCTGGTTGAAGCCCCCCTGCTCTGGCATGTGTTTCCTCACTGCCTTACAAATGGGCCGCCTGCCCCATACAGGTGATGGGGGAGTGGGCTCCGGGCAGTTGATATTTGCTGCATTTTCATACCTGTTGCTCGGGAAGTGGAACGGAGACCTTGAACGCTCCTCGGTCGCATGGTGTGTGCACTGGAGGGGCTGCTCCAAGGGCACCTGTACTCCCCCATCCCTCCAGGTAACTTGGCAAGCTAGTACCTGCAAAAACAAGTTTTACACCTGAGTGCCTTACATCCAGCAGGCAGGTTTGCTTGTGTTCCAGTAGAGAGATCTCTTCTTAAACCATGCTTTTTTGCACTCTCTGAGCAGCATGTGCTGCGTCTGTGAACTCACTGGGTGTTGTTCTTGTCCCTACAGGTTGAGATTCTGAACGAGACCATCTTCCCACACAGCAATGGCGCCCACGCTTGCGACCGCCCATCGCCGGCGCTGGTGGATGGCATTCACAGCCATCATCGAGAACCTGCTCTTCTCTGCTGTCCTGCTGGGCTGGGGATCCCTCCTCATCATGCTGAAAGCCGAAGGGTTTTATTCCTACCTGTGCTATGATACAGGTAAGGATGCTCTGGAGACTTGTGTGAATAAGTTGCTGCCGAGGTTTGCTGGTGTGGTTCCTTGTCTTAGGGTGATGTGGAACTGGCTAGAGTAGGGCTGAGCTCCAGGTCAGTCCTGGGGTAGAAGGAAGAGGTGTGCGCTCTTTTCCAAAATGGATGGCGTCCTTGTAATGGCGTAATGTGCCTGTAGTTGCTTGCGGAGTGATTGGAAAAGAAGCCTTAAGGATTAGGTAAAGCCTTTTTCACTTGGCCATGAGTTCTTCCTCTGCAGGGTGGCCTGGCTGATCTCTGCAAGGGAAGGCCTGATGGGTTCTGTAAGATGATGATTTGTGGAAGGGTGTCCCGAGTTTGAAGGGGAAAAACTACACGCAGTCTTTCTTTAGTGGTAGGAAAGCAAAGATCATGGGTGAAAATGAGATTGGAGGAGTCCAGTGCTGCTGTTGAGAAGTTGCAGAAGTAAATGCTACCGGTGTTTTTTTCCTCTTCCTCTTTAAATACCTAGGACGTGCTCAAACCAGGCTGTGTCTCTGAGGGCTTGAGATCTACCTTCTAGCCCAGCCAGAGGAAGCGGTTTTCCATGTTGCAGACACAGCCTTGCAGGGAAGGAGACAATCTTGTGGTGGGGGAAGGATAATGCTGGGGAAAAAACAACATCTATGTGGACATATATCCCCAGCCTGGACAGGGAGAGTATTGTGGTCTGGGGAATCCCGCAGTGTGGTAGGGTGGACAGCGGGGTTAAAAGGAACCTGAGGATAAAGGTGTGGCGTGGATTTGGAAAGCTGCTTTAATGACAGAAGGTTTACGTGTGCTCAGAGAAGGGAATAGCTGGGTGAAGAGAGGCAAGAGCTTGATGTCTGGGCTCTGCCCAGAGCTGTATGGTGGTGGGTGAGATGAGAAGGTGGATCAGCCCACTCATGGAGACGGAGCAGGAAGCAGCAGGGGAAGAAAGAGGTGGAAATAAGAGCATGGACCCCAGAGCTCTCAGTGAGTAATGTCTGAGAACAGTGAGGGAGATCTGAAATGTTGGGGAAACATAGTCCAAGTGAAAAGCAACTGAATAGTTGTGATGATACTTTGTTGGGTTTGTTTGGTTTTGGTTTGTTTTTTTTTTTTTTTCCCCTGCCTCATTCATCAGCTGCTTGTTGTGGTCTTTTCTGCTTTGTGTGCCTGTGGGTGGCTGCCTCAGCCTTATACACCCTGGGCTGGTGCACCTGGCAAAAAAGCACGTGTTTGAGTCTTCTACCAGCTGCAGCTTGGCTGCTCAGTCTTCATCCTATGCTCGTAGTATGATGCTTCCAAGTGTGTGCGTGTCACTTGGGTCCCCAGTAGCACTCCACGCTGGGTGAGGCAGAGTCCTCAGCAGCCGGAGACGGTTTAGGACTTCTGTTCTCGCCAAGCCGTGGTGACTTTGTCACAGGCCTATGTAAGAGATCTCATTAAACCTACCAGGTGGAGGCTTTCTGCCACTGAGATAAGCCACATGAGAGTTGATAAGCAAACGCTGACTGTCTCCGAAAGCAGCCACTTTCCTGTCTGCCTCCTGAGGTGTGCCCTGCTGACAAGAGCCCTGCTTCACTTGGGGCCCACCTTCCACTCTTTGCATTGATTGCTTTCAATTCATATGCCTTTGTCTCAAATCAGTGAGATTCACCTTGGCTTCTCACCCATGTTTGCCAATCTGTGGTCTGTCTGGCTCTCCCCATGGGAGTGCCCATGCCACAGACCACAGGGAAGATGCAAATGTTTGGGCTGTGGCGAAATTGTTGTCCTAGAGGCAATTTCTTCCTCCTAGTGACCAACCTGTGCCTTGAGGCAGGAGAACTTAATCCCTGAAAGGAAATTTATGTAGTCAAATGTTCTCATTGTCCTCAAATATCTGGCCATCGCTGCTGAACTGATGGCTTGTGATGAGCATGGAGGACCAGTTATGCTGGTTTCCTGGTTCATCCATGCTTACTCGCTTTCCTTTGTCTGTTTTTTTTTGTCCTCCGTTGTAATCTCAGCGGTTTAGTAGGGAAGAGTCCTAGCTCGCGGTGTGGGGACAGCAGACTGCCTTGCAGCTGCCCTGCAGCAGTCACTGAATGACCGGCACCAAGCGGAGCTTGACCTTTGCTGGGATTAGGGTGGCCCGGTGATTGCCTTTCTCAGTGTAAGCTATTGAATCCTGCAGCCCAAGTGGGTATACTTGGCTGGAAAGTTGGTGCAAACAAATTATAACTGGTAGCCTTTGGGCACTTGTTGTTCCTAGTGCTGCTGTGCGCATGGAAGTATTGCAAAAAGAAAAAAAAAAAAAAGGACTTTTCCTAATGAGCCAAAGGTTCTTGGCAGGGCTTTTCATTTGTCAGCAAAAGCTCTTGCACTTTGTGATGCCTTCAACAAAGAGAAAACTAGACCTTGTCCCTTCTGCGGGCTCTTCTCCGAAGGTAGCAGCAGCTGCCCAGAAAGTGGCTGCAGTTCATGAAGGGGCTCCTTGTCTTCCTGTTGAATCCCCCCTTTCCCTGCCTGCCCTTGGCTTCTGCTATTGGATTTTACTCGGCCACTGTGCAAACATGTGGGGTCTGCTGGACTCCTAACTCGGTTGCGTGAGGGTGGAGGTGGACACCTAGGGGAAAAAAAAAAAAGTCAAAATAGCAAATATTTTTAAAGCAGTTGTGCAACAGGGTTTGAGTGGGGGGTTGCACCCGTTCTGGGCGGCAGGTTTGGCCACATCCTGAGAGGTATGCTTGAAATTTGCTGACAAGGAGTCTGGTACTGGCACTTTGTTCCCATTTTAATTTTACTACGCTACTACTTGGCCTTTAACCAACTGAAGCAGCATCTTTTATTCGGTGCAAGTGCTGATTCCGCAGTCTTTATCGTGACTTGGGCCTTATCAGCTCTTGGGGAACTCGATCTGTTCAGGGTCTTGCATTGCTGTGATGTTACTGGAATTAGGAAGCTCGAGGCTTGGGTCTTGGGGACACGTTTAAAAAAAAAAAAGTTAAAAAAAAAAGTCTTGAACTTGATAATCTGCTCACAAAGAGCAGTGATAAGGAGCCAGCTGGACAGAGGGCCTTCCTCTAAGACAGGGCTGTAGAAAACCAAAGGCACGATAAGCTAATTCACTTACGGCAGGTTAACGTGCCTTATCACGGGCATAGGAGGAAGGTGCTGCCTTCCAGCTCTTTGCTCTTATTTATTTGGGGTCTGTGGTGGGGAACTTGCAGTCTGAAGGTCCCTTCCAAGCCGGTAAGATTTGACAATGGCTTGTAGAAAGGCTGCGCACGCGACCCCGTAAACAGGAAAAGAGTAAACGTGGTAAATGTTCAGTTTGTACAGGAAACATGCTGTGCTGATTAGCAGCTGTCGGTGGTATCGGAGAGCTGCATGGGAAGGTGCCAGCCCTGGGTGAGAACTGCTGCAAAATGAAACCACAGCTGGGGAGAGATCGGGATTTTAGCCGGAGGCTGCCCCAGTTATACGAGGCTTTCAGCTGGGTGCCGAGAGTGAGGGTCCTGGAAGTGCAAGTGGATGGACAGGCGGAGAGGGAAACCCGAATAAATTGCATTTGCAGTGGTATAAAGCAAGAACATCTCCTCCCAGTTCCCAGAAGTATGACACCATCCTGAAAAGAGAAAACATGTTCTTATGTGGGCAGACTGCAGATCAGTTGTTTGCACATGTCTTTCACTGTGACTTTTTTTTTTTCTTTTAACCAATGCTCCCAGACTCTTTGGCTCTGATTTTTTTTTTTTTTTTTTTTTTTTTTATCCCCACTCCCCCCCCTTTTTTTTTTTTTTAAAAAAAAAAAAAGGAAGATGAGGCTGTGTTCCACTGAGCTATTGCTGGGGTGGCTGGGGGTGTCTTGCCTGCTCGGCTCAGTCTGATCCATGAAACAAGATGAAAGGAAACCTCCCCTCTGCCATCTGAGATGGCAGTCACTCTTGAAAAAGCCAGACTTGTTCCTCTGGTAACGTGGTGTGTGCCTGGGATTTGAAGAGGTCAGCAAAGAGTAGTTAATGATTGACCCTCTCATGAAACCTACAGCACTCAATTTGGGAGAAAGGATGACTTTAAATGTTCCAGTAACAGCCTGAACAAATCCCAGCGATGAGCTTGACATAAATGATTACCGAGGCAGCCTTCCTCTCACCTAAGCTGTCGTTCTTTAAATAGTAACTTGAACTACTAATTGGGTAGTAGAAATCCTGCTGCTTGTAGGGGGAGCGCTGTAAAAATAGGCAGTATGTTCTTGTAATTGCTGATAAAGACTTGCAGCTTCTTCTAGCTTGACAGTGAGCGAGCGGTGAGCGTACATGGACCGAGCCTGTGCTGCTGGCTTACCCGGGTAGCACTCTTGCATGTCAGACCTGGCATGCTTTCATGCAGGTGGACTTGGCAGGAGAAATTGGGGAGGGCAACACTGTCGGCACAGGGTCAGCCCTTCCCCAAAGCAGTGTTGCAGATGGAGCCAGGCACGTAGGAGACTTTCCTCAGCAGTGTGGCGTGTGCTGATCTGGAACAGGATCTGAGCTGTGATTGAGGGAAACTGCTGTTTGCTGTAACTAGGTGCATCAGGTAGGTGAGTAGTTAGGCAGGTTCTCTGCCCATTAATCTCCTCCTAGCTGCATGTCATGTGCTGCCACTTGCTCTCATATGCTGGCGACCTGCTGGCACGTGAAATCTCTGCTCCCCAATGAGATGGCTCCCGGCTGGACCCCATGCACATTGCACACACCTGCAGCCCCTCCAAAACGTTCTATTTATGGTGGTGGCTGGAAAAGGATCAGAGGATGTCAGGGTGCCAAGGGCTGCTTGAATCATTTCCATTACGCCTCAGTGGATCTTCTCTTGTTGCTCAGGGGCTGCTTCTATTTTGACAAACAATTTGAATTTCCACATAGCACTGTTGTCTGGCCCCTCCTTGGAGCTGGCGATGAGCAGATGTAAACAAGGTGGTTGGTACAAGCAGGGACTGAAGTTTGGTGCTCTGTTCCCAGCCTTTCTGGCTGCAGCAAGTCTTCAGAGAGGGCCAAGGTTCCTTGCCATTTCTGAGCTGTGTCCTCTTCGCCTCCTGGAATTGCTGCTCATGGTGCACGCCATCGGAGGGTCTGCTAGCAGGCGTAGGGTGTGGGAGCTCCCTGGGGTCACGTTGCAACTGTACACATCAATACACTAACAGTAATTCATCTACTCTGGCTTTAAATGCTTAATATTTCTGTTTTGAGATCTCTTTGTGGGGAGGGTTGACAGGCTCTTTAACACATGCGGCCAAAAATTATAAGGTCACTGCACTGTCCATGTCCCTCCACCCTTCTTCCACTCCACAGCTGAGCTATCTCTGTAGAGTGCTGACACAGGGAAACCACTACTACTTTGTCACTCTTCCCCCGCCTCCCGGCCCCTTGTTTTCCCAAGTTTAACCTATCACCCACATCTGTTTCCTATGAATTTATCTCTGTGGAGAGCCCAAAAAGCCTTGATGCTGTGGGTGAAGCTGTGTGCCTGTGCCTGCCTCATGGAGATGCTGTCAGAAGTCAGCCTTTAAGATTCTGGGCCACACCAAGAGGAGATTGTGAGGGAAAAGATTAAAAAGATTGAGATGTAGTGTGAAAACTGCAGAGAGCCTCCCATGTCTGTCCAGGACTGATTTCTAAGGATGTGACTTGGGAACCTCGGGCTGGAGTGCTGTCCTCCCTGCAGAAGGGATGCTGATGGGACACGTGGCCTTTTGGGGATATCTCTGTTGCTTACTCTGGCTACCCACAACTAGCAGGGCAAGAGAAGGGACAGATTAAGTTATCAATCAGGAGCACATGGCAAACGGAAGGAACAAACAGTCATCGCTAGCCACAGGCGGCTTGGGACGCCTTAGTAAAGGTGTTGGTGAGAGCAGTGTAAACGGAGAGAAACGCCATGTGCCTTCCCTGGAGTGCTGGGAGGGGCAGAGGAAGGTTTTCAGGCAGCTCATAAGTTTCAGGTACCAGCGTCTGAATTCCTGCTAATACCTGATGTCTGGAAGGTGGAGCGCGATTTGTTTGCAGTAGACACAAAGCTGGGAGGATTGTTTTGGCCAGCTCAGAGAACCAGGGTAAAACCAGTAACTGTAATGGTGTTGAGGCTTGGGCAGAAGGGAAGGAGTTGCAAGATGGGGCTGTGTGATCTCCGGAGACACGGGGAGGGCGAGAGCAGCCAAGGGGATCTCCTCCACAAGCTGCACCAAGCAGTGAACGTGAAGTCACTTGTACGTGAGGGATTCCTGCTAATTAAACTAACTAACTGACCAGGACTTGCTGGCAAACTCTAGTCTCGCTCCATGCGGCTGGTTATGTAGGTGACTTCTTTCTCTATTCCTCCTTTAATATTGAACTTTGTCAGATCAATTATTAAATATGTAGGAGAGCATTTTATGCCACTGGCTTGCGGCAACAGCAAGAAAGCAAGTGCTTTGTCATACCAGCAAAGGTTACTTGTAAGTCAGATAAGCGTTGGGAGGAGAGGTGGAGTGCACTAGAGCCCTGGGTTAATGAAAGTCTAATGGCACACGTGCTCACTTGGGGAGTTATAAGCCATATTGGGATAGGCTTGTAACAGGAGCAGAGTTGACATGAGGCACTAAAACTGCTACTGCAAAGAAAAGTGAACTACTTCTTTCCTTTTTTTTTTTTTTTTTAAACCATCCCATTTCTGTCTCTGTTACACAACGTGGGCTCTGTTGAGCGTGGGAGTTTGCATGAGGAGTTCCTCATGTGAGGGCAAGAACAGAAAGCTGGAGATATAATTGATCTGTGTGGCCTAAACCCACTTGGAAAGAACAGAAGATGCTAATTATGGGGCAGAAGTTTAAGATGCATCAATCCTTTAACAAATGGAGAAGGCAGGTGAGCTACCAGCCCTCCTGGGAACAGGGTAGTTAAATCCAGGAAGGGATTTTTCAGAGCCAGGGCAGTGGGGAAGCCGGGTGACTACTGCAAAGCCATTCCTCACCCCCATGCCCGCAGTGAGGGTAGGAAGCTTTTCGTTTGAGCAGGCCGTTGCTCGGTGCCAGGCTTTGTCAGCCCAGTATCAGGGCCTGAAATAACCGATCTGGCTGTAGTTGTCACTCCCGGTTTAGTTAGAGAAAAGATCTGTGAGAACGTGCCAGTTGCAGATAGGAGGACCTTATTTCTATATTAGTCCCTTCAGGTTCTGCTGGATTTAGTCCCCTGTAATCGCCAGGTCCTTGCTGTATATAGTTGTTTTCATAAATTAATGAATCTGTCCTTAGGTTGGTACCCTGCTGCTGCTTGGAATACGTGTCCCCTGGGTGCCTGTGCGTCCTTTTCCTGCTCCCAGCTGAGCTCATCAGGTTTCCCTTGTCCTTCTGCTGCTCTTCTTTCCCTTCTCCATTTCTCACTGATTATAATCAAAAATGGAGCATGGAGGGTGTATACCCAGTGTGCTGTGGCACCCTGCATGTGGGGCTCTTCCCTTCCCTCCTTCCTGCAGCGCTGCAAGCCTCATCCTAACACACTACAACTGTGATTCTCTCTCCTGCTTCTGCAGAAAACATCACCAGGAGCCCTGAACATGAGAACAGCACAACTTCAGAGCACAAATGGCCTTCCTGCAATGCCCAGGATGAAATGCTGAACTTGGCCTTCACCATTGGGTCCTTCCTGCTGAGTGCGATCACGCTGCCCCTAGGGATTGTCATGGACAAGTATGGCCCTCGCAAGCTGCGGCTGCTTGGCAGGTGGGTGTCCTGGGCTCCCTGGGTGGGCTGAGGGGCGAATTCACAGGTTGCTTGGGACAGACAGGTGGTGTTTGGGCACTGCGCCTGTTGCAGGGTCCCTGCAGCCTTGGGAACTGTGTGAGGAATGGGGCTGGGAGCTGCTGGGAACTGCTGGCCATGCACAGGGCACTGGAGCAGCTCTGGGATGACTTCGGCCAGCACAGTGAATTGCTCCATAAGGGAAGGGCCTGGGACTCCATGTCCACACTTCAGCTCTCCAGTGTTACTCTGTGTTCCCTGGCCAGATGGAGCCTGGAGGAAGAGCGGAGTCATTTGTGAGTCATGGAGGATAGCTTTTTCTTTGAGCTGTGAGCTGTGGCCCAAGAGGCACAAAACGAAGATGTTACACCATCGGTTGCAGGCTAGGGAGTTAACTTGGGGATAAACATGTTCTGCCCGCCTTTTCTAGGTCTCTTCTCTGCCATGTGGTGTGTGTTGTTTTCTACCTGAAATAGCAAGCTCGTTAGGTGCTCCCATCACGGCATGTAGGGATTAGTGACTTGTTGGGCACAGTAGACCCCAGCACTGCTGAGTTTTAATGCACTGAACTGTGCCAGAAACCAAACTGGCTTGTAGGCAGAGTGGGGAAAACAGGGCAAATGTCTCACTTGGACCCGGCCAGAGAGGAGCAGGTAAAGGCTGTGAGTGATGTGACCACAGCTGGGGCTCAGGACAAAGGCTGCTGCTGTCTCTGGTCACCTCGAGGTGAGGGCTGGCAAAGCCCTGTGCTAGAAAACCAGTAGGGAGTTTAGGTTCAGCAAAAGCTGCGTCAATACTGGGAGGAAAGGTTGCTGCCTCAGATCTTGTGCAAGGCTTTTCTGTAATATTTGGGTATTTCCCTGGATTTTTCTTTCTAAATCGCCAGCTTCCCTCCTTCTTACGGAAATTATACCATGCTTGCTTAACGAGGTGCTGAGGGGGTAAAGGTGTAAGTAACTTACTGTGTGTAAGGCTGTCTGTAAGAAACTCATGGGTTTGGTTCCCTTTCAGTGCCTGCTTTGCTGTGTCCTGCGTGCTGATCGCGTACGGTGCCAGCAACCCAGACTGTAAGTAGGTGTTTCTCTGCTGAGCTGGGAGGGCTTTGGGGCTGTGGCTTGGGTTTTTTTGGGGGAAGCAGAAAAGCCTGCATGGCACTGTGTGCTCTGCCTCTCACACCTCCGGACTGTCACACCTCCAGTGCTGTACTGGGGTCTTGCTGAGGACACAAGCCAAGCGTGTGCTGGCCTGCGGGAGCTGAGTGGCTCTGGGGAGGGCTGGTGTTTCACAACCCTAAGTGGAGACCGTAGCAAGGGCCAAACGTCTTAGATAGCCAGGTCTCTCAGCTCTGCGTTTGGGCAGGGCCAGGTCCTGTAAAGGAGCGGTTCCAAACAAGTTCATGGCTTTTTTCAGGGTTGGGAAATAGGTAATAGCACATGATGTGTAACTGGCTTTCTCACCAGGGATAGATGGAGCTTGCTCCTCAAGACTAGATAGTGAGATGACACCTTGAATCCAGTTCTTTGAAGTGAATCTTCCTTTTTAAGCTGCATTAGCAAGTCTCTTCATTAGAGAAAGGAACCCCTTCTATCCTGGAGAGAGATGATCCCATCCTGCGCTCTGTCTTAGAGGAGAGCCCTGGCCCTCCCCCTCTGTGTGGCTGGGGAGATGGGTGCTGGGTCAGGAACAGCGTGGCATGTCCTCAGGGTGTTGATCCACTGAGGTTTTTACGTGTCAGGACCAAAGCCCTCAGGGCTCTACCTCCTTTCCCTCTCCACCCCAGTAAATCTAAGGGTATCTTTTTTTGTTGTTGTTGTTATTGTTGCAGCTTTGTCTGTGCTGATATTCATTGCGCTGGCTCTGAATGGCTTTGGTGGGATGTGCATGACCTTCACATCGCTTACGGTAAGCGAAGACTTATTACCTGACTCTATGTTATTCCTTACTAAGCGGTGAGCTGGGCTAGCAAGGAAGAACAAAGTGTATCTTTTGCCTGTGGCTTGAACAGGACATGTTTTTGTTTGGTACAAAGGGTCAGTCACTCTTACCTGGAAGGTTGAGTACTAGCTGGTTACTCAAAGGTGCTTTTTTTTCCCCAGTCTTTTGTTTGTTTGGGTTTTTTTGTGTTTTTTTTTTTTTTTTTTACCTGGCCCTTGCATCTCAGGTGAAGGGGCTGGGGGGGCGGGGAAGAAGTGTTTTTGTCTAGGACTCAAATTGTCATATGCCTGTACACCCAGTGCCCAGCTACCTGGCACAGGCTGGACATGTGTTTGCATTGGATTTAGCATTGACGTACTTCAGGAAGAATCAGCAGGGCACAAACCCTTGCAGTTGGGTATGACCAGCTTTTTGCAAGCGCAGTTTACATCTCGGCCTGGGAAAATGGTTGTTCTCAAGCACAAAAGCTTTTGCTCTCAGAAGGATAAGAAGTCGCTTCCAGGTTTCCTTAGAAATGCTGCATTGTTGAATGCACCCAGCTCCATCTGTGGAGCACGCTTAGATCCCTTTAGTTCATGGGTTGTGTTGCAAGCGTTGGTCAAGAACTGTCAGGTGGATCTCTGTGTTTTGGGGTTCTTTTTGCCTGGGGACAGAAGCAATATCGTCCTCCAAGGGGCTGCTTTATTTTCTACCCCCTTACCCCAATCCTTGTCAGTGGGGCTGAAGTGGGGCTGGGTGGAAAGTCTCCCAGAAAACAGCCTGGGAAGCACTGGTGTTTCTTGAGCTGTGGTTGAAAACTTTCAGATTTGGACTGCATTGCCTTGAGCTTGCTGTTGAAGTAAAACTTTCTGTTAAGGTTACCTCTAATTTAATAAGGCTTAGACACCGTCTGAAAAAGGCTCAGACACTGGCTGAACTCCTGAGGCCTAAATTTGGCAGAGGCTGGGTTTATAGATCGCTGTGTGTACAGATCGCTGTGTGTACTGTGGTGTTGCTGCTGCTGTTGCTTTCGTATATTGGAAGCTTTCAAAACTCTGTGCAGATGTCAGTCTTTCCTTCGTATGCAATGTTCTTCACTGGAAGCCTTGGCTGTTGTCCCAAAGAACTATGGGGCAAAAGTCATCCTGCCACGCTTGAAATAAAAGCAAGGAAGAGAGGAGTACATCGGCACTGCTGCGGGAGAGGAGAGGATTCCCACCCTGCTGCTGCCAGCATTGGTTATGGTCTCTCTGGGTGGTTATTAAGGGGTCACAGATTATTTCAGAGCCACTGGTGATGATAGGAGGGAGGGCAAGGATAGGGCAGAAGTATCTTGGCTGTGCTGTACTGTGGCTTTTAGCACCAGAAGAAGTAAGCAAAGCCACTTATTAGCGAGCCAGTTCCACAGCACTAAGGAAGTACAGCGGCAGGAAAAAAGGTCAGATCTTCCAAGAAGAGATCCAAGCCTTGAGGAGGTCTGAAGCAAGTAATGATGCTGTGAGTTTGCACAGGGAGACCTCAGGTGGAGCCCATCCCCTCCAGACACCAGTGTGTTTGGTAAAGAGCTGAGGTGGCTTCAGGCCTGACTCCTCACATCCAGATTCAGATGTAGCGGCTTGTGTCTCCCTGCAGAGCTGCACGGAGGCATTTCGGTACCTGAGGCATGTGAATGTGATTAAAAATAGTCTAAAGTGGGAGGGAAGCGCTTCTTCACCCACGTCGCAGCGTAGCTGTGGTGGTGACTGTTAAAAGCAGGTGTATCTTGCTCATTGGCAGCTTACCGTTTTGTCCCTGCGTGGTTCTGCTTGCAAGCTGGGGTGCTCACAGTTGGTGTGTCAAGAGCCATCTTCTACGGTGATCTCTCGTGGGTCCCTTCCACCTGTGGCCCATGGAGTCAGGGAGCGTGGCAGGGGAGGGACGTGGGGATGACAGGTCCATGGCTTGCACACACCGTTCTCTGCACTGTGCCCGGGAGAGGCTGAAGTGCGTGCTGAAAGGGGAAGCTTGAAGATCTCTTTAAGGACGTTCATTACACAGAGGCGGTGAGCACTAATCAACTGCGGGTGCCAAGGACGCTTGTTCTGGCTGACACAGGCACCGACTGCTGAGCACACACGTGCGCGCACAAGTCAAAGCTAGGTGACTTCCTTCTCCTGCCAGCTGCAAGTGACCTGAAGTGCCCCGGGAAATGGGTCAAACCCACTGGTGCGTGAGCTGGTCCTCCGCCACCCCAGGCGGGTCACAGTTGCCGCTTCATAGCAGGGTGGCCGTGAAGGGAGCCCCTGCAGCGTGTGGGATTGGGATGCTCCCCAGGTGCCGTGGCTTTGGGGTGCTTCGCTGGGTGTTGAAACCTCCCGAGACACCTGCGTGTGTGGGCATGGTGTGATCTGATGGGAGGGCGGGAGACGGGGATCCTCAGTGCCTGTGCAAGGGATAAACGGGATCTCTGAGGATAACAGCCTGGGACAGTACTCCACGAAGCTTTGCCTCTTGGGTTTAAAGCCTTTTTCAGTAAGGAGTCCCCACGGTATCACGAAAGCGTGTGGCAAGCTGCGGAGCCAAAGCAAGCTGCTGCAATCCCTGGGTGCCTTGTGTTGTGGCCTGGGGAGGAGGGGGAGTGAGCAAGCGAGCGGTGCTGCTCCCAGTTCTGGGAACAAGGTCAGACTGTGCCTGTTGTTAAAATGCAGAGGGGAGATTTCTGCCTCGTGACTTGGTCTTAGCCAATATAAGTGAAGATTGGAAATGGAAACAGATCTGTGTTGGTGGCTCTGACAGCAACGCAGGAATCTGGCGCTGGTTCTGCTCCGAAGCTATTTCATGCAAAGAAATAAACATGTGTGATAAATTACCACAAAGAGCCTTTTATAGATTGTTTTCTGTCCTGTTTTCCTTTCAAAGAATTACAGCTGCTTTGCTCTTATTTTCTGCTACAAACAGCGCCCTTTCATCGGAGCGGGGGGGCATCTTCGTGTAGGGAATCTTCCCTGCTCAGAAATGCTAGGAAAACTTAGGGCTCTGATCTTTTGTTTGTTGGAGAACGGGAACAGGAATTTCCATATGCTTTGGACAAAGCGGGCAGTGTGGGGCTTTCCTGGAGAACATATTTTTTTAGTGTCTGTAAAACTTCCAAATATACCCCTGATAGGGAAAACAAACTTTATCTTGAACAAAAATACCATTCTCCAGTCGTCTAGTCCTCAATCCCTTGACTTTTTCCACAGTTCTTTCAAACAGTCCTTGCAAGAGGAGGGAAACCGGGTTTGGAAATAGTACTGTGGTATCGTTTGTCTATGGATTGTCTCCAGGAGAAAGCTGAAAAAAAAAAATTCATAAATGATCGAAGGCCTTAAACTCACTATAGGGCAGGTGAGGAAAATAATCTGCAAGAGGAAATTATTTTATCGGTTTAGGACTGCATACCTGTAATAAAGGACTCCAGGAAAAAATGGTTATGGTATGGCAAAATTAAGTTAGTATCTTTCAGATGGGGCATAAAGTTAATAATACGTTGAGTATTATTGACCTTTAAACAGGAGGCGTAAGAGTTGCTGTCATTGTAGGTCTTGTGGAATTGCGGCTGTCATACCGGAATGGGCAGGAGTTGGTGGAGGAGTCCCTTCTGGCCCGCAGGGATAAGATCAGAATGAGGATCAGATCTTCTTGGTGGCAGAAAAACAAAGAGCCCACTTGCTCTGTGGCTTGTGTTTTTTTTCCTCTCTATGGTTCACTTTTTCCAATGCTTGCTGCTAGAAAGACAGCATGAAAGATGGTTTAGTAAATATTGTGTGTTATTTTGGTAGCTGGTCTTTAGATGAGACCTGCACAGGCATTGCCAGTGCTGGCGCTCGCAGTCTGAGAGGTTTTCTGTCCGGGTCTGGACTACCTTTCCCTTTGCCTCCCCTCTGCCCCTCGAGGTATTCTCAGATTTCTTTTTCTCCCAAGTGCTCAGTGTTTGCAGCTTCTGCTTTGATTGATTGGGTTGGATAAGACCTTAAATATTCTGTGTCCAACTTCTTTTAATCTGGCTGCTTGTTTATTGCCAAATAGGATTTTAGGGAATTTCTAGCCTTTCTAGGACTTCTGTCCCCATCGAGGCAAAAGCGGACTTGGGTTTTCCCAGAGAGGACCCCTTGCTTTCAGGCCTGCTCTGTGTCTCCAGTAGCCCTCAGAGCAGGAGGCTTCACCTGGGAGTTGCTTGTCTGCTGTATGAAAAAGGCTTTTTGTGATCGCTGGGGAAAACCAGCCCGAGCCAAGAAGCAGCTGTGTTTGTGGAGCTCTTGCCCTGCTCTGAGCTCCCCAGCAGGAGCAGCTGTTTATTGTAATTTCTGGAGATTATTTTAGGCTTGGGGTATTTGAGATTAAATGAATGCCCTGCCTGGTGACAGTGACTAGCCTTTTTGCAACCTGCAGATATTGTATTCTGCAGATGCTGTTTTTTCTGGGGTGTGTATTTAGGCCACCGCTTCCAAGGAGAGATTTTTGTGCCTGGTAACAGACCTTTGGATCCTTTGCCGTTTCCTGTCTGCAGCTCCTGAAAGCAGCCTCTTGGCAGCTCTCCCGCATGCAGGGATCTGAGGATGGGTGTGGGGATCCTCGCCGCAGAGGAGTGCGGTGATTTCTGCCTCTGCCGTGTGTGTCTGCTCGGGGTTCACCAGCAGCACCAGGCTCGGCACATCATTGCTGCTGTTCCTCGGCTGGGGTTATCTGAGGACCTGGAGACTGCACTGCATAGGAAGCTCTGCAGTGAGACAGAGGGATGATAAACAGCCAGATGGATCCTAGAGTGTTCCTGCACAGGAATACTTGTGTTGTAAACAGGCTGGTCCTGCCGTGACACAAGCCAGATTCGCTTGCCTTATATGCTACTCCTGGGAAAGATGGATTTGTTTTTCAGCAGTGGAAGGGGAATGCGATGACAGCATTTGCTTGCTCAGACTAGGTCTGATGTTCTCTGAATCATTTTGTTCAGCAGCATCTTTAAACGGATGAAATGCTGGCTGTGCCTTCAGTCCTAGAAGGCACCCACAGTGTCCTGCTTTGAGGCCCTCTGAAGCTGATGTGATAGTGATGCCTGGGTGAATTTGGGGAGTAAGTGACCTGAAAAAGGAGGTGGGAGGGAAATCTGTCTGCCGGCAGCAGAATCTCTGCCTGTTGACCAGCTTCAGGGGGTATCAGCTGGGCTCTCAGTAGCCTACAACTTCAAAGCTTCTCCCTGTAATTTCCAGTTTGCAGGCCACCATTAGTCAGCGATGGAAACTTGTTCACTTCTGGTTGTTTAGAAAAACAGGGAGTTCCTCCTTTCCCAGATGAATGGGAAGGTCTCGCAGCTCTTTCTGCCTGTTCCGATCTGCTTTTGGGTCCTGAATGGAAGCAGGAGCTGGAGAGCCAGCCTGGGAGTGCTTTTACTGTTGAAGTGGCAGAAGTGGCTGCTGTGACCTGCTTCTAGCTGCCCCGCCTGAGAGCTTTGCTTTCCCCACAGATCCTTGCAGAACCAGCCTGGTCTGCTCTCAGCAATGCCACCGCACCTGATAGGAGCCCAGGCAGCAGAGCGGGGTGGGTGGCAGGTATCGCAACGCAAGGTGTTGTTGCCCACTTCTTGCTGTGCAGTTCAGCAGCTTTGTGGCTGCACTGGGCAATAAATCTAGTGTTTCTGACTGCCTTCCTGCACCTAGCTCCAAGGAGGCGTACTTGGGTGTCTGAGCCATCCAACTGACACAGAAATGACCAGTTTTATCCCCTCTCATAGAGAGAGTCTGCTTTCTCAGAAGGAACCAGGGACTTAGCTAGAAATGGAAATGCAAACAGCAACACAGTTCCTGTTTGTCCCTCTTCCTTCTCCTTATAACAGGAATTTTCTGGTCTACTGCAAAGGTTTGGGTGCTGACCCAAGGTGCATAAACAAACCTGGCAGTTCAAGGTGTTGCCGGGTGTGTTAAAGGCTGTGCAGATATCACAGGCTTTGTGTCTAACAACTCTTGACTAAAAAGTGGGTGATATGTAGAGAACTTGGGCATGTATTTCTTGGAGAGGAAAAGAGGTGGTGGCTACAGGCTTGGGGTAAGGAGCTCTTAAAGAAAGCACAAGGGCTGGAGCAAACACTCCTGTGTAACCAATGCGAAGTATGCTGTCAGTCTGGAAAGAAGCAGTGTCATTAAGCACATAAATCTTGGATTCTAGATGTTCCCTGGTGCTGGAGACACCAATGCAACCTGTGGAGCAATATCCAGAAGGGCTAAGTCACTAAGTCATTCTTGAGTAAAACTGGCTTCTTCAGATTCTGGTATCCAGATGTCTTAATCCTAAATGTCAGATTTATGTCTGCCGTTAGCTTTGTCTTCTCAAGAAAACCACCTTCCCTCTTCTGCCCTTCTCTTGGCTGCAGCCTGTTTCAACCGATTCTTCTTTCCCCAGCTGCCCAACATGTTTGGTGACCTTCGTTCCACGTTCATTGCTCTGATGATTGGCTCCTATGCTTCCTCTGCTGTGACTTTTCCAGGAATCAAGGTGAGACCGTGGGATCATGACTCACGACTGGTGGTGGTGTGCTGAGGTTTTGCACCATTTAGCAATAATGTGGCAAGAAACAGGGACTGTTTGTTAAAGCACTTGTTTAGATATGTGCATTTGCAAGATTCAGTTCCCGTCTGTTAAAAGATTTCCCAAGTGACTGCCTCAAGAATGCAACAAATAGAACAGTCTGTTTGCTAATAGACTGTAAAATTTTAAAGGTGCTAAGTAGAAGTGAAAAACTGAAAATTTTTTTTGAAAAGTTGCTTTTTTTAAGCTATAAGGAGTGTGTGTATATATATATATGTATATTTAATACACCCATCTATATTTAATCTGTGTGATTGTCACTGGTGGTTGGTTCTGAACATAGCTAGCAAACAGCACTGAAGGGACAGAAGAGATGGTCACTTGGGCTGCCTTGGTAGATCGCTAGTGGTTCTGAACAAGAGATGTTTAATTGCAGAGTTAGCATAAGGGCAGTATAGCAAAAGCAAGGTAATCTCAAGTATGCAGGGAAGCTTCTTCTGGCTTTCCAAGGAGAAGATCCTAGATGAAAACGTTTGATGGCAGTCGTCTGCAATACCACTGCATGCTATTCCAGCTGGAGGTCCTGTTGTTGCTATAGCTGCTGTTAAAGACATGAATATACGTCTCTTTCCAAGCCTGCAAGTCACAGAACTGTTCTTTGTTACTACTTGAGTTAAACCCATTTTAAATGCAGCATGTTTTTCTTTCCCACAGCTTCCTTTCAGACCTCATTCAAAGAATATTGAAGTATCTTTCTGCTCTTATAGCCAAAACCATATTCCCTTGTGATTTCCAGGTTATATATGACTTTGGGGTCTCCTTCATCCTTATTCTGCTTGTCTGGGCAAGCTGTGCAGGACTAGTTTTCCTCAACTGTTTCTTCAATTGGCCACTGGAACCTTTCCCAGGACCAGAAGACATGGACTATTCGTAAGTGTCCTCTAAACTGGCCTTGAGGGCTAATCCTATTCTTAATCCTCTAGAAAGTGCTGGCACGGCTAATTTAGAGGAGTGGACAGGGAACTCCCTTGCATGTTGTTTATTGCTGCCGTTCCTTCTTAGGTTGAGGATTTATGTCTGCCATTAGCGTTATGTCTTGACTGGTGAATATCTGTGGAAAGTTGAACTTTCCAAAACGTAGGAATTATGAAGGAGAACGACCTGTCAGTAGTCATAAGTATTTCTATATTGACCTGTGCCAAATTGGCCCAGGGGAAGTATCTGTCTGTGCTCTGAATCCAGACCACTTGTGGGTTTCTGGGTGGAAACTAGTGCCTGTAGATGAAAACACGTAGCCTTCCTGACTCCTGCAACTTTCCTGCCCGTGATTCCCCATCCTGTGTTGCAGCTCTCATGTTCTTTACTGCCCAACAGGGTGAAAATAAAGTTCAGCTGGCTGGGATTTGATCACAAAATCACTGGGAAGCAGTTTTACAAGCAAGTAACGACTGTGGGGCGCCGTCTCAGTGTGGGGAGCTCCATGAAGGGCCCCAAGGAGCCGACAGCCTTGCAAGAGAACAACAAGCTCTGTCTATCTACGGTGGACCTAGAAGTGAAGTGCCAGCCTGACAATGCAGGTGTGGTTCCATGAGTGCCCTAGGGATGTTTGTGTTGGCACAAGGCCATTGGCCTCCCTGTTCTGCTCCAGACCTGTTTATGAGATAGTGATATGTGATGCATGTGTTGCCAGGGCCACGTGCCAGCCACCATTATTTAAATACAAGTTGAGTTATATAAAGAATCCTGTCCTTATATACTGTCCTAAATACACCATAGGTTGTTGCCAGTGGTGGGGACAACAGCATGGGTAACTGATATGGCTGTGAAAGGGCAGTGCAGTTGGCACAGTGCAGTAGACTGTTGCCATCATGACCAAGCCTTCTTTACTCAGGGGTATGGCAAAAGCAAATGGTTTGAAGCTTCCTTTTTGCTCTAATCCAGAAGTAGGTGAATCTTCCTTCCTGCTCCCTTGGTCCAGTTACTGGTAGTCAAACTCCAAGCATGTATAGCTGTTCATTATGGAAGCTTGTAAGGCACCAGGTAGTTGCTAACTGGAGCTGCCATTGGCACGCAGTGGTGGCATGACTAGCTAGGAGAAGACCTCTAACCCTGAGGCCAAAGCCTCTTTTAAATTTGGATATGTTTACGAAGGTATGTTGCCTTCTTCAGAGACTCTGTTATTCCTTCTGCAGCTTCTCCCTCCTTCATGAAGAGTGTCTTCAGTCCTATCTTGTTGCTCAGCCTTATCACCATGTGTGTCACTCAGCTGCGGCTCATCTTCTACATGGGGGCCATGAATACCATCCTTGAGTTTCTGTCTGGAGATGAAAATCAAGGTAGGGTAACCTGAAGACTTTTATCTGCTTCCTTGGAACTGGGACCTGACCCAGACTTGGTCCTTGCAAGAGGCCAGCAAGCCTGATTACTCAGCAGATATACCGTGTATGGCAATTAGTGGTGTCCGAGTGCAGCTGACAGCTGCTGGTAGGGTCTAGCGGAGGGCTGGAACTAGCCCAGGACAGAGGGGCAGCGAGGTAGACACTTGAATGTCAAGCTAATTTTAGCCCAGTGTCTGTTAAATACTATTCCATGTTATTTCCCCAGATGGGTTGTTGAAAGTAGCCTCTTAGGATGGACTATGATAACTTTTTTTTAATTGGAAAACCTATTTCATCAGGTATTTGCTTTGCTTATCCTAAGCAAGCGCAAAGTACAGAGCAGCTGACTTCTCATGACTAATGGTTGGACTAGGTGTCTCAGCCCAGCAGCAGCCGGGGGTGGGAGAAGTGAAGTCATAGCTGTTTTGTGCAGCTTGGTGTGTGCCGGGGAGGCTCAGGGGTGCTCGCTGCACTGAACTCGTCTGTATTTATATCTCTGATTCAGTACATGGAGCAAGCAGGAAAGAGTACATTAGTTTACTGTTGTTGAAAATACCCAGGATTGCAAAACAAGACTTAGCTTTTTTTTTTTTCCTTTGTAGTAAGATCCAGTTTGAACTTGTTAAATCTGGATTGCATGAAGCTGATAAATCAAGAGGCGCTCCTCTGAAAACAGGAGTGAGCTCTGGGGGAGGGAAGGAAACTCGGGAAACTCCAAGTGCCCTGGCATTCCCTGAATTGCTTTGTTTCTTGAGCCTTTGACAGCCTGCAGCATTCAGCTCTTTATCTCCTGGCTCAAGAGCCAATTTAGACATGAAACAGTAAACAGGACAAACTTCACACTGCTTACCTTTCCCAACACAGCTTAGTTTTCTGCTTACCTTGTGACTCTCACACTGATTTTTTTTTTTTGTTTCCTTTTTACCTTGGCTTGCTCTAGTTATTTCTCTTTCACTTTTTTTTCCTCCCCTCCCCTCCTTGGTACTTTAGAATTAACATTAACTATATGTGCTGCCAATTCTGTTTAGGTCAAGCTCCATGATAAAAAAGGGATTGTGTCCCTTGGGTGGACTGCTTTTTTTTTTCTTTTTTTTTTTTTTTTTTTTCCCTGTCCCACCTTTGAAATTTCTTCCCATTTTCCCCCTCTTCCCCCTGAATGCAGCTTGGGCTGCAGTGCAATCCGCTGTCTTGGTGTTTCCATGGCATCAGCAAAGCAGTGGTATTGTCTAGTCACAGCAGTGTCAGGCTGGGAGAGCAGTTCCAAGACGCGTGCAGCTCTCTAGAAATGTAATCTATGCGGATCAGGAGAAGATGGGACACTGCTCCCTTGGATTCCTCATTCTTCATGCAGTTGTTTACTTGAATGGGATCTGTTTAGAGAGCTCCCTCCACATGCAACTGCTCTTAGGAGCACCCAGCAAGGGAAGAAGAGAGTTGAAGTCAATCCTGCAAGTGTTATGGTCAAATAAATAGACCAGGAGAAAATGATGTGGGGAAAATAATTCAGGTGGGGAGTAAAGTCTTCCAGTTGCAGTGAGGCACTGTGTCCGTGAAAGTCCTGTTTCCTGTGCAAATCATAGTGATTTATACCTGTCATGAAACCTAGAGGTGGAAAAAGCAGACAGCCTGTGGAAAAAGCAGTCAGTCTTCTGAAACCCCCCCAAAGATAGGGGAGAAGCTAAGGGGTTCAATAGCTCTGTAGGAGGCCCTGTTTTGTAGCAGCTACTCTATCTCCTTCACTTCTCTTGCTGATCCCATTAAATTTCATTCTCTGCTTCAAGTTGTCTTCTGCTTTTGCTGTTTAGAGCCCAAGATTAAGTGTTCAGAATAGCATGAAGAGGCAATACATGACAGCGTGGCTTGCTTCTTACCCTCTATTAAAAAATAACCAGACAACAGCAAATCAGCTCCAGGAGTCTTTGTAGAGGGTGATGCCACCTGTCTCTCTTGGCTACAGCAGTTGCTATAATGAGATGGGATGTGGAGCCACTTCAGGGCTTGCCTTTGCGGAGGTAAATGGGGGCATGAATGTAAGTTTGGAGGTTGGAGTTGGAAGTTCCTCTTGATTCCCTTGCCAGCAATTGGAGCCAGGAAAATTATCATCAGATGCCATGCCTGGGCACAGCAAGGCAGCCCTGCTGGGGTTTGCTACAACTGTATAGGAGAAAAAGGCTTGCTGGAAACTTCTTTCCATTTCAAGTTGATTTTGGTGTAAGTCCTGTCTGTACTGCTTTGGGTACATTTAGAAATGCATTGGGAGGGTCAAACTAAAATTCTTTTTGGTTGTTTTGCTTACAGTGCTGTAACTTGTAAGCACTCTGTGCTGAGATGAGCAGTTTCAGAATTACATCCTCATTTCGGAGCTGTGGTACACCGTGACTCACCAGCCCTTCTGCGTGATGCCTACAAATCCATCACGTGGGCTGCAGAGAGGAAGTGGAAAAAGCATTGCAGGGTGGGGGAACTGTTCAGTAACAGGAGGGGACAGTTTCTTCTAAGTCTGCAGGCATCAGCTTTCCCTTAGCAAGCCATGCAGACACTTCTCCCATCTTGAACGCATGGGGAATTTTCATCAGTTTGAGGTTTTTAATGATTGCTCTCAGATGCTGTGGGGTTTTTTTTGCTGCTGATCTCCCCTCCCCCTGCCTCCAGACTTGTCCATTCTGCACAAAATGGGTTAGTCCTCACCTTCCCAGCCTGGCTTGTCCTTGCTGGAGCTTCCCAGCTGGACATGATGTAGCTGCAGCTCCCAGCAGGGCAGGAGAAGAGATGACTAAGGCAGGATAGGCTGTGCAGGATTTATTGCTCGTAAGAACTTTCCCTGTTGGTCTTAGCCAGAGGAAACCTCTCTGGCAATAAGCAGTTGCTGGGTCCCATTCCTGGTGCCCTACTTGCTGTTGGGCTGATGTTGCTCAGAGAACATTGGTGCAGGATCAGAATGGTTGAGGCAAGTGCACACAGTATGTCCACTCTACTGTCCTGCCTCTGGGAGGCTAAATGATGAAGCGGGGCTTAGGTGTCCCAGCTCCTTCAGCCCTGCCAGTGAGTACATGGGATCTGGGCTCTCAATGAGAGAGGTGATTAATGGGGAGGAACAGTTTCTTTTCTGTCACTCTTTTTTCCTGTTGCTGCTACAGTATCACTTGGACTGACAACTTTTTAACTTTTTTTTTTTCCCCTGCAGTGGCTCTCTACACTTCCATTTTTGGGGTATTGCAGCTGCTGTGCTTGCTGACTGCGCCTGTGATTGGGTACATCATGGACTGGCGAATGAAAGAATGCGACGATGGCTCAGAAGAGAATGAGGAGAGCAACGCTGAGCAGTGCGTAGTGTGTGCCACACGGGACATGCAGCCACATAGCAGGCCCCCACTGCTCTGCCTAATGTGTTTTATGATGAAAGACTGAAAAGAATACTGGTTCTTCAGTATAGAAAAGAAAGCTTGAAGGAAGACTTGATAATTGCAGAGGGAAGGAGCAAACTGTCTTCCATGTCCACTAAGATCAGTCAAGAAGAGCAAATTTAAATTGTAGCGGGGGGGCTCAGACTTCCCTTCTAGCCTTAAGAGTAACAGCGCTGAAATAATTGCCCAGATGTTCCTCAGCTTCCACTGCTGGAGATCCCACCACCTCCTTAGGCAGACCCCTAGCCAAACTGGTTTAGATGGAGTTGATGTGATATGTGGAGAATCTTGCTGTGAGTTCCCGTAGCTGCTGAAAGTGCTTTTTGTAACATAGGTTTTGCTATCCTTCCAGAAGTGACAAGAAAAAGAAAAAACGTGATCGTCAGATCCAGAAAATCACCAATGCCACCAATGCCTTTGTATTCACAAATCTCCTGCTGGTTGGATTTGGAATCACCTGTCTTATTCCTAATCTACCGTTGCAGGTGAATAGGTCAAATGGATGGGTGTGCTGGAGGGGATGGCAGCGTGGGTCCTGGCAAAGTGGCAGGCAGGACAGTGCAGGAGGTCCTGTAAGCCAGCAGAACCAGTTAGTGGTAGGAGGGGTTTGTGCCACTGCTGGGAGACTTCTATACTGCTTTGGGAACTCTAGTCTTAGAGCTGAAACAAGTAATACCATGTGGTTTACATCTCTTGGGAGAACCTAAAGAAGCAGCTGTAGTTAAAATGTCAGAGTTGATCCTCAGTTTATTCAAACTTAGATGTTTCTGCATCTGAGCTCTGTAACAACAAATACTTCCATACTCTCCAGGAGAGATCCTCTCAGCAGTGCCCGTGCATTTAGCTTGGGTTCAATTTAAGCTGCTTATGGTCAGAAAACTTGCTGTAAGAAGCGTGACACTGATATATACAGCAGGTTATTTCTGTATCAAATGCTCTGCCCAATGGTACCTGTGGGATTAGAAACCTGTTAAAATATTTATTTTGTGGCACCACCTGGTTTTGGCAGAAGAGTTTAGTGATTTTATGCTATACTTAAACATGCCTTGATGATGTAGGCAAACAGACCTAGTTTGCTCGTACTTGCATGTTGTCTGAAATAACTTGTGGAAAATTAACTAAACTCAATAAAAAAAAAAAAGCATGGTGACCCTGGCCACGGTTTGCTGGGGACATGTCCTTGCAGCAGTGCCTTCTACAAATGAGATTAGTCTTGTGTATGGTTAACCTCAGGGGGCACTACATGTTAGCCTTTGCAAAGTAAGGAAAAGCTGTGCTTTTAGAGCTGAGTACAAATTTCTTCCCTTATGCTGATCTGTCAGGTTTTGGTTCTGGGTTCCTCAAGCCCACCCTTGTATTAGAGAGGAGAACAGCTTTTAGGAATGGTGGTATGTTGGGGTTTGGCACACCTAAGACGTGACACTTTTCTGCTTCTCTTTCCAGATTCTTTCCTTCATTTTACACACAATCGTGAGAGGATTCATCCACTCAGCCGTGGGAGGCCTCTATGCAGCTGTGTAAGTCTGTGCTTATAATACATGGCTGGCCAGATAAACTGGTTTGGGATGATAAGCTGTCCAGATGAGAGGGAGATCAGGAAGTGAAGTCTTCATGGTCAGAGGGGAGAAATGATGCAACTTGCTTCCTCAGTCACCACTGGATATGACAGTAGCTGGACTGAAGTCCTGGCTGGTGCCTTCCTTGTTTGGAAACAGCTAATCCCTTTGGCATAGCTACCGCAGTGAGCCAGGCACAGCTATATATGGGCCTCAGGTGAGACTAGGCTATTGACACTAAGGTTATATAGTAAAAACTCAAGGCTTTTTTTTGTTTTGTTTTATAATGAGTAGCTACGTGCATGTGGTCCAGGTAAAACATTAACATATTTGAATACATTGCTACTGGTCTGCTCTGCAATTACATAGGTTAAGCATTGCTCAAGATACCATTAGTGATACCTACTCCCATTTCCAGGACGGATCATCCATCCCGTTTCCAACTTATCAAAATTATCAATAGCTGAATCTAAATACTTTCTTCCTTATTAAGCAATGTTTTTGGTTTTGAAAACAGATTTGCCCCTCTGTCCTGAGCTGTTGGACAGAGGAGCAGAAAGAAGCTGTTATCTTTCAGAGAATCGCAGAATCGTTGAGGTGGGAAGGGACCTCTCGAGACCATCTAGTCCGGCCCTCATGCTCAAGCAGGGTCAGCTAGAGCAGGTTGCCCAGGACTGCGTCCAGTTGGGTTTTGAATATGTCCACGGATGGAGACCACAACTCCACAGACTCCTTCTGTCAAAGGTTTCGGTCCCAGTGTCTGGGGAATCCAGACTAGAAAACCCATCTAAGACTGCTTCAAAAATGTATAAACTTTTCGTTCCCTGGCAGCCAGAAGCAAAAGATTTTTGTCTTAGGCAAGGTAAATGCCTCTTGCTGTACATATCGGCTTGCTTGTAAACTAATCCTGTTTGACAATTGCAACTCTCCGGAACTTCTGGAGTGAGGTATTTTTGCTTTGAATGCGACTTTTTTTGAGTATTTGAAGGTTTAGATCCATTTCTTTCTTTCCAAGCTTAGTTTAACCTGACCGTTTTTAAACACCGCTCAGTCATGGAAAGAGAAAGATGGTAGACTGTTCCTGAAATTTATTTTTCCACTAGTAGTATCAGATATTCAGCACTTTCCAATCAACAGTATTGTTTAGTTTGACATAGGATCAGACTTGTCCTCTAAAAAGGAAAACACATACTAACCTGTTGTGCAGGTTTCACTCACTTCTAAAGGGAGCAAATGGTTATGACCAGATGAAAATAATTGCTCAGCCGCATATGCTGTCATCTGGATAAAGAGGCGTTGCTTTTAACTTGTAAATATCAACACTCTTCTCCCTTTGCAATAGGAACAGTAGTTGTATAAGCACTTCCACCTGCCCACGGTACAGCTGCAAAACAAAACAAGTGCTGGATCTGATACTACTTAAGTTTGAGGGCTCAGGATGAGCATAGTCTGAAGAGGAAGGCTCTAGCCTTGTCACCGGTGGCATTCTGCCCTAGAAAGCACTGTGCACATCATCGGGTGTAACCAAATACTCTATAAAAAAGAGGTAGTTATACGTAAGTCCAGGAGAGAAAAGTTCTTCGTATTATGCCTGTCTTGGGACCGTGTTCTGTTGTGTTAGTCGACTGGGAATGTAATCTGATCTGGGGGATGTGAACAGTCAAGGTGACATATAATAATGCTGTTGCTTTCTCTGTTGACAGATACCCCTCTACTCAGTTTGGCAGCTTGACAGGGTTGCAGTCGTTGGTCAGTGCCCTCTTCGCCCTTCTGCAGCAGCCTCTTTTTATGGCATTGACGGGACCTTTGGAAGGAGACCCTCTCTGGGCAAGTTCTTCTCAAATTTAACATGAAGGCTTGGTGGTTAAGATGATTTTTGGCTTGCTTTTTTTGAAAACAAAAGGACTTCTGTACATGGACCAAGGTTAAAAATAGCTGGGACTTTACGTGACCCTCAGCCTGCTGTTACCTTGGTGCTGTCCAGGAGACCCTTCCCGGTGTGAGTAATGATTTCCTGGGAGGGAAAGCCATTAAACACTTATGCTGGTCTATGGAAAAAGGGAGAAAGGGAGAAGGCTGCACAAGTACCTTCTGCTAACAGTTTGTGTGGTGAGTCAAAATCTGTCAGATAGAAGCAAGTGAATCTGTGTGGACCTCAAAATGCAGTAGAAATACTCTGCTCCCTTGAGAGCTATTAGCTCTGATTATCAGTAAATTTTGGGTTGCTGATGCTAATGTCCGGAAAGCCAAGTGGCTACTGAGGGTAGGACTATTGTGGTGTCTTGATGAGAGTCTGTCTGGGCAGCTCATTAAAATCATGACACAGGTGGTCTTGGGGACCACCCCAGCAGCCTGTTGTTCTTCAGTCAGCAAGGTTGGTGTAAAAGAACTGCAGCTTAAAGAGCCCTGCCTGTTCTGTGGAACCAGACTCCCACAGCCGTGGTCCAGAGCAACAAATTCTCCCAGCATTTAGATTATATGTGTGGTGCTCTGGGCACAGGAGTGTAAATATAAATACGGTGGAGGCTGTTGCCAATACACTGAGCAGGGTGTCTCCGGGTTTGCCTGCAGCTGAGTGACGTGGGCTGGGTTCTGGCACTTGGGCATGTGTGGCTGGGTTGTCTTCTTCCTAGCCTGCTTAACTTTGTTTTGTCTTTCTTCCTGCAGGTGAACGTTGGCTTGCTTGGCGTGAGCTTCCTGGGTTTCTGCCTTC
Organism: Larus michahellis; assembly: GCF_964199755.1. Classification (NCBI taxonomy): domain Eukaryota; kingdom Metazoa; phylum Chordata; class Aves; order Charadriiformes; family Laridae; genus Larus; species Larus michahellis. Next base: position 3,775,656 of record NC_133902.1, on the reverse strand, counting down.
CAATCTACCTGGTCTGCTACAGACGCAGGCTAGAGAAAGAAAAAAAACAGAAGATGGAGGATGCCAAACTTTTCTTCAAAATCAATGGCACTCCCAATGAGGAAGCCTTTGTTTAAACTGGTGCTTCAAATACAACCTCCCCTGTACAGGTTCCTACCACATCCGTGGGTTCTACCTGTGGTGTAAGCCAGGCTTTTACTTGCCTGGCTCTGTCAAGTTCTTTGCTCATCACTGGAGTGAGGGCCGGACATCATGACTGAGCTTTCCTCAGATGTATGGCAGAAGGAGACTTCTCACTCCTTACTCCAGAACACAGGACACTTTTTATAAAGGCCACGCAGATATTGTGTCTTAAATTATCCCCTGATCACACTCTCCAGCGGCAGAGTCTCTGCATAAGAAATGGGGAGAGAAGGAGTTAGAGGGATGGAGGAAGAGGGAAGAAAGACCATAATTTGAGTGTGCAAATATAACACTGAAATCTGTCTTCTCACCCTCTTCCCCCAACCTTGTCTGACACTGTCTCAGATGCAAGCTGCGCTCTCCTCCCACCCTGAGGCTCCGTAATGGTCTTTCTGCTTGATATGGAGTTGGACACAGTGGTTTTACTGTCTATCCAGACATACCACAGACTGTTTCTGAGGCAGGGAAGGGGATTTTATTCCTATGTGTATGAGCACAGCTTCAGTGTATTGCTAAATGTTGGCTGCTAGCACTGACAGCTCCCAAACCTTTTAGTACTGCAAATGACACAGACTGTGAGCAACGGATCTGCCTTCCACACTGAAATGAAGAGCCTAGTGGACTGCTTGGTCCTAGACCAAGCCTTCAGAAGCCTGGAATTCCTCCTCTTCTTGGCCCACAAACCACCTGTATGTGTTTTAAACTGTCTGCAGTCCTGGAACCTCTGAGATAGGAATTGGATCTTGTTTACCGATGAAGTGCTTTGAGACTTGTTGCCTTTTGCCTCTTCTTCCCTCTGACATGACCCTGGGAGGGGGGCAGCAGCGTGTATTGAGTAAAGTGGAGAAGCTTCTTGAAGCTGAGTTCTAGGGCTCCAAATACGTTGGTGTTCATGAGCTGACTTGCTGTTGAAAAGAATCAAGAGTGCAGAACACTCCTTTGTGTCTAGTAACTGGATCCTGTGGACATACGGCAGGGTGACGTGGTGATGTAATTCTTCCTCTAGCCATAGCTTATTTACGTTGTTCTGATAATAGCCCCCAAGCTGCTGAACACCAGGTTACTGTGACTGACCAAAAAGCTGCCGGTTTGGCTGTATTAAGAGCCTTCTACAATGTCGATGCTCTGTCTGGACAGAGTTCATGCTGATTGATTGTGTGGTGAAGCTGACCTACAGAGCAATACATGTGGGTAGAGGTGCCCCAGGCCTGTTCACCATGGAGGGAATACAAAGGGAATTCCTAACCTGCTTATTTTCATAGAGGTTTTCCTAAGTCTTGTCTAAAGTCGACTTTTCTGCCTTCAGCATTCTTGTTGAGGTCAGTAGCTCAGCCTCCGTAGCCTCATGACTAGCGTTAACAACTGCACCATTTGGACCTGCTGGGAGCGGGACCGTGCAGCGTTGAGGATGGACATCACCAGTGGGTGTGCAGCAGCACATGTGCTGGGCTGAGCTAATGGCTGCAGGAAGGTTGGGGGCAGAAATAAAGCAGTCATGAAGATGTAGGTGGTGCTTTCTGAACTGCCAACTCCTGCTTTACTGCAAAGCCTGGTGGGGGGGTAAGTCATTCAGCTTCTTTGTCTGGTCAGAAAAGTAATCACTGACTCAATCACTGCCCCGCTGTAAGCTGCGGATTAGAAACAACAGTGCACTCGAACCTTCCTTTGAGAAATTACCTGGAAACTGTGTGTTCACTTCTTTGCTGATGGTTTGAAGCATGCAGATGCTCAGCCCAGCCAGGCCTTCACCTTCCCTAATCAGCAAGCTTGGTGACCTCTTGCACAGCTGTAGCCTGGGCAGGACGGCTGGAAGCCCTGCGGCGTCCCTGGCTGGTGGCCTTGCCAGCGCAGGATGACGAGGCAGCTTTGTGGGACAGCAGCGCCATCTCGAGTCACTGCCCCAGCCAGCCTCCTGCGGGCAGTTCAGATGCTCCTCCACTCCATGGTACCTTCTAGTCTCGTTTCAAAATGACTCGCCACTTGAGCATTTTACACATTCGTGGATTTTTTTTTAATGTGTTGCCTTTATTAAATGTGTTTGTTCCAAGACAGCCTTATTGCCTGCTGTCGACGCTTTACTTTTCTAGAACTTCTCGTCTTTTGCTGGCCTCTGGCTTTGGTGGTGATTTAGCGACCTTCCCAGCTCTTCTTTTGTGTCTAGCAATAATTAAGGAGGAGGCAGGGCTTTGATTTGTTTTCCTATTCACCTGGCATTGTCTCAAGTACACGTTGAGAGACCCACCAGCAGTAGTATCGTTGGCCTAGATTTCCAGAGGGCTTTCTGCGGATTTCCCCAATTCATATTACTACTAAATATTTTGAGAAGATTCCTACTCTTGCTCTGAGATATTTGTGACATGACAATGACAGATTAAGTTTTTTATTTTTATGTTTTTTTTGGTTTTTTTTGTAAGAGCTCATAGACAGGTGAGTGTCTGAGCCACAGTCCTGACTCAATGTCTTAAAGAGGCAGCTGTTGGAGGGTGTTGGTGTGCTAACGCAGCATCACTTCCACCTCAGCTGCCTCCCCACTGCAGTTCCCAGTTCCTGACCTTTATTAGGAGTATCCTCTAACCCAGTTTCATCTGGTAAAACGGTGGATATACATGCTTAGTGTCTCCGCTGATGTGCCATGGTGTTTAGAAGCTGCTGGTCAGCTGTAAGGAATAGAGCTCATGCCTTTGAGTCGCAGTTTCAGGCTCTGTTTGCAGCTTGAGAGGAAAGTGTGCCTTTGGCTTGCAATCACAAGGACTAGTGGGTACACAATGAAGTTTTAATTGTTGAGGGTTGAACAGACAAATGGGAGTGCTTTCTAATGCACTGCAAAGTCAAACTGTGGAATTCACTGCTGCAGAAAGTAGTTGGGAACAGAAGTATAACTTTTTTTAAAAAAAAAAAAAGAGGCTGGTTAAACAATGGTCTGATGCATCCACTAACTCAGGGAGATTTTAAGTTGCTGTAAATAAGAAAGTTATGCCAAGGAAAGATTACTTTTCTACATGCTTTGTCTCTTAAAAATTGGTCAAAGATGGAGAAAATACGTACTGGGCTAGGTGAAATACTGGTCTGATCTTGTGGGGTTTCATTTATTCTGACAGTTGTGAACGAAACTGCTTTTAAAAGGATTCTCAAATTGATCTATCAAATAAACTGTGTCTGCATGCAAGATGTGCAAATACTCTACTGATTGTGGCATAAGTGCTTAAATGCTGCACCTCCTGCCTGGGGGGAGCCCCTCAGAGGCCAGAGTATCCTGGCTTCAGCCAGAAATGTTGTGTTGCACAGTACAGAAACAAACGCTGTTGGGATGGTCCTGTTACACGTGATTGTTCATGGGCAGTTTGCCTTGTTCTTTGATGCTTATGGGAATGTAATTGTGGATTACTTAACGTTTGGAATGGAAAACAGCTTTGCTGCTTTCTAGCCAAGTGATGCAGGACCAAGAAAATTCTTGATGCGCTTTTCTAGGTGCATGAGCCACCTCGTGGAAAAAAATTAATGGGCTAGCAAAGACTAGAGAGCCACTTCAATTTAAATCAATAATGCATTTACCTGTATAGCTCAAATATAGGTCAATGTATTTAATTACTTTCAGTATTCCTAAATGCTAGAATTTCAGGGTTGGGGGTTTTTTTATGCCCTTTTACCCCCTTATCCTCATCTATATGAGAAGTAAAAGGAGGTTGTTGGTGGGAAACATCTCATCTCCTCCATAGAAGCATCCCCAACTGACGGTAATGAAGCAGAAGCCTGATCTGTGAGTACTTGCTGTTTCTAGGTGCCCTCAGAATCAAGGGTGTTGCTGTGTAAAGGTGATTGCACCTTCTAGGAACACTGCTCCTGGCCTCTACAGGCTCTTGCATGCATTTAATACGCATCTGTAATTTTTAAAAAAATAATTAAATTAACAGAGTGGGGAAGGGAGAGCGGCAACTTGTTCCTTTCACTAATCTGTCAGTACCCAAGCCCCATCGACAGTCTTTATAGCGCTAATGCAATGATGCCATCAAGAGTAACAGAGAAAATCTGTGCTGTGTTGCTTAAGAGGACACTTATAACTTTGTTCAGTTACTGTCATAGAGTATCTGGACCCTTGAGATAAAACTGGACACAAATGTCTAAAAAAAAAAAAAAAAAAAAAAAAGGCAAATCTTTCTGTGGTTCCAACTTAAATGCAATGCTGCTACAGCCATTGAAATGTTTAGCTCCCACAACAAAGTCTGGCCTCTTCATGCCCTGTCTACAAAGGAAAATTGTAGGATAATGAGATTTTAATGAGATTAAATAAATCACTAAAATGTTTTAAAGTAGGAGATTTCCTTCTTGATAGGCTGATGAATTTGGAAAATATGCCACAAATTATAAAGCAGATACTGTAGGGTAAAAAGAATGAAATCTTTAAAACTACATGTTTTGTTATTCTTCGACCCTCCCTCCCCCTTCCCCCCACCTGTCCCTTTGAGTCCTTTCTGCGTCTGCAGAGCTTTTGGTATTCCCTACTTCCCAGTTTAGAAATGCAAAGTATTCATAATGGAAAGTAGTATTATAGTAGGATTCCCGATGGGAACAGACTGTTGGGTTTTTTTGGATTTCTTTTTAAATTAAAAAAAAAAAAGCCACTTCTGATTTATATTTCACCATGTTATCTTCTCTGGAGTAGCCGAAACAATGATGTGTTATGTAGATGCATTCTTACATGTTAATTATAAAACCCCCAGGTCCTTGTTCTTCTGCCTGTGCTGCTCAGCCTGTCTCTGCGCAATCTGTTTTTGTCAAGTGTCCTGTGCCTCATGCTGTCATCTACTGCTGCTTGTCACTTCCTTGGGCCTGACCCTCTGTCACTCGCTTTTTATTCCTGGGGCAATCCTCTTTTTCAGAAAGCCCCCTCTTTTTAACCTGACAGCATCAGCCTCCCCCACCTCCTCCCGTTCGCAAATTTTTTCGTGGTGTTTGTCAAAGTTGAATTGTAAGCTCCGTGGGGCAGGCCTGTGTCATCTTTTCTGTGTTTGTAAGGTGATGTGCACTCTTGCAGTACTATCTAAAAATAAACATGGCATTAAGTTAATCATTAGTTTTCCTTTTGAGGCTGAACATAATAAAGGTATTGCTCAGTTCCTAACGAGACCATGTAAGCATGAATGCTTTACACGGTGTCATCTGCCAAAGTGCTCGGCTGTGTGCTGGATGTTTCTTTGTCTTTTTCTTCTCTAGGTTAGGAGCGAACAGCCAGATGTCAATTAATCTCTATTGGAGAAAAAAAGAATTAATTTCTTAAAAAACCCAACCAATCAACCACAACAAAACACCACCACAAACAAAAAAAAAAAACCAAACCCCACAACCCAACCTGAGACAGCAGCTTGAGAAAGAGATCAGTCTTAGTTGTACAGGATAAACTGGTCTCAAACAGTGAAAGATGAACTACAGTGGCTTTAGATAGGAACAGTACAGAAGAGGTGCAGTGTCAATAGTGAAGCTGCACACTTTGGTTATCCATGCTTGAGCTTGGTGACGCTAAATGTATGGCGTGTTTTTTTTTTTTTTTTACAGTCAAATAAAGACACTCCTTGCTCTGATTCCAGTGACGAAGTGGTAAAACTAGTGCTCTTTAGCTGTGTGTTTATTGAGTACAGGAAACACAAAAGGTTTTTTTCTGCAATTGTCTTCTAATAAATATTTGGGGTTATTCTTAATGACAGGTACAACTTGGGTGGCTGCTGCTCTGAAGGAAAAGAGGACTTGAAAATGCTGTAAATCATGACCTGGTGACAAGGTGGAGTCCTAAGACACACTTACCCTCGATGAATCACAGAATTGTTTAGGTTGGAAAAGACCTTTAAGATCATCGAGGCCAAGTGTTAATACCGCTAAGTCTACTGCTCAACCATGTCCCCAAGTGCCACATCTACACGTCTTTTGAATCCCTCCTTTTGAGCTTGGAGCCCTCATTGGGAAGAAATGTCTATTAACTTTAGCTTAAGGGTTTTCCGATGTAAGACAGCCCTAGCTATTGGCGTTAATACCCAGCCCCTCCTTCCCCGCTCCCCGAAAAGAGAGGATTTTAGTCACGGAACCGAGCCCGCCCCTTCCCTCAGGCCGGGCTGAAGGAACGGCTCGCGCCAAGGGCGGGAAGGTCTCGCGCCCGCCCCCTCCCCTTCCCGCCGCAGCCCCACGTCCTCCCGCGTCGCTGAGGTCAGCACGCCTGCGTGGCGCCGTGACGCAGCCGTTGCCGCAGAAACGCCCCGCCCCTGCTCCCGCCGCCCCAGTTCTCCCCCCCCCCTTCCCTCCTCGGCCTCCCCCCATCCCCGTCCCGGTGCGGCGCGGTCCAGCGGAGCGGCCGGGAGGCGTCTGTCACCTTCAGCGGGGCCGGCCCGGGCGGGAGGCGCGTGGCGGCGCCGCCATGGTGCTCATCAAGGAATAGTGAGTGCGGGGAAGCTCTCCTCCATCCCCCCCCACCTCCTCCCCGGTCCCCTTCACCTCTCCGGTCACCCCGGGCCTGGCGCGGTGACCGGCCGCGGCCCGGCCCCGCACTGCGGATGAGGGAGGGGGGAGCGCTGTGTGAGGGCCGCGGCGCTGGTGGGGGTCGGGAGTGAAGGTCACGGCGGGGTGGGGGCGCCCCGGGAGGCGGCGGGCACCGGCCTCCCGCTCTCCCCCTGCGGCTCTCTGGTGCCCGGCCGGGCGGCTCGGCGAGCCCGGTGGCCCGGTTCGTGACCCCCATGGCTTCCCCGGCGCCGCACTGTGTGGGGGGGTGGGGGGGTGGAAGGGTTCTTCCCGGTGGCCCCGGGGGGGACACTGATGGCGCCGAGGGCCTCACCGGTGCCGGGACCCGGGCTCGTACCCCGGCTGGGAGCTGCCGGGGCAAGGTACAGCGGTTTCTGTGGGAGTCAGTGACATCTTGCTCCCCCCCCCGCCTTCTCCTTGTAACAGGGCGAAGTGGCGAGCCTGGTTTTGATCCCCCTCCTCTCCTTTAGCTGTGTGATTTCTAGAGACTCCCAACAAGAGAGAATGTGGCAGAAATAAGATAGCTCCAAATTTTTTTTTTTTTTTGATGTGGAAACCTCGCCTTGTAGTTCTTTGCTGTCCCTGAGGCTGCTGCGGTTCTTCTGCCCCGCGATGGGGAAGAAGGGGTGGAAAACGGGCTGGGCGAGATCTGTCATGAGTGTGTGTAACTATTAGTCACATCGCTTTTCCCAGTCTTTCGTTCAGCTCCTTTATGCTTGCAAACGTGGTGTGCTCCTTTGGACCAGTGCACTTTGGCTAGGTGTCTTCGAGCTCTGCATACTGCTGCACATATTTCTTTCCTGAATTCTTAAGGTTAACTTAAGTGCATTCTTAACTTAAGTGCATTCTATCCTTTTAAACTTCTTTTGACTGATGGAAGAGGCTTTTTTTCTTTTTTTTTTTTTTTTCTTCCCCTTACAGAAGATATCTGTGATCCCAGTGACAAAGTGGGTTTTCAGGTCTCTGATTAGACACGTTTACCTACATGACGGTGTCCTCTTTATAGCCAGATCATGGACCATGGTGTGGATTTAAATGTTAAAACTATGTTGAGGGTTGTACTGATCCTTGTAGTTGTCTTTAAACTTGACTAACTTTTTTTTTTTTTCCCCCCACCAATCCTTAAACCCTTGCTATTTTTGTCCAACAATAGGGGTGTAGAATTTAAGAGCAGCAGCAGAGCTGGTCTTTGTAACATAGAGCCACCGTTACCTTCTGCAGTGTTAAACTGGATAGCAGACAGAAACCTGGGCTAAGTGCTTAGGTTCAGGTTTCATCTGTTTTGTTGATTCCTATGAATTTAGTTGGTTAATGTACTTTTCCTGTTACAGCACCTGTCTGGTTTATTTCTGTTCACATTCATGTGCCTTTTTTATGCTTCTGTTTACGATCTCTTGCCCGGTACTGCAGTAAAGCTCACTTGCCAGTGAGCTATGCTACCTACAGGGTGTCTTGTAAAGATAGGAACATATGTACTTTGAATTTTCAGATTTCTGAGAGTATGAAAAGTTCATTTTGATGAGCATCCCTTCCAAAAGTCATTTTACTTGATATTATCACTTACCTCACCAAATCAACATACCTACCTGTCTCTCATACTGCCTGTTTCAGAAACAAGATGTGAAGTGTAAATGTTAAGACTAAAGGTTAAAAGACCAGAATTACTAAATTTGTTTCTTTTTACGGGCGTCCGTTTCTATTTTCAGAAGGGTCACCAAACCTTTTAAGTCTTGTCATTAGCTAATTGTCCTGTTTCTTTTCTTCCCTTCTTTGTGTCATTATTAAGACGTATGTGGCTCTAAGGACAGTCAAGGTTGCTACTGTACTTTAGAAATGAGCATTTATTTGTTACTTCTTGGGATTCCCAACTAGCTCTAACAGTTGCACGTTCCCAGTTATGTCACTGTATTGGTTCTTGGGTAAATCTTCCTTGATGTTGTATGTGAAAGTTGCCCATTTTACATGCTATTTGAGCTGGTTTTTGACTAAATCTCATGTTCCAGGAAGTGGTTGTTTAAGGCATGTAGAAACTACTTCTTTTGGTGTGACCTGGATATTTGAAGTATTTTGCTATTATTGTTTGATTATTTGTGGTTGCCCCAACATTGCATACAGGTAAATTCCTGCCTACCCAATGTAGGTGTTAAAAATTTAAGTGAGCTGTAACTGCGTGTCATCTGAGCAGATTATTCTTCCATCTCAGTGACCTCTTGTCACATCCTCTCTACTAAATCAAATGGGTATTATGTGCTCCATAGGTATTTTAGGAGACGTTGCAGAAATAGAGCAATATAACAAAAACCTGATGTCACATCTTTTATTGTCAGGCAATCTGTATCATCTTTTCTGTATGGCTGGTTGTACTGATGGTGATACAGAACGAGCTTTAATGTTTTCATTTGATGTCCTATCAGTCTTTCAGACTTACCTTTCATTTCTAGCTATCCATGTTTGATCATATTTTTTTGGTTTCAGGGTTTGTAAATGCTGGTTGAGGTCTTGCTTGCTTTCCTTATTCCGATTTAAACTGCATCGGAAGACCTTGAGGAGAATCAGAGTGTAGAGACTCACTTCCCTTTCCTGTGAAGTGATGATAATGATACTGACCTTCTCTGCAGCTGTACTTCCCTTTGCTGTCATTTGAGGCAGATTTTAATCTGGGAGGGATCTTAAGTGTTCTTCATAATTTTCAGGCCTTTGATATGGCAGGCAACCACATCATATAATTTCTCATACGTTGAGCAAGTTCTGTCCCAAAGCTAGGAGTCTTTGTTCCTGTTGCTATTCCTGCAAAGCTTTTCCTCTGGATCGTGTTGAGCAGTCTTCCCTCCTCCTTCTTTATCACTTGACTACCTATAAGTGTTAGTCATCCCTCGCATTCTTTGTTTGCTAGGCTAAAGGAATTGTAAACTATTTGACTTCTTTGTGTTTCTGTTTCTCTGTTCATGAACATTGAACTCTAAGATAATACTCAGATCTAGCGTCTTCCGGTTTCCTAAATGGAATTTCATTAGCTTACATCAATCTTTTTATGCCAGGTTTTCTAAAGAAAAATATTTGAACTCCATTCCAAAGCCATTGTTTCTTCCCTGCTTCTTGGTCTGTTGCCTTATCATCCTGTCCTTCTTTTCATTCTCATTGCAGTTTTATCCAGTTAACTAACCTAATGTCATGCTTGATGGCATGGTCTACCTGTGGAAATCCATTTTCTTGGTTTTTGGTTGTTTTTTTTTTTTTTGTTCTCCCTTATGTAAAGAATGCCATACTGAATTGGACCAAAGGTCCTCTTCCATTTTGCAAATATCTAGCAGATATTTGTAGGAAACAATATATAAATAGTGAGTAGAACCATTGTTGTTCAGTATATCCTACCAGTAAGTGGGATACAGACTTCCACGAATTGATCAAATCCCACTTTAAAATTGCTTATACTTCCGTGTTTGGCAAGGAATCCCATAACTTAAGTGTGCGTGATGTAAAGAAATATACTTGACTGGTCTTAAATCTGCTGCCTAATGATTTTTATTCTGTCCTGAGTTCTGTTGTAAGACATAGTCATTGTTCCTTCTTCATTCAGTTTTTCACACCATTCATGACTCTCTAATGCTCTACCATATCTTAACCGTTTAGCTGTTTTTTCTTCCAAGCTGAAAAGCCTAGTGTAACTACTTTCTTCTCACACACTTGTTCTGTGTCCTCTTTGAGATGAGGTGACCAGAACTACATGCAATATTCAAAATGTTGATGCAGGAGAGATTGTAGTGGCATAAATGTCTTTTTTTGTGTGTGTGTATGTATATATGGTGTTCCAGTTTCTGATGATGTGTTTACTTTTGAACTGCCACTGAGCTGATGTTTCCAGATGCTTTTCCATAAGGACAACAAGATATTTGCTGGCAATAGCTAATTTGGGGCTTATCAACCCCATGTGTTTGGGGAAAATGAGTGCCTATAGTGCGTTATTCTGCTTTTATTGACTCTGAACTTCATCTGCAGTTCTCAGTAGCTCTTTCTGCAGTACTTTGCAGCCAGCATAAAGTGTTGCTGTCATAAGTAATCTTGCACAATCTGTAAACTTTTGCCCCTCTTGCAGTTTGTTTTTGTTGTATCTTGCTGGTAACGTTCCTCTAGTGTAGAAAAAAAATTCAGTTTTCAACAGTATTGCTTTTTAAAAACCAGCTTATTAATAAAGAGGACTTCTTCCTGATCCCATTATATCCTAATTTCTTTGACACTAATTCCCACAGAATTGGGAATTCTTCCACCCGTGGTAGCCATATCCATTTCATATCCGTATCTTGCTTTGGTTCCTTGTTTCAACATCATCCTTACTGAAAGCAGAGGTCAAATACAAATCTAGTTTTGGAGATAGATATAATATTTTTTAAAGCCTTAACATGCACGCATCTTTATCAGCTTTAAAGTTACTGTTATTCTTGTCTTTTTCAAAAAATCTCAGTGCGACTTCTGGCAGTTTGTGTCTGTAGTCCAGTCAGTTGATTCTAAGAGGCATTCAGGAAACCACAATGTGTGTGTGTGTGGGGCGGGGGGCGGGGGAAGTGACTCACGTATAGAAATGGTGACACCTTCCTTTGCAGTCAGCTCTGAGAAAGCCTTCTGTATAGTTCTCTATTTGGTGTTGTTTCCTACTGGATAGGACATATAAGCAAATTGTGCGATGGCTTGTGACTGTCACAGATCTCTGCAAAACTGTCGAAACACATAGCAACGCTCTACAACAACTTGACGAGAAATAAGATGTGACTGTTGAGAAGATGTAGTGAGAAGGAACATGCAACTGTTTTGATGTTGTGTAGATTTGTAGGCTGGTAAGTTATTACCAGTAAGGGTCTATGAGAATTACACAGTTTTAGTATAGGATTGCAATTATGCTATATCATGTATTGTTTCTCTTTGAGGCTATTATATAAATGGTCTTGGGACTAAAGAGTAAGTGCTAGGGATGCTAGCACTAGGTGGATGCTGGAATACTGTGGGGAGGGGAGGGGAGAGGAGAGGAGTGTAGCCATTGCTGTGAGGGATGCGTCGCGTAAATTTTGCAGCTGCAGGGGTATTTGTTAACTTTCTGTTTCTGTATTCCCTTTCAGCCGCGTTATCCTGCCTGTGTCTGTGGAGGAGGTAAGTCCTTTTCTTCTTGCTTCCTTTCTTTAGGACTGTAAATAAACTTGTGATCAAAGCAGTTTGTATGAACAAAAACTGGAAAATGTAAGAGAAGGATATAGCTGTCTTGGGGACCCCCGTGAGCTGTTAGTCATTCACCATCATTTTGACCAAATAATTTAATTTTTTTAAGCCTGAGGGTACTGATTATCACTCCTATAAAGTACTTTCAGATGTGTTGATTACAAATCTTGACTTGCCAGATTGTTCTAAAGTGCAGTTTCCTTTTGATTAATACTATTGTTCTTTTTTATATTTTTTTTAACACAAAGAGGAAGCTTTAGTACAAATTTAAATTACCCTTTAAACTTTGTTTTGCCAGAAGTCTTCTGTTTTAAACTCTTAGATGAAGAACAACGATTTCTTCTGACTTGTGAGGCTGGTATAGCAAAAGAAAGATTGTGTGTATCTTTCCTAGGACTCTTTAAGACCTGTCTTCTCTAGCTCTTACAGAAAGAAATCTTTTTGCTTAGGTGAAGCTCTAGTTGAGAGAAGAAATGTAGTTTATAATGGATGTGACGATTTTGATCACCAAACTGGCCATGGAATAGCTGTGTAGAGTCTGTGGCTGATTCCCTCTGTTTTGTCTGAGAGTTGCAGTTTGCCTTTCCTTTCTCCCTTCTGTATTGAACGCTGCTCTTGCAGAGAATCCAACCATATAAATGTCTTCAATTTTTCAATGTTCATACCAGCAAGGTAGATCAGAAATTGAAATGACTGATTCTATAGCACTTCCGTAGTACATTCCTTCTTTTGGATGTATTTTTTTCTTCTTGTGATCCTTGGCTGTAAGCCTTAGGTTTGTAAGCTCTGATCAAGGGCTTGTTCTAACTCTTAGGGAGAGCTGCGATAGCAGCACTCTTGTTCATTTTTGTTGTCCCTGAACGTAGCAGCTACTGTGGCATAGACAGTGGCGAGCTGGATCGTGGCAGCACTGTTTTAAGCATATCCCTTTTAAAACTCTCTACTATTTTGACAGGACACAATTTAGAACTTGATGTAGTGTGTTCCTGCAGCCATGAGGCTTTCTAGTAAAAGAAAAGCAGTGTCTAAGCTGAGTTCCTTGTTCCTGTGGGTCAGTCTGCTGTGACAAGCATCGCATGCTGGCAGAAAGCCTAGACCTCTGATCAGAGAGTGGTTTTGGGTCTACGTTGTATGTTAGTGCAAGAATGAGGCTGTAAACGCCAGAAGTCTGCCTGTTGCTTACTCCTTACCTGTAGCTTTTGTGTTTTCTGCATGAATCTGTTGCAAGCAATTTTAACAGAAGTCCTACTAAAGTATTAGAGCAGGTATGTTTGGATCTTTTATTGTGCACGAGTGGTACTTGTGAGGGGAAGTCCTTGACAAAGAAAGGACTAACACAATAAGCTTTATCAAATAAGCAAAGGATGCATACTTGCAAGTTAGAGAAAGCTAGGGGTAAACAGTGAGGTGCTCCAGAGCTCATTAAACAGAAGACCTTAGCCTGAATAACAGGACCTCTGCCTCATATGTCTCCTAGGTATCAAGTCATGTAAAGAGAAAGTCAAAGCATCAGTATACAGATTGTTTCTTTGAGGGGGTTAGACTGGATGGAACCCAGCACAGGGTTTTTCTGAGTTCCCTGATACTAGGATTAACCTTCATCCAGTTAAAACGAGTCCCTCGCGATACTCTTTTCCCTCCCTGGCTGGCTGTTCAGTGCCAGGCATGTTTGAGCCGTGTGTGTAGGCTGCCCGCATGGAAAACTGAGGTTTTGGGCGGTATGTAAATCTGTTGGTCTCTAGCTACCTCCTTGTCTGAGGATACCCTGTGGTCATCTGTTTCAGAAGATGTATTCCTCTCTTGTGGATCAGAGGACTTCCAGAGAGTTGAGTAACCTACTGAAAAGTCTATAAGGTGAAGAGCAAATAAACATCATTAGAAGAGAAGGAATAAAAATACTAGAGAGAACACCTTAGTGTGCTTGGATTGTGGATAGACTGCCAACTTGACCGAACTAATTTCTCACCAAACTTGCATATTGTCACCATGTCCCCCGAGTGATGCCCCTTTTCAAAGTTTGGTGGTTCTCATGTGATGGGCCAGATTTCAGGAACAAGTTCCCTAAGCGGAAGGAGTTCTGAAGTTCGCTTAGCTTTGCATATGTACTTATGTCATATGTGAATTTTAAAGGTGTGCTTAAGAAGAAGGGCTATTTTCCAATATTGACTCAAATGATGACTACTGCCTGGAGTTTGTGTATTGCTTCATCCCCCTTCCTGTGTGGAAAGATGCTGACACATCTGTGCATCACTTGGTTGCTGCGCTGCTGTCTGTACTACAGAACAGCTGTTAACTGCGTTGCTTTCAAGGATTTCCTTGTGCACAAAACTCTTAAATAGGCCTCTGGAGACTTGTTGTGGCTCATAACTGCGTAGCCACTCATTAAGCATCTCTGGCTAGCAAGAGAACTTCTGATTTCACTTTAATATGGGCAATTTTTGCTCGAAAGGCTTAAGAGTTCACACCTTCTGCGTGGAAATTGTTGCCAAAATTATGATGCCAACACGTAAGATAGGGAATTAAATTAATCATGACTTTGAGGCATTGTAATAAGGCTGAGGGAGTCTTCTGTGTTGTTCTGCAATGCTGGGGACTCTGTGTTCAGTCCCCTCACCCCGAACAAATAAGTCCCCTCACCCCTAACAAATAGAGGTTACTCATTAGTAAGGAATTAAAGAGAAAACCAGTGATCAGGAAGACCTTGGGGAGATATGACTCAATGAATAAGGAGATCAGTGCTGAATAGTTAGCCAAGTAACTCTTAAGATGGGAATAAAATAGTGGAAGAGAAGCCCTGGTGATGACTAAAACTTGAAGGGTGGGATGTAGGAGTTAGACTGTAACAGACTGTCTTCTACTGGGAAACTGCCAAAATGTGGTCCTGCTCAAGTCCAGGCTTCAGGCTGCACTCCAGTATTGTTTTATACATTGTCACACTGCAGGCAGCAAAAAGAAAAAAAAAACAAACTTATTGTATCTTAGGTGCTAACCTTTACTCTTGTACTCTGACCAACATCAGGTTGCACAGTGCCAACTTTGAGAGCGTGGACTTGAGCGGCTGCGTGGGTGTCTTGCCAGCTGCCACTTTGAAATGCTGGTATGGATTAGAGCTGTGTGTACACATTCTGTGCTGCCTCTTTGTTCCTCTCACATGGGAAGGAGCTTGCCAAGCACAAAGGACTCTTATTTATTAACTGTGTTCAAAGCTGCTTTCAGGAAAAAAACCTGTTCTTGGAGATAGCGACGTTGAGATCAGGCCTTCTGAAAGAAATTTGGTGTAATGAAGATATGCTGTCAGCTGTATGACAGGAGGTGTGACACAGATCAAGAGGGATAACTTCCTGCAAAAGTGAAGGTTTTCAGGAGCTCTCAGGTCTGCAAGGATAGGTCTGTCTGATACTTTGGATCTGATGGAGCCAGAATCTGTTTTTCTGATAACTTTTGCAGGCAGATGCTGTGGGATTTGTTCATTGGGACAATTTTATTTGGGCCTTTTTCCTCTTTTATCAATGCGATTAAAGGATCAGAAATAACAGGGAAGATTAAATGGTGAAGATGCCAAACCAAAGGGCTTATCCTCTTAGTGTCTGAGCTTTGACCCACGTATTTAAAAGGGAAAAGGAATGAATGAGAGACTGTTACTAAGAGGAATTAGTTTGTGCCCCTGGAGACCTGTCCTGAGGCTTGCTGCAAAGCAAAGCCATTCAGTCCTCCCCTCTAATGCTGTAGTTGCCAAACTCATAATAAGTTCTCTCCTCTGAGCATACATGTGGCTCTTAGTCTACTAAATCAACTTGCTTCTAAGATTTCACAACTCTCATGTTTTGCTCTTCTGGAGGGAGGTGAGTATTCTGTTTTGTATGGGTCATCTGTAGGGAGTCATAAGGAAAGCAATGGAGTGTATGAAATGTCAGAAGGCAGAGTTGTGTTGCAGCCCAAAATCCAGACTGGAACCCAATCTGCTGGTGACGATGCAGGAACTGTCTGGCCAAGTGACGGATCCTTGTATAACCTGGGCCAGTACCTTCTGGAGAGAACCAGCAGAGCTGTTGCTGTTAGCTGGGAAGTGGTCTGTAGGTTGCTTTCCTTACAGATTACTTTTACTGGATAGCTGTTTGTTTTGTTTTGTTTTCAGGGCTAGTCTAACAGGTAGTCAGGCTTACTTAATATGCCCATGTGTTGAACTTGAGACTGTATAGGGCACTTGTTTAAATCCCTGTGCTACACTTTTTGCCCTGCCCCAGATTAACTGAGGCCAGGACATCTAGTCTTATTACTTTGGTTTACCATCTACTACTCTTCCAACAGGAATAAAGGCTTTCTTGGTCTTTGTTAGCACCAGATGGTACAAAACACCATAAAGCTTGGGTGCTGTTTTTATTTTGGATGCTCTGACAACAAAATTTAACTACTGTAGAAATCTTCCTGCATTGCTAAAGATGTACCAGCCCAGTGAAGTATTTCTGGGTTGTCAGCTTGGAGCAGTATTCCACTTTTCCAGCCTGGGTTTCAGTGCAGGGAGTGGTAGGTGCTATTCCTGATTCTGATCCCCTATGCTGGGGAAAAGGAAGAAGGCCTAAACAGCGTTCCATTGCTTTGTAGTTATGTTTTGGAGGTTTGGGGCTTTTGGTGGTTTATTTTTTAAATCATTGCACTTTTGATGCCTAAGACTTTGTGGGTTACCCTTTCAGACTGCCTCTCTGTACGGCCTTTGGCAATAGTTGCTGTTTTGCTCGCTTTCCGTTCTGAAGACTTAACTCTGTTAAGTTTGAACACTTCCTTTTGACTTGGTGCTTTAGTTTCTTTGTCCTCAAACCTTGTCTACTCATCTAACTTCACCTCAAAGAGGTCTATGTGAATTTTCTTCATTTGATCATATTTCTTTTGAGCCCTGCACCCCCTTTTTAGTTACCAGAGTCAAGAGTGTATTAGTCTTTACATCTTCTGCGGTGAAGAGTGTTCTGTTTTGCTCATATTCTTGATTTTCTGGTTTTCCTCTGCTCTTCCCTGTGAAACATTTGGTCAGGCTTCTTATGAAAGAGATTGTATAGTATGAAGTAGTTTAAGCGATTCCTGGGAACTAATGCTGCCGTTTTGTCAAAAAAACCTCGTGTGAAGTTCTTCAGGATTCTTCTGGATAAAGTACCATATGCTTATTAGTTTAGGACTGGCAATGCATTATTCTCCATTTTACCTGAACAACTGGGACACCTGTTTGCCAAAAAGATTGAAAAACAATGGATTTTGATACTGTATGTTTTACTTTCTCCTGAGTTTGTGTTGGTTTGGAGCTTGAGATTTAAGGGTTAAAGGTAATTATCCTATTGGCAGTGCTTTTCTCTTAACTACCACTCAAGCTTTCTGTATCAAAATGGAATTAAATGAGCTGCTTATCTGGACACACAAGTGGATGTCCTTTTCTCTGTCTTCTTGCCAGATAATAAATTTATCCTTGGCTGCTTCTGATAAAAGTTATTATAACTTCTGCTAAATTATAGCTCTCACAATAATGCGTCTTTAACTTCTTTAGTATCAAGTGGGACAGCTGTATTCTGTGGCAGAAGCCAGTAAAAATGAAACCGGTGGAGGTGAAGGAGTGGAGGTCCTGGTGAATGAACCCTACGAAAGAGATGGAGAGCGTGGGCAGTACACACACAAGATCTACCACTTACAGAGGTATGTGAAACATTTTATTCCCAGAGTCGGGCAAGGTTCCTCGGCCAGGAGGAACTGGAGGAAGATGCAGTAGGGTTGCAGCAACCGTGTAAATCACAGATTATGTAAAGGCTGAAAGACATGGAGGGTAAGGCAGGAGTATAACAGTAGCTGGCACATGGTATAGCTGGCAGTGAGCATCACTGATATACCTGTATGACCCAGTAAGTGTGGCTGTTGTCTCAAGAAAATCTGGCTCTGAGATCTTCAAAGCAAATACGATTCTGTTACCCAGTATTTTGTGACTTGAATTTGGCTAAAGAGCAGAATGCCTCCTAGATTCCAACCTGTTTTCAGCCGCCTCCTTTTTTTTTTTTTTTTCTTCTTTTTTCTGTCCTTTATGTTAAGAAGGTTTAGATTAGCCTGTCCACTTCAGCAGTGGATTTCCTCTCTGGAAATCATCATACTGGGTGTGGGAAGAACCCCACCAGTTCCCCCAATGTGCATGTTTGCAAGACTAGTGCCTGCATTTCAGGTGACATTCTGCCTCTCTGAGTGTCTGGGCCATAGCTCTTGTTACATGTAGTTCTTATCAATGCCTTCCTATTTCCAAATTCTGCAGCAAAGTGCCAACGTTTGTGAGAATGTTGGCCCCTGAAGGAGCTCTGAATATACATGAGAAAGCATGGAATGCCTATCCCTACTGCAGAACTGGTGAGTGTGTGGGGAAGGACTCTGGATTGCTGGCTTTTTGGTTTCACGGGGGGCAGGGGGAGGGTATGAGGGGATAATGAAGGAGGCAACCAGTAGGGAAGCTGTTTCAGCTCTTCCTTTAGATTTTTGTCCTCTAAGCCCTTTCTGTGGTCAGGTAAAGCAAAATACAGTGTTGTGAAGTTAAAAGAAATGCCCGTGTTTGATGTGCTACTCATGAATGACAGTGGAAGAGAACGGACCAAGAAATGGCTGTTAGTCCTACTAAAGGAACAGGCGTCTAACACTGGTGAAACGAATGTGTGAGGGATGATTTTGTGTACTCAAGTGCAGCATAACACGGTGGGGAAAAAAATGGAAGATGCAAGAGGGGAACAGGGAAGATCTCGGTTGCCTCTTGCATTAGTGCAGTTTGATGAGAGCAAGCGTTACACGATTGATATTTGGTCAACTGCAGGATCTGAGGTTAGTGGAGGTTGAACAGGTAATGCTACAGTTGCATCTTGACACAGATATCCAGATCTCATCCAATAAGCGTAAGGTGAATCCATCTGTAAAGTCTGGGGTGAAGCTCTGGAAGCTGTGCAAAGTGGTGAAATAATGTCAAACTCATTTTCTACAGGAGTGTTTCATATCTTATTTACTCACTGAAGTTATCAGCCACAGTGTTTAACCACTACTGTTTTTCTGGGTTTTGTTGCTGTAGGAACTGCAAATTTGACTCTGCCTCCAAACTTACGTAGTATTTTTGGCTGTATCTTATGCTGTTTGTATCTTTGAAGGCTACATTTTCTGCTATTTGGTAGTGGTACAGTTGCTATGGAGACCGTAAACTTAAAAATTCCAACTGCTCTTGAAACTCAATATAGAAAAACTTATTTTTCAATAATTTACTTAAGAGAATTTTAAAGGAAGTGTTTTAAAGAAGGAAAAAGATTTGCAGTGGGGGAGGATAACATTACTTCAGTACGTGACATGACATGCAGCAGTCTAGTAGAATGGATATTTCAAATACAAAATTCAGATATTGTCATCATTAACTGCAGAATAAGTTTGTAGTGTGTCGCATAATTCAAGATGCTGAAACAGAGTTATTTACAACCTATGTTTCTCATTTTTATGCAGTGTTTCTTGCTGCATATTAGTTAAATTAGCTAGTAAATGTCTAGTTTATTCCATGCTAAGTACACTGAATTGGTTTAAACACAAACAGCTCTTTCATTAATTCTTTAAATTGTGGAAACAGATCTGACTAAGTTGACTCCAGTAGGTTTTGTTAGACATAATGCTTAGCTCTATCCTCCTCCTCCTTTTCTTCTCTACCAATTTCTAGAAACAAAGGTATGGAGTTAGCTTTTGTTGCTCTTAGCTGCTTATCCTTTGGTTACACATAGCTAAAATTCTACTTAAGTGGAAAAAATGTGATACTAAAATCAAGTACAAGACTTTGCAGCACAGAAAGAAATAAATTTCAGATTTTGGTATGCTAGAAATGGTAACATAACAAAAAAAAAATCCTCAACTGTAATAAACACGAATACAATATGAGATAGAAAGTGCTTTGTTGTGGGGGTTGGAGCAGAAGGCAGTTTTTATGCGGAGGCTGACAAATCTGTTTAAAGAATCTGCCAGCCTGACGTGAGTCAAGAAAAGCTCAGAAAAGTTGCTGAAATCGTCGCTTGCTGGTACTGGGCAGGAGGGAAGAACCCGTGTATGTGCTGTAGGCTGCCTTGTGCGTTCTTTTACTTTGGGACACGCTCGGGTATTTTGGTTGCACGTGAAAAGACTTGGATGGCTTCATGCGAATCTTTGTGCAACACGAAATGCCGTGCTGGCTTTCAGTCCTCTCACTGGAGTTTGAAACTTAAGAGCCAGGACACAGGAAGAACTAAACCTGGTTTGACTGTGTGGGAGTTGTACCAAGGTGATTTGAGCGTGCTGCTCTACTGGACCACTGCTTAATTGCGTATCAGCTATCACATACAGCCTTTTAAGTTTGAATAAAGCCGTACTTTTAGTTAATTCCGTATCGTGGTGTTTTTTTAATTATACGAGGTTATCCTTCTTACCTTTCCCTATATCTCCTCTGAGAAACTCAATTATTACTTTAATATGCATACTATATACCATGATCAAAGAAGCACTGCAGGTTGAGGGAATTTTAATGCCTAGCTTATAACTTCTTGCAATTCTGCACACTTTTTTGTGCTGTAATATGTTGTTTTTACATACTTTGAACGGAAGCCTTGCTTTGCTCCTATGAGAGTATGAACTGTAAATGAGATTGTTGTATGCATTTACAACTTCAACAGTAAAATTGAAGTTAGGATTGCCTAATAGTTATAACCGTGGGCTGGTGCCAAGGAGAACAGTGTTCTTGGTTCTCTTCTGCAGTCTGAATTAAATATTAATGTTGCTTAAATGTTTTTAGAAAAGCAATTTGATGTGTGTTCCACTCTTCTGGGTGTCAGCATGAGATGCCTGTGGCCAAATGTCAAGAAATTGAGAAGTTATAACTGCAGCTGAAATGTGTAGGAGTTGCTGCTGTAATACCTCAAGTGCAGGCCATAATTTGTAGCAAGCTGAGCATCTGAGTTTTAATGGACATTTCTAAAGAGATTAATTTGTTTGCTGTACAAATGAAGAGTCTTCCCCACAGAGAAGAAATTAGGAAGGTGAAGAAACCTGTTTTAAGGCAGCTGCATAGTCATGGTGTATACTCATGGAAAAGCAGCTTGTCATGGAAAGGTGGGAAGGCTCTTGTTTATAATTACTGATGGTTTATTCAGCATTTTGTGTGGACTAGCAGGAAAAAACTCCTTGCAGAAATTATGAAATGTTCTTTGAGATGAAAGTCAGCCTTTTAAAAATTAGCCTCAGCTCTGCTTGCTTGTTCTTGTCCTCCTCCACCCCAACATGTCGGTCTAAATAATTAGCCTTCTGTAAATTGCTGTAAAAAGCAATTTTCAAATGGTTGGGGGTTTAGAGCAGTCCAAGGCCCAGCAGTAAGCAATTAAGGTAGCTGGATGTGCATGTTAGATGATAAGGGAGGTTACTGTCTACAGGGTGTTGCATTGAAACTCACAAATTGTAATAGTACCTTTAAACCAAAGTTGCTTCTTAGTAAAGCCCTCATGTTAAACTCCAGAACAAGCCAGCAAAGTTCAACTCTAGCTTCAGACATCCTTATTCTTAGAGTAGAATTGCTAACGTACTCTCATGGCTCAGGCAGAGCAGATGCTGACTGTTACAGGATCTTTAATTGCTTTTCTGTGTTGAATAATTGAGCTTTACTATCCAGGGAGTTTAGTTACCATGAGCAGTAGAGATGCAGAGGGTCTGGTTACTGCATACAGGAGCGACAAGGTCTGCAGTGGCCTGAAATCCAGCATGTGTTCGCTTCAGAACTGCGGAGACGTTCCTTATCTGCAAGCTGAGAAAGGATTGGTAAAATGCCGTCAGCTGAACATACTTATTCCATCTTCTCATCCAGCTGGCTGGAGTCCAGAGAGCAGAAGTGGCAGTACATAATTAATTGCTGCTCCTCTGGGTTTCTCCAAGTCTGAGAATTTCCAAGAGGAGTAGGGGGTGAAGTTAGCTGATTTTTATCGACTTCTAGGGTTTTTTCCTCAGTAGTATCAGCAGCCCCCTGGGAAGCTGAAGTTGTCCCTGTTTTGCTGATAGTGGGAGGAGGGCGATGGTTGCTGTACATTCTTTTTTCACTAAAGTACTGTATCTCTTTCTTTTCATGTGTTGATTTCTTGGACCAGTTATTACAGTAAGTATTGTTTTTACTGATGATCTATGGAAGCATGTCTAATGTCTGCAATTAAGTGTTCTGGGTATAAGAAGCTCTTTAGCCTGAGCTGGAGGCACTTTAGCTTTTGTCATTGTGAGATCATGTAGATGAAACCCCTTACCAACTGTGGCATATCCACAAACACTTTGTAACTAGGGACAGAGATTCTTTCTTTACGGCGGCAGTGCTCAGCTTTACAAATGGGAATGTCCCATTGCTCAGATAAACTGATTAAAACAAAGTTAGCTCATACCATTATGTCCCCTCGAGTAATCTGTCTTCTGAATTTGATATTTCCTTTTTACGTGCTCAGTGTTTCACTGGCTTGTGCTTTTGTTTCTACTCCCTGGAGGGAGGATAGGGTTACCTTTGGAAGTCCTTTTCTACTCACAGTAATAATGAGAAATGGAAAGTCTTTTGCTTACTTGGCAGAACTGTGCTTCTTGTCCCTTCCCTTTCCAGTGTCTAAAGCCCTCAACACATCAGTTGAATGTTGTTCATTTGAAGAATTGCATCCAAATATGTACTCTGTGCTAGATCAATAATCTCTTTGAAAAGACAATTTCTGCCTAGTTAACTTATGTTACCCCTTCTAAACTCTGAAGAGTGTGGCAGGTATTGTCCTTTAAAGAAAAAGCTATTTATAAACTCCAAATGTCTCTCTAAACCAATGGAAATTATGTGGGGGTTTTTTAGTGAACAACTTGTGGTTTATTTGATCTTGCATATTTAGTGAGCAAACAGTTTTGCTAAAAGCAATGGTGTGTTAACAGATAATTCTGAAGTTCCCTAAGTCAAACCCCAATCACTTACAATTCTTTGAGTTGACTTTCCTAATGCTTATCTAGCTAATAAGAAGACAAGTTATATATCCAAAGAATAACAAGAAGCTTTATTTTGGTGACAGAATGAGTATATGAAGGATGACTTCCTGATCAAAATTGAAACCTGGCATAAATCAGATCTTGGAACACAAGAGAATGTAAGTACTTGTGTCGTGTATTTTATTCATCTCTTTAATGTCACAGTACTGCTTTCCATGCTAGATTAGAGGATTGCTGTGTGGAACTGTCTAGTTGCTGTGTTCCTGGATTTGAAACGCTTATCACACTGGCAAGGCAGAGACTCCCTTCTGTTGGCTTCTCCTATATGCTGAATAAAATCGTCCCACAAACGCTTGTTCTGTGTGAGCACCTCTACTTCTTTAGACGATGTCATATTGTGTGTTTCTCATGGTGTCTTCTCTGTACGTGGAAAGGGAACACTGGGTGTCTGCGTCTCCATCTGTTTTTTTCATGAATTTTTTAATGATATTTTTTTTTACGCATCAGTTACATTAGTCTTGTACTTTCACTGCAGGTTCATAAACTGGAGCCAGATGTATGGAAGAATGTAGAAGCTATTTATATAGACATTGCTGATCGGAGTCAAGTACTTCCCAAGGTATGGTAGGTGGGTAAGAGCTCCCTAGTGTGGGAGGCCTTGTGCTAAAAGAGGGATAACGTACAAACTGTGTTCCCAGGGATGGTCACAGGTAACAGGACAAATGAGAGGATGGGAAGAGGAAAGGCATTCCTTAGAAGTGTTGAAGCAAGCTAGAGGAAGAACTCTTTTAAAAGTTGTGTCAATACTGTCTGTAAAATGCCTTGCTTAGCCTTACAGTGCATGTGAGAGTGTATATATGTAGTTCTACAGCATTGCAGATGACTCTAATGCTTGAATAGCAAGAAATTGCACTGCCCTTTCCATACAGGACCTTTTTTAAACTGCCTCCTTTTTGAAACTGACCCATGGCTTCACAAGTGTATCTTGAAATCACGTAGCTAATAATTTTTTCTAAGAATCACTACAGTTACTGTGAGAAACCAAGGGATGTTTCTGTACTGTACCATAAAAAAACCCAACTATATAAAAATGGAATGTTGTTTTGAGTTTCTGCACTTAGTATTTCTGATACCGTTCAAATACAGCTGATTTACCTGTTCTCAAACTTGGCCTTGGGTATTAAACCAGAACCAGTACTTATTTTACCTTTTCTTTCCAATAAAGATGAATTGGTAGAACACGAATCGCATCTATTCCAATAAGTTAGGCGGGTATTAAGCTGTATCTGTAAATTCAAGCTACTCTCAATTAAATGCTCTCAGAGAGCAAGGAGAATTCACCTGGAGCAGAAGACTCCTGAAGAAGATGCTACCAATTGATCACTTTTGGCACTAAACTGATGATGATTTGAGTTTGTTTTCATTTTAATTGAACTGGGGCTATGAGTAGAGTACACAGTCTTAATCCAAGATGCAGAAGGGGAACGCTGCAAATTATTTCCTGTGCAATAGGAGGCATAACTGATGCCTTTTTCTTTTTGGTGGTACTGTGAGTTTGACTGTACTTGTCTTTTAGTGTGGAACATGCGAGCATCATACTGATACAGTGCTGGGAAAAATACCAGATACCACTGCTCCACAGAGCTTAGCTGTTTTCTGCAGGAGCAGTGTTTAGCTCCCAAAGAACGAGTGGTTACAGGAAACCTGTCCTGAGAGTTTACAGGTCTTCTGATAGTCTTACCCCAGAGGAGTCCTTACAAAGGTCATATCAGCTTGTTACCACTTCTTCACATAGGTCTAGGACACATCACAGGGGGGAGAAATATGTTTCCTTGAAGAGTGCCTGACCTAATGTTGAAGTCTGAAAGCGGTAGCTCTTAAGAAGGCAGTTAGAGGTTAGTCTTTGCCCACCAGAAAAATAAATCCTTTGTGACAGTGAGCAGCTGGGTAACAGCAGGATAATTTGTGTTTAATCTTGTGTGTCCGTCCAATAGGATTACAAGGCAGAAGAAGATCCAGCAAAATTTAAATCTGTCAAGACTGGACGTGGGCCTCTGGGTCCCAACTGGAAGGTATGTATCGCATGAGTTCAGGAACTGTATCAGCTTGCATGACTGAAGTATAGACACTGGGGCTTGGAGCCAAAGGTACGTGTGTAAAACATTGGATTCACTTATGGAGAAGGAAACACAGAACTCACCTGGTGATCTCTTCTGAAGTTAAAGGAAATGGAAGAGTTTGGTACAAACAGAAAGAGTTCCAAGAAATGTCCAGAGCTGTCTGGTGTTCAGCCCAAGGGTTCACCCAAGAGAATTCAAAGATGAAATAGCTGAGTTATGAGCAGCAGTGTTTAACCTTTCACTTAAATCCTTGGAATCTGAAGACTCTAGAAGTGCAAATATGATACCAGTCTTTAAAAGGGACCCTGAATGGGATCTGGGGAGCTACAGGTATGAAAATCTCATCTCTAGCATGCAGACTTAGTAGAAACTGAGGCTGATATGATTCATTTGGGAAGGGTGGATATGGCTCCTGTAAAAGGAAGCAGGAAAGTCCACCTTACAAACCTTGTGGAGTTTTCTTTAAGGCTGGATAATTATGTGGATGATTCAGATGATATAATCTATTTCCAAAGTGTTTTAGATAGGAATTTTGTCAAAAGACTTTTAAGGAAACTAAATAGCCATGGCATAACAGCGCAGATACTGAAAGGCATAAATTTAATGGAATTAAAAATGGAGAACAGAGGAGAGGAAGGAATGGTTTATCCTCAAAATGGAGGGAAGGCCACCTGTGGAGGAAACTAGGGTCTGTTTTCATCATGCTCTTAAATACCCTCGAAAAGGGGTGAGGAAAGATGTGACAAAACTTGTTGATAAAGTACAGGTAAGGTGTGAGGATGCACGATGATTGTGAAGAACTGTAGAAAGACTTCAGAGTTAGGACTGAAGGAGCTGTTTTCCTGGAGACATTTAACCTGAGTCCTGAAGTGAATATCTTTGTGTCTTTGCAGAAGGAGCTGGGGAAACAGACAGATTGTCCATACATGTGTGCTTACAAACTGGTAACAGTCAAGTTCAAGTGGTGGGGTCTGCAAAATAAAGTCGAGAACTTTATACAGAAGGTAAGTGAGCTCTTTGGGGGGAGATGTGGAAATGAGGCATGTTTCATCTCCCCTCTGCTTTAGCACCTCAGCTTCTTCAAATAGTGTATCCTGTCTGGAGATACTAACTTGAAACCCAGTCATGTCACCTCAGGCCTCTGCCTGATATACAGCAATCAATTAAAGCTGGATTCAGTATGCTTCTGATCCAAGGTTAGGGCTGGCAGATTGTTCTGTGAATTGGCCGTTTTCACTTTCATGCATGAAGGTAAACTGGCTGCTTTGTGTTGTTTAGTAGATCAGCCTGAGAATTGCAGACATTTGATAGTTGATTTGTGAATGATGAGATGATGCGTGTATACTAGGGTTCTTTACGTCAGGGGCAAGACATGTTTTTGTGGGGAGGTAGCTAAACTTCAGTTATCTGATCCTAATCAGCTGAGGAGCTTTCTGGCAAGTCCTAGAGCTCTAGTCATGTTTCCCTCTCCTAGTCTGCTGCTTGAAAAACCTGTGTTAAAAAATAAGCAGATGGCAGGGAAGCTTCATTAACTTAAAACATGAGTAATTGGTATCCTAAAAAGAGCTTTTTTCTGTGGCAGAGTTCATAACCCGTGAACTGCAGTAGGATGCTAGACCTGGGAATCAGTATGTGCAATTTTTCAGGCAGTGCCATGTTCCTGAAACGCCTGTGACTTCAGATCATGGAGACTTCTTGGTGGTTAATATTGATAAACTACAGTGCTGCTTCTGCAAAAGCAGTTCTCTGGTGATATAATCTAAAGAGAACTCTAAGGTGGAATGACCGTGCTGCTGCAGGATTTCAAATACCTGTAACAAAAGCCCTGAACAAAGCAGCGTCTTGAATCCCTTTCTCTTTCTGAGTGTCTCTTCAGCCACACGTTTGTGTCAAAGTAGTCAAGCTGCTTTTGATGAGAGCAAATTATTGGATGTGAAACCTTAATTGATAAAGCTGAAGTGTCCTTCCTTAATGAGAGCTTTCCAAGAGGCATTGCATACCCCTGTCTAATGTAATGATTTTTGTCTAGCTTATCTCTTATAAAATGGAAATAAATTGCTCCTAACTTGAAGTACCTTGTGCACATTAGTTACCTCTGATGAAAGGTTTTCAGCTGTGGAAAACAAGTTTAGGCTTTTTTTTTCTTTTTAGGTCACTGCAAAAGGAAAAGGCAAGATCAGTGCGTGTCAACCCTTTACACTTGCTAGACTTCAGTTTTTAGCAACTCAAGGATTATTTTTTAAATAATTTTATTATGTTTCTCCTTTTTTCTGCACCTTCAGGCCAACTATCATGTTCTAAGCAAACCCAACCTAGACCACTTTATTCAGTCAGAACAATACTGTCAAATCAAAGGAAATTACTAAAGCATTCATTAATTCTTTCAGTGTGCAGTGCAGACTGCTGTCTAGGCTTTAAGAAAAAATGCATTTCTCCAGGGATTCAAGGCTCTAGATATTCTGCTAAAAGAATAAAAATTAGGTAACTCCAGTTTCCAATTGTGGCAGCTCTATAGAAAGGTGGGCGAGGGAGCTGTTTCTTCAGTGTGCACATCTCTGCAAATTGTTGTGATCCGGTTAGAACCATGTTAATTGCCCTATGAGTAAGCTCGCTTGTATGTTTTATTCCTCCTCCTTTTGCAGCAAGAAAAGCGTCTCTTCACAAACTTCCATCGGCAGCTCTTTTGCTGGCTTGATAAGTGGGTTGATCTGACTATGGAGGACATTCGTAGGATGGAGGAGGAGACGAAGAGGCAACTGGATGAGGTCAGTGGAAAAGCAGGGCAGGTGTGGGTTGTGTGAGGAACTGCTTCTATCCAGTACAGTAGAGAGAGGAAAGACTGCTGCGTTGTCATAGCACAGTGTGTATTGTCCACCTGCTATTTAGGTCATGCTGCTTGTGGTTTGAATGACTGGCTATGACTCTGTTGCGCTGACATCTCCTTGTAATCATTGTGGACTTCCCCTTCTGTTTGTTGTTGAGCCAATAAATGTATCGAACCACAGGTAATGAGGGTATGAGTGGCAACGATTCATTTACCGCTTTAGTATCTTCTATTAGCTTTTACCCAAAGCTGAATGGTCATTTTTGTCCTCATTAGTTTCCAAAAAACAGTTAAGTAAAAGGATTTTTAGCTCTAAGTATTATAAGCAGGTGGTGGGGGTATGTAACAGGGTTCTTACTACGAGAAATGCAAATACGGTAATGAGTACATTGTTCCGTGATTTGTGTCCTGCACTGCACCCTTCTCTTCCTTCATGCCTCAGGATATTTCATTATAGTTTCATGTACACTCTGCCCTTTGGATAATGGTTGCAGATCCCTGGCAGACTTGCAGCTTAATCAGAAATGGTGCCTGCATGTGCATATTCACAAAAACTGATTTGGGATGCTCGGATATAATCAGTGTCTTACATAAAGGAGGTAGCCTAATGTGTTCCTTACCAATAAATTTGGAGATAACATCATGTGAGATTCGGTACTTCAATAGTTTTATTTTTTCTCTTTCAGATGAGAGAAAAAGATCCAGTGAAAGGAATGACGGCTGCAGATGACTAACGTGACTTCTTCCTTGTGCACTGTAGGTATCAAGAAAGTTTGACAAAACTCTGTATTGCTTTATTTAGGAGAAAAAATACATTTGGGTGAGAAGGGATCCTGTTCATAGCTTCTGGCGAGCAAATCTGTGGTATTCGTTGTTTTTATAATGAACTTGTCTCAGTGGCAGGTTAAGTGAGTTTACTGTCCTGTTTCAGAACTATTCTAAAGAAATGTTTGAGTGAAAAGTGTAAGAAAAACGTGTTAGAACATTTTGTAGACTTTGCTGCTGTTCTTATTTCTGTAATGCATGTGTTACTTTCCCCGACTGGCAGAGAAACTTTCATCGCTCCCAAAAGAATAAGTTGGACCTGGATATACTTAGAATACATTCGGAACTTGAAAATTCCTTGCAAATATGCTTGGAATGTATTTCTCACATTGTTTGTTAATAGTATTTACTAATGGGCCAAGGCCTGGAGCAACACTTGCACATTGCAGGAGAAGCAGCAATGACAATTTTAAAGCTTTTGACTTGTTTTGATCTTATTTCACTACGAGTATGCTAAATTGGCAGGGGAGGGACAATCATACAGGAGGGTATATGCCCTTGGAAGGAATGGGGTGGGGCAGAACCACAGCTTTTTCAAGGACTGACTGTTGACCTCTGCTTGTCCTCTGTTACCTGCTGGTTGGTTAGTGGTAACTGAGGAGCACAAGGTGAGGGAGTGTGTGAAGGGGGTGTCTTCTCATAGATATATTTTAATTTTTAATGCAACTTAAACTTTTTTAGTTTCCTCTTCATTCGCATTTACTCTAGTTCTCAGAGAAATGAGTTGGTGGTCTTCTCAGTTGTGTTGTAGCCTGTAGATCGTTAGAATTGCGATCTCAGCTTGTCATTTTTAGTCTATGTTGGAAATTCTGCTCTGGATTAGTGCTGAAATGTAATGAGGCAGCGGTGTATTGCCATTGTCTGCACTGGTGACAGTGTGTCTCACGTTTGCTGTCTGAAGGTTCAGTCTCACACTTCTTTTAGCACACTGCTATTCCAAAGTGGTTCTAAAATGTTCTCCTGTTGCCTGTTTGTTTCAGTTTGCAAGACAGTCATCAGGAAGGCCCGGGGAATCCACGCTCTTGACTGACGGACCATCTCTGGATCAAGCCTTTCTATATCCAATCGGCAGGCGATTTTAAATCTCCCATAGCTAATTCTAGATGCCCCTTAATATTGTGAGCAAATAAACCGTCTGGTACTAAGCACTCCAATGTTAGCACGTATATGAAGGAGGTAGCTCCTTGGAGACGTGTGACTTAGAGATCGCTGTATTTACAACTCCTCCCTCCTTTTTTTTCATTGTGTTCAGACCAATTTCCATGTGGCTCTCTTTGATTTCCAAGTGACATTTTTAGCTAAAATAGTCTTGTGATGTGGTGACTTAGATTTTTTTCTTTTTTTTTTTTTTTTTTTTTCCAAGTGGGATAAACTGCCACCTTTGTTCCTGCCCAGCCCTTCACCATTCTTTGAATGTCTATTTGGAGAGGGGAAACTGTCAGTATTTTAGAGTGCAAAACTATTCCACAAAATGCTATGCTCTGATCCTTGCTCCCAGGGTAAGAAATTTAATAGCATGTAATCTGAATACATAATCAGGAGTAGCCAGATATAGTTCTTGGTCTGTGATGAATTGTGATGCGTTGCTTCTGCACGGCATTACTTTGTTCTGTCTTAGCATACATGAATTAAAGGCTGCGCAGAAGCTGCATTCAGCGTCCCCGTGCTAGGGCCTTCAGCACATAACTGTTGAGTTTCAATTTAGTGGTACGTGGTCCCTTTGGCCCATGTAGCTATGTTGTCCTTCAGCTGTGTGTGTGTCCGTCTTACAAAATCATTATGAAAAGTTGCTTGACGTATGTTGCAACTTCCTGGTTATTTACTAAGACTTCCCAAAACTTAACAAAGCTAAAATTATTTTGACTAATACTAAGGTGATTCTCCCTGGGCAAATTGGAATGTAGCAAAAGCTGGTGTACAAGTAAAGTCTTGGCATCTGATTACATCCAGGTGCCTGGGTCAGTGGTTCTGCTCAGCAATAATATTCTTCTGATTGCAAGACTGACTAAAATATCTCCTTTCATGCTATAAAAAAGACACTTAGAAAGACCTGCAGTTGTTTTTTAGGGTATCTGTCAGTTGTTATAAATTACAAAGGATACTGTTAATGTAAAGAGCTCTGGTTATTTAATGAACTCAAATACTTACTGTAACTATCCTTACGTTGATATCAGCTTTAGACAATCAAATAAGTAGAACAGAATCAAAGAAATGTTGCTTTATTAAAATACATATGAGGAAAAAAACCACTTTTTTTTTTTTTTGCTTATGCCTAAGGCCCAATGTTTGATTTTTTTTTTTCCCTTTTTTTTTCTAGTAGTAATCACTTCATTTTCCACTTCTGTATTTGGCAGCACTAACACGAAATACTGAATGCCAAACACAGTCGTGGGTGTATCACCACTTTTGAGGAGTCTTCTTGGCATTCTGGTAATACATCCGACTCCTTCAGCCCTTCACATTCCTGCAAACAGGAGATCCTGAAATGATCCCAAGCCGTGCTGAACAAGTCCGTGCTGGGATCTGAACTGTTTTCAGTACGAGGGAAGATGAGGCGTGCTCTGGAGGGAGAGGATGGCGTTTGGTTTCTGGGGAGGGGGCAGTTTATCCCTTTATTTTCAGTTTGTTATTTTGCCTTACTCATGTCTAAGTGCAATAAGCTCTGAATTGTACCAGTAACTCTGGCAGGCTCTTCTCAGTGACCTCAGACGGTTTTGCGGGGTGGGGTTTGAGGGATTTTTAGCAATCTCACCAGGTAGAAGTAAAACAAATTTACTGTAAAATAGGTGAAGAAACTAAATTTTAATCTGCGAGGCTATTTGGGACCAGGATGTTTTGTGGCATCTTCCTATAGCTGTTCAAAAGTATTAGAGGAGTGTAGGGGCCCCACTTATAGTTTGTTCAGTTTAAAGTATTTTTAACTGAGAATTTATGCACTGACTTCCGTTTGTGTTTGTCGGTTATGTTTTGAGGGATTCTTACACTCAAGGACAACCTGAGAATACACATAGCACACTTGTTCTTTCAATTTGTGTTATCCAAGAGGCTTTCTGTCCGATGACACTAATCGCTATGGAAGCAGATTGTAACATTCCACCGTGCAAACCTTTCTGTTTGATCCTCTGATTTTAGAGTAAGAGCTTTTACACAAAGCTTTCCTCATTAGTGGAAAAACTGGGGGGGGGGGGGGGAAATAATAATAATGCAGGAGCTCTGGCCTGAATACTTCCCCCCTCCCTGCCCCTTGCTTTTTTTTTTTTTTTTCCTTCCAATTTAATCCACGGTGAAAGCATCCCTCAGCCTTGGGGTAGATAAATCCTACAACAACCGTTGGGTCTCGATGCTTGGTTCCTGCTAGTGAGCGTAGCGAAGATCAGGCACCATTTTGGCTGTATTTTGGCTTTGGCAAGAGCTCCTCAGCCTGCTGGCTCCCGGCAGGGCGATGGCTGGACTGTGGGTGTTGGGGGGCTGTGGTCGTGCCCTGACCCTCTCCCCACCACCCTGGGTGGGTTTGAGGGTGATGGCTGTGCCCCGACCCTCTCCCCACCAGCACTGAGTGGGTTTGGGGGTGATGGTCTTGCCCTGGCCCTCTCCCACCCCAGTGCTGGGTGGGCTTGGGGGCAATGGCTGTGCTGTGGCCCTCTCCCCTCACCACACTGGGTGGGTTTGGGGGCGATGGCCATGCCATGGCCCTCTCCCCCCCGCAGCGCTGGGTGGGTTTGGGGGTGATGGCCATTCCCCAGCCCTCTCTCCCCCTAGCGCTGGGTGGGTTTGGGGGCGATGGCCATTTCCCGGCCCTCTCCCCCCTGCCCTTGGTGGGTTTGAGGGTCCGAGGCTGGCACCTTGCCTCAGGCCGGTTTGCTGGGGGGTTTGCCCCCTGTCCCCACACCGCAGCTCTCTGGGTTCATCCCCGCTGGGCCTCCCCGCCACATTCTGGGTTCATCGTGCTCTTTCCTTTGGCGACACACACTTTGTAGAATGGGTTAGATTTATCTCGTTGTTTCTTTAAATGTGAGTTTGTGCCTTTTTTGTCTCCTAATCTTCCAATACCGGCATATTGGAAACGAAATCTAATAAAATACTAGACAGAGCTTCACGCCTCCGTGTCCTTTGTTGCGGGTGCCGGGGATGGGGAGGCGGGGGTGCAATGGCCGCGGTCCTCCCGCCCGCCGGGCGGCGCCCTCCTCCTTCCGCAGCCCGTCGTCCCGCCCCCTCTGTCACGCGGGCCAATGGGCGCGGGGCGCTGGCGGTAGCGGGCGCGTCGCCGCTGAGGGGAGCGAGGAGGCCGCGGGCCGGGCTGTCCCTTCCCCTCCGTCCCTTCCCCTGTTCCCTCTACTGTCCCCTCCGCCGTCCCTGACTGGAGCCCCGGTGGGGAGATGGAGCCTGCGGCGGAGCGCGGCGCCGTGAGGGAGCTGAGGTGAGCGGTCGCGGGGGCGGCTCGGGGTGAGGCGCAGGTCTGAGGGGCGGCTTTGGCCAGTACGGGAGTAAAACTAGCTAAGTCGTTGCGTAATGAGGTGGGAATTAGCGAAACTTGTGTTTCTGCTTATTAACGGGGAGTTAGACTAATTGGCGATGTTATGTAGTCACACGGAATAGAGAAGAAAAGCTGATTTTCTGTTTTGAAAGCGTCGGTACTGGAGGCGTTTCAGGGAGGCTTACTGTGTATTGTTTGCCGCGTTGGGACTTCCCCGAGACCTACTTATTGCCTTTAATGAGGGCAAGATCTACTGCGCTTGGTATTAATGTATCTGGTGCCTCAAATTCCCCACTTGTCGTGAGGAGGAAGGAGCTTGAAAAAACCGTTGGCTTCTGCTTTTATGGTGTTTTTACATTGTGTCTTCACGTTGTGTCTTCTGTGGTGATGGGTTGTGGTGTCCCTCGCTGTGGGCTTGGTTCACGAGAGAAGTCCGCTTAAAGGGTCGTTGAGTAGCTGTCTGTAACAGGGAAATTAAAAAAAAAAAAAAAAAAAAAGGGAAACGAATATTTTATTAAAGATCTTAATAGTCATCTTAATGCAGTATTATAAACACTATGACCTTAAAAAATTCTCTGATGTCGAATCATTTCAGGAATCGGTGACACTAAATAATGTCTTCAGTAGCTTGCTTGTATTTAGGAATGTGTTTGTGGGAAGCTTGAGGCTGTACTCTAGCGGTACAGAAGGCTTCCAGGGTAGTTTGAGCGGTATCCTCCTCCCTTTGAAGGCTGTCTTTGTGGCACCAGATGAAAATTGGTATCACTCTGGTCTGCCCTCCCTGCTGTGAGCGGTGCTTGTACGGCCTTATGAAGTAGTCAGGAACATCGGTAAACATCTGGGACTGCATAATGCTGTAGACTATTTGCTTTGCAGATGTGTGTACATTCCTCACTATGAAGTTTTTCCTGCAGACGTAACCTACAGTGAAATTGAATTATTAAGCATGTTCTTGAAAATTTTACAATTATTTTTTTTCTTTTGGTGTGCATTCTAGCACTGCAGGCTTTCCTGTGTTATCAGTAATGTGTATACTGGGCACTTTGAGGAATTTAGTTCCTGTCAGTAATGTCTGATGACTTCAGTATTACTTCAGTTTTGTTTAATCAGATAATTGTCTTATGAAATTAGTAACTGGAGAGAGTTCCCTAGTGATACATCTCTGATGGCAAAATTAGATCTGCAGCATACATAGATTTTTTTTTTCTTTTCCCTAGGAATTTGTTGTAGAATAGCTTTTGGCTGACTTCAGTGTAGTCTTATAGAGAGAAACTATTGGTGAGAGAAGTTATGGATTACTGGATTAGTCTGGTATGCAAGGTCACTTTCCATCTTTTCCACGTACGTTGTGTGTCACCTTGAGCAGGCAGTTGATTGGGGGATAAAAAACAGCCCTAATAATGGATGTATTGGTGGGATTCACTATTTAACTATCAGTGTTTATAGGGTCCTTGTAGGACCCTAAGACGGATGGAAAATTAACAGCTTATTTTTCAAGTCTGTCTGACGTGTAATGAGACTAATGGTAAAGTGAATCCCTTTTTAGAAACTCTGATATTGAAATTACCGTCTTATAAAAAATAATAGACGAGTCCTGTGGCACACGAATGTTTCTGACCGTGCTCGAGAGGAGCAGTAGATTTGCTTGGTTTTGGTCAGAACTGTCTATTTGTATGTTTGAGAGCTGGAGATTATATTTCTACTAGCCTACAGATAGAGGCACATGATTGATTCAAATCAACACTAAATTCTTTTAAATCTTGAGCTTATAGAATTAACCACATTAAATCTATTATGAAGAAACAATTCACTGTGTGAGGTAGGGTGTGATTGCAGCTTTTGTAACAACCCCTTCAGTGTGGTGGTACTGCTACAGTTTTTTTCAGCATTGCTGCATCTGCATTTGTCCTTTTGCGTTAGAAGCAATGCTGAATTTCACATGAGTGAAAACTTGATCTGGAAGACCCTTAGCCGTCTATTTCTTTTATGCTTAAGATTTTAATGGGCTAGTCCTTCAGAGTTATTCTTTTCTTTTGAGCAAATGGCATCCTTCAGTAGCGAAGATGCATTTCAAGATTCAGCAGCCCTCTCCCTAAATGATTTAGAAAACCTGCACAACTTCCGCAGCCGTTCTGCAAGTTTCAGCAGCACAGGGTCCAGTGGCCGCTTGCAGCTCCGTCAACGAGTA
Organism: Larus michahellis; assembly: GCF_964199755.1. Classification (NCBI taxonomy): domain Eukaryota; kingdom Metazoa; phylum Chordata; class Aves; order Charadriiformes; family Laridae; genus Larus; species Larus michahellis. The sequence goes on along the minus strand of NC_133902.1, from coordinate 3,740,347 downwards.
GCCCAGCTTATGGCTTGTGTAGAGGACATCAGCTCGGATGATGAAATTCATGAAGAAGTGTCTCGCACTCTAGATGAAGCTTTCCTTATCTGGGGGAAAAAGCTGAAGGATAAGTGGCAAGAATTCAGGTTTTGTTCCCTCTAGTTGCTTGTTTTTATGTTGTTGGGTTTGGGTTTTTTCCTTAATGCTAGCTAATAACTAAATTTCTGATTGATGAAAAGGGACAGAAAATCTTTGTTTTCTGTAGATAGAAAATCTGTGGGGAAATCAGGTGCTCTTAGGGTCGGTTACCTGTTCACGTTTCAGTTTTATCATTGGTTTTGTGTGATTTTTGTTTGTTTGTAGACTACACTTAGTTACCTGGAATGTGGGCACAGCTTCTCCACCTCCTGATGTCACTAGTTTACTTCAGCTCAATTCACTGGGCCCAACTATGGATATGTATGTTATAGGGTAAGTATATGTTGGAGAACTTGCTTTGTAAGTTTATTGCAAAACTGATAAGTCTCAACAGCTTACTGTCTGTTACAGGAGGACTGTGCTATGTAAATCACTGCCTAGGAGGTGATTTAACATTATTGCTAACAGAAGATGAAGACTAGAGTTAGTGACATAGAACAGAGATGATTTATAGCAAGAGAATCTTCTCTCCTTCTCCTGTTGTTTTGTGAGAAAATACAGAATATCTTTTTTCTAAACACACATAAAGTTTTTGGCTGCTGTTTTCTTTGTTGGCACGTAGAGGCATAATCATTTTGATATGAAAGTTATCCAAAATTCAGCATGTTTTAAAGAAATTAGTGCAAGCTTATTAGGCACAATCTGCCATCATGTTTTCCAAACTTTCTTGAAATTTTAAAGACCTGACAGGTTATTTGTCATCACATATCTTGAGTCTAGCATTGTCTTAAACTCTGTCTTCAAGTATATAAATAGGTGTGTATATAAATCAGGTACATATATAGGTGTGTTAGACCTGCAGATGGGTTAAGCTGCTTGTAAATGAGAAACTGAACAGAAAGAAATTTCTGACTTTTGCTGAGAGGGGTCTGTTAGGATGTTGTGGTCTGTGTTCTGAAAAGGTTATATGAATTCTGTCAAAACCAGGTGATAACAGTGTGAGTAATCATGATTTATTCAGCTTACAGGAGGTGAACTCAAGAATCACAAATTTTCTGTCTGACTTGGCATTTGATGATCCATGGAGCATTTTTTTCATGGCTGTATTGTCTCCATTGGGATATATCAAGGTAATTGTTTACATCTCCTAAGTGTCACAGCAGTGAAGGAAAATACCTTGTCCAGCTCCATTCAGATTTTTTTTCCCTCAAACTTTCTCTAAAAGATAAGTTGATGGTGTTTTTTTGCAGGTGTCAGTCACTTCCATAGGTACACGTATGTTAGAAGTGATTCTTCATCATGCTTGTGTTTTCCTGGTTTGTTGATAAAGGAAATTTAAATTTTTCTATATTAATAATAACATCCTTAATTTTAGCGGTAAAAATCGGGCATACGTTTTTTTTTCATTTCTCATTTGAAATAGTTGGGCAGTTTTGATGCTTTTGCAGCTTAGATGACAAACAGAAAGAAGTTGTTCAGATATAGTGACAATCGCCTGTGTAAGTGCTGCAGAACCATATAACGAATAGAAAAATACTCCTGTCATAATAAGAATACATTCTCAAGGAACAGAGTAATAAGGGTTATTTACAATGAAATGTGATGTAAACTTACAGCCAAGAGCATGTTTCTTGTGGCCACAATATCTTTATCTCTCTCTTGTTTGTAGAAAAATTTTTTGCTCTGTGCAATATTGGGGAACTATATTGCGATGCTTCTAATGTAGTCTGCTTAAGTACCTGCTTGCGCTATAAATATCCCAAGCAATGGCAGTGATTTTCATTAAGATTGGTAAGGTTTCTTTTTTTGTTTTTCCAACTTGTTTGCAGGTGAAAATAAATTGCATGTATGTAAACCAGAATTTTACTGGTGTTATATATATATATATATATATATATATTTTTGAGGACTTTGTTTTTGATTGAAGACCTAGAACACTGTATGGCTTTTTTAAACAAGATTTTTGGTAATATCTGGGGCATAAGATCAGCTAAAGTACTAGCTATTTTAAAAATGCAAACAGTAAACATAGGAGGATATCCTGAATTTCTCTAACAGAGAGATATTAAAAGCCTTTTGAATGTTGTATTGGTTTTCTGAATCAAGCATTATTTCAGGGTGATTTTTCTGAGATTATTTTATTATCTGCATGCTAATCAGACTTAGTAGTTGTGCCATTCTTTTAACTGTAATTAAACAAAACAAAGGACTCATTGGGAATTATAAAAAGGGAAAAAACATTGTTCATTCTAGTGTAAGTCATTGCTGATAAACATTCAAAGTTTGGCTGTGGGCTGACATTCAGGCCTTGTATACAGACAGTTAAAAAGAATTCCTAATGGTATGCATGGTTGATTTTGAATTCTAATTTATAAATGTGGCACTTTGGACACAGCAGTGAATGGATGCTGCCACCTAATGGATTTCAGCAGGACTTGATTAGCTCTAATAATAAGAGGGGACTGTCAGGCCAGGTCAAAATCAAAACAGGCAGTGAGGAGAACTTGTGCTAGGACTTATCTGGGAAGTTGGCTGAGGAGGAGAGGAACAGTGACCCCTTCTTTGCTGACCTGTGACAAGGTTGGGTGTGGAGGGGTAGTTGTCATCTTTGGGGCATTCTGTCCTTTAGATAACAGATAACGTTTTCAGAGTGTTAGGTTGGCTGGAGTCAGTCAATTCTTTCACCATAAACAGAATCATGTCCCCTCTATGAAAGGTCTTTGCTTGATTTGGCGTTGGTGGGACTAGTGCTAGTTCCAGCAGAGGAGGGATCCATTGTGTTTTATGTTCAGGACCTACAGAGAGAAGAGGTTTCATATGGATCTTGAGAAATGTCTCGGGACTGGCCCACAGCAGCAAGAAATGTAGCAAATAATAAAGGGACTGAAAGATCTTGGTATCTCATGAATAAGGTAATTATGGAAAGGAGAATACTGGTTACACCACATATCTGATCAGATAGAAATGTTTAGGCATCAACCAGTAATTGACATCCATCATTTCAGTACGTTGCTTGGTATTTTGTTGGGTTCAAGGACAATGAAATCTTTAACATGTATTCTGAAATCATTTAATTGTGTAGATGTGGAGGCAAAGAAAGAAGGAATTCTGTTTTACATGTTGGGCTGAGTTTGCAGTTTTATATTCAGCGTTATTCTTAATATCAGGTTTTATTCTAATGTAGTCTTTCTTGTAAGCTCATCCAGCATAAAATTGAACTACAATTAATGTATTTCAATGTCTGTATTTTATTGAATCATTAAAACAAATACTTAAAATGAATTTTGTCTCTCATGCCAGGATCATTGTAAAGTTCATAAATTTTTAATTAAGAACATCTTTGTTAGATTATTTCCACACGAAAAAAAAACCCAACCCAAACCACAAAAAAACCCCAGTGTCTTAAAGGTTAAACAGTGTCTTACGTGCTGCCTAAGCATCTTTGCTTTGGAAGTGTTCAGTAAAGCAGTTTTTACAGGCATTGCAGATAAGAGTTACTACTGTTTGCAGCTCATTGTTTTTGCAAATGCCTAGGACTAACTGCTGTGCTTTTTAGGCATTTTAGTGGCATTTAGAAGGATTAGTCATGTGCTGAAGGATGTTACAGTTTGAAAAACTTGCTCCTATTGGAGGACTTGTAGGTGTTCACTATTAAGGTTATAAGTGAGAAATCAAGGATTTGGCTCTTCGTGAACAGGATGCTTAAAGGTAGAGGCAAGAGGCTGGTGAGGCAGAAGAAAGGTCTCTCAAGATGTTTGGGTGAATATGCATGTTTTGAGGTCAACTTCATATTTGCAATGCAGTGTTACAGCTAATGTTAATGAGTTGAGAGATTCATCAACATTGTTCATAAGCAAGTCTACAGTAGGAATATATTCTTTACAGCACTGAAATGTGTTTACATTTACTTTGTCACAATATTGAAGCCAGGCTTGGTGAACTAATTGCATGACTTCTCCTATGGCGTTTCTCACCTAAAAGCTCCTATGAAGTAGACCCAAGGAATTCCTAATGCCTCCCTGGAAATGACCATGCCCTCTTTTGTATCTCTTCCAGCTCTCCTCTGTTCGCATGCAGGGATTACTACTTCTGGTCTTTGTGAAGCATGTCCACCTTCCCTTCATACGGGACATTCATACCCACTACACACGCACAGGCCTGTATGGATACTGGGTAAGGAAGTATCTGAGACTTGATTGCCGTGGTTACTTATGCTTATGGTGCTGCGTGCCTCTGAATGGTTTCATAGTGGGAGAGAGGATATATGGTTTACTTAAAAATTATTAAACTGAGAAGCAGTGAGACTCACTTGTTTGAACTTTGTATGCAAATGTGCAACACAAACCATAATTTTACCAGTTTGTTAGCTGATATACAACAACTTATGTAGGAAGAAATTTAATTCATTTAAATCTAAATTGCAAGTTTTTAAAATTTATAGGTGGTGTTATTAGTTACGTTTGCAGGTGTTGGCTGTAGTTTCAGAGAATGTTGTTCATCTTCCATACCAGGGGAACAAAGGAGGAGTCACCGTTCGCATGTCCCTCTATGGTCACACAATTTGTTTCATGAACTGCCACTTGCCAGCTCACATGGAGAATACAGAGCAGCGACTGGACGACTTTGAGAAAATTCTGGAAATGCAGTTTGAAGGAGAGAATATTCCAAGTACCTTGGATCATGAGTGAGTTGTTCAGACCCTGTTCTGTCTGTATTGTTTTTATCTGTTATGTGATAAACTCCTGCACTGAAGAGTATGGGGTTTGGAGGTTTCATCCATCGTTTTTATTTTAAATACCTTTTTTTCAGCCTTGACCCTGAGTCCTGGGAGGAAAAGGTAACCTGAAAGATGGAGGTGTATTTTGCAAGACTGTTCTCTTCCAGTCTCGAATTACATTGAATTTGTTAGCGTATGTACTGCACATGTCCTGTGCTGGAGAGTCCATCTGTACCAAAAATCCTGTAGATCAGTGTTAAATGTTTATCTTCCTCCCTTTTTTGAGGAGATTTGTGTTATGTTTTAGGCTGGTTTTATTCCTGTTGAAATTTTAGAGTCTGGCTGAAGGCCTCTCAGCCTTTAAAACCTTGACTAATGATTTCTGTGGCTATATGAATTACACTCTGCTCAGGTGTCTCACCAAAAAAAAGCAGCAAGCCAAACCAAACCTGTTTTGGACCACTAATTGAGCTCCTGTTCCTTAATTCTGCACGAATTATTTCTATGTTCTGTTGTTTTCATGTGCTGGAATATAAAGATGGTAACAACCATTTAAAACAGGGTTTAGAAAAACATTTTAGTTTGATAATTTTTAAAAATTTTTTTATACCCGTAAAACTGCGAGGACAAATAAATCTGGAATAGATATGTAACATCACTTTAATTATTAATGAGTTAATTAAAATTAGGTAAAAATTTATGACACATGAGTTTCAAAGTCATTACTTGTTTGATATTTCAATTCAATGTGTTTTCATTTTCTTGATTATGTGCATGGGTGTGTACCAGTTCACCTACTGTCATCTTCTAAGAAGAAATTACCAATGGAACTAAAATAAAAGTTTTGTTTCACTAAGATCAAGTTTGGGGTATCCACCCCTGAACAAATCCTTGAAAGTAGGGATTTTCAAAGAGAAGTTAATTTACTTGAAAAAACAGATTTCCTGTTGTTTAAAACATTGCTGATAATACATTCCAGTGCTTCGTAATAATAACTTTCTTTCCTAATAACTATAAAACACCCAGTATGAATCCCTGCTTTCCCAAGGCACTAAACCAGAGCTCTGAGTTAGTGGATTAACATAACCAGCTGGTGTATAGGTCATGAATTTTGTGAATTATTTTACCTACTGTTAAAATTTAATTCTAAATCTGTCTCTAATAGAGATGTAAGTCGTTAGGAGACTCAGGAGAAGTTAATACCCAGGCAGTAATGAGCAAGCAGCAAGAATGCAAGGGACTTAATTTACTATTTCAATTTCCTTACATTTTTTGTTTAGCAGCAGGTTATCGCTGTGTAAGCTTATCTATAACTACTTAATGTTTGTATTTAAGATGTTTAGATTAAGTAATATAAGTGATTAGACCACCTAATTAGTGTAATGGCTTATATTCTCTTGAATTCTTCCCTCGCGTTAATGGATTCCTATAAATCTTCCTTGTTTTTTTTCTTTTCTTTTTTTTTTTTTTAAGTGTTCTCTTCTGGTTTGGAGATTTAAACTTCCGGATAGCAGATTATGGCATACATTTTGTCCGAGAATCAATAAATAACAAGCGTTACAATCTGCTGTGGGAAAAGGACCAGGTACGTTGTTTTAATCTGTTTTGGGGGGTTTGTTTGTTTTGTTTTTAATGCATGCAAACACAACACATAGTTAACATTAGAAACGTAGTTTCTAATTTCTATTAACACAAATTGAGAGTAGTCATGAGGTGGAACAGATCTAGCTGTTCACTCTGTCACTTCTCAGTCATAAAACCCAATGAATTGCAAAAATTTTCTGCATTTGCTCAGTTTCTTACTCATTTATAGTGCTCGTGTTTGACCGAAGCTTTCTTTGAACTTCATGGCTTGTGAATTGCTCCTTACCTTAATTTCTCCTCCTCTTTTCTTCTCCCAATAATTATTTTTAAGAGAAGCTTATTCTGGAATTTGTTTTGAGTAGAACTCCTACAAAACTTTTAAACAGATCATGTCAAGAGGCCTGGCAGTAACAGAGAGGCACTTTTGAACTTAGCTTTCCAAATATGTTGTACTGACTGAGATGTTGAATTCTTCTTGGAAGATGCTTTCTCAGTTGCTTTCCCAGTTGCCCGTTAAGCTCTGATTTTTGAACATAATCTTTAAAACTTACTTTTTATTTCTGCAGTTAAATATGGCAAAAAAGAAGGAAGCATTTCTTCAGGATTTCATAGAGGGTCCTCTGCAGTTTAAACCCACCTACAAGTTTGACCTTTATTCGGATGTATATGATACAAGGTAAAAGCATAATAAAATGAGTTTAGGCATGGAATATTAGAGTGAATGTGGTGCCTGACTAGATATCGCTTTAGTAAGCAAACCTGAATTTCCTGAATGTATTGGTTAACTGAGGCTATTGAGCTATTTATTCTGTTAGGCTCCTCCAGTGGTCAGATCTGAATAAATGGATATTTCTGGCTGAAGAAGCCTGTGGCTGCTGATTGCATGAGGGAAGTAGTGAAACAGCTCAGCTTTCTTTTTGGAAAGATTAGATTAACAGAATAAATCAGGGCAAAAAGAAGCCACTTCTTTTTTTGTTCTTTAATACTAAAAGTGCTCATTCGTTGTCAGAAATGAGCAAAAGGGAAAGAGTAATTGTCTGCAATTTTTATTTTCCTTCTCTGTTTAAGCATTTCATTTGATACTGCCAGTATTTGAAAATAAATGTAAATGTGTTTTTATGAATTATTTTAAGTTGAAAATGGAGTAGCTTAAGTTTCCAAAGTTTTTCTCTGACACTAAAGTTCATTGTTAAGTATTACTCTGATGTTTCAACAGAAGAATAAAACAGGGATTTTGTACTGATCTTTTTCTTTACTTCCAGAGAGCGGAAGTCCCTGTTTTGGTTTAAGTAAGAAGAGAACTTTCTGCATTTCATAGATTTGTAAATATTTCAGAATCAAAACAATGCTCCTCACTGAGCTTTTGATTTGATTTTTGTGAAATATTCGAAAATCAGATGACAGCTGATTTTCTTCAGGGATTTTCTGAACCTGTCTGAAAGCTGTGATGTTATCTACTCTGCTGTTGCACTTAATATTGGAAGTTTATTCATTTGGATCCAAAGACATTTTGCTCCCTAATTGATTGTGAAGAGATACAAGGGGACCAGCAGTAAATCCAGTTAACAAAAAATACTTATAATCAAACTCAGACATTCTAAGAATGATTCATAGCCTGCTAGTCTGTATTGGCTCGTTTAAAGAACAGAAAGTATGCTTACGCGTACTGTGTGCGTTCTGCTGCAGTTAAACCTAGCAGAGATATTTTGGTGGGATGGGGCATGATCAGTTGACCTCAAGGCAAGCGCCCTTGAAAAGTGTGCTTTATGAGAAGGACACAGTGTTTTGTTATCTTTGATTCTTTTTCAATGTGGATTTTGAGGTTTTCTTTCCCATCTAAAATCCCATTTTCTGTAAAATAGTGAGCGTATTAACTTAAGCTGTTCTTTTGGTGTTTTCTTGCACAGCAGAGCAGACATATGGCAGCTCATAAAGATTTCTGTCGGTTTATATAATTACTGGACTAAATGGGATATGACCCCTTAGTCATTTAAAATCTTTCCACCTTATTAAAGCTGAGTCAGACTTGTATGTGGGAAGGGGTAAAACGAAAGTATATTGAATATTGAACTAAATGGCATTTCCAATTTATGATGATTTTGATATTCAAAGTTATTAAACTGACAGTTTTCCTTACACATCCTGCTCATTACCTTTTATAATTCAATCCAGTCCATTCTAATTCCTCTTTCATAGGGTATGATCTTTTCTCCATTTCAATTTGAAGTGATACATCCATACAGAGAGTTGCTGTTAAGTCTTCCTCCCACTACAGAGAGAACCACGAAAGGCTCATGTCTTCTGTTGTTATTGATATGGTATAAAAGGAAACTCTGAATTTGATTACAGCTTGATGTATAGCACAGTTGCAGGTTGCAGGCACAACTTTCTTGATTATGGAATTTTTAAAACCTTTTGATATGAGACAGCAATAGCTTGCAAACTTGAAATGCAGGCCAGTATGAGTTACAGGAACTTGAAATAAAGCATTGCTTTGTCACCTGTGATTAGTATAAGCTACCTAAGTTTGTCCGGTTTTTATTGTTAAAAGAAACTTCTTCTCAAATGTTTTGAGTAATTTCAAACATCGTTCAGACTCTTCTTACATCTTCCTTAAGTTTATGCCCCTTTTCTCAGAATAGCTATGCATTTGAAGCTTGGGCAGTTGCTATATTATCTCAACGTTCTTGCATGTTTTTATGGAGTGTTTTAGGAGAAAGTATCATTTCCTGTATGAAGCCAACTAACCCATTGAAATGCCCTTCTCCCCTTCATTTTACTCCTCTTTCAGAAACCCATAAAACTTATTTGTGGTAAATGGAGCTGAGTTCAAATTAAGGAAAACCTTTGTTGTAAAGCATATTGAACAGAGCTGTAAAATGAAGCTTGGATGTGATTGCCTTCTTTTATTAATACGTATCTGACAGTCTTTCAGCTTTGAGTAGATTCTGCACAGTATTCTTAGCTTTTGGCAACTGTTCTTCTTCTCATTTCACTTTTATCTTACGCTTTTACAGTGAGAAGAAAAGAAAGCCAGCGTGGACTGATAGAATTCTTTGGAGAGTGAAAAATCTCTGCCAGAATGCATCCAAAGAAGGCGAATTCTCTGAAGAAGAACAGACAATTTCTGTTACTTTGAATAACTATATCAGTCACATGAGCTATGGCATCAGTGATCACAAACCTGTTACGGGAACTTTTGGGCTTGAGGTGCTGTCTCAGTTCTGTTGATAAGAGAAAGTTTGTTTTACTAAGTCTTGCCTTAAAGAAGCTGGTTTTCTAAACTTTGTAAGTCATAATCTCTGTTTCGTTCACTTCACTTCATAGTGAAGGCAGCAGATTATTTCCAGGTTATTTCCTTTCAGTTAAGTCCCACAGCAGGTGTGGCAGAGAATAACTTGAAAAGAATAACTGAAAGAATGACAGAGTTGACTGACTTTAAATTCTGTTCTTTTGTCTAGTTGAAGCCGCTTCTGTTGGATCCTTTGGTCACGCTGAATCCTGAGGGTGAGTGGAGTGCAGAACATGATGTTCTGATCAGCTATTCTGCAGTGCCTGAATTCCCAAGCAGTGCTTGGGACTGGATTGGACTCTTCAAGGTAATGTTATCACATCGTGGCTCTTTAATGAAGATGGTGAATATGACTGGAGGAGGTAGTTGATAGTCTTCTGTCATGGGACATTGTGACTCTTGCTAGTGCAAAGCTTTATGAAATAGTGAACTATCCTTCATTGCTGTTAGTTTCTGTATGCTGACAGTTTAGTTGCCTAGTATGTGAGCTCTTTCACACCCTTTAAAGTATCTGCTAAGATAATGTGGTGATTTATTTAAGTAAAATGATGCAGAAGCAGTGAAAAGGAATTGTCCTCCCCTAGTGCCTGCAGATCGAAAGATTTATACAGCGATGAAAAAAACAAAAATAGAAGCCAACGGAAGGGTGCGAGAACAGAGCACTTGCACCCTCTCAGAAACAAAAGATGTGTGCTTGTCCCCAAAATTTTTTGATCCTAAAAATGAAGTGTTTTAATTACTTCAGTGAAGTAGTAAAACATCTCTCTTGTAACTTTGATTTTTCCATGTGGTATGTTTTTCGTTTCCTTCAGAAGGCTGATGGTTTGCACCTTCCTTTGCAGGTGTCTTTCAGGCATGTGAATGATTATGTTACTTATGCTTGGGTAGAAGATGATGAAATTTCTTCTACTAAAGACAGTAAACAAGTAAGCCGGTTGTATTTCTTTCTAATGTAGTTTCCCATAGAGTAGCATTCAAGGTCTGTTTTTTCCATATCCCTTTCCTCTTACGGGTTCTGTATCCTCTTTCTGAGTTGAAGCTGATTGGGAGTGATATTATTGTTTAAAATCCCTCTTCCTAATTCTTACTAATCTTCAGGTGTGATCATATTGCTTAAGGGAATTGATGAAAAAGCAATTTATTCCTGTAGTGACTTTTCATTGTATTAAAAACTACTGTCATTTTGTATTTTGGTCCATTTCTGTCACTGAAGTAACTGGCCATTTTTCCATCTGATTCTCAAAGTTGCTTGATGTATCTTAAATATTTATTGTGTGTCATTTTCATTACAGTTGTAAGTACCTAATGTTACTAACGCAGTTAGTTCCAGGTATCTAATACAGCTACAGATTAGGGTTTCTTAAGACTTTTCTTCATTTTGGCTGTTGTGTGTTTTAGTCCCTCTTTAAAAACTGCTGTCTGTTACATAGCTTTCTAGTAGTGATTACCTAAGGTGATTTAAAACAAACGAAGAAAACTTATTTTGAATGCAAGCGATCTGTTCCCAGAGATATTTATCTGAGCAAACAGAAATTCAGATTTAATTTTGGAGACGCAGTGAGTGCAAGGATGGATGAGATTTCCCAGCCAACAACGGAATGCAGTTATTTCTTGTTAGAGATTTTGTTAGCATCAAGTTTGCAACAAGAGCCCAAATTGTATTGTGTCAATATTTTGAATCTCAAAATTTCTCTGATATCATGGTTTCCTATCCCTAAGCTGAGAAATCTAAGCACTATGGAAGTTGTTTTAGCAGGATACTGTGGGCTGCAGTTTAGGAATCACGGGTCTTTAGAGTAGTACAAAACGGAGGCGGTGGGTTTGCTGTGCTGTTCCATGTGGCAGCTTATTGCCACCAGGAGGCGGTTCATCTCCCTCCTTGCTGCTTATGTGGCCTTGCCCCTTCCCTTACCAACAGCTCTGGGTTTCTTCTCCCTTCTTGCTGAACCAAGTCCGCTTGATAACACAGTGAAGAGTATTTGCTTTTCCTCCCTGATTCAGTTTTCAGGTAGTTTCATGAGTTGTGCCTGTCCTCATCCTTTTTAGCTTATGTTTAAAAACTTATAAATAATAAATACTAATTTTTATGGTGTCCTGAATCGCAGAGACTGCTTTTTTGTCGGTTTCTCTCTCTGTGGAAATTACCCATTGCCTATTCTTATTCTTGTTGACAGGTTTACATGAGTGCTGCAGAAATACCTGATATGGGAGGAGAATTTTTGCTTGGTTATTACAGCAATAATTTGCAGTCAATAGTTGGTATCAGCCAGCCTTTCCAGGTAATATATTTGGAAGCTTTGATTAATATTGATGTGATTTTTATTTCTTTTGCTTTCATATGCATCTGAATGTAGGTGTGTGCAGCTGTGTTAATCCTGGGGGAAGTGGCAGCAGAAGTAATTGCAAAAAAGATAGGTGCTGGATAACATCCCATAAAAGAATTTGCTGATATGCTAAAAGTCTCTTAGTAGCTATTATGGCAACACGTTGTTGTAATGGTATAAGACGGGTTTCTTTAAGCTTTCGTTTTTGGAACTTCAGGCTCTGTGAGTTAAGTTTCTAGTTTCTGTAAAGTTGAGAAGTCAAATCAACTTAAACGCTGCCAAGTTTCTGATAGATTGTAAGTGAACTCTTTGTGTTCCATTCTGTGGTGGATTTGCACAGAAACACTTCCTGTAATTTAGTCACTTGAATTTGGGAAAGACAGGGCAGCTGGAACTCCAAGTTATTTGTTTAATAGGCTTCTTCGTTTAATTTCTGAAAGGATGGCTTAAACTGCACAGACTAGCTGAAGTGACCGAGCATTGCTGCTTCTACACAAGCATGTTTTGCCAAAATCATTTTGTTTGTTCCTAATTTTCCATGCTGTCATGACTGTGCTAATGTGTTGTAGAATAGTTAAAATGGAAGTTCTGCATCGTTGTTGGATGAAGGCTTCTAAATGGCTGTGAGACTCCATTACCCTAGGGGATACAGTAATGAAAGTTACTGGGCTGGCTGGTGTATCTCAGTGATACTGTTCATATTTTTCTTTCTATATTGGTGAGAAACATTGTAAAGTCCAGTATTTCAGTTGTCTCTGAGCAAGATCTACCACAGAGTCTGCGGCATGATTGTCAGTTGTATGCGGATACAACACACCACGTGCCTTTCTTTTTGCATGACGCTTAATGTTTTGGTATTAGTTTAGTGGGTTTTTTACTAGATTTTTTTTTAAATTTCCTAACTGCTGCATAGATATGTCACTTCGAATTTTCTCAGTTTCTAGCAAGTATGTAAGACATCTTTATATAATGGTGTATTGATAGGATAGAGCGACACAGTGTTTCTGAATGTGTTAATTTGTTAACTACTGTCTTTCTTCTAGATTCAGCCTAACAGAACATTAATAGACAAGGATCTGACACAGGAAGAGAACAGTTGGATGCAGAAACCTGACAATCTGGAGTCGCGTGATGAGTTCTGAAGGCAGAAAGGGCATTTAGTGGTCCTGATTCAGGAGTCAGATGATTCTTTATGTCTTAGTTGATTATAAGCTTTTACTCTTAGAAGATGGAGTAAGACAGTGCAAGTAAGACAGGTAGGATTGTTCAGAAACTTTGTAAGCTCATAGAAGATAATTTATTGTGGAAACAGATATTTTTATTGTTATGGGGAGAGTAACGCGCTTGCACTGGATGAGAACTGTAAAAATAGCACCTAATGAATGCTGTATGTTTTAAGATGATGAACATTTCTAATACAATGATTTAACCTAAGTAAGTTGCGATCTGTAATAGGTTTTTACGCTTGCTCCTTTTTTGTAGAGGATATTTTATTTATGATACAAGATTTGCTATCCTGTAACCACTTAATCATTGATTTCCAAATTTTTAGTTTAAATTAAGTTATTTAAAAAATTATTTATTAGGTACAGCTAGTTAGCTTGTTTTAAAACTTTATTTGACTTTCAAATGTAAGCGGATTACCTTTTGGGAAACACATGTGGCAACAAGTCACATGAAAACAATATCTTTGGAGTGTGTAAATTCTCCCTTGGTAGTAGATTCCTTTTATTCATGCCTTACTGGTAATTGTTTGTAGGATTTTCCATTTCTTATTTTTCCAGATTGAGATACATTTATCAAAACACACTTTTCCTGATTTACTTTTTTTTAATTCTTCTTTTATAAAACAATTTAGCAATTTGCCTATTGCATCTCTCCCTCTGATTTAAAAAAGTAAAACAAAACCACTTTTATACTAGTCTCTGGCTCAGAGCTAACCGGGATCACACAATTTCTGAAAGAAATTATTGGAGAAATGCTTTAGCATAGGTGAGCCGACCATAGGTTCAGAAAGCACTTGTTGGCAAAGAGCTGATGATCGTGGTACTAACCCGGATTGTTTCCTGTTGTTATATAGAATTTAGAAAATCAAAGCCATATTTAAGCACTTCCCTGTTGTCATCCTGCCACATAATTGCTACGCTTACTATAAAGATGACGGGAATTATAAATGGGGAATTTCAATGGAACAAGTTCTTTCTTATGGCATAATCTGTGCTACCAAAATTGTAAATCTCTTCAATTTATAGCAATTGGTCTGCAAAATTTCTGTTTTTCTAGAGGTGCTTAGACCTTAATGGATCCTGTGCACTTGAGGGTGGAGACGGAATAAGAAAGGTCATGTACCTTTAAAAACCTGAAAGGTAGTTAGCTTCAGAAATTATTTTGTTTCTTGATGAGGAAATGGAGATGTTATTGGAAGAGGCACCAACATTCCACAGAATCTCAGACTGCAGTGCTGGAAAAGAGCGCTTGCGAGTCTCCCATGTTCTAGGTACACAGCGTCGAGCTACCTACAGTGTGTGGTAAGTAAAGTTAATTACTCACCACTGTCACGTTGGTTATGGATGGAAAGGAGAAAATTAGGTTCAAATGGACGAGCAAAGCAAAGGATATTGGTGTGTTTATGTTGGAATATTGCTTCAGAACTGAATGGATTCCTTTTTGCTTTTTTTTCCTCAAAGCCTTACTTTTTTCAGGGTTCTTTTGAGATAGAAGGTCAACACTTTGATATGCCATTTGCTTTGCAATTACTTGTTTATATCATTCACTTTATGAAATCATCAGCGTTCTGGGTGTCTTTGTATACTGTGGAAACTATAACATAGGTTAACTGGTTAGATAGTTGCAGTGTGGGGTTTGAGAACACTTAGCCTCTGCAAATTTTAGTTATATCTCAGCTTAATGCTTGATGTTGGAACTGTTGTAAGTAGTGAGGGCAGGTTCAGAGGATACTGTGTTCATTGCATGGATTAAAACTGCCTTGAGGTTTAAAGTTTGTACATTCTTATTACACTTTGAAACAATATTAGAAACATTTTCACATTTGTACTGGTCTTACAAGAGTTTGTTTTGCACTAAACCTTTCAGATATGTAACTTTTCATGGCAACTAGGGCATCAGACAAATCCCTACTGAATTGCAAAGAACTTTTGCGGTTCCTGAGTTGTACTCTTTCTGGTTTTACTTGTGTAACTGTATTGCCATACTCCGTGGAAGGAGTGTCTGTGGAGAGCTCAAAGAACAGTGGTCTTTGAATTCCAGACCACAGCTGGCGATTTATTGTGGACCAAGATCCAGTTTCCTCTAATCAGGGTGCATCTGCTGTTCATGAGCAGCTCAGAGGGGGAGCCATACAGCCGCTTTACATGGGCAAGAAACTCAAGATCCTTAATGTATGAGAGCTGATAACCCTCTCAATCACTGGACATAGAAGCTGCATTTTGTAAACTAATCCTTTGAACCACAGGACTTCGCTGAAAATGCCCATGGCAGCTGTGATTGAATCTGCTTGTGTGTTAGTGGGATGCTGCACAGAACTGTATACTTCTTTCTTAAGTATTATGCACACAGTAGCACTTTTGTTTACTACTGTTACCTATGGTAGCTTTTCGAACTATTCCATGACCTGTAATGATACAATTTCTGATGAAATTTATCTTTCTTAAAACACCTTTAATTGGATGTTATAATCACTGGAAATGTTTTTATACTCGTGTTTTCTTTTCATGTACCACTAAAATAAATCCTGGCAGTGAAGCGTTCTATGTGGCCTCTCTTAATTTGAGAACGAACACATCGGTTCGGGTGGCGAGGATTAATTTGTGCATGGTAACCTTTCTCCAGGAAACTTCAGTCATGTTTAATGCGCAGATGCCAACAGTATTTTAGAATGGAAATATGTCAGTAATATATGCACTAGGGCTTTGGACTGCAGAAGAAGGGCAAGGACAAATACTATTTTTCTTTTGGACAAAGCAGATACATCTAATATTTTATTTTTCGTTTAAATGAGTCCAGGATTAAAGGGACTTCTGGTTTGGATTTTCTGTCCTCCCTATCCCATTGAGGAGGTTTTCATATTTTCCTTGTAAAAATGCTGAAGCCATTTAAATTGCTTTCTTAATTTTTAAGAACAAGTTCTTCTAAATTCACTTTTTCACAGTGAATGTGAATTTTTCACAGTAGGATTTGAGATGTCTCTTTTTTGTCTTCGTGAAAGATCTGCTGCATTGTACTTCATCCTTTAAATTTTCTATATTTTCATGTAAATTTCCATCCAAGGGTACCTTTTCCTAATTCCTTGCTGTTAGAGAATTTATTTTAAAATAGGAAATATGTCTACACAGGAACGTTGTTCAGCGTAGCCTTATTTAACTTCCATATATTTCTGATTCCTAGCTAACCTCAGGATGTGCAGAGTATCATTGCACATAGATAGTACAGCTCTGTGTAAACAGGAAATATTTCTAAGATGTCTTGCGTGTTTGTTAGACCCTAAAAATACGTTCTGATAAAAACTATTGTTTCTACTACCACTACTTCCTTCGCTGTTCTTGGGCACTAAGTGACACTCAGATGAACTTGTCTTAATTAATATACTGCAGTGGAAAGGTCAGTCGAACAAAGCTTGAATTAGGTTTTCCTTGAGAGAGGAAATGATACCTTTTTTGAGAACTCTGCATTACTAGCAGCAATATTTCTGATGGCCCTATCTGTCCTTGGATATAGGGATTTTCTATTTGAAAGTGATTGAAATGAAGGAATTTCTTTTGTGATAACAAGAGCCAGAGATCACAGAAAGTTCCTGGTACTCCTCACGGCAATTTAACCTTATGCATTAAACAGATAATATCCTGATTTCCTTATACCTGTTTTTTCTTTATACCAATCTTGAAAGGGAATGGAGAAAGAGAGTTTTGTGTAAAGACGGAAGTGTTGGAGGCCAGTTGTCTATATGCACAACTTGCTTTCTTTTATCTTTAACTCTCTTCAGGCGCAAGTGCAAATATTACGGTTGTTTAGTTCACAGTAGTGCAGTTAGCTATTCCTTTTGTGGCTGCTTTGGTCAGCCAAGGCAGCGGCGCTCAGCACCTGCTGAATCTCTGCAGCACACGTTGAGTTCCTCTGGAAGCTGATCTGCTCAGGAACTACACTGAACTTGTCTGTTCAATTGCTTCAACTTGAGAAAAGACACGTATCTCTGTGTGTACGTCCCTGTGTTACAGTGGACCCATCATCTTCCCCTTATAAGGGCTCTGCAATTAAAAGTAAGAATGTCTCATATGTGCAGTCTAGAAAGTAGCAAGAAAACCTGCGTGGGAGCTTTTGAAGCACAGGTTGGAAGAATCACTGGAGGAAAACAGTGAAGTCGGAGGAAGTATGAGATCTGGGAATGCAAACTGGCGAGAGGAAATGCAGCGGTGTGGAAAAATTTGGAAAATAAGAATTTACTAGCCCCACAAAAAAAGGAAAAATACAATAGCAAACATTTTAACCTGTTAACCATACTTTGTTTGAAACTGACAGTTATCAAAGACAGACATCAGCCCTAGTAGGGGATGTTTCAGCATTGTTTATCAAATATGAGCTTTATTGTAACTGTGGTTTTAAAGTGTACTGCTTGGTCTCAGCAGAGACCGCACTACGTTCCTCTCTTCCCTCTTCTGTTTTGTTCTTTCTTTTTTTTTTTCTTCAACGTCTTTCTACTTTCTTTTCCTTTTCTTTTTTTTCCTCTTGTTCTCACTTAGTTGTAGCCCATTCTCAGAAGTTTTTTTGCACATAATTCTGGTATCTGCATCACAGAAATAACTCCAGTTAAACAGCCCTTGCGTTCTAGGCTACTAATCTTTGTAATTTCTCTGTGTAGGAAAGGTAGATAAGATAGGCTAGGTATTGCTCCATGTTACTGAGGAGGGTGGGTTTGTTTGCGGAAGTGACAGTGATGGGTTTTTTAAAATGTGATAAAATCTCTTTTTTCAGTAGAACCATATATTGGGAAGTAAGTGGTCAAGGAAACAATTGCTGGACTGGAACAATCTTGTTTATAACAGCCAAGGGAAGTATAAGAATAATTCCAGGTATGAAACACAGAACAGTGACAGGCCATTTCGTTTCAATTACTGAACAGAATGGTGTTCTCTGTATCTGCTCTTGAACGGTCAGGTGCTTATTAATCTTAACATCTAGGCGGTTTTTTGACGAGCACTATCATCTGGAATTGGTTTGTAGTAGAGTTAAAAGTTGAAATTTGGCTATTCCAAGAAGGCTGAATAAATCGTCCCCTAACGGCAAGCCTTAAAATACCCGAGATCTAGATGGATCTCTTTTCTCCCCAGTCACAGGCAGGATATCTGCATCTGTTGGGGGGTGCATGGCGGGGGGGGGTCATAGGTCTAGTACTGCAGTAATGGACGACATGGCTGTAGAAAGCTCTGTAATTGCACTTAAAAAAGTGTTCACCAGATTATTTTTCTCATATTCATAGTAGGAATTTTTGTGAAGTAACCTGCAGGTTAATTTCCTTTGTCATGATTAGTTAGCTACTCAAGGATTCGATTAATAATGATTTTGTTCTGCAGCAATTTGAAGAACTTCCTGTCGTTACCATGGGAGCAGTCAGTGTTTTCTATTGCTCTATCTGTAAACCAAGTATCTTGGAGGCAAAGATAAAGAATCTTTTCTACATAAAATCTCTTGGTAGATTTGTAAAGTCTACCGTATGGTTGTTTCGTGCTAATACCTATGAAACGGCATCCGCAGCAATTTGACTTTTCTAAGTCCGCTGGGAGTAAAATGGAACATCAACAAAGTTTGCGGCCATAAACACAACCATAAATTTAAGCTTCTTGGAAATGTCTTGACACATTGTAACTAGTGGAAGCTAGTCTTGAACTTAATTGTTGTTTCAGCTTGCACCTACGCTTAGTATAAATACCGAGGTTCATCTCTTCCTCTCACAACAGGGCTCTGAACCAAAGACTGCAGTTAGTCAAGGTCTTCTCCCAGACCACTCGGGGAGTTCTGCTCCTGTGCTTTGAAATCGGAACTATCTGTAAAGAATAGAGAGATTTACAAACTTACCTTGGAAACATGGAACTGCGAATTGAACGTATTCCTACGGGAGAAATCATCCGCGTGGTTAGTCGCAATGGAGAACGCAAGACTGTAAGCTTTGTTTTTATTGTGTTCTTTTCCCTTCTTGCAGTGTTAGTTACAGGATAACCAGTTTAGTAACCGTTATTCTGAACTGAGAAATGCTAGGGCAAAAATAATGAGGCTTCCGCAAGACTGGCTGGTCATCGGGGTGAGTGTAGCTGTGTTGTGAACAGTTTTCTCTCCTAGGATGAAATCGGTAGCAATGAATGTTAAGTGACTGGGAGTTTAGAACATGACTAAAGTGCATTTCCTGGAGAAATACTTCAGTGTACCAAAGTTGGCCTGACTTGCAGTTGGTGTATTGGCTCAGCCACAGTTGTTATTCTACCAGAATTTTGGGAGCACTTTCAAACTACAAAGGAAGGGAAACAGCTTTGAAAAGAGTATTTTGATCCTCTTCAATATCGATTGTCCGTATTGTCACTGCATTCATGCCCTGAATGTTACAGGAAGGTTCACACGTCAAAAATTTAGTGGTAGAGGAACACATGAATGGACCGTTATTAGTATCTTGAGGAATGGGGTATTCTGTTCACTTGCGATTTTTTTTTTTTTACTTGGGTTCAGGGTTTGTTCATAAGCAAATGGAAAGTCCACGAGCGGATTATTTCTGGTTTTGACATGGTAGATGTAAGTGGTTAAGAAAGACACAGTACTTTTATAAGAATAATTTCAGTTTTCAGTACTTGGAAGGAATGGCCATTGTGTGTTTTGCTTCAGACTATTTTCTAACTGGATTTGTAGACTTGCTAATTAAAAGAGTCTAAGGAGAAGGAAGTGTACAAAAACTTTTAAAAATCCTCCTTGTGTTTAAATGTACCTAAATGCAACTGAATTTGTATCTCTTTGTCATAGGTACTTCTAATAGATTTTCCGTTCTGGTGGCAGATTGCTCTGGGCAGGGCCATCTTGTACTGAAGCACACATCTGTGCGTGTCGCTGCAGTTTCCTAGCATTGTCTTTCTAGTAAGTAATCTGAAACTCCATCTGAAAATTAGCTAAGGCAATTTGCTCCGTGGATTGCACAATTGTTAGGTAGAGTCATTTTACTGCAGAAAAACCTGAGAGGTCTGCCTTGTGGGGAAAGGAGATAGTGGCAGTTCTGGTGTTCTTTGGTTTCCAGTAACTGGTCCGGGAATGTTACTGACTTATTTGTAGTGACAGTAGAGGACACTGGCTGGACTGAATTGCCTTTCCCAGAGGGAACTGTTCCTTTAAACCTTACCCCCAATAGCGTGTGCCAAGATCCTGGGGGAGACATCAGAGAGAGAAAAGCTATTAGTTCAGCTTTCTGAAAAGTTTTAAATACTCATTAGCAGTCCATAAAACCGTAATTTGCTACTTTGAAGACAACAGTCTGTGTTTGTCAAGTGCGGTTGGTGCTGCAGGAGTGGCCAGAGAATAGTAGTTTCTGATGTCCTGTGCTTAATACAATAGTTAAAGATACTTTGAACTGTTGCAGGAATGGGAGCTGCAGAGCTTTACTGTTGCAGCTCCGTGTGCTTCAGGCTGTTAGAATTAAGTCATATGGAGAATTTCCTGGGGATTCTGGCTGGAGTGCCTCTGGTATTTCGCACGTAGGTGGGATGAACCAAGATACGTGTACCTGCATCCACCCCGGCTTTTGGGCAATCGCTCCAGAGCGGGCTTCGAAAGATATGCTTTTGGTGATTCTCCCAAACGGGGGTCTGCAGGAGGGGATGGTGAAATCCTCCCCGGTTTTCGAGGATTCTCAGTTGTGCGCGGGGTGGGGTGGAGGGGGAGACAGGTGCGTCTGTAATTGCGGGCAACAGGAACGCGAACCGGTGCAGTGCAGAGGCTTTATCAGCAGGATGCTGCTGTCCCGAGCAACGCCATCAGTGCGAGCGGGTTCCTGCCCCCGCGGAGGAAGAGGTGGGGGTCCGGGTGCTGCGGGGCCCAGCGCTCCCCGCTGCCGGGAGGTGCGGGGGGAGCCGCCGGTCGCCGCGTCCCGCCCCGCCGAGCTGACGGCAGGTGAGGGCGGAGGCAGGGCCGCGGCCTCCCCGCCCGCACTCCGCATGCCCGGCGCTCGGACATGCTCACTAGCGGCGCGGCGCGGGCTCCCGTGGGCAGTCGGTGCCGAGGGGCTGGCGGAGCCGCCGTAGGGCCCCGAGCCGCGCGTCCCGGAGGCGCCGAGAGCAGGTGAGCGGGGCGGCGAGCAGGGGGGCTGGGGGGGCGAGCGGCGGGGACGGGCCGCCCCGCAGCCCGAGGAAGGGGGAGGGGGAGGGATAACCGCGGCCGCGATCCCCCGCCCCGTGCTCGCCCAAAGGCACCGGGGCTCGGCCACATGGCCGCGGGCTGCCGGGAGCACGCTGCCGGCTCCGGGAGGTGCAGGGCGGCAGCCGGAGGCGGCACCGGACGGTCGGGGCTTTGGCCGTTCCCCCTGGAGTCAGCGCCCTTCCCGGAAACTCTGAAATTTCCACGCTAGAAACAAATGACCCTTTGAGAGTAGCCGGCATCCTGGAGGGTTCCCTCCGCTCCCCTTCCGTAGCCTTCCTAAATACTCTCCGTTAACGCTTCTCTGAGTCTAGCCCAAATACAGGGAGGTCCTGCCCGGAACGGGGTGAATCCTGCCGGGGCTGGAGTGGGAAAGGTGTGGTTGGGCGTGGGGGCAGGAGAAAGGCAGCTCCTGAGCTGGAACGTGGCCCTGTCACGGCCAGCATGTCAGGGAGCTCCTGCCTTATTCTTCTGAAGAATGGTTTTCTGTACGTACCGAGCTTGTTTTCTACGTTCTCCAGCTCTCATGTGCTCACTGGTGATATGTCCTGCAGTTATATTTATTCTGGAGTAATTCTTCCTTGTTTGCCAGTTGCTTGCGCCGGTGCCTAAAAGCACTTCATGAAGAAAGCTCGGTATTTTTAGTCCTCACTTACAGGTGGGGATGTTGTCAAACACCGTAACTTCTTTAGTTTAGACCACAGGTCTGTCTCCCTGCTGAGACTCGAAGGTCCCCATCTGTTGTGCTGCTTTCTGTGCCAGTCTTCCCCTTTTCTAATACATGATTTATGGAAGGAGTCTGACTCTCTGCTGAATGAATGTCTCATTCTAGTAACTTGAACTTTCCAAGTAAGCCGGCTTGATCTGCATCCTCATGTTTGGGGGGATTACAGGATAAAAAACGATTCTGAGTTACAATGCAGAGATTATTCTGTTTTTTATTCTTTCTGTAATAGTTGCTTGAGGTGGAAGGCTTCTCCGGAACTGCTTGTAGATGACAGCTGCCCAGAGTTAGAAAGTGACAAATGAAAAAACTTGCTTGTTTGGTGGGACAAGCCATGAACACAGAACCACATCTTAGAGTAACTGGGAAGAAAGACATTTTTCTTTTGTCTCCTTTTGGAGCAATAGACAATTACCAGCTGTCAGCACCTTTTCAGAACTCTTTTAGAAACTGCCTAAGGCTTACAGAACTGATGAGTTCTTAATTTTTACGGTAGGCCCTGGTATGGCAACCACTGTCATAACGCTTAAGGATTTTCAGTTTTGATACTGGGTGAAATCCTGTGTTTTAGGGAGGGCCAGGGTAAATATAAATCTTGTCTTCTGTTCTGCCTGGCAGGGACCAATGGAGTAGTAGACTGAACGCATGCTAGCCTAATTTATCATGACATAAAGGACAGATTTACTTATTTTTTTTTAAAGAAAAAAAGAAGTCCGAATCATAATACACTAAGGGAGTGAGAGATCCCATGTGACTCAGGATCCAGAGTGTGTAATTTCTGTTGTCTTTTGCATAACTAATAGCAAAGAAACTTGTGATTTATGATGCACCATCAGAATTTATAGTATAGAGAAATCATATAGATCCTGACGCAATCATTCAAGCCAGTTAGAAGTTTGTTTGTTTGGGTTTTTTTTTTTAAGTTTGGCCTCAGCCCACTGGAGGTAGGACAGTAAAAAAACTGAGGGCCGAGGAAGCTTAATAACAGATCAGATGTGGTGTTTCTTTTCTATAAATGAGCTCAAGCTCTGTGGAGGCCTTTATGCAAAGGTAAGATAGTCTGCATCTTGTTCCAGTAGAATTCAGGCATTCGGGATTTTTCCTGTTGTTTGTAGTGTCATGTTGCTTATAGGACCCAGCCTCATTGTGTTGGGAACTGCGTGCTTTCTAGGAACAGTACAAATTCCTCTACCGCTGTCAAAATGGCCAGTCTGCACCAAATGCAGGAGAAACAAACTGCAGCAGCTGGGCACAGTCACAGAACAACGTATAAGCTGTAGCTCCCGTGTGTCTCAGTCCATGGGCCCCTCCCTCGGCTGTGCGCTCTCACCTGGCAGTTCTGAATAGTTCCAGCATGCAAAATGCTGGAGCACTTTGCCTGCCAGTTCGAAGCAGTAATGGGTGAGGACTGTTCGCAGAGTGCTTTCAAATAACTAATGCCTTCTGTAGGACGAATTTATATCTGGGGAAATGCAGTGTGTTACTGGCACTGCAGAAAAGGAGGTGGAGAGAACTGAAAGTACAGCAGATTTTCCTTAGGATGGTGTGTCCTGCTGCCCTTTGTAAGGGATGCAAATGTAAGTAAATCACTTGTCCTTTCATACAAGCTAAAGAACCATTTATAAAGGCGTATTTATATGTTTCTAAATGTTGCTGTGGGGAAAACCATCTCTCTTGTGCTTTGGCATAACTGTATTGATGACAGTCAAATGTGGTTAACTTTTCAGAACTTTTCTAAATTAAAACTGAGTAGTCAAAACAAACAGGTAATTTGTCTGGAGCAGTTTCCTAGCTCAGCTTGTCGTGTGAGCACATGAACGTCTCCACCTGCACAAAGAATACGATGGCGCAGGGAGAAATGTCGTGGATCAGGTGGGGATTGCTCCGTTGGTAGCAGCCGTGCTTTGTACTGGCATAAAGCGATTGCAGTTATAGCATGTGTTTGTCTTCCGCCAGGGGTTTTACTGCGTTATATACCGCTTTATAACCAACTTGTGAGTGATGTGGTTGGCTTTGATGAGGATTACTATTCCTGACTTCGATAGACACCATACATCTAACCTTCTACCATCTTTCCTAGTGGATGAGGTTTGAATGGCTTGTCTTTCTGTGAGATTGTAACACAGTTATTTTTCTGCCCCGAGGGAGCCACTTTTACTGTGCCTCTGTGTGGATTGAATGATCTCTCTGCTGGAAAATACCCTGCTCTGTGTTTTTGTGCCCTCCCCTGCATACTGTACTCCTTGGTGATGCATTAGTGGGGTCGGTGGCCAGCCCTCCTCGCAAAGTATTAATAAAGGTGTAAGCAAGTGGTATAAGTAAATATGAAAGGCTAACGAAGTTTGTTATGACATCTGAGTGGACAAATCTCAAGTAATTTGTTGCAACTGAGTCATGTTCTGTGGGGGTGGAAGGTCTAGTATTCTTTAAAGCCCTGCCCTGCATTATTAAATACTCTTCAATATACTAAGGAGCAGCAGGGCCGGTACCTTTTCTGTTTAATATATGCCTTTAGTGTAGACTGTCCTGTATTAAATTCCTGTACTGGAAGGCGATAAAGGTTAGTATTTAGAATTCCTGTGACATTTCTGCATGCATGGATAGCTGTCCCTGGCAGCTTTTTTCTTTAGGAAAGCACTTTGTCACGTGTGAATGAGCAGCTAGCTGTTCTTCAGGGCGACACTTGCAGCCCTTTAACCGGTACGTTGACCTTGGTCCAGCTTGGCCACCACCCTTCCTGTAATTCAGTTCAGCAGCTGATAATAAATAGCAATAGATTTTTAAAGTTTGGCAGTACCTTCGGAGTGCTACAGTATTTGTCTTCTAGGGAGTAAGGTGCTGGAGCTGGATGACACAGCAGCCTGCAGTTATTGGAAAGTTTTGTAACCAAATGGGCAGTCTAATTGTTGGTGGCAAGGAATGTTATGTCAAAATGTGTTCTGATTTTTGCCAGGAAATGGACAGTCTGTGAATGACCAAAAAAATCCTCTATCCACGCTGTACCAAACAGATTTTTTTTTTTTTTTCTCATAAGAGAGCTTTCTAAAATCATTCCTAGGCAAAAGTGCATGTCAACAAAAAGACAATTACGATGGCCTTCAGCCTGCTGTTTGGATGCAGACGGGACCTCATAAGCTATAGCTGCTTTAAAAGGCTGTGCCTTTAAATTATGATTTCAGTAACTGCTTTTGAAGGCACTGTTCTGGTAAAAGTTTAGCACGGATGTTTGACTCTATTTCCTTGTAGTGTTCTTATATCTGACCAGAGATTTCACCCTTACAAAAGGTAATGTGGAGATGTGGTCCTAATCTTTGAGACAGCGTGTACTCATAGCTGGAGAACAGCCTTTGTGGTGGTTTTAAGACTTCAGGGAAACCTTTGGGTCTTAGCAGCCAAGGCTGCGTTTCATTAGTTAGAGTGATCTGTGGCGCCTTATGCCAGCTGACCATCACCAGGTGTATTTGTCCATTTTACTAATGAAGAGGAGGATTATTGAAGGAGCTGTAACTCAACTAGAGACCAGTGTTTGTCAGAGGATTTTGGTGAGCTTACAGTTGCATTTTTTTCTTCATTACCATATACTCAATATTTTATGGCTGTCTTTACATCTGTTTTTACCACCTGCTGCCTGGCCTAGATGGCATATTCCTGTCCAAGAAAGAATCGTCTTCACTTCAGAGCTATAATGACAAACTGAGAACAGCAAAGAGGGTAAACTGGGCGCTCTCACTGTGCTTATTGTTCATGGCTGAAGGGTCCAGTTAAGTCAATGTCCAGTTACATAATGAGGAGATAGGGATCTGTTTAGCTTTTTAGAAAATTAAAGTCCACTGAAACAGTGTAACTGGAACCACAGAAGTAGGAGGAAAACTATTTTCCATTCTGAAGTATGTCTTTGTGTAGTGCTGCGAGTTGGGTTTTTTAAACTTGCTAACAGTAACTAATAACTTCTACATTATACACTCCACACTGAGTCATTGTTTACTCAGGGAAATGACTTTCAACAGCCAGACCTGTTTGCTAACTTTAATAACTAAAATATGCAGTTCCACGCATTATAAGGCAGCACACTATAATCAACATTTTTTAAAAACAAAACCGGACACATATTTGCAACGCCACACAGTGTTGCATTATAAGTGGTATTTCTGCAGTTCAGGTTTTGGTCTGCAGCAAAGGCTGGTGTGTCCAATGGTGCAGTTTTGAGAAGAGGGAAGATTATTGCACAAAACTATTGTTGTTTTTTTTCTAGAGTTGTATTGAACCTTCCAAATTAGAGACCAGAAAGCCTTGTTCTCTGTCCACACATCTTGTTGTTTTAAATAACAGGTTGTCTTATACTCTTAGGATTTTGGAGTCTGTTCAGAATTGCCTCTTCTGCATCTTGGGAGGGAAAGCCACACCTTTGTGCCAGGAAGCCAGGAATTCTCTGTCAGAATTTGAACTTAGACAGCAAAACAGATGTTTCTTTTGCTTTATTTTAAGCAAGCACTGAAGTTCAGTTGTGAGCCGTTTTCTTGCCTTTTCTTGACTGTTTATCTGCTATTTTGTGTTCGCACTTTATTTTCTCATGGATATCACAGGTAGCTTTCCTATCCATCCATTACAACTATTAAGATTATAATAACAGCCAGGGTTTCTATACCGGATTGTTTTTTGGTGTACT
Source organism: Larus michahellis (assembly GCF_964199755.1). Classification (NCBI taxonomy): domain Eukaryota; kingdom Metazoa; phylum Chordata; class Aves; order Charadriiformes; family Laridae; genus Larus; species Larus michahellis. The sequence goes on along the minus strand of NC_133902.1, from coordinate 3,713,524 downwards.
GAACAAACAACGCCAAGTGCACACAATGCAACTCCAATAGGGTTTCTCCATCGGTTTGTTCATGCGGGAATGGAGTGGGGGCAGCTGAGCGTGCCTGACTCGCGTGTGAAGGGACAGTGTGGGAAGAGTGTTTGGACTGTTAAAATGTAACTTCTGAAGATATTTCAGATCTTCCTTTTGCATTTTTGCATTTCTGAATGTTGTGGTCTGTTCTCTTTCCTTTTCCTTCAGAGCTACTAAGTAACACATAATTAGAAAAATATTGCAGCTTGGAAGAGAAGATTCAGAGCAATATAATTACTGGAAAAGCATAGTAATGTATAATGAAGAACTGTTTTTATGTCTGTTGCACCTTCCCAAAAACAACAAACAAAAAAAAGTACCTATCACGTTTCTCAAGGAAACCAAATGCTGCATTTTGAAGAGTGTATTCAAAATGTGTATTTTGGGGGTAATAGAAGGGATGATTTATGCAATTTTATGAGATATTTCTAAAACAGGTGTGTGAGAGTCCCCAGAACATTTAAGAAAAACATGTGACGACATAATGACATGGGCACAATATCTTTTATTTTTGCCCGATAATTAAAGAATACATGGGTTGATGGTTATGGGCCGTTTATATATTTGGGTAAAGCTTTCGGACATTATTTGTCTCAAGTATAAACTAATCTTATTTGAGATAACTGCATCCCAATACAAGGAAGAAGTATAAAGGAAAGGCGAGAAAAAGAAAAAAGAGTCAAAGACCTTTTCCCGGAGATTGCTGTAGGCAGTGACCACCTTGAAACCGTCCTCTGCTGCGTTGGTGAGATCAGGGGGTGCCTGGTGCTGAGTGCATGGCAGGTAGCGAGTGTTGGGAGTGAGGACTTCTGTGTTGCTCTGGCAGCTTGGTCATGAGGGCACCATGTGAAGAGGAAATGTTGCAAGAGACGCGGAGTTCTGTATGCAAAAAACTTGCAGAGCGAAAGGGGGTGTTTGATCTCTCTCTTTAAACAAACCTGACCGGTTGCCAAGTGTCTGTTTCTGCTCTGATGATCCCTTGTCTAGGTGGGAACGAGGGGAGCTCCTTCCAACCTTAAGCCTTGAATGTATTTACCTGGCAACTGCTGCCATCCAAACCACTTTCTTAGGTCAGTTTGCAATGGGAGGAAAATTCCTCAGAGTAGCTCTGTGTAGGATGAGAATGTGAACTATGTCCAGGCTGAAGTCCATGGAACATAGAAGCTGCGCTCACGTAACTGTTTACTTTTTTCCTAGAAGCTTCAGGTAAGTTGGCTGTTTGTTGTTGAATGCATTTTTGCCTGAAATACAGGCCATCAGAAATAGGTAGCCTCTGTGAAAGGATCACATTGCCACCTGAGTGGAAACAGGGAGTGGAAGAAAACCAGTGTTGCTGCAGGTTGAGTGCGTGTGTCTGGAAAGAAATCTTTTCCGAGCATTGTACAAGCAAGCTATTACTTCATGAGGAAGTTTTTGCTGTGACGAATATTGCTTTTTATTTTGGATAGGCTAGAAAGGTAAATTCTTGTGTAAAGCTCTAAAAGTAGCTGTGAGCTTGGTACCTGGCCTGTTTTGAGCAGTGAATTTCTCTGGTTAATTTCTCCAGCACTGTGCTGAACTCTTGAAAGTGCTTTTCAGGCCATGCTTTCACTGGCCCCAAACCAAATTATCTTAATTGCAAACCACTTATCTGAACTGATGGTTAGTCAACACAAATGTGACACAGTGCTCGTTAGAGTAGAAAATCAATCAGTGTTTAGTGTGGGCTGGATTGAGATTTGCGGATTTGATAGGGAAGGAGAGGGTTCATTTGGGTCAGTAACTGGTGCGGTGATGAGTGTGTGAAGTCAGCTTCCCCCCTCCTGTGTGCATCCAAGCTGAGTCCAGCATCATCAGCCCTTGTTTCTAAGGCACCTGCCAGAAAGTGTCAGTTCTTCACAATCTTGTTGAATAGCAGACCAGTGCATTAGCTAGGCACGTTTCTGCTTCTGGTGTGACATATATACCCGCATGCGTCAGGTTAGGTCATTTATATTGCTGATTTGTGATCATGGAACACTACGGCTGACAGTCTGTAGCCTCTAGTGTCATTCCTGTCCTTTTTGTGGAGGCTGCTGGTGGTGATAATATGATAATACACGTGCATCACTTCTCAAGGTTTTAAACATTTGGAGGCACGTATATGTGTAAAGGGTAGGGGACAAAGCAAGCAGCCAGAGAGTCTTAGAGCTTCCTCCACATCGCTCTCAATGAAATGCCCTTTCTTTACCTGTCTGCCAGGAGGATGTAGTCACCCAGTAACTAACATGAAGTTCTATTTAAGTCGGTTTTGCTGTAGTTCTCCACTCCCTGCCTTGTACCTGCACTAGCATCCGTTTCACCCTTTGGTTAATCAATTGAAACAAAGTTTGGAGAACAATGATGAAGGAGAAAAAAACAAACAACCTTTCTGTTTGTTTAGTTCCCTGAACGGTCTCATCACAGAGCTGAACAGATCTCTGTCCCTGTACAGAGGAAGGAGTGGGCCAGGACAAGCACAGCTGGGGACAGAGGATGTCAGCTGTCTAGGTCAGCTTACAACAGCCTGAGACTGCTCTCTGGCACCTTGGAGGACACTTTCCATGCTCTTTTCACCCTGGAGAAGTGTCTGTAATGTAACGCTGTAGGAATGATGGCTTGCATAGCCGTTCTCTTCTTATGCTACTGTTTTTTGACCCTTGAAGTCAGTGGTAGTGAGGAGAAGTTTGAGTTTACTAGAAGGTTCTGCAGTCGTACTGGGGCACTTTTGTGCCCTGGTGTGTGGGTTGGTTGGCACTGAAACCTCCCAGCTTGTGGATGTGGAGCTAGGCCAGCTGTTTGGAACGTAAATGGTAATTAGTTGTTTTTTAAATGTTGCTTTTATTAAGCTTTACAAATAGGATACACTATCTGCAGTCCACTTCTTGTAATGGGGATTCCCAAACTAGAATACTTATTATAGCTCCTGAGCAGCACAGTAACCATGTGCCCATGGAGTGCCTGCATTGCTGTTGCCCATTAACGTGGTATCGGGTCAGGAACAGAGGGGCACTGATAAATCCTGGTGCAGCCAGCCAGGGAAAACCGCGCTTAGATACTGAGCCAAGGGAAACTGGTGTCTGTTCTGCCACTTGCCTAAGCAGCATGCAGAGCAGGTGGGGTTCAAAGTGGGGAGCGTGCCCCAAGTCAGAGGGGTTGGCCACGGATGTCTGGTGTGTTTTGCTCTCTCTGGAATAAATACACCTCTGCTGCTTCCCAGAGCATTGCCCATCGTGGGAGAGCCAACGCAATGAGGGCCTGGAGGGAGGACCCCCTGCCCAGCTGAGGATGCGGGGATGCCCACTTTTGCACTGGCTTTCAACAGGTCTAAAGGTTCAAAGGACTTTTGGGCCCTGTGGGACTCTTTACCAAGGTATACGTGTGGGGATAGTAGGACAGGGTTACTGTGTTGTGGTATCTGAGCATGACGTTGTAATCGACACAGACAGAAAGGGTAAGGGAGAAGGAATTCATTTGGCTGCCAAAACCTTTCGTGCGAGAGGTTGGATCTGGACGGGTGCCCTTTCTGGGCATACATGCAGGTTCCTGCAATTTGTAGCTGCTATTGCTGTCACCACCAGTAGTGGCACCCAAGTAAATAAAATTTCGGAACGCCATCCTGCAATAGAAACTTCAAGAGGCTATTTCTAGACGGAATTGAAGCTGCATGTGATTTAGTGGACTGTAGCCTCATTGTGAGGGTAGAAGGCAACCAAAAGTGGTTTGAACTGGAATTCTTTAGAGTATTGTTGCTAATGCTGGAGTGGGCAGATGGATTAAACTATTTTGGAGCTTTACTCCTTTTTGATACCATACTATCACTCTTGTTAAAGAGGCTTCATAACCAGCTAAAAAAGCTTGGCAGTTGCTAGTGCAAGCCCATATTTTTAGGTGCTCTATTGATTTTGTTGATTTCCCCCCCCCCCCCCCCCCCCCCAGAAAAAGAGATGTTCTGGCAAAAGACAATTAAAGAAACAGCTTTAAAATGTATATACTAAACACAAAGATTATGACCCAGCAGGTAAACTGGAGCAGCAGAGGCAGTTATGGGTTAGCACTTGGATTTGTAAATTTTGGAATTGTAGGGTTCAGCTTTGCAGAGAACGGTAGTACCTGCATGTAGCTACTCCTGTGACCCATCAGCTGTTCCAGTAATTCTCCAGAACATGGAATTTGTCAGATCACCAGACAAGTGTGTGCTGCCTTTGTGCTGCCTGTCACAGACACCAGGAATCCCAAGAATGCGAAGGACACTCGCATTCCAGTTCTGTGTGATCGCCCCTTCCCTCCTCCTCTAGGGGCTAGCGGAAGCAGGAAAGGGGGTCAGGCTGGAAATACAAAAATGAATTAGTGAATATATAGTAGATAACGCCCATCACTTGCTGTAGTTTGCCACTCCCACTCCCCCCTCATTGTGGAAAGTCTGATTAAAGTCAGCCTCTCCGCCCTGACTGTCTGAACCATACATACATGCACAAATGCCAGATTCTCTTCATTCCAGGCTGCTGACTTCAAGAAGGACTTGCTCTGACAAGCTGGAAATGAGGGCTGGCAGCTTCGTCTGCAACTCAAAGGCTTTATCTCTCTTAAGACACTCTTGCTAACATTTCCCACCAATACTGTTCTGCTGGTAGGAGCTGTTGTATACACAGGACGCCATCAGGCACTTAAGAATAAAGCTTTACGTTGTGTAACTCTCCTTAAAACAGGCGCTGAAGACTTCACAGAGCAACTGGCATCAGGCCCACAGCAGAGCTTGCTCTCCTTGCGCTTCAGCCTCATTATTTGGGGAGCGGTAGGGAGAGTCAGCTCAGCCTTTGATTCTTTTGTGCCCCTACCAAGAGCTGGTGTTCTTAACAAAAAGTCTACTATCCGGCCTTCAGCTCCCACTTTGAATATGTCCCTCGGCTGATGGTGCACGCACCTCCAGCTTTCACAGCATATTCCTGCAGTTCATCACCTTGGCCTCTCTCTTTCCTCTCTGAACTGAACTGCCCCCTGGGTATCCCTTCGCTTCTTCCCCACCTCACCACAGCAAGCACAAGTTCTTTGACTTCTAGGATCGCTCTGGCTCCACCAGCAACTTGTTTCCCTGATCTTGCCTCCTGGCATTATTGCTTCACTGCTGCTTCTGCTCGGTGAAGGATGCCAACTGTGTCTACCTGTTAGGGTTTCTTTGCGTGCGCTTTTAAGCTGTCTGCTTATGGTGCGTATGCAGTCTTTCACTTAGGACATTTATACTCCCTGACCTATCTCAATCAATTGTTGAACTCAGCCTTCAATAAATGCTTTCCTGGAGTGGAACCTATTTGAGAGATGTCATAATGGTTCTATAGAGCATCTGCGCCAGTAATTGCAAGATGGCCAAGCTCTTACGATGTTGTTTTTCTTTCAAAATGAGTATTAGAGCAAGTATATTTTTACATTCATATAATATTTATGTGGAATTGAGATAGTGCATCAAGCTTAAAGTTAAGGCATGCACCCAGATATAAAAATTTATCGTAAATCAAATTTGTGTAGTCATTATGGTTGTGACGTGATTTGGGCTTAATAGGGTATCTTCGTCATCATCATATTGCTTCAGAAGCCGCTTGCCACTGTTATTTTAGGTTGTGGAGGGTGTGTACATGTATATTTTCTAAAAACCGTAAGACCTACCAGTATCAATGTCTGCCTAGTACTTCATAGATTTCACAACTGGCTGTTAATAGACAAAACTTTTTTTTTTTTGGTCTGATTTTTGAGGGAGGGCTGTTTTCACAGAGGCTGTGGCCTTGACTTATGGCCATATAACTAATCATGTTGAGCAGAGAAGGGATCCTGCTAGCCTCAGCTCCAAATCCTCTCTCTTAACCATAGGACTGTGCTTTCTGGACATGGTGTGAAAAAGATTGGTGAAACAAAAGCGCTCGTTTCCCCTTATCTAGCTTAACGTGCAAAGAGCAGGCAGTCCTGAAGCAGCGATATGAGAGAATCAGAATCAGCATTGTAGTGAGGATTTTGAACAAGAAGCCGGCATGAGGTACCCATAGCATTTAACCTCTGTGTTTTATTCATCCCGCAGCAAGTGTAATTTAAAGTGACACCTCTATAATTGATGAAGTATCTTTTTACCGTTTGTTTAATTACCAGTTTCAATGTCTAGAAAGCAGTGGATCAATAATTTACAGCGATGAGCTTCCCTGTGTCCCTCTGTTTGTCTAGTTCTGCCATACAAACAATAGCTCTTGAAACAAACCCTCAAGTTTTGATGCTTTTCTTTTTCTTTATGTGATTTAAAAGAGATTACCTCTCTTTTTCCTGCCACGGGTGTACTCCAACACAACCGAAGCTGATGGCAGAGCTCCCCCTGACCTCAGGGAAGCAAGGTTAATCCAAGGCTTGCTGGGCACACTGTATCAGCTCTCATCTTGTTGCAGTCTCCTCTCATTATTGCTACAATAGCAAAGGATGCTGCCCTGGCGATATCTGAGAGCTGTTAGAAAATTTAAGCAAAGGAACCAAAGCTGCTGCCTGTGTTTTATATGTATGTCTTACCTTATAGGCTTTGATAACGTCTATTGATTTTTCTGTGGGAGATACCTATTCTTGAAACTCATGGGCCCTTCTTTGAGGTTAGAGCTCAGATTCCCTCATGCTCCTGCGTCACTCACTACGGAATCTGTGCCTGTTGAACCAGAGGAATGAAAGTGTTTCCTTCCCAGTGGGATGAGTCTTCTGACAGTTCTGTCATCATGCGAGCTGCCATGGACAGTAGGGTTTGCCCAGGCAGCATCACAACAAAAGGTCGAAAGATCCCCAGCCACTATGAGATCTCCAAGTCCTTGCACTTCTAGCAGGATGTGGCCTTACATGGGAAGGGGTCCCACCTATGCACTGGTGGCCTCAGGGCAGAAGGATACCTTTCACTTCTTTGAAGCTGTGCTCATCATCTGCATCAGCACAAGTGGATGCTTCCCGTTTCCTGCCTTTATCCTTAGGGGTGCTGGTCCTCCTCTTCTAATGGAGAGCAGAATGCTGTGGGACAGTTGGTACTTCTGTTAATGTCACAGCTGTCACAACCATCTGATTATACCCAAGTAACAGGAGCTGTGAATTCCTTCAGGATCTCTCATTTGAGTTGGAGGTCACAGCCCAGAACTTTTCTTTGAAACGGTAAAAGTAAAGGGTCAATAGGAAGATTGCCAGGCCTGCCTGTGACTACCTATTTTATCTGTCTCGGCAGGATTTATATGGTTTTTCAGCCACCCAATGTAGGACTAGAAGTAAATCAGAGAGCGAGAGAAAGGATTTGGATATAGCCACAGCTGGGGAATGAATATTTCCATTCACTGCATAGGCCCATGTTTATCCAGATGTGGAACACGCATTCCTGAGAACCACAAAGGAATGGCCTCCTTGATTATTCTTTAGTGTGTATTTTGTCTTTGTTTTTGATTAAAACTGTGTCCCTATTAATGCAGAAAATGTTGAAAAGGCTGTGAGCAGGATAGCGTGGTTGTACTCCGTGTAGCAGGATAGTGAGCAGGGAGTTGAAACCGTCTCTCGGAGACCAGATATTCCTACACTTCAAAGGGTACTTATTAAGTTGCAAGCCAGTGACTTTTTTTAAAATTTATTCTTTTTTTAACATCAGCGCGATTACTTCTTTTACTTTAAAAGAATCCTGATTTAATGTAGTTCTGGTTCAATAGGAGAATCAACTTTTAAAATGTTGGAAAACAATATTCTGGATCATTTGATGAGTGCAAGCTGATGCTGGTGGATGTGGAATTCCCTTCTGAAATGATGTCTATATTTTCCAAGCATCCTGGAATTCTTCTGCCAACATGATGGCAACTCATCATTCCCTTTTTACTGTTAACTGAGGATATATCTATTTTTGGATAAAAATGTTTGCAATTCGCACAAACATTAAAGACTTTGTTCACTGTGGGATCAGTGGGGTTGTGTCAGCCTGGTCAGAAGGAGATTACCTCAGACAATACCCTTCATCTGGTGGCTTTTACCCTCTTTTTCAGAAGCAGCAGAACAGACAGGGTAAAGGGAAGCAGTTCAGACATAAGCCAGCTGCAATATCATCTGCCCACGTGCTCCTGTTGGTTGCCAGGCCTCAAGGCTGACACGCTGCCAGATAGCCAGTCTGCGCTGCGCGTCGACTTTTCTTTCGGCTGCTTTTGGAAACTGCTTAGGCCATTTCTTTTAGCGTAATCTGGAATTTCTACAGATCATTGGATATTCTTGTTTTTGGGTTCGTGATCTAGTTTTACTCCAGACTGTTGTTGAAACTCTTTCCTTAAACTTTTCATAGGGGACTTATGCCATCACAATAAATGTCAAATGCTCTTTGTTCCCTTACAAAGAAGGGTTTGAAAGAAGTTCAGTGCCATATGTGTTCCTAATAGTTTTACTAGAACTTATTTATAACTTCTCACTGTCCCAAAATAACTGCCTGCCTTAGGCCAAGAAAGTCAGTTTGGGACAGAAGGGGAAAAAAAGTGGTGGAAGTACAAATTGTGCCTGTAAACTCCACACTTATAAATCATCAAATTAAAAACTACTCGACTTGTTTGAATGTCTAAAGCGTTGAATGTGCCCTTTTTCTGGGCTCACAGAACTTGGCTGCGCTTGGTATTTTGTTGTTTGCTTACAGCATTGCTAAGTTTGCATTAAAAAAGAGTCACACCCAGAACGAAAATAAGAACTCGTTTCTCCCAGGTATCACCCGCTTCTGGCAGCAGAATGAGATGTCGCAAGAATGCCTGCAGATCGGTGTGTTCTTTTTTTTTCCTTAAGGGACCTATAGACACTACATGGAAAAAACCTGTGACAGATGCTGTTGTACCAACATGAAACATTGCTCATAGCGACATTTCCCTAAATTCGGGGTACAAATTACACCGATATATACATCTTTATGCCCCTATAAACTTTCCGTACTAGGGATTTTGTTATTCCACTGACAGGAGGGGGGAGTAGAAGTAGTTGTTGGGGCATCGCTCATGTACAAGCGATTTTATAAAAAAAAAAAAAACACCAGAATCTCAGGAAATAATTCCACACGTGATCTTCTCTCCTGTGCTCTTCAGGAAAGTTTTAGTCATTTGGCCTTTATTTTTCTGACATTGGAGCCTTCAATATATCAATATAATCTGTATATTACCTGTGCTCTAGTCTCCATGTAACAGAAAAGTTCATGGTTTTGACAGCAAACTAGGAGTTCAACAGTAGCTTTATTCAGACTTTACGCAAATGAAAAGCTTCACATTAACTAAGAGAAAAAATTTCATTTGGCTATTTTGGAGGGAGGTATTTCCTTTTTAAACTATTTTTCATAGTACCAAATGGTCGGGGTTTGGGTGTGGTGTGTTTTAATGCAAAGCTGCATTGATGAAAGTTGTCAATTAAAAGAAAAAAGGGCAACGTAGGACAAGTCAGTCAAGTTTAGTTGTTTCCTATAAAGCAGTCTGATATAGTAGATAAATCTGTTACTTGGATTTCTGTAAAGTGATGTATGTTGACACAATTAAGAATAATGTCATTCAGCTAGCCTTCCCTAGGTTTCAGCTTTAACCCACTAAAGAAAATAAAGCAGCTTAAACTTACTGTTTTGCTGTCAGCAGTTCTAAACAGACAATTCCTATATTTAGAGAAGAATTTTACCATTATCATCAGTGGCAAATTCTCAGGAGAAGCCAGGGGAAGCTTGGGATCCTATCAGTGTAACATTGGTAGGGACGGTTGATCTCTGCATCCAGATTCCTAGTCTCATACCTGTGATTCTTCTCACTTTTTAGAGCCAAGAGAAATATCTTATTTCTCCTGGAGCAGACTTTTTGAAACTGAACAAACAACTTACTGACTGCATCCTTTGACTTGGTACGAAAAATAAGTAAAGAAGACAACAATATTAGGGGCCAGGATTAAAGGTGAGACTTCGTAATGGCTTAGATGCACAGGGAGCTAGTTCCCAAAACATTGTTTTATCCAAAATTAGTTAACTTTCTGATGCCACTGACCACAAGCAATACCAGCACAGACCATCTTTCTGAATTGCTTTATAATTGTTATGCAGCAGTTACTGCATGAGAAAAGAGGTATAAGGGCATTTAATCTAAAATGCTTTCTTGTAGTTGGTTTTCTCTAAGAGTTGTAACCACTTGTTTAGTGGTTCTGCCTGGTGCCTGCACTTGTTTTCACCCTCACCATCCAGGCAAGAATGTGAAATATGTAATTGGACAAAAATTAAAGGTCAGTTTAAAACTCTTCAGAAATCAAGATGTCCCTAAAGATAAGTTAAATACGAAACATCCTCTTGGGACAGAATTGCTATATGCCCTGGAAAGCTTAATACAACCTTTTCTGGGCAGGTAGTATGGGGACAAGGTGTGAACAACTGGTGAAGAACGTACCTGAGAGCCTGGTTACACTGGAACAATCCTCTGGAACGGTATAGGGAATGGTAAATCTCAGCTGTGGTCTCATCGGGACTGCGTAGCTCCTGAAGCTGTGATGCAGAGGAGTGCTTCTGCCGTCGAAACTCTGTCTTACCGTCTCATCAATGAGCCTTTCATAAGGCTTGGGTGTTTTTTTTTAAGGCGCTCAGCCTAACTTTGTCATGGCAAACTGACCGTTTCAGCTCAAGGAGGTCTCACCAGCTAACATGTTGAAAGTCTTGGCTGCGATTTGCCCTCAAGTTCCTCTGAAAGCCGTGTAACTCTGCAGGGCTGCATTTACAGACAGAAGAGAGGCAGGAGGTAGCAGAGCTACAGACAGAAAATTATTTGTACATTTTGTCACAAGCATCTATTGCTGTCAGAAGAAAAAGTCTGGGTGATAAACCTGTCTAGGAATTTACATTGTACTCATTTCCATGGCAGCTATGGGGCTGTGTCAGACTGTGTTTGCTCAGCAGGCTTCTCTGCGCTGGGAGACGAGAGATGGAAAGATACCCCTCGCTGGGGATCACAGGGGAATGCTCCAGATACATCACTTTATCCAAACGAGGTCTTTGTGAGCATTGTTGTAGGAACTCCCTGTCATTTGTGTAAGAAGGAGGAAAATGTGGCTTTCACTGGGGTCGCAGGTTTTGTGTCTGTTGAAGTGACAGTAGAACGTGTGCATCAGAGCTACGATGGCAGCTCCAGACAGGAGTCAGTCTGACAGTTCTGCTGAGACACACGCAGCTTGTTGTAGTTCCACGCAGCTGCTGCTGAAACTGTTGGCCTGCGAGACAGTAATACGTACAATTACGTGGGAACGCTTGGAAAATTTAGTTAAATGGCTCCTTCCACAGGTGCCCAACACCTTTACAGTTTGAACCAAAATGAGTGAGAGCTGCCCAGGTCACCAAACGCAGCAGCAAACAGTTGTGCTCCATGGAGGGCAGGTAGGGGCTGTCAGCCTTCCTTCTCCATTAGCGCTGGCCACGCCATGCTTTAGGACGGGGATGTGTCTTTTCCTCCCCTTTCCGAATCAGAGATGTGCTCGGCCCTGGTTTGCAGGTGCTACTCTGTAGATTTAAAAGCCTGCTCTGTCTGTCTTTTTCCTCCCATGAAGAAAAGCAGGGGCATGATAGAAAAAGGACAAAGCAGCTCTAATTTGTACATTTAGTTTTGTGTTTGGGGCTGTGGGAGAGACCCTTCTCTGCTCAGAAGAAGTCATCACAGGTTCAGTGCTGCCCGTCTCTCCAGAGGGGAACCTTAGGTTACTCCACGCTGCCTTCCTGCAGAGGACTGATGTGGGAAGAGCCCTGCTCTGCCTGTTGTGTCCCTCCTCAGTGCTCTTGTATGTTCTTCTTTTCCAGACTGCAAACAGTTTAGTGCTGCTCTGGCCTTATATAGTAATTTCCTATTATTAGAAACATTTCCTTGGGATCTTTGCTTAGGGAGTAGCAGAGGGAAATCCTGTTTCCTTCATCTAACATGCAGGCAGAGCACCAGTGTTCACTCTTTCCTTATCTAGTGTCGATAGAACAAGAAGTTTTTGTTATGATATGCTTTCCAGTCTTAATCCCTTTCTAACACTAAGCCTCAGAAATGCAGAAAAAGAAACTGGAAGGAATAGGAACTGTCAGCCACTAATGTGAGCTGTAAAGCGTTGTCTGCAGCCTGTGAGTTCTGCCTCTTCTTTCTCAGCCATGTTTTTCTCTCTCGGATCTAGTCGTCCGGATGGGTTGGAAAACAAATTCTCTTTTTCATGTTGTTGAAAAATAGTGTGAATAGGGTATTCCACCTGGGTCTGCCAGGGTATTGATAGAGAACTAATGGCTGTGTTAAAAAAGAGAAACAATTATATATTAAGGAGGGATAAGTTTTTGGTTTGCGTGCAACAAGAATGTGTTTTTAAAGAAGAGGCTGGTCACTGAAAGCACAGAGATATGCACGGGCTTTGAACACTTAATTTTTCCTGTGAAAACATTTTTTCCCCTTAAAAGGAAGATGTAGGTCCTGCCACTGGGAGTGACTGTTTAGAAAGTCAGTTGGGAGGAATGCACATCAGCTGAACTGAGTCAGGCTGTTTGTATTAACAGCTCCCTCAAAACGGCTCTACTTGTGCTTGCCACAGACGCGGCAGGGGAGCTGCTTAAAAATGACTATATCAAAGTAAAGGCAAAGCAATCAAACTGAATTAACTGTTGTTTTTAAACTCTCTGCTATTGAAGCTGGTTCGGCAATTACGGTTGGATTCAGAATGGGCAGGGTGCGTTTGTAACATCAGCGGAAGAGGCGACTGTCGCTGTAGCAGAGCCGTAGCACGGGGCAGCGGGCGAGTGGGACGGGGTGAGAGCAGCCACATGCGTGAGACAAACTGGCATCGTATTAGGGGCATCTGGTATTTATAAAGTGGGACTTTGTTCTGACGGTCACTGTCAAAGCCAGTCATCCATTTCTGTTTCACTGGTTCAGCAGAGAGCAACAACAAGGAAAATTTATCTTAATTTGTTAGATTAACCCAGTTTCGGTTTTCACTCACGTCACAGACCCAGAATTATTGTGTGTGTGCGGGAGCCATAACTAAATACGAGTGCTGCGTATGTGCTTTTTAATCTGCCATTTCTCAAACGCATCTATCATCAGAGGTATCAAAATAGTGAACAGCACTGACAGAGAAGGTGTAGCAAGGAGAGGTGTGTGTCTCCATCTTCATTTTTTTCCCTAATATTCTTATTTATTTGTGAAAGACTGAGCTTGGGAAGACGAGGTGTTTAGTGTTCTCACTGTTGAAGCTTTCTTGAAACAAACAAAACCAGTATTGACAGTTTTAGGCATTACAAAGCATAAATTAGAATCCAAAATAATAATTTAAATATTCTTTGTCTTCTGGTTTTTGAACCCTTTTGGCCACACCTATCATGTTTTTAAGCTTTTGTCTATAATCGTGCAAACGCATTCACACAGAATCGGAGAATTCGGAGAACTCGTGATGATGTCATGAAGTTTGCAGTAACGTTAAGGAACTTTACCATCTTGAGACACCTTTTGAGTGAGTATAACGGGTTTTTAATTTAACCTCTATAGGTCTGGAGTTTCATAATTGACCAGGAATGTTGTGTCTCCAGGGACCAATGTCCTATGTCCTGGCTTCTGTTCCTCACTGCTTGTTCAGGGGATAGCTGGCTACTCTCTGCATGGGGAGTGAGGAGATGCATTAATACAAACAAAAAGAAGGTAAAAAACAGACAATTGTTAGCGAGCTGATGGTAAGGGGAAGAGGTTCTGCCTCGTTATCAAGCCTGTTACAATATTTAATGTTGCTTCTTTGGCAGGGCATTGATTTATCCAGTTATTGCGCAGTGAGGTGTTCGTCCTCTGCTGGAACAGGGCTTTTTTCCTAAGCAATGGGCCAAATGTCCATCAGAACCTCCAGTTTCTGTTATAGGGTGTCTTGGGAATGTGAGGCATTTTAATTAGTTTTAGATCAGTATAGTCTGGACAGCAGGACACACGTGATAGGTTAAAGAAATTTCTATTTTTTAAGACGTTCCTCTGACCTGCGAGAGGAAGGGCTCTCAAATTCCTGGCCTGTTTGGGGTGGTTTGTTTCCCATGGTATCTTTGCCAAGTGCTTTCTAATTATGGAATGTGTGTTATTCTGTAGTTCTTTTGCAAGGCAGAAATAACGAATATTATAAAAATCCAGAAAAAAGATAATATATATATTGATAGATGAACTTGATGCATTTTGCTTTTGGAATCATGTAGATGTGATCCATATTGATTTTTTGAACAGCATAAACCCAAGCCAGCGCCTCTTACCTCCAGATTTATTTTGTGCAGTGGAATCTGCGTGACGGAGGGGAAGACCGGTTTGCTGATGGGGCCGAACTCTCTTTTTCAGCCCAGCCACTGCTTGGGGCTGTGGCTTTGCAAGTCCCGCGCTGCGCTGTGAGCCCGTCGGAGCAGGGCCGACAGGAAAGGCTTCCAGTCCCCTTGCTTTGAATGTGAAATTGTATGCAGGGAATCAGCTGCTTATCAGCAACCAGCAGAGCAATCCCAGTGCTCTAATCCCAGCTTTGTATGAGTCACTTCTAACTGGTGAGGCCTGGAAAACTTGATTCATACCTCTGCCTGTAGTTGCCTGTACTGGTGATACCGACCTAGCCAGCCGTCCTCAGCAGAAATCACAGACAAGGGCTGGGCTCTGTTGCTGGAAAGGAAGAGCCCGGTTTTATCACCTTAATAGTCCGGGATCAACATCTTCTAAATCAAAATTACGTTGGTTATCTCTGCTTTCCGATTTTTTATTTTTTTTTTCCTTTCCCCTCCCAATTTAGGCTAACCCACACACAGCAGTGCTTTACTCACCAACAAGAGCAGGGCAGCAGTTCCACTACAGAAAAAAACCAAAACATCTTGAGTAAAGACCTTCACTGTGATTAAATAAATAAAAGGGTTCTCCCGCATGAAAAAGCCAAGGGAAATGTGTAAAAACAAAAAATAAAATCCACAAAACAACAACAGCAAAAAAAAACCCCACAAAAGTACTTCTGAATGCTGGGCTCATATATTCTCCTCTTACGTGGCATTTTCAGGGATGAGATGTGTTCTGAGAAGTTTTAGGAGGTGTAAACTAGGGGAAAGGTGAAGTTGTTAATGTGAAGATAACTCTGTGCTAACACATACCTTAAAATTATATCATGAGTTTTACTGACTCTGTTGTTTGGCTGCAGCTAGACTGATTTGAGAAATTATGATGGAGAACTGACATTCTCCTCCTGAATTAGAGCTGCCAGGCTACAGCTCTAATTGTACTTGGAAAACTCCTGGCTCAGGGCTTGCTGTTGGGATTCAGTGATGGCTGATGCCGCTCAATTTGGGAAACGTAGCTTAGATTACCTTTGATCTCACCGGTGCTCCTGCTCTGAGCCGGGCTTTGGAGTTACTGTGCATTTCTTTCAATGCTCTGAAATACGCCAATGCTAAATCCACCTCTGAAACGTGTCCTGAGGCTGCCTCCGTTATTAATTCACCAAACTCCTCAGTTGGCTGACGGTAAGAAGTCAATAAAATTCATGCCAAATGGTTGTGCAAGAATTGAGAAGTACCATGAATAATTTTTCCAAATGGAATCTGACGAGGGCAGAAGAGCTGGTGGCACCACGGCTCCCTTCAGAAGTGTTATTCAGGCTTCGTCACAAACCCTTGTAACTGCTGGCACCTTCTTCCTGTGAGGAATGACATCCACCGCAGCGCAGGATCTCTGGGATCGATGCCTTGGGTCAGAGCTAATTAGAGAGGAGTGCTGCACCGAACCACGGACAACATCTGCTACATCGCTTGGGTTTTAAATAGCCTCCTGTCTGAGCAGTGGCCATGCACGGTCTTGTTTTGCTTTAAAAAAGCTTTAAAATAACGCAAGTAGCTTTTTGATTTAAATCATTTTACTTTAAAGCTTGACTTTACCCTTTCTGTAATAGAATTTGAAAATAACGCATTTTGATAAGAAAAAAAAAAAAAAGAAAACACAACAACCCTCTGTAAGCAGAGCTGACTCCAGATAGCGCCAGTCGTGAAATATCAGGAGTCGAGGTTGGGAATGAGTTCATGGCTCTGCGTGTTCAGTGGTTAGAGAACCTGCCTTTTGGTGTTGTAGAACTTGGGTGATGACTGCCACGAGGGACCGCTGGAAATGGATTCCAGCAACTGAGATGCTTGTCAGGGTTGGTTCTGGGCAGATACGTAGCGCAGGGCTTACTCAGTTGTGCTGCCTGTGTTCATATCTGATCTGAGACTAATACACCTAAAAAGGCTCCTTAGCCCTTTAGGGAAACAGAATTGGTTTATTTCCACTTTCTTCTGTTATCCTATGATCGGGAGGAAAGCCTTTCCCTCTTAAGAAAAGAAAAATCATGTCCTCCAAAAGAGTTTCATGATGACAAAAGGGCATTATTGAGTTTGCCACCTCTGTTTGCCTGCCTGTGGTAGTGAACTGGTCATGATAGCTGACATTCAGTGTGATACCTGAATTTCAGAAGTCCTTGAGCAGATGCAATAGGGAGTCTGCAGTAGTCTCTTTTCAGAAGATGATGCACAGCAGCAAAGATTATGTTCCCACTAATTTTGATAAGGTTCTTGTAGAAAATTACATGTTGTTTGGATCAGGCTGATGTTTGGCAAATGCAAATGTGGTCCCCTGCATTT
This sequence comes from Larus michahellis, assembly GCF_964199755.1. Taxonomy (NCBI): domain Eukaryota; kingdom Metazoa; phylum Chordata; class Aves; order Charadriiformes; family Laridae; genus Larus; species Larus michahellis. The sequence continues at coordinate 3,696,819 of NC_133902.1, read as the reverse complement.
AGAGCAAATGGCCTCTGAAGATTTCAGCTGGTGAGTTTGCAGTCTTAGACTGTTTGAGACCTAACTGCAGGTGCAAGTTAGGTGTTTTACCTTGTTGTGTGTGTGTGTGGTGCCTCATATGGTGTGGATAAACCTGCGTCTCGTTTGTAGCCATTTGCCATGCTCTTGGCTAATCACAGAGTCCCATATTACAGATCATTTGGAGGGGATCCGTTAGGAGGGTGGTATGGAGGAGAAATGGGTGGCAATATTCTTTGTGCAGGTTGCGATTATCTGTGTCGGGACACATGCAGATAGAAACCCATCATCTTCGTTAGCTGCTACGAGTCAGATCAAACGGCTGATGACTTTTTTAGTCACTGATGCTTGGGAATGGAAGGTCCTCTGGCTTGGGGCAGAACTCATCTCCTTCAGGGTCTGCCTGCTCGTAATGTCAGCTGCTTGTGACCTGGAATACCTGAAGAGTGGTACACTTTGGCTGAGCCCCGTGCCAGGGCAATGTACGCCCCGTAACAGATCTATAGCTTTATTTGCTATACCTGTAATTAGTTTTAGGGTGGACACATAGCTTAGACGATTGAGGAGCAAAATAATTAATAGAATCATAGAATAATTTTAGATTGGAAGGGACCTGTGGAGAGCTCTGGTCCAACCCTGCTTCCAAGCAGGGACGATTTAGATCAGGTTGCTCAGGCATTGTCTGGTTGAGTCTTAAATATCTCTAAGGATGGAGTTTCACAACTTCTTGGGGGCCCTGTTCCAGTATTTGAGAGCACTCATTGTGGAAAATTTCCCAATACCTAACTGGAATTTTCCTTCTTCCAGCTTGCACCCATTGCCTCTCGTCCTTTCACTTTCCACCTAATGCTAGCAAAGCCTGTGTATACGTTTTGATGTTTGCAAATGCCCGTATCTCTGGAGGGTGGGGTGGTTTTTCACACTTACGGTGTAGCTGTGGCCATTAATTTTTTTGTGAGAGACCAAACTTGATGGCCTCAGAGGCAGCTAAATATGCTACTTCTGTTTGCAAGGGTTGGAGACGAGGGACAACGGTGGCTTGACTGTCTCCGACTAGGAAGGGTCTTACTTGGTAGTGCAGGTTACTTTGCGATGAGGACCTCAGGGAGCTCGATATAGAGCTGGTGTTAGCCAATATGCTGGGTCCTGGCAAGGGCAGACACGGCAAACTGTCTTACCCCTGCACTCTTCGTGGTCCTTCGATTTGCCGCGAGAAGCGACTACAAGTGTAATTGTAACCCTGGGGGGATTTTGCAGTGGTTGGGGGGAGCTGGGGGTGGGTTTGGGGAGCTATCTTGATGCTGCCGCTATTTCAGTGCAGAAGCATGCCGTAACGGAGCTCGTCACTGCGTGTCCTGTTTTGCTGTGGTTTTGCGTGTTGGGCTCTGCACCAGGTTTTCCAGCGCCTGTGATTACTTTTCTTTCTGTTTTTCCCTGTCGTTGGGCAGCGGGGACTCCGCAGGCAGAGGACAGCTGACTTCTCTTGAGCTCTGTGCCTCCCTCTCTCCTCTCTGGGAGGGGAGGAGAATTCCTCTCCCTCTCCCTGTAAAACGCCCTCCCCAGGATGCTCCAGTAGGAGCTGGTGGGAGGGAGGGAATTCTGACTGCACCGAAAATGTCATGAAAAAAAAAAAAAAGGCAACTGACAGAAGAGAGGACTTGTCCTCAGATTCCTGCTTTTTGCAGCAGCGTAAACTAAGTCTCTGCAAGGGCTGCGGGAGCTGGCAGGAGGCAGAAATGAAGTTCAGAAGCGCGGTAAGTTTTATTCAACTGTTTTTGTGGTTTTGAAGCTTTCAGATGTGTGTCTGGGCTGAGGAGAAGGGAGATAAATTTTCAAGGTTTCAGCAGGAAAAGTGAAAGGCTTCAGCCTGCTTTGCGGAAGACCCTTTCGTTGGAAAAAGGGGTTGAAATAGGATTAACAAAACCAGGAGATTCATGTTTTGAGGAGGAAGGCAAGGTGGGAGTTGAGAAAGTGGGAAGAGAGGGGGGGAAAGCCGTGCACTGCGTTAGGGGAGAAGGGTGGAGCTTTGGCTTGGGTGGAAGGGGCATGGGGATGTGAACGTACCTACTGCCGCCGGGCTCCGCTTGCGTCCTTCCCAGGGACATGGGCTTCTTTCTCTGACCACCACCCTAGGGAAGGGCAGGAAATACCTGCTTAAGGACTCATTGCCACTCAGTTCCTCCAGGCTGCATTTGCTTTAGCAAAACTTTGTCCATGTTTTAGCGGCAACCAGAAAGCCTGGGTCTGTGTAACTGCATCGCAGGACAACCACCGGGAGCATAGAAAAACGAGTATGTGGCAAAAGATTGAGAAGACTAGGATTGTTACCTGGAAAAAGAGATGAGTAAGAGAGGAAAAAGGAAAAAAAACCAACCAAAACAATAGCGCCACAGAGAAGGCAGATCATGAGCTGTGTTGTAACATAGGAAGGGGGACATTAAGTGAAGTTAAAGGTTGCCAAAGAGATGCAAAGGTTATTTTCATACAATGCATAACTGAGCCACGGAATTCACTGACACTGGAAAATGTTGAGGTCAAGAATGAGGGAACGTTATAAAAAAGAGAGCATGTGGGCTTTTGTCTGGATAAGAATGTTCAAGGCTTTAATTGGTAAACTTACCAAATTTAGGAAGAGAAGGATTGAAAACGTCATGTCTGTAGATTTAAGCATTCTGACTGTTGAGGAAGAGTTAGCATGGGACGGGAGTATCCCGTACCTGCTCAATCTAGAGATCCGTACACGTTTTCCGGAACAGTCTGGTGTTGACCACTGTCTGAGAAAGGGTCTCAGCGATGAAGGGGAGCACAGAGCTTCTGGAGGACCTGCCTGGTTCCTCCCTGTGGCAGCACATTTGAAGGTGGAGATGATGGTGCTGGAGAGGCTTGTGCTTGGATTGCTGTTGGCGTGGAGGACCGCAGGAGCCAGCAAACCTCTGCACAGCGGTGGATGTAGAGAAAGGGTTCTAGGTGTGTGACGTGAGTGTGTGATAAGCAGCGGTGTTGTCTAGGGCGGTGCTTGATATTCTCCGAGAGAATATGTGGGTGTGGAAGTGCCCTTCACATGCCCTGGGATTGCGCTGGAGCACTTGTTCTGTTTGGAAAGTTTTACTACCTTTGAAAGACATAATGGTCTGAAATGGTTGTGTGGGGTGTGTGGAATCCAGCGGAGAAGGTGGGAACGTCTGGTGTGGGGAAGGCCAGAGCGCTGCAAGGGCGTAAGAGTGTGAGACCCGTGGTGTTTGCAGGGAGAGAGGCAAAAGGATGTGTGCGTTTAGGGGGAAATAGAGCAGCAGTTGTCAAAAAACAGTGAAGAAGAGCACGGGGTCAGCACCCCCCTGGTGGGGGAGCAAGTGTATGCCATGAGTCCTATCTGTAGGGCAGCGTTTGAATTCCTGCTCCCTTCTCACCTGCTCGGTGGTCTGGTCTGGAAGTCAATGGCAAAACTTCCTCGGAAGGGCAGTGATCCGAGTTTTTGCTTTTTTATGCCACCTGTCTGTCTGCTGGAGCTACTGTGGGATGTACAGGCTTGTGACCTGCGGTCGCAGGTAGTCCTGCTATGTATGTGATCAGCAACATCTTTTAATAAGCAACAGCTTGTGACATCTGGTCAGGAGCAAAAATGTCAGCTCCCTAAATATAGAAATTCAGTGTATTTACTTTTCCAGCCTCGGCGATCTTTCTGGTTTGCCTAGTTCATTTTTCTTACTGCTGTTTTATACTTAGCTTGCTGATTGAAATACAGCATCCCCTCTTAGGGCTAAACATTTTTCTTCTCCTTCAAATCCGTTCTTCTAACTACTTTTTCTTTTCACTACTAATTGCTGCTTCTTTTTTGTAATTTACTTCCCACTGCCTATCCCCCCCCCCCAAAAAAAAAAAGTAAAGTCTAAAAAATATAATTACGTTATAAACATTGAACAAATGATATTACCTGCTTGCCGTGCAAATCTCCATGGCTTTCTTTGGTTCCTGGTCCGTCATAATTTGCATTTCTAATTGACATTTGAGCTCCTCAGGTATGGATTCTTACTATCCTAAATGTTGCAAGTGTCAAATGTCATTGATTAATATATTAAGAGTCATAATTACTTGCAGCAACATCCACACCCTGCATTGTTGTTTTTCAAAAGATTAAATTTTTGCTTTCACAGTTCCAACTCCCCACGACCTACATGCATTAATAGATACTTAAAATAATGCACAGAGTGTGATACATCGCTCACATTTCCCATTCTGCTTGCATTTTAGGGTGGGAGATTAAATGTCTCTGTAGCTTGGAAAATGAGGGAGGCAGAACTTTAAGGTCTAGGCAATTTGCTAGTGGGGACAGCAAATCTTTGTCAGAGCAGAATAAGCTTGCTTACCCTGTATTTCCGATTATTTTATGTTTTAATGTATTCCAGTTTGTCCCTACTTAAAATATGGAAGGCTTCAAAAATACATTTTTTTACAGAAATTAGGCAAGGAAGTGGCAATTCTTTCTCTTTTGTATAATTTTTTAATAGCGTATCCTATAGTTAAATCCATTCATCATGTGCTTTAGGATCGGGAGGGAAGTTTCAGAGAGGGAGAACCAGGTTCTGAGCATGGGCAAGTGCTCCCTGACTCCAGACATTCCTTTGTTGGCGATGTATTGCTCTAAAAGAAGCAAGAATAAAAACTGATTCTGCTATAAATGGTCCTCGAGTGGCCGCTGCTGACATGGTAACTTTTTTTGCAAGTTGAAGTTGCTCCTTTTAACTCTACTGGTCTGTGTCATCCGAGTTGTTATCTGGTGTTGATCCCGTTTGATCTGACAGCTCTGATTTTTCTTAGGGCAGCTTACCACCTTCTGTGCTCTTCATTGGGCTAACATAATTAAAAGCAAAATAAAACATTTTTTTTATTTTGTTATTACATTTTTTCATTAAGCAAGTCCAATACGTGAGATTTGGGTTGTATAGATTATTGTCTGAGCTCAGATGGCTTCAGAAAGCGTGGGGTTGGTTGCAGAGGAGTTTTTACGTGAGATACGGAGTTGCCTCTCAGGGAACCCTCTTTCCAACCCAGCTGTCGACCAACAGAGTTTTCTGTGTCCAAAATGTGCAGTTAACTTTCACTGTGGCGAAAGGGAGGAGGATCTGAAGTGGCTACACTTTAATCTGTCAGGGATTCGCTGGCAGGCGGCAAGTGCTTGACTTAAGATCCCTTGGTCCGCGTCCACCTCAGTTGTTTTCATTATTGCTTTCTCCACGTAGAAAGAAAGAAGAGCTATCCCGTTCTGCACCTCAGGAATCGACGCCCTGGATAAAATAGTTGATTTTTGTCTGCTCTACTGTCTAGCCCACGCCGTGTCCAAACCCTTTCCCAGGCTATAGAGTGGAGTAGAAATCAGAGGATTTTTTTTTTTTTTTTTTCCTCCCTTCCTGCAGCTTTGGCATGGCAGGGAAGAATGTCTCGCTGTCCAGGAGACAAATGTGTTTTAACTGCCACCTCCCCACAAGAAGTTCGTTCTTGGTTCAGACTTCTTATTGTCTTCCAGAATCTAATCTGAATTTTCCTTCCCTCTCACATTTGGTTCTTGCCTGTTCTTCCGTTCCCGGCTTTGTAACTATTTCTGGAACCCGCAGATCAATCATCTTTCACTTGATACCAAGATAAAGATGCCTGCCTCTTTCCATACGGCACCCGCTTCCTGCCGTCGCTTAGTGCAAGTCTCCTGGTCTACGGATGGATACTGGCTAATCCGTAAAAATGCATTGTCGGAGGAAAATATCGAAACATACATTTTTAGATGTCGAGGCAGAAATCTTGTTTACGTTGTGTGACTTTTCTTTCTATATCAGGTGATTATGAAGTTTCCCTATTCCATGTAAGACCATTCGCTTTGGGAGTTCCAGGTGGTTTCACAAGCATCGCTCACGGATGCTCCGGGAAGGTGTGAGTTGCCAGAGCTGCCCATTCTCTCAGCGATCAGCAGCACTTGTGTGTCTGGAACTGCTGTGCCAACACTGACCGCTCCGGTACCCCTCGGGGAACACCAAGGCTGGGAAATTCCAGTGTAAAAGACTCCTTCCTACACACATGCTGGGCTGTGGGGTATTGCGTGGCCATAGACCAGCCGGTGGACAAAGCCATGGCAGGAGTTTCTTGCTCAGTTCACATCAGCCCTGAACTCCCGTGCTGATGGCAGAATTGCCCTCCATCTTCCATCACAAAAGAAGATTTCCCCGATGCGCTCGGACTGAGCGACTCAAGTATTTTGGATTTTGTCGTGCAGAGCAAAAGGTCTCGGTTTTCATTTTTGAGGTGTGTTTTAGATCTCCAAGTCCTAAGCAGAGGAAAATCTTTATCAGACTTTGGCATTTAGCGTCGTTTAAAAGAAAAATATTTGTTTACACCTTCACAATACCATGTCGGAGACTCACTAGTTCAGTTTAGGAAACTCTCCGGTATAGTCTTGAGTGCTTTTGTACTCCCAGGAGCTCTTTGTGAAGGGTATTTTCTGGTCTTGTTGACTCTGTTGTATGAATACAAAGAAAAGCTGGAACCTCAGCCAATGTAAACCTGGCTCTGCAGGCTGCAGTCAGCGGCACCAGTTTACACCAGCTGAAAGGCTTTCCCAAAATTTAATCACAAGGAAGAAAAAGGCATGTGGAAGTGGTACCGCTGTGGTAATTGCACTGGCTTGGTCCCCACCATTCAGGAGTGACGGCTTTTCCTTTCCTGGCGGTGAGCCACTGTTGTGCTCACGGCTCTGGAGAAGAGATTAAAAGCAAAGAGTGGGTTAAAATAGTGTGGGAATAAGTCCCTTGGAACTGCACCTCGGGGTGGGATTGAGAAACGCCGTGGCAAAAATCAGCCTGGGCTCTCTCAAGCAGGAGTGACCTTTAGGACGGTGATTTTTAGCGTGGGATGAGAGACCGGTGTGAGAGAAGGCGCAGGCACTCCTAAGCCCATAGGCACCAAGATCAGATGGAGATTGCTCAGATTTTTGTAATTCCCAGTTTGCAGCCTGTGCTGGGTGTGGCGTTAGCATGGTATATCCTACAGAGGTTGGGATCCTGAGCACGGTCCTTCTCCTGATTCCTATGGGTAGGGTGAGCTAACCTGTCTACCTGTTACTGTCAGAAGGACACCTTTCCTCCTCGCCCTGCATCCGACGCCCACCTTGATCCCATGGTAAGGTGATTCAGCTCCTTACGCTGGCAGAACAATACCAGCCGCTTTTTTTTTACCTGCTCATTGTTTTGCTGGCTTAGTGAGTTGCATCGGTTCAGTTTAGAGACAGGTAATTTCTTGTGTTAACTCATGCCGGGAAGGCACATCCAGAGGAGGGATGCGTTCTGGTTTGGTGGTGGTGGGCCCTTAGGCTGCACCTGCCTCTTAGGTGGTAGTTGCACAAGCACTTAGAAAAGGCAGGAACTGGCCCAGCTGCTGAAATACTTGCCCCTGCCCATCTCCACTGTGGCTGAGCCACCAAATCTGTCACCCATTGCGAGCGATGATGTGTGGAACCAGTGTGGGAAAACGACCTGGATTAAAATAATAAAAAAAAAAAACAAAACAAAACAGAGTTAGTTTTAGTCCATGTCAGATTTCCAGTTTATTCTTCTAGTTTATTGCACAAGTGCTAGAGCCCAAGGGCGCAGCAGCAGAGAGGGCAGGTGAGACGGCATGTTGCCTGTGTTCTCGGCATCGGAACAGCTCATCATCTGCTCCGTTCTCTTAGCGGCCTCAAGGAAAACTCATTTTCACAAAGACGGGTCTAATCGGACCCTCACGGCCTGTATTCTCCTAATTATCTGGAATACATGCCCCCTGCCGCGGGGCTTTTGGAGTTGTCCGAGCTGATCTCGAGCATAGCACCGAGCAGGGGCTGCTGTAAATGAACCGTACAGCAGCCGGAGGCGTTTTGGCAGAGATACATCTGTCCACTGCAAAGACGCTATGGGAGCCACTCCTGTCCACAGGCAATGCTCTAATGGTTAATTAGCTTCACTGGAACATATTTAACCCCCCAGACTGCATTTTCTAGCGTTAATTTACAGCCACCGGATTCGATGTCTGCCTGCTAATACAAAATAACTAACATTGTAGTTATTTTAATTTATTCAGTGCCTTAATGTCACACTCATCATTCAGTAGGAAGATATGATCATCATTGCGATTTTTCTTTTTTTCTAAATACTGTTTTTCCCCGCTTTCTTCCTTCTGCATTACTTTTCTGTTTCCGTTTCGCAAAAAGTATTTATTTCCACCTCCTTTTACGTTGCATCTGTTGAAGTTATTGGCAGTCAAATAGTTAATGTTGACATTTTAAGTTGGTGGTGGACTTGGACGTAAGCAATAAAGCAAAGGAGCAAACGCTGGCACAGAGGAACACACATTGCTCAGCTGCGGTTTATGACTGATGTTTATATTTGCATTGAACTTAGGCTTGGGAGGGTCCAACACTGCGATTAAAGTTTATATTCCGGAGAATCCAACAGCATCAGGTCGACTAGGTAACCTGGTCACATTTAATTATGGCTGAAAAGTTGCATTTAGGTGTGGGGTTTTTTGTTTGTTTGTTTGGTTTTTTTTTTTATTTTTAAAGTGACTGAAAATTCCAGGTAGTTACGTTGTTCTCACAGAGAGAGTTTGTGGCTGAATGAGAAGAAAAAAGCGTGGGGGAAACTGAAAGCTACTTAGCCTTAAATGCCAGTCCCAGAGGAGGTGGCCGAAGTGCAATTTTCTGGGTTGTAAGTAGGATATAGATTGCTTCTTCCAGAGGCTGGATGTGTACAGCTGGGAGCAGCTTGTCCTGAGCGGGAGGGAGTGGCTGATGAAAGAGCTGCTGAAATTGCTAAGTGACGTTTTCTGTGAAAGTCTTTAGGATTATATAAACTTGGATTAACCGTGCGAGGGTGGAAGTTTCTCCTCGGTCATTTTTGAGGCAGCTGTGTTTTAAAACTGTTTTCATAAACTTACCCACTTGAAAACTAGTTATTTTCTTTTGGGTTTTTTTTTTTGGCCTTTGTTCCCATTACCTTGTCCAAAACCTGCTCGAGAATTGCACTGTTCTGATAGAAGGATTCTAATTTCTAGAGTTTATTTCTATGTGATTTATCTCTGTTTCCTTTGCCCGTGTCGTCCTGTATCTCACCACCTTCCTTCTCCAGGGCTTATCCCTTTCCTCTTCACCTCGGTTGGCAAAGAGGGTAGAAGAAGCCAAGAAAGCATTTTGCTGAAGATGTGGAGGAATTGGCTTGGAAAGTTTTGGGCATTTTAAAAAAAATTACTTATGAAAGTATCTGCAGAATTCCTCCCAAACTGGATCTTTCAAAGCTTAGAAATCAGGCCTTCCAGACCATGAGACTAATTTAAAAAAAAGTAAATAAAAAGGGAGATTAAAACGATATTTCGTTGTGGTGTTTGAGCCATTAGAGTGGACCGGGATTGGAGATTTTCCTAGTACCAAGTTGTAGGAGCTAATTTTTCTTTCTGAAAGCTGCTGGTTTCATTGGATGACTTATGCCCAGGCACTGGGCTGTTGGGAAGGAAGCCAATTGTAACTTGCAAAATAGGCAAAACTACCCTCGTAAATGATTGGTAAGTCTAAGCATCTGCAGACTGAGGGAATTTGCACCCGTTTGGGCCCAAATTTATACTTCAGTGGGTCTTACCTTGATTACTACTTAACAAAACTTTAGCTAAATTTTCTTCTGACCAAGGTTGGTTTTATTTTTTTTTTTTTTTTTTTACTTTTCCCCTGCACACCATCAGTCCCAGTGCTCTGACCACTATTATATCTTGAGAAGGAGCAGAGAGGAACTACCTGACAACGTGAGTCGGCAAAAATCGTCCCCGTCGTTGTGCAGGGATTTGGGGCCGGAGGACAGTGTGGCGGCAGGGGGTCCGGCGTCCCAGGTTTGTGACGCTGCTACAGGAGAGGGTGCCTGGGCTTCGCTGTTAGTGCCTGAGCCCGCTTGGGAACGAGCTCCGGCGGTGTTTGTGCCGGTGATGGTGGCACCCCAGAACCAAAAACAGATTCTCTGAAATGCATTAGTGCGTTAGGGAAGTGATTTAGGAGAAGGGTGCCCGCTGTGAGGAGTTTGCAAAGTAATTTAAGAATATGATAAGGAAACGCAGACAGATGTGAGGCAATTTTTTTAATACCTTCTATCTCCCGTCTATGATTTCTGTAGCGTCTCTCGTCGTCTCTGCCTTCTCCATCATCTGTCCATTGGGTAGAAATTTTCCCTGCAAGTGGCGACTGAGTCACTTGGTGCACGTTTCCTCTCCCGCTTTTAGTACGTGAGGTAGCAGTAAGAAGTCAGCAGACCTGTGTTTTCCAAAGATGGTTGTGTCTGAGCCGCATCACGTTGAAAATGTAACCTTTAAAAAGAGGGTCGGGGAATAGAAGTTGCTTGATGCGTGGGACAGATGTTAGTGTCACAGTCTAAATTAGCAACGATGGCATGGGATGTGGAAATGCCCGTTTCTCATTCGTTCTGAAGTTTCCCAGAATTTTCCCATTGGGTATCTTGCTAAAGCTTTTAAATTGGTCAGCAATGTGAAGCTGTTTGCTCATGAGATGAATCATCATTAGTCATAAAAGATTCCTTACCTCGAAACGACTTCCCGTTATGAAATGAGGGAGAAAAGTAGAGAGGAGGACACATTTCAGTCTCACTCCTGCTAAAGGACGCCTGGGAAAGGAAATCCAAGTTTTATTCGTTTTATGAAATGCTTGTTTCATTGATTGATTCCTCTAAAGTGATTGGAAACTTAGCAGTAGCTTTTCCCTAATGCTGGCTTGTCTTCCATCAAAGCAATTAGTATAAACCAACGGATAAAGTGTTAGTATACATCGACGAGCATTTTCAACAGTAGTGGGATTATTCTAATATCCTCTCCTGGTTATAGGTTGTCCATGGGTAATTGTGGTTAATCGTTCTTGTATGGAGGCAGCGAGCTGCGGACAAATACACAGATATCCCAACTTTCCTCTGCTTTTGGTTGCAGGGAGCGGGGACTAACGGTATTCGGCTGACCATGGAGAGTGCTCTGACGGCCCGCGACCGTGTCGGGGTGCAGGATTTTGTCCTGCTTGAGAACTTCACCAGTGAAGCAGCGTTCATTGAAAACCTGCGTAAGCGCTTCAAGGAGAACCTGATCTATGTGAGTAGCAGAGTCGACAGACGTCAAAGTGTTCCTCAGTGACCTGAATTCGGGCGTTTCCTACAGAAGCCATGCCACAGCTTTGCTCTGCAGTTGGAGGGATTTGGAGATGGTGGTATCAGCTTTAACAGCCTGTGGTTGCTTGTGCCAGAACCAGTCTGGGATGCTGTCATGTTAACAGATGTAGGGACTCGTTGCAGTGCTCCAGTTGAGCTCTGCTGGCATTTACGGGTCTTGTCAGCTCTGAACATCCAACTCACACCACATTCTTCCATTTCGTGAATTCACTCTGGTGGGCTTTCAGCAGCCCCAGGCTTGAACTTGATCCTAAATGGTGTATCAGAAATAATCCAGTATTTGTGCTTGTTAGAAGCACTAAAACCGTTTGTAACTCCCGCAATGTCATTCTCGCTGCACTAAGAGGTCACTTCTCCAGCCCCCTTGGCCTCTTTCAAAGCCCTCAGCAGCATCCCCAGTGCACCGGGGCAGGCGGCCCTGCCCTTGTCAACAACATCGCGCCTTCAGAGCGGTCTGGGCTCTCGGAGAATCCGCTGCCAGACCTTCTGTAACCTCTCTACTTTGTGTTCTCTTTTCCAGACATACATTGGCTCAGTTCTGGTGTCTGTTAATCCATACAAGGAACTGGAAATCTACACTAAACAGAACATGGAGCGATACCGTGGTGTCAGCTTCTATGAAGTTTCTCCTCACCTGTGAGTGGCCTGTGGGTAAACAGTGCAGTTTGTGCCGTTCCCACGCAGGCGTGTACAATAATGACATGTGAAAACAAGCAAATAGGACTTTTCCTTGTCCCAGATGCAGCACTAAAACTCATAGGGATATAAAGGATCCTTCGGAGGGTGTGGTGTACAGCTCTTTCTATTCCTGTTCCTCTCTCCAAAGAGGATGAGTTGCCTTTGCGAGAGCGGTATTTGGAAAGGGAGTTGGTTCCTTCCTGGCTGGAGGAACAGAGCTGCTTACCCAGCCCTGGCAGGACCGGAGTTCATTGTTCCAGGGTTACTTGGGGTCTGCGTGGCCGGGCTGCGAGTTTCCCCTGCTGCTGCGTCGCTCGTTCAGCACAGGGCTAACCGGGGGAAAGAGCGTGTCTGTATGTGCGGGGGTTTCTTTCCTACCTCTGCTGTTACTGCCCGACCAATATTTATCTGGTATTTCCCTTGTTGCTAAGATACCGTCAGCCTGTTGGAACACGGAATGTATTTATTTACATGGTCTGGCCTGGTGAGCATTCCCAATTTCCCATTAAAAAAAAAAATAAAAAAAAGTTTGAGGTTTAAAGTTATTTTTGAAAGCATTTGAATTTTTTTGTCGGACTGAAAGAGAAAGATGACTAAGAGCTGAGGACATTTGGCTCCAAAATGTTTTCTTTCAGGACGAAGGGCCAAATTCTGAGCACCTCTTGGAGGTTTTTTTGTGGTGTTTTTCTTTTTCTTTTCTTTTTTTTTTTTTTTAAGAGGTCTTGGAAGAGTAAATGATATTATTTTTGAGTGAAATATTTGGGTTGTTTCTTATTACTGGCACGTAGCCCGGGAGAGTAAGCAAAGCAGAATGCGCTGCAAGCACAGAGAGGGAGAGAAACACCATCACTTGGGAACGTCTGAGCACTTGAAGTTGTATTTTTTTAATGATAGAAATGTGATTATTGTAGTGTTTCAGACTTTTTGCTGGACCTATATGGGGGACTGTTGAACTTGAAAAATCCTGCATTCAAACCTGCTAAGCTCTCCCCTTGATGCAGATGTGTACCAATGAGTCCTGTGTCCAGTTCTGGGCTCCCCGGTTGAAGAAGGCCAGGGAACTGCTGGAGAGGGGACAGCAAAGGGCTACCGAGGTGCTGAGGGGACTGGAACACCTCTCTGATGGAGAAAGACTGAGGGATTTGGGTCTCTTCAGTCTGGAAAAAAGACAGCTGAGGGGGGATCTTATCAATGCTTATAAATACTGAAAGGGGGGGTGTCAGGAGGATGGGGCCAGGCTCTTCTCAGTGGTGCCCGGGGACAGGACAAGGGGTAACGGGCACAAACTTGACCATAGGAAGTTCCACCTAAACATGAGGAGGAACTTCTTTACCCTGAGGGTGGCAGAGCCCTGGCACAGGCTGCCCAGAGAGGTGGGGGAGTCTCCGTCTCTGGAGACATTCCAACCCCGCCTGGACGCGTTCCTGTGCCACCTGCTCTGGGTGACCCTGCTCTGGCAGGGGGTTGGGCTGGGAGTTCTCCAGAGGGCCCTTCCCACCCCCGCCATTCTGTGGTTCTGTGTAAATGCATCGTGTCTCTGTGCAGGTGCCCCGACTACAGAGATCTGCCCCGAGAAAGTGACTGGCAGTGGCTTAAATCAGTGCCGGGCAGTTCTGGTGAAGCAGCCGAGGGTGCAGGGGCAGCAGCTCTTCACTCCGCTGTCAGCTCTCACTGTCCAACTGTTGTTGCCCCGTAGGTTCCATTCAGTCCTGCCTTCACCTGGCCTGGACGCAGCCACTTCTGCCCGTGATCAGGGCGCTCTCAAGGGCTGCTTTGTCCTTTGGTGAGAATTTTGTGATTCTCTGGAAAATCACTGGGGCTGTGGCTGCTTTTATATTTGTGTAGGAGGTATAGGACTGAGCACGATGGCAATGATCACGCATAATGTGTAGCACTGTCAGCTCTGCTTTAATTCCTGTATGTGCTACACAAAGTGACTTAAATCACAAAGTAGCTGATTATTTCTTAGGCAGTTCTCTTGTTTTAAATAGTCCCATAAGAAACTGTAAAACCTGCAGCTCGTGAGAACTGCACCGAATACCGGTGCTGCTCCAACTGGGAAAACAGTATTTTTTTGTTAACTGTTTTTAGTGTCCCATTAAAAGACATTACATTATTTGATTATTTACATTACATTATTTGGTTATTTATGCATTTAAAAATATTCTGAGGAGCACTGAATTGCTCTTTAGTGTAGTACTCTCTGCTTCTCTTTTTACAGTATTTCAGGTGTCTCTTTTCCTCTTTCTCTTATTCTAAACTCATTCTAGAAAGCCAAAATACTTCAAGATTGCTATTCCAGTGTCACGATAGTTTAAGTCTAGACCCAAGCGCTGGGTTCTCTGGGAAGTGCGTCACACGTAGTCACTTAAAGGAGAAAAGTTATCCCTATGGGCTTGAAACGCAGCACACTTCCCAGAGTGATCTGTCACATCCTGTCCTATTTATAGCCGGGGGATTCAGAGATGGTGACTACAAATGGGACCATAAACATCTTTAAGTAAAGTGATCCTGTATGTGGTGTGCATGACCACCAGCTTCCTGCGGTACTATAAAACCCCCCAATAAAGGCACGCGGTCTGGAGGGAGTTCTTTAAATTAAATTTACATTTATTCAACTGTTCAAAATACTCCAGAGACAGAATTTGGATGGGGAGAGAAGGACTGGATGACTTTAGTGGGGTAAGTGTGCAGTTGTGTTGCTAGGTAGCTCATTGGTGTTGCCTTAGCACTGAGTATTAATAGACTTGAGAAGGCCACGGCTGTTATTTTGGTGTGATTATTTGTAATTAATTTCACAGCATGAGCATTTAGAAAAAAAAAAAAAAGGGGGAGGGGAAAAAAAAAGGAAAACTAGTTAAAGGTTGTCAAGTGTATGAAGGCAGGATATCTGCTTCATCACCACGTGGAAGACAGCTGAAAATATTGTTATGGAGGTCTCATATGAGCGCATTATGAAGGGCTAATGCTGCTCTTTTCTCTTACTCTCTTCCATCGCCCCTATCTGCTCCTTCTCCTCTCGCTCCGGAAGCAGGTACCACTATTGTCACACTCATCCTCACGCTCTCTGGTGGTGTAAAAGCGTGTGCGATTCTTGTTATGAGACCCCGTCTGGCCTGTTGCAGGGAGGAAAAGAGAAGAGAAAGAAAAAGCAGCAAAGGAAGAGCGGGGCTCCGGGGCCAGCAGCGGCAAACCCTGGCTGCACGCAGGCGGGAGGAACCCTCAGGTGTTTTGGGTAGCGTTTGGCCTAAGTTGGATGGAAGCTTATGGAGCCTGCAGGATGCTTATTAGTCTGTGCTGGCTTATCCAATTCTTCCTGCCATCCGAGAGAAGCTGTGAGAGGTTGGGCTGTTGTGGAGCCACCCAGATAGCAAAGTGTAGTTGTGACCTTCCGAGCGTATCGTCACTTAATAGATAAGTTGGTATAAAGATCAATGGAAAACGAGATGTTTCCTGAATGTAAAGGGTTTTTTTTGTCCTGCAGGACCAATGTTGAGAGATCATGTATATTTAGAAAAGTAAGTTTATCTGCACCGTTTAGTCGTCGTCTACAGAAACTCTTATCATTGGAGAGACTCAGAAGAACGGTTTTTAAAAGAATTTGATAGATTTGTGCTATCACGCTGCAGAAGCTTTGCTCGGTGGTTCAGATGTGTATGTAGTGCATGTGTGGTCGTTAAGAGGTGTCAGAAAGTGCTCACCGTGATCTCCTGTCTCATCACCAGTGCGCAGAAGCAATATGCTCGTACCCGGCCCATGGACATACACTTCTCTTTTAGTCTTAGTTGAGGAGTCTCTGCCCTTCACCTGTGGAAACAAACTAACGCCTGGTTGTTGTTGTCCCTTAGCTACGCCATTGCAGACAACTCGTACCGCTCCCTGCGCACGGAGAGGAAGGATCAGTGTATTCTCATCTCTGGGGAGAGCGGGGCTGGCAAAACGGAGGCCACCAAGAAGATCCTGCAGTACTACGCCGTGACCTGCCCGGCCAGTCAGCAGGTCGAAACCGTGAAGGACCGTCTGTTACAATCCAATCCTGTCCTGGAGGTAACCCTAGAGCGGGGAAACTCGACATTGAACCACACCAGCAACACTCATATTTTCCAGCTGAGGGGGTGGGGGCAGCCGGACCCCACGGGCATGGCTCAGCTGTCGGTGCAGAGCCGAGAACGTATCCTGGGAACGCTGTTTCACGGCGTGTGGGCTGCACACGGGGGAATCCCGCTCCGCTTCCCAGCCAAAGAAACGGCCGTCTGCCGCTGAACTCGCTGGCCCTTCCCGTCCCACCGGGAGAAGTTCTGGAGTGGGCCGGCTGCCGGCAGAGAGAGGCGTTCGGCGTGGGAAGCGTCCTGCTGCGCTGCATCAGTGTGCAAAGCCAGGAGCGGACACACGCGCTGTGGGCAGCGTTGCCCTCTGATAAATGCATTTGTGGGTGCATTTTCTAGTGCTGTGGTGTCCTCTAGTGTCCAGTCCTGAGCTGTCTTTATAGTCCCCTTTGATATTTCCGCTCCGTACTCAAACCATGCTGCAAACCGTGCTGCGTGCGCGGGAAAGGCGTGCTCCCCAGGAGAGGGGGGAGCCTGGCAGGATTGGGCTTTTAGGATAGTGCCTGCTGCGAGCGGAGCTGCGGGTGACCATAAGGAAATAGCCGTGATGAAGGATGGAGCTTTGAAAAGACTGTCAGACGTGACATATGTTGTCAGCAGTGAACTGGCATTAAAATCAGCTTGCTGGGGGAGGGCGGAATTGTTTTCAGAGACATGCTCCATCTGCAGTGCTTGCACTGGGTGTAAAGATCAGCATTAGAATTCGGGTAGCAATCTGTTTCCTTCTTGGTTTCCCTTGCAAAAAGGACAAACCCAGGCTTTAATGGTTGCAAATAAACAACTGGCAGCTTCATCAAAGTGTTTATAAATAATCTTATTAGATACTTATTTATTTTTCTCTAATCGTTTTCATTTCAGGCCTTTGGAAATGCAAAAACCCTTCGGAATGACAACTCCAGCCGATTTGGGAAATACATGGATGTGCAGTTTGATTACAGGGTAACTTAAAATTTACTTTGTACTTCAGAATTGGTCGCGGTCATAGCAGGCCTCTGTTGCCTGTGCTTTCTTGTACTGATGTGTGTGTGGAGTGATGGTTTTGCATTCCTTTGATGACAGTGGAAGCAGAGTCTATGGTAGCAAAGTTTGGTTCCAGAGGATTTTGTAGAACACACTTCCCTTTCATTCTTCCTTCATTCCTCTATATTAAGAGGCAGTGAGATTAAATCCTCTTCTGGGGTATATGTGCACCATGCAAATGGATGTTCCCAAACGAAATCCCCATGAGCCAGCTGTGATCTGAAGATAATCTCTGTCCTGTGTAACTTTGCATGGTGTTTGTTTCGATTCTGCTCCAAATTGCCCCACACTACGAAGATGAACGTGGTGTGAGAACTGAGTATCTTGGCGTACTGCAGTCTTTTAATTTCTGTTGAATTCCTTCTGAGAAGGAATTTTACCCAAGTCAAGATCCCATTCAGTATGTGCACTAGCCCTGATCTGTGTAATGGCATGTTATTGTCACTTGATGGCTCGTTTTGCATACGCGTCAAAACTCCAGTTGATGCTCTGTTTTAGCCGAAACAGAGATTGTGATACAAAACAACAGATAATTTTCTGTCTTCGTAAGCTATCATTTTGTATCCTATTTGTCTTTGAATGGACCACCAAGAAGCGGAAATCTTTTCCCCTCTGTGTATGAACTATTTCAATGTATCTGGTTTGGTTTAGGGGGCTCCTGTGGGGGGCCACATCTTGAACTACCTCCTGGAGAAATCCCGAGTTGTGCACCAGAACCACGGCGAGAGGAACTTCCACATTTTCTACCAGCTGCTAGAAGGAGGGGAAGAGGACTTACTGCGAAGGCTGGGCCTCGAAAAGAGCCCGCAACAGTATCACTATTTAGTAAAGGTGTGCATTTTTGCGTTAACTAGTTATTCTGATAATATTGTTATATTATAGGACCGATACTTTCTCAGATGACTTTGTAGTTTCCTTCCCTCATTTCAAAAATAACACCGCGATGACTGCTATAAAAATAAGCACATGGCAGAAGCGCATTGAGCACGAGTAATGTCCTTGACGATTATTTACTTACTTATATCAAATTGTGTCTTTTTAGGGTCACTGTGCAAGGGTCAGCTCCATAAATGATAAAAACGATTGGAAGATTGTGCGAAGAGCCCTGTCCATTATAAGCTTCAATGACAACGAGGTGGAGGTAAGACACGTTTGGCAGCACAGCTGATTTTCCTGCTCTTGAGGAATTTTTCTGCTTTGATTTGTTATTTCTGACCAAAGGCAGCCTTCAGAGTGAACGTATTCTCTGCAAAAATTCTGAAAAAAATACAAAATGTTCTTGTAAAATGTTAATTACACGCAAAAATCTCGCTGCCTTTTCTCACCGTGCTTTCATTTCATCATCCTGGCTTCTGACTGTTGCTTCCGTCCTAGGATTTGCTGAGCATTGTGGCTAGTGTCCTGCATCTGGGCAACGTGCAGTTTGCTGCTGATGAGCAAGGAAATGCTCAGGTCACCACAGAGAATCAGATTAAATACCTGGCTAGGGTGAGTACCGCCAGTTAGAGAGATACGCCGTTAAAGATGAATTAGAGAGCTTTCCTTATTTTGAACTTGGTACCATCGTATCATTTTAGAATATGATTTAGAAGTTTTCGTAAGTTTACTTTTATTTGACCTAAATAAAATGCAAATATTAACATCAAAACCCTTTAATTGACAACTTCTCTATTTACCACTTGATTGACCGCTGACTTGAGGTTCTTGCCTTCAGGCAGTGGGATAAGAATAGACCTACTCCGGAGAAGAGTTTTAAAGAAAGAACCACCCTTGTGGCCTTGCTCAGTCGGTTCTTTGTGCCAGAACAATCAAGCCAATTTATTTGTTAGGTCGCATCACTGCCAGAAAGGGGTGGTGTGTGGGAGGCAAGGGAAGGATTGACGCTGTGTAAAGTCTTGCAGTGAGAATGGGAAATGAAGGGTTGTTCCACTGGACCGTGCGTTTGAGGACTAGCCTTTCTGGTCTCTTAAAACTAGTACTGATAAATGGAACATACCGCTTCATAAATTAATTGAATAACCTACTGTTTTGCAGCTTCTAGCAGTTGAGGGCTCTGTTCTTCGAGATGCGCTGATCCACAAGAAGATCATAGCAAAAGGGGAAGAGGTGAGAACGTGAACTGCGGATCTGGGAGGTGCATGGAATTAAATCAAGCTAGCGATATGCCGTCAGCGCTCTTACCAGAGCGAAACAGTCCAGTTCTCACTTGTCAAAGGAGGTTGGCAGTGCAAGTCCCACAACCCGATGGTGACTTGCAGCCTGTATGGCTGGGAGACGATGATGTGAGCTGAGCCCAGGCAGGATGCCGTTGAGTGGCTGTTTATTAGCAATGAACTAGGGAAACTGAACCCCTCAGTGGAATGGCTGTTGAGTGGCTTTTTTTCTCCTTCTGCGTGCAGCTAATCAGTCCCCTGAACCTGGAGCAGGCAGCCTACGCGAGGGATGCGCTTGCTAAGGCGATATACGGACGCACTTTCTCCTGGCTGGTCAACAAAGTTAATAAGTCTCTTGCTTACAAGGTAAATGAACCTTTTGTTTGTTGATCTCCAACCAAGCGTGAGAGGAAGTTTCAAATCTTTTAGCTGCAAAGCAAAGAAATGGTAAGCCCTATGCTGCACAGTGATTTCTAAATTAATTTGTTTTCCATTAAGAAGAGGGTAAGGAATTAATGCTGTAACTAAATGGGTAAGATCCCGTGATGGGATGGATCGTAGCTGTGAGTACAATATCAACGTTTATTTTTTGCCATGTTGCAGGAAGGAGAATTTCCAGGCTGGAGAAGTACAACAGTTCTAGGATTGCTTGATATCTATGGATTTGAGGTTTTCCAGCACAACAGGTTTGTTTCAGTCGGTGTCTTTGAGTTTTGAGTAAGCTCTGCATGACTTCAGTCATCGTAGTGTTTTCTCTCCATTGTGAAATAAGACGTTATTCCATCTGTGGTCCTCTTAGTAAGAGAGAAAGAGATGGCATTTCAACTTTAGGAAATCAGTTGAGTAACTGATAATCACAGGGCTCCCAGCACTCGGGGCATCCAGCTAATATTTAGCATTTACAGCTGTTAATGTTCCTGGTGTTTTAAAGAGATTGTTGTCTTTTGGGGGCGTATTCGTGCGATAGCTTGAACTCTGCCTTTGTCCGGCTCTGGCACAGTGGTGGCTGTTGTTGTGGTGTCTTTCCACGGTGGTGTGAATGGGGAAAACCAGCTACGAAACTCCAGCTGTGTCAGAGTCTGGAACCTGACTCTGGCTCATAGCAGTGAACCAACCGAGACTCTCAAATGTGCAGTCTTATGGGCACTTCTTAAAAGTTTTTGTGTTCCACCCTTCATGTCTGTTTTTCCCTCCTTCTGGAACTCTTTCACGAGATCCACTGAATAATAAACTTACTAAATTTATACGTGCAGTAAATAAACATTTCGCAAAATCTATTTATCCTGATTTAGAGATATATTCATGCTGCTGCCCGCTAATTATAGCTTCTTTTGTTTGTGGTACAATGTTAGTGATTATTTTTCTGATTTTTGTTTGCAGCTTTGAGCAATTTTGTATTAATTATTGTAATGAAAAATTGCAGCAGCTCTTCATAGAGCTCACGTTAAAGTCAGAACAAGAGGAATACGAGTCGGAAGGCATAGCGGTAAGAACCAGCATCATCATGTCCTCTGTCTCCTTTGTAGCACCTCCTGCAGGCCAGAGGACAGATTGGAAAAGGAGCTGCTAATAATGGTCTGCAAAGTAAATGAAATAAAGCTTTCTTTTTTTCCTTTCTTTTCAAAACGCTTTGGTAACTGTGTGATACAGCTAGAAGTCAGTAATGCCATTCCAGTCTTTTATTCTGATAGAAAAAAATGCTTTTTAAAGGGAATGTTTGGAAAACAAATTTGATGAGTGAAAAAGCTTTGTTTCAAATTTGACAGAAAGATTATTTAAGTAAGGTGCTGTCTGAAATGCTCTGAAATGTTCGTGTTTTTTTTCCAGTCTAGAATTGTTTTCACCCAAGTGCGATTTCTTTTCTTTGTAGTGGGAACCAGTTCAGTATTTCAATAACAAAATAATTTGTGATTTGGTGGAAGAGAAATTCAAAGGTATCATTTCTATTCTGGTGAGTTGACGACGCCTTTTTAAATTAAAAATTTTATAGAATCATAGAACAGTTTGGATTGGAAGGGACCTTTAAAGGCCATCTAGTCCAACCCCCCTGGCATGGGCAGGGACATCTTCAACTCGATCAGGTTGCTCCGAGCCCCGTCCAACCTGACCTTGAACGTTTCCAGGGATGGGGCATCTCCCACCTCTCTGGGTAACCTGGGCCAGGGTTTTACCACTTTCATTGTAAAAAAAGAAAAAAAAATAAAATAAAAAATTCTTCCTTATATCTAGTCTAAATCTTCCCTCTTTTAGTTTAAAGACATTACCCGTTGTCCTATCGTAACAGGCCCTGCTAGAATGTTTGTCCCCATCTTTCCTGCAGCACCTCTAGGGACTGGAAGGGGCTGTAAGGTCTCCCCAGAGCCTTCTCTTCTCCAGGCTGAACAACCCCAGCTCTCTCAGCCTGGGGCAGTGTAGTGGAAAACATGGGGAAGAACACGGGGAAAAACCAAAGATCTAAGCTTTTATTAGGATTATTTGGGCAGGTAGGAAGAGCTATGATAAACTGAACAGTGACGCCATGAAAGGTCGTATTGTATCACCTCCCTCTGCTCTCAGGAAAGAAACTTCCAATCCAGGCAGTCCGGAAGGAGGCACGTGTTTTCCTTTTCAGCTCAACAATTCTTCTTTTGTTGAACTAAGAGCTGGCCTACCTGTTAAAAGGCCACAGGGTCACACTGGGGCAGTGTTTCAGTGAGAGAGAACTAGAGCTGCCCTGTGGGCTGACGAGCGCAGCAGGAAATCGATACTAGAATGTGTGTGTTTGTAGGATGAAGAATGTCTGAGACCTGGGGATGCCACAGATACAACGTTCTTGGAGAAACTGGAGGAAACTGTGAAGAACCACCCTCATTTTCTCACGTGAGTGTTCCCATAGCAGTTATACCGGTAGAATCCAAGCGTGTGATAGAGGCTAGAGCTTGAATCATTCCTAGATGATGTTATAAGTCATGGTGTGTATGGCAGTAGCGTCCTAGGTATACTGGGTCCCACATAAAAGATGATCATGTTTTCTTTTGTGAAGAGCTTAGATGGTGAGTTAAGGTAATACAGAATAAGTTGTCATCACTAACTGCCTTGCTTTTCTCAAGACTATGCTTCAGAATACAATAGGAGCAACACAACCCTTGTTACTGACTTCCCTCTTCACCGATCTCTTCCTGGCATCCTACTGCTAATACATCCAAGGAATTCGCAGGCTGCGGCTTCTTGGCTCTTCCAGGATCTGGCCCAATAACTGAGGTGTGACAAAGGCGCTGGTTTGGGGTATTAGGCCAGATCATTCCTCAGCATTGATGACTTGAGTTAGACGTAGGAATAACTAGAACGTGGAGCAGAATTTTACCGGTAAAAGTAGTGTTCAGAGGTGTATATGCATTAGAACGATTAAGCAGTGTTCGCGCTTTTGAAACTGAGAGGCTTATATTGCACTAACTCACCTTTGCGCCCACCCGCTTCCCACATGATCTTGATACCCTCCTCTGACCTGGGTAACCCGTCCGTGTTGGCGCCGCTCCAGTTTGATGGGCGCGAATTCCACATTTCACCTTTCAGACTGTTTACTTCAGTTTTGGAGCTCCAAACGCTTTCTTATTCTTACTAAATGTTCCGCTTGTGCTCAGATGAGGCTCCGTACGGCATCCCGGGACTACGGCAGCCTGCTGCCAGCAACATCGCTGCCCTCTCGCCTGCTGCCTCTACTCTGATTTCATGTGCGCACAGAACCGCTCTGCAACCTCGCCAGGAAGCTGAAAGTTCATACTTTTGAAATAAACATAAATACATTTTATGACATTTTTGTCATTTGCTGGTTGATAACTCTTTATTTACTTTTGGTCTTGAAAATCGGCAAGGAAGATTTATTCTCCCGCCCCTCCGCTGTGTTCCGCTCTGGGATCAAATGCCATAGTGCTCTTTGAAGTGATTCCCCCCAGTAAAACAGATGTTTGTTCCTTTTATTTCTCATGAAGCTTCTTTGCTTCCTCACCAGGCACAAGCTTGCTGACCAAAAGACTCGCAAATCACTGGGGCGGGAGGAGTTCCGGCTTTCGCACTACGCTGGAGATGTCACCTACAGCGTTGCAGGTAAGTGTGTGCGTCACCTCCGCTGTCTCTCGCTCTTTTCTCCTCCTCTCGTCCTCTGCCCTTTGAATTAAAACAGCTTCGCTACATAGTAAAGAAATACCCCCACGCATCGTTTCATTAACCAGCTTAATTTCCCATCTCAAATTCCTGCCTTGTTGCGAAGTTCCTGCGGAACCGCGGTGGCAGCCTGAGCGGTTTCTTTTTCTTCCAGGTTTTCTAGATAAAAACAATGACCTTCTCTTTCGGAACCTGAAGGAGGTGAGTGTGGACGGAGGACGTTTCCAGTACGCCGCAGAACGAGGAGTAGGGTTTAAAATGGGGTGGCACCTGAGGGGAAAGATTCTTCTAGACTCCACCTGGAGAATGCCTGTGCGTAGGGCTGCACTACGAAAAAACAAATTGAGGTGCCCAAAGTTCATTTTCTTATTAAAAAGCAAAACTAAACAAACAAAAAAATCCAAACAAATGGTTTTGTCCCATGTTACTTTGATAGTTTCTGAAGAATACTCTGTATTTTATCTCTGAAAATGTCTCTCTGCAGACCATGTGCAACTCTGAGAATCCTATCATAAATCAGTGTTTTGACAGGACGGAGCTGACAGACAAAAAGAGACCTGAAACGGTAAGAACACCAGAGCTGGAGGGAAGTGGGACTGTTTCCTCTTTCTAAAAGATGTGTCCTGTCTAACGTGGTAATCCAAATGCAAGCCTCTTACATTTAAAGCTGGGAAACTGAGGTTTGTTCTGCAGTCACAAGCGCTAGGGTTAAGTCATTGCTTTGTACATGGTTTTCTTTCTTTTCTCCTAGGCAGCAACTCAGTTTAAAAACAGCCTCTCCAAACTCATGGAAATTCTGATGTCCAAAGAACCCTCCTACATTCGTTGCATGAAACCAAACGATGCTAAACAGGCTGGTATGACCCTGCCGACTCTTCCTCTTTTTTTTTCTTTTCTTTTTTTCTACGACAGCTATATATAGACCACTAGATCACAGTCAGTGAGGCACAGAAAGGCGCTCAAATGAAGAAGTCCTGCAAGATTTTTTCCTTTTGGGTTTGTGCCAGAGCTTCTCGTAAGGAGATGGTGGCAGTACCAGCAGCCAGGAGTCGTAATGGGAGCACTGGTCTTGGGTGGAGTAGGGTCATGTTTAAAGTGAAAAATTATTGACCTACGTAACTTCCTTTTAGTGACCTTTATTCTCCCTCGTTTCTTCCTCCTGTATGCGTAGAACATCCTAAAAGAGAACTCCTTTTTGGAACTAAATAGAAATGTGTAGTAAAGGATGGGTGGGAAAGACTGAAGACATAAAGTAGGTTGTGCGGGACTTGCACCATGAGGATGGGTTGGAGGTTAAAGATAACTGCGTAAGATATAACCAAGAACTGAGCGTTCCTCTTCTCCAGATGAAGGCACAGCTGCGCATTAATCATGTTTCTCTGTTTTCATGCTCTCTCCAAGATCGATTTGATGAAGTTCTAATCCGACATCAAGTGAAATACCTAGGGTTGATGGAGAACCTCCGGGTGCGCAGAGCTGGGTTTGCCTATCGAAGAAAATACGAAGTTTTCCTGCAGAGGTAGGATGACCTTGGACTTCTCTCTCCTTCTGCTCTTGGTCCCGCAGATGTTTGAGGCTGGGGAGCTGTTCTGATCAGCAGAGAGACAGCCCTTACACCTGACAGGCTTATTTTCAAGAGGGAGTGAGAAGCACGGCCTCTCGCCCTTTCCGTTGCCCTGTATGGACTGGATTTCTCTCCCTAAGGTTTCTTCTGCTCTCAATTTACAGGTACAAATCACTTTGTCCAGAAACGTGGCCTACGTGGGATGGACGGCCCCACGACGGGGTGGCCGTGCTGGTGAAGCATCTTGGCTACAAACAGGAAGAATACAAAATGGGACGGTTAGTTCTTCTGTTTTCTTAATTTGAGATTGTGAATCATTGGACTTCCACGTCGCTGCTTTTAAATAAGGCTTCTCTATCTAATGGGTGAGGAAAAGATTAGAGATCCCAAAGGGGATGCTAAGGGCAGGAAGCAAACTTCTCCGGCATGTTAAACGTAATTCTGCATTTCTATTTCTAGAACAAAGATTTTTATCCGCTTTCCCAAGACCTTGTTTGCAACGGAAGATGCTCTGGAAGTGAGGAAGCAGAGTCTGGGTGAGTCACACACGCTGCAGTAGCTTCGTGGACAGTTAGCTGTCTGTTTTCTGATTATTTTTTTTTTTTTTTGCTTTTTGTTGGGGGAGAGATTTTTTTCTTTAAAAAATTGACTCTTTTTCTACCAAAATCTGCTTGGTCACAGTTTCCAAGTTGCTGTTTTTCTTGCCATTTCAGCAACCAAAATGCAGGCCACGTGGAGAGGTTTCTACCGTCGAAAGAAATTCCTGCACATGAAACACTCAGGTATGAGAGAGAGAGAGAGGAAAGGGCAGAGCTGGGTAATGGCGTGGTTTGAAGTGGCCATTGCTGTCAGAGGTGACTTGCGTTTGATGTGCAAGAAGGAACATTCCCAAAGCCTTGCTGGAAGGAGCGTGGAAGCCGTCGGTGTGGTACCCAGCCCTTCCGCCCTTAGCCTGTGAGACTCCGAGCAAGAGAAGCAGACGTAACTCTTGTTCACGCAGCACTTCCCACCTGCTGGGGCTTTTTATTGACATTCATCCCTTGTATCATATTATTAAGAACTTGTATTCCTTCCTGTATGCCGCATTGAAGGCTCTTTATTTCCAGAAGGGGCTTTCTTGAGCACTCTTTGTTGCCAGTTTCGTGTCAAGTCAGCATTGGTGCATGAAGGAGCTCGCTTTGTGTAAAATCTCCGTATTATTTTCAGCAATAGCAATCCAGTCCTGGTGGCGGGGAACCTTGGGACGCCGAAAAGCTGCCAAGAAGAAGTGGGCAGTAGAGACTATCAGAAGGTGCGTAAAGAATAACCCAAGCCATCAAATGCTTATTTCTCAACAATAGGATGATAAAAATAAACTTTCTTGTCACTTCAGTATGTTTCTTAATAAATTACAACTACTGAGTAAATTCCAGAAAATGGTTTGGTTGGAAGAGACCTCTAAATATTGCTAATTTTGATCACTTTTCTAATAAACATTTTCTCTTCCTCAGGTTTATTAAAGGTTTTATTTACCGGAACCACCCTCGCTGCCCAGAGAATGAGTATTTCCTTGATTACATCCGCTTCTCCTTCCTGATGAACCTCAAGCGTAATTTACCAAAAAATGTTTTGGACAAATCGTGGCCAACTCCTCCTCCCTCGCTCTGTGAGGTAGGCACAAAGCAGCGGGTCAGGTCAATCACAGGCAGGATGGAGGAGGCTAACGGCAGCGTTGAAGACCACGGGCCACCAAAGGCCTGCGGGGACCCTCCTGCTGTCAGAGAAGAACGAACCAGGTTCTCGCTCAAGTTCCACCTTGCATTAGCATCTCTGCTGGTAGAATTAATCCAAACGTCATCACATAGGTGTAACTGGTGTATCTGTAAAATTATCAGACCTATAGCATTGGAAGTTCTTGGGAGTCTGGTGCTGTTGCAACACCATTTTCTACTGGTTTTCTGAAATTTCTGAAAATTTTCTTCCCTTTTTCTCTGAACAAATTAAGTTCCCCCTGGACAGTGAAATTGGCTGCAATGACAATGTGATTGCCTGCGAAGAACGTATTAAACTTCCTCTATCGCCATTATTATTCTGCATCTGGCAGAAGTGGGGTTTTAGCTCATCAAAACGAAATAGTGCGGAAAGGCCCAGTTATCCAAAGGTCCTTGTTTGGATTGCGGGTACAGCTGGAAGCAAGGAAAGGCAGAGCAGCGTCAAGTGGGGTGCTCCTGGTGTTTGTTCTCCCTTCTAAAGCAGGTGGAGAACCTCTTAGGTGGAAAATCAACTTCCTATTATTTAATTAAGTAACAAAACAGTATTTTAATTCAGCAACGCATTTTGTGCGGTTGCTTCTCCTCTGCCTGCACTGTTTGTCGGGTAATTCTGAGCTGTTTTCATGTCCTGTGCCACTTCTTCTTCAGGCGTCCCAGCTCCTGCGCCAGCTCTGTATGCAGAACATGGTCTGGACCTACTGCAAGAGAATCAGCCCCGAGTGGAAGCAGCAGGTACGAGACAACTTTACGTTATTTCACAAACTGCGCTGGTGTTCCCAAGAAAAGGAGGGGGGTTACTGTAAGAAATGAAGGAGGGGAGCAGCCGGGCGGGAGGGACAAGGGCACCGCTACAGCAGCCGTGGGGAGCTGGAGGAACTCCTGAATCACTGCATTCTGCGGCGGTCAGTTAACAACTCCACAAGAACGTGGGGGTTTTTTTGTTAGGGACAAAAAAATAAAAGAGCAGAATGTGCATTAAATAAAAGAAAAAGCATTATATACATATTCAGTATTAAACAGTGGTGTTGTGTATGCCCCTATATAATTTTTATCCTGAAAGGCCCTGTTATTCTTCCCATGGAAGATAAAAAATGTAAGAAGCTGCATTATTCTGCTTGTACCATATAAAGTAAAGAGTAGGAATTCTGCAGACACAAAACTAGTCATTTTCCAAACAGAGAAGTTACATGAACAGTTACAGCTGCTGTTCTAGGTAAAAAGAATAAAAACTCCACTGAAATTTGATTCATCTTAGTCCTGAAAAGGTAGGGGGAGGGAATTTTTTTTATTTTGCAAAAAGGCTCAGTGAAGGGACATAATAGGAAATGCGTACATTAAACCATTTAGATATAACTGTTAGGAGATGATAGTAATAGTTGCCATTAAGCTTTTTTTTATTGCTTAGTATATCATACTGCGTGTGAAGGCCTGCAAAGTATTAAGCACATGTAATGAAATGCCGTAGATTAGTTAGTGGCTGAGCCTGTGATTAAGGACACAGGATTAATAGCAGCCATTATCGAGCTGGAGGTGGAAACTCAGCAGAACACTTTCTTTTCCCCAGCAAACCAGACTCACTGATAAGGAGCATCTTTTACCCGCGTTTTTACCCGTAAATCACCCAGGTACTCCATACCAGAACGTGCATTTGCCCTAAATCACGCAGAAGGGCTTTCCTGTTTCCTCGGTCCCTGGTTTTGTTCTTGTTCTGAAGGAGCACGCGCTGGGAGCCAAGAGCACGGGTCATATTTACAGTGCGGGGTGACCGCGTCCTGGACTAATGCCACCGTGAAAGGGACCAAAGGTTCATGGTGACTAATCGCCTGAGCAGGCCCTCCCAGGGCACTATGGTACCTCAGCAAATGGTGCTGTTTGTCAGAGGGGAAAAAAAAAAAAAAGAGAAAGGAATTTCTTTTCCGCCCTAAAGATAGGGGTAGCTGTTGAAAATGTAAAAGGGAGGTATGGAATACTTTGGGTAATTTTGTGACTCGTATGATTCGGGAGGTCAGAACTAGATGATGACTGCTAAAAGAAACAAAAAGGGAACATCTCCTTTAAGACAAATTTGTTTTTGTTCTGGAGAAATTTTATCCTAAACAAGAATACATCTTTCGTCCTTGCAGTTGGAACAAAAAGTAATCGCCAGTGAGATTTTTAAGGGTAAAAAAGACAATTACCCTCAGAGTGTTCCAAGACTCTT
The DNA here is from genome assembly GCF_964199755.1 of Larus michahellis. Taxonomy (NCBI): domain Eukaryota; kingdom Metazoa; phylum Chordata; class Aves; order Charadriiformes; family Laridae; genus Larus; species Larus michahellis. Next base: position 3,667,967 of record NC_133902.1, on the reverse strand, counting down.
CATCAACACGCGACTTGGTGAGTAGGTGTTGCGAAGTTTAACGGGAAGAAGCGGGGGGGGATTAATCTACTCTCTTCTTGCTAGAAGTTTCTTTCTGACCCCCGCCTCTTTGGTTTTAATTATAGGTAATGAAGAGATAAATGCTAAAGTCCTTCAGGCTTTAGAAAATGAAGCAATTAAGGTGAGATGTGTGTCCTAATACTTTTGTCAAGCTTCTAGGAAGACAGGAATATCAGGAAGAGTAGATTTCTGGAGAAAATACAGCAAGAATTTTACATTCTATTAAGCGTAATGCCTTAGAAGATAGTCTGTGGGCCGAGCTGATGGCTCAGAAATACAATGTGGAGATTTGGGCAAGTTTAATTATGTCAGTTGAGAATTGAAGGGGTCGCAGGAAAGGAGAAACCTACACAGCCTGAAACTAAACCTGGATTTGTCAAGCCCGCAGTCAGACAGCTCAGAGCTCCTCTAAGTCAACAAGGAAATCGGTGGCAGAACTGAGAATAGGACTCCAAAGAACTGTCTCCATTCCCGGTTTACCAGCCCCCGGTCCGTACCTCCCCCGAGCTCTCTAGGCTAGAGGGAAGGCAGCCGACAATTAAACACGTTGCGTTTTTAGCACTGTTAACACTAATTTCAGTATGCAGTTCCTGTGATCAAGTACGACCGGAAAGGATACAAAGCAAGAGCGCGGCAGCTGCTTCTTACCCAGAGCGCAGTCGTCATAGTCGAAGAATCCAAAATCAAACAGCGGATCGACTACGCCAATCTGACAGGTAAGAATGGTGACATAACTGGGGTTTGGCTCACTGGACTGAAGTCAGGCCTCACCTTGGCTACAGATAGATAATAAACAATAATCAATTTGCATTTGTCCTGGACAAGAATGGAATTATCTGATACCGCAAGCATTTTAAGTCTGTAATATCTCGAAACCGAATTTTTCTAAAATTAAATTCCTTAAAATGTCACAAAAATTACTCAATTCGTCTCCCCCAAGCCCCCTCTTAGGTCATGCCCCCATTGCACATCTCTCCCGCAGGGGAGTTGCGCCATTGTTAGGTGGCAGCTGCTGCAGCTTCCAGCCCTCGCAATGTCCGCCAGGGAGTGGACAGGCTGAGAGGGAACTTGGTCAGACAGAGAAAACGGCCGAGTCTGGCGCATTCTCGTCATTACTTGGCTTTGTCCGAAACCTCTCGCTTAACAAACAGCTTCAGCTTCGCTACGGTTCTTCTTTACAGGCAATTTTGGTGCTAATCATTTCAGTGTTAGCCTGAGGCAACTAAACCGCGTTTGTAACTGTCGCCCTGTGAAGTGGTTTCCAAGGGCAACACTAATTTTGGGTTCTGTGACTCCCCTAAGACACCGTGATGGCAGAGAGGGCTGTCTCTCTCTGCTGGGTCTGGGCTAGCTCGATTTAAATAGCTAATCCGCTTTCTGTCCAGTGTCAAGATATTAAACAAAGTCCAAAAACAAACTATGAAGAAACAGACCCTCCTGAAACACAGCGTAGAGCTCCTTAACTCATCCCTACCCACCTGCCCCGGGGAGAGGATATTTTTCATGGAGCAAACGTGAGAACTCACAGCAGAGGCTGAACCCCTCACTCCCTGCATGGTCGGACGGCGTTGCTGGCCGGATGAGCAGAAACGCTGAATTCAGAGCCCGAGGCGGTCGCGGGACAGCGTAGTGAGAACCGACAGCAGCTCAGGGCCGGACCCGCGAGGACCAGCGAGCGGCTGCGGGTTCAGCCTGCCCCCAGGCCCAGCTGCAGGGCAGGCAAGGAGCTCACGGCAACGGTAACGTCCTGGAGCCAGGCTCCTGCGGCAGCGCTGGCCTTTCTTACCACACGTGGCAAAACATGTAAGACAACAGTGACCGCATTGTTCCACTTGTCCCTCTCCTCATTAGTACCCCAGTACTCGCACCACTCACCCCCCTACAGGGCTAGAACGAAGAGTGTGTCCAGTGGGTGCTGAAAAGTAAAATTTCGGTCCTAGGTCCCTTAACTGGCCAAAGTACCTCTTTTTCAAGTCCGTGAGGGTGATGGGAGTTTATAAACAGGCATTCTTCCTACTCCTGATGGACAGAGGCATCTGAAAGTTTCTTTTCCGTCTCCAAGAGCACAGTTATAAGCCGATTGTCACCTTGCAGCCTCTTCAGCCCCTCTGCTGTCATGTTAGTGCAGCGCTTCCGGGCAGCTCCTCAGCTGTCGGGTTACTTGGCGTGAGAACGACAGTTGCTGCGTTCCTGGGAGAGGGTCTGAGACACACACGAGACTCCTCCGGAGCTGGGTTGGGTGTCAAATGGCCATTCTCTGTTGCAGGCATCTCCGTCAGCAGCCTGAGCGATAACTTGTTTGTGCTGCACGTGCACTGTGAGGATAACAAACAGAAGGTAACGGGAACTCCTCCGTCATTTCTCCAGCCACCTTCAGAAAAAGTTTTAAAGGCAGAAAGAGCAGAAGATCCAGCTGGGAGGAGGGGGGGGCACACGTGGTGACACATATATAACTGTTTGGTGCCAACTCTAAGTAGCATTTCACTTCTGTTGACTCGTGCTCACAGATGGGGTTCACCAGTGACTTGGTCACTGACGGGATTGGTGCTGTCCTTGCCCCCATTAATTGATACCCTGTAAATAAACCAACTGCCCTCGGTGCAGCGTGACCCACAACAGAGACCCCGGAGATCTCCGCCAAACCACGGTCCGCTCGGAGAAGCGTTTTTCCCATGCTGACCTGCAGAGAGAGTTCTGTTCCTGTTAATTACAGCATCATCATTTTGGTGTACTGACACTGTAAAGCCACGACCGTAAACCACCGTCTCTTTTCCCTCCCAGGGAGATGTCGTACTTCAGAGCGACCACGTGATCGAGACGCTAACAAAAACAGCCATGCAGGCAGGCAAAGTCAACAACGTCAACATCAACCAGGGCAGGTGAGTGGTTTTTCTTGCTCTGCTTCAGCATTAAAGGGCTACAGAAACATACGGCATCAAAAAGTACTAACGCATCTTAACTCAGGCTCCCCTTCCCTGAACGAGCGGATCTGTCGCAGCGAAGCATCGGTGACGAAGCTGCCACTTGCACAGGAAGAGGGTAGAGCTAAGCTAGCGCAGAGGCCACAACCACTCATCAAATCTGTTCTTACCTCTTTCTCTTGGCAGCATAAAATTTACAGTCGGGCAAGGCAAAGAAGGCATAATTGACTTTATATCGGGATCAGAACTGCTTATAGCCAAAGCCAAGAACGGCCATCTAACAGTGGTGAGTACAGGCCCAGGCTGGTGAGAAACAGTAGTTCACTTACGGTGGATCCAGGCCCAGACAAACCCTGTTTGCAGCAGACGGACACGTGCCACATGCCGAACGCGCTGCCCTGCCCTGCCAGCCTTTTCCCCAGTCGGAGCCGTGCGTTGGGCTTCTCTTCCTGCAGTCTTGAAAAACCGCCAGGATTACTCAAACCTATCAAGTGATTGTGCTATCAATCGCTTCACCCCCCCGCCAATTCAGGCTTTAACGCTGTACTCTGTTGCAAATCAAATTTTAGCAAGAGGATTTAAAAACGTAGGATGCAAAAAAATAAATCCTCTTCCTTTCTCACATTGTTTGTAGTCTTCCCGCTCATCAGATAGAGTCGTGCAGTTGAGTTATGCGTTGTCAGATTAGAAGTTGTTCAGAAAAGAATCCACAGGACGCTGAGACTGCACGCGCCCCCCTGCCCTGCAGGCTGGCCGGCCTCAGAGCAGCGCTCACCGTTCCCACTCGGTGCCTCACCGGAACGGCCCAGCCCGTAGGAGCCGCGGATGTAGCGCTGCCCTATGGAACGCCTATAGACACTGCTCAGGAAGAGAGAGTAGATGTGCACGGACACGCTCAAGTGAGGATCAGGCTGCTTTTATTTGCTGTTAACAGCAAACCAAGTAACTTCTTGCACTATGAAGAAACACATCCTATAATTTTTTTTCCCCCCAGCTTTTGCAAGCCATCCCTAGGAACATTTTTTAATTATTATTATTTTGCCCCTCTGTCCTCCTTCCTAGGCCATGCAAATTTGTATTCTACCGCTAGCCTAGGGAGAGGTTTTCAATATAACCTCAGGAACTGGGGTGTAAGAGCACCCCGGACTCCTCGAACTCACAGACTTGCCAAAATCTGCTTTTATTTCCCGCTGGGACTGGGCAACTTCAGCACTCGGGAGCAGAGCAAACGTTACATACTGTAGCGTGACAATTCCACAAGCCAGTCTTTGGGGCTCTTTAAAGATGTTTAGGAGCTAAAACCGTTGCAGCATCTTTGTTTTCAACACCCCTTCTAGCTTGTCTGTCTTCTCCTGCAGGTTGCTCCTCGTTTGAATTCTCGATGATAAAAGGTGCCACCGCGCCAGGACCTTTTCCTCCATCAGCCTGACTGCACCCTATACAATCGGCTGGACGTTTTCCCCAGCAAAATCCCCCCCTCCTTCCTCGCTTCGCTCATTCTGTTTATCGTTACCAAAGACCTGCACTTTCAGAAAAAAAAAAAAAACCCAACAAAAAACACAAAATACATCTTGCTTTCTTGTCTTAATACGAAAAGTTCCAAAAGAAAGGCCTTCTCTTCCTTACCTTAGTGGCAAACGCACAGGTCCAAGGCGATGGCCGTGAAAGCGTGGCTCATGAAACGCGTTCAGCTGGGCTTTGAGGGAGAGGCAGCTCTGACTCTTATCAGAGTTTAAGCCCTGATGGAAACGACCAAAATTTGTGCTTGTCGTCATCAAAAAGCACAACTAGGAAACAAATAACTCTGCTGCTTTGTCAGCCAAATCAACGACATGCCAAACTTTATATTCCAAAAGAATGTTTTATGAAGAATTTTGCTCTGAGACGTTTTGATGCTTTGTGTTACAATATATTAAAGCCATATTGTGTAAATGAGTAAAACCCTGTAAATACTTTATAGCCGAGTATGAGAGATGCACTACGAGAAAGGGAGTTGATGTGGAAACTCTTTATGTTTTAGATTTGGAATTTTTGTTGGTTTTAGTTTATTGATTATAAGGTATTAACCTGAGAAACCCATCACGTAACTTCCTCACTCATCTGGAGCGAGAGACTCTTACCTTTTTTTGAAGTCACTTGTCCCATTTGTTGCTCTATAGTAATATTTTTATACCGTAGTAACTTTTTTCATATCCACACATCCAAACAAAAATGTTAAGTAATAGAAACTGCAGAGGTCACCACTTCTCCGCGCTGCTCTAGGCTGGAAATGAAACGTGAGCTTTCCCCCCCACAGTTCATCAGGCTCAGAGCAGCACCTTCAGAAAAAGTTGCTTTTCCTCATTTTTAGCGATAACTGGAAGTTTGAGTTCCCACGATAAAGCTCCACAATGTTTCTATAAACGCCTCTCAGTACTGCCTTAAGAGGAAGAGATGGCTGGTTCAGCACTGCTGGCATCACTGACCATCTGCCCACAGCGCCTTCGCATGGAAGCGTCTTCCCAAGCGAGCTGTGTCACTCCACTGCTAACCCAAAGCTAAAGGGACACGCGTCTCGGACGCTAACTGGGCTCAGCCTGCATCACCGGGGTTAATGCTAAGCACCTTTATTTAACAAAGAACCCAAATGGCTACAGGGTGGACAGCTGCGTGTCAAATACCTGCTGACTGCAAACCACAGCTCCAGCTTCCATTTCCAAGTTCTAGACCTCAACCAGTGCATTTTGCACCCGACTTGCCTTAGAAATCCTTCACCTTCCACCTCTATCCCGATGCAGTAGCAACAACAGTTACAGCAAGCCCCAAATAAAATATAACCAAACACGTTGCCACTCACGTACGATGGGCTCGGTCTCCTACTCTTTGGTTTCTGACATGACGCAGTCGTCAAACACTGCCCCAGGCCTGGAATGCTGTATACACGTAGTGCATATACGCCATCCCTCTGTATGTGCTCCGCTGTATACACTGATCAACGCTCTATACGCTATTATATAACCTCTTCAAGACTACGCTAAATAAATTTTTACAAAAAAACCCCCACAAAACACTTTGTCTTTGTTGTGTAAACTCTTTTAACACTTAATGTTTTTGATAGGGAGGGTACCTGAATCTTTGGTTCTCGGGCCCATCTACTGCAAGGAGCAGATTATTGCTAGAGATTCCCAGGCCATCGGCTAAGCCGGGCGGACGCGTTAAGATTAAGGTGTTTCCCTTCTCTCCATCCGCGGAACTGGGCTGGCTGAGGAGCGCTGTGAGGGCAAGTGAGAGGAATGCACCGACCAGCTGAGGGCTTTTTGTGCCTTCAGGAAGGGAAAGAGGGACACATGGTGTGGAAGAGCTTCCGACTCCTGCGCCGGAGGCTGGGCTCGCAGCCGGACTACTTACGGCTAAGACTGGGATCTTACTTTAGCTCATATCTGAAGAGCAATGCTGTTCCTTCTCTTTTTGTCTCCCCCTCCAAGTGTTCCTATTACAAGCAACAAAGCAGAGTTATTCTTGCCGAAACAACTAAAATATAAAAGAAAGTCGTGGTAATATTTGGCATTTTTAATTTAGGTTTGTTTTATTTAAGTTTAATGTTAATTCCATGCTGTGTTTCAGTAAGAACAATACAGATTCTGTATCTGTGGCTCCAGTCAGATATCCAGTAGTACAAATTAGCTTCAAGTTACACATACTGAACAAAAGAGGTTGAGCGAGCGAAGGGAGATGGGGAACGGGGAGGGAGAAAGAAAAAATATTGAACACGCATGCAGGCTTATCAATGCCACCTTCAATGCTAACCTGCTTTGAGGAAAAGTAAAGAATAGGCAAGAATGAGCAGCCACGGATTGTTGAACTGTTACCAGCACCATGATTTTCAGCAACATTTCAGCAGTTTGGAAACTTTTGTTTTTATACAGTAAAACCACTACAATATATGTCCCAATGCAACCTGTAACTTCAAGCTAAACACCTAATTAAGTTTAAACATTGGTATAAAATTCAGTTTAAACAGTTATAAAAAAAGAAAAATGCCACCACATGCGCACTACCTTGCCATAACGAATCTCTCCCCTACAAGTCTAATGGCCTTCAGGTGTGACATCCACGGCTGATGGCAATCACCACATCTGGCAGGAGACAATACAGTAATGCTGAAAGAGCCTTTACGCAGTCCTGTTAGTGTCTTAAAGAACCTAAAAGCTGGCACCAGTAAAATCCACAGAAATTCACTCTTGCCTTTTAAGAACTTTTAAACTGTGTAAAAAAAAAAAAAATAAAAATAAAGAAACCCAACAGGGCAGGAACCTAAATTCTGAGACCCAATGTAAAAGTCAGATTTGGTGGTTCTCAGAGTGACACTGAGGGTTTTTGTGGGGAAGGGGAAGGGTGGTCAGAGATGGGTTCTCTTGTTGGCCTTTGTGTCTCACTGGTTTTCATCTTCCACATCCTGCAGCGCTTCTTTATTCTGTTCTTCACCTATGAAAGCGTTAAAGTAAAGGAAGATGTTAACTTTGAGAAGTGAGACCTGCAGAATGGTTTAACGAGCATCTAGAGATTAATAGTTTCATGCAAGCACACACGCTCGCTCACACGCTTGCAGAAATGACACACACACACTCTCATAACGCAGCTAGTTCTGGGGTGAAGCGTTTCCATAGAAATTAAGCCTTATAATCACCTCGTCACATTTCATACAGAACTGTAGCACGAGCTATTAGACAACGTACTCTGTCATAAGGACAAACAACAAACCACCATTTCAGAACACTGAGACTGCGCCTGTGATCGGTCCTGTTGATCAAGGGATGAACAGCCAAGACAAAAGTCATCAGAACGGCTGTAGATCAACATCCTTAAGTCAGAAAATACCTTCCCAAGAACTTCATCTCTACTCCAGAGCGCGCTAAGGACATCTATTCACTAGCTACAGAAATGAGACTAAAACAGTTTTTGGAAATTAAACTTCTTTTTTTGCCCAAGTCCACTCAAGTCTCAACAACAGCGAAGTTGCAGTCGATTTTGTAACACTGATGTCGTGTATTTATTAAAAGTACCAAAGGGAGTGTGAAAGAACGTCCCTGCTTCAAGTCCAACGTGAGAGGAAACCCCCTCGGCTTGAGGTCATTAAAGGAAAACATTTTGGGGTAATTAATTTCTCTTGAAAAATTGGCCAGTTGGGACCTACTCAACCAGGCTGCGACATGCAGTGAAATGGAAGTCTACCCATAAAGGCTCTTTGGTTGTACCGTAGCTGCCCCTGGGTGAGCTGCATGCGATGCCTCCGGCACGGCTGTGCCGCATTCCTGCTGCAACAGGATAAAGTTTAATGTACTTCAGCTAGTGCCGTAACACATGCACGATTAAGTTAATTGATAAGAGAAACTGAAAAATGTTTCCTTTACAATTATCCTTAACCATGTGAGATGGTACTCTCTTAAGGGCAATAAACAAAACCTACCAATTAAGTTAATTTGCAATAAAATCCAATCAAATGAGACTAATGACTTTCAGCATATAATCAGAATGCCTGCTCAGAGCATGTCCAGATTCAGAATTATCACTAGGTACAATACAAGGTAGATTCTGGAAGAGGTGGCCTAGGAATACAAGGCATCTGACATTCGGCATCAATAAAATTTACAATTAAAGTTACAGAACAGATCATTTAAGAGGAAAGCAGAGGCCCTGACCCAGGAAGACTATTAAAAGAAGATCTGAGCATGCTCTAGCCAACACACTTAAGCAAGTACTCCTTTAACAGGCGATGGTGAAAGTACTTTTCATGCCCAAATATTTTTAATATCCATCCAGGTATGCAGCTCAATTCCCAAACAGGTAAGTTACTTTGGATCTTAGTCAAGCGTATTGGACCTGGACAGGTCCTGGAACGGGTCACAAGCTGGTAGAACATTGCTTAGCCCTGGAATGGAGTCAAAGATACAAGCAATTTATCAGCAGCGAGAGAGTGGCAGAGGCAAGCATGATTAGTGATCGGAAGAAAACGGAGGCTGAGAAGTTCATTAAGCCATGACGAAGACTTACAAAGTAGAGTTTTTAGGAAATGAACAGTTGGACTTTCCTTTAGGAATCTATACAGCAGGAAAGAAGGGGAAAACAGGAATCATATGAAGACGACATTACAAGCGTGAAAATAAACTAAACAGCTCGTCTATGACATGGTTAAAAGATACAGTAAGTGAGATGGAAGAGTGCAGCAGCTGAGTAACACCTGATTTTACAGTCATTCCCTACAACCTACACAACTGACATCAAAGCACACAAAAGCTTAATGCAGAAGAACAAGCCTTTTTCAAGTCTCCCCCACCCCTTCGGAAACTGGTAATTGTGATGATCTTTCTCAGCACCACTATTAACTTTTGCCGATCTTCAAAGGCTCCAACCCATTTCAGAAATACGGAGTTATGGAAACAACAGCGTATGAGCGTGGTATGAAGAAATGAGAAAACTCTGCATCTATGTCTAAACATTATGCATAAACACCGTATTTTTTTGTGGACATAAAGAACTGCACCACGATTTTAGTAATTCTGCAGCATTTTCAATTTTGCAATCATTATCTTTCTGGTATGCATGATAAACAGTAAATAGGATAATCTGAAATACTTACGAAGAACAAAAATATCTGTTTTCATGCTATTGATCTAATTATTAAACAAGAAATTTGAAACTAGATTATGCCAAAAAAAGAGCCCCCGTTAATCATCTTGTTGAACTTCTCTGATATGCGAGATAAACAAGACAGACGTTACTCAGCTCTCATGCAAATATCAACAGCTTTTGGAAGATGTTCCAATGCCACTGTCTTGCAACAGCAATCCGGCTATTTTCTCAGTGTTCCCACAGAGCGCAAGGATATTTGCATCCACCAAAAAAGCAGAAAATAGAAGGTCGTATCTTAATTGTGGGAATTCGGAAAAATTTCTTTTTCCAATGCCTAACCATGGCAAGGAAGGCATCTACTAATACCTGCCGTATTTCGAGCAGAGTCTGTACAGACCCATCCAGGATACACACGTGTGCTTCCGCACCCTTTGGTAATTTTACATCTCTGAAAGCAAGATGGGATCTCTTGCAAAAGACTTAAGCAAGAGACTTAGATGTAGCATAACCTAGGAGCCAAGACCCCGCAACAGTGACAGTTTTCCCAGTTCTGTCAAAAGCCTGAAGTAATAGGGACAAATCGTGACCTGCAAGACTCGGTTCCCATGACCTACGCAAAGAGCTAGAAGCTATCAACTAACAATACTTTAAAACCAACCCATCAACCCCACAAACACGGGTAGCCAATAAAAATTTAAGAGATTCTACAACTGCTTTCAAATGGACACTACACCAGAGTACTGCAAAGTAATGCTATACGGTTATTGCCATGCTTCAACTAACATCTTACAAAAAAAAAAATAATTTAAGGCATTTATCTGAAGTTAAGCAGCAACGTTGTTTCAAACCTCTGTGGATTTCTGAGTACCCAACAGACTGTAAATAGGACTGACTTCCTCCGCCCCCCAAGTTAAAAGAAAGACAGCCAGCTCTTTCCACGTGTCTCTCCAGGACATGATTTTTGCAGAAGAAAATGTGAGTTTACCCTTTCTAGACAGAGAATATGTTTAATTCACTACCAATCATCTGTGCAACAGAAGGCGTAACTCTAAAAAAAAATATACAAGAGTAAATTTATACTTCGCATTGTATGTGAAAGAGGAAAAAGTCCATTTAGAATGCAAAAGAAAACCCACTTAAAAAACTTTAAATAACTATTAAGTGTTAGTAAACAGGAGTAATCGATGTCCCACGCTCTGGTACTGCCAGAGGACACATTCAGTATTTGCTCTGGCAACAGCCCACTTCAGGAGTCACAACCTAGCATTTTTGGGAGTATTAAAGTACTTTAAACATCTTAAGTAGGAAATTAGATTCCCCCAAGCTTTTTTTTTTTCCTCCTGCCCTCGTAACAAAGTATTTTACAAAATCCCTTTTCCTTTTTCCTCTTCTATTCATACTCGATTCTTCATAAGAAGAGCGAAAGATACAGAAAGCGCTGTAAGGTGAAGTCATTAGTATGATGGTGGTAAGCCTTCCACTAAAATGCCAGCAGAAATACTGAGTGACCTGAAAACAAGGGGGAACTAAATCATTTGCAGGACTCCCTCCTGCACCAGAAATTCACATCCGATTGGAATGGCAGCCATAGATGAACATGACAAGCAATATGAAAGAAGAGCTGAATGACACAAAGTCACTGCTTTTAAAATAATCAGATGACTAAACAGCCAGGTGGGGAGAAAAAAAAAAAAAATATTAGTGTTACTAATTCTACACCACCTGCCTTCAAGCAAGAGCTGAAAAGCTTCTCAGAAGAAGCTAGTGTCACCCCATCAACTTACCCACTGTTAAGAAAAGACACCCGTTCAGGCAGGTCAATGATTAGGAAAGACAGAAGTAAAACACCACACCAGTCTACATCTCCACGCTGTTTTCTGGGCAGAGATGGGGGCCAGCAGCATTTTGGAACAGTTTACTTACCATCACCCTGCATGTCTGAAGTCCATAGTGTCAGATTATCACGTAACAACTGCATGATAAGTGTAGAGTCCTTATAGCTTTCTTCACTCAGTGTATCCAGTTCTGCAATAGCATCATCGAAAGCTGCTTTTGCCAACCTGTAAGCACAGAATAAAGTCAGATTTAACATCGGTTGCAAAACAGATTTCAGCAGCACACAAGTTAAACCTGTGCCTCTGAACACCTATCTTCTAGTCTGGCTACACAACATCCACAGCTTCTGCAACAGTGTTTTTTTTATATCAACAGTGTTCAGACATTCAACCAAATATCTCCCTCCCAGCTTCAAAACCAGTCACTTTGTGTGCTTAAGAACAGTATTTTTTTTTCACTCAAGAATACTGGTTTTATTAAATATTTCTACATCTTGAAGTACAACTGATCAAGGTCTCCTAAAAGCTTAAGAGAAAGTATATTACATACCCTACAATGATAGGCATAGAAGACAAATGATATTTCCTTCAATCCTCACTTTCATGCTTATATCAGCTGAATCTCTAGAGACAGATGAGCTATTGTCATTCTATAAATGCCCAGAGTTCACAGAAATTAGTAACATGACCCCTCTTACCTTGTATAACAGCCAACAGCAAGAGAGGCAAGTTAAATCATCTCACACTTTTTGCGGGGTAAGGGCATGCCCAGAGTTAACATGGCAAGCTGTTAAACTGCCATTAGTTGATCAATCCAAGTTATCCCTACCCTGCTTCCCATACATAATCTACTCCCAGATAAACAAATGGGTTTGGACTCAAAAGAAAATGGCAAAGTTGAAAATCTTTCCAATTAATTGACCTCAAACAGAGCAAGTCATCAACTACTAGCAGGAAGAAAACCAGCCCAGTGTTCCCACTGAAGAAAAGCAGTTACCCATGCAGCAACCATTTCTGACTTGTTTGGTATTCACATAAAAGTTTCCCATCTTGCCAGTCACTACCTACCTGCAGGCACGATCAGGAGAATTAAGAATTTCATAGTAGAATACAGAGAAGTTGAGCGCAAGTCCTAAGCGGATAGGATGTGTTGGCGGGAGTTCTGTCATTGCAATATCACTAGCAGCTTTATAAGCCACCAAGCTATTCTCTGCAGCCTCCTTCCTGTCATTCCCTGTGGCAAACTCAGCCAGATACCTATGGTAGTCCCCCTTCCTGAAAACAGAAACAGACGGTCAGTAGTCCCTACTTCCCCACCAGCCACTAAATTAACAGCTTGGTTTGAAACTGACGTCTATATATTCACACTCAGAGGACGCTGCTGCTGAATTACTGTCTAGGCAACAGTGCATTAGTACTCGAGTGAATTTTAAGCCATCAGGCAGGAAAAACAGTTTGGGTTCATTTTCTTGCGTTAGTACATGAAATCACAGTATTACCTTCTACATTATCAACTGTCTCTGTACAACTGCATCTCACATAAACCAGACAAGTTTTTGATCTGAAGCATAGAGATAGTTCCACTAGAGGGGAAAACACTCCTGATCTTTTCAAGATTTAAACTATGCTTCAGAGAGTACAAAATATGCAAATTAGCAACACAACAACATACTCCAAGGCCAAGTTCCATTTGGTAGTGCAATTTTTAAGTTGATACTACACGACAGTTATCTGCCTACCTAATTTTCTTCTCTTTGTCAGCGTACAGCTCATGCAAGAAAGCACCTCATTTAAAAAAAACGGTTGTTTCTTACATCTAAGAGCTGCACAACAGCTTATATTAAGTTCTCATGACCTTATTCCAAACATCATCATCTATCCAAACCCACACAATCAGGACACTTAACACCTCAAAGCTGTCAAAAAGGAATATTGGCTAGATATGACCAAACTGCCTTCTTTCTAGAAGCAGTTACCGTGGTTGAGTGGGCAGCAAACACAGGTATAGCTACTTTATTTCTGTATCTAGTTCAGATACAGTAAGAGGTCCTTACCTCACCAGAGGATACTTACATTTTGTAATAGAAAACCTTGGACTCGCCAGTGTTAGCTGCTGGAATGAGGTGTTTGTCCAGTACATCCAGAATGTCACAACAGATTAACTTCAGTTCAGTCTCAACCTATAAAAAAATCCAAAACAAAAAGGAGGCCAGGTTAGCACATAAGACTAAGAGCTATTTCAAAAATATCCAAGTATCAAACAGGTAACATCATAAAAATCCAGAGAGGGGAGGACAGAAGGGAAAAAAACCAAAACCAAGAACAACAAATTCAGCTGTTCCACAGGTGCACTAAGCAAAACAGTTCTGCATAGTTAGCTGGCACACAAAAAAAGGCAAGGACTGGTGTATGATGAAATACATAACTGAGTAACGGAATTATGAATTCCCTGGAAGACATCTTGCTAGACAGCTGCACTAAGTCTGTCTCAGGATATAATTCCTTATGCAAGGCTTGCACAACTCCTGATTTCTTAAATTTTTGACCCTGGAAGGCTGCCCTAAAAGTAGCAATGGTGAATGGGACAATTTGAAGGCAATTAATACAAATAAAGCTAAACTCCATTCTGCCCCAGAGTTAAATGACACCTTCAGAACAAGGTTCTAGTGACTACTTGGGAGACAAAGCTCTAACAGATAAAAATCACGGTGCATCACAACAGAATAAAGATGTGCCACACAAACAAAAAGGTCAGATACGAGAGGAAAACAAACTCCAGAGGGTACAAACTTTAGAAGCAAGCACAAAAAGCCAAAGCACAACAACTCTGAGAAAAAGCAGATGTCATCTACGCTAACAGTGTGATTTGTGGTCAAAGAAATCCAATATATAAAGCCTTACTTAAAACCAGATAGTGTGTTTTAATAGCCAAAGCTGAAAGCAGAATCACATCACCTTCCATTTTTTCTGATTTAGAGCATAAAGCAAGGTCTATGAGGTTAGGTTTTACCACAGAAAGTTTCGCACCTGACAGCAAAGAAACTAAGCATGCCCAAAAAAAGCTAAAAACTGTCTTTTCACATCACCACTGCCAAACCCAGACTTGCTCTCAGCACCCCGTGTCATTCACAGTAGGTGTGGTTTGTTAAGTGCAGACAGTAGCCTATTGCTGCTCTTTCATGATTTCACAGTAACTTTCATAGCTACAGCTGAAGACAACTTTGTCTCAAGCTACTTTTATTACTCTAAAGTAGACATTTTCAAGCAAAGACATCAACATTAGTTTCAAGAAACTACCAATAACTGCACGTCTTGGATCACATGAGCAACCCCACTTAGTCCCCTATCCCTTCCTATCCTTCCACCCATGAAGTTATATGTCCTTCATTCTTTAAGCATTTTTCTTGCCATGTAGTACTTTTTTCACCAGATAGCTCCCAAACTATTGGAGTTTGTAACCACAACACCTATCCCAAAAGCTGTTAAAACTACATCTCCAAAATAATGTTAAACTGGCACATACTTACACATACCAATTTGTACAAAATGACTTAACAGATTTGCAGAAGTTCCTTTGGAGAAATTAATCTACAGCAAATTTCATATACAAACAATGTCAGAATGCCCTAACATTCAGGGAAGGTTTAGATACTATAAAGTTACATGACAAATGCTTATGGAAGTTGCTGAAATATGGTCACTTCAGAAGAATCTACTTCATATATTCTTGGGCTACAAAAGCTATAAAACCTTTGGCCAGCAGTCAGTTCCTGCAAACTTCTTTCCTCTTGATCCTCTTTTTCAATGACTTCTTTTGCAGAGAGATCTTCAGCAAAACTGCAAAGAATTAAATCAGTTTCTAGTCCTCTTTTGTTAAATAACCATACACGTACAAACTTCTTTTTCATCTCAGACAGACCTTTTTCAGCTTTGCTTAAAGGATCAATCACACAAGTTATCAGAGATCAGCTGCTGTCCAGGGCAATGTAAATGTCCTGACTAAGCTTAGTTTAAAAAGATTTAATACAAATCGAGTTGATTAAGAACAATACAAAAACCCCACAACAAAGCCCTAAAAGCTCTTCTACCAAAAGCATCTGTTCTAGACAGAGTGGCTCAATGAGCTCTGCAAAGCAGCAAACCAGCGTGAGAGCCCACACTAAGCCTTTTAGAGCGCTCAGAAAAAGTAGGTTTAGGGTCTATCACCATTCCAGCTCCAAATACAACAAATGGTACTACAGGCTCTGACCAGCAAGGAATGACTGGTCACGCCAACGGGTGCATAGAAGCCTCCACAATCCACCCTGCCTCTCCTTCTTTTAACGGTAGTGCTGGCTTAATCAGATTCCAGACTGTGTTCTTAGCTCTGCAGATACAAAAGCTTGTAAACCACCCAGCGATCTAAATAAGGAAACTTATTAGAAGCAACCAGGAGAAGGGTAGCCTGTACTAGTTCGTTGACCTGTTTTAATACGTAGGCCCCAAAATAGCTGCACCTCACAACTGAGATGCAACATGAAACTAGAACGGTAGGAAACAGTTGCTGAAGCCTGTAACCCACCCCCTCCCACCCTGCCAAAACAGACCGAGCACCCGCATTTATGCCAATTCATAGCCTAAGCTTTCTAAGAAGAGGGGAAAGAAGAGCCCTGCAGCTACCCTAAAACACAACCCAGGTTGTAAGTCAGAGCACTAGAAACACATACATTCTCACATGCCACAAACACAGACCAGTAAGAGGAAGGTGAATACTTGTCCTATGCTATTAGGGAAGGGATTTGGTTTTACCGTAAGGAAGTGAACTGCATTATGTGCAGACATACAGCACTTCATCCTCTCAAGGACAAAGAGTGCAAGCTTCAGTGTGTTCTCATCTACAGAGATGCAGTCAGATGAGAATGCCAGAAGCTTTACGTTTGCGTATCCAAATGGACCAACAGGACACGGAAAAGCAGCCTCTGTACAAAGGAGGCAAGTAAGCGGCATTTCCCCCCATGGCTATGTATGTGTTTTGCTACATTTATCTTAAGTGGCTTGGGTAAAGGCACAGCCTGGCATCTTCCATCATCTCTCAAGTGTTGCCTAGTGCATGCCTCAGTAAAAACCAGCCTGGCCCTATGCTGACAACACCATCATCCCTTGAGTTCTTCTCCAAGTCACACTGGCTAGTAGCTCAAACAAACTCCAAACATTTTTAAGAGCATGTCCTAAATTATAATAAATACTGATGTAGACCAAAACCACCAAACAATTACTTTCGCACAGTACCCCTTCCATTTCAACTCAGGCAGCACTCTACAGCTGAGCAAGGTCACACCTGGTTCTAGTGGGAGGCAAGAGATGTGTTTTTCTACAGATGCTGGTTCTCTCCAACTCCCCAGTGCTCTAAACTTGGCCTGTCAGTCCCCAGACAAGCACTGCGTTGGGGTTTTTTCTTCAGAGCCTTCTAAGACTGGGAAGGGTCTTCCCAACAATGCTGAACTTACTCTGAAAAATGTTACAATAGTGGGTATTTGTTGACAAGGTAGCATAACCAGAACTCTGCCAAGCCTGGACCTCAGAGAAGCACTGAGCATGTCAACAGGGCAGTTATGCTATTGTTCCAGCAGCGGCAGCAAGAAGCATCACCCAAACCTCTGCAGTATGTTCTTCAGGCCCTTAATGGTCCCATGCCATCTTGCCAAACCCTTTAACACTCTCCTTATAGCAGATGCTAACTCATATTACCTCTCCCAGCAGCCACAAACAGGATCTGGTCTTCAGCTACAGACAATACAGAGAGGCCACTAGGAAAAGGCAGACTAGAGCTGAGTAGACACAGCTGGCCTTTCTCCAGTACAGAACTACATTACAGTTCTCCACAGCCCTCTTCCACCTAAAGCTGCTGCGATAGCTATTCCCTTTAAGGATTTAACAGCTGAAGATACCGTTGGCATGGCACTGCACTTCATGTGGCCTCTCTCTCTAGGTACTTCAAGGACTACATACATGTATTTCTTGCACACCAGCCTGTTCTGCACGATACCTGGTCTCTGTAAAGACAGACATGCAGAACAACGCCTTTTTTACTGTCCTTTCAAAGACAAGAAAAGAGTCTTTTCGCTATTAAAGGATCTTTGGCAGAAGATAGTAACCACCCACAAAATGCTGTGCAAAAAAACCTGGAAGCACACAGCAAAGACAAATTTAAACAATCATCAGATAGCTATTGTCTTATTTTGTTTGGTCTCAGAAAGATTTTATACACCCATCAAGAAATGGTATTTGGAACTGTATGTAACTGGCAGAGCCTCATCCCATCAGCATGCCAACATAAAATTAGAAACTCACAACTTTAACAATTCCATAGAGCAACAGAAACCCTGTGAGTCAACAGAAAGTAGTTCAGAGCCATTCCTGAGAAAAGATTTCCAAGCCAACATCATTTCCATTGGTAGTATATGAATCAGTGCCAGGTGATATAATACACTCCACTGTTTCTCTGGAAGTGAAGATCTGAACCATGTGGAGGCACTTGTCCCCAAATAATGGATATTAAGTCTTTGCAGAAATGTGTGGGATTTAAATAGCATGGGAGCATGCCTGCTCCGTGCTAAACCATCACTTAAGGAAGGGGGGGGACGGGAACAACAACTCGCTGTTCTAATAGCTGAAGGTTTCATTAGCCCTTACCGATGACTGTCAAAGCTTGCTCCAAGTTCTCCATTTTAGGTAAAGTTGCACAGGCTGACTAGACTCAGCATGAAGTTATGTGCATCAATTTTTCCCCCTCTCAAAAGAGAGAAAATAACAAGGCCCTAGAGGTTATTACACACGCAAGTTTCACAGTTGAGATGACCATGACATCTTAACATCCCCCATCCCCAGGAACATGGAGTGCTTTATCTGAAAGTGACTGCTTTAACTGCTACCAGTGTAACTGACCAGCTTAGGGACAAGGAAAAAGAAAGAAAAATTTGTAATTTAAGAACTAGACGCTGTCAGAGAAGCCATACTATCTCAGCACTCACTTCAGCACAGGCATAGCTGTCTGAGCTAATAATAGGTCTGCCAGTTCAATTGTACAAGACTAACTAGGCAACTATTCTTCACTGCGTCACCCAACTGCTAAGCACTGAGTTTACGGCAACGCCCACCAAGTTTTCATCTGGGGGAAAAATTAACAAAACAAGGCCAATTGACATGAAATGCAACTATCACAACGATAAAAGGTAGAGGAGTCAAAAAAAGTGGCCATTTGGCTTACACCGCCTGTGTTTATGCCAGGAACAACACTGAAGATCCCTCCCCAACGTTGGCATTTCAACCAACAACATTAAGAT
This sequence comes from Larus michahellis, assembly GCF_964199755.1. Taxonomy (NCBI): domain Eukaryota; kingdom Metazoa; phylum Chordata; class Aves; order Charadriiformes; family Laridae; genus Larus; species Larus michahellis. Next base: position 3,649,220 of record NC_133902.1, on the reverse strand, counting down.
TTTGAAATCTGTAGGACAGGGTACTGCAATAGCACCAAGTGTCAAAGTCTGTATGAGCCAAAGCTGCTTATCAGAACTAGAAGCTTAACAGCCAAACACTTCTTTTGACATGGTTAGTTTTCCAGAAAAAGTTGCTTGAGATAAGTCAGGTTGGAGGGGAAAGAATAAGGCCTCCTGAGCACATGCAGCCTCACACTCCAGTAAGCAGGGAAGAAGCAAAGTGCCAGCACAGCTCAAATGCTTAGCAGATACGTAGACGCACTGAAGGAAAATCCCTCCCTTTCTCTTTGAGCCTACTGCCCTTTTGAGTGTTTACACAAACACACCCGACCTCTCCCCTTCACCGAGTATATCTGTTCTCCAGACAAGGAAAAGAACTTCATCCTTTCAAGACTGTCACCTTATTACAGCTCACCATACCACAGGCAACCTAGAATACCAGGGCAGTTTATGGCAAAGGTAACAAAACTGGACCTTAACTAAATGGCATTATGCTACAACACCAACTACATCTTACCATTTGCCGATATTCCCGAATCATTTTTAATTTATCTTCTCCACCTTTGTTTTCTTCTTTCTGTTCAATGCTGCTGATTATTCTCCAGGAAGCTCTTCTGGCTCCAATCACGTTTTTATATGCAACAGAAAGCAGGTTTCTTTCTTCCACTGTCAACTCCACATCCATACCAGCCACTTTCTTCATTGATTCAACCATTTCTAGGAGGAAAAGGTCAGACAATTATTCTCATAGCTAAAGCATCTTTCAAACCATTCAAAAGAAGTTGTATGTTAATGATAGCTTATGAAAACAGGCTCCCTCCTCCTTTCATACACAGTTATTCCTCACTTTTATACCGGAATGTTCCAAACAAATCAATGAGCATGTACACAAAGGAAGTATCTGATGTTCTTTTAAATGCATTTGACAAGGGTCCCAGAAAATTCTTTAGAGACAGTTGTTTTGGGTTTTAGTTTGTTTTTTTTTTGTTTTTTTTTGTTTTTTTTTTTTTTAAGAGACAGACAAAAAGGATTCAGCATTAGCAGCAAACACGTTTTTCACAGTGGATAAGAGTTATCAGCACAATCCCACAGGAACGCGTGTTCTTCAAAGTGTTTCAGAAAAAGCAGCGAATAGGGAGAAAAGCATGAGCAAACATAAGCTAGCTTTCAGCACAGTAAAGATAAATTGAAGAATACAGAATGCTCCACTGATTTTTTTTTTTAACTGGAATATAGTGTAATGGGGTAATTAACCAAAAAATACAATCCAGATTTGAACAGATGTAGAGAGTACGAGTACTGTTATTAGGGAAATAAGTCAAAGTTCCAAGATGAAACCACCAAAAGAAAAAGTAGGTGCTTGGAGAAGTAACAAAAAAAGCCATCCTGAGGATAACCAGAGCAACCATATCCACCCATGCCAAGCAGCTATTTACACTGAAAAGTAACACACAAAATATAAATTTATAATTTAAACTTTTTGAAAAGGTCTTCTAAACCTGAGGTTAAAAAAAATATTACTAAATACACATTTCCTACACTCAAGTGGAAGGAAAACCTTGAACTACTTAAGATTGGTTATAATCCTTTCATTACCTAACCACATTATGATTGCTTGTGATGTATTAGAAAAGTAAAAGTCAAAAATGTTAAATATAAACTAATTAAGAGCCTACTATGAGACATCCAGGAATCATAAGCTTTGTCCTGCCACACAGTGCTTCAGTTCATTCACCATTTACCTTCCAGCTTCTAGAACTGGTTGTAATCCCACAGACAGAAAACAAGACCATTAATGAATGAGACTAAGCCCCAACTATCTCATCTATTCAACAGGACAACTGTTTCATAGCTATTTGCCAGGTAGAGCGACACCAGAACGACAGAGAATCATACAATCATTTAGGTTGGAAAAAGACCCTTAAGATTGAGCCCAAAAATATTTAGCTTCTGCCAAGAGCATGATGTTGTGATTAGGCTACGCCTCCCCTAATATGAAGCTTTACTATTCTGTGGTCTATTTACCTTGCCCACTCATCATCCCTCCTCCATCACTTTACCTCCTTATGTTTTGCTGTGTCATGGCAGCATAAGCAATGGGAAACTGATGAAGCTTAACTGTCAATTTTTCCCTTGGGTGACAAAACTCACAATCATAACAGGCATAGACTATTTCAGCAATGGAAATTGTAGGCTCAATCTTTTTCCCTGGCAGAAGCAATGTTATCAGTCTCCAACAGGTCTCCATGCGTGCAGGACAAAATTTTATAGTGGCTCTACTCTTACCAGAAGCAGAAAAAAAACCATCCTTACCTCTACCAGTAGATTTTCCTTCTCCAGATCATGGAGAGTAACAACAACAAAAAAACCACTAAGGATTTGATAAAATCTTTTAGAAAACACCACCCTACTGTTGTAAAACGGTAAACTGTTTTTGCTGAAAATTTCAAGAGTTGCCCTAAAACATTCCACATACATACAGTTAATATTAATATAAGCATGCAATCTTGTAATTTAAGCTAGCTACAAGTTAAAGGCAATATAATGCAGTTACAATATGCAACTTAAATAATGCAAGGACTATGACTTGTTTCCTGAAGGATGACCCTACCATCTATACAGAGAATTTACTTCAAAGCTGTAAATTTTTTTAAATTATGGGAGTTAAGTCATCTCATATTTTGAAGTTTCTTAAAACAGCAGAGCTACGCCCAAGACAACGTGCCTGACAATTAATTTTTGTGAACAAAGATGACGAATGAGAATTAAGACTTGCACTCTCTGCTACTTGGGTACCTTCGCCAAGCTCCAGCAAGAAATGCAGGGCTTGTCTTTAAGCTTAATGTTTAACTGCCCTCAAATAAGAGTAGGAATTGAAACTGCACTACAGCCACAGTTTAAGAAATTAACCTGTATTTGTGAATGCACAGCCCTCCCTTCAACCATTAGCTGCAGAAGTTCATGAGATGAAAAGATATCCTCTATGTAAATACAAATCATTTAAAATGTAGGAAAAAAGAGGGGGTAGTCATACCATACTATTCATCCATGATGCTCATTCACAAGCATCCACAATCAATCTGAAGATCTTTAGTCAAACACCCAAGGTTTTACATACATGGCACACTTAACTAAGCAAGATCACGTTAACGTTGTCCCATCACATCTTCTCTGAAGTTATGAAGACCAGAGGAAAGTGAGTAACACTAAAACCTTCTCTGGAAGTGGAAGGTTTCTCAAGTACACCATGTCTTTTTTAATTACACTTCCAGCCTTGTGCACCCTACCAGTAGTCTCTAGCAGCCATACAGCAACACAATTGGGATTAACTACAGAGCATTTCAGTCACTAAGGGATGTACTGCAACACTTTTACAGAATTCCTGCTTCTTCAGGAAGTAAAGTAACTATTCATACCTATCTCTACAATAAACAATGATACAGATGTAATAATTACTCCAGAAGCGTGGAGGTGAGAAACGCGTACAGTAACAGTTTCCAAGATCTTCTGGCCTATATCAGGAAATTGCAACAACTAGGGAAAAAAATGAGCAAGTTTTATCAAGTGTACTACAGGTTTCCTTCACAATCACTTCCCCAGAGGCAGAATGGTCTAACATGGAAATTTACAAGGAAAGAGAACTACACACAAGACTTGCTGTTCCCTGTAAACAGGTATCCTATTCTAAACATACTACAGATGTAATCAACTGCTTATCTTCTGCAGGATTTTACCCATTGCTAGTCTAAAAACCTACAAGCCCTTGAAAAGGAGGTCCAGCATCACTGCACACTGGAGGACAAATCAAATTTAAGCTGAGCAATAGCTTTTACAGAGGCATACCTAAGACCCAGTCCCACAAGAAGCACGGCCTCTGTCAGTACATATTAGTCCTTTTGCATCTCTTCAGTCTTCTCCAGAGAAGGTCATTAACTATCACCTTGTAGAACCACCATGACCACAGAAACAATGCTGTCAAAAGAAAACTGCTCAACTACCAGAAAATAGGCCTTGTCACCCCAAGATTTTTACGGCTGTGAGTTGTTAATAAACCAAACAGACTTTTTACCAAGTGACAGTAGTGAAGAATAAGATGCTGGAGGGCAGGGGGAAGCACACGAGGTTTTCTACATTTGCACAGAAGCACAAAATCCTCAAACTTCAACAAGTCTTCATAGTAGATACATACTCTCTTTTAATACACTGACGAAGGGAACTGAAAGGTCTTCCCTTCAAAATCTTAATCCTGTTACTAGTTAAATACGCAACCACAGATTAAGATCTCACCCTAAACAAGTGTCTTGCACAAAGAGAAAAGATTTATCAGTCTACCCACAAAACTCTTGGAGAAAAAAGTTTCCAGTTTAGTAAAGAGCCCAATTTTACCTACAGTACAAAAATCTTGGCTGGTATTTCAACAAGACAAAATAATTTCATACATATACCTTGGTCTTCCACAGTAAAGCCATAATCCAGCCCTGAAAGTTTAAGCCTGATGAATAATCTTAAGAACGCAGGCAATACAAAAGCAAGAGGACCGCGTATCAGTATCTTCTCCAATAGAAAACTAATTCTATACAAAAAAAGAGCCATATATGCCTGCCTACAGAACAAATATTTTATATTTTAAGTGCAGCTTTACCTATCTGGAAGATTTCACAAGGAGGTGAAAAGCTCGGAGACCATTCAAGACAAAACACAAGTCTGAGATTACACCTCAGTAAGAAGGATTAGTGCAGTAATGACAACTCGTTGCATACACAATCCGGAGATGCTTACACTGCGTTATGGACAATGTAGTGTTATACAGATTCTAAAAAGACAGAGATTGTAGTTTAAGTGGTGAAGTTCCAGCCTTTCAGTTGATTGTGGCTGTCACCTTATTATGCCACCATCAGAACAGGAAATCCCAAGAGTGTAAAATGTGGAAGGATAGGGGAATATTCTGGAGAATGACACGCTTGCCCTAGATTTATATCCCTCCCCAGGCATTTGCTGTTGGTTGTTGTAAGAAATATCGCAATACATAGACATTTGGTCTCATCAGGTTTGTGTATTATTACGGAAAAAAGGCACTTAATTGAGACTCAAAACAACTACCTAAGATACAAAACTGTAATAATGCCCATGCCATTTTTTAAGTTCCCACATTCTACTACTATGACTAAGATGCTTGATTCCTCATCGCAAACACTGCTGCCTCACCTCCAGCCACTGCAGAGTAACAGTAGGGACACACACATCCATAGCTTGTAAAACAAAAAGGTTTTGGACAGTGGTTGCCACTACAGTAAGTACTACCTAAAAAAGATTTTTAAGACAGGCTGGTACATGGCTTGGGATTGGGTTTTTTTGTTTTAATATGAAAAACAAAGATTATGCCTTACTCTAAGCTAAAAAGTAATGGCAAAGTTTAAAAGTGATGAGAAGCATGCCTGGTAACCACCTACTAGGGGCCAACCCACAGAATTTGTACGAAGGGCACAGTTGACAAGGAAACTTAGTGGGTAACAAAATGAAGAACGCCTCTTTGCCAGATAAAGATGAGAAACTAAGTATTTTTTCTTCTCAAACTCTAGAAATCCAAGCATCTCAGGGGAACTGGAATGTCCCTGCATAAGAAAATACAGAAACAGGTGATGTACAGCAAATTTAGTGGAAAGACTAAAAGCCTTCCCAATACAGGATACAAATACAAGAAACAGCAGGCCATACCAAGGAGTAGCCAGTATCTGACAATCCTATCAAAGTTTGTGCTCGTATCAGAAACCACTTGGCCTAAACAAGGGCTGATGCACTAAGGAAGAGAATCTGTTGGGGCAGAACTACAGTATTGGCAACCTCTAATTCAGGTTATCATATAGCGATTAAGTCTCTCATTAACCATGATGCTACGCTTTCCAAATTTTTTGTTTGTTTTACGAAGAATCTAGTTATATAGCTTATGACAGGGCACACCTAATCTGACTTTCAATAATAGACAGTATCTACTTCAACCTCACTGATGAAGTAACTATCCCTTGTCACCACACCCACTGCTTTAACATTACCGCAGGAAAAACAAGAGTTAGAAAATCTATTAGTGGTGTGCTTAACTACCAAAAGAGGAACTACGTAAGTGCGAAAGCTTGTTAAAATAAGAACAAAAAAAGAGCTTGTTGAGTAACGGTGGTACAGAGATGACTTGATGGTCAGGCATACTGAAGGCTCAAATCAAAACAAACCTTAGGAAAACCCAGAAGGTGGCATTCTTAAATACTATGAAGTTGATAGTAGCAGAAGCACAGCACTTCAGAAGCCTCAAGTTGTGTTTTAAGTTTAATCCTTTCTATTCTCCTTATCTAAGTGGAATAAAGCAGACCAAGATCTTCAGGCTTCTAAGCTGCTGCTCAGTATCTATTTCAGCATTTCAGGAGCTAAAAGCTGCAAATAAGCATCCAGTGGGATGTGACGAATACGGCAGAAAAAACACACGTTCACCACAGAATACTGCAATATTCAGAGAAGGCTCAGTACTAGTCTTGTACTTCTTCATTCTTGGAATGAACAAGAAATGATCAGTAGCAAGTCTCAAGAACTCAAAATAAAGCATCTGATCCTAAACCGTTGTGCACAACCTCAGTTAAGATTAGTAGCAGCAGCAAGCAAAGCGGCTAACACTGATTTTCAAGAAGGGTTCCAGCAGACACTCAAAAGGAACTACAGAACCATTAACCTAACACTCACAAGGGGTCAAGTTAACAGGAATTACATAAAAAAGAAAACCCTGAATGATTGGGTATATGCATAAACCATATATTGTAGAGCATAGCCTTCTGTAAGTGTAAGTAATGCCTCACAAATCTACTGCGATGCTTTGAATGAGTCAAGCATATGGATAAGGAAGACATGATTGATATAGTCTACCTGGATTTCCCAAAGGCATTTGACAAGGTCCCTCACCCAAGGTTCTTTAAGGAACTCAACTGCCATGGGTTAGGAAGGAAAGTCCTCACATGGATAAACACTTGGCTGAAAGACAGGAAACAGGGCATGAATATAAGACTCAAGTGTTCAGAATGGAGAAAGATCACCCATGGAATCACACAGTGATCTGTGCTCGGAAGCATGCTCACATTTATAAAGTAATCCAGAAAAATGGAAGCAAGAAGTACTAACTTAGCAGTAGCAGCAAACTGCTGAGAACAAAGGAAAAAAAAAGAGCTGAAGAAATGGGGGCAAGCGTATTTTCTTCATTAAGTGATCAGTGTAACTGTGAAGATAATGTTCACAGATTGCATTTTCCCTATACCGGCATACCTCCACCTGCCAACAGCGGGCACCATTCTATTCACTACAATGATTTGCTCCAAATTCAAGCCAAGAGCATGTAGGGCTCATTTTTTCATCCATTAGGAACTCTTCTTCCCAACACACTATCACATTGCCCGCATTAGGTTTCTCCGTTGCCTTAAGAAATCCTGCATTTGGCAAGTAAGACTTAAAAGATGGCTAAACCAGTACGGCAGCTTGCAGGGATGTGGGCAGGTGGCTTTCCCCTCTATCCGTATCAATGTCTTCATGCCAGCTCAACACTTCTTTGACCTCTCAACTGGGCGATTCAGGTCACCAGCTCAGAAAACAAAAAAAAAAAATACCGTGCTTGTTATTTAGCGAATTGAACTGGCTCTAAGGGTCAGACTAGAACCCAAGTAAACATGAAAAATAGCCAGGGAAGAGGACATCCCTCTTTCAATATCAGATTAGCTCACCCCACTTTGCAGCACTGCACCCTTAGTTTCTAAAAGCATAAAATAAACACAACATTTATGCTTACACACTACATAAATTTTTGCAATTTTTCTTCAAAGGTCTTCATGTGCTTGGAGCGCCTTGAGTAGATTATTACAGGCAATCAAAAGCAGGGTGCAACTGAGGTACTAAAAATTGATAATCCTACTTTAAGATCATTATCTAGAGCATGCCACGCTTATCACAATGTACGAGTTTTATACAAACGAGCATAAAGAACCTAACAACTATATTCCCAGAAGTTAAGACAGCCAACAGGCGGGGGCAGGGGGGGAAACACCAAAGAATACCCATCCTGCACAGTGGCTTAGACTATGGGGAAAAAAAAAAAAAGCAGCAGGTTATCCTGCTATTCCTTGTATAAGGTTTGTAACAGCTGGTGCAGCCAAGACACTTCCAACATTTCACTGCATGACTCTGCAATATACAGTTCTACAAAGCATACTTGTACTGTCACGAATTGGAGAAATACATGGGTTAAGGCCAAATTATCCAAGTAACAGTTGTATTTTCTGCATAATCAATCCTATCATAACTATTTCATGCAACAAGAACATAATTTCCAACTCATCACTATCATCTCATCAAGCTGTGAACATATGCTTTTCTAAATAAAAGAGGGTTTATCCAGTATTTGTAACAAAAACTTTAGTTTGAAAGCAAACATGGGCAAATCTAAAGACTGAGCCTCATCATACATTTCTCTTCTTGATCAAGATCTGCTACTAAGTAATCTTCTCGTACAAGTAACTCAAGAGTACTTGAGTGTAACGGACACCAACTCAGCTACTGGACTCCTTGCAGAGAACCAAACCGTCTGATTTTAAAGGTTTGTCTCCTTTGGTTGCTCTTGGTACCTCAGGAGAGTCAAGAAGGCCATTACAGAAAAGGGCCTTTTCTCACACAACTCTTTATGATCAGAAGTCAATTTTTATTTAGTGTATAAACAATTATCACTTAAAAAAATTAACAATCTAATCCCTCCAACATTGTCTTGGCCATACTCTTAGATTCCTATGCTTCTTAGGGACATGCTGAGATTTTTCTGCCATTTAGCACTTTCACATCTACCCACTGCAGAGACAAAGAGCAGTCATACCCCACGTCACAACAACATAAGACCGTTGACAGACAGGTATTAAGTATTAACCATTAATGTGGGGAAAAGGAAAAAAATAAAGCCCACCAAAAAAAACACTTAAGTGTGCTTGACATTTGCTTGAAAGAGATGGGTCCTCTGCAAACTGAAATTAATATGCAACTTAAATTCTAATTTGTGACAGTTTATTGATTCTTCATTAAGCTGTAATTTCAAGACCTGTTACTACGAAACAATTTTTTCTAAAATGAGTTCAAATCTTGAATTAAGTCCATTACTGCACACCTTACTGCCTTCATAATAAAGATGCATTTCCCTGACAGACAATTTATAAAAACAGAGGAGTCAGCTGTTAGCTCGCTGTATTGGGAGCCAGGAGAGCTCTCAAATAGGTGTTTTTTTTTTTCCTTCTCACCTGTACCTTGATCTATTATCTGTTTTTTTGGGGAAAAAAAAAAAGCCCGAACTATTTCTCATCACCTCAAGTCATACCGTATGTAAATCTGAAGCCGTATACTTCAAGACCTGTAGTACAAAACTGCTGCTTAGAGTTTAAGTATCCACTTGCAGACTACCTTGTGTCATAGCAGGTTTCTCACCTGATTAAAAGAAAGACGTTACCTAGCTTCCACAATGAGCAATGTGGACACAATGGTTTCGACGTTCAGCAGCAGCCTATGGGAACGCAGATACACACATTCTCTTGATAAAAAGAACTCAAATGCCAGTAAGGTAATTTCACAATGTCACCTACTGCAATTGTTTTCCAAAAAAAGACAATTTTAGTTCTGTATTATTCTATTAATACTAGTCTTTGAAGGAACAGCAGTTAAGTGAGATTTCTCACAAAGCTTCCTGTATTGTAAGTAAGCTTCCTGGCATTTTGTGATTTGTCATGACATGCCTGAGCAGATCTGTGACAATAGTAAGACACCCAAATCTCTTAATATCTCTAGAGATCAGGGCTTAAGTGCTACTTACACTGCAAAAGTACCTAGAAAGTTGTCCCTTTAATCTGGGCCAATGTACCGAGGACAGCATAGACGCAGGCCTAGGTTTCCAACGATTCACAAGTATACCTTCCAAGAGTTTGTAAATTCCCTAAGTGGGTCAGGTAGGTAACACCAGAGAAGCGAGTCAGATGCCCACCATCAGTGCTGCTATAAATGCCATACACCATACATAAAAAACAACCCACCACACAACACTCTGTTAAAGCCTCAAGGAAAAAGATGGGGCAGAAATTAATGCTATCCTAACATTAAACATGAGAAATTGTCATTCCGCACTCACATTCAAGTTACACAAGAGATTTGTATTCCAACATATTTGTAGGCAGTACTTACCATCACACCATTTTATATGTGCCAATTAATAACTGTGACCTTATGATTGTGTATCTCGAAGATCAAACTGAAGAGCAAAATTAAAAATAACTTAACACTTTCACCATACTGCTTCCCACACAATTTTGTTCACAGAATTATTTAACAGTCTCAGCTACAATCTTGGCAGAACTGCTGTATTTCATATAAACAAGAACAAACGATGCCAATAATTTTTAATTGTTTCAGCTGAACAAGAATACAGAATTAGATGCTAAAACAGTATCTACAGTACATATTCTTCCAGTCCGTAGACATGAGAGACACGAAGATGCATTTAGAACAGCTAGCAGAATGAGAGGGTGCACCTTAAATGTGTTTACCCAACTTCATTCCAATGAATTTTGGGAGTCTAAAACCCACAATGTTGATTTCAACATGACAACTTCAAGTTTAGTGTTCCCTCCTAAATGAAAACAGTCTCATTACCATTCTGAAGTGATACAGCATAAGAAGTCTTTTACATTTTGATCTAGCCAGTTTGTTTCGCAAACAGCCATGATACTGGTGGAACAGAAAGTCCATCAAGGGAAATGCTGCACCAAGGCAATCCCTACTAATCAATTTTTATTAGTTGACAGGAAGGGTGATTGTTTTGCACTGCAGATCTCTACAATGGGTAGAGTCTGATTACCTCCTAAAGAACTGATTTACCCCTGACTTAAGGGAACACCAGAAAGACATGCCTCGAAAGCTCCCGAAGACAATGAATCCTACAGGATGTTGGCCAAGCATCCACAGAATCACAGAACGGGTTGGGTTGGAAGGGACCTTAAAGATCATCTAGTTCCAATCCCCCTGCCATGGGCAGGGACACCTCCCACTAAACCAGGCTGCTCAAAGCCTCATAGAGCCTGGTCTTGAACACTTCCACAGATGGGGCATCCACAGCCTCCCTGGGCAACCTGTTCCACCACCTCACCACTCTCACAGTAAAGAATTTCTTCCTAGAAACCCATCCAACTTGGGTTTCCACTCAAACCAAAGCCAACACCTTCAGTTGCACAGACTCATCCACACCAGGTAGGGAACCCTTTCCTCCCTACTCACCAAACCAACTCCAGGAATGTTGCTGGAACTGGGACTGAGGGTCAGGGGGAAGGAAATGCATCTTCCCATCTCACACCCTTTAGGGCAGGCAATAAGATACTGAAAGAAACAAAACCCCGGCAGAAGCTGCACTCTTACTGTGGGATACGGAATTGCATACACCCCTCTGCCCAAGTCAATTAATTTGTACCCCTGTATCTGGAGGGTTGGGGGGGGGGGGGGGGGGGGGGGCATTTTCTTCTGTAAGTCCTTACAGTTATTGTGGAGACTATCTGACTCATGTCATTTAGTGGAATTCTTAGTCCTACCTAATTTCCCTACTGGAACTGTCACAGAAATCAGTCTTATTTAGGCCTTCCTTTTTTTGTTGTAATTTCTATTTTCCTCCCCAAAACTTGCATTTTTCAGATGTTCTGCAATAGTACTATCAGCAGCTTTCTAAGCACAACTCAGTAAAAGTGTCATCTGGCGAGAACTTGATCATGTTGTCTATGAAAATTATGAACAGAAAGTATTTGGAGTGTCTTCCTACCTCTAAATGAAGTGTAATTTCACACATTTTACATACAAGAGTATTTATTTCACTTGAAGTGAATACACATAAGGTCTTAGGGCAAAAGTAACAGCCCCAGAATTGTAGTATCACCGAGAAAATTAAAGGCCCTTTCTATTATACGCAAGGGAAACAAACAGGTTTGAAGAAACAGCCACAAGACAAATGTTTTTGGGGCAACAGACACCATCCAGGGTTTCCAGTTCCTCCCCTCCACCAGTTTTCCCCCAAATATGAAAAGCTCAGGCATAGCGCACAAACTTCCAGGGGAAAAAGAATGAAAAGATGATGCTGGAAAGTAAAATGAGCTGTAGTAATTTCTACCACATAATGAAAGCGTATACATTTTCTTTAGGCAATTAAGTACCAGGTACTCGATCCCTCCAGGGTAAGAGCTCGCTCTCTCTGGGTTTGCCAGGGGCAGCAGCATCTCCAACCGCAGGTAAAGGAAGAGAAAGAAAAGCGCTAGCCCCCTCCCCCGGGACCCACCACGGCGAGCAAGCCTCTCGCCAGCATCGCCTCCCGAGGGGCGAGAGAGCCGGGCACCCCCCTTCCGGAGAGCACGGCACTGGGCGTTGTCTGCGGCGAGGCGACCTCAGCCCCACACCGCGGAGCTCAGCGAGGCCCGGGCCGAAGGTAAGCGAGGCCCGGGCCGAACAGAACCACCTCAAGTCGCGCCGGTCAGCGGCACGAAGAGGGGGAGTGGGGTCTCTTTGTCGGGCCCCCCGAGGCGGGGGCGGCTCCCCTACCCCCCCCGGGACTCGCCCTTCGCGGCCGCCATTTTATTCCCGGCTTCTGCCGCCACCGCCCCCCGAACCGGGCCCCGCCCAGGCCCAAGCCACCCACTTGTTCAGGCCCCCCATCCCCAGCTCCACCAGCCCCTTGGGGCGCTCCCAGTCGCCATTTTGTCTGTGCCCCCCTCCTCCGCCCCTACCCCCCCTCCCCCGCCCAGCCGCCATTTTGTGGCCGCTCCCTCCCTCCCTCTCCCCTTGGCCTTGCACGGCCTTCCTAGCCAGCGCTCACCATCGTAGCGCTCAGCCTGCTCAGCCAACTTGGCCTGATAGACGAGGTCCTCCCGATCGTCCATGTCCTGCAGGCGGGGCGGCGTCGGGGACTGCACGGGGCGGATGGAAGCCGATGGGTCTGGGGGGCTCAGCAGCTACCAGCTCGCTGCTCTCCGGGCAAATATGGCGGCAGCACCTCCTCCCGCTGCATCCGGGCACTTCCGCGAGTGCGCGCATGCGCCCTGCGGCCTCCCATGGCAACGGCGGCTCCTTGGCAACGGGCGGGAGGTGGGGGCCGGAGCCGCGGCGGCGGGAGGCGGCAGCCGAGGCGGGGGGCGGCGGGGCTGGAGCCGCCCGTTCCCCCGTCCGGTTGTGGCGGGGCCGGAGCCGAGAGGGCGCCGTTGTTCTATGGAGGCGGAGGGGCGAAGTGTGGGGCCGGTGGTGGCGGGGTGGGGCCGGGCGGCGGGTCCCCGCCGGGCTGCTGCCGTGAGGGCGGTCCGGGGGCGCTCGGGGAGAATGGCATTTCCCTCGATGCATCTGGTGTCTTTCTCTCAGGGAACGTGTTTCTGCCGCCCTCAGACGCCGACAATGCTATTCGAATACCTCTCTGTGTGGTTTTGAACAAATCGCCGGTGTGCTCCATCCGTAACGGTGAATCTAGACACGAGCGAAAGGCAGAAGGTCCGATTTAGCAGGTTTCTGCAATCTCTCCAGGGTGTTTAGTCAAGCACAGGATCACCTCCAATGCAACGTCTGACGTACAGCATGATTAATTTCACAGCTTTAAGAGGCTAGAACTTGAAATTGAATGTTTCACAAGTTCCTCACAGAGTTCTTCTGAAAAAATGGAGCATACACTGAAATAATTGAGATTAACGCCTCAATTTGCAGAATTAGAATGGTTTGAGAAAACTAAAACGGATTATGCTTGCCTGGTATAAATTTAATCTTCAAAGATTTGCTCCGGGTAGCTGTGAATGAAGTCTCTAATCTCTCTTTTTCCAGGGTCTCCTAGGACGAGTGGGTTTAGAAACTCCCGGCCTTCCTGAGGTGGAGAAGTGCACAAAGGCCTCGGCAGTTTTGGATACACAGCAGAAACCGAGCAGGCCCTGGCACCTCTTGGATGCGATATCAGGTACCCTCCTATTTACTCTATTGTGCCCACTGAAATGGCCTCCTGATGCGTGACTGAGGGCTCACACCGTAAGCACCATTTAAAGGACATTTTTTTTTTTTGAATCGTTTATTGTTTCCCGATTCATTTTAACACACTTTATTTCAGTTGGTGAACAAGAGCTTTAGGGTATGTAAAAATTACATAACATTACGATTTTCTTCCAAATAAACCTAAAAATGTATCAGAGTGGTGTTTATATCACTGTTTGCCTACTCAAAAAATCAAGGGTCTGTTTCCATGGGACATTTTGGGCCCTGACTCTTTTTCACATCTCAGGATTATCTAATCAGAATTCCATAAAAGAAAAAACAAAGACATTAGTGTGTCTGGACTAAGGTGAAAATTAGGTGTCAAGTCCAGAAAAAAAAATATTGCTGTTTTCAACTTAGTCAAAATATGATCAGAAAATGCCGATTTTGTTGAAATTGTGAATCATCATATACCTTTACCTCTGAATTGTTTGTAAATACATGCTGCCATTACCAAGGCAGTTCTGGTAGGCACCCCAAAGATCCCAGCAGCATACAGAATCACCACTTATTTGTGTAAATATACTAAATCTCATTGCAAGACTTGCAAATCGCCTCCGCACTTCATAAATCTTGACCAAGACAGTCTGTTTTTCAGCACCTGAGACTTAATTTTGTATGGGAGCTTGCACAACAAATTAGATCTGCATCGATTTAGGAACTTTTCTGTGATGCTCACGTTCAGCAGGTACTCAAGTTATAGAGAGCCCAACAACACAAATAAACCAGGCTACTTCAGGCATACAGTTGCCAAACGTGAGGTGCACGCTTGATACACTTACTCAATTATAGCTTATTGTCTAAACGCTTCAAATATTTTTGAATGCACTTGTTACAGGTGGCATGCGAATATTTGGAAATTCGTCAGGGATCTGGGAAGCATGAGGAGTAAACAGTCTAATGCAGGGAAATACCGAAAGCATAATTTGCTGATGCAATCCTTGCTTGCCCCTTGCACCCTCAACTTTTACATAAGTTGATTCAACCTCTACTGCAGCCAAAAACCACTGTTGGAAGGAGGGACAATAATTTTCTGCATGAGCCCTGTGTTACAGCAGCTCACAGAGTTCTGTGAATACCCGTCCGAGGTTAAATGGCAGGAGGGCATGACTGTCAGGGAAGCATGGAAAGGCACGTAGAACCTCTTCCTTTTGGCTGCAGTGAGCTCCGAAATTATCTCAGGTAATCTCCTTAAAAAGCACTCTTGCATAGCAGCTCTGCTGCAGCCAAGTTGCGTGAACGCTGGAGCAAAGCAGTAGGCAGTACTTTTACCTACGAAAATTTAATTTTTTTCCATCTGAAGCTGATAGAGTAACCTTTATTGTGTGGAGACGTAACAGGAAAACTTGGCTGACATCTCAATACACTTAAATGTGAAGTCACTCATTTAGCAAATAACGTCCCACTTGAAGACTCCACCAAACAGCAATGACCGGGAAAGTTATCTGTAGTAGCCGGCCAACTGAATATGAATCAGCTAAAATATGAGTCATCACTGTAATGCAGTGACTAAGAAAACAAATGCTGTCCTTACCCTTACCAGCAAGGAAAATGATTACGGTAGTACTAACGCTAACAAGACTGAGTCCTCGTATACTTTTACAATGGACATGTACAACATGACCTTTTCCATGCAGCAAGAGCCTGTGGAACTGGGGAGCACCTCCCGAAGGGATTTTGGAACGCCTCAAGGTTTTGGTCCATGATTAACTACGGCACACCACGTTAAAGAACGCACTAGCATGAGGCTAGAACTGTTCTTTGGTGTACACCCCAAATTAACGTGTGTCTGGCTTTAGATATATTATTGCCATCAAGATCCTATCCTTGGAGGCCTAGAGGCCACTTTCCCTTGCAGCTTTTAAGGAGAACAATGGCAAAAGCAGGTCTAATGCAGATGCATGTTACAGATGTTCTCCCACATGGGATATAGGCGTTCTGGTCCTCATTTTCTGTGCCTCATCCCTTGACAGTACACTGCAAATCTTAGTCTTTCATTGAAACAGTGCTCTCCCACTACCACACTCAGAAACACGTCCGTCTGAACCATCAGTAGACTCTTGTACAAGATTCTTGTTGGTTATTAATTTGTATCCTTAAATCTACATTTTTACTAACAATTCTGAAGAATGAATAAGCAGCTTATTCATCTTTCCAAACAGACACACACAATCCAAAGAATCACCAAACTCTTTCTTGATAGCCCGTGTAGGTAGAAGTGAGAACAATAGCTACAAAGTCTCATCTTAACACTCCTCATGAGCCCTCTTCTGCACTGAGAATATACCTTCCCTCCCCACCCCTTTGACTCAAGGAACTCACGCGATTACAGAAAGTCACCTTGTTTCAAAAGGCCGTAAGATTTTACTGGTTGGTAAGTTATTTTAGTTACCTCAGTTTATTTTACTTCTGCAAGTGTTAATTCTTTTCATACGAGTACGAACAATTAAAAATGGCCATGCCTGCAATTCTATGTTTAGATTATTAAATGCAAGTATTCCAATGACAGCTAATTGAGAGTGACACCAAGTCAAAGTTTTGGCTATACTTTTATTTACTTCACGTACTATGAACATATACATTACATGCTACAAAAAATAAAAAAAAAAAAAGACTTTAACTGTCAAGAAAGTGGATAGTGTTATAATACAATGGCACATGTTCATATTTTTCTTCAAACTGGTTTGGTTAGAATCCTTCCCCAAAACCATTAACAAAAATGAAGTGTTTTAAGATGATTAGAAATATTTGCATTATTAACAAATACAATTCAAACAGATTAACAAGATTTAACCAGGTCAAATATTAGTAAAAAGGCTGGGGTTTACCAAAATGAAATATATATTAAAAAACCATAGCAGCCAGTTGTACTTTTTAGTGTGATATAATGTATAAATGCACCAGAAGAACACAGTGTAATTGAGCATTCTGCTTTCACGGTGTATTTCTAGAAATGATTATTCTAGTTCTAACACCTGCCTATGCACAAGAGACCAAAAACACAGCCAAGTAGAGACAAAAGATTGTGACCAACATTCTTAGCAATGATTTTTTGCACGCATCGGGGAGAAGGGAGGGAACAAATAGAAGAGGATAAACAAAGGCCACAAAAGGATTTAATCTACGTGTTCATGAACATATGTTCTACTTATTTTCCTTTTAAGAGCTTGATAAGTTGAAATGTCTATTTCATCCAAATGCAAACATATTCATTTCTATCACCTATCAAACAAAATCACATCTCAGCTTAGAACTGAATAGTGGAAAACAGTTGCATTAATGTATCAGTTGACTAAGAAAAAACCGCTCGACAAGAACGTAGGATTCTAGTGCAACAGCAGCTATTAAGACTCCTCTAGTTTCTTTTTTTTCTGCTCTTTCAAAGTGTACAAATATTCGCAATTTATACAGTCTTAACAAAAACACATCTACAAAGTTTGCAGGGTATTTGCTATTTAGTTCAATTTATGTCTTTCATATTAAAAAGGCAAGATTTGCATAATATAATTCCTTTCAAAAAACAGTTCTTTTGGTATCTTAAAATAATTGCTGATTGGAAAGGTACAAACATACAGGCTTTCATTAACTGCAATTGGAAAAAACTTCAGAACAAACTGTGTTACTCTAAGAACACACAGTTCATTATGTTTCTTTTGCAATACCTGAAGAAAAATATAAGCATATATGGGCAACTGATAAACTCAGTATTAAGTCTGTTATTTAGAGTGCAGCCATTGAAAAAAAATAAAAAAACCAGTCATAGTAAATGTCAAGGTCAGAGGAAAAATACAAATTAGCCTTAAAGAAACCAATGTGTTACAGAACCTAGAGTTAGTTTCTCAATTTTTTTTCCTCAAAGTACATTTTGTACTAAGCTAGAAGAGATCCCACAGTCACTGGCATATCACCCTAACCAGAACAGCAATCCAAGCTAGCAGAGTACTGCAATTCCCTTGGTACCATTCTTACACCACTGCCACAACTGTCAGTTTGCTAATAACCTTCAGTAGTGCTTACGAGACCGGTGATGGAAAAGTATGATTAACGTACATTGGCGTTAGTCTACAGAATTAATGAGTGCCCATTACCTGAAAATTAGTCAGACTTGCTGATGGATTAGTTTTGAAGTAAAACAACTAGTACTTAAATATAACAAATATTATCGTTTCCAGCATGTTACACAGTTCTGAGGTAAAGTGTTACCAGTCTTCTGTTGAACGGGTCGGTGCCTTGCAGCAATAGCCTTTGCAGTGGGAACTAGCCCTCGCAGCATTTCCAACCAATGAGCCATTCTAGTCACACAGTTTGCATCAACCAAAATAACATTTTTAGTTTGATACTATTTAGAAAAACTGTTCTGTATGGATTACACTGTAGTCAAAGTTACAAAATTCGCTTAAGTTTGGTCACTAGAGTGCTGTGTTTGGAAAACAATCCAGGGTACAGGCAAGGGATAGTTACTTCAGTGTTTAATTTCAGTTTACAAAACTTACTGAATCCATTCTGATTTATGTTAGAGAAAACCAGATAATTAGAAGAACAGACTAAAAAATAAAAATAAAAATCAAGCAGTGCATAATACCACCTACTCAATGCACTGATTTGCATTATGAGCTATGAAGCCATATTTACTCTATTATGCCTTTTGAGAATCAATCCAGAAGCACACAAGTATTTTCCATTAGTTTATTAAAAATAAAATCCTCATGAATTCACTATCAAATATTTTACAGATAGGAATTAAACCAGAAGAGTCCCCAGAGTAACTTTAAAATAAAGGTAATATTTGGTTTGTCAGTTCACCATGTTTGACACCGATTTGTACTGTAAGAGTATTGTACAGTAGGAGTATTGAAGAATTCTAGAAAAATTAAACTGGCCCTATATAATTTAACTGTACTGGAAAGCAGTGTCAATATTTTAGTATATTTAGTGACTCAAACACTGCTTTAAAGCTATGCATTAAAGTGCTATGCACGTATTTATCAGCACTGATATGGATGTTTACACTTCCATAAGCCTTATATTTCTGGATAAAAAAAGAGATACTGGTGTGTTAATAGAAATTTTAATTTAAAATCAGCTGCTACGTTTGAAGCATCAACAGTACTGAAGAAATCAATCTAGTGTCCACAAACTTCTAGAATTCCAAGGTGGATTTGATCTGTCATTTACCATTAAAATGGCAAGCATCTGTAAATCATAAGGCTGTCCCCAGTGGGCTCTACATAAACCTGTACCGTGCATAGTTAGCTGACCATGCAAAGTACTATATAGCCTTTCCAGGACAGAGAATTCAGGATGGCAAAAAAATATTGGAGAAAGCTCCAGGATATATTTGTGAAATTTCTATCTATATATTGAATTGTCTAAGGTTGATGTTCATTGCCTGAGGAAGAAGCAACATAAGCAATAGGACCGGAGAGAGCTATAAATGTTACCGTAACATCTACGTTACTGCTTTCTCCAACTGCTGCTGCTGGCAAGGTCCAGTCCGCTGTGCACATGGACATAAGCAGGCATTACAACCTATAATCATGTACTAGTTCTGCCACTTGACACACAAGTTATCTACTGTCGTACCCTGAATTACATGACCCTTGATTAAGGAATGGTGGTGTTCAGTCCCAGGGGTTTGCAGGTTATCAGAATGCTTATACAAGCAATACCGCTTTCGAACATCTGTCGGAACATAGTCTTGATGGCATCTGCAATAAAAACAAGTTGAGATTGTTCCCATCTGTAAGCGCAACTGTTGAGCCACACTCAGCTGAAGTCCTCGTCAGGATTCTGTTGATCCAGCAGGCGGACATGCGTGAATGGAAAGTGACCACGTCTGCCGTTACATTCTCCTTCCCACTGACCACTCACGTTAATCTTTGTGACCTTTACCAGCTCACCGACCTGAAGGATGAGAAATAAGAAAGTGTTATAATTCAAAGAAAACACACAAATTGGGCTGCTACCCCTCCCCTTTGGTGTCGATCACCCAAGTATACCAAGATACACTTCTATAAAAAGTAGTTTTAGTCTTGACCATTTTTGATAACATCAGCCTACCACTCAATGTCATTCACTCCTGAAGGAAGTATAGAGAGAAAGAAGGATACCTAGATTAGGTGAGAACTACCTAAACTGAAGAGCCTGCAATCCAACACCAATCTTTCACAGCACTCTTGGGACTTGACATCAGCTGTTATCACAATAAATGCATCTCCCTGAATTGACAGAGGCTTGTACTCTGCTTATACTGCATCAACCTCATTAAGGGAGGGAAGGCTTGCAGGTGTACAAAGTGTGCACTAATCTGCAAGTTAAACAGCTTCTTAATTTTGAAATTCCACTAAGTGTTTTTTCAGGTGGTATTGAAAAAAAGTTCTGGATAAGTGGGGTCTATATATATACACAGCCACAGATTGTAAGACATTGGGAGAATACATAGGGCCATAAGAAGCAGCGCCATAAGGCTGCTCTGTCCTTACTCTGAGGATCCACAACCAGCCACTACCAGAGGCGAGGCCAGATGATCTTGACCACCATGGATTTCTCACATAAACTCACTCCATGGGTTTAGTAAAGACAATTGATGCCCTCTCCTTCTGATACCTGAATTGTTTGGCTAGCAAAATAAAAGAATGGTTACTATGGACCAATGAAACAATAGGGTCTAGTTTAAAAGTATCCAGTTCTAATCTACTACACTAAATAAAAGCATGGTAATATATCTCATATTCTAATCTCCAACCTAATGTTCACATAACCAATTCGAAAGGTATTGTCTCCTTTTGACAAAGGTGGAAAACTGCACTGCAGTCCCTTTCCCAAGGCTGTGCAGTCATGTAGTTTGAGTTGGGACAGCAAATCTAGCTCTAATCTGCTGAATCTTGAAGGGTACTTTAATTATGTAGCACTTATACAACCTAAGAAAGCATAATTTACATTGTAAATACAGTCACTGAAGAGTTAATAAGTGCAACATTGAAAAGCTGTCTACCCGTTTCTAGCTCGCAGTATAAAATTTTATCAATAATCCTATTTGCAAGTAAAAGACAATGGTTTTCAGAATTCTTCCTGGGTCACAGATGGAGAATGCTTTTGGGACAGATATACTCTTTTTTCTTTCCCTAATATTGTAAATAAACTCTCAAGGCATGGCCACAAGCCTTACTGCATTTCATCCAGAAATTTACTGAATATACAGTTACTAGTTTACACAGATGCTCATCACCGTGTTCCAAATTAATCCAAAATGGAATCTCATTATTGTCACTTTCCAGGCAGTGAATGAAGAACACGGAAAACAATTTAAGATGTTACCAATCTCCATTAACTTTACAGGTTTTAATCGCTTGCAATCTTTCGCCAGAACAGCTTTTAACAGTTCATAAATTCAAACCACTACACAGACATTTAATTAAGCTTCCCATACCTCTGATGATTACTTATCTGGTAATGAGAGGCACGCTTGGGACTCTTGCTGTAGAGCTTTATTTTTTCCTTTTGTAGTCATTAGTATAGCCATTTTAATGAATCATATTTTGAAGAAAATCCTCTTACGTATTTGCTACAGGCAAAAAGGAGCCCTTCCTCGAGCACTGAATGCTAGTTTCAGCTCTTTAGGAATTTAATCATGCAACGTGTGTAATTTTGCTACTGCTAATAATCACTTGGGGGTTGTATGAATAAAAATACTCTGTTGACCAAAACAATACATCAGCTGTAATTTAACACAGATAAGAATAAATGTGACAATCCTAGAAGTAGAAAATCTTATTTCCTAATCACGACCATTAGAAGAACACTATCCTAGATAACTTTAAATTGCTTCAGACCTGGATATAAGCTATGTATCGGCCTTCAACGGCGAAGTATATAACCCGCAACCCAGGAGGAAAGAAAAAGCACAAGTTGTGCTTAGCTTGCTATCTGTAAGATTTTTTTCTTAGACTGCTGGCCTCTCTGCTCCCAAAGAACATCACACACTACTTTATGTTCATATAGAGTTTATCTCAGATACCTTACGACAAACTCACCTGCAAAAGGTGGGTTCACCAGTACAATGATAGTGAGATAGAATATGGGATGCTAGTGACACTGCCCCACTCCCAGAACCATCCTGTAGCTGTTTGGTTGGTTTTCAGGGGTGTTCCAGGGTCATTGCAGCAAAGGGACACCCATTTATAAATTCTCCTTACTACGAGGAGCTACACCCAAAATTTGCATTTCAGTAATTGTTAGAAGAGGAAAGACCTCTGAATTTAAATATTCCTTTTTCACCATTATGGTAATTTCATTTAGCAACCGCTCTCTCTGATAGAATCCTTCATTCACATTTCTTTCACATATATCTTTAGACCTGTCAAAGCAGGACTGACTTGAAGTAAGCATGGGTCGTTTCACAAATGCCAGCTTAATAAAATGGCTCAATTAGCTCCTTCATAACTTACAGATCTTTCTAGATCTGCTTTGAAACTCTGCATATTTATCTTTAGTTCAAACACTCTCCTGAAAACAATACACAGAACCTTAAAAAAATTACCCATGTACAAGTGCTGGAATTTTAAAACATTTAGACTAGAAGTGTACTCTCTGAATCCTTTTAATGTTGATTTACGGTATCATTAGCGTTATTGCGCATCATCCCACCAAGCACAGCACCTCAAGAACAAGACTGTACCCTGCTATAAAGCCAGATTTGTCTCAGTCTTCATCAGAAGTTTTAAAACTAAGTATATCCCATATGCTTCAAAGCAAAACTGAAGATTCATGTGAAGACTTCTGTATGCTGTGGTTTTATTCCAAGTACTCCTCTTTGGTAAGGTCAAAATGGCAGAGTTCTGCTACTGTTACAAAGAAAAAAAATAAATTGATCGATCTCAGAGTCATTCACCACATAGATCTTGCCTTTTTCTCCTCTCTTTTCTCTTTAGTATAGACTGACAACTCCTCAAATAGGTCCAGTTACAAGCAAAGTAAAAGTTATCTTATTCTGATTAATCTTTTTTCTATAATACAACACAGCCTTTATTAGAACATCATTTGCTCTGATCTTCCTTTCTTGAGCTCTTCAAAACCACGTCAGTTTTAAAATAATAGAACAGTACAGATATTCTGTTGGCAGTTTGGGCCAAAAATGTTTGATGTTAAGAATCTATTTTCCTAAGAGAGACAGTGGGATCCGCCCCCACCCATGAATATTGCCAGATTTAAGGATAAGAGTTTTAATTTGGAAAGAATCCCACTTTCTGTATTTATAGTTATTAAGAGGTCTGGGCAAAAATGGGCTGATAAGATTTACATAATGCTTTCTACTAAGTTATCTAAGAAAGAGATCTCTAAATAAACAGAGAAGGAACACCATGAAGTGAAAGGGAACGTGAAAAAAGGAGACAACAAGAAACAGTACTTTGATAGACAGGATGAAGAAAAACTTGGAGAAAGCGAAATGCATAATGCTATTTTCTCCTGTACAGATACTGAAAGCAACTCAGTAACATTGCAATTTGAAAAGATAAAAGCTGCAAAGCAGTGAGAAATGCTTACTAGAAGCAGTGATAAATAGCTAACATTTTAAAACTAAACTTTCCCAATATTATATACAGACTAAAGAACCACCACTATTATTGCACATCTTACATGTGGAGCTGTAGCAAGACAGGTATATATCATCCTAACCAAGAGGTTCCACATGTCAACTACTAAGTATTTAAATACGTTTACAAGGCCTACAAACACCATTGTTCTAATATAATGGTAGCAAGACACTATAAATCTTACTTATATCCTTACACAGATGGGCAGAGCCTACACAATCCCCAGTCCCCCCTCCCAAACACTTCAGCTATCTAGCCTATTATCATGCGTTAGTTAAAAACACTAGTAGTGCAAATTAGCTCAGAACAGAGATGTTCTCCATGAAACTACCCTTTCTAAAGCACAGCGTATCAACAGAACTAACAGATCAGCCATGGCTCTTACAAGCTGTTCTTCAGCCCATAAAGGATTTTGCTTTCACTCAAAGTTGCTTATGACGGCCTAGTTTATCAATATTTTCTCACACTCTCTCTTTCACCCCATGCTGCTGAAGTGTGAGTTGGGCAGCGTTGTGGGGTTCTAAGTGAAATAAAATGTAAAGTTAAGAGAATACTGGTAGCACACTAATAAATAAAACAAAACCCAGAAGGAAACCCGAAAGGGTTTTGATAAATATGCCACAACATCATCTCCAATGGCTCAAAAGAAATCTAACGTCTGGTAATTGCAACAACATTCAATATTTCCAAGCTCTAGGAGGCGGCTGGGTGTACAGAGTGGGAAAAAGAAGAGATAGCATTTTAGGTTGTATGAAAGTCTGAAGGTTACAATCTTCACATTTCCCCAAAATCTGACTTGGCATAAATTTCTATATGTGCTTCTCAACCCAAAAATTTGTGTTCTGTATCCTGGCTGTCTTTTGATTCCAAAATATAACAGAACGTATAGTAACTCATAAGTGTATTTACATGGCTTCCCTAGACAAATTTTTACCTACAACAGGGAAACATTTCACATCTCCCAGGTTGTACATCAATTATCGGATCTGTAGAATGTGCTGCATTTGCCAGTTCTGTACGAAAGGCACATACCTATAGTTGCCACATCACTGAAATACCTTTTGTAATATGCATGATTAAACAAAGTATTTGAGAGTGAAGAGGAGATGCTCTGACTCAGCACAGAAACTGTTTTTTCCCAAGTACTTAAAATGTTATATAAACAGGAAGTCAATTAGGTATCAGGAAATTCCAGAGCCTTTAGCTCAAAGAAAGCCTAGATTAAAGGATACAATTTACATATCATCCTAAGGCAAAGGTCTGCCACTGAGAATACCTTCATCTCAATTTCCTCAAATGTAAGTTGGGGGATAACTATCTGATGTGTAGAGATAGAGCACTATTCTCCTTTTTAAGAGGAAGAAAAAAATAAAATCAAAAAGGGCACATACAAGTACTTGATCCTATCAGGAAGTGAATTAAACTTAGGGAAACTCACTGCTTTATTACAAATCATACTCCATCAATCACTGCTTTACACTAAACCGCCCTAACGAATTGTAATGTACGTTCCTGCTTCACAAACAAAAAACCGACGTACTCTGCTCGA
Source organism: Larus michahellis (assembly GCF_964199755.1). Classification (NCBI taxonomy): domain Eukaryota; kingdom Metazoa; phylum Chordata; class Aves; order Charadriiformes; family Laridae; genus Larus; species Larus michahellis. The sequence continues at coordinate 3,623,990 of NC_133902.1, read as the reverse complement.
GATCAAGATGTTACAATAAAACCCTATGTGCGATCATCATCTCAGTCTATGTAATTTTAAAGTGACTATCAATGTTTCCACTGATTGCTTTTACACTGCTGACAGATTGAAAACAAAAACAAGAACCAACCAACCCAGCACACCTTTTAAAGACAGGGTGAGGCAAGCAACAGTGAATACAGGTTCAGACACACAACTTACAAACTGCTCCCTCTCCCTCCCCCCTAAAATAAAAGATTTCAGAAATGAAAACATGGATGGGGAAACATTTATGTTAGTGATGTTTGACAAAAGACATGATATTGGTTCAGTAACCTAAACATGCTATAATAATCAAACTCTAGTCTACAAGTGACTCTAGTCACTTATTCATTTAAAAAAAAAAAAGCCTTTATCCATAACTTATTAATCGTGATGTAAAACCAGTATTACAATGCTTTTCCCTTTCATATTCCTACAAAACTATAATGTGATTGAAAGGGAAATCCCTTGAACAGATCTCTTCCTTCTAAGTTTTGCCCATTATGTACCTCCAAAGCCAAGGCTGTCTTGTCGTAGGCATTAGGGACTCGCTTCTGGATAACCCGGGCATAAATAGGGCCATTCTGAAGGTTAGGGAGCGGAGTGTTGATGCTGGGCTGGGCATAGGGCCCTGGCTCCGGCCCACCCAGTGGTTGTGGGTGGGAACTATCCTGGTTACCTCCAATCAGAGTAGATACTGAAGCAGAGGAAGGTCTATACTTCTCGACGTAAGGAACAGGTATCATTCCCCTCTTTCCTTCGCTGTCTTCTGCATTCCACCATTGCTCTTCAGGTTTATCCCGGATTCTCAGTATGTCTCCTTTCTTAAATGGAAGATCTTCTTCATCATTTCCATTAAAGTCAAAGAGAGCTCGCACATACTCAGCTTCCTCCTGCCTGAGGATAACGCCACTATTCTGCCTGGATCGGGAAACTGGTTCTATCAAGGTTGTAGTGTCCAAATAGTGTATTTTGTAGAATTCCAGTAAAGATGGCAAAGAATCAAATTCTTGGTCACCTATTCGAAATCTGGTGGGATTCAACCCTGAAAGAAGAAGGCAATACGTCAAAGACAGCATACAACAGTTAAAACTGTTAAATAAACATTTGAGAAGACAAATATATTTACAGATCAGTAATTTGATACTGAATTTGGTCATCTTTAGAATTACACAGAAGATCTGAATACTATGAATGTTAATCTAATCAAAGACAGCACTATCACAACCCTGAGGACAGAGTTTTATTTTTAAAGATTTTGTCAAAGAAGGAAAAAAGAAATAGTTTGGCACTGCCAAACTTCCCAACTTAGGATAAAAATAACTTGTTTCCTTAAATGTTGTATGGACCCAACAAATGAAAACGTTCAGTACATGTGAGTTTCTCAGGAGCCTATAAAATTTTCAGTAACAGACCATTCCCTTTTTCCTGTTTTATACTCTAAATCTAGAAACCAGATGAAATTTTGGTACAATTTCGAGGAAGTTATTTTTATTTTTTTTACCTCCCTTTTGCAGTTCAAAGTTATTTCAAAGGACAACACTGCAATAATGGTTCTTTACCTGTTGTAATGTATCTTGGGTTAAAGGCATGGACACTACAGAAAACAGCTTAGCACAGCAGCAAACAATTTATGTGAATGAGCAAATGAAGCTATTTTTCGTTTTGATAAAAGGACCATTATAGAAATTATGTATATTTTATGCAATGAAAAGCAACAACACACTTTTTATAATGGGCATAATTCAGTCTTTTAATCTCAAGTCTTACAGTTTCTTTGCCATATTTGTCAGATGGAACCTACCCTATAAATCTGAACCCCAGATACATTAAAATACAGATGATGTTCATATTCAAGTCATCAGAAGCATCAAAGTGCAGATATCCATTTCAGTTTTCAACCCGTGCGCTGCACTATTTTTCCATTTTATGTTCTTCGGGCTCAGCTGGGGAAAAACATACGCATGATGTTCTATTTCCACCATGCACCATACCCTGGGTAATCAGTTATGGGAAGAATTGTGGAAGGCTGGGGGAGGGTAGTGGAGAGGAAAAGATTTATGCTTTAATGAGTAACTCTTTTAGCAAGAGAGAGATGCTTACTTTGCAAGTCTGTTTCTCTGCAGGGAATATCTAACAGTTCCGAGACTTAGCTCTTGAGTACAAAGCTAGCAGAATTCTTCAAGCTGTCACTGATCCAAAACCCCCTTCAAAGCAGCACTGTCAGCATGGAAAGCTAACATTACAAGAAGTTCTTTCAAGAGAGCAAAAAGGGGTTCTAATAGAGAAAAGGGCAGATTCAATAAGATCAACATAGACAAACACCCGATAAATAAGTTTTGAAGTATCCTGAAGGAACATAAACATCACTGAATCTGGTTACAGGAAATCCAAAGAAGCAGAACTAAGTCATTGGAAAATGCACATTTGCATGCATTAACAGCCCTGAAAGACTTTCAAAAGAAATGAGCACTGAGCCAAAACACAAAAGCAATACCCTCAAAAAATTACAAAAAAAACCCCAAAACACAAACTGGCTTCACCAAGAGATAAGGAAGCTAATGTAAATGCCAGTAAGAAACATGAAATATAGAAAGAGAACATTCCACACCTTATTCTCCCAAAGCATAATGCTGGAAAGATGCAAAAACTCCCTCAACTTTTGTTGACAAGATGTAACTTACAGCTCTAGACTTAGCAAGAATTCTGGAATTTCATCTCAGTGGCAGTTCTTAGCTCTGTGGTCTCACAAGAGATTAATTCTGTCTGGCCAGGCAGCATCCCTACAGCACTTCAAAACATCCACTACATGAGCACAGAATATGCTCTGGGAATGCCGCACTTCAGCTGGCATTGGAAGTGGGAAACCAGCCTCTGTAACAAGTGGTAAAGACACCATGTTTCAGACAAACCTGGTGACAGAACACAAGCGTGTATCTGCTACTATTTCAGATGTGGACCTTTAAGGATCAAGGTTTATGTAGACACTTATGTCAAAAGAAAAAGTCATAGAAACTTTAAGAGGACCAGGGCAGCAAAGATCTTTGAAGTCATACGGAGAAGACTGGAATCTCACGTAAGTTCACTGACATGGAACTTATTTCACATACCAGAAATCTAGAGCCTAAAACACTAAGTTACCTTTGTAAAACCTGCTGAAATCTCTGTCTCCAGCAAAGTAAGTGTCCACAGAAAAATCATAAACTCAATAGGACATGAGCAGTTCAACAGTAACATTCATCAGCCTTGTCAGCACCAAAATCATCACTAGGATTAACAAGGGGTTTTGCAATGTCTTTTTTTTTTTTTGTCTTTTGAACAGGTTCACCCTCTTGAATTAATGCGTAACAGCCTGAAATAGCTGCCAAATGCACCTGAATAAAATGCACCAAAGTTGGACTCTAAGAGGAAAGTCCATTGGAACCTTACATATGGGGAAGGAGCAACTGAAATCAGCGTACTGCATCCCTGGAAAATCACATCCTAAAAGATATTTTTCCACAATTGAAGGAGAGTGAGAGAACACAGACTCTCCAAATACATTCTAGGATCAGAAAGATCAATGCAATCCTTGAAGGAACAGATAAGCAAAAAGGAGAGACATCATCTTCACAAAAATAACACTCCCAGAATACCGCATGCACTTCTGAAGCTTTTGTTTTTAAAAAAAAAACAAACAAAAAAACCAAAACAAAAAAACACAGCTACAAAAATCTAAGGCCTGGAAAACCTTTTTGCAACAACCTTTTTTATCTACAAGCTTAATCCAAATTAATTCCCAAAGAATATAAAGGCAGCAACCTCTTCACGGGAGAATTTAGATAGAAGACTTCTAAATTCAGCTAAAATAGGCATAAGAAGGACAAAATAGTTGAAAGTCACAGGTCGTAAATAAAATACAACTACACTTTACCAAGTATGCAGTAAACTTTCCACCAGCTTAAGTCTTTTGTGTCTGCTCTTGTTCAGTGACAAGGTATTGAGCTGAATGATGCCTACTTATGTAGCAGTGAAATGATTCTATTCACTACGGGCTTCAGAGTTTTGTCATTCCCTGGTATGATGAAATTCAAAGAGTAACAGACTTCACGATCAGAGGAATTCTTCAGCTTCTTGTTTGAAGTGCAACACATCACATACCTGTAGGCCAATGGAAAAATTAAGGCAAGATCTACCACAAGAAAAAGTTACAGCATAAGGCAAGTGCTTTTTGGAGAAGTAGAGCTCTTTTCCTTCATGGTTCTGGGACAGTTTTCTTGAAGGCACAAGTTTGAGCAGCACGTTGTCCGCATCTTCTGAGGGCTCTCAGGAAGAAGAGAAGGCGTGCAAAGGTAAGTTGAGCTACTGGAGGAACTTTAGTCACTTCCTATTAAAGTCAGACAACCAGAGCCCTAGAAATTCTCTTCCCAGCTCTGCACAGCCGAAGGAAGATGATCTGCTCAGCTCCTCCTCTACCAGCAGCACTGCTCAGCTCTGTAAGATGATTCCTTTGAACGAGAACCACAAAGGGCTGAGTATCACCTTTCTTATTTATTCCATCCTAGCTCTATCTGCGCAAGGACTTAAACCTGATTCCATCCAATTCAGCACGTCAGAACAGCTAGGGCATCCTCCGCTCTCAGGAAGGCAAGGAAAGAGTTAAAATTCGAAGTGTCCCAGAATCAAAGACAGTTTCAAATCTGGACCCTGTCAGTTCTCTGTTTACGATGCATGTTCCCTCCTGACAAAACACTTCTACGCTGTGTTGGCTTCATGTCAGTCTGGAAAAGATTGCTTATATATGTTTTAAATATTGTGCAGATACTGGGGAAGTGAAGGTATAAAACAACTAATATGCTGCTTCTTAAGAGTGCAGGCAGGTGGTGTAACCACAAAGCAACTTCTCACTTTCTTAGCCATCTCAGGGGTTTTACATTTCTCTCTTCACTCCAATTGTGTTAGTGCCACTAGGCTGTTTTCCCTTTATTCCTAAGCATTGGTAAGCTTTCCTTTTGCAGGCAGGGAAGACCTCACAGAAATACATGTTTTCATTTTTGTTTCTAGATCTAGTCTGTAACAGTGTCCCTCCCTCACAACTTATAAAGCTCGTTTTGGGCAAGACAGGCTGTTCTTATCAAAAAAGGTTACTGAGACACAAGGCCTTCGTTTCAAAGACAAGACATCCCAGTGATGTAAGCCAGTTTCCTCCTGGAGCATATGGGAACTCTGCTATGAAGCCATCACATTCCAGCCTGTGTGTTGCCCCAACCCCCATAGGGACACCTTTTCCCCTTGTCCTTAAGTACCTCCCTACTCATGCCTCAGCAAAACAAATAAATACCCATGAACACTCTATAAAAACAGTAAAACCCCATTCATAGCTCCTGAGAAGAGCTCTAACCACGCCAGGAGAATATTCTTACATAAGTTACATATTGCCATTTCTGCAGATAATCAGAGGATGCGAGAAAAGTAGATGTGTAACGCATACATGTTCCAAGCTTCCAACAGTTTGCATTTTAAGACCTTAATACAAAAATATCACAAAAAAATCCACACGTGTCAGAGTTAAATCATACTGCTCACGCCTACCTAAACCCACTTCATACAGAGCTGAGCACGGATATCATTATGTAAAGATTACCCGACTCCAGGAAGTACAGTCTGAATTTTTTAAAATCATAATGGAAGTGATTTAGAAGCGTAAGTTAAGCAGCATGTTCTTAAAATGCATACTTAGCGAAAACACCACCTTCTACACAGTATCTATCATACTTTCCTACTTCAGAGAGAGAAATTTTACACCACTATAAGGTTTCTGGCTTCACTACATTGTACTTTCAATAGAAAGCATATCTTTAGATATTTTAGGCATTTTGTTTTAGTGCATATCATACATTTTTACCCCAGACTCATATGTCAAATTGCAAACATATGATGTATTTAAATATTTCCTCTATTGTCCGTTACCATGCTAATGTCTGCATGGAGACTTTGTCTTCTTTGGGATTTCTTTAGCCCGTGACTGTGGTATTTCATCACAAATGATGCCCTAATTCCGATTCAGTCGTTAATCTCCACCTCCACTGGAAACAAAGTGTTTTTCTTTCCCATAATTCAGTGATTTATCCTGTTTCCTTTTAACAGCCTTAAAACATTTCAGGAAGATATGGCTATTTTGAGAATTTCTGTTAATTTCTTTTTTGCTTATGCTGAAAAATCACCTGCGATAAATTAGAAACCGCAGCATATCAGGCAAAAGGTGAATTTAACAAAAAGTTAGCAAATTTATTTTATACTTTAGAAATGGAAGAAAATATCACGGTTTTGTGATACTATGGCTTTTTATATTAGGGAAGCCAAAGCTCCTCATCTCATTCATTCTGTATCGAAGCTAGGTTCCTAGCATTCCCTACACCCAGCAGTGCTAAAGCAGTCATGAATTGCACACAATTACCGAGACAGACAAACAAAAATCAACCTAAGAACCTGATCTGGCATATTCAGATTCAAATTTTCCCAGTGAGAAGTGTGCATTTGCCAAACAATCAGTTGCTAAAAAAAAAAAAAAAAAAATACCACGTAATTAACATAGTAAAGTTGTTCTTCCTAATGTTTTAGCCTGACCACAATAAATAAGCATGAAAAGTTGCAAACATTTACCTCATTTTACTGCATTAGCTTCCCTATCCAAATGTGAAACCATCTTCACTCTTCTACCAATGTTTTCACTTCCCTCCCACTGCAGAACATCCCCCCCACTTACTTTTTTCTGAAAGAAAAACTTAATTACGCTTTAAGTGTAATTTAATATAGACACACCCCCGCACCTTCTTTGGTTTGAGGGTGAAAAGAGAGCAGTATCAGCATGGAGGCATGATTTATTTAAAACTACTAAAATCTCAGCATAGTAGTATCTGTAGTGCAGGAATGACGCGTCACCTATCCTCTTAACATCCAGGAGGGGAAAAAAAAAAAAGAAAGAAAAGAAAAAGAGACCAACCAAAACATAATTACACTTTTTAACATATATTAAGCCTACTGTGCCAACAGCCTACACAGCTACAATAGCAGCTACTCTTCTAAAACACATAAACATTTAAAACAGGGCATTGACTGATTTTTTTAAAAAGAACACCAAAACTCCAGAATCTTTTAACAGCCACAACACCAGCCAGCCCATAAGTGACACAAAACGTTACTGAGCTTAAGAATGTAACACAATAAAAAGTTAGGATAGCAATGTACTAAAGCGATAGCACAATAACACAAAAAACGCTGTTTTTCCAGAGATGCCCAGAAGTGACAGGCACACATACTCCAGTGTTTTTCATCACTAATGTCTTTAAACTCCAGTGTTTTTCATCACTAATGTCTTTAAAATCCTATTAGGCTGGATTCCACAACAAACCATCCTGGTAACTTATCCTGCTAAACGTAACACCAGTCGTGCATTTCAACAATCCCCGCATCAAGCCTCTGCAAACCTATGGCAATAAACCTCTGTCTTCACAAACATGAAACAACAGGGACCCCACCACATCTTGCGGCAAACCATTTTACTACCCACACCAGTAACAACTTCCACTTTACTTCCAGCTCAATTCAGCCACCTTTAACTTCTACCTTGTGGAGCTTTTTGCGACTTGAGTGCACGCTGCAGTAGGTTCCTGGCATAAACACAATAACTTCAGGCTTTACCAAATTTGCCAATTTGAAATGTTCCCCTGAACAGAGGAAATTACTATATAACGGTGCAAACCTACTGGCAACAGTTTCCGTTTTTTCTTAGATTATCTCCTTCTTAGTCAACTACAGACTGTGCAGAGACTGAAAAATCCTTTCCATAACAAGTACTGTTGCATCTTCCCAATATTGGTCTCTTATTCCAACCACAGATCGCCATCAGAAAGTGTAGCAATTCATATACTGTTTACTTTCTGCCAAATAAGTTTGCTAAATTTCTTATTATATAGGTTTACTACACTTCAAAATTACATAGAGGTTCCTTTCTGAGATGCTAGCAATACACCCACATCATTTTGCACGCATTAATATCCAAACTTGAGCAGTTCCACTACCAACTTCAGTGATGTCCCCAGCAGGGATACTGCTGCCTTTCTATTTCATGTTCTTATACATCTAAGGACACCGCATGGCTGGGGGCTCTTGTTCATTTAGTTACACTTGTACTTGCAGAAATGCTGCTTCTCATGGTATGGTTTTCCCTCTGACACAATCAGTATCTTCTCTATAAGCGTTACACTTAAACACATTGTTTTCATATTACATGTTAGGTTAATGAGGAATAATATAAAAACTTCCCTTTCAACACCTGGGGGGAAAACACATGAACTTCACATCTGATTTAAAGGAACAATTGCCTTTACATTCCTGAAGAGTTCCCACTACTTAAGCTACCCACATAATACTTTGACTCGTGACTTGAAATTTAGCCTCACAGTCTGCCTTCCAACGCACAACTGTCTTGTCAGAATTTAGACTCTTAGATGACACTTCCACAGAGCCGTCCCCCGGCTGAGATGACATGCAAAATTATTAACTCTAGTTTATGAAAACAGAAGAACGTGCGAGCGCTACAGCTGTAGGACCTTTCAGGAGGGCTGCGATAAGCGCTCAGCTCCAGTGTACGTTTAAGTATGATACCAGGTCGCTGGAAGGCAGGTGCAGACAGGCGGCTCAGCTCGCTCCGTAGCCCCAGCTGCAAAAACGCGACTTAATTCCACCACAAAGAGCCTCACGACTTAAAACGCCGCCCGGGAGGCGAGCGGAGCCGCCCGTGGGGAGGCGCAGACCGGGGCTGGGCTCCAGCTGCCCGCCCTGCGGCGGCAGGGGCTGGGGGGCACCGCCAGCCCTGGGGGTCACTCACCCGGGGCCCCAGGGCCCTCGCCGCCGGACCGCCGGCCTCCCGCCGGCCCCAGGCTGTTGACGATGTAGTGCGAGACGCGGGAGCTCTCAGACACCGAGAGCACGAAGTCGCCGGGGATGGTGCCCGAGTCGCGCACCAGGAAGGTCCCGTGGCGCTGCCCCTGCAGCAGCGACACCGCCTCGGCCCGGCTCAGCCGCCCCCAGTACCAGCTCGCCCGGTCCTCGGAGTCGAACTGCCCGGCCATGGGGGCCGCCCGCCCGCAGGCCGCACTCGCTCCCCCCCCACCGCCGGGCCCCGCTCCGCGCCCAGCCCTGCCACCCAAAATGGCGGCCCCTGCCCTGACCTCACCTACCGGATGTGACCTCACGCGGGAGACGCACAGGGAAGGCGTGGCGTCATCTCCCCGCGCGGTCCGCCGAGGCGGGCCCCTGATTGGAGCCCTGCGCATGCGCTGAGGGGGGGCGCGCGCAGGGCGGGCTGAGGCGGGAAGGTGGCGCTGAGGGAGCGGCGGAGCTGAGGTGGCTCCTCGTTCGCTGAGAGGTATCGGCGAGGGCTGTCCGCTACCCGGATGGCCGCTCTGGGTGCTTGGGAGCAGCACCAACCGCCGCCGGGGCCGGGGTCCCCTCATGCCTCGCCGGTGCTCTCACATCGGCCTCTCTGTCACGGGCCGGCGGAAGGAGGGTCCAGGGGCGTCGGTGTAGCCCGGCCTTTGTGTCAGGAGGGCGGCCAGGACTTGTCTCCGCAGTTGGTACATCCCGTTGGAGGGCTGTAGGGTAACCCCCTGCGTGTCCCAATTCCTATGGCAGTGGGGTTGGAACGAAATGATCTTTAAGGTCTTTTCCAACCCAAGCCGTTCTATGATACTATGACTCCAGCTCGCTGTGGTAGCTTGTGTGAAGCCAGGCTCGTCTGCATATTAAGGGTGCAGCTCCCTGTGTTTTTTCCTCCAGAGCTGTGCCAGCCCTCATCTTCCCTGCCAGCTGCACATTCCCACCCCACAGTGGTGCCAGCACAGCTGTTTTCATGGGGCTGCAGGCTGAATTGGGCCAATGAGCTGTTCTGGGGTTAAAAATAGAAAAAGTTTATTTTTACGCAGGGCAGTTCACTGACTGTGTTACCGCAGGGGCCTGCAAACAGGGAAGAGCTTAAGTTCCACCGGTGCCACAGGAATGCGTGTGTGCATGCACATGCACAAAATATGAATGATGTCTGTAAGAATGGAGCAATATTTACCGCTTTAAGATTGTTCTCCAAGATCTCTTAAATTCCAGGGTAATATCTATAAATGTCTATTGAATTCTGTTCCACCTGTGCTCAATTCTGTGAGCTTTTTCCAGAAAGGAATGTGCTTTTCCAACTGTGTGGTCTCCATGTGGCAGCACTTGCATAAACACAATGTTAGACCACAGCTGTCCTTAACTGGCTGACAGCATCTCTGCTTTCTTCTAGGGCGCTTTGGAACGTGATAATTGTCTCAGGGATGGGACTTTGGCATTGTGTCGGGTGACTGGGGTTGTATTAACCTTCACAATAGCCCAGTGAGAAAATATTCAGTTGTACAGGTGGGAGCCTGTGGTTCACCAAATATCTAAGAAAACACCAGGTACTTGATTTCAACTTGTCTGATGATTTAACAAGTGAACATCCTTCCTCTGCTGTTCTCTCTCCAGATGGACTGTAGGTAGGAGCCAGTCGTAATCTATTTGGAAGCTAGAGTCCCGGTTTCCCTGGTGACGTGTGGCATTTGGTAAGCCAGTTGCACGAATAGCACGCTTCCATGTCAGGTTTTTCACAGATTTGAAAAGCTGCAGGTCCTTGTTGAGAGGCCAGGACACTGGGAGAGTTAAATTACAGCAGCAAGACAAGGTGTCCGTTCTGTTCAGTCGTTCACAGACGTCAAACAAACAAACCAGGACTTTCTTACAATGGCAAAATTCACCATTTTTCTGACTCCACTGTAAAAAAGTCTCCTTTTGACCGAGGGCCCACAGGCTGCTGTTTTTCCCCCTCCTTTTCCCGTCCCCACCCTTGTACCGCATCTCTCCCCCAGTTTTCAGCTGAATCGCAAAACCGCGGGAGGTTTTCATCAGGCTTGGGTTCCTCTGCTGGAAGCAGCTGGGAATCTTATTGCAAGAGTTCCCTCTGGTGGTCAGGGATGGGGAAAGGAATAACACTTCCCTGCTGTCAGACGCTCCGTTTGCCACTTTTACACTGAAATGATTTCTTGTTCAGTCATTTTCTGGGCCTTGTAACAGCCTTTCCTTACTTAGGGCTTCTCCAGATAATGATAACCTTTTCTAAATTCCCTTTTCCTTCAGTAGTTTACTACCCTTGACCCATCCGTTCTGCACGAGGGCTACAATAAAGGTGGAGCCCTGCTGCACAAACCTGCTTCCTACACAGGCAGAGGGATTGCAGCCTGAGGCGAATGTGAAAGAAAGTCTCAGAAGAATAAAAATAAATGAGCTTGTCATTCTGAAGAAGTCACTGTTAATAACGAGATTTTGAAAGAAGTAAAATATCAAGAGAATATTCCATTCACTGACCTGGCAGTAAAAGCCCCACCGGCACCCAGGCTTTGTTTTCCTCTCCTGATTTGATTGTCCCATTCAGCCTAGAGATGATTTTTTCCTAAGGAGCTCTAAAACTTTGGCAACTGATCTGAAGCCACAGTTAATTGGTAGAAAGCTTCTTGCTGAGTTTGGTGAAGGAAGTCTTGAAATTCTGCCAGGCGGAGAGCGCTGTGGTGCAGCAGTGTTCTGTCCTAGGCGACATTCAAGGGTGTTAAAACAAAATAAGGAAACATCTGGGTTAACTGAAGGCTTCGCCTGCTAATGACAGCATCCTGGTGTCACACAGTCCTGCCCCAGCCAGGACTCGAAGGGTTTGGCTTTGGAAATCTGGTCTAGATCACGAACGGCAATACCGTGCCCTACTTACAAAATTAAAGGAGGAAAAGGTGCATGGTTTGGTTTCTTTTCCCCGTGAACCTCAAGAAGTAGCGTTTTCTGCCACAGAAATGTGCTTCCTCTTGCAATTATTGCAATTATTTCGGAATCCGCTGCTCGCAGGATGTGTCTGTGTCCTGTTTGCTCCTGGTGTTCAGGTTCTGGGTGGGCGGCCTCTACTGTAACTGTTCACACCGGCCTTGGCAGCATCGCCCGTGTCGGAGGGTCCTGCCAGATGCTGGCTACATGATGTCACCGCCAAATATAGCACTTTTGGTGAATGCAGGTGACATTGGCTATTGTGCAAAAACCTCTGCACAGAGACTCTTAAAAATAAATGAGCTTGGAGTGTGTGATGGGTAGCGAGAAGATATATTAGCCCCACTGGGTTATGCGTAAGGGGAGGATGTCGCCAGCTGCAAAATTTCTTTGTGAAAAGGTCAAAATTTGCCAGTGGATTTTGCTGGGAAGTCCCGTCAATTGGAGGGAAACTGACATATCGCAGGAGTATTTTGCTTTGAAAACGTGCAGAACTGAGGAATGGAGCAGCCTAAGCAGGGTGCAAGGGTCCTGCAGCGGGGGAAATATTAGGAATTCTTACTGAAATTGGCTGGTGTGGCTGAACGGGGGTGACGACGTGGCGTGGAGCCCTTCGGTTGTGGTATCACAAACTGGAAACAACGATGCCAAGGCAGGAACGAGCCCTCGGCTAGAGCGGGGTTCTGGTCCGCTGTGTGCGAGAGGGACAGAGCTGATTAGTGTTAATTAGGGGAACGAGGAGCTTGTTGCATGGGGAGAGATAAGACCAATACGGTTATTTAGGCTGAGGGGGGAGAGGGCTGCTCTCTCCTGAACACTGGGGTGGGAAAACAGCACTTGGCAAAGAGAATAAGCGAGCCCAAAACCAACGGGATACAGCCACTGCGGAGAGCTGTAAGGTGAAAATTCGCTTTGTTTTACCAGAAGTGTAAAATTCCGCCGGGATCTTTCTCTAGCACGGAAGGGGGGCAAAATGAACGCTTTAAGAATCCAGATCGCTGTTTAAACAAATTGTTGCGGGAAGCAGAGCCTGCTATAACGAGGTCTGGGCCTGCCCCCCGCCCCGGGTCTGTGTTTCCACACACCCCGCGCTTGGCTCCCCGCTGAGGCAGCCCCTGCGGGGAAAATGGCGGCGGGGCCCTCCCGCTCCCCGTGGCGCTGGAGGACCGGCGGCGCCGCGCTCTCCCCACCTCTCTATGGCCTGAGACCCCCTCCAACCGCCTCTCGCCTCGGGTGGCGCTCTACCCGCCCGGACGGTCTCGGTGGTGGTTCCGGGCGGCGGCGCTCTGGGCGGCGGCGCTGCCGTCTCGCTGGCCGAGCGGAGGGCGGGCCTGGCGGAGCCATGGCGGCCGTGCGGGGCCTGCGGATCTCGGTGAAGGCGGAGGCGACGGCGACAACGGCGGAGGCGCGCGGCCCGGAGCCTGAACCTATGGAAGTGGAAGAGGGCGAGCTGGAGACCATCCCTGTGAGGCGCTCGCTCCGGGAGCTCATTCCGGTGAGGAGCGTGCGGTGGGGTCACGGGCAGGGGGGATAAGAGGACCAGCTCCTGAGGGGGGCCGGGTACGTGGGGGGGTGTGAGGATCTGCGGGGGTTTGTAAGGGCATTTGGGGGTACATTCGTGGGAAAGGGGGCGACGTGGGGTGTGTGCGGGGAAGCGATGGGGTGAGGATGGCGGGAGAAGGGGCATGAGGGGGGCTTAGGGGTGTCTGAGGGGAGTTTGGGGGCAAACTGTAGGAGGAAGCGTCCGGGTTGTGTTTGGGAATGAAGGCAGTAAAGGAGGTGGTGAAGAAGAGGATTTGGGATGTAGTGGTGGACTGTATACGGCAGCTGTGGGTGGAAGAGTGTAAAAGCAGCGCTTGATGAAAGGAACGCAGGGAATACCCAGAGTGGGGAGCAGGGAGGTTAACTGGGAGAACTGAGTCAGAGGCACTGGAAATGCGGGCCCTGATGGGTGGGGTTTGAGGGTTTTCAATACCCCTCCCCCCCTTTTTTCATTTTTGCTAATTGTTCCCGTACGCATTTTAGTAGGATTAACGTTTAATACCTAAAAATGGGTCAGAGTTCTTCTAAACTCTTTAAGTGGTCTTTTGCTCTCAAAACTTGTGTGGAAATTACTTTAGAAACAAATCTCTAATTAACTGAGCTACCAACGTGCCTGAGCTTCTACCAAATATGTAGCCTAAGAGACAGCACCCTCCTTGTGCTTCGTGACTCAACCTTAGACAGTGGGGGTTTTAACTTTAAAAATAATGTTTATTTTGCTTTTTCTTTTTAATAACTAAACATTTGGCAGCATTAGACAAACTTTGATGCTGTTACTAAGAAAAGCAGTTAGATTGTGCGTACTTTGGTATTTCTAAACTGACACTGGCTACTTGCTAGAAAAAGTCCTTTAGCCAATATAATTATTGCAGCGCAAGTGTAAATGACACATTTATCCCTAGAGAAAGCAAGATGTTTTCTTCCAGCCTCAAGCTGGTGGTGGTTCTGAGGGTGCCAGGGTGAAGATGTACCGTTTTTACATATGCAAACCATGGAAGGGGCAGAGTTAGGTCGCTGGTCCAAGGTCTGTGTGGTTTAGTGCAGTCTTGTGAATTCCACAGTCCTGATCAGTGGAAATGAAACTTGTAATTTCTTTTTTTTCCCCACATAATTCTCCATTTATACTCTTTATCAGTAGGGTGGTATCAAAACAGTAATGTTTCATCCTGATGGTATTTGGAAGTGGGGTTTGAAATAACGGTAAGAATGGAGTAAAACTTAGTTGTTTAGGTGTGGATATTGTTTGACGTACTGACTTTTGAGACTAGAAGTTGCAAATTGACACTTCAGGAGACAGGTATCACTGTTAAATCCGTTCACGTTTACAAGGAAATTATACCTGAAACCAAAACGGTGGAAGTTTTAGTTAGGAAAAGTGTTTGATGACTTCACCTGGATTGCTGAGAGGGAGTAAGTAAAAACCTAAGCAGTGGCAGAAACTAAATTTTGCCACAGGAAAGAATGCTTCCAGTAAAGGAAGTTTGGTTCAGTTCATATGCTTTTACTTGACTGACATCAGTGATGGTTATCGCTTGTGTGTACCTGTCTGTCTAGGGATGCGTCTTGGAGAAGAGAATATATTTCTTGTAGAAGTGGCCCTATTTTTTTTCAGCATAGCAAGTATGTTGCTTTCAGTGTTCATTGAGATTTCGTCACCGTTTTGCTTTGTTTCAGGACACTAGTAGGAGATATGAAAACAAAGCTGGAAGTTTCATTACTGGGATAGATGTAACATCCAAGGTAATTTTTGTGTTATCGTTCTTCAACGTATTTTAATTATTGCTACTGGAAAGGAGAAACCATTTCATTTATTTCTTCCCCAACATGCACAGAAGCTCAGCCTCATGTTCATATAGCTGACATTTTTCAACAACTAGGGAATTCTCCTTTTATTGGTTGTGGCCTGTATCAGGACCTGATATCTCTTGTAAACTGTGAGAATTAGCATTTTTAAGTTACAAAAATTTGTGTGCCAGAACCTGAAAATGTTTCTATTGAAATTGCCTTGGTGCCACTCGATATTGCAAAACAAAGTGCTTTGAGACAAGCCGGCTGTGGGTTTTCCTCTTAGGTCAGTGACAGAAGGAAGAACAAGTGCTTGGCAGGAAAATCTAGTTTCATTGCCTCGTATCTTCCAAGGGAATCTTATTGTTTAATTATTTAAGACATAGTTTGAAGAATGTGAACAGCTGTTGCATTTAAATAACTTAAAGTTACATAATTCTGTGTAACTTAATCCTGCAGTTCGTCTCTGTACGTTTACTACCAAATTGGCTGTTGTTTCATATTGTACAATTGACCGCTGTATCTAGCATTTGGTAGTGGAGAAAAAGCGTTTAGTGCTATACTTTATAGGACTGATACAATTTTACATGTTCTAACAAATATGAATCCCCACCACAACAGTGTGTTGACAAATGACATGAATTCCCATTTTGCATTACAGAAGCTCAGAAGACTGTGCTTATCAAAGAGTACAAAAAGGATTCTAGATGAAGGCTGAAAATCAGCTTTTCGGCTTTAATATCTGGCTTGTGTGCACTGTAATTTGGTAAATAATTTGAAGTTCCCCTTGTCAGGGCAAAGGTGTCATCTGTTCTTAGGTTCTTTAATGCTGCAGCTCTGAAAAACTTTAAGAAATGTGGTCAAATACATTTTGGCAATCTTTAAAAACTAGTAAAAAGCCCATGTTTATTTGGATATCATTGGTGGCAGTTCTTGTGTAATCACAGTTGTATTTCAAATTTGACTTTGGTTAGTAAGGTCCAAAAATCTATAATGCTCCCTAATAAATTCTGTAGAATAAGGAGTTTCTCAGTCAGTTTCAAAAATTACACAAGACCCACATAAGCTGTTGCTCATGAGCTACTTAAAAGCAGCTTGAATTGCCAGTCTAAATACGATCTCTATAGTCAGCACTCCAGCTAGTATTGTTAAATTCACGCTCGGAGAGGCGAGTTTACATTTTTGTATATATTTAAAAAACAGACAGGGAAAATTATTTGTAATCTTAAAAGATGGATTTTGCATGTGGTAGAAATGCTTGTTTTAAGAGAGCTTTTTTTGAGCACAGTCCCTGTATGTTTGTTAGGAAGGAAAAAAGATAATGTTACTGTTCCATCATGGAGTCTGAGCATTGTCCAAGACACCTTGTTTTCCATGCATCTTATTTCCCATTATGGTGTTGGGCTTAGATTAAAACTGTTACGTAGCACAGAAATGTTTTAGTGAATTATTTCTACATTCTGAAACTTAAAAGTCTCTTAAGAATTGATAGAATTATTAATATAGATTGCTACTGTCTGTTAGATTGTATTTTAAATATCTGGTCCTTCAGTGTAACTTGTTGGGAATGCTGCTGTGATTCCTGTTTTGACTGCATTGTTTGGCATTTCACAGGAAGCAATTGAGAAAAAGGAACAAAGAGCAAAACGCTTTCATTTTCGAGCTGAAGTGAATCTCGCCCAAAGGAATGTGGCGCTGGATCGGGACATGATGAAGAAAGGTATGAATTTATCTAACAGACAAGAAGAAAAGATCCCTTTGTTTACTTCCTCACAGTTCCTTTCCTTGATATATGTTGTAATATTTCCTGCGTCCCCAGAGGTTTTTCCAGTTCATTGCCAAAAGAAATCACTTTGGGTTATTTTTTTCACGTTTTTGTTTTAATGCCATTACTTTTTAAACTACTTGACAGTTGTCATTTCACTCCTTGATTTTTACCAACCCCAGAAAGCAGAAATAATTTTTTATGTACCTTATTACTGTTTGGCAACGGCACCTAATGCTACGTATCCAAGATTCATTTTCTGGATCAGTACTGCTTTAAGAATGTATAAATTCTTTGAAAAGACCGTGTACGAGCGGAGGACTCTGTGTCCCATGCACAGTGAGATCAGATTCTGTGCTGTATGTACAGTGAAGCTGGCTGGTTGCGCATGTGCTCTTAGATGGCAAGCTGGGCATGTTGGAATATAAGCAGATCAGCTGGGAGATGTGTGCACAACAGATTGGCGCTTTTGGCATTCAGTTAGTTCTCAGGGCTTTTTTTTCCAGCTGGCGGCTTGGATCTGCTAAGCCGTGGCCTATAACAGCTCTCCATCAGATGGGGAAGTGCTTTGTACACATGTCCTGGTCACAGGCCTCATTAGTATTCCGGCTCTTCAGTACTTCATGGTAGTACTTTGGCAGCATTAAAAAAAAAAAAGTTATTAAGGCAGTTTGATTGCTATGCAGTACCTGCATTTACCAATGCTTGTAATGTTACTTCTTTTTAATTCTCAATTTATTAAAGTTTTGCATTGTGGAATAATAATTCCAATTATGATGTTTTAGAATGGCGTACATCGTACTTGCTTTAATTAGCTTCCCTTTAACTTCTTTGAAATGTTTGCTTTATAAACCCATATGTTACTGATATAAAAGCTTGCTCTATAGAAATGAGTACCCGTTTTGTATCTCTTCCTCTTTACAGCAATTCCTAAAGTGAGACTAGACACAATCTACATTTGTGGAGTGGATGAGATGAGTACACAGGACATCTTTGCTTATTTCAAAGAGTATCCTCCTGCTCATATTGAGTGGCTAGATGATACATCATGTAAGTAAATGGTTTATTGTTTGTAATTCTTATTCTTTTTTTAATATCAGTTATAGCTGTACTTCAGATGTCTTAGTGGCTTTCAAAGTCTTTGTCTGTCTCAATTTCCCTGTCATTTGCCTTAGTCTAAAGAGATTTAGAAGAAAAGAGTTAATAGCATATGGTGAAAATCAAACCCACTATCTGGTTGTCTATTTATTATTGGAAAAATATAGCATAGAATAACTTGCAGGTCTCTTAAGTGGGGGGAAAAAATGTCTAAAATTTTGTGCTGCTTACGTCTTGACATAAATGGTATACCCGCTTGCGAGTGTCAGAAAAGATGACATTCTGAGAGAAGGTTATTGAGCTGTGTGCAGTTAGGCAGGTTGGTACGCTTTTGTGCTGCAAAGGAGCAGACTTGCTGCCATATTTGTTTAGTGCATTCTCAAGTAGAAATTAGTGGGTGTAAGAAGGTAGCAGTTGAATGTGATTTACATAGATTGGAAAAGGAATGTAAATTCACACTACAAGGGCTGTTTCGGGGCGTAAGCAAGCAGTGAGATTGCCAGAAAGATACAAGGTTGTTGACAGTCATGCTTTCTTCGGTGATATTAATGAGCGTGCAAGAGCTGTTTGCTACAGTTTGGCGCTGGATCATGGAAATGGAAGGCTCCAAGATTGTCATGTGGCTAGAAATACTGTAACTGAAATCGCAGAAAAAGAAGTAGGAGCCAGTGCAGGTTTTCCAATTGGATTGGAATTGCTGGAAACTGATTTAGTGACAAGCATGGCTGAGACCTGAGAATTAGTAGCATGGTTCCCTGGAATGACCCTGAAGGAATTACGTTCAAGTGCCAGACGAAAGATACGGTGTACTACGAAATATTGGTAACCATGAAGTCACTGTGTATGATGGCTTGATGTGCTGCCACAAGGTGACAGAAAATTTGAAATGCAGTGAGCCCTGGGTGGACAACTGCAGTAAAGAGCTGCTAGGTGAAGTTGTGGTGATGTGTAAGATAGCGAGTGCACAATTTAACTTTGTATCTGAGGCTACATTTCTAAGATTGTCTGATTATCCTTTTTCTTAGATATTAGATGTGTCAATTTAGTGTGAAACCAGAGTGAAATTGCAGCGCAAAAATGCAGGCTTCAGAGTTGTAATGGTACTTTACCCAGTTATGGTTTATACACACATTTTTTAGTGATTAATTTTCACGCTGTATCTGAGTTAGCATGTCAGCTACATTTGGTGAAAATTCCAAGAAAAACATTGTCTTTTGAGGATAAATTTGAATGGTAGAAATTTTAACATTCCCAACTGAATTACATCTCAAGGTGTCTTAGGGCAAAGGTGAATTTAGACAGTGTTCTGTGTTTCAAACTGATGAACGTAAAATGATAAAGGCTTTGAAAATTCGGAGATGTGATGAGCAGGTAGGCATACATAAATGAAAAGTTATTAGCCAATCATTGAAGTTATTAGCCAATCATATCTGGGTGTTCTTCACCTTGTAAATCTTGTCTGTTCAAATAATTTAAAAGAGAATCTTTTATTTTGGGACACTGTAGTTTTCTTCATAGCTGAATACACTCTGCTTAACAGCAGAGCAGTAAATTACATTTGTTGCTGTATTTTGCACTGAATGCATCCATGCAGAAAGCTTTTGTTCAAAATCTATTTCTAAGCAGTTTTAGCTCTTTGAATTTCAGCATCTATAAAATGCTTTTAATTGGCCTAGTAAGTTATATTTTGGTACCATCTGATGATACTTAAGGCACGTACGAGGCATGTACGAGGCACGTACCGAATCATGTTGTTAACCTGTGTACACTGTAATCTGTGCTTGAGCAGTCTCTCCTATTTTCCCACTTTTTGGAAAAGATTAACAGAATTCTGCAATGAGGTCCAAGGTTCTGTTAAATTGCAATTCTTTTTAGGGAAAAAAGTCAAGGCTGCTTTCTTCTTTTTTTTTTTTTTCTTCTTTTTTCTCCTTTAATCACATTTGTGTAATAATACAGTCATGAAATACACTGACCCTGACACAGTATCCTATTTTTCTGTGCTCAGAAAGCAGTCTCTAATATATATGGCTGTGCATTTCAGTGATTTTGGTTTTGATCAGTTGTTTGTTGTCATGCAACAAAAGCTGTGTTCCCTCCAGTTATCAAGTGTGTTGAAGAACATGACTTCCTCTGCACGAGGTATATTTGATGACTTCTTTGTCATGTCACTATATAAGAGCATTTCTGAGCTTTTGTAGTAGTTTCCCTCCAGTAAGGCAGTGTATGTAACTGCTCGATTATAAAAAACCTCATTTTATTTTTCTGTGTGTTTATATATGTCATAGGTAATGTGGTCTGGCTTGATGAAGTAACAGCAACACGAGCTTTAATAAATATGAGTTCCTTGCCTGATCAGGAGAAAACAAAAAGCAGAGAAAACAATGAAGAGAAGACAGCTGAAAAACCCAAGAAAGGTAGATTGAGATATGCATATATAGACATCATCTAGTTAAATCAATGAAACTTTAAACTTGTGCTTGGGTATTGCATAATCTAAATTACTGAAGGAGCTTCTGTCGTACAGTTTCAGGTAAATGTATTCTGCCACTTTAAAAAAGGCTTTCATCTTGGAAACCTTTTGAAGAAGCTGCTTCTTAAAAGGTGGGTTGGAGCTAGACCAAAAGCAGTAATTCAGTCGATACTGAACATGTTAGATGCAGGGTCATATTCAGATATGATATTTATAGTGGTACATGTTGCACAGAAATAAATCAGGGTGGTGTGCGTACAAAGGCAGTAAAAGGATGGATATTAAGTGTGGAAAAAGCATGTGTAAGAAAATGTCCTATTTTTGAAATACCACAGTTAATTCCTTTCTTGATACATCGCCATCCTTTAAGTTCACACTGATGTGACTGTATCGCTTCACCACTGTATATATCATCTCTAAATTTGGCCGGGATACTTTTCAAGAAAGCAGCGCACTGAAAGGTCAGTTATAAAAGAGCAAAGCAGCGAAACTACATCTTTATGTTGTGATAAATTTGGTACCTGAATTGCAAATTGAATTGTAAATTTATTTTACTTTTATGGGTGAAAGTTTAAAAATCAGGCTTTTGCTACCGTAGGACTGCTTTGGTGTTAGGCTGGTGTGATAAATTACTGTGGTTCAAAGTACTGCGCCACACAGTACAAAGCAAAGAGAGATGATGTATTTATTAACTCTTCCATAGATATTTCTTAACCGTGCTATGTGAACAAAATGCAAGTAGCCGATCTCTCTATTAAGTATTTGCAGTGCTACCAAAAGCCTTTCTAGAAAGTCGGGTTTAGGGTTTGTAAAACTTCTGGGTCCTTCTAACTTATCGCCTTTTCTTGTTGCTTTTCTCTACAATGCAGTGGCTCCTCAGTCATCCACGTGACTTTAATTTTTGGGCAGATATTGATAATGCTTCAAGTAAGGCTTGTTATAAAGTTTTTGGAGATTAGTGACTGTCTTGTTTAAATGGAGCATAAATATATGTATTTAATCTTGTTGGCTATAAATTACATATTGTGTCATCATTACACCACATCTCAAAATAAAAACTGCCATCTAAATTACTCCTACATAAACTTGTTCACCTGGAAAAGTGGGATATTGGATAAAGTACAAACTGTTCAATTACATCTTAAGGTGTGAGATGCATACAGGTATACTGGGGTAATCTGGCTCAGTTGCGTTCCTTTTTTAGATAGGAATTTGAGGGCTTTTTGGATGTTTAGGGAAGCAAGAGACTAATCTTTACTGTGAGAAGCTTATTGCCTGGGCGGGGCGGGGGAGAAGTGGTGCTTGAGTGCTGTCCCTGATGGAACTTAATTATTCAGGTTTGAATTTGGCTAATTTGTTTACAGTTTGGTTAATTGCACTTTACTCCTTTCTTCGAACTTGGGTATATTTTCAGGATCTTTTGAACATCTGCTGCTCTCTATTATAAGTTTTCAAGTCTATTGTTGGGTAAGAGTAAGAACTCCGAAGTATAAGCATGTTGGTTTTTTTTAAGTCTCTCTATGAAGTACTTTGAGATCTTTGCAAATGATATTGGTAGATGTTGATAGTTGTCCATAATCACTACTTTTCTTTTTTTCCTGAGGACTGAAAAAAAATATTCTGATAGAAATTTTCTTACACTGTGCTAAAAAGAACCTTGAAAAATCTATGCATCTCACAATTTTATTAGTTCTGAAAGTGTGTACTTTTTTGTTAGTTAGTTCACTTTGAAATTAAGTCACTAAGGTTTTTTTTTCCTCCTGCTCTCTCTCAGAAACTTCTAAGCTTTTGAATAATAACCCGTTTTACATTGTTAGTATAGGATACTTGTAGGTCCTTGCAGCTTTTTAAAGGGAGGCTGAAGGAAGTAGGCTTTTATATGCCTTTTACAGTCTTGGCCTTGCTGAGCTCTCTCATACCCTGAAATGCAGGGCAATTGCATTTGCTTTCAAAGAATTAAATTAATCCAAGTGTGCTGGTGCAGGCAGTTATCTGCACAGGGCCTGCCTAGTTAATGTTATTCTGTGCTCATCTGTGCTTCAAATTTCTGTGGACACTTACTGTTTTAATTATTCTCTAGGCTGCACAGAAGAAAGGATAACACCTTCCGTTTGATTTCGGAGAATATAGGTAATAATAATCAAATGTGACTGACGCACTAAAATGGAGGTTATTTTTTTCCCCCCCCCGCTTATTTTTCTTCTTAGAAAAACAGGAGGAAAGTTCTGATGATGAGACAGAAGAAGGCGAGGTTGAGGACGACAATCAAAGTGACGTTGAGGTGAGTACAGAAGGAAAGCGAAAACACTATTATGGAAGTTCTGCTCCGACTGGTGTAAAGTCTTCATAACGTTCTAGTTATAACCATATATATTTGCAATTCACAATTTAGTTATCAAAGTAAATTAGATGGGGAAATGACAGGAAGTGCAGGTATGCTGTTGGTGAGAATAGCTACGTAAGAGTGTTTTGTGAAAGTAGATTTTGAAGAGTTGTAGGGCATCCAGCAAGTAAGAGCTAGACTGGCTGCTCCGTTTTGCTGAGAGGGGGCAATAAAAGAACAATAGCGGATGGCGGTGGCCTTTCAGCATTGAAGGCAGAGCTTAGAGACAAATAGGATTTAGGCTGTCCATAGATTCGGGTGGGAATCAGTGTACGCATTGATGTTTTGTAAGTAATTTAATCTTCACTGGCTGAATATATAATAGGTGTGATTAGTATTTTGTTTAGGAATGGCTCAGTGAACACTCATACATCATGGAAGTCTGAATTTTAGTTTCTATAAAGCAGATGTAAATGAAAAAAAAGCGCCTCTTGGTCATTGTATGAAGCATGAGAACCTGTTAGTAAAACCATTTAGGTATGAAACAAGCAAAAAATTCAAATAGTTGTTTTCAGTGTCCAAGTTGTGCTATTTATTTTCTGCATTTCAGTCAGTAGTGTAGTGTCATTTGAAAATTATTGGATTTAATAATCGGAGATAATGTTATGAAGCAAGAAAAGGAAATATTTTAAATCTTCAGGGCAAATTACTTTAAAAATTGACATTACTTTGTCAAGAAAAAAAGCAGAGTTCATTTGAACATCATTTGAAAAGTAACTTAATAATCAGTTGATTGCTTCTCTGTAAGCAATCCATTTTTGTTCAACGGTAATTTTATTTTTGAGTCCAAAATACCTTTTTTGCCCCCCAAAGTTGGATGCCCTCTCCCAGGTAGAAGAGGATTCTCTCCTGCGTAATGATCTTCGCCCTGCCAATAAACTGGCTAAAGGAAACAAGCTATTCATGAGATTTGCTACTAAAGGTAAATGAACAACTTAACAAGCATAATGAATTAATTGCTTGTTGTAGTTTCTATTTGTTAAC
The DNA here is from genome assembly GCF_964199755.1 of Larus michahellis. NCBI lineage: Eukaryota > Metazoa > Chordata > Aves > Charadriiformes > Laridae > Larus > Larus michahellis. The sequence goes on along the minus strand of NC_133902.1, from coordinate 3,600,086 downwards.
TAATTAATGACTCAAAGTACCTAATTTTTATTTGCAAAATTGTTAGGTTTTTTGCTAATCATTAGATATTAAGATTTTGCAATAAATCCGCATTTAATGTGTGAGTTAAATCCAGTTCAAGTTGTATGAGAACTATTGTACATAAAATTTTTATCTTGAGCTCAGGGCATTCTTCCCAATACCATAGAACAGGTTTTATGATGCCCTTCTCCACAGAGGTAAATTTCGCGTTTTATAAATATGAAAATCATTTGAGATGCTAACGAGGTGTTAGTGGAAATGACTGCTAAATACAGTTGAGATATTAAATGGTATTTATGAGTAAAATGAAAATCCATATAATGTCTGGGCCACGTGGGAAGTGAGACATTCATAAAGAAAAGAAAGGCCGTGATTAAGGTAAGTATAGCCTCCAGCACTGACAGTGGGATGTACTGCTCTGTTAAGCTGATATGTAGAAACTCAGTTTCCCTAGAATTAAGTTTCTGGACACAAATAAAACTGTGGTGGTAGGAAGAATTTCAGAGGTGTCAGCAAAATTGTATCCTTCACGAAGGAGATTAAAGTAATGCTGACCTCTAAAACATATTCAGTCTTTGACTGGATGGTTATTTATTTTTATGCTAGTGTTGTAAGATATATTCTAAGAGGGAAATATTCCTTTTATGTTTTTTCAGATGACAAAAAAGAGCTGGGAGCTGCAAGGCGAAGCCAGTATTACATGAAATACGGCAATCCGAATTACGGTGGCATGAAGGGAATTCTTAGCAATTCTTGGTGAGTATTGGGCAGAGGAATTGGAATGGTGCAGTAATTGGACAAGGTGGTCTAAAACTGTTGTAATTTGTGGATTTGCTTTCTCTTCAGTTTATGTAGATGCTTCTTATGCATAAATAATGTTTTTGCAATGTGACTATGAATTTGCAAGGGGAGTGTGTTCTCATGAAAATAAAGAATGTTTGTACTGAAAATATTTAGAACCAATCTCTGACATAAATGTATGTCTGCTATTAAAGTGAGTCATAATTGCATGTCTTAATCTAGGACTGAATATGGCTCATTCATTATGCCTTTTCTGTGACAGGATTGTCATTCTTTTTACGGTGTTTCAGGAAACGAAGGTACCATTCGCGTCGAATCCATCGGGATGTGATAAAGAAAAGGACACTTATTGGGGATGATGTTGGCCTGACGACTCCTTATAAACATCGTCATTCAGGTAATTGATGCCGGTGTGTCAACCCTTCGACCCTGTAAGAACACAACCAGGGAATGGAGGGCTGAAAAGGACCTTCAGCAGTGCCTCGTCTAATCCCCTGCGGTGCAGGAAAGTGACATGTACTTTTAAAAAAGATACCTATAACTGAATCACATTTTAAGAGGTTGCAGGGAACAACTGAGGCAAAGCTTCACGCTGCTCATTGGCTTACCAAAAGAGCTGCTACTTGTTACGCGGTGTTTTTCTTTTACAAATTTAGGAGACGAGGGCTATAGTATCAAGGGCAAAAAGAAGGGATAACTTAAACTTCTTCACAATTTGTCCTACTTGCTATGTCAGTTCTTTTGTTCTATGAAAAAGCAAGCTCTAGATGTAGAACAATAAAGATTAGAAAATTCCATTAATTAGGCTTGAATATCTTCATCTACTCCCTAAGGTAGGGGGTGTGCATTAGAAAAATAATTGGTGTAAAAATCTTTGATGTGAGACAAATACAGTGTCAAAGTTTCATATGAATGGCCTGTTAAAAATACAGCCGTGGATGTGGCAAATCTCGTGGAAAATTTTGCATGTTAATAACATACTGCTTCCTGAAAAGGTGCTTGCATACGGCTGAGGACTAAATTTAAGTTGTTGATTTATATTTAAATCAGTATGTGTGATAAATTCATACTAATGGTAGTTTCTTTTTGGCATTACTGCTTCCAGGACTTGACAGAATTATCACGGAGCCTGCAGTTGTCACATTAAGCCCTGCGAGATCATAGGAATTGATGGTTCAGGCAGTATGAGCTGCACCTACTACAAGAGGCAGTTGTACTTTACATATTCAGCCCAGCTTTATGCTTGAGCAGGCTTCTGAGACAGTAAACACCATGGACCTTTTTGTCCTGTGGTGACTTTCTTCCCCTTAAACTATTCTGTAATACATATTCTACTTAGAATATTTTGCAAAATATTCTCTCTCCTTAGCCTCGGAGAACTACAAAGACTCATTTGTAGGGGATCATTAATTACAGTGATTTTTTTTTTTTTTTGGTATTGGTTTTAAGGTACCTTATAAGATATGAATGATAAACTTCAGTTTATCAGAATCTGTTTTGCTACAGGCTTAATAAATGTTCCTGAAGAGCCTATTGAGGAGGAAGAAGAGGAGGAAGAAGATCAGGATATGGATGAAGATGACAGAGTTGTGGTAGAGTACCGTGATGAACTGCAAGCTTTCAAACAGTCCCGAGACCGCAGTGCAGCAAGACGATCGAGTGCTAGTGCATCGGATTCTGATGAAATGGACTATGATCTTGAACTGAAAATGATATCAACGCCCTCTCCCAAAAAGAGCATGAAAATGACAATGTATGCAGATGAGGTGGAATCTCAACTGAAAAATATTAGGTAAAAGTTTCTTATTCTTTAAAAGTAGCAGTGAAAAGGCATTCTAAATTTTAATTAGTGACAGAGCTGTCAAAGCTTAAAGACAAACTGTTGAAGCTACTCTTTCAATTCTTAACACAACTTTGTAGTAGATATTTTAAAAAGAAATACAAAATACAGAAAACGCTGATACAGGCTTTTAATTGTAATTGACATTTGTAAAATACGGCTTCCTTTGCAGATTTCTGTAACCCTGCTTATTGATAATAGTTAAGCTCAAAGTGGAATCAATAGAGATATATGCAAGCAAGCACAGTTAACTTCTTGCATTTCGTAGCTAGGCCAGGGAGAAAAAACTCCTTTCTCTTTTCCTTTTACCCCTTCCTTTTTTCTCAGAAAGAAGAATGACCCTTAGAAGTTGATGACTAAAAGGAATTTACATTCATTATGGGCATATTAACCAAAATCACATATAATGTAGATTATTAAAATAACTTTAACGTACGTCCCTTCAGTAGTATGATTATACTTCATTATAATGTCAAGTCTTTCAGCAATTTTCCGGTTGCTTATCTGCTCTGAATTTTGATCCAGAGACACAAGCATAAGGAGACAAACTCGATACCTGCCTTGAAATGGTTACTGAGGTATTCATGTGATTATTGCTAAGTTTGGGATTCTGACTGGAACTCGTGCTCTTCTAACTAATGTTTTTAGCTCTGTTTCTCTAGAGAAATCCTGATATTACTGTTTTCTATGATGTAATTTTCATACAAGAAGACCTAAGAACTATACTAGTTGTCATTTCATTTGAGGGATGTTAAATCTATTGCCTGTTTTTTTAGGAATTCCATGCGAGCAGATAGCATAGCAACCAGTAACATCAAAAATCGGATTGGCAGTAAAGGATCATCAGAGAAAGTCGCAGATGTAAGACTACTGTTAGAAGAAAAACGTCAGAATAATACTGGGCCGCGTCAGCCAAACAGCACTGTAAAATCAGGTAATTTTAAACTCTTATATTGTGCAGAATTGCGACTGGCTCATTAAAATGGATATATTCACTTCACAACTGTGCTCCACTGCAACTAACAGACCTGGGGGAATTCCGTTCAGCAGCAGCTTCTGCATCCATACAGTTAATTTTTCTTCACTAAGAGACTGAATTGGGGATTGCTTTGGGGAAAAATTAAGTACATTTGAGTGAGACTGACATTTATTTTTATCCAATTTATTTGCCTGTTTCTATTTCCCTCCGCTTTGTCTTTTTTGATTTCCTCACTCCTTGGTGCAGAGACTGTACAACTCTGAGGAACACAGCATGTGGGGGAGCTCATGTAGAAAACGAAACATGAAACACTAGCTACTTACATGAAAGAACGTGTATTATGTGATCATAGATGTATTTTTTCAATTGGCAGGGTTTAGTTTTTGGGCTTAATTGACTGAGGCTTTTTTGACTACGGTATGTGTAATTTCAGCTACTTTTGACAGTACATAGTATGCAGGATTATCTGACTGATAAATGAAAGGTACTCTTTTGTATCAATGTAATGTTGAAGTTATGTTACTGTCTTTTACCCCTCCTGCACATTTTTGGGTTCTGACAAGTTGGCACATAAATCCTGTGACTTCGCCTTTATGTTTTTGTTTGAAACTTCTTCAAGACGAGGAATACCTAGCTAAACCAGGTAAACTTCTGAGCGTAAGGCTCACATCATGGGTTAAGTATCAATATATTTTGGATTCTTATATTCTGTTTTTCATTCTATTCTGCAAAATATCAAGCAGTATTAGAATTCTAAAGCAAGATATCTGTTATCCAAAAAGAATGGTTGAAGGGGTACCAATTTTTGTATAATCGTACCTCATGCTGGATACATATATGCTGTGCTGCTAAAAGAGAAATGCAGCAAGCCATGGCATAACTTAGTTTTTTGAATTTAGTTTTTCAATCTTCAGGACATAGCACAACCTGAAAACATTAAATGTCAAATTTATTGCCAAAAAAAAAAGAAAAAAGTTAAATCTGGCTAAGTTTTATTGCAGACATTGCCAGGACTGAAATCTGAGTATGGAGGACTTAATGAAAAGAAAAGATATAAACAGAGAATCTGTCTAGTTTCAAGTTCTTCAAATTGTGCGATGAGGGTAAAATTAGCTGGCAGAGCTAAAGTAAATGCGTCGTGATTTTTGTAATTTTAATCACTGAAAATATCCCTAGATGTGCGGCAAAGACTGGGAAAAAGACCACATTCTCCAGAAGATAAACCTCCAAGTAGTACCTCTGCTCCTCGTCGAGAACCAATATCAGATGTACACAGCCGGTTAGGAATCCCCAAACAAGATGTAAAAGGCCTCTACTCTGATACCAGAGAGAAGAAATCAGGTTAGTTTTCTGGAGAAAATGTAATGCTGCAGTGCCTTTGATTTTAGAGTATGAGAGAAAGCTGAGCAGAAAATCAGGATGCATGTTCAGTTGAGTGAAATTCAAGATGAATTTGCAAATGTTTGTTCAGAGCTTTGAAATCTAAATACACGTAGGTAGGTTGAGATGAGTATGTTTTATGAACAATATTTTTACATAGCGATACTTAAAAGTAGAGGACTACTTTAAAATTGTGGTCAAAACGGGGCCCTAAAACAAGTGTAACAGATGCAATGGCACTTCAGACCTGTGTGTAGCATTCTCTGTAAATGGGAAACAGTGAACGGGACTGTGCTGAGCCTCCCATATTTTAATTTCAACTACTGCTTCAAAGCTTAGTAAGTTCCGTGCCAAACGTTACTGTGGGAGGAGTACGAGGAGCTTAGGGATGTGGTGAATTTAAGACTAGGTTCCTCAGACTGCCTCCAGAATTCCTCTTAGTCCTGTCTTTTTTTAAAAAATGTTTGTTTTTCATCTGACTAGGTAATTTATGGACCCGGTTAGGGTCTGCTCCGAAAACACAAGAAAAGACTTCAGATAAACCCGAAAACTCTGTGGCATCTCCAGAGGAAGACGATTCAGAGCTCCAGCGGGTTTGGGGTGCTCTCATTAAGGAAAAAGAACAGTCTCGGCAAAAAAAGAGCCGATTGGATAATTTACCATCTCTACAAATTGAAATCAGCCGAGAAAGCAGTTCTGGATCTGACACTGAATCATGATTGTTTTGACATTCTGATCCTCAAGATTGTGACTCTGCCGTGTGGCAAGATTTCCTTTGCCCAAAAGCTGGACACTGGCAAAGACTCTGCAGTGAAGGTTCCAGAAGTGTCTCTGTTCCTTTTATACAATAATAGAGATGCGTTTACCACTTGAAACCTAAAGCAGTCACGTTTGTCTGGAGTCTGTGGTTGGCCCTGTGTTACGTAGGGCATTGTCATATATGTTTATTACAGCAAACCTGTAGTTAATTCTAGCAAAACACTTTTCCCCAAGCTTTGAACTTAAAAAAAGAGGCAGAAGTGCTCTGTATTTTTAAGACTACCTTTTTGTTCTTAATATTTTTGACCTGGAGCCTTTTAACAAAATATTTTACACAGTTCATCCAAAGAACAGGGCATTTCGTAATCAACATCATTGCCTTGCCCTTCTGGCTCTTACCAGCACCTTTCCTTTCCTCTTGAAGTAATAACAATAATGCTTCCTGGGTAGGCAGCCAGCAAGGATAAAGCATGAAGGGACTATGACGTTCCCTTCCTCCAAAATACTGAATGTAAATCTAAGCGAAACGTTTTAGTACGGTGAAATTTCACATAGTATCCAAGTAGCATCACTGCTCTCAAGGAATTCTGCTCATTTCTTTTGGCGATACTCTATTCTGCTGTAGTAGGGATTGAGATGTTCAAGACTGCAAAGTTGGATGGTTGAGAATTGTGTAAATTCCCAAGGGTTTAATTTTTTTTTTTTTGTTACATGATGAGAAATTATATTTCCTTCATTTTATCTGTATTATGTTTCGAAGAAATCTAACAATTTAAAAACATCCACTTTTATATTTGTGAGAATTTTCATGTTGGCCACGGTGAAAGCTATAGTGGTGTTTTCCTATGTGCTGTTTAACTGTATATATATATATATAACTAAAAGAGAAAAGGAAAACTATAGGATCACTGTCTCATGTCAATATTTTTGAATGTTCTTACTGTGTAGTACGCGTGGATGTGCACATGGTTGACTTGTTACCTTCAGCTTTTTTACCCGCATACCCTCTCTAGGTAGGAAAAAGGTTTGACTGGTGTGCACCTGCAATTTTTTCTTGTTGCCTATGGCATTTATTTTAATTGCCAATAATTCTAAATAAGGAATAATGCTAGCACATCACATTCTGGTAAACAGAACAAGTAGCAAAAACATTGTCTGCTACATTTTGATAGTCTGAAAATTTGTTTGCTTTGTCCCTGTTTCCCAGGTTCTTTCAGTCCAAAACGTCTATGAATATCTCTTCCCCTTTCTGCTCTTTAACAAACAAATGGTTTTTTCCCCCCTATTTTTGTACTAAGTTGAAGTAGGTTTGAGGCTTCACAAAAGCAAGGAATCTGCAATTAACTTTTCTTATTGCTTTATTATGTGTAAGAATAGCAGCATGTAAAATTAAAGGTAAAATGAAAGGTACAGTGACTAGAAGGGTAATCTGGGGACTGACTGGGCTTCAAGCCTTATTATTTCCTTGTTTTTTGACACTCATCCTTGATTTTATACTTAATTATTGAATATATAAATATGTCTCATAAAAGTACTGTTGAGAGTAAAGGACTGCAATGTCTGATCACTGTAATAATTCATTTTAACGTGCGCTTTCATTAATAGCTCTTCCAAAGCTTTCAAATAGAATCATACCCATACCGTACCCATTTTTCCAACTTCCTGATAAAATTTATTTAACCAGTGTCTTTTTGCCAGTAAACCGTTGTGTTGTATTACTGCTTTGAATCCGTTATGACCTTTCCTTTTCCTGAAGGGAGATAGTAGATATGAACCTGGTCTATGAAGAAGGGCTTCTGCGTTCTGAACCCTGGCATGATTTAAGCTCAGCAGCTGGTTGTGTTCTACTGTTCATGTTGCTGAAAACCGCTGTGTTTCCGTGTAAATACTCACAACTTGAGCCTGGTGAAGGACAGACTAACTGGTATGGAGGGCAGAATGGGAAGAGAGAATCTCTTCAACTGATAGAAAAGACCCTCAACTGGGTGAAATCAAGAAAAGCGATGTAGGCAAAGGCTCGTGTTGGAGGAATAGGAGCCATTGACACCGGTTCTGTTTTCCAGGTAGTCGTAATTACACCTTACGAATGTCTCCACATTAGTCGGGTCTGTCATGTTTGTGGTTAGAGGGGAGGGTTACGTGCGTCAATGAGAGCATGGTAGCCTAGCTGCAAGAAAAATAGAGGTTTACTGTTCAAGGAAGGGACCTACAGAGAGGTTTGGCTGGTTGTTTGTTTTTTTTTTTTTTTCATAGTTGAGTGTTTGCCTGGTTTTGCATTTTTATAGTGTACAGAGAAGCCTTGAAAAGTGTTTGCTGGTATCAGGGATTCTAGCTTTGGTCTTCCTTAGTTGCCTGAACATGAACTGCTGGGTTCTGATAATTAAAAATGAGCACTGAATCTGTAGCGAATGTTTTTTCCTCAATGTGGTTAACTTAAATCTATTTGACCTAGAGAGAGATTGCATAGAGAATTTTGTTCTAAGTCCCCTTTTCGTTGTGGTCACCTGTTTTGCTCTTAGCTAACGTGTCCTTGATCTTGCACTGAACTCCCAAATATTAATGTATTCCAGGTTAGACAAATTGCAATGTCAGTGTAAGGAGGAAAATTAAGTAATTAGAACTCTTTGTGTAATAAAAAGAATGCAAGAACCTTCAAGGAATTTGATGCAGAAATTAATGTTCTGATACTGAGAAGTGCAACGTGCGTGTTTTACTAAAATGAACTTAAATTGCAAGAAGTTGTTTGGCTTTTGCTGGAGGATCTGTGCCTCGAAGGAAAAAATGGTTCTGAATTTTAGGTGACTCGTTATAGGACCACACTAGTCCTTCTTCTAGCAAGTTTTTGCTGTGTTGAAAAGCTATTTTTTTTTGGTAAATGGGGTTCAGGGGACTGTTATATTGTGGAAAAGAGATCTCTGTGCCTGCTGCTCCCCTCCGGCCGGTGTCAGTGTGGGGTGGGGGGGCGACTTCAAAGGGAGGGCCACTTTTTTACAGACGGGGGCGAGGAAAGCAAAAACCTCTTATTTTCGGTTCAAGATGACATTATAATGTGAAAATAATGAGACTTTTATTTTAAACAGCTGTTCTATTCCAAATAAAAGTGGTCCGAAATCACTCCGACCTCCCCAGTTTTGCTGGAACGCGCATAACCAAGGGCAGCGCTGCTCCTCTTGGCGAACGGCCGGCGGCTGCTCCCTTGGCTGCCCGCAGCGGGGCACATGAGGGTCCCCGCGCCGAGCTCCAGTCTGTCCCAGCCCAGTCTTAACGAGCCCGCTTTCCACTTCCCGAAGGTCAGGGTCCCACCAGCCCGGGACGCTGGGAGGAGCCCCAGGCCCGGCTCCTTCCCGGTCCATGCTGCGGGAAATGGATGCCTCGGCCCTCCCCCGCCTGGCGGGAGCAGTGGCACGGGCCGCCCCCCCGGCCGCGTAGTGGTACGTCCCAAGCCTTCATAAACGGCGGCCGGGAGCGTTCACGCCCTTTCTTCCAGCGTGCGCTGTGCGAGGTGGGATGGGGCTCGCGGGCCGCCGGGTGCGGTTGGACGTTGTGGAAAGCGGGCAGGGGGGAGGTGGAGGCCGGTTTATCGTTTAGCAGGCTGAGGTGCGGGTCTCCCCCCTCCGGCAGTGGTGGGTTGCGCCGTGCCTCCCCGTCCCCAGGGCGGCTCGGGCCGGGCCCGACCATCCGAGGCAGCCATGGGGGGCGGTGTGGCACGCGGGCGGCCGTTGGTGACGTGCGGGGAGTGGGGGGTGGCCTCGGAGCACGCGGCGCCTGACTCCCCTTGTCCCCACAGGCCGGCCATGGGGGCGGACACCGGCACCGGGGGCCCCGCCAGCGGAGCCGGGACTGCTGGAACGGCTCCACGGTAGGTTACAAGGGGGTGGGCTGGGGCGGGAGGCCTGGGGGCGAGCGGGGTGTGTGTGTGTGAGGTAAAACCCCGCGGGCGGCCTGGTGCTGCCGTTGCCCAGCTCCTGGAGCTTGGGAGAGAGGCCTCGGAGGGCGAAGCCTCTTCACATTCGGTTCCTTCCTCATCATGAGCCTCCTGCCTGCTCACTTGCCCTTCTGGGGCAGGGTTTTGCCAAACTCAGAGCTCCGCGAGGCCTGTGGAGGTAACGCTTTTGTGGTTTGTGCCGGGCATTCGTATGCCTTCAAGGTTTTTTTATTTTATTTTTATGGCGATATTTTTCTAGCCAAGAGGTCACTGTTTTGGTTGTCTGATGTGCCAGACCCTTTCTGTGCAATGAACGTCACAACCTTAGAACCGATGCTGTGTGAAATTTCAATTGAAAAATTGTCCTTATGGTAAATGTAGCCTGGCGAGCTGAGTAAGCGAGATTTCTGAGTTTCCTGACTAAAAACAGTTTAGAGAGGATTGTTGACTACTGAAAGGTGCCCCATATAAATATTTTGGTGATTCATGATATCAGTGCAAGCACGGGTGGAATTGCAAGCAGGCTGTTGGTGGTGAAGTTCTGTTTTTCGTGTGTTTTTGTTAAAAGTTTTTTTTTTTTTTATGGATAAACGTACTTAATAATTGTTTAAAAATTACTGCTCAAGAGCATTCTAGTAATACTTCTCTTGCTTTTTTTCCCACAGCAGAAAGATATCCTGAAGTAAAGAGTAAGTTAAAGTCTATTTTGAACTAAGCTTTGCAAAGTTGTTGAGAAAGTTCCAGGCCTTCTATGCCAATGGTGTAAAGCAGTTAAATACAGAACCGTTAATTGAAAATAACCTGTAATAATTACATCTTAAAGCAAGTTAAACGAATAAAAATGAATTAAAACTAGTTTTACTTAATGCCTTTTATAAACATTTATAAAAAAGTGGAAAATCTACAGCTGTTGGTTCAAGATGATACAATTACAGTGTTTTAAGTGATGAAGTACAGAAGCTGTTGATGATGATAACCCTGAATAGGAAGTGCCGTCAGATGCGAGAACTGACGATAACCTTCTTATTTGTCTGAAATAACAGCTGCATGCAGAGTTTGAGTTCTAGAAATTTGTATTCTAGAACTAATCAGGCAACTTTTCTTTGTACTTCCTTAGTGCTCCTGTGACACCTAACGTAGCTTCATGTCCATCTGTTTCACTTTATGTGCAGAGCCTGGTCTTTCCAGCTAAATGTGACACAATTAGGACTGGGAGCAGGTCGCTCTTTGGAGATGGCCATAATGTGAAGGTAAGTGATGAATTTCTCTGGATCATGTAGAGCTTTATACCAGGTGGAATCTAAGTTGAGAATAAATGAGACTTACAGGCTGTCAGAAGCTTGAGGGGCGTTTATACACTTCATAGCTTGAATAAATCTGTTTTCCGTCCTCTCATCTGCAGAATTTAAAGCCTGATACTTATTTCCTGGTATCTTTATGTTTAGGTTAGGTATAGCTTGCAGGTCTCATCTGCCATGAGATGATCGTTATTAATGCCTGCCAATTAATGTTACAGCTCTTCACAAGTCCCACGGAAGGCGGTGAGACAGCAAGAGCAGGAAATTCTTCTGGGTGAGTTTAGTAGTTCATTGTGATGGTTTTTGGCTACAGTCTCAGAAACATGACCTAGTGGAGAACATTCTCATTGACTGTGTTTCTAGTTCTGCCTACTCTTAGCTCTAAAAGTGTAATTGATGAAGTTCTACGCAAATACTTAAAATAAAATGTGGACAGTAAATGTGTAAGAGTAGTTGTCTTCTGCACTACAGTTTTGCTGACAGCACTGTAGAGTAAAGGGATAATGGTCTTGCTTCTACTCGAAATGTATCAATTTACCTAAAGATATCATATGATGAAACTAACCAAAAATTGCTGGAATTACCGGCAGATTGACTGGTGGTGAGCAAAGGTTTTTCTGATGATATCTCCTGTATTAACAAATGGGTTAATATTTAGTGTTCAATGGTTTAACTTACCCATGCTGTTGTATTCCAGGTGTTTATGCTGAAAATGTCTGAGGAAGAAGGAATCCAATAAAACATGCTGGTGAGGTTGGAGACTAATGTTTGTAAACACTACATGTTTTTCTGCACTAAGGTGTTAAATGGTAACAGTTGCAGTTTTGATTACACATACATTAAAATTCTCTCAAAAAACCCCAACTGGGTCTGGTTTTTGTCTCTTCACTGCATTAAGGAAAGATTTTCCATTACACAATACATATTTAATAAACATGCTGAGCGCTCCTGTAATTTGCTATATAATACGATAAAGTAGATGTATACACACTGCAGATAGCGTAATTGGGTTTTAGTTGTGTAAGCATTCTATCTGGTGTTTGGTAATTTACTTGCTTTAAACAGTTTAAAGAAGCGATACTAATACTGCTGCTGTAATTACTGGAGAGATTAGGCCTTAAATACCCCTAACAGCAAGAAGAGCAAATGCAGCTATTTCTGTAGCTTGTTCCAGGCTTTATGTTTCTTCATTATTTTGGCCTCAACCTTTATTTTGAAGCCTGCTACAGAGATGGCAGAATCTGTTCCTGCAGCAATAGCACTCTAGCTGATGTTCTGCATCTTTTCTAAATAATGGTCCAAATGTGCAAATCTAAAATTAATTGCCAGATGTGGAGAAAGGGAAAAGAGACGCGTACTCTGCGGCTTGTCAGCATTCTTCAGTGTCCCTAGTATGAGTTAAAAGGGCTGCTTCTGTGATAATGACTCATTCCGAGATTGGTCTGCAATGGATGTTGATAAACAAGTTAAAAGCGTTCGGGGGGGAATCTTGGCGACTTAAAATAGAGGTGCTTAAATAATAAAAAAAAAGGCATCTGAGGCTGAAATTCCTTATTATATTCGTTACGCCAGTGTAACTAGGAGGCTATAATGCTTCAATGCTCTTTATAGGAGGTGTAGAAAATAAGATTCTCATCAAACCTAGAGCGATTGAGCGTGTCCGCGGAGGCAAACTTTGTGCAGATGTTGCTGATCCTTTTGCCCACTTGGTGTCACCAAGTGAAAGATTTTTGTACAGCCTTCCATAGCATGTGCTTTTTGAAAAAGGTCACCATCATTACTGAACTAATTCCTTGTGAGCATATGCTTATTCTCTGAGAAGAACTGAAGTAATGTTAACTGTACGTACCCAAGTAGAAGATGTTTTGGTGTTGCTTCTGAAAGTCAGACTTTGACCCAGTTGGAAGATTTCTAGAGGGATGTGGCTAGGAAACAGCCACTCAGGACAGATAACAAAAACAGTCAGAAGTGGTAGTTTGTGATTAATAATATTTTCACTGTAGCAGTTTAGTGTGAACAGCTCATTTGCCATAAAATAAAAAGCAGGATACAGCTTTGCTTAGGGGTTTGCAGTCCATAAAACCACTGTCACAGTGCGAGCTTGCTTATTTTCATGACGGGACAAAGGAAAAAAGCGGTGGTGACAGCGGGGCATAAACGTTATTCCAGTCCTGGGTCACACGTGAGACTTGGGGACTGTCCCTGCTGTGACCGCCCTTCCCTGTGCGATGTAGGTAAAGACCTGAATCTGGTTCTTGTCTTTTACCTTCTGACTGGATTCCCTGAAAAAAAGAAGGTGCTACAGGTTGTTGCTGCCCATCCGGCCTCACAGGCCAGTGTCCTTGTCCCTCTAATAGCACTGCTGAGCCCCGACGGTTGTGAAACTGGTGGAACTAGTACATACACCTGTGCTTGGGGCATAAATTGTGCGAAATGCGGGGTTTCAGTTTTCTCACTGAAACGGCGGAGTTCAGTACTTTCATCATGGAAGAACAGCTTTAATGTTTTTCAGAGAAATGCCGAAAAAACAACAGAGTGCCTGATGCTGTAATGTGCAGGTAAATGAGTCTGGGTTTTTCCTAGGCACATTACTGTGATACGCGCAGGGTTTAATATAAACATTCAACCTGGGTAATGGAGCATGCAAAACTTGTTTGGAACTAATGCGTTGCTTTTTATCTGAAGGTGTATTCGAGCAGTATGAAGAACAGGTTGCTCCAATGTTTATTTTAATTAAAACTTTAAAGTAGAGTTACATTCTGTTCCAAGTGTTTTAACGAAACAACTATTTTTGCCTGATCTTAAGAACTTGTGTGTTAGAACGTGTTGACAGAAGCCATTTCTTAGCTGATATGGTACGCATTGGAAATAAAAATGGTTTGGGGGGGTTTCGGAAAGAGCACAAGAAATCTGCTGTTTTTAAATGAGGATCTGTACGCCATTAATGATAACGAGGGTGAGCATAGCCACACGCCCTCGGTAAACAGAAACAACTGGGATAACGTTTGCTTGACTGTTTAATGTGCTGTTTAATTTGCTCAAGATAGGTTTGCTGCAGCTTGTTTTTGTAACTGTGCTTTCTTTCTAGTATGTATCAGAATTACCTCATTAAAATAGAGAAGAATTGATTTGGGAATACTTATGTAAACGGGAAACAGTTTATCTGGGTTTATTGAGGTTGCAAGTCGGTGGTGTCTATTCTAGTTAACTATTCATGAGTTTCATTTTGGTATTACTTGTTTATTGTTTTCATCAAAAACAAAGTCCCTCAGCAGGGATCCTCTGACAGGCTGGGTTTTGCCATGAGGAGTGAGTGTTATTCCTATTGGAATATGATGCTTTTAGAATAAAATAGGTGTCCTAAACGTATTAATATGATCTTACGTGGGAGCATATATAACCTTACTATTCATCTCGCGGTGCTTGGGGGGAGGGGAAATAAAATCCTTCTGTTTTGATTACATTTGGAGCACATCAGCTTTCCAGTGTTGGGGAATAAGCAACAGAAAAAAAAAAATCCCGATCTAAAAATACAATTATTTTGGATTTCCTAAAGGTTTAAGAGAACAGTTGGCAAGAGTCCCTGGTGCTTAACAGCAGCCAACAACCACAGGTAAATCGAAAATAGATGAAAGGATTAAAGCAGAAAGAAAAAAAAATATGAAAATAAGAATGGCTGAGTGCCGGTTTTCAGCAATAGGAGATGGCAATGTCACGTAATAACGCGTTTGTGAGAGGAAACACGGTGATTACGTATTATCCACAAAATAACATGCCACGACTGCTGAGGGTGGCCATTCTGGGTAACGGCCTCACAGTTTGTGTCCGTCCTTCTCTACTGAGCCCGTGTGGAGGATGCCGGCTGCAAAAACCACTTTTGTGATTTGAATACGTATTTAGTAGTAACTCGGCTCAAATCCTTGGGCTCCTTTTCCCATGGGGCACTAGAGAGGATTGGATAGGACTGATCCGGAATCTCCGTTCAGGGAGTTTGTTGTGTGACTCCCGTAGCGCGTGGCGGGTCACGTTTGAGGCAGAATGGATTAGAATGGACATTGTGCGAATGGTTTCCTCGCGTGTGCCGGGGAAGGAACGCTGGTGTCATCCCTTTCCAATGATGCCTGAAAACAACGAAGGAGAGGGAAGGGGAGCGTGGTGTGGCTCGTGCCCTGCGGGGGGTGACACATTAACCTGCCTGGCGAGTATTCCCGTTTCCTTTTTGCAAAATCATATGCTTCACATTTCATATAAATGCTGGTTATGGTCATTATTTCCTGATTAGTATTGTAAAGCAATCATATCTACATCAGCATTAAAATAATCACCCATGCAAAGCCATAAATTACTATAATTAATATATCGCAGCTACTAACTAAAATCTAAAGATGTGCTCTCTCTTGGCTTGGTGGCCGCTGTTTCAGCGGACTCTGTTTTAGCTGGCTATGTCCACTTAATGAGGAGGGAGGAAGGGGTATGCTGCATATTTCACCTTTTCAGAATGAAATAGGTCCTGATTTGTGAAACTTCACTCCTTTTCTCCTGAAGGCAGGTGGAAGAGCAGTCAATTTCTCGACCCTTCTCTCCCCCGTGTCAAATTAGCGAAGGAGAAGCAGGGCGCTGTCAAAGAGGTGCTGTTTTCTAGCAAGGAGCGACTAAGATGATATTAGTGTTGTGCAAGGAAAATTTATGGGTTTGTTTTCTTCCAGCGGCTACGTTAGCAAATGTTATCTGCTGTCGTTTCTGGGATGCTCCAGGCAGCAAAGGGTGAAGGCTTGAAACGGTCCGGGGCTGTCCGGCTTTTCCCACCTCACCTGGGGCTCAGTCCCCAGCACCTGATGGACCTTGTGCTGCCAGAGCTTTGTCCCATTTCACGTCTTCCTGGGAAGAAGGACGAGGTCGACGCGTCATTTAGTGGTCTGGTAGGAGAAAGGTGCACCTCATTTTGTCAGTGCATGTAATCTAGTGTCTCAGTTTTATGCTGAAAATCAATTTTAGCCCAAATGTTACGAACCGATCCTAATACCGCTTAAAATTGTAAAAATTTAACAGGTGGAATTTGATTTAGGCCATGCAAGGAGGACATATGAAAAAAACCAGCACGCGTTTTGTGCTCCTGTATGCTAATTCAGGAGGAGGGAGAATAACTTCTCCCCGTTTTGCCACCTGGCACACGAGCCCACAAGACGGTGCAGTCACAGAATCACAGTTCAACTTCAGAGCGTTTATTATAAAGAGATCGTGCAACCTTGGAAGATGCTTGTTTGGGGAAATATGATGGTTTTCCTGCTGGTTCCTCCCCGGTTGTCTAATAAGATTTGCAACTTTCATTAACATGCAGAGAATCCCCTGCGCAGTGACAATATCACCCTTTAATTGGCTGTTAATAAGGTTTCTTAGTGTAGGACCAGCAAAGGCTGAGCCTCCCTTTTCTTTGACGCTGTGCAGTTAATGGTCCCAGCCCCAAAGCGTTTCTGGTCTAAGCAGGCAGCGGTGACCCGAGAGCGCATGAATAAACAGTGCCATGGGGAGCCAAAGGAGTTAAAATGTGGTTTTCTTGAGTAAAAATAAAAATATAAAATTACCTTTCGCTCAAATGCCTGCAGCCTCGGGACCCGGCCGCTGCCCGAAGCCCTGGGGTGGTGGCTCCTGGGGGGCGGGTGTTGAGCTCCAGCTCAGCTGAAGTCAATGAACACCTCGCAGCCCAGCACCTGCCTGGGGAACTGCCAAACCTGGGCAAGATGCGAATGAGAAAATCATTCGTACGATGGAGACTGACTTTGCAATCCCTGCTGTTTTAATCAACTTGAAATGTTAGAAAGTTTCATCTCCAATAATTAAGACCTTTCCTGTACATGTGGGTTTGTTTTGTTTTGTTTTGTTAGACTCCTGTTAGTTTTTTGCAAGTCAATACTTAGATTTTTTTTTTTTTTTTTTCCCATAACGGGGTTTTTATTTGTCATGGTTTGGGGTAAAATAATTGCACAGCACAGTTGCAACACGCACTCTCTAAACAAATGAAATAATGATCCACATTTCTAAAGCTGCCTGTGGCTTTCTGGTGGGCTGTCCCTGTTTTCTTTATCATTTTAATTGATTTTCTAGATTTTTTTTTTTTTAATTACCTCTTTGCTCGTGCTTTTCCAGATCCCATAGGAGGATAGTTTATTCAGGTTTGGTTGTGTTTGTGGGGTTTTTTTGTCTTCTGTACACATGCTGACGGCATTTGGTGAGTTGTGTTGGCTGTGAGTTTGTGTTGGGCGTCGTCGTTAACTGAGCGGTGGAATAGGCTTGAGGTTTGATAGCACATTCAGAGACAAAATTCCCAGCTAAGTCTAAGCTTATCACCCAGATAATAAATTTTCCCCAACAGCTTGGACTTTATTAATAAATACCTGGGTCAAGATACCAGTGGTATCAAATATTCCTATGGTCGTTCGGTTACCAGAGCCCTTACCTGACAGCAAATGCAGTGCGAGCTTTCAGGTCATCTAGGAATACGTCTGGTTAATGTGGCCCACGATAACAGCAGATGAAATGCCTGGTACGATGCGTTACATCGCTGGTGCCTCCATCAGATAATCTCGAAATGAAGCTGTATTACCTCCTCCTTACAGACGGAGAAACGGGAGGTCAGAGCCTCGCTGGGGTGAGCGAGTCAAGGGAAGGACAGTTTGGTCAGCTGTTGGATAAAACAATTTTATTTAACTGTGCCAAATCAGATATTTATTACCTTCGACCGTAGCAGTAAATAATAAAGTCTTTGTGGCGAGCGCTCCTCGGGATGCGAAACACACCGGCATCCCTGCCGTGAGGATGATGAGAATTGTTTCCGAGCACGGTGCCAACTGGGAGCTTTGAAACGCGCGCTGATTTCAGAAGGTAATGGGAAGACGCTGTACCAAGGTACGTGCGCTTTGGATTTGATTTAATATGTATCCAGCCCATCTCCCTGAGCCGGCCCCTGCGCTCCTTTATGGGGGGAGGAAGGTGCGGGAGGTGATAGAAAGCTTTTGTGTCAGCGCCAGGCCGTTTGGTAGCCCAAAACGGGCGACCACATCAAGGAGAAAGTATTTCAAAGCTACCGCTTTTTAAGCTTCAAAAAGGTCTTTGGAGATGACGGCAGCACTGTGTCGCTTGGCAGCGTATCAGAGGCCAAAGCCGAGGGGGGAAAAAAGGGTTTTGGGGAAGAGAGCAGGACCGGGGTAACAGCAGTGACGCCAAAATTGTTTGAAGAACTGATGTGATGCCCAGAGCACGTCGTGTGGGTGAAGGGACGGCCCTGGTCTGATGGCTCCCCTGCTCTGGGTGGCCGTTGGTGTAAAGTTCAGCCCATTTTTTGGGGTCGGTTTCTCTAGTGGTTGTGTGAAAACTCATTAGCTTGTGTCTTTGGAGAGAGTTTCTGGTACGGCGGGAGGTGGAGAAGGCAGCTCTCCCTCCAGGGGAAAGTCCTCTCATCCAGTGAGCAGCAGGTTAAGGTGCTGGGGTTTGCTGACGGGATGCTGCAAAAGACATGTAAAGGACCATGGAGGAAATTGTAGAAGTTAGAGGAAAGAGATAAAAAGAAAGTAGAAAGTGTCAGTAAAATAACACTGTACTTGGGGAAACTTTTTCCTTCCTTAGCATCTCTGCGGAGCACGTTCGGGAGCCCAGGCACTGTGGAAGCGGATTTTCGGTCGGTTCAGAGAGGACGTTTGTGCAGAACTGCAACTACAAAATCAGATTTAAACTGGCGGATGCAGCAGAGGCTTTTTCACCAGAGCCCGTAGGCTCATCCTTCACAGGCAGGCCTTATTCCTGATCCGAGGCATTAGAATGACATCCAGGCACTCTGGCAACTTCCCTCACCCCCCAACAGCCCCGAAAACCTCATCACCTGTTAAAGAGCGAGGTCTGCAGGTCCCCGCAAGAAGGGGCGGCCTGCTCTGTGTTGACCGACGTTAGAGCTTGAATAATCTCAATTAAAAGCCTGGAGGCTGCTCGCAGGGTGGCGCAGGGCTTGGCTTGAACGAGGTCGGGACGTTTGCTGACCTTATTGATTAAACACCTGGTGCTCGTTGGGGGCCCCAGGTGAAGCTGTTCACCTCCATTTCATTTTAAACATCCAACTCTATTTAACATTCCCCCCACCTGATAGCTCAGGCACGGGGCAAGGACTGTTGGGGCTTTTTTTGTTGTGTTTTTTGGTTGGTTTTTGTTTTTGTTTTTTTTTAAACTTCCTTTCTTCCCTCAGCAGAACCCAGTACTTCATAAAAATAATACTACGCTGATCTAATTCCTCGTGCTGTGCTCGCAGGGTGGTGGGGAGTCGAGCTCCAAGGATTGAAACAGCAAAGTTCTGGGCAGTGCTGGGTGGTTTTGGAGGAAAAGCCGCATTTTCTGATGGACGATTAAGCAAGAAGCCTTGGAAGTTAAAGCAGGTAGGAAAAACTATGATTTCCCAGAGAAGCTGGTGTCTAATCACACCCTTCAGGTTTTCCTAGAAATTAAAGAGAGATAAGGAAATAACTAGTGGTCCTGGGAAAATGCTGGTCCTGGTGCACAGAGGGATTTCGAGAGGAGGCTGTTGCCGTCTGTCACTCTGGAAGAAGTTTTGGTGGGCTGGGAGGGAAAGGGAAAAGAAACAGAGGATTTAGGGGAACACAGATTAAAATAACAAGATAATAGAGAGCTCTAGGCACTTAAATACATCAGAGTGGTATAGCACAGGCGATGTTTTGTTGTGAGAACATGGCATTGCTTCAGAAATGCCCTGGTCCGGAGCTTATTTCCTATCAAGTATTACCAAATCGCTTGACTTCTGCTTGGCCGTTACCGTCAGAGAATGCTGGTTTGACCCCTTTCATGTGAGCTGCGCCGAATTTGCCTGGGACCAGCTTTTAGGTGAGGCTCGCTTTGGCGCACGTGGAGCTGGAGCAGCCTTTGCCCGTCAGATGGGTAATTTTGCCGACCCGCAAACCTGAGCTGCTGAGATCAGTCCCCGAGATGTAGTTTATACGAAAAGCGCCACCTAAATTAAAGCTGCGGTTCGACTGCGCGCGTGTGCTGTGTTGCGTAGGTGTGGGGGGGGGAAAACAGCTGTTACCTTCTGCCGCTTCCTAATTAGCGTTATCGCTTAAAGAAGCAATATGCACTCAGGTTAATGAGCTAGAACGAGGACAGTTTCAGCAGCGAGAGATGTGGGGAAGACCAAGTTTAACCACCTCTGAGAGGGTAAGCTGCATTTTCTCCCGGCGACGCTGGGGACTCGCTTCGTTTAGCGCATCGCAATCATCCTCCCGTGCCGCCGACGTGCCCAACGGGCCTGACCTACCGCTGGTGGGAACCAAGCTTTGGACCTACGCTCCAGAAAGGAGCAGCAGTGAAATGCAGCTGGTATCTCCCAAGTATTGCAGTGCTTTAAGCCGTTCTGCCGCTTTGTGGGGTTTGGGTTTTTTTTTTTTTTTTGGGTGGCTGAACAATGGAGTGATTTTTACAGTAACTTTTGGCAGTTGTTGGGAAAACGCATATCATCCAGTTGGCTCTAAGCACGCTGGCAAAGCCGCTCTTCTTCAGCTGCGTGGAAGGCAGAAGTAGGTGCTTTGTTCGTTGGAGAATCTCCCCCTTCTAATTTGCCTGATTATCTTCTCCTTTCCATCTCGTGCACAGAACCCGAGCGTAGCTGGCAGGCTTTCCTGGCGCGCAGAGGCACGCGAAGGGCACAAAGAAAGGCCAAGTTTTGCATTTTAGCCTGCGGTGCCTGTGGTGGAGGGGAGCTCTGAGCTCGCAAGAGAGCGCAGCTTCCCCCCAGAGCGGCTGGAAAAATACTTAGCCTTTAAATTCATAATTTAACAAGCAGGTGTGTACAGCGAAGGAGAGGAAATAAAACCAAAAAGTAAAGGTGAAGTTCTCCTGTTGGAAGGGCAAGCGGTCTGAAGCAGATGCCTTTTATTTCGAGTGTCTGACAATCCGTGGACCTCCGAGATTTTCTGCCCGTGTCTCTACGTGCAGGACTCGGCAGGCGTTTGGTGAGGGCCAGGTTCGCGGGTGCCAGAGCGTGATGCGCACGGTGCTGGGAGAGCGATCCTTCACTGCCTCGTACTTCGTTTCTACGAGACGAGCTGCAATTGCGGGTCTTACCCCGAGGCAGTAGCCAAGAGGCAGCTGCAGAAGAGGAAAGGGGAGGCTCATTCCCCTGGTGATGCTGCTGGATTTCCCATATTTGTTACAGCCAGCGTCCCTTCCTTTATCTTGTACTTCTCCATATATATATATATGTGAGTCTCTGTATATCTACTCCAGGAGCTCACACCTGTGGGAGAGGGATGCCTCTAATAAGCGCTTTGAGGTCTAACCGTCTAGCTGTGACTTTCACGCTGTGTTTCAGCATGGTGGTCGCCGGCGGTCCTGCTGCTGGCGGGGGCCTTTTGGCTGCTGCTTGCGATGCAAAATCCTAATCCCAGGGCCCCCTCCCCGAAGGCTCGCGCGCACCCCAGGGGAGCTCCGCTTTTTCCCAGGAAAGGGCCCGGCAGGTCACGCAGGGAGTCGCAGGGAGAGCCAGAAATAGAGGAGCCTCACCTAGGACAAAACAGTGATAAATGCACGGGCCAAATCTTCAGTGAGTTATATATTGATTTTATTTATTTTTATTTTTTTCTCCCCTTCTTGGCACAGCACAAGGCAGTGGCCCTTTGCTTCTCTTTTGTAAACCTCGAATGCTATTTGTGCTTCTGCTAACAAGTCGAGGAGGGGTGTGCAGCGTGCATCAGGGTTACCGCCGAGCCGCGCTGGCAGCTGATTGCTCCGCCAAACCCGCCAGATGCAGCTACGCCAACCCTTCTTGAAGGATGCTCCACGGGTTTATTTTTCTCCTCGGGTTGAGTTAATAAAATAGCAAAGAAGAATGAAAGGCGGCACGGAAGCCACAGAATCAATAAGCTATTAGGAGGCAGAAAACTCAGGGAGCAAAGTTAGAAATCTGCACAAATAATTAAAGGTGGTGGCGAACAGGTTGCGTCTTCTCTGGCTCTATTAAATCAGGTATTTGGTTTTATGTAGAACCGTAAACTAAGCCAAAAGTAAAAGCAGCTGTCTTCTCTGCCTATCTACTGAGGAGAAGATAGGAAATGCAAGCCCAAAACTGCCAGAAGGGACTATAAACAAAGCATCTCCAGCCCCCCATCGATCATGAGTAATTGAGCCGTGGGTTTATGCGGTTTAGATGCAAAAAGCTGGCCCTGTTCCTAAATACCCGCCTGGCAGTGCCAGCCTGGGATCCAGGGCTCCTTCAGTCCTTTCCAGTTCGCAAAGCTCTTGCAGTTCGTCCTTGTGAACAGATTCTGCCGTTGACGTTTGTTAATGGCAATGCACAAGCAAAGCAGATCAAATACTTACTTTCCTGGCCAGTTTAGTGATTATGGCTGCTCGCAGAAATAAGCTAACATGCAAGTTTTGTCCTCAACAAGCCTTCAGCTCAATAGAAACCACATCTTTGGGATGCGCAGCTCTGTTTTGCCGTTATTTTACGATGTTGCTTGGAGACGTTGGTTATCGCAGCCTCTGAAAAAGGAGGCCGGTAAGTTTGGTTATAAGCTGGACCATCTCGGCAGGTAGCAGAAGAGCAGCAGCTGCTACCGCCTGGCCAGTTGCTACGGCCTTTCTCTGCAATAAAGCTTCCTGCGAGCGATCTGTTGTAAATTAACTGGTCGTCCATCACGCAGCAGCTTTCCACTGGGCAGGCAATTAATGGCGCAATCAATGCAATCCACTCCGTTTAGCTGTGACCTCTGAAGGCTGATCTGCCAACTTAATGCTCGGAGGCCGAGAGCCGCGAAACGAGCCCTGGCGGGCTTTCCCTCCCCGCTCTTACTGGCGCGGGGCACGCGGATTGCACGGCAAAATCTGCGAGATGCTTCCAAAGCCAACATTAATCCTGAGAATTTAGGAAAACCGGTCTTCAAGTCCATTTTATTTAAAGAAGTAAGTTGGGAGTCGCTTTTGCTGGCCGTTGGCTTTGAGTGGGGCGGTGAAAGGATGCTGCGCCGGGCAGGGGCCGTGATGTTCCTACAGCATCTGCTGCGAGAGAGCCCTGGCCAAGACCCGTAGCCTTGCCATAAGCATCAGAGCAATAGGACGCATCAGATTTTTTTTTTTTTTTTTTAATTATTATCGTGGTTGTAGTAAAAGGGAAATGTCACAACTGGGTGGAATATTTGCTCACTGAAATGCAGGAGGTAACTGAGGGGCTGGAAGGGGAAGGTGGCCTGATCTTTGCATCCCTGCTCATGGGAGCCCGGCCCTCCCCGGTGCTCAGGACTGGCCATCTGGCACTTTGTCCCTGGGGGCCCTGAACTATTTTGCCATTGTCCTTATCACTCCACCAAGGAAAATGACTCCAAGCAGCATCGCACGCACCTGAACTGCAATGCAATTCTGGTTCAGAGCTCCTTGATCAGCAAGAGCTAAAGCCCCTCTGGTTTCTAACTGTGCTGGCTCAGTGTTTTGTATGTAAAACGGGTAGTCCTTGAGGGATAATAGTTACTTTTCCGGATACCGCTATATACGTTTTCCCCTATCAGCTGAGCTCCAGCAGGCTGTTCCCTATCTCCAGGGCCAGTGTTAAACGCAGCAGCGTGAGCTGCCAATAAATAATGCAAAAGATTCCCCTAGACAGGACTTTTTCTTCTATTAGTAAGGGGAAAAAATACCAGGCTTCAGGTGGCATGGGAGCAGCTGGGAGTTTTAGCCTAAGCTCCTCCTGTTTTTTATTCCCAGATATGGCGGGTGAGGTTTGCCCAGGTCTCAGCCTTCTCCCTTTTCGTGTCCTTTGTTGTAACCCCCCCCCCTCCAAAGTCACCTTCTCCCTGGGAGAACCGCAGCCTGCAAACATCTCCCTTTGCTCCTGCTGGTTCCTTCTCTATTTAACCAGGTGCGGCTGAAGCACCCTCGCAAGAGTTGATTTTCCTCGCAATAACCAGCGTATTCCCGTAGGTTTTGTTATGTCCTGCCTCACGGCCTTCAAAAGCACTCCCCAGCTGTCGAGCTATATTTTAGGTGGAAAAGGCCTGGTTTTGTGTGTGGCCTGACTCATGGTTTTGGAAGGAGAGGCCTTGGGGTGTGTGGAGGGCTGGTGGCTCTTCTCTGGACCCGCCTGCTCAGCAAAACGGCAGCTCAGCATTCCTAAATTTCGGATATTGGGGTCTCCATTGAGATTTTGACATAGCTCTGCTCCGGCAGCTCGGCGCGCTCCTGCCTTCCGGGGCTGGGTGGCATCCGCACCCAGGAGCAGCGGCGTCCGCTCGGGAGGCCATCGCTGGGCACCGACCGTGACAAGCGTCGAAATCCTCCTCGCTCCCTGCGAAGTGCTCTTCCCGCTCCCCAGGCGCCGCGGTTTTTCCAATAAGTACTTGTAAGGACAGTAGAAGTCAGCCGTCCGGCCGCTCTCTGGGTTCTCAACCAGGGCAGCTGTTCCTTGTTTGAGAAACATGTTTTTTCGCCTTGAAAACCCACCTTCTTTTGCGGCGGGGGCAATTTATTTTTCGTTCGCCCGTTCCCCATGAACAGCTGTTTCCTACAAACCCGCTGCAAAATACAGATGTAAGAAAAAAAAAAAAACCAAAAAACCCCAAACCCCAGCCTATCCCTACCCCCCGTCTGGTTTAATTGCCGTTTCAGTTCTCCCCCGCAGTGCCGTGCGCTCCCGGGAAATCCTCCGCGCGCTGCAGCCCTGCCCCTGTGTATTTCTTTCTTAAAGCTTAGAAGGAAATGAAAATAAATACAACGCGAGCTGGGTTTCGCGAAGGCAGAGAGGAGGCCGCATCTGGGAAAGCCCCGTCCTTTAGCAACTGCCGGTAAAACCATTTGCCCGGACGCCCTCCTGCGTACCCGGTATTCAGTTTTTTCCTCTGAATAAAGAAAAGATGAGGAAGGGAGGAAAAAAAAAAAAAAAAAAAAAAGATGGTTTGTGCTAGAGGTGGGTGTGATGGGTGTATGTGAGAGCAAAGGCGGCGCTGGGCTGTGCGCGGCAGGGAGAGGGGCTGCGATCCCCCCCTGCCGGGGCTTGGTGCTGGTGGGGAAGGGGTGGCGCCTGCCTGGATTCGGAGGAGCTTTTTTGGTATGAGCGGAGCGGGGGTCGCGGTGGGGTGAAAGAAGCGGGCAGCCTGGCAGCCAGCCCCGCGCTACTCTTTCCCCATCGCTTCTGGCCAGGAGCCGTCCTGCCCCCGCGCAGCCAGCAGCTGCGGGCGTTCACGCGTATGACCAAGTCGGTGGCGTTTGTTGCTCCGCACGGCCGTGCCCAGGCTATTGCACGGGGCTCACAGCGGAGAGCGCGGCTGTAACCGGTGCAGAGAGATGGTATGTGCCCCTCTTTTTGCCTTCATGGACAAGCCGTCCCTGACCACGCGCGTGTAAACGCACCGTAGGACCCAAACCTATTGTATTTCTTATTTTTTGGCTAGCTTTGCGTGGCAACTAGCAGCCATGATGCGCTGTCTGCAAGCCCCTATCTTGAAAGCGTTCGACCAGCTGGTCGTGGGGTGCTGCAAGGGAAGGGAACGATCCCCATGGAGCCTTTAGCTCCACTTCATCATCATCTTAGGTGATCTCTATTGCCCCAAGGCGATGGAAGGAAAGGCTGAATCTCCAAAGCCCGGCAGGTTCTGGCACTGCTGCGTCGTCAGCTCTTTTGCTTACAGCCGTTGAGCACTTGAGAACATCTCTTGAAGATGGGGCCCGCTGACATGAAGCAGTGAGACGCGCATGGCTGGAGGCTGTTGAAGGACTGTGAGTGATGGATCTGGTTTCCCGCTCGTCCTTCAGAATTTAATGCTACAGACGTTTAATACAGCTGGAAAGAGCGTCTCCCCTCGCTGTGCGCAGTCTGCTGGCGGAATACAGCCCCCGGGGCAGATAAAAACCCAACTGCCCCTGGAGCGAAGGACGAGCAGGATCACTGCGTGGTGTTTCCAGGACGACATCTGCGTACCAAAGAGGTCAGGAAGAAATGATGTCTGTTGCTCCTGTAGGTACGGTGCATTGGCGAGGTGAGGTTAGTTGGTTTCTCCTGTCCTCGTGAGCATCAACAAATGAATACCGCTAATAAGGTCCATCAGTTTCCTTGGCAATAGCAGGTACCGGTGATGCGCTCCCAGTTAATGGAACAGGGGAGTCTTTGTGTTTCTGAGGACACGAGTGGTCCCTGCACGAGCTCAGGAGCTTCCTCTCCTCCCCTGCTGCTGAAGCGAGATGTGCGAACCACAGAAAAGCGCCGAAATGTTTGTGCTCGAGTGCAGAGCCAGTCGCGGTGCGATAGCCCAGCGGGGTTTCATCGCCTGGGGCAACCTCCTCCCCCAGCCAGTTGCCTCCCTGGTGTCCCGTTAGTCCCTGGAGCGACTTTTTTGCCTCTCTTCCACAGCAGTTTTGGGTAGGGATTTGGGCGGGTTTGGGTAGGCGTTCCCAATCTTCTGCTCCTCTCCAAAGGCCTGGTGAGCAGCAAGCACTGCGTTTGGCCACAGTGGTTTTGAGCTTCTCGACGTCCCCAGACAGCGCTTTCTGTGGCTTCCTCGCTCTCCGGCGCAGTCCCATGCTCGGGGGTGACCACCACCAGCCCCTCTTGCCTGCTCAAGTCTTCCAGCAGCCCCAACCCCCTCCAGGGAACCCCCCCTCCTCCTCATATTACATGAATAATCACCTTCAAAACCCAAACCGGGCTCATGCAGGCTCTTCTGAGATAATCCAGCTGGAACGAGCCCTCCGGAGCGCGTGGCATCAGCCCTTTGGTGCCCCTCTCATTCCTCGCCTCCTGTTTCGATTCCCCTCCGTGTGGGCTCTTCAATCTGTGCAGAGTG
This sequence comes from Larus michahellis, assembly GCF_964199755.1. NCBI lineage: Eukaryota > Metazoa > Chordata > Aves > Charadriiformes > Laridae > Larus > Larus michahellis. The sequence continues at coordinate 3,573,262 of NC_133902.1, read as the reverse complement.
ATTTCCAATTACATTTTTGTTGCTGAAGGCATAAATCTTCTCCCACAGACTCCTTTCTTTCCTGCACAGGCAGATCTGTGCATCACTGGGGGAGATAACTAACCGAACCAGGCTTGGATGTTGGATGGATTTTTTTTGTTTTGTTTTTTTTTAACATTCTGGTGGCCATTTCCTCCCCTCTTTGACAACAAATGACCTCCATCGACTTTAATATCCTAACAGCAGTGATTTTTCAGTACTTGAATCCTCCTTCTAGGGCCATTTAAAAGCTTCTGACCAGAACGAGCAGCCCCGGGTAGGGCGAGGAACATCGATTATACACGCAGTGAGCTCCAAGCTTGTTTTGCTGCTGATGGGCTGAGAGGGGAAGCAATCTCATCCTGCTTTCTTGGAAAAAAAAACCAAAAAAAAAACACCCAAACAACAAACCACTTTTTCCTGAGCCCACAGAATCATCGTCATCCTGAAGTGGAATAAATGGCTAATTGACCCAATTCACACTGCGAGGAAGAGACTGATGAGCTAAAGCCCTCTGGTTTTTACAGCTGAGTAACGGTCTCTTCTAGAGCTGGTTTTTATTTTTTTTCTTTTCTTATGGAAGTCGGTAATTTGGCGCGAGCTTCAGCCTGCACAAGTATATTGATAAAAGGTCCTTTCTAGTTATTTCCCGTTCTCAGAAGGGCTAAATCTGCACTGGGTGTGGAGACACCGTCTGTGCCGGAGGAGCAGAGCTGGCTCAAGCAGTGCGACGCCTGCACGGGGCGAAGGGCTGAGGGACGTGGGGTCTGTCTCTGCAGGCTCCTTCTTTGCAGCGTGGTCCTGGATGATCCCATGAATCATGGCCAGCAGGTCGAGGGGGAGGTGATTCTCCCCCTCTGCTCCGCTCCGGTGAGACCCCACCTGGAGCTCCGTGTCCAGCTCTGGAGCCCTCAGCACAAGCAGGGCATGGACCTGTTGGAGCGAGGCCAGAGGAGGCCACGAAGATGATCCAAGGGCTGGAGCCCCTCTGCTGTGAGGACAGGCTGAGAGAGCTGGGGGGGTTCAGCCTGGAGAAGGCTCCGGGGAGACCTTAGAGGCCCTTCCAGTCCTGCAGGAAAGCTGGGGAGGGACTCTTTATTAGGGAGTGTAGCAATAGGACATGGGATAACAGTTTCAAACTGAAGGAGGGTAGGTTTAGATTGGATATCAGGAAGAAATTCTTTGCTGCGAGGGTGGTGAGCCCCTGGCCCAGGTTGCCCAGAGAAGCTGTGGCTGCCCCATCCCTGGAGGGGTTCAAGGCCAGGTTGGACGGGGCTTGGAGCAGCCTGGGCTGGTGGGAGGTGTCCCTGCCCAGGGCAGGGGGTGGCACTGGGTGGCCTTCAAGGTCCCTTCCAACCCAAACCATTCTACGGTTCATATGATTCTATGAAGGATCATGATGGAAGGAACCTTCAATGAAGGTTCATATGATTCTATGAAGGACCAACCACAGTATTTCACAGCAGAGGGGGACGGCTGGGACGAAGTGCTCCTGATTTACAGCAAATCTGTGTCAGCGTTGGGCGCAGAGCCTTACGTTTAACCCTCTGCAGCAGAAAGCTGAGCTGGTGGCTGCTGGTAGCCCCTTGCAGAAAGCGCCTGATAAGTGCAAAATATTTCCCGGTTGATTGATGTGTTTCACAGCTGGTAGAAGCTCAGCTGGAGGGGAAACGTGGCAGGAGCAGCCTCCAGGGTGGTTTGTGTTGGTGAGGGGATTGAGCGTGGAAAGCATCAATAAATGACGCGGCGCTCTAAATGCAAAGTGCCTCTGGTTTATGAATTTGCACGGCTAAACTGGGGAGGTCCAGACGGATGCTGAGGCCCAGGATGGCTGGTTCCTGTGCAAACGCTTAGCAGAAAATAAAAAGCTTGCGGCAAGGAGCTTGCGATTTAAATAATTTAAACAGACAGAGGGGCCTGAGCTGTGCGTGAGAAGGAGGGGAGCCCAGTGCTGAGTACTGAGGTACTGAGCAAACCGGTGCCTGACCTCTTACAGAAGAAATCACTGGAGTTTGCTTTTTTGCAAGGAGAAATCTTGTTCTTGATTAAATTCCTGTACGCTGAGTTAACAAACGGCCATGAGGGGTGTACTCCTGGCACAGCAGCGCAATACGTGCACGTGGCGGAGGAAGGAGCGATGGTGGGTTCGCCGCCCCCATCTCAGTGCCTGCCCTGGGTTTAGGCACAGGCTGTACGTGCTGCGTATCCGCCTTTCCATGCGAACAAACCCTACGTGCCATAGGCTCCGAAGAGGCAAGGAGACCCCAGCCCGTGGCTCCTGGGGAGGGGGAGAAGCGCAGCCTCCTCCAGGGATGGGCTGATGGTTAGGGATGCAGCTGGGACCTGGCTAACCTGGTGCAGCGCATCTTGCTTAATTTATACCTTTACTAAAGGTACCTTATTAAAGCCGTAGCAGTGGTGGAACCAGTCCCCAGGTGCTGCGGGAGAGGTCTCCCGTGAGTTAGGACAAACCGGCTCCCACCAGCGTGACGTGTGAGCCCCTGCCATGGTTTGGGTGCTGGAACAAACATCATATAAAGAGTCCTTGCCGCAAATAAAAAGCCATTTCCTTCCGTGCGCTAAGACTGTAACACTGGAGTCCTCATTATTCCTTTCTCCCACGTTAGTTTTGCACGCTGGCCGCATTTAAAATTTAGCAGATGCTTTTATGATGCTTCTGTGTCCACCTTGTGCCCACCCTGCAGAATCCAGCCCATAAACTGGATTATTTTTTTTTTTTTATTTTTCCAGCCAGCTACAGCCACCTTTTTTTTTTTTTTTTTTCAAGCACCCCGGAGACCCCAGAACTACAGTGCTTTAGCACTGGTTTTTGCTGGGGTGCTCTGTGCTGCCAGCTGGGCGTTTCGACCTGTACAGAGGAAAAATTCAATGCCGGGTCGTTATTAAACATTGTCCTTTATTTTGATTACGGATAGCTCCTTTATTTCGGACAGAACAGTTTATTCGCTGCAAAGTTGTTTGGTTTTTTTCATGCCTGTTGGAAAGAGTTAGCATTAAAATTCAAAAAAAAAAAAAAAGAAAAAAGGAAAAAGGCTTGGATACATGCAAATCATACTGAACATTGCCAAATGTATTAAAACGAGTAGCAGAGTTTCTTCTAAGTTATCTACTTGCGTACGGAGGAGAAACAACAACCCACGGCGTGAAGCCCCTCTGGAAAAAGCTTCCCGGTGCGGTGATGTTAAATGAACAGAGCCAAAGAGACGACCAAAAAAGCCCGGCGGCGTTTGCGCCCAGAAGCAGCAAAACCGGAGTAAAGCTGCGAGCTGGGAAAACCGTGCTGTAAAGCCGGTCGGGGATGGGGCTTTGAACAGGTAGAAAGGGGCTCCCCCTTAGCAAAGGGAGTCGTGTTTGGTCCTTTGAATGTAAGGGAGAGGAGGTTTTTCACACTTTCTTGTTCTCCCCCCCCTCCCACATTTAGGATCAAAGGAAATTCTGGTTCAAAAGGGCCCATTCCAGCGCTGCTGCTCTGGGGTGAGCCATTTTCCATCAAAAAGAAGATAAAATCAAAACCATGTCTCTTAGGAAAAAAAAAAAACCAAAAAACAAACAAACAAACCAACAAAATGACATTTTTAGAAACAAAGCACTTCTGGTCCAGGGGGCAACGGACGCAGCCAAGAGACCCAACAGCCTTTCGGAGGCTTTAAGTCTCCAGCCGGCCGTGTCCACCCAGCCCTCGGTGGCGGTGACACAGGGATGAACCCCAGCGTTATTTTTTTCTTTTATAAATCTTCACTACTGTGGTCTCTTTTATCAGCAACAGGAACGAACCTGAGCTGAGCCCCGGCGCCGGATTTTGCGGGTTGCGCCCCAAAACGGATCAAATACTCTCAGCGCTGCTGGTGCAAGCTCCAGGTAGCGCGGTTTAAAGCGCCGGGGTTATGACAGCGGCAGGGCGGGTGGGAAACGGGATTTTACATCTGAATAAATACTGGGCAGGCACAAGTGCCAGCCCCGTTCCCGTAAGGCTGGAGGGCGAGAGCAGCACCCAGGCACGCAGCGGGCTGGGATTTAGCTCCGCGCCAGGAAAGCAAAGCTCTCCCTCGCGGCTGGCTCACAATATTAAGAGAAAACACCCCTGGTTAGCGCGTGGTGAGACTTTCGTTGTCTCTCAGCAGACACGCTATTCATCAGCCGCTCCTGAAGCCAGGGTTGGAAAGGATTTAAGGTTTATCTGGCCGGCAGCCCTCTTTGGGGTGACCGCTGTCTGTCCATCGCGCCTGGGAGAGCAGCTGGGGTCAGGCTGGATCCAGCGCTAAGGAAAGGGAGCCCTTCCCCGCAAAGCCTGGGCACCTTCCTTCTCCCCTTTTGTGCTCTTCTAAGGGCCCCATGTTACACCACCTTGGAGATGCTTTTTTGAGAGGTTAAAAAAGCATAGCACACCACTAACGTTTAAAAATACCCGGCCAGCTTTTATAAAATACACGTATTCAACACAATCACCTTTACGTGTTCTTTGAAAAGAAGCAAGTTGACATTCATCGCAGGGGAGGAAGGCAGCAGTCCAGACCCCCGAAGCATCCCACCGTGTGGACTGACCCTCCAGCACCTCCAACACTGAGGTCTCAATTTTAAGTCATCCTTGCTCAACGTGCCCACCCAAGATCCACGGAGCCGGACATCATGTCTGCGGTGCCGCAGCACCTTGCTCCGAGTTGGGGAGCTCCCCGGCCTCGACTGTTCTGTCCGTCTGCTGCAAGCCCATGTTGTCCGTCTTGCCTGGTCCAGCTCGCAGGTCCTCCTGGCTCTCGGCCAGGCCATCTTGGCTCTCCAAATCGCTTACCTGACCCTCGCCGAACTCCAGAATGGTTGGCAAGTTGCCTTGCTTTGGGCATCGTCTCTTCAGGCTGACCAAGAAGGGTTGTGGCAAGGAGAAGATGTCCACGTTGTTGCCAAGGTCGATCCAGGTGACGCTGGGGAACTTCTTGGGGTCCTTCAGGGTTTCGGTGAGGTCCCGTAGGATGGCTTTGGTGAGCCGGTTGCCGTTGAGGGAGAGGGTGGTGAGGTGGGGCAGCACGCAGAGCACCGGCAGCAGCTGCAGCAGCATGTCGTCCGTCAGCTCCGTGAAGCACAGCTCCACCGTGTCGATGTGCTCCGAGCTGTGCTGGAGGTAGGACGTGACACGGTCCAAGTCTTTCAGCGTCAGTGGGATGCCCGACAAGTCCACTGTGTTGTCCTGAGGCTTCCCCATCAGGACAGCTTTCAAGCTGCAGGGGGAGAAAAGGAGAGGGACGTTAATGTGGGGGGACGTCTCTGCTTGGTGGCTTCACTTTGGGCTCCCCAGCTGTTCTTGGAGGGGGAAAGGACATGAGTTATTTAGGTAGGATGTTCGACTGGGGCTAACCATCTCTTCTGTAGAGGCCAGGAGTGTGTCTGTGCAGCTGGGGGAGGGGGGGGGGAACGGGACGACAGAGAGACATTCAAGGCTGTTTATTGATAGAAGATGGCCAGAAACAAGGAGGCCATATTCAAAAAAACATAATTCAGAAGGAGCACAGACTTCTTTTATACAGCCACTGCAAAACCCTGGCATAAAGAGGCTATCCTGCTGCTTTTAAGGGTGGAAAAAAAGGGTGAGGAAGCCCTTCATTAGCTGGACAGGAATTGCTGGTGTAACTTCTCCCACTGCTGCTTATGAAGCTCTGTTTGAGCAGGAGGGCACGTGTTTGTCCTCTCGGCTGTACAGGTGGGACACCGAGACCCCAAACCAGAATGACTTTAGTCCAAGCCAGCAAATGTAGGATTAGACACCTGCAGGGCCGGGTAGTTTGATCTAGTATTTCCAGTGTTAGACCTATTATGTCTCTTCATTCCAGCTGCCGAGGAGATGAGGACTATGGAGAAATCCTCAGATAAATAAATTAATTCTCACAATGGCCCTACAGAGACTCATTAGCATGAGCGAGACTGGCGTTTCGCGGGTCAATTTATCTTCTAAAGCGAATCAAAGAACACATCTACAATGAGGACCTGTCGGCAGACTAGCACTGCTGAGGACTTTTTGCTAATGAATTATTCTGAGTTAATTAGGAGGTGGAAGGAGCCTCGTGCATGCTAATCGCTCATGTCAACTTGGTGAGCACACGTGTCTCACCTGCTGTGGTGGCACCGGCGTTAGCCTCACGCCCAACCAGCCAGCTGCAGAAATGCTTTTGCCTTCCACGACAGCCTGAGCCGGGGGAGGGTCCTGCCCAGCACCTGTCGGTTTTTCTAGCTAAAAAACCCAAACCAGCACTAACACTGCTCTTCTCAGCCGCTGAGCAATGCCCGCCGCCGATCAATGCCCACCACCTCTGCGGCACGGATGCTCAAGTGCGTCTGCTCCGCGGCCATCGCACCTTGTTTGAAATTCATCTTGCACAGCACAGGCAGATGTTTTTACGGCTGGTCCCGGCGCGTGTGCCCCAAGCTGTGAGCTGTTTGTGACCTGGGGGTGGGAGCAGGCAGCTGGGACACGTTGGGCTTTTCCCCTGAGGAGTTATAGAAGTAACTCAACTAGAGAGTTGTAAATTGCACTGAGCTTTGAGCTTTAATTCATAAATAATGCACGGGCAACCTTGCAAGGTGTTGTGAGCTCCCCACTGGACTTTGGGGCAGGAGGCCGCCGTGCTTGGTGGGGCAATGCAGCTGATGCAGTCAGCAAGGCCGCTAGCTTAACGGGACTTCTCTTGGTTTTAGCAGCAGATACAGGACAAGCTGTGGCAGGGCCGCTCTGATGTCCAGCCTGCCATCACACACACCCACCGGTTGACAAAGCAACTGCATTCGCACTTGGGGTTGACCTGTTGGCCAGATAATGTGACGCGGTGGAGGACTTGGGGCCAAGACGCTGCTCTGCTGCCTCCTCTGGGCATGTTTTTTCCAAGCTGCCCAGAGACTATTATTTCAAGCAAGGGGAAAAAAGAGAGCTTTTTTTTCCCCCCAGGTTGTGTCCCAGTTAACAAGAGAGTCTCCAAATGCAGAGCTACTCTTCTGTTCTCTTGAACGGCACAAAAGCCAGGTACTGGGTGCCCATGGCCAAAGGTTGGCTACGGAGACCTGGCTATGACCCAGCCAAGCTGGGGTGAGAGCAGGCAAACTCCTGGTGTACTGGTTTTAGACCAGAAACATCTCACAAAACCTGACCAGGTTGCGATGGGGGGGCTGGGAGGGGTGAAAGAGCTCTTTTAGAGCTCCCTTGGTGATGCTACATTACACTCCGTGGCCTGTTTAGCAGTACTTTGTTCTTGCTCCTCCTTTGAAGATCTTATTACAGGGAAGAAATGGACGCAGATAAGCGCTGGGATTAAAGTCAACTTCCATCTAGAGGCTTGGCTAAACACTAGGAAAACAAACTCTCTTCCCAGTTTCAATCTGCACTTAAGCCGTGGCTTTCTGATACGGCGCCGTGGCAGAAAGGGAGGTAATTCTGCAGATCCTCCTCGGCTTGAGCAGGTACCGAAATCACAGCTGGATGCAACAACTGTGCGAATGGCCTTGATCATCAGCTGGCTCTCGGATTGCAGTTGTTTCACAGGAACTATTTGTTTTCAGGGAACACGCCATAGGAAAGAACTAAATTTGTTTTGTTTTTTTTTCTTTGTGGTTGCCTGAGCCCTTGACGGGCTCACGTGGCCCAGCGCAACCCTCCTGCTCTAATAGAAAAGCACCCGCCTGGTGCGCTGCGAGCAAAATGACCGAATTTCGCCTAAACGAGGTTGTGCAATGTTCAGGTGTCCTTAAGGAAACCAATTCCCCCCTCTCTTCATGCCCCAGAAAGTGCTCAGCTGCTCTGTGTGTGTTATTCCGGGATTTGATGTTGGAAGAGAGGAGCTTGTCCCGGCTGCGGTGGCTGCTGCCAGGGGGGACATTGCCGTGGGCTGGAGCAGACTCGAGTCAGGCGGGAGGGGAGAGACCAGGAAGGGCGTTGCAGGATCTGGGGTAGGCAGCGAGTCTTCCCAAAAAAAAAACCAAAAACAAACCTGCTTGAATGGCACGAGACCATTTGGCAGCTGCGCGAATTAATTTCTCGTCCTTAAAAAACGTGGGTTTGTGCAGCAGCTCATCACTGCACAGCAAACCCGGGGGACCTCCATCGGAAGCCATGGGAGATGGGGAGACCGGCAAACACCTGGGATGTCTTGCAGAACTATCACCTGTTTCTTAACCTGACACGTAGCCCTACCTAGGCGGCTGTGCCAGCTCACGAGAAACGTCTCGTCCAGTGGTCGGGGGAAGAAAAAAAATCCATAATGCAGTCTCAAGAATAGAAATCAGCAGAAAAGGGACATATCCAGCATGGTTAGGTAAGATTCCGAGGAGGGGCAAGATCTACAGGAGCGAAACCAAACCAGCCGGAGGCAAAGCCACCTCCTTCTTCATACGGCACCAGGAGCAGGAAAACCAGAGCGCAGCGGCAGCACGCGGGGCTTTTATGGGTGTATTATCAATTTAATATGTGGTTTCGCTTCTCCAGCTCGGAAGAAATCCAAGAGGGTCGTTCCTCCGGCTTTTCAGGAACAGTTTTCGCTGATCCAAACTGAAGCCCCAGCGCAGAGCTCTGCCCTGCAGGGTCCTACGCCGCCGAGTGGGATTTTTTTTTTTCGGCGGTTAAACCCCAGCATCCCCACGCGGGCACAGGCAATCCAGTGGGAACCGTGAGCACGGCTGCGTGCTCCAAGTCTCTGCACTTGCTTCGAGCATCCTAGCAAGAGAGGTGGGGTCTGAAGGGAAGAAACCAAACCAGCCCGATGGATGAGCCGCCCGTCACTAAGGGGTTTTACTATGGGCTGAGGCTTTAGCGAGTAACAGGAGCCCAAGCCTATAATCATCCATGGCAGGCTCTGAACCCGTGATTTAGGCCGTTTCAAGGGCACACAAATTTGATGGGAAACCTTTTTTTTTTTTTTTTTTGGCTCATTAAGTGACTTATTGCACACATCAGCCGACGGGCGGGTTGGGGCGGGAGGACAGGCTAACGAGACCTGCTGCGACCGTTTATTATTTTTATGCACGTTTCAGTTGCTGGTTTGCCCTGGCAAAGATTATTCACGCAGGCTGCTTAGCCGGATAATTTCTATAATTTTAATCTTTCTTTTAATTTTGGTGCAATTAGCACTTTCCCATCTGGGCTCCTCTCAGCCGCAAGACGTGGTGAAGCCGGGATGCGTCTGCTACACCCCCTCTAATGTCACCTTAACGCTACATGTGTTACCAAACCTGCGCTGCAGAGCGGAGAGGAGCGTGATGGAGAATGCTACCGGTTATTGAATTTCTTCCCGGCTGGGAGCTGGGCCGTGCAAAGGGGCTGGGGGAAGAGTCAGAGCTTGGGCTTGGTCCCTCATCCCCTTCCCCTGCCATGGGCAGCAAGCTTGGGCTGCAAGAGGGCTCACTCTGGTAGCCCCAGGCTGCTCGGTCTAAGCCACGGCAATTAATAACTTGGTCTTTGTTTTTCAGACAGGTGCAGCCGCAGGCGACGAGCGACCCTGCCTCAAACCAGCCAGAGAGAAGTTATATGTCAATGAATTGATGCAAATCCCCTGCGGTAAGATGCTGAGCTGCTCTTCCCCAGGGATGTGGGTTTTTAAATCAAAATGGCCAGGGTGAATCTAAGCGTCGTTGAGCCCTCGCTTTAACAGTGTGAGGTTAGTCTTACAGCTAATTTAACGTAAGAAACTAGCTCAAAATTTCCAGAAGCAATCAGCTTTGGAAGCTCTGGTAGAAATAACTGACCTAGGTGGGGGGGCTCAGTCCTTGAGCACACCTCGGTAGCCGGAGCACAAGAGGGCTCTTAAAAAAGTTACAAAACTGCTGATGTTTTTTTTTCTTTGTTTAATATGATGGGGTTTTTTTGTTATTGTTGGTTTTGGTGGTTGTGTTGTTTTGTTTTTTTTTCTCGTACAGCAAGACGGATCATACGATGTAAAAACTATTATTAAATGATCGGCGCCGAGCTCCAGTGGGTCGGTGACTAATATCCTGGTGTTTAACACATCTGGACTCTCCCTAAACTCTCCTGTGCCTCGGGGACCCGTCTCACTGCTGCGGGGGCGCTTCTGGTAGCGACAGCTGGTGGTTTGCTGGGTTAGCTGGAACCTCACACCCCACAACCCCCCCGCAGTAATTTAGCAAGATCTATACTTATCCCTTCCCAAAGTCTCATTTAACCTGTACGTGGGCGGAAAGACAGCTGTTAACGTGACGCGGCTCTCTCTACCGGTGATTTTTTTTGGCAACGCTGGGCAAGAAACTGATGAAATAGTACGTTTATTCTTATAAAAAAAAAAAAAGGATGTTCTTATGTTGGCAGCTTCTTCTCTCCCATGTGTACCGCCGCATCATTTTTTGGAAGCAGCCCCGGCGAGCGAGGTGTAGCGAGGCTGGGCCAGGGCGATGCTTTGGGAACAAGCTCTTCCCACCTCAACTGAAAAAAAACAACCCCCCAAACCTAAATTACTCCTGGTTTGCTGTCTGGGAGCCCAAAGCTGGTTACTCACTGTCAAATAAAGCAGGTAGTATCCCTGCAAATAAGCGATAACCATCTAAAAGCATGACTAAAATAAGCATTCAGGGAGTGAGCTTTGTTTTATCCAGCACGGACACCCCCTGCATGGAGCGATGCTGCCCGCCTGCCTTCATGGAACGTCTCCTGGGACTTCTAGTGTGGCTTTAATTTAGCAAAACCAAGATAACAATGGGAGAATGGGGATAACTTCAGGGCAGCTCTTTTTGTTGTTGTTTTGAGCTGCTTTCAATATTGCTTCACGTTTGGTTTTTTTTTTTCCCTTGGAGCACCCATACGGTTTGTGCCAGCAAGCAAAAGAGAATTTCTCCCTAGGGCTCTATCCTTTTTCCCCTTGCCCCGGGATTTAGCTGATACCTACTGAAACGGATTGATTATCTTGTACAAATAGCCTTTTCACCCTGACGAGCTGCGGTCCGTATCAAAGGCAGAGGAAATCTCCCGAATCCCTGGGGCAGAGCATCCCCCGGTTCTGCTCTTCTGCAGCAGCCTACGCACAATCTGTCCCTCGGGAAACAAACCACCCACCCCAAACAGGGTTTAATAAAAATAGTTCTGTGGATATTCTCGACCATCTCGTGGAAATAAGGGGGGAATATTACGTTAACAAACAGCCGTAACAAACTTTTATCCCTGCCATGAAGTTTGCCACAGAAGGGCCCCAAATCTCTGCGGGAAGAGCTTACCATTGACCAAATCCCTGCGAGCTTCAGTGGAGGATCAGTTACGCCCACTTGGTTTCGTCCTCACATTTTATGAGGATATTCCATAGGGGAAGACACAGATTTTTTTTCTCCCAGCTGGAAAAAGTCTACGGGGTTTTGACCACTGTCATGATAGGATCGGGTGTACAGCCGTGCACTAAATCGTGCTTTGGCAGGACGCTGATTTATATACGCTCACGCTGAACTGAAAGCTGTTTTGCATCTAGCATTGAATCAGATCAGAAAAATGTTCCCGTGAACAAGAATATTGATGTTTAGATCAAAGAGAATTAAAAGAAAGGGATTTCCTCTTGGTTTAAACTCACGACATTTCTCTAAAGCGCCGCACAAACCGGGCCACGAGACAGTGATGTGCCATGCAATAAAGTATAAAACTGGGCTATTGAGCCACTTCCTTGGAGGACAAAGGGGTGGATCAAGAAAAACGGAGAAGGGACAGCCCCACGGAGCGACGAACTACAGTACGACATTTGCATATTGCTGCTCAGAAAACTATTTATGAAAATACCAGCAAAAAGAAAATTATTGAACATAACGAGTCATCAGAAAAAAAAAATAGTAAAGCCTTGAGACAAAAGACCCGGCCTGAACTACCGGCGGTATCAAAGGCAAGTATTAAATAGCTTTTTCCAAGTCCCTACTCCTGCTTCAAGTGATGACAGTCAGACGCTGGGATAGATAGTTTGGAAATGGAGGGAAGGAATACAGAGAAATGCGGGTACTCTGTTGGTAATAACGCTGACAAAAGCTTAAGTTGTGCAGCTCCCCCAGGCTCAAAGGAGGAACAGCACTAAGAAAAGATAATTGTTTAGCTTAAAGGAGGAATGTGACCGAGGTATATATAATTATATAGTATATCTAATGCAATATATATTATATATTATTATATATTACATATCGCATATAATATATATATTATATATTATATATTACACATTGCATATAATATATATTATATATTAAATGCATATATAACAATAAGGATGAGAAAAACAGGGAAGATGAGAACAGACTGCTCTTTCTTTGTCTCTCTCAGTGCGTGAGCCGAGGGCCGCCCGCGGACGCCGACAGACTCAACTCCCCGCGCGTAAAAGGGAGGAGGGCGTACACAGAGCCCAAATCAACCTCCGAGCTCCGGCCACGGGATGTCACCCGGATCAAGGGCTTTGCGGGAGGTCCGGAGCGGACAACGGCGCTGCTGTGGCTGATAACATCAAAAGCCATGTTAGGATTTAATATATAAATAAATAGGCTGTGGGTTTGGTTGGGTTTTTTTCCCCCTGGAGCGCAATGGTAGAAATTCCGTGATTCACCCAAACAGGCCCCTTTCGCTTCATGGCCAGGGCTGGTGGTTTGCCCCCCCGTGAGCAGCCTGTTGTCCCCCCCCCGAGAGGCACTGGCTGGTCCAAAGGCTGTGCCAGGAGGTTGTGGGGGGGGATTTAAAAATACACACGCAAGTGCCTCTGTGTGTGTGTGTGTGTTTTGCAGCTGCTCTTTATTTAAACTGGGGAGAGGCATTACAGTCCCAGAGCAAAAATGCTTCTACTTACGCCAGCGGCAAGGAAAGGAAACTCTATTTCCCAAGTTAAGTTAAAAAAAAAAAAATATATCTTTTTAACAGGTTTGTGATGCTGCCTGGTTGAATACTTTCCCTTTTTTTTTTTTTTCCTTTCTTTTGTTTCAAAAAAGCAACCAACCCAACGCATCAGACCATGAAAGATGAAATCCCCAAATAATGTAGACAGAGCCCAGCTCAGAACTGGAGTTGCCAAATTCTCCAGAATTCGGAGACACGCAATGCCTGTTTGGCCCACCACAGCCCATGTTCACCTTTCGCTTCGTTCGGCAGCTTCCTTCGTCAGCCCCCCGGCGCGTGTGTGTGCTGTGATTAGTCATTAGCTGGTTTAGCTCGTTGTTTATGGCCACAGAAAGGTTTAGCGGATTATTAACAGCGTAGTTTGAAGTCTGTTTTTCCCTGCCTTTACAAACGAATAGCTTGGAAAGATTTCACGCCTCTTCTTAAGAGAGATTCAGGGTAAAGAGGGTTTTTAAATATATAAATACAAAAATATGTGACTTTAAAGCCCCTTTAGAGCTTACCAATAAACACGTAAGAAACTCCTAAGTCTTTACTGCTAAGAGGGAAAGCACCAGTGTGGATTAGTTATTTTGGTCTCTTCTTGTTCCAAAAGCCTTCCCAGTTTTGCTAAGCTTTGCAGTTTTCACATCATAAAGTCCAGCCATCCCCATCGTGAACTCCCTTCCCCTGCTATCGAGACCCCAGCCCGCTCCTCCCGCGAGTGCCATCTGACTTAGGGGGGGGGGTAGGAAGGGCCTGGAGCTCATCATCGGGGGGCTTCTGCTCCTAATTTTGGCCCTGATGCGTGACATCAAAACTTTATTATGGCCATTTGAGCAACCTGGTCTAGTAGGAGGTGTCCCTGCCCATGGCAAGGCGGGGTAGAACCAGACATCTTTAAGGTCCCTTCCAAACCAAATCATTCCGTGATTCTACGATTTATAAAATAGTTGTGGCTGCCGGGAATGCTCTGTGGGAACCACATCACCTGACATCCCTGGGCAGGATCTCCTATCGCCGTTGCAAGACCAAACACTGGGCTATTTCTCACATCCAGCACAGCATTTTTTTAAGCGTCTTGTGAAGACCATACCTGGAGGGAAATGCTAAATTTTTCCTCTACGTTTTCCTCTTGCAGCAGGATCCCCAGCGCTGCACGCTGCTGGTCGCTGCCGGCGTGACGCTTGCAGCAGTATCTCCTCCGCGTGCCCGAGTGCACGGGCTGCTCCAGGAATAGCTCTTTGTTTACACGTCTTTCCTTTCCAAATCCCACTGAATTTTCTTTGGCTCCTCACCAAGCTACGCAGGCCTGTTCCTCCCCTGTTCCAGGCACAGAGCTTGGGAAGTGCATGGGATAGCTGATGGGAAGAGCAATTTCTGTGCACCCAAGAGCATCCCCCGCACCAGGAGACCCGACCCGGGTCTCGCAGCTTTGGCCACGGTGTGATACTGGAAGGACTGTTGGCATCAGCAAGATCTTGATCAATAAACCCTTCCCATCATGGCGAGATAAAGTCAAGCACCTTTGATTTATATTTCTTCACTAAATCACTCCATACCTGAGTAACGTCTCCACAGACACCTATTGAATTCTAAAAGCTTTTGACACAAATGACAAGAAAAAGTCAGTTTTATCCCTGGATGAGTGCCGAGACCCTTTCCACCAGCCTCAACTCCTTCATTCCAACCCGTCTGATGAAAAGCCATCCACTAGAGAGCAGCGTCACCCAGCCCTTGGTGCCTAAAAGCCAGCACATCACCCCAAACCCAGGTCAGGAGGGACACAGCCCTGGTGTGGTGAAGGGATGAGATGTCACCGTGCCATCGGATGTCCTACTCACAGCACAGCCCTCGGCTCCTCTGCTGGGTATGTCACACAGACTGAGTTATCTGAGAGCTGGTGGTGGCTTTGGGGAGATGTGCTCAGACTTTGAAGATCCATGTCCGGCTCTAAGCACACCTAAGCATCCTAATATTGAAATAATTCAAATATTCAAAATAATGCACATGTGAAGGAAGGAATCCACTATTTTGGGTACAGCATCTCTTTGGGGAGAAACAAAGTGCAGAAGAAGAGAACGGAGAACAGAAGAAACAGAGAAGAGTCTCTGGGTGGGGCTGGGTGGATTAATTTACTTTTAACATCTCCCAAAATACCCCTAATTCCACCCTAGAGCATTTTTCTCAGGAAAGGAAATAAAGGACATAAATTTTCTTTGCATTAAGCATTTTGGCAATGCGATGTCCTTTTAATTAGTCCCTTTCTAAGGCTGATGTGCCTCCAGCTCGCGCTGGCGCAGAGGAGACGGGAAACCACGGCGGGAGGAGGGTCGGGCAGCTCGGGTGAAAACTGCAGGCAGGGACTGGCTTCTGCCCGCTCTTTCATGGGCACAGGCGCTGCGGGAAGCGTGAAGGCTGCATTGGTTTTGGAAGCTGAGAAGAAAAATACCAGCATACGAAAAGGAACCAGGCACATTTAAATTCCTTTCAATAACTTGCTCAAAGGGGAAAAGAAATCTGCAGTGTTTTTTGGTTTCCAGTCCAAACCACATGAATTTGACCCGCTAACACTGGCCAAGGGGAAGGCACAGATCCATCACCCAGGAACTCAAGGGAAGTCCATCTGGGTCCAACTGCGGGTGCTCGCGCCCAGGCTGCTGGAGAAGCAGCTGCCCTTGGTGGATATTTGGTGATGGGGCCCTACGACGGCAACCCCTAGAGAAGGTCCAGCGGCAAGGTTAAACCAAACAAAAACTTTGGGATGGACCAAAAGTGCACCTACTCCTTCCCATGGCCGAGCTCCCTCAGGCAACCGCTCTTCCCTTGCAGCTTCCCACAGTCTACAGCTGCGCGATTCCTGCTGTGTCATAATTTCACGGCGTCTCTGTGGTATTCAGTAAAAGGACCCAATTAAAGCTTTACAAGCGACAAGCTTCTTGGAAAATGAAGTACTGTTATCTGAAGAAGCAACTTGACAAGTATCTCCAGTAGGGATAATTAAGCAGAAGAGCCGCTTTCATTTGCATGCCGCACAGCCAGCTCCTCGTCATGGTCCAGAGCCACGGATTCAAATACGCAGTGAAGCGACGGCCTTCTGCGCTGTATGAGAACCGCCGTTTATGTGTGGCAAGAGCAGGGATTTTTTCTTCCCCCAACTCGTTTTTAATTTCCTGCTAAACAAAATGCTAAAAATAAGCATTTGGGATCCATCAAAATGCTTTGCTATAATTATAACTCTATTTAACTTATTGCAAAAAAAAAAAAAAAAAAAAAAAAGTAAATATCCTGCTGTTGGAGTACTCTATTTTTCTATCCCCGTCCTCCCCAGAATGAAATGTATTTATATACTCCTTCCTACGATACATTTTGCTCTCAAAAAACCGACATTTTCTTATAGTGAAAACGTGCTGGAATATTTCCAACAAACTCTACTCCAGCGTAATAAGAAACTGCAGCTGACGCCCCATTAATAACATGCATTTGCAGAAAAGGCAATTTGCACAAGTGCCAACAGAAAAACAATCAAGAATTTAAAAGAAAACAACATGTTGGGCTCGTTGCTTCCGTAAATGACCTCCTGGAAGAGAATGGGACCGGAATAAGAAACTGCAAGTTTGCATGAAGAGAAACAACAGTTTGCAATAAAATAAACAACGTTTTCTTTAAATTCTAACACGGGGGGGAAAAAAGGCCAAAAAGACTCTTGGAAAGGGATTTTTATGATTGAGTATATTAAAAATACCCAAGTAACTATTGGATTTACTTGAACAACTCCCCACTAGAGAGAAAGGAGGCTGATGTGCTCTGGTTTGACTGGGAGAAGGACCTTTGAACTGCGTTGCAGTCCTCAGCCTCCAAGGGAAAGAGGCCATAGGAAGAGAAATCACTAGCAAACTGCTCATAAAAACAGACTCTTTGCTGCCAATATGTTTAAAACAGTTCCAAACGAGTGAGTTGAAAGGAAGAGGAGGAAAAAGGAAAGGGCCGGGGAGGTTGAGAGATGGGAGGCAAGAGGAAGGGGCTGTGAGGGACAGGAGACCCGTGGGGATGGAGGGAGCATGGGAAGGGGCTCCAGCTGGGAGCTGGCTGGTTGAAATCCTTCATTTGGTTGCTTGAAATCCTTCATTTCAGCCTCTGCCTTTGGTTTCGTTACCACTTTGTCTTGTCCTTGCAATGGATGACCCCGCAGACAGACTGGATGTGACCCCCAAGGTGGGGCGCGACAGCGTGGCTGCTGCCTCTCTGTCCCCCTCGTCACAAATTTTAGAGAAAAAGAAATTTGTTTTTAGACATTTTGCCTATTCACAGATGGAAGGGGCTGTTGTTAATTATCTCCATCCCTTTCCCTTCATCAGGAGGCAACTGGGGCCCGGGGAGCTTTGGCGTGGGGGAAACCACACACCGTTGGGCAGGGTGGATTGAGAAGCATCAGCTCCAGTTTACTTCTGCCCACCAAAATCCTGCTGCAGCCCTCCAACCTGCCCCTGGTGCTGCCAAACAGCAAAAAAAAAAAAAAAAAAAAAGCCCAGGAAAAGTTTGCAGAGAATGGGACGTATCAAACCAAACAGGCTTTCACTGACGGCTCGAGGTTCACACTTTGTAGAGGCTGTTTGTGTTTCCTGTTCCTTGAAATAAGTTAAATTCCATTAATACAAAGCAGAAGATAACAGGATTTTTGTCTGGGGGAGGGGGAGGGGAAAGAAGCTTCAACTCTCATCCTCCAGCCCAGTTTTCTCATCAGAAACCAACCCAAAGAAAAAAAAAAAAAAACAAAAAAAAAACCAAACAAAACAACTCTCCCAACTGCTCTTCCTGCAATTAGGGAGTGATCAGCTGCCAAAGTGTGTGCCTGGGGCTTCGCTTTCCCTAAACTGTTTATTTTATGGGAGCACAGATCACATTTGGAAGAGTTTAGGCAGGCGGAGGTCCCCCGTTGCCTGTGCTGCTCTGGTGAGAGCCGGAGCACGAGACGCGGCCGCCAGCCCGGCTCCCGGCGTCCCCGCTTGTCCCTCGCGCTGTTTGGGAAGAGGTTTTCTCCAGTGCCAGGAGCTGATATCACCCCCCTCCGTTCCGCCCCCCCCTCCAAATCCTTGGCACATCTTCCATTGCAAGCCAAGGCCCTGCCCTTCCCACCACCATCCCGACACCAAAGAATCATGACACGGGTCCTGACGCTCTCGTGGGTGGATGAAAGGGAAACCACCTGCTTCTGCTTCAGCCTGACAGCGGACACATTTCAGAAAGCTGGTTTTTGGGGGGACTTGTACCCTTCACCCAGGGCAGAGGGCGGACGAGCCTGCAGATGTCCCATAGCTATGGGGCTGGTGTCCTCCGAGCCAAGGCGAAGGCCTTTCACCCGTTGTTTGGCCTTGCTCTCAGCTTTTAATTGTAATTTGCACATCTATTGGTCCAAAAAAGTCCTGTTCTGTGTGGCTTTCAATAAACAGACATTATATTGGCCAAGAAAGCCCTGGTGCTGTCACCGCCCTGCTTCCTTGCAGGGGCGTACGATGCTCAGCGAGGGACGAGACCCTGGGCATTAGTGGGTGTTGAGCTAACGAGACTTGACCGGTGTGTGACTGCTTCCCCGAGCCCCCCCTGCCCCGGGAGACGCAATCTGCTTCTCATTAACCTGCCCAGAAAATAACGGGTCCTACCCAGCACAGCAGAGCAGAGCAGCCATTGTAACCTCAGCTTTCACCCGCCGAGCAATAACAGGATCCAACCTGATCCACTACTAATTCCCCTGCTCGTGTCTTCAAAAGAAAACGGGATGGGGCTTTTTTTTGTAGCTTTTTCACATTCTGTTCCAATGAGGAGGTTTGACAGTACTCCTGTCCTCCTCTCTTTATAAGTACAGCAGAAACTTGCTCACTGGAGCGGGGGTGTGTGAACCTGCTTTATTTGCATCCCACAGGTTCCTTTTCCTGCTGCTGGGCACGTTTTCTCGTGCAGCTTTGCCACCTGCTCGTAAAGTTATTCCATTTTAACAGACCCTTTTCATGAGCCCACGGTCAGCAGAAAGCAGCCGCTACCATTTCTGGGGCTGCAAAGCCAAACAAAGGACAAACGAGTGTCTTTAACCCCCCAAAGAACACCCACTCTTCCTTCATTGCTTTTGGCAGATTGTTTCCCCGCTAATGCTGGGGATTTCAGCATTCATCTTCCCTAAAAAGCTGAAAACCGAGCGAATATCGGCGGCGAAGCTGGGCCTAACAGAAAAGTCATTTCAGATGCTGCTCTTTACAGCCAGCCAGTAGCGCTGCCCAGTTCCCCCAGTCCCTACGGCACTGCAAATCCTTCCAGACAAGCAGGAAAATCAAAAAAACCTTCCCTGAATTGTCCCTGGCGGGCTGTGTAACCTACTCGCTTTTCCGATAAAAGACAGGCCCCGTTATCCGTTGTGTCAATAAAACTACAGGCCAATCACCCTCTCCCATTCAGCTTTCTGAACGCAAACAATTTGCCCTTTTTTCTGGTTTCTGTACCCATCAGTGATGAGGTTTTGTGCTGCCGTGCTCCGAGCTGGCTGTTGGAGGGGGATGAGCGATGCCGGAAAGATCAGCACAACAACAAATCTTCCCATGGTGAGGAATTTGTTCGTATTACTGGAACACACACATATATTTTTTTTTTCCAAGTCTCCAACTCATTATCTTCAGGACGATGAGCCACGTTTTAGCCCTCAGTGGCCAGCATGACCCGATAGCTGATTAAACCGGGGAATGCAGGAGAGGCCACGCTCCAGATGGGCACTTCTTTTAGCCAAGATGCTGCCAAGGAATACAGCGAGGTGAGAAGTGACCTTCACGAGAGAGTGCGCACACGAGGAGGGAGCACACGAGGACGGCTTCCTCCCCCAAAAACCCCCGGCTCCCAGTCCGGTGTTAACCCTAGACAAGGGGTGGGTGAAACACCTGGAAGAACATATTTGCCACCTTGGGCTACACGTTGCTAGACAAAAGAAATCAGTCTCGGGGCTGAATGCTCCGTTCCTCAGGGATTGGGATGTGTCAAAACACAGGCTGCCGTGTGTTGGCGAGATACGCCACAGCCAAAGCTGAGAACTGAACACGGGCAGGGTCTACACCCCTTTTCTTGGAGGTGCCAACCAGCTCCTTTTGAGATGCAAAAGATCATTCTGCACTTCCCTGAGCCCTGCTGGGACGCTCGGCCCATGGCCGAGGGGGGGCTTTTTTCTCTACCCCATCACCCATGAGCCAAGGGGAGTACATCACGTCTAGTCATAGAATAATTTGGGTGGGAAGGGACCTTTAAAGGCCATCTAGTCCAACTCCCCAGCAATAAGCAGGGACATCTTCAACTAGATTAGGTTGCTCAGAGCCCCATCCAACCTGACCTTGAGTGTTTCCAGAGACGGGGCACCTACCACCCCATCTACAGCCAGGAAAGCTCCAGCCGTGCCGGCCGCCGGTGCGCTCGCACTCCTCATCGCAGCCCTGCTGTGACCTGCACCCGGCTGCTCACATCTCCTCGTGTCCAGCTCACAGCCTTCCCCGGTCTGAGCCTCCCCGCCTGGGCTCTCCCACTCCTGCCAGCCCCACAGCAGTGCACCAGAAAGAAAGAAACAACCCAGATCCAGCCCAAATACACCTCGCTGCCCCTTCGAAATGCTCGATGCCCAGATGCCACCATTCCAAAACCTTCATGCTCAAAACCTGGGTCCAGCCCTTCGCCTCCCCACGGCAGCAAGGAGCAGCGGCGCTTCCAGGGCTCGTACCACCGTCCTCCTTCGAACCGCTATTTTAAAGCGTTATTTTCATTCAAAGAGAGCAGCAGCGGGCGCGAGAGGTGGAAACTCGCCCCGACAGCGAGTTCAGAGCCCCAAGTCAAAGCGATGGATGAGCCCACTAAACACCTTCATTTACCGCCGCTAACGATGCACCATGTGAAAGGGCTTGAAAAAAAAATTTTAAAGAGCCTCTATCAAAGCTTCATCATAAAGCTTGATTCTCCTAATTGGGAAATATAGCTGGGGGTGACAGCCACGCTGGGGCCAGCTGGTAATTAGATGGTTGTCGCTGCGCGGGGAAGCGATGTCTTTCTTGTGAGATGGCGGGGGACCAGCCCGGTGCGGGAGCAGCCGCCGGGCCCCGGGCGAGGGCGAGGGCGAGAATTGCCCCTCACCGGCTAAAAAGGAACTAAGGCAGCGGCTGTTTTGGACAAGACAAATAATCACAGGGTGTTTGGAGGTCTTCCAAGGTGGGGAGGAAGCACGCGTGCGCGGGGATTCGTTATTCCACCAGCTGATTCCCTCATTTAAGAACAATTTCTACTGGTTGATTCCCCGCGCCGCAGCCCAAGTTGTGTGGCTAGATTTAAATAACCACCGCCGTGTGTCAAAAGCAAAACTAATTTCCACTCCCCCCAGAAGCAGAGGAAGTGGAGGAGTAATCATTAAAAAAAAGAAATTAAGAAAGTCACACTTTTCGCCTTTTCTAATCAGGCACGGGACTAGAAAACGTATTCAGAGGACCACAAGCACCTAAGTGCGAGGAGGTGGGATGGATGTTCCCTCCAAGGGGAGGAAAAGAGGAAAACTACTGGGTTATTCCTTAATTCATTGCAGGAAGGGAGAGGAAGGAGGAGGAGGAGGGTGGCTAGAAAAGGAGGTCTGAAATCACAGGTAGTGCCTGTGACTACCTGAAGCTTTTAAGGCTGCAGCAGGAGTGTGACCAAGCTCAGGAAAGCACGGAGGCAGGAAGGGATGTCCCACTGCTCTAAGTCACCTCATCCCAGCCCCGCTGCCAGATTTTTTTTCTATTTTAGGATATTTTTTAGTACTTCTGGCTGTCAGTTCGTTTGCTCAAGAAGGGAACAGCAAAGGCAATTCAAGCAATTTGTTATATGAATATCCTTGATGGATATTCAGGGTCGATATCCATCAGTAGGGGGGAAAAAAATGGGACTCCACAGTTTGGTTTAATTGTTTTAAATTCCGGAGCAACCCAGGTGACTTGTGGAGGGCAAGGAAGAGGGTAAGGGCTCATTTTACAGAGTGAGTCAATGGAAAACCTTAGGCCCCTTCCAACGCGACAGCTTGCCCTGTAGCACTGACCCGGGTGGCATTTCAATCCGCGTGCATTATTTACAGGTTAGCTCCAAACAGCTTAAAAAGCAGGTCTTTGCTAACGCCAGCTCCTTCCGACGGAGCGAGGTGAGACGGGGCTGGCACCTGGGAAGGAACCGCAGCGTCCCCGTGATTTTGCAGCTCTAAGGGATGATCTCTCCGCCAGCAAAAACGACAGCCGTGAGATGCCATCCATCCCAGCTCGCCGGCAATGACCCTTCAGCTGCACAGAGGACAGGGACAGACCGACCAAACCGGGAGACGCTGATGCTGGATGATGTGGGTGAAGCCAGGGAGGCAGCTGCTAACACACCAAAAGGTTTGGTAGGTCGGACGTGTCACAGGAATAGAGACCAGAACCAACACAGGACAGAAAGCTGGATCGTAATTAGGAAGCCTTCTTTGCAACGTGTTTCATTTGAATGTGCTGAATAGCCGGAGGGATAATAACCACACGTTTGCGCTCTTTAACACTGTAAATGAGAGATCCTTAACGCTGCCCAGCAAAGCACCCAAACCCAGGAGACACCAACCCAAGGGCATCGAGCCCCACTGCGGGATGTGACTCTGGCCATCCCGAGTGATGCTTTACAGCTGGTGTGGGACATGTAAACCTGCATCCCAGCCAAAATCAGCGCTGCCTGATGGCTTCTTTCAAAACATCCCTGCCAGGAGTTGTTTCAGGCAGGAGAAAGAAGAGGTACTTGCTGTGCAAAGGGTCACTGCCTCCAGCAGCAAGCCCTCGGCGGTCAGGGCAAATTCCCTATTTCCAAGTCAAATTACACCAACCCCAGCCCCACGTGTCGGAGACAGATGCCAGAACCAGACGTTGCTGCTGAGCCACCTTCTCCCAAATAGCCAAACCTGACGGCTCCCCCCACCAGCGACCGGCAGCCCCAAACCTCCTGCTGACATTTCAGATTAGACGGACACTCATCCCACCTTGCGTGGCACAAAATCTCTCTTCCTTTGCAGCCTGCGTCTCTGGCTCTTGCGCTCCGAGCGCTGCATCATCGCGCTCGCCTACATCTTGTTTTCCCCAGGTTTGCTGAAAGCTTGCAAATTCACAGCCGGGCTCAGCCCCTACTAACTTGTTTGCACACCCATGTCACAAGGTCTTGAAAGAGCCCCAAGGCAGCCGCGGAACTTTCTGATAAAGTGAGGACACCGTGCTCCCTTCCCATGGCTATGAGCCCTCTGCAAGAAGAAGCACTCCCGGTGCCTCCTCAGCGGTTGCCAAAAAGGCTTTTCTGGATGCGCAGGGCTGGGATTTGGCCTGTTTAATCACTGAGTCATCTGCCCTAAATCTCATCGGTCCCACTATCATCAGAGCCAAAGCACCGAGCATCAGCTTTCCCCCACTCCCTTGCTTCAGCAGAGTGATGCTTGCTGTTAACACACCAGGGATTTTAGGGGAAACACAGCTGCCCACGGCCCTCTCAGCCCCACGCTGCTTCGGAAGCTGTGCCAGGTCGGCAGCAAAGCAACCCCGTACATCGAACCTCCTGGCTGCCCTCTTACCTCTCGGGGTTTATCAGCACCAGAGGCAGCGGCTGGAGCTCAAGGCTTTATGCTGCAAAGCGCCAACATGCTGTAAACACTCTCGGTAGAGGAGCTGGGATGCACCTTTCTTCCGACAACTCCATCAGAATCATAGAATTACCCAGGTTGGAAGGGACCTTTCAGATCATCTAGTCCAACCATCGACCTAACTCTGGCAGAAACCATCACTTATCTAAACTATATCTCTAAGCAGTGTGTCCACCCGTCTTTTAAATACCTCCAGGGATTTAGATGCCAATAGGATAGGATAGGATGGGACGGAATGGAATGGAGTAGGATAGAGTAGGATAGAATAAAATAGAATAGAATGGAACGGAATAGAATCTTTCAGTTGGAAGGGACCTACAAGGATCATCTAGTCCAACCATCAACCTAACTCTGAAAAAAACCATCACTAATCTAAACGATATCTCTAAGCAGTGTGTCCACCCGTCTTTTAAATACCTCCGGGGATTTAGATGCCGATGGGATGGGATGGGATGGGATGGGATGGGATGGGATGGGATGGGATGGGATGGGATGGGATGGGATGGGATAGAATGGAATGGGATGGAGTAGAATGGAATGGGATGGAGTAGAATGGAGTAGAGTAGAGTAGGATAGAATAGAATAGAGTAGAGTAGAGTAGAGGGGAACGGAACAGAACAGAACGGAATAGAACGGAATGGAACAGAACAGAATAGAACGGAACAGAATAGAATAGAATATTTCAGTTAGAAGGGACCTACAAGGATCATCTAGTCCGACTGCCTGACCACTTCAGGGCTGACCAAAAGTTAAATTAAGGGCATTGTCCACGTGCCTCTCAAACACTGCCAGGCTTACGGCATCGACCACCTCTCTGGGAAGCCTGTGCCAGGGTTTGAAGGCACTGCTCTGGTGTGCAAAGGGGCACAGCATCCCTCGCTCACGCACACAGCTCCGGGCGGCGGTGCCTTGTCCCAGCAAACCCCTCCTGGGCGGTCAGGTCTCAGCACGGTGCTCCCCGGAGCCGCGCCAGCCCATTTGTAACCCACTGGCCTGCAATAAACAGCCTGATGTATCATCTGATTTCAGCCAGATGATTTCAACTCGCTGAGCATCTGGGAAATTTACCCAGTACCTTCATCTTCGTTGCCAAACGGTGCCCCACGGCGAGCAGCCCTTGGCTGGGACAGCTTCAGGCAGTGCCCAGCAACGGTCCCACCTTCCAAATGCCACGGCAATATTCATCAAAAATAACTCATTGCTGTCCAAAACTGGACGATCTTCAGTAGAAATGAAGAACAAAACGGGCGATTTCACCACCTGCTTACCCTCTGTTTGGCAGGTTTTGGGGTGTGCAAAATACCCGCATTCCCCAGCAAACACGGGGAGCCGACCCGACAGCTCTCGCTCCGACAGGCGCCGCAGAAATCAAATTTCCCCTGAATATCAGCAACAAGCGAACAGGATGGCAGCTTCTTTAACTGCCGCAAACAGCACGTTGCAGAATTATTTCTTAATCACAGCCCAGCTAAATATTTGCTCCCCCGGATTTGCAGTGCTTCACCTTTCCCCCCACACCAGGCATTTAATTCGCTCGCTGTTCAGTCCTGTTTTCACGGCGCCAAAGGTCACCCCAGTGCCCCTGACTCTTAAATCAACAAACAAAACATCGCGGCACTTTCCTCTTGGCTTCCCCCGGGAAAGACAGGTCACCCTGTCATCTGGTGCAGACTGACGTGCGCTGGCATGTCAAGGGACCCTGGCAGGGGGACACCCCAGGCTCGGTCGGCACCGGAGAGCTTCTCCTCTCCGCAAGGCATCTCGATGGCTTTTTCTCCCAGGCTGGATCCCATCTCAGGTCAGTCTCCGCACAGATTCCCTCTGAGAACCACACTTTTAACTGTTGAGGGCTCTCCAAAGCACGGGATCAAGCCGAAATCGGTTTGCCCTGCTGGAGACGGAGGAAGCGGGCAGAAAAACCCCGTCGATGGAAGGGCGGGCTCGGGACCAAGCACTGGTTGTATCTAAGCTAAACACCGGCCTGTAAGCTAGGTGAAAAAGCAATTCCTTCCGTTTGTTCCCGGCCTGCTACTTGCTGATGCCGAAGCTTTGCTGTAACGATGGCACAATGGTTCGTCTGCTTGGCCGGGGGAAGCCGGGAGCCGGCTCAGAGCATCCTCGCTGCACCGTCAGGTTCATCCCTCCCTGCCTGACGCACAGACGCTGATTCAGGGATAAAGCACACACCAGGGACAACCTGGTATTTATACCCCACTAGCCTTAAAAGAGCATTATTTAAAGCAAAAGCTGCTTAGTGCTGTACATTATTGACTTTGAAATGACTTAGCTTTTTTTTTTTTATTCCTCTCTCACTCAGCAAACAGATATATCTTTCTCCAACCGGATGAAATCCTTCCCCTTTTTCCCACCGGGCTCAGCCTGCGCTGCTGACCTGCGGTGGACGATTGCCGGCCTGTTCGTCCCCTCCTCCCCTCCAACACCACACGCCGTTCCCACAACAAGAAGGACAAAACGTTTCACTAAGGTTTTCGCACGGTCGCACAACGCCGGACCCGCCAGATGGGATGTCTTCATGTTAAACAGCATTTTTTTTTTTTTTTTTTTGGAGAAAGCATTCATCAGATTTTCTACATAGCGGGGGGGGGCGGTGGTGGTGCTGCGATGCACGCCTGGCTGTAGATAGCTGCATCCCAGCGGGGTGTCCTCGAAGGGTGATTTCCCAGGGATAAGCCGGCTCCCGACAGCCAGGCTGGCGCCGGTGGGGACGGGGCAGCTGCCCAGCGCCGCTTGCCAGCGTCTTCCTCTTTTTTGGGAAGCGGCTTAGCCATATTTAACCCCAGGCTTGACCTGCCCACCCCACTCGCTCACACTTCGGGTGCCAGCGTGGAGCAAAACATTTTGCCCAGCCACCTTGGTGGATGCAAAGAACCAGCCCCAAAACCTTGCTCCGGAGCAGCTATCTTGGAAAATGGACCCTCCACAAACAAAGCAGCCCCGACCAGGCAGTTTTAAAGCCACATAGACCAGCAGAGAGCAAAAATATGGAAGGCGCTGTGCTTCCAGGCACGCGTGTGCCAAAGGGAATAAATTCAAGAGGCAGGAGCCCAGAAGCAGCATCAGGCGGAGCAGCACTGGGAACAGAACAACTGACAGCTCAAATCATGGTTGCTTCAATCCCAGCTGTAAAAGAGATATAAAGCCATCTCTTGAGGACCTTTAAAAAGTCCAAAGAGTCCCAGATTGGCAGATGTAGGAGATGCTCCATGGCCGCGAAGGAGACAGAAGTGAGAAGGAAAAAGGCAATGAAAAGTGCAAAAAGTGCCCTCCTGGGGTACGCGCTGTAAAATCACCCACACCCAAATATTTCTCCCAATTCCTTATTGTCTTCTGGTACCTCAAAAGGTTTCTACCCCCCCCCCCCTTTTTTGTTTTGCCAAGGTGTATGCCTTGAACCGCAGCAAACCTGCCCGGTCACTGTGCCGCGTGTGGCTAAGAGCCATATCAAACAGCCGGTCACAGCGCTGCTGGAAGACAGCCCCCCTCCCAAGTGTTGCAACAGCTTCCAAACATTTCTGCCAACCTATAGAAAACACCCTGGTTTTTATGTACGTTGGCCAAGTGCTGCGGGTGCCAGACCAAACCTAGGATGAGCATGTCCCGAAGGAGCCGCTGGAGGCCATGGCTTTGTGCCAGGCACCCTCAGCACCGCGCGACGCCGGGGGTGCCCAGGGGCGTACCGGGGATTTGCTCCGTCTGTCTGATAGAGGGGTTAACGCCACACCTCACCCCCCTGTGGCTCTCGTTGCCGCGGCAGTTCGTTAATAAGGCTGAGCAAAGTGCTTTCTCAATCGGAGATGGACACCTGAGCGGAAAGGCCAAGCGAAAAGACACCATGAGACAAGCAGGATGCCGAATGCCCCACGGGTGGGATGATGCTCGTGGCGGGGGGTACCACTGACCGCAGCCGCCCCGGGGCAGATCGGAGACAGCCTCGAGCTGCAAAATCACTCGGCACATCTCCGACAGCAGCCAAGGGAGAGGGTTGGGTTTTTTCGCCTTGCTCATCCTCCCCTTGTTTTCCGCACTCTCTCCCAAAATCTTAGCTCCCTTCTGACTTCTTCTGTGTCACTCCAGGTCTTCCCATCACATTAAGTCATCCTTCTGGTACCGGAGGATTACTTAATCCCCACGGTTAACCCTCGCCGTTCCCAGCGCTCACACAGGGACATCCCTTCCCATCGAGCAGATCTGCAGGACCTGCTGCCCGGGGACTCCCTCCTGCAGCACCAACAGCTGGCAGAGTGACGAGGGACGGGCAGGCATTAGACTCTTTCGGTGGTCATTTAATATTTCCAGAGGAAAGTCTGGTCTGCCTCAGCCAGGCTGGGATTTGAATGCTGAACCATAGCAATATGCAGAGATTAAATTCTAATTTCCAACCCTCTTGCTACAGACAAGCACAAAAGTAGGGTACGATAAGCTTGGAGATGGCCTCTCTTGTGCTCTTAGGGCAATTAAGAGAAAAAAAAACGTAGGAAATATCCGCAATATTTCTAATGCTGCAGGATAAACACAGGGAAATGCTCCCCTCCGCCCCAGTAGAGCTCTTATTAACAATTGCCACGCAGAGGCAGACAGCGGTTGGTATTTAGTGCCCACCCTGGGAAACGAATTGCTTTCCGCCTGCATCCAGACTGCAATCATCTCGGAGACAAACAGAGCTCTGTGCTACAGCCGCAGCCAACGCACGGACAGCCGGAGGTGGCTGGGAGCTCTGCAACAACACGCCTGGGCAAGGACAAGGACAAACATCATCCGCCTTCTGCTGCAGGGGGGTGACAGCCTGTCCCCCACCCCATCTTTTTTGAGCCATCACCAAACCGCAGCCATTGCGGCAGGCATTGAACTCCCGAGGTGGATGTCAGCACAAGGATTTATAGACTCAGTGACCACACAGGTGCCACCAGGCTGCAGACCTTGGTCACTGTGATCTGACCCAGCAAAGGTTCAGAAGATCCACCAGGGTCAGGAGCGCCCCTGTCCCTCACCCACCTCCTCCTGGGAGATGCAGGACCCTACCTGTAAGCCAGGCACCCCACTGACGAAGCCTGACGGCCTCAGTTCCCAGCCCCAGGCAGCCTGAAGAACCACCAAGACCCAGAATTTTGCTTTTCTCCATCCCAAACAACACGCACGAAGTCTCAGGCCACGCAGGGAGAAGCAGAGGTTTGGAAATCGCCTGCTTCCCACTGCAAAGGCCGAGCCATTTGCAACACGCCCCGAAATCACGGCACCAGGCGATACCCCAGGCTGGATTTTGTAGCATTTGCTCCATATGCCGGAAAACACTTTGCTGCTCTGTCCCTTTTGATCTCCGGGACAGCCAGGTAACACGGGGCAAAATCAAGTCCCATGGACACAGACAGATCGCCCACGCGCGGGTCCCAAAGGTCTCCGGCTCACGAATTCTCTGCTCTCCTGCAGCAGGCACCAGCACGGCAGCTGTGCACGCACACAGGCAGACAGAGATGGGATTTTAATGGAGAGGAGAGACTGCATAATTCTCCCTCCAGCCTCCTCCCACCCACAGCGGATTCGTGTTGGATGCTCTGAAGAGCCCGTTTGTTGCAGGAGCTACAACTTCTCCTATCGCTCGCCCACAAGCTCCCGGCAGCAGCGGAGGATTTTTCATCCACAAACATTCATTCTCTTTCTATTCTCAAAAGGAAAGGGACATTATTCATGCACCGGGTTTCCCCCCCCGCCATGAAAACTCCCCCCCGCCTTTTTTTTTTTTTTTTTTTGCTTCACAAGGGCTTTGTAGATAAATGCAAGCAGGAGCTGCAAGCAAGTACGAAAAATCAGCACCCAGCATTCCTCCAGGACAGAAGCGGTTTGTGCCCCGACGAAATTAGGAGTGGGATGTTAAAAGATCGTTCCTACCAACAAAATAAGGCCGCTTAGCCCCCGCGAGTTCATCGCTAAATCAAAACACGCTTTTGCTTGAACAGTTCTCTTCACCTGGCTGCCAAGCGAAATGGAGAACGTGGGTTAAAAACTGCCGCAGCTTCCAAAAGCTGCCCCAAACTATCCGTTTGCACTTTCAGCCGGGTATTTTCAAGGCGATTTCTAATGATTTAGCGAGGAACTTGTCACACTCTTCCACTCTGAAGAAAAGGGGGTTTAGCTTTCCCAGCAGACAGGGAGCAAGGCGGCCTCGTCCCAGGCACACAGCACCCTTCTGTGGGGAAAACGTACTGGGAGAAAACCAGTTCTCTGCATTTCCCCTTGTGAAGCCGGTTCCTGCCTCCGTAAAGCAGCAGACACGGCTCCATCCTCCTCTCCGGCACAGCTGCTCTGCCAATACCTATTTTCCCAGCCCAACGGATCCCGCGGATGCGCAAACCCGAGCTTAAACCCCAAACGTCCCCAACCCCAAATGCACCACGGACCTGAGTGTTGGGGACAAGGCAGGAGGTGGAGGAGGATGAACCAAGCAGGATTTTCGCCCTCAGCAGCAGTTATTTTACGCCACGCTGACGGAGCTGGCATACGACGGATATGGCACACCGGCCGCCGGACCAAACCCTGCGGATATGAGGGGCTAGAGGTACCAGGCCTTTAAACCAGCTCCAGGAGGGCTTACTTTCCACCCTGGGCTACCAAATGTCCTCCCTGACTCGTTGCTTTGTCAGCAGCTGCTGCAAAACAACGTCTTGCCGGGCTAAACTCGCCCTCGGTTCTTACCCAGGCGCTGCCGGAGGGGTGCAGGAAAGTGTTGCTGCACCTTCAGCCCTGCTTAGGCTGGGAAAAATCAAAGAAAACACGCGCAATATTCTGTCTTACTTTATCACGCATAGCCCTGTAATTTGCACATATTACAGGGAGAAGCACCTACCATGCAGGGGCTTTTACACCCCCCGGCGCGGTTCCCATTGAGGCAGGGCCACAGGCAGTAATTTCCCTGCCGAAATGTAGGGCAACAGAGAAAAAACACCCGTTTGCTGCTTTCACCCTGTTCATACCAACCCTCACAGAGAGACAGAAAGTGACAGCTACTGTCGGTCACTTTTACGATTAAATATATCCTCCATCTCAGAGAACTGCAACCCATTCGAGATACCTTTCCTAACCTGTCCCAAGAGGAAAATGATGGCTTTCGTGCTGCAAAAATGTTCAAGACGGAGAAGAATCAACGTTGCCCAAGTGGTGAGCCACAAGCCAAAACGCGTGAGGCTGCCAGGCCCCCTTCGCTGAGGAATCAGGAGCTCGCCCTTCGCCCTGGCAATGATGTACCAAGGTTATAGACGAGCGGGGCATCCTCCTGGGTGCTTGGTTCTTACCATGCCCTTAGGCAATACTTACTTTCCCAGCCCAACAGATCCTGTGGATGCCCTTAGGCATGTTAAGAAAACAACAACGCAGAAAATTAGGCTTAAAGTTTAAGAGAGTGAAGAAAAAAAGGTACCTAATATTGAGGTCCGAAATCCATATGCAAATCCCTGAGAAGAGACCTGACTTTTCATAGAATCATAGAATCGTAGGGTCGGAAGGGCCCTCTGGAAATCACCCAGTGCGACCCCCTGCCAGAGCAGGGTCACCCGGAGCAGGTGGCACAGGAACGCGTCCAGGCGGGGTTGGAATGTCTCCAGAGACGGAGACTCCCCCACCTCTCTGGGCAGCCTGTGCCAGGGCTCTGCCACCCTCAGGGTAAGGAAGTTCCTCCTCACGTTGAGATGGAACTTCCCATGGTCAAGTTTGTGCCCGTTACCCCTTGTCCTGTCCCCGGGCACCACTGAAAAGAGCCTGGCCCCGTCCTCCTGACACCCCCCCTTTCAGTATTTATAAGCATTGATAAGATCCCCCCTCAGCCGTCTTTTTTCCAGACTCAAGAGACCCAAATCCCTCAGTCTTTCTCCATCAGAGAGGTGTTCCAGTCCCCTCAGCACCTCGGTAGCCCTTTGCTGTCCCCTCTCCAGCAGTTCCCTGGCCTTCTTCAACCGGGGAGCCCAGAACTGGACCCAGCACTCCAGATGCGGCCTCCCCAGGGCAGAGCAGAGGGGGAGGATGACCTCCCTCCACCTGCTGGCCACACTCTTCTTGATGCCCCCCAGGATGCCATTGGCCTTTTTGGCCACAAGGGCACATTGCACACTTTTCCGAATGCAAAGACCTCAGTGGTTCCCGGTGTGCTCACGCCACCTTCTCCAAACCCTGCAGCTCCTTCTCTTCGCTGACCTTGTCCCTTTCTGCCGCAGTCATCTTAAGAACCCAGTGGCTATTGTGGTAAAACACAATAAATTAGCGTAAACAAGATTGTTCCTCGAGCGCCTTAGGAGCAATGTCATTTTTCTGCAGACTGACATGTTAGATTAATGCATAACGAAGCAGGAATGCGGTTTAGCACGGACTGCTGCTGCTTGTCGAGTGCAGATGAAAGAATACCCTGTTTAAACCGGAATTTAGATGAACAAGATCCAGTGCAACAAAGCAATAAAGGGGCTTTTGGACTGGAATGAAGGAGAGATGCAGCCCAGAAAGCCCGTAACCGAGGTGGCTGCTGCGAGTGGACGGGGGAAAGGCAGCGGGGAAAAGCACAGCAGCAGAGACGCAAGAAGCCACAAGAAGAGAAGCAAACGATGTGGCATCCCGTCGAATGATGGTGGCATTCCATTGAATAATGAGACATCCCATCGCAGGGAGGCAGCGACAGGTCCAACTCCGACACGCTTTGGAGCCCCAGGTTGGCAAAGGAAAGAGAGTTGGCTGGAGCTAAGTAAAGCCACCTGAAAAACCCGTGTGAATTGAGAAAAAAAAAAAAAAAATCAGATTCTTGCTCCTCACACGTCCCAGCGCTGGGAGGAGGGTTTGCATGAGCGAGTGCTGGGAGCTCTGAAACATAAAATGGGTTCAGAAAGTGAAGAAAGTGTCACATCGGCTCACCCTGGTGCGGAATCCCCCCATAAGCTCTGTGCCAGGCTCAGGGCAGGCATGGGCTTCCTTTTTGGGTGTTTCTCCGCTGCTGCAGAGCAACAACAGAGTGCAATGAAAGGGAGCGTTAAAAAAATCTACATATTTGGGTCCAGATCGACCCCTTTTAATTCCAGCGCTCAGGCTGAGCTGCTCCACCTGAAATTCTTCCATGCTTCACACTCATCAACAGGATCTGTGTGCAAAAAAGGGTTTTAACTGAGGTAAAACAGGGCTAGATCTGGAGTTACAATATGAATAATTGATATTCCTTCAGAGCTGCTCCCTGCTCATCCCGGCGGGGCAGGTACCACCGCTCCGTCCCCTCCCTGGTGCATCCCTGGCTCCTCTCCATCGCTCCTGTGCTCAGAGGCAACACAGAGCAGCAAGTAAAAGCTAACGCACTGGCCATGACTCTCTGGGGATTGGAAAGACACAGCAAAGCCATGGAGGCTGTTTCCCCCCCTGGGAAACACCTCCTCCCTCCCCACAAAGCACACAAGCCTGTTCTCCAAAGCAATTACGGACGCGCGGAGCTTTGATTAGCAGTTTTGCCTTCGTGATGCTGAAGGCAAGCGCTTGGCAGCAGGAGGAGCAGGGAGATTCCAGGATCTAATTCAACTCCTGCTAGTTAAACGCTGGCCTGTGATCGTGTCCCCAGGCAGAGCCAGAGCCGTACAAATTCCTTTAGCAGGCTGGTTTCATCCTCCTGCTATTGGCTGCCCTACCAGGCAAAAAAAAAAAAAAAAAATCAGGATTTTCATCCTGAACGTTTAATATAAATATATGTGATTGAGAGGGAGGCACGGAGAGGGAGACAGCGAGAGAGAGACAGACGGATTTATAATACGCCAAAAAAATAAGGTCGTTTGGCCCAGGTCTGGGCGCCGCGGTGCCAGGCAGAGCGGGGCGGCCAACGCTGGGAGCTTCTCCCTCAGTTTGGCTCTTTCCGTGCACACGCTGAACGTGGCCCCTGGGGTGAGATGGAAATGGGAAGCGCTAACCTCCCCCTCTGCCGGCACGGCAGGCTGCCTGGCCATCGCGTGGCCCACCAAAAAAATCAGCTCCAATCCTTTCTATCACCTGTCCCCATCCTCCTCCTCCTCCAGCTGCTCTGCTTCCCATTATCACCCGTAAGGAATACAGCAGTTGTGGAATACAGAAAAAGCAATTTTCCGTCATAATTATTCCACCACATTTCTGGGGAGACTAATCACAGTTATTTGGCTTTGCACCGCGCTGGGTCGAGCTGTGCTGGCCGGAGAGCTCGGCAGAGGTACCAGGGGGTCCCAGGAGGGGCCGAGCCACCCCGCTGCTCGTGGCTACGTCCCTCACTGCCCAATGGAAATGCCAACAGGCTTTTAGTGAAGAAAGGATGCCATCCCACTAAAAACTTGCCTGTGGGCATCTGAGGAGGTGGGAATACAATGACATCCACCACCCCTTCACGAGGCCTGAGCCCTGAGAAACATCCCACTAGTGTCTGAGACCCCCTTGATCCCACAACTGGGGAAAACCTTTTAATCAAAGAGAGGGATCAGCATCACACTAATGCATCCATCTCCTACAAATGCACTCCCCACCGCTCCCGATTGTAGGGATAATTAAACTCCAATTCCTTCCCAGGCCCTTCCAACCCGTCTAACCCAGCTGCAGGGGACAGGGGACTATGGAGCATCAGGAGACGGGCACAGACGTGAGCCCAGAGAAATGATGCCTCTTAACGAAGCCAGGGCTCAGATTACGATGTGTGTGTTTCTGCTTGTTACGAGTCAGCGCGCTAATGAGTGTGTCTCCGGCAGACAGGACCCAGGAGCACAATGCATCACAAAGATACAGATTTCTAATTAACAAAGTATTTTTGAGTAACTCCACAGCTCCAGACCGGGAGTTCTCCACAATAGGCTCCACCAATCCCTGCCGTTGTGCTGCAATCCCTAATTATCGCAGGGAACCAGGGAGGGAGCCAAAACACTCAATACAAGGTCAAGAATCACTGTGCAGGAGACAAGAGACCAGGTTTCCACAACCAAAGCACGTGGCTACATGCTTCCCACGGGTGGACCCTCCAGGGAGGCTGCAACACAGGACAGGGGATGACTCCAAATTGTCCCTTTCTGACCGCAAAGTTGTCTTGCAGGAGAGTGAGGAGACTTCTCCAACAAGAAAGAAAGAAAATGAAAAGACAGAGCAAGGAAAGAAAGAATCACAGAATGTGCTGGGTTGGAAGGGACTTTTAAAGGCCACCTAGTCCAACCCCCCTGCCATGAGCAGGGACATCTTCAACTAGATCAGGTTGCTCAGAGCCTCATCCAACCTGGCCTTGAATGTCTCCAGGGATGGGGCATCTCCCACCCCTCTGGGCAACCTGGGTCTGTGTCTCACCTCCCTCACTTTAAAGAATGCCTTCCTTATATCTAGTCTAAATCTTCCCTCTTTTAGTTTAAAGCCGTTACCCCTTGTCCTATCGTAACAGGCCCTGCTAAAATGTTTGTAAAAGTTGTAGCATGATAAAACCAGCTACAGAAAGAGCTGGGAAACCATTTCCACAGGCTTTGTTTTTATTTCTGATAAAATGGGCCTATCCTCTCCTTCTCCACCAACCAAAGTCTCTCTGCTATCACCGCATCAAGCCGAAGCTCTTTTCCTTGCGAAGAGATGGATGCGAAGAGAGGCTCTATAGCTCCCTGGTCATTAGAGCCAGCTACTAATTACACCCCAGAGCAGAGCGCCGATGGGTTGCAGACTGCCATCAGACACATAAAAACAGTGTGGAAACCTAATATTTGAAAGTTTCTGCAACATCTGACAGGAGGGCTGGGTCAAACCAACGCTGACACCCAGGAACAAGAGCCCATTGCTCCCTTGGAGGCATCGCAGGGCCCTTGCAAACCCCAACCCAGATCAGGGGGCGCTGGGGAAACACCCGCTGGTTGTCGGCTGCAGAAGGAATTACCCACCAACACACACATCAGATCAGGAGCATCCCTGACGGGGTAACTGCTGGCGCACAGATAAAGCAGTGGGTGCTCAAGCACAGGGAACACGAGAGAGACGCACTCTCTATTCTCTGTATGTTCCCTACATTACGGCATTTAGACCTTGTTGACTTCAACGTCTAACAAAGGGTTGGCCTCAACTCACAGCCACTTCCTAAACAAGCATCTAAACCAGAAACCCAGGCAAACCCCGTCCTACAAACCCTCACCATGGCAGCCAGCACCACGTGTTCGCAGCCCCGGGGTCTCTGCCGTGCGGTCAGGGCTCATTTACAGCCGAAACCTCACCCCTGCTATTAAAACCATGAAAAACCTCAGCTATTTCCCGGCTCAACCAAGGAAAGGGAAGCGTTACGGCAGGCTTGTAAGATAAAGCCTCACAGATCTCTGGCACGTGGACACACTCGCACAACTGCTCCAAGCTGATAATTAAGGACAGGGATTTGTAATTAAAGACAGAGTGGCACAAAGCGCTGCTTTAAATTTTTTCATTTTCAAGAATTTCTTGTCTTTTGGGCTGTAAAGAGCTCCCCACTGCCACATCAGTGTAACTTTAATAACGCCCCGATGGGATGACAAGGGGTGTGCATTTCCTATCCTAATTAAGAAAAAACCCACCAGGGTAACTGAGCCGCGGGGTCGTTACCCGGCTCCGTGTGTCGAGCCCAGCTCGCGGGGTACAGCCTTGCAGCCCCAGCATACCACCTCCATTTCTGACGCCTTATGGGAAAGAGCAAATTTTAGTCATCAATACATCTTAAAAACGCTCCTCGACACACAAGAGTACAGTCACGGCCGCTAACGGAACGGAGGCGTTCCTGCACGTTTGGGTCTCCAAGCACAAGAGGGTGCGAGGATGCTGAGCCAGATCTCCGGGAGACGTGGTCCTAATCCCGTTTGGCCACACAATCCTTTATTGCCTTGTGTCTCTTTTCCTCTTGTGTTATTTTCCTCCCCTCCTCTTCTCTTTTCAGACCAAGTTTTTTCAGGGGATTAGTCTCCGCTATGGCTACAAATAGCATCTGCTACAACAGGAACCAGAACTCTCTGGGGACCACGAGCCAGCACCTAGATACAAATCCTGACTCTGCCGGATTGCGGCTTCTTTTGTATTTCTTATTTCCTTAAACAAAAATAATAAATATATAATGCATAACGTTACAGAAAACAAGGAGCCCTTTGCATCCCCATCAGCCTCATCCACAGGTTTTTCAGCTCCGTGCATCCGGGACATCGGCAGTCGGGATGCTTTGCTGAGGATTCGGGGTCATTTTCTCTCTATTTTTAATCAAACAGTTCCCTTCGGGCAAACACGCTGCAAGGCACCGTGTGCATGGCGACACATGCCTGTACGCTAATTACCAGCTAATTAGGATTTTTTTGGCCACCAAACTGTTTTGGAGCAGTTTGTCTCCCGCTCTCCGATGCCCAGCACTGGGATGTTTGGGGGATGGATGGTTCAGGTTTCCCAGCCCGTTCCCCCTCCCCGTGCTGCTCTCCCCTGCAACCGGGATGCAATGGGGCAAGGAAAATGGAAAAGGAGGAAAACACCTCTGGGTGAGCACGAAGCAACCTGATAACACAACCACGCACGGGGGGAAACGCTGGTGAGACAGGAGACGACTGAGGGGTTTGGAGGCTGTGGCAGGCTGAGAAGGTTTTGACCTCCCAGCCCTGGCTAACGCTTTTAAGCCCTTTCCTTCATCGCGGTGGATTTGTTCCTCCTGTCGCTGCAGGTCTGCAACAGGCAGCTCCCACCAGCACCCACATTTGCACACCACGGCCCAAAGCATCGTGGAGAAACCCCTTCCAGCTCTCCTGAGCCTGGGGGTGGCCTGAGGACGCAAGGACTAGGAGGGGACAGTGACCCCCCAGGGTGACAGTGGCTTCCGAGAGGTGACTCACCAGGACTGCGGCTTCCTCTTCATGATGCCCTGGCGTCTCCACTGCGAGTGGGGGCTGAGGTGGTAGGTGAGCTGCCGGCAAAGCTTCTCCATGGCCCCGAGGGAGTCCCCCTCCTGCAAAGACAAGGGAGGGACGCCAGGTAAGGTGTCTGCAGCGTTACCGTGATGCCCCCGGGATGCTCCGACCCCGGAGCGGCTCCCTACCAGGAGCTGGCAAGTCGTAAAGGACCACGCTAAAAATTGTAGAGGAATTGGGAAAAAGAAACCCCGCGGATCGCTACAACGCTGCAAGGATGGAGCGTCTCGCCAAGGGCCACCCCGTTCTGCACAGCCATGGACGTTGCTGCTGGAATGTGAACGCACAAGCCCTGCCTGGTTAAGGGTGACAAGGTCCCTTCTTGGGACCGTTATCGTTTGACACCACGTAATAGCTTTCTGCACTAAAGTTTTACAGAGATCGATTAAATAAACCAAGCAACCCATACGTTACCATCCAAACTGGTTTCCAAAAGAGCAAACACTACGAGGCTTTGTAGGCTGGTGGAGATCTCGGGAACAGCACGCATCAGAAACTCTCACAGCATATATTTATTAGGAAAAAAAAAAAAAAAAAGCTTCAGGAAAATTGGGGATTTTGGCGAAGTCTTCTCAATTCTGATGAAAATTTCACGCAAAAGGATAGCGGCTTGGAAAACTTCAACTCTGAAAGATTCTAAGAATCTGGTTCTAGAAATTTTCGTTCCCAAAAATAAAATAAAATACAAATACTGGTATCTTGACGATTCAATCGTGTTTCATTTCAAGATCTTTACATAGCAATGCACGGTGTGACATCCAGTAACGCAAACCACTCATCTTGCCCTGCCTGGCTTGCCCTCTGAAAGGTCCCAAGCAGTGATTAACTCCACCTAAAAAATAATAACGATTAAAAAAAACCATCGAGATGTGACAATTTGTGGCATCTGCCCGGTTTTATGAAATTGCTGCATCACGGAACGTCTTCGAGAAGACGCAGGAACTGAATAGGAAGCCCTAAAATAAGCGCTCAGCCTGGGCTCAGCTCGCCGCTGCGTGCTCAGGGTTTTGCTGTGTGCTGGGAGGAGCTGGGCAGGGGATGCTGAGGAAGACGCTCCATCTTCTCTGCCCGGACATCCAATTCCTGCTGCCTTCACGTCCTCCCTTGGAGCCCGAGCGCCCCGGCAGAGCTGGGAGCTGCGCGTTTCGTGCAGCCTAATTCACGCGACATATTCTCCTCCCTCGCCTCCAAGTCGGCAGAGCGGGACCGGCCTTATAAAGACGTTATAAATATTGAATTAACCAAGGAGCGATAGGGATTTTGACAAATCACCTCTGGCTGTGCAGGGAAAACAATTACAGCAGGTTTTTCTCAGGGGAAAAAAAAAAAAAAACCACACAAAACCAGGACAGAAAGAGCATATCTGCAGATGGCTGGAGCAGAAATACCAGCGTAGGACTCGTGGTCTTCAGCTTCTCCATTCAATCCAGCCTGCAAGACACTAAGGCTTGAGAGAAATGGGGGTAGTTTACTCCCAGACATGTCCAGGTGCCTACAGGGCGACTACCGTTAACCAAAAGCTGATTTAATTCGGGGGCGATGCTTGCCCGGCTCCAGCCGCGCAAACCAGCAGCCGAACGACGGCACCAGCCCTCACTCCCTCCATCAGGCGCGCGGCGGCAGGTGATTTCGGCAGCTCAGATGGAAACTCCAGACCCAGAGACACCAGCAGGACACGGTGTACGGAAAACGCCGCGTCAGCACGAGCTGGAGCTGAGCTGGAGCACATCTGAGCTCCGCAAGCTTTTGACAGCCGTACCCCCTGCTTCCCAGTTTGCGGAGGAGGAAATATGGGTTTAAGAGCACATTTAAACCCGTACTTCTCAACACCTCATTTATCACTGCGCTTAACTTGAAATAAGGGTTTTAATCCCACAAATTTCCTTTCCATTCCATTCCATCCATCAGCCTACGCTAAACCTCAGGCATGCCGAGATCTCCCCTCCCGCTGGCGACCTTGCGGCAAGAAACATCTACTGCCCTAGGCTTGGGGATGGATGAACCCTAGGAGGCTCAGCCTGTCAAATTAACACAGAAAAAATAATGAGAGGGAAGGTTTTATTTCATGTTTTGCGCTGGAAGGCCTGGAAACACATTGCAGCCATTCTTTAATTAAAGCCTCAAAACATTTTAGGAAGGCAACAGCATACACTGCTCCCTGGAACGGCTCTCCATTCGCTCCCTGCCAGCAACACCTTCCTCGCTGCGTAACCAGCATCCCAATGCGAGAAGAAAACCCCACGAGTTTTGACACCTACCCTATTTTTTTTT
Organism: Larus michahellis; assembly: GCF_964199755.1. NCBI lineage: Eukaryota > Metazoa > Chordata > Aves > Charadriiformes > Laridae > Larus > Larus michahellis. Next base: position 3,533,553 of record NC_133902.1, on the reverse strand, counting down.
TTTACCTTTGCATAATACCCCCACCAAGCTGCCTGGTGCCATCAGTTTGCGTTTAACCATTTTTTTTTCCCAGCTCCTCCTTGCAAACCATTGCAACAGCCCCGGACATGACAGCGTCCACCCTCAGCACCGCGCGGGGCTTTCCATCTCCAAGCCCTCACCGTATCGCGCGGAAAAACTCTTGTTGGAAAAGAAAAAAGGGGCAAAACTGCTGCGGAGCCAGTAGCCACTGCGTAGCAATTCAGCGCTGCACGTTGCCTCCAATATAATCCTGAAAGAGACAATTAAAATTGTCTCCAGTATTACCCTGACAACTCAACAGTGGGGGAAGTGAAACCATTCCCAAGAGGAATGCGGCAAAATAGCAGAGAAAGTAAAAGAAACAAGTTTTTGCTGGTACAAATGTGGCAGGACCGCCTTCCCTCTCCAGCAAGGGATCTTCCCCCCGGGCAGCGTGCTCGCGCCAGCCCTCGGTGCGTAGCTGCCAGACCTCCAGCGCCGTGTGTCCAGATGGCGGGTGGAAGCTCAGACCTTGAACTTCACATCAAGCTGATTTCTGAGAAATTCAGCTCAAAGAACGCAGCAAATCATCCATCAACACCGATACAGCGCATCGAGGGCTCCAAGGAAAGACGCTAGAGCAGGGCAAAGCATATTTTAATCCTTATCTCTCTACATCAGCGGCCGCAGTCAGCTCATCCTTCACAAGGTCATCCCCACCAGACCACTCGTCCAGCCCTTTGATCTTCACCGGCAAGCTCAACTCACAAGCCCTGCAGCTATCGGGCTACTTCTATTTTGGGGTTTTAAAACTTAATTTAGAGAACACAATTTCAGCACACGGCAACTCATGCATCTCCTTCTGGTCTTGGTACCATGCGAGGGTATAAGCCAGCAACAGAAGCATAGTCTTTTCCGCACTGGTCTGTAGATAAGTGCCCCAGTTTAGCACTGGGATAAATAAACAGGCCATTTCAGAGCCTTCATAAGAATCACAATTTTGGGGTTGGGCTCCTTGCTTCTGCACATCTCATTCCCATCACCGCGCATCACCTGCCCACGGGTGAGACGCAAACCTCTCTGCTTCGAGAACCCACTTTTTTTTTTTTTTTTTTAGGTACCTTCCTAAACCTCTGCAATTCCTCGCCAGAGCTTTGCGGGATGCTCCAGAGCAGCCCCAGCCCTGACCCCGGCGTACGAGAGCTGCCCTGGGGTGCACAAAACACGCGCGCAGAAGGAGGGATTTAGCTGACGCGGTGCCAAAGGCAGAGCTGGACGCTTGTCTGATGGTTTAAACAAAGGCTTTTTCACTGTTTGTGATCCAAGCCTATCAGGAAATAATTGAAGCTGACGCACACCCTGGTGGGACCGAGCCCAAGAGCTTGTTTGCAAATTGAGTCAGCTTAAAACTCAGCCCAGCTCGCTCGTGTTGACAAAGTTTTAACCTCGCTGCCCGGCGGACGGGGAGAGCGACCGCACGCGGGGCTGCCCGGAGAGCGCGGGGTTAGTGCTTTACACCGGCAGGAGCGATGATGCTGAGTGCTATCCCCGTAGGCTTCCCGACGCCGTGCCAGCATTACACCCTGACGCCGACCTTCCCTCCGATGCAAGGTACCACCCCTGCTCTCCAGCACGATCCTCTCTGCTGGGTACCATCAGCATCCCCGGGCGTGATGCACGAGAAGACATAAACCCCATTGGATGCAGACGGATGCTGCTGCTCCCCTCTCTGCTTCCAGTCGCTAATCACTTCCCGCAAAATCAAAAGCAATGGCCAAAAAGTCCTTCTGCCCCGCTTACATCAGTCTATATCGCAGCACTTACGCGAGGTCAACATAAGACTGGGGTGGGTTTTTTTGCGGTCAGAGGGCAAACGAGTGGCAAGGCAGACTGCCCTCAACCTGCAGAAATTCAAACCAAAGCAAACACTGTGTGCCCTTTCCGTAGAAGGGACGATAATCAAGCACAAGACATACACAACGAGAGCCGCCATTTTCACTAAGCACATTGTCTCCCCACCGGAACCGAATTGCAGCAGTGATCATTCCCGAAACAACACGCAGGGATGAATCTCCAGCAAAGGCATCGCCAGCGATAGCATGGAAGACCTGGCTCCTTCTACCATCAGGCATGCGCAGTGCGCGTGCGTGGGAACGTGCGCTTGTTACTCTGGTTTCCAGGCTCCGGGAGGAGAACTGCAGAGCATCGCAGGGTTGGAGAGATGGGACAGACCACACAGGGAGTTCAGCTTTCCCAGCTGACGACACTGCCAGGAAAAATATGCCCTTTCTCTTAGCACCACGCTCGCAGGCCAGCTGATAAATGCTGGTAACGATGCTGGTGATGAGCCCTCAGCTGAGCTAACTCCCTACAGATCCATCAGCCACACATCTGGAAACATCTGCGAGTTTGCAAAAGCTCTCGGTGCCGGGATCTTGCACGCGCCTGTACAGCTCCTACATCAACAGGGAGAGAAACCTGTGCCGCACACGCAAAAAGACTGCTTTGAGCAGCAGCCGAACTGCGGGCAAAAGCCTCTGTACAAGGAGCAAGAAAGCCGTATGGCACCCGCTTCCCTTCTCCGTTGTCTTGGCTGCTCAGCTGGAAAGTTTTCAGGAGAAGACGAGTCTCGCAGGGCGCGTTTATGCAGCACCCCGGCTCTCCGCAAGACTCATGGAGCCCACAAAGAGCAAACGCTGGTGCAAGCATCAGCTCAGAGAAGCAGTTTTTGGGCAATGTCGTGGCTCCTACTCGACCACGTCCTCTCCAAGCTGGCAGAGACCCAGCGCAGTTCCCGGCCATCAGACGGGATGCTGAGCGCGGGACGGAGCAGGGATGAGGGGAAAGCTGAGAGCAGAGGCTCTTCCCTGCAAAGGGCCCCTTTCCCCGTCATTCCTCCTCTGTCTTCGCCTGCCTCCAGCCCTCTGGAGAAGGAGAGGGCTGCTCGCTGCCAGGAGGCGCCCGGAGATTCATGAGATTTTAATCCTTTAACAGATTTCAGCTGGGAGAGGGATTCATGGCACATGCCCCATCTGCGATCCACAACCAGCCCCGCGCCAACGGCATCTCGTTCGACTGGAAAACGAGGGAGAGCAGCACGAGTCGAGCCCCGTCTGTCCCCACGGTAGATGGGGTGACCAGGCATGTGCCGGCGACCACCAGGCTCCTGACCGCAGCTCCAGCCCCGAGAGGAGAGCTCCGGATGAAGGGATGGAGCAGCAGCGCTTGAAATGGGACTCAGTCGAACCCCAGGGACAAATTGGAGCAGGTAAAGGCGAGGAGCCAGGCTCATCCCCCTCGTGTCCTGCTAAACCCACCCTGGTTTCTTCACGGGGACCTGTTTTATCCTCACCGATGGTCTCACCTGTGGCGTAGGAGAGAAACTGTTCAGCCCCTCTCAGCGCCGTGCACCGAGAGGGCCCGCGGGTGAGGTTATCACCCAGCATCTGCACGCCACGTTCAACCACAAACGAGCGATCCTTGGACGCCTTCCTCGCTGCTCGGCCAAGGGAGGGAGGAGGGGGTAATTGGAAGCAGAGGGATGACACCACGGGAAAGCAAACATGGGATGAGGAGGACGGTGTTTTCGCTGGGGATAAATAACCGCGGTGTCACCGCCTGCCCTCCTCGCATCACCGTGCGGCGACGGCACCGGGGCGATGCAATTTGGTTAAGAGTTGTATTCACAAACCGGATTTCTCCTCCAAAAGAAGCAGCCAGAGAACTCGGAGGAGGACACAAAGCATAGGAAAGCCTTGTGATAAAGATGTTATCGCAAATTAATTTGTTTTCATTGAGAAATGAATCACCAGCTCCGCCCCCAGCAGCAGAATCCCTGGTGGTGCGCGGAGCCCTGGGGGGGGTTGCAGCGGGGCCAAACATCGTGTAAAATAGGCCAACATTAATGATTAAAGGGCCCTGGTAAAGAATTCCTGCTGCAGCACAGCAAGGGATTGACCTAAATTAGAACAATTAGCCATTGTCTCGGGTCGGAAGAAGCGACAGGTTTTTGCTCGCATTATTACATAGCCCCATGTTTCTGTCACTTGCAATCAGCCTCTGGGGGGGGGGGAAAAAAAAAAAAAAAAAAAAAAAAAAAGGTGCCGTACTGCAAATCTTAACATGCAAAAAGTCCCAAATTGTCCCTCCAAACCCATGATTTTGACTTAATTAAAGTTTAAATTTTTTTTTCCGCCTTTTCTGTTTCTTTAAAAAAAAAACAAAACCCAAAAACTTTCAAACTTGCATCATTCCTGTCGGGATGCTGCAGGATTTGCAGCTGCCACTTTAGTGCACAAAAAGCTCTGTCCGCGCACAAACCGTTGCAGCCACAGGGAAACCGCGCTCACCCTGGGAGCACCATTCCCCGCATACGAAGTGTTCGGTGTGGAGACCCCTCAAGCCACGATATTTGCTTTCCACAAAAGTTCAGTGGATGCTGACCCCTAAAACACGACCTATTTCACACCCAGACAATACAGAGAATGATAGATTTCCTTCCAAATCCTCCTCCTTGTTTCATTTGTCTTGGGTGATTAGCTGGGACAATAGGATAATCGTTTGGACTATTGAGTAAAAAAACAATTGAGAGGGAAAAAAAAAAAACCAACTACGCTCACAATGGTAAGCTGAATTATTACGCAGTAAAACAAAGACATAAAATAGTGAGAGAGGCTCTAGGAAGCTCTAGGACAGATCAACCCCAACGGCTCTGACACACCTCAAATCAGTTATCACAAATGAGCGTGGAGCAAAGGAGAGCCAATCCCCAGGAACCTGTGCGGAGGTAGGGAGAGACTTTGGGGGTTGGGAGGGACGACAACAAAATGAAGAGGAAATTTTCTCTCAGCACTGTCACGCGTCCCCATGTGCAAAGCTTTCACAACACCAGGAGGTCCCTAACACGTGCCAAAGCTGATGGGCCACCGGGATCTCCAAATACCTAACTGGGAAGGCGACAAGAGAAGACACAGGGACACAGGCGATTAGTAAGCGAAAGCCACGTCCACCATCCACCGGCACGGAACAGCTGAACCCCCCACTCCAACCCAGGTCAATGCAGCAGCCAGGAAAAAGCTCTGCCCACCCAAAACCTGCAGCCGCTCCTGTGGCCCCGAAATGGCTTTCCTGGGACGCTGCCACCAGAACGGCATCCTGCTCCCCAGAGCCGCGGCCCCGGGCTTTAATAGAAACCGAATTTACGATGCCTTCCCTTTTGATGTAGTCACGAGGAGCTGAAGTCATCTAATGGCTTTCTGGTTTTCTTTCTTTTTTTTTTTTTTTTTTCTTTCTTCTTTTTTTTCCCTCCCCCCCACCTCTTGCTTTCAAAGCGTGGGGCTAAATTGCAGCCTATTGTTGCATGCAGACATCTGCACTGCAGCCAGCCCCGGTCCCAGCAAGCCACCGCCAGACTTCCCTTTTGAAACCCTAATGGAGGTTTTCTCCGGCAAACCATCCTCCTCCTGCGAGACCAGGAGCCGAGGAGGTAGGAAAGGCTTTAAATCCACCGTTCCCCTCTCACCGAAGGCCAAAACATGCCGACAACCAGCCGGCAGCGAGCGTTCAAGGTTGGTGTGAGATCGTCCCACCACCGCAGGAGGCTCCGTGGTTGCTCCTACCTACAATCCCATCCAGGTGTGCAGAGGAGGATCCATGCCAGCAACAAGCCCCTCTTGCTGCATGGCTGGTCGGTCATTGAGTTCCTCGGGCAAGGCATGAAAACGCACATGGAAAAATCCCCTTTGTGCTGTAGGAAAGAGCTCTCCAGGGAAACATCCTTAAAATATCACTGTAAGGATATTGCAGTTCCCTCTCCATCATTCCAGACTCCTCTGGGAAAAGACCCCAGCACGTGGGGAACGAGCGAGGAGGCAGATGATACCCAAAGGCAAGCAGATATGGGCACGGTGGACATAAGTGATATATCTTGACCACACAGAGGAAAACTAAATCCAAATAAAGTGACAATATAGCTTTAAACGGGTCCATTCAACCACCCCATATGACCATGCAGAAATTATTTTTAAAATAAATCAAGGCCATTTTAATTCAAATTAGAGGAGAAACTGAACAAGTTTAATAAAGGCCATTTTAATGAGGTTGTTCCCAGCAGGGATCATGGCAACTGAGCTAATCCACTTGATCTGTCCTGAGGTTCCCCAGGCACGCAGCCACGGGGCCAAACACCACCCGCGCCTCCCCCTGCCCAAGGTTAGGGCCAAGCTCTCACTGGCAGCAGAGACACGCCGATGGCTTTTGTAAGGGAAGGATGTGCCCCATGATAAATTCACATTATGAAACAGCCAAGAAAAGAACAGCTGGTCCTGGAAGAGAATGAAGGTCTCTTATATGAGAAAAGGCATTTGCGTTCTTACAGGAAAAATGCGTTTTTGTTGGCATGGGAAATTCAGATTTGGGCTTGGTGACCCCTCTTCTCAGCATGGCTCCAGCAGCGAGCTTGCTGCAGAGTCCTTCCCAGCCATCCACACAGCAGCAGGAGGTTTGAAAAGACAACAGAACCAAACCAGCTCCTGATTTCCCACCGCGGAAGGGCACTGGGTGGTGGAGCTGGGTCCATGGGGTGCCGGATTTGGGTCACGGACCTGGGAACAGCCAGCGAGGCCCTCGCAGACCTGTCAAATTACCATGTACAGCCAGGTCCCTTTCTTGGAGGCTCTCTGCCAGGAGATGAGTGTCGCCACCCTGGACAAATCTCTCATTTCTGTTCTGCAATGTCGTATTTTACAGCGGCCACTGCGGGTCCACAGGAACCCAACAGGGCTTACAGAGGGCCAAAGCCTAGCATCAAATAAGGTACTATATCTTATTTCGAATCACCTAATATGGGGGTATTTTCATATAAAACTCTCTCATACATTAGGAAGTGGTTTGTGGGAAATTCTACGGAGAGTATGTTAAAAGATACACAGAAATAGAAATGCATAGACAGAGAAGTTGCACAGAAACAACGCAAACCCACCAAACAGCTCCAGATGCTCTTTGGATACGGAATGTTGCTCGCACTGGAAACCTTACTCCCTTCCTTCTGGTTTGCTAGGGCATAGGCTTTACCATCAAAAATTCCCTCTTAAGAATGGGCAGAGGTAACAGCAGCTGTCTAAAGTAGCATAAATAAAAGGCAAAGAAAAAGACGGCTTATTTTTTGAGGAGGAGAAGGACCAAGCAATAAACTATACTTTGATAAAAGCTTATCAGAAAGTAAAGCTTCCCGTCCAGCAGCAACCCTTGGAACGTTTTGGAGATCTTGCAAGAACAGAGAAGAGGAACCACTTCTCATCAGCATTCCTGATCAGAAAACTCATTCCATTACCTGGCAAAACCCAAACCCAGCAACCAAACCACCCAGTACAATCTCAAACCCCATGCCCAGGCCTGCGGCGCTCAGGCCAGGCAGGCTGAGACAGGAACGGCAGCCCCAGCTACTGCACAACATGACCCAAAGCTGAAAATGCTTTTGCATAAGACTCGTTGAAGGTTTGGGCCATGATTAGCTGCAAGCTCTGGGCTGAGAGCATGTAGCACTTCTGGTCTTCACCACCTTACTGGAGAAGCCTGACACACTGGCAGGAGCAGTAGCTGAAGGTGTCCCTTAGCAGATGGCAGGCAGTCCTTGCCAGGGCAGACAGCATCAGCTCTGGCAGCAAGCTCGGCAAAATTAACATTTTGTGGAGTCTTGCCTGACAGCAGCATAAAACTCAACAAGGGAGAAAGTCAACAACTGGTGCAAAACATAAGGGGCCCAACCTGGGGACTTCTGGGCAGGAGGTGCCTGCAGGGACAACCAGGCTCTCGACTGAGGGTAACTGCCTGACCCATCGCTCCTCGTCACGCTCATTGCAGCCGGTCTTCAGAAGGTCCTGTTAACTCCTTGGTCCAAAAGGAGCAACTGGCTTTGGTCAAATTAACCAAATGCTCAGCCATCGAGCGTGGCGCATGCGTCAACTTCATGGTTCAAAATAACCCAAATGCTCTTCTTCCAGGCAGATCTATCAACAGTGCAAACCCTCTCCCCAGCTCAGCCCAAACCACAAAGGCACAAGACTGCCACGTCTTGCCATCACATGCCCGTTGCAGAGATGGGAGTGGACATGAACCTCCTTAAGATGACCAGCACGAGACTGAGCACCAGCAAGGTTAATTCTTTTGTTCTCAGTAACGGATTTGCTCCTGTTCAACTCTTGCAAAAACCAGCCAGACCAGTCCAGCTCTGGGCTGGCCTGACACCACAAAGCCACTGCCAAACACGGGAAACCCATGGCTGAGGACATCTGCACTGGACATCCCGACACAGTACTGACGACCTAAGACGACCACAGAGTACCAAGGACACCAGCAATTAAACCCAGCCTTGAACTGCCCCAAAGTAGGAGCCGGTGAAGCTGCAGCAGCAGCAGAACATTGAAAGCGGAAATTTGTAGAAACAAAGAAATGAAATGAAAGCCAATTTTGCAACTCAGATACTGCTATAAGAAGCGCTCATCATCCGCTTTGACGAAAGGCCAAAGTGCGATGCGTTAGATCCGGTGTTGACACACCAAAATGAAAAGCAATGTACAATAGGGCTTATCAAGAGAGCCAGAAGTACAAGATGAATGGCATCGCAGCAACTCAGGAAGTTATTCAAAAGGATCCTGGAGTAATATTGCACTTGGACTTCAGAGAAGCAATTAAAGAAGGCAATAAAATTCGAGGTGATAGATGGCCCTGAGGGGAGCATGTAAGATAAAGGGAAATTGCAAAATAGAATATAAAAATCTTTTGTGAGAGCTACTGGAGGGTACCCAGCTTAGCTTCCGCAGCAGAGGATAAATAAGCAGCAGTCACAAAACGACGCGGGGAATGGCAGGGGATCCGTGTGCTGCTTTGCACCCAACAGTGGCATTACCTGATGCCACCGACTCCACCCTCAGCTGAGACGCACACAGCAAAGCTGTGACTGCAGGGGAGGCTTTTGAGCATCACCACTCCAACATGTGCTCCTGATCCGCACGGTAAGGTCCTCAACCAAATAAATTGGACCCACTTCAGCGCTATAAACAAAGTCACTAATGGGAAGGCCATCTAGATGCCAGTGTTTGTTCCTGGAAGGGTCACTGGGCCATGCTTTTAATGACAAATGCATCTGTATCCTTCTGATAGACGCAGGGCGCTATCATAAAACAAAGCAAGCAGCTAAAAATCCAGAAGAGCCATTCATTACCCTGGAAATATCTCTGCAAACAACCAACTCGCGCGTTAATCATCGTAGCTGGTGTAGAACAGCAAAGGCAGAAAAACACCCGAGGTGCTGGGCTGGCCAGACTGCAAACGAGAAGAGGGGTCGGAGGTGCCAACCTCTAATGTCTGCTGAAGTCAGCGTATTCGGTGGACGATGGCACTCGCCATCCTCCTGCATGCACAGACAGGGAGGACTGACGCGGGAGCCTTGGGGGACGCAGAGCCCCCGGGCAGCTCCTCCCCAGTGGGGTTCAGCCGCTCCCCATCACTCCCTGCCACCGTCCAGGAGCGGTCTGCGGGCAAAGCTCCCCCGCGTGTTTTGGCAAACAGCATCATCCCTCACCTACAGACCTGCTGTCTCTACTCACCCGCGTGGCCCCAGGCCGCAGCAACCACCGCGTCTCCACGGCGACTCCTCTATTTGCTTTTCAGGTTCTCAGAAACCTGGGTTGGTTGTTGTTTTTTTTTGCTGGGGAGCGATGTGCACGGGATGGAGATGGATGCTGGGTGCACGAAGCTTGGCACGGTGTCCATGATACCTCCCACCATCCTGCCTTGAGCAAACGCAGCTCTTCAGCCAGACCCTGCCCTCGCCACTTTCTGCAGAAGCTGACATTTCTCGGGGGGGGAAAATCCTGTTGGGAAATGCAGGTTGGAGCCCAGCACCCGCTTTTGCTGCTAAATGCAGGAACCGCTCGCTGTTCTTTGTACCCCTCTCACCCCGGGGTTAAACCAGAAGTAGATTATTTGGTTATTTATGTCCCAGATGCAGGGCAGCACGTAGAGATTTTCCCAGCCCAACAAATCTCCTACGGAGCCTGTGTCTCAGCTGCACCGCACCGGATCCCACGGGAAGCAAACCCCCGTCCAGCCCGTTATTGCTGTTGGAGGAGCGCAGGAGTGTCCCCAGGATACCACTGCAAATATTTATGTCATTCCGTGGGGGCTCTCAGCCCCTCGCCACAACCCCTGGGAGTCTCCTGACGCGCACGAGAGCCTGGGAAGGGGCGGCAGCGACCCCCCCTTGCATCAGTCCCCGCTGCTCCCCGCTGCAGGCGGGCACAGAAACGTGGATCCCAGGGCAAGGGCATAACCCTCAGAGCAACACTCGCCTTCAGCTCATTAACCACCGTGGGGCCTTCGTAGGCACAAGAGAACTGGGAATTTTCTTTGTTTTTTTTTTCTTTAAAAAAAGGAAAAAAAAAAAAAAGATAAGATGACAGTAGTGAAGCAGCAGCTAATAGCAGTGGCTGCGCTCCAGCCAACCTCTCCCAGCAACAGCTCCGGGATGCAGCAGGGCTTGAGGGAGCGGGGTCGCTTCCATCAGGCGCTCCAAGCGGATGCGAAACTACCGACGCAGACACAAAGAGCTGTGCTGGGGATTTCCTGGAAAGCTGGGACGGAATGGAGGAAAGGGAAAGAGACAGAGAAAGCGGGAGGATTAGCAAATTACCTAATGATCGCAAAACTCTTTGAAGATGGAGAGGGTGGGATAAAGCTCTTACCCAAATCCCCAAATATCCCAAACTGTGAGATAATCGTTTGCTGGACTTTGGCCAGAAATCACAGTCCCTGTCATCTATGAAGGGCAACTGCTGAAAATCCCGCTGGCAACTTCCCTACCTGCCAGACCTTGGCTCTTTGCAGTTCTTTACTGCTTTTTGCCCAACAGAGACAGCGCAGCTGCATCCCCTCTGGAAGGAGCGATCACCTGGTGATCCCCAGGAGGAGGAGGACACCTCGTACTCGTGGGTTGAACCAGAGAGAGGGGCTCCTCTTGCCTCATCAGCACCCCACGGGGTCCTGACCCACCCCAGATCTGCAACGCTGCTCACCGACACATCTCCTCCGTTTGGCTGGGTGAAAGCATCTCCAAGACCCCAAGACAGCCAGACCCCCGAGGAGCTGCCCCGACGAGGTGTCTCTGTCCTGGGGGCTGCAAAGGCAAGAGCTTGGAGATCGGTAGCAAAAGGCAAAACTTCTCCTTGCTCCAAGAAATAGCCTGAAGCGTACATCAAGACAGCTGTGACGCTGCAGAGGGGCTAAACGCGAGTAACTCTTCAAATTCTAGGATCAGCGCTGGAAACGCGAGCGCTTCCGAGAGCCAGAGGAGTTTTGGTTCAGCCAGTGGTGTGCACAGCCCGTCCCAACGCCAGGCATCGCTTTCCCCTACTGTGAAATGCTGATAACGCTCTTTCCCTTCTTCGCACAGGGCTTGAGGACCCAGCCTGGAAAGGGCATGGAGAGCTGCCTGGCAGCAACAGTGCTTTATCCTCAGGCGCTTTCAGCTCACCCTGAATTGCCACAGCACCTCCGACCCCCCCTGCAAAGGCTGACCACGCTACCCAGCAAAGAAGCTGAAATTTGGCAAAACAATGGATTTTTTTCTTCCAGTCCACAGCACAGGGCAGGATTTGGGGCAGGCAATTACACCATCCTGTAGGACCCTGTACCTGCATCACCCCCTACTCCTGAGCCCTTGCTAGCTAAGCTCCACGTGCTCCTCAGCAGGGCTCGCTTCTCTGCCCTTCCAGAGACTCTGGACGTGTCACTACCTCCATCTCTTTCCCCAGACACTGAGGAACTGCCCCTGCCTTGCCAGGAGAGCAGCACGGGTGCAACAGGGCTAACCAAAATATGTCCTGGGCACCGACAGCCTTCGGTGGTCAGGGTTGAAAAACGGGTGTACCAGCAGCTCGCAGCCCCAGAACAGCTGAGATCGGGTCATAATATCTTTCACCCAGCTTGACAAACGGCGAGCAGGACTTTTCTGCCGGACCCAACTCGGGTGTGGCCATAACCCGTGGCTGGACAATTCCTCAGCCATCAGCAGTGGTCTCTCAATAGAGAGGACACCCCTCCTTATTAAAACCCTCAAACTCTCCTTGCTAAACCATTCATTTCTGCAAATCCACACTGCCGGCAGACTGTTTGCTTGCTTAGTGTTCACACACCTGTGGGTTAGGCTGGAAACAGAAATTAAAACAATCATCCCAGTGCCCAAGTCACCCGGCTCTGCCCTCCAGCCGCACCGCGGGAGAGGTCCCCACCACTCTTCAGTGCTCCAGGTAAATAAATACGAATGCTCCCGCGAGGAGGCGGGGAATCAATATGCTTCCTTCCTTTGTGGTAAATTATGTTCTGATTAAAAGCTAAATGAGCTGAACTCAAATGTCAATTACCATCGGAAAACATCAATAAAGTACGTTGTTACTGTTTAATGAGGTACCCATTTCTTCAATCCGTCGTTTCCCTCGGGGACACTTACTCGGCGTTATCGGAGAGGCTGCAGGTGAAGCGTGTGGCAGCACGGACAGTCCTGGATGCTCAGCTCGGGATGGGAACCCGCCTTTGCACCGGTATTTCTGTGCAATGACACACAACTCTTGGCTGCCAGGGCTGTGCCAGAAGGGGCCTTAGAAAAGACTTAAATTTAATCAGGGCAAGTAGAGCCCTTGCCAGCTCTAGTGAAAGAAGCTCAGCTTCAGTGGTTCACCCTCCTTCATCACAGTTCTTCCTAGCAATATTCCCCATCTTGTGATTCTCTGGGAGCAAGGGACAGGATCAAACAATGCCTGCTTGATCCAAATTCGTTTTGTGGCATGGATTGTGTACCAGCGGCTCTTCGATGTCCTTCTTAGGAGACGTTTTCTGGAGGGGAGCGATGCGTTGAGTAAGAGACCAGGGACTCAATTCAGATGCTCTCCCCATTCGTGTGCTCTCAGTCTCTATCACATCGACAGGGCTGAGCAGCAAACCCGTCCCCTGTACTAATAGGCTGAGTTTTCTGAAATTTCAGAGCATTTCCATCCGGAAACCAAAAACTGCTGTCTCTGACAATCCTTTGGGAAAGCTAGGATCAGTCTGCAGGCAGAGGAGCAGAGCACGCAGGAGACAACTGTATCTTGTACGGACTTGAGGGTCCACTACGGAAGAGGCAGGTAAGATCTGGCTTCACCACAGAAGATGGCATAGATGGAAAGAATATCTTCCAGAAGACAATCTGAACCCCCAAGCACCGCATCTAAACATGTAGTTTCTTCTTTTCTGTCAAGGCAGAACTGCTGAGCCCCAGGTGCTGCCACAAGACAAACGGTAGACCCTTCTCCAAGAGACGTCACCGACGCTAGAAGTGAATCTTGCTTGTCACAACCCACAGCAGAGCATCTCTTATGGCTCTTTTTCTTGCCCATCATGAAGGGGAGGCCACCAAGAAGCAAGGCGAGAGAAGCCTCTTCTCTGTCCAGCCACGGAGCATCACTGGGAGAGTCAAGAGCAGAATCAGGGGGGATCTGTGTCATCTCCTATGGGTTTTTTTTCTTCTAGAGGAGAAGAAATTGGGAAGAGAAATAACGAGGCAGGAAAGAAACAACTGACCCAAGGAACTGGTAGATCCTTCCAAAATGCAGCCACGGACCTTTCCCTTCTCTTTTTGGCATTAAAATACTTGTGCTGACCTGCCCCCTTCCGCCTTCTCTTCTGCTTTGGATTCAGCTCTGAAGTTTATCTTGGGTGCTTGCCCTTTTCATGAAAGATGGGGCCACCATGAAACGTCTTTTCCTGCTCCTGGCTCTTTTTTTAATCTTCTGCTCCAGCTCTGACCTGTGTGATGTCGCCCATCACCGACAACTGCTGTCACCCAAGACGCCCTCGACTGCTTGGCAGAAGAGGGGAAGCTGCGCACGCAGTGCTTCGCACATCACTCGCCGGCTCGTGTGGCACCTGACATTTCGGAGGCCTTGCAAAATCCATCTCCGAGCCGACGAAATCCACCCTGCGGCATTTAGGAGGGTTTGCAGATGGTTACGCAGTGGTTAGGAAAGGTCATCTTATTATTATGGGAACTGAGTGAGGAGCCCGGCAATTCTGCCAGCCGGCATTGAGATTTTGGGTTTAAGCAACCCAAAAGAGATAAAAACATTAAAGTTTGATAAAAGTCACCCTGGCCACGCTGGACTTTTTTTTTTTTTTCTTTTTTTTTTGAAAAGCCTCAGTCAGCTCATTCAATAACCATTTGTGTTTACACAACCTCTTTCATCCCAAATTGTGCTGCAGCATTTCAGAGACTTTCAAATCACAGCTTCTCTATTCATTGACCCCCACATGGTATCAGTTAGGTAGCTGGGAACGTGAGAAAGACTTCTTTGTCTCTCCAAACTGCAGTGAGAGTCGCACACGCTGCTGGGCCTTAGCCCAAACCATAAAAAACTCAAGACTTTTTAATCCGAGGGCAATTTTTATGGCACTGATAACGGGGTGTGCTGGGTGGGCTTCCCCAGGCTGCCCCCCCACGCCTGCCTCTTCTGCGCTTAACAGGCTCAACAGCCTGAATTTCCCTCGGAGACACAACTGGTATATAAAAGTGGCCATAATATGGCCAAAACGGGCTGTAATTGTCATAAATCAGCCCCGGCACCCAAGGGAGATACCCAGCTAGCCAGAAAGGGGGGTCACCCCATCACACATGGCCTCAGAGAAGGGAAAACAAAGCAGCCCGGGGGTTAAGGGCAGGCAAACCCTACACACAAAACACATTATAGTGCCTTGCACAAATAGAAGCCACTTCATCCCGCAGCCGTGACGCTGGCGCTGCGGGAGAACACAGATTTGGCACCTTTTATAAGGTGCTATTGCTTGAAATATAGTTAACATACCTGACAATTTAACGTGGTGGTGGGTTCCCCCCCCCCCCCCCCATGAAGCGTGCTTAAATAAAGGGTGGCACCCTGCCGCTTCCCCGCTGGTGCAGGCAAGGCGTATGGTTTTAAAAAGTAAAAAAACAGGCGCCAGCAGAACAGTGCCACGGATCAGACTGCGACTGATGGCTCGACATCCCCACGCGCGAAGGGGCTGAGTGCTGGGGAGCAAGTTCATCGGGGGGGGGGTGGGGGGGGAGACGAGGACAGCAGGGGCTTCCTCGCATCACACGGGGTTTGGACAAGGAGGCTGAGGCAGGGCTCATCCCCTCGCCCTCCGCAGTCCCATTTCACAGCTGAAACGGCAAATTTGCCAGCGGCGCTGCCATCACAGCCCATCTAGGCCTCACCATTATTCCCTTTTAGCCTTAATATTAAAAAAACGTCCAAAGTGCAATTTTCCCCCCGTTTCCAAGGCGCTCTGCTCAGCTTTAGCTCACACGCGGGGGCTGTAAAGAACACCTATCTCTTTCTTTAGAGAACATCATCTCTCCTTTTGCAAAGGAAAGGTGAGCAGAGGGCATGACACTTCGGAAAGAACCGGAGTTGTCGTTAATGGGGTCTGAGCTTCGCAGCCTGTTTCATACTGCAGAATATTTTAATGTATTGCAGATGTCCTCGATACCCGTGAAGAGTGATCTTCACACTTGGAGCAAGACCAGCAAAAAAAAAAAAAAAAAAAAAGAAAAAAAAAAAGAGCCATTAATACAGAATACAACTGACTTAGTTGAACTCCATCATCCCCTTCGTTTTTATACCAGCTATTTGGGGTTTTACAGAGTTTTCTTCATAAATCAGCTTCCTTTTACGATGTTTCTTACAGCAAAGAACAAATAATACTTAGTGTTGTCATCGCACTTTGCATCTGGAATCCCAGAGCTTTGTAAGAAGATGCATTTTTCTTGCACGTCTAATAGCAAAAGGGAAAGGTAAGAAACTCGTCGGGGCTGAGAAACTCACCCAACAGACTGTGCCTGAGCGTCCTTCGATGTGTCATCCCCTCGCACCTGTAATTTCAGCTCGTACTGCCATAAAAAATGAGCGTGACGTCAGAAACTTGGAATGATAATTTGAATTCAAGATCAAATAATAACACGTGTTGGAGGAGCCGGATTAGGTGCTTCGTTTGGGGATAAAGGCACTGAGCAGACAGTCACGGTACCCTGATTATATTCACCCTGTATAAATTGAGTTTATTAATACTGTTTCAGCAAAATAAGAGCAAAAAATGCTCCTTTTAGCTTCAACACAGCTCCATCAGAAATAACACATTTCAAAGAAGCAGGGCATAAAAAAGCCAACGTCATCTGTAAGTTAAATCCATATACCAGGGGGCTGAAGAAGGGTTAGAAATATATTATTTCGTCCAGGTCAAAATAACCACTTTTTCTTTCTATACTTTCTTGTTTTCACGGGTGACAATTCATGTAATCAAGCCCACACTGCAAACCTGATCGATTTAGAGCTCCTGCAGGAAGAGACACCTGAGCCCGGGACGCGGCTAAGCACGTATTTCTCGAATGACGCAGAGGCGAACAAGAAAATAGATCTTCGCTCTATCCAGAGCTACGCGGGCAAAATCCATTTTGCTTCCAGTCCCAGCACGTCACCTCTCCAGCTACACCAATCTATTAGAAGAGTCTTTAAATGCCCTCCCAAACACATTGCTGTCGCCATATATGTTGAAAGACCGTGAATTTTGGTGGGGAAGCTGAGGGCCACGTTATCTGCTGTAGGCAGCTTCCACGCCGAGATGTTTGCCCGCACCTAGCGCCCTACGTGCAACTGAGATTGCGCCTTTCACCCGTCCTCTTCGCGGAGCTGCAGCCTAAGAGGCGCGGGCGCCAGGAGAAGAATGGACAGGCAAAGCGGGACTTTGATCCCGGGTTTTGCTAAGCTGCTCCGCCAGTCCCTGCCCAGCCGCCCACCGGCAGAAAAGCCTTCCTCCACGGAAAGCGGCAGGATGGGGATCAGCAAAGCCAAAATCTCACTTTGGATCTACTCCGGGCAGCCTTCAGGGGGCTGGAGGAGCTTCCACACCCCCCGGCTGTTCCCCGGTACCTGGGCACATGCCCAGGACCGTACGAGTTGGTGCAATCAAACACCCCGAGGTCGCAAGGGAAAAAAGCTGCCTTTGCCCAAGGCTTCACTGTGTCCTCTCCCCAGCTCCGCTCAGCGCTTACCCCACGTTCAACAAGTCCTCAAACCAGAGGAAAACCTGACTCACTCCCTATCATGGTCATCAGTCATCCATACATGTGGCTTTGGTCTGTGGAAAAAGAAACCGGTTTAATTTTCCAACGGTTTATGGCCAGATATTCCTGTTGGCAAAAAGAGCTGTGAATTTTTTACGGGGGCCCTTTGCTCCTTACGCGTTTGTGTTCTCAGCTCCTTCGCCTGGAACAACTCCCGCTGGAAACCCGAGCGGCTGCAGGAAAGATTCGGGGCATCGAGGCAGCTCCGTCCCACACCATGCGGCTTCGCCAAAGCATTTTGTCCCCTTTCCCCGTTTCACAGGGACAGGCAGACATCGTCTCGGGGGCCAAGAGCACCAGCAGCACCCACTGCCTCCTGGTTCAGCGAGGGGCGGCTGCGGGCTGTGCCTGGGGCCGAGCCGCTTTCCGAGGAACCCGCCTGGCACCTTTCCACAGGGCTGGAGAGAGGCAGGAAGATAAAAGACTGCCCCAGGCAAGGTCACGGCCATGGGGAAGAAAACACTTGTTCAAATGTCTTTGATCCTACGCAAACAGCCCCCTCGAACTCGCGCTGGAAAACTTGCTGCACAACATGAGAGTTTCCAGAAGAGCAAAACTGCCTCTTCTAAGGCGTAATAAACCCCCAAAGGTTTAAAATAGCTGCACAAGGCGATAAATACGGAGTGCAACATCTACGGGCATCGCTCAACACAACGTTCACGTGCAATGGCAGCATTTATTTGATACGAAACCTTCCCCGGCAGCAAAGCCCCAGCCGGAGCGGGGCAGTTGCTCTCGCCCAGCTCCATCGGCGTTTCCGGAGGCACCGCGCGGTCGTGCTGCAGGCACGTCCCGGCCCCTCCAGGAAGGGGTGCTCAAGACACCCCGTTTTGGTTGAATCACCATATACATTTGTGAGCAGGGATGGGACCGAATCCAAACCCCGACTTCCAAGTGATACGGAAAAGAGTTTTCACTTGGCTCCTTAAGCAAAAGTCACCCGAACACAAACGCCTCAGGGAAGGCTGGGATCTCGGCAGGGTCCAGAGGGACACCATCCGGCCTTTACACACTGTATCCTGACATCCATATGAAAGCTCACCCAAATGATTTCCGCACTCAGGCTCATTCAAAGCACTCCAGGCTCCTCCAGCGCAAGTTAAACTTCTTGCCTTGCTGCTGGTTTGAATTTACTCGCTGGAACAAGCATCCACTGAACTGCGCTGAGCCACAGCCACGTTGGAGAGCCCAGGCCAACTTTTTTTCTGGCCATACAGACCAGGACGTGTTTACCCAGAGCTCGGAAAAATGATTCAACTTTTATTTTAGCTCAGAGGAGAGACCAAGGGGTCACCTTTAAGCTAAGGGTGGTATAAATAGAGGCTGAGTGGAAAGAGCAACGTACAGGGAAGTGCTCTCGCCAGGAGGGAGGAGGAAAGCGAGACCCCAGAACTCCAAGCAGACACGTATTTAATAGAGCAGGTCAATAGGGACCAGGGTCCAGGTCAGCCCCATCTGTCCCTCCTTATGGACGTGGGCAAGTTCACAGCTGCCTCAACCTACATACTCACGTATATTCGTGCCACGGGATGGAACGGCATGCTTTTGGCCGGCAGAGCAAAAGCCAAAACTTCTGCAACAGTCCTGGCCCTGAGCTTTCTCCTGCTCTCGTAGGCGGCTGCCAAGTCTCTGTCAAAGAAACTGCGGGGAGGGAAAGAAGTCTGGGGGAAAGGAGGACCGGATGCTGGAAAATAACCCAGGTGACTAAGGCTTGCTGGTTTGGGGGGACATAAAGAAAATCAGTGTCTCGGAATATCACAACCAAACACCAGGATGAAATTACTTTTCACCCAGTGCACAGAGCTGCCAAAAAAAAAAGGGGGTTTAAAGCAGGGGTGGTGGCACCTAAAGCCCAAACAAGGCTGGACCAGGAGCTGAAGCACAATCCTGCTGTTGCTGGGCTTGTCACCCGCCTGGTCCCTACTTTCCTCTCCAAGGCAACACCTGTATTAACCTCCCAAGGATGCTCCAGGACTTAGCAACTGCCTGTCAGCCCCTGAGGATGCCTGACGGAGCGCCTCACCGCGCAGCAGAGTATGGCGATATTTTCTTTGCTGTATGAATACAGCTGTTGCCGCTCTCATGCGAACACTTGCCACCTGCCGGCATTTGCCGCAGCAGCCTTGTAAGGGACCGCCAGCCCGGAGAAGCCATCGCTTGCTCCAGCACCAAAGCAACCGCATGGCCTGGTGCAAGCCCTGAGCCGTGCAAAGGAGGGGGAGAAGAACAAATGCATCCAACGAGCAGCATCTCATGCAGAAGAGCCTCAGTGCTACACAGGCTGGATTTATTCGGGTTTGCTATTGCACGTTTTACCACCACGGTTTGCCAGAAGCCCATGATTCAGCATTAGGAGTCTGCATCTCTGTGCTTACACTGGCACTAACTTCTTCGCAGCATTTAATGCCAAAGGAAACATGCAGGGAGACATGCGAAAGCAGGTATTCGGCAGCGGAGCAGTTCGCCATTGCATCAGCGGCCTCGGGTTATTTTTACGAGGAGCACAGAGCGCACACTTGGCCGCGGCTCGTTAGTCTCCCAGGGCAAAACGTGGAGGAGAAACCAGCTTAGTCACGACGCTTTGGAAAAGGGTAACCTCAGCGGGGGAACGGGGCCTCTCTGCCTGGAAACAGGCCCGTCAAAATAGGTTTCTTCAGTTTCCCATCTCATTGCCCCACGGGGGAGGAGAGAGGAAAAGATCTTTTTCTCCATAAGAAAAGGGAAAGGGATATATTGGTATCCCAGCATGGGTTTACCTACTCAGCACAGGGATGTGTCTACATCTTGAGCTCACACCGTAGGACATGGGACATCCATCCTCAGTCTGGAGGTGGAGATTTGGGTCCCTGACGTCCCCGAGCCATGTCTGCACGCTGCTGCACTCGCTCCACCCTTCCCAACGCGGCTTATTGAGTGTAGGGAGTTTTATGAAGCACTTCCAGAGCCAGTTTCACACCGTAGCCCAGGCAGACACACCCCGAGCATCACAGCGGTTTTTCTTCAGCAAAATTAAAGGAATCTTTAAATATTCCCAAAAAGCAACTTCCCCCATTTTTAAACCGTGGTGGAGGTTATTATTAAGTAAAACATCCACAAGAAACAGCAGTGAATGACTCTATCCCTTCATACACTCTTACAGGAAATTAAAGACGCATTTTTAGCAGTAAGTACAGGAGAGCGATGCCTGCAGGTCCCAGCTCGGACCCCAGCCCTGTCGCACCAGGCACATCACGCCCATGGACGGTCCCTTCCCAAGAAGAGCTTAAAAATTCCACGTGCAAATCAAAAGGAGGCAGGAGATGGGTAAAAGCCATACAGTTCAGCAGCAGAGATGAGAGCGGATGAGCTAGCTCGGAGTTCGCTGTCTCCAGGAGGAAAAAACAAACAAACCACCCCCCTCCCCAACAAAATCCAAGGATACAGAGCGCAACAAGTGTGCTTTTGGCAGAAATTCAGAGGCCTGATGAGCTCACAGGGACCTGCTGGGAGATACAAACATTCCCTCCAGGAACACCCGAAAAATATCTGGGGTTCACTGTGTGACCCCCAACAGGAGCTGGGTCTCGCTCTTATGGCCCCCCTGAGATGTGGCTGGGACACTGGTGGTGCTGGCCTCCAGGAGGACCGCGGGGAGGGCTGCACCCCTCCATGTCACAGGGGGTGGACCCACAGACATCAGACACCCACCCCACCTGCGGCATTTGCACCTCTCCTCCCGGCTCCAGGTGACGTCAGTGTATCAA
Source organism: Larus michahellis (assembly GCF_964199755.1). NCBI lineage: Eukaryota > Metazoa > Chordata > Aves > Charadriiformes > Laridae > Larus > Larus michahellis. Next base: position 3,512,622 of record NC_133902.1, on the reverse strand, counting down.
GTCTTACGTGCAGTAATGAACCTGGATGATTGATCCCCTGGCGCTGCTCCAGGCAGCATTTTCCCAAGGGCAAAAAAGGCATGGGAAGAGTTTGGAGGACAAGGCAGGAGAGTGTTGGGAATAACGTGGCCTGGGAGGTGGTTCCTGGTGGCCCTCAAACAGAGCTCCATCACATCTGCAACATGACCAGAGCCAAACGCAGGTTACGGGGGTGGAAGGGCTTCCTTTTTGCTCAAAGTGAACTTTTTGGTAGCTTATTGGTTCCAGACAGCAAGTTCAGGGAAGCCACGTAGCTCCCACATTCCCAGAGAAGGTCTTAAGATGAAGACATCCCACCAGGAAGCTCTGCAAACCCTCCTTTGGGCTTACCAGCAAACATCACTCAGCCTCTTCCTACAATTCCCATCATTTGTTTTAAATGTAACTTTAATTCCTGACAGGCACTGTGCAGGGGAGAAAAAAAACCCACGACCATGATAGATGAGCCTTCAGCTCCCCCACCACACTCTGACCTCTATCAGACAACACGAAACACAGACAGAAATGTGTCTTTAGGAGGAAGCCCATTAACGGGAGTTTCAAGAGGAGTTGAGGGAGCATCAGCAACTACAGCTCCCGCTCACCCTACAGCCTGCACCGTGCTTTGCAGAAGAAAGCCATTTCCTCTGAAAGGCGCGTATCTTACATATTTGCAACCTGTTCATCTTTGGTGCATGACACGTCACCGTGACTGTAGTGCCAGGACACATCACACCGATTCAGTGGAGCTCCCAAAAATTACAGGTAGGGAACTGCAGCACAGGACTAAGCGATTAAAAATCCCCAGAGATCTGATGCCGCCTACATCTCCTGTGATCAATGTCTAGTAGCTTTTGGTCTTCTCTCCTATCCCTCTTCCTCCTCACCCAGCGTGTTTTGAGAGATCAGATGTTTCATACCTTTCTAAGCCTACGCTGCTCTGCGAATCAGACACAGATGATATTGCTTATTTAAAAGAAAGCCTGGGGAAAGAAACCTTAATTATCCAAACAGCCAGTGGCCACCACACAAAGTCACACTTACCATGGAGGAGAAGGGAGGGAGCCAGCCTGGGATTTTCAAAAGCCCTTATGCTGCTATAGCTGCCAGTGAGCAAACGGGGCCGAGCGTTTTAAAAGCCCAAATCTGCCTGGGGCTGCGCTCACAGAGAAACCTGCCCATGTCCGAGCCCAAACAGCAGCCCACGGAGGCTGCGCTTTGTTGGGAACCTGGCCTTGAAGGCACAAGCCAAGGACTCTCTCGTCATTTGGGGTCATGATAAATATTGCTCAAGGGCGGGGAACGGCCTGTTACCCTCGCGAGGCAGAAAGTGCTCCTGATGGGGTAAGGTCTTTAACACAGAAACACAAAGTGGCAGAAAGTAGAAATGCAAATTTTGCACAGGCAAAACAAACCGCTAACACACAAAATACAAACATCATGAGGCGAACGTCACTTGGTCAGCTAGAAAGCCCAATACTGTGCAATCAAATGACAATCTCCGAGCAGGTCCTCTTCATCCAAAGACACCCAAGCACAGCAGTAACCAGGAGGCTTTTTCCCTGGCACTCAGGGAGAAGCTCCATGCTCCCAGTAGAGCGGTTTCCCAACCTACCACAGTTTTGGAGGTGCGACGAGACTGTGGTACCTACCGGTTTGGGGCAGTGGATGTATCTAGCAAGGCTGATGATCAAGTCGTGAGTGATTGGATCCACCAGGTTTCGAAAGCTGGCGTATCGATAGAGGACATCATCCAGAGAGGTCGATTCCATTCCTAAATCCTGCAGAAAACAGGTAAATGAGCAACATTAGATGTGCTACAAAAGCCAGTGCTAGCATGGATCTTAAAATTAGCCCACATTGGTGGTCCCCATGAAGAAGCCAAGAAGAAAGTGATCCCCACCACCATCCAACACAAGGAAGGGACAGATGAGCACGTCAGCCTGGGGAAAGCTGCACTCCTGCGCTTGATCTGCTCTGCAAAGAGGCGTTAGGGCTGCAGGATGAACACGCCGGTGCCTCTCGCAAGCCATAAATCCACCGAGCCAACAGTATGCTTGCAACAAGGTAAAATCAAAGATGACTTCAGAGAACAGGACAGCTTGATCGCCATGAAACTGGAATTGGAGAATAAATATAGCATAGATGTGCTGTATTTATTCTCCAATAATATAATAATAATATTGGTCAGCTGGCACACGGATGAAGGAATGAGACTAAAACTGCAGCAAGGGAAAGAGGAGGATAAATTGGGGGGGTGTGAGGAGCAAAGTGCTGGACTAGATTGCCTGGGGAAGGGGTGGAGGCTCTGCCGTTGGAGACCGCACATGGATGTGTCAGGAACAGTTCAGATGGAGCTGATCCTGCCCTGGGGATGGATCAGACCTCCTGAGGTCCCCTCCGAGACTATTTTCTCTGATTTTCAATGCTTAGACATAATAATTTGAGGAATTTTGGCAGAGAACTCATCATCATACGAAATACGTTAGTGCACAGGGACAAGGAGGAGTAGGGTTATATATAGTTTACTCTTTTTACATTGAATATTTTATCTCCACTATGTTTTGTTCCCCAGCAGCAGCCGATTAGGGGACAGGACAGCACTCCTCTCAGATGAATGCACATTGAGGCGAGGTCCATCAGCCACCCCACAGGATGGCCAGAGGCAGTCCATCGAGGCGATGTGCCTCACAGGTCCCATCCAACACCAGAGGTCCAGGAGAGCTGGCTCATTTCTCCAGTCCTGCCTTACTGGGTGAGCTTGAGCAAGCCACTGCCCTTTCGCCTTTTATTTTTGACATGAATGAGATGTTTTGTATTTCTCTCCAAAAGCCTGCTTTCACTTTTAAAGAGTGAAGCCCAGAAGCAGCCTCCTCTGGTTGGTATGGATAGGATTTAGGAAAATGAAGACCTACAGGTTCTACTGCATTTCAGGAAATTCATCTCTCCTTCGGGTGTCGCATCCACCTTCCCATAGCAGAGACACCACCACACCTACCCCAAGGCATTTACTTTCCAGATGACCTCTGCAAGACTCAGTGAGCAGGGACATACCCAGGCTGAGACCTGTTTGCCACCCCGCCATGCGTTTTGGCAAGACAGAGCCCCTACACTACTAAACCAACGTGGAAACGGTTGTTTGACAGCCACCACTGAACACTGGAGATGTAACTTGGTAAGGAAGAACCGACCACCAGCATCGTTCCAGTGCAAACACCTGTGTAGGAAGCCACAACATCTGGTCCTTCAAGCCCTCAACTGGCAATGGGAGCTGGGTTTGTTAGCTGCAGGACTGGTCCAGCTCTGAGTGTCTATTCCCACTTCCTGAACCACATCACTGCGCGAATGAGGAATAATTTCAACTATCCACTAAAAAGCAGGCAATGGTGAAATCCTCATATCTGTATCTCCAAGACCCCCAAGAACAGCCACGCTGGAGACAGAGACTTGTCCACAACTACATCAAATGCCAAGTCCTCCTCCCACGTAGCTGGTGGCATCTGGCATGAAGAGTTTCATGACGTTTGAAAACACACGTGTCTCTGCAGGTGAAAAGCAATGGCAGCGCCCCCAGGGGTTAATCGCGTTGCCATCAAACCAAACTGGCCCAGTTCTACGCAGAAGCTGAGGCTGAAAAGAGCTGAGCTGCAAAAATGAGATAGAAGTTTCTGGTGACGAAGGAATGAGCAATGCAAGAAACACGCATAAAAGGGAAAGCATTTGGCGCTCTGGTCCTCTTCTTAGGGAAAACCAACCAGCTACAGAGATGAATTGCAGGAGGGGACGCCAAGGGCAGGGGGTGCCGTCATGTGGAGCTGGGAAAAGCAAAACATAAAAGTTATTTATAAGGTGCCAGTAACAGGAAGGTGCCATGTGGGAGTCTCAGCCTGGCTAAGTGACTCAATTAAAAAAAAAAAATAATAATGAAAAGTGTCAGACACACAGCACAGGGCTGGGACAATCTTATCCACCATCATCCTGCAAAAAGCAGCCTTCCTGACCCTCTTTTTATTTATAGTTTCGACTATATAACTTGTTATGCATTGAACATCTTGAACTTCTGCAGAACTTGCCATGGGAGGACATTAGAGCATCTCACAAGCGCAAATTGCACTTATCACCCACAACCACAGGTACTTAGGATGCATTTAAAAGGAAGGCATCGCACAGAGGCATCATCTCCCTCAGGGAGCTGGGCAGAGCAGCTCAGTGAGATGTTACGCCCCGCGGATGTGAGGAAGGAATCCATCTCAAATACGCGCCCCAGCCAAAGCACCGCAGCTCCCAGTCCTCCCAGTACAAACGCAGCTTTTGCCCCACCACGTAGAAGTGCAGCAGGGCTGCATAGAGCTCCTGTTGCGAGAAATCAAAAAATCAACACGGCAGTAAGAAAGTAGCTTTATGCGGTCTAAAAACTATTAAAAAAAAGGAAAAAGAAGTTAATCACAGACCTGACGACCTGAGTAACCTCCCTTTGTACATATCCACATGGATAAACACCAGGCAGAAAAACAGAAATACAATTCAGAAGCTTCAGCTATCAGAAATCCACAATCCCCATCAGTCCCACGGCACAGATGGGGACAGGAACGTGCGGCCGAGGGTGGGGACTGTCCCCAGGTGCTGGCACCACTCTGCAATTTAATCAGTTTAGGTGTGTGTTAAAAGCCCCCTGAGAGCGCCTTCCTCCAGCCGATGTCCCCGAGCTCAGCTGCTCCAGGGTCACAGTCTGCAGCTCATTGTTGACAGCCACACACGCAATTTGTTAATAATTTACATGAAAAAGTTCCCTTTCTCCTGCCCCCAGTGTTTTAATACCGCAAATCCAAGCCAATGACAACTTGGCGCCCTGGAGTAAACTGGAGCCTGGCCTGAGCTCAGAGATGCTCCGGCCCCAACGAACCGCGTGGGAAGGCACATTAGTTGTAGGTGCTGATGCTCTGTGACTTCAGACAGGCTGAAAACGATCATCTTCACTTAAAAAGTCATCTATTCCATCTCAAGACACTGGCTGTAGCAGCCAGAGGGATCTCGCGTTGTGTGCAATTACAACTCGCGCCACAACCGAAGTGACAAGTCTTCATCGTCCTGGTTTCCTTGTTATTTTTAGGGGCATCGCTGCAGCACTGACTGAGATAACACTTTGCTGACTCTTTGACAAGCCATTTGGTAAAAAAAAGCCGAGGCGGTTAAACCCACACGAGCGGGGCTGTTCTCCCTTGCCGGGAGCACCAAAAAAAACCCCTCAAACCAACAAATCCAACCGGCCACTAAGCCCAACCACCCAACGCGCCCACTGATTGCAAACACGCCTAGTTTGAAATACAAAGCGGACAAACCGACTTACGATCTATCTCACGGCTTCTGCCAAGTTTGCACTTAAAATAAAAATAAAAAAAAGGATTAATCTCAGCGTTGCGATGCGGAGCCGAGATGCGGGCGTGCGCTGCGCTCCCCAGCAGCGGCACTGGGACGGCCAGCGCAGCCCACCAAGGCTGCTCCGGCGCCGTTGGGTTTAATTAGGCTGGAAAAAGTAACTCCTTCGTTCAAGACCATCTTCATCCTCGTGTATTTTGGCACCGCACAGCTCCGCAGGTGACTGTACGGAACTGGGTGGGTTCAGGAGCTCAGGCTCCTTTGCAAGAGGGGGGAAAAAAAAAAAAAAGGGGGAGAAATAGAAATTGTGCAGATAACGTGCAGGGAGATCCCCAAAGGAAACTCCCACTCGTTCAGGGAGAGAAACACCAGCGTGGATGTTGCCTTCCCAGTTTGGTCGAGCTCAACATTAGGATTAAGCAAACATCAAGCAGAGCTGGATTTGGCCCACGGTCATACGGCATCGCTGGAACCACCACGCGCTGCCGAAGGAGGCAGTTTGGGGGCTTGGTAGAAGTAATCCCGCACACGCCGCTCTCAACACACCGGGATCTTTGAGGATCAAACCAAGCTTAGCATCTTGCCACTTCCCTTTAAGCATCTCAAAACTCTGACAATTTTCTCTTAAGCTAAAATTAAAACGTAGAACCAATAAATCAGAGAATTTTCTCCTCCTCTCTCCTGGGAGAGCTTACATTTTTCACATGAAGTATTCCCTCCTCCCTCCTGGTACACATTTTTTATGCACAGATGTCTTTCTCAGCTGCTCCCTAAATCTCTCTGCCACACCAGCATTGTCTCTTTTCCACCACATGTAATATTTTAAAGCCACTCAAGGCTGAAACTTGTTCGAGGCCAAGTGATGAGCTCATCTGCAATTTAATAACTTAACACCAGTTCACGCTGTCAGCAGCAAATCACGAATCGCTGGCTTTGGAGAAAACGCCCAGCATCTGGCTCCAGTCACTTGGGTGTTTTTTCAGCACGTTCCCTTTTCCTCGGGATATCTACCTGGATAGCAAGTGCAACTCTCAAGTAGGAAGGGTGTAAGCGTTTTAAACGACGGTATTTACGAGTCAGGCAGGACCATGGCTTTCTTGGTGTAGGCTGGAGGGGGGCTTTTCTAGCGTACACCCAAACCCCCGCACCCTGCTGAGATGGCTTGGGAAGGTTTGCTCACGTGTGGCAGGAGAAAGGGAACATCTCTAGAACATCTCTGCATCCCTGAACCACCTTGAGTCCTGACATCCCCACGGGCACTGGCAGGAGGGGGCCAAGAGGACATTTCCAGAGCAGCACATTCAACAGCACATCCGCCCGCGCGAGGCAGCCGGAGCCGACTCGAGCAGGATTTGGAATTAATGACACAAAACAAGCAGAGAAAGTCAGGAACGCAGAAATGACTGAAAGCAACCCAAAGGCTGCGAGCGGATCAAAAAAGCACCGGGGAAGGAGCCGCCGACGCTGAGCACATCAGCTCAAGTCTTGCTTTGCCAGGCAAGGCTAAGGAGCAGGGAGAGGAGATCACTTTGGGACTAAGTAGAAAAGCAAAAGTCTTGCTCAATCCATTTCGCTGCGCATCCTCCCTGCCGTCACTCGTGACCTTCCTGCAATTTGTTTGATTTGTTTCCAGCTTTGGGAGGCCAAGAGAGAGTCAAACCACTCATCGGTCCTTGGGGATGGCTCACCCACTGGAAGGAAACCTTCCTGCCACCAACTAGTTGCATTCAGCCTCCACAGGAGGAGTCTTCTGCAAATGTAGCAATGCAAAGCTATTAGAATTTTTTAAAAAAAACAAAAAACAAATCAAACCGCACCACAAAAAAAAGTGAAGGAATTTGAAATTTAAATCAAAGAAGTCCAGCAGAAAAATGTAATGCCTCCCTCCACAACAGCCAGCGACGGAAACTTCCCAGCCACAGCCATGAAAGGCATAAGAGAACCCAATTATTTGGGAAAAACACCAAGCCAGGTGAGAGCCCAGGCACGGTCAGGTCTGCTGCTCCACAGAGCTAATGCTGTGCTCGATGCTCTCTTCAACCTGGGTCCCTTTCGCAAGCCCCAACCACAGAAACAGCCTTTCTACCCAAAAACCAGCCCAAACTAAGAGCTTGCCATTGACTCCCCCAGGCCAACACTACCCAAGCAATGCTGTTTTCCCAGTGAAAAAAGAAAAATAAATGCAAGGCATTTAGGAGCTGTACTCCCGGTTTATCTTTCCCTAGTGCCAGGTAAAACGACTTGTCATTCTCCTCCTGCCGCCTGTCAAAAAACGCAGCACGACAACAGCTACCAGTTGAGCAACAGGCTTTTGAAGCTCCAGATTGTGCTTCACGCAGTATCATGTAATACTCCCCTAAGCCACAAGGAGCCATAAACAACGGAAGTCAAGCCCGTTTTCGCTTCTTAAACTATTTATCACTGCAAATTGAATTGCAATTAGAGGAAGATTCAGCAGGTCCACGTAAGAAGCCATACAACAAAGCAGGTCATGCTGTCGCTGCTTTCATTAACACGGAAGCAAATGCAGTTACCAGCTGCCCAAATGAGGTTACTGTGTAAAATACCACCCCGAGCTTCTGCAGTCACGGCTGCTCATAAACATCCCGATAGCTGCTACTTTGGGCAGCACCTCTTCCAAAACTGTTTCTTATCTCCACTAATAGCCAGGGCAGCATAATGAATTTCCAAGCGGAGAGACTGGTATTATAAACAAGGCTCGGGCATGAAGGAAGAGAAGGATTAACATTGCGGGCAATCAATCATCTGCCGCAACTTATCTGGGAAAAAATGATTTCACGAGGTGAGCATTAGGAACGTGGTGAGTAAGGTCAGCTCAGAGAGAGAGGCATGTGAGATGTGACTCAACAGTGCGCACAGCGTGGGTTGCTCAAAGGCTACGGGGTTGGTTTTCTTGGAGGACGTATTTTGCTGCTCTACCCCCCCGCCTTGTGAAGCACCCCTTTGAAAACAAGCGAAAAAATTATTTCTTGCCTTAACTCCTTAGGATGTTTGGAGTCCATCGCAAGTCCTCCAACGTCTGGTTGACTTATGAGGTTAGCAAGCCACTGTAAAACTTGGTGTTTGTGGATTTGCCAGCTGCAACCGGCCACGGCTGGCCACAGTGTCCAGGATGAGCCTCCACCTCTTTTGCATGTGATGAGCCCTCCAGTATTTGCTTCACGGCTGGTAGGTTTGGTGCTGCTTTGCTTTCGAAGACGAAGCAACGTCGAAGTGCATGGCAGGAAAGTTTATCTGCCTGGCGGATTTATCGCAGCCCAACAGCCCTGGTCATCCGCATACACTCCCTATAAACCATCCCTTTATACATTGCAATAAGGTGTTTTACACATGCTATAAACAGCTTAATTCTTAACTAGGTATCCTAAGGAAACAAGGCTGAACTGGTCACGCTGTCCATCCACCTCCTTCTCCTCTCCCCCAAACAGGTCTTTAACACATCAACCAATTTCATGGGTTGAGAGAAGAGTAAAGCAGCTGAAAGGTAACGACTTTCCAACAGGTTTTGGGAGAAAACAGACCTCAGCAACGCAAAGATGCCCAACTTTGCACCTTTGAAGAGGGCAGGCAGCAGTATCAGCCACACAGGGGTCTGGCTGTCACCAGGCAGCCGGTGGTCGGACCAGTACGTCTGGATGGAGCATTGCAGAAGGCACCTTGGGAACCTCCAAAAAAACCCAGCAATTACTACTGCAAATTTCTATGTCTAATCCACCAGAAGGGTGCAAAAATGGAGTTTAAACATGTTAAACATTTTCTGTTTAAGAGAGGAAACACCAGTTTGTAACCAACAATTGCTCATTCAAGCCTGAAGTGAGGGTGCAGTTAGAGAAGAGTCAATGTTTCAGGGAAGAAGTAAACATTTCCCTGGCAGATTGACTCAAATAATAAATGGTGGCAGCTTGAACCCCCTCCAGGAGGCTGGAATTATTGAAACTCGGAGAGACGGATTAATGGGCAGAGATACGATGCTGCCATCCATCCAATAAACAACTGCGAGTAAGAGATGTGCAGAAGAACGCGCTGCGTTTATTTTAAACTGTGAGGCAAATGCAATTACCCCAATTGGAGTTTGGCCAGACCACAGCTAACAGACTTCTTCAGGAGAGCGCCTGTGGATATTTAATGAGAACAGATAGCTTCGGCTACCCACCCCGTTTTGATTTACAGTGGGATCCCAGTATAGAAAAAGCTTGGAAACACCATTTGCAGAAGGTGACTCCAGGTCTTCCTTTGAACAAAGATTTAGATCCATCGCTGCCTTTAACACCAGCGTTCATCTTAAGCTCACAAAATATTATTCGCTCATCCCTTCTAAACCAGTGGGAGCTGCCCCCATCCTGGTTTCCCATCCAACCCGGTGCATCGATCTGGGGCCGTTGCTCCAGCTGGGGCTCCAGCCCCAAGCCAGGATCCTGCTGGCCAAGCAGAGCCTGCACCAGACGCCTTCTGGTGGGACTTGCCACCTTTTCCTCCTGCTCCCCGGATGGATGGGTGACAACAGCAACCTCCCAGAAGTCTCAGCCCTAAGGCACCAGAACTTCTTTTGCTCTGCACCGAAACGCTCCCAGGGAGAGCAATTCCCCCACGGTTTTCCTCCTGCAAAGGAAAGATGAGAGCAGAAAAAGCCGCAGGTCTGAGGGCAAGATGTGGAGGAGGCTGTGAGCAAACACGCCGGTCTCTCCAGTTTGCCGACGGCCGAGTGCAAACACCGAAGGGCCGCTCTCACGGCCTCCTCGCCTCCCGCTAGCCAACTCCACCCAGAGCCCACCACATTACCTGGCTAAAATCCAAAGAAAAAGGTTAATGCATCAACCCAGCAAGACGCCCACCCTATTCACTCTGCTCTTGCTGCTGGAACTCCCATTAACAACTCCGCGGTGAAGCATTAAAAGGAAATATGATAAATTTAATCAAGCATTTGCCATTTCTTCCTTCGTGTGTCTGCTCAAAGAGCTTGCTGGAGCAAGCCGGATGCCGACTGGAGCATCCAAAGCGCAGGTCAGAAGCAGAACTTCAATTTATCATTCTCTTTGCTCTGTGACTAGTGCCTTTGACTATTAAAAGCAGCAGGGGTTGCACGGGACTCCTGCCCCAGCACGGGTCAGTGGCTGATCCCCAGGACGAAGGCTACACACCTCTCCCCCCTGCCACCCCACGTGCAAAAAAATACTTATTTTCCCTTGCAAAAGTCCCTGAGATCTCTGTCGGAGAATGGAGGTACAGGACAGGGTGCATCTCATCTCCCGTCAGGTAACGATCCAGGTTTGTCACCTAAGCTCAGGCTGCTGTCAGTTCACATGAAGACGGTGATTCATCCTCTTCTAAGGCAGCTGGGCTGAGTCAGTCTCTGGATGTGGCTGTCTCGATCAGTTACCCGCCAAGAAAAGCCCCTCTAATTAGCTTATCCTAGACATTTAATGTTTAGGCAACTGGAGCAGGAAAATCCCACTCGTACTGTTCTGACCTTTGTTTTCCAACACAGCAAGCGCGGAGCTCTGCATGGCTTTCGTACCCGCTCTTCCAGCCACAGAACAGCCCCAGCTGTTTTGCAGCTGATCATCCATCAACACTAGTTACGTTTTTAAGTCTTGCTTTAGGCCCTCACTGTTTTGTTGGGGGTAACTGGGAGCTCAAACAACTCTTATCCTTGGAAGGTGACAGCAGAGGCCTTATGGGCCCTGAAGAATTTTTTGTGCATGCAGATATCCTACTACGCTGTGTTCACACGCACTGAATACACACAGGCATACCTTTATAATAAATATTTACAGAAACAACAACAAAAAAGGCAGAGCTGAAATCCCTGCAGGAAAGGGGAAGAGGTTTCCAAATAGAAGACGACACTGTCAGGTGGGGAGGAATCACGCGTCTTCGTAATTTCCACTGCCTGTTAGGGACCGCCCCGGCGTCTGGGCATACAAGTGAACGGCTCCTGACACAAGAGCAGCATTTACAATCCCACGTCTTTCCCTGTTTGAAATTACAGACCACTCTTCTTGCACACACTACAACCGATGAGAGTTCCTGGAGCAACACCGAGCCTACAAGCGCTTCGAGCAATCTGCTCCTTATCCCCCACCTGCACATACTGCATTTCATCAACAGGAACGAGCCAAACACATCCCTCAAATATCTCTGCTAAGGGATATGCTAAGAAGAAAGTCCAAAAATCTTGACTCAGATGGCTCAACCTTAATAATGAATCAAACATTCAACAAGGCTTGAGCGACTGTGCTGCCTGTCCGTCCTTCCACCTCTCTGTCCTTCCCCAGGTAACTGGGCGTCCGCCAGTCTCATTAAACTATGGGAAAGGGGCAAAAGTCTCAAAGGTAATTAAGGTCCTCTAAGTTTTGGGGAATCGGTGTCAGTGGAAGGAAGAGACTCCAGTAAGGGAACGGGCAGGACTTGGGTGCGCTGCACGCGGCATGGCAGCAGATGGACGGACAGGAGGACAGATGGTCTGCAGCTGGGCCAGATGGTCCACAGCTGCGGTCAGGGTTGCCCGGCTGGGATCTCAAGGAGGACACTGGGAGCAGCTGGGTTTTCCCAGAGCTGAGGTTTGGCTGATGTGATGGACAAGCCAGCAGAAAAGCCAGCCTCGCCTGGTCCTGCACTGTAGATCACCCTCTTTTCTAAACAGAAAAGATGAGAGAACAGGAGCCCTCACCTCTCACTGCTCCCTGCTCTAATCCAGCCACTTTCTCCAAGTTGCCCTCACTTCACAGATTAACACGACACGGCATGAGCTGCCTGGCTCTGACATTAATTCTGTCGAACCAGCCTCTGGTTAGCGGGAAAGCAGGATTTATTGCCTTGGCCCACTTGAGCCCTGTCTCCTGTTTCCAGCAGCTGCCACCGTGAGAGATTTCAGGAGGAGGTCAGCGCGGGTCTCCTGGTGTACACCAGCGCAATGCTGCCTGCCGGGTGAAAAGCCCTCTCCGAGCACAGCGTAACCAGCTGCTCCTGAGTGAAGCAGATGCCAATACAGCCAAGTACAGAAGGAACTGCACGGCTGAAAGGCCACATTTGCTTTTCTACCCATCCGAAATGCTGCGTTCTGAAGATCTCCCCTCCTCTCCTCAGCCAGGAGAGCTGTTGCAATCCAACGATGGAAAAAGAAACCCGAGAATTTCAGGGGATCAGTCAGGTCTGTGTTGGCAGTGCTGCAGCGGGGATTACCCACACCTAGCTGATTTGGGGGGGGTTGGTTTGACGTACAGCTCTGCCAAGCAGCGAGCACACGGACGCAGCCACGCGAGCCACCGGGAAACACTCCCACATCATCCCCACGTACTGAAATTCCCAGGCACATCACGCTGAACCTGCGGCGTCGATAATGATGTTACCGTATCACCGGGAAGCCTCCTGGACCCCCCACCACCTGCACCCCAAAGAAATCAATCCGTTACTGCACATACAATAAGAGCTTGCAATCCAATAACTGCGATCTAAAACCTGGTTTCACTTCCAAGCCCTGGGTTGATTATTATTGCATTAGCTATGGAGGGATGTATTGTTACTGCTCAATGGATGCTAAGCTCTACTTCAAAGGGACTGAATTTCAGTGGTGGAAGACTATACAAATGCTTCGACAATTGCTTTGGGATCCTTCAAAGCAGATAGGTGCTAGAATAAAACCTGAGATCTTACTGATACAGGGGTTAGTAAAAATAAGCGTCAATGATTCCTCAACACAGCTCTTCTCCAGAGTAGGTTATTCAAGGGAAGTAATTTAAGACATCTTTGAGAGAGAGAGAAATATTCAATTAACTCCTTAAAGCGGCTGCTGCGGAACAATATGAACATTACAAAAAGATCATTTAAATGAACAAATTGCAGCTGACTCCAATAAGAACAGGTCAAGCCTTTTTTTTTTTGTGCCATTTATCCCACTGCAAGAAGCCTGGGTGAGAGGACAGCAGGGACAGAAATGGGTTTGGGTAGACAGAGGCAAGGGAAGAGCCAGACACTGCAACGCGCACCACTGGCGCTACCCTAAACACACCAAACATCTCCAAAGCCCTGCCACGCTCTTGGGCTGCCATCAGCACCTCTGGAAAGCAAACCCACGGCTGAATCAGTAGGTGAAATGTTTTGCCATAGCCAAAACCATGCCCTGGTAGGCAAGGCAATGGGTACGATCCCCTCCTGTCTCAGCCTGAGCACCCCCTCCTCTACGTGTCGCTGCAAGACGACATGTATTAGAGATTTGGCACTGTAAAACCTTAGAGGGAACAAGATCCAGGTAGATTTTAGCTCAAAGCAAGAGATGAGAAAGTAGGGTTGAACTTGACATTGAAATAAAACCTCCCTGCCCCTTTTCTGCATTGAGACTTACCCTGAGTTAACAACAGCCTATTCCACGCCAAGGATGAAGCCTCTTTCCATGCTTGATACCTTCTCCACAGTTAAAAGAGACAAAGGAGCAGAACAAACAACTCCCACAGCACCAAACTCATTTTCTTACTTAAGACAGAGCAACGGGAATGGAATAAAAATAAAGGTTTCCACAGCTTCTATCAGCTTGCCAAGAAGGCCAGCATCGCACAAGTAATTAATATGGACAACATGAATTTCAATTCTTTCATTTGCAAATCCAGCATCCCAGTTATTCTCAAGCAGGGGCAAAGTCCATTAATAAAGCAGCTTCATGTAATGGGATTCAAAGCGATGGCAAATCAATACATAACACACTTGTATGCTAGAATAATCTATGCTTCGCATAATAATTACGGTAACTGTAATGCTGCGCATTTATATGGAGACATATTCAAGACCAGCCCAGGCCACCTAACGAGCTCGGCGGGGTCTGTTTCTCCTGCAGTGGGATGCAACCGGCACCGGGAATGAACGGCCGCCGAAGAACTGCCCAGCAAGAAAACCAGATAAACCTGTGCCTGAAGCGCTTGCAGCAGGGAGAAGAAATCAGGGAGGATGCTATTTAACACAGAGGGCTGGCACTCCTAACTTCACTCAGAAAAAGGGAAAAGGACATATTATGTGCCATCATGTTCTTGTGATTATGATGAAAAAAGGCTTCCATGACTGAATGGAGATGCACACCCACGTTTACCACCCAGCGTGTTCCCAAAAGCCACGCGAGGGGCAGGGGTTGCTCGAGCAGCGCAGGGAAGGGACAAACTCCTCGGCAATCCCATCTCTTCATGAACTAGACTTGGAGCTGGCAGCCCGTTTCTCTCCAGACACCGAGAGCAGACGGCTCAGAAGCAGTTTCATTAAACACCCACCACACGCACTTTTACACAAAGATACCCACCGCGCCGAGCCGGTGAGCTATCCCCCTAATTACGGGATGAGAACAGACACGCTCTGAAACCAGCCACATCCACGCAGCTCCAGCCTAGGGAGAAGCAGGGGTATCACCCACTTCTCGGATTAACTCCTAATCAAGCCTGTGAAACGCCTTTTTTGCAGGAGCTGTGCCTAAAAGCACGTGATGCCAAGGTGATGGGCAGCACGAGAGCAAAGCACGGCATGGCTGTACAGCTGAACCCCAAAGGACGCCTGGCACCAACACCCACAGGCAGCGAGGGTTTCCCACCGGCACTGCTTTGCCTGCCATGCTCCGATCACCACCGAGCTCCACATCTGCATAAAAAGATACTGCAAAGGCGTCAGAGCTGACTCCAAATAGAGAAGTACAGCAGAGGCCATGGAGAGCTGCTACCTGCTCTGTCCCCATCTCTTCCTTCTGCTTTCAGGCAGGTTACTAAATCACTTTCCCAGTTTTTCAGAGAGGAAGATGATGATCAAAGACTCCGTAAGTCTCACAAACGATGGAGTTATTCTGGTTTTAGGGAGGTACTCCCAGCCCCGTCTGTTATCGGCAGCAGGAGTCAGGGCTCTCCATGTTAGCTGCTGAATTGCTGCACCATCTTGAGCAAATAATTTCTCTATTCGTCAGCTTCTGCAGCAGCAAGATGGAGGAGAAAACAACGGAAAGCTGAGCAGATCTACAGCGGTGCAAAGGTGCCTGAAGATGCAGGCAGCATCCTCCGCATCTTGAAAAGCCCGGTCCCCAGCCCTGGGGCAGTGTGAGCTTATTGGGTTACTCCCCATCACCGCGCTGCTTAATCCCCCCAGGGTGAAGGGAGGATGCAGAGAGTCTTGCCCTGAACGAACCAGAGAAGCTGAGTCTGAGCAAGTTAAACCCCCGTCCCCAGACTCACACTCTGCTGCCTTCTGCCTTTAACATCCACATTTGCAAACACCTTCAGCTGGGAGACCACGGTTCTGCCCTCCTCCTCCTCCTTGGGGATATCTTATCTCATGCTTGCCAAGTCAGAAAACCACTTAAATACCTGATTAACTATAAGCACATGTTTAAGTCCCACTGAAGCCAAGAGGCTTTGATTAGCAGAGCACTTAGTACAGGTTTTTCCTAAGCAAAACTTCCCTTCTCCGCTGCCCAGGCCCTTCACAGCAGCACAGGGTACAATTTGAGAAGCAACGGCCAGGACACACTGCGGCCACCAGCTCGCCAGAGCGAAATGCAGCTTAAGAGATCAGCAGCAGAGCATTTAGCACTAAAGCAGGCAACGAGAGCCCAGGGGACACAGGCAATTTGCAGGCTGGGCTGGTCCGAGAAGCGCTCTGCCCTGCGAGAGCCAGCGCACCAACTCGCCAGCAAACGCTTCCAGTAAGCGCTATTAAGATCCTCCTCTTCATTTCACCACACACCGCTGCAGAAGGGCTCGAGGGCGGTGGCTGCGAGGGATGTGACACATTAACCTACGCGTGGCCAGAGACCCCCGCGCTTGGCCAAGAAGAGAAATTCTGCCCAGGTTTCATCTCTGGTGGTGAACGGACACAGAAAATAAACAGCCTCTCTGCTTTGCTCCATGCCTCTTGCCCTCTTTGCAGGCTCTGGGTCCTCTCCCGAGGGGGAAGAGGTGCTCTCTGCACCCCCAAACCCACAGCAGCACCCCCAGGCCAGGCAGGGTGAAGCAAGGACATCCCCTCCTGCCCGCCCGGGAGCTGCCTCCCGCTCGGAAAGGCAGCAGTACATCCTGTTCAGCAATAAGATGTGTCAAAGTCCCCCCCGATTAAAAATTAGAATATTTCTGCTTTGTTTGACAGTCAGAGCCATTAAGCTGCTCATGTTGATATTTCATTTCCCAGCGAAGATGTCGGCAGCGTGCGCCAAATGAACTCGGGATGACCTAGACAGAAAACATACCTTTGCCCAGGAAGCTCCTACGAAGGAAATTCAGCACGTGATGGATTTGTGGCGGTGCAACGCCCGGTAGACGATAGCACGCGATTAGCCGACGCTCGTGCGTGATAACAGCCGCGCCTCAAGCTCACTTTGCAGGAGACAGCTTCATCCAAAACCTGCTGCTTCCCACTGCTGAGTCACGCCAGAGCCCCTGCACTTCCAGCTGATGCAATGCAGATTTCAGTACCGGCTTTTACTTCTCATAACCACCGATTAGGAGTGTCCTTCCACCAGTGGCTTCTACCCAACCTCTACTGCTGGGGTCTGAGACAAGGACCAAGAGGACCACCAGTCAGTCCCAGTAACAAGGCAGGAGGCAGCTCGAGAAGAGGTTTACATTGGAGATCACGATTCCTGTGTCAGGTCTTATTCTGTTTTAACACCCACAGGAGCACGGCTGAACTCCATGCCCTGGCACTGAGGATAAAAACCCGGATTCACACAGTTGGTTCTCACAAGTTTAGCATGGTCAGAGAGGCCAAGACACAAGAAGGAAGCGGTGCCGACAGTGAGCTGTGGCTCACAGTGCTCCACTGACCTGCACACCACCGTGCCTCCTCCTCTTCCTCCGCCCGAAGCTGCTCTGCATCTCCCAAACACCTGGCTCCACACAAATGGGTTCCCTCATGAGGAAGGTAGAGCCTCTGCACCAGCAAAGAGTCGCGGTTTGCAAGGAACAGGCACCACGGACTCAACCATTAGATATCCCATTTGGAACCAGCCAAAGCAGGAGTTTCCACTGAGGGATGGAGGTGCCCGACAGGCCGCAGGGGTTTCCTTCTTGGCAAGCAACAGTGAGGGCCAAAAGGATGAAAGGACAGCTGGTGGGTGACTCTGTGATTTTTGGCACTGGTTTTCATTCAGATAGAAGAGCCTGCGCTCTCAATGAAGATGCTGACATAAACCTCCATGGGGTGGTTTTGGGATGAAGGCTTGTAGCATCCAACATATCAGCTGGTCCGGGCAACCCTCAGGTCCTTCATCTTAACACTCTGCAGCCTTCATCCGCAGAGAAGCAAAGCAGTTTTCCATTTAACAAGTTGCCTACAGAACCTTCCCCCTACGTTATCCCAACCTGGTAAAACCCCCAAAACCAGACTGAACTGGACTCGAGTGTTGAGGTCTCCTTGAAGTGGATGGGCACTAAACAGAAGTATTATTTCAAGCCCACCTTTCCAGGCTTTCTCTTCAACTGGTCCCTAGATAAACCCTTCAGCTGCATCTCCTGAACTAGAGTAACCATCCCAGCTCCACATGGCTGATTAGTTGCCCAAGACCCGTAGCCTGCACATCCAGCACCAAGGCACAGGCCACCTGATGGGCCGACTCTTGTCACCTCCAGCCCCGCAAGGTCCAGGCTGTCAGCTGCAAAACAGCATCTTCAGGCACCATGTTGGAGAAACCACATCGTCCACCACGGTGATCCAGCACAAGCATGGGCTGATCTCTTCCTTCAGCACACAGCTGGCAAGTCAGATCAGCCCCTCTGCCCCATCCCTAACGGCTTTAGGCTGTTCTCAGTACGTGCTGTTGGCTTTTCCTTTGTTTACCCTACCGCAGATCCTTCCTGCTCCATCAGTTCCCAGCATCCTTTTGAATTTCACCCCCCAAACGTGGCTGTTGACCCCCAACACTGCTGCCCACACCAGTGGGGTCCAACACACACCACCTCCGGGGCATGTATCCCCATGGCTCATGCTGGGTTTTGCTTGTTCACTACAAGGAGACAACTTCTGGAATGCTTTTTGCACGTGAGAAACTTGCCTATGAGTTCTCCTCATGTAGCCTGCGAGGACAGACAAAACCTTCCCTTACACAAACCTTGGAGGAACATCAGCAAAGCACCCAGCAAGAAAAGCCTCTCTCTCCATGCCCTGGGCTATTTCCCTGTTTCCTTACAATGTGACACCACCCTAGGAAGTGTCCCCAGACAGCAGCAGAGGCCTGAAATGCCGGCGGTAACAGAGTACCCTGCTAATCCCTCGTCCTTCTCTGTGGGTGGTTGAGCCTTCCTGGGAAAACTAAACTAGACCCCATGAAACACTATGGACAAAGAATATTTCCACAGGTGCTAGAACAAAGCCTTTGGCCCAAAACTCTCACCACAGCTCCGGCACTACAAGCCAGGAACATTTATTTTCCAACTTCAAAATAGCCAACACTAATATTTTTGACCACCAGTTTCTCCCGAAGCTAACAGCAGAGACCAAAGAACCCTAGAAGCCTTCAGGATGCAGGACCAACTTCTTAATATTGTTTTCCTGATACAACGGCAGGGCTGAATAATTGATGAAACTTGATGCAAGACGATGAGCTGAGCAAGAGCAAAGCCAAGAGGAGCTCATTGCGCAGCCCC
Source organism: Larus michahellis (assembly GCF_964199755.1). Lineage (NCBI taxonomy): Eukaryota > Metazoa > Chordata > Aves > Charadriiformes > Laridae > Larus > Larus michahellis. The sequence goes on along the minus strand of NC_133902.1, from coordinate 3,493,609 downwards.
GTCTGCCGGCAAGCCGAGCTTTCCCTCCCCTGCTCCAGTCTCACTGAGACATCCACAACCCTGAGCTGAAATTCCTCAATTGGCCATGAAACAGCTGATTTCAATATCAAGACAGCACTGAGACGTGACTAATACAGTCATTGGGCTGGTTTCCAAGTGTAGAAGCCACTGGCCCGTGGCGAACCAGACACCTACAACCTCACACACAAGGGATGTGGGTAAACCACGGCATTCGCCATGGGCTGGGCTGGCATTTAACACGCAATAACACCAAACGAGTCATGGGACCTTCTTCCCCCCCAAGAAACGCCAGAGAACCATGCTTGAAGGAAAGACTCCTTTTGCAAGACATTAAACAAGAAGAAAGAAAACGTTGTTTCTCTCTGAAGATGCCACAGGCTGATGCAAAACCACCGCTGACAAGTAAATAGGTTGGAAAAAGCTACTTCTGAGGGCCGGCAGGCTGACAAGCAGACTTAATGTGTGTTATCACTTTCCTTTTTTACTTTATCGTCCCTGACATGCCTGCTCAGAAAGAGATAAGGAGCAGCTGCCCCAAGCCTTCCTCGTGGCTCTGCCACCTCCGGACACCACCGTCCCTATTCTTGGGGCTTTCCCCGCTCCAGCGGACGCTCTCCTTCCCCTTTACCGGGGGGATGCTCAGCCTTCCTGTCCCTCCATTCCCTCTGCGAAGTAAGTAGGACAGATGCTTCCCCCCTTCCCTGGGTTTTGGAGGGGGGATGAAGGCAAAGCACAGGGAGGTGCCCAGCTGCTGCAAGAGGGGAGCCACAAGACCCCATGTGCCCGCTTCCCAGGGGCCATACACCTTTGCTCTTCACCCGTTAGCCCTGGCAAACCCTTTTGGCCAAGCTGATCAAACCAGCCCCTTTATGGTTTGCCCGGGGCTTTCTCCCGACCTCTGCTCAGGGCTGAGCACAGCCCACCAGCGCCAGGCAGCGAAGCCACGTCTCTCCCCACGCGCCACAGTCCTGCAACCTGCTGCTCGCTCCCCCCATGTCACCACCTCTATGCCGCATTTAGCTGCCGTAACGGTAAAACCTGGGTCAGGCCAAGAAAATCCTGCCTAATGCAAAAGCATCGCACTAACACACACGGCAGAAGCTCGTAACCCCCAGGTCCTACTGCAGAACCCGACCACAAAACCAGCTTTTCTTTCTCACCACTCTTTCTTTCGCTTTGTGCAACTCCCTCTGGAGAGAGTTTCGTTCCATTGAATTAGCAGCAGAGCCCGGAGCACCCGAGCTGCAAATCAGCCCTGTGGCATCCTGCCGGCTCGTGGAGATGAAGTATCCGGAGACGGAGCTTGGTCAGCGCCGGGTCCCACCAAGGCTTTGCACATGGTGCTCAGCAGCAAGATGTTATTCTCATCCTTCTGCGATCAACAGAAGCAAACTGTGAAATGACCTAAACCTGCAGGAATGGCACTTTATCCCTGCCTTTGGGCAAACCAGGACAGGGATTATTTCAGGCTCTTCCACATTTTTGCTCCGGCATTGTCTCCTCTGAAGGGAGAGCACAGAAGCAAACATGAGTCCTTGTGGAAAATACAGCTGATTTACAGGATGTGGCAACACTAAAAGAGAATTTTTTAAAAAATGGCTTGCAGGAGAGGAGTTCAGTTTATTTTCTTTGTGTTGGTGGAGAATAGCAGCTGATGGGCAAGAGATGAAAGCACCCCACGCAGAGACTCCTCACCACGTTTCAGGGAGTTAATCTCATCAGAGAACTGCTTTACATCTGTTTGAACAGGGATGGAGCAGTCGACCGGAGCCAAACCTTGAGCTGGTGCCGATGGGCTGACCCTGTCACCTGCCCCCGTCACCTGCACCCTGCCAACTCCTCCACCCTCCTCCTCTGGACAGTAACAGGGTGGGAAGGAAACCAGAGGGAAGACTGACCAGACCCATTCGTGCATGGAGAGCATGCAGGAGATCAGAAAGAGCACTGATGCTGTTTCTTTTTTGCAGTTCAGCCTATCCGTTTAACGACCAGTGCCGTGCACTGGAAAGTCAACCAGTGGTACGGTTACAGCAGCCAGTCCCCATGTGGGAGCAGGGACCCACTGTGCTGGATGCTGCACACACACAGAGTCCCATGTTGCTTATGATGCACCCGGGAGGTTTATAGAGATTCACGTGTCCTAAAAGCCAGGACAACCCGGAGTCCTAGCAGCTCTCGGAGCTCCCGACACCCTCATCCTAACGCAGCAAGGCCAGAGAGAAGAAATGCATCTTCTGGCATTCACCCGTGTAAAGGAGTGGATTTTTTTATACTCAAAAAGGAGATGTCAGAAAGCAGATGTTGGGCATGTATAGTTCAACGACACCTTTTCCCCCTGCTTAAGTCAAATCAGTGAAATAACGCAGCTGAACACTTCAGACCTGCTTGCACTTGCAAGTCCCAGGGAGGAGGAGCTCTCCCGAACGCAGGTCCCCGCGCATCCCGATGGATGTGGGTCCAGAGCACGCTCCTACTTCATACATGGGGAAACCGAGACACAAAGGAGAGTCCCCAGCAGCATCGGCTGGGGCTACACCACCCTGCTATGAACAGCATCGGCCACAGCGCCATTCGACACGCCGCCATCTCTCATTTGGGGCAGAAATAGGGCTTTCACCTACACCCATCAAGCGCTCACTTGGGTCAGGGTCTTTCCTGAGCCCGTTGTAACACGGGCATCGTGGCCCCGCTGCAAGTAACACCACACAGACGCGGAAGGAGCCAGTTTGCATCACCCACGCTGGTGATGCTCAGTGGTTTTAAGGGCACTTGGAAATATGGTTAAGAGCCACGCTTCTAGACTGAAGAGAGGATGAAAAGCACAGCCTCACGCTCGGTGACGGCAAGGACAGGAGGCACAGCTCCATACCTGCAATAAAGAGGGCCACGCTGAATGCTCTTAATTCCCCTCCAAAGCTATCAAGCTCTTAATTCCCCTCCAAATCCGTCACGCGCAGCCCGCTGTTCAGACCGGCTGTATAAATCGCAGCCCTCCGCCCCGCTCGCTGGGCAGGCAGTCTGTAATTCCCACTCTACAGCCTGACAGGTTGGGAACAGCACACACAATAATATATTGATTTCGTCGGCTGTATGAGAGGCTGCCAGGCAGCCTGAGGAAGGGAACTGCCGAGATGAGGGTTTCCTCTCAAAACACCCGCAGAAAAATAGGATGCTGATTGGGAAGGTAATGGATGAGCCCATCAGCTGGGGAAAATTAACTCCGCTTTTCGCAGGGTGTTTCAAAAGCCTCCCATCTTCCCACCCCAAGACTCAATCAGCGCTGTGATTTACACCACGGGGAACTGGGAACCTTGCCCCTCGCTTACAGGAACATATAATCAAAGGAAAGTCAGTAGGTTTTGGGGGTTAAGGGAAGAAATTAAGTATTTTCACATGTTTTTGTCCCATGCTTGTGTGTTTTTATTTCCAGCATAAGATTTTTAACTATTAGGGAGAGCAGAGGCTATTCTGGGCTGGGATCTGGTATTTCGTACTTGGCTCAGAGGGAAGAAGCTTGGAAAGTAAACTCTTTCTTGAAGACTTTCATAGTAACTTCCCCCTCTGGCACCAGGGAATTTGGATGCTCCTCAGAGGATCCACCTTGGCAGGTGCCTCCAAACTAGGGCTAAGTGAGGCTTGGCAGCTACAGGGGTGGGATCCTCCCAGATCACTCAGTCTCTTCCCAGAAACCCAATGGTAAAGGCGCATGGCTCAGTAAAGAACGCAGTAAATGCCCCACCTTGCTGAGGAAGAATTAAGGGTTGCACAAGGATTCAATTCAATGACATTGAAATTCAATTAATACTGCTATTTAAAACAGCTTTAAATATTAAATACATTTACTTTGAAACGCTCATTTCAAACAAGCAATTTAAGGTGATGCCAACCTATGGTCGTGCTTTAATATTAAACAGCTCACGTTAGCCTAGGCAAGCAGGACGTGCCGGCTGCCGAAGTTTTAAGGAAAGCCGCTGATGAAAACACAACCAGAAAAGACTGAAGTACCAACACAGCTTTGGGGAGAGCCTGGCTCTCTCACAAGGACAAAGAAAACATCTTCATTTCAGTTAATTCACCTGGTCCAGCTCAACACCTGACTTCAACAAGCCAACGAACAAATCAGGGGTACGACGGAGCAACGTATGTTTTCCAATCTGCAAGTAAACCAGCAACCCGAGAGGCCAAGATCGCTAATTACGGTGACCAGAAGCGTAATTCATTATGCAAAATTAATACTAGAGTTAATGAATCGACTAGCTTTAAATGTAAAATGTGGTTTGAGATGTTTACTTTGTCTGCCCTACATATCCAGCATATTTTGAGTTTAACTGATCAAATAACATTAAAATACTAGTTTTCTGCATTTTAAACTCTTGTTTTCATCTCCATGTAACTTGAGTCAGAAATACAAAAGAATAAATCAATCATGTAAACCCCAAATTCACCATTTCCCACCAGAATAAAAACATACAAAATTAATCACCCGGCCAAACAGCTGCCTAAATAAACGCCCCCAGATACACCAGGCTCCTTGCTCGGAAAAGGAAGTATCCGATTACACCAAGTAGAAGCAGCTCTTTACAACCAAACAGGAAAACGTCCTCTTTCTTACAGAATGACAAAAAAAAAAAAAAAATCCTACCCACAAAAAAAAAAAGCTTCTTAAAACAAGATTCCCTCCTTGCTGATTTTGGCTGCGGTCACCGCCATGGATGTAGGTCATTCACACTCGCATCCCAAATTGCTTGACACTTTCTGCCTTTGCCCAGGAAGCCCACAGCAGCCATCGGGCATGAGATTTTCCTCAAATACCCTCTTCTTCCAAGCAGGGATAGCTGTGTCCAAGTAGATGGGATACATGGAAACATACAAAGGAACATCAGAACAACGGCAAACTTTGTTAGCCCTGCTTATGGGCCACCATGGATCAACAGGGACCTTCAGAGAGGGGACCATCAAGGATGGGCTGTTTGGACAGGTCCAAGTCCTGCTTCTGCAGAGACTTGTGCTTCACTACCCTGAATTTGGTGAGCTCAGGCTGGACGTGGGCCTGGGGCATAGTCAACACAAGCAAAACCCATGGTAGACGCTGCAGTGGGTACAACGCATCCCTCACGCACGGGAGTTGGGGGTCTGCCTCAAGGTGCTCTTTTACCTTTTGGGGTTTGCATCCTTCAGAGTCCTTCAGCTCTCACCTCCACACTTGCCATTTCGTGGGACGCCCAACCTCCTGCTTTCCACTTCTCGCTGCAGCTGGGGGTCTCCCAAACCGCGGTCAGAGAGATGGTACAAGTCCCCACCACACGCACTGTGCTCCATGGGACCGGCTCTGCAGGCAGAGAGGTGTCCCGGCAAAACCCCTCAGCACATCTCCAGCTAAAATAACCGTTTCCCACCATCGACTGCAAAAGGCTAAGGGCACGTCTGCTCTCCTTCCTCAGCAGATTTTGCTTTCCCCTGCTGGGATTTAATTGTTGAGCCAAAAAGATCCGCCTGGCCCTGGGGAGGGTGGGGGCGAAGGAACAGCCCTGCAGAACGAGACAGCAATTAATTGCTCGCCAGCTCGCAGCCATCCCCCGAGTGGGCTCAGTTTAAGCATCCCCAGAGGCAGAGGAAGAGTCAGCTCCGGGAGGGATTCCCAGGGTGGTACCCGGACACAGGACACGGGGCTCCCAGGCACAGATTCCCTTAGAGCCCCTTCGGTCTCGCAAACACAAGGAATCTTTATGCAAAGAAGATTGCTCCCTGCGAGACATAAAGATATGAGAACCATTAAAGGCACTATTTTTATTTTTTTTAAGATCATGTTTTCCAAGCTCATAGCGCTTCAGAGAGGGGAAGGCAGGGGCCAGCGCTTGCCCAGTGCCCCCCAGCTTGACTGAGCTGCTCTGCACCCTACAAGCCCACACTGATGGCTCACCTTTTCTAACCTGGCCGACGTTCGTTTTCCCACCTACCACTCATTTTCTCATTTTCTCATTTTCTGTGGCTAAACGTAAAGCAAGGAGCTGAGAAACCCAGCACAGGCTTCCCCATCCTCCAAAGAAACACACAAACCCATCCCCTGCAGGTGAGGGTCCTGCTCAGAGCACAGGCTGGTTGGTTGGGCTCTCCTTTAATTCATTAACGTTCATTTCAATCCAACTACTATTAGAAGTTTAGGGATAGTGCCTCGGAAGTCATCTCTTGTGCAACACATGAATGCAATCCCCTGCCCGCCCTGATCACACCCACAGTCGTTGCGAAACCTGGCCGGGACGGGCAGGCGGAGCAGCGCCAGCGGGAAGCAGGAGCAGGTCTGCAGCGGAGCAGCCCTGGAAATGCTGCTGCTGTTTCTTGGAAACCAACCTCAAAGGCAAAAGGGGACATTAAGGGATGAAAGCAGCAGCTCGATCCACTGCCTGTGGACAGCGGACCTCAAGGAAACCCTCCATGGGCCAACAAGGATGCGCAGGCTGTTGGAACCCGCGCAAAACCCAGAAACATCTCGTAAAGAACTTCCTCCACTGATAACAAACCTGCTCCGTGATGGAAAGAGAGCCAGACCTCTAGGGAGATACAACATAAAGAGGCCCTGAGGAATGAGATATCCATTGAGATACCCAAAGGCATGAGGAAGGAGACATCTCCCGTCAGCTCCGGTGCGTGTCTGAGGCTCTCCCTTGAGCTGGCGATGCTCAAACCCTCCCACAAAGAAAGCGTCGCTGACTTTGAAAGACATGAAGTCTGAAAGGCAGAGTGTCTTGAAAAGATCTGAGAAAACCAGAAAGCTCGAAGCAGCTCCTGTTCACAAAGCAGCAAGGTCAGAGCCAGGAGTAATTGGAGCTAAAACCCTCAGCTTGGGGAGGAATGGAAAGGACGATTTGCTTTTGCTTTTAGAGGCACGATTAAATTTACCATTAGCTGGTCTTTTCTCCAAAATTTGGAGAAGAAAGAGGCTGAGATATACAAAAGAAAGAAAGGGAATTATGCATTAAATCACATCAGGCTTTTGTCTGGGACCTGCAGAAGAAGTTAAATGCTAAAAAAAATCCTGTATCTCTTTGTACAAGAATTAAATTAATATTAATATATAACCATCTCCCTTACCTAAGAGGAGGCCGTGGTCTCCACACACACACCCCCACACCCCCAATATTATGGAATATTATTATTGATCTAAAACTATGAAGAAGCTACAATATACTGAATTTCACGTGCATCCCCCTGTATCCTTGTCCCCCGAGACCTCCAGCACACCATCACAGCGCAGGTCGCAGCGCCGGGGCCCGCAGGGAGGTCTCTCCCCACACAACCGTCACTCCCACGCGCTGGCAAGAGACAGAAGACATCCACAGACACAGGCGTTTTACAGTTTGAAGCAAGATAAAAAGGAAAAGGAAAAAAAAAAAAAAAAAAAAAGAAGACAGACCTGCATGCCAGCCTGTCTGAGGGCTGGAGCCCCGAGCGGCTGCGTTTTACATCAGATGCGAAAGCAGCAGCAGCAGCCTGGGGGAGGAAAAAAAGACACATTCCTGCTATTCTATAAACAGATAAAGTGTTGAATAGGGGCTGACTTGCCAACTGCAACCATCAACCTCTCCTAGCTTGGAGATTTCTGGCTCTGGAGGGGCACAGGCAGGACCTTCTCCTCCGTCTGGGAGCAGCCGGGTGCCCACCGCCCCTGGCCGGCGGCAGACAGCCCAGCCTGGTCCAGCCCAGCCCGACTCTGCGGGTCCAGAGGAAGGAACCCAGGGTCAGATCCAGCCGTTTCATCTCTGACCCTTTCAGACGAGGCATCCCCGTGCGGTATCACCTCCCGAGCTCCCGCACACGTGGGAGCCACCACCTCCCCAGGCACACAGCCCTCAGAGCCAGCAGCGCTTCCAGCAGCTGGGATGGGGGAAAGGCTGAGCCGGGAACCCTCGGAAAACCGGCCATGGAGGGAGCTAGTCCAGGACACGCTTCTCAGATGCAAGATATGTGAACATAGATCTCACCCCTGCTCAGGCCTTCTCACTGCCACCCCTGTAGCAAGCAGGACTTGCCCAGGTGTGTTGAGCATGTTGCATTAATGCACCCACTGGCAACACCGATTTCTTATGCGTGTGATTCCCCAGTTCCAGCAGGGACGTCCCTGCTAGAAGAGAAAACCCGCTCTGCTCCGTGCCAGCGGCAGGGTGAGCATCACTGCTGCACAGGGGTGCTCCAGGGACTGAGCCCACGCTGCCAAACACGCACCACGTCTGCCCACCCTGGCACTGCCTGACCTTCCCCCCCTCCCTGCATCTCAGCATCCCCAAAGGACACATTTAGGAGGAGTAGCAGCAGCCACTTTCCAGGGGGTTAATTAAACCCAGGCTGCTCAGATGCCAAGCAGACACTGGGATGGATCCACCTGTGAATCCCACAGGGAAAGGAAAAAGAGCAGAAGGAGCCAGGACGGGAAGCAAGTGGAGAAAGGAGGCTGCAGAAGAGCAGCTGGCAGCGGGGCAGGGTTAAGTCGAGAAGCGCAGAGACACCGTTTGGGGCAGAAAACGCCCCACCGCTGCCAGGCATGGCCATTTGCTGTCAACGCCACCAGCAGCCTAAGGGTTAAAAACAACTGTGGGGAGCGCTGGTGGTTTCGTCAGCCACCCAAAGCAAAGGAAACGAATGCTGATCCCAACGCCGCCCCATGGGGTTACCCAACTTCCACCGTGCGGTGACGGGTGCTGTAGGCAGAGCGGGCACCCGGCCTGGGCCCTGCTCCCCGTCCCTGGGGGCTCCCGATCGCGACAATACAAGCCCAATGCTGCAAACCCCGTCATCACTGCCCCGCTGAGCTGAGAAAGCCCAGCCCCAGTCAACTCGGATGCATTGGCTGGTCTTAGCCCTCAGGAGGAGGAACTAGGCATTTGCTCGCATGGTAGAAATGATGCTGAAGGTCCTCCAGCATCCCAGGGGTCACAGGATGCTCTCCACGGGGATGATGCCCCACGGCTGGTGTGGGCAGGGCCAAGAGCAAGCACAGTCCAGCCACCAGGCACCCGCGGGCTGTGGCTAAGCTGCATCGGATCAACCAGACCACAGCGCTCCCCAAGGTCTGCTCTAGATGTCAATTAGCCCGTCAAACCGCATGGCTGAGGAGGAACGTTGAAGCAGTTTTGGCATCGGCAGGGCTGAAGCACGTGCTTTGAGGCCAGTGCAAACCCCAGGGGCCAGCATCCTTCAAGGGGAAAGTCTGAATCTGAGACAAGGCGGCACCAAAAAACATCCCCTTCATCCTGATGAGCTGCCAGAGACGCCGCAGTCATCTCAAACTCGCCTGACAACATATCCACCTCCATCGGGATCTACTACGCAACAGCACCTCTGTCTTTTAAGAGTAGTTTGGGTAAATAAATAACCCTGAAAGCACTCCTGACCCACAGCATGTACCGCGAAGGTGCACATTGTGTAGCACAAAGTGTAACACGCAGACCAGGCTGACATCGCGCCATGAAATGCTTCAGGAGCTTTTACTGAGCACACGAAGTTACACCAAGGGGCCAAACGGGTGCCTGCTTTTCCAGCCCTCCTGGGTATAGCGCTGCCCAGCTGGTCTGAACTCAAATAAACCTTCCCCTCCCCACCTCAGCATCTCTGAGCACTCACGAGATGCCGGAGCCGGCTTCCCAGGAAGATTTGGAAACATCCGTGTTTCTCTGAGAGCTCCAGAGGCGGTGATTGCCCTCCCCAGGAAGGTTACACCGGCCTTTTGCCATCTCATTGCTGCCCCACGGGCTGCCCCAGCCGTCAGCCGTGGCTCGTCGCCGTCACAGCCCTGTGCCAAACTCTCCCCAACAGCTCCTGCCTCCCCAGAAAGTGCAAAATCCCGAGCACCGGGGGAAACGGGGTAGAAAATAGGGACAGGTGCGATACACATCACAGGGACAACTGGGATAAATAGCCCTCTGTCTACATCAGCTGCCATTTAATGCACTTACCGATGTTAATTAAGCAGAAGAATTGCCCCCAGTAATTGCTTTTTAATTTTATCACGCAGCCCTTTGCTCTGGTGTAGTGGGGGGAAAGCCACGGGACCCCAAAGTGAACTATCTCTACATTAGCCATTTTAAAAATTTTTTTTGAAACTATTCCCCCTGGCCAAGCCCCCTCTTACGATGAAGATATTAATCCTTTAATTAACAAAGCATCCCTGTGCCATGCAGTCCCCATGGCACCAAGCAGCTGCTCAGGAGTAGCAGGCATTTAATCACCGACCCAGCGGGACAGACATCAGGACACGTCGTGCCTCGCTCCCCCCGGGGCTGCAAAACTCAGGGGTCAGCTTTGGATGAGGCAGGGGGACATCTGCCCCCACGGCTGGGATGTATTTGGGGGACAGACCATGGGGGTCGCACGCTGTCCATGGCAAAGGGAGGTGTGGAGTCTGCATGGCTTGGTGGGCATCAGAGCACGTTTGCCCACAGTCTCTTCTTACAAATCGCAGTTACGGTGTCACAGAATCACAGAGTGGTGGGGGTGGGAAAGGACCTCTGGAGATCACCCAGCCCAACCCCCTGCCAGAGCAGGGTCACCCAGAGCAGGTGGCACAGGAACGCGTCCAGGCGGGGTTGGAATGTCTCCAGAGACGGAGACTCCACCACCTCTCGGGGCAGCCTGTGCCAGGGCTCTGCCACCCTCAGGGTAAAGAAGTTCCTCCTCATGTTTAGGTGGAACTTCCTATGGTAAAGTTTGTGCCTGTTACCCCTTGTCCTGTCCCCGGGCACCACTGAGAAGAGCCTGGCCCCATCCTCCTGACACCCCCCCTTTCAGTATTTATAAGCATTGATAAGATACCCCCTCAGCCATCTTTTTTCCAGACTGAAGAGACCCAAACCCCTCAGCCTTTCTCCATCAGAGAGGTGTTCCAGTCCCCTCAGCACCTCGGTAGCCCTTTGCTGTCCCCTCTCCAGCAGTTCCCTGGCCTTCTTCAACCGGGGAGCCCAGAACTGGACACGGCACTCCAGATGCAGCCTCACCAAGGGGGAGGATGACCTCCCTCCACCTGCTGGCCACACTCTTCTTGATGCCCCCCAGGATGCCATTGGCCTTCTTGGCCACGAGGGCACATTGCTGGCTCACGGTCACCCTGTTGTCCACCAGGACTCCCAGGTCCCTTTGCCCATTTTGGGGCTCTGACCCCTCTCCCCTGCCCTTCACCCCCCGCCACTGCCCAGGCGAGTCTGGCTTGAGCAGAGAAGCCAGCGTACAAGTCCTGAAGCTTTGCCGCACCTTGGACCTTGCCATTTGGCTTCTGGCCATCTTCAGCGCCTGGAGGTTTTATTACAATACTTTGCCCTCTTTTTCCCTTTTCTGTTTGTTTCTTTTTTTCTTTGAATTCCTGGAACTGCTGTACACCTCCTGCCCCGGGCAGGTGATGCATAGAGCCCACAGATGCTGCCTCCTCTTCTTCTTCTTCCTCCTCCTCCTCCCCTCTCCCACCAGCCCAACTCCGCCGGAGCAGCAGCGACAGCAGCAAAAGCCCAGCAAAAACTCCACGTCGAGCCATAACCAATGGCAAATTCTTTGAGTGAAACGTAATGTGCTGGGAAGCGCCTCACCATTTCACTTGGGAAAACGATCCGTTTGGCAGCGGAGAGGAGGAAAACATGCTTTGTTTTACAAATCCTCTCCCCAGCAGGAGAGACACTCCCAGAATTTAATATACTGACAGCACTTGGCTGCTTTAACCACTGAAACTCAAGAGTGCTTTAAAAAAAATTAAAAAAAAACCCAAAAGTGATGCGCTATATAATATTAAAGCCTATCCTATCCTGCAGCTGGTGGCATCAGGCACAGCAATTCATTGGCACAGAGGAGCCACGATTCTCCCACTGGTGACAGCAGCAAGGTTGGGATGCAGGGTCCCAGGTTTCTCTAAGGGCTGGACACCCTCAAATTAATTCAGTTTTCTCTGAAAAGGGTGAGGCCCCAGAGCAGCTCCTTGCGGGAAAGCAGAGAAGATGCCAACAGGTAAATCCAGGAAGTCATTTTACAGCAGAGAAACTGTATTCAAAGTTGTTCAGCACAAGAATTACTCCCGTGACAGTCAACCGGCTCCATCCAGGTGACTACCAAGCTTCTCGCAATCCCGAACGCCATAAAAGGCCTCAAAAAATGTTACGTATTTCAGTGTATTTCCTTCTCCTCCAAAGTGTTTAACTGCCAAAAGCATCCTACGTGCAGCATCGGCGAGGATGGCTTACGGGAAAACACTCCTCATCCAAAGAGGGCAGCGGATGGCACTTTTTTGGGAGGGGATTTCAATTTTGCAATGTGGGGTTTGGGCTCCAGGCGGTCGACAGCGTTACCGGAGCAGATGGAAAGAGCAACCGGTATCTCTAGCTAAAGAACCTGTCGTTAAATTGGGCTGGCTGTGCCAAAGGAGCACATACCCTTTGGAACGGCCGCTGCCAGCTCCAGCACGCAGCAATAACACAAGTGTTATTTTGAGGGCAGGCAGTGGGATCGAATTGCCTCCGCACCGCAGACCGCTTCTGACCTCTCTGAGGAGCAGCCTCAAAGCAAATAAGTCCGTCTGCTGTTCACATTTTTTACCTTTTTAAATGAAAAGAAGTCTGCTTCGTATCTTGCAACCACCAAGCGTTCTTGGAAACGCTAATTAATCCTTACGAGAGCCTATAAAGAAAACAGCATCGCTCCCATTTCAGGGGAGGGGAGCAGGATGGATCAAGTTGGTGAAATGCAAGAAGCCATACTAGAAGCTGGTGCCCGAGCGGACCCGTCCTTGCTTCGGCACAATGTTTAAAATAGAAGTTTTGCTGCCCTGCCCTGTTACAGTTGTGTTATCAAACACAATTTTTGTGGGGGCCCTGGCAGGAGAGAGGAGAAAACCCCAAACCTCGTCTCGCAGAGGGTGGGTTGCGCAGGACGTTACGTCAAGGAAAGCTGGTCCGCCTCAGGTCTGGCAACACGCTCGCCCTGCTCAAAAAAAAAAAAAAAAGGATGGAGCACCTCCAAACCGCGGGGATGCTGTCACCTACCCCCTTCGCTAGACGCTGGGCTGGCTTCACAACTTGGTGAAGTCAGTGGAAAGGCGCCCAGTGACCTAAATAGCCGGGATTTTCAACAGATAAAAAGACTAAACACAACCGAGAGCTGGGCACCAGGTCACTAGGTTTGCTCGAAAACCGCAGTTTTGCAGCATCAGCATCATCCCACGTTTACGTTAGTGACTACCCCGGACCAACCAACACCACAAGTCCCTCTGCGGTGGGTGCCGTACTTACAGCCCATGAGGAGCGGTCCCTGCCCCACCACGCTCACCCGTCCATCCCTCTCTCAGGGGAAGCTCGTCCTTCCCCCCAAATCCGCATTTTCAGGCCGGGACGTGGCTCATGGGAGCTCAGCCCTCCAAGACTCCCATTGCCTCGGGAGTGAACCAAACATCCCTTGCAGCCACCGATCACCCCTAAAACGCCGCCTCCCAAAAATCAGCCCATGGAAGACCACAGCAATTGGGATTTGTTCACTGGGGCATCCCACACTCGCTACCCAGAGGCAAGGAATAATACCGCCTCATTAAAAACGTGCTCTGAGTCTATTATAGTATCTAGGACAAAGTGTTCCCTATTTTGACACTCTAAGATATATTTTATCAGAGCAAGCTCTTCAGAAACACTCACTCACAAAGACTTATCTGACTGTAACAGGTTCCTCGCTTCCCCCAGCATTTTAAAATTAATTTCTAGCTTCCCCCCCCCCCCCCCCTTAGTCAGATGACGGGATGCCCGCACGGTCAGATTTGTCACTGGGGCAGCCGCTGTGACACATCCCAGCTCCCTCACACCCTGCACGGCCCATGGGGAAGGAGAGGACAGTCCGGAGCACCGCTGAGAAAAAACAGCATCTGAAACCAGAGAGAAGTTGGGAGCGACTCACGGTACTTCACAGGCACCAAGATTTTTTTTTTTTTTTTTGGGGGGGCGGTGGTGGTGGTGTTTGTTATAAACACCTTCTAAAATTAGCACCCGCCTTTCTGCCAGCTCCAATGGGCTGCTGGGGCAACGGTAAAACTTTGGCGGGGCTGAGAAGGTACAACATTTTGGCACGGATCTGCTGCCCAACTCACGGCCGCTTCTGCCCCACGAGGTTTTCCCGGCCACGTGTTTGACCCGCTGCGGCCACACAGATCCTGCACGGAGAGGTCACCGTCCCAAAGAATCGAACCCCCGGCTCCCGGAGAGGGGACACATTTATGTCCGAAAAATCACCTTATCTCCAGGTTGAGAGTAAGTCACAAGAGCTTTCTATAAAGCAACACAACCACATATGAAACTGCTCAGATTTCTCAGCTGGACGGGTCCAAAGGTAGTCCTGAGTCACGTAAACCATCCGGAAGAGGGTTTCTTAGCCCATCGACCCTGGCCGATGGGGTAAATGGAAGTGTGCCACTCTGGGGGGGGGAAGAGGGGGGGGTGAAGGGGTCAGGGACATGCCCAGAGCAACACATCCACTTGCTAAAAAGTTAACAGGACCAGAAAATGGAGGGGAAAAAAAAACACAAAACAAAATCAAGAAGAAAACCACAAGACTCTGGACCAGCTGTTTTCACATGGACAGACTGACACAGGGCAGATCCACGGGGCAAGAAAGCAGCTGCCAATGCCCAGATGCCCAGCAAAGATCTGAGCAACTTTTCCCCAGGTGGTAGAACTGGTTACGCCAAACAGCTGGGTGCCTGGCAGGCTCCTTTGGGAGAAAAGTCAAGCTTGAAGCCAGGTCTGTTTTCAGTTTGCCTGGAAAAACTAGCCGTTTTTCAAAGCCCTGTGTACCCCAGAGCCTTGAAAATACCCAGCGCTTCGGTCTTTTTATCACCGTCTATCAGTAGAAAAGGTTAAATGCTAATTTGCTGGATGCAGAGCTCCTCAGCTGCCTTTCTGTTTGCTCACAGCAACTTTCCGTGGTGTTGCTTCTCAGCTAATGCCCAGCTCAAACAGACTTTCAAGGGGAAAGGTCTCGCGCTCCGTACAATTAATTCCTCGCTCTTGCACAGTGTCTCGTGCGCTCGTTTCTACCAGCCCCAGCCAACGCTACCAAAACTCCACCGAGGGATTGTGTGTCACAAAGAACAAGATAAAAAGCAAAGCTGCCAACTGTTGGTATTCCTGAGCTGGGAAGAGCTGATTCTCCAAAGCTGCAAGCTCAAATTGCCGCAGCGCTTTTACAGACCTGCTTTAAACACCAAACTTTTTGAAAGTTGAGTAGGAACCTCCTTGAGTGGGCTGTGCATACTGCAAACCCCAGAGCTACCAGCGCAAGCAATGAAGGGAAGGAGAAAAATGCACCCGGCAGGGTTCCTCGCTGCAGACAATGCAAACCACCTCCCCGGGGTTATTTTCCCATCTCCCACACCGTGACCACCCTGCAGCTCCCCGGCCGCTTCCCCAAAATTACGCCATGAAAAGTTAGACCCGCAAAAAACGGAGCGTGCCCCCTCTTTGCTAGCAGGCTTTCGAACCTGGGACGCGTTCCGCTCCTAAGACTGCCTTTTCCCCACCGCAAAGCAGGCAGCCCCCCCACCCCCAGGAGAAACCTGCCCATCCTCACCTGCCGCAGGTGCCTCAGCAGCTCGGTGGCCTCCTCCTGCTTCCCCTGCTTCACCAGCACCAGCATGTCCTGGATCATGCAGATCCGCCGGTGGTAAGGGGGCAAGCTGCTGCCACCGCCCTTCCCAAACTTCTCGCCGGACTTGACCACGAGGGAGGCAAGGAAGTCCCCCCTTTCCCTGGGGGGTACCTTCTTGCGGTGGTGGGCCGGGGGGCTCTCCCCAGCGCTGCCCGGCTGGCAGCCCTTGGTCTGCTTGGTGCCCATGGTGTGTGGCCCCGGCTCCCGCAGCCCTGGGGCTGCATGCAAGGGCGGGGGGGCTTGCGACCACGGAGATGGGGCACAAGGGGGTGCAGAAGGGAATGGAGGGGATGCACAAGGGGGTGGGGGGTGCACAGGGGGGGTTGGGTGGGATGCACAAGGGGTTAGGGGAGACACACAAAGGGATGCACAGGGGGTTGGGGGGGATGCAGGAAGGGTTCAGGGGGTGGACGAGGGGTCCAGGAGGTGCGGGATGGGGCTCGGCGCCCCCCGGCAGCCTAGCACGGGGGCCGGTGCCCGGCGGCGGGGCAGCTCCGCTCCGGCAGCCGGAGGAGGGGGCGGCTGCGCCCGGCGGAGAGGAGCCGCGCCGCGGCCCCGCCACCCCGCTCCATCCCTGCGGGGAGGCGAGAAGCCGGGATCCGAGGAGCTCCTTCTCCCGGCCCCGGGCGGCGGCAGCGAAGCGATGAAAGCGGCAGTGCTCAGCCCTGCAAAGCGGCAGCGGCTCCGAGCCCCCCGCCCAGGGCAGCCCTCGCCTCCTCCTCCTCCTCCTCCCGGCGCCGAGGGGGCTCCCCCGGGGAAGGGAGGCGGGGGGCGGCCGCGACTTGGGGGCAACTGTTGCGCGGCGAGGGCTGGCCGGGAAGGCGGCTCGGCTGGGCTCGGAGCGGCTCGCCCGGCTGTGGGGTGCATGCAACCGGGGAGAGCCGGGGGAGGGCCGGGGGCGGGCACCGTGCACCGAGGCAGGGCTTGCGGAGGAAGCTGGAGCCGGACGGGGCTCTTCCTTCCTCCTCCTCCTCCGCCGCCGCCGCCTCCTCCTCTCGCCCCGCAGCGCTGGGGATTGCGGGATGCATCTTGGGGGGGGGGGCTGGTACCGGAGGGGTTGCACTGGGCTTGTATGGGGGGGTTGCAGGGGGGGAAAGGAGGCACCGGGGCTCGGCTGCTGGCAGCCCCCAGGAGGCAGCGTGGGGCATCCCCGCTGGTTCCCGGGGAGGAGCACGGAGGGGTTTCCCGCTGTATTCTCCCCCCAGGGGACCTCCAGGGACTTGGGCCGTGCCCGTCCCCTGCAGGGCTGTGCTCTGAGGTGGGGAGGTCCCCGCACGCAGCCCTGCCTGTCCCCTCGGGTCCTGCGCTCACCCCGTCCCCGGGGTAAGGCACCGGGCAGGGACCGCTGCGGGCAGAGCATCCTGCGGGACTCCCAGCTCCCACGCCAAGCCATGGCTGCTCCTGCCCCTCCTGGCCTCCTCCCTCACCGTCATCCCTGTCAGCAGCTCGCTCCTGTGCCCATCTGGAAGTCACCGCTTGTGCCCTGCCACCCCCTGCCCAAGCCAAAGCCCCACCACCACCCTCATCCAGCGCTTGCAACTGCCCCTCGCACACGCTGCTCCTTCCAGCAGCTCCCCATCCAACATTCAGTCACTCCTTATCATCCAGGCACTCCGCTGGCAGGGCTTAGGGCACGGATTAAAGCTCTCAGATAAAGATCATGATGAGCAGCTCTTCCAGACAGGCACCACTCACCTGCTGCAGGAGACAGATTGCTGGAGAAATGCCTGGCAGGAATAAGCTTTGGACTGAGGAGGCCCCAGTGGTGGCCTCAGCCCCTCTCCCAATGCGAGGGGCTGTTTTCCAACCTAGACGCACAGCAAACTCTGTGCATCCACCTCCATGCCTCTGCTGGGCCAGAGCAGGAGAAGACCCAGTGCCACCCTCGTGGAGTTAGAAATAACTCCGAAGCAACACATGGGAGCTTTTTGCCTCCTTTGCATCCTGCGCACATCCACAAACACACAATTATCATGTTCCCTCAATGAATAAAAGGCAGCTCTCCTCAACAGCCAAATGGCTGGAGGCCCACGTAGTTGTTTCTAAAACTCCAAAGGCCAACTGCTGTAACGCATTTTTATACATGGACTGCGAGAACGGTGCAGAGCCCCACTGATTTCAGCAGAGTTTCGTTCTGTTTTACACCGCTGTTCTGCACAGGATCCAAAACCAGACCAAACACTGGTGTCTCCCCCCCAAGGTGTATCTTACACTGCTGTCATGAGCTAAAACCTACATTTCACTGGTTCAGCCCTATCAAGTTAAGCCACATGAGAAAACACGCAGCAGCGTGGTTTGCAGAAACCACGAAGTGGTGTGAACCAGAGGCCTCACCTGGCAGTAAAGCTCCCCAGAGAAGTCAGGGAGAGGCAGCCGACTTGCCCATGTCAACAGGAGGCAGTGGGAAGCGATGCCTGACACCCCCCCAGCAGCACTTGCCCCTGCAGATTCCATCCTAGGTACAGCCTCCTCCCTTTAAAAGGCTCAGTCCTCTTTGTGCTATTAGCAGGGTGATAACGCATAACGACATTAAACAATCAAACGCTGTTGTGACCCTGCAAGGTGCTGCGTGGGGCCTGTGTCGGAAAAAACAGTTGAAGGAGTATAATTTCAGACCTAGAGCCTGACACTGTGCCCCAAATTTGATGGGAACGGGACTGGTCACCTCACACATACATTCTGCATAAGGCGGTTTTCCCACCTGAATCAACTGAGCATCCTCAGCACTTTCCTGAGCAGCAACTGCCCGCTCAGTCCTGCCGATAACGTGCAACCTCGCTGCCTAACAGCAGCTGGGAGACAAGGTGCTCCCAGCCCTAAAATCCTCTGGCCTGTCCCCGAGTTTCGTTTCGGAGCCCATTCTTTACCTACATCTGTAAGTCTGTTGTCCAGCAAGAAGCCAGCAAGATTGGGTTGGGTCACCTCTCCAACAAAAATATTAAATAATGGAAAAGAAGCAGGAAGAGGAACCCCTGGCAGGGCTGGGATCCCCTGCTGTCCCCTACTTCATCCAGGATGAAGTGAAAAGTGTGCACCTCCATTATGCCAAGAGCCACCAGCCCGAGAGCCCAGTTACCTGCAGCCTGTCCAGTCAACGGCCGAGCCCCCAAAAGTCTCATGAAGCCTCGTCTCTGCCGGGAGCAGGCAGCGTGGGTCCTGTGCCCATTGCAATCTTTGTGCTGGTCCATACCGGCTCTGGTAGCGGTTTGCAATGCAGATGCTTGTCCTGCAGGGAAAAAGATGTGGACATGACCATCCCGGCTGAGCTGGGAGGAGGATGCTCTCACCGGGTTGGGTGAGTGAACCCACCCGACACCGTGCTCCTGAGCTCGCGCAAGACCTAGCGGCCACAGGGACAACACAAGGCCGGTTTGCAGCATCCTCACTCACACCAAGAAGCACCAGTGGGAGCTGCTCATCCCTGCAAAAATCGAGATGTACAACCTGCTCTGAAGAGAGAAACCATTGAGGGGCACGGGGAGAAAACTCTTGATAGTTCAGGATTTGATCTTCTAAGACCATATCAGGCTAAACACACCTTGTTTCTAGGGGCACGTGGAGCGCCACATTCAGCTTGTCGCTAATTTCCCCTTGCTTAAACACAGGCTGTTTGTGCCAGGACACATATCTCTGCACCAATTCAGGCCCATCCAGTGGGCCATTTCACATTCGCGGGGGACCACCATCCCCATCCCCTGGGGATCCCAATGGAATGGGAGCTACAAACCCCCTCCCTTCACCTCCTGCTGCCCTGGGGAGAGGGGAGCCGGGCAGAGCCGCATCCCGGCCCCGGAGGCAGTTTTGCACAGCAACCACGGCCCCGAGTAAATAAAGAAAACCCAACCTTTGCACTTGTGACACTTCTGTCAGCAGGGCAGAGAGTTTAGCGGCTGCTCCTGATCAGGTTTATTTATTGCAGACAGGACAAAGGAAGAAAGGAGTGAGGTGCATATTCTTGTTACACCAACGCAAAGCAAGCACCAAGCGCTGCGGATAGGATTTACGCTGCGCGTGAGCGGATGCAAAGGCACCGTGACCATTCATGACCACCCATGAGTAACCTCCAGGCTCAGCACTGGTGGTTCGGTGGTACAAGACATGCAGATCCCTCAGTAATGCTCCATCCCGGAGCGTTACTCACTTCTAGACCCTCGAAAGGGTCTCATCCGGCTACAGACTCAACCTCATGGCGACACTCAGCTTTCACACACAACTTTCCACACACGCTCAAAACACCCCTGTACAAACCAATTCCACCCAGTTGCCGAAAAACCCGCCCCTGGCACTTGTTTGCTGGGAACCCGGCCTGCCCTGCAGCTCTGCGCCGGCTGGAGCTCGCTCTGACCGATGAAATATCCTGCTAAACTCATTACCCGATCCCCAGCCAACATGCATTTTTTCCTTAGTGCAGATGCGTGCAAACTGCAAATTAGTAGATGTTTGTCTAAGGGAGCTTGCTTTTTTTTGTTTTACTCGAATTCATACTCCTTATGATAGCTAATATTAAGGGTCTGTTAGAATAGTCCATTGCTTTA
Source organism: Larus michahellis (assembly GCF_964199755.1). NCBI lineage: Eukaryota > Metazoa > Chordata > Aves > Charadriiformes > Laridae > Larus > Larus michahellis. Next base: position 3,473,399 of record NC_133902.1, on the reverse strand, counting down.
AAAGGAAATAATTTCAGATCACACGACCGTGGAAGAAAACCTTTTCTCCTCTCCCACAAAACTCTGATTTAAGAACGTTCTCACTTCTACATCAAAAAGAAACTAAAGCTTTTCGATGCATTATGCAGAAGCCAGGGACTATCCACACCGCATGGGTCAATAACCTGATGGAATAAGCTGGCGTGCAGGAGATCCAACATCAAATGCCTGAAAACAGAGACACTTGGCCTCAAGTTCCCTGACAACACACGTGCGGATACCCACCGCCAAACTGCTTTGCACGCGTGTACGCATATACCTTTGGTTTCAGATTAGTCACGCGTAAAACTAACTTCCCGCTTCCAGGAAGGACTGACTGGTTTTAGTGGAAGATCACAATCTCGTTACACTTCTCTCTTGCCAGCCCACTTGTGTTGTCCTTTGCAATGTTCTTTTTAAGGTGCTGCAACTAACCCCGGTATCCACGTGCCTACAGGCTTAGATGGGGGAGATTAATTTTGCAGCGTACCTAAGGTAGAAACCCCCTTTCTGATCTCAGGTTTTGACCAGGATTCCCATCCTAAACTGGAGAATCTGCTCTGGACAAGTACGGACCAACGTGGGATATTCAAAAGAGGAATATTGCTCAAAATGCTCGTAGACCTCAATAAATGGGTGTTTTGCAAGACACCCCCACCATCACTTCTGTGTTTGAGAGCTCTAATATTCCACCTGAGACGCCCAGCCACACGAAACCTTGGAGTTCATGAGTTCTCCTTCACCTGACAGGTCTTGGGGCGGGTTCTTGGCAGCTCAGCTCTTGGTCTAAACCTCACAGTTACTGTTTCTGTAGGAAACAGAGAAGAAACACACCCAAACTCAAGGGCGGTTGTTCATTTTGCTGTTCACACCCCCAGCATTTAACCATTTCATCACCCCCAAAATCTTTTCCACAACCCAGATCTTGGGCAGGACCAAACAAAGCCACGGCAATCGCAAGCGCTTGGAACACCAACCACCTCATCGACGCCTCTCCCTTCCCCAAACGTTCAAGGCGTTCAAACCAGAGACTGAGGTGGGACCGAGCTCTGCTTCTCATCAAACTCTCTTGCTTTGGAGGCAGCGCAGGCCTTGCTGATTTTTCTTGATAGGGATGGAATGATTAGGATTAATTTTAAATGTCAGCGTCAGATTCAGGTTAGCGCTACTCAGTATGTGGAAGGGACTAAGCTGACTATAAGAAATGTTACTTTCAAGATGGCATTTAAAGGAATCTCAGAGTTAATGTGATTTTTGCCTCTTAAAAAAATAAACAAAATGGCCTTACTATAAGACACCACCAAACCCAGCAGGAGGAGAGCGGTCAGTCTCAACAGACAATCTCTGGGGAAGAAGGCCAAATTGAAAAATACGATTTTAAAAGAACAAAAGGCTATCCATATCCTAAGCTTGATTCAATTCAGCTTTGACAAGGCACAGCACTGAGACAGGGTTGAAGGGCCTCACGAAATGCTGCAAGATGTAATTGCAGATGAACTAAACTCCAGGATAAATGGGACAGTATAATGATGAGAAACATTACATGTACTGAGAGATGTTTTTAAGGAGAAATGAAAGAATCTCACGTAGGAGCACTTATGTTTCCTCCAGGCAATGGATGAAGTCTTCCCATATTCACCTTTGAATTAATTCTCCACGTTTGGCCTAAGCTAGAAAAGGCAAGTGAAAAGGAATACAAAAAGATATCCCTGTCTTCATTCCCCAAAGCGAAGGAGAACACAACCTGAGCAGCCAGAGAAATATCGGCACAAAGTAGAGAAGTGCCTTCCTCCTCCTCTTTCTTGCTGCTTGAAATCTGTCCTGACGCTCTGGTGTCTGTTTTCAGCATCACCCAGGGCAGACGGTCAGAGACAAGGAAAGGAGAGACGTGGGGATGAAGGCTGGTACCAGGGTGAAAGAAGGACTACAGGCCAGAGCACGCAACTGCCAAAATCCCCAAACCACGCTGCGGAAAGCTTTCTTCTTCGCTATTAATGTACGATGCCTTATTACATTTATTAAGCTGGACTAACTGTACCCACACAAGCTATTTTAGTGGAAAAGAACTCACATTTAAATCAAACTTTAACCCCCTTCCAAGCAGTTCTGCCTGGCACAAGAGAAGGTCCCTCCAGTGCTCGTTCACGGGGCTTTTAACATTAAAAAAAATAAAAAAATAAAAAATAATCCCACAAAGGCCACACTCATCACCCAGAGAATGCACGGGGTGGCGGTTGTTGAGGTTTTTGTTGGTTTAGGGTTTTGGGAGGGTTTTGGGTGTTTGGGGGTTTTTTGCCACTGATGAGTGTTTAATCAATTAGCTCAATCAGTAAGAGTAAAAAAAATATTTATTAGATGACAGAAGCATTTCCTCAGTAAAAAGGGAGGGCCTGTAGAGGTTGTAACCTGCGTTACGCCCGCGGGTGTGGGGAGGGTGGATCCCTCTGCATCAAAACTGATCCCAGAGGGGAGCAGGGACCAACCCGCCTCCCCCCCGCGCTCAGGTACCGAATGTGCACAGGCATCACTGTCAACAGACGCTTCTAAAAATCTCATCTTTTTCCAGATTCAGGTGCTTCCCCCCTTCCAGTGCCACCTCTCCCTCCTCCCACATTTCCCATGCAAAATATGTCCAAACACAAACCCTTAACCCTGAGAGAATATAAAAATACTTAAGCTGCCGGAAGCAATGCATCTTCCCTTCACGTGATGGCTTCAGCTTTTTTTCCACTCAACAATCTGGATGCCGTGTTTATAAAACTAAAAGACTGTTTACACACTGTCCAAAAGTTGTTTAGCAAGAGGTTAAAGCTGCCAAATATTTTCCTGGAGTCATCTTGAAAACTACCCTCTGCTTTCCCTCCAGCAGGACTGAAAAGGCTTGGACAGTTTTCTGCACTTTGGTCTGCAGGGAAAAATTATTGCCTTGAGATGTTTAGCAGTGGAGGGGGAAAAAAAAAAAAAATAAAAAAATCAATGAGCATTTTTATGGAGAATTATCCTTTTGTGCTGTTAGGGAAACGGACAATTCAAATATGGGATTGGGAGTCAAATCTCTGGGAGTGTGTTCTTGAATTTTTCCTGAAGGCAGCTTTGTGCCCTGGAGTCGCATCCCTTTCCAGACTCTGGTACCCGACCCGTGATGGGATGCGAACACCCAGCAGTGCCAGCGGGGTCAATCCATCACCAGCAGAGCATGGCGCTGAGGTCGGTGCATTAGCAGCGACGGAGGGCACCACGGGCTGTCACACCCAGCCTAAACCGAAGGGCTGGTTTATCACCGGGAAGTGGGAACCCCCCGCCCAGGACCAGCCCCATACCCGGGAAGCGCTTTGCCAGGATGGCAGCCAGCCCTCCTGCGGGAGCCGGCTGCTCCGCGCCATTTCTGCGGCCAGGGAGAAGCCAGCGCGGCGCCCCGTCGGAGCCAAGAGCCATGAGTCGGTTTGACTCACGCTCCTGATGCTTTCCAAATGTTTCCCAGCATCCAGATGAATGTTTTGGAGGGGCCGACCCCGTCCGTCCCTGCAACAGCCCGACTCCGACCATGTTTGGCCTTGGGAAGAGGGGTCATCTGTCATTATGGGAGCTTATCGAGTCCGTTTTGCACGTGCCGGTGTGTCTGGATTCAGCACTCTGGTTATTTGCTCTCTAATTTCTGATCGGGATTAACGCCCCTTTGGTGGAGGTGGCTGGGGGTGATGGATGTGCTGCTGAGGTGGCTTCTGGGGACAACGTGGGGCCACAAGGACACAAACCAAGCTCGCTGGCCCATTTCACAGGGTGGGCACTGCCTTTCCAGCCATTACTGCAGATTCCCCATTCGAATCGTTGGCTTCAAAAGGTTTCACATACCATGAGCACTGACGTCCCCAGCCATGCCTGCCCCTGGGCTCTTCCATCCTGACCCTCCTGCTCCTTCCCTGCATCATCTGCTGCTCCAGGACCCGAGATCAAGTTGCTGCTAATTTGGCAGCCTCAGACCCATCAAATCTCAGCGCCAGACGCGGGGGAATAGCGATGCCAGCCCCGTTACCTTCATAAATGTGCACAATAAACTGCCAACTGAGCTCTATGGAGCCTTTTGTTTAGGGGAGGAACAAAATAACCTCCATCCACCCGAGCTCTTCGGGTTGAGTAGGTGGAGCTGAACTCGGGGGTTGTTGATCAGAAACAAACTGGTGCAAATCCTATTTGTGCAAAGCTGCTTAAACCCTCTGGTTCGGAGCCTTTTCGGTTTGCCTGGTGCAGGGGATGGGCATATTTGCTGATAAGGGTCAGGGAAAAAGCAAGTTCAGAGCCTGGGTTTGCCGTCAGCCTCCGCACCTGAGGGTTGCATTTCAGGGAGGCTAGAAATCTGCAGCTCTGCAGGATTAAAATAATAAATGAATGAAAAAAAAAAAAAAATCTAGGCTCAGTTACCTGCTGCTCGACAGAGCCTGAAAGGAAAATAAGTGCAGATGGGAGGGGGAGGGCAACAAATAAATCCCCATCATTTCATCTGCCTTTTGGCTTGCGTACGTTCATTGACCGGACGCGTCCTGGGTGAGCCGTGCTGTCAGCGCGTGCTCTGTCTGGGATGAAGGAACTGTTTTCGGGGCATTCGAAAGAGCAGAAAACTTAGGCTTAAACTCCATTATGAGAAGCAAACTCCGTCCCATGCAGCACAACAGCCAAGTCTTAGTTTAATTGCAAAATTAAGTTTTACCCTCCTCATTTTAACTTTGCTAAAACTGAAAGGAATTATATTCTATTTAGAGGAAAGAATGGCATGGCGCGTTTTTCCAAGCAGGAGTAAGAAACCCAGCACTGGCCTGCATGAGGATTTGGACCTTCCCAAAGCCCAAAGTGACGCTGTGATCCATCTCAGGCACCTTCTCTATTCACAACACTGAAAAGACCCTTCTTTTGAGAAGGAATAAGTAAAGTCTTTTGTGTTTAAATCTCTCAAGCGTGGGGTAAAACTGACCTAAATCCAAGACTTCCTGGCCACAGAGAGGCTTAAACAACGGGTTTCTTTCCAACCTGGAGTAAAAAGTTGATATTTCAAAAATAATCATTATAAATCAAAGTTTTCCCTCACCAGTGCAAGGAAAACTTTCTGATTTTGGAAACACTAATTTCCTTATTCGTTTACTGTGATGAAGTGACTGGAAGTAAGGCAGCTGCCATCAACGTTACACCGTGTTTCTCTTCAATTATGCATCTCCTCCTGCCTTCGTCCTCCCTCTCCGGGAGGGTCCCTGGCCTGGCTGGGCTCCGGGAATGGACCTGGGATGATGCTTCTCTCCAAGCTGACCCAACATAGGGTAGACCTTGCTGGGAAGCCTTGTCCATGGGATAAAATAGGCAATAATAAATAACTTGCACCATACAATGCACCAGCAGCAAGACTCAATTTTGTTTCATTGAAATAATGAAATGTTTTGGGGTCGTTTCAGCAAAACACGGTAATGCGAGTCAGGCTGACCTGATCCAGCACGATACACTTGCTCGGCGCTCCCCTGGCAGAAAACACAGCCGTGTTTAATAGGGAATTTGCCGAGAAATCCTGAGTGCTTGTGGGGTCACGGCTCTCCATCCCCTCCCGCTGCAGCAGAGCGGCCCAGGGCTTTGCAAAACCAAGCCTGATTTTAGATTATATCAAAAGGATTTATCCAGGCATTAAAATCCCAACGCTTGCTCCGGTCCCCGAGCACGTCCCCAGGTAAGCAGCGCTAATTCCCAGCCAAGTTACCCAAGACCCCCATCAGCCGGTACGGCTCAGATTTTAACCCTGCTGGCAAACGCTCCCTTTTGTCCTCTGGTCACCCCCAAAGGGTCCAAAGAGTTGGTGGAACTGAGGATTTTTCCCTTTTCCCACCCAGCAGAGAAGCCCAGACGCCGGTGCTGAGCCACTGGAGCTCACTCAGCGCCAGCTCCTGGGCTTGTCCCTATCCGACAGCCCCGTTCACCATGAGGCAATTAATTAACCAGCGCTATACGAGGGGGCTGGTGAGGTCTTCTGCATAAAAAAATTTGTTTCCCGGGAAGAGGGGGAGGGGAGATGCAGCTTAAAACATTCCTTGGGATGCCTAAATAATCCAGCCCAGATGGAAAATGTGTTCATAAAAGGAAGACGTTAAATACAAAACAACTGTGGGGGAGCGCAGAAGGGCAGGAATGGAAGGGAAATGGCCGGGGAAGCGCAATTCACAGCCTTCACGCTGCAGGTGATACCCACTCCTGTGACATCCAAAATCTGCTCCTATTCTATTTTTTTTTTTTTTTTTTCAATGGCACAAACAGAATTATTTTTCTCATCACGACAAGTGGAGGTAGGACAAGAAAATAACAGCACAAACGGCTTGATGAAGGTAAACGGAAGGAAAGAAACCGCAGCTCTCTTAAGGAGAAAGAAAAACGGGGCTAGAGGAGGAGGATGCAGGCGGACAGCCCTCTCCCCTTCGCAGATGGGAGCATCAAAAGTTTAGGGCACTTCAGAAAGAAAGACAAGCTGTGCAGATGAGCCACGAGCCAAAATTCAGACCTAAAACCTAGGGAAAATTTAGAAACAGTGCTGAGAAGTGCGAATGTATTCTCCCTTTACTGTAGGGCTCCTTTCCTGGCATTGCTCAGCACCTCAGCGATAGCGCGTGCAGGAGGAAAGCAGACACGGAGATTAGAAGAACAATGTTTTTAAATGCAGCCACCGGACCTAATCTCAGGGCAAGTAAAAGCAATAGCCACCATCATTTAGTAAAATTAACATTAAAAACTGTCACAGGAATCAACGGCCAAAGGATCAGACCTTCATCACGCCTCTGCGGAGGCTCAACGCAGAGGCCACCCTCCAAACCCCATCGAGTGCAGGAGTCCCCAGCTCCTCAGCAGAGCCAACACGCTGCCGTGCCCACAGCGGCATTTTTAGGGCTATCATCAGCGCAGCGATAACAGCGATCACTCCACAGCTCTTCAACGACCCGGAGCCTCTGCTATTACCAGCCGGGTACGCTGAGAAGCTCTCGCCCTGGGACAACCTGTTCAGACACTCGGTGATTTATTTTTTTTTTTTCCAGCATAACAAGCACAAATTAACCCAAAGCCACAAAAAGACTCAGCAAGGAATAGACAAAGCTCATCCACGTGCCAGATGGTAGCAGTTCAGACCAAACTCAAAGGCCTCTTCCCTGCTTAGTCTTCTCAGCCCTAATCTAGAGAAAAGCCCTCGCTTCTTGAGCAAAGAGCTTATTTTATGCAGTAAGAAGATGAGGGTGTTAAATCTTGGAAAGCCAGGGGAGTGTTGCTATTTAGAGGAGGGGATGAGACATCCCAAGACCCAACTGTCTCAGATCTTGCACTAAAATGTTCCCAGTCTCACCCTTCTTTGTAAGTGGGGGCAAATCAGTAGATGACCTGGGATAACCTCTACCCCCATCAGGAAAGAAAAGCCAAAGCTCTTCAAAGTAACTTCAGTTGGTTGTGATCATGGCTCACACCCCTGAGATAACCATTTTGCCAATGTGTGTTCACATTTTCAGACATTTTAGACGCAGGTTTTTAAGGCTACGCAGACTCCCAAATGCTAGAGTAAGCCCACTCATAAGCAAATCCCCGGGGAGAAGGCAAGCACAGTCTCTGGATCACACCGAAGGCTATTTGCAGGTGATGGAGTCTGGATTTCCATCTGACACCTTCAGAAGAAAACCCGTGCTGGGACATGTTATCCCAGTGGCACGTGTGGCATCAGAAGGTCAACCCATGGACGGACAACGGACACACCAGGTTTCCCTGTGCTGTCCTGTGGGAATGCCCTGGCCACAAATAGGAGGAAAAACTCACGAAAGCACAGGGAGATCTCCACTCTCAGGCACCTTCTAGTCCTCACTCATGCTATCAAGACGGCTGTCAACATAACCAGCAGCATTTCTGCTGCCAAAGACAGGAGTGAAGCCGGCTGCCTGGCAGCCGCAGGTAAGGGATGAGCAGATGGACATGGGGTGTGTCCCGGGGGGTAGGAGGGAAAGTTACGGGCCTGAAAGTCTTAAAAGGCAGAAGAAGAAAGAGAAATCAAATCAAAGTTAAATGCTGCAGCTCTCCCTCTCGCTACAACCTTCAGCATTGAAATAACCCAGGAGTGCTTTGAATTCCTGCAGAGAGGGCTCTGAACACCTGATTTTGGATTCAAGCCGCAGCGCAGAGCAGCGAGCACCAGCAGCGTTAACCCCGAGCCCGGGGGGAAGCACCGAGCCCTGTCTTTCTTCCAGACCATCCCAGGGAGGCTCACAGACCTCACCACCCCCACAATATCCTTCCGAAACACCACCTCTCATTTAACAAACGTGGATACAGAGATGCCAGACTGCCACCTACGACGACAGCAGCCTCACACCGACGCTCTTCCCTGCTGGGAGGATCCATCCTGTCCCCGTCCAGGGCTTTTTTCCATCTTCTCAACCATCAGGACAAAGAGGTTTTATCCCTGCTTTGCAGGCAAGGACATGAAGCAAGAGGCAGACTGGAGCAGGAGCATGAGGTGGTCTCCAAAAACCAGGGTCAGAGTCTCTCTCAGATTCACCAGAGGTCGTATCTTTGCCACAACAGGAGAGTTGATTCTTTTTTTTTATTATTATTTAAAACCCGAAGCTGCAGAGGTACAGCTCTGCTTCTTATTCAAGCCTGCTTTCTCTTAAGGCAGCCCTAGCTCTGTAAAGTATTTCCCGACCAGAAACAGCAGTCTTAAATTCTCCATGAACAGCGGTTAGTCTCGCCACAATTTTTATTGTGCATCATGAATTTTAATAGAAATCCACACAAACCCAATCCCTCAGCACCAAGGCATCAAGACAGGCGAGGTCTGTACAAGGTGAGAGGTGCTACTGGTTTTTTTAAACATAGTCACAGCAAATAGTTGTGGTGGGTGAGGGAGAGCCCAACGGAGCTACTTCCATCCACGGAGAGTGTGGAGCTGCCTGAAACTTAGACATCATTTTGTGCAGTCCCTGCATCAGAGCAGGGTTTCCTGACTTGGGTGCTCCATATCGGCATTTATCAAAGCTACGGCAGCCCCAAAAAACACCCCAAAACCCCAAAACGTAACCGGTGAACCTGCTCACTCCCATCTGAGACACAGCATTTCCCATCCCATCCCGCCACCCATCCACGCGCTGGAGGTGACCCCATGCACCAGCAGTGCCCCCACTGTTACCACCACCCCTGGATAATCAAGGCAAGAAGCCCCAGACACAGACCCCAAACCAGCCCAGAGACATCAAAGAGATTCCTGGCTTAAATGATCTTTCTGGCACTGCCGAGGGGGTTCTTCTCCGTTGTGGCTTTGGGAGCAAATAAATCCATCGCTTTGCTTTCTCTTTACGTCCATCTTGAAAATGCCCGTGCCCCAATTTACAGACATCCACGCTGACACGACGCAGATCCCTGCCTGCCCACACGGAACGGGTTAGTGATTCACCCTCTGGTTTCAGCACCTCTGGGAGCCCAAGAAATTAAATTAAACTCCTCGAACACATCCTTGGCATCTTCTCCTGGAAGGTTAAGACAAACAAGTAACAACCAAAACCAAACACTTCCATTTACCAGAAGGAAAAGCAACTAACGCGTGGCACGGAGAAGCTGGGGTGATGTGATGGATGGACAGTCAGTTCAGCGGAGGGTTTCCCACTTCCAGGAATGGGCTCGCTCACAGGCTGCCGAAGGTTGCAGCCTTACTGGCAGCTTTCTGCAAGAGCAAAAAAACAGACACTGATAGTTGGAAGTGACCTGTTTTGGGGAAATGAGCAGAATGATGCCCAGAGCACCCTCTCCCCCTGAAAAGGGCAGCAGGGAGGGATGTTTCCCAAAAATCTTTCGGCAGCAAGGTACCATCTGCCTTTGCAATCAATGGCACGCTTATGGGCAAAGCTGTGTGTCACGTGAAATTAGGCTGGAAGAGGAGGCAGCAGCACTACCAGCATTACTAAAAAGTCCCAGAAGAGACAGACCCCACTGGAGAGACCTCTCCAGCAGGAAGCTGATGGCTCTCCTGGGCTGTCCCATACAGATACAGCAGCTCCTGGAGACATCGTGCTTCCAATGTGAACATTTGCAATCTGCTCTCGGGAAACTTGGCCAAGAACAGGAGAGACACATTGTGCTATCTGCAAGAGTCACAAGCCTTTGGCCCTCTTGAGGTCACACCATGGGACTCACACGGAGAGGACCTACTCTCCATAGCAGCTCCTACCCCACGTACCAGCCTCCTCCGTCACACCACAGCAGAGCTGTCTCAGTGCTAAAAGCTCCTACAGGCACTCTTTGCTTTTGAAGATCCTCCAAGAGATGCTCTCGGTGGAAAGCAGGCTACCATCTTGCCCTAAGTGTGGCAGCAAACAAAAACGCGGAGGCGTGAGGGCAAAGTCTCACCAGGAGCAGCAGCTCTCAAGTGACCGAGGTTTCTGACGTGCAGGACAACGCACATCGCTCACCTGCCACTCCAAGTAGGTTTTAAGCCACACATGGAAGGATTCAACACTACCAAAAACGTTGGTTTCAGCAAGTTTCTGTTGCCCATGACCTTAAACACCAACCCTGTTCATACACAGCAGCTCATGCCCTTAAGCAAACCTTTGCCAGGCCCGTTCCCATCCCCAAAGGCTAATGCTGCCCACGGCTGGGTAAAGACCACTCCGCTCTAATATGATGGTTAAAGATATTCATGTGGCAGCCAGCTCAGTGCAGCACCAGACGGCTTCAAGGGACTTAGGGCTTGTGAGAGTTCAGCAGAGATGCCAGCAGCAAATGGCAGGTAATGGGAGAAGCCCCTCACCCTCGGCAGCAGGGCTGCGAGCACCCTCCATGCACAGTGTGCTCCTTCTCCTGGGGAGCCCTGCCACGTCCTTCCCATCCCATCCAGCAATGGCAGCCTGGACTTCATTAGTGGGCAGCTGTGAACTTTAGCTCAAATTTAGCTCTATCTGCTGCTGTGATGCCACGAGTGACTCAAGGGGTGATCTCGATGCTGCAGTAGCTGGCACATGGACCTGAGGCTGTATTATTCAGTGCATGCTCACACTTAGCCCTCCAGTTTTCAGCAGCGAATCTGCTCAGATCCCAGTTCCTGAGATCCCCCAATGATGGGGAAGTGCTTCTTGAAGTATTTTGACTTTGTCAAGGCGACCCTTCCAGGGGGCCATTATCTGCTCCAGTGTATCCAACTACCCTAGCTGAGCAAGTCCCGGCGGCGCTGGGCTCCAACAAGCTCTGGATGCCAGGGGACTCCTTCCTCCAGCCAGTCAGCTCAAACACAGCAGCTTTCAAGCTGCTTTAATTGACACTGGAGTCTATGCCAGCCTCCAGCTGTGCCCGGGCTTTGAGAAGATGACGGCCACCTTGTGTGCCCGGGTACGGGCTTCCCCCGCCCTACAGTCACTTGTTTGTTTTACGCATGTACGGTCATGCCCAAGCAACCAGTTGGTGGAGGGAGCTTTTCTCCTGAAAAGCTGCTTTGTTTTGGTCTACATCCCTTCTGCACGCAAGCCGCTGGGGAGACAGGAACCCCCGCAGAAGGGGTGCCTCGACACGGGGCCGACCGTGGTGCTCCGGCGATGGCAGAGCATCCTCGTGGGATCGGCGCGCCCGGTGCAGGCGCTGCTGGGAGATCTCCCGCGATGAAGGCTTCCTGTATTCCTACAAACCATTTTATTCATGCACAATGGAGTGTCATAAGTAATTACGAGCAGGCTGTGCTCCCGGAGCACCGGGTGCTGCACGTTTTGCCGGAATTTGGCCTCGCTTGCTAACAGCCGGCAGGAACTGTGCAGGCAGCATCTTCACTCAAGCAAGATCCAAGGCAAGGGGAGAAAGGAGAAGAGTTCCCTCATCCACCACGGCCAGGAAACACGGGGAACGCGGCTTTCTTTAAAACAGAAGATGGGGGAAGGTCAAATCCTCCAATTAGGTACCTAATTCCCATTCCCTTCAGAGCAAAGCGAGCCACGGGATGCGGGTCCTGGTCAAGAGAGAATGTTTTGCTGCCAGCAGGTTTTGAGCCATCTTCCTGGAAACATCGCTTCCCTCCTCCTTTGGTAATAATTCCGTTGATATTAATTCTGAATTAAGACAGACCCTGTGCTTGTTAGCCAGCACCAGCGTCAGACCCGAGGGGCTGAAGTTTACGACTGTCACAACAGAGAAAGGCAAATCCTCCACAATGCTGCCTTTAATCGATAGCAGGAACAGGCTTGTCTAATTGCTTTGACCTTTGGTCGGTGAGCCTTCCACCCACCAGGCTGGACTTCAGCGGGGGAGATCCACAAGCCCAATTAATTCCTTACTGATTTCCTGCTGTTCCCTTTCCCTGCCTGGGAGCAAGACCCAGGAAAAACAAATTCCCCAGACTTTCCCCAAGCAACCTCAGAGGTGGAAGGACCCGCAGGAACAGAACCGAGCCCAGGTATCGGGCTGTCGCACCGAACGGATTGAGGAGCTACTCTCCAACGCTCACCTGGAGCGAGTCCCAGTTTGTAGCTTTGAGCCAGTCTAAAAGCCCTACTAAGAAGCTCTGGGAATGCTACAGGGCTGTTGTATGAAAGATTTATTTCTAATCAAAAGAGTGCGTCTGTGGCCTGGGATGCTGCTCAGGGGGTACCACGCACCTACAGCTGAGTGAGCGCTAATGCTGGGTGGGCTGTTCACTGAAAATACAGGTGGAGACAAAGAGGCATTTTGTCAGGTAGGAGGTGTTTGGGCACAGCGCGGTCTCTCGCTGTGCTCCGTGGCAGCAGGGGGACGTGGCGGTGAGCCGGGCTGCAGGGGGGGAGCAGCACAGGCACGCTCCTGGCTGGCACCCAGAGCCCCCCCGAACCCAGCAGGTCTCTGTGCGCTGGCTGGGACACCTCTCCCACGGGAGATCTCACAGCTTTCCCTTTGCCCATCGGCACCTCGGCTGGGGCGGGTGCAAGAGGAGACGCCAAGGGGCACGGCCTCAACTAGAAGCTATAGATAAAGTCAACCTCGCTGGAAAATCCCTGTCTTCTCTCCTACAGCTGACCCCGCTGCACAAAACCTGGGCACTGACCGAGTCCAAAGGAGCACTTGGACTAAGAGACCAGGTGGGAGCGTCGGGGAAAGGGCTGGAGAACTGCTGCTTTTCAATTTTCCATCCCTTCCTAAATGAATCCTCTCTATTTCAAGGGGTCCACAACATCTGACAAGGAAATATTTATCAGAGGAAGCAGGGAAGCAGCCTATGTTTGCACCACTGTTCCTCATGCTCGTTCAGGAGATGCAGACCCTGACTCCCACCAAGGGCTGCTCCCACTTCCCTTTGGGATCGCAGGAGGGCTACGAGGTCCCCGTGATGGAACTTTTCACTACAAAAAAGACCCTTGTAGCTCCAGGCAGAGCCACAAGCCCTTGCTGCTGACTGAGTCCCCGCACGGCCCTGGCTGAGCTCTGCTCTGAGCAGGCAGGGTGGCAGCACAGACGGACAGACAGACAGACAGCACGCCCTGGACAGCCCTCAGGACACCTCACACCCTCGCTCTACTGCTGATTCCTCATGTAGCTTTGCCAGAGGTGATTTCACCCCCGCCCGCCATAGAATCACCTAGGCTGGAAGGGACCTTTCAGATCATCGAGTCCAACCATTGACCTAACTCTGACAAAAACCATCACTAAACCGTATCTCTAAGCACCACGTCTGCCCGGCTTTTAAATCCCTCCAGGGATGGTGCCTCAACCCCTTCCCTGGGCAGCCTGTTCCAATGCTTGACAACCCTTTCAGTGTAGAAATATCCAGTCCAAACCTCCCGTGGTGCAACTTGAGGCCGTTTCCTCTTGTCCCATCGCCTGTACCCTGGGAGAAGAGCCTGACCCCCCCCCCCGGCTACCCCCTCCTTTCAGGGAGCTGTAGAGAGCGAGAAGGTCTCCCCTCAGCCTCCTCTTCTCCAGGCTGAACACCCCCAGCTCCCTCAGCCGCCCCTCACCAGACTCCTGCTCCAGACCCCTCACCAGCTCCGTTGCCCTTCTCTGGCCCCGCTCCAGCCCCTCAGTGTCTCTCGTGTCGTGAGGGGCCCAAAACTGGGCACAGCCCTCGAGGTGGGGCCTCGCTGTTGCCGAGCTCAGGGGGCAATAAGTGCCCTAGTCCTGCTGGCCACACTATTCCTGATACAGGCCAGGATGCTGTTGGCCACCTGGGCACTCTGCTGGCTCATATTCAGCTGTCTGTTGACCAATACCCCCAGGCCCTTTTCCACCAGGCACCTCTCCAGCCGCTCTGCCCCATGCCCGTAGCGTTCACGGGGTTGTTGTGACCCAGGTGCGGGACCCGGCCCTTGCCCTTGTTGAACCTCCCACCGTTGGCCTCGGCCCATCGATCCCGCCTCTCCAGACGCCTCCCGGCCCTTTCCCCGCAGGATGAGGCGTGGTGGGGGGGGGTGTCCCAAACCCCCCACCCGCGGCAGGAGGCTCCTCCGCAAGGGGCCGCGGCCCCGCTACCGGCCCGGCCCGGCGGGCCCAAGGCTGAGCCGCTGCCGCCATCTAGCGGCGCTCCGGGGGAGAGCCGGGCCGGCCCCAGCAGCGTCCCCCAGGCCGGGCCCAGCCCTGCTCCCCCCGCAGAGCCCCCTGGGGTGGGCAGCTCCCCCCGGCGGGGCAGTTCTGTGTCTCTCGGCGCTTCGGATGATTTGCTTACGGCGGTTTCAGACTCACTCTCCTGACCCAGACCAGCTCTTGGTTTCGCCTCGTTCCTCGGCTCTCTCAGGTCACCTGCGCGAGCTCTGGTATCGCTGAGGATTTCAGGGATCCATGGAATCGTCAAGGTCGGGAGGGAGCTTTCAGATTGAGTCCAACCATCGACCTGACTCTGACAAAACCCATCGCTACCCCGTGTCCCTCAGCACCACGTCTGCCCGGCTTTTAAATCCCTCCAGGGATGGCGACTCCACCACTGCCCTGGGCAGCCTCTTCCAATGCTTGACAACCCTTTCTGTGAAGAAATTTTTCCTGATAGCCATCCTAAACCTCCCCTGGTGCAACTTGAGGCCGTTTCCTCTTGTCCCATCGCCTGTACCCTGGGAGAAGAGACCGACAGCCCCAGCTACCCCCTCCTTTCAGGGAGCTGTAGAGAGCGAGAAGGTCTCCCCTCAGTCCCCTTTTCTCCAGGCTGAACACCCCCAGCTCCCTCAGCCGCTCCTCACCAGGCTCCTGCTCCAGACCCCTCACCAGCTCCGTTGCCCTTCTCTGGACGCATTTTCCTTAGAAATTTTCATTTTCAAGCTGTTTGGTCCCTCCTTGAGCCTTAATGAACACAGCCAGGCTTTCAGGAGGATGAGGCTCAAAGGTTAGAGCCAAGTTCAGCCACCCCCATTGCTGAGGCCTGCAGCGAGCCCTCAGCCCACTGACCGTGGTCTCCTAAACCCCTTCGAGCTCACTCTGAAGCCCAGTTTTGCCCCACAACAGCAAAAGCACCACTGGAGACACCCCTGCAGCCCCCCAGCCCACAACCCTCCCCACAGGCAGGGACTCACCAGGGCTGGAGGAATCCAGTAGCTCCAGCGCAGCCTGTTCCCATCCAAGCAGTTACTCATACCACACTGAGCCATCGCACCCAAACCATCAATTTACTGCCTGAAATACCTCTCCAGTGTCCCCTGAGGACACAAGTCACCTCGCTGGCCGGGGAGCAGTGCTGGAGAGTGACCACCCTGGCTCAACCGCAGCCTCCACCACCCAGCCGAGGAGCAATCAGGGCTGAGGAGCAATCAGGGCTGATGGGCAACTCCTGTGGGCAATAGCCAGGCTCCAGCTCACAGCCTCCCCAGCTCTAGCTAAATACCCGAGAAAAACCCACCTGGCATGTGATTGCTCGTAAAAATGGTGAATCCACCCACCTGGGCCCCTCCAAAACAGAGCAGGCAGGAACCCGGCCCCAGCTGCTCAGCAAACACTGCTGCCAAAAGAAGGAGAGAGCAGGAGTCCAGGGGAAAGAGACTTAAACTCCAGGGTGGAAATCCTGCCTCGGGTGCTGAGCTGCAGGAAGCAGCTTCATCTACAGGTCACAAAATCACATTTCTTACCCACTTGTGCCTGCTAGAAGACATCAATTTTGTTCATACAGGGCTCTGGGGGGAAATGGGTGCAAGGACATCATGGGTTTACCCGCATTTTTCAGTCCCTCACCTTGCTCTTGCTCCTGGGCTCTCGCCCTTTTCCCCAGACACAACTCCGTGGCCTGATGTATACCCAGAGCACAGAGAGGACATTGCCACCCCCCTCGTTGCAAAGTCCCCAAGACAGATTCCAAGATGGTGGAATAGCCATCCCTGGAGGTATTTAAAGCCCCCAAGATTCTTACCAGATGCGATCTTTGCAAAGGATAAATGATAACGTAGTGTACTGTGAAATGTTTCATCCACAAACACCAATAAGATCTATGAAAAAGCTGGTCCATGGATTGCCCTGTTCTTCTCTGTTTTTTTTTCTTTTTTTTTTGGCTACAGATTACATCTTATTCATTTCATCAAAGTGCAAGAATCACATTGCGAGGAGCTAACAACAGAGACAGCACACGGAAATAAATCAATGCTTAGGTCCCCAACTGTTTGTTTAACTGCCTGTAAAGAAAACACCTTCAAGAGGTAAATGGGGTATACTGGTTCTGCCAGGAAGCCTTGCAGGTTGGGGCACAGCCCCCCCTTCCCTGGAGCAGCACAGTCGATCGGATGCATTTTCTAGCCAAGGATAAGTTATTTCTACCAGAAAAGGTCATAGCACTTAGCAGAGCTGTAAAAGCCCTTTATAAAGGAGAAACCGAGACCTACAAACACAAAGCAGCTGCCCGAGTCACCCAGCGAGGTGCCAGATCTCCCGAGAGCCGGTGCGGTGACCGAGGGACGGGGACACAGCTTGGCATCAGTGCTGAAGGAAGGTCCAAACCCAGGCAGCTTCCACCTCGCTTCTCAGCGGTGCTGCCCTTTGTTTCGCTGTTTTCAGCCCGGGGTTAACAGACCCCCCGAGGTCGGTGCCCAGGCTACAGCCGAGGAGTTGGCAGGAGCTCGCAGGAAGGACACCCGGTCAAGGGAGACCACAAAGGGACCTTTGTGCGTGCAACTGCTCGGGGATCTTCCCGGAGGGCACTTGTGGGGCTCAGAAATCAGAAGTTTGAAAGCCACCGAGTTAGCTGGTTACCAGCGGGCAAATGACTCGCAAGAGTTTAACAGAAGCGTGGGCTGCTACCTTTAGCCACAGCTTTATTTTCTCACTCTGCCAGGCAATTCCGCCCCAGCGAAGTTTTGACTAGAGCTGGAGGGAAGAGATCCTTGGATTTACAATCCAAATTGCAGCAGCTGCCAGCGTACTCATTCACGTGAGCTTTTGAGAAGAACATTTCTTTGAAACTCTCTCTTTTAAAAAGAAGGCTAAAGCAATTTGCTTGCAGAAAGCAGGCGCTGCTGCGAGAAGACAGATGCCGTTCCTCATTTCCAGCAATACTTTCACATAAGACCAAAATACTTGGCACAAAGCACCCGATTAAAGAAATGCCATCGCTGATGGCAGATGGTACTTCTCATCCCAATCCGCAGCCGCCTGCTAACGTTAGATGTAATCTGCTTGCAAACACAGTGCGTGCGTTTTTTCCAGATGAGCAAGCTTTACATAAGTTTTCATTGCCCTTATTTTAGTTTGTTAACAAACATCCATTCGTTATGAGCAAACAGCCTGATTACAGTGTTATCAAATGAATCCCTGCTGCTCACCCCACCCTTCCAGCACCTGGAAATAGCAGCAAAACAGCCTTTTTTCCTACCCCACATTGTACCACCTGCTTAAAACACCTAGTTTTAAGCTGTCCATGCTATCAGGAACAGGGGGGAACCTTGAAAGAACTCGATTTAAGGCTATGGCGCTAAATTACAGCAAGATTTTCCCTATGTAAGAGGCTTGGGAAATATTCCAGGCAGCAGCCTGCTCACCTTTACTTTAGAACAGAATGAATTCAATCACGTATCGATTTGCCGAGTACCTTTGCCCCAGTGGGAACTCACTGCGGATCCTCCTGTAAGTTCACTCAAGTGTGACTCTACGCGGCAAGAGCGATGAAAAACAGGATTTTCTTCAAGGAAGTTGCACTTCTCTCAAATTCATTGAACAAAGCTGTGCCCTTGCCAAATAGCGGCTGCTCGAGTTATGAAAGAGAGTTTGTTTAACAGAAAACAAGTGAATACGTGTCCGACTGCCTTTCTCTTCCTCTTCGCTGGCTGAAGGACAGGATCGTCGAGGCTGGAGGCGGCTGCTTTGCTAAGTACCCACGGATGCAGAGCTGAGCCCATGCGAACGCAGGGCGTTAATGCTCATTTGGGGCAGACGTTTCAGAACCAGCCAGGTTTCCCAGAGCCGTAGCAAAGGGGATTTGTAAAAAGATATTCTATTAAAATAACTTTTTTCCCCCACTAATTCTCAGAGTCCCTCTCCCCAGTAAAAAATGATAAACCAACGTCGCAGATTTGCTTGTAAACAATGCTCCCATTCGCCACCAGATCTGAAAGGGCACCATTTGGATGCTTTGAACTCTGCTCTCCAGAGAAGCGCGACGGGCTGGCTGCCTGGCGCCTGTCAAATACCCGGTGCCCAGCTTTTAACAAGCTACCAAGAGCTAAACGAAGTCTGTTTTTCCTACACTCTCAAGCGCTGAAAACGCGCAGGTGCAACTTGTTCCCGCTGCAGTAACTAGAGCTAGAATTTAACAAATTCTATTCTCTTGGTTTCAACAGCCATCCGTATCCTCCTCCAGCCACCCGCAGACATTCTGAAACACTCAGCAGCTGGTCTTCGTTCCGCGGAGCAAGTCGCACAGCAAGGAGGCAGCGGAGATCATCCTTCATCATCATCATCAAGGAACAGCAGCAGGAGAGATGGGTCTGGGTCACAAATTCTGCCTTTCTCATGAGCACCAGCTCCATTCCCTACCCCAGGACACCTGGTGGACTTGGCAGCGCTTGGTCAGACTCAATGATCTGAAAGATCTTTTCAAACCTAAACATTTCTACGATTCTATACATAAAAGTCCACGTAAGGTGCTCACTGCACCACTGGTACACAAAGGGTTTGAAATTCCAACCTATTGCGGACTTTCGGTACTAATTTCCGCCGATGGTCCATATAACACAGGTGATTTATAAAATCTCCACAGGAACTGGGCAGCAGAAATAAAGACAACAGAATAAACTTCCTCGTTTTTATTCTGCAAAGCAATATGCACATCTTACAAACACAAAATTAACCTAGGAGAGAAATGTCATTTCCAAATCGGCTACTAACCTTCATGCAACAAGACAAGTGAAATGTAAGAACAAAACAAACAAACAAACAAACAAAGCCATCTTAACCCCACAATCACCTGCAGAGGGTTGAAAACCAAGGCTCAGATTTTCTATGTAATGCCAAAGAAAAACGCAAAAGAAAATGGCAGCTTTCTAAGAACAAGAAAACACGTACAAATAGAATCAAAACTGATTCAAGTCATAGTTAAAAAGAAAAAGAAAACAAAAAAGGAAAGATCAATATGATCTGAACTTCAATATTAAGTTTTTACTCTTCTGTTTGGCTGCATTTAACTTTTGTACATTGCGCCTAGGAACAATCCGATATTCCTCAGTATTACAGCATTTCAACCCGATGGACACCCTCACCTCCCCGCTGCAATACAGGGGTGCAAAGGGATAAACTAAGGCCAAAAATTACAACTCTCTGACATTTCCCCCTTTGTGGGTTGCAATCTTAGTATTTCTGGGTACTGCAGTACAGCAGGTGATAAATTGCAAAGCAGGCTCCTCTAATTACCAAATAGCAAAACCAGATTTAAACAAATTTCTGTTTTCCCCAATGCCAAATTCCAGTTAGAAAATTTGGAGTTTGATTTTTAATTTGCTGAAACGGAAAGGACCTAGCTTTGCCTTTTCCGCCCCCCCCCCAAAGGACTCGCGTTACGCTGGGTGTTTTCTAGGTATTTCCAGAATTTGCAACATCACCCCGGATCTGTTTCCTATTCCTGCCTTT
The DNA here is from genome assembly GCF_964199755.1 of Larus michahellis. Lineage (NCBI taxonomy): Eukaryota > Metazoa > Chordata > Aves > Charadriiformes > Laridae > Larus > Larus michahellis. The sequence goes on along the minus strand of NC_133902.1, from coordinate 3,453,353 downwards.
GGTCCCCAGACCAAGCCACCCCGGCGGGCAGCTCTAGAAGTCAGTATTCATGCAGGAGGCTGGGCACGCGTGAATTAGGAACAGCTCGGACACTTTTCATGAGAAGCCGTCTACCTGGTTTGACTTCACCCATTCGTCTCAGCGAAGCCATTATCAGCCCATAGCAGCACCAGGAGAAAACTGGAAGCTTCATTTTATCCCTCGACTTCAAACTAGGCCGTCTCTAAAGCTCTGCCTTAACATCCCTGGAGAAAAACGCTTGTTAGTTAACACCATTTAAGTAACTGAAATTCTCTAAAGGAAACATGTTTTGAAGAAAAGTGTGACTATTTTGCTTCAAACGCTCTGAAGACTCATGAACTTACTGAAGTCCCATACGTACAGACCAGCAGGGTACCACTCAATAGCGTCTAAAGGTAATAAACTAAGAATCTTATGCCAGCATAACTGAGACTCTGAGATTTTTGACTTGGGTTTCTTCTTTTGCGTAGTTTAGAGCAAGAGGAGGAGGAAAAAAAGCTTATGTGTATGTATGCAGACCTACAGTTATACTACCTGACGAGAAAGCCGAAAGACAAGATGAAAGGTCAATTAAGGCAACCAGTGAGATTTTAAAAGCAGCGGTGGAAATGTCTGCAGGAAAACCCCGACTCCTAAAAATTAAGGAGGCTACTGAATAAGAAGCCAGAAAGAAACAGCAAAAGCTGGAATGAGAAAGGGAGAAGTGCACAGAAGAAAACATCTGATTTAAGAATGGACACAGAGAAGAGTGTGTGTTTTACTGTGTGGTTTCTTTGACCTTAATCACAACAGCCCCAGTTCTCTCCCCGTCATCTTCCCCCGAGTGGACAGCATTAAATGGAAATCGGACAAAGCTAATAAAAGTGTCATTTTCAGCTGCCCTTCGGAGATGGATGGAGAGTCCCAAAGTGAAGCTCGGTAACAGACTATGGGATTTCTTTTCCTTTCATTATTTGCACTTGCCCAAGGCTGTGCAGAGCCCCAACAGACTGTTAATACAATACATCTTTTTACTAACTTTCACTTTCTAGGAAAAAAAAAAGAAAAAGTTTACAGAAAGCTGCTCTGCAGCAAAGATGCACAATCCTGGTTTGAGGGCTGCGGATGGGAGGCCAAGTGGAAAGCTTTCCAGATAGTCTCTATGCTGACCGATTCTCTGGCATTCAGCAAGCCAAATGGAAAAAAAAATAAAAACCAAACTTAGCACTTTTCAATAAGAAACATTTTAAAATGGGACTTCACTTCTTTTTTTTTTTTTTTTTACTATGAATAAAAGCACAAGTTTGTCCTAAATACAGCACTATTAAAATGTGACTATGTATTTCTTTTTCAAAAAAAAAAAAATCTAAAACGTTGATATCTTTTTCTTGCAAGCAAGGAGCAAATGGAAGAAAGTATTAGGCCACACAAATACACATTTAATTCATGTAGTAGATTGGTGGCTTTGGAAATGCAGTATTATATCAAAGGTGCATACTGTTTCAAACACACTGTACATATCATTGGGCAAAAAACCAAAGATCTGTTGGGTTTGTGTGAGACACTTGCAAAGGCATCTTAACCTGCCCAGATGCAGCTAGACAAAAATATCTTGCTCTGACTATATGTAGCCATATCACTAAACATATCTACACAAACATTCGGCTATGTCCACAGGTAAAGACTGAAAAGTTTCCCGCCGCACTACAATGCGGAAGAAGTGCATCATCTGACCTATTCGGAATATACTTTTATAAATATGTACAAATCAATTACAGGCACTTGAAATGTCTTTGGTTGGAATAAACCAACATTGCAAGATAATGTATTCACAGAGTGTTAAGACCCATTCTGGGTTCAGCAGGCAATGATCACGGTTCTCAGTCATTCTCAGTAAAAGGAGAGGATGGATTATGCTTCTGACAAAGCAACCTAAGCAAAAGAAAAAGAAAATATTTAATTAAAGTCAAATTCTTAATCCCGTAACAGTGATATTACTTATCTCCATGCAGCTGGGCATATCTGTCCTTGCTTTTTCAAAGAGCCTTGAAAAGTCTAACTTGGAAAGGAAATCAAAGTAAGTCTGAGGGTGTTCTGTACCGAGCCTAATGAATTAAAAAAAAAAACAAAACAAAACAAAATGCTCAAACGAGCTCATACTACAAAATATCATTAAGATCAAAAGGTGCCAACATTAACTTCCTACTTCACAATTAAATATACTGATATTTAATCCTTCAAGCAAAGCGCAGGTCTCCAATGCAGTATTCAATACTGACTGTTTCAACGGCTTTGTCATTTTTTCAAATTTAATTCTGATTAACAACCATTAGAATCATGTATCGTGTTTTATTCAAAGGTTTCAGTCTGTTGTGATAAAAGATAAATAAAACTATTCACTGCTTCATACAAAACGGTGCAAGTAACATCAGAATTACAGCAGAAGAATTGCATGGCAGCACTTACTGAACTGCAATAATCCACGTCTGCAGGAGAGAAATCTAACTCTGAGGATCTACAACGCACGTATCTGTATTTTGCAGCTCCCATCCGTACTGTCCACAATGAAACACCCCCGTCTCTTTGAAAGGGAATTAAATCTACATCTCCAGAGATAAGAAAAACCACCACTCTGCGCCGTGCAGGAAAGGAGGTTTCCTGTGTTTTCTGATCAGAGTCAGTATTTTGCTATTACACAGACTCACCTTTTCAGAGCAGAATTCTGTATTGCTTTGCCTCAGTTTGCTTGGTCTGCCTTTAATAACTGCATAGCAGAACATCGTAATCACCATCACAAAAAGAAAGTAACTGGTGTGCATGAGATGCAGGTTTATTAGAGAGCGATCATCCTGCACAGAGAATTAAAACCATTTACTGACAATGCACCAAGAGTTGGCATTTTATATTAAAGCAATAATTATCAGATCAGCACAGAAATTACTTCATGAATCAACCTTCTTCCCCCTGCGCAGCTGGCGTCCTAATGAAAGAGATTCCTAATCGTGGCGCATAAAGAGCCAAAATCTCCTCATGTTAAAAATCTGTACCGGAGATCTCTTCCCATGCACTGTCAGCGTCTTTTCTCAAACGATTTGAAAATATAAATGTTAGTTATCAAAAGCTGTGAGGCACATGGAGATTACATGGAGACCATCACGCCCACCAGGGGTAAAGCAAACCCAGCTCTGTCTCAACCCTTGCGCTACACAATAAACCACCACCGAATATGACTATTCTAGGACACGAAAAGAATCATATTCCATTAAACCAGAGCAAAGCACTTATTCAACATAACGTATAAAAACACCGTGGCACTTACATCTGGAACTATAACAGTTAGTTTGGGATTTAAAGCATGATACACTTTTCCGATTGCTCCTTTGTAACACCAGAAAGGGTTATAATCTTGTGCATATTTTGTATTCGAGTCCCTGGCTGTGGTAAAGATCTTGTACCAAAGCGTAGCATTGCTGTACGTCTCAGGAACACAATGTGGCGGCTGACTGCAGAAAAACAGAAATAATTAGCACCCCACTTGCCATCCTCCACGTTCAGTAAGGGTAACTTTTAGAACTGAGTCAAGCCCAGTCTCCTCAACAGCAGCACGGTTTTATTTTGGACCTTCCGAAACAACAAGAAAAAGCAAAGCTTAACCAAAAGGCTGTATAAAAAACCATGTGACTCCTATACTAAGATTAGAATTTAACTGCACGTTGTTCCAGTAAGTCAACAGCCCACAGCTGAACTAAAAAAACGCTGGTTTTCATAAGGCGTCACACAGCCGCGTGAGTCTATCCAGTGGTTTTCCAGGGTACATTGAATAGTGTCAGAGAGTCTAGAGAAGACAAAGGGAAACTACTTTGATGAAAGGTCTGTACCTGCTGGGGTATGGCAGCAAAGCAGCATTCGGCTCACGCTGAGCTCTCAGCAGCGAAGAGGATAAGAACCTTAGTGTCAAAGCCTTAGCTCTCACACGAGGCAGTGAAACTAAATTGTAGGGTATCTTTCTTAAATATTCACAGATTCTTTTGCTCCTAGTGAAGTTTAAATCACAGGTAGCACGTTGAAAGGCAGGTAGGGGCTACAGTTCTAAACACCCACAGAAAAATCTAGTGTTGCTAAAAGACAGCAAAAGTCTTAAGACTTGGGGCCGGGCTCTTCCTGTGGGGGAAGGCAGGCAGGTACGTAATTTCCATGTTCATCAGAAAGTAACAACCTCAGGGAACCAGCTGAGGCATTAACCACCCAGTAACCGGTCTATGAAGGAGTGTTCAAAATGCACTTACACTGTGACAGGAAACACGCTGCTGGCTGCCGTCACAGTCATGCAGGTTGTGAACACGACCTGCTCGCAGTGGCCGTGAAGAACGCAGTCATCTGAATTCCAGGCAGCCGGCAGGGTGAACGTAATATTTATTTCCTCGTGGGATTCTCTGCCTTTGAGAGAGAGAGAAGGAAAGCTGGGTTTTGTTCACACAAGTATCTGAGCAACAATCGCTAGGATAAGGACAAGAGGCAAACGGCTAAGGCAGCAACCATCAGCCTGAACCCGCACCTTTGAAGTCATCCAGGATCTTCACTATCAACAAAGAGAGCACACAAAGAAAGTTAAAAACCAAACCAAACCAAACTACACTACAAAAGCCCCAGGTGCTGGTCCTTCTAATCTCTCCTGCCCCCAGGAGTGGGGTGATTAGCCTCCTTTCAGAAGTTAAAAACTCACTACTTATAAGTGAATTCATGCACGTTCAGAGAACTTTATTAGAAAGTAAAATCGCATCTTCAGCCTTTCTCCTCCCAAAGACTTTATCCCACATTCGCTTTTCCTGACACTTGCTTTTCAAATTGGAGATATTCGTGTAGACAAAAAGGTGCTAGCAGATATTGAACTGCAGATTAAGTAGCGTATGTTAACTCCACGTGGATATATTCATACTGAAAATAAATCCAGGCTACTGGAAATGGAACTTGCATTTGGTAGCTCTTAAGGCAGTAACAAAATAACAACATAAAATACAGTAATAGAGATTTACAGCTACAGTAAATGTCTCTTCACGGATCTCTCAGGTTCAAGAACACCTTCAGGCATTAATATAAAATGCAGCCCTGACTAAAAGCTAAAATTCAATGAGGTTTTCTTATCTATTTCTAGTAATTTTCTACAATCTCCTGTCAAAACTTAACAGCAGGGCCGCCACACAGCAAATCAGTCTCTTCACGCCACAGAAATTGTAACCATCTTATTTGTTGCTGTTGGCAAGATTAAAGCTTATTCATGTAGGCATTTTAGATAAACTATTTTTTTTTTGACAATGTGCTACTTGATCTCTAATGTATATACAGTAATGCCTTTAAAATGAGAGTTAAGTGCTTGAAGATGTATCAAGATAGAACTGAAGATAGCCACTGCAGAAGCTTTTTGCTGCTTGGAATTTTGTTGTCTTAAAAATTACCTTCCATTGTCATTAGGTTAATCATTTAAAACTGAAAAATCTAATCTTGCAAACCTGCAGGTTCTTTTCCATTCTGGATGCCGGGAAAAGTTTTTCTAGCAAACAAATGAAGGGCTTTATATAGGAATTTAGTTACAACAAATCTGGAAACACATGTATGTTCTAAGCAAAGGATTCATCTCACCAATAATAAGCTGGTGATTTTTTATTTGATTACATAGTTACCATTCAAAGTTAAAAAAGCCAAGTCTTGCATACCTGAGAGTCCGATTTGGTGTCCAAAAATGGTGGAACTAAGATGTGTGACATTGCGAGAATATCCGCCAAACGGTCGGAGCGGGTCCAGCGTCAACGTGATTGTAACAGAGATGTTTATTGGACCGGAGTCCTCAAGAGTCTGTGGAGACTGTGTAGAAGATCTCGCCTGCCCACTTGTCACGGTACTTTCTGGAGTTGTGGTATCATTGATGAGATGCTTTAAGGTTTCATTCTCAGATATACAGAAGTCCAAATCATTAAACCTCAGGAGGAAGGTATTCCAGTCCTTAAAACAAAGGTGAAGATTTCAACCAGATTAGCGAGTTAGCTGTTTGCTGCCGCTTCCCTAGAGCGGTGCAGACCTTGATGTGTACCATCCCACCGGCAGTTCCAAGCCATTTAACAAAAACTACACGGCTCACAAAGCAAGCACAAATACCGCCACGGCTATCTAAACAACAGGGCGAGTTGTTTACACAAGTCAGACGTGTTCAATCCCAGCCACCACCTGAGCGCTGCTCAGCGCAGCAGCGGAATATCCTCATTTAAGCTACAGAAGGAATATACGCCTTGGTCCGCTCTCACCAGGCTCGGGGTATGAGCGGTTTCTAGCAAGGTTTCTCTCCTTACAGCACAGTACTACTAGGTAGGAAGTTTCACAAACAAGCGAGCTGGCACAGCAGAGTAAGAAAAAGAAAGGCTTCTGGCCATAGTAGGGAAGATCCATCTCCGATGATTCGGCCTCATCCTCGAAATAAAACAAGACTATTCAAACGTTCGCACCAACAGCCTCTTTCCTTATGAAATACAGGCAAGCATAAATGAAAAAAAATCTCCCATAAGACTGTGCACTTCCATGAGAGGGGAAAAAAACCCAAAAAAACTCATTAGCTTTTTTTGGGGGAAAAACCCAACTCATTTTGGGGGGAGAAAAAAAATATCACTCATTAGTTTGGGGCATGTTTTTCAACTTAGTATTCCTCCCATTTAGCTCAGGAACTTTTTGTACCTACCTCTGTCATTTCTGGTGACTTGATCTCCTTGATTTTGAAGAAATAACCCAGTGTCAGAAAAGCTATCGCCATAGCGCTTACACTGATCATAAAGACCACAAGCGGAGGTCGACTGCTGATGTAAACCTTCAGGTTCTCCAACAGGTTTATGTTGAACATTATTCTGATTGTTCACCTGAAAACAAAGAATATTACAGCAGTGACTGGGCTGTGTGTGTGTGTTACAGGGCGGGGGTTTGTAGATCACATAAGACAAAAGTTTGACAGGAAAAAAAAAAAAAAAGGAATCTTATACTAAAATGAGATTCAATTATATGACTCTGTGCTGCTCACTGAACACAGACTCAGTACGCCTGAAATTAAGCACAAATCAAAGCACGCTTGACTTCACCTTCTCAGCGCCTGAAGTTCCCAGCTAGGACCAGATTCTAAGAAATGAGGACAACTTCTAGCCCAGCCAAATATCGCTGATAAGCAACAAACCCAGTTCTTTTCTTTCCCCAAATACCTAAGCAGAACAAACGCCGCTACACCCGAATTCCAGTAACATTGGAATTCATCAAATTACAGTGCGGATGGAGCTGTAATGCGGCCCAAGAGATCCAACTTCGTACAGCCTTGCATCTACTTTCAAAACTGAGGCTGAAACCTTAAAGCTCCCCCTTACTCCATCCCTAGACTCCAAGGACCAGACCTTCAAAATGGGATCCAAAAAGCAGCCTACATCATTTTAGGCTTCTGCATCAAGAATTCTGTGGTCAGGAACACCAAACTAACTGCATTAGGGTGGAGGCTGGAAGAATCCCTTCTTTCGTCGATTCTTGCAGGATCTAGAGAACTTTTGCTAGAGCCTGTAAACAAAGAGAGGACCTTACGCATGCTGAGGAAAAGTACTGAATCATTAATTTTTGTCCAAAAAAATTGTATTTTGTCTGATTCCTCTTCTGAATTTTCTTTTCATTTGCCGAGCACAGAGACCCAAACTAAGTTTACTGTATCGGCTTCCCCACTTGCACTCGCAAGGAAAAGCAAACAGCCCAGTGTTAAAGGGCAGCCTTGCGCCATCGGCTTCAGCAGCTCTGCAAGAAGGAGCTTCAAGCAAACCTCTTATCTTCGTCTTACCGAAAATCCTGCTTGAAAAGGCTTTTAACACCGACTGAACTACAAAGGCAGTAACTGTTCCTAGCAATGTGTTGCTTATCCCTGAAATTCATAGGAAAAGGCAAACTTCAGGACTGGCACCTAAAGAATTCAGGACTGTGACCGGGTGACGTGTGAGCATTCATACAGATCTGATAACATTTAATTAAGTCAGGGCCCCTGCTCCTTGCAGGTCTGGGTGATTCTCATTGGCTTTTCTTAGAAACAGGCGTCATTTACAATCCAGATGTACCAGGCTGAAGAGTGGGAAGCCTGGGGACGAGAGAGGGAACAAGTTTTGAGAAAGAGGGCAAGGGAGAGAGTGATCTTTGGTCTGATCTATTGATTTAAAAGAAAGCAAGAGAAAGGAAAAGGACAAGCTTTCAGATCAAGTCTTTTTCAGGTCCCACAACGTACAATGATCGCCTTCTTGTGTACAATCAAGATTTCACTGCCGGAAATGCTTCTGTTATTCTTAACAGAAGGAATATTGACAAAACCTGCAAAACTGCCCCAGAGAGGGGGAAATTCAACTCACTGAGAAGAGACACGAGCTCCTGTGGCAATAAGACACCACTGAGTTGTTCGTGCTGACCTTCCCCATCTCCTCCCCACACACCTACTCGTTCTCCTCGGTGGAATCTACTGAAACAGTGCTCACTCCAGAGCACAACGCCACGGCATTGGGTTCACTATTTTGCACCATCAGCTGATTTTCACCCACCCTGCAAAGACCAGAGAAAGCCGGCAGGAACGACTGGGTGCTGCAAATATCTCTCTACAAAAATAGAGTGTGTCTGAGAGTGAAAAGCATGGTGCAGAGAAAGGATGGAGAGAAGGAGAAGAGAGGAAAGAAAAGGCGATGATAAATGTACACCCTACCAGAACTTCGATGTCTGTCCCAGACCAGCTGCTATCTGGTCAAAAAAAGAGGCCAGTGAAAGTGTCAGGAGAAGGCAGGAGTGCGAGGGAAAGGGAGAGCTGGGGCTGGTAAGGATCATGCTGGGGACGATCCGCACTTCTCTACGTTCTGCCTCTTTATCTTGTCACCGGCAGCAAATTTCTTAAATGAGCCCTGGCTAAAAATCCCAAACGTTCCATCTCGAAACACTGGAGACACATGTTGAGATGGAAAACGATCAAAAGATAAACCAAAAAGCAGAGTTGTATTCAGCGTTCCCTTCTGAATTTCCTTTTGAAAATAACACCACAGATGCAGGCTTTATTACGGCATTTAATCAAAGCTGAATGTCACCCACAGCATACCCAGAACTGTGATCCCTTTTTTACAGGGGCTTCCAACAGCTCCATTAGCATGTTTGTTTACCACAGGGTCTAACATCGGCCATAAAACTGGATGCGCTGAAAAGCATACATATAAAAATATTTGGGCTAATATTTTTATGTAAGAGATCACCGGCTTTTAAGTGCCGGTTGCTTTAATATGCTCCCATAACTCAACGGCTTTGAAAGCAATTAGAAAATGCTATAAGCTGCAATTTCCAAAGTGTAATATGCCTTTTGAGCATTTATGTGAGAAAAGGGAACAACTGTGGATTTCAATACTAGAGCTGACAGGAAAATAGCAATCGGACACGGTGAGTGCAAACCAGAACCAAGAAGAATGTTTCCACCCTGCTGCCTGAAGAGCTACCAATATTTCATGAAATAAAATGCTTAAATAACACCAGTTATGAGAGAACTTGTGAAACAGATCAGTGCATACAAACCAAAATGTATATTCCCACTAGATTTTAGGGGTTCGGTTAATGGTCCACGCACTTCGACCCCTGCTTTCTGTTAGGGCCCGTCAGAAACACAACACAAATGCTATTTTTCTACCAGCTCTGGTCGTAACCCACAACTTGCCCTGTGTAAATGAATAACCTAAAGAATATAATTTAAACTTTTACTTCTTTTTCGCACAGTTAAAAAAAGAAACCCAACGCTATTACCTCCTGGCAGGTCAGGAAAGCAAGATCAGATTTCACTTTTTAGCTAAATAAATAATTTAGAAAGCGGCTCTAATAACTGCCGCCTGCCTCTCTCCGCTCCGGCTAAGCCTTTTAATACTCGTGCAATAAAAATCGCCACAGTCAGCCTAACAAGTAGCTCAAGCGCAACGGGAAGAATGAAAACTGCCAGCCCGGAACATTGGCCACCAACTCCAAAGTAATTGCTCGGTATTGAGGTGTATCCGTCAAGACAAAATGCCACGTTCAGGCAGAGTTACAGCTGACGGTCCTCATCGGGAAACCTCATCGGGAAACATTGGACAGGCGCCGGAGAGATGTGGTGCTCTTAAATCAGGCCCTACAAACCCTGGAAATTCCGTTAAAGAGTTAAAAAGATAAAAATGGTAAAGGATGGAAATACACAAGAGTTAATATGTCAGAGTCCCTGGCAAACACAGAATTAGGTAACCATCTAAAAAGCGAGGAAATAGCCACTTATTCTACAATTTAGGGGAGTCTTCCTTCACAATAGCTCGAGATGGAACGCAATAACCTCAAAGAAGCACCATTTTTGATTCCTCCTCATTTGTGTATGAAAGGGTATAAAAAAGGTAACTTCTGAAATGGACCTATGAGTTTTTCAAGAATAAGTTACAAATAAGGAAAATCTTGAAGTCTATTGCAAAGACCAAGAAGTCAATAGAATGAGTCACAGCAGATTAAATTCCCATTTCAGGGATTAATATCAAAGGAACTGAATTCCTAACAACAATAAAAACATGCATGCTGTACTAAAGCAGGTATTAAAACTAAAATTGTAGTTGCCAAAAGGAAAAAAAAAAATTTAAAGAGATCAAAGTAAACATCTGACATAATTTTTACATGTTTCTTGCCATAACATGAACTACAGCCTTTCCACCAGAAAGCTTAAAATCATGTAATTTCCTTACAAATATTTCTCCTTCTTGTTGTGCATGTAAGACAGTCACAGTCTAGAGGAGAAAAATATTTCGGGGGGTGGGGGTGGTGTTAAATAATAAAAAAAAACCACCGAAATATCTTAAGGAAGAAAATTGTGGGTGGAGAAAAAGGGCAGCAGGCCAGCACCAACCCATCCCAACGCTCCATCAAGACCTCGCGCGTTTTCTAAGCCTGAACCTCTTATTGCACATAATAGCGTTTAATCTTAACTGTGCAGTTCAGTTTATTTATAAATCAATTATGTTTTCAAAGATGTCCCATTACTACGGTACAATGTGGGTTAGGAAATGGGTCACATCAGGGTTAACCACTTTGAATGAAAATAATGTTGCGTGCCAGAAAAACACTCATAAACACAAATCAACCGAACTGCGATTTCCCTAGCAAACCATCCATAAATAACATGCAAACAAAGAAATGGTGTTGATTGCAAACTAAAGTGCCTCTCGTTTAAGAACAGTAAACAGCAGCAGGTACCGAAAATGTCTTTAATTTGGTTTTCTTCTCCTCAAACCAAACCTGATGTCTAACACCTAAACCACTAAAACAGTAAAGGAAAATAGATCGGTTGTGTTTACTGTGAAGCTGCTTATTAAAGTTCAGAATATTCAAAATGGTCTGTCAAAGCTTTATAAAGACTAATTAATATCTATATCTCTTAATCTAATATCACCAGCCTATCGAACAGAACTAGCAAAAGTAACCTCACTTGATCTTGCAAGGGAAAACAAAGCTTCTGCTGGTTCTCAGAGCAGCAGCAATTATTATCTTTATTATCATAATTTTGTATTATAATGTTATCTATTATTATTATAAACAGGTTAAAAATTAAAATTAACCAGAAGTTTCTAAACTCACCAGACGGCTGCCCTTTCATGCCCTGAAATGAACTATTCATTTCTACTACATAAACTATCACAGCTTTTACGGTCAGTTTCTTTCAGAAATTGGGGAAGGCTAATCAAGGTTGGTTGGGTTTTTTTTCTTTAAGTCTTCGTTAGAATTTCACAACATAGTATTTTTATCATAAAACACAGGCAGTTGGGAGGAAAAGTGGGGTTTTCCCACTGATTTTATAGGAAGACTTACTTTCCCATACTGCTATCCGTGGAAACAAAGAGGTGCCAGCACCTGCAACTGTTTCAGTTCGTATTTTCAAGAAGCGTATCAAGACCCTGCAGGATGAAATTGTGCAACCTAAAACCTCTGTCAGCGGCAGAGGGAACCTCCAGAGCAGAGCACTTTTTCTGTCCACCTGATCCTCTTCCCCTTCTCCTGTCCTTCAGCATTAAAAAAAAAAAAAAAATAAAGTCAACAGACTCATAGTAAACAGCACCAGCCTTCTTCAGAGAGTAGGGGGAGAGAGGTAATCGGGGCTCACGGAGGAAGAAAGTCGATGAAAATATCACCTAGGATCCTTCGATCCACCGCACCCAAATACAACCGAAAGATCAGCAGCCAGATGTGCACAAACACAACACGTCGCCTCCCCCAAGACTGCTCCAGGAGGAAGCCCCCAAGTGGGAGATAACAGCGCACGGGCTCAAACCGGTCAGTGGCTCATCGCCGCTTTCTGAGCTATTTTATCCCATACGTTTGTTTACTGACAAAAACCCCCACCGTCGTGCTAGAGCCGGGAAGCAGAGAGCGCGGCAGGAAAATGGCCTGGCCCCTTTGCACATGCCAAGGGCACGGAGGGAAGACGCTGTGCGGCACAGAACGAGAGCAAGAACATCACCTGCTGAAAAGGAGCTTCTTTCCTCGCGGTATTCTGATAACGGAGTGGGTCAGGAAGCCGATTATTAGCAAAAGGCTGAGAGCCCGGGGACTTGCAAGAACAGAACGAAGCAAAACGCTTCATACTTTAACGAGACGTTTCTTTTCACCTCTAAAACCACTTTTCAAAGCATAATGAAGCATTTCAATATCCCCAAGAGCTACATAAACAGCAAACATTTCAGTTCTACCCATAAAAGCAAGCCAAGGAAGGGAAGTAATTTGGTCAGAGTTATAGTAAATTCTAAGGATCAAATTGATACTGAATTTGCAAGACCCAAGTTCCTGACTGTAACTCTTGCTCAGGACAGAAAACTTACAATGAAAAGTAGATGAGTTAAAAAAAAAAAAAAAAAAAAGGAAAATTTGTGGCTCAGACATTACTCAATCTGTGTACACGAAGTTTCCAGATACTTAACAGCCCTTCCCAACAAACCCATGTTGTAGTTCAACGTGTCTGTGGTGGATTTGCCACAGGCACCTGAGCAGCGCGTCAGCTGATGCTCCTGGAACAGCACCCTGGATTTTCATTTACCACTTAAAGAAAAATTTCCGCACAAACAGACAAACGCAAACAAGTTCCAAATACTAGGTTTTTTAAACGCTACAGGTTTTAAAAAAAAAAAAAAAGAACTAGAAAAGGGTAGAAAAGCTATAAGCCAAGAAATATAAACAATGCAAGGAAAGCCTTTTTTCACTGGTTCAACGAACCCCAAATTCTGCCTTATGTAAAAAGTGAAAAACACAATTTAAAACATCCCCAGCTGTAAAATGAACCTCTGGTTGAAAATAGACATTTTGCTGCCAAACTTTAAGGCGGCAGCCCTGTTTGCCAAGTGAGCCTGTGCCATGGGAAAGAGCACACTTTCACATGCAAGAGCTCTGGCTTCAGCATTTTTAAAACCTTCTGACTTTTACAAGTCAAAGTCATGACTTATCATAATCTTAATCATCCAGGTTCCAATAAAACATACAATATTAGATGCAAGGACTGTGAAGTTGTACTAAAAACCACTATTCTGGTTACTGTTGCTTAGCATGAGAACCTGGGAGAGGAAGGCAAAAGGAAAATCATTCAGTTTTATAGGATCTGCCCAAGTTCCAAGAGAAATCAAATCCTGCGTATAGTGTACTGACAACAGGCAAACAAATGCAGTTTACAGAAAGGCTTTGCTCAAGAAGTATGAAAAGTCTCAGTAAAGGTTTAATAATCAGAAACTGGTTTAGTGACCAATTTAAGAAGGTTAATCGTTGACTTCCTTAAGGAAGGCGGTACAGAATTCAGCAGCGCAAGTACACAAAAATGCCAGAAAAAGGCTCTTCAGCCTGTTTGTAATGAGAATGGTGGCTTGTAACGGGAACTGTACGGCGAGGGAGACGCAGACAGATACACAGCTTGAATCACAAGCAGAGAATGACTGACAAGTGGAGGAAATGGCAGCTTTAGAGAAGATGACAAAATTCTGGATGTAGAAAGGAGGTAACGCTGCCTGTGTGAGAGGAGTAGGAAAACAGCCAGTGGCCACTAGTGAAGGCGGGAATACAAACAGCAAAAACAACTGAAATAAGGGACTGAGGTAATAGCCAAAATATCAAGGATATGGCAGTAACGTCACCGTATCTGTATGCTTCACCCACACTGGTCAAAAGAAATAGGACTTTCAAACTCATGCAGGTAAGTACAGTCTCCGTTTTACAGGTAGATAATTAACAAAACCTGACAAGCCAGGGCATACGCAAGTTTTTGTCCAAAACAGAGCCCAGCAGTTCTGAGTCCTGGCAAACAAGCTTTATTCACAGGTCAGAACGCTCTTCTCAAAACAATGAGACTCCCACCTACAGAGATGCTTTTGGCAAAGGGAGATTTGGGAAAAGCAACAAAATTCTGACACCAACGAGTTTCCTGAATGCTTAGTCTAGGACTCATTTAATAAAACAGCTTCATTTCTAAAACAATTACGGTATTTAATAAAAAATAAAGATGCTCACAGCTAACAGCTCCGCAGGAACACTGTCCGGGAGTGTCTGGGGAGGGAGCCGCGCTCCATCCGGGGGCAACGGAGGTGCCAGTCACCCAGCTCACACGGAGGACACCGAGGTCTGTCTGTCCCTGCCTTCGGATGCTCCTCTCCACAGGCAGAGCACACTGGCTATTTTGTATTATCTGGCGGCATTTCCAGTTCTTATCTTTCAAGTGGGAAAGAAGAATGGCATTCCACCGGCCCTGAGCCACTCCTCAAATTACGGGAAGTAACAAAGCTACTAAGGTCCTAATCCTCTTTGATGGGACTAAATCTAGTCTCGCAGGCACAATTCAGTATTATCTCTGCTCAGTCTGCCCACAAAAAGTTGTCCCCTGTCCTGCGGACACCTGCTGACCAGAAGCTGGGTTGCAGCCATCGGCTCGGTCCGGAGACCCGAGGGAAAGCAAGTGGATGGAGGTGGCTCACAGGATGAGCCTAGAACCATTTCGTACATCCAACCTAGAAGCAAAAGGGTTAGTACCTATTTCCTATAACTTAACCATTTATAGAAACGCACTGATGATTTCCCACAAGAGACAGGCCCACGGCAGGCTCTCATCTCACGATCCACTTCCAATTGCAAAACTTCTCAGAAGTTCGACGATGATGTGGACAGTAATCCTTAATGAATTCTTATCTAGACTCTAGGTTTGTCTAACAGGGCAAATTCACCTGTACAACTACACTGCCAGAGCTAATCACGCAATTAAATTTCCCCGGAGAAGACAAGCCCTTAAAAAGCAAACAAAGGGAAAGGGGGAAGAGAGAAGCTGCGCTGTAATCTGTTCTTCCCCTTGCCAGGCAGAAATGTTTCCCAGCCTGTCCATATCCCTCGTTGCGATACACGGTGCAAATTTAGCGTCAGGTATCCAGCAGCCATGTTCCAGGCATGATGCACCAGAAATTTTATTACTAAAAAACCATCGTAACGTCTTTAGACAGGAGTTAAATCAAAAAAGTAAAAGAGGATAGAATACAGGCATGTAATGAATAGCAGAAAAAAAAACCAAGAAAAACAACACTAAAAAAAAAAACAACGAAGGAATCACTATTCAGAAGCTATTTTGAAACGGAAATATTTTTAGTGCTACCGGAATGACTCTTTCTTACTATTTTTTCCCGGTACGATACCACACATACAAAGTTCAAGCTAACAACCTTTAAAAACAATAATTAAGTAAATAATAAAGTAAAACTGACGCTAGGATACCCCAGCCCAGCCAAATCACACCGTTTATCGTTATTACCGCGCCGATCTGAGCACACAGCGCTGGAAGCGGGGCTCTGCGGCGGCGGGGAGGGACGCGCCCGGCTGCGGGCCCGGGCTCCGGCCGCGCTCCCCCCGTCACGCAGCCGTCACCGGAGCAACCCCCCGCCCCTGCCCGGCAGCGGGACCCCAGCGCCGAGGCCCGCAAGACCCCCCCCCCCTAGGGCGGAGGCGACCCCACACCCACCGGGCCCCCGCGGCCGGGGAGGGGAGGCCGGCGGGTCCCCTCAGCCACCCCCGTCCCCATCTTACCGGCGCCCCAAGAGGGGAAGAGGCCCCCGGGCCGGGCGGGCGGAGGCCCGGAGGCAGCGGCGGGGCTCAGAGGCGGCGGGGCTGCCGTGCGGGCGGGCTCTGCACCATCCTCCTGCCCTGAGGGGGCCGCGGGGAGGGGGCCGGGGGCGGGGGGGGAGGCCGCTACCGGCGCCGCTGCCCGGACGCCCGCCTCCTCCGCCGCCGCCACCGCCTCCCGCTGCTTCCGGGGACGCAGCCGTGACCTCTCACCCCGGCCGGCCGACGGACGGTGGCGCGGGGGGGACAAGCTTTGCGGCGGCGCCGGCAACGCGCGGCCCGGCTCCCGCCCCGGAGCCGACGTCGCCCAACCCCGCGACCCTCCGCCCCTTCCCCGGCAAAAAACATCCAAGAGAAGGGGAACGGCGTGGCCAGCGGGACCGGGGCAGCGATCGCCCCCTGTGCTCGGCAATGGCGAGGCCCCACCTCGAGGGCTGTGCCCAGTTTTGGGCCCCTCACGACACGAGAGACACTGAGGGGCTGGAGCGGGTCCAGAGAAGGGCAACGGAGCTGGTGAGGGGTCTGGAGCAGGAGTCTGGTGAGGGGCGGCTGAGGGAGCTGGGGGTGTTCAGCCTGGAGAAGAGGAGGCTGAGGGGAGACCTCCTCGCTCTCTACAGCTCCCTGAAAGGAGGGGGTAGCCGGGGGGGTGTCAGTCTTTTCTCCCAAGGAACAGGCGATGGGAGAAGAGGAAACGGCCTCAAGTTGTGCCAGGGGAGGTTTAGGATGGCTATTAGGAAAAATTTCTTCACGGAAAGGGTTGTCAAGCATTGGAAGAGGCTGCCCAGGGCAGTGGTGGAGTCGCCATCCCTGGAGGGATTTAAAAGCCGGGCAGACGTGGTGCTGAGGGACACGGGGTAGCGATGGGTTTTGTCAGAGTCAGGTTGATGGTTGAACTCGATGATCTGAAAGGTCCCTTCCAACCTGGACAATTCTATAATTCTACAAATACCTAAAAGTGTTCAAGATGAAATCCTTAAAGCAGCTGACTTAACAGAAGGAACCAGCAGAATAACACTTCAATGATAACGACGCCCAGGAGAGGAGAACCTGAAGTCCTGCTCCCTGGGAAAAGCAGCAGAGGGGAGCGAGCCCGGCCGCGGGGGATGCAGAGGATGGAGGGGTGGGTGCGCCTGGGACAGAGGAGGCTCAGGGGGATCTTGCCCATCTCTACATCAATCCTGGAGGGTGGCAAGGAGGCAGAGCCAGGCTCTGTCCAGTGAAGGGACAAGAGGCAACAGGCCACGATCCAGGGAAGGTAATGGCGCTCCCAGCCCTCCAGCATTACCCAGCTGGTTTAGCCGTCATTCGGTCTATCGTAACCTGCTCTTCACTGCAAGGACAGCTGCAGCACCCCCCCAATTTACCTGCTCACCCACCCCTGACTGCAGCAGCTTGACGAGCTGCAAAGGAAGTGTCTGTCAGTATCTCCAGTAGTTGTGGTACTTCAGAAAGGTAACACCACGGTATTTCCCAAAGCTCGAAAAGGTCAGAAATCACCCTGTCCAAGGACAGTACTGAATTACTCGCCTTAGTTAATAACTGACTCCCTTCTTGATCGTGGCTTTGGGAAAGAAGTGGTAGCGCCAATGCACATTTGGCAAGGCTCTCAGATGATAAAAAAAAAAACCCAAATCAACATATAGACTACTTCTGTACAGGCTCTGACAAAAGGATGGTGGCTGTAGATAAAGCAAAAAAGTTCTTTATCAGATGGAACACTGCTTCCTCTCCCCTCAACGATTTTAACCCTTATTTTCAAATTGCTGTTAAATAGTACTAGCTTTATCTATCTATCAAAAAACCCCAAAAAACCTAATTACCTGTTTTACCTCCAGACAGGTCATTTGCCTCCCTGTGCCCCTCTCCTTTAGGCATGAGATACAAGAGAATTTACACTGGAGAATTAGTAAACATTGATTCTTCTACCAGTTATCATCAATTTAATTTCATAATTCAGTTATATGAAACCAAAGACGTTGTACGGTTTAGTTAACCAGTACTTCCTGCAAAATAGGTTCTTCACTACAGCAAAATAAATGGGTAGCTCGCAGGCAAAGAAGTAGTTTATAACTTAGGATCTGAGCCCTAGTAACGAGCTGCAGGGTCTTTGTTTTCAGTAATGCTGAACTGGTAGCAGTGGGCTGCTGAAAAAAAAAACGAAGAATTTTTGATGCTGTTACTGTCACCAAAGCACAGCATTCCAGTTAATTTTAAGATAATATTTCAGTAAACTCTCTGGTTCAAAAGCAACTTGTTCATAGATACTATTTCATAACTTTTTGCATCCCTGGGGTCTCTTACTGTATCTCATCCCAAACTGGTGTGTGGGACCAGAGCATCTCTATCCTATAGTGATGCCCAGGACCTCGAGCCTGGAGCAAGTACCAACCCGATCTGGTACCGCGTACTAGAGGGTTCGTCAGCTCACACCGAGCCCAGAACTGCCACGACCAGCACCTCACAGCAGCCCGTGCACGATGGCTTGCCCAGCCTGAATTCTGCAACGCTGGAAAGATACTCTGCAGTTATTACTGGGGCAACTGAACTACCTTTTAAGCAAGGAAAAAAAAAAAAAAAACCCCAACCAAAAAACCTATTTACCTGTTTTACCTACAGACAGGTCATTGTTACTAACCAGCCCGCACCGAGGGTAGGAGCAAACCGCTCCTGCTGGCTAACCTTTAGCTGGGATGGGAAATCCATCTTACCTGCCTCGCGGGGCACTTGGAGCATGCGTTTGCTGAAAACGTTCCCACTTTAGTGGCTTGATAACAAGATGGCATATGAATTAGAGATACTTAGTTACAAACGCACCAGCAAGTCCTTCTTAAGCACTTAATCACTACAATGATCTTTCTGCAAAGAAAAAGACATCGTTACCTAGACTTGCACTTGAATGGCTAAGAACCCTGTCTCCCAAAACACAGAGAATGCAGAAGCAGACACAATTATATTCACATTAATCATTTACAGCATAACAAAACCCAGTGACGAGATTTTTAGGAACTCATTAACAAGGGCATAATGTACACACTTTTATTTAAACATCGGAATTTACACAATAGCTCCGAGTTTGCTTTTTTGTTTTTTTTCCTCCTCAGGAAAACCTGTGTACCTGGATATCAGAAGTAGCACCTAGTGTTTGTAAAGAAAATAAAGACTTTACAGTATTATTTACTGCCAGCACTGGTCAGGTCCTAAGCAATTTGGGCGCAGTGACACATGGATACATTAAATAATCTAATTTCTCGCTCATTGCTTCACCTCAGCAGTGGTGCTTCACCTCAGCAGTGGAGTTTTGGGTAACTGGTTCTCTCCGAAACACTAGGAATGCATAGTTCGTAAGGCTAAATACGTTTGACAAAAAGGGACAAATCACAGTTTTGGTCTGAAATTATTGCAGTGCGAATTTAGAACAGCAGTGTTTTTAAAGCAGTGGAACATAATAAAGAGGTAGGTACTTTCCTCCTTGATGGTAAGAATTTAGCATTGCTTAAGAGTAGTTCAAGCTAAGTAGCTTTATGTTAGATATCTCAGGTACACAAACAAGTCACGGCAGACTGGATTAACTGGAAGATATTTAAAATGATATAGAAAATGTTTCACTGGCATAAAAAAGTTATATTGCCAAGAGGTTACTTTTTGTGGAATGAGCTATTATTCTTACCTTGAAATACACCCATTCAACGTCTAGTGCCGTAAAGTCAACGTTTACCTCAACGTTCAATACTTTTGCAAGATAACTCCCTTTGCTAAGGGGGGGGGTCACTAAAGATCAGAAGACTGATGTTTCCTGAAAATAAAGTGCACTTTTCTGCTCAGAGCAACGGCTCGTGCCTCTTCTAAAAAGCAGCCTCTCATTATATGAACTTATTTATCTACCAGGATTGTCAAAAAAATAATCAAGACCTAGCCCACCGATGGAACTCACTAGGCAATGCCAGAAAAAGAAAGCCACTTTTGGTGCAACTCTTGCGCTAACTCCTCCCCACCCCCTTTTTGTTCCACATTATGCAATTTTTAATAAAAATATTTCCTTCCTTTCTGAAGCTTGGCTGAACGTTCTCTTTGAAAGTGGTAATACCAGCACTTACGTGCACCACCGAAGGCTATCAGGTGTACTGACAAAGCAGAGAGAAGATTTACATGAAGAAATGTCGTATTTTAAAAAGTGCTTTTTTTTTTTTTTTTACAGAGCAGATTTCGAGACGAATGTCAAGTTTTCAAATCGTTACAACGATATCTTCTCTGACTGTAATTCATCAGTTATACCATCTAGCTTACTGCAACAGTAACAGTGTACTTGCCTTTATACTGCGATGTGATTTAACTGAAAGGTGCTAAATGAATACTTTTATATCATTTTCACTCATACACAAGATGTCATGCACAGTTGAGACATTAGATTTTAAATCTATTTACAATTTTACATATTTTACAATATATAGTTCATCTTTACAGCTACAGAATAAATTCAGACTAACATTGGTAACTTTTGAGTTTCTGCTGGAACTCAAATTCTTTAAGTTAAACTAATTATTAAAAACAAGTAAGTGCATGCCTAGAAGGAAGCTCTCAGGAAAGATGTCAAGGGACTAGCGTTGCTTAAAAATTACACCGGTTTGTGTAGAAAATGTCAATTCCGTTCAAAAACCCACAAAAGCCTAATAGAAATCTACTTGACTAAAATAAATACAATTAACAATACACTTAACAAAAAATGTACCTTTAAAAATGTACTGATTTAAGCTCATCTGATTTTTAGCCTTAAATTTACTTCCCTTCCCAAGTAGCAGATAGTACTAGGTGAGGACAATGATGCTTTTCAAAGTTAACACTGATAATTATCCCGCGTAAACCTGAGGCTGCAGCGGTGGGGGTAGCTTGTCATTCTCCACATTTTCAGAGTCAATAGCTGCTAAGGCTTGATTTTTTGGTTTTATTTCTAATGGATATTTCTCAACAATATCTTGGACTTCCTTTGTAATTCCATCAGTCCAATCTATTAGGTCTTTCTCGAGCTTCTTGGCTTCATTGACAATTCTTTCCTGTCTCTCATTCAACTGAGATAGTAGGTCTAAGTTTTTATACATTTGCTTAACACCCAGGCACACATCAGGTGAAAAACTGTCAGATTCTTGCTTCTTCGGGGATGTCTGACCAGTCATAAAACGATCAAAATCTTCTTGGCTTAGATTTAAAGACTGAGCATCCAGTTTTTCAATGAAGGCCACAGCACAGCACTGCAAACAAAACAGAGTGAGCATCACTGCAAGCTACAGATGGGAACCCATGCATTCTATTTTTCAATCCTGCTGTTAGACCAATAACTGATTATTTTATTTAACGCCTCAACAGATTGCTCCTAAAGAGCTTTTCCAGAAGCTAACTGTATCAGACAGTTCACAGGCCTCTCTCCTCTCCCCAAAGTCTGAAGAAGTTGAAAACTCGGAGAACGATGTGGGAAGACATCACTGCGCCTGAACAGTCCAGACCCACTGGGTAACATCAATTACAAACCTCAGGGTCGCTGCATTTTGCAGGTGAGAGCAGAAAGAACAAGACATGACAACTAGACAAGAGCACTATATTAATATTTAATAATCTGATCAGCAGAGACCTGCTATGCTCCCTATTCATTTTCTGGAGGAAGGAATGTCAATGCCCATCTCACCTTCTGGATGCTCTCCTCCTACTGAAAGGAACATTTCAACAATTTTAACACTGCAAGTACTTCATTCAAGTACATATTTTCCCTCGAAAATGGCTTTACGGTGAACTGCAGAGATTATTTTATATATATATATATGATTATTATCATAATCATAATTCCTTCTAATATAAACAAGCACGCCAATAAATGTCTCCTGCAGAAGCTTTAAAAAGCCTGTTTACCTCCACACGTTAATGGCCTAGTTCTGCAGTCTCGTCAAGAGATAAAACTCTCATGAGCTTAAACGGGGAACTTTGCACCCGTAACATCTGCACAGCCCTAACTCAGGATTTTAGGAGTGGAAAGTCCTTATCTCTTTACAAAATAAAAATATACCCAAGTCTTAGCATCAAACTGTACAAATAAAGGGTTTAATACTATAAAGAAAGCAAAGCACTGACTGGTTTGGAAAGCAGAGAAGGAAGAGAGAGGGGATATAGAGCAGAAGAGCCTGCTGTACTCTAAGTAACCTCAACCACTATTTGAAGAGTTGTTATGCTGAGTTTGCCTTTACTGGAAATTCCTACATCCAAATAAAAGACAATCTTGTTGTCCAAAACGTCAACGCTATTCCTGCACTTACCAGATTGGTAAAATAGTAGCCGTCTTCTCCTGTCATTAGCCTGCTTGGATTGCAGAAGCGTGTTATGTACTGGATGTTGGACTGCAGACGGGGCGGGTTTCCCTTCAAAACAATGTATATAAGTGTTGGAAGAAAGTCATCAGCAGAAGCTGGTTCATTTTTTGTGATTTTAATAGCATTAAATATATGCTTGCTGCACTTGGTGATGCATGCTAACTTATCACGAGGGACACGCTTTGAATCCATTTCGATAATATCTGTAAGACAAAAAAGTTCTCAAATCATTAAAACCATATTCATCAGACACCTGAATGAGTAGGACACTTACTGGAAAATACTAAAACTGCATCATTTTTATCTGTGGTGCTTGATGTTCCATAAAAGTTTCTGTTTATTCGACCTTCTCTTGGTTCAGTCCAAGCATTTACAATGGATCAGGTAAGCCTAAACACTTCTGTGATGGAAAAATTATTCTCGCTTCACAGATGATATACTAGTCCGATACCACAAAGACCACTGCGAATCCAAAAGCCTGGACACCCTTTTGATGACAACAGAAAACCATCTCTATGAACAAGAGATCTGAAATTAAAAGCTGTAAATGTAAACTTCATCATTCACAAACCTGTAATTGCTTTTACAACCATATCGGAGACTTCTGGAATCTCTTCATTGACAGGAACACACAGCATTTGTGGAGTTACCCAGTGCAAAGCCCTAGGACAAGAAAAAAAAATGCTAAACCGTTCTGTGCCAGTAACATTCAGGTGTTTGAAAACAGCTGCTTCTTGAACTCAATGCACAAGGAGCGCTTTGTGTAAATGAGGCACTAGTCCAGTTATAAGCTAGTTTATTCCACTGAAGTAATTTATGTCCAGAAAAAATATTTTCTTTTTTTTTTTGCCATAATTTAACAAAAGCACACCAATTAGTCTTCCCAGCGTAGTAGCTTTCATTATTCTGTTCATTCCTTCTCTTTCTTAAATAAAGTGTTTTTAACTCTTTCTGGTTAAAAAGCTTGCCTTTTTTTTTTTTTTTTCCTATCTACAGCAAAAGATTTTTAACGTGCTTGATTGAGAGCTCATTCACACGGCTGTGGATTACTGGACTATTTTTCTTTTACAGACTTACCTGATTCTCTTTTGGACAGCAAGATCTTTCTTCTCATCATCAGTTGTTTCAGGACAAAAGACGTATTTATACTGTCGAGTCATAATGTATTTTTCAATCTGATCCATTGCTTTCTCAACTTTTTCAGGGGGCACTGAAAGGCACAAATCCCACCCCCAAAACAGTAAATAAAGGATTCCGTGTCTGTTTTGAAAATTTAATATAGTTTGGTCCCAATATCACCACATCAGTACTACCAACTTGAGCCAACCCGAGTTAATAAAGAATGGATATATTTGGGGTATTCTCACTCTCTACAGCAGAAGTAAAGTTATAATGGTGAGACCACCACAGTGACGTGGCAAAGTACGTACGTGCACAGGTTCACAATGAAGCACGTTCAACACACAAATTAGGTCCAGCTGCTTGTAGCTTACAAGAGTATTTCTCAAAAATAAAGTCTTTGAGAACAAATGCAGGGAGGTCTTCCAAGTCCTCTGTTCCTGTTTACGTCTAAAAAAAGTCCCTGGGCATGTCTGAGCTGTGCCACTTACACGCCAGGCACATAAAAGCAGTCTGCAACAGCAACGCTCCCATCTCACTGGCTTTTTGTGCATTATAGTGGAACGTAAGGCTCACGGCCTGTTAACTGGGTTGAGGCTACACATTCAACCTCAGTTTTAAACAAAGACTATTGAATGTAAAACAAGAAATGAAAACAACTGAACCACATTTAATTGAGAGTTTAAGAAAAAACTGTAAAAACAAATAATTCAGACTGCAAAACTTTATAGAACTGGTGCTGCTGGGAATAGTTCTAACTACGGTACTGGAATTTATTAACAGCATTTCTGAAAGCTAGTCCGGAATGCTTCGTTTTTACTTGAAAACACAAGAGGCTCTCTCCTCAAATCATTACTTTTTCAGGAGTAAGATATGAGGAAGAGGAACATGATACCTTTCCAGCGTGTCTGTAATTTCTCTGCTACATTTTGATAGAAGTCCTGGGCACACTCAGATTGCTCCTCAATACTTAAGTCCTGTAACAGAAAACTGATTAAGTGTTCATGCGTGGAAGAAATGGCAGCAACGCCTCTGATGTTTTGGTTTTGTTTAAGGAAAGTGTCCCGCTGCAGTCACAGTCTGAGAATGCAAATATATCCGCAGAGGTGTTTATGTTGGCTAACTAATATTCAAAAATATCAGAAACCAAGACATACTGGCTCTTTAACATGTGAAAGACTTGTGTTTATTTGCTGAAGAGATGTGTATTAGCAATGGAACTGGACAGGTGCAATGCCATTTTCCCCGGACACATCCCTGAGCAACGGTGACAAAATAATGTAGACTATTAAGCAGAACGTTCGCTCCCACCTCTGTGTCTGTAGCTTTTTAAAAGATTATATATAGTATACCAAAAAAACAAGACATAAATCATATATTTGAAAGAATATCTATAAAGCAAACACTTCTAATTATGAAGTTACTACGAAACATATTCACAATGTTATCTGTGAAACAAAATTGTCTTTCGAGCATTAACTAACAGAGCTACTGAAGAACATAATGAAAGTTTTTAAGGGTTAAAATTAACTTCACCAATCAAGTCACTTTTCACCATTAAATGGCATCATAAGACCATATGTGTAAAAAAAAAAAATTTAAAAAAAAAATTCTGAATTCTCTAAGGCCAAGAACTGGACAGTTACCCTGAACGCAAAGTCTCAGCTCCGCTGGCAGTGCTGCATTTTAGGGCTGGTTTACGTGGAGTAGCAAATTGCATGTTTTGAGAAAGACTTGATTTTGACTAGCACAAACTATTGAGGAACAAGGAAATAAACCTTTAATGTTTATAACCAATAATAATAATAATATGCTGTTTTCACACACTCTTATGCTCAGAATGAATCAGTTCTAAAAGGAAAAAAACCTTCACGATGTATTCAAAGTGGAGGGGGTGTCAGATTCCATCAGAACTCCCTTTAATTTCCAGTCCAATTTGAGGATAAACTACGTACTAAATAGGAAAGGTACGGGAAGGAAAAAAAAAAAAAAAAGGCGTGCTGTATACTGACTCATTTCAACCCTAGGTGGCACCACAGACATATTAATATTTCAAGACCATTAAATTTTTTATATGGAGAATGAAGACGTAACCCTTATTCCATATTAAAAAGAAAAGAAGAGCACAGTCAAGTTCCCCTTCCCCAAAGAAAAGGAGACGTGGTTTGATACTGTATTATCTAACTTTTTAGACTTAAGATATCTAAAAACTCATTATGTAATATATTATGATTTCCACAAGTCGTATTTATCTACAAAACTGTTTGTTCAACAGACGTTTTATTTTTCATTATTCATTTATTCAGGATGCAAAGCAAAGTTCTCTCAAGACACCTGAGACACTGGTGTTGGAGAGTTTCTTTGGTCACACACCATACCAAAAAGGAAGGCATTCAGAATTTAAGACCGCCACTGGACCTTCATTTGACTAAACATTTCAGCTGAAGACTCCTGTGTACAGCATATACAAACCAAACCGCTGGAAGAGCAGCGGTGTTTTCCCCATCTCTCCTTAATTTCCCCATTTTATTTACATAAAAGGCATGCAAAACTTACCCTTTTATGGTTCATTGTGTCCAAAAACAGTTTACATTGCTTATAGATATCTTGTCCAGGTTTATGATAGGTCTTGAGAAATTCTATGAATTCCTTGGATACTCGATCTGTCTCGATGCTAGCCTGCCTGTTTATGGAAGGGCTGGGAGCCTTGGCTTCTTGGATCTCTGCTGAGAAAATTTGGGAATATCAGATTAGCTTTTTTACACTGGTGGATGAATTCCGGAAGTGTTTAATGCATATTAAAATTTCATGTTGTTTTTTTCCAACTGTGAAGATGAATAAGCATTTATGTCTCAAGCTTTACCAGTGAAATGGTGCATACTATTGAACAGAACTCTAGGAAACTGAGTATTCCATTGAAGTGAAACATTTATAGCCACATACCCATTTACACTAATGGCCTTTTTATATCAGCAAATTACCGTAACATGGGTTTGTCTTCCTGTTTCTTACATTTTCATTTCCAGGTAAGACATCTCCATATAAAGTTAAGGCTTCCAGATGGGATTCTGCAGCAGTTTAAGATAATGGAGTGATCCCTTTTCCATTCTCCCTCACCCTTACATTCCTGCTCCTTTGCTTGCACCAACACAGGTATTCACTCAACTGGCTCGTGAACTAGCTCAGGAAGTAGCAATTTGGGGCAGTCCTAGTCAGAAATCAGTGTTTCTTATGGGGTTATTTTTCAGCCTGATCAGCTCCCCAAGCTGGCTTCCTACCAGGTCATAGGAGCAGCAGCAGCACAAGACAAGGAATGGGAGCACGAGGTTGGTGCAAACACAGCAGCCCTCCTTTGGCCCGGCAGCAGATGCCGCAGAATCACACCTGCAGCGTAAACGAGAACTTGGCCATTTGTGTTTCAGCAAGAGCAGAAGCACCGCGTCTGTTCAAGGAAGAACTTGCTTGGCACTCAAGAAGGAGGCAGGAACACAGACTGCACACAGCACCGGATGCAAGTTTACACAGCTGCAACCACGGGGGTTTTCCACACAAACACATCTGATCTTCCAAGGTATACGCTCCAAGTTAATTGCACTGATCCAATACCTTCACTACCCAAGTTTAGTTCACCCACCTTTCAACTTGCCAGCCAAGACTGTTCAAAATGAAGGAGTGAATAGAGATGATGTAAATGAACATGATGAAAAGCAAGCAGCAGAGAGACAGAAAACATGAAAATGTTCATGATCAACATGATAACACACGTATCTTTCAAACTGAAAATACTAACATGCACAATAAAAAAATTCCTTGTTTCAATAAGCACACATGCAGAACTCCAAAATAAAAGGAAATACATGGGATTAGTATATTTAAATTGGTATGTTTAAATTTGAATTTGAGGTAGCTTATTATTTGTGTTTTTTTGTTTGTTTGTTGTTATTTCCTTTTAAAGAGATCCAGTACCGCAGTAAAATCAAAGCTGTATGA
The DNA here is from genome assembly GCF_964199755.1 of Larus michahellis. Taxonomy (NCBI): domain Eukaryota; kingdom Metazoa; phylum Chordata; class Aves; order Charadriiformes; family Laridae; genus Larus; species Larus michahellis. Next base: position 3,425,739 of record NC_133902.1, on the reverse strand, counting down.
TCCAGCGACTAACACGCATGGATCGTTTGACCAAAGCACAAGACTCATTAGGACCTCTACACTTCAGCATAACCTCCTCTGGATAATTTGGTCAGGTACCATTAGATACCATTTATGGTATTTAAGTGATAACAATGGAAAAGGCTTTACAAATATTTACATTCCAACTGTAGCAATCAAGAGAGTGCAAATCAACCTCCTCTCTAGTTAACAGAAGAACACTTCTTCCAGAGGGGATTTCCTCCAACCCTCCTTATACCTAAGATGGAAAGTAGAATGCCTGCACAGTACTCAAGTGGAGCAGCAACCATTACTATATGTTGATCTAAATTTGTTACATTTAGTATTACAAAACCAGTAAAAAGAGAGCACAGTTTTGAAATAACAAACAAAGCAAGCAGGTACATTTTGAAAGGGTAGAATTAGATGATATTTTTTCTGCAGTTAATTACTAACTTAATTTCAAAGAACAGCTGAAGATTTATTTACGTATTTCAACACTGAGTTCACTGTATTATGAAAATAATGGACCTCATTCTGCTATTTGACCTCAAGGAATACGAATATGATTTTTTCAGTCCCAAATTTAAAATAGATTTTTTTTTTTAGTTACTAGAGAGATGTAGTCAACTAAGGCAGATAACTTAACGTAGGCATTAAAAAAACCTGAATGTTAGAATGAACTGTCTTTTTAATGAGTCACACCAAGACCTACATGTCACTCAGAAATGTTGCCACTTCATTAATCTCTATGTTGAAAACCCGATTTCAGGAAAATGAATCTGTACAATATGTACTGATTACTAAGGACTGCAAGAACAAATAGACTTTCAGCAACAAAATATTTTCAGCTTGTCATGTACTCTAAAAGAATTAAGTCTTACTAAAAACCAGCTGATTACAGAAAAGAAATTCCATCTGAACAAGTTAGAGAACCTAGTAGAGGAGATACGCCAAAATGAAAAGAAACAGTCTGGGAAGAGTTAAGAAAGCATCACCTTTACAAAGAATAAACACTATTAATATTAAAATCTTTCTCAAGGCATTCTACAAAAATGCTAGTTGTCACAGCAGAACATTAGCACTCCAGTGATTCACTATGGTTGTGCCATGGTCATAGATCTGAGTCCAAGCAAAGAACATAAAAAACCATTTTATTACTGGCTCCACTATGCCCACCCACTCATCTTCTTCATGTATTTTGCAGAATAAAGCATGGTCCATCTTCAAATTTCTTTGGTCAGCAGAACATGTCAGAATTGCAAACAAATAACATAGGACAAGATCCTAAAGCTGTTTGCATCCAGGGTTTGGTTTAAATGAAACCAGAATGTCTTCTCTTGACATGAAATTGTCTTCTTGATTAATGTGACAAACATCTGGAGATGTTTTGAGATTGCAAAAGTTCTTGAACTACTAAATTGAAGTCGTTTCAACTTATAATCAGATTTATAATGGCAACCTGGAATTATTTTTTGATAAAAATATGAAGCAGCACAAGATCTAGCTACTTCTTACAAAATCCTTTTATTTTTGAAACTGCATAATCCTTCAGATGTCACGCTAAGGTAGTGCTTAAAGAAGCTTCTGCTTAATTGCTACACTTTCCTTACCAAAATGCAAAAAATTGGTTTAGAGATTCAAGTTCACTTCAAGACGCTACCCTTGCTTTTTATGTCATCTTCACATTCAACAGCACAAGTTATAACTGGCACAACCCTAGTTTGTATTTTGCAAAGCCCGACTAAGAAGTAAGCTTACTACAATCAGGCAGACAGCTTGCCCAAGCTGTACTGCATTACCTTCAGTAGGGGAAGCCAGTTCCCAGGAGGGAGTGAAAATTTCCTTCAAATCCCTGAGAATGTTATCAGCATTTCGCTCCCTCCCAAGCTGTCCTTGCTTAATGATTTTCTCTTGAGCCACTGAAATAAATGCAAAAGCAAGCAAGACACCGAGAGCGGCAGCATGTCAGGAGAGACGGTGAATGCGATAAAAAAAAAAAAAAAAAAAAAAGAAAATATGGAAAGTGAGAAGAATGAACGTAAAAAAAGGTCTTAATACATAGCCAAATTTAGCCAGCTGCTGCGCACGCACCAAGACAAATCTAAGATGAAATCCAGACATATTTAGAACTTCTTATTAAGGAAATACATCGTCTATAAGGCCAAGATACATTAAAGTTGCTTTTTCTTCTGGAATGCCTCCTCCACAGTCTAGCATTTCCCGGGTTTTGCCCATGTAAGCTATCGCTATGCAAAGACATCAGTGCCATTAATCATTCTTGCTTGTAACACATGCTGTAGAATAAAACATTCAGCCAACCACAAACTTGATATTCACAACCCACATACACATAAACACTACAAGTTTCCTTTCACATTTATTTTCATTTAAAGGCACTCTGCTTACACACTCCCAATTTTCCCGTTAAAGCGATCCATTACGGCAGTATCACCTGATACTTTATATCAGCATTTCTATCACGCTTTGACAGATCGGGTGTTTGAGGTGACTGACAGCTAGTACCTTTTCTCCTGCTTTCTTCAGGAAGAATTCCCCTTCAAGTCCTGAACCACCGTACCACGCTATGGTTGACTCATGAATCTAGCAAGAATTTCTGTCACATGAGCAAGGTAATTCCACTCAGCAGTGCAGTGGTAGACCACCAGTAGGAATACGTCTGTACTACGCTTTAGTGGAAGAACTCCTGTATAACTAACACAAACACAGCCACAGGTTTAGAAGGGCACTGTTCTATATAAAGATTGTTTGGCATCGCCCAAAAGCTCACGTTTTTCTGTGTTTTCAGTAAGACTTCACATATCACTCTCCGGAAGCATCATTGTTCCAACTTTTTGAAGTCAAGACGCAGAGCATTGCTCTGCCTTTTAGTACCACACATCTATCAAAAATACAACTTAACACATTGTACAGAACAATTAAAAGCAAAGGAGGAAGTTACCCTTCTTAGCTCCTGTTCTGGAAGAAGCAGTGAAGAACTTCTTCACAGTAGTGACCTTTCGGGTTTTCTCATTGGTTTTCTTTTCTTCAAATTTTGAAAAGGTCAGCGACTGCGCCCCTTGGGTACTCTGACTACTGGCATATGCTTCTTCCTCCTCACGCTGAAGCCTGGAATTAGAAAAATGTAGGTCTAATTTAAGTGCCTAAAATCAGCACAAATAAACTAATTTCCTGTGCAATAAATTCATTACTCACTTGACATGCTAACCCTCCTCTATGCCCATCTTCATTCCTTGCCTCCTACCGCATCCCCCTTCACTACATTAAGTTCACTCTTTCCATGTTGTAACGGTGAAAGTGAGAGAAAGCTTAAGATGGTCAGGGAGGATTAAATAGTAAGGTCAAAAGAGAGGAGACGTAAGTATAATCATGGTCACCTTCCCCTCATGTCACAGCCCTGAATTCTACAAAGGTAGAGATGAGGAGAAAGACTGTGGGAGCATTTCCAATAGTCAATTCAGTTGCCTTCCTCCCTGCATCCTGTTCTGTTTCATATCCTATGACCACAGGCAATCCTTTACCATCTTCTTGAAGATAAAACCCACGGCTCGCAGCTGAGCAAGTGAAATACCCTGTCACAATCTCAGAAATATTCTGGGAAACAGATTATTGTTGTCGTAATTTGTTTTCAAAGACTTGGTAATACATATACGTGCTTGAATGAATGAGGCAAACAACTTCAATGCAACACTGGTAGGTGCTTTGCAAAGACCAAGCCCATCTTTTAATCTACAGGTACAAAAGGCCGGGGGGGGGGGGGGGCGGGATATGCTCATCCTTCAATGGCTACTTCGCTTCTTATGCGGGCGGATTAAAATGGATTAAATTATATTGCTCCTCAAGACGCTAAAAGGTTGAGCAATTTTCTTTAAACATCCATCCAGCTCAGGATGGACCATAAATGGTCTTGCCTTCGTAATCTCTAGAGGCAGGAATTGTGTCTTATCTGTGCCGTCAGGCCTTTCTGTTCCCTACAGCAATCACAGCTTATCTGTTCCTTTAGCATCTACCTACTGAACAGCTACTTATTAAAGAATTCCATAAATGCCCCATTTTATTGTACTTACATGTTATAAGACTGACAGCTTGTAACTATCTGCTCTAGTAATACTGAAGTCCTTATTAACTGTTTTAGCCAAATTTATGGCAGAGGAACAAAGTACATGTCCTCTGTACTGTATTCAACAGCTTACCTGGCATTCTCTGATTAGGCTAGAAAAGGTTTCCAGCACTTCTTTCTACCTTTCTTTGCAGTTAATCTGTTCCAGTGCCACACAGTAAAGAGAACTTAAAAACCAAACAAACTACATCAAGGAGTAAGGTAAGAGGGTCTAGGGTAGTTAGATATCAGAAAACTTAGGGCTTCCAAACTATAACCATCAGTTTGAACCCAACTCAAGTTCACAGACCGTCCGCAGATGTCACCTTCTTCAAGCAGGCTGATATGAACACTGCACTTAATGCCTTTTCCCCACCCCCCCAGTGACCTTGGTTAATGTATCACCAGGTAACTCAAGTTCACCGAAGGGCTCCAAACTCAAGTTCACTCATGTCTCTTGGGCATTTGTACTTTTCCCTAGAGTTCTGGCATACACCACTAATACATTAAGGTAAGCGTGTATATAGAATCTGTGTCAATAGGAACAAACATCTTGGCCAGCTCAAGTCAACTGCCAGTCAATTCCGAACACGCAGCTAGATGCTCCTCCACCTCAACAATTCACAAACCCTGAAACAGCTAATTCTGAGTGGATGTCATGTAACTCACACCTGGAAGTGACACAGAGGACAGCTGTAGTACCGAAGAAGATGCTCTGCAGTTTCTCAAGCAGTGGGCAATGCTTTTGCTTTCTACCCAAATCCAACAAAAAGCAGTCCTACCTGCTTTTATTTTTCTCGCTCAAGCATAGATTTCCTCCAACCCCCATTTTCAGACTCAAGCATTTATCACACTAGGAAACTACACTGCTTTGCAGAAAATACATGCTTTGAAAAATTACCTGAATTATTAAAGCTAAAGCTGTGATGCTTTTGGGCTTAACCCTGCAGTTTTAAAAGAATGACCACAGACCCAATTTTTTTAAATCGGTAGCTGAAATGTAAAACCATTGTGCTGGCTATATTCAAGACAATAACTGTGGCCTCCAGAGGCAGCGGTATTTTAATCAAAATTGTCACTTTCACCCTTCCAACTGCTAGTTAGAATTACAGATTTCAGTATGCAAATTAGGTCAAAGTATTTGTTGAGAGGCTGGGGAGGTGTTTACCTTTGTTATTTCACAGACTTTCTTTTGAAACCCCTTAAATTAGAATGTCAAAAGTATTCACCTTTGCACCAAAAGGAAGATTTTTAATTCCTGATGGAAAGGTCAAATTTGAGAACTTATGATGCAACTAAGCCAGAGCAAACAGGACTAGAAAATAGGAGACAGGAATAGTATTTAGTGAAGCCACCGTACTGTAAAAGATGAAGGAATAAAGAGGGCTCTTTACCGCTCTGCCAGCTCCCAGTCCTCTTGAATCTGTTTCTGCCTGGCCTTATGGTATTCCTCTCTCCAGCACTTGGAGCAAAATCCCTGCCAAGCAGGATTGCCATAGTAACCGCATCCCTTCTTGCACAGTAGCTCTGACTGATCAACGTGAATTCCTCTGCGTTCAGATTTCAGGTTCATTTTCTTCCTGTTTAAAGAGAAAAGGGTTAAAGATAGAAACATGATAACAGCCTGCTAGAAATAATTTCTTTTGAAGGCTTGTCTTTTAGAAAGAAGTCACCCGTTTTAATTATTGAAGAGTTCCATAGTAACAAAATAAAGGGCACAGTTATACAACCGTACAGCCCCGAAAGCCAACTGCAGCATTAGCATATGTTTGCATAACTTTGACCTGCAAACAGTACTAGACAGCTGGCCTGGAAAGCAGGCCAGCAGTACCAGTCACACAGCTCCGTACACATGTGGAAAAAGGCACAGTCCTCTGATCTCACCAGCACATTGTTCTAACAGTCGCAGAGGCACAAAGCAACAGAGGAAAAAACAAATACAGAAAGTTACAGTCACCACCAAAAAGAAGCAAACTGAGTAAAAGACAAAATGTAAATAGGTTTGTATTCAGGCTGAGACTGTCTCTGCAAAGAATCACACTACTGAGACTTTAGATAACAGATCTTCGGCCTCACAGAGTGTGTCTTCACAGCGCAGTGAAGTATCACAGCTAACTCAGCAGGGTTCATTAACGCGGATGAGGTGCACCTCCATTTCCTTCAGTACTCAGGTTACTTCAGGGTTAAGTTGGGCATAAAGCACAGCTCTACAGAATTTATATATAGTGACTGCAACAAAAAGATTTATTTTCATGCCTGCACCAGCACTGTGCAGAGCCTGTCTTCAACGGTCCAGCCCTCCCCTTTCTTTTTTTTCCTTGACAGAAACCAGCCCACGTGCCAGCTTGCTCCCAAGGGCATTTCAACTACCTCTAATTCTAAATGCTGGATTCATTTTAACAGAAAAGCAGCAAAGGATCATGTGCACTAGCAAGTTTAAAGTCCACATATTAAAACATTAACACTTGGATTTCAATACCGACATACAGATGCTAGAAATATCACAGGAAGGCACTGGAAAGCAGGTCTTGGTCACCAAATCCAGCCCCTTTTTCTTCCTGCCATCCACAGCAGAGAGTGCTTTGGATAAGCTGAGCAAGCACCTTAGCAGTTCGGTTCCTTGCTCTCACGTGCACAACCGAAGGCGTCCCTGGGACTTCCTTCCTCTAACAGGAAAGCCAGAAGATTTTTAAACCAACTCTGCCCCGCAGTTTGAAGACGCTGCCCTCCCCTCCAGCACATTTCTTAAGACCACACAAGGAAAACAGAAAGCAGAGATGCAACGTATAGAAAGCAAACTTGAAAAGTGATTTTCTTAAAAAACGTCAGGAACTGTCAGAGTAATCTTGTTTTCTCCCCAAGATTCATAATGACCCTTAAATTCATATGTTTGAGGAATGTGGATCTCTGGCTGTTCACATTTCTGCCCAGCAAAGGTTCCTCACCACTGAAAGCTCTTGCACTCAACAGTCTCGGCAAGAGCCCCGAACTCTTCCCTGGCTCATCCAACAAGACAGATGCCATACACACAACTGTCATTACCAAAGACAGTTTTCTACTATAGGAAATAACAGCTATTTTGTTCCAAGCTGAATTATAGAAGATCAACCATTTTAAAAGACTGATAACATTTAACATTTCCCATTAATGTAAACAAGTTATTTTAAGTAAAGTAATGGGAAACACACATGATTTTCTCTGAGGGGGGAACAAATTAAATATTCCACCTTATCTATGTAAGTATTAAGGTTCCTTCCACTAACATCTTTTCTATCTTTGAAAGAAATAATGAGTTTCTAAAAATAATCTAAAAATAGTTTCATTGTAGAGACCTGTATATTAAGGGAATCAGTTTCTTAATGGCACAATTTATAAAGACACATTTTCTCATTTATGTGGATGGAGAGCAGCTGAATACCCACTTTTCTTTCCCACAGAAACGTCTGACAGTTTAACAGACATTAATACACTTCTGCAAACCAAAATTAAAAAAACAGCTAGATTTTAAATATGAGAGCGCTTTAGTTCATTCCCACATGGACAAATTAACAGAAGAAAATAAGAACATTGCCTTCACAAAAATCTTCTGGTTTCTATACTATCATTTTCTGATTCCTCAAGTAAGGTCTTTACATTGACTATAACAGTACATAGATCTGCTGACTGACAATCTTTCTAGCAGACCAGAAATTAAATATCAAATGTTGATCAACTGCACGGCCCGAGACAGAAACTGCCTGTTGGCAGTATTTGGAAACACAGCCCATTCTCAAAGCATCACACATGCCCTTTATCACCAATTCTGAAAAGAAAGGGGAAGCAAAAGCTTGAACTCTTGAGTTGCTCCTGATCCGGTTTAAAGACGGCTTCCTAAAAACAGAAGCTGCAGCAGCATTTTGATTAGAGACTCCTATTGCAGGTGCTTGTACTAGGAAAAAAAACCCACCATGCATGAAAGTTTCAATATTGCCATTAGCGGTAAAGCTGATCAGTCTGACTGTTGTCACTGTAAACTACAGGGAGCTCCAAAGACACAACAGATAAAAATATTTTCATAATGCAAACTTCAGAGAAATTTTACACCGATCTCTATCACCCAAGGAAATAACATCCCTGACCCTATCACCCACTACAGTGGAGTCAGTCACAACAGCTTTGCAGTTGCAGCCTGTAGACCAGTTTCATGAATTCGGGTGTCTGTTGTTCTTATTCAAAAGCACTGTGCTTCGGACACTCAGAGTTTTTGAAAAATACAGGAGTAGAATGAAATACACGACCTTGCTGCCATCCCACATCTTGCTTTCTGAAAGGCTAACAGCATACACGGTTTCTGTGCCAATTGTGCACTTTCTCTATCTCTGTGCAGACACACAAAAATTAGCTTTTTGTACCCAAAGAGCTTTAACTGCATACTAATGCCACAATTACCTTTGGCATCCTGCTAGCCCTTTGTGTACATTAGAACTAAAAATAAGGTTCTGTTTAGTGTCAAAGTTCATCAGCTTTCCCTGGAGTAAGCAAAGCAGATCTCTTAGTAGCAAGACTCATTTTTTTTCCTTCGCATTCTTTTGGGACAGGTTTGTAAACAGCTGCAAAGCCAAGTGACTAGAAAGCAAGCTGTTCTGTTTCCTCTCCTTCAAGTATTTTCGATTGCAGTTACATCAGTTTATTTTCGATGCAGTTACATCAGATCCAGGGACAAAAGAGGTCACCCCGAATCAATATGAAGAAACCACATGCTGCACTTAAAGCAGAGGCTTTCTACTTCCTTTAAAGACATACAGCCAATAAAAAAAAGTTTCACAGCCAATTTCTGCAGGTCAGCATTTACATTTTAATGACGGGAACAACTCAAGTTTTAATAAACCGAATATGAAAAATCCATCTGAAGCAAACTTTCTGCAACTAAATCACTGTATTTTATGTTCTTTCATTCCTAAAAATGCTTTGTTGGAACTTTTAAGTGTTCGAGATGCTTTTTTTCCCCACCCTTTCTTTCTTTCTTCCCTTCTCTCCCTCCCCCCCAGCTAAAGGCATATCATTCTTTATTCAACGATCAACTCCTCGGTGTATTTGCACAGCCACACTCTTATTTTGCATAGTCAGACCTCTTATTTTCATTCCTGGCCTGAATGCATGACCCATTCAAAGTTCACTTCTGAGTAACGCAATACAAACGAAAGAACAAATTTGTTCTTTTTCTGATCGGAGAGGCAGGCAACTCTGAACAGCTTCCATACTGCCTGACAATTGAGAAGTCAGGAAAACAATAGTGAGGAAGGCAACAAACTTCCACCTTTAAAAAATAAAAATCATCTAACCAAGAAGGATGATAAAGTACCAGAAGATCATAAATAAAATTACCTAGTACAATCTGGAGAGGTGCACTGCACCAAACATCCTTTTCACATCTCCTGTATCGCAATTAAAACACTTCTCCACAACTGCAAGAGGCACCGTGTCTCCCTCCCAGGATCAAACGCCTGTAATTTAAAGTATACTCAGATGTCACTTTGCTCAGTAAGTGCTTCAAACAGTTCTGCTGTGAATATCATCAGGGAAAGCAGAAATCATAGAATCATAGGGTTGGAAGGGCCCTCTGGAGATCACCCAGTCCAACCCCCTGCCAGAGCAGGGTCACCCAGAGCAGGTGGCACAGGAACGCGTCCAGGCGGGGTTGGGATGTCTCCAGAGACGGAGACTCCCCCACCTCTCTGGGCAGCCTGTGCCAGGGCTCTGCCACCCTCAGGGTAAAGAAGTTCCTCCTCATGTTGAGATGGAACTTCCCATGGTCAAGTTTGTGCCCGTTACCCCTTGTCCTGTCCCCGGGCACCACTGAGAAGAGCCTGGCCCCATCCTCCTGACACCCCCCCTTTCAGTATTTATAAGCATTGATAAGATCCCCCCTCAGACGTCTTTTTTCCAGACTCAAGAGACCCAAATCCCTCAGTCTTTCTCCATCAGAGAGGTGTTCGAGTCCCCTCATCATCTCGGTAGCCCTTTGCTGTCCCCTCTCCAGCAGTTCCCTGGCCTTCTTCAACCGGGGAGCCCAGAACTGGACCCAGCACTCCAGATGCGGCCTCCCCAGGGCAGAGCAGAGGGGGAGGATGACCTCCATCCACCTGCTGGCCACACTCTTCTTGATGTCCCCCAGGAAGCCATTGGCCTTTCTGGCCACAAAGTCCCATTGCTGGCTCGTGGTCACCCTGTTGTCCCCCAGGACTCCCAGGTCTCTTTCCACAGAGCTGCTCTCCAGCAGGTCACCCCCAACCTGTCCTGGTGTGGGGGGTTATTCCTCCCTAGGTGCAGCACCCTACACTTGCCCTTGTTGAATTTCATAAGGTTCCTCTTTGCCCAGCTCTCCAGCCTGTCCAGGTCTCTCTGTATGGCAGCACAGCCTGCCGGTGTGTCAGTCACCCCCCCCAGCTTTGTGTCATCAGCGAACATGCCGAGGGTGCATTCTATCCCCTCATCCAGGTCATTGATGAATATATTGATGAAATGGCATCTTCTTACACAGTTCCTAACAAATACCATGATATAGAACCTTCTTCTAAGCATTTCTGTACTAGACCTCATCAAAGGTTAACATCTATGTTAATTAGTATCACCCCTTTGAAAAGCTTAGAAAAAGAACCGGCTCTTAGACTTAGTTATTAATTTATAAAATCCCTTTCCCCTTGTTACTTATTTGTAAGTAAAGTCTCCCTTTTTCCTCTGAAATGGAAAAATTGAACACACCCAACCCCCTTCTATGATGACGATCTTTAAACTCCCCCAACACACTGTGTGTGGGGTTCCTCAGAGGGTCACTGCTAACACGGGCTGTTACATCACAGCTGCAAAAATGGATGTATCCTGGACAATTACAACATGGAAAGCCATTGCATCCCTGGCAATCAGTGTATTTGTACCACAGCTAACAGAGGATTGTACTGTACAGACACCAAAGAGCTCCTTGTCTTGCTGCCGCATGCATTCCAGGGACAGTGTCCCATCCTCCCACCCAAGCCTGACAGCAAACTAACTCCAGGCTACAGCATGGGCTGCCCACGGCTACGCCTTTCCATGCTGTTTTAGATGTAGAGCTCTAGATGAGCCTTATTTCTGCAAACTACAGTGATATCAAGAAGAGATGAAATACTGTGCGTCACTGGCAGATGAGGCATACGATACATGTTATGTTAGATATATCTGAAGGGTTGTGCCATCAAAGGTCTCTAATGACAGATCTGATCTCCTCCTGTAGCTTTTTCATAAGCATCTTAGAATATTTAGTTTTGTTGCAATGTCTAGCATGTGCGGAAGAAAAACCCACAATACTGTGGTTTAATTCAAAATTAGCTTTTTACTTGCTTGAACACAACTCATTCTGCAGCTCTCGAATACATCTTCCTATCAACACATTTTTCTTTTTATACCTAGACTCATCTAAAATTTTTCTTCTTATTCAGTAGTAATTTAAGCTTCTGTTTACTCAGAGCAAATACTTTCTAAAAAGTGCAATATGAACTCAGAGGTTTCTGGTCCCTTGCTCACACCCCTAGATTTTTCCTGTCAAGTTTGCCATCCAAGAAGAACATCCAATAAACCACAGCTCTTACTCCAGAAAATGGAAATTCACATCATTTTCTTAGAACAGATAAGCCAGCTGCCTGCCCAACAGTTCCTCTGTGACTCTGTCAAAGCTGCAACTGAAAACGTATGTGCAACCAGTACAGGGTTTCGGTTACCACAGGCATGGAAGCAGTCATCTGAGCCAAAACCAGAAAAACCAACTTTTCTGCAAAATACTGCTGGCCTACAGCCACTTCACTTTCCCCCGAGTCACTTACTTCAATCCGGCTTTGAAGATTTACTAAAGAAAACACAGAAAGAGTTAAGATGCAGGAAACATGCATTTTATTACAAGTATTACCAAAGAAAAAAAATGAAGCATTAAGATTGGCCAGGGGTGTGTGGGTGTGTGTCAAGGGAAAGTAGAAGAAAAAGGAAAGGTTTTTTTAAAAAAATAATATTTTCAATTGACCTGAAGTGCAACAGTATTCATTGAATGCAAGTGCTTAATAAAACTTACATTCTAGTTTCCAGGGATTTTCAGTTTCAGGTCTCAGGAGCCGAAGTTTCTCATGGGAAGCAATAAGGATATATCTAAATCTACAAGGGGATTCCATCAAAGCATTTAGTCTTCAGCCACTTGCAGACTGCACTCTACAATCTTCATTCCCTACGTACTGCTGGGAAATGGCTACAGACACAATCTACAACAGTCACCAAAGCTCAGGCAGCAAGACCTTGCTCACATCACGCCTTAGATGCCCACATTCCTGTACGGGTCTAGTCCATCAGGCTGGACATCCAACCTCTGGCATCCTGACCGCTCAGGTAAAAGGACAGTGAAGTTCACCACCACCAGTGCAGAACTAACCAGACGGCACTGACACAGAATTGGGCAATCAGACACTACTTTCCTGCTTTTTTTTCCTCTGATGATTTTCCATTACATGCCCATGGGACCAAAGATAAAGCTTTCATAATCAGTGCTATTTCACAATTAAAACTATGGGATAAGAAGAGAGCTCAAAAGTTTGCCAAAACCTGATAATATCTTGATATGCAGGGCAGTTACATAAAGCACAAAACTAGCTCTAACTTTCCAAAAGGCGCTCTCTCCTCCAATTATAATTCCATAAATTGTCGTGCCATTTTTGTCAGTATTCCATAGTGGGGACTGAAGTAGCAGCAATTACTGCTCCAGGACAATATACCTTTCGTATCAGACTCAAAGCTCTCAACCACAGCAAAAGACTATATTCTAATTTTCACACAGACCAGATTACAAAACATCTGGAAAAACTCATAGTAAACTTATTAAAGCAGGTATCATAGTCACAGCAACAAGCAAGTGCACTCTTAGGTTTTACGTAAGATGGAAAAGGGGCTCCTTTCATCAAAACAGGATCTGTCACTAAGGGCTGATTTAACGCACACATGAAAGAGACTGCACTTACGTAACACGTTCTTTTCAGCAATAAACCTAAGATAATTTTCATAACACATTAGGGTTTCCAAAGACTGCAGACACAGCTTTGGCTTCAGGAAAAGCACTGTGTGTGAAATAAGGTTTAGAAGCTGTATAGATTTATGAGTTCAGACATCACTGGCTCGTTTTTCCTGTTCCTTTCTACCACGTACCTACCTCGCTTCCCAGGGACCGCGCAGGCAAACAGGTACCTTTATTGTCAATGCAGATTGCATCACTGCCACAACGACAAGGTATCGACTTTTTCATAAACTATTTATTAGTCCTGGATTGTTTAGGTCACCTTTGATGGAAGAGCTAGTTGAAAAAGATCACGTATCAAAGCTGAGTAGAAAGTTACCTTTAGTAAGAGGTAACTGCAAGTCAATTTATAATTATTAGAGGCTATGAAAAACAATTTTTAAATAACGCTGCTTTAATTTCCAGAGTTAGCATGCAGAGGCTTTGTAAACAAGCTTCAATATTGGTACCAAAGTTCATTAAACATATCTAAAAACAGGAAAACACTTCACATAACAGACTCGAAACAGACAGGCTGACACAAAGGTATGGAACTGCCTTTGATTCTGCAAAGCCTATTTCAGCCTTCTACACTTTTGACCACAAAAAACCCCCAACCCAAGCACAAAACCAACTGTCTCCTGACGTCTGAATCCCTCCTCCTGGTCTTGGGTTGGTTTTGTTTTTGGGGGAGTCCTGGGGGGTGTTCTCTCATCTCTCTACCTTACTCCCCGAAATCAACAGTCTTCTCAAAAAAATCTTAGCACAACTCTCGGCAACAACCTACACCAGTCTTTGGACTGCACTGAAGCGAACGTGATTTGGCTCTTCAAGTATAAGTCTTCATTGCACTTAATGAACAACTTACATTAATTCTTCTCGTTAAAAAAATGTCAAAGTGCTCCAAAGAGCGTTGACAAAGTCTCATGCAGTTCTCACTCACTGCAGCTGCCTGGTCTTTAATGACCAACCCCAGGCGTGGGATTTTAGAGGAGGAAAAGAAGAACAACTGGGGAAGTCTCCAAACGTGCAATTCTTACAGGAACTGCTGCTGGTTTACATTTTACTGGTGCCTGAATAATACTCCATACTTCACACCAGATCAAAAGAGTGGCAAGTTCCACCTAAAACTGCATGCAACTTCAGTTACTGAAAATAAATTTACAAGGTAGACTAGAAAGTGCATCAAAACTGAGGGAGTGGAGGAGGGGACTGGGCTAAGCTCTCTAACAGCTACAAATTTTGCCTATGGAAAAACATCCTTAAAATAACATGTAGGTATTCCAAAGAGCAACCACTGAGCCAAATGCCACAAAATTCTTAAGAGCCATGTAAGTGTTGAAATAATCATGATTCATATGCAACCCTAAACATTCAGGCATATAATTAGCAGAAAGGTAATTAAACATGAGTTAATTTCCTCTAAAGGAAAGGGTGGGGCAATACAAGCTAAGAGATGCATGAACAGGAAAAAAAAAGAAGCCATTAGACAAGTTGGGAATTAGGAAAGAAACATGGCTGTTGTCTTTGCAGAATAGACCATACGAGCCTTCACAGTCTTAACGCGTGTCTTTCTTGCGACTAAGGAATTTCAGCTATAGCAGCTGTTTCCTAGTATAAACAGTGCAGGTTGCTAACTAATGATCCCGAGGAAAGAAACAGTCGTTAACTGTGATGACAGACACGCAGACTGATCAGCCACCTGAAAATAACCGCACTGTTTGGTACTGTCATTTGGCAGAGGAAATTGCAGGCGCTACTTAAAACCTCCGAAACCGAATGGCCACGAGGCTTCAACACTCCACGCACAGAGCTCACTTCAGCTCAAAGATGCATTTTCCCCCTCCTACGTCACAACAGACCTTAAGCTACAGTTTTGTTTGCCTGCATCAAGTTCTTAACTACTGCCCGTAGCGATGACCGCTTGGCTAGGAGGAGCATGAATTCATGAATTAAGACTATGTCTCACCATCTATATGTGACTCATAATTGCATTTTTAAATGAAATCACAAGAAACATCTAAAAACTGCTTTGTACTCTTTGACTGGGAACTCAAGTAAGGATATGAGGAGGATTAGCTAAAACTGCTAAAATCTGCCCCGGAAACAGCAGTGATTAGCTTCTACACACTCTGTGTTTTTTGCCAACATGCCAACCATGCTCACCTGGATGTAGATTAAAATTAAGTTGGCTACAGCCTCAAAGAAAAACTTCAAAATATTTTATACACTTTGTACCTGCCTTGTTACTGACAGCATTTTAATAGGACTTCACAAACATGATTTTAAGGTCTGGTGTAGGTCACAAATAGCCCATCAGAGGAAAAAAGGCACAATTGGGGATTATAAACCAAACATCAGGAGGGAGCTGAGAAAGACAGTTCTAGATTAGATAACTCCGCAAAACAAAATGAAATACCAGAATCACAGACTATCTTCAAGCTTATAATCATAGCTTGTTGTGTAAAATGATCTTATGAATTGGTATAACTGGCTTTATATCCTATTATTCCCTTCTATTGTGTGTTGTTTGGGGATTTTTTTGTCAGCAAAGCATGCCACTGAGTTACAGTTCTTTTCCTAATCCTTCCCACTGCAAAACACTTGTGTAACCAGGTCCAGAAGGCCAACCCATCCAATTCCTGTGTAAAGCACCGTTCCTGGAAAACACTACGTTCTTCTGTGCTGATCAGCCATTAGTCTCAAAGGAGTCTCGGGTAACTGGAAAACTCAGTACGTCTCCCAGAGTACCGGCATGAGGAACTGCCAATACAAAACACCATTTCAAAAATAGCTTCGTGACTACGAGACCAAACAAGAGAAGCATGGCAAGTCATGTCAGTAACAAATTTAAATCACAGCCTCCATAAAGCCACCCTTGTTCCAAAACTGTGTAGTGACACTAATTCCCAGCGCTGGGCCAGATCAGGGCCCCGCTCAGCCCAAACAAACAGATTTATTTGAATTTTGGCAGTACCAACCCCCTCCCGCTGACCCAGCACCCACCACAGGAGGGACACTGCCCCCGCCACAGACCAAGGCAGCCCAGACCAGCAGGATTTCAGGCAGTGTCGAACCACTCCCTCGGAGAGTTTTTGGGTACTTCGAGCGCGTCATTCATCTTTCAATTTCTCACACCCTCTCAGAAAATACAGCCACTCCCTACTTCAAGGGAACGACCTGAACACTACTCAAAGCGCTCACACAGTGACAAACACCCACAAAAACAACTAAAACACGCCACTCAGCTTCTTAAATATCCTCCCATTTGGGGGGATATTTGACCCAAACTTCATTTGGCTTGAGTTTAAAGGACTTTGATCCCCAGTTTTTAATAAGAAGGCATAAATAGTAATACTTACAAGCAAAGACTCAAAAACCCCTCGATCCACAAGGAACTTAGCAGGGAAACGAGCTGAGGGGACGGATTTGCAAAGTTATCAGTGACACCTGAACCCTGATTAACTACTGAAACATAGCCACGGAATTAAAATAATAAAAATATATATCATAAAAACAACTCAAGTTTTAGGAACTGCGCATGGAGGAATCTGGTTGACGACATTTCTCCGGGTGTGTCGGGCCCGATTACGGTGTCCCAGCTGGAGCCCGGCGCCCCCGGCACAGCCCCGGCCCCTGAGGGGAGAGCCCGGGTACCGCCCCCCTCAGCGGGGCCCGCCCCGGCGCGGGCTCAGACCCCGTATCACCGACGCTTGTGAGGAATTACAACGACCGGCGGCGGAGAGGACGGGGGTGGACGCTGACAGCCACCCAACTGTCACCGCGGGGCTGCGGGGCTCCCTCAGCGGGGGAGCCCCTTCCCGCAGCCGGGCCCGGCGGCCCCAGGCAGCCCCCGAAGGAGGAGGCCCGGCCGACCGGCGGCCCCTCGGCGGGTCAGAGCTGCTGCTCACCGGTTGCCCCGGGCGGCGGGGGCCGCCGCCGCTCCGCGCTGCTGGACTGGGCTCGGCGTCCCGTTCCGCTCCGCACCGCTCCCCTCACGGCGGCCCGGCGCGTCCTCCCCTCCGCGGCGGCGGCGGCGGCGGCGGCGGAAGGGCGTGCCGTCACTTCCGGGGCGGGGCACCTTCCCGGAAGGAAGCGAGGAGGTCGGTGGGCCGAGGAGGGGCCGGGCCGGGGACTCGGGGGTCCCTCCGGGGCTCCTTCCGTGCCCCCCGGGGCGCACCGAGCCGCCCCATCCCTCGTCTCCCCTCGGACACGCCGCGCCAGCCCCCAACCGCTCCGGTTTTGCCTCAGACACAGGCGGCTGCCGTCGGCGCTCGGGGCGCCTTAGTGCTGGCAGCAGCAGAGAGAGAAATAGCTACCGCGATTTAAAACTTATTCCTCTTTCCCTTCGTTTTTACACACTGCTGTCGTATGCTGGTTTCGGTGTCTCTTCCCCCGCCCCAGCCCAACGCAGACATTCAGCTGTGAAAGCAGGGATCGCTTCGGCAAAGCTTTATTTTAGTTACTGCAGAAAGAAGAGGGAAATATGTCCGACCCAACAGCCGGGTAAGAGGAGGCTGAGGGGAGATATTATGGCTCTCTACAATTCCCTGAAAGGAAGGTGTAGCCAGGGGGGGTCTGGCTCTTCTCCCAAGTAAGAAGCGATAGGACAAGAGGAAATGGCCTCAAGTTGCACCAGGGGAGGTTTAGGATGGATATTAGGAAAAATTTCTTCCCCGAAAGGGTTGTCAAACACTGGAACAGGCTGCCCAGGGGAGTGGTGGAATCACCATCCCTGGAGATACTTAAAAGCTGGGCAGACGTGGTGCTGAGCAACACGTTTTAGTGGTGGCTTTGGCAGCGTTGGGTTAATGGTTGGACTCAGTGATCTGAGAGCGCCTTTCCAACCTCAACAGTTCTGCGATTCTAAATCCAGAAATGTATCTTTCTTTTTGAGCGTTGCACAAGCAGGCTCAGCCACAGCCCGTCCCTGGGCTGCTCGCGGAGGGACAGAAGCAGAACTGAAACGAGGTGGTACCGGTCGGTGTCCCAAAGGAGATGGCAGCCGCTGCGTCAGTGCCATCTGCGAAGGAAACGACGATGAGCGAGTGAGCGGCTGCTGCCGTTAAACGAAGCCCGGGACGGAGACTGGTGTATTTTATTTTCATTTGCAGTCGTGCAAAGCAAACTCCAACGACAGGGGGTGTGAAGAAGGGGGTGCAGCGGCTGCAGACCAGATTAGCCAGATTCCAGCAGTTTTCAGTATTACATCCTTTTATTGCACAACACAAACTTTATATCCACATTTGTCTTCTATGTATTTTAAATAAAAAACTTAACTATGTATTACCTTAACTGAGAAGCGAAACATAGTAAGAAATAATACACTGCAATATCCACAGTATTAAACATCACAACTTACTTAAAACACATTTGGAGATAATTCCAAACCCTGATCGTTAACATCCAGGCTGGATTTTCAAAGGCATTACGGGTTACAATGCATAGACACATACAATTTATAATTCAGCAAAACAAAATCCATTTATAAAAGTCACAGTGAAAGTGTAGGTAAACTTATACTAAGCTCGTGTAAGTAAAAGGAGTAAGAACTGCTGTTCTGGAAAGCAGTTTCCAGTTAAGACGACTATATACAGAAGACAGTAACAGACATAATTACCCTCTGAAATCTAGCTTATTTGCAGAAAGATAATGAAAGACTGGAGGTTTTTTCTGTTTGTGAAATGGAATTATGTTTCCGTAGCCCAAAACGCAGAACTATCCTGGGTCCTCTCTGCTGTGACTGAACAACCTAAAAACAATTCACAACCATTTATAACGAAAGAGATCAATACAGCTCCAGGGTTCAGTAACACCCATCATAACTTAAAGCCAGTGGGGTTTATAAATCATCCAGAATAAAGTAGTTATTAAATGAAGAAACTGAAAGAAATACCATGTCCCAGAGATTTGTGGTGAGTTAAGAGACCATCTTTCCGCATTCCTCGCTTTGAAGCCTTCTCTTACCTACCAGGCAGTTGCGTCCCAAGCTTGATTACTCTGCTTCGCCATGCAGAAAAGAAAGATCCAACGCATAAGCTGTGGCATAAAGGCCCTCAGACCTTTAAATAATGATGCTGAAATTCAAATAGTGTGAGCCCTGCAGCCACCTCACCCCTCACTGCTGCATTTCCCAGCGCAGTCCACGGCCGCTGGATTTTCCCACTGAATTCGATAAATCACAACACAACACACTTACACAGAAAACGGATGAACGCAGTCGAGCTGAGCTGGGCTAACTGGATCCTCACATAAACAGTGATGAACGTTCTTCTGCCTCACCCAGCACAGGGCTGGAAATAAAACGGGAAAAACACTCTGCAGTGCCAACAATTGGCTCTGACAGGAGACTTTCCCTGCTGGCACTTCCATCATCTTCCTCATCGTGTCCCCTCTCCCGGGTCATCTATAAACAAGAATGAGCAGTGAGAATAAAGCTGGGAAGGAAGGCTCCCAGGGGTTGCAAATGCCAAATGAAGCTCGAACATCATGAACTTTTAAGTATATGAGTAATTATTTTTTTTAAGAAAAAAAAGCGATGAGAGATCCTGCACTCATCCTTCAGCTCATAGCAAGCAGCAAACAAGGCCCTCAAAGCCCAAAATCCAGGTGTTTAGCCTGAAGACATATTACTATGAAACAGATGGAAGCCCTTTAAAGAAGTAAGGGTTTACATTTCTTAACAGTCTTTAGAAAAAAATACAGCAGAAGAGTGAAATTAAAGTGATTATGCTATAAATAAGTTTTTTTACTTAATTTATGCAGGTATTTTTGTCAGTTATAAGATTTTCATTGATTCTTTAGCAACTATCAGTCACCATATTGTAATATTAAAACAATCCCTTTAGTTTAAAGCAGGCTAAGTATTCACCTTGCAAACAGATGTGAGGGTGCAGCAGAGAGAAGTAAAACATTTCCTGCCCATGGAGTTGTACATCTTAAAGGTCAGAGGAAGGGGTGAGGATTCCAAGGGGGAATCCAGTCAGAGTCATGGTCTCACTGTGAATCTTCAGGCTGGACACCTCATCTCCTTACGCCTCTTACGCTTCATCTAGCAAACGGAGATGTGGGGGCGTGTGGCTCAGGATCTCACCGAAGTTCTCCTTCAGAGCCAGTGAGGATTGTCCCTGGGGAAATACACTGCAGAACTAGTTCCCTCCCACTTTCATTTTTGCACAAACCAGCACATGCCCAATGCACAGGAGAGACTTGAAATAGGCTGTATTCAGTTCTGGGGGCAGTGATCTGCAACCTCGCTCGGCTTTAGGTTTCACGAGGAAAACACAGATACACCGAGAACCATAAAGCAAAGGACTGGGCAACCTCTCTGTCTTTCACAATGCAGATGTTGGAACGGTCTGGCACAACACAGATTAAGGTTTAACAAAGCTATCGTTTAGAACAGTTTGAAATATCAAGACCCTTCTGATTTGCTGGGAATTTAACCATGACTTCAGCGAAGGCCGGGTTACGCGCTTATGCAAATCAGTACGTTTCTCATATGACAGAAGTCTTTGCCTTTTGCCTTCAAGGACTTGTGCCAGCCAGACCCAACCCCTGACTGCTTTGTCTCACTGCTGAAGCGACAGGCAGCCACGCGGAGCAGAAGAATGGAGACGGCAATTGGATTAACATGGACCGATTCCCTTAATGGACTCATTGAGAATCAAGGAAGATTCTTGATTTTCCTGTAACTCTAATAGCCATTACTTTTTCATATATTGAACACCTCTGGGATCAGTGATTTTACAAAACGGGGGTAGGGGATATCTAAGGCATAAGCAGGCTTATCAGAAAACCAATGTTTAACTCAACGCTTAACTCTCGTGCTAGGTTCAGGAAAGAATATTACACAACAGAACAACAAGAACAAAACCTCAAAAATATCCACATCAACAAATTCAAGTATTTGCATATATTACATCGTGAGGTGTCTCCCAGACAGACTTCCTGAACTTAAAAAAAATCCATCTAAAGGGGCGTATGCAGAACTTTCTGCTGCAATAACTTACTGCTTTTGCTATTCAGATAACGAAGACCTGGAAACCCCCAAAACAAACCAAAGAACCCACAACCCTCATCAATGCAGAAATTGATCCCTAATTATAAGTTTGGGTTAAAATCAGCTTTAAAAAAAGAATAATCCAGCAGTCTCAGAAGAAAACACGCACCACGAGGACAAGCAAGAATCTACTAATGGCTCAAAGGTTTCCCAGATCAAAGACACACCCTCACTTTCCTCCAAGGAGGACGGAGGTTCAGCAATGAGTATTTCTGATAACTATGTAGAGTATTGTGGTATTCAAGTTAAGAAGCCTGCACCAAGTTGAAAAGTTATTTTAAGTGTTTTAAATGTTATTTTAAATTTTTTTTTGAACTCTTGAAATCAACAGTCATCAAGTGGATGCTGCACGTAACTATCTTTTCATGTCATTTTTGAGTGCTTTATAAAGATGAGTACACATCCTTCCTATTTTACAAGCGTAAAACTGATGCAGAAACATTCAGTGTCCTGTGAAACTGGCCAACTTGCTTAATAAGAGACCCGATAGTAAGACCTCCCTTTGCTCCCTGTTAAAAACCACTAGACTACGCAAAGATAGAGGGGATGTTGAAAAGATTAGTCTTGTTATGTTTTTGTTCAGACACACAGCAACCTAAAAAAAAAAGCTAACAATTCTACTTTTGAAATAACTATCCCTCAACTGTCCCACTATTACCCCCAGTAGTCATAAAAAACAGAGTAATCGCTGCAATCCAGATATGCAATCTGTGCTTTGAAAACACTTGAGACTTCTTATTTAGGAAAAAAAAAAATAAATTGATTCTAACACATGTGTTCCTGTATATCAATTCCGAACCGAAAAAACGGCATGTATCCTGTCTCAGAACACGAAATAAACAATGTATTTCCTTCATACTGAATGAGCTAAATGGACTGACCTGCATTGTCCTTTTAATGATCTGCAAACATGATATTCATAGCGACATTATATTGACGACCTGAGACCCGTGACTGCACGGCCAATTTGTCTACAGTGTCAGCTCGCAAACACAGAGTATTTGGGAGTGTGGGGGTGGAAAAGCAGCTATGTAAATGATCAAGTGGCAAAAAAGCTACACAGAAGTATAGAGAAACAGGTAAATATGTTCTAGCAAACCTCTAGCCTAGCCAGATACAAAGAAAAGTCCTAAAGTAAAGAAAAAAAAGCAGTATTACATAGGCATTTAGTTTAATTAGACATTTATAAAGCACTCATGATATACAAAAACATCGATCATCTTAAACATGGATTTAATAGATCAGCTACTCACATTTTTGTTGCAAACGCAGAATTTCAAAAATTACGCTATACGCCAAGAAAAGATAAGTCAATAATGTTATATAAACCAGTTATTAGATTATACTCCCCTGACATCCGCCTGCACAACTCTTCTGTTTCTGTCAAAAAACGAATACATATTAGGCAATATCATCTAAATCATTGTAAACAAAGACTGCTTAAAACAAGTGTAATCAATAACAATATTGTTAACTTGCACAAATCACAACACAGAATGTATGTGTTTAATGAAAGCATGTTGGCTCGAATCCGTGTTTTCTTTTTCAATATTGCACTTAATGTTTGCTGTCTTCTGGAGGATTTGAAGGATGAAAGCTTCAGTTAAGATGCAACTGATGCAGACCAAGATTTTACTTTTTATCTTTTTGGTTAGACAGTCTTCCTTACTTATTTACGCACTAAACAGGAAAAAGTTATAAAATATCAGTGTGTGCATATTAAGAAATAGCAAACATGATCGAAACAGGAATTTTGTCATTATAGCTTCTCTAAAATAACAATGGAAAAATTCTTAGAGCCAAACCAAAAATCATACTGTTAAATCAGACTGTGTTCCATTTCTGCAAATAGTGCTGAAATTCAAA
The DNA here is from genome assembly GCF_964199755.1 of Larus michahellis. Classification (NCBI taxonomy): domain Eukaryota; kingdom Metazoa; phylum Chordata; class Aves; order Charadriiformes; family Laridae; genus Larus; species Larus michahellis. Next base: position 3,402,648 of record NC_133902.1, on the reverse strand, counting down.
CCAGAGTTACGTCCCATTTAAATACAAATACGGGAAGGAGCAAAGAAACACCGAATAACCCAGTAAAACTGCAATTCTCATTGTAGTCTCTAAATAAACTGATGCTGAAAATCCTGAACTTACATGTCTGAAGTGTACAGGCAGCCAAAACTTTGTAAGCCTCAGCTTTAAGATCTTACATAATTTTATTAGAAATTGTAGTTTGCAGTTTAAGATTCCCTGGAAAAAAAATGAAGCCGGCAGAGTAGTGAAGAAACCATGCAAGCTTCCTCTTAATTTAGGGATACTTTACTAGTCTCAGTTTGCCTCAATTTTGGGTTGTCAAACACAAGCAGAACAACTCTGTGTAACACATAGGCCAATATTTAAGAAGACAATTTAAAATAACTTAAAATAAGATCCAAATGTACATAATTTCCTCCTTCCCTCCATTTCAAAATTTAAGCTCTGGACTCAAAACTCAGCACTTGACAATGACCCTCTGTCAGTAAACATTTGGAAAGAGATCATTAGAGCTATATGGCCCCACCTCAGAGAGACAATTTACTAAAAATTCCTAAATTAAATACATAGAAGTGTGACAACGCAAACAATTTGCCTCTTTTTCGCAAGACAATTTGATCGTAAAGTCCTTGAATTATTCTAAAAATTACCTCAGGTAACTGAGAATTTTGATCATTGCGATTAACAGGTTTCTTAAGTGTTTTGGTCAAAAGTTTAATTAAGCAATATTCTTGGATTAACCAATCCAATGGAATGCAATATGCAAACATTTACTTTCCCTCTCTCTTTAGGATTATTTTGAGGCCACTTCAAGTGGGGTCTTTTTGAAAAATACTCAAGTTTTCTGTACCTCACAAAAGAGTAACATCTTCAGATGTTTAGATCTACCTTTCAGTTTTAGACATGAAGTAATTCAATTTCGGGATGTGGTTATTAATGTCAGAAGTGCAATAATAACCTTCTGAAAAGAACACGGTTCTGCAATGGCTGCCTCTTTCAGTGCGGAAAGAAATTTACTACCCAGGTATACTGGTTTATAATTGGAGAAGTATTTGAATATGAAGGTTGAAAATTCTTTTTCCTGATACTATGCCAGGAAGGGTCAAGAAGAATGTTAAAAATGAGATTTAGTTGTCTGAAGGTGAGGTGAAAGAAGCACTTGTCTAGTATCGTCATTTGACTCTAACTCTAGAACAAAGTTTAGTATCACAGAATGTAAAAAGAGTTAGTAATAAAATAATGTACATTTAATATTCCTCTTACTTCTGCTAATAGGAACATACATATAGGGTTTTTTTGTTTACCAAAAGCCTTTGTAAAGGACCTGATTCTATAGAGCTTCTTTTTTTGTAGATACTGTAAACATTTAGAATTTCTAAGGCTAAAAACAGGCACAAGTCTTCCATGAACAGTTATTATTCCTAAAAGCATTAAGGAATATATTCCAAATCTGCTATTCCTTTTTATAACAATGGAAATAATTGAAATATAACATTATAATTCACAATGCAGATTCTTAATTAAAAAAGAAATATAGCTTAATTGTGACAACAATTAATAATATATAGGGAATACTCCTATTTTATTTTTTTTTAAATTATCTATTACATCAAAATCACATTTCCAGAATCTCTGTGCTGGGTGTTACTCAATTTTATAAAGTGGTAAGTTTAAGTAGTGACTAAAACATTTCTAAGTGGGTAAAATTCAACCACGTTACGTCAGCATTATTAGCCCCCTGGCTTTATAATAATGCACGTGAGATCTGCAATATCTGCTTTGCAGACTACGATACTAAAGCCACATGGTAGGTGGCACCTTTTCAAAGACGTTAGACGCTCCTCTCCATCATTTCCATGAGGTGATTTTGTTTTGTGCCTCGTTAAGGTACCTGAGCCAACAGTCTTGTTGCAGGCTGGTTTTTCAAGATTTCAGAGGTTTTTCAACCTCTGTAACAGGTTCCCTTTTGCTAAGCAGCTAAGCGTTAGCCAACACTTCAGCAGACTGATTCCAATATATGTTAGCAGCAATGCATTTCCAGAGACACGTTGCAAAAATATTAAAAGCAATTGTCGTCTAGAAGTCCTTTTATCCCTGCACCGGTCTGGATAAAATAACTCACCACCAAGTAATCTTGAATTCATAGATAGGACGCTTGCAGTAATAGTGATTTATCAGGTGTTTATCACACACCCCGATACACTGATGATCCACAGTTATCCCTCTATCAGACAGGTCTGTCACAATACAGTGCAGAAGATCATAGACATCAGCTACAGCCTCCCAGGGGCCAAAAGATACATCTACTTCGCAATGATGTTCAAACAGCTTTGTCTCACTTTCACTCCTTTCAAAACGTAACGAATTGAAATGTGGGCATTCGTAGGGAGTGATGGGCATCTCTTCTTTGAAGACACAGACCTTCAATTTTGCAAATCTTGCTTTTCTCTGCATAGCTCGAAGCTTTGCTATTTCGATTATCCGTTCCAAATGATCTAAAACAAAAAAAGTTGAAAATAACTATGAAGCACCTAGTAAGAGAAAACAAATGCAATTATTTAATGTGAAAAATATTACTTCAGCACTTAACAAGTTATTCTTAACATAATATTACCAGCAATGGGAAGTATCTAGATATATAGTAATTAAATCAGTCTCAGTTATCTTGTGACTTAGTGTCTTACTATATGCCTAAATTTATTCAATTGCAGTTCCTAACGGAACAAATGCAGAGGGAGAAAATCCTTCTCATTTAATAATATGCCTTGCATGTTGTGGCCTAGATCTTGCTCCCTTTTAAGACAGCACAAAAATCCACATCCTTGGGTACAGCAGGAACAAATCTGACACAGAGACCTCGAAGATCTAACGAGCACGAAAGGTACATTAAAAACTTCTCAAATACAATGGAAATAGTTTGATTGCTGAAAGCAGATCTGAAAGCACGGTGTATACTACTTGAATCACCCTAGAAGCAGCAGTCAATACTACTTTGTTTATTTACCTTTGTAATATGGCATTAGGCCCAGGAAAGCTTGTCTAACTTTTTCTCCTTTAAGAGGCTGGATATCCTCTAGATTGTCGAGCAATGGTCCTATGGAATAATACTGTGCTTCCTTGTAAACTGACCTCACTCGCTCTCTTGGTGGCAGGTCACCAGATCGCAGAAAGTTAAGTATGTCTCTAAAAAAAGGGCAAAAATACTATTAAGTAACAAGCTTCTACCAGAACTGCCACAGGTGAGAAAGGAGAGAAAAGGCTGGATATTCATTGTTTATACTATTGAGATAGAAATCCTTACATTTCGACAGTAACTGAAATAACCGTGAGTCATATTTCCAACATATGTTTTTAAAGGCATTTGCCACGTTCAGGTTTCCAAGTCATCGTTTCACATTCTGCTTCTGTTAATGTCAAAATTCACTCAAAACACCCCATCATATTTTAAGCAAAAAGTTCAAGGCGGAGTAACCGCCTAAAATAGAAGAGGGGACAGTATTTCATGGGAAAGAGATTGTAGTCACTGTATTTCAAATTTAGGTCTGTGACAAAATAATCATTTCCATTTTCCTGGAGAATCATATGCGTGGACATTTCATCCCACACAGAACCAGGATTCTAGCTGAATACAGCGTCCTTTTGCAAAGGAGACATTCTCTTCACAGGATCAGGGCCATATACACTTGTAATAATAATAATAATAGAGAGAACATTTCCTCATAGTTCTTAAACAGCTAAGTGACCAGATTTTTAATAGGTAAAGAAATCACTTTATAAGCATTAAACAAGAAAACTATTATTGACCATATGAAATAAAACAAGCATTACTGCAATCTTCATTAGAATGTCAACAAATACAGCACGTGCTAACTTGGCTCTCTGTTCTAGCTACATTTTGAATTCAGATTGATAACATCACAAATTAATTGATTTTCCAACAAAGCGGCAGGCAATTCCAAATTGCCAAATGTAAAGAAACAATTATTTTCCAATAAATATAGTGGCTTAATCTATTTCTGTCCCAGATTATGGCACAATCCAAATGTGCTTTGGAAGTAATTCAACCCTTCTCTGTTGAAGAGGTTAAGTAAACGTCTACAAAGGAGAAACAAGAAATGTAAGTTAAACTGCAAAGTGTGCTTTGGGCAAAGCCCTTAACCCATGAACATTAACCCATGAACACTGTTTACCTTTTCTACCAACCTCACACCAACTCAAACAGAATACTAGTAAAAACATGGTTAGTTTAATTAAAAATAAAAAAAAAGCTAAATACATAAGAAGGAATCCTGAAAGCGAAAGAATATGGCACTACCTGCAAAAATAATTAAAAAAAATATTCTTTGAGCCTTGTGCTTTTTTACCAGTTACATTATATCCTGCTTAAACACTGAAAACATCGTACTTTCTAGATTTAAGAAACCCAGATGCATTCCTTCCCTTCCCTCTTTATCATACATACTGTAATATCAATTAAAAAACAGTGTTGTACAAAAGAGCCTCCTATGAAAAGCAATGACAAATACATTCTTTTTTAAAACATCAAAACAACTTGATACCTTTAAAGGAGATACTCTAGAGACAACGCACAAATTCAAAACATTACCTGTTTTTCTTTTCCCATTGTAAAACTTAGGCCCTTAAGAGTAAAACAAATAGTTTTTTAATTGAAGTACACTCCTCTCTTGAGATGTTTTGAAGGCATGGATGCCAGTCGGTCACATTTACCTACCACACAAATATGATTTAACTATAAGGAAAAAAAGTTAAAACTTATTTTCCTTTAAAAATAATCTTTTTCAGTAACAAGTTTTAAAGCATACTACTGAGGACACTGTACCTACCCAAAGTAGGTTCCATCTCTGTCAATAAAGTATCTGCCTTCAGCATCTGTTGGAATATAGTGTCTTCCACTGAACATAGCCGCCAACATTGTGTCCTCATAACGTCGCAGTGTTGACAGTCTTGTTGTAAAATACATGCCTCCTACGTTTAGTGGAACAACTTCTGGAAACTGCAAAAGCAACCACATCATCAGAAATGAGCCTCTAGCCCTTTGCAGACATGTTCAGGCCAAACGGGTTACAACTTCCAGCAGACACAGCATACAATCTTTGCCACTCTGACTTAACTTGGTCCAACAAATCCTTCTTTCCTGGCCTGTTGCCTCAAGACAGTGAGGTTCAAGGGTTAAAAACCTGAATACTTTGGCTGGCTTCTGGGTGCAATCAGTGAATGTTTTAATTTTATTTGGAAACCTAAAAGAGCAGTAATCACTTAGCTTTAATACCAGATATTCATTAAAAGCGTGAATGCCTCCTCTCGGCTCTTTTGGGGACAGAAAAAACAAAACAAAACCAACCCTCCCTCCCCCTTCAACACAAACAAACAAGGTAGGAAATCTCAGGGCAAGGTTGGGACTTGCACTCAGATGCTACTCTGCTGGTTCCTTTACACTACACTACTATACACTGGAAAAACCAGTGGTTCTGTATTTACATTAGGTTTATAGCAGGCCTACCATCTTAGTATCACACTGTAAGATGCGTAATGTTAGTATCACACCTCAGCACCAGAACAAAACTTCCTTGTTTTTGTAAAGTCCAAGCATGGATAGAAATTCTGAGTAACGCTGTCAAGCTACTGAAGTAAAATTCACGAGACTTAGTTTTATTCAACCATTCAGCTACCAATGGAAATGGAACTGGATATCCATAAATACTCCAACAAAGAAATCCTGAATTCTTTGGCACCTGAGCAGTACGTGCTGCAATAACTGGACGTTATCAGATGAACAGTACCAGAGAGCTCTTACCTGCTGAGGCAGCAGAGGTAGTGCTTGTCCTGCCTGGGTTGCAGTAGGAGTGGCTGGCTCTTGGAAATCATCCTCTGCATCTGAGCTCGACATGGCATCATCCGGGTTTCCACTCACTTTGTTCTGCCCCGTAACTACCACCATCCCTCTGGCTCTCGTAAGCAGGTCTGCTGGGTAGGCAGCCGTGGCAATGCTAAATGGGAAACAAGACCCAAATTACTTAGGCACTCTCCCCACCAGCTGCAGAAGATCACGTGGCAGGCAAGGCACGTAACTCCCCGGCTTTACACAGATCATTTACAATGGCATTGTTATTGCTGGGAAATGAATCACAGCGAGGATGACTATTGTGCTGAGAAACAAACTCAGGGAGGGCTGTCTCTGCAGGAATGCAGTTTGCAGAGCTGTACCAAGGTCCAACAGTCACAGAGCCCCTGCCAGTGGCTGGGTAAGAGACCGGCGTCCATTGGCTGTGCGGTACAGTGCGTGATTGGCTCCGCCACGCTTTTGCAGCAAAATGTCATTTGCTGGGTGAATTTGGGTGGCTGCTGTTCCACCCCGTCCATCGCAATAGGCCATCTGGAGAAACGCATCCTGAAATGCAGGCTCTCATTGGCCGCGCGCGCTGTGCAACACCCCGCACTCCTGCTCCCAGCCAAGCTCCCAGTCTGTCACCTTCAGCTGCAAAAGCGGCTCAGAGCCTGCTGTGCACAATGACAGGCACCGTAAAGGCTCTCTGCTCAGTTCTAGCGTTTCCTGTCAAAGGAGAAAATTGAGCTTTCTAACCAGACAGAGAAAACAGACATTTTCCTGCCCACTGCATCGCATCACACTGTACACAAATGCACACATCGGATATGCATGTATTTAACTCCTCATACTATATTGTGCGTTTACTGATTATTATCCATTTCCCTTCCTGCACAGAAAAAAATGCACAGCAACATCAACTACACTGCTTTCACAGTCCATCTTCAACCAGAGGATGGGACAGACTAACAATAAGCTGCGTTATAAAAATAATAATCGAAAGTGCAGAGTAGGAAAGACTAGAAACCCTGCTGTTCTCTTTACACTGCATTTTTACATGAAAAGTACCTCTGTTTCCAGGATTGCTCTGGTGTCTCCAGTGGCATCACAACATCCTAACAAAGAAACTGAACTACTGGAGGTTTTATCCAGCTCTCTAACCCTGCAAGGTGCTTGTCTCACATTGCTATACATTTCAAAAAGAGAAGGAATATTTGCACAAGCACATCAGGTACGTTTATTTACTGACTAAATAAATGTTTCATAAGGGCTGCTTCCAATCAAAATCAACAAGCAGAAATGACATAAAATTTTAATAGCCATGATTAATTATTCTGCCTTACTAATTCTGCTAATACAGTCATTATGCACATTGTCAGGCTATCTGTAGATCTCAACTCTTAAAGGAAACGCTGCAAGTTCAAAATGAACCCAGGCTGGAATGGCTCCTGGCCAAAACATGCTCTTTAGAGAGCTAATCAGATCAAAACCTCCACACTCTGTGGGAGTGTACATAGTCTTCGTTCACCAAAATTTGGAGGTGAATTCCAGATCCTGTTAATAACCTAATAAACCTAGATAAGTAGGTACCGTGATGTTTCAAAAATTTATTTTTAAACTGCAGCTTATTAAGAGGTTTGTCTCAGCTCAAGACAAGTATTTAACTTCTCTTCTCTACAGTTCAAAAGATGGACTTTCACTTCATAATCATTTTTCCACCACAGTACAATGCATAAGGCAGGAAAATAAGGAAGGAAGGACTTCTCAATGTCCACACCCTATTAGCAATTTTAATATTTGTCCTGAAACAACATCTATTTTGACATCACGAATTATCAAAACAAGTCAACTATGCCTCACAGATAAAGAACATATACACCGTAAATGAAAGATTGTTCTGGTGGGGTCTCCTTTAAGGAGGTAAAAAAATTACCATCAAGAAGCAGTTTGCAGAAGCTTAATTTATAAGATGTATAGTCAAAATTGAGTGTGAGGCTGTATTTACTGTCAATGTATTATTTATAATGCCATTACTTGAAACCAGTGCTTTGATTGCTGTATTTCCAGTTCTCTTAAGACTATTCAAAAGAACTCAAGACTGACCAAAACCGCATTCTTTAATTGTCCAAATTTTTCAAGAATGTCCCATAGCTTCCATGTAAATGGATCATATCCTCTGAATAAACAAAATTCAGCTTCATTAAGCATATCAGAATCGCGGACCACAGAATGTGTTATGGGTAAGTTCATCCATTTGGCACTGTACCGAAAAGGCCCTCTTTCCCAGCAATAGAAGAAAAAGGAATTAAGGTTGAAGAAAAAGGAATTATTCTTCCTCTTTCATAATCCCCCTTCAACGTGACACCATGGTTTAGGAAAAAACATGAGAGAGAATAAGTTAATTATGTCACATTCATGAATAATAAGCTTCTTTTCTATTGGAATGTTCACACAAAGCAATCTCCTGGATAGTGACGTTTAGCGTATAAGATCTCAGCCCATAATTAGTCCAGGATTTCAAGAATAAGATTAGTGGCAGTAAAATGAAGAGATTGATCATTGACACGTCTAACCTGTTTTTTGACGTTCATTAAAAGGTAAGAGAAGTTCCTCTCTAGGTTTGCTTCACTTCCTGTTCATCCACAGAGACAGCGTAGTGAAACAGCAGTATGCTGACTGGAACACAGAGCCTTCCTGCAAGAAAAACATACGCTCATCACTGGTCAGTTTTCTGGCATGCAATCTTCTGCATTTTGGTTTTCTGCATTTTGGTTCTCTTCGCTTCATGGGGAATATGCATCCATCTGAATACCCTTGCCACTTCAAGCATACGCAATAATTAACTAGGCACAAAAATATTTCTCTGTTAAATCTCACATTAAAGTTACAGGATTTGTTTTGATTATTTAAACTAAGTGCATCCATTTAATTTTCAAATACGTCTTAGGCCAGATCAACAGATAATTAATGAGAAAACATCACCAATCAGCAAAATTATTTCTAAATCAAATACTTAATTGAACCATACATCAGCACAATCCAGCTCTACCGGAAATACCTCCTTCCAGTTGACAAGCTGCTCCCTGTCATTTAAAAGGCAGAGATTACTTCCCGGAGCTTTGTTATCAACAGTTCAGATACTGTCTCACACACGCACCCCAAAGCAAGCTTACTAAATGAAATGGACCTGCAAGTTTTGCTTCGTTCCCTAGAGAATGATGGCAACCCTAGAGCTGCATCGAGTTTTACTTGATGTTGAGATTCAAAAAAGCTTTTCAAGGCTCTGCTGTTCCCTCAACTTTTCCGTTTCCTTTTAAACAACTTTTCTTAAATACCTTCTAAGGTTACACTGGTGTTGGCAAAGGTACACACCTATAAAAAAGTAACATAATGATTACATGGTCAAACTCTTTTATTATCAAGGTACTGATGTATGAGTCCACCATAGGAGACCTACACAAACTACTATTCAAAACCAACTGATTGGAATGTGTTTGTTTTGGGGAAATACCAACCAGATTGCTAGGAAGGCTCTCCCTTTTCAAGAGAAACTGAGTCCCTGTGAGGACGCAGAATAAGACGTGACTTAGCAGTGTCTCTACCACAGCATTCTTCAAGAGACTCAGATGCATGAATAAAGCAGAAAAGATGGGACGTCCAGTTAATTCTAATGAATCTGTGTCAGAATAGCGAAGAAACATCCTGAAAAAGGGCAGGGATCCCTGGGCTGCAGGTAAACTGTATTATACATTTGACTGTAAAATTCTGGACATACTCAGCGCCTCTAGTCATTAGCAAAGAACAACGCAGAGTATGATGAAGGGATAGCGTAACTCAACTTCTGCATCAGAGAGCAAAGACGTGCCATACGGGAGGATACGATGGGAAACCTCATCACCACAGTCACCTTCTCAGGTAGGAACAGGGCAGCGGGGAGGCCGAATGACCAGCAGATAACAGCCACCCGCTCTGTACTGCCTGGCAGCAACAACTTTTTTTTTTTTTTTTTTTTTTTTTTACACAGAATTTCACAGCACGGACAAGCTTTTATGAGCTTCAAGCTGCTTTCCAGTTTCACCACCGTGAAGCGTGGAGGCACCGCTGGGGCAGCACAGGCCCCCAAGGGAGATCGGAAACCGAGCCAGACGCATGGGTAAGCCAGGTGTCTGGCAAATTAAATATTAATTAGACAAATAAATATTTGTCTGCGACTTAGCACCCTTCTAGGGCCTTCTAAACAGCCTAAACGCTAACGGAGTTCACCAGAAAGCGCCTGCAGATGCGGGAGTTGTCTTTCTGTGGTGTGAGGGGGGCAGGCCGGGGTCCTGCCGCCACCTCGCCGGCGGCCCTGGGCCGGGCAGCGGCTCCCCTCAGCGGCCGCTGCAAACCGGCCTTCTCCGAGCGCTCCACCCACGCCCCCCGCTTCCCCCGGCCGCGGGATTTTCCCGCCCCTCACCTGACAGGGCGCCGGTGAACGGGCTCATGCCCCCTGCCGGGCCGCGGGGGAAGCGCCTGCCGCTGCCGCCGCGTCTGCCGCACCCGGCCCGCCGCCGTGCCGCCCGCCAGCCGCCACATCTGCCGACGGAGGGAAAAAGGGCTGTGGCGGGGGGCGGCGCCCCGGCCGCCCAGGAGAGGAGCAGCGGGCCCGCCCGCCGTCACCGGCTGCCCGCTGCGGAGCGGCGGGGAGCGGGAGCGGCCGCCGCGCCCCCGCGTCACGTAGGGCCCATCCGGGTCCCGCGCGGGCGGGGCCGCGGCGCGGGACTGTCCCCTCACGGGGAGCGCTGCTGCGCCGCTCACACAGCCACGGCCGGGCCTTGGTTTGGGTTTTTTTTCCTCGTTTTTGCTCATCCGTGAGGGAAAACATCCCGTAACCCGTCGATTAATTACCGCTGCCGGTACCTCGCTGCCCTCCACCGGGGCCGGTCCCGGGACAAGGCGGCCCGTCCCGGGGGAAGGCGAGGGGCGGCACCGCCCGCCGCCGGCACTAGGGGATGCTGCGGGCCCGCTTTTGCCAGCAACGGTATTCTCATGGTCGGTAAGAAATGGGTAAATGGGTACCAAACTGTGAAATTAACTTATTTTCCTGAACGCACTTAAGCGCCTGCGTTCACTGTTGGTGTTACAAATAGACGTTAATGATTCTATGATCTCAAAATGGAGTTGTAACAACAAAAGAAACAGAAGAAAACCAAAACTGTTTCAAATCCTAAAAGGCAGACTTTGTAGAAGCAGAAGCATTTTGGAAAGTGGATTTCTTCTCTTAAAAAAATAAGAGATTTCTTTTCTGGAAGAATTGATTTCTTCTCTTAAAACTGGTGGAGAAAGCTGAGGGCACCTTCAGTATGCCAAGAACCACTGAAGTGATAAAAAAAAAAAAGACAAAAACCATCCCAAAAATCCCTTACTTGAATAATCACGTTCCACTGACTGACAGATGCTCAAAGCTTTAGGATACAAGTTTTCTGGCAGTGTCCAGAAGCAGTTTCACCTTTTTTGCTTTTGAGGAACAAATTCAGTAGGCTAAAAATTACCTACTTTTTGCTGCATTAAACAAATCTCACATTACTCTCTTCTACCTCTCAGTAGGATACTCTTACTTTTTCCTCACCACCCAGCTCTTAGAAACAAGCAAAATGCATTAAACTGCAAATTTCAAAGAGAGATCCAAACCCAGGCCATTAGGTCGTACCTTCCATCAATACTTTGAATTATTTAAATCTTAACTGAGCCAAGACATTAATAATAATAATAAATCACATTTAAAGCATTTATTTTGAAAAATAAAATACAAAAGATCATTGAATTGTAATTGTACATGTAATTTATCAACTTTTTTTTTAAATAAAAGATATTTAACAATTTCCACATGTGAATAAAACAAACAACTGTTCCACCAAAAATCTTTTAGGACAAGCACAGACCACTCTTTTGAAAGCTTCATACATTTAAAACCAAACTGCTATAGGAAAAAAAAAAAAAAATCTTTGAAGATGGAGTTTTGTAATTAAGACAGAATAGCAATTTTGGAGACAGGCATTGCTTTGCGCTTTTTAAAACCTTAAAAAAAAATACTTGTGCGAATGTAATACAATTCTACATTAACATCAGTGATTTTTTGCTTTTGTGTTTTTTTTTGTTTTTAAACAGGTTTACATGCGCTCACAACAGCAAAATTTTGAACAAAAACAGTATGAAAGAAATGGGGGAGAAGATTCTGAAAAAAGCAGGCCATGAGCAGTACACCTCACTGATCTCAGCAGGACAGTCCTTGTAAGATCGTTTCCATCGAAAAGGCAGCAGTCTTTTTTCTAAAGAAAAAGAAAAATTAAGTTATGTTTGAGCTTTCAGTGTAACATTCTGGTTTTATCCTTGACAACGTCTTGTAAATACATATTTGTAAATGCACAAATACATCTTGTAAATGCATAATTAATCTTATCTCAGTAGGTGAAAAGTCACTGCCAAGACTAACCACAGCCCTGAAAACTTCCTGTAAGGAATGTGGCTGCTTTTTCTGTCGTTTATCATTAGAGTTACTTCTTGGAGCATATTTAGATGTAAGAAAAAAATACCTCTGAATTTCCACTTACATTCAGAATCCTGGTGGAAGTGGGCTGCATTTACATGCTGGAAGTGTCTCTTTCATTACAATGTACCAGTGATAGTTACTGCTGGGAAGTTAACAGTTTGGTTTCTCAGAAACTGGACAGCAGCTTTAGACAGAAATATTGTAGCTTTAAATACGTTTTTCCAAGAGCTAAGTGGCAACATGAAGTAGATGTTTTAGTCGTTTTAACACTGACTACATGAAAAGATTATGGTTTCTCTATCGATTTCAGAATAAAGGCCGGCAATTAACCTTTTGAAAACCTTTATATCCATTATTTCTAATTGCTATGATGCTTTCTGGCTATATTTAGGGCTATAGAGCGTGCTATATTTATGGCCACTTAATAAATATCTAGAGCGAGTGTATTTGTATCTGGCATGTGGCTTTTGGCTATATTTAAACTGGATGCATTTTGCCATCTTTTGTTGTCAAGCTAGAACATTTGATAACGCGGTTCGCAAGAAAAAAAATCCTGGAATAATACAGTAAATCGTGCACCGTTCATTTGTTAACTAGTCCAGAATTTACTGAGTTCCCTGCACAATCTTGCCATTGTTCATTCAACAACTAAAATGCAGTTTATTAAAAATACTGGCTATGGAACATATTAAAAGCAAATTCTACAAATCAGCTTATCTTTAGCAGTTTCCTCTATCTAGAAAGGGCAACTGACTTAAAAAACAAAAGACAAAGGCGATTAAGAGTCATCTTTAAAGCTTCGCTGTTTTGTTACAATGAGGACCTGAATCTGTTGTGCAAATATGCCGTAGTACTGAAACACACACAAATATGAAAACGAACAAGAAACTCTGCTAAAGAATGCCAGGATGAGTAGTGGTAGTTTTATGTGTTCCTTTCTATTTCAAGCTCTAAGATAGTGCTGACAATCCAATAGCATAGCAAATACAGCAAACTCTGATGAGCCATGTAGAGCTGCACTGTGAGTCTTAAAGCACGTGAAGCTATGCCTTTGTAGCTCTTACCACTAGGATTGACCTCAATGTGATTTTTACCAATTCTGAATCAAGATCTGTATCATCATATTTTTATTACCCGAAATCTCACATGGAGTTACATAAGTTTAAAAAAAAAGACCTTAACTAAACCAAGAAGAGCAAGTGAGCAGGACCGCACGCTCTTTTATTACCTTCTGTGCAAGAAATATCCATTGTATCTTCTATTCCATAGGTTCAGTCTGTCAAGTAAATAATTAAAATGAAATTAGCTATTTTACATTAGAGGAAAAGATACCATTATCAGCACCAGTGTTTGTACTCAAAACCATCTAGCTGTATACTTACATTATGTTAATTTCATCTTTAGTATAATACTAAAGGAGAACACTATCAGCATCAATTTCAACTCCAGCATCAGTTTTTATGGTTTAAGCAATATTCTCTTACTATTTCACAAAGCTTATTTTTGTTTTTTAGATGATCTTTCTTTACTTTGGATAAGTCTGCTCAGAGTTTGGCAAATAATGTAATCATACCGTGCTAACTGTATAAATCCACCTCCTGAAATTTAGCAGAGTCTCATTTGAAACCTCCCTGTCTGTCGTATGGATTGAAAGAGGACATTTACTTGAAACAGGGGACCAAGTTCTTTTGATGTATCACAAGATAATTGGAATATACAGATGGCATAATTTAACTAACAGATACTGTAGGCAATCAAGCATCATTTGTTAGATAAATGCAGATCAAGGATAATTTATTTTGCTAGCACACTGTCTATACAGTGTGTCAAACTTTAAAGACAGCTCATCTCCCTGCATTTTCCAGAATTCCTTATCAGCACTATTTAATTTCCTTCCATTCTGACACACTCTATGCCTGCAGCCATATATGCTGCAACTTTATCTGTATGGTTGTAGATAATCGTGAAATAACCACAGTAATTGCATTTGAAAGCATTAGAAGTAACTACAGCACACTTTCTCCATACAATTTGCTGACAAGAACTTTTAAGCAGCACACATTTCAAGAGTTGTCTTGCCGCTAAGCTGCAGACACATTTTGGCCAGCAGTTGAGAGTGAACAATGCTGTGAGCAACAGCACACGTAGCTGCGTGACGCCAGGTTCTTAATGGTTTTCTATTAGCTGAGCACAACTCGCAAAGCATGAGCACTAACTGTTCCAAGGGTAAGAGCAGGCAAACATCCAGTAAGAGAGCAAAGCCCACATTAGAGATCACAGAGATTTATCAGAAAGGTTTGGCGTCCACAGCAAAAAGTTATATTCTGAAAACACAAAACAGACACTACGACTATTTGACTTTACTGATCCATGTTCATTTTATCTTGCCACGAGACTTCCTTTCTACTGTCTTCTTTGGCTGGAACAAAAGAAACCAGTTTTCCTTTTTAATCAATTAATTTTCGTTTGAATGAATGGAATAAGTCAAAATGCTTTGTTTGCATGTGGCAGATTCTCCCGTGTATTCCTCAACCTCTGTATCTAACAAAGTCACAATCACAGAGCCCTTTCCTACTGTTGGGGATACAAAGCCAAGAAAGCTTGTGCCCATTAGTTGTGTTTTTCTTCTTCTAAAAGTAAAGACACTGCAAATTATTTTACTTTTGATAGGCTACTTACACCCTAAATAAACTTCTGTACTGTATGTATCATTAAGGACGGGGAATTGAGTAGAAATCTAAAACAATGCAAGCAGAGATACACAATTCTGGAGGCAGTGTCCCTAAAAATGCTTTCTCTCCAAATTCTGCAACGCTTTGCTCCTGCATGTGCAGGGAGAATTGAAAAACCCCAAGTATTTTTCTAGCTCACTTTACTTGAACACACCCTGAGACAGTAACAGCGATGAGCCACTTCTTGTTTTTCTATCAAAGCACAACGTAGAGAGCACTTTAAATGAAATTTAGACATTTACCATCAATTATACGGCCTCCAACACTGGTATTTTTTATGGAGCCTAGTTGACCAGCTCTTACCCAAGAAAACAAAAACAATTGCTACACGTTCTACTGATTTTATAGAAAATATTTAACTTAAGCAATAAAATACAAATATTTTTGTTATTTCTCTGATAAAGGTGAATTATTTGCTGCTTGTCTAGAACATGTGCTCTGATTTTTCATTGCTAGATTAGCAGATCTTCAATCTGCAAGGCTATGGGAGGGAGAATTCATTTCACTACACATTGGAAAGGAAAAAAATAACCCCCCCCACAGAGAGGAGCCCTTCAAGCTGCTGACAGGGAGCACTCCAAAGGCAGCTCCATGGGACGAGTCCATCTTGTCTGCTTCGTTTCCTTCAACGGACACAGAAGAGCTGCCCAGCAGGAAGGGATGGTGTCTCCCAAACTGAGCTCCCCACAGGCTAGTGGTTTCAGCCCAAACCCTTCTCATCATGTCTACATGGGGAAGGGACGTGAGGTTGGAAGCACACCTCACTCACATATGGGGGCAAGGTACCAAGACATCCTGAGACCCCCACGATAAAGATTTTGCTTTTTCAACTGCTATTGCAAAGGTTAGGTCCCTTAGGGAGCTGATGACAATTAATAGAATTTGAAGGGTATCAGATTATGATTTCTCAGTAAAATCTGGAATTCGATAGCTCACTCGATTATTAAATCAACACACCAACACTATCTGTGGCTGAACTGGTTTTGTTTGTTTTGTCTGACACAGTACTATTTCTTTCTAAAAATACCTCATTACTTATCTCTGCTGTCTGTACTGTACTTGCTTTAAATCTTTCCATGCAAGGCAACGAAGGATAAAGCTTCTCTACAAGTAACAAACTTTGCAGTTTGGGCAACACAAAGAGAGCCAACTTTCTTTGAGTTTCACAGCAACATTCAGTCAGCTCAGGTTTACAAGCACCGTACTATTAACACTGGAGTTACACGTGCACTCAGAAGAGGCTTGGGACTGCTGCATCACTGGTGATCCAATCTCACAGACAAGCTATTCTTTTATCTCGTCAGCTGTTCTCTTATGATCTAACAGAAAATCAAATTTACGAAGAAGTGGTTTATAAAGACTGGTTGCATACTAACTTGCCGCAACACCCGCAAAAAGAAAACTAATCCAGTACTGTACCTGGGGCACTTCTTTAAGAAAGTCAGGAAGCTGAAATTCACCTTTGTAGACCTGGAAAAACAAAAAACAATATATTGCTCATTTCTATCTTATAGTTAAGAAACTTGACAAATGTCACAATGCAACATCTTCTGATGCGTCAGAGTATTCATTATGTACAAAATACATACCATTCACACAAACAGAAGTATCACACTTGAACAACTGATCCCATCTTACTATGCTGTCAGAGGAAAGTTCTGTTTTGTCCTAGTTCATCGAGACAATGCGCCTACAGTCAAAGTGTGAAAATGCTAACTTAGGCTTCCATGTTGTTAAAATGGTCAACACAAGAGCGTCAGCATCTCCTTCTACCCTGTTTTACACATATCTATCCCTTTATTCTACATATCTAGCTGGTGTAATTTCCAGGTAACAGGAAAGTTTGTACGTTTGCTTTAATCCTTAAAGATACACAGATACCATTATAATACGTGCAGATATACTACTAGCAATTTTCCCCAAGTATGCTGTGTCAGACCTTGACTCACTTAGCAAACACGCTGCATGAGATCAGACACCCAACTCCTTCCCCCACAGGCTGGATGTAACCACACACCTAAAATCACCAGCTCCTGGAGGGAGAACACAGGGTTGGATAAGGCTTAAGATCTCCTTTCTTATTTTCACACCATTTAGGCATTAATTTGCTTTTCATTTACAGAAACGTAAAAAAAAAATTAAAATTCTAAAAAATTCAGTGGGATAATCCTTTCTTATTTGGACTAGATGATTGTTGTGGGTCCCTTTGAACTGGAATAGCCTATTCTATACTATTAATAGCTTTATACACACATACAGAAGAGCTCCACTTACTAGTAGGGCTGTCACAAAGTTAGTCAGCATCTCTTATGATAATGAATTTCTACAACTGCAGCCCCATTACCAGCCTGAATTCATGAGACTTTGTCATTGCTGCGATTTCCAATTTTTCAGAATTAATATTATGCTCTAAAACAGCACTGTTTGGAGAAAGAGCAAGCAATAAATATCCTCAAACATACCAACAGCCACACCAAACAAGTGTTTCCACTATCTGCCAATTAGGAAATAAATTGGCAACATACTGTCTTCCCTCTAGAGAATACTATTTAGAAGCTGTTTGCTTCTGAGATTAAACTGGAATACATTCCAAAGCGGGGGGGAGAGATTCTGTTTTGTGTTTTTTTTTTTCTTTTTTTTTTTTTTTTTCTCCAAAAAAGAAGTATACTTGGGAGTTTTACTATCCTTTCTACTGGAATCAAAAAGACCAAACACCCTAATGTCATTAGTTCTTTGTAGTCTTGTGTAGCTGTAATCATATAAAAATTAAAAGCCACAAACCTACTTCGAAAAATTCTATAAAGCCATGGAGTTCAAACAGGTCTACTTTAAAGCCTCGCTCGGAGTTGCACTCCCTGGTTTGCAAATTGCGTCAAAGGAAGAAGATTCAGGAAGTCAAGGGATGCTTATTAACAATATCCATTTTCTCCGCTTTCCTATGAATAGATGCCCAGAAAATAAAGACGTACTCATTTAGTTGATAGACTGCAGTGGCCCAGGACTGCAGCTGAGGCAGCTCAGAGTTTCCTGTCCCTAAGATGCCTCACCCCACCACAGCTCCACAGCGTTAAACCGTGACTCATGTGGGGTGGACTTAGGAGCTGGCAGTTCTCATCACTCGTTATCACCAGGCTAAACATATCCAAACAACAAGGCTTCACTAAGTCCCAACATGAGACTAGGAATTGTTATGTGCATACATTGGAGAACTCTGTGCCTTCCGATATTCCATGCTTTAGATAAAATAGAAAGGCTGATTCAAAAGGATAGGCACAGCTCTCGTTTATATTCAGCCAGGGGGTACTGTCATTTCCATGGAAACCTTAATGAAAGCCACACTGGTCAAAAATTCAGTGTGTGGCTTACTGGAGCCTAGATATACTATAAATATTTATAAATGAAGGAGAGTATTTCATATCTGCAGCTTTTGCCCAAGCCATTAAAATGCAGTCTGCGTTCTAGAGAGCAGAAATGGAAGTTACAAATCAACAATATTATCACATCAAAAAGTGCTACAGAACGACCTAGGCAAGGTTCACAAGAAAAACCAGGATCTTTTAGTAGACTTGTGCTGATGCTGGGAGAAATAGACAGGCTTCACCTTTTCTGGCAAACCACTACAGTCATCATCTGGGAATTCTTAAAAACAGTTAATATGGATGATGATGGTACATTGTGACTCATTCAGAACCAGAGTGACCAAACCCACGCTTGTCTCTTTGGAAGCCACCCCTTTTCCTTCTCCTTCAATTACGACTTGGTCTAATTTTTATATATCTGTGTGTACGTACGCTCTAAAAACTTTATCATTGTAAAGCCCTTTGTAGGAACAGCATTTACTCCTAATAAGCATTTAATAGTGGGTAGTCAAGGGTATTCATCCATCAGCGATATTAAGAAAAATAATGACACTAATGTCATAGCCTGGAAAGATAAGAAAATGTTTCAGGGGCATTTGATATTACATTCACATGAATATCACAATTTACACATCACAATTTACAAAGGCAAATCTAACCAGTGACAAGCCCAAGACGATTAGTTTTAATACCTAAGCGTGCCTAATTTTGGTTCAGAACTGACATTATCTAGAATGCGGGTTTTGTCAAGATTGAGACTGCACAGAAACTGGTTCAAAGTAGTTCCAAAAACAGTAAGCGGTCCCTTTTGAATCCAAACCCAGGGATCAACTACAATCCAGAAATTCTAAGAACAATGCCTCCATCTGCAGCCAAAGAAATTAAGAGGTTTCAGATTCAAAATTCTTTTCTGACCAATTTCTAAGTCTAAAACACATTATTCAGAGAATGGCAGAAGCAGGACATTGGAATGATTTCCAGTCTAGCAAGAATTCAATAAAATTGAGCAGAAATGGTGTTTACCATTTCTAAGGGAATTATTTTGCAAGTCCAAATGGATTTCCAAAGGGGAGGGGGGGATCTGAAGCCTGTGTCAGTTTGTTGTTCAGTGTTGGCAGTATTCGAGCTGTTCTATTAAAAAAAAAACAAAACACATTCTTATGGTCTAACTAAATGTGCATTATTCTCAACACAAGATCAGAAAACAAGTTTCATATCCAGTTGTTTGAGAAAACCCTGAGAAGTACACAAGAAAAATTTAAGAACAGAAGCGTAACTCAGAAGTGTAACCTACAATTCATCTTCATAGAAGATTAAAGCACTCATTTTCACCCACTTTCAAGCCTGGTTTAGAAAGAGTCACATTCTATTTGGTCAGTTCCAGTACACAGAGATAATAGGTCTTTTTGACAAAAAGTTAGCCTGAAATTAAGTGTACTTGGGCTTGGCAGATTTTCAAAACATCAAAGTTGCAGAGTGCAAGGCTACCGATGTTTCATTGTCAAAGAAAAAAAAGGAACACTGGCAAAAACAGAACAGAGCCCCGTTCTCGAAAAAGTCCTTTATTGCACAGTACATGGAGGTACCCTCATCTTGCTCTTTCGCTTTCCTTAACTTTTAAGGTAGCTTACAAGGCTCACACAGTTCTTCACCTCTTGGTTGGAACTGCCAAGAAAGGGGACATCTGAGATGTAAATATTTACCCAGGAGGAACAACACAGAGAGCAAGATTTTAGACAGGCCTATGAACGTCTGCCAAAAAAGCAGCTTGCAACCATACCCAGTTTTGCATTTGTTTGTTAGTAATTCTGTACACCTTACTAATCACATATATGCATAGTTGGTTTAAAAAAAAAAAGGTATCAGCACCTCTGGAGGAAAACAATGCAGCTGGGAATCCACATGCTAGAAGAAATGCTCACTAAAGAGGGTATTCAACAAATTTAAAGGACACTGAGAAAGTCTGTGCTGCTTGTGGTCACAAGACAGATGAAATAAAAGCCCCAATTTTTGTTTTAAGCATCAGCGAAAACACCCCCAAAGGCAAATGCCTTTATGCTTAAGTTAAGCAGTGTAAGGAGAGATGCACGACCTTGAGCAGTGCGTCATTACTGCATACCTCCACAATTACACATCTTTGACAGCACAAGTAATTATGCTCATGCATTAGTATAAATATACTTTGCACCCTTTATCATAGATTGTTTCTGTCTTTAAAACCTCGAAGCCTTGAAATCATGATTGTCGTAGACATCTTGAGTCTTAACAACAGGAGACATTTCCCCACAATTTAAACCAGGCACCAAACAGGAGTTAATAGAACTGGTTTTTTTCCTCTAAATGTTATTGCAGAAAATACCATCAACAGAACATAAACCAGAGATAGATAACAGTTTTCGGAAGTGATTAGAAGAAGCCACATGTATTTGAACAGTCATGATGAAAACCATAGCTTTTTCTATAGAGTTCTGTACACTTCCGTCTCTCAGTCTCTCCGGGGCAAAGAACTTAACTTCATGAAGAAGTTAAAAGAAATTACTGGAATATGTATTCCAAGCATATAAATTCATTTAGTGGGAATTATGTGCCAAAGAAAATCTGATGTAATATGTTACAGATGTGAGAGGAAACCACTTCGCCAATCATAACAATAAACCAGTTTCTACTGGGCATAAGTCAGTCTTGCAGTTCCAAGCTGTCCTCCACTACTGCTATATTCTGGCAAACTGCTGACACACACTTTTACACAACCTCACAATATTGATAAGGACATACCAGACACTCTTCTAACATGGAGTGATTCCACTTTTGTAATTTATTATATAGCGATTGGGCTACCAGTTGAGATAGCTTAATTATTTGCATTTTCTGGATCATTTGCAGATGAAAACTCCTTTTAGTTACAGGATGTTATTTTCCTTAATGTTCAAAAAAGTAGTCAGTCACGTTTCTGTAAGGAAGGACCCTTGCAATTGTTATAGTAAAATGACCAGACCAGCAGCCCTACAAGAAAAACCACAAGATAGCACAATTCTGCAGTCACTGAATAACCAAAGGTCGCCTCTCGAGGAGGTCACATGCAGAGAGATCTGCTGAATAGCGCAATGCTATTCAGACCTTGTTCTCTCTGCTCTGCATTCTTTAACCGAGACAAGATAGTGTCATAAAAGATAATATTGTCATAAAAGATAATATTGTCAGGCCCAAGATAAAATAGATAAAGTTAATGGCTTTGTTATTGAAAACATCAGAAAAATCTGTTAACTTGTGTTAGATTTGTATTTCACCAGTGCAAATACTGTCAGAGATGTCTTATTTCGTAACACCACATAGCAACTGGAGACCAACAGAAGAAGAGATGAAGTTAACTTCACACTCTTACCTCCTAAAACAAAACCAGAACTAAGATGACAAACAAAGCGGAAACACTGGTTGCATCTCATTATTTTTTTTGCTGTATTACAGGAGCATGGAAAACCAACCTAACCATTTTGGTGTCCTGGGCAGCTAACATCAAAGCGGAAAATCCAAATGTAGCAGAGAGCATTGTTTTCCTTGCATTACCTACAAGCACATACGAATTCTAAATCCAGCACTGTACCCTAGCATTTTGTTTCCAGACTGAAGAAAAAAAAACAAAAAACAAACATTTAACCTGTACATCTGGCAAGTCACCGGCAGGGGGGACGGAAAAGGAGAAAAGAGGGGAAAAAAAGAAAAACAAGAACAGGTCTGAACTGCTTAGAAAGCATAGGGGAAGCTAATATTTTGCACTAGCCATTCCTTTCCATTTTTCTCCAGTACTAGCCCTTATTTCAGACATGCTTACACTGTTGGTTCTTACCTTCAGGACTAACAGCAGCAGCTTTGAAATTGCTGAACAGTATTTCCACTGTGAAGTCTAATTTGTAGTCTTTTCCAAGAAGTGACAGATTTTGCTCAGTGCGGTTAGTGCGGTGTAGTATAAATGCAGTTCTACAAGCAGCACTTAAGCACATTTTAGAACAAAGACATCGTGCTGTTTAAAGTTTGGAATCTTTCTAAATTATCTTCTACAACTGGGCAATACATGGACTTCTAGTCATAAAATACCGACCTGTCTGCGTTCAAAAGAGGCTTTCTAGCTACAAGCACGTTTTGCATCCTGACCAATTTTCATATTTTCACTCCACTTATGATTTTGTATGTACAGTATAAAAATGCTTTCAGTCATACAAAACAAGGACTCTCCATAACAACAAGAACTGATTTGTTTGTTTTTTAATGTTATCCGATAGCAATGAACTAGATGACAGAGTGTTGTTCCATCTTTAGGTGGAGCCAGAATCTCCCCTGCCAGTAATTTCGGTGGTGTTGGGCTTCCACCCTGTTGTTGCAACTTCCACAATCAATTTAAGCCAGCATTACATAACCCCCAAGGAACCAAACAACTCCCCCCCCTCAAAACCACACCAAAAAAAAAGGAAAAAAAAAAAAAGTAAAATCACTCCTTCCCCCTTACTATTGCTTTCTGTTTGCCAGTTGGGGAAGTTCCTTCATCTGAAGTTTTAGCTCACGCCATTTTAAATGGACTAAGAAACTGTGACAGTATTGGAGTAGAAAATGTCAGGTAATTCAACATTATTTCAAGTTAGTCTCTCTAAGGGGTTACTATACTAACACAATGCAGTTCCGCTTTAGCAGCCTAAACTTGATCTGTTTTCAATTAATAAAATTCAAGTTCTGTGTTAAGTTTGAAGTTCTCAGAGACCACAAACATAAATATAATAGAACAGCTTCCAAACACAAAGTGAAGCAATAAACAGCTACAGAAAAGATTTATATATATTCTTATTATGTACTGGAGAGTAACTTTGGAAAGATTTTATTTGGACAGCTTCATCTCCAACAATATACCCAGTACAAAGCTCTGAAAGACTACCCCAGGTGAAGGAATTTGAAAAGAGAGCAAGAACAAAAGCAGTGCTACAGTAATTTACAAATTCACTAGCTAAGAAGAGGCAACCACACACTAAACTTGCCAAGTACCAGTTCCTAAAAGCTGGAAAAGTCTAGCTCAATATATTTTTTTTTTAATTTTTTTTTTTTTAAATTCCCTCTTGTCCAAGCTGCAGCAGCAAGAAAGAAGTTAGCATACGTTCATGGAAGATAAGGGGAAACGCAAAGGGCAGCAGATGCTATATCCCTGATGGGCAAAACTAACATATCACAGTTCCCGCTCTCTCCCTCCTTCCCCCCACTACTTTTCCAAAACACCTTAAAGTGTTTTGAAATATCTGTCCCCCATCTCTAAATAAAAACACAATAAAGCTGTGGGGAAAACAAAACAAAGCGTTTTTTCAAAAGTGAGTCAGCTCCCACTGATCACCAACCAGCACATCAGTTATTTCAAAACTTCCTTGGTTTAAGGCCAAGCTCAGTGCCCCCTGTTTTGGCAATTTACTGGGCAAAATGCATGCTGGCAGGAAGCCTAGCACTTGGAGAGACATGAGCCTGCTGCCCCAGGAATTAGGTAACCTGAGCAGCAAACTGGCATGGAAGTTGGGAAGCCTTAAATCTTGAAAGCCTAGGAAGTCAGGACATCAATGTTTCCATAGTCACAGAGAAAGACAGAGGACCCAACGGTCTGAGCAGGGACTGGCTGGGAACCAGCCGGGAAGAAACGAAGCAAAGCGTCTGGGGAGGAATTAAATCATCCAAATGCAAACTCCAACACCGATTTGAGCCATCATTTGAAATGACAAGACATTTTGAAAGCCCCACGTTTTTCCATTTTCAAAAGGAATATTGTAAATTTTGAAGATTAGCCATCTTTAATCCTTTTGATTTTTTGGGTTTTAGTCTTAATTCAGGACATCTCCCTCATTTTACCTATACAAACCATATATGCAAAAGTAATTTTGTTCAAGAACAAGTGACTAGGAATATAGATACGGGGTACTACATAAAAAATAAAATGCTATCTTGGGCTGCAAGTAAAACTATTAAATTAAAATAGCAGTCAAAGTATTAACAAGCATTCCACATGCTTGCAATATTTGCATCATCTATTATAACAGTAACTTCCAGTTTTTCACAGCTGTTTTTAAAATTAATAAATTAATTATGCTTCAAAGCAATTAAACTTCAAAGCCACTTGTGTGAAAAAGCCTCAATACGCTTTAGTCTTTTAAATTCGGCTTTGATTTTTTTTTTTTTAAGGTATGCTTGTGGCTTTGTTTATTACCTGAATTTCTCTCTCACATCTTGAGCTGAAATAGATTTCAAGAATTCATCCAAGAGTAAGTGACCAAAATCCACACAATTTTTACAACTCGGACTGAGCTTGACATGAAAAGGTAGCGGGCTCAGAAAGGTTACCACACTGTAAAAACTTGTTTAAATTGTATCAGTAAGAGATAACCAACCTTAAATTGTTGCACTACAATACAAATTTGGATCTGAGTCACTGTTTTGTGGAATGGTGCATGAGGATTTTGTTTTCAAGGTTCTGTGACGCAGTATTGAACACTTATTTTTTTTTAAAGGGGTTGAATTGAGTGCAAAATAGTTTGTTTGGAAGCCTTTTAAAACCGTAAGTGCCAGGAAAGCTATAAAATGCTAACCACTACCCCACCAGAAAAGGTGGGTTATCTTTTCCATGATGAGCTAACAACCATTAAAATAGTCAACCTGCCATCCTTTAATACATCGGTCAACTGTTTAATGAAAGTCTCCCAGAGAGTGCTTCTAAAAAGAAATAATGCAAAAATATTTAGAGACTTCACAAAATTGATTTTTTTTTTTTTTTCCATTAGTATCTAGCCCATCAGCATACCAAACAGGTTTTGGTTGTGTTTTTTTGTTTTGGGTTTTTTTTTGTTTTGTTTTTTTTTTTTTTTTTAACATCGGAAAGCTAGTAGAAGACAGTCCTTTTAAATCGTTTAAATCAATTTTTCCACTGATTGCTTTACTGCAGCAGCAAAAGTCACCTTCTTTTAATAAACAGCAGCAAAGAGTTAATTATTCTTATTTCAAACAATGGTAATGAGTTTTTCAATGGATACCTCCAGGGATAAACAGCTGTATAGCCTAACTACTCAAATTCCAACAACATTAAATTCAGACTAAAATCCTTAAGTTTAGGTTAATCAGCACCAGACCTTCCTCCATCTTCTGTTTGTTCTACAAAGGACAGCAAAGAATTGGAAAAATCTGACAGTTTGATCATCTTGGGCCATTTTCCATGGGTCACTTTTCAAATTCTACCAAGCATTTGGGGTGTAATTTTGTGACAGAGCTTCTGCCAACCCTCGTGTATAAAAAGCTGGACTCATCCATCAAGTCTGATGCCCAGATGAGAAAGCTAGTTTCTTCCCACTACTAACTAGTTCCCCAACTATCTGGATGATTCTCAAGAGGCTCAGCTATGTACACCAAAGAACACAGCTCAAGCCTGGGGTTGGGGTAAAGGAAGACAAACCAAATTGAAGACAAACAGCAGGAGCCAGACTTTCAGTGCCCAAGATCCCACAGTCTTCCTCCCCTCACAGCATGGAAAACATATTGCTAAGTATCAGAAGGCATCTGAAACAGACTTTAAAAAACCAAACAAAACACAAGACACTTCTGCTTTATAGCTCACATCCATGTGGTCAATAATTAAACACCCAAAAATGCCTTACCCTCCTCGTGTTTTCCACAACTTTTTGATCTGGCTTTCCGTAGTTTGGCGGATTGGCATATGGATCATAGCCCAGTTTTGCTAGCATGGGTGCAATTACAGGCATATCTTGCAAAACATCAGCAGGTATCTTCCCAACCCACTTTGACAGTGCTTCCACATTGACTGGCTTGATTACTTGGTCGGTAGATCTTTCAACCCTGTAGAGGGAGAAAGAAAGGTTATATTCTGCCTGCCAACAAATACTTGCTTCTTCACTAGTATTAAGACCTTTAGCTTGTTTTGTTTGGGGTTGTGTTCCCCCCCCCCCCCCTTCCTCTACTTTCCCTCTGAAATTTTGATGTTTCTACAGAGCTGATGGGAAGTGAAGTTTTACTACATAAGGCTAAAACAAGAATAACTAGCATAACATTCATGCATGCTTTCTGGTCTGGGCTTCCACACAGAACATACTGAAGCAAGTTCTTCACATAAAGACGGCAGTGAAAGCCAAAGAACAATGAAATGAAATGTGAAATGTATGCACACACCTACCTAAAAGGCTGTTTTCCCACTGGCGTATTCCCACATTTACTGTCTCATCATCTTAAATGCTCTTGCAAGTTGTATTCTAAATTAAAAATCCATGTGCCATTTATTCCAGCCCACCCGTACTGCAACTGAACTTTTTTGTTTTATAAAAGAGAGACCTATGGAAATGACAGAAAACTATGGACTGCAACAATATTTTTCATATTCATTCTTTTTACTGATTGAGTGTTTGGTCATTACACAGTTCTTAGAGGCAAGTGCATAATCATAGCAGTGTCATATGCACTGTATATAGAAAATAGTTGATGTTTTGCTCATTTAATCAGCAGTCCTGAAGTAATTTTCATTCTTGCACCCTAGTTTTGTAGTGCGTTTTTGTTGTTGGTTTTTTTTTTTCAGGGGAGGAAATCTGGCATCACTTTGTTTTCCCACATTCCTTGCTTCTTTTAGATTAAAAGACATATGACTTCTTTACTGTGTTTATTTCTGAAACAGGCCAGCAGGACTCAGAACACGCTGAGTAATTTAAAACTCTCAGGAGTTTTCACTGCAAGTAATTTAAAACTTCTTTCTGAACTCAGAAAGAGCGCACAGGCATTCTGGATGTCAAGGTTTACCTTTCTTTTAAGGCAGACTAAGAATCAGGTCTGTATATACAGTTTGCCTAAAGGAAAATGCATCTGCATTGCAATACCATAAGGTACGCCACTGTAGCAGTAGGTCCTGCTGGCTGGCTATACCTGCCTCAAACCTGATGCTGAGCATGCAGCCGTCACATCCACTTGCAGCTGCAATCCTTCCCAGGCCTTATTTACATCATGAAGAATTTTGATCTCAAAAAAGCTCTACCACCCAGAAACCAAAATTGTTATACTGGAAAGTAACAGCACAAAGTATAACACCAGTATCTACACAAGATAAAGAATGAGAACACTGAGACTCAAATAAATTCTCAAGCAGCTAATTCTTCATCTATACAGCAGGCAGAATATGAGAAAACATCTTCTGAGAAAAATACATGGACATTTCCTGAAATAATCCTGGTAGTTTCTGTGTCCAGAAGCCTGAACTAAAGACAAATCACTCAAGACTGACATCAGTCAACTTACAAGAGGAACAAGTTTGATTACAGTCATCTAATTAACCTCATGAGTCCAAGAAGAGGTTGAAGAATTCTTGCACAGCAGACAAACATTAAATCAATAGCAAGAGGCATCCTATTCAGATGCAAATTGTACTGTGCAATGAAAGCCTTAAATTACAAGCTATGCATGTCTGCCAGTCATTAACTCAATTTGATCTCAACACCAGTCTTACCTTGTTACTCTTTTTTTACTTGTCATCATAGCTAAAATTCTTCCAGGACAGAGGAAGGAAGTTAGTCATACAATGCTGAAAGGTCAGTAACTTAAGTACTTTAAACACAATCAACAAAGAACAAACCAGACAGGGAAAGAGTCACCCACGGGGAAACTGTCTTGGCAAGCAGGGCCTTCACAGATTGCTGCAAAAGGTGTTTAACGGAAGCTGATGAGTAAGCACCTGACAAACAAAAAAAACTGTAAGACAACCCCCAGAATTTTCAGCCTTACTCTCTTTAACCATTTTTAGTAGCTCAAACAGAAGGCTGGAACTCGGAATGGGATTTGGGGACTAGGGAGTTATGACTGAATTTCAGCCCTCCTGAAGGCTACTGGCCTGATATCACAAGTCTGTGTAGCAAACTAAAGAGCCTGGCCATTGCCTTTTTCATCCTTCTAATTAGAAGATGAGCATCTGACTTCACATCAAGTTAGTAAGAAAATAGCTGTTAAGAGCTGAGTTTCAGAAGCTCAAACTGTCAAGGCAGAGGACAAAGCACCACACAGTCAGGAGTCCTTAGAACCAGAACGCTGGCTGGGACCCTCAAGAAAAATTTATCACTGTGTGTTTGAAAAGTGTTAAGATTTACAGTCCTCTCCCTCTCAGACAGAGACAGCCAAGCCCAAAATCCCTTCATCAGAACTGCAGATTGATTTGACCACTTAAAATAAGGGTAATACTGTGACAATGAGGTAATGGGCTTGGCTTATAGCTTATTGGAACCCTAAACCAAGGGGTGCTGTATATATCAATTAGCCCTAAATTAGTACACATATGGATACCTCTTCCTGAAGTAAAAGCACATTTAAAGGTGTATGGTTTGTCCCACTATCATTTTAGTCTTTGCTAACAATAAGCTCAGCATGAAACATTTCCTGGTGATTAATAGCTGGGAAGAGATAAGCAGGAAACTACATTTATCTGCTCCTCGGCACCGATTCAGAAACATACTACACCACATTTGGTCTTCTGTTTAAATCCTTTTCTGTCCTTTCAGTTAAGGTGGGAAGAAAAGTAAAACACGATTCATGGGAAATATTCTTCAGACCAAAGGAGGAGTAAGGGGGAAGACAGCCTGGGGACAGGAGGAAAGAAACATACAAAAAACCAAACAGAACAAAACAAGGAAATGTACCAAGTCCTGGCAAATTTGATTATATGTACATCTGGCAAACACTGCCTGGTCACAGCTTCCAGGCTCCCCTGCAAACCCACCAGAACAGTTTCAGCTTTGAAAGCAGCTGGAACTGCTGGAAAGTACCATGGAACACAGGACTAACCCCAAATAATTCTACACCTCTACTAGTATCAGATGAAAGATATGTATTAAAAATAGTACATTCTGAAGTAATTTTGCCTAGACAGCTATTTCCATAATAAGCCTAATAAAAATTGTTATAAAAGAGTTGACATTTCTCCGCATCAGTGGTCACCACAGCTGTTTTCAGTTAGGAGGCAAATGCCAAGAGCTATATTAACAATACTAGTTATAGCATGTACAGCCATAATACATTCCTTCAACAGCCACGTTGGCAATTACTTCAAACCACAGAAGGTTTCCCGCTACTACAAATGCTGCGGTGCACATCCTTAAAACCCTTGCAGTGTTTCTCCTTGCAGCTAGATGAAAACCAAAATAAGGGGTGAAAATACTGAGTAAAATAGAACAAACACTGAGGCTAGAGCTGCATGAGCAACAGAAAAAGCAGGGATTACTAAGCAAATGCAGGAAAGAGAGTAAGGCAGCCAACAGTTTCCTCATATCAAGCAGCCAGAGGAACAGACGAAGTCAGAATCTTAAATACAGACTGCCTAGTATCTAATATCGTTATTAACAGACTATTGCATAAGAGTTTCTGAGTCTGGAATAAGGGAAAAATGGAATCAGCTCACTGCCTGAAGAGTTCTGCAAGCCACTGGGTGGCTAGCTCAGCTCTGGAAGAGAAACAGCCTGCATGTGCAATTTAACTCTACGTACAACTGAAAGTAAAACACCTTACCCTGACCTAGAGCCTCATTCATCTGATACAGATTTCATTTGACATAGTTAATTTTGATTTCAGGTGAGTCAAAATATATTCTTAAACTTTCCCTTTCTGTTATTGGGTAATAACATCACCATAAAGATCTTTTAGCAGTTCTGCGGTCTGTTTCTCAAAGTGTTTTTAAATATTTCAAGACAACAGACTTGTCGGATTTCTTTTCAAAATCCCTCCAGCAGTTCAAACACATCCAGGCATCTTATGGTGGACCTGACCTGAGCAGGCATCATGCCTCTGGAGTGGATGCTGAGCCTGTCTAAAAGATCTGAAAGTCTTAACAGTGAGCAGAAGATGATTGAGACAGGTTTCTCTGTGCGTTTACTTAAGTCTTTACACAGTACCACAGCCTTTGCAGATTATAACAGTAGCTCATTCTCTGACTTTGGAGGTTTTCTACCCTACCTAATACCTTGCAGACAAAACGGGGAAATAATTTTATCTAAATCTTCATACTTACCCTACTGTGCCAGAGGCTAGGCCTATGTGTTGGTAACTTTTAAATGCATATCACATTTCAATACAGATTATTTGGTATTTGTGATCTCCTCCTCCTGACAGTAAAAAATGTAATATAATTTGAGTGTTCTAATTTTAATATACTATTATGAAACAGCCTGAAGCACTTGATACTGGGCATGTGGTAAAGCAAAGCTCTGCAAGAAGACAGAGGTGCAATAGACAGTAGCGGTTTGAATTTCCTTAGGTTATCTCTGAAGTGATCTTCAGCACCATCCTTTGGAAAATCAGGTGGGAGAAAGCTACTAATCAGAATATGGAGCTCCACTGCTTGACTCTTGTTTTCAGCTGAAAGAAGATAGTAACTGCACTGTAAAGAGCACTCTCCAGTAAGCCCAAAGAGCAATTTTAAGTCATAAGAGAACAAGGTTGGTTATAACCCGACCCAGAACATAACAGTCATGCATACCTGAGGCCGTAAAGAATTGTGCTGCAGCTGAGAACAAGCCAAACGCAACCTGATGGAAGGAATACTAAGTCTGATGCAAGATGTATTTTGTTCAGCTGTCAGAATTTGATAAGCTGTGGCAGACTCTAAAGTTCTCAGTAAACTCTTTGAAAAGAGTCATTTTTGTGGGCAGTCACCCCCTGCTCTGGGCAAGCCCCCCCAGAGATGCAGCCATCCCCGTCCGCAGTGCTCTGCTGCACACGAGAGGGCAGTGAGGAGCTGGGATGCCAAAAGCAGGAGGCTGTAACTGGTACAAGGAAATCAAATTGGGAAATCTCAAGCTCCCCCTGCACAGTTTCAATTAGTATCTTATATATATATATACACACACACACACACAACACAGACATCTAAGAGAATTTCGTATTCACTGTTTTTCCTGCAGCCCTCACAAGACTGAGTCACTGAAATCATTATCGAATTATAAAGGTCTCTTGCAACTGAAAAACAAATTTCACCACCTATTTCAAGGGTATTTGATTAGTTAAAAGACACCAGAGACATAACACTAATAACCCCGTTCATTTTCCACTATTGCCAGAGCCTTCTGAAATAAGAAATTACTTTCACATATCATCTCATGAGAGATAATAAAAGCATAAAGCATTCCATGAACAGATTGAATTGAGAGTCACAAGAATATTTTCATACTCATTTGTCTTAACTTTGAAAGTTTGTTTCAAAAATAAACATGAAGCTACATTTTACTTTCAATAATCCATTTTCTTAATTTTTAGAGACATGAACAACTCCTTATATCCCATTCCACCAGACTGAAAAGAAGTATTACTTGCAACTGTATGAATTCAGTAAGGCTACCGAGTTTTATAGTATAGAGGTCCATTAATTTTTAAAAATGCTAATCTGGAAGCTTTAAGGTAGTAATATTTTACTAGAAATGGCATTACGCATAGTTATTTTTACAGGACACTTAACAGAACTTGGCAACCCCTATTTATCTTAGTAAGTTTACTCCCCCCTCAGCTGCCAGTAACATGATAGAGGTAACTAAAGAGAAGTTCGCAGGCAGATACAGCTTGCAGACAGGTACAACAGTGCATTGCTTCAGGTTAACATTATCAGAAGGCTTCAATCTGCTAAAGAACAATACCAAAAAAAAAAAAAAAGAAAGGGTTGAGATGCCTTCTTGATAGCTCTGAGAACACAGTGGTGGTGACTGGGTTTCTTCAGTGGGAGTGGTGATGTGAAACCGCCAGATTGTAGATATATAACCATTATCTGAGTTTTAAGTTATCTTTGTAGCTGCTGACTAATAATTCTGTTATTTGCTTTAAATCATATTCCCCTACAATATATTAGAAAATCCACAGTGTCATTTCCCTAGGCATTAAATAAACAAAATTTCCCAATTTTTATCTCTCAAAACTGCAGGTTTTTAAAAAAATGGAATCACTCTGTATTCGAGTCTGACATGTCTCTACCCAGCCCACACTGCTTGCTGTGCAAGGTGCCTCTTACTCAGAAGCACTTGGCCAGTGATGAATATTCAAAAAACGGAAGCCAAGGAATTTAACCGGGCATGCCTTCTGCTGGAATAGGGCTTTTTAATCAATATTTTAGAAACTTAAACAAGACAATCTGGTAGATGTATCTGCCGTAGCAAAAACAGGAAGAGAGATTCAAACATTCACACTTTTCCCCCCTCAATATAAAGACAAGCCAGCTTCCGTATTTCAGTTGTTCAGCTGTAAATAGTGGCAAAGAAACCAGAGTATAACTTTTTTTTTTTTTTTTCACAATACACATCTAAGTTTTCTAAGCAGAGCTGGATTTTAGTTACTGGAAGTAGCTAAATCAGGTGCACAGATGGCACAACAGAACACTGAGAGATTTGCTTACAACAAGGTTAATTTTATTCAAAACGCTTGTCCTTTTAGGAGTGCATGCCAACAGAAAAGCACGCCAATTCTGCTTTCTATTTTGTTGGAACAGTTTCTCAAGTTTCCTGGAAGAGTATGTTCTTGGCAAATATAACTCGAAGGCCATTCTTGCATTGACAACACTTAAGTTCCTGAAATGAAATGGGTGATCTTGCTAGGATGAATAACACCAGTCTAGATAAAACAGTCCAGCTTTATTTTGGGGCACAGAGAAATGCAAAGCTATATTGGAAGTAAGGCTGATACTAGATATCCAAATTCAAGTTAGACTGGCCATTAATTAAATGTTCATTCATATGTTCTATACACATATGTTAGCGGGACAATTGCTTAGTGGGAGCAATCCGAGATTGCAAGTTGTTAGTGAACAGTGATTCTTAATATCCAGATAATATGCATCATAAATCAGGTTCCCGAGTCTTTTATATACAAAACATACTATTTTACCTCTTAGAACAATACAAGGTAAAGGAGGAATGCTCATACTCACTTTGAAAGAGAAACACCCCCTGCTTTTCCAATCATTTCTTCATGGTGCAGCACTGCTTGGTTCCATGGGATGCGAAGAAACTTTAAGAGAGTTCTCATCCATCTTTCAGGATGCAATACGAGTTGTTCGTAATGGACCAGCATACACCTTTCAAAACCAACCTCCATACACTGGTTATACATAGTTTCTATAGCACGATTCCACTTGGTCAAGCAGTCTCTGTAGCTGTTAAGGTCAAACCCAGCTATTGTGACTTTTCTAGATATCATGGAATGCACGGATGCACGACCATCCCGTACCATTAGAAGAAATTTGGCATTGGGGAAAATTCTAGCAAGATAAGTTAAGGATTTTAAAGCAAAAGGATCTTTGTTACACAAATACGGAGCAGGCTCTCCATGTTTCACAATGATTTCCAATAAAAACGCTTGCATTGCTGAGTCCAGAACCTCATCTGTGACTCCAGCTTCATCCAGTCGGATCTTCTCTTTGCTCGATCTAGCCCACATCTGCTTAACTGCCAGAATTCGCGGGATTACCCTGGTCTCTTCTCCGCACCGAATATCCGGGTGGGCATCAAGCATGGCACGCATTAAGGTAGTGCCACTTCGAGGTACTCCTCCAATAAATATTAAAGGCATGTCTTTGTTGTAAGCAAAGGTTTTGTTTGCATTTACATTGGAAGCAGTTCTTACTGTGCTTCTCACACTTTCCATCCTCACAGGCTGGCTGCGTTCTTCTATTCGGTGGTGACACTCCATAGCGTGTTGGCCCAAATAAAACACTGTCACTGAACTGATCACCAGACATGCCAATAGCAAGTTCTGTTTGAGTTTTCCAACCATTTTGATAAAGACTGTCACTTCAAAATAGAGAGGCCTTCTATTTCAAATTATCTTCTAGTTCACATGTCACGGGAATCCTAATCCAAAATAAATTAAGGTCTAGTCAGGGGGGAAAAAAAATAAAATAAAAAATTAAGAACTTTGTTAAGAACTACTACAATAAATCAACAACAGAAATACCTGACAGCATTCAATAAAACTTTTATCTCCTGGTGTTGCATTAAGACTAGTAAATGCAAAATCTAAACACGATTACACGTTTACCCATAGAAGCAACACAAAACATAACAAGATTCATGACTAAAATTGCTATTTACATAGAAGTTCTCTGGTACATTTTAACAACATTTGAAAGAATTCTACCACTAGATAGCTACCGTTAAACTTTACATTCAAGCAAAGACATCATTTCTATGGGACTCTACACATTAAAAAAGTAATTATTAAGAAACCACTCTTCTTTACTTGGGATTTCACAGCAAAAAAAATAAAGACCAAAAAAATGACCACTCTGAGACAGAGTTACCGAGATAAAACAAATGAACAAGACACCCCACAGAAATCACATTATAAATTACAGAAGAATTTAAGCATTAGAATAACTCTGGCTTGCTGAATAGATGGTAGCAGTATCCTGCTTATTGTCACATTTTCACATAACTACTTTATCTCCTGTTTTGCTTTAAATGCCCTGTTTCCTTCACAGGATATGAGATGATAATAAAAGATGTTTCACAGTTACCTATCAACACTGACAGTGTCCAATTTTTGATTAAGGCCTTTAAGCAGTGAAGAAAAATAGGTTGCAGCAAGTAAGGGAAACTTCAATTTTTACTTCAAGGGAAGCTGTGATTAAAGAAGTGTATAGTCATTAAAGACTACAAACACAATCCAGGATTAAAGTTGACTAAGATCAAGACTAAGATCAGTCTTGATTTAAATAAGAACAACCACCACCACCACCCATGCTGACTTAAAAGTTTGCATCCATCCCAGTATCCAGATAATACAAAGCAGGACATACGAAAGAAAACTAATGATTTCATCCTAACTTCCTTCTTTATTGTTTTCTTTACGTAAAATTTGGCTCTTAGAGATATTTCCTTAAAAAAAACCCACCCAAACTCAACATAACCATAATCAATCATTATTCCATTGATTAAAAAACAAAAAACCCACCAACTTCCCCCCACATCTTATGCAGCATTTTGAACTCCAGAGAAATGTTAGCTGAAATGCTAAAAAACTGAGTAAATTAGGAAGAAAGAAAAAAGAGTTGAAGTCCTGCATAATTTTAAGTCATGTAATAAAGCACTGCCAGAATAAAGCATACACTGCATTCTTCCTTCAAATAAGAAGGTTTGGATTCCTTTTAAGCAGTGCTGGTAAGCTCACGCTTTCTTTTAGCCTCTCTGTCTAGATAACTCCCTATTTTTGCTGGTATGACAGCAAGAGTCTTCCCCCTCCAAGATAAGACCTAACGCTTCAGAGTTAAGATTCTGAATATATGGTTACTACACGGAAAGGTTTATGGTAAGAAACCCATGTAGCAAATCAAAACTCAACTGACAATAATAGCAAGACAACTATGCTTTATAAAGCATAACGGCAGCCCACATTAATGAAGTTTACAGATATAGTCATTTCATATTTATAGCATGGAACAGAAAAATATACTGTAAAAAAAAAATTTAACTTATGTCATAGCATAATCTTCCTTCTGGTTCTGCAATATCACTTTTAAATTAATCAGTCAATTTTAAACCCTTACAACTATTACAAATAAAAAGAGGCAAACCAAGGATGACCACTCATCTATTTTGTGAGGTATCGACAACATGGCTTTCATTCTGCTTTCTAGTCTACAATTTCAGCAATGATGATTATTCTGCAACAGAACAATTTTTCAATATGACTATTATTTGAATAAAGTGAATTTTACCACACCAAAAGCCACCACTTTTCTCCTGTAAATTTTCTTTCAAATAGGTACAGTACTATTGTTTACAATGATAGCATAGTATAACTCAGTATTTGAAAACAAATTAAACATGTATTAGAATGAAGGGTTTGTGCAGCTAACACATCCATTACTAAATATTTTGGATACCCCCATACAACTCATTTCCTCAAAAAAAAAAAAAAAAAAAAAAAGGAGAAAAAACAAAACCAAACCCTCCACAATATTCTTCATCTTCCAAACTAAGAACTACTTGAAGACATAACATTCCCCAAATGCAAAAGTTAGACAGCTGATCACTAGAGAAAAACATATCAAGACCCAAGCGCATCAACTGTTTTATCATTTATATTAGAGTATCACTTTAAAAAAAACCAAACAAACACAACAAAGCCAAACCAGCCCCAGCTTTCAGCACCAAGCTGAAGAACAAGCAGCCTCAGAGGAGAGCCTGGTGACTGAAGGCTGAAACCCTCACAGTTCACAGGCTGGGTAAGGCAGAACAATGACTCACTCTCAGCACAATTCCAGCTGTGAATGCAAATACACATTGCAGGCTGTGAGCAGGTTTCCTAAACTGCCGTTAAGTAATGACCACTCACCTACAAAACTAAAAACCCATCCACGTCACAAAAACAAACAAACAAACAAAACACCCACAACCAATCAACCACAAATACTTGCATTTGAGGCAGTAACTTTTTTGATAAGTTCAAAGATGCTGAAGCTGCAAGACCATAAAGAGCTAGTATTAAGCTGTCCTACAGCCTTCTGTGCTCCACTCGCCTGGAAGCAACACCTGGAGCGTACAACTGCCATCAACCGTGGCAAGACGAAGCCTTTGTATGTGAGGAAACCAGCAGAGGAGCAGTCAGAAACAGCACCTCTCAGCAAACTAATCTATTCTACAAGCCAGCAAACTCCCTTCTCTGCCTGAAGTTACATATGAAGCTTGGGGACAAGCATGACATACATACGGAAGCTACTGCCCTTCTAGCAGCTTGCAAATAAACCCCACCTTCTCCCTTCTCTGTATCAGTGAGTGCTTTGGATCACATCTGTCAACCTCAGGGATTATTACAAGTCATTAATGTTCTGCTGTTAACAGTAACTAAACTGACAGCATTTAAAAATCACAACTAGGCAATCAGCAATCTTGTCAGCATTTCAGTAGAGCTTTGAAAAATTGTGGGGTTTTACCCACTGTCACCTGAGAAGAGCAAAGTGCCACTCTACCCAAAACCACAGACAACTCTTAACAAAATACCCCAATACAAAACAAATAAAAAACCCTAAAGAAAAACAACACCCAAAGCAAACACAAACCCCTCACACACACACACACACACAACACAGTCGTAAGTTGAAGAAGCTGAAGATGACTACAATGGTAGAGAAGGCCTTTAGGAGCAATTGTTTCAACTGACAGACTAAAATGAATTTCTAGAAAAATTTAAGTGTATCTCAAAAAAAAAAAAAGACAGTTATGATCTACAAGTTTCAGTACAAGGAAGTACAGCTAAGCAGAAGTGTATGTAACTGAGTTTTATTCCCAGAAAAGTCAGGCCTATGAGTCAGCCACAAGATGATGTTAGCAAAGCAAAAACGACTGCATTGTTTCCTTCTTCTGCACACACTAGTTCTCTCTCCCTCCTTCCCTCCTCCTACATGCCACAGGTCAAGACCTTCTTCCTAAAGTTCAACCAAGAAATGTTGAAGATTTTTAGCTTAGTCAAGAGGCAAATCATTCACTTGTATTTTACATTAGAACAGTTTGGGTTTTGTTGTTGTTCAAAGCATTCCTTGACGGGGGGGGGGGTGGGGGGGGTGGGGGAGGGAGAAGACCCATTACCACCCAGTAATAAGCAACCCTCATAAGATCTAGAGCCCCGACTTTCACTTTGGAGGCTGGAAAGAGTGATGACCACCTCCCTTCTCAAGACCAACCAGGCAGCTTTTTCCAAGATTAAATTAACAGGACAGCTACACTGGCATTATCCCTCTCAAAAATAAATAAAAAAAAAAACCACAACAAAACACATATATCTAAAACGTTTTTCAGTGATTAGCTTGTCCTCTGCTTCTATCTCTTGAACTTCTGGCTCAGATTCTGATAACTAGACCTCTTTCCAGAAAGAGCAAGCATAGTAGTACTGCTTGGCTTTGTTCCTGCATCTCCCCAAGCGTTCAGAGTGTTTGACCTCAACACTACCAGAGAATTTTCTGGGAGAAAAGACCACACTCAGCTCTGTGTCAACAGGCTTCCAAGTCATCCTTCTCAGAACACGGTGCCCTCCCACCTGTGCTGGAAAGCAGGAGCAAGACAGAGATGAGTAGAAGAATGGTAGAGTTCATACTTTCGGTAAGTCATCTTTCCTGTCACCCTGTTTTTACCGTTTACCCTCATATCCTCCTACCATGTTCCTACGATTTTCTTTTCCTACATAGGAGGTCTACTCAATCCCTCAGTCTCTAGGGCTGTTACCCCCCCATAAGGCTTTATGCAGTAGATGCCATAACACAGACCCCAGAAACAGAAAATTCTTGCAGTTCAGAGATGCTGCCTTTCAGATGCACAGCCACAGTCTGACTACTACACCCAAAGCTTGTGGTATAAATCTGCGGAGGAAATTCATTTCACAGTGGCAAGGTAGCTAAGTTGAATGGAGAAAAACCCTAAACTGTTGTTATCCATTTTCACTCTCTTCTCTACTCTTGACTGTAGAAGAAGAAATGAAAATCCCGCTAGGACGTGAAGAAGCAAACGTCAGTATCTTCCTTGCCTCTTCTTGCCCCTTCACTTTTCCATTGTAGAAATAAATACTGGAAAGGCAGCAGATACTAAGAATTCTTAAGAACCATATTCAAAACAAAATACACTTAGAAAACTGGAGACTGTATTTCTTAGAGGAAGTTCTATATTAAGCTCATCGAATAGTCCGAGTAAGAAGCCCTTGCATACAATGCTAGTCTTTCTGCATTCCATAAAACCTTTCCTTCAATGAACTGGTTTGTTTCTGGTCATTTGTGTTTGTTCCCTGCAAAGAAGATTGCATAGGAAAGCTGACAGTTACATGATAATGGTATAGCACAACACCAAGGAACACCACTGAAATATTCACAGTACGCCACTTCAAGAAGCTATCCAAACTGTTGTAGGCTCATTTAGAAGGTTGTTCCAAAAATCATTTAAGTATTCACAAAGCATTTTTATGCCTTCAAAGCAGCGTTTGCACAATCACCTTAATGATTTCCCCGAAGATCGAATATCATGTATTACTGCCAGTCACGTAAGAGAATCTGAGAGGAATGTCAATGTACAGGACAAGCAAGCAAAACCCAAGCAAAACACTCAGCAAAGTTAGAAATAAAAATCAAGAAGCCTTTAGTACCAAGTCCATCTTTAGCTTTTTAAGTCATCCTGGCTCCCAAGCCCAGCAGCTGTTTTCTCTAAGATTCTCCCCCATTAGTTATACAGTAAAAAAGGATGACAGAACAGAATGAGCAAATTTTATTCACCTCCACAAAGAAATAATCAGTAAGTCACCTGGTGGAAAGCATCTGGGATGAAACACAGCCACCAGACCTAGTGAAGACTTCATGCAGAACAGTTTGACAAGTAGAACGATAGGACAAAGTTGGACAAAATACAGAACTATGAGGGAATGCAGATCTGTGAACAACATTCCCTTATACTTCACACTGTAGGAACTATGGGAGCGTCGTTCACACACTTGCATTCCCTTGAACCTACGCATTTTGGTTTTTTTTTTTTAATTTAAAGCTCTGAAAAATTGTAAAGGCCAAATTAACCTTCACAGCCATAGACTACTGCTGAGTCTGAGGTTCCCATATTGGGGAAGATGGCATACAACCATGTAATAACCCCACAATTTCTAACAGAATAACATTACAAGGAGTAAAAAAAAATAAATATGCTTATGCATTTCCCTCATATAATTAATAGGTAAAAGATGAAGCAAGCTGTACCCTTTCCTTTTAGCAGTTAACCCACTCCCCTCCAAAAAATCACAGCTTTCTTCATAATCCTTCGCTATACTAGACAGATAGATAAACACACACACATAGATATCTATAAATAAATAAAAAGATAAATTCAGAAGCATTTCTACTTTCTCTGGATCTACCAACACCTAGAAGCTTTCTTAACAAGCGAGAGAAAAAACACACCAGACCCCAAATAACTAGTGAGGCTACCAATGGACTCAAAACCCAACACTTAGGTTTTCCACCATTTAAGACCTCTAGAACGAGGTTAAAGTACAGCTAATTAAAATGTTCTGCTTCAGATGAAAGCGAAGAACTCTATATATATTCTGCTCTACCTACACACACAATGCATACATGAAGTTATCTGGATTTACATATCGAATGGTCAAAAAAAGTTAGCAGCATGCTCCCAGTGATGCAAGAATATACAGTGTTTATTAAGTACTACACTTACTACTGGAGAACAATGCAACAAAAGGAGTTTTATGGACAACACATATAGGTTTATAGCTGTTTAAATTTATGATTAAAAAAAAACCACACACAAACCTAAACCAAACGAGAGGGGGAAAAAAGTCAGTAGCACAGTAATAGCAGATGAGCTGCTGTTTTGTGCGCTTTTACGCGCACTGTGCCTCCTAAGAGGGATTTCAGCACTCCACTATAAAATAAGGTATTTCAAACTGCTTAATAATACTAAGAAGATCTAGACCCACAAAAATTTGCACAACACGTTCGCAATAAACACATGCAAATGGCTTATTCTGCAAAACCACTTCCAGCTAAGAGACGTATTAGGTCCAGTGCTATAAAACTATCGCTACAACGCGTACGCACTACAGGTTGTGCCCGCAGATATAAAAGCAGCGCTACACAAGTATTTCTGCCTGCCTCCCCTACTCACAGCGGCGGAGCTCCGGCGGCCAGCCTCCCCCGGCACATCCCGGCGCCGGAACAAAGCCAGCGGGAGCGCTGGCAGCTCCTTAAGCGAGTCAGCCCGCCCGGAGGGAAACTTTCCCATTTACCCGGCTCGGATCCGCCTCGCACCCCGCCGCGGCACCGGCGGGCAGCAGCGAACCGGCCCCGCCGGGCATCCTCGGGCGCTCCCGGCTGCGGCTACGGGATCGGCGGTGTCCGCACAGCCGTGTGCCCCGGCCAGCGCGGCCCGGCCCGGTTCCCCCGGACAGAGCGGCCCCTGAGGGGCGCGGGCACCGCACGGCCACGCCGCCGCTCCGCTCCCAGCCGCCGCCTCAGGCCGCGGCCGCCCCCCGGCCCGGCCGACAAAGCCAACGGCTCTGGCAGCACCGGAGCCGCCCCAGCGCCGGCAGGGCGGAGCACGGCGGCCGCCGCCGGAGCTGCGCGGGCGGGGCGGGGAAGGGAGGGAACGGCCGCGCCCGGGGCCCGCTCCGCCCCGCCCCGCCGCACCGCGCCGTCCGCCTCAGGTGCGCGGCGGGCGGTGGCTCCTCACCTGCGCTGCCACCGCCCCCGCGCCGCGGCGGTCGCCGCCAGGGCCGGGCTGGAGCCGCGCAGCAGCAGCACCGCTGCCCCTCCGCCGCCGCGGCTCCCCGCAGGCACCATCGCAGTGGGTCGCGACCGGGACGGCGATCGCGACCGGGACCGGCTGCGCCGCCGCCGCCTCCTCCTCCTCCCCTCAGCCGCGCGGCTGCGGCTGCCATGGAAATCACAACCACGCCCTGATTGGTCGCCGGCCTCGATGTGTCGCGGGAGGCGGTTGGGCCGCCGCGGAAGATTGACAGCTGAGGGGGCGGGGCCGGGCGGAGGTCGGGGGGGTGTCGTTAACCCCTGCGGGCGCGGCGGGAAACATCTGGAGCGCACAGCTGGAGCGGGGGGGGGGAGCGCGCCCACATCTGGGCCGCGCCGCCACGTGAGCAGCTCTGGGTGAGCCCACGTGCAGCGACACCCCGGGCAGCGGTGCCAGACAGATGTTGGTGGCTGGGAACAGCTGGAACAGCTGGATTTTGTCATGGCTCCCTCCACAACAACACGCCGCCATTGCTGGAGAAGAAGGGGAAAGACGTGATTTATAACAATATTTTAAGGAGAAAACTCCTCACCGCCTGCGACCCACTGGCGTAGGGCTCAGAGCGTGGTTTTACAGCTAAAACCATCCAAAACCCGCTGTCCCGTTGTCCTGGGCGAGCGGGGTTGAAGTGCAGCACTGCAACTCTCTGATAAATTGGGAAAAGCTACAGTTAAACATTTTCATAGACACGCAGATGGCAGGGAGTACCCGGGCTCCCAGCTCAGGTGTCGTCTGGTGTCACACAGCTGTTTGGCGGCAGTGGGGAAGCAGGAGCCATGTGTCTACCGCCTGCGCGAGTGTGGAAACATCTGGAATAGCATCGGGCTGGAGCCCGAGCTGGCTGTGGGCACGTGGCACCGCTTCTCTGGCCCACAGCTGGGTGAGCGGCCAGGCGAGGACCGAGGGGCACTTGGAGCAGCACTTTGTCCCTGGAGGTGCAACTACAGCAAGCTCAGGCCAGGAGGAGACACATTTATAGGTTAAATCATCTCTAATAAAGACTGGCCTTAGGCTTCCTTGTCAGTGCTCTAAGCAGAAAGACAGCTACAGAGTGGGAAAATAGGTTGAATTTGACCTCTTAACATTGACATGGTGATATCTAAAGTCTAAATCAAACTAAAAACCGGTTTCTTCTTTACATACAGGAGGTCTGGCCCCGCTGGCATCACCGTACGCAGACAAACACCCTGCGGAAGATTCACCACCGCTACAGGGTTATATCAAAGGGAACGATCCCGTGGGACAATCCCCAAATTCACGTCGCTTGCCAAACAGGGGGTAAAAAAAACCAAACAGCTAAAGGGATTTAACATGGTGCCAGCCCAAAGTTCAGTCTGGGAAAAGCCGCCTCTGCATCGAGCAGAGATGATCAACACTGTCACCGATTCGGTGCCACAAGGCTCGGTAAAGACTCGGCTGGCTGGGGACACCGGGGCTGGGAATCGGCACTGGCAGCAAGATCTTGGTATGAAAAGGATGGGAACCACTGTGCGGGAGAACATCCCCTTTTAATCCCGAAAGCCCTAAAATCAGGTCTGACTCACTGTCCCGTCTCCCAGAGAGACGGTACGAATCCTGCGTG
Organism: Larus michahellis; assembly: GCF_964199755.1. NCBI lineage: Eukaryota > Metazoa > Chordata > Aves > Charadriiformes > Laridae > Larus > Larus michahellis. The sequence continues at coordinate 3,359,286 of NC_133902.1, read as the reverse complement.
GCTGGGGAGGTACCGGCTGGGCTTTGCCGTCATCCCGGCCTCACGAGATGCCGAGCGACGGTGCCTGAGCTGACAGCGATACCGACAGGATGCAAGAATTAATCACAGCCCATTACCTCGTCTCTCATAGCCCTTGCAAAGTGCCCATCATAAAACTTTCACGAGCCTGTTCAGGAACATGGTTGCCAGCGCTACGATGAGCCAACGCTCGCTGCCCGGAGAGCCGATACGGTTCTCTGCCTCCCACTTCTCCGAGGTGATGGAGAAGCATCGCTCTCGAGTGGGGCGAACGCGGTGTGGCTCATGCGTGTTTTATTTGCTCAGAAAATTAAGCCAAGGCAGCCACGTGAGCAGGTATCTGTGTGCAGGACAAGTATTTTCACGTCGGGAAATGCTCTGCCCTGTAAAGACCAAGTTTTAAAGAGTCTGTAAGGCTTTCAGACGTGCCCAGGGAGCTGCTGGGAGCACGGAGAAACCAGCAACTCCTTTCAGGTTTGGTAAAACTCCTTTCCACTTTCTTTTCTCTGACAGCTATTGACGGGGAATAAATGTCATTTGCTCCCGAATGCATCTGGATTTGAACTAACGATTTAAAGATGAAACAGTCTGTATCCTGTTTCCAGTAAGTTTGCCTCAATCCATTAAACAGCACTTTTCAGATCGCTTTATTGGTTTTTCTTTTATGGCTTTAACTGTGACTCACACAGATCATCCCTTTTAAAGGCTTCCAATCTGTGGCAATCAAACAGTGCCTCGGGGAGGGGGGAAAAAACCCGCCATTCCCCAAGTTCCCCGGTGCTGCTGTAGGAAGCAGACGCAGCTACTGTACATAGCGGGTGCCCCACGCTGGGCCCTGCTTTAATCCGCTCGTCTGGGAGCTGCGGATCAAATAACCCACCAAATACTGCGTCACGCCAAGTTTGGGTACAGACAAGAGCTTAACTCTCGGCCGTGAAGTTGCTGTTGCCAGTGGATGAACACGATGAGAAGCCATGGCACTTAATTGCTCAGCATCTGACAGTTGCGTTGGCTGTTCCTTATCGGCTTGTTCCCATTTTGTTCCTTGAAGCTGGGAGATAATTCCTCCTCGCCGGGGGCTCAGCCGCACGCGTGGGGTGAAGGATGAGCCCAGGACCGAAGCCGCAGCTCGGCGGGGGGGCAGGGCTGGCGCTACGGGGCCATAGCCAGGGTTTGCAGAGCTCCAAGAGGAACAGAAGCGGGTCCTGGTGCCTGTCCCTGCTTTCTGCCCGGTTTTCCCTTGGCAGCGGCACAACTTATGGTTGTTTCCAGTTCTCGCAATGCCGCACAGTGCATCTGGGACCGCCGAGGAAGAGGAGGGAAGAGCAGCCCTGAGTCCTGCAAGCTGGTGCTATTTAGGAGCTTACGTTAAACTTTTTTTTTTTCACGTTATTTCCCAATGTGAGCCACAACATAAACCAAACTTTTTCTCCAAATCACTGCTATGGCAAAGACCAAGCTGGACATCATCGCCTGGAGGGACCGAGCCCGGTGTCTGCATCCGCGCTCCCTCCTGGCATCGGGTCCAGGGCACGTCAGGAGCCAGGAGCCATCCTGCACAGCGTGGACCGTCACAGCTCCAGCAGCAGTGATGGATTTTGCTCCCTTACGCTCATAGCAAGACCTGCCCAGTGAGCCGCAGCTTCTCTACCACATCATACGAGTCGCTGGGCCAGCACGTGAGCGGGCGAAGTCCCCAGCGACGCTGCCCTGACCTCTGCTAGCTGGAGGGCTGGCACACTCAGAGACAAAAAAGAGGTCTTATTTTTTTTTTCCCCGCCTCGGACTTCCAATACAATGCTTTTCCTCACACCAATTCCACTCCGAAAGTCGTCCTGAGTTCAATTCCAGTTTGATATTTAGAAGCAACAGAAAGCTTACTACTCCAGGTATCCTGGCCCTCATCCAGGAGTATTTTACTTTAATTCCACCTTCCCAATCCTGAGAATGCAAAGAATTTCCCTCTGGCTTTGCCCAGCTCGTTCCCCGCCTGGAGCAAGGAGAGCTGAGCTTGCCGGCTTAGGCGTGTTCTTGCCAGAACTGTTAAATATTATTCTTTTTCCTCGAATGCCTCGGCAGCGGTTGCACAACCCGGCTTTTCGCTGGCTGTCTCGCACGGGGAGGATCTCTGCCTCGCCGAGAGGCAGATGGAGGAGGGTTGGTGCTTGTGGCTTTCATCCCCACGCTCACTAAAGGCAGTTTTGAAAACCCGGGGGGGGTGAGGGGCTCAGCTGTCGCTTCTGCCTTGAAAAAAACCTCCCTGTTACCTCCGTTATAGAAGGATATGTATGGATAGAGCCATTCTAGAAGGATATGTATGGATAGAGCCGTTACAGAAGGAACTGAGGGAACGGAGGGGTTTGGAGGAGGATACCGATACGATAGAGCAGAAACCAAGTGGGTTGGATTTCAGCTTGTCCCGTGCACCCGGGAAATTCATTTGGCCTTTAGGTAGAATTAATTTCAAAATCCCCAGCCCCCGCGTGTGCCAGTGCTGTCTCCCAGCCCAGAGCACGGCTGGGCATCCTTCCTCCCCGGAGCAACCCCGCTTAAGTGCTTCGTTGGCTCTGCGCCAAAGACGTGCTTAAATCAGTCCTGTTATCTCTGCCTTTATGAATACGAACAAAACTGCCCTCTGACAAGGGGAAAAAGGATGGACTTAACACCTCACCCACAAAGTAAAGGGCCGGCAGGTAAACCAGCGCAGACCTCCAGCCCTGGGCGGGTGCCTTGGCCAGGGGAGGACCATGGGGCAGCATCCCTCTGCACATCCCGGCCTCCCAAATGCCCGGAGTTTACCTTGGGCTGAGGGTTATTCCAGACCCCGGGAGCAGGGGCAGGGGACGGGAATACGCCGCTCCTGGCTGCACATCACGGAGCAACGGGGGCAGGTGGTGCCCAGCACCGCAGACGGATCCCGGCGGTGTCTGTAAGTGCAGATTGCTCCAGAAAAACCCCAACTCGGACAATCAGGGAAGACTTAACGATCCCCGGAGGCGGAGAAAATCCAAGGACTGTGTTCACGGACCTCTGAGTTTAGGGAAAACGGGCCCCACAAGACATTAAGCTGATGACACACCTCTGCCTCCCCTCACAGCAGGAGAATAAGATGTTTCTGCTGAATACACGTTTCTGCACCCAGGATCACGCCCTGCGCGGGGCGCAGTCTGTCTTACCCGCAGAGCAAACCTGTCAGCCGCGAACCCAGCGAGCACGCTGGTTAACTTGGAAGGACGCTCACGTCTCTCTCCACGTTTCCCAGAGGCACGCTCATTTTTATTGTTTTTCTCCGCTACCGATATTATTTTTCTGGCCCGGCTGCCTCGCGTATCGATCATCTTAGCGGTGCAAAGTTTGCCCCAGGGGATGCCGGAGCAGACGTGGTGCATACACCGATGGGCTGGGGCACCGCTGGGGGTTTTCAATTTGTATTTCACCGCCAAAGCCAGAAAAACCAAGCCCCGGGAATCACTGCAGGACCAGAAATGTGCCGTTCTTGGTTTTTGCCTGCAAAAAGCCCCATCTGCCAGCACCGGGATCCACCTAACCCGAACGCACAGCACCATCCTGTGCGTAAGCGGAGAGCATCGCTCCTCTACCCCCGGCTTAGCCCTGTCTCGGTGCGCGGCGGTGATCCCAGGGGTCTCGCAGGGCACGGGCTCATCCTGCTCTTCCGACCCGCTCTCACCCATCCCTTGCTGCAGCTGCCCCTACCTATTGGCCTGAAAACAGAAAAACTCCGCTCGCATCCCATGGGAGGGCAAAGCGTGACACGTCGGACCTGGTTATGCTTCAAACACGCTTTGCTCTGGCTCAGGCCACTGCTGGAGGTGCAGACCAGGGGTCTGGGCACGGCTGCAGACCCAGACCCTCCCGGCCCACATCACCCGGGTGCTGCAGCCCCGAGAATCCCACCTCCCCGCCAGCTCCAGCCCCAGCCCCAGCTTTGACCCCTTGTTTCCCCAGTCGCAGCAGGGCCACGCTCCGTCGCCAAGCAGGGCTGGCTTTTTGGCTGCAAACCAGGAGGATTTAAACCGAAATTATCAAAGTCAGGAGAAGAGGGACTTTTCTTTAGGTGGCTGCAACCCAACCTTAACCCGCTTGTGGCTCAGAGGGGGACGAGACAGTTTCTGCTCCAACCCCGTAAAGCAGCTCTTTGTGATAAATAGCTCCATATTCCCCCGTCTCTGTCTGATCTCGTGTCTGCTGCTTTATAAATGTGACAGCTGAGAATTGATCTTTCCACGTGCCTGGAGAAATAATTACTGGGCTAGGAATATCTCCATGCAGTCCTCATCCCTCTTCTCGCAGGCGAGGCGTTTTAGCCATCAGATGTATTTATTTCGCGGGGAGATTTTTTCCCCAGCTGTAGGAGCCTCTGGAGGTGCAGAGTCCTCGGGTTTTTCCAGCCGGTAGGCAGTCCTAGCCATCCAATAAATACAGGAGGAGCTGTTTTTCCAGTCACAAGCGCAGGAGTGAATACTCTCCTCTTTTACATTTATAGGCATCTTCCCGTGTTCCTGGCTTGCAGACAGCTGCCTATGTGGCACGACGGACGTGCGCAGGCGGAGAACTCGTCTCCGGCACGGGAACATCTGAGAACAAGCCATTGCCTAATTCCTTCCCTTCCTTTAGGTTTCCCTAAAAAAATAAAATAATTTAAAAAAAAATTCCAATATCACAGAGACCGGCTAAGCCGGAGCTCCTATAGCATCTCATATGACCAGCACCACGCTGCTGAAGGCGTTCGCTTCCAGGGACGCGCGGTGCTTCCAGATGCTTTTGCCGAGGCGCCCTGCGTGGCTGGTCGTGGCGGCAGGAGCAAAGCGCCGGGTTTTCATCCACCAGCGAGGAGCGACGCTCCTCAGAGCCCCCTTGCACCCGCGCCGCCCGTCCTCGGCGCGTTCCTTCATCGCGTCCATAGGGACCTGCCTGGGAAAGCAGCGCCGGCAGCACGCCAACCCCTAACAGAAGGGGGATAAGCTGTTTCTTGCGGGATTTATCCCGTGAAGTTTAAATGGCTGAAAATACCCAGCAGTTTGCAGGATTAAGTCCTGAGTTTGTAAAGCGGCAGCAGCATGTGTGGCGGCCACTTAATGAGCTAAATATCCATTAGCTTATTTATAATGCCAGTGATACAAGAAATTGTCTCTTTCTGTGTCTGGAAAACAGTGCAAGGAGGTGAAAAAGCAGCTCAAAAACTCCAGCATCTAAAAAAAAAAAAACCCAAAAGACCCCCAAAACCCCCTTCCCAAAGACACAGAGCTCTGATTGCATCGGATCGAAGGCTTTCAGAGCCTCTGCTTGTGGTGGCGGCAGCGAGACCCCGGTGAAATCGCCCGGGCCGCACACGCCGTGCCCGGGCAGTTGGCTACGCTCCGTGCCATGAGTTTCTCGGGAGCAGGGTGGCTCGATGACACTTGGGCTCTTGCAACCGCAGCAGTTCTGAAAAACGGAAAACATCCCGTGGTCTAAACGCGTTGGCATCTCCATCAGGCGCTGGGCGCGGGCGTTGGGAAAGCAGTGCCGGCGCAACATTCATACCTACAACCCCAGCAGGTCCGTCGCTCATTCCCTTCGTTAGCTGGCCAGCTTGCAAGGAGCTACGGAAGCGTAAAGGGTTTTAAAATTACATAAAGCTCTGAAGGAACATCATTAAGACCGCTAATGAAATCCTACATGGTGCAGCCCTTCTCTTGGCGTTTCTTACAAGTGGCGTTAAAGTTCACACCATTAAAGATCGGACAAGGCGGGATTTAAATCCCATCCCCACCGCGGTTTCTTGTTCCAGGCTTGCGGTGTTTTCGTCACGCCCTGCCTCCTTTATGGTTGGGCTTGGTTTGTCAGCGAAAAGAAACCAAATTAAACCCTAATTCCCCCTCCGCGGGGGATGCCGTGCGGCCCTGCTGCGCTCAGGCTCATCACCAGCAAGCGTCGGTTCAGCAATTGGATTCCTCGGGGGGGAGGGGGGGATGAGGAGGGTAATGCGATGCCCTAAAAAAAAAAATAATAAAATAAAATCCCATTGTTTTGGGGGACAGGCTCACTTGCTGCATCCAGCACCCGACCCCGGCTGTGGTTTTCCCCCATTTGCAGTAGCTGAACAGCTCAGCCCGGGGTGTTGCTTGAAAAACCTTGGTTTAGACCCATTTTTTTTTTTTTTTTTAATTCCCAAGGCTGTAACATTAGGTCTTGAGTGAGGCACGTCATGAAACGGGTGAAGCCTGAGCCCCTGGGGACAAAGTCTGGGAGAAGGGTAAATAGGGGAGGGAGGAGTGGTACCTTCTGCGGAGCTCCCTCTTCTTGTTTGGTTTCCATCAATCATTTATTTTCACGGTGGCCTTTCAAAATGGGAACGCGGCACTTAACGCGCTCTCTGAGCTCATGGAGACGCTGCTGGGTTTGCTACAGGGAGGGAAATAGCCCAAATTGAAAACAGACGAGGCACCTTCGTTAGAGAGGTGATGGGAGCGGTGAGGCCCAGCTGAGAACCTGAGGGTGTGAAGACACCCGAGATTTGCACCCACCGAAAAATGGCCCGTATCAAACTATAACTTCATTCTAGACAAGTTACGAAATCCAGACCTCCTTTCTCCCCATCCCCAGCTCCAACCCGCGGATAATATCCCCCTCAACTATGAAACAGATGTTAAATTAAAAAAAAGCGCTACAGAGAAGAATAAAATGCACCAAAGAAATCATCTAGCGAAGCTCTGCCCCTTCGTGTGAAAAACCTGGGGCACAAAAAGAAGTAATCTCTTTTTTTCCGCCCCCTCCCCTCAAGAAAACTGCAATTGCGCCAGCAGAGGCAAATAATGAACCCGCCCTCCTGCAACAGGACTTTTAAATCGATAGGAGAGAGCAGCCGTCAATACGCCAATTTTCCAGACCGCGATGGAGAGAAAGGGAGCAGAAATGGCAACATCGGGACTCTCTTGGCCCATCCTGCTTCCAACACCCCCCGCACGGCTTCTCCGTTATTTCCAAACACCCGCACGTCAATAGACAACTTGCAGTGAATGCTAAATGCCATTCGGCCTATTGCCGTAGGAACCAGCTGAATTCTGTCGGGGGCTTCCCTAATACTAATTTCTTCACGTTCGCTCGCATTCAGCCCTATAGGAATATTCTATTTCTTGTTTTCCTAAGGAAAAAACGAGACTTTCTCTGCCAGAAACAGTGCAGAAAGGGCAGAACTCCCCAGCCAACGTGCTGCTGACGCTCGTGAAACGCAAGAAGAAACTTTCTTCGCTCGTGCGGCCGTCGAGAAGCTTTTGCCCTTAGATCAGGGCTTTCGATTCCAAATACTTCGGGTTCCTTTGGGCAGAAATCCCTGCCTCGCTCTGCAGAAAGCTAACCCGAGGCGGATGGAAAGCAGTTGTTTGGGGTTTGTTTTTTTTTTTTGGTCCGGACACCTCCACGCCTCAGGGCACAGAGCTGCTGAGAGCCAGCAAGGACGACGGAAGCAAAGCATCAGCGACCCAGATCTGCAACGTGCCACCTCAAATCAGTGGTACCCATATGAATGGCCTCCCCATGCCGGCCTGGAGAGGCGTACACATATATATAATGCACACACACATATATATATATATATTTTGGAACAAGCTCCCCATGGAAGTGGTCATAGCACGACCCCGTCAGAGTTCAAGGAGCATCTGGACGACGCTCTTCGCCATATGGTTTAGTTTTGAGTAGCCCTGCGAGGAGCAGGGAGTTGGATGGGATGATCCAGATGGGTCCCTTCCAACTCGCTGTGTTCTATGATCCTATATACACACGTATAGCTGTGCGTACGAATTTCTGCCGCAGTCCGTGTTTGCGGCGGGGCGGCCTTGGCTGGCTGCCGGGCGCCCACCCAGCCGCTCTCTCACTCCCCTCCTCAACAGGTCGAAGGAGAACAGAAGATAAAAAAAAGCTTGTAGGTCGAGATAAAGACAGGAGACACCCCCACGGCCACCAAACCTCGGCTCCGGTGGCCACAGGAATGCCCAGCCCTGGCGCAGGGGGACGCGGCCCCTCCACCGCCCGCGTTGCCCGACAATTTGACTTGCCAAAAATCGTCGGACAAGTGCCTTTTCCCCGCCCGGCATCGATGCGAAGCGGCTGGGGCACAAGCGAGGCAGCGCCGCTGTTTCTCCTCCAGCGACTAAGGAAATGTGACTGTGCGCTCAGCCCTCACGAATGCAGCCGGGGAAGCCTGCCAGTGCCTGCCTTTGATTTCTTGCCTAAACCCCAGCCGGCTTAACGCAACATGGGCTTGGAAGCCATAAAACACGAGACAAACAATGTAAATCAATGCGACCAGCGAAATTTAACAGGAAACAGGCTGCGCTCTTTATTTTCTGGATGGGAGAGCAGCCGGCCGGCGCGGCCACGGTTACCTCCCCAAGGCCTCGCACCCATTTGCTTGTTCGCAAGCGGGGAAAAGGGAGCTGAAGGCCGATTCCACGTGACGCGGGGTTTGGTACAAATCAACTGTATGGGACTTAAAATTGGACGAACGACAGAAAAGTCACAAAAAGAGACAGGTGAAACGCTATTAAAGTAAAAGACTGGAGAAAAAGCAAGTGGCGGGATGAAACCCGTGTCCGGAGGTGTTGGGATTTACAGTTTATCTAAGGACTGGCAGCAAGGGCACACATCCCCTGGAGCTACAAATAACGGCACTTAACACCTCTTTGGGGTATTTTAAGGCAGGCAAGGAGGCTGGCAGAAGGCTCAATGTCGCTTCTCCCTCCAGCAGACATATTCTCACCCCAGCCATGGTCAGTGCCGTGCTGGAGGGTCCCAGCTGCGCTCAGCAACGGCTCCGGGCGCATCGGCCCCTTGGGGTTAAAGGGATAAAGCCGAAACGCGCCGGTGGGGAGGCTGGGACCAAGCACTGACCTCGCAAGAGGACAGGACTTGAGAGACAGCCGTTGGGGTCAGCTCACGAAGCGCCCAGCTGATATAATCCCTCTCACAGCCCCATCAAAATCCACTAAAATCCGTTTCCATTGTTTTTCCCCCCCCCCCCCCCCTATTCCCTTGCAAAACCCCGCTCCGTGCTGCGTCTCCCCGCAGGATAACGCCGCGATAACGCCGCTAACGCCCTCGCGTCTCCCAGACTGCAAACGCAAACGGGGTTTCACCAAAACCAGCCACCGTCCCCGGGTCCGACCCACCCGGTGGGAGAGCATCCCGCTCACCCCCGACCCCAGCGACGCCACCCCCCAACTCACGGCGCTGCCGAATTTCACCTTTTTAGACTTAAGTAGGCGATTCCGGTCCCCATCGGCAGCGCGATGGCTCCGGGCAGACCCCGTCCTTCCCACCGCAGCCTCTGACCGCCGAAGGGATCACAAATATTTGAAGAAGGGCTCAGCCCGCAGCTGGAGCCTGATTTCAGGCGGATCGGGAGGATCTGCCCGTGTCGGGAGGCGGCTCAGGACACGCACCGGGTCTTTGGTGATCTCTTCCCACCAGCTGCTATTTCTTCCCCACCCGCTTTTATAGGAGCCTGATAGCTCCCATTGGCTCGAGGCACACTTATTATAGTGACTACTATGACCCATTTAAATTGCGTTAAATAATTTCTCAGTTCATTGTCCTGCAGAGATTAGTTACATATAAGCATATTTTAATGATTAACTATTGGGCTCTGCTGAGGCCCCAGCAAAAAACGCAGAATCCGCAGCCTCCCTCCGTCCCTCCCTCCCCTCCTGCCAGCTCCCCATCACCATCCCCATCGCGCTCCTTCATCACCAGTCTCGCAATATTTATGGTTTTCCTCGGAGCCTCCGCTCCTGGCCTGATACAACCAGCTCAGCTGGCCCTGGAGGGAAGGCTCCAGCTCCCGGAGCTGCAGAAAGGCTGGGAAAAAAGCTGGAAAAAGCTCAAACCCTAGCGTTCGAAGAGGAAGAAGCAACATTTGGAGGTCATATCATGAAGAAGAAGCATTTGTAGAATCAATCATAGGTTTTGGAGTGAATCGCGGGCTTTCTCAGTGCGTTGGGCACCAGAGATGAGCTGGAGCCCGTGGTTGGACCTCGCTCTCCGTTGCCCTGGTGGAAGCCAGCGAGATGCTGTGGGTGGTGGTGAAGTTACCTGGGACACGAGCCGGGGTCCGTGCTGATGCCTGGGACACGAGCCCCGCACGTGGCTGATGCCGACCGCAGTCCTCGCTCCCAGCATTTCTTCCCACACAGGGCTGCCAGGGCCGGGGCTCCAGCAGCAGGGCAATTTGGGGCTGGATTCGCCTTTTGAGCCACTGCTGCCACATCTGCGCACAAGGAAAACAGCTAAGCAGCAGCAATTACTCGTCCTCACGTGCGCAGACCCCGGCTCAGGTGACCCCTACCTCCGCACCCGCCCCTGCGGAGCAAAACCTCACCGGGGCAAAGCCCAGCAACCCCCCGCAACAAGCCCAAAGAGGGTAAATCTGGTATTTCACTGAAATAACATTGGACACTCGTACGCTGCTCATCCCACCTCGTCCCACCAAACCTGGAAGGTTGGAGGCCCCATCCCTGGGGACGTTCAAGGCCAGGCTGGATGAGGCTCTGAGCAACCTGATCTGGTTAAAGATGTCCCTGCTCACTGCGGGGGGGTTGGACTAGATGGCCTTTAGAGGTCCCTTCCAGCCCAACACATCCTGTGATTCCATGATTCCGAGATGGGGCAGCAACGATCCTGCTGTGGGCACCTGCCACGGATGGGACAACCCCAGCACCACGCGGGGATGAATTACACGTGGACACCCTCCACCATTTTTTTGGAGCACAAGGAGCATTTTAGGGCCATTTCCAGTGCGACACCCAAAGCGTTTGAGCCACCATCTCTGGTTTCTTCAACCTCCGGAGTCTCACCCGAGGCAGTGACACATGGGCAGGGGGGTCCTGTCCCGCTCGGAGCAGCCCCACAGGGCTGGGAAAGAGACAACTTTCCGCTGAGCCCACGCCTGAGGGCAGGACATTGCACAGGAAAAGGGAAAATGTTTAAATTGGCCCGAAGTGGCCCATTTCCACCTCCGGCCCACTTGCGGAGGCTGCGGCGTGGGCAGCTGGGAGCAGCAGTGTGTCGGGGACGGGGGGGTTATGGGCTTTGCTGGGCGATGGAGGAGGAAACCTGCCAGGAGGAGGTGGTTGGATCCCGACAGGTTTTGAGCGGGTGTTTTCGGCGTTTCCTTTTCCCTCCCTCCCTCCCGGCCGCCCTCCGGCTGCTGCTCCCCGAGGAAGAAGCCTTTAGCCCTGCCGTGCCGCCCCACTTTCTAAGGAAATCGATGAACAATACAAAAAGCAAAAAAAAACCCCCACCTTTGGAGATTAATTTGAAGAGTATGAAAAAACCCCAATCGTGTCTTGAAACAATCTGCAGCGGACGGAAATTTCAGGCCGCAGCCGAAAAGGCTGGGATGGGGCTGGTCCGGAGCCAGCCTGGGATGGGGGAACGGGGCTCAGCCACAGAAGGTGGCACCAGCCGCTTTCCCCATGGGACGAGGGACACCAGGTGCCCAATGCATCGGGGGGGGGACCGGGATGTCGCTTGCAGAGGCATCGAGGGGCTTGTCCTGCACGTTCCCCCCAAACCCCAACCGCTTTCTATCCTCTCACGGCATTTCCGAGCTCACCGTCTATCGCTGTTCCCTCCTGGGGCAGCCGGGTAACCGAACCCATCTAATAAACGACAAAATAGCAATTTAAATCAGGTAAATCAGGCAACCAGCCCCCCCAACCCAGAGCGAGAGCAGACGCTCGAACCGCAGCTGCCGACAAAAGACCCCGAGCTCGTCCCCGCGGGTGCCCCCCCTCCTCGGCGGGCAGCACGGGCCGCAGTAAACTTGTCGGTCCTTTTAGACCTGTCAAAAATATCTCTAGTCCGACAGAGCGCTCCTTTTTTAAAGCCTTTAGCGTGTGTCCAGGGGTTAACCTTCACTCTCTCTATAAATATATGTGTATATAAAGTGTGGGAAGAGCTGGGAGAGCACCCCCCCCTCCCCCCCACCATGCTCACCGCTGTGCTGGATCGTTTCAACAGCTCAGACTTTCTATTTTTGGATGCTTTTTTTTCCCCGAGGGGCGTCTGGTCTGTAACAGGAGGGATTTGCTCCCCAAACCGACATCCCGCGACGGGGGAGCCCCAGGGGCCGATACGGGGCGAGACGCGGGGTCAGGGGCCCGGGCTGGCTCTGCCGCCCCGAGACATCCACGGGTTTTTGGTGGAGGAGCGAAGGGCGAGCGCTGGGGGTGGTTTATCCCGGAGGAATCCCGAGGGTGGCACAGGGGTTGTGGATGGGCAGAGCCCTCCTGGGCCGGAGCAGAGCTCACCGCAGGGGCAGCGGGTTTAACCTCGGGCTCAACGTCCCCTTCTCTGTCCCCGATGCTCTGCAGAGCCCACCGCCCATCCCCGGGGGAAGAGGTTGGGTTAATCGAGGCATCACCCACTCAGAGGATGGCTGGCCCCGTCCGTCCGGCACCTCGACCCCATCGTGGAAACCTCTGGGCTAGCAAATCTCTGCCTAAAGCAAACCTTTACCCTTAATTTCACATAAGCACCGCAGGGGTCAGAGACCGAGGCCAGGACAGAGCCCAGCGAGAGCCCGCTCCTCCGCCGGCTCCTCCACTGCCAGAGCAGAGCCCAGCAAATGCTCCGGAGGAGCTGCCAACCCCCCCCGCCCCCGAGCTCCAGGAGCAGCGGCCGATGTGTATTTTAATTCTGTGTCTTCTAATAGGAAAGAGCCAGGCAGTGCAGAAAGAGCAAACCCGGCAGGAGGGACGGCCCTGCTGCAGAGAAACACAAACGTACCGGGTCCCCGACGCGCTGCAGCACCCAACGCCGACGGCAGCAGCGGCGAAGACGCCCGGTTACTCCTTTCCAGCGGGGATGGATGGTTTGAGCTCACCCCCGTCCCCCGGCGCTGACGTCCCGGGTGCAAGCCCTGCGCCAGGGCCCCGGCTCACGTCGGACACCACCGTCCTGCGGCCGCGTGCGGCTGGGGAGCAATGGAGCGATGGGGCATCCATGACCACGCTGTCCTCCTGTCCCCAGAGACACCAACCGTGGGCATTTTTTGGGGTGAGAGGTGGAGGACTTTGCAAAACAGCTGCATTTGGGTTTTTTTTTTTCTTTTTTTCTTCTTTTTTTTTTTTTTTTTTTTTTCTTCAAATGAACAATGAAGTTTCTGCCTGGCCCCATAAAAGCAAAGGGCCGGGTGATTCCTGCCAGCTTTTCTCCGGCAGCTCGGCAGGGCACCGAGCGGGAGCCCGGCGGGGCCGAGCACTAATTGCAGGCAGCGTGTCGGGGGGTGAAGCTGCCCGTTCGGAGGAGGATGGGGAGGGGGGTGGGATGCACAAACGAGGGCTTTAAACCACAGTGGCCCAGCGAGCCCTCGCGCCCAGCCCCGATGAAGCCCATCCGAAGTGACCGAGGACACCGGTGCCACCACCACCCTCCTGTTGCCCAGACGCCGACGCCGCGCCAGTGGCCTCCAGCACCGGCTGGGAACGGGAAAAGCCTAAATTAAACCAGAATTTCCAATAGCTCTGCGAAACCCGCAAGGGCGAGACCCGGGTGGCTGCGTAAAAACGCACCGTCGGCGCCGTTTCGCAGGTGGCTGCGAGATAAAGCCCCTACGGCGGGTTTGGCTGCAGGAAAAAGTGACTCTTGGAGAGGGATCTCGGTGCTGGGCGTCCCCGGTGTCCCCGTGCTGCGTGTCCCCCGGCTGCCTTGCCCGGAGGGGGCACCGGGAGGATGCTCTCTGACCCCCCGTGTTCCAGCCAGCGCAGCCGCAGCTCCCGCCGGGCACTGGGCCCTGCCGGGACCATTTGCAGCACCCCTGAGCACGCCCCCCCCTCCCTTCCCAGCTTTCCTGTTGGCATCAAGTCCTTCCCGATGATTTTTTTGGCTTTCCCCGTCTCTTTTTCAGATGTTCTCTCACCCCCTTTGGCTGGTTCTCAGGCTGGCTTTATTTTAATTATCTTTTAAGTTTAACAGCATCTCAGCTATCTTTGATGGTTGTTTTCATAAACACTAAAGTTAATAAAATAAAGAGCCTTAATGCAGAGGGAAATTAATGTAAGCAACATGTGCAGGGAGACTCTTGCTTGTGGCAAGCAAAGGTTCTTGGGGCTTAACAAATGTTTCCTAAGCGCTCGCTGCATTTCAGTTGTGCTTTGGCTGCGGCTCTGATTTTTATTTTTTTTTTTTTTTTTCAGCACAAGCGTTTCTTTTTGCTCAATAAAAAACTTTGCAGCAGGATTTCTTTCTGTGGGAACACAAAATATTTCCTCTGTCAACGTCTTTGGCAGCCCCAACCTAAACAACGCTGCCATCAACTCCCTCCAGGACGCTGGCCGGATCCCAGACTGCGCCTCCATAGCAGCCCTGTGGACGGGGGGATACCACAACCTTCCTCTCTCCGGGAAGGTCATAAAACATCACTTGTGGTTTTAAAGGGTGCTTTGGGCTTCTTTAGAGAATTCCCTGGGCTCATCCGGGGGCGTGGAGAGGTTTGGATGCATCCAAGCTGCTGTCGAAATATTTTAAAGAGCTTTAACATCCCCAGGACAACCAGTTCCCTGCCTGCTTTGACCCAAACCCCCTCCCCCCGTTTTACAGGATCTCACCCGGAAACAGGGATCCCAATCCCGGATCTCCCAGTGCGGCACTGGGAGCCTTGGGTTATCAAGCTGGTGGCGAGGAACCGGCGTCCTTAGGGCAGGATCCCACCGCCCAGATGAAGGCATCGCTCCCACAGGCAAGGAAAAGGCACGATGCTCATTTTGGTACTCACCACTCCTTCGTCTCTTGGTGGTTTTCCAGCTGCCTGCTCCCTTCCCGGCTCTTCCCACGTCTCCAACGTCAGATCTACTGTGACGTTCACTTCGGGACACAAATTGTGTCTTCCCTACCAACACCAACCCCTCGCTGGTGCAGAAAGACGGGTTTTGGTGTCCCCAGGTCGCCCTTTGCAAACGCTCCCGCTGGGATAACGCCAAGCGCTGCCCTCCCCGTGTTTTCCTTGAGTCGCGGATGCTCCTGCACAGGTTGCTGTCGTGCCACCGAGGTCAGGAGAGCGACGTCCACGTACGCCAGCTCAGGATCTGCTCCCACAATTGTACTGTAAACACAAGGGGAACCTGTGTAATTTCGGTTTCCTGCATAAATGTGACCCTCTGGTCGCCATTAAATAAAATAAACAAACTGCTTCTCCGGAAAGCACGACTTTCCCCTGCCGAAGGGGACACGGCCACCAGCCCCGCGAGGCCGGCATGCCGGCGCCTGGCAGCCCACCGGCGAGGGAACGCTCTCCTTTGGCCTCATGGCTCAGCCCCGTCCTCAGACTTGAGCTTGTGCCCGATTCAAGAGCGCCGACGTTCTCATTACAAAGTCATTTCCTCCCCCAGCTCAGCTCCCCGTCACCTCTGCCGCAAGCGATGGCAGCCCCGCGCAGCGCGTGCGGGACGCGCCTGGGTGGCGGGGTAATTCCCGGGGGCGCAGGGCTGTGGAGTCTGGCAGCTCCTCGCCCTACGAAATTCCCAACTCGACTCCCTCTAACGAACCACCCCCGAGCGTTCGCCGCGGGTGTGCAAGTACACGGTCGCGCCGGGACTGCTGCGGGGAGGGGACAGCCCCAGCGGGGAGCAGAGGCCACCAGCACGGTGGACACCCGCGTGGCCAGGAGGACGGGAGCGTGGTCACGGCCGTGCCGGGACACCCACACGCGGATCCCAAGGCACAGGGGAAGGCGAGGGCTGCGGCCTCCCCGCCAGCTCCTAGTTGTTAGTCCAAAAGGCTCCTTTATCTGTCAGGATGCACAAAAACGTTAAAGAAGTCCCTGGGCAGCGCTCCGGGGTCACCCTCCCCGCCAGCCCCCGGCGACAGCCCTGCCTGTGCCCAGCCCATCGCCCCCCTCCCCGGCATCCCGAGGGTTTTGGGGGGCAAAAATCAAGGCAGAGAGAAGAGAAACAACTTCCCCGCGGCCACTGGCCGAGCCGGCATTTGCTGGTTGAGTCTGGCTGCGAAGCCAGCATACGACTCTCCTCTCCTTTCGCCGGCTGGGTGGTGTTGGAGACCCAACGGCAAGCTCTCGAGGTGGCAAACGCGGAGCCTGGGATGCAGCCCCCCTCTCCACCTGCACCTCGCCACCCTGCGCTGCTCCGTCCAGCCACCCACGGCATCTCCCACGGCCGGGACGCGTCCCGCCACGCCGGCTCCCCGCTCCGCATCTCCCACCCCAGCGCTGCTCGGCTGCGGGAAAGGAAAGAGATCTCTAAAGGCAAAGAGCTGACCTCCGCGAACAGCAGGAGCCAAGTTTTGGTCACCGTCTTGTCCTAAAAGGATGACAGTTGTGGCTCAGACTTAAATGTCAGGGTTTGTTTTTGTGGGTCAGAGCTCGAGAGGCAGCTGCTGCGGGGCAGTTGTGAGCATCGCCCACCTGCGCCGGGGAGGAGTCAACGGAGAGATTTCCACGAGTCCTCCTCAGTCACCCGGACCATTTCAGAACCGCAGATGTTCTTATCAGCGAGGCAAAGCTCGCAGGGCGAGATGCTATCTGTAATTTAAACGAACTGGTACAACTGCAAAAAAAAAACCCAAAAACCGGACAACTTTTCAGGCACGAGACACCTTCTTCGCGCTCCTTCCGCAGCACGGCTTTTGAGTCGGCCTGGCAGCCCCTTCGCGCTGGGAGCTGGTACCAGGAACAGGCTGGAAAAGGCTGGTTACGGGCAGCAGATGGAAAATGAAGAAAAGAAAAGCGGGAAAAGCCCCATCTCGGCCAGGCCGAGGTGCACACAGGCTCCCCCCGACTCCCCTTCCCAAAGCCCGAAGCGTTTCCGAAGTCACTCGAACAACAGCTCCCAGTAGCTCCCAGTCGAGACTGGTGCTCTCCAAGCCCATGCCCACGCACAGGGAGGCGGATTTCATGCCTAGGAAGCGAAGCGTGTTCTGGGATGCAGAACATGCTGTCGGCACGCTGCCGGGGCAGAGGGCTGCCACCCGCCGGAGGCAGAGGCGACAAAAAGTTTAGTCACAGAAAACGCAACACAGAAAAACGTGTGCGTTTCAAAACCGGGATCCAGAATAATCCCAGTTTGCGTTGGGTTAATTGACCCATGGCTTGACTCGGGGGGGGCCGAGCACAGCCAGCGTGAACGAGTGAAATATTCTGTATTTCAGCCCAAATTTAAGGCAGCGAGAGAGAGACGCCAGGGATTAATTTGGCCCATGGAGTAACGTTAAGGAAAACTCACGAGAAAAACTGTGATTAAGATCACACTGAAACACCATCTTAATCCCAGCAGCATCCGGGGACGCAGCCTTCATTCCAGAGGAGCCTCTTCTGGACCGGCCCCAGCTCGCTGTCGCGGCAGCAGCGCGCAGAGGGACACGCTGAAACGCAGCGTCAGGCTCAAGCGACTGCTGAAGCCGCGGGCAGGGCACCAAATCCGGCTGAGATCTTCCGAGGCTGTGCCCTTCTCCCTCTGTCAACATCCCAAAGTACCAGCGCTGGGCCAGAGCCCCACGCGCCCACCGGGAAAGGGGCCGCGCTGCACCAGGCGCGGACGGGAAGGGGCACAGGGGAGAAACCCCCAACCCGCTGCCTCAGCTCTTGACGGGAGCTGCCTTTGCCTCTCAGAGGGAGCACACGGAAACAGCCCAAACCCACAGCGGGAGGAGGGGGAAGCGGAATGACAGCAACACTGAGGTGGGACGGGAGCCCTGGAGACCACCCCGTCCAACCCCCTGCTCGAGCAGGGTCAGCCAGGTCTCCCCCCTTCACCATCAGCTGGGAGGAACGTGTATTTCCGACGGGATGAAGAGCAAGGTACGGATCGGGCAGCTGGAGCTCACCCCACTCCCTCCCAGCACAACCTCCCAGACAGCGCTGGGACCTGCGGGAATCTGCCCAGGCCACACGTGGAATTCCCTCGGCAACAATTCCGCGGTGTCCTACTTACGTTTCTTGACTTTATTTCTTCTCCGGTATGACAGTTTGATTATTCTTCACGCGTCCGGTTACGGCAGCTGCAGACATCACCCCTGACGCGGTATCGTTACGCGACTGGTTAATTGTTTCAGGGCACGATTCTCAACTGGCGTAAATCAGCCCGGTTTGGGGGACTTCAGAAGCAATAGCTTAACTGTGACCAGTTAAGTAAGAAGTTATGTACAGCACTATTACTGACAGGACCTTTTAAAAAACATTTGCATCAACACTTTTAAACTTCAAGACGCTCGGTAGAAGTTATTTAACCCTTCCAGCACACCGACGCATGAGGCACAGATGTCATTTCCATGTACTACTTGGATGTTGTTTAAAGACACGCTTCAGAAGACAACCTGCTTCAGAAGAAAACCAAAATGCCCAACTCTTGGGAGTTTTGGGGTTGCTTTTTCTAATTAAGACCACACACCTTTCTATCTCGTCAACGCACCACACAAATACAGACAAACAAAACGCATTTTGCTCCCGGTACAAAGAGGAGAGCTTGCCGAATTCTGCATTTCGGCGGCGGGCCACAGCCTTACACGCAGCCCTGCCACGGCGCGGCCGCCACCAAAGCTGCTCAGCTCACCCAGAGGGATTTCCCACATCTCCTACAAAATTCCCTGCGGAACATCTCAGTTTCCAAAGCACCTGTTTCCCTTTCCCAGCACCAGGCAGGAGCAGCAGCTCCTTCTCCTCCCATAAAACAAAACTTCTTGCTAACGAAACTTCTCCAGCGAGGACTGCCGAAGAGCCCTAAGGAGAGCTCTCCTCCTTGGGCTTCCATTTACGAGAAGCCGCGACACCTCACAAACAGCTTGAAACCTCCGGTAAATTCTGGCACCTCGTTCCGCCCTCTCCCAAAGCAGCGCCGAGAGCACAAGAGCTGCCGATCTGCCAAAACCCAAACGCGTGATACAAAATAAAAGCGAGGAACACACAAGAAACGGGAAAGGTAGAAATAGCACGCACCGCTAAATATTCACAGAGTGCGGAGCGCTCTGCCCTTTCCTTCTCAAAATCACAGACCAAGCTTTTAAGCGCCCAACACTCACGCGTTTTTCTTGTCCCCCCGACACATCAGAAGGCCGCTCTCTTCACGCCATCTTTCTTGTCCCCTCCAAAAGCACTAGCAGAGTACACTTGCTGTGTTAGGCAACCGATGAGTTAAGCAAAGGAAAAGCAGCCCTGGAAGACAGGCAGACCTTTTACGCAATATATAGGACACTGGAGAAACGGTATCACATAAGCAAGATGACATTTGCTTTCCATAAGCCATTTCTGAGTCTCGGGTTTCCGAAGAACACACCCGAGAGCAAACGGCACAAGGCAAAACCTGCTCTCGGAGCCAGAGCAATTCCTCACCTGCACCTACACCGTCCGAGAGCACAGACAGCAGATTTAAAAACGATTTCTGGATGAAATGCAGATGTTGAAAACCCAGATCCCTTCGAATGTCACTTAGTATTGCATTTTTTGGGAAATTACAGTTTACGTATCTTAATTGAGACTGAACAAGCTATCCATGCATCTGCACAAGTTTAATGTACGTATCCACCTGGAACGGATTTTTGATAAAAAAGTTAAATAAAATAGCAAGCGAAGAGGTTCTTACATCTTGTACGATACACATACACCAGAAGACAACGTGGATGCTGGCAAAAATCCATGATGATAACAATCCAGCAATTCCCAAGATGGAACACACAACTTCAGAGATCTGTTAAAATATTCTTGCTGGCTAAAGATACTTGCGATCTGCTTCCGTCTGCTTTTCCTAAGTTTAGAACACGCTTCGATAACTTAATTTTAGAAAAAGAAGACAGACAAAAATGTAAACACTTGCAGCCCAAGGCCACAGCATGTCAAACACCACCGGTAACCGGTAAGAGTGAAAATGCTAATTTTAACATTAATTTCACATCATTCCCTTATATGCTCTACTCATCTCCTTTGTTTTGTTGCCCATTTAGAGAGAAAATATAAACTGATCTATCACAAAACCCACCAAGGACTTTTCCCCTCTAACACTATACTTACCCACCGAAACGTACTTTTAGTCTTCAGCCTTCGAACGCATTTAATGTAAGATAAATTATGTTCAAGAGGTAACAAATATATTTTCCAATAAGTTCCTTTCCTCTCCGAACATCAAAAGAAGCTTAAAATACCACGGAAATGCGTATCATAAATCCCCCAGACACTGGAAGTTATCGCTCCCTTTCATATATGGCCCAACTAAAGCTCAGAATGCGTAAATTCTTTGCATAAAAACACAAAATAAAACCATGACAGAAGAGGGGGGGGGGGGAAAGTCAGAGATTCTGATTCAAGGTCTTGTATCTTTTCTATAAGACACAAAATTCCCAGGATGTAATTCAAACTTTATTTCTATTTCCAGTATATTATAATAATTATAAAAGAATGGTCTGCAGTCACAGTATAAAACCAGTGCCATGTGTAACTCACGACTTATTGTATATACACACAGAAGATTTATTATAATCATCAATGCTTTCAACATTAAATACTTGATCCTGAAATCTTTAATCAGACAAAAGCTCAGTACACAAAACATTCCGCTCCAACCAGGACAGATTCTCATTCTTCTAAACCAGATCAGGGCTTCACTTCGGCGTTGACTCATTCATTTATTCCACGCTCGACAGCACGTTCCCAAGACTGTGACTTGTCTATAGATAAATACCGGCACAAACGTTCAAAGTGAAATTACACTCCTTATGCCTAAATTTTCTTCTGCTTATTACTAAGAGCCTTAACGTTTGAGTCCAGAGCCTCAAGTGCTGTAAAGTGGCCTGGCTCGGCTGATTTCAGCGGCAATGTGTTGATTTAGCTGATGATCTAGATCTCTTTTTTATCAAGTACGGACTGTCAGACATCCCTGAGAACAGTTACCCTGCCAACACATCCTCTCGAATTCCACAATGCCAGCAGCCTGCTTGAAATCCTCCGGCCAGATACCAAGCAGTTCTGGTACATCCCTGTATGTTCTGATCCCTGAGAACAGCCCCTTTCACAAACAGCTCCAAAAGTTGGCTTTCTATTGTAGACCGTATTCTGAAAACCAGTTGGGCAATTCAAAAGCATATGAAAGCAATTATAATTATAGTACTGCTGTGATAATGAGAACATCGCCAGCTGTATATAAGCCTATTCAAACGTACAGCTGTTACATGGGTAATCGAAAAAACACAAAAGCTTCAGATTCTGTGCCCCATAAATTCTCAGACTGCTACATTACAAACCCAGTTACCACCATCCCTGTTCATGACAAAATGCCAACACAACAGTGTCCTTTTCCATGCTTTCTTGTCAACAATTGCGTCCCTCATCACCTCCGAGTAATAAAAATTGTAATACATTTTACAACGATGTCCAATACAAGATTAAACTGGTATCAAGTAAAAACCAGAAAAATATTAGCTGATTCTCTTCTGCTGGAATTGTTGCCAGCTTTGGCCTAGACGCCTCCTACGCTCGGTCACCTTTGCTGTCGGTTGCCATTGCCGAGTCTCTCTGTTGTCCTTCCGAATCCCCTGGAAGAATACTGGTGACGGTTTGGAGAAGGGACTCAATCTGCTCTTCTGTTAGCCTTTCCTCGCTTTCTTCTACCATCTGCAGGTCGAAAAAAAAAAAGCCCATTGTAATCGTTAAATCCATACTTCCTTCCTCAGCTCCAAACAGAAGGACTTAACTAACCGGGAAATACTATTGCCAATGGATGCAAGACATTGTCTGAGCTCACGACAAAAGCATTTTACAAAGGGGAACTCTTACAATATTTTCAAAAGGAAAGAAGAGCTCCATTGTTAACCACTACAATTGGCACTCCAGAATGAGCCCCTGCTTTCTTTACAACAAGGAGAACACCACGCTCAGAAGAGGTTTCCCTCCCTGGTTTCTCCTAACGCCTCTCTCAGCCTACACATCAGTATCCTGAGCCGGGCTTTTCATTCAGCTCACGTCCAGACCTACCTTCCAGACCTCTTTCCCCACGTTCCTGTGCTTTCGTGGGAGAACTGAGATGAGATATAACCCAAGAGTGGTTACCGAACCGCGGTATCGTACCCAGCACCTAGACTATTAAGTAATCAGGCCATAAAAGAAACCACCTAATCCTACAGCAGCTATACTTTATTGGAATTTGCTTAGATTGTGAGATTCCTGAATATAAAGGCATATAAAAGCTCTGAGCAACACAAAACATGCTGTCACAAACCAACAATAAAATTCCGTAAGATTAATTAGGGACCTACTCTCACTGCGGAGCTGTGGGATCTCTTATATCACCGCTACCAGTAAAAACAACTGCCCTGATTTAAAGGCAGCTGTTAAAAGGAAAAGCTTGTCAGAGGACTGGAAAAGCAAGCCAAAAGAACTCTTCAAACGCAAATGAAACCAATTAGGATTGCGGAGTTTGTGATTTTCTTTTTTATACAAAGTCCTTTAAAATGTCCTTTGAAGCGCAGTGATTTATATTAATTACGGTTCCAAGTCAGCGCAGGTTTAATCAGTTCTAGCTATAAATTGTCAGCTATTCAGATGCATCTTGCCTTCTAAAAAGCAGAGTGATATATTCAATTAACTTTTTTTTTTTCTCCTCAGTGTCCTGCGAGCCCTCTTTGCACAATCTGATCATCTTTCATCAGCCATTACACACAGATCCTTGACGAGAGGAAAGCGAGCACGCTGGAACCCACTCATGTAGCAAAAGGCAGACAGCGAATACCCATTTGCAAGCGACTGTTTCTGGGGACTATGCCGATCAAAGGATGAAATTCTCTGTGGAGCGGCTTTCCAAGCACGGCGAGTTCAAGAACCGCTGTAGGACCCTGGCTTGAAGAACAGCCCTGGCTCTCATTACTGCCGTCTGCGACACGATACGCTGTGAGTTAAAATATACTAAAAATCCTCCTAACGTTACCCTTCTGTGCAAGCAACCGCTGCAGCTACTGAAGTGGTATCGGATAACTGCCTACTAGGCTGCATTTCAGAGGCGCTCAGCAGCTTGGCCAGCACACCTTGGGGCATCAACATTATACGATAAATTACGTCACAGTGCATACATACACTCTGTGTTGCCAATACTGCTGACAAAGCCGTTACTCTTCAGATGACCTACGCTATTAAGTTTTGTAGAGCACTATCAGCCTGGTTTTTGGACTGGATTATAGTGTTATTAATTACTGTTACACTGAACTTCAAAGGCGACAGCCCCATAGCAGCAGGAACCGTACAAAGAAAAAAGCCCACGTCCTTTGGACAGGCAGTATCACTTAAGGCAGAATGATTTATCTCTTAGTGGCCCATGTCTCCTGCATTCGTTACCGTCCCACTGCTTTCCGATCCTCAGAAAAACGGCCCCTGGCCTGGTTTAGATTTGATTTATTGCATCGCACAAAGTCCCCCCTCTCTTCGCCATTTAAATTTTACCCCTCCCTATATATCTCCTTCCCCTGTCTTCTCCAAACATTTTCTCCTTTAGGTGCTTGCTTCAGGTAGCCAGAGTCAAACACGAGGTTTTGATCAGAATTTAAACAGATAATAGACAGCGATTTCTAGATCAGCAACTCAACTTCTCCATTTCAGGCAGGATATAGTTACGCGAGTGTCTCATCACTGCTTCTGACGCGCTCCGCAGTGCCGAATGAGTAACGCCCCAGCTCCCAGTATGAACGACCATGTTGATGTCATCTGTGCTGGCTGCACACAGGAGCCTGCAAGACCGACAAACTGCAGATACGACGGGGGACACTGACAGAGGAGTTCTGGTGATTGCTCTGGCAGTTTAAGAAATCACGCTTTACCAGAAAGTTGATGGAAGAAAATAGTCTCTCACGTTCCAGATGCTTTGGTGCTGTAGCTGCTGTCTCATTAGCGCGTTGAGAAAAGCATCTTTAAAGAAAGACGCTGGATGCTGCACTGAGGAGTGGGTAAGGCAGCTCCAAATTCCCTTCTGTTGACAGATCCAGTGTCTCTGCCAGAGGGAAGTGGTAATTCCTTAAACCGTGTAGCAAATTCATCAAGGGCTCACCTCTCAGTGCCTTGAGCCGCGCATCCTCACTGCCAGCTCTCACACCAGGAGCCACCGATAGACAAAAATCCGCATTTAGCAGGAACGACAGCTTATTATTGAAGCTGATGCTTCAGCACTATTTTGCTGTGACACTATTCAAGAGTTTGAAGGATCAAAAGCATAAGCTATAAAAATCAATTTTTTTCACTCTTCGGGGAAAAAAGCCTGAGCAGCAACTTATGAAAACATAAGCAATTAGGAAGCAGCATGCCAAAAGGAAAAATTCAAAAATTAAGCACAGAGAGCATGTAGATAAAGAGATAAATGAAACAGTCCTCAAGGAAAACAGATACCAAGGGAAACAGGTCACTCAGAGGATTATTTTAGATTCAACAGATATTCACACAGTCTTCTGATTTACAGCTATAAGACAAAATACCTTTGCAACGCATAGTGCCAGGAAATAATGTCATGATGCTCAGAAGAGAAATTACGCGTGAGAAAAAGCCTGAAAGGCAAGAAGAAATAATTGTATTCAAGTACCTACTTTCCCAGCGAGAATTTCACCAGTACATGAAAAAATATCTACCAAAAAGCCTTTGTAACCTCTAACTTGCCTGAAACTGCTCAAGCCACAGATTCAAACCATAAGCAGTCAGGAATGTGAAGTTTATACTAAGGAAAACAAAAATGCAAACGTTTTTAATAAGTGTATGACATAAGATGTTTATGTTGGCAGTGCCATGTGCACCAAATGGAAATAGCTGACCCTCGCAGACGATGCCACGCGCAAAGTGTAAGGTATCATCAACCAGCTGAACTGCGTGATTTTCAATATTCAGGGGTTCGCGCCAGTAACAGAATTGGACAAAGCTACAGTAACACAACTGATAGGTAAAAAGCACCCTGACGTGCAGCAGGACAAGCGTGTCTCCTTCTCAGGGCTGAGAGCAAGGGGTTTTTTGAGATGAATGCAAGAGGAAGGCAGCAAGCCATGTCAGCTACGCTGCTTCTTGCAGTAAATAATTCCTAAGTCATTATTGCTTTTCAGCATCTATTCTATACCAAAGTGACTACAGGGGGTTTGTAACAGACGTTATAGCACATTGATGTCGTTCATACATGCATACAGCACGTATTTCCTATGAAACGCAACTGCGTGGCCAAGATCAACTGAGTCAAGTCAGGCCTCGATAACAACTTGGGTTTCACTCACATCACTAACAGTTAGTCTTTAAATTCTCATTGCAATATACGCATACGGTAAGCAAATGTCACGTTTCATTTCCCCCTCAGCTAATGCTCTAAACAATATCATCTACAGGGCGACCAAAGACGGAATCAAGGAAGGAAGCAGCAAAACTTCATTTGGTAACTTCACTGGAATAACATTCTTACAGCTAAAAAAAACAGAGCCGTGTTCCACCTGCAGCTCGCATATATTTTTCAAGCCTGAGTGCTTAGAGTTGATTCTTACTTCATGGATAAATATACCGATATACACAGCAGATCTGTCTGTCGAATACATACGACATATTGAGAAGGCAGCAGAAGCGACTGTACTGCTCACCTCTGAGAGCAATGCTACCTTTATTTAGGAGTCTAAACCCCAATTTTTCACCTGCTTAAGCACCTTGTACCTACAACTGTTAAGCCACAGCTTATGCATTGACTTAACTTGAAGTGCTCAAGAGGTCCAACTAACTCACGTGGGCTTTAAGCTTAAAGTTAGGCAAACATTTACCCAGTGGAGAGTATGTCAAGAGAAGGGTGCCAGTTCTGTTCTGCCTCTCCAGACACATCCCTGCACAGGCTTTCTGACACAGCAAAACGAAACGTGCATCCCGCATCCATCACTGAATCCTGCTACAAGAGAACGAAAAGACAAATCGCTCGCCAACTGCGGAATTAAACACTGGCAGACGCCTCGCTCAGTACCGTAACCGCTACCGGGAACCAGCACTGTGCTCGTTAAACAAACGTGTACGTGGAATATTTCATGACCACGCAGTCTTTCCCAGCTGCACATTTTAACAGTAGCTTTTTTTAATTGAACACCACGTACGCATTTCTCAGAGGAAGAAAACAACCACAATCACCAAATCAGAAGGTAATAACATATCTACATTAAGCAGTAAGTCACACTAAAACCTGCTGACGGCAGAAAGTTACTTTCAGAAGCTTTTAAAGGTTTTATTTACTGAGAAGGTAAATGTGAAACCACTAGCCTGACTATCAAGTTGAAAAATTTCAAGGATTAAAATGTTTACTCATAAAATAAGTGTGAAAATCTGTATGTTCATAGTGCCATGTACACACGTAAGCACAGAACATGAGCACAGATGTATAGCTATATATACACACACACACATACTTGTCTAGATTTTTTTTTTTAACTCGGTCAAACAAGGACAAACATTTTAGGAACGTGCTTTCCCTAATTACAACCACACCTTATCTATTCTGCTTACCCAAGTAAAAGCAAAGTATAAGAGACTTCATCATCCTCACTGTGCGTCTTTTAAGCTTTCAATGCTAATGTTTATCTCCTGAGCCTCCTGAGCCAGGACAATACACCGCAAATGTTGAAGAACAGACACGCTGAAGAACCTTAAAAAGTTCTGAAAGAACTGAGAAACTGTCTGACGGATAAGTAATATTTGATGGGTAACAAACCTCAGCGTCCCAGAAGAGAACAGTTTGTGGGTTAAAAGCTATTGTTTATTTGAATAATAAGCTAAGAATTTTATTTAAAAAGTAATCAGTAAACTACAGTGAAAAAGGAAATAGGGGTTCCGATGACTTCCAAAGCATTCAAGCACACAATTTAAGTCCAGTGTAGGAGGTACATGTTTTATGAGAAAATCACTGTTATTTCCTCCTTTGAGCAGTAACTTGAAATTGTTCAGCACCAACATGCTGAAAGAAAAAAAAGCGCATAAAAAAGGAATAAAATAAAAGACTGAATTACTGGATTAATGCCCCTCAGAGATAATTAACCAAGTATGCAAAGTAGGAATCAAAATATATTGTTGAGAAAATAAAAGGTTTAAATCCTCAAACATCTTCCATTTTCCAGAAGAATACTCTACGTTATTATTTTCTATTCAACAATAAAAGACAATCTGCCAGGCTGATTATGCAGCGCACATATCACAAGGTACAAAGCTCCCTGCGACGGAAATTTAGTTTTAAAAAGCACAGAATTAAAATCTACTTTTCCATTCAGATAGAAAAATGTAGAGCAATTTGTTAATTAGAAAAGATGGTACTTAATCTTCTCAACCCATCATGGCTCAGCATTAAGTAACGCTGGACCACTGTCATGGTTAGATCAACATCACTGTCTTTTTTTTTTTCCTTCCTTTGTGAACCACTGAGCCAGGAACAACATATGTTAAAGATTAAAACAGGAGGTCAAGATAGCTGCAATGTGTACAGTGTTTTACCCTGTGGGACGCGAATTAGAATTTCATGCTCCTTTTGTTGCTATTGTTGTTTGCAAATAAATCCTGGCACACAGTCCAGAAAAGACAAATATGAACAATACAGCAATTCATGCATCAGGACTCACAAAAGAACTTGAGATCAAAAGATCACAACATAAATTTGCTTTTTAGCTTAAATATAATTTTATCAAAAATGCTTTATTTTTTTTTACACGCAACTAAAGACAGGGAATTTTATAGAAGGAAAGTAAAAAACCAAAAAGCTGGAACGACAAAAACGGCGACAAGCAGCAGTCAGTGTAACCATCCTCTCACGTCAGCTGTTAAAAGCCTATCCGGTAAATCTGACTGCATTCCAGGGACAGGCGGCACGGAATAAAAACCGGAGACATCAAAACTATTCGAGCAAGTGAGAGACAGAGATATGACTTGCTTGGCATTTTGTTCAAAGTTGTTGTTTTAAAAAATAAGATTGACTTGCCTACATTATATGAAGTGGTCAGAAGTTTTCATCATCATTTATTTCTGCTATCAATCCCAGGAGTGACTTAAAGCTTTTGCGTGGCAGGGGCAAGTTCAATGAACAGACAATCAAGGCAATTTTAGACCTAAAATTCACTTCTCTGTAGGTTGTCTGTCATCCATCGACCGCGGTGAACTGATGCGCCTGCACGAAGTCTGTCTATGGGTAATCTTCTCCCTACCGACATCAAAGAAGAAAATGCTGGGCGCCTCCGCGGCTTTGCATTATTTTATACTCAAAGATGCTTGGAGAAGACAGAACTTTTCTGTGTTCAAAGACATTGCACTGCTACGGTCTCCTTCCCCTGTCCTCACCAGAAATCAAAATGATTCAGGATGGCAATCAAACGGCAAAATAATCATTTCCTCGCTATTGCTCCCAGTCTCTATATTTCACTAACAAAAATGGCCTGCAGTTTCCTAGCAGTTATTGAGCTCAAAAGACTTTGATGTGCTTTGATGAAACCGCAATTTTGGGGAGGCTTAATTTAATGCAGCGTTAACAATCCAGTCAACCTAGTTTACTGCAATACTAGTTTTGGAGAAACTTGCCCTGGGAATTACAGGGGTACCGCAACGGAACAGAAGTAACTGCATCCCCAGTACTTCCATGATGATACAAATTCAGGCTAGTTCCCAAATCTACGAATATTATGTTTTTCACTAGCTGCTTTTGATCATTAGAGAAGGGTTACATATCAATAACGGACTGATACTGAACTCAAATCTCATACCTGTATTCTCTGAGCTTTAGCAATGAGTTTTATCTAACTTTGACATTACAAAATTTGGAATATCTGAAGTAAAACACTCTACCGAAACCTGACTTCTAATATAAAGGCCCAAATTTCTTAGATTTGCCTCCTGGATTTCAAACATGACACAGGAGCAAAAGTATTTTCAATATTTCCTGGATAGGTAAGATAACGAGGAATTAGGTAGGATAATGACGGGAAGAGGAGAAAGACAGACAAAACCACACGGTCACCTGAAAGCAGCAAAAGATTACTGCATTTAAAGAAGGGGAAAAAAAGACCATATATGGCCTATATATAATAAATCTGTGTCTGAGCCCACAAAGCTAATAAAGGTACGAGACAGGCTCTAGATCACGGCTTATGAATAACTTCCTAAGCAAAACTCACAAAGCCTTAATGCTCTTGGTTGGGTTGATGATTGACACTGATCTCTTCAATCACAAAACACAGTATTAACTCCTCAGCTAGAAGCATTTTTTTTATGAGATGCTTTCAGCATTACACTGTCTACTCCTTGGCTATGAAAGAATAATAGTCCTACTGGTTAGGACTATTTAATCCTCTTTAATCCTTCCCTTTTTTCGCAGCAAAATACGATCCTGTTACTACATAGTTTGATTTCAGGATAAGATTATAAACAGATGTTCTTAACGTAAGAGATCTTTATTAAAAGAATATCCTTATTAAAATAATCTCTTTATTACCACAGTGTTTTGTATTCCTAAGGAGATACTTCAGAGAATATCACCATCTATTTCTATTTAGCAACAATCCCTCTTTACACCAGAATTACGCTTAACAGATTGACAATGGCTACTTCCCATCAGAAAGTCTGTTTATATCCATTTCTCATTCTGCACCACTGCTCAAAATTCCGTACCAGTCATTACTTTTCAGCGTGTTTAGTTTTACTGTAACATAAAACCCTGCCATCAAAACAACCAGGTCATCACAGCTGTCAAAAAGTGAAGTACTTGATTACGGAGCAGCAGCAAAAAGACTCAGGTTAAACATATTTTTAGTCGCGATACTGTAACTAACCTTTAACGAGTGCATCAGGCGTTTTCACCATGTGACACCGAAGCAAACAGAGGTGGAGAATCTGCCTGAGAGAACGACGGGCAAGTCTCTGAGGAGGTCTCAGAGAGGAAGCGGAGTGGATTTGAAACCACGAACGTAAAGACGTGCATAAAGGGATACGTTCAATCACTGACCATGAGAAAGTAATTATTCAATTGATCTTCAAGGTTAAAGCTGCTTTCATCTAAGCTCTGAACAGTCAGGAGCGTTGTTACTCACCAGCTGTATTTCAACTGCTGTCACAGGCCTGTGGTTAAGCAACTGCAGCTTTTCTGCCCTGTTTAAAAGCAAAGCGTAAAACAATCCGCGTTACTATATAATTTGAGGATCCTCCAAAATGCCTGGTAAGAGGCAAATACATTTCTGATAGTTTAGTTTCTGACTGGGTTTGCAGTGTGGTTTAATTGCCACGATAATTTGGGTATTTTAAATACAGGACTTGTGCGTTTAGACATATTGCTGCTGCCATCTCTAGTCTAAGGTGGGAAGGCAGAGGACCTGAGACCGTTACTGTACAAGCATTAATTAACATGCCCTGTTGCTTTGTTAAATGCTGAACAACTTGTCAAAGATCACAGAGTCTTTTGCTATGAACACACGACCACAAGAACAATTATCATACCTAAGAAGTTACAACCCATTAGCCAAATGGCAATAACTTGTTTATTCTTTTAGCCCATTGCAAATACAAAGTTAAAAGAAAAACAAAAAACAAATAAAAACCAGCTTGAAACCACTTGGTGTCTCATGTACTCTCTACACCCCACAGAGTTTAGGCCAACGTATTTTTCACACATCATTATAATGGGCCGAGGCCATACTGTTACACAGGGATCTTTGGGCAAAGGCGTCTCCTCAGCTCTGTTCCCACGCCAAGCCTACCCTTCTGCGCTGTTTCTACAGCTCTCGGGCACCAGGCAGCAAACCAGGCGGGGGGCTGAGCTGGACTGCAGAGATCACCAACCTCTTTTTCCGAGGTTGTTTTGGACTTGATTCACAGCACAGGCCCACAAAGACTGGCACGACCACAAGCAGCAAGGCAGCAAAGATACAGAAAATGTCAAAAAAAACCCCCAATTGCCACCTTCGATCAGTGCCTGAGCTGTAAAGGTATGGTCACTTATTGTGGTTTAAAAGATGAGCGATAACTCATTAATTTACAATAACTCAAACACTTCTGACTACCATTCCGCACTCCAAGGCGGACAGAAAGGGATTCCGCGCATTCAGATGTGGAGTCTGGTGCCTCCAGCCCAACAGCACTTCAATCAATATTACCTTCTTTTGTTTTCATTTTAGATATCAACCACGTTGCATCCGTATTTTTAACAGTTCAAATTCCATTCCCCTCTGCCTACAAGGCGAAGTCAGCAAAATTTCTCTGACGCTGTACTTAAACACGAAACACTTTAATATTCAGCTGGAGCCAGTGGCAAAACCCCTGGTACATTCGGAACCACCACTGAGCTCACCCAGCATCACCGCTCTTCTGGCATCATTTTAACCAAACAGCTATTAGCTCCACTTTCTCATCACGAAATCACAAGATCTCACGAATACCCATTAAAACACTTTGATCATTAAAACAGAAATTAAAGGGTGTGAGGGAGACAATTTCACTGACATTTAAAAATAATTTTTTTTTGGGGGGGGGGGGGGGAAGATGTGATCAAACAAGTATGTTCATTAAATGCAAACCACAACATTTAGGCAATAGCTCTGCAGCCAAAAATTATTAATTTTACACTCTACTTAAATACAAATAATTCTAAAACCAAAGTAAAAACAGCTGTCATATGCCAGTAATGCCCATTTCATTAATTTCAGAAGCCCAAAACATTAACATTGACCACATAATGGCAGCATGGCCAACGATCTGAGCTGATCTTTGTGCTTTAGAACAGAAAAGCACAATAATACAACACTCCTAAAGACAAAACAGATGTTTCAAAGGGCATATGAAACAGTAACAAATGCACTTTTATAATAAAAACTTACAATTACAGTGTAATAATAATAGAGACAATGAGTAAACAAACCTGAACATACATTTTTTGTGGGGGAAAAAATCTTGAATTATTATTATTATTATTATGATGTACGCCAGCCACCTATTTTTATGCAGCACCTCTATCGCAGACATTGATGCGTTCAAGTGAGAAACGACAGTTAACACGCACAATGTTCCAGTCTATGACACAGTAGTAAACTACGATTTTGAAGAATAAAAGCTTGGAATTTATTATTATTTAAAAGGCATCTTTAATGTATTATTTAAACTGATTCTGGAGCTTCCGCCTGGTTTATTGGGCCCGTGGGTGGCGTTCAGGAGAACCCAGAGGCCGTAACTCACAGCCCCGAGCTCTCCCTTGCAGGCGTTTACAACTAACAGGTCAATCAATGTCTGTGTGTCTGGAGATACTTCAGAGACACCGCCTCACGCCAAGGGGCGTCCGACACTGGCTGCCCTTGAAATCTAACCCCAGCTAACAGCTCCTACCATCGCCAGGCATTTCAGTACTCCATCATTCACGTACCTGCACCGGTACGTGCTCAAAGACCAGGGTGTTGAGACTTCTCAGGAGGAGCCTTTGAAGGCAAGGCGTTGCTCTGGTGTGCACGTGCGCACACGTGCGTGCGTCAAGAGACTGAATTTCATACTTAGGAAGGCAGGCAGCCGACTGCCAAAGAGAATAAGGCCCTCCATTTAGCCACCAAACACACCGAATCAGCAGCACCAGCATAAAAGTTTCCAGGCTGATGTCGCCTGAAGGAAAAAGCGCTGTATTACCACAGACTGGGGGATCTACCAGACCCTCTTCAGCTAAAACATCTGTGACTGCAAGTGACGTGGTGGTGGGAACAGGACTACGGGAGACCGCGGCTCAGGGAAGACAAGGGCTTTGCTGATACCAAACATCGGGATTCAGTATAGCAGAGGGTTTTGCGATGTGTATTCACAGCCCTTAAGAACAGAAAATCGTTCCGAAGAGCTGACACGCTGACCGTTTGTTGTTTTTAGATCCAGCCTGCTGGTAACAAAACCAAAATCCTAAAAAAAAAAAAATAAGTAACATTTTTTAATTGTTCCATCTAGTGCCTGAGCTATTCTGCCACCATTTTTATAAAATGCTGGAAAATAATTTTAATCACAACTTTCAGCTTCAAAAGAAAAGCATGCCGTTTTGAAAAAGGCAGCGTTTGTGAAATAGTAACAGCTCACAACAGAAAGCTGCAAGAAATCCTCCTGTAATTTCGTTTACCATTAAAAAGCCTACATAATTCAACATCTTGAATTTACATTTACTTTACAAATGTACCTATTTTTTTTTCTCTCTCAAATTCAAAATTGGAGAAGGGGATAAGGAATTAAACTTTATAAAGAAGAAAAAAAAAAAAGAAGAAAACTCCATTTTAGTCAACCACAGAACTGTGCAAAATGTCTGTTTAAAAAACGAGCTCAAACATTTTGGGTACCACCCTAGCCTTTTAATCTTCTTTTTTACTTCTACGGGACCACATCAGAAGATGTTTCTCAGTCTTCAGGAAAAGCTTGCAATAAAGTGACATTTGGTAAATGCCAAGAAGAGTAGCAGACTGCACATCGATTTCAGCTTTCACAGCTAAAAAAGATTATTTTTGCTGAAGAACAGGAGGATGCTTCTACCTGTGCATCGGCCCTTCCAAGCGGGGCCATCAACTTACTCCTTAAAAAACAACAAAAAAAATTGTTCTTAAAGCAAATATTTTAACAGCGGTTTCAATGTGTTTTCTAAGAAACACCAACTATCAAATTAGTTACCTGAGCTTGCCCACACTTATTTGTGTGTCCTGTATATAGCAGCAAGGGTCACTATTTTACTATTTACTATTTTAATATTTACTATCACTATTTTACAGGCGGTAAGACTGAAGGGGAACAATTAAGCGGTGACTGCTTTAAAGGTGTTGGGTTCCGGAGGTGTAAGAACAGGGAAGAGATGTGGCGTGGGAGGAGAAAAGAAAAGGCCCTTGAGACAGCACATCACAGCAGACGTTGCCGTGTTCTCTGAAGGCTCCGCTAAATAATGGTGAAAAGGACAAGCCAGACCTCCGCCTTCCTCTTGGAGATTCTCTGGTGCCTTGAAAAGGATCCCTCCTTCCCTTCATCCAAGGCGCATCCAGGCTGCAAAAACCCAGGAGGATCCTGGGGAGAAGGTCCTTTGTGTCAATTACGGTATAAATCAGTATTTAAAGGCAATTCCCACTGTAGCGACCATGTTCTCCTCCTGCAGAATAACTGTTCACGTTTCTCCTTCCTCTCCTGTTAACCACCCCTTGGCAGCACAGGGTTTGGGCTTAAATTCTGCATGCTGGGATTTTACAGGGGACACAAAGGAATCGGAATTAACGTGGTTAACCAGATTTATCAGACTGATTTATCAGGCTTTAGAGAATCAAGGATGAAAGCCAACCGTGTTTCCATTGGTGGGAAGCAGTGAATACACCTCGTTTATTTTCCCATGCTAATCACTTACATCTATTTGGCAGCTTGATGTTTACAACAAGAGACTATTAAGAGCATGGCTGAATTTAACACTGAACTGAGAGCACCACTGTTGGCTGCTTTATTGTCAAAAAGAGAAGGTGTTTACAACTGCTGCCATTTATTACCATCATAAGTAATGAAAGGACAGAAAAAAACCTTAAGATTGATGGGAGACGAGTACCGATATCTTTTAGACCAGAATTAAAATTGAGAACAGGCTATTTAAGGAATCAATGAGAGAAAACCCCCACCCTCATAAAATTGTAGTGAAAGACAGCACTGCCATAAAAGCAGAAGTCCTACCAGAGCTGGGTAAAGAATATTAAATAACATCTTCAGCGTACAAAAATCTGGCCAACGCATCTGAATAAACGTGTGAAAGATTTAGGGCTTTTTCCTCAAGAGCCAGGAAACTGCCTGGTGACGCAGGCGCAGGAGCTGCCGCGCTGGTCCTGATTTTCAGTGTTATTTGCTTTATGGTCCCTGCCCAAGCACGTGTCTGTGCCTCAGCTTCCACACATCTACCACAAAGACAACATTTTCAGCGCCGGCAGGAGAGCTCTGAGGACACCTACTTGTAAAACACCTCCCCCTCCTCCCCAAGCTCTACTTACGAAGACAGACTTTTACGTTCCCCGTGTAATGAGTTCATACAAGTTTCTCACGCGCTGCACACTCACGCGCCACCTCTGAGATCAGAGCCTTTTCAAACAAGTCTTGCTTCACTTTTGCAGCAAGACACATTCCGATCCAGTCCTACAGCTCCACCACGTCTCCAGACCAAACAAATTATCTGACTTTTACAAAAGTGCACACAAGATAAATTTTCTCATATTCTTGTTTTTCAAAGTAATATCTGTGAAATTTCTTGCCAACAAAACTTCAGAGTATTTGCAGTTTTAAGAAATGTGTACAGAAGAATGAGAGATAATTTGCAAGTAAATCATTAAAACGTGTTATCTGAAAAATTTCATGCTTGTTTTTGATCCGCAAAGCTCCCTGCTGGAAAAATGACTCAGAACATCAAAAGGGAATTAGCAGCAGGGTGCAAAAAAACAAAAGCTCCATAAATGACACACTTCATCTGAAGGTGCTTGCGTAGTGCTTCAGGGTTTTAGAAATTATGAACGCTAATTAACACTAAAAAATAATAATCTTTAGACATGTTAACATTATATAATTACTATTTAAGCAATGCATTTTTTTAATGTACATAGAGATTGAATCCAAAGGCACAGAGGAATGACCAGCTACTCAGTAACTGTCATTTCCAATTGGTACCTTGCCAATTATTTGCTGATCAACCTAGATCTTCATTGTCAGAATGACGTTTAAGTTACTTCATTTTGGCAAAAATATTGCAGGATGGCAAAGGGATAACTGGCTATAATTGAAGACATTTGGACAAATATGTTGATACTAGCATGGGTACGCTGGTAGCAGTGAGGGTAGATACGCTCCTGTAACAGAGAACAGTAACCTTTTATCTGTTCCTTTGTGACTAGTAAATACCCAGTTCTAAGATTATTTAAGAAATACCAAGCGTGCATGTGTGCAAGCCAGGGGCAGTTACCGCTGCTTACTCGGGAGGTCCCGTTAGCAGCTCTCCCTGCTGCTTGTACAGAACACAGACACACACTCCAAAAGTTCACGATCTGAGATCAGCTCTGGGGACCCTGTTGATGTTTTGGTCCCAGCTCTTCTCGCTGTCTGCAATTTCTGACCTTCCTACTCGTAGCAAATGGAGCGACCAGAAGGTTATTACTCTTGGTATCCCCTTGAAGCTCACAAAATGCCTCTGAAGTTCAATGTTGCAATAGAAAACAGGATTTCGCAGCCCTCAACACCCGCAGTAAGCAGCGTGTCACTGCGTGCAGTACGAGTCGGAGCTCAGTGCCCACCACACTGACTTCTTCTAACGCTGCTACCAAAAACTGACTGTTACGATCAGGGTCTCTGTGCACCTCGGATTTCTTGCCAGCACATACACAAATTAGAACCTAAATACCCACAATTCCATCAGAAATAAGCTTTAAGGAAGGCAAATACTGCAAGCCTGAACATGCATCTGTATCAGTGCTGACTGCAGCGCTTTGCATGGGCACAGACATGATAAGCCTGGATTTACTTCATGCTCCATTACACCTAAAAAATAAACAGAATTTTTTCCAACTCAGATGAATCCATCTTTACACTTTCTACAGCATGTATGTTTACACTCACGCTCATTAAATAAAAAGGGTAACCGTCCCAATCAACTAAACAGAAGGTGAAGAGTATTTTCAGCTTAATTGCCCCCCATAAGTAAGTCTTTGTGTTTCCTCTGGACTGCCCAGATTTTAGTAACACTGTGTAGAACACGAAAGCTGCTCATTCAAGAGAAGAATACATACAAAAGATGAGTGACGGCTAAAAGCCATTTTCTCACATAAAAGCAAGATTCCCCTAATCAGAGTTAATCGCCCGTTATGCAGACTCTTACAGGACCTGCCTAGTGAGAAATCCCCAAATGGCAATTACTGCTGTCAGCCTGAGCGGAGCCTCCCCGCTTCTAGGCCACATCCAGCAGTAGCTGAGACTCAGCCAGAGCCAAGATCAGCATTTCCAGCTGAGGGCAAAATGATGTGGAGCGGGCCCTGGGACATATAAAGCTCAGGCTGCGGGAGACAAAAACGTGCGCAGTTATGGGGGAAGAAAATGGGTCTGAGGTCTGCGTTTGAGGGGAGAGCGTACGATGTAGGAGGTGAGGATGCTGGATTACAACAGCGTAATCCTTCGCAATCAAAAAAATGTTCACCTAGAAGACAAAAAAAAATAAAATAATCCCTGTTTTGTGCTGAAGATGACACTGTATATCCGGGTAGACAGGATGGACAGCACTTGCTACAGTCCATAATAAATTCACAGATTCTAAAAAATAATAAAAACAGTTACACACTGTTGTGTAAATTAAAGACAAAAAGTATCATATTCTGCCAGCAGCGACCCAAATATTTACAGCACTTATATTTTAACCAAAACCTGGTATTATGTGTCTTGGTATTGCCCATTTTTTAGCTCCTGAATTGCTAGACCGTATGTAAATATATATGCATGCACATTTTGTTTTTCTAGTAAGAGATCCATAGGCATGGGTAAGAAGAGAACAGTATTAATGCCAAGATACAGCACACAGAGCTAAAAAAAAAAAACCCTAAAACCTCTGTGACTGCGCAGAGGCAAATTTATCCTCAGGAATGTATGTTTTTTAGTTGCTAGGAAAAGCATAAGGTAACGGCAGTATGCATAACCATGTCTTTTATTACTAGCTGAAAATATTTAAGACTCAAATCCTGTGGTCTTGAGTCAAGCACGGCAACTCACGTAAAACGTCGGCTGAATGAAGATCACAGGATCTGGCTTAGGGATGAGCAGTCCCGAGCGCGGTCTGTGCAACCCCAGCGCCGGTCTGCGCGGCGTCTGGGCAAACATACCCGGCTGCGTCCTCCGCAGGGATCACCGCTGTACTTCGCTGTCAGTACCTTCGCCCAGGATGAAATCCGAGGGCTGATAATGGTGCCTGAACACAAAACACTGAGCAACACCGCGACAGATCAAAGGGTCAATTTCCCATCAGTTCAGAGGGAAACACAACAGCCTTTTATAAGACTATTAAATGATGCTATTGTTAAACTAGCACCACCCTGACTTTCGTGTTGAATATTCACTTTGAAAGCTCAGGAGCAGACAAAAATGACAAAATAAATCATTCAGCCTTCAATACTGTAGAGGTTTATATTTGTTGTAGTTTTTGGCAGTAGTGAGGGAAAATATTTTCTAAAAGTATTACTGATTTTCAGCCCAACACTTCTTTGAATGTGTTGATTTAAAGACAAAAAAGGCAATATTTATGTCCAATTTTTAAAAATTACAATAATATGCAGTGATTGGAAATTTGTTTATTCCAAAATTAGATCCAAGACATGCTATTGGTAACAGGAAGTACAAGTACAGCCAATTTTCACTTAACCACAATTACAGGGCGCAAGCTTAATAAATGTTCTTTCCGTACAATGCCACTTGCACTACCTTACAAAACACGAAGCCATTCCAGGGACTAAAACTGGAAAATTAGCTGCTAGTGGCATACTGTATTTCCAAGTACCACATGGCTTACTGTACTGCGGCGTTAGCCAAAGCCTGAGGCCTCAACAAGGTAATAATAAAATTCACTGTGATGTCAGTTCAGAGCTTTTCATTTTTTATTTTTTTTTTTAAAATCTCAGTTCTGCAGTTTCAATTTTACCAAAATAACTGATGACAAGGAAAAAAAAAAACTGTGCTTTACCATACTTTACTGACTGCATCAGTGAAATATATATTTAGATGTCTTTGAATTTGCTCCACTTAGCAAGGCAGCTATCTGAAATGACTCAGGAAGGTTTAAGTTTTTTGTACACGTTAGTATTTATTTTTAAAATTTGCCTTTTAGGAAAAAGTATTTTTTTCCGCCTGTAACACTGATGAGAAAAACAAAATGGGTGGCTGCCAGCAGAAAAGATGCGCTGGTCTGTTAACCTGGTTTTGAGTAGCAAATATGAGCAGTGACAGAAAGAAAAGCCTTGAGATGATTTTACAGGAGCTGCACCATTTGCCAGCGCAGTGCTATCAGCTCTGTAACTGGAGCCAGAGAGTTTTAGGATATTAGTCTGATGAGCAATGCATTTTGCACGGTTAGTACTGCAGGTCTGGAGGAGGAGGGCAGGAAAAATGAGAATTCACTTGATTAAAAGCTCTGTTCTTTAAATGAATGTGCCTCAATTCTTGGTGCTTCCCTGGATGGTGTCTGGTCTTTCTTCACTACCTGGAAATTCTCAGATCCACCAGCACAACCTAGTGCTTGCGTGCTGCAATAACATGCTGAGCGGGGAAAGTCAGCTCCTCACACTACCTTCCCTCCAACAGGCTTTTAGAGACAGCTGCAAATCACAGAATCACACACAATGGTTCGGTTGGAAGGGTCATCTCGTTCGGGTTGGAAAGATCGTCTCGTTCCAACCCCCTGCCCTGGGCAGGGACAACTCCCACCAGCCCAGGCTGCTCCAAGCCTCATCCGGCCTGGCCTTGAACCCCTCCAGGGATGGGGCAGCCACAGCTTCTCTGGGCAACCTGTTCCAGTTCTCACCACCCTCACAGTAAAGAATTTCTTCCTGATATCCAATCTAAATCTACCCTCCTTCAGTCTGAAACTGTTACCCCTTGTCCTATCGCTACACTCCCCGATCAAGAGTCCCTCCCCATCCTTCCTGCAGGTCCCCTTCAGGGACTGGAAGGCTGCTATAAGGTCTCCTTGGAGCCTTCTCTTCTCCAGGCTGAAATCCTTCTTATATTCAAAGCCCTGAAGTCCTTGTATTAGAAAAGAAGTTCCTGAGCTTAATTAACAGCACAAACACACTGCCTAATTGTTTCCTCTTTGATTAGAGGCAGAGTCATAACATGGAAATCAAACAGCAGAGAAAGCAGTCTAAGATGATGAGATGTTTCTGACCAGTTGTGCCTTTTAACCACATTTTCTGTTCCTCTTGCAACGAGAAAACTGAAAACGCTGCTGTGCCCTCACCGAGAACAGACACCAACTAACATATAGGTTAAATCAAATCAGCGACCTTCAGAAAACCAGCAGAGACAGCATACGACCAGCTAAGAGATTAAGGGAGAA
This sequence comes from Larus michahellis, assembly GCF_964199755.1. Lineage (NCBI taxonomy): Eukaryota > Metazoa > Chordata > Aves > Charadriiformes > Laridae > Larus > Larus michahellis. The sequence continues at coordinate 3,319,225 of NC_133902.1, read as the reverse complement.
GCACATCTTCAAATGCCTTACCCAGAAAGGACGCAGCAAAGACAGACTCTAGAGTTCATTACTCTTCGTGGGAGGAAAGGTCATTACAGCGAGATCATGTAAGCAAGGTCCAGGAAAGCTAACATTGCAGGTTCTTTCCTCTCACAGGGGAAGAAAGCTCTCTACCAGATAACTGGAACGAAATCTCGAGTGAAGTCTTTTATACAAATACCACCTCCATCCCGCAGAATGGAAATGATTAAAGGCATTAGTTTTTCATCTATTAAACAACAGAGCAGCGTTGAAATGATCTTGGTTATGAACCAAAGGGTAGTCAAAATTTCCTTGGAGGCATCACTATTTTAAGTGGTTTAACATAAAGTGCATTATATAGCAATTGCACACCATATGCTTTCTGTGTTTTGGTGTGAAGAGGCTGCCAGATGGGCTCTGATACTTCTAGCTTCAAGCGTCTGAATGGAAAAGATTAGAAGAAAGAAGTGCCAGGATCACGCTAAACAATTCTGTTTCTTATTTTGTAAAGTACGTGGCAAATGCAGAGCTGGCAAGTTCTTTACCAGATGACAAAGATATTAACAAAGTAAAAGTTGTAGAGGATGCTCAAGAAACTAAAGTATGGCAGTCCAGTCGGAGTTCTGATAAGCCATAAATGCAGTAAATTTGTAACCTGAATTAATGGTTGGCTCTTCACTTTCATCCTTCTGCCATTATGCAGACGGAAATGGGAATAATTCTCTTGCTTATCTTACAGACTGATTCAGAGAAAAAGGAGAGAGGGGATGATACCTAAAATCAAAGGCACCTCCTAGCATCCATTAAAAAAATAAAGTAGTCAGAAAGCCCATCTAAAACTTGTAACTATTTCAACCTTTGCAGCAGTGCTATATTCAAGCTCACAGAACAGGCAGGCATGGGAAGGCGAATATTTGGGTAGACTTTCTACAAAATATCTAGGCACTACGGGGGACTGAGAGATTTTGCAGCTAGAATTTTCTGGTTTAAGATCCAACATCATTTAATACTTCACCCTCGGAGACGCCAGATGGGGGAGCAGATGCGCGGTCAAGGTATCTAACGTAGTAACAGAGCTCCTCTGTCTTTTTCTAAGAGTTAACCCTGAGGTCCTGGTCAAATTCTACCAGAAACAAGTTTAGAAATTTAAAAGAGCTTTAAAACAAAACAAAAACAAAACAAAACAAACAAACAAAAAAAAATCAACCTTTGACTTTTAATGGGACTCATACCTAACTCATTCAGTTACTTCTGCAAAATCCTATTCTGCCTTTTTAACCCCCGCTGGCTTTTTGCTGTGACACAACATTCTTCTGGTGCTTTCCCAAACTGCTGCCCTGTACAGACTGAACAAGCTCATTTCATTTCAAAGAGGACGACCGTTTCACATTACCAGAAATGAAGGATTCTCACTACTTACACCAGAAATAGTCTGCTGCCAATTTTAAGATACTCTCTTTCATTTCAATACTATCAGCTCTTTACAGTAAACAGAGAATATTTTCTCCATGCTTCAATACCTCCATGACAGAAAATAATTAAGATACTTTGCCCACTACAGAAATTAGTATCCTGCTATATAAAATGAGCTCCGGGAGGACTAAACACTGACATACTGACCTGGCAACTTTAGTTCTACAAAAGAAAGCACTACGAGCAAAGTCACAATACCCACGACAAAGCTTCCAAGTACTAGCACCCCTGTGTCTGCAATGACAGCAATCCTGTTATCAGAGCTGCTGATAAACTGGTCGTGAGCATAATTGTAGGGAGGGGGCACTGAAAGTCAACAAAATAGCTGACAGTCTGCTTTCTACTCAACTTACTATGCTTTGGACAGGGTAAAAAGTTGCCTCGCAGCACTGCGCTCTCCAGATGCTCTCACTTTGCATTTCTTTTTGTGACACAACCAAATTATTAGCAGGGGCCTCCTTCCCAGAGCACAAACTCCTTGGGAGTCCTTCCAGCAGGGAAGAAAAATACAGCATAAATACAGTCTACACAGCATAAACTACTCCTTCGTGGTGAAGGAGTCGTCATCTAGAAGCAAATAAATCTTTGCTTTTTCTGCTTTAAAAAGCAGATGACTGATTAGAGCTACCCAAGCAAGCAGACAACAGATTAAATTTCTTTCAGGTCTGACTATTTACAACAGGCTTCGCTCACGCTCTGGAGAGAGGTTGGAGAGGATTATGTGTTTCTAGCACTGTGAAGAGGCATTCGCGCCGCTGCCAAACAGGAAAAATGCCCTTTGAGTCTTCTTGTAACTGTGAAGAAAACCTTTTATTTTCTAGGCAGGACTTCCCAAAATAAGAAGATGAACCGTATGTTCAGCTTTCCTACAAACTCTGGGAGGGAGGGAGAAAGCAGAGGGGGAAGGAAGGTTGACACAACAATTAAGTAACTGAAATGTACATCTCAGAAATCCTAGTGGACATAAACATCAGTGGACAAACAGCATAAAAAGAGAAGATGAACATCTTAGTTTGCTAAAGGCCAGTTAGAGAGCATAACCCTGAGAGATGGGTTCACAGATTCTCATAAACCTTAACTGCAGAATAACATTCTTTCCCATACATCTATATTAGGATTTTATTTACTTATGACATCCCTGCAATACAGACACCTTTTTTGCCTTAGGAATGAATGCATTTTTGCTTAAGGAAGTCCGTAAAAATAAGACTGATAATAAACTGAGCTTGGGTTGGCGTTTTTTGGGGTTTTTTTTGCAGTTCTCTAACTGTGTTCAAAACCCATTTACAACTCACAGCTTCTTCCTCAGAAAATATTTCATGAACTCTGTGCTTGGTCCATGCGAAGCCATGCTAAACCCCCAACTACTGACAAGAATCTGTTTGAGAAATACATTGGCAAACACGGGCCTACTTATGGAAATACTCATCCACATAGGCGTTAACGAGGGAAGGAAAAGATGTGTGGATGAGTACTTAAATAACCGCAGAAAATACTTAAAATATGTTAAACAAAACCAGACAGATTATCACGTGTACATGATCCCCTGTGTACGTGGGGATCAGTTTTTCAACACGTCCATGAGTTCATACTTTTATTCAAAGGCACATTTCTACTCACTTGGTGAGCTTGTGGCCTTTCATTGCTGCCAGGAACTCTCTCACGGTCTCAGGACTCTGGTATCTACAGGGTGTTTTTGAGATGTACTTCAGCGTCTGCAAGGGATAGGAAGAAAGTACACATTATTTCACAGTTATTATCTGCTTTACCATGTGTGCATGAAACAAGCCGGTTTTGAAAAGTCTCCTCAGTACTACTCAGAAAAATTGGAAATCAATTCAGGTTTTGGGATTTGGCTTTTTTTTTTTTATTTTTTGTTTTTAAAGTGAGAAGTGCTGTCATAGATGATAAATCACATTTTTCAGTCTTCAGTAAGACTATACTGGTATTTGCTGAGGGAGTAAGAAACAGGCAATATGTAACTACAACATTATGGGATAGAAATCACATTAGCACTTTTACATTGGTACTTATCCAGAAAGCCCCAGTGAATTCATCCCGTAAAGACGTGACCCAAGCAGCTCACTATCCACCAGGTGGGAACTACAGCTTTGACTATTCCCTCTGTGCCTTTGGGCGAGCAATTTATCTGAACTGTTCAAAGCCCAAAGTCGCACGTTGAAGAGTTCAGGAAAGGAGCAAGTTTCAGCTCTATGAAAAAAACCACCTGCTGTTTGTGAAAGACATTTGCTTTCTTGGTTTGAAATAATCTCAGCGGATGCTAAGACTGTGATCAAGCCATACTTACAGCTGTGCTGAAGAGTTACTCGGATTTACTTTTTATTTTAAAAGCAACAAACATTTACAGATTCAAAGCTAGCTTAAAAAGGTACAAAGACACAGGGTTTGGGGATTTTTTCTGGTGTTTCTTTTTTGTTGTTTTGTGTGTGTGCGTGTGTGTGTGTGTGTGTGTGTGTGTGTGATGTTTCAGTTTGTGTTTTTCTAAAAGCAGTAGCACTTCAGAAAACCTGAATGCTATTCAACCTTAAAACCATGCTACCTTCTGCCAAGTTTTCACGTGCCAGGGATACTCTCACCGCCAACCCATCAGTAACTCATTAAGCTCTCCAATCTATGGCCGTTTTCATCCTGCGTTTTTGGCAATGCTCTCTTAAAGTTCATAGAAGCAGGTTAGGTGGGTTGTCAAGAAAATCCGCAAAAACACTGTAGTATTAGAAATGTTTATCTGACTTGAGATGATTTATCTTTGCTCTATTTTTGACATGCAACACCTACCAACCTCAGCTAACTTCTGCTGAGGTTACATCTGCTTTCTTTAAAAAGTGACATCGAGCAGACAAATAATACATAATGTAAAATAAAACCACAAATTCCAGTTCACAGCTGTCTTTTCACTGAAAGTAGCTTAGAATCTTCCTGAATGTTGCTTTGATTAGACCCCAAAATGAAGAGTGGGAAATAACGAGCATCAGTGGAAAAGTCAAGGAAATCCTTGCATTGTCTGCATTGCGTGCATCAGCAACTGAAGGATTTAAAAGAGTATTGTCGATGCTTGTTTTGAATTAAGGAAGAAAATCTTCATCAGTTGATCCTGCACAGCTACACATAAAGCTCAAAAGTATCAGTACAACTGACTCATGATGCACTAACTGGATTGCAATAACAGAGCGTGGTAGGATACCACATGCACAGATTATTAATAATAATAATAAAACCCCATAAAATTCTATGTGATACTCTTTGAGTTTCTTTCTCAGAAAATCTCTAAACTGAATATTTATATTTGAAAAGTCAGAAGCCCAAAAAGCTGAATCAGTATTCACAGAGCAGAAAACAACAGATACTGGGGGAAAATGAGCTACAAGATCCGTATGGCAAATAAGAAAATATGCGAATATGTTTACAGTGTATTTCCATTAAAATCTGTTATCACTTTAAAATGCTAGGTAAAAAACAGACTTCAACAACACAGGAGAATTCATCCTACTTAACAGATAAGAGTGTTGATGAAATACGAATCACTGGTTTTCTTAAGCACCAGTTTCCCTGGACTACTGAGAAAAGCACAGTAAGGTAATAGTAACCTTCCCTTCTCCGAGTTCCATCCCGACCTTTTCCGATAAAATGGAATTATTATACACAAATAATGCCTGACATGAAATCATCGTACTACCACGTAATAAGATTATTCAATAGGAGTAATTTCTTTTCCAGTTTAGTCTTTTTCAGCAATTTCAGATCAATTAAAATGCCAGACATAGAGCACGACACAGCTCCAGTTCAGCAAGCTTCATCTAGTTATTTCAGTACCAATGGATACAAGCCTGCACAGAGCTCAGGAAGACACACTCAGCATGAATAAAAACAATCCTGCAGGATCAAATTCGGGTTTTCTTTCAGTCGGATGCAGAGAAAATGTACATAGAGTTTACATCAGCTTCACTCCACGCACAAAAACGAGCATCCTACAGTTATTTAGCATGGAGCAATATAACATGGCAATTAAAGCTTTAAGATGCATTCTAACAAAATATACTTACAGGATCTTTCTCAGCCATTTCAAAGAGGTACAGGAAGAGACTGTTAGTCTCCATGAAGATTTAAATTAGATTTTTTGTAAGCCCCTATTTTGTTGAATATGAGGCTTAGGAATTACAGCTCTGTACCTTTTCAAACAAAGCCAGAACTAAAACAAAAACAAAGCCTAGGCCAAATCTTATTCACATGAGTAGTTTCACTGCTCAACGGGATTACTATTGCAAGCAAGGCAAACTGCTTTCAACGTCCTGCCCGTCGTGGTGCTACTCACGCAATTCTCTGACACGGACACAATAGGTCACACCGCAAGTTTGGTACAAAGTTGCTAATTTGAGATATTGGAAATGTTCGTATTTGCATTGTATGATTTTAAAAGTTCTTCCTAGCAACAGATTGAACATCCGGCATCCAACTGATTTCACTATCTGTACGTGTAATTTTGTTATTCTGGTTATCCATGTCTGGCTCTTTTGACGACAAAAAAAAAAAAAAAATCTATTTTAGTGGGAAATTATTAGTTTAAGTCTGTTAATAAGAAAATATCTGTGCCTCAGCTTTGAAACCGTGATTAGGTGGTATCATCAATTCATCAGACGATAGCAAGTTCTGCCCTGGGTCTTAAAAGGATAGAACATTTGGAATCAAAAAACACCCACAAAACCGAACAGTTAAAATACAACGGGGGTTTTATTCCTTTTGTGATTTTAATAAGAGCAGCTGCATGCCTTGACAGCACCATTAGCCTACAACCCGAATAAAGCTACCACAGAAAAGCAGCAAAAAAAGTGTATTTTACTGTGCTTTTTAATAGGGGAAATTTCATAAAAAATTATTAATATACAGACCTAAGGATGTGAATTACTCCAGCTTGGGCTAATTTGCAAAGGAAATTTCACAGTGCTACTCACTTCATACATGATTGTGTTCAGATTCTGCTGACCAGAGCTCTGCTTGTTCTTTCCGCTCTCTTTGCGCTGCTGCTTAAGATCAGTAAGTAACTGGAACACCTAGGGGAAAAAAAAAAAAAAAAAGTGTTTCAGAACATTTGAGAGTATGATTCTATGATTCTGTTTTACCTAAAAATATTACAGCAAGAAAACATAAGTGAACAACGCAAAATCCTACCAACCAAGCAACAACAACAACAAAAAGCATGGCTTCTTTGGTGAGTATTTTGGCACCAGAATCATCAATAAGTATGAAAATTGTTTTTTAAAAATTGTGACTATTTTAAACAGATTTTCAGCGCTTGTTAAATGTTATCTAAGAGCCACAAAGGAGACGCTGACAGGATGAATCTATCCTCGTTGTTTATCTTATCTCAAGTCCGGCGCAGAGTTGGGCCATACACGCTGTACGGGCACAGAGCTCCCCTTTAAACGCGAGTGATGCTTGAAGCAGAATGTCACACAAGCTCACGGCCCTGCTGGATTTGTTATGAGAGACGTACCTATAATATTAAAACGGATATACATCTTGTCTCACAGAGATGCAATTTTACATTACCTGCAAAAAAGAAGTAAACTCTGCAAGTGTCACGCTGCCAGGAACCAACTAAATAAAGGCTTGACCTATAGATGCTCCTGATATTAGTGATCCTATTGTGAATTCCAGTGGAGTTATTCATAATAGTAAATGTTACAGTGACTGGTAGGGTGTTATGGTACGTTAAACCACAAAGATTAAATTAGCTCCCTATTTCATCACAACAATGTAATACAAGCAGACATTCTTGAAAAGAATGTAATAAAGTTGTCTTCACAGATATGATGCAGTGAATACCGATGTAGGAGCGAGATTCAGAGGGTGAGTCTGAAGGCAAGGAAAGCGTTTTGGTTTTTGCATCTGTGCTCTGTCAAATCTGCTGCAACACCACAACATCTTTATTCACCATAGCTAGACGCGCACCAAAGTGTTGAGACAGCATCACAATTGCTCTTTTATTCCCACATTAAATCACATTAGGTTGAAATTTCTCCAGATGTTTTGCTTCGGGCTTTACGGTATACCCAGAGCCAATAACCACAGCAGAGTAACAGATCGCTTCTTTCTGTTTATCCCCTAATTTTTAGCTTTTTTTAATTTTAAAGATCCAGTTCCAGGGGTATTATAAACTGACAAGTCCACAGAAATAAGAATACAATCATTTCTAGACAATGAGAAATAAGAACATTACTGGCTACAAATCCTGCAATTACTTTATATTGCATCTTCTATAAAAGAGGAACACTTATCAACCCTGACCTGAAAGCCAAAACTCAAGCTATGAGCCTTTATCTAATAAATATCTAAACAAAATGCAGCCAGTGACAACAAAACATGAAATGACAACTCCAAATTCCCAGAAATGTAGGCATGGAACACGTATCTGTCCTGAATATTCCTTTCAAACACCACTTTCTGTGCAAAATATTACATCGATACAGAGAACGTTGGCTATGCCAGCCAAACCGCAAGTGGAAAGAGGAGCAAACAGAAAGAGATCGGTGGCTTTACGGGAATCAGCACTTTGAAGAGCAGAGAAAAGCCATGCCCCAAAAGCCTATAGCTGCAGAGATCATTTTGCAGTAAATAATCTCTGAAATACTTACTGTTTTCTTCACTGCAACAGTACGTGTTTTTAACAAACAGACACTTAGTACGAGTTTGGCTGACATAATATCATCTCTTTCTTAGGCAAGCCAGTTCTTTCCACGTACCTCATTAAAGCCCTTCTAACAGTCACCAGCTGGTTGCTCTGCTGTACACAGACAGATGCAGCTCAAGACAAAACACTTCAAGATTTATTTCAGGCTAGGATGAAACAGCTGTGCAACTTTTAAGCTTCAGCAATAAAACAGTTATTAAAACCATTCAAAAAAATTACACTCATAAACAAAGCACTGAAATCTTCCCGTTACCTGGCTGAAGTTAAACCAACAAGAACGTGACATTTCTTCCTACCTCACTAAAAAAATACCTTTGCTCAGGAGAGAGGAAAATGATTCAAAACTTATCTAGACGAGAAAATAAGATTTTTTTTTTGTGTTACTATGTTATTTGCATGCCAATATTCATTGTTTGTTACGACAGGGCACTGTAGCTTCCCCATGACACCAGATCAAGGTACATCACTGGCTTCTAGGGGTGTTTGTCCTGAGTAACACATCTCAGATCAGCAAACTGCCTCACCCTTACTATAACCTAACCTGCTTTGGAAACACCTCAAGATGTTTAAAAAAATACTGCCAAGCATTCAGAGGTGTAAAACTGCATTTCCAGTAGCACTGGCTTTAACAAAACCAGGTGTTAATGAGCTACAGGTTCTCGGATGATACTGCCCGTCACAAGTTAAATACGAAACATTGATTCTAGCAGCATCCATCTGTGAAAAATGTTTGAATTTTTCTGCAAGAATTTTTATTTGCAATATTAAAGAGACTCCAGCAAGCAGTGTGTCACGTATGTAGTGGTATATTGGCTTATCATACGACAAAATTCAGAAAAAGATACTTGGACATTGCTGCCCAGTTACAGAGGTGTCAACATTCCTGATCTGGGATTCGATGCACCATATGTCAGTCAAAGCAGCAATGAATCCCGTGCACTTGCCCAAATACACCAGTGTTTGAAGATGTGGAGAATCAAATTCATAGAATCATAGAATTGTTCGGGTTGGAAGGGACCTTAAGGATCATCGAGTTCCAACCCCCCCTGCCGTGGGCAGGGACACCTCCCACTAGATCAGGTTACTCAGAGCCCCGTCCAGCCTGGCCTTAAAAACTTCCAGGGATGGGGCTTCCAGCCCCTCTCTGGGCAACCTGTTCCAGTGTCTCACCACCCTCACGGTGAAGAACTTCTTCCTAACGTCCAGTCTGAATCGACCCATCTCTAGTTTTAATCCATTCCCTCTAGTCCTACCATTACTCGACATCCTAAGAAGTCCCTCCCCAGTTTTCTTGTAGGCCCCCTTAAGATACTGGTAGGCCACTATAAGGTCTCCTCGGAGCCTTATCTTCTCCAGACTGAACAACCCCAACTCTCTCAGTCTGTCCTCACAGGAGAGGTGTTCCAGCCCTCCGATCATCCTCGTGGCCCTTCTCTGGACACGCTCCAGCACATCCATATCTCTCTTGTAGCAGGGGCTCCAGAACTGGACGCAGGACCCCAGGTGGGGTCTCACGAGAGTGGAGTAGAGGCGGAGAATCACCTCCCTCGACCTGCTGGCCACGCTTCTCCTGATGCAGCCCAGGATACGATCGGCTTTCTGGGCTGCAAGTACACTGCCGGCTCATGTTATTCTGAATAACAAACCACACACAGAGGATTCAACAAACTAACCACACAGCAACAGAGTAAATACAACAAGGCGGAAGTTAAAGTTACTGACATTCCGAAGATCTGCTCCTCATCTGTTTGAAAAACATTAATTATATCTGGTTTTATAGATTTGGGATCAATCAAATAATACTACAGCACCCATTACTAGTAAAAACAGAAAACTAGTAATTTTTCAGAGAACTAGATTTTCTTTAAAAATATTTTTTCTTAATAACAAATCAAATGGAGTGGGTGGAAATCACATACAGGTCTTGCTGATTGCCACTGGCAATTCTCAGCCTCCAAAGAAGTATGTAAGTGACTGACTACAGCTTTAAACTGCCGATTTAAAACCAAGACACAGAGTAACTTACCTCAAAATTACTCAGCAATGCAGCATTTGCATCTTTTCTAAAAGGAAAAATGAAAATGATTAATTTATATTCCAAAGGAAACTGTCTAAAATTTTTCTTTGCTGAGTCATGCAGACTCTAAAACAACAGACACTACTTTCATAAAGTTTAAAAAAAAAAAAAATCATCAAGAAATCTATTTTTGGTGATTCTATAATTACCAAGTTGTGGCCACCTCTGGAAAATATTTTTCCATGCTGTTAGTAGAATTATTACATAAATATATAGTATATTTTGCACAATTTGCCCCATAAATCATAACACACTTATACACCATAGTCTTTTTACTCAGCCTATTTCACTCACTCACCCAACTTTACAAACTAAAACCAAATTGCTTTGCCTCTTCCTTACAAAAAAGGGCCTCCAGATTTATTAGAATAAAGACCGACGGGGAAAAATCATTCAGACTACACACACTATTTATTTATTAATGAAGAGTACAGAAAAAGAAAATACAATTACTGTTTTTAGTGCAATGGACATGTGTGTATAGATATAGATAGCACTATATAAATATATATAGTAATATACAGTGAGAAATATAGCACTATATTTACACATACTGTACTGAGTAAGAAAACCTTATTGCATTTCAACTTTATTTATTCTTTGACTCTTTATGTGGCTACTCCTCTATTAGCAGCGCAAGGCTGAGAGTTTCCCATTTTGCACCAGCCAAACACTCCCCACTAATTCTGTCCCAACTAAGCACGAATCATTATCCGCCACTGCTACACTGAACGCACCATCCTTGAATCCAGCTCATATTTAGATTAATCACACCTCTATTACTACCGGATATTGTAATTTTATATTTTTAAATTAAAAAAAGGGAGAAAAACCAACACAGAACATCCTGTATTCCTGAACAACACATTTCTGCTGAGCAGTCAGTCGCCGACACAACAGAAAGTTTCCATACAAAAGGAAAAAAAAAAAGGCCTTTCTCAGGTCTGTGCAGCAGCTTATAAAAAAAGAAAAAAAGAAAAAAAGGTACAATGTATTGTTAAGCACCATCAACTGTTTGAATAGAATTGTCACGTTCATCACTTTCAAACGAGTTAAATGCGTCCACAGACTTCCACAGGTTCTATCATTGTTTTTAAATGAAAAGGACCCTCTAAAATACGCTGAGATGAACTTCAACTTCCATTTCGCTGACTAGAGTGAAACTTCAGCAAGTGAGCTCACACACGCATTAGTTTTCATTCATGTTTTACAAACCATATAGCTTTTGTTGTTAGGTAAATGCAATTCTTCAGAACGTTTGCATTCAGGCTATCACTACAGAAATCCCTATGGATCAAAGACATTCTTTGTTAGAAATAATAATGCTACAGAAGATTTATATAGGGAATTATTCTGTTAAGTAAGTGAAAGGGTCATATAGAGTAAATACATCACTGTAAATGAGCCTGTGAAATCTATCTGAAGTTAAATTATTTAAGACAATTGAGTCTTTTTTAATTCAAAACCACTTTATCGTTCAGAAAAATATTATTTTTTTTCTAACAATGGATGGCAAACAAGTCAGTCTCAAATCTCCAACAATTTTTGTTGTGCTGAAATACCACAATTACAAACTGATCAACAAGACCAGTTTCAAAAAACTTTTGCAGAACTTAGCAGAAATACAATTTTCTTCAGCCCTAACTTTCATGAATCGACTATCAATTTTACATTCAGAAAACAAGAAATTATAAATGAATTCTGATGTATATTTTTAAGTAGCCAACTAAACTGTATGCTTAACTTTTACAAGATCATGAAAAGGAAATACATCTCATGTTAATACCAAATGTATAAACACTTTTTAGAATCTTTAAACAGGTAACATTTGTCCAAATTTCTGTCCAAACCAAAATATTATTGAGAAGGTCTGCTGCATATAATATAGAAAAATATCTTAGTATATGGCATCATACCTCTAAAAATACCATTCACACTTCATGTTTTTAAATCTATTGCTTAAGATATGTTGTATATTTAAATCAAAATGTTTTCTGGAGAGTTCTTTTGTCTAGTCACAGATACTTCTGACGCAGTAAGAACTTAAGAGAGGTTTTCCTAGTTGCAGAGCTTCCCTCTATGAAGACGGTCAGGCAGGAGGCAAAAGATTAGGGAGATTAAATTCCAACAGCAATTCAAGTGCAAAATGGACTAAATCGTTCCATTCTCACGCACAGGGACGTTCACCCACAGCTCAGGACTCACCCCCAGGTCTTCTGCCCCTGATGCACCTTCCCATCGGTACTAAAAGAGGTAGCACCAGTCAAATACATGGAGCTACTCAAGGCAGTAAAAAAGAAGCGGATGTATAAGCATCATCACAGACTTACTATTAATGGTATCGAAAGCATCTTTCTCATCAGGGCAAATCCTGTCTTTCCTCACATGCAACAGCCACTTGCATCCTGTGTATGTGTTTCACAGCATTTTTCGGTATACAACAGCAAGAACAGCTCATTTCCCTGCAGGCTGCTACTCATGTTGAGGTTACAAACCCGTATTTCAAACGGAAGTTTCTTATTTGCTATCTACTTTCAAAATTTATGCATAGAAGACTTAATTATAATAGCATAGAAGATGTAATGACAATAAAGCATCCATGGATAACATGAACTGCAATAGCTCAGCTGACTTTGGTGGATGCTGACATACGTCCCATGGGACTCGCATCCTCCAGGCCAACCAGTGCCGCATACACGTATATAACCACACAATGTAACGGGCCCCACAGACCTCACCAGAATGAGTTTCTGTGCTTCAAAATCGGTCAAATCCTATTGTTTTGTGCCCAAGTGACGCTAACAAGACAGAAACATGCATAGTGCTGTCCGCATAGGAAGGCAACAAAACTTGCTGCCTGGGATGGCAACCTGGGGGCCAGCTGGTGTACGTGCCACGAACTATCAGCTAGCCAAAAACTGTGACTCGCCTCTTGTATTTGCAACTGCTGGGGCACACCCGTTAGGTTTTTCTCCTTCTGCAGCACATTCATCTCCTACAGTTAGCTGTCTACCTGATGCTCACAGGAATCACTCTCTCCCAGATGCCGCAGAGGATTCACATTTCACCTCTCGCGGGGCAGAACAGAAAACGGAGCGCGAGGAGGCAGGAGGGCAGGGAGATGGAGATGGGACTCATGCTGAGCCATGACGCCTTTTGCCCAGGCACGTGCATCAGCATGATTTTTAAGCAAACAAAAAAAAAACCCAACTCAGTTTCTCGTCAGAGTGCCTGAACACGCTGCTAGTTACAGCGGCGTTAAAGGCCCAGTGCATCCTCCCATACAGATCTACCCGCACACACTGCAGACAGGCCCATATAGAAATAGCCCCCAGACCACAGGGAGACAGGCCCATATAGATGTATCCCCCACACCACAGGCAGGCCCATATAGATGTGCCCCCCCACATACCACAGGCCGGCCCATACAGATGTACCCAAAACACCACAGGGAGACAGGCCCATATAAATATGCCCCCCACACCACTGGGTGACAGGCCCGTATAGATGTACCCCCCACACCACAGGGAGGCCACATAGATATACCCCCTACGCCACAGGGAGGCCACATAGATATACCCCCTACGCCACAGGGAGGCCTATATAAATATGCCCCCCACACCACAGAGAGACAGGCCCATATAGATTTACCACACACAGGCCCCTGCGGATATACTCCCCCTCCGCACCCCCCCACCCGGGCCCTGGAGCCCCCGCTGCCGCCACGGAAGCTGGGGCTGGGCTGGAGGCGGCAGCAGCCCGTCCCCGCCGCTCCTTACACCTCCATCTTGTCCCCCGCCGCGCCGGGACCGCCCCTGGTCGCCGACGAACTTCCCCTCACACCCGCAGCCCGCTCGGCGACGGCGAGGACAGTGCGAAGCAGGCCCGGGCTGAGCTAAAAGAGGTTCTTAGCGGCCGGGACGGAAGCGGAAAAGGAAGGAGAAATAAGGAAGGGGGGGGGAGGGGATTAAAAAAAATACCCACTGCATTGGCCGGGAATCGAACCCGGGCCTCCCGCGTGGCAGGCGAGAATTCTACCACTGAACCACCAATGCCGGTGATGGAAGAAATATCCCCACCCCCTTCCTTGTAACTTCTGCGGACAGAAAATGGCAAAAAAGTTGTTTCCACTAAAAGGTGTTCTGAAAACCTACTCAGACTCTGCCAGCTAGCCGCTCCAAAGTGTGATGACAAGGCAGAAATTCCATTATAGAGGTCCTTCCAAATAAAATCCGTAGTCACATGCAAACAATGCTGTAAGGCTGAACTAGCTGTGTAATACTCCTATTGCCTTTTAAAGCAGCTGTACATACATTTTACCAGGCTCAGCAGCATCATATGTCTTTTCCTACCACCACTGTTATTCTTTCCCATTTAATCCATGTGCTATTAAATTTTGCAAGAGCCCTTTTCATTCTCAAGAAAACCAGAGACACTTCATGGAGTGCAAATAGCTGAAAATCCTCTTGGCTACAGCAAGGAGAATTGTCTGGCTCAGGGACTGAGTGCCAGGGAAACATCGATTAATTTATTTTGCCATTATCGCTCAGGCAAAAGTTTATATGCAAACACAACAACACTAACTCCCTAAGGAGTCACATACAGGGCTGTAAGAGCCGTCTGGGGAACCAAATGTGTTAGACTTCTTGTGCCCACAACCTCCACCTTGCGACAAACAGCTCCCAGCTCTCCAGGAGCCATCGTCAGCGGACACCTAAGTGCTGGGCAAAGTTTAAAAGCCTCCTGCAAAGCTTTTTCAGCCCCTTTCAGCTGCGGACTCCTAAAAAAGTTTCAGTGGACATGTGGATCCCATCACATACAGGTAGAAATTAATTTATACTGCAGAATAATTTCTCATGGAGCCCTATGGAAAAAGAGCCAGAAGAAAGGTCTCCAAACTGTGGACTGAAAGCTGCTGGTCTGACTCGGTGACAGGATGCAATGGATGCTGTCCTTTTTCATGTTAGGATTAAAGGACCTTGTAAATTGGCCAAAACCGGCAGAGCAAATGCTCTGTAACTTCTCTGCCATGTCCCAAACCCTGCGCGTGAAGCTGGCTGTACACCCCCGCCCAGCCAGGCTCAGGGGAAGAAAAGAAGAGGGAGGATGTCACCTTCGTTTGAGAGTGTGGTACTTCCAGATTATCAAATTTCAGAGTTTTGTTACAGAAATCTACTAATCCTTGCCACCGCTCTCTTTAGATACAGGTTCAAAATCTTCAGCATATTAATTTTATTTCTCCTTTGCATCTCTTCACACCTCTCCCCCAGCACCAACTTCTCATCTTTATTTTCACTGTCTCTCCAAAAGCTTCATTCCAGACCTTTGCTGATACGCTTTTTTTACAACCCATGATGGTGATGCCCGATCCCAGCAGCTGGGATCAATGAACACAACACAAACGTCCCCCTAGCTTTCAATTATTTTTTTTTTTTCTAATAGAGAAATTCTCCTAAATATTTCCCAGTGGAGACATATAGCCTGCTAGGGTGTAGATACATATATTTACAGCTAGAGGTCCGCTGGCATCACGCAAGGGAGAGAAGGGGCATATCGAAGCGAGGACTCATTCCTCTTACATACAACTGATGAGCTCAGTTCACTTGGTTTTTAATTGCTGCACTTTAGGTGTTAGACAGTTATGCTCCACCATCCATAGGGAATGCAGACATAGGTTTTTCTAAATGTGCTTAGCATGTCAACATTTTGAGCGTGGGCTTGTGATTGTTACCGCTAAGGCTTGGTGAGAGAGGGGCCTCGGTATTAACTATTGAAAGCAGGGGGCCTAGCAATTGCCATTGAAAGCAGATCTGCAGGGTATTTGTATTCTTTGTCACGAAAGATGTTTACTGTATTCAGCATTTCGCTGATCACCCTATAGTGTCTTTTTTTTTTCCTTTTACATTCAAAATTCATTAAACAAAGTTGTTTTTAACAAAAAATGTCAGCACCGCTTCACATCAGTCTCGCTGACGGTGCGTTTGACCAGCACTTTCAGCCCAGAGAGCTTTTTTTCTTTTTCTAAACCAAAATGACAGTTAAAAAAGAATGTTTTTAAAGAAGGTATGCTGTAGCACTTTATGCCATCCTTTTTCTTCACAGTTATGAAAATAAGTCCTATTATGAAAAGTGTGTTTCTAGAAAGCACTCCCCAAGTATTGCACTCTTTTAACAAAAAATGTTCTCTAAAAGAAATAGCAAGGCTGTGACTGATTACAAAAGCAAGTACAAATAATGTTCAAATCTTTGAGGGCATTAAAATACATTTAATTAAACATCTCAATGCTGCAAAACGGGCAATTTACTCTCTAGTACTACCTCATTGTACCTCATCTTGGAAAAGGACGTAGCTGGGAATATTAATGTATAAATGATGTGCCATTCGCTGGGCCAGAAGGGGAAATAAGTAGAAGACCTTTGTCTCAGACTTCCTTGGTGGTGGGGAGTTTGGGGGTTAACCTTTCTATATCACTAAGCAAATAACGTAATGAAAGAAGATGATGGGATGTGGCGAGCCATCCAAACCGGAACAAATAGAGAAGAAAGTAATGAGAATACGTTTCAGTGTACATTAGAAAACCGGCTTTGCAATACTATTTCACTGGTTTCCCCTCAAAACAGTTCAACTCTCCAGCTCCAAGCCCCTTTAAGAAAACCCACTTCTTCAATGTCCATTTTTATGTTAATGACTTCTGCTTGGATTTACAGTTTCACTTCCATTTTTATTATAAAGATATTACTCTGTATTCTGCATTGCTTATTATACAGACAGGATAGTTATTGCCTGCTTAATCGACAAATGGGAAAAGAGAGAATTAATAATCTCCTAGATACAAGCTGGGACAGGAGTTAAGGCAGCATACTACAAACAAACTAATCCCTATGAAGTTTGGTAAACACGCAGCGATACCGCTGACAGATCCCATGTGAAAGCACGCGTCCTTGCCACATGTAATATCAGACACAGATTAATAAGATCTTGTTGACATAGATTCACTCTGGTTATAAGTTCAGTGCTTACTGTTTTCCCAACACATCAGCAATCTCCTGTCAAAGGCCAGAGTAAGGACAAGGATGCTCCTAAAGGGTGAACAAGGCAAGAAAAGTGGTAAAAATGAGGGATTTCAGAGTAGGAAGGAACATGATCACAAAATGATCAAGCGCTGTTTTCTAGTGTAAATGTCCTAGTGTAAAAGGAAAAGGAGATAAGTTGCTGAACTAAGAGAAGAACAGTAGAAACGGACAAGAGGGTCAGTGAAAACAAAGAAAATAACCCAACAAAATGTGGATGAGGAAGTTGGAATACGTTTCCCTGAGCTCTGTGAAAAGTTTGGACCATGCAGATGGAAAAATATTATACTGTAGTAGCAGACTTCGTCAGGAGAACCAGCAAGGGTTCTGCTTTCTGTACAGTGGCTGCAGAAAAGTGCTCTGTGTCTGAGGAGTTAATGAGAAATTGGTGCTGAGCCGTAGTTCTGCGAGTTGCTGCTCCCAAAGTTCTCTTGTATTTTTAATCGGTTCTTTACTTCCATGATATTTAGGGTTTGATGAGTTTAAGATATGGGCTATTTGCCAAGGCTGCTGGACACAACCTCTCACCCCACAGCCACAATCTGAGGCTCACAGGAGCCTCTTGGCAAAAGTGACCCCACGCAACTTGGTGACAGAAGGGAAGCCCCAAAGCTGGCGCTGCAGCATCTTACAAGTCTCACACACACAGAAACGGGAAGAGAGCAACTAGCTCCCGTGTATTTTATTCTGGTGTGTTTGCTGGGCTGGCAACGGGGACAGAACAATGATGCCCCAGCCATCGTATTAATTACATTCATATCAAAGATTACTCATTAGAGGGGTATGACACAGAGTGATGTGACTCTTTCAGTACAGGGATATTCCCAGAAAAGGAGCTGATCTGTCAGGAAACCCCACAGAAGACACTCTGGCACTGCAGAAGCACTTGCCTAAAGCTACACCAATAACTTCACTAACAAGCGACACACGAGCATCCCTCCCGACCCTCCTCCTTGCAGCAACCCTGCCTCCAGAGAAACTTCTTTCCCGGACTTGCTAATCATGCCCTGATCGAGCAAGGGCCGGAGACAGGAGAGGGGTGGGAAGGGCGAAGGGGGCTGTGTGATGGGGGGGACCGGAGCGGGGCCGGTCCCGGGGACACCCCGCCCCGCCGGGGCGGGCCGAGCCACCAGCCCCGCTCCGAGGGATGTAAAAGCGGGGCGGCGGGGCCGGGGAGAAGCGAGCGACCAGCCGGGGCTGCACAGCCGAGCAGGTGAGCGGGACCGGGTGGGCGCCGGGGACGTGGGACTCGTTCCGCACCAGGAGCGGGACTGGGGAGCAGGACCGGGACTGGCACCGACACCAGGACCGGAGGCAAAGCCTGACCTCACCTCACTGTTCCACAGGTTGCACCAGTTGCCAGGATCGCTGCACAAACGAGCAAAACGTCGTCCGAAATGGCAGCCGAGGTGAGGGCGAACTTTGCTTCTCTGGTGGGGTGGTCTCGGGGTGCTCCAGTAGATGCGAACTCAACTGCATGGTAACCCCAGCTCCGCAACCTGCCAGGCTCGTTTGGGTGCTTCTCACTACTTGGTTTGTTTTCCTGGGGTTTAAATGGAGAAAGCAGCAGGAAACATATTTGCTGCAATATTTCTGATGACCCACCTCTGATTCTGGTGAAAACCCACAGTAGCGAAGATACAGACTTAGATACCTCGAAGATATACTGAGATACCTCTTCCCCACCCCAGCACTGGCCTTTCCCGCCCCATCCCCTCTGCCACTTGCCCCAGGGGACTGGTTTCCCAGCGAGGAGCTGCAAAACCTTTGCTTTTTCAACTCCGATTTCAACCCCTACGAAGCTCCTACTGGCAAACCTGCTTCAAAAATAGATCTCCGGCACCCTGTGCCTACACCCTGCCCTCGGTTGGACTGGATGATCTTAAAGGTCTCTTCCAACCAAAACGATTCTATGATTCTCCTGCTCTCAGGCTGGCTGGTTCAGACAGTCTCTGGGCAAAGGGCTGCCCGGTTCACCGGCCCCAGCCCCGCCGGCCGGTGGCCACCGGACCCGGGACCGGCCCCGGTCGCCGCCCGCTGTCCGTGGTAGCCCGGCGCTGCGCTGCTTCAGAGACCTTCTCGGGGGTAGCTTGACGCCGTGGTGTTTTGGTTTTTTTCTTTCCGTTTCATTTTACCCTAACATTTGTAATACTGAAAGGTACCCAGACCTCCCTGTCTGGAGTCTACACCTTAACCAGTTTTGTGCTAATCTCATGCCAAAGCTTGCAAGAACATCGTGGACTCTGGAGATGCTTCAAACGGTAACTTCAAACGCTTCATAGTTACAGGACTGTTTTAGAGCACGTGGCTTGTTCTAGAGCTGTGCCCCACAGCTCTTTGTCAACCAGATATTTTCATATAGCCTCCCTAAAAGACTGGGGTTTTTTAATTATTATTTCAAGTAACAGTAGATACTAGCTGTCACTATATCCCTCACTCTCTTCATGTCTTTTTCCCTGCCAAGAGACTACCACAGAGTGAGTGATCAGCAGCTGCCTTAAAAGACAGATCCATGCTGATCTTGCACCATATGCCCTGATATTAATTTTTAAGGACAGGCCATACTCTCTCCAGAGACCTGCAGGAGTAAAGTATCTTGGAGGACTCCTGAGCCAGCCCTGACACCTCAAGGGCTAAATTCTAGTGACAATGACATGTTCTCTGCTTCTACAACTACTTGCCAAAGCTCTTAAAGTCCACGCCTTTTATGCTTAATAGTACAGCAGAGAAAAACCATTCCTGAACTATGTTCTCAGTTTTACTTGGATAAAGAGTGGGACGGACATTAACTGATTTTTAGGGGATATATCAGTAAGTTTTGAACATGCCTCTTAACTTCATTACTTGCAGGGGGATAAAATGTTGGGAGGAAGGTTTGTCGGAAGCACAGATCCAGTCATGGAGATGCTCAGTGCTTCCATTACCACTGATCAGAGACTGGCTGAAGTTGATATCCAGGGGAGCATGGCGTATGCCAAAGCCTTGGAGAAGGCCGGGATCCTATCTAAAACTGAGCTGGAGAAGATCCTGAGTGGCCTGGAAAAGGTATTTATTTCTTCATATTTGTAATGCATGCTGGAATGAATGGCTTCTTATCTGACAGCATCTGTAGTAGCCTCCCTGAGTTGCGCTCAGTACACTTGGAGGCATTCTGGGCAGGGGATTGATGCTCCAGTTGATTCCCGCTAAGGGCACCAAAGCCCGGCAGTAGGACGTGAACCGGCTGACAAGCCCCCAGTGACAGCCTGATGCCCCGATGTGCACATTGTCAGTGCTCAGTAAGGCAGCCCCGCTGCCTCGGTGAGGTGTGCTCAGTGTGCCCACACTCCTCCTCAGACTGAACATTCACCAGGAATTGTTTCAGTATGAGGTAGGACTATTCTTTTTCTGCTGGCACTTGGGATCCTTTTGAGGCTGGCTGGCTGAGTTAGTAGGAGGCAACGCATAGCATTGTATAGGGGTGAAGAGAAGTCAGCAGCTAAGCGCTTTTCTAAAATATCCATTGTTGTTGCTCACCCAGCATGGACGCTGGTGACTCTATACAATGTTCGTATAGGAAAATCTTTGTGGCCGATGCTAAAGCAATCACTGACGTTTCAGCTCACTTTCCCATTGCACTGCGTAAATCCTCCTGTGGCCATAACGCTGCAGGATCATCACGGGTGGAGAGATGAATCCCACCAAGTGCAGCATAGAATATCAGGATACAGCAAGCAGCCAGCCTTGGCCTGAAAGAACAGGAGTGTCAGAGCTCACGTGAGACCCAACACTTTCATTTCCATTGGGACGGCAGAAGTTGGTATTTGCTGGGGACAATTTCAGCCCTCATGCGCAGCAGGGTACGAGTAGTGGCTGACTGGTGTTTCTGCTGATGTTTGTAGATCTCTGAGGAATGGTCTAAAGGAGTCTTTGTGGTGACCCAAACCGATGAGGATATCCACACTGCCAACGAACGCAGACTAAAGGTTTGGGTCCTCTAACCTCTTGTTCCTGTTCCTCTGTAGCTAGATCTGCTTGACGTTAAGTGCGTGCACCTCTTTCCCACTGTGAAATTCCTCTGGACCTTGTGGCACTGAAACCCCAGGTGCACAATCAAGTGTCTCCAAGACCACTTTTGTGGAAGGGGCACTGTACAAGCATAGAACCCCAACTTGCCCTTCCCGAGAAGAGATCCCATGGCTACTCACAGGATCCTAGAGCTGAGTCCCTTCCAGGCAGGGAGGAGGTCTGCTCAGGCGGAGTTTCCTCTTTAGATACAGAGACACTGATTGAAATCCTCCTCTTGTCCTCAGGAGCTGATTGGAGACATAGCTGGAAAGCTGCACACTGGAAGAAGCAGGAATGATCAGGTATGTACAGAATCTTTTTTTTTGCCTTTGTACTCCTCCCCCAGCCCATTTCAGGAGACCTCGGACCAGAATGGCTTTGGCTGTCTTCCTGGAGAGCAAGATATAGTGGCATTACCACATCAAAATGACCAAACGATGAGAGGAAGATGCACCGTCCCGTCCTACAGAAGAAGGAGGAGTTCACTTTGCAATCAAAGTGGCCAGTCACTAAGTATGTCCCTTTCTGCTTTGACTGACTGTGGCCAATCTCATCCAGGTTGTGACTGACTTGAAGCTCTTCATGAAGAACTCCCTCTCCGTCATCTCCACTCACCTCCTGCAGCTCATTAAGACCCTGGTGGAACGCGCTGCCATGTAAGTCCTTTTCCACATCCCCCAGCCTTGGTCTTGCACGGGCAGGAGACTTCTAGGCTTGCTCTTTGACTGACGCCAACCAGGGCAGCAGCAGGGTCTTCTGCGGAGGAAGTTACAGGCAGGCAGTGGGTGACAGCACAGGGAAAGACAACGGACCCTCTTTCTCCACAGTTCATGTCACAGAGACCTTCCTCTTCCCCCAGTGTGTCCTGGCAAAGGAATTGAGGTGGGAGGTCCACACAAGACTTTAGAAGGTGCCAAATCCATCTGAAGGAGTGGGGAACTTTAATGTGTCTCATGTATGAGAAAAGCCCAGCTGTGTTCAGTCCTGTCTAACTTTCCTCCTCACCAACCACACTCCCAAACGGTGGTGGACAGGGCAATCTGCCTGACACAGAGGGATTACCGTACCAGACAAGTTTCCAGGGAGGCCTGGGCAGACACACCACACTGGACGATCAGGACCATAAACCCGGTATACTTAGGTAGCAGATGACAGGGAGAGGAAGACATAAATAAAAATCAGCACCAACACAGGCTAAAGAAGTTCTCCTCACGACCTTGCCAGGAAACCCTGGAGTGTTCCTGCCACTGCCCTCTATCCTGCTCACCTCTTTCTCTCCTTTCACATGCAGAGAAATCGATGTTATCTTGCCTGGCTACACCCACCTGCAGAAAGCTCAGCCCATCAGATGGAGCCAGTTCTTGCTCAGGTAACCACCTTTCACACATGGCTGGAGGAAGCCTAGAAGTGCACCATCCTCTGAGGGGGCAGCCTGGGGTGGTGACAAACCAGCGCTAACCTTGCAAACTGGAACAGAAGCTCCCCATGTTCCCGTGTGGCTCTGACCAACCTGGGACTCAAGCACTGAGTGGGCAACGGATGCCAACTCCCTGTACGCTGCATCCCTTGGCCAGAGTTACATCTCAGCTAATGGGGTCACATGGAGAAGCTTGTATGGCTGCTAGCTGTTCCACTTCTAAGTGCCTAAGTGCCTAGTCTCCATTTCAAGCCTTTTCTGTTCAAGAGGGCTTTCCGGGCTCCAGGCGTGTCAGCATACTGCTGGGAAAGGAAAGTGACATTTTCTGACTTCAGATGCTTCATCTCTTATGACTTTTCATGTCCTTTCCTAGCCATGCTGTTGCTCTGACCCGTGATTCTGAGCGCCTGGGAGAGCTGAAGAAGAGGATCAACGTCTTGCCTTTGGGAAGGTAAAGTCTACCGTTTGTGTCGTCACAGGGCCTCGCTTTGCTCTGCAATGTCTTCAGAGGTGCCTTCCCTGCTTCCTAGAGCTTAGTTTTGGTTGGAGTGTGCAGGCTACCATGCGTGACTGGTGTTTCTTTTTCCCCTGGCAGCGGTGCTCTGGCTGGCAACCCACTGGAAATTGACAGAGAGCTTCTGCGTAGTGGTAAATGTCTCTCTCTAACTGAGTGGCCCAGGAGGGAGGGAAACATTAACACATGTCTCCCAATGGCACCGTAACGCACTGTCCTGGAGCCAAAGCCTCTCTTTTATAAGGCTTCTTACTGCAATGCCTGTGGGGTGGGAGCAGGAAGAGCCACCTCTGCTGCACGCTGGATGCTTGGGGCTAATAACAAATACCCGAGTCAGTGTAACACTTAGATACGTTTGTGTTCCTGGGGACTACTCGAGGGCTCACAGTCACTTGCATGCTGGGGCATCCTGCTGCATTCAAGCTCCAGAAATGCCAAGCCTGACCTCCTCTGTCCGTCACCTTCCTTACAGAGCTGGACTTTGCCACCATCAGCCTGAACAGCATGGATGCCGTTAGCGAGAGAGACTTTGTGGGTAAGCACAACTCAATCACTTCTTCCCACCACTGTTTTCGAAGCAGGCTTCTGAGACCTTCCCAGTAAACCCCCTTTAGTAAGGGGACTGAAATCCCTCACCAGGAGTATTTATACAGAAAATGTGTTTGCTCATGTTTAAACTCCAGTCAGGGCTCCCTGGGTTGCCAAGCAAACAAGCACCTTTTTCACGTCCTGACTTCCTGCTTTCTCTGCAGTGGAATTCCTCTCTGCTGCCACCCTGCTGATGATCCACCTCAGCAAGATGGCTGAAGATCTCATCATCTACAGTACCAGCGAATTTGGCTTTCTAACCCTCTCTGATACCTACTGGTAGGTTTCTGATCTCTGGGGAGTAATTCTCCTCAGCTGTCCTCACCTGGGAGAATGAGACAGTGGTTGGGGTCTCCCTGCTGCACAAGGCTGACACAGCATTAGAAAGCTGGCAGAAAGGCAGCCTTAGGGTGAATATTCCTCAGTAATGACCACTTATTTCTCATTCTGGCAACTCAACCAAGCCTGCATTCAGCAGACGCTCCTCCTCCCCAGCAACCGCTGGCAGAGAGAACTTCCTCCTCTGCTGGGAATGCCAGCCAAAGCCCTTCCTTGACTAGCCAGGTTTGCAATCCTAGCAGACTTCCTGTCTCTCAGGGGGGCACAACCACAGCCCTCCCTCTCCCAGCTCACAGCAACACTTAGCCTGGCCTGTTGATACCAACACTGGAGGAGCTTGGGGGCAAGCTTCCTTTTTGCTTCCTCTTTGAGAGGTGGGGTGTGTGGTAGCTCCAGGCAAGACTGCAAAAACAAAGGCTCTGCTTTGGCAAACATGAGAAATTCTGCACACTCAGTTTTCCTACACCCTAGGAAGGTGTCCAGGGAAGGGGGATCTATGTGTTACATTTGGAGGGCTGGCCCAGTATGCTGCATCGTCTATCTTAGCCCATGTCTGTAGGACAAGGGTTTAACTCACCGTTACCCTGCACACACTTTTCTTTCAGCACTGGCAGCAGCCTGATGCCTCAGAAGAAGAACCCCGATAGCCTGGAACTGATCCGCAGCAAAGCTGGCCGCGTGTTCGGACGGGTGAGCCTGCTAAAGAAAGAAGTGGGGTGGGGAAACTGCTCAGACTGGGGCTGAAGAATCTGCTTTCTTCATCAAGAAGAAACCAGCCAAGGGTCTGCCCAGTTTAGACTCTGAGCCTCTGCTGGGACAATGATGTGCTGCTTTTCCTAGAACTCACTGCCTCACCTGTTTCTCTCTGCAGCTGGCTGCTATTCTCATGGTTCTCAAAGGACTCCCAAGCACCTACAACAAGGACCTGCAGGTAAAACACGTGTTAGTTTTCGCTCCATTTCTCTGAGCAGACACAGCCGTCTTCTCCTCTTGAGCAGTCTTGCCACTACATTTCCCTGCTTGTGTGTGGGATGCGGAGGAAGGGGCTGAGGCACGGCAAGCTGCAGTTGACACCCCAGCCACAGCAGAAGCCCCTGGGATGACACGCCTACTGTGATGGCCGGGCTGCCTTTGGGCTTTTGGGGTGCATCAGGTTGACTTAGAGCAATTTCCATCTCTGTTCTCACGCAGGAGGACAAGGAGGCCGTCTTTGATGTTGTGGACACCTTGAATGCTGTGCTCCAGGTTGCCACTGGAGTGATTTCTACCCTCCAGGTAAGGCTTCAGCCGCTCATTATTGAACACGGTTGGTGGACACGTTCTGTGAGTGAAACGCATAAGAGAGCTCTACACTGGTCCTAAGATGAAGGCTCTTCAGTGCCTCACCCACACTGCTCATTATGGCTCCCAATGGCAGCTAATGTGTCCCCAAGGAGGAGTTGATGATAATGTCTCACTCTGACCCTCCTTTCTGCAGATCAACAAGGAGAACATGGAGAAGGCTCTGACCCCTGAGATCCTGTCATCTGATCTGGCTCTCTACTTGGTTCACAAAGGAGTAAGTATCAGAGGAAGACTTGGAGCTCTGATTTCGTTGGATGCACAGAACACTGCTCAGTGAGGGCCTGAGATGAGGCCTTCTGTTCTGTCCCCAGGTGATGAGCAGTCTGGGTCAACAAACACGAAAGCTGGAAACCCATTTTTTACATGTATCCCAAGTAGTGGAACTGCTGCCAGGTGGACCTGGTAGTAATTTACAGGTGGAGTTTTACCTCCTAACGCCTCCCCTCTTCACATCCCAGAAAACCCAGATTCACATGGCATTACCCTAAGCGAAAACAAGCCCACCAAAACAGACAGCACATCCATTTTTTCCTTTGAGGCTGCACCCCAGTTGCCTGGTCACTGACTGCGGCCTCTGCTTCTCACTGCAGATGCCATTCAGACAAGCCCACACTGCCTCTGGGAAGGCCGTCCACCTTGCCGAGTCCAAAGGCATCACCATCAATAATCTCAGCCTGGATGACCTGAAGAGCATCAGGTTTGTATCGCTAATATTTTGCCACGACCCCCCTCAACAGACAGGTATCAGCCTCCCTTCGTATGGGCCTCCTTATGGTGCCCTTCCCCAAAATGCCTGGACCAGACAGCACCCCAAAATCCTCCTGGCCTGAATATCAATGCAGCTACTGCTGGGCCTCAAGTAACTGAAGGGGACAACATCACTACCACGCAGCTCCATGGGCGCATGGGCAGCAGCCATCGGGAGGGACCGGAGGAAGCTCCTCCTCCAGAGGAGTTTGGCTTAAACTCCCTCGCGCTCCCCTTGGAGCCGACTCTTTGGTCTGCCACGAGCAGCTACTGCCAGGCACTAGAAGTGCAGACACAGGGCTGCAAGAGGCCTTTCTCCTTGGAAAAGGGCTCTGTCTCCACTCTCTGCAGGCACTGAGCGTGTAAAGCCAGCCCACGGCACGCGGCCCTCTCCACTGACACCTCTTCTCTTTGCCTCCCCAGCCCCCTCTTTGGCAGCGACGTCTCCCAGGTCTTCAACGTTGTCAACAGCGTGGAGCAGTACACGGCCATGGGTGGTACCGCCAAGAGCAGCGTGACTGCCCAGATCGAGCAGCTGAGGGAGCTGCTGAAGAAGCTGAAGGAACAAGCTTAGAGTGTGGGGAGATATCCCGTGAATGCAGCGTTGTGCCTTTCACACTAATCTGGAGTTAATAAACACTGGGGTGTATGTAGTTCACTGAAACTCCTGTCTTGCGTCTTTCTTCTTAGGGGCAAGATTGGGCCGGGCTTCCTCATCCCTCGTGAGGCTTGGGGAAACGTTCACTAGTGTGAAAGAATGAGGGCTCTCCCCTCCCTGGCAGTGGAGATGGTTTATGGGGTGTTCAAGCTCTCGGGGACTGGTAGGCAAAGAGCAGCAGGAGTGTCTGTCTACAACACAAGACCTGAAAATGCATCTCCTGAACAGGAGGGTGGTGGACTAGGGAAGTGATGGTGCCTTTGTACTCGGCACCACTCAGGGGTGAGAACACACCTCAAATACTGTGTTCTGTTTTGGGCCCCTCGCTACAAGAAAGACATTGAGGTTCTGGAGCGTGTCCAGAGAAGAGCAATGAAGCTGGTGAGGGGTCTGGAGCACAAGTCTTATAAAGAGCAGCTGAGGAAATTAGGGTTTAGTCTGGAGAAAAGGAGGCTGAGGGGAGACCTTATTGCTCTCTACAACTACCTGAAAGGAGGGTGTAGCGAGGTGGGTGCTGGTCTCTTCTCCCAGGTAACAAATGACAGGACGAGAGAAAAGGGCCTCAAGTTGCACCAGGGGAGATTTCGATTGAATATTAGGAAAAATTTCCACACCAAAAGGGTTGTCAAGCATTGGAACAGGCTGCCCAGGGACGTGGTTGAGTCACCATCCCTGGAGGGATTTAAAAGATGTGTAGACGTGGTGCTGAGGGACATGGTTTAGTAGTGGACTTGGTAGTGTTATGTTGACAGTTGGTCCTGGTGATCTTAAGGGTCTTTTCCAACTGAAATAATTCTGATTCTACGCAGCACAAGGCTGGATCCAGCAGTGCCAGAACAGGCTACACAATGTGCTGAGGGAGGCTTGTGGGTGTGCACAAAGAGGGATACCTGATACTGAATCTGTAACACATGCCACATCTCCAGCTATCGCTGCCCTCCTCACAGGAGTATACTTGCCTGCCTGCCTTCTGGCAAGGGGGATTAAGTGGCCAAAAGAAGTCTCCTCACCACCTGGCACCTAAACTTGCGTAGTCTTAGGCAAGGACTTGGCCAGCAGGTCAACCCACAGGTCATTCCAGCCCATCACAAACCCACCTTTGGCTCTGGTTTCCACCAAAGCACAGAGGTTGCATGGCCCCAGGTCAAGTTTTTTCCTCTGTGTGACCCAGGCCAAGCTAGCTGGGGCAGAATGCTTGAAAAGAGACTGGCGTGGCTGGCTCCCTCTCACAAACCTTATTCTATCTTCCGTCTGTCCTTACAAAAATATAACCAGAACAAAGACCAGGAAAAGCCTTACTTGGGGAATGAGAATGCAGCAACCTCGTGTCTTTCAATGGATTAAAACATTTGATTAAACAAACACTCAAAACATTAATCCCCACTATTGTTCTGAAGTGATTTCTGGATGGAATATGCCTGCTACTTGATTCAAAAGGCAGAGAAAGAACAGTTGTCTACAGGGAAGGTGGGGCGATTTTCATTAAGCTCTAAATCAGCTTGAACCTGGCACCCACAGCACAGTAGCGCTAGTTTTGTCACGGGCAATCTCTTTTCTGTCAGAGCATTTTAAAGCTGGCGTCTTGCTCAGCACCCTGCCCCCCACGCTAATGCAGCAACACGTTATTGACTCAGTACTGCAAGACTCGGTAACCCACACAGGTAATGGCAGTAGCGCAAGCATTGCCTCGCCGGGTTTAGGTTAAGTACTAACTGCCATGAGCTACATCTCTTGCCATTAACGAAGTACCCCAAAAGACACAAACTGCTTTCATCCTACCTTTGTAGCGTTTGTGCTTTAAACATGTGGGAGAACCAGCAACAGAACTTCCCCTTCTTCAACACTTCCCCCCAACTTCGGTCTCCCTTTATTCTGGCCCTAAACCCGATCTGTTCTCCTGGCATTTAAAGAACCGCACATTTCAATTACCACTCCATAAATCTCCTTTGTTTTTGCTCTGTTACTTCCTGCTCTGTTTCTGTTTTGGCACTTGTGTCTCCCTCTCCAGATAGGTTAGCTGTGGCCAGGAAATCACTTATGCGTATTTAGCTGACAAAAGAACGGAGCAAGAGAGGGAGGGGACACCAGTACCCAACACCAACAGAGTCAGAAGAAGGGATATCTCCTCATCTCCACCCTACAGGTTTTTTTTTTCCCCCTCCCACAAGCTTTTTTGATCCATGCCACTCCCCTTTTTTTTCCCTATTTGTATTTTCCAGCTCCTGCTCAGTACCTTCAGTGGCCTCAGATGAATAGATTTTCTCTCGCTGCCAGCAGCAAACGCCTGGCGTTGTTCCTCCTGACCAGTGCTCAGCAACACAGGGCCCTGCTGAACTGAAAGCAAAAGGGAGGTTTTAGCAGATTATCACGTCAGTTTCCTACTCAAATGAGTAGTTTATGATCACTGGTACTTCCCACCCATCCACCCTTTTCTTAAAATTGTGAAATAATTTAGATTGGGAGGGACCTGGGGACCTGTGGAGGTCTCTGAAGCTCCACAGACATTACAGGAGTGTGTGGTCCACAGTATCTTCAGACTTTCACCATCACCCTACTATGACTCCTGGTGATTTGGGATTTTAAAGCCCTGTCCCTTACCACAGGAAGATCTGTATAGACAAAAGGATCAGTGGCTTGGATTTGATTTTAAATACCTGCTCCATTACAGATCGCAGGAAGGGAGTTAAACCAAGAATTCACGTAGGCTGATCATGAGCTACTGAGACTCTCCCCAGACGGCTACGTAATTCTGATCTGACACCCAAGCAGATAACAAACCTACAGAAGGGCTTTCGAAACATTACAAAAAGTAGTGAACTCTTCACTGGATCCCCCAAAGGAAAAGATCTCTAACCAGCTTTTACACTCTGGAAAACTCCTACTGACTATTTTGCCTCCTAAACAAATCACTGTGCCTGGTCTCTTTATCCCCTAGCTCTCTATTGATGAGCTAATAGCACTTCTCTGCCACCACAAGAGAGCTGTGAAAACAGATGCACTGCGTGACTGCAACGTCCCCTGCAGGCACCATGGGTGAATTTGAGACAGCAATATCCCAACGTGTCCATCGAGACTGGACTCCCCTTTGACAGGGGCAACACAAACCAACTCATCGTGATTCTTCAACCATTTCTGTTCCTCACGTTACAGAGAGATACACATACAGATAAGTGGAAAAAATACAAAGAGGCCTGGAACTAATGGAACAGAAACTGAAGCTTTCACTGTTATATTTAACTATGTAACACTGTTTAAATACAGGTAATATTAAGAAATCAAAGCTGTCAGCTACCACACATACATAGGGTTAATGATATGAAAACACAAATAGCAAAACAGATACAGGGGAACTCTGAAAGTGCAACAGAGGTCCCATTTTCCCTTTACGTGGGAAAAAAGGACCCTGTGGGTCACAAATAGTCTACTAGGGAGAGGTGCCAGGACCAGCGGGGGTACCCTCTCACCCCTCCTGGCCGCAGTGCCTTGGGCACCCTCTGCCTTCCCTTTTTCACTTGGGGCAATTTCTGTACAGTTTCTTCAGAGAGAAAGCTGTGCCATCTTTGCATGGGTTGTGCATGTTCCACATAGCCAGGTGAGCCCGTATCACAAACACCACAAGGGAAAGCCTCTCGCTGTATATGATTCGTTCTGAATGTAAAGCTAGTCCTTAATATTTTGCCAAATACTGACCCCCTGTCTAGCCCCCATAAAAGACGAACGTGTCAAGAGAAGCATCAAAAATTAGGAACTTCAGATGAGGAAGGAATCTGGCAACAAAATGGTTCAAGGAGCTTTCTCAGAGAGATGCTCTGTGCATCTGCAAGCCTGAAATTCTGAAAGGGAACAGGGTCATTATCCCAGAAAAAAATGATCATAAGGGAACTGTATGAGAAGCACTGAATTAATAGCTGGCTATGAATCCAGACAGAGAGTTTGAGCCTTGTTTTGGACTGATATTGAAGGCAGCACACTGGAAACCCAGATGCAAAAGTACTAGGTCATTCAGGCTGGGTAGCCAGAGGCTGCCTGATGCTAGCCATGTCACTCGCCTGCGTCCCCTCCACTACAGAAAGCAGCACGCCCTAAACCTGGAATCCCACTGTGCCCTCGACTTCATCTTCAACTCAGAAAGGGGGTGAATAGTAGGACAGAGAAGAAGATAGGAAAGACAGCTGGACTAGCTCCCTTCCTACCTGAATTATCCCATAGTCCCGTGACAACAGGGCCAGAGAAAAACCCAAAAGGGGACAAGAAAACTGGGATGTACTTCCCGCACTCGCTCAAAGGCTCTGACAGTGCACAGGGAAAAAACTATGCCGTAGCAGCACACTCCCTCAGGCAAAGCAGAAACATCCCTGCGCTGCGGGGTGCTACGGGGAGGGGGGACCGGAGCGGGGCCGGTCCCGGGGACACCCCGCCCCGCCGGGGCGGGCCGAGCCGCCAGCCCCGCTCCGAGGCGTGTAAAAGCGGGGCGGCGGGGCCGGGGAGAAGCCAGCGACCAGCCGGGGCTGCGCGGCCGAGCAGGTGAGCGGGACCTGGGACCGGCACCAAAGCCTGACCTCACCTCGCTGTTCCGCAGGTTGCGCCGGTTGCCAGGATCACTGCGCACACCAGGAAAATGTCGTCCGAAATGGCAGCTGAGGTGAGGATGAACTTTGCTTCTCCGGAGGGGCAGTCTGGGGGTGCTCTGGCAGACGTGAGCAAAACTGAGTTAAAAATCTAAATCCCTGCCATTTCCTCCAGGCTCTTCCCTGGGAGAGAGAAATAACCAACGGGGTTCGTTCCTGCCGACTTGCATTAGGCAGGACGTACTTTACAGCAGCTTGTGTAAACACTTCTCCGTACAAAAGCTGCATTTTCAGTTTCCGTGCTTGGTAGGCGAGATGTGACTAGTCGTCTTGGCAAGTCACGCTTTCTGCCTTCCAAATGGCCACTACCACCCTGGCCTCCTCTGCTCCAGGCTGCAGAGAAGGGTCCATCAGCTGTCAGACCATACTAGCCACTTCCCTAGTCCTAGAGCTAGCTAAAGTTAATCTTTCGGTTTTGATTTCCCGATTGCAAATGTATCTGTTGCAATGTTTCTGCTGACCCTCCTTTTCATTTGGTGGAAACCTGTAACACTGAAGATACACGTAGATGTACCGGTTCCCCATTTAAGCGCTTACTTAGCCTCAGCTACTGGCCTTAACATTAGCATCGCCTGTGTCGTGTTCCTGCAGGCACCACATGCATGATGAGGACCTCTAACACTTTTCTTTTTCAATTCTGATTTCCCCCTCTGCCTTCCCTCATCTTTCTGACAAAGCTGCCCTAAAGATATCAAAAAACACGTGCCTACGCTCTTACCTCTGTAGGCTCTCTCCTGCTGTCCTCTCAGGCATGTTGTTTCAGCAGGGATCGGCAGACGTGGGGAGACAGTCACTAGGGAAAAAGTTTCTAAGGTTACTCAACAGTGCTTTGTCTGGCTAATAAAGCCCTGGCACAGATCAGTTTGCAACTGTCGCGCCAGCGCCTTGCTGTCCACGGTGGCTATGGTGCACAGCAGGAGAGACTGACAGGGGTGTTTAGATAATCAAGTAGATTCGTATTTATGCCCTTCCCCTTCCTTTAAATGTTCTCCCATTCCTTTTTTTGTGCCCGCTAGAGGGCTTTTGAAATCTTGGATAAGTTGTAAGGTCTCTGCACGAGTAAAATTCCTACCTGTTTCAGTGCAAGTTTGCCAGAGTTAGGGCTTCAGGGGGCATCCTACCAGGGCAAGCAAAAAAGCTTCTGACCAAGTGACATACACGGCTCTTAGCTAGCGAAGCCATTCAGCTGCTGAGTCAGTGGTGAAAAAAGCTTACACGCACCCTGCTGTGATGCACAGCTGGAATCGTGTACCTGTCTTGGCTCACCCAGTGAAGTAGCCACGTAGATGACACATTCAAGTGCGTGAGGTTACTATACGCTTGGTCTGTGTAGAAAACCAACCTTTGTTCCTATGCGATTAAAAATTTCTTTTTCTTGATTTATTTTTCTGAACATTCCTGGTGCTGAAAGGAACCCAGAGCTCCCTTTCTGGATTCTACACCTTAACCAGTTTTATGCTAAGCTTATGCCAAAGCTTGCAAGTACATCACGGACTCTGGAGATGCTTCAAACGATAACTTCAAAGACTTCATAATGTGGCTTGTGCTGGCCTAGAGCTCTTTGTCAATCAAAGAAAAATCTCTCTGTTAGACCAACAGCACAAAAAGGACTTAGAGAATACTAGCTTTCACTATATTCCTTACTGACCACTTTACGTTCCCCCCTGCTTTAAAAGGCTATGAAAGGGTCGTTGACCTGCAGCTGCCTCAAAAGAGAAACCCATGCTGGCCTTCCAGCATATGCCCTGATACTCAGTTCAAGGACTCCCTGCAGAGTCCTGCAAAGGTAAAGTATCTTGGAGGATTCCTGAGCCTGACCTGACACCTCAAGGGCTAAATGACAGTGACGTGTTCTCCACCTCGTCAATTACTTGCCAAAGGCCCTGAAATCCAGGGGCTTTGCTGGTTGGTGCTACCACATAGAAAGGACAGAGCTGAACACGGCCTTTTTATTGGAGAACTAGATCACTGGATATTACATGCATAGGACCACAACTGAAGTTATTAGGCCTCTTTAGTTTGCTTCTTCCTCTCTCTCAGGGGGATAAACTTTGGGGAGGAAGATTCAGTGGAAGCACAGATCCAGTCATGGAGATTCTCAACGCTTCCATTACCACTGATCAGAGACTGGCTGAAGTTGATATCCAGGGGAGCATGGCGTATGCCAAAGCCTTGGAGAAGGCCGGGATCCTATCTAAAACCGAACTGGAGAAGATGCTGAGTGGCCTGGAAAAGGTATTTCTTTCACAAACTGTCATGTGTGCTGGAAGAAATGGCTTCTTACCTGACAGCATCTGTAGTAGCCCCCCTGTTTGGTGTACCAAAAAGCATCTTTAAATGTCCTCATGTCCTATTCCTTAGATCTAGGCATGTGCTGAGGTGCTTTGTGAAAGGGAATGCTGTACGAAATCACGGACATGGCAGGCCCAGGTGTACTGCACTTGGTACAGTTGGAAGCATTCTGGGCAGGGGATTGATGCTCCAGTTGATTCCCGCTAAGGGCACCAAAGCCCGGCAGTAGGACGTGAACCGGCTGACAAGCCCCCAGTGACAGCCTGATGCCCCGATGTGCACATTGTCAGTGCTCAGTAAGGCAGCCCCGCTGCCTCGGTGAGGTGTGCTCAGTGTGCCCACACTCCTCCTCAGACTGAACATTCACCAGGAATTGTTTCAGCATGAGGTAGGACTATTCTTTTTCTGCTGGCACTTGGGATCCTTTTGAGGCTGGCTGGCTGAGTTAGTAGGAGGCAACGCATAGCATTGTATAGGGGTGAAGAGAAGTCAGCAGCTAAGCGCTTTTCTAAAATATCCATTGTTGTTGCTCACCCAGCATGGACGCTGGTGACTCTATACAATGTTCGTATAGGAAAATCTTTGTGGCCGATGCTAAAGCAATCACTGACATTTCAGCTCACTTTCCCATTGCACTGTGTAAATCCTCCTGTGGCCATAACGCTGCAGGATCATCACGGGTGGAGAGATGAATCCCACCAAGTGCAGCATAGAATATCAGGATACAGCAAGCAGCCAGCCTTGGCCTGAAAGAACAGGAGTGTCAGAGCTCACGTGAGACCCAACACTTTCATTTCCATTGGGACAGCAGAAGTTGGTAATTGCTGGGGACAATTTCAGCCCTCATGCGCAGCAGGGTACGAGTAGTGGCTGACTGGTGTTTCTGCTGATGTTTGTAGATCTCTGAGGAATGGTCTAAAGGAGTCTTTGTGGTGAAACAAAGCGATGAGGATATCCACACTGCCAACGAACGCAGACTAAAGGTTTGGGTCCTCTAACCTCTTGTTCCTGTTCCTCTGTAGCTAGATCTGCTTGACGTTAAGTGCGTGCACCTCTTTCCCACTGTGAAATTCCTCTGGACCTTGTGGCACTGAAACCCCAGGTGCACAATCAAGTGTCTCCAAGACCACTTTTGTGGAAGGGGCACTGTACAAGCATAGAACCCCAACTTGCCCTTCCCGAGAAGAGATCCCATGGCTACTCACAGGATGCTAGAGCTGAGTCCCTTCCAGGCAGGGAGGAGGTCTGCTCAGGCGGAGTTTCCTCTTTAGATACAGAGACACTGATTGAAATCCTCCTCTTGTCCTCAGGAGCTGATTGGAGACATAGCTGGAAAGCTGCACACTGGAAGAAGCAGGAATGATCAGGTATGTACAGAATCTTTTTTTTTTTTGCCTTTGTACTCCTCCCCCAGCCCATTTCAGGAGACCTCGGACCAGAATGGCTTTGGCTGTCTTCCTGGAGAGCAAGATATAGTGGCATTACCACATCAAAATGACCAAACGATGAGAGGAAGATGCACCGTCCCATCCTACAGAAGAAGGAGGAGTTCACTTTGCAATCAAAGTGGCCAGTCACTAAGTATGTCCCTTTCTGCTTTGACTGACTGTGGCCAATCTCATCCAGGTTGTGACTGACTTGAAGCTCTTCATGAAGAACTCCCTCTCCGTCATCTCCACTCACCTCCTGCAGCTCATTAAGACCCTGGTGGAACGCGCTGCCATGTAAGTCCTTTTCCACATCCCCCAGCCTTGCTCTTGCACGGGCAGGAGACTTCTAGGCTTGCTCTTTGACTGACGCCAACCAGGGCAGCAGCAGGGTCTTCTGCGGAGGAAGTTACAGGCAGGCAGTGGGTGACAGCACAGGGAAAGACAACGGACCCTCTTTCTCCACAGTTCATGTCACAGAGACCTTCCTCTTCCCCCAGTGTGTCCTGGCAAAGGAATTGAGGTGGGAGGTCCACACAAGACTTTAGAAGGTGCCAAATCCATCTGAAGGAGTGGGGAACTTTAATGTGTCTCATGTATGAGAAAAGCCCAGCTGTGTTCAGTCCTGTCTAACTTTCCTCCTCACCAACCACACTCCCAAACGGTGGTGGACAGGGCAATCTGCCTGACACAGAGGGATTACCGTACCAGACAAGTTTCCATGGAGGCCTGGGCAGACACACCACACTGGACGATCAGGACCATAAACCCGGTATACTTAGGTAGCAGGTGACAGGGAGAGGAAGACATAAATAAAAATCAGCACCAACACAGGCTAAAGAAGTTCTCTTCATGACCTCGCCAGGAAACCCTGGAGTGTTCCTGCCACTGCCCTCTATCCTGCTCACCTCTTTCTCTCCTTTCACATGCAGAGAAATCGATGTTATCTTGCCTGGCTACACCCACCTGCAGAAAGCTCAGCCCATCAGATGGAGCCAGTTCTTGCTCAGGTAACCACCTTTCACACATGGCTGGAGGAAGCCTCCTCCACCCTTGGGGCCCTGCTCAGCTGGAGCCTAGAAGTGCACCATCCTCTGAGGGGGCAGCCTGGGGTGGTGACAAACCGGCGCTAGCCTTGCAAAGTGGAACAGGAACTCCCTGTGTGACTCTGACCAACCCGGGACTCAAGCACTGGGTGTGCAGTGGATGTCAACTCGCTGTATGCTCCATCCTTTGGCCAGAGTTGCCTCTTGGTCCTTGTGACATTTTCTGACTTCAGGTGCTTCACCTGTCATGATGTTTTTCTCCTAGCCACGCTGTTGCACTGACCCGTGATTCTGAGCGTCTGGGAGAGGTGAAGAGGAGGATCAACGTCTTGCCTTTGGGAAGGTAAAGTTTACTTTCTGTGAAACGCTAAAGTCTCACTTTGCTCTGTGAAATGGCTAAGGAGCAGATCTTTATGTCCCCTGAACCACTGGGGTTTGTATGCCATTTGCGCTGCATAGCTGTGGGGGCACAAGCCTTGCTTCTCTCACCAAAGAGAAGACTGTTCTAAAGAGAAGACTCTCACCACAGAGATACTGTTCTTTCTTGAAATCAAGAACTACAAAGCTTTCATCAATCAAACCTTCTTCTTTGGAAGAGATCTTCTGGTTTAGTCCAGAGTTGAGAGTTTGCTGAGCCTCAGGCCACACTGTGTGACACCAGAATGAACTGCGGGAGGGAAGCCTTCAGAGAGGTGTCATTACTGCCCGCTAGAGCTGTTTTGGTTGGAGTGTGCAGGCTACCATGCGTGACTGGTGTTTCTTTTTCCCCTGGCAGCGGTGCTCTGGCTGGCAACCCACTGGAAATTGACAGAGAGCTTCTGCGTAGTGGTAAATGTCTCTCTCTAACTGAGTGGCTCAGGACTAATCATAATATCTGGGAGTTGGGGAAGCATTGATACATCATCCTGCTGTTATTTTGGATGTGTTGTAGCCTTTTAACGTAGGGATAGAGGGTAATAAATACAAAAAATGAATATGATCTGATGCTCCATGATGGAGGTGGGAGGCAGCTCCTAATGACTCCGTAAGCCAGAAGGATTTTTACAGTAGAAGCCTGTAGCCTGGGAGCATAAACAGAACTACCTCTGCTGCATGCTGCATGCTTGGGGATAATAACAAAACCCTGCTCAGCATGTTTGTGTTCCTGCGACTACTCGAGGGCTCACAGTCACTTGCATGCTGGGGCATCCTGCTGCATTCAAGCTCCAGAAATGCCAAGCCTGACCTCCTCTGTCCGTCACCTTCCTTACAGAGCTGGACTTTGCTACCATCAGCCTGAACAGCATGGATGCCGTTAGCGAGAGAGACTTTGTGGGTAAGCACAACTCAATCACTTCTTCCCACCACTGTTTTCGAAGCAGGCTTCTGAGACCTTCCCAGTAAACCCCCTTTAGTAAGGGGACTGAAATCCCTCACCAGGAGTATTTATACAGAAAATGTGTTTGCTCATGTTTAAACTCCAGTCAGGGCTCCCTGGGTTGCCAAGCAAACAAGCACCTTTTTCACGTCCTGACTTCCTGCTTTCTCTGCAGTGGAATTCCTCTCTGCTGCCACCCTGCTGATGATCCACCTCAGCAAGATGGCTGAAGATCTCATCATCTACAGTACCAGCGAATTTGGCTTTCTAACCCTCTCTGATGCTTACAGGTAGGTTTTTCATCTCTGGGCAGAGAGCCCTTCCCTCAGTCCTTCCTCACCTGGGAGAATGAGACAGTGGTTGGGGTCTCCCTGCTGCACAAGGCTGACACAGCATTAGAAAGCTGGCAGAAAGGCAGCCTTAGGGTGAATATTCCTCAGTAATGACCACTTATTTCTCATTCTGGCAACTCAACCAAGCCTGCATTCAGCAGACGCTCCTCCTCCCCAGCAACTGCTGGCAGAGAGAACTTCCTCCTCTGCTGGGAATGCCAGCCAAAGCCCTTCCTTGACTAGCCGGCTTTGCAATCCTAGCAGACTTCCTGTCTCTCAGGGTGGCACAACCACAGCCCTCCCTCTCCCAGCTCACAGCAACACTTAGCCTGGCCTGTTGATACCAACACTGGAGGAGCTTGGGGGCAAGCTTCCTTTTTGCCTCCTCTTTGAGAGGTGGGGTGTGTGGTAGCTCCAGGCAAGACTGCAAAAACAAAGGCTCTGCTTTGGCAAACATGAGAAACTCAGTTCACAGCTTTCCTACACCCTAGGAAGGTGTCCAGGGAAGGGGGACCTACTTATCACCCTTGGAGGGCTGGACCAGTATGCTGCATGACCTGTGTCAGTAAGGACTGGGGGTCTTACTCACCGTTACCCTGCACACACTTTTCTTTCAGCACTGGCAGCAGCCTGATGCCTCAGAAGAAGAACCCCGATAGCCTGGAACTGATCCGCAGCAAAGCTGGCCGCGTGTTCGGACGGGTGAGCCTGCTAAAGAAAGAAGTGGGGTGGGGAAACTGCTCAGACTGGGGCTGAAGAATCTGCTTTCTTCATCAAGAAGAAACCAGCCAAGGGTCTGCCCAGTTTAGACTCTGAGCCTCTGCTGGGACAAGGCGCTGCTTTTCCTAGAACTCACTGCCTCGCCTGTTTCTCTCTGCAGCTGGCTGCTATTCTCATGGTTCTCAAAGGACTCCCAAGCACCTACAACAAGGACCTGCAGGTAAAGCACGTGTTAGTTTTCGCTCCATTTCTCTGAGCAGACACAGCCGTCTTCTCCTCTTGAGCAGTCTTGCCACTACATTTCCCTGCTTGTGTGTGGGATGCGGAGGAAGGGGCTGAGGCACGGCAAGCTGCAGCTGACACCCCAGCCATAGCAGAAGCCCCTGGGATGACACGCCTGCTGTGATGGCCGGGCTGCCTTTGGGCTTTTGGGCTGCATCAGGTTGGCTTAGAGCAATTTCCATCTCTGTTCTCACGCAGGAGGACAAGGAGGCCGTCTTTGATGTTGTGGACACCTTGAATGCCGTGCTCCAGGTTGCCACTGGAGTGATTTCTACCCTCCAGGTAAGGCTTCAGCCGCTCATTATTGAACACGGTTGGTGGACACGTTCTGTGAGTGAAACGCATAAGAGAGCTCTACACTGGTCCTAAGATGAAGGCTCTTCAGTGCCTCACCCACACTGCTCATTAAGGCCCCCAATGTCAGTTGCTCAGGAAGTCAGAGGGTCCTTTTAGAGCCAGATCCTTTCTAGATTAAGTCCCCTCACTGTGACCACTAACGTGTCCCGAACGAGGAGCTGATGATAGTGTCTTGCTCTGACCCTCCTTTCTGCAGATCAACAAGGAGAACATGGAGAAGGCCCTAAGCCCTGAGATGCTGGCTACTGATCTGGCTCTCTACTTGGTTCGTAAAGGAGTAAGTATCAGAGAGAGACTTGGAGCTGTGATTTCTTTGAATGCACAGAATACTGCTCAGCGAGGGCCTGAGATGAGGCCTTCTGTTCTGTCCCCAGGTGATGATCACTCTGGGTCACCAAACCTGGATTCACATGGCATTACCCTAAGCGAAAACAAGCCCACCAAAACAGACAGCACATCCATTTTTTCCTTTGAGGCTGCACCCCAGTTGCCTGGTCACTGACTGCGGCCTCTGCTTCTCACTGCAGATGCCATTCAGACAAGCCCACACTGCCTCTGGGAAGGCCGTCCACCTTGCCGAGTCCAAAGGCATCACCATCAATAATCTCAGCCTGGATGACCTGAAGAGCATCAGGTTTGTATCACTAATATTTTGCCACGACCCCCCTCAACAGACAGGTATCAGCCTCCCTTCGTATGGGCCTCCTTATGGTGCCCTTCCCCAAAATGCCTGGACCAGACAGCACCCCAAAATCCTCCTGGCCTGAATATCAATGCAGCTACTGCTGGGCCTCAAGTAACTGAAGGGGACAACATCACTACCACACAGCTCCATGGGCGCATGGGCAGCAGCCATCGGGAGGGACCGGAGGAAGCTCCTCCTCCAGAGGAGTTTGGCTTAAACTCCCTCGCGCTCCCCTTGGAGCCGACTCTTTGGTCTGCCACGAGCAGCTACTGCCAGGCACTAGAAGTGCAGACACAGGGCTGCAAGAGGCCTTTCTCCTTGGAAAAGGGCTCTGTCTCCACTCTCTGCAGGCACTGAGCGTGTAAGGCCAGCCCACGGCACGCGGCCCTCTCCACTGACACCTCTTCTCTTTGCCTCCCCAGCCCCCTCTTTGGCAGCGACGTCTCCCAGGTCTTCAACGTTGTCAACAGCGTGGAGCAGTACACGGCCATGGGTGGTACCGCCAAGAGCAGCGTGACTGCCCAGATCGAGCAGCTGAGGGAGCTGCTGAAGAAGCTGAAGGAACAAGCTTAGAGTGTGGGGAGATATCCCGTGAATGCAGCGTTGTGCCTTTCACACTAATCTGGAGTTAATAAACACTGGGGTGTATTATAGTTCACTGAAACTCCTGTCTTGTCGTTTCTTCTAAGGGACTTCATTGAGCTGGGCTTCCTCATCCCTCGTGAGGCTTGGGGAAATGTTCATTGGTGTGTGAACCTGGCAGTGAAGCTGGTTTATGGAGTGTCAAGTTCTAGAGACCCAGTAGGTAGAGAGCAGCAGGAGTGTCAGTGCATGTGTTGAGGGAGGCTTGTGCGTGCCCACAAAGAGAGATGCTTGGTACGACATCTGCAACACACGCCACATCTCACTCTCCTTCTAGGATTATGTTTCCCTGCCTTCCTTCTGGCAGGAAAAAAAATAAATCTCCTCTCTCCCTGACACTAGAACTTAGCCAACAGGTTAACCCGCAGGTCATCCCAGTCCGTCACAAAACCACCTTTGGCTCTCATTTACTCCGAAGCACAGAGTTGCAAGGTCCCAGGTCCAGCTCCTTCCTCTGTGTGACATGTGCCCTGATTTACCTCCAAGCTACCTGGTGCAAAGTGCTTCAAAAAAAAAAAAGCCCTGGCACTGCATTGCTGTTGCCTCTTACAAAACTAATTTACCATCTTCCCTTCTGTCCTTACAGAAGTAAAATCAGAACGAAGACCAGGAAAAGTCTTACTTGAGGAATGAAGTGCCAGGAAGTCCCTGAGTCCCCTCCTGCTTACTGCCATGTTTCTCTGGTTTAGTACATTCATCTCACCTTCCAGCTAAGTTGGCTGCGGCAGGGAAATCAATTATGTACACTTCATTCAGGTGCAGAGGCAACAGCCTCAGAGGAAGGGATTATCTCCTCCTTCCCTCACGGTTCTTTTCTTTCCCCTCATAAGCTTTTCCCCCGTTTTTTCATACTGGGTCCGTACCTTCACACGTCTCAGCCAACTAGACTTTCGCCTCTTCCTACCTGCCACTGTTCAGCATCTTGGGGGTCAATGCTGCGTAACGTGTGGCCCTGCTGATTGAAAAAAGAAGGTGGTTTTAGCAGATTATCATATCTCAATCTCTACCTTAAATAAATAGTTCATTATCACTGGTAGTCCCCATTCAACCCTCCACTTTTCTGATATCCTTATGTCACCAAGCCTTTCATTGTTCTGCAAAGAACTGAGCTGTTGCTTCTGTAATTGAATCAGGTAGAGCATGACTGACAGCTGCTTATTGCACATGGAGGTACATGTTCTCATCCAGGGAACAAACACAGGCTACAAATAAACCTACTGTAAAATTAAAATCAATCCAATGGCATTTCCGTCCTCCCTTGCCCTGTGACACTTTTCTCCATCCTGCTTTATTCCTAACAAAATTCTGAGGGATGTGGTTTGAATAGGAAAGGTTACCATGCTGCACAGATGAGTTCAGGCATGGTTTTCTAACGCAGATTTCACGTCCCCAAGACTCTGTCTGGTTTTCGGTGCTCTTCTTTGCAATTTCCAATAACTCCTTACCCTCCTGCTTCAACAAGTGACTCTGAAAATAAATAAAAGTAAGTAAGCAAGCAAGTAAATGAATCATAGAACGGTTTGGGCTGGAAGGCACCTTAAAGACCATCTAGTTCCACTCCCCTGCCCTGGGCAGGGACACCTCCCACCAGCCCAGGTTGCTCCGAGCCCCGTCCAACCTGGCCTTGAACCCCTCCAGGGATGGGGTAATAAATAAAATAAAATATACTAAAAGAAAGAAATAAATGAAATAAAAGAAACACACACAGACACCGTAAATCCAGCAATCCTAGACACAGCCCAACCCCTGCAAGCGTCTTTACGATGGCTCGGGCAGCCCCGGGCCCTGCTCGGGCCTTGCCGCGGCCCCTCCCGCCGGGGCGGGCCCTGCCCGTCCCGGTACTGCCCACAACCAAGATGGCGGCGGGAGCCTCAGCCGGCGGCATGGCGGGGGGCTGCCGCCTGCTGCTGCTGGGGCTGCTGGCGGGGCTGGGGCGGGCGGCGGCCCCGCCGGGAGGTATGCTCTACCCCCGGGACACCCCTTCCCGGGAGCGCAAGGAGCTCGGCGGCCTCTGGAGCTTCCGCGCCGACTTCTCGCCGGGCAGGGACGCCGGCTTCGCGCAGCGCTGGTACCGGCGGCCGCTCCGGCAGGTAGCGCGGGGCGGGCGGGGAGGGGGGTCTCCTCCCGGGAAGGGTCCCCTGCACACCGGGCTGCCTCCCCCTCCCGACAGCGGCCTTTCCCCCTCCCTTCCCCAGCGGGCTTGTCTCTCTGCAGAGGGTTTTCTTTAAAGGCTCGCTAATTACCCACCGGCTCTGATTAGCTGCTCCTCAAACTACAGCCACCTCCAGCTCCCACGCTGCCAAAGCAAGGCTGGCCTGGCACAGCACGAACCTGTCCTCTGCAGCACAGAATAAACAAAAAAGGTGCCTGGAAAGGGCACTCTGGGGTTATTTATTCCAAAGTAGCCACGTGCAGATAAACAAGTTGCAGCGTAACTGAAATCCGTTGTGCAATTAACACCATAACGTACAAGAAAGAAGTTATGTGTTCTACGTGTAAAATGTAGGCGTCCTTCGTGGCTTCTGTTTTGGCCCTTTGGGCAACTTTTTGCCAAATTGCAGAAGACGCTGTGCTGCTAGCGGTTTTGGGAAGAGAGTGGCAGAGGAGCGGGATCCTGGGCTGTGCCCCCCGCTAAAGGAGGGCTGAGAAGTGCGGGCTCAGCCTGCTTCAGCCATCAGAGAATCTCCTTGAAGGAGACGCACATTACGGCCATCCCCACCAAAGGTTATCCTGTAGAGACTGGAAAACCCACTTCACCACCCAGGGATTTTCCTGCTGGGGTGTTCTGGTGTCGGACAAGGGCGCTGAGTGTCCCTGCAGGTCGGTGCTGAGTCAGCCACGCGCGTGATGCTCATCCCCAGGCGACCGGACCTTCCTCGTTCCGCTCCCCGTGGAAAGGTTTCCGTAGGAAAGGGGAAGCTCTCCAGCTGTGCGCTGCCGCAGCGCTCATTTCTGCAACATCATGAGTGCAGCAGGTGCTAAAAATGAACGGTTTTATGTTGCAATAGCATCTGATTTCCTCAGTGTTGAGTGTAGTACAGCACCGCCTGCCTATAATCCTCATATTAAAAATAAGCAAGTGAATTGACTCTCTCGCAATCCTGAGGAATCTGTGTTGCTTTCAGGGAGTGACAAAGGCTGGACTTGTCCCAGACAGTCTCCATGGACCTTACCTGGAGGATCTGTCCCAAAATATCTGATACTTTTCCCACTCTCCTGCTCCAGGGTAGGCTCCCAGCCTGCCACGCAGCACCCTGGGCCAGTGAACGGACAGCACACCAGCACTGCACACCAAACAGCTGGAGTTTGTGGGAAGTCCCAGGCTGAAACAATGACCTGGGCATTTTTTTCCCCCCCCCCCCCACACTTCTCTGATTCTGCAATACCAGAGCCATTAATAAAAGCAGTTCCCTATCATAAATCAGGAGGGGAAAAAGGATAT
Organism: Larus michahellis; assembly: GCF_964199755.1. Taxonomy (NCBI): domain Eukaryota; kingdom Metazoa; phylum Chordata; class Aves; order Charadriiformes; family Laridae; genus Larus; species Larus michahellis. The sequence continues at coordinate 3,275,022 of NC_133902.1, read as the reverse complement.
GAGCAGCTTCTTCCTCTAGGAACAGGCCTGGTATCAAGTAGGACTTGTATAGGACCACACCAGTTTCTAAATAGGTTTTCCCAAGTATTTCCACTTGGCAAAGGGATTGGAAGGCTGTCAGTGGAAGGGGACACGTCCAGCAGTACAGGTTGGACAATCAAGAGAGTAAAATTTGTTTTTGTAAATGATCTGTTTCTTCCCTTTCTGTGCAATTCCTGCCAGACCGGTCCCGTGATTGACATGCCGGTGCCTTCCAGCTTCAACGATATCACTCAAGATCCCAGCTTGGAGAACTACGTCGGCTGGGTTTGGTATGAGAAAGAGGTGCTGCTTCCTCTCCGATGGCTCCAGGACAACCTCAACACCCGAGTGGTGCTCCGTTTCGGTAGTGCCCATTACTACTCCATCGTGGTACGTTGCATGGGAAATTGTCCATGTGTTTCCAAAATCACACTGCGCTAAAATCTGTCCTGTGACTTCTTCAGCAAACAGACCTCTTCCTAGATTTTATATCAGTTTGCTATTTTCTTACCTCTTGGCTGTTTTCCTCCAGCCAGGAACTTGACCATGTTTACCCCGTCTCTCTTCTCCGATCCTCCAATATCAGGACTAGTAATTAAAACATTTCCTTGCTACAGGATCATCCCCAAACCATGTGTCTCAGTGACACTTGTACGTGACCCAGACCTGGGTCCTTCCCATCTCCTTGCTACGCATACCACAAAACCCCAGTAACTCTCCCTCTTGGGCTCACGGGTGTCTTCTCCTGCAGTGGGTCAACGGAGTGCAAGTTGTGGAGCACGAAGGGGGCCACCTCCCTTTTGAAGCAGATATAAGCAGCATCGTCCAGGGCAGCCCAGGGATCCCCTGCCGCATCACTGTCGCGCTCAACAACACCCTGACACCCCACACCCTGCCTCCGGGGTCAATTCAGTACATGAATGACAAGACAAGGTGAGCTGTTAAAGCGCTGTACTGCTGAGCTTATCCCAGGGATGACAGAATGGAATTTATTCAGCTGCTGGTTCATAAGACCCTCCGAGCAACTTAGAAAAGCATTGTTTGTATTTATGCCAAAATTAATCAGTCGAGCAGGGAGGAGTTTAAGCTTTGGTGTTATGAGGAGTCCACACTGAGTTATTGCATCTGTTTTATACACAGGGAACTGAAATTAAGTGATTTGCCAAGTTGAATCAACAGCAGATTTGAGAAGCTTCAGTTCAGCTGGAAACTGCAAGTCCCAGCTATCCTGAAGGATCAAACCTATTCAGTGCATTAGATGTTTGTTAACTGGTGGTTCCCTTCAGCGTAGCAGCAGTAGCACGACTGAGAGATAGCTCCATCCTGTTGTAAAGACTATTTTACCAGCTAGCATCTATTTTTACATGACTATTTTACATCGCTAGCGTCCATATGCTGCCTTCAGTTCTTGTATAATGAAACATAATGTAGCCATTTCTCCTGTCTTGCTCACTCAGGTATCCCAAGAACTATTTTGTACAGAACATCAGGTTTGATTTCTTTAATTATGCTGGAATCCATCGCCCGGTTGTGCTTTACACCACTCCTTCTGTCTACATAGATGATATTACTGTGACAACTACTTCATCAGAGAGTGTTGGTAGGTCCAGAACAATTACAGCAGCTATCTCAGGCTCCAAATGGAGCTGACAAGGGCAGCAGAGAAAATATACTGCAAAAGTCTGATTGAATTTGTTGCATAGTGGCTTTCTATTGAACCTGAGCTGGTCTATGGCACAGCTCAGCAGCTGCAAGAATATGATAAAGAGTTCAGAAGCAGTAAGAGAAAAAGAAGTGCTTGCAAGAGACTACTGTTAAAGCGAAAGGATGATCAGGTGTTTCCCAAAGTAGAATTTCTCAGTAGGGGCAGTCTTCCTGCCACTTGAAGCAGGATTATCTCTAAGTAACAGAATTGTGTGATACACAAATCTGGATGGAAACTTCTGGACCCTAAGACAGACAGGTCATGCTTCCTACATTCTATTCACGCCACTCTGTTGTTGTTCTACATCTCCCTCATTTTTTAATGCTGCTGTATGTGAAAACCCTCCAACATTTGATGCATGCATTTTTCATGGCAGCCTCTGATTGTCTTTTTTTTCCCTTTGAACCAGCAATGGTGCAATATCAGGTGTCAGTTGTTGGCAGCACACTCTATTCCTTGTCCCTGAGTTTACGTGACCAAGAAGGGAAAGTGGTTGCTACAGGCGATGGGCCAGCTGGAGAGCTAAAAGTCCTGAACCCAAACCTTTGGTGGCCTTACCTGATGCACGAGAACCCTGGATACCGCTACTCCTTAGAGGTAACAGTGACATTTCTTCCTTTCTGTGTGTGTTCCCTCTGACTGTCTAATAGGGTTAAGGAACTCCCATATGGCCTATTTTCTGCACTCATCTTCTCCCGCAGATCCTGTTCATGTGACCAGAGTGGCATTGCTAATTAGACAGTAATGAAATCAAGCTTTGCCAGCTTCCTGGATGCTGAACTGAAAGGTCTGTTGGTGAGAAGAGGGGGGCATGCCTGGAGAGCACATACGCGCTCTCAGATGCTTGGCCTCCACATTTAGGGCCAAATCAATCCCTTGCAAGAGGACCATTTGGAACAATACAGGGGAGGAGATACCTCTAAAGCAGAGAGTCTCTGAGGAGCAGGCTGCTGACCACGTCCACATGCTTTGCCATGCAGTGAGCTTTCTTCCCACTCTGCAAGAGTTCAGCATCAATAGCATGAGCCTGGAAGACTGTGTGAGTAAGGACGAGCAGTGACGTTTAGGTGCAGAAATTAGGGCAGATGAGCTGCTGTGAGTTTCCAGGGGCTCAGGTTTGTAGCTCTTGTGAGCAGATGACGTTTCAGTTGTTGGCTGGTATCGAGGTGCAGAGAAGAAGAGGTGTACCGCTGTCTTGCTGGGGGGGATGAAATGGCCTGGATGCGTAAGGAGAAACAAAACTGAAGCTCTTGCGGTGAACAAGCCCCGGAAGGGTTATCCAGGCTTCATTCTCCATCATTCTGCTTCCCCAGCTTGGATTCCTGTTTTCTGCTTAGTCAGACCTTGCTCCTTCCCCGAGGAGGCAGGTGGGGACCGCAAGAGGCGGCTGAAGCAGCGGTGAGGAGCAGGCAGGGTGCCGAGGCAGGGCTGGGAAATATGACGGGCAGCCAGGACAGCCCTTACAGCCAAGGGGGAGGGAGCACAGGGCATCCCTGCGAAGCCCAGCGCATCACTCGCGTCTCCCCGTTGGGAATCCAGGTGAAAATGCAGGCGCAGGTGAACGGGGCGTTGCTGGAGGACGTGTACACGCTCCCGGTCGGCATCCGCACCGTCCACGTCACCAGCACGCAGTTCCTCATCAACGGCAGGCCCTTCTACTTCCACGGCGTCAACAAGCACGAAGACGCAGACGTAAGTGTGCGGTGATGGTCGTGGGGGCACAATGGCACCTCGCTTTGTGCCATTGAGGCGGCAACAGCTCTTGCCTCCCCTTTCCACCCAAAGGGGCTGTTTCCTCACATCCTTCTCCCAGGCTGGGAGCTGCCAGGGTGAACATTAAGGGGACACGATGCCCAGTCCTGCCATAGTCGTTAACATCCCTCTCAGGGCCCGTGGGCGAGCGCGGGCTGTGCTGGCAGAGGAGCTAAACGACTCCCCGGCCATGGCTTCCAGTCAGAAATAGCGGCTCCCGGGTTCCCCACCCCGGGAAATGCCGGGGACAGCAGCCTCCGGCGGGGAAGGTCGGGGCTGCGAGGCGCGGCCCGGCCACAAGGCGGCCCCACAGCCGCGCCGGAGGCCGAGCCGCCCCGTCCCTCCCGCCCCGCCGCTCTCCTCAGGGGCGGCGGGAGCGCGGGCTCCCCTCGGGGGAAGGCGCAGAGCCCCGCCGGGCCGGGCCTCCTTCAGCCTCATGGCTAACATCTGTGAAGGGGAGGGAGAGGACGGCCTGGGCAGGGCAGGGCAGCTCCCCGAAGTGGCCAGTGCCAGCAGCTTGGCTGTAACCACCATCCCCTCTTGCTTCTCCAAACACCCAGGGGCTGAGCGTGCATGTGGCAGCATCCCTCAGCGGCAGTCTAGAAATGGCGCCCGGGGCTGGAAGCGCTCTGTGAGCGAGCAGGGCCGCAGTGGTGCCCAGCTAACATGCGAGGAGGAGCCCTGTCCCGGCAGTGCAATGGGGTGTGATGTCTCTGTCTCCCCCCGCCAGATCCGTGGCAAAGGCCTCGACTGGCCCCTGGTCGTGAAGGACTTCAACCTGCTGCGCTGGCTGGGGGCGAACTCCTTCCGCACCAGCCACTACCCCTACGCCGAGGAGATCATGGACCTGTGCGATGCCTACGGCATCGTGGTGATCGACGAGTGCCCGGGAGTGGGGATTAAAATGCCGTAAGCAATCGCTCAGATACCCTTCCCCTTGTTTCTATCTTCGTCCCTGGCACCGTGGCCGCTCCCCTCCCGCAGTGCCCGTTGACCTGATAATGGAAGTACTTTGCTCTATTTAGAAATCGGCCCGTTGCGCCACGTGTGCCTGGTGAAGTTGGGCAACCGGAGGGCGTTTTGCCACACGGCCGTCACGTCACTTGGTCTGGCTTGATTAACAAGCCCAAACCACAGCCCTGAACTGTGCAGCAGGCGTTGGGGAAATAGGGCAGAAGCCATATTCAGCATTAAGGCTCAGAGGCTTGAGTTTTCACAGGGAAAGGCAAAGGGGATAGGTTTTATACCCTCACCGTATCTCTCTTCCTCTTGTCTATAAGCGAGAGCTTTGGGAACAAGTCCTTGCAGCATCATCTGGTTGTGATGGAGGAGCTGATCCGCAGGGATAAGAACAGGCCGTCCGTTGTGATGTGGTCAGTAGCCAACGAGCCGGCATCGGAGCTGCCCCCAGCAGCTTACTACTTTAAGTAAGTGCGTCTGCTTGTATACAGAGCTGAGGCTTGAATCTCGGCAGGTGATGCATCTTCTTCCTTTGGGATGGTACAGAGAAATAGCGAAGAGAGGGCAAGTGTTTTTTTTGGGAACCCTGAAACGGTACCTGCAGATGCAAACTAAACGTGTAACCGCTGCACGTGTTGAACGGATGCTCAGAACCGCACATCAGTCTCAATCTGCTGTTTCTGAACCAGTAAGCATCTGCAAAATTACCAGGAGTCCGTTTGGTCTGAGCATCTCTTCTTGACCTAAGGGTTCAGCAAAAGGAGACCTGATGGAACCAGGATATTCCTTGTTAGCAATGGAAGACAAGTGCTAAATTCAAAGCTGAGAAATAATTGGCCTTTAGTTCTGAAGACAAGGTTCTTCGGTTAGTGCTAGTTATTTATTCTGTAGGGGATTGTGACACCCCACTTCAAAGCCGCTGCTTCGAGTTCCTACAGACCCCTTGGGTTTATTTTTAAAGAGATTTAAGCTTTGGATAGCCAAGACTTGTCCCTGTAATGAGGTAGCAGCCTGTCCCTAGTATCTGTAAGCACATTAAGAGGTAACTGTGAGTTTTCGTTCTTTAGAATGATCCATCCACAACCTTCCTGCAATATCAAGAAGAGAGCTTCATCCTCCCATTCTCCCTCATCTCGGGTTTCCTCAAAAGCAGCCAACCTTTGGCTGCTCTGCCTGCTGTGCTGTAGGGCTGGGGCCTGGTGCTTTTGCAGGAACACATCCCGGGAGTTGCTTAGAAACTTTCCGCTGCCCTTCTCACATTTTTGTCTTCAAACTCACTGTCCCTTCTCCAGCTTCCAAGCTGCTGGCACCAACAGACAAATTAGCATGCCCGTGGTCGGTATAGTTTCATTCGGGTCTCTTTTTCAGGTGGGATAGCACCTGACTTTGTGACAGATAAAGGTCTCTTTGCCATCATATTTATACTCCTGCAGAACTGGCTAGAATTGCAGGCACTTTATAGCAGAGGATCACTAAGTATCCTGTAGTATTTAATTAAAAATACTCTGCCTGCTAAATGAAAAGCAGCTCCAAATGTCTGAGGGGGGGTGGTGAAAGGACAGAGAGCTTGGGGAAACGGGGCTGTGCTTCTCCATGCTGTTGTTGAAGTCTTGCTTTACTGTTTGCAAACAGGACAGTGATAGCTCACACTAAAGCTCTCGATCCCTCCAGACCAGTAACCTTTGTGACAGATGCTAATTACGCTCTTGACCGTGGTGTAAGTTTACTTTATTTCCTAGTTTATGTTTTTGTTTTTTTGTTTTTTTTTTTTTTTAATTCATACATAAAATTTCCTTTTCTTGTCATTTGTTTTATAGTCCTTTCCCCCCACCTTCCCAAGTTTACTGGAGATATTTAACAGGGAGAGGCAGAAGAAAACTTACTTTTTTGTTTCTAGTACAAGGCACCTTATCCTGTAGTTGTAGTCCAGCTGAAAAGAAATTATCTGTAAGAGAGAAGAACAGTTTGTTGTCTTGAATGAAGTATTAAGGATCAGAGCTCTGGATGCCATTAACATTGTCATGCTTTGCTATTCCATTGATTGGGTTTTCACTTTCGATTAAACCAAAGCTTAAACCTCTTTAAAATGCTAACAGCCCTTGTGGAAGTCTAAAGAAGGAAGCTTTGCTTTAATACTTGCTTTAAACTGCTCTAGATCTTCTTTGGCAAATGTCTGTTAATGCTGAATAATCTAGAAGCTCTTCCAGCTTCATAATTAAAGTCCTAGAGCTGTATAAACAGCCAAAAGGCGCTTTTCCTGGATGTCTGTGCCTTAAGCTGGCCACAGCATGAACCAAAGATCTTTAACACACATAAGTTTGCTTCCGGGGTAGTTCCTATGTAATTGCTTTGTAATACTTGTCACTACTGTACAAGAAACACTTCTAGCAGGCAGATTTGTAGGTACATGATACTGCCACACATCCCCACTACAGGTTACATTTTGTGGGGTTTTTTTTCAAGCTGTCCTACAATTAGCAGGAATGACCTTCTGTAACTCCGAGAGGTCTGTTCCTCCCCACTCCAGGAAAATAAAACTGATGGCTCTAGTTTTGAGGGTGCCCCGCAGGGATCTGCTCTTGGCTACCGCTGCTTCCTCAGGCACGCACACCCAGACCCTGACAGCCCAGCCCCTCGAGCGTGTTCTGACTAGCTTGAGGAGACGCAGGAAAACAGAACCAAAGAACAGATCTCATGCACTGAGGTGATATTAGAACTTTTTTTTCCTTTTATTACAAAACATGTTAAGAGAACATTGAACAAGTTACATACAACATCACTTTATCTTTAGTGGGCTTTGTGCCCTTTTATCATACTGTCCATGTGGTAGAAATGGCATATAACTTGCAGAATGCTTAGTCTTAGTATTGCACCACTGATGCACAAATTTAGTTGCTAGTCAAAATATTTGACCACTAACTTGATAATCACATTCCAATACTCAAAAAGTACATCTAAATGTACCAGCAAGCCAGAGACATCTTGGAAACTCAAAAACTTCTAACAAACCTGAGGATGAAATGGGTTGATCTCGTTTAACTCTTTGACTCCCTACATCTGTATGAAAAACGCCAAATTTATGCACTATTAGCTTATTATCTTGCTTTTTTTCATGGGAAAAAACGTCACGTTGGGAGGGCCTGAGCGGTGGGGGAAGACTCTATTGTGTAATGAAACTGCATTCCATGAAATAAACCAAAAGGAGGATTTAGCTTTATGAGTGAAGGTTGTCTACCCTGAGCCCTGTGACAAAACACTCTCCCCTTGTTTTCTGTAGGCTCCTTATGTGGATGTCATTTGTGTAAATAGCTACTTCTCCTGGTATCACGACCCAGGCCACCTGGAAGTTATTCCACTACAACTCACAACACAGTTTGAGAACTGGTATAAAACCTACCAAAAACCCATTATCCAGAGTGAATATGGAGCAGACTCGGTTCCTGGACTTCACAGCGTAAGTGTTATAGATGCCCTAGATGGAAAAAAGCACTGCTCTTATAGGGTCAGTAAAATTTAAGTAGAAGAGGTTGAGCCTGACTCCTTAGTTTTGAGATGCAGTAGCTTGTGAGTGTCTGAAATACTCCAGGATTGTAATCCTGCTACACTGAAACGAATGAGCTTTGCCACTGACTACCAAAGGTTAGATTCTACCTAAAGAGAAGTTTTTAGCTCTGAGCACTTTGAAATCTGTACTTCGGCATTTGCAGACAACACTTAATGGGAAGATACGACACTGGAGAGCAAACATCCATTTCATGATGCCGTCCTGCATAGAAGGGGGTGGCACTCCTGTCTATACCTGTCATGGTAAAGCACCATTACCAAGCAACACCACAAACTCCCCCCCAAATATATCTGGCATTATGTTTGTACTTTATGTGCGTCTCCCATTGTAACGTCAGTAGTTGCTATTCATCACTAGACAGCCATTGTTAATGCAGCGGCAATGAAAAGACCAAGCAATCCTAAAGCAGGTCCCCAATAACTAGGAAGTGAACATACGGAGCCTTTGCTGAGATTAACTGTCACCTTAATTCAAGGCCACCTCTTTTTCCTGGCTGTAGGATCCACCTCTTATGTTCAGCGAGGAGTATCAGAAAGCTATGCTAAGAGAGTACCATTCCATTTTTGACAAAAAGAGGAAAGAGTACGTGATTGGGGAGCTCATATGGAATTTTGCTGATTTCATGACTAATCAAGGTAAGCTTATATTTATATTCTAACCAACTCTCCATCCTCCCTGCAAGTTTAAAATGGTTTATGATATACAAAGAATATTGCGCTGTAGGGTAGGAGAAAAGGGCACTCTGCTTACCAAGACAGAGCGCAGCTGGTTTCTGTGAGAAAGTCCGGCATGAGCGAAGCAAGAGGAAAGGTCCTGCCTGTACTTAATGAGTCCCCTCTCTCCAGCTTGAGCTCCTAGATGTCCCACCTGCAAAGATGTTCCCCAGAACATGAGACAACGCACTAGGGCGGAATGCCAGGGAAGCCTGTGAGCAAACCCAGATGACTTTATTTCTTGGCCATCCTCAATTCAGAGCTTCAGTCAGCTGTTAGGGATGTGTCTCACTTGCTTCGTATTTCATCTACAACTGCCCTTAGTAACACAGCACCTTAAATAACGTATTATTAACTTGGTAGAGGTTTAGCAAGAGAGGACCTGATGCCACACTGGTAGACGACTGTCTATCATGACGCTCCATCCGCTATTAATAAATGATAAGTGCATTTGCAAAGTATGGAGCATTACTTAATCTACAGTGCAGACAGTCACACAGAAATTAAAACAATTACAACTCAGAGGAGACCTAGTAAGGAACCAGTTATGCATATGCCACCTGCCGTGAGTTAGGGTGGTGAACAGTCAGTGTTAATTTCAGGCAGAGAAACACCATTAAGAATAATCTGTAGAGCACCAATATAGGTATTAGAAAACTAAGTCATTGTAGAGAAGCGGTCAGAAAAGTAGTATCGATTTCAAATAGGACGATGGAGAAAATGTAGACAGGTTCATATACACATATGTAGTTCCAGTCTCTCTACATGTTGCGATCTTCTTCTCTAGTTTCCTATCAAAACTAAAATAGGCAAAAAGGATATGGACACCACTAAAGGACAGTACAGGCAAACGGTTAGTAATCAACATTTTCACCATCAAATTTCAAAGTGGAACTAATAGCAGAAGAAACATCTGCTGTAAATATAATACTGATCAAGTTAATGGGCACACCTGAACTAACTGTCATCAACTTACCAGTTGTAAATACAATGAATTGCAGCTATATTGCTCAGTTACATCAATTAATCTTGCCAAGATAACGCAAGTTACATTTGCCAAGTTCCCTGTTGTACCTGACTATGTGTAGAAGAAAGTGCATAGGTCTCTTCCACCTAACCTGATTAGCATGTACATCATAACAGTTCACAGCTGGGGATATAAGAGCATTTTATATATACTTGCTTTATTTTATAACTTCTCTGCAGGGACCACACGTGTCTTGGGGAACAAGAAAGGAATATTTACCCGCCAACGACAGCCCAAATCAGCTGCATTTGTTCTTAGAGAAAGATACTGGAAGATTGCAAATGAATCAAGCTGTCTTCCTCCTATAATAAAATCACATTCCCTCTTTCTAAAGTGAAATCAAAAGGTATAGCGGCTGGGTGCTATACTGAACTTGTTCATTAAATTTCTGTTTAAATAATACTTATGCCTGTCTCAAGTCTTGCAAGTCTACTGCAATTTCTAGTCCATCTGAATTAGTGACTATGATACAAAGCAGATCAGAAACACTAGTTTCCTACGCTTAGCCATGTCTGTAGGCTTCCTGTTTCCAGGTACTAAAATGAATATTCAGAGTTTCAAGGAACTGAAGTTAGAGATCCTGACTGAGGTATCTGTTTATGGCAAAAATGAATTAAAATAAATTACATGATACAAATCAATGCTGAAGACTTAAAAAAAAAAAATCCCAGTTACTCTAAATGAACATCACATCCTTCCAATGCAAATGAGGTTTTCCAGTTATACTCCCCTAACAGTTAACGCTACTCAGATCACAGCAAATTGTCCACAGGATTAACGGACGAGAACAATTTAAATAGCTTCTCTGGCTGGACAGAAAGTACGTGGCTGGCTGAGAAATCCTGAGAATTCACAGCATTCAGGAAGTGTATGAACCACCACTTCTGTGAGGATATCCAACGCACTCCAATACAGCATGGAATTCTTACTACAGCAGCAAGGTGGAATATTTTAGATAAGTAGGTACTACATCAACTGAACTTTGTTTAAAACTATTTATTTTAATCACAGTACCAGAACTGTCGCTATTAGATACGGTTTTACCTCCCAGCACGGAAGGGCTTCCTTCATATTCAATTGTTGCTATGCACTACAGTAACAGTAGTCTAGAGAGTAAGTTTGATCTAAACCTTTTTGATACTGGCCTGAAGCATCCTGGGGTAGGGTGATGTGTAAATTAATGTGCACGCACTACTTTAGACAGTGATGTAGTGTAGTAACATCCCTTTCATGTGGCACACCAGTCTTAGAGGACTCTAAAGGCCAGGCTTTAGGCTGTGCTAGATTCTGCCAATACCCACAGAAGAGCTCAGCAGACTTAGTCTGCAACCTTCTTATTGCAACATCCCAGCGCGGTCCCAAGAGCAGCGTCACCCGTAGCAGAACTACAAGATTGGAGGCTGCCTACTGAATTTTGGAAGTTGGCACAATTACATAGTTTCATTATTCCAATTCACAGATAACTGTGTGAAACTGTTGCTCTGACTATTTTTCCTGCAACTGGCTCTTCTGCTACTACCTCAAGAAAAGGACCAAAACATCTGCCAGTATAAAGAAAATATTTGCTCTTATGTTGTGTCTTGGCCGAATTCCCTTTCCTTTAGATGTGGTACATTAGAAACCAACACCACCTTCCACACTGCCACAGGCAGAATAAGGACATACACGTTCACTGCAGATTTCAATTTCTCTTGCGTTTTTAAGGGAAAAGAAGAAACATACTATCAATATTCTTTATGGTTATACCACCTTAGGTCTACAGATTTTCTATATAACTAAAAACCCAGAGTGTAAACATCTATCCGTAGTAAGAAGACGCTTGCTCAAGTGTACCATGGTGTAAGAGTGAATGCCATATTTAAGCCCACTGCTAGTGTTTGAAAGCAATTTCAACTTCTCGATCTCTAGACATACATTTTTTTAAATCGTCTTCTTCCCCATTTCAACAGACATGACGTACCAACAGCTGCCACATCAAAATACAGATAAAGATTTGACATTGTTAACGCATTACAAACTGGGGCTCAGATCCCTGGGATAACGCACAGCGCTTGCGGTTGCAGAAGAGAAAGCTATTACTTTAGTTCAGTCCAACAAGACAGATGCAAAGTTGAATATCCACACGTATGGTAAGCACACGCTTCAGCACATTTCAGAGTCGTAGCTCCTGCTTGTTCTCAACAGCTCAGTGCAATTGTAAACACAACCCGCCTTATCCAGCCCTTCCCCAAAGCCCCCTCCCTCCCCCCCCAAATCCAGGAAAACACACAGCAGTTGCCAGATACTTTGTGATCTTGTCAGAGTGCAGTTAAAGCACACCTACAGAACCAAGGAAAGCATGAAGCGATAAAAATAACATACTTAACAGGTTTTTTTGTGCATGTTGCTTCAAGAACTGTAAACAGTTAAAGCCTCAAGCCAATGCTGCTCAACCTTTACACACCCATGTGCACACAACATTCAGCAAGACACGATGAAGCTGCAGAAATTCTATAAACTGGTATCTCTGGGGACCCAGGTGCTTTAACCCTTCTACTGCTAATACACAATGTCTTTGAAAAAAAAAAATAAAAATCACAACTTAGTACATTTCTAGAAACAGAATTACAGTACTGACTTTAAAAACAGTTTCTAAGGCTCAGACTGAGTCCAAAAAGGCCTCTGATTGGGTTCATTCAAGCTCTTACGTTTCGACTGCATGAATGCAGCGTAAGAATGATTGCAGCAAGACGTCCACAGGTAATTTCTACATTTATTTTTTTATACCAAAAAAGTTATGTGCAACAAATAGAATTCGTACATATTTACATTGTTTTACCTGTTAGCAAAATTGTATCCTAAACCTCCAATAGAGAATCTCTCAACCTATATTGATAAAAGGAACATCTGCCCAATGACTCCATTTAAATGGATGTTTAATTTGGAGTTTAAAGCACTAGTAATAAATAGTTGATGGAACATATTATACAGAACAAACACCTAATATTTAGGCCATGCTTAATACAGTTTTATGGTAACAGAATACTTCATCTTTTCTGGACCAGCTTTGTCTAGATCACCTTTAAACAACATTGGCAAAACCAAAGCTATTGGATCTCTCTTTGACTTTAGCCCATATAAATTAGGAGCATCAAGTGCTGCCTGAAGCACCTCACCAATCCTTCTGGAGAATCGAGAGACTGTACAGCAGAAGACAAATGCATACTATGGTATGCAGAAATCTCCTCGTAAGAGAGATCTGCTGTCACATTAGAGATCAGAGGTGGCAGGGAATGTTTCATTGGCCTTAGCTTCACAAACACTTTACAGTAAGAAACTTCCAAGAACATTCATTTCCTAAACAAGACTTGAATGCTTCGTTGGCCTTAAGAGTAGCAAGTACCTTACAGTAAGAGGATTTTGGGAATGTTTGATTCCTAAGCAGGTTTTGGGATGAGGTTCTTTTGCCTTTCCAATGGGCCTCTCCCTGCAGAACTTCCGAGAGCCAGGAGGGGGAGGGGGGGGAAAGCCCAAATTCAGAACCACCATTTGCAGATTATTATTTTTTTCCCCTCCGTTCTCATTGTTGAGACCACAACCAGAATCTGTGTAATGATGCTGCTGTCCCCCTGTCTCTCTGCCAGAGCAGGTATTATTGTTTAGCTTTTTTACCCATAATCTTGTACCCTCAAGATTTCTCAGAATTTGTGCCTACAGATGCGTAAGGCTCAAAGTAATACTGAGCACATATTTGCCACAACATTTGTTTCGGATGGGGGACAGGCAGGGGGGCAGCTGCATGAAGCACTCGTCAGATCTCCATCACATCGCTAATTTTAACCTGAGCCATTTTACTGGAAGAAATATGCTGTTTCTATCATTGAGAGCAACGAGGAAAGAGTCAAAGAACTGGAAGCAAAAAGGTCCAAATTTCTACTACTAACATTATTTTGCCCTTTATTCAGGCCAACTGCATTTCTGAAGCACAAGAGAGAAAGTAGAAGAGTTAGGGCCACTTCTAGCAAATCACTTCCAGTAAAAAGTAACTGCAAGAAAAGCACACAAGACAAGAGAGTTCACAATTAAGGATCAGATTTGCAAGATCGTGCACGAAGTGTAGCTGCAAATTCTTCCAGAGACCAAACTCAATTTCCATTTGATCCCTAAGTGCACACAAACAAGGACTGCAGACACGACTGCTCAAAATCTGGCCCTAAACAATTTTACTAAACAAACTGAATTAACAGACTATGCCCACACAGACAAGCACAAGACACAGTGAAGTTAGTCAACACCTAGACTTTCAGCTGATGGGGCTTTTTTCCTTTTTTTTTTTTTTCTCTTTTTCTTGGTGTAGTACACCCAGAAATTGGACCAAGTAATCATTGATTATACTTGTCTCCACTGCTGCTTGTTCTGAGATATTAGCACTGCGACTAACCATTTCAGGCAGCACGTGTTCACCTCTTCCTTGGATGAAAAGACGCCTTTAGTGTAGATCACAGGAATGCATCAAAATAAATCTATTCAACATATTAAACAGTGATATTGCCTCAGGGCTTACAAGAGAACAAAGCGAAGCCTTGAGGGACCAGTTGAACATCATTCACTCCCCTCATATCAAAGTTCAAGGCATTTGAGAGACAGAACTAAACATCAAGACAAGCTTTAACTATACTCTGGTCAATACAAAACGCATTTAATGAATTGTTGTCTAAAACTGTTAGACAAGAGGGACAAGTAATTTAGTGTTACATGCAACAGATGTCTGTTAGTCATACCACAGAACTCTATACATAAAAGCAGTTTCCACCTACATCCTTGATACAAACCAGGAAATTACTTCAGTAGTAATTTAAATACTATTTTGTGAATTCAATCTAAAAATTCTATTTTCTCTACGGAACACTGCATGTTTCACAGTCAAGTTTATCCTCAGCAATTTAGTGTTTATAATCCACTTAGCCATACAACATAAGTGTCTCTCTGACATTCATGTTTAAGAAAAAAATCCTAAAATTAAGTTAAACTAATTCTTTAAATAAATGGGTACGCAGTTGGAATTCTTCATATTTAGAAGCTGACAAGGGCAAAAAGCAGCACAGCACCAATTACAGAAAGTAGCTGAACCTACACATTTTGGTGTCACAGAGTCTGAAACACAAGTATTTTACTTTTTCGGAATCACATTGTCAGCCTTCTATCACGTTGATTCAACTGAAACAATATTGCTACCACTTCTCGGTCTAAAAACTAAAATAGATCTCTTAATACTCTTCTATCCCCAGCAATTTTGCTGGGAATTTTGTTTGTTTGTTTGTTCATTTTTAAAGCAAGGACACTTCTGCCTGCCAAGTTCAACACAAAGTATTTGGTTTAAGATTTTAAGACAGAAGGCACTTTTAATATTCAGCCTTAGAATACTGAGTGCAGAAACATTTACAATTTTGTTCCTTGGTTTAAATCTGCAGTTTAATTTTTTTTTCCAATTATAGTTATTAGAGAGAGCAATGATAGCGCTATATCACATTTCATTTTCGGGAGCGCATTTACTTACTTATCCCACTAAACAGGTTTCCCTTCCAAGGGATCTTACACACGTCAGGCCTAAAGTTCATTTCCCAATATAGCACAAGCCAAAGATCCTGACGAAGATCAATTAAGTAACTGCTTCTTCAGTGCACTACTTGGTTATCCCACTCAGTCAGTGGTTTCCACTGCAAAATGCCATTTTATACTGCAGCAATTATACAACATCAAACATTAGTAACACTGGCTGTCTGACCGCAGTTCAAAAATGAAACAGCTCTGCATGGAAATTAAGTCCTTTCAAAGAGCACTCTTGGACACACCAACCCCCAATCTGCATATAATATCCTGCTGGCAGCTTCCTAGTGACCACATTAAGCTATTTTCATTCTGTACAGAAATTAGTGAAGTTGTGGTTTCATGAACATACTTCAGGTTTCAGCTTTAATTCCATTTTCATTACTGGAGACAAAAAAACCCAAACAAAACCACCATGGAACAAAACCTAACCATCATTCTTGAGAAAGCACTAGCAGTTAATGCAGCAACACGGTGTTCTCTAGAGAGATCACTTCTTCCATCACGTCAGTCGACTATCAGCAGAACGCTCTGACAGCTCCTAGGCTAACGAAACTGATTGTACAGTGAGTTCTCCAGGGATGAAACCAATATTTCTAATTTTATTTACAGTATAAGTCCTAGTCAAATCTAAGTCCATCAGCTAAAAAAAAAAAAGTAATACACATACTGTAAACATGGCAACATTAAATATGGTAATACTAGTCTAGAATATTTAATGTCATGATCACATCTTGTTATACCTGAATTTATATACAGGATATTTTATAGCAAGTGTTACCCACTTCACAAGTGGAGGGGGAAGAGAGAGAGTCTAGGTTTTGCTGTGGCTAAAACTCCTTCAAAGTAAAGTTAAAGCTTGTCTTTGATTGTATTAGAGCTTTCTTTCATAACCACATTTAAATTGAAGATTAGCACAAAAAATTATCTAGGGCCCCTTCAAATTTATAATTAAAAATTCAGTTATGATTCTCAGGGAAAGTGTCTGATATGGAGAATAAAAAGTTACTGCAAAATAAACTTAATGGAAGTTGGGTCTTCAGACTGTCAGTCAAGAGTTCAAACAGGCGTTATTCCTGTTTGGGTTGGAGTTGCCGTTTCCAGGCCTCGTTCAAATAAACTAGTCGTTTGTAGTTGATGATAAAGAGAATGAAGTTCAGCAAATATGTGATGACGCAGACAATGCAAAATTCCTTCAGCACGAAGTACAGAATGTATGCCAAGTACAGTGACCCTACTACAGACACTATGGAGGATGTCATGAGGATTAGAGCTGCTACTGCACTTGCTGTCATACCTGCAACGAGAGAGAGAAAGTTACTACCGCTGCTCTCATTTCCCCCCCTTCCACACAAAGCAAAAAAGCCTGAGCACTAATTCAAACTGAAGGCTACTCAGCAAAGTTTGTTTTTTTTACATAAAAGTCTGTTTAAAATACCATGAGTTCAAGATGGCTGACAAATCGCTATTTGGAGGGGAGCTTCTAGGTTCTGTACGACAGTCCTTTGATAAGAAGTGTGTGTTGTATTTACCATCTTCCGTATTCCTGAGTTATGGGAAAGTTACAGGCTGGTCAAGTTATGTCTATCAATATTAATAGCTTTATAGCATATAGTGACAAAGAAATATGCATACATTACACTTCATGCACTTTTTTGCCTGCTATCTCTATTCCTCCTGCAAAACTTGTAACTTCCATTTTTATTTCTTCTCTTTTCTATTGTGCAATCCAGTGCTAAATATACTTAAGGCAGCAACTGTCTTGAAGCTTATATTATTAATAGCATAGCAGGAGAAAATGCAATTGCTCTTGTTATCAGTTGGGTTTTTACGCCCTTTGGAGAGATGTATCATCAGACTGCTGCTTAGAAAAAAAAAATCACATGCATTTATCTGGTGTCTTGCAGATTGCACAATGTATAATGCACTACTCTCATCACCACAGACCTGTTACATACTTTAGGCTCTAAATTGAATTAATACTTACCAAGTAGCATTTGTAGTATATAAAACACGAGTCCAAAAACACTGTTTGACTGATTTAGTGCACTGTCCTTTCCAAAGATGGAACCCAACAGACCGAATCCTCGACCCCATCTGTAAAACAGTGAAACTAATTAACTTGTATTTGGGCACCTAGTGCTTTACATTGGTATTTTCAATTCATCACTGCTGGGGGGGGGAAGAAGAAGAAACATATATTCTGACATGACCACTGCAGTCCTATGTGAAGTTGAGGGTTATCCTGGAAAACCAAGCAGCTTGCACCAGGAGGTGCACTAGGTACAACTTTATCCCACACATCGCTGATTAATGGTATTTGACACACCAGAAACTACTAAGTTCACGCAGTTGCAGCTTCACCAAATACTATGCCTGCTTTATAGAGTTGTAGTTTAAAGCTCTTTTGTCAAATAAACGCTTCCTTGCTCCAACGATAGCTTCAGCAGTTCTCTCCACCCTGGTAAGCTGGACACATGCTCACTATACAGCTGAGGGAAAATGGTACAACTTGGTAACTAGTTACCAGCTCTGCCAGCACCTACCTCGCTGGCATCCGAGCAAGCAAATCAGAACATATGTTTGCACTTCAGCTGCTCCCGATCAGTCTGACACTTTAGGATGAACCCAAATCTGTCAAGCAGATGAGCTGGGGATGGTACCGTAACAAGATTCACAGATCTCATTTGTTAGAGCCCTTGCACAGTGTGGCATTTTGAACTAGCACCTTAGCCACAAAGCGACTTTCAATGTTTTAGTGATAAGGTAGAAAGTGACACAAGCCCTACAAAACTGCTGCTGCAATGAGGGGGATAAGAGATTAAATTAGCAAATGTATTTGTGCTAGAAACCATTAATTTGATGCCCTAAGGCATATCACACCATTATTTGTAAAAGCAAAGTGAGGACCATATTTATTAGTGTCACTTGAAAATATAAGAAGTTAACACTACTTCAACATGCAACTTAATTCACTTTCAAGAGAACATTAGGATATCGGCAGCATGTCTTCAGAGCATCAAGTAAAGCACTACATAAATGTAAGGCCAGGTTCACATTATCAGGTTGACTGTCCCATAACTATCTAAGAAAAAAATGCAATTCCTCACTGCTGTCGCAGCAGAAAACGCCAGCGTGCTACATTTATGCCAACGGAAGTGCAGTTGGGGAGTAACTTGCTGTATTAGATGCACTGGTTCTACTAAACCAAGACACAGCATAGGTTTGCTCTCTGCAAGCTACAGGCATGCAGCTGATACACTTCACCAAACATCTGAGACCACTGAAAGTCTACCACCACGTCACAAGCAGTTTCCTCACACAATAAAGTACCGCAACCATCTCCAAAATACTTTATAATCTCACAGATATGTGAGAGGTTGTCCAGCCAACAAATGCAGTATTAAAGAGCGAGACAAATATATTAAAGGTATCATCATTTTGCATTTAATAGCCTAGTTTTATTTTTTCATATTACCACATTTATGGGTTTTTCAGCTTAGCATCCACCGCTACAATGTATTGTTCTAGTCTCCAAGTGAGAATCTTTCGTAGGGTGACAATAAACTCCATTTGAACACACTCAGGGTTTCCTTACCGAGAGACTGAACAGCGTAACTCCAAGCGTGCCCAAGTCTGTGGTTCAGCATTAGCCCAGCTCAAAGTAACCGCGGGGTGCTGAATTCCTACCCTCTACCTGCCCCAGCTGTACGCTCTGGGTTCTGATGCTCATGAGATCCTGTCAAGTTTGAGGGCGAACTCAAGCTTAAAACATCAGAAACTTTAGACTACAGAAATCTATCCCTACACTTAATCTGCAAGTGAATAAAATGTTGCTAATGGAAAGATAACGAGCTCGTGCCCTTCCTGACAGTCAGTAGTCCCAAGTGATCTGTTCATAGCTGCAAGAAGGTCAAAGCACAGTGAAAGCTTTTTCCACATGCAATAGTTCATGAAGTATCTTGTTGGCCTTGTAGCAGCTTTAAGGACATCAAGTATTACATTTCAGTCCACGGAGTACAGCTCTAATCTTGCACCTTATTCCACACACTTCAAGACAGCACAGCAGCCTGCTGTTTTAAGACTAAGCACTTTTTCCAGCCTTATACATTTGAAGTGTGAGGAAATTTTCTGCAACAAACTGAAAAGCAAAATATTTAGACTTTGTATATTTCTATTTCTATCTAATTTCTCTACTAAAGAGACTAAATCATCTCCTAATTCGATCAAGGAGGTCCCAAACCCCACTAAAATGCACAATGAACCAAGTACTTTTGCAGGCATTCGGAGGAAGGAAGAAGACTGAGTATGATAACCTTCCTTCTCACACCAAAATCACACAAATCACACCTGAGTTATGACAACTTTGAAAGTTTAAAAACATATGGCAAACAAATAGCAAGAAGATTGCAGTCCTAATGACAGAATAAACTCCAACAAATAAAACATCAGTAAAAAGGACTATAAACTGCTCAGTTCTTCACCGAACTTGTCTTTCTTATAAAGAATGTAATTTACAAGAACTACTGTTAACTTGGATCAATTTTTTTGGATACAGAATGTAAGTCAAATGAAGTGCACTAATTAAAGAGCTGCTTGCACAGCAAGATAAACCCAACTTTTTCCTGGTACCAACTTGTGGCTCCCCATCCCTGGAGCAGTCAAGTGTTCTGTTGTGCAAATTCTGCTGAAGTCACCCTGGGTGATTCAGAGCACTATGACAAACACAAGTGGCAAGCCGGCTTTTGCCACTCCCGAGTTTCACTCCTATTAAAAAAACCCAAAGTAATCCGAACTAACTTCAAGGAAGTTTTAAAATAAATCTCTAAGACATCTTCCTGTATGTTTCAAGTAACTCCAGTTCCCTCTGTTCAAGACGGCACCCCATCCGCAGGTACAACTTGGAATGTTCTTCAGAGAAGTTTTCAGAATAGTGATTCAAGAAATGCAAAATAAAGTGTTTAGAACTGTTCATGTCGTTTCCTAACATCTAAAATTGAATACAACAGTAACTTTTAATCCAATGTGCATTTCCTTTTATCAAAAGGAGGTCTTGAAAATTATTATCCACTCTCTAAACAGCGTCCCTTTGGTTTTCTGATACTTAACAAAGCTCAGAAGAGTTGTATATTTAGAAATTTAAAGCTGTATTTGAATGCACTTGACACTTCTTAACAGGAAGACAAGAAGAACCGAGGTCATTTTGATCCACAAGCGATATATCTCCAATAAAATCTTATACTGTTAAATCACTACCTCTTTTGCACAGTTATGAACATCTTCGACATTCCAAAATGGTGTATTATGGGAGTACACTTTAACTTTAAACGTTTTACCATGATTTATCAGGGACAGTTCCGCTGGCAGAAAGGCAACCAAGAGAACCTCATGCAGTACACCAGTATCTCAGTCATTTTAAAGGACAAGTAAACAACCTCCATCTTTAAGAAGTTCAAAGCTGGAACACTTATCAGTATTAGCTCAAAATGCAACAGCATTCCAAGCCTGCCAAACACAGCAAGTCAAACAAACAAAAAGTATGTATTTAGCCAGGAGTCAGACTGTTATCTCATCCACCCTCTGTAAGAAATGCTTTACTGTTTTTTCTAGCCAAGCACCCCAATTCTGACAGTTACCTGCAGATGATGTTTTTAAGGGCTTTTACAAAGACATCATCCCTCAAGATGCTCTCCTGGACCTCAATTATCATTAAAATGAGAATCAGCTTAAGAAATTTCTGAACTGTGGCTTCACCTGCATCAAGAGGCTCAGTAGCCTGCCTTGAAGCCTTCCTGAATGTACCTAGGTACTCTCTGAACACATACTTTTGACCTCCACAACATCCTCCAGTGATGAATGCCAGAATCGCATCACCTCAATGTCACTTGGCAATCCTTAGTTCTCATGTCAAGAAAAGAACTACAGTATATTCATTTTAACATGAAAAGAATCATACTAGGATCAGGTCAAGTCCCGCTAGCATCAGTACCATGCCCCTAACATCAGCGAGTAGCAAAGGCCTTGAACAAAACGCACACACACTTCCCAGTTTGCATTCTACTCTCCTAAATATCTGGCTGAAAATCCTGCAGAAAATCAGCTTATTAAATGGCATGTCTCATTCAAAATCTGAGAACACTCTGCATTTGTGCAGCGGCAGGTTTTCCAACACATTTCTCTCTCAATCATATTTTCAGAAAACTGTAAGGGAAGAACTCAAGTTTTGTTTTCTGAGTAGTAGTAGATTACTTAAAGCCCCTCATTTCAGGATTATTTTTCATCCCATAAACATTATTCTGTTATCAACAGCAAGCACTGTTTACTACTTTGTAACCCTGAGGAAACAATAAATATTATTTATCTAGTCTAGGCTTTTTTTAGAAAATTATATGCACATTTCCTTAAGCACCATGTGACTTTTGAGATAAGTTAGGGAACAGAATGAAAGTTCTCAGGAGGGGAGTAAAGCTGACCTATGCTCACACATCACCTTCAGTGAAAAGCTCATATAAAGGTCAAAGGATCCAGAGCATGTTAATACTTCGCAGTGTTGAGAAACTTTAGTTGCAGCTTCTTTACAGCTTCACCAGAGGATTTTGCATTAAACCTAGTTCATGGTTACAAGGTCACTTACGCCAATCTAACACTTTTAATAAATTAAGTAAAAGCCTTCAATTAGAAGCCAAAAGAAAGGAGATTAAAATTTCCTCATTTGTAAGTTTGCCAAGAGTGCTCAAAAATTTTGATACAGTTAATTTCATGTTTAAATCTATTAGCAGTATTTACCATAAACAAATGGGATTCTGTTCTGTATATCCTCCAGCTCTACCTCAGAAACAGTCCAAAAAAATGTCAGTGCCTAGATCAGCAAAGTCTCAAGAAGACAGTGGTTAATTATTTTATAGCTGTCTTTACAGAAGCACTGGTTATCCAAGCTACAAGCCAACAGCATTGTATTCTTTCTACATAATCTCTTCTATTAAGATATCATAAATTAAGCCTGTATTTGAACTACAGACACTTTGTTAAATTTACTCCGCATCAGGCAAAATAATTCCCAGCCCTATTGCAAATTCCAGTCAAGCTAGAAATTATGTATTTATGAAAAGCAAAAATACATGTGTTTGTGTATACACTGTAAGGTTTGGGGGGGGGGGGGGGGGGGGGAAGAGTCCTATAGCTGGGGTACTGCTGAAGTATTTAGCCATCGATTTTTGTTAAAAGACAAAAATCACTCGAACATCAGCTTCTGATGCTTTGGGAACAACTTGCTGTAATTCTGATGAAGCTGTTTTTCTACAAGTGTTCCCGAAACACCTTCCTTCCCCAGCACACGAAATAACCTCTGGATCCCTCTCAGCTCACACCCTCCAGCCTCTGCACCCTGCCTCCCCAATCAAGTCCACCCTCTATCAGCTCTGTCTGAGTCCTATTTGCACTTGTGCTGCCCGTCTGGCTGGCAGACCAAGTGGGATAGATAAGCTTAGCTCACACAGCAAGGTTGGGTTTTTTTTCCCCCTTCAGCAGAAGTATTACTTTGAGTCTCTCTCCCTTCCCCTTTGGCATTGAATCTGTTTCTATAAAACTTTATAACTTGTATCCTTTGTTAAGTTTTGCCATGGAAAATGAAAAATTATAAAATAAATTACTAATACACAACACAAAGGCAAAATCTTCTCTAGAAGCCAGTCTGAAAAAGCAGAATAATACAACCTATCTCGGCCTCAAGTTGTTTGCGCTTTTTGGCTTGGCATCCTTAGCTGTAAAGCTTGTCTCATACTCATCTAGCTATAGCTCTGCCAATTCACCATCATCTCGAACCTGCAGCACTCAAAATCCTCCTGAAGCAGAGTGCTTGACATACTAGATGGATTCTGTCTACACTGATTTCCCCCTGCTCAATCAACAAACTAGACATCTTCCAACGTTCCTTCAGACAGCAAAAACAATGAATACTTCCTACAGAATAACTGAAAAAGCATTTTTACACCTGCTTTCTAACAATTTGCAATCCTCAGAAATGAACAACCACCAATTTCAAATTACAGGACAGATTATAGCTAAGTCTCAGGAGGCAACATTTTCAGGTAAACTATTTTGGTAGCCTAAGAACCACACATGATTCCTGTTGAACGACCACCAACTGCTCCACATACTGCCCTTCATCAGTTTAACTAAACTTCCACCTTTTTCTACACAGAATGGAAGATACATAACAAAAACAATTAACTTGACTCAGGATAAAGATATCACTGACCAGAAAAGAGCAAAGACTTGCAAAACTAGTAAAATTAAAAAAAAAAAAAAAGCCCACGGGCCTCATTTGTGTCCAGTGGTTCACAAGAAGGAACTAGACAAGCTTTTCCCACTACCTGCACAAAGCTACTTTTACCATTTCTCACCTTAGATCAGTCACTAACAATTGCAGCTGTCAACCTCAAACGTATCTGAATGCTTGTTTGCAGATACAGCAATAAAAAATGCTGGGAGATCAGGAACTTACCATTCATATGAAAGATAACTGCTATATAATGTTCTTAACCTGGAATCATGCAAACTTGACAGACATCAAGTTTACAGGAACTGCCCCACAACAGAACTGAATGGGAACCTGCAATATAAACATCAGGTTAGGGAGGAGCTCAGAGAAGTTTTCTTCCATGTCCCATTTCCTCAGATAATAGGGTTGTTCTTGTCAACTTGATATCTTACAGTCTGCGTTCTATAAAGACGCACCAGAACTGTAGTTCTAGCAAGGTATGCCTCACTGAAAAACCAGCACCGGTCAAAGTTTTAACTGCAATATCTTATAGGATAATTGCACGCCCACTCTGCAGAGGAATCATCTCTACACCAGCGTAATTATACTCACACAACATAGCACTGAAACACTATGTCACAAGACTAAACAATTCGAACATAATACAGGTCTAAATTCACTGTTTAAAATTATTTATGAAGGTGAGCAGAACAATACAATAATACTACTACAGTTGTTAAAGGCCACACTTGGCAAATCCAGTACAAGAGCTGCATGTCTGCACAGATCTGTCTACAACACACACAAAATTTTACAGATGTGCATTTTCAAGAACTAACAGATGATTATTTTGGTGCGTCCACTAGAAGACGTAAGGCAGACATGCATATCAAGATTTTTTCAGAACAGGCATTTCAGAGTGGCTCAAATGCAAGATGACAACCCAAGACCCTGCACATTAGCATAAAGTTCAGACATCTATCAAATTATATCCAGATGAACACAGGTTCTTAGAATCCTATTTTGACTCTAGAACTTCTTCAGTAAGTTAGCTAAAGATGTTAACCTAGATCAATATTGACTATTTCCAAACCTCTTCACTTACGCAGCTGGCCAAAAGCTACAAATATTGCTAAAGATATACAGTGACATGTGCCCTTTGGTCATTCATGCCAGCTATCTTAAGTGTGTATTAAAACACGCCAGGCTACAAAGCTTCATTCAAAAAGAGCCATCCATTAATCTGCTCTGCAGAAACCTTAAATCAATCAAGACGGAATCAAGCAGAAACATATTAAAAGACCCAGAAGTCTTCCAGGGCATGAGAAAGAACAAGCAAAAAGCTCTGGGTCTCTGCATTACTACTTAAATGCCACATTTCATTTCAAGCCATGCCACTATCCATACTACTTGAAACTCATCTGTTAGTTTAATTCCCTCTCTGAAACTACTGTAACAGCAAAAACAAAAATATTTTTCAGGAACTGCTATTAGCCAGTTTCATTATAAATAAAGCCATTCTTGCCACTTAATTATTCTCAAATACAGGAGAGCAGTTCACTTAAAACCTCTACAACAACTGTTGAATTAAAACATTAGGTATTTCCCTAATACTTTCCCTTATTGTACAGTCCTTAGGTGTTTTTCTTTTTAAACTATTTAATGAACTTTCCCCGTGATAAAAGCTTGAAATATGCTGACCATTAACATTTTGAATAAGGGATACCAGGAAGGTATCTTTCCAACACAATCTTCTGGATGAGTCAGTCTCTGATATAAGAGTTTCCATGCTCCTCCCTCTGTACACTAGTAATCTTTTCAACATTTCTGTTCTCATTGTTGCGCCAATACCAGATTTGGCTTAAAAGCAAGACTTGGAAATATCAACAGCTTATTAGTGAAAAAAATCCTCTCCAAAGACCAGAACTTAGTTCCAAAGTAACTCAGCTCAAGGAAGAATATACTAATTTATTCTAATTATTCTATACAGTTAAAATTAATCCCAGCACTATGATGTGCTTGTCAAAGTTCAGTCCACTGCTAGAGTCAACACTTGAAATGTGAAGACGGTTACATTCCATTAGTAAATCTAGCTTAAATAGTCACACAAATGAATGAACACTCTAGAAATCCGTAAAAGCCACAAAGTACAAGTTCGTCACCCATTTAACCCTGTAAAGTTAAGCCTGCTAATCAGCTAATATAATTTGTGACTGGCCGTGTAAGATCCTAATGAAAAAAGAAACGGTTGAAAGTTAAATCTGTGTTTCTTGTGAAAATGCTGGAACGCAGTGATTGAAACTCTGCTATGTCAGTAAAGTCTAAGTAGTAGTTAAAAGTTCCTTTTAGAAATCAATTTGCAGAGAAACTTTAGTGACGTGTGGTAGGAACAAGGAATATTCCATTGGAGAGAGGGAGAGAGAATGAGTGATAAAGAGCTGTGGCAACATGGAAAATAAGACTACTTTCTTTCCTTGTTATTCTTACTTCAAAGTTTAATAACTTGCCCTCTTGTCTTAGTTTTAAAGCAATACTCCTTTTTCGTCTGTGTCCTGTACGGCATTGAAAGCACATTCTTCTCCAAATATGGCTTGACTAAACAGAACTTGCATGCTCCTTTTCCACAAACTCCTCTTACCACCTGCTCTAATTACCAGGATCTATCCTGACATTTGCAATACTTCAGTCTTTAAGCATGATTCTCCTAGCAACTGCTAGTGAGATTTTAGTCGATTTTATCCTTAACTGTTCATATTATTACATAGAATTCCTGCAGTAAAGTACTTACCGATTTTATCACGGCATACTCAACATTTCAGCTGCAGCATTACTAACAAACCCTATAATTACCAAGCATTATTCCGTAATTAGAAATACCTAAAGACATATTTGGAATTATTTTACTTCTTCAAAGCATTTAGTAAACATACGTTAAAACTATTACTTCAAATGCCCTATCTCAATAGCAGCATTTACAATAACAATAAAAAAAACTAATGAAGGACCAATTCTACACAAGAACAGACTACAGAAGCTACTTAGGTGCTTAAATCCCTGTTATTCTCTTTTTAACTCTCTATCTGTGGTAAAATTCTTAATGTCAGTAGTTTATGCAAAATTTTCATTTATAAGTTTACATTATCTGTCAAGCTTACTGAAGTCTCCCCATTTAGATGGAAACTTCTCATTTTGCAACACTTCTCAAATAACAGACAGAAAAGCAGAGTTAAAGCCCCCGTTCAATTGCAAGAGCGTCCTTTCAGACATCTGTAGATACACATCTCTGTAACATAACACAATCCCACTTCTGTCACCACAAAAGTGGTTTTAAAACTAAGAGTTTCTTCTACATTTTGCCTAAACAATTTAACCAGCTTCTACCTTGTCAGAGTATGGGCACATTCTCCCCCACTGGCTTGTTATGATAATACAGCAAGTACCTTTACAAACCATGACAGCTTTTATGCAGGTTACACTGAAAAGAAAAAAAAATAAAACCCCCAAGTACTCATTCAGCTGCAGGCCCTAACATGATAACAACAAAATTCTCATTTAAAAAAAGGAAGTACTTGATACATACATTTGCTGAATAAGCAAGCCCCTCCCTTCCCATCTCCTTACTTATAGATCCCTCTGCATACATCTTTATATGCCTATATATATATACACACACGCATATATATATACGTGCACAGAGCAGTTTTGAGATTGCTGGCCAAATCACCTTATTTTGTTAGTTGAAATACTTGATTATATGCTTCCAGGGGAGTTTCTTAGCCAAATTACACCCAAAAGTATTTCTGATAGCATATTTATACTGGTAGCACTTGTAACCACACAGCAGATTAAGTCTTTTCACTATTATAATTCAATCAACTAGTTACTTGATGACACGTCAAGCTAGCAGCATATTAAAATTTATACATGGACTCTCCTGACAGAAATGACAACCACTGGCCTTTAAAAAACAACTGCTAAAGTAATTACTGACAGGAAACTCTACAACAAATCAAGATTTGGACTGGGCTTTTGCTGCTGAGGCATACAAATCTCTCTCAAATTAAGTACTTCCTCTGTATCACGAAGGCGATCTTCTGTGCTGCCAGGTAACATTACAATGAAAAAGCAATTCAGATACTCCAATTAAAAACAACCCAAAGCAAATCATCTGCAATTGTACATGTTTATGTTGGCCTCAACCACTCGTCACACCTACAGCATTTCACTCCAACGTGCATTTGCGACCAAAACGCCTGTCACTCTAGCTAATTGCCATGGATTACAACACAGAAATTGCGGGTGCCTCACCCTCCTGGGGTAGCGATTCCCAGAAAAAGCCGTTCCCACACCAGCTCTCCAGAGAAGGGGCTGCCTAAACCAGGAGCCCCCACCTCCCCCTCCTCGGCCCGCCCACCCCGTTGCCCCCAGCACAGGCCCAGCTCCCTTTACGCCTCAGACAGCCCCTCCCGGGCCGAGCCCCGGCCCGCAGCCGCAGGCTCCTGCCGCCCGGCCGAGCCCCCTCAGCGAGCCGGGCCTGGCCCCCAGCACCCCCCGCCTCAGCCCCCGTGACGCCGGAGGCAGCGCTCCGAGGCCCAGCCCCACCGCTCCCCGCACTCCCAGCCCCTTCTTCCCGCAGCGGCCTGAGGAGGCGGAGGCGGCGGCGGCGGGTCCCATCCCCGCCTCACCTGGAGGTGATGGCGGCGGAGCAGCGGACCCGCTCGCTGAGGTCGCACAAGGCCTGGTAGTGGAGGTCGCGGCCCTTCTCCCGCTCCAGGTGGCAGGCGTAGAGGGAGAGCAGGATGCCGGCCGCGCACACGGCGGAGCGGGCCACCCGCTCCCAGCGCGGCACCGACACTCGCAGCAGGACGGGCGCCGCCATCTTACCCCCTCCCTCCGCCTCAGCCCCGCGACGCGCGCCCGGCGCCGGCCCGCCGCGCACGCGCGCCCATATCCCATTGGCTGGCGGGGCGGGCGCGCCCCTCCCGCCCCGCCCACTCCGAACCGCGCCGGACGTGGCGCTCCGCGACGACGTCACGTCAGGCCGGGGCGGGGAGGGCGTGGCGTGGG
The DNA here is from genome assembly GCF_964199755.1 of Larus michahellis. Classification (NCBI taxonomy): domain Eukaryota; kingdom Metazoa; phylum Chordata; class Aves; order Charadriiformes; family Laridae; genus Larus; species Larus michahellis. The sequence continues at coordinate 3,246,366 of NC_133902.1, read as the reverse complement.
TGTTACGGCGCCACCTGGCGGCCGGGGGGCGGCACTGCGGGGCGCTCCGTCTCCCGCGTCCCACTGATTTCAGCAGGAAAATGAGTTTTCCCCCTTTTTTTCCCCAGATCCGGGCTGTTCCGGGGAGTGCTGCGACACCGGGCACGGCTGGCGTGACGCTCAGGGCGGATATGGCCCCTTGGCTGGTCTCAGACAGATGCTCTGGTGGGCGTTCCACGCTTTTTATCACGATTTTGCAGAGAATGAGCCCAATTCTCAGCATAGCTGGTGCCTCCTGTGTAGCGGGACCCTTGCTGAGGGCCCTCCACATTACCAAAGTTTACCCTGAGGCTTTCTGGGAGGTGGAATTTGGACATGCGATATAAAAAGTGCATTCAAAGTTTGGTTTTTTCTTGCACACGCCATCGCCTGGGGCTCCGCCTGGCTCCGGAGCAGCTGCCGATGGATTTCCCCCAAGCCTCGCTCAGCTTATCTTTGGAAGAACATGCTTCCCACTTGAGAAATGGGATGGCATCATCTGTTTCACGGATCTAGGATGACATTGGTATCGCACCCCTAAATATAGCCGGCAGACCTGCGAGTCGATAGCGCGACTCGGAACTAGATGGATACGACCAAAGGCAACTGTGGCTGGATCGTCTTTCTCTCATATGTCTCCGGTTTCTATCAAAAGTAGCATCACTACAGGTCTGGCTGGAGTTTAAGAACCAGCAAATATCTCTGGTCTACCAACAGAAGTCACCTAGAAGCTGAAAACAAACGACCTTTGCTTACTATAAGCACCCATCACTATTATTGCTTTATTTTGAGGACGGCCACCAGCTCCTTGTTCTCCTTCCCTTCCCCGTTTCCTTGCAGGCACATTATGGCTGGGCATTACCAGGCGGAAGAGCGAGTCAAAAACGAAGCTCTGCGAGTTTTCCCACAGAAGGCAGGAGGACGAAACACAATGGCAGCATTCATGCCGCAGCCGTGCCATCCCTGCCGTCATTGTGCTGCAAAACAAAAGGAATTCAGACAGAGACCTGTTGCAAAATGACTTCAGACACAAGAAGGAATCCTGTCAGCAAACAAAAAAAAAAAAAAAGGGAAATTGAAAACCATTAATTAAAAAGACTTGAGAAAACCATCAATTAAGAAATGAGTTGTTTGAACTCTAGCTAGCATATAAACTAAATTAAAAATCCCCCACTGTCTATGCTGTGCCTTCTGCTGTCAACGGGAAGAAGGGGAAAGGGACAACGGGAAAGGAGCAGAGATGATCAAAGATTGAAGGGGCAACCAAAAAAATAACAGATGTACTGAAGCTGCAGGAAAATAAATCACCCTATCTATCTCACATATTTATAGGTTAGCCCCTAAATAAGATAAGGTCTAGTCAAAGCTTTTCCTTTTTCTAACCCAAATGGACACCCTGGGCCGTGGGGCGCTGGAGGCATTGCTGAGGCTGGCAGCAGAAGCCGGAGGAACGGGGCTGAGCCCGGCCGTACTCCGGGAGCTCCCCACCGCCATCCCGGGCCAGCCGCAGGAGAAAGAGTGCCAAATCTGGAGCGAATTCCTCACCGTCTGTCTGCGGTGCAAAACCCATAATGCTCCACAGGCGTTCGACAAAACCCCAGACCCAGAGCTGCTGGGGAGGCAGCCAAAATGGAGAGAGGCCAAGAGCAAGAGAACCAGAGGGAAGACACCTGCGGAGGCGAGCTCCTGCAGTAACGCCAGCAGCCTGAACTTACACAGACGCCGCTGTTCTGAATATACAGTTTATGTTTATCTCCTAATAATTTTTACATTTAACAGCAACCGCTTTTCTGACCGAAGCTTCGCTTTTCGATTATCACTGCTAAATAAACTCACAATATTCACACTTCCTTTATCAGACAATAGTTCCATCCCCTCATATACAAGATGTTGAAATGACTGGTCTTGCACAGCTACCTCCCTTACAACTGAAGAAACTGTGAACAAGCAATTTTTGTCACGAAAACGGCTTTATAATGAAGTGATGTTGCAGGGCAGCAATGACATTTTGGGGATGAACTCTAGGGATAAGAAGTGAGGTGCTTGCTTATAGCGAGAAACAGAGTTTGAAATTTCACCTTCTGTTGAGCCTAATTTGAGAGTTTATTAACTTATTAGGTCTAATCCTGTGTGTTACTCATCTGGACCCTTTTCATTATTTTCAATGGGTCAAGAAAAAAAACCAAACAACTTGTGCGCTGTGTTAACTGAGTAAATAAGGATGAGATTCCAGCAGAACAGTTTTACCTCTGGTATATCTGGACTTACGTAGTAAAATCTAGGGGCTGTGTTTTAATTATATTCCAAGTTATATAACTTGTGTCTTTCTCCTTATCCTTATTAAATGATTCATTCTTCTCTAAAGGTCTGGTATGGTTAAACTTAATAAACTCACACCAGCTTCCAGTAATCATTTGTGTTTTGTCTAAATCACTCCCTCTGTAACATAATAACGTATATACCATATGACATAACATAATAACAAAGTGCAGTGCTGTTCACTTTATCATAACAGCTTTGGATTTAGCATCATGACTACATTTTATTGCTTTCCCCTCCCTAGGCTACACAACGCTAGTCTTTTCAAGCCATCTTTCACCATCTGTCTCCTAACTTCACAGCCTTTTTTCCTTCCCTTTTTTTTTTTTTTTTCCCCACCAAAAAAGCAGCCACCTTCCAAACCCTGACCCAGGTGTGCAGAGCTCCCCAAACAGCTGAGATGGGGTCAAGGCTTGCTGGAGCAACCAGTGACCCTGGTACTCTTGTGATGTATCCCATGTTAGAGCTGCTGTGTATAAAAATAACAACTTAATTAATAAAAGACATTCCTCAAACTATGGACAGTGTCTCAAAACGCAAACCCAAAGAGCATATGCTGGCCCGTGCAGATGTGTCTTGTGCATGGGGCAGTGGGGGGCTGGAGGTGCCCTCACACTTTTTTTGGGGTGGATCACCATGGACCCCAACCTTTTGGGTAAAACTTAGCAATTCCATGAGAGGCTGAAGGCCTTCACCGTCTTGCGTGCTGCCACTCTCCAGAGAGTGATCCTCACAGGGCAGGCACAGGCTTAAACGCAGTTTAATTGTTTATTTTCACAGCGGGACCTGCCGCCACCCCTCCCACCCACCCACCCACTGCCGTCGTACACCCAGACCCACCGCCATCCTTCCCTCACACCGCCGCCGTCCCTCCCTCGCTCGCTCCCCCATCGTACAGCAGGATCCGCCGCCCTCCCGCCCACTACCGCCGTACACCCAGACCCGCCGCCGTCCCTCCCTCACTCCACCGTCGCACAGCGGGACCCGCCGCCATCCCTCCCCCGCTCCGCGGTCGCTCCCTCACTTCGCCTTTTCCCGCTCCGGGGCGTCCCCTCAAGAGGGCGGTGGAAGGGGCGGGGCCGGCGTGAGCCCCGCCCTCCCCGCGCGGCGTTACGCGGTGACGCAGGCGCGCACGCGCGGCGTGTGTCGTGTGACCTTCAGCGGCGGCGGTCGGTGGCGGGCCGTGCTCCTTCGTCTACCCTCGTCTCTCCTCAGCGAACCCCGCCTCAGCCCCGCCATGCCCAGGGGTGGCCGGAGCCGCACGTCCCGCGTGGCGCCCCCCGCCAGGTGAGGGCTGCTGGGCCCCTTCCCTTCTCCTTTCCTTCCCCGCCCCTGTGTAGGCCGCAAAGGCCTTTCCGCCATTCCGGGTCTGGGTGACGCACCGGGGTGGGGGGTAACGGACATGGTGAGGGGTGGCCCGGCTGCTTTGAGCTCGGTGAGCGGAGCGGGGAGGGCGCTTGGCGGGGATAGAAGTGGATCTGTTCAGTGCTCGGTGCCTGAGCCCTGTTTCATCAGCCCCTTTTTCAGGGGCCCTACTTCATCAGCCCCTTTCAGGTTATATCTCATTTCCCGCAAAGCAGCGCGGTCCTCTGGGGTGTGGGGGTGCGGTTAGCCTTTAAAACGCAACCAAAAAGAAGCCAGCTAGCCTGACCCTGTTGTGCATAAATCACTCACTAGAACACTGAGTTCCAGCCATCAAGGGGCAGGGTGTAACAAGGACGAATTGCAAACGCGCCCGGCGACCGGGGGCCTCTGCCTGGTTTGAGTTTGGAGTGATGATGTGAGGTTTCTCTTTTATGTCCTTGCAGTCGGGCACCACCAATGAGAGCTGCATCACCGGCGCCTGCTGCTCGGGCACCTGTCCCAGCAGCGGCACCACCTTCTGCTGTGGCTGCTCCTGCACCGAAGCAGCCTGGGCTGATGGCACAGATGGCTACAACCGCTGCCGGAGTTGCTGTCGGCTCTGCTGTAGGCCATACCATAGGTCACGCGCTTACAGGAGGATTTAGTGGAGGAAGCAGCTCTGAAGCTGCAAGGCCTGATATTACTTATCAGGTAAGAGAAAATACAACTGGACACCAACTAATGAGGCGCAGTTAATGTGGCGTGTCATGTAACTTGGGCTGATGTGATTGCTATAGACATAAAGACCACACAAATCATGGCTGGGAAAGCTGAGGTAACTTCAGTGACTCAGTCTCCACTGTAACAACCACAATCACCATGAGTGTCTAAAAGTAGTTCAAAGGGATGCACGAGTGCTTGTGGTAGGGTATTAGTGTTCTTTTATGCTGTAGTGCCCCTCTGATTCAGACAGGACTTCATGTTCCAGGTCTGATGACAGTAAGATCTCTTGCAAGACCTTTTTGTGCTGCTCAGACATTAAGATAGTGTTGTTACCTTGCCCAGCTGGTATCCAGAGTTACCTAACTGTTTGTAACTTACAAAACTGTTGAGAATGTGTCACGCCACTGCTGGAAGCTATTTTGTACTTCAGCCCATTCTTTGTTTTCCACTTAAAAAGTAACACTAGCACAACATTTTGACTAAAACGCAGGGAAGGCATACACAGCAAGCAGTATGGGGGTGGTGGGGCTTCGTAGGCTGGAGCTGTCACACAGGTGCTTACGGAGGCGTCTGCCATTTCAGGAGCCCCAGGCAGCTCAGCCTGCCTACCAGCAGCAGCAGCAGTCGCAGTTTGCTCCTTGCCAGTATGAAATGAAACAATTCCTGGAGTGCGCGCAGAACCAGACTGACCTCAAGCTGTGCGAGGGCTTCAGTGAAGTACTGAAGCAGTGCAGGTTTGCTAATGGTAAGTAGACAGCGCTACCAGAGTGCTATTAAATGAGGTAATCGGTGAAATTATTGTGGTAATGTCTTTTTTTTCAATCCATCCAGTGAAGAACAGGGGTTGGTACAGAGCACGTACGCTAAAGTCAGTTAAAGCAAGTTGCTGTTCTTTTTATCTTCCTGGTTTGGTCCTGTATGTGTAGCTGGAGGTGCTAGGGTGGAGAGAGGATGAATTCCTGAAGCTTTTGTGCTGAAGCTAACTATTTAGGAGGGCGGTGGCAGTGTGCTTGGAGAATCAGTGTAGCATTGCTGGCCTGTACAAGCGCCTGTTTGGCACAACAGACAAACAGTCCTGAGCTGGGAGAAAAGAGACTGCTCAATGCGGGTATCGGGGTGCATGGCTGAAGCCTGCAGCTCAACACCTCCCAGCAAACAGATGAGGGGAGAGGGAACACCCTAACAATCTGCTTTATAGCAGGAAAGACCCCCTGCAGTTCAGGGACTCAAAACTTACTCTGATTAACTGTAATAACATCTTGCCTTGCAGGTTTAGCCTAAGCCTTCAGAACAAGGTTGCTGAAGACCATCTTACAGGAACTGACCTATGAATGGAAAAAAGCTTCAGTAATAAAGTCTAAAGCTGTCTGATACCTTGTTAGTCCATGTATTCACACTATGGTCCTCCTCATGGCTTGATTCCTGCTGTAGCCGCTACAGATGTGATACAATTTACAGCCGCAAATTAACTTAGCACAAAATGGAAGAATGAGCAATAAAGCAGAATGAACTAATTTGGGTTAACCGGTTTGCTGATTGTTGTGTTGAATGTAAGTGGTACGTGTATAAATAAACTTCTCTCTTTAGAAGTACTGTGCTTTAGTGGACTTTGGAGTTGAGTCTCGAGGGCGAGCAGGTCAGGACTGATTTTGGCAGGCGTCCGTGTGCCAGCAGCGGTGCCTGAGGGGCCGGAGCTGCAGGAGTTCAGGAACAGTAGCTCAGCAGTTGCCAGACATCTCCTGCTTGAGCATTTGAACCCCCCAGGCGACTTCTGATTAAAAACTTTTAGAAACAAGCTCTATATTCAGATTCAAGAGATTCTGAGAAATACCTTCCCTCTGCTCAGAGGGAGTCTCGGTGGTAGGCCGTTACCTGTGCGAGCCTGTGCGATATCGAGCAGCTCTGCACTTCTAAGATAGCACCGTTTTACATCGGACTCGCAGTTCCCAATGACGCGAGCTGAGGCTGTGGGTTTTTTCTTCCTCCAGCTCGTAATGGGAGTTGTGGACTGAAATGAGAAGGTCTAGCCGACTGCGGGTGCTATGACTTTTTCCTCCTCGCACTCGGCTTAGTGACAAAGCAACTGCTGCCACACGAAGTAAAAAAAATAAATGAATACTTAAAGTATTTACTGGTGCAAACCCTCCTTTTTCCATCAGAGGGAGCAGCCAGCTCAGGCCCTGCAGAGTAAACACTTCAGGGGTGTCGTAAACCCCGCACTGACAGTACCGGGAAGGTGAACTGGGGTGGGGGAGAGCGTGTCGGGGAATAACATTGCACCGAAAAGTGCAATTCCTGCTAAAAATACTTCCACAGCATGACCTGTTTTTTCCTGAACTGCCTTTTACACAGCTGGGTGTTCTGCCTGTTGCCAAGAGCCCCCATCTCTGATGTGGAAATGAAAAGATGAAATCGGTATTCAAAATGGGGAGGGGGGGTTACCTCAAAATAGGGGGACGAGGACAAAAACTGCCTTTTCCCGGTGACACGAGCGGTTTTGCTTCTGCGGATGGAGCCGGCGCCTCTGTTACCGGGCGTTTCACCCTCCTGGGGGGGGGAGAAAAATAGAAAAAAAAAAGCATTTTGGGCCACAAACGCCTGCAGCTGAGTTTGCAGCAGAGCGCCCTGAAATCTTTTGGGGAGATGCGGATTTCGGGAAAAGCACAACGGTTTTACAATTCGCAACGCTGGGACGGCAACAACCCCCCGGGCGACCTGGGCTAGCGGCGACCGGGCCAGCCGAGCCCTCCCGGCGGCTCGGACACCCCCCCGAACCGGCCGTTTATCCCCAGGGCCGAGCCCAGGGAAGGGTTAAGGCCGGCGGGGGAAGTCCCCGAACCTCCGCGCCTCTTCCGCGGCCCGCCGCGGGGGGTGCCCGGGCTCTCCCCCCCCTCCTCCGCCTCACGCCCCGCCATGCCAAGCCGCCTTACCCTTTATTTTTGGCTCGGCGGAGCCGGGCGGCCCTGAGCCAGCAGCGGGACCGGCGGCAGCTCCCCCGCGTCGCCCGGCGGCGCCCAGGCCCCGCTCCCCGCCCGCCCGCCCGCCATCGCCCGCCCCGGGCCTGGGGAAGGGAGCCAGGCTGCCCGCAGCGAGGTGAGGCCGGCAGCCGGGGTCGGGAGGAAGGGTGCTTGAAGGGCGGGGAGGATTTCGAAGCCGGCGGGGTTGGTTTTAGCTCGATTTCGGGATTATTATTTTAAGCGTTATCACCGGGAGCCGGCCGGGGCTCCGCGCCCGCCCCGGGGGGTGTCGGTGCAGGAGGTGGGGTGGGAACCGTGGCGGGGTGGGGGGAAAAGTGGCCTAAAAGCTGGCTTTAGCTTGGGCTTTCTAGGTTTATCTCAATAAATATTTGCATGATATCGAATATTTAGCGAGGGGAACATGCGAAACCCCCGTTTGCGCGCACACGCCGCGGGGGGCGGGGGGGGAACAGCCAACGCCGTTCGCAGTCCGGCACCTCTCCCTCGGGACAGACACCTTCCCCCCCCCGACCCCCTTTTACCCACCCCGACCCCCTTTCCCCACCCGTTGCCCTCCCCCGGAGCTCCTACGGCGCTGATAATAAACCCGGCTTATCCCGTTGGTGCCCCGCACCAGCTGCTTCTGCGCCACCGGGATGTTTTAAACAAACTCCGGGGCTTTTTCCTCCTGGAAGCAGGTGGTGACGGACCTCCAGCCCTTCCCCACACCACCACCAACCCCCAGGACTTCTGATTTTTCAGCTTCCAAGAAATCCAAACTGTTGTTTCTCCCACCACCACCCCCAGAGGTGTTTTCTTTTCCTTACTCCCTGTTCCTGCCTCTCATTTGTGATTTCAGCCCAGACTTGCTTCGGCATTGCTCACGATATTTCCAATGGCTAAAATATTAGCAATTTTATCAAACTCATGGCTGTTTAGAAACGCTCCAACCCCCGTCAGACATCCCTCCCAGCAGCTGACAGATACTTGAAACACCGCATCAGTCTTTGTATCCAGGTCAGGACAGATAACGCATTGATAATAAGATTTAAACATACTTAGAGACGCAAACCTGCCCGGCAGCGTCCTGCCGGAGTTATTGCCCCCTCGGAGAGAAGGGCGAAGGAAAACCTGCATTATCGAGGCTGTCTTGCCCACTTACTGTCCCTTCCCCAGCAACAAACTGTCACCCCAAAGTGACAGTTTGGCTGCCCAGGCTTATGAGAGCTGCTTTCCGCACTCGCTGCCGGGTCTCCGTCTATGTTTGCAGAGCAGTTGGACCTGGACAATTGGGATTTCAGCAACGCCAGGCGCAGGAACAAGCTGAGGACATTCAGTTCCCAGGGCTTAAAGGGAAACGCTGGTGAAAATTAGGGATCAGGACTACTGATTATTCCCCCCCCCTCCAATCAGAATATTGTCATACTGCTCCATCAATGGCAGCACATACCAAAAAAAAACCCCCAAACAAAACTAAAAAATAAACGGGACAAAAGCTTTTCGGGAGTTTTGGAGGCAGCTTGGCAGCGCGCGGCCGAAGAATCTCGCTTGGCTGCTGTCCTCAGGCTGGCTTGGCCCCGGCTGACCCCACGGCGCTGGCTGTCCCCGGCCACCCGGTCCCCCACCTGCCCCGCCGAGCCCCCCACGCCGCTTCACTGTCCCTCAGCACCCATTTTCCCTCCTAGGTCCTTTCCCCTTTACTTTAAACGCTATTTTTTCCACCTTGTTCTCAGCCAAACTATTGCGGGCAACTTTGTTATCTTCAAAATAATCAGGGAAAAAAAAAAAAAAGGAGGGAAAAAAAAAAAAAAAAGGCAGGCAAGGCGGGTTTCAGCGCTTTGCAGGGGTCTTTAGGTGACGTCGGTGTGGGGTGACGTTTCTGGAGGCTGCTGCTGTTGGGGACCCTTGGACCCGCTGTGCCAGCACCCCCCTTGCTGCTGCGCGCCTTTGTGAGCTTAAGGTTCAGTTCAGCCACTGCCTCCCCACAGCGGGAGTCTTAAAAATGAATTAAATTGCTTTCCCGGGTGGGAGGGACCTGGAGGAGCGTGGCGTGGCCCTCAGCACGCGGTAGGAGCTGGAGGATGACGCCCTGTGAGCTGGGTGCGGATGCTCTGCAGGAAGGGCCGAGGTTTTGGGGTGCCACAGTGCTTCCCAACGCCTTTGGCCCCAGCCGGGCTCCTTCTGCCTCCGGGGCCAGCCAGGCTGGGGGTGACTCAGTGGGATTTCTCCTGTTGTCCTCGACAGGATCTCCACGGGGTCCTGAGGGCAAAGCTTTGCTTTTCCAACCAGCAAAACGTCCCTTTTTGGTCTGTGGTCCAGGACCTTCCTCCTCATCGATTCATAGAACTGTCTAGGTTGGAAGGGACCTCCTCCTCTTCCACCTCCTCCCTTCTCCTCCAGCTCAATGTTTTCCCCTCCGGTGGGGATCGGGGATGGGGCAGGTCCCTGCTCCTGCCCTGGGTGCAGCGAGTGCCCATCCTGGCTCTTTTCTGCTTACAGCCCCTTTCTGCCGGCACAGGAGCCCCGAGTGCCACCAGGCAGGAGCCAGAGATGACCAAGGAAGACGACTTACCCGACTGGAACTCGTCCAAGGAGTTTTATGAAAAATATGAGCCGAAGGAAGTTTTGGGCAGGTAAAGCTTGTTCTTGGCAAGCTGCGATTTCACCTGCTCCAGTACCTGAGAGCAACAGCATCCCCTGGGAACCCGATAGGAACAGGGCCCGTAGCAGCACGGGGTTAAAAAGAGCATGAAGAAGCACTTCCCATCAGCTCAAAACCTTCTGTCCCACCAAGACAGAGCAAAACCCACTTGTAGATGAAAATACCAGCCAGCCGACGGCATGGCCGTGGAGTCAGGCTGGATGGGGAGGAGTGGAAACCCCCATCTCGTCTGTGTTGTCCCTGGCAGGGGGGTGAGCAGCGTCGTCCGTCGGTGCATTCACAAAGCCACCCGGCAGGAATATGCCGTGAAGATTATCGACATCACGGCGGGTAACATATCCCCCAAGGAGGTGCAGGAACTGCGAGAAGCCACCGCTAAAGAGATCGACATTCTCCGGAAAGTCTCGGGCCACCCCAACGTCAGTAAGTCAGGCTCGGAGCATGAGGGCAAGGCGGGGAGGGGGTGGTTCTGCCACATTTATTCTTCGAGGTGTCCCCAGAAAGGGTTTTTGGGGTGAAATCCCTGGAGGATCAGACCTCCGCTGGTCCTAACGCAACACAGGACGCCTGCCCAGAGCATCATTTGCTCTACCTCTGCGCGCACGCCAGCAGCGCCCACGCTGCCCAGGTTGTCTCCCTACCAAAACTCCGGCAAAGATCAACTCCTCGTTAATTCAATTAGATGAGCAATTACGGACAGGAACATGCTATATGCTGTGCTCACAGCCCCCCTCTTTTATTGCAGTCCAGCTGAAGGACAGCTATGAATCCAGCACCTTCTTCTTCTTGGTGTTTGACCTGTAAGTACCAGCTTGCCCGGCACCGTCTCCCCAAGCCCATTCCCGCTCTGCAGATGGCCACCAGCCCACGCTCGCCCCAGCTTTTTATGGCCCAGACAAGGCAAAGCAGGGGTGGGGGGGACACGACACACACAACCAGCTCTTGCTTAAGGTAGAAATGAGCCGGCAGCGTTTCCCCTCCGTCAGCGGCTCCGCGCTGCTCAGGTTTCCCCGTAACCTTTGGTGGGAGCCGTCACACGTCCCTGCGGGTTATTTATATGCCCAGCGGGACCAGGGCGCGCGTGACGCCGCCACCCCTGACGCCGGGGCAGCGCGATGGACGTCAGCGGAGGGGGATGGTGCCGGGAAAGCCCCCTCCCTGTCCCATCCAAAACCCACCCTCTCCGGGGACTGCCTTTCCTCCTCTTGCCTGATGTTTTGCAGCAACACGGAGACATTTTTACTCCTTGTAATGAACAAGTTGGCTTGTCGTTTTGTGCAGTGGGTGCCCTGGGGCTGTCAAGGGGCAGCGATCCTCCCCAGGGGCTCGGGGACAGTTTGCCACCCATTTCCCTGCCTCCACTTTCCCTCCCGCACGCAGGATGAAGAGAGGGGAGCTCTTCGACTACCTCACCGAGAAAGTCACCTTGAGCGAGAAGGAAACCAGGTAAGGCCTGATGCAGATGGCCGAGAATCACGTTGCAAAAGTAGAGCCAGGGGTTCGAAGGATGACCTTGCAGCCGGCATGGCACCCACGGGCAAAACAGCACCCTGGGCTCTGCCCTGCGCTCAGAGACGGGGGCTGAGCTGCACCGTCCCTTTCCCTGTCCCCATCCCATCCCATCCCATCCCCGGGAGCGCGGTGCCAGTGGGCGTTCGGGCTAGGAGAAGTGCTGTCACCCATCCCCAGGAAAATCATGCGCGCGCTGCTGGAAGTGATCCAGTACCTCCACTCCATCAACATCGTCCACCGGGACCTGAAGCCGGAGAACATCCTCCTGGACGACGACATGAACATTAAGCTGACGGACTTCGGCTTCTCCTGCCAGCTGCGCGAGAACGAGAAGCTCAAAGGTAGGAGGACGGCGAGGCGGGGGTGATGCTGGGTTGGCCTGGGTCCACCCCATTGCTGCAGCGCCCACGGGGAGTCAGCGGAGTCTTTCCAGCCCCACTGTCTCCTTGGGGCCGGTCTTGCTGCCGCGGGTGCAAATTGGTGCCCGTTGGCTTGGGGTGTCCTCCTGCTCACGCACAAGCCCGGCTCTGCCTGCGGCACAGCCTCCGCACCGCACTCCTCGCCACGAAGAAGTTGCTGCCCATTAGGAAAACCATCCTGTTCTTTCCCCTTGTTTCCCCTCCAGCTGAGCCCCGTTACCCCATCCATTTGCTGCCCAACGTTAAGGTTTTTTTCCCCCACTCCCGCTCCCTCCTTGGAGCCACATAACAAACAACAGGCGTCCCCCTCCCACCAGCATCCCCATCACTCTCTTCACTCGCATTTTAGCCATTATAATCCACCAAGAGCAGTCACCAGCGAGACGCACGCAAGCTGCAGTTACTCCCTTGCGAGCGCCATCCCTGCAAAGATCCCGCCTGGGATCCCGACCCCCTCCTCGACTGCTGCGGGGGGGGGTGTGGGGATGGCACAAACCCTCCCGGCGGGCTCAGGGGGATGCTCTGCCCCATCTTTGCAGAGATCTGCGGCACGCCTGGCTACCTGGCCCCCGAGATCCTGCAGTGCTCCATGGACGACGAGCACCAGGGCTACGGGAAGGAGGTCGACATGTGAGTGAGCCGTTTGCCCTCCCGCCTCGCCCCTCGGGCTGCTCCCAAAACGCGCCTGGTTTGAGGCACGGCGGGAGTTGTGCAGATGGGGACCCGTTCGAGTGTTTGGAAGGAATTAAGCGATGCCCAGAAAAACACCCCCGGGGGGGCCAGGCGGGGCTGTCCTGGCGGGCTGGGGGCTCTGGCACAGAGCTGGGGGAGCAGCAGCCTGGGGACGAGCCCGTCTCCCCGCTTTGGCCCATTGGGGAAGAGGGAAAGCAATGCTTTCTGCTCATAAAAATCAACTCGGGCTGGGCTCCAAGACACAGGGCTTTTTAAACACACCCCGTCGCAAGACATGAACCCGAGGCAGCCCCTGAGAGAGCAACCAGCTCGGGGAAGCCCATCAGAGCCCTGCAGGGACTCTGCCACCATCTCTGGTGGCTTCAGGCGCGGACCTGCAGCAGTCGGAGATTTAACCAACCACTCGAAACACACTGGGACATTTCAGCCCCTTTTTGGTTTTAATGCCTCCGTTAACTCCCACGCCAGGACACCGCACACCGCAGCCTGCCCTGAGACAGCCCCAGAGCATCCAGCCTCACTGGTCCCACCACCTCCCACCCTCCCGCATCCTCTCCCTCCCCTAGAAAGCCCAAGAAAAACTAGGAAAGGCAAATACCTCCGACTCACAGCCTCCTCCCGCAGCATCCAGGAGAGCAGCCCCACATCAGCTCAACTCAAAAACCCCAAGCAGTCCCTGCTCCTTATTAGCCATCAGGGCTAACGAGCCCCAGCAGCGAGCTCAGCCTCCCCCATCAGACACCACGCAGGGCAGCGTCCTCCTGGTTTTCCAGGGTGGCAAAGCCCGGCATGTCCCAGCTGGGGGGATGCACCGAGCCACCCTTGGGGCACAGACCCGTCCGGGTGCCCCCCGTGCCGCTCGGGGCTGGAGGGTCCCTCTGGGCTGCCCGCAGGTGGAGCACCGGGGTGATCATGTACACCTTGCTGGCCGGGTCACCTCCCTTCTGGCACCGCAAGCAGATGCTGATGCTGCGGATGATCATGAACGGGGACTACCAGTTCGGCTCCCCCGAGTGGGACGACCGCTCGGACACCGTCAAGGACCTGGTAGGCGTTTGGGGATGGGAAAACCTTATTGGGGGGGTGGATTTTAGACATCTGGGACACCCTGACTCGAGCCAGTGCCCTCGTGCAGATCTCCCGGTTCCTGGTGGTGGACCCACGGCAGCGGTACACGGCCTGCGAGGCGCTGGCCCACCCCTTCTTCCAGCAGTACGATGTGGAGGAGGTCCGGCACTTCAGCCCCTTCCGGAAATTTAAGGTGAGGTTGGGTTTGGGGGTGTCTCAGCGCCCTGAGCCCGGGAGCTGCAGGAGCCGGGCGGTGGGATGCGTTTCCCAGCTGAGCTGGGAGAAACTGGGAGTTCAAGGCGGCTGACGGACCTGGGCTTTGGCAGGATGTGGCAGCCTGGGTGGAAACCCTTCTCCAAGCACCCTTGTGCTTAATTTCTGGTACTTCTTAAGGGCTTTTTCATAGAAAAGGATTAAATAAGAAAAGGGAAAAGCCTGCCTCCTCCTTCTCATAAGGAAAAAAAAAATACCGAAAAAGATCACTTCTAAGGGGAAATTGATAAGCCTGACATCCTGTGGGTGCATCAAATGATGCAAAAGTTGATAACACAGAGGAATCTTTTCCCTTCCCTTCCCTATAGCCAGCCATTGTAGCAGCTCAGAGGTACCAGTGTGGCATTAAGTGACACATTTAGGACTGACCCGCAGTTTTGATGTTAAGGGCCCACTTGGAAAAAGCCCGTAACGCTCACACGGGACTAAACCGCTGTGCCAGGAGCTGGGCTCCCTCCCGACTCCTCCACACCGATAACAGCCATGTGGGATGCGCTGGGGCCGGTCTGGTGCCGTTATAGGATGAATTCCAGCCTGTCCCCTCCCCGTGCCACAGGTGATCTGTCTGACCGTCCTGGCGTCCGTCCGTATTTACTACCAGTACCGGCTGGTCAAGTCGGTCACCAGGGAGCTGGTGGTGCGGGACCCGTACGCCCTGAAGCCCGTCCGCAAGCTGATCGACGCCTGCGCCTTCAGGACCTACCGGCACTGGGTGAAGAAGGGGGAGGCGCAGAACAGAGCCGCCCTCTTCGAGAACACCTGCAAGGCCATTTTGCTGACCCTGGCAGCCGAGGAAGGGCTGTTTTGATCGCCGCTGCGTAAGCCGATGAGTTTACTCAGAGTTAAGGCAAGTAAAATCTTTGAAAACCTACTAGTGGTTTTGGGTTTTTTTTGCGTTTTCTTAGAGATACGGCTAGCCTCGGGTCAGGTGCAAATAAACCCACAGATGGCTGCGATCTGTGCCCGGGGTACGGCCCGCTGTAAGGGGTGGGTTTGGAGAAGCTGCATCCAACAGAGCTGTAACCGGCTGCAGCTGCCGCTGCGCTCGGAGCAGCGGAGCCGCTTGGGGCAGGCTCAGCGCAGCCCCGGGGCGGGACGCGTTTGGGGCAGCCGCAGGTAGAGAAGGGGTGAGCGGTGCCTGGAGGGGCGTCCTCGCCCACCCCTGTGCTCGGGGCTTTGGTGACAGAGGTTGTGCACAGCCGGTTTGTAGCCCTTATGCTGGCTGGAACACCTGGGAGAGGCGGGTCACTGGTTTGCCTCACCCGCGCGCTCAGAAACCAGCGCATCTGGTTTTGCCACTGTTCAAGGGTCAATAAAGGCGCCTTGTTTCGCTTCGGGAAGGCTCGGATGCAGGTACGACGCTGGGACTTCCCAAGGAGATGGGGACTGATGTATGAGTCCCCCTTCCAGGGCTGTGTCCCCATTGCTCCCACCCAGCAGCTGCCCCTCAGGGCAGCCCCACGCTGGCTGTCACGGGGGGGCCGTGGGTGTTCGGTCGCTCTGGCTGGGGGTCGGAGCAGCTCCGTCCCGGTCCCACATGCACGCACCCCTCTGCTGATTTAAAACGGACACCAAAAGGAGAGCTGTAATATCTACTGCACCAAGAGGACATTAAAGACAAACCACCCTGGCTGACACCCCAGTGCAGAAAGGAGTTTTAGCTAAAAGTATTTATTTTTAATTTTAAAAACTGTCTGGGTTTAATGGAAGTGACCACTGGGGGTTACGGTTCGTCTCCACAGGAGAAAATGCCTTCAGGTCTTCCCGAGTGACCTTCAGAGCTCGGGTTTGGTCCGGCTTTTCTCGGCCGTGACGGGCGGGACGTCAGCAGCGCAGCGGAAGCTGAGGTTGTCGGAGGCTGAGTCCGGCGTGTTCCCCATTCTCACGGGGAAAAGAGACCCAAAGTTAGGGATCCTGCCTAGTCAACGCTTACATCCTTCAATGCGACCCTCTGTAACAGACCAGAAACGTCTCCCACGTCCCTTGAACTTCAAGAAAAGTATTTTATTCTAAATACTTGGTGGAAAATACACATGGCAGCGGGGTTGGAATTAGATGATCTTTAAGGTCCCTTCCAACCCAAACCATTCTATAACTTGAAAAGCAATTAGGAATGTTATCTATAGCAGGAAAAAAATTAGCGGTCTTTTTAGCGTGTTTTTCTAATTGCTTCAAGAGAAATGAGAGTAGGAGCAAACAAACGTCTTTTAAAAAAAAACCAAACCACAAAACCCTTCCAAATAAAACCAAGCCAGAAGAAAGCACCTGGGCATCGCCCAGACTTACCTGGTAGTGACACGAGCTTTGTGATTCGCAGACCCGTCTGCTGTGTCGATCCACGAGGCACCTCTCAGGACCTGCATCTTCTGAGCGCGCTGCCTCGCCGAGAGCCCCGCAGCGCGGTACTCGGTCGCCGTCCACTCCCAGGTGTTCCCCAGCAGGTCGTACAGCCCTGAGACACCGACGGGTTCACATCAGGATTACAACAGCACATTTTTAAGGGCTGCAAAAGCATTTTGGTTTACGGGAGGGGGCGGGCAACATTCAAAGCATCACTGCAAGAGCGTGGTTTAATGGTGAGACTGGGAAGCAGGAGCTCTTTGCTGGATTTCAAACTGGCCCCAGTTTAGAACTGGACCTTTCAGGTGTCTCATCGTTTCCCGTCTGCATGAGGGCATGGCATCCGCCGCCCTCAAAACAACGTGCTCAGGATTTTCAGGTAAATCACACTGAAGTGCAAAATAAGCGATTTCTAATTAGAAGCAGGGGCTGGTTTGGGACATTGAAGTGCACCAGGTGCACGTCAGGCAACGTCAGCAACAACCACCAGTGCTCCTGCTGGGCTTGGTTATTCCACCAAGATGCTGATGTGATCCCACATCGTATCTGAAACTCCTCTACAACTACAGGATTTTATAATCAGTGTTCATTTAGGAAGCAAACGCCATGCCTAAAACTGGGGGGGGATATCTGGGCCGTACCGTAGTTGTTCTGAGGAGGGAACGCTGCCACCGGAGAGACGCCGTGATAACCGTCTTCAGCCGTGTCGGCCCTCGGGAACTTGCCCTGCAGGAAGAAAGATCACTCCGAGCACAGAGCCGCCGCCGAGGCCACACGCAGTCCTGCTCTGCACAGGACCGCCCTACACTTAAATAATGGAAACAACTCTCTGTTGTAAATTAACTCTACGCAGCGTTTCTGGCCGAGAGAGGAGATCAACCATCTAAAGTCCTCCCAAGACAACCTCCTTTTCAAACAAATTTATGTATGAATTCTTGGTTATGTAGGAATTTCTGGAAGCACTGAAATCCCGGTTTCCCAGGGAAGCTGGGCTGAGTCTGCTCCCTCTAAAGCTGTTTTCGGGTAACTGACCAGGAGCCGGATTTTGGCACCCTGCAGGTAAGGCAGCATTGCTTCCCAGCACCACGCAGCCACCCACGCTCTGCAGTCAAGTTAAACACCACCCTCAGAGGAGCTCAGAGTAGACAGGATGATTTTTAGGATCTTACCTGCCACAGATTTGTGCGGTTCGGCTGAAACTTGTTTCCCCAGGGATACACCCTCTCTGCCAAGGAGGAAGAGACACCCGTTACCCCTGTGTCAATCCAGCCTCTGCATTTCCCTATTTTTAACCAGGCATTTAGGACCGTCTTTTTCTGCCCAGCTCAGGACACTGAGGGGGGGTTACACGAACGGGGCTTGTCCGTCCAACCCCTACGGGCACTGCCAAGGAAGCGAGGAGAGACAGGAATCAGCCACAGCTTCCCATTTACAAACCATCGCTCCTGCCGGGGCATCCCACGCTCCCCCCAGTGATGCCAGCACCAATGTCGGGGGTCGCTCCTGGCCCCAAACCCATGACATGGTATTTTTATAGCTGGCAGAAGTGCTTTGTTTGGATACATCAAGACCATAGATACGCCACTTTTTCTTCCTATTATTATTACTATTATTATTTCAACTCCCAGGCCAAAAGAGGTGGTTCAGCCCCAGATTAACCTCTGAAAACATCCCTGGATGGAGGTTTGGATCTGGTAGAACTACCATGACTCGACACCTCGGTTTGGAAGAAGGTGGGAGCTGGTGGTACGTACGCTCCAGTCCTCCCCTGGCAGCAAATTCCCACTCCTCCTCCGCCGGGAGCCTCTTCCCTTTCCAGGCACAGAACGCCCGCGCGTCATTCCAGCTCACGTGCAGCACCGGGTAATCCAGCCTGTCCTTGATGCTGGAGCCAGGACCCGAGGGCTGGGAGGAATCGCATCAAACAGATTTTAATTGATTTTATAAACTTTCCAATTAAAAAGGGACTAAAGGACAGAACAGGGCAAGTGCAGCAACCAGAAATGTTATTTTTTCCCCCTATTTTCAGTGGATAAGGTTCAGCACACACTAACGCATACACGCTCCCAGCATGGAGGGGACTCACAGCACCTGATTTTTACCCACCTGTCGCCAAAAAGCCTTCTCGATGGGCAGCCACCAAGGGGCAGACTGGGAAAAGAAACGACACCAGATTAAAGCTGAACTGGCAACACGCCCCCGACACCGTCCTACAGCAGCGTGTGTAAAGCAGAGCAATTGTTAGTCTGGAAATGGTTAAACGCTGCCGTTTGAGCTGGGTTCTCACTGGCATTTTCACAGTGCTTTCCAAAGGAGTAGAGGCATTTGCTTTTAAAAATTAAAATAGATCAAGCAGCCCATGCTGTTCAGTTTTTCTATTTTAAGATTTAATTAGTAAACTACTTTGAAATGTGCTTTTCTCTCTCCCAGCGCACTGGAGCATCTCAGGAGCCCAGTCTGACAGCGTTTGGAGAGGACGTTAACAGAGGAGCGCCGTAAATCAACCCAGGCTCAACCCTACTGATAGTTTCAAAAGCAAAACAACCCAAGACTAAAGAAAAAACCACTGAGAAGGGCCAGGCTCTGCACTGAGAGCTAGCTGCTACTCAGCAGAAAAGCAATACTGGCAAGGGTCTCCCCTCCTGGGCTTTTTTTACTTAAAACAGAGAGGTCAGACAGGGATGTGATCAGAGATACCACCTCCACCATCTTCACTGAAATGCGCCCCCACAGGATTTAGATTTACCTCCAGTTTTTGGGTGACTTTTTTTTTCAGCTCTTCAGATACGAAATCCTCAAAGACAAAGCTCCAGCCAAACGCTTCCGCTTCTGTTTTGTATTTCTTTTCTCTAACAAACTCCCTGGCATAAATACAACACGCTCAGGCATCTGGGTAAGTTCCCCCGCCAAGCCGCACCGCCAAATACAGCCATCTGCACGTGCGCCAAGTTCAGAGCAAGGCAAAACGTGCAGGACCTACAGACACCCCATCCGCCGAGAGCCCCGGCTCCTTCCCGGCACAGCTCCGCTCGCTGGGATACGCATTTCACACATAAAACACTCCCGTTGGCATCTGCTCCCAGATCTGATCGTTTTTATGTTACTTATGCAGGGAAACTCACCCTGCGCTCTGGGCTTCCAGAAAATATAACAATTGCATAGACCAAAAAAATCCCTTAAAAGCCACTAAAACTTATAGCTCCTGTTAGTTAAATCCCCCCCAAAATGCAAAAGTAAGTCACACGCCGCTGAACCGCCTCCCCCTGCTCCTGTCCCATTTGTTCTCCCATTGCCCCAGCTGCAGTAATTGCCATTCCTGAGTGTCACTGGGCAGTTACTGGTGTGTGTTGGCTCTTTTTAAACAACGAGGGCTCAGCCGGGCAAATAACGGCATTTCCCGGAGCACGCATTGGTGCTCCGTGCAAGGGCTTCCATAAAAGAGCTGTAATGGTCTGGTGTTTCCAAATGGAAACGGAACCTGTAGGGACCTGGAATCTGAAGCAGTACGGCCCCCAGTGGTCAGGAAAAGACACAAACACACTAAGAGCAGGTTTACAAGGGGAAAAGGAAGAGGAGGGGAAGGGAGGGAAAAAGTGGGGGAAGGAGCGGGATGGGGTGGGGGGAGAGGAAAGGGGGAGAGGAAAGGGGGAGAGGAAAGGGGGAGAGGAAAGGGGGAGAGGAAAGGGGGAGAGGAAAGGGGGAGAGGAAAGGGGGAGAGGAAAGGGGGAGAGGAAAGGGGGAAAGAGTGGGATGGGGTGGGGGAAAGGGGGAGAGGAAAGGGGGAGAGGAAAGGGGGAGAGGAAAGGGGGAGAGGAAAGGGGGAGAGGAAAGGGGGAGAGGAAAGGGGGAGAGGAAAGGGGGAGAGGAAAGGGGGAGAGGAAAGGGGGAGAGGAAAGGGGGAGAGGAAAGGGGGAGAGGAAAGGGGGAGAGGAAAGGGGGAGAGGAAAGGGGGAGAGGAAAGGGGGAGAGGAAAGGGGGAGAGGAAAGGGGGAGAGGAAAGGGGGAGAGGAAAGGGGGAGAGGAAAGGGGGAGAGGAAAGGGGGAGAGGAAAGGGGGAGAGGAAAGGGGGAGAGGAAAGGGGGAGAGGGAGAAGAGAGGAAAAAGGGGAAAAGGGGGGGAAAAAAGAAGCACATTTACAAGCCACACTGGTAAGATGCTTCAGCTCCCACCCATAGAGGTGATTTATTACAGACATATTTTTTTTGTCCCAAGGGAAGTGCCGGCAGCGCTGAGCACTGGGTTTCAGAGGCAGGAACCAGCTCCGGCACCAGCCGCCGCGTCCCCCTGCCCCGGGACCCAAACCCAAACCTCTGCTTTTACCTGAAATCCCTGTTGGTGACGGGATATTTGTCGATAGCAAACGGCTTCACCGTCACCTCCTTCACAGGCCCCTCGTCATTCCTCTTCTCCAGGGACCCGGATCCCATCCGAAACGTCCCCCCGGGCAGCTGCACCATGCTCTCATCCTTTCCGAACGCTGAAAGTGAAGAAAATTAGTACAAGAACTTCTTTTTTTTAAGTTAATTTTTAAACACGACCACACAGGACAGCGTGTATTATTTGCCAGAAAGTCACTTTCTTACTGGATGTCGGGGGCAATATAGTAAATGACTTTAATTAGCGTTTGTAGAGGCCTGCGTATATTTTGATAACAAGCTTAAAATACTTTAGAGTCGCGTTTTCAGTGTTTCCCTCAGGAAAGGGCAGCTCCAGGCTGGTGAAATCACCAAGGCAGCTCCTTTAAATTAACGGTTTGCTGCAATTAGAGGAAAGAGGAACCTATGAATCATAGAATGATAGAATGTGTTGGGTTGGAAGGGATCTTTAAAGGCCATCCAGTCCAACACCCCTGCAGTGAGCAGGGACATCTTTAACTCAATCAGATTGCTCAGAGACACGTCGAGCCTGGCCTCGAATGCCTCTCTGGGCAACCTGGGCCAGTGTCTCACCACCCTCAGTGTACAGAACTTCTTCCTAATGTCTCATCTAAACCCACCCTGCTCTAGTTTAAACCGTTGCCCCTCGTCCCATGGCTACATGCCCTCACAAACAGCCCCTCCCCAGCTTTCCTGTAGCCCCTTCAGGGACTGGAAGGGGCTCTAAGGTCTCCCCGGAGCCTTCTCTTCTCCAGGCTGAACCCCCCCAGCTCTCTCAGCCTGTCCTCACAGCAGAGGGGCTCCAGCCCTCGGATCATCTTCGTGGCCTCCTCTGGCCCCGCTCCAACAGGTCCATGTCCTGCTTGTGCTGAGGGCTCCAGAGCTGGACGCGGTACTCCAGGTGGGGTCTCACCAGAGCGGAGCAGAGGGGGAGAATCCCCTCTCTGGACCTGCTGGCCACGCTGCTTTCGATGCAGCCCAGGATGCGACTGGCCTTCTGGGCTGCGAGCGCCCACTGTTGGCTCACGTTCAGCTCTTCCTCCACCAGGACTTTTCCGCAGGGCTGCTCTATCACCTCACCCCCCGGCCTGTTTTGACAACGAGTGCTGTCCCGACCCCAGTGCAGGACCTTGCACTCGGCCTTGTTGAACGGTCCCACCTCTCCAGCTCCTCCAGGCCCCTCTGGGCCCGCCGACCGCGCCACTGCGCTTGGGGTCACGGAGGGGAAAATAAAGTGATTTTTACGGCTTCCCACCACCGAGCCAGGGCAGAAGGACTGGCAAAACCCCCCAGCGGCCCGGGCACTCACCCGGCAGCGCCCAGTAGCCCAGCAGCAGAACCAGCCCCGCCGCTCCGGGGGCCATTCCCGGCTTTCCGGCAGCGCCGGGAAGCGGGGCCGGGAGGGCGGGTCTGACCCGGAAGCGCTGCCGGAAGTGGGGAAGCGCTTCCGGGTCCTTCCCGCGCCGGGCACCGCACGTGGGTGCGCAATCGGGGCAGGTTTTCTTCTAAAACCGGGGATTTTTGTAAGAAAAGGGCTATTTTCATAACACGGCGATTACATATAAAGGTTGAAACGCCTCCTGCTGCCGGGGCCAGCAGCAAAACCACCGCCGCCCTCGAGGCATTTAAGTGTATCACGTGTAAAAAGCGTTTTTCTTTCTTTTTTCTTAAAAAAAGGTTGCTTTCATAGTCGTTGGGTTGTATTAAAATTGACATTAACTAGGAAAATGAAATGTGATGTAATCGAAGCAGCCAAGGGAACCCGCTGCCGCTAAAAGTCCGCTCTACAGCCCCAACCCTCTTTGATCGTTTATAGAGAAATTAACTAGATGTGATTCATCTCAGATTAAATTAAACTACCTACCAGACAACGCAGGTTTGTTGATAAGCAGGATACTCCTGTCAAGAGGGCGATGAACCGAAGGCCTGGTCAGCAAACTGAGAAAAGCGCCTGGAACTGCCAAGATTAAGAGGAAAAGCAGATAAAAGGTAATTCCGGTTGCCACCACCGACCCAGACCATCCCACCTCCTCAGAAAGAGCGCAAGGGAAGAAGAAAACAAGAGCCTGCACCCAAATTCACATCAGAAGCGAAGAAATCTCAACCAAGCATTAAAGAGAATAACAACTAATATGTATTTACTCTTAGAATATGTAATAATCAGTGTATAAAAAGGGACATTTTTGGAACAAAGGTGTGCTACCGCTTTGGGACGAGCACGTTTGCGCATTAATGGAATGAACTTGGAAATGCCTCTGCTCTGTGTGTTACTGCCTTGCGCAGCAGGTAAAGAAGCCAGATTTGGAACAAGAGCTCAGCCAGCCACCTGTCACTAACGATCTCTTGGTGAAATTAAACCCTCTCTCAATTTTTTTTCCCCTTATCTGGGAAATGGAGTCCAGAACCGTGATAGCACTGAAGATTTCTCCTCTTCAGTAAAGTCAGATTTACTTGCGCCTACATAAAGTGACAAGTATTTGTCTTCAATTAATTTATGGTATACATTGTGCATCGTAGCCTGAAATATCAAAGTACTGTATCGAGCTTATGAAAGAGACCTCTTTTCAGAGTCTAATGATCTTTTGTTCTTAGGATTGTCTGTTAACGAAGCTGGATTAGGGAAAATCATTTCAGGCTGCAGGAGGCTGTTCCCCTCCCCTAAACCCAATCCCTCTTCATTGTAGGCTGGATCTAGAGACACAGTTCTGGGATATTGCTAATTGTCCATAAATAATGAAGCAGGAACAGTGCCAAAAATCTATCAGTGTCTTATAACGTGGACAACACCATGCAACAGCTCTTTCAACACACTTCAAACCCTCCGGAGTACGTTAACTCACTCAGCTTTACCTGTAAGCAAGTACAAAACTATGAAGTGATTGGTTTAATCCAGCTTTATGATGAATTAACAAATGCCTTTAGCAGTTATTTCGCAGCCCCCCCACCCCCCCGGAGCAGGAACGCTCTGCCCTGGCAAGTATCAGAAGCAATAACAAAGTCCGGCACGCAGAGCGGGGAGCCAAGAACTGCTGACAAAGCCTCCAAGCAGAACGTTCAAACCCTTGGCCTGAGGAAGGTGAAGTTTTAAAATAACCGACACACATAAAGCACAGAACATACCAGTTTATTGGGTAAAAAGGAAAGCAACCTCAGTTGTACACTTCAGTGAAATCAAAAATAAATAACTGATTTTTAGAGCCAAATATTGGAATAGTTGCTAATTGAGTGGCCGTGTTTACCAAAGAGGGGCTGCTCGTTACAGCAGATTAATTTTCTGTTGCTGGGAAAATCCACCAGGGCTAAGAAAAGCGCGCCTTGGGGTGGATTTCTGAGACATGCCCTGGGGCAGTACCGGAGCCGACCACCGTCGACAGCAGCACATCCAACTCAGCCTTTAAGAGAGGACATTCCAGCTCGCATAATTTCATCCACCAAGAGAATGTTGCTGGCAATCACCGTGCTAGAAATATTAAATAAATATTGTTAGAATATCTGTTTTGACATAGTTCAAAGACAACTCAGCTTCACTTCTGCCTTTCACGACAGCTTCCTCTACCTGGGATCGCTCGATTCCACATTACTCTATCAACTTAAACAATCAAACACCCACTGGTATTTAAAGTGAAAATACTGTAATTTACCATGAATGAAGCAGTTGCTTTTTGACATTATAATTATCCCAGATTCCAGCTGCTGCAGCTACCATTGGCTCACCTACAGAAGAAATAAAGTCTTTAAATAACCAGTTCTCATAATCCAAAGCAAGATTTTCCTCTGTCCAACATCAGATATCACTTGCTACATCCAACCCAGCGCTACTGTCCGCTTTATTTTCACAACAAACTCGAACAGAACCCACTGAAGGACTCCAGCACGCCATGGCTGACTGCAGCAACAGGATGCCCACCACGGCATTCTGCACAGCTTTTTATGAAAAAAAGGTGCAGCTTTCTGCATTCAGAGCATCTTTACTCCTCATGGAGCTGCCATGACAGTTTCTTACTTGAGATTGTGCCATTATTTGAGGAAGCTCTTACCAGTGTTCAGATCGACCCCAGTGAGTTGCCCCGATTCCGCGTGCTCTGTCTGAACCTTCACCAGTGTCTCCTGGGGATCGTAACCAGAGTTCTGAGCGAGAACCTTTGAGAGAACAGAGGAATAATTTCACCTTAATTAAGAGACCTCCAGTAGAAAGAGCGATGGGTCTTAGCATGCTTTAAAGGCACTTTATTCAGGGGTTCCTCATACCTTAGGAATGATGAGCAGAGCATCAGCAAAAGCCTGAACTCCAAGCTGGGCTCTTCCTTTTACATTAGGTTTATGCTTAACAAGAGCATTAGCTACGGCCACTTCTAGGGCACCTGCTCCTGGGACCACACAGCCTGCAAGGGAAAACTCCATATTCAGACTTCACAATAAGCACCTATTCCAATTTAAACAGTTAATTTTTAGTGCAGTTTGAGCTCTTCCCTTATCCTTAAAAAGCGAGCTTCTATCTGATCAGGTAAGCACTTATTCAGTTACCAACTAGTTGTAAAATATCTGTAAGAACGGTACCTAAAAGCACTTCACATTGAGATACACTCAGTTTGGTGTCTGCCTGCCTCGGATACCAAGGAAGTGATACAAAACCCACCATTTCTGGGGTGAATTTCAAGAGAAGACCCTAAACATTGCATAACAGAGCGGAGACTTACCATCCTCAATAGCATTTTTAACAGCACGCAGACCATCTCTTACTGCGTCCTTGATTTGTGTGAGCGTATGCTTATTCGGCCCCCTGATCAACAGGGTAACAGAGCGGGGGTTGTCACATTTCTCAATGAAGGTGTATTTCTCTTCACCCTGGAAAACAGGATTATGTCTTCATGTCACACATTTGCTTAATCCACATATACACATAATAAAAGAAAAGCTGGCATCAATGAGGCATATTTAACCTGTCTTCAGCTGAAAGCTGAGTTGTACTCACCAATGTATACTCATAGACAAGCCCTGCGTGTCCCAGGCAGTCAGGAGTGAGATCCTCCACGGAGTTCATGGCAGTACCGCCACACGCGAGGGTCAGTCTGAGAGAGAACATACTTAATATAAACCAAGTGCTAAACTGTGTAAAATGTGAAGTTGCTAACGTAACAATAGCATTTCAGCATGCAGAACGCCATGCTTCCTAGGCTTGGAACAGTTTGCTTCTGTTCATGGAAGAGCTCTTCACCCAAATGAGCTTGCAGAATTAAATCTCCTCTATAGGTATCTGTATTTGAAGCAGACTGGTATCTGAAATTCCAACATCACTCCAAGTGCTGGACAGACATTCCTACGGTTTGTACAAACTCCCCCGAGTTACACCAGAAAGAGCTGAACAGGCTGAAGTGGACTTTTTAGTGCAAGTCCTTAAAGGTGGATTCAAGCCAGACCCGACTCTTGAGTTTGTAAGAATAAGTTATTTTACTCCCTCCTCTCCCCAGGAACTGACCTTTCCATGTTCCTCCTTTTAGCTCTCCGCAAAGCAACTATTCCTTCTTTTGCAAGTGCATCCAAGGAAAATGGGTCAATTCCCTAGAAGCAGACAAAGTGACCGTAAGGATAAAGAAAAATCTAAAAATGCCCTCTCTCAGTCTGACACTAATAAGTTCTTCCTCAGGGCTCAAAGATCTCCAGTAGGAACTGTATGCATATATTCAAAAGTTCACCAGCCAAAATTCAGCTATTTTTGTCTGAAGAACCATACAAAATGAGTCAAACAGCATGCGGCTTGCCAAGAAAGCCAACATTTTCAATTAATTTTTATGGTTAGTTACACCCTTCATCTCACCTTCTGGTTGATCACAACAAATCCTTTATCTGAATCACCACAAACTCTTCTTTTCAAGGCTATGATTTTGTTCACTCTGTCTTCAATGAACTTTCTTTCTGCTTTCACTAGCTTCTCTCTCTCTTCAGCACTTTTATAGAAAAATCCAGAGCTCACCTCTCTGTACAAGAAAAAAAAAACAATGAAAAAGCAGTAAGACAACTACCCTCGGTGCTGTAGAAATAAACTTAAGCATAAGGAAACAACCCTTTCAGCTACATTATTAAAAAAAGAAGAAAATCAAAACAAAACAATCAAGAACCCCACCCCAAAGCAGCATGCTGTTCATAAGCTCTAGTTCAGAGCTTTTCCATTTGAAACTGAGCGAACTCTGAAGTATATTTATATGTTTGCTCTAAAATATAAAATTATGCCCAAGAAAGGAAGGACTTCCAGCCTTTCTTCAGTAACAAAACAATATAAAAACTACTACAAAGTTCTGCCTCTCAAAGACATTTTCTCAGCCACCAGCTTCCCTTTTCCGAAAAAGGATTGCAGGAGCATCACCTCTGCCATTCCACCTTCTACATGACCTGCCTGGCTCTTCAAGAGTCTATGCAGTCCTTTCAGTTCTTATTTAAGCACACCTTAAATAAGAGTCTTTTCAGACAGGAGCATTTTCTGCTCCTCACCTTGTTGCTGTGTACTTACGTTTTCTCATATTCTAGAGAAACATTGCAAGTAAGAACATAAGCATCTTCCACTCTTTTCTTCATGTCAGGATGACGAGCACCATGATCCAAAACCAGCCCCCTTATCAGCCTGAAAGATTAAAAAGCACTTTGTGTGTCAACATACGCATACAGAAGACACGCACTTCATGGAAGGGCAGACTAGTCAGAGAACCAACAGTGGAACTGGTCCAACACGAACTGCCTGGGCACTTGTGTTTGGAGTAAACAACGATCATGTATCCCACTTCCAAGGGCATGCCCATTCTCACATAAAAAGCATACCAATCAGAGTGTGAAAAGGGAATTTATTCTGGCATAGTGTCTGACTGCATTAGCTACTGAGGAAAGCTAGTGCAGAATTCGTCCATGCCACTGAGGTAAACAGAAAGCCTATGGAATACCCAACTAGATGACTACATTCCAGTTTCCAGTTATCAAATGCTATTTTGTACTTGTAATGGACAAGTAAAAGCCTAAAGCATAACTAAGCCACAGACATTATCACTAAGAAAAAAAGCATTTATTCAACATTTTACGCAAAAGCCAAAGCCAGTGTTATTCTTAGCTATTCAAAAATCTGGTCAGGGAATCAAGTTCGGCAACTGGGAAACTTCTGCTATCTAGACAATTTATGGCTGAAATCTGTATTTCTGCCTTTCTTTCACCCCTTCCCTAATAACTTTTCCAGTGGTAGCTTTAGGACACGCAAGTTCTTCCAAAAAGAAAACAAAAACCCACAGACGGCTCAAACATCAGGGCACCATTAAACTGAAGCTCAAGGATACTCGTTACTTACGTTGTGTCAGTTTCTGATTTGTGCTTCATCTCCATAATCTCTACCATGTGGAGGTCAATAGGCTCATCTGGTTTTCTGACTGTCAAAACAGAATCTACTACAGCCTGGAATAGAGGGGAGGGGAAAAAAGCCCCAAAAGGGGCCATTAGTCTCCCAAAGTGCAAATTCACATCTTTCCATCCACCCTTCACTCAAATAATAATGACAGCACTTTAAAACCTGAACCTCTTCATATAAGAAGAGGCAGAAGAGACACTTGCCTCTGTTAGGATGTCAGCAAGCTCGGTATGGACTTTAGTACGGAGGGATGTTCTGGCAACATCTATAAGAGTCTCCCTGTCCATTTCCTTGGTTACTTTGACCTGCTCCAAAACTTCAAGTGCTTTTTCCTTTGCAATCTCAAATCCTTCTGCTACTATTCTAGGGTGCAAGCCCTAATGCAAGGAAAGAAGGGAAATCATTAGACAACTGAAGACAAAATAGTACTTTTTCACAAATAGAACCTGTGGTTTCAACATTCCATGTAATGTCAAAACATAGAGAATACGCATCCTACAAAGACAAGAAAATGTACTGTCCTTCTGAATACATATAAAAGGAATGCAAATCCTTCCAATGCAGAGGAAAAGTACAGATTATTCTAGCACAGAATTGAAACCAAGGGAACTACAAAGCACACTTGGGTGTTCACTGTGCCACATGGATGCCTACTCTGTAACTCTTAATATCCAAAATACCTACTAGCAGGGAGGATCCCCTTGTTAACGTACAAGTGAAAGCATTTTCACTCACACAAAACAGACAGAAGTAACAGCAGGTATCAGACAAAACCTTATTAAAAGCTACAGTATCCCCCTCTCCAGCTTTTCCTCATTTTACAAGTTCTGTGATGCACTCATTTTAAGCAGAAAAATTCATTTTTATGTTTGAATTATGAGTATTAAGCATTGAACAAAAAACAAGTTGAATGGTCTCAGATGAAGCTTTTAACTTGTCCACCTACAAAAGAAATATTGCATACATACCTCAGAAATATAGAGATCTGCCTGCTTTAGGAGTTCTCCAATGATCAGGACGTTTGAAGTAGTACCATCTCCAGTGATGTCATCTTGCGCTGTTGCTACTTTTGCTATCAAGGAGGCTGTGGGGTGTTGTATTTGCTAAACAAAAATAAGAAGCCAAGCAGTAAGTCTTACTGCACTGGTACAGGAAGCAAGCAATATGAAATCAGCTAAAGAAAAATTTAGACTAGTTGATGTTTTCATGATTTATGTCAATTCAGCAGGTTTCAACAAATACCACCAATTAACAACAGCCACTTACTTTAATAACAAATTGATTGAATTAATCCACATAAGACTATTTCCCCCCCCTCAGATTATGCATCTATACACAAAAATGTTGAGTGCTAAGAGCCAAACTAGTCTTCAACTCATTACGAGCTTGACGGAGCCCTTTTCCTCTTCAGGCAAAGGATGCACCATCACACTAGACTGCTGCTGGCAATAAAACCAGCATGTTTAGAGTTAATTTAGGAATCTCTGCATGAAAAGTGCTGCACATACCTTAACTGGTTTGCTATTCCTTTGGCAGTTTATTTTACTCATTCTAATGAAACTAAAGAACATTTGATTAGCTTGTTTCTTGCCAGTTCCTCTGCTAAGTAGCACATTTGGTGTTCCAGCTACAAGCATCAAGCCTGTCTCACTAAACTTCAGAAACACCACACACAACCTTAGGTTACTTACAGAAGTCAGTCTTTTAAATTAAGGAACACACAAATCACTTAGCATCTCCAATGGCTGACTGAAGAGTATTTTAGCATAGGTTGAAGCCTGTGAAGCTACAGAACATTATCCACATTTGAAGAGGTTGGTGCTTGGTAACTGTACTAGAGCAAGACAAAATCCAGTGGGACCATTTATACTGTTGTTTAGCTTTTTATCATTATTTTCTTAACAGTACTACCTCTAGTGTGAAAGAACCGATTTAATGATTTTTTCCTGTCTGTCAGATCACTGTGTACATCAACTTCAATACTTTACGCTGAATTACATCAGACATAGTGGAGTGTAATACTCCACACAGCCCAACAGGCCACGTTCATCTGGGGGACAGAGGCACACCCCAATCCCACAGCCCTGCCCCTGGGCCCACGGGAGGTCCCATCCCTGTGGGGTAACACCTCCCATCACATAACCTTTACCCCTACGGTGGGGAAATGGTGATACAACCCCAGACTCGATGGGAAAGCAATATGAGCTGCATCCATCACTCAGATTTAAACGCTTTCCAGGCCACACACCCATGAAGCCTCTGCTGCCCTAGGCCTGCTCAAGTGTAACGGAACTATGCTTTCTGTAAGCAAAACAGAAAGCTACGGAAGTGCCAGTATCATTATTTAAACAGGAAACATTATTTATGTTTCCTTTTTAATTGCTAAATTAGCACACAAACTTCATTCAACAGCTACCAAGCTGCATTTCCTTACCGGGCACATTTACCCCTCAGTGCATGCACAGGCCTAAATACTACAGAAATACGGGCCGGGGGCAGCAGGGGACGTGGTCCCCCCCCTCAGCCAGAGGCACTCAGAGACCATCAGCAGGCTCCTGCCTCCCTAAGTCCCCGCCACGGCTCCCCAAGGTTCCCACCCCCGCGAGGGCAAAAAAACAGCTTACCATTTCCTGCAGCAGCACGTTGCCATCTTTGGTCAGCTTGATGTCTCCAGCCCCCGACACCAGCCTGCGGGCGACAGGAGGCGGGTGAGCAGCCTCTCCTTCTCCCCCCCATCCCCGTCCCTAACATGTGCCCGGCCGCAGGCCCGCACCGCTCCCTCCCCATTCATTCAGCCCTACACGGCGGGGCGGCCTCCGGCTTTGTTCCCCACCGCATGGCGGCGGCAGGAACCGCGCCCCGGCCCCACACGACCCTCCTCCCCGCCCTTTTCTCCTCACGTTTCCCCTCAGGCCTTAACGTCCGCCCGGCGCGCTGAGGCGCCTGCCTCCCCCCCTCCCCAAACCCAACGCCGGGGGGGGTTCCCTCACATCTTCATGGTGCCCTTGGGGCCCAGGTTGGTCCTCAGCACGTCCTGAAGCCCGCGGGCCGCGCTGATGTTCACCGCTAACGCGGCTTGGGCACGGGCCACCTCCGCTTTGGGGTTGAGGGCCTTCACCGCCATATCTGCCGCTCCGCGCTGGGCCAGGCCACGCCGGGCGAGCCGAGTGGGTGGGCGGGGACTACATAGGCCACGCCCCCCACACCCGCCCCTTCTAGAACACTCCGGGGTGCGCGCACGGCCATTGGCTCACAGCCGCGCCGGCTGCTTTTCCATTGGCTGCGGCGCCTGTCGCTCCGCCGGGATGCTCCCGCCCCGCCGCTGAGGGGCCGCGCCCCCCGTTAACCGCGTCCGCGCCGCCGCGGAGGTTAACGGGGGGCGCGGCCCCTCAGGGGCCGTGACCGGTCGGCAGAAGCGTGAAGAATAAATAATTAAACCCGGCGGTTTAACATTAGGTCGGTGTAATTAATAGTTAAGCGGTCCGGCTTAATAATCAAGAGGGTTCTTGGTAAAAATTGGGAGTTGAGGTTAATCGAAGCCGTGTAGGCCGCCGGGGCCTGCAGAGCCAGGCCGATCCTGGGCCTGGACCCTTCAAAAGGCTTTATAAACGCGGGGGATGGTGTCTCCCAAGGGCACACTAAGGTTTGCCGTGAGGCCTGTGGAAGAAAACCACAAAATATTACTGAAGTCAAGGCCATCTTCATGGGTGCTGGAAGCATTGGGCCTATGTGGCCTGTCAGGGCCCAGCCCTTGAGGCTGCATCTTGCCAGCTTTGAGCTCCTGAATGGAGGAATATTGGCAACTTTCCTTGAGAGAAGCTTGAGAAGACACTCCATGGGCACAGATTGCACAGTTTGGCTCCCACGTTGCCTCATCCAGGCTTGTACCCCTAAACGCCCATCTGCTACCTCAGAGCAACTGGCAGTATCAGGTGTGACACAACCCTCTGGTTATTTCCAAGTATTTCATAAGGAAGGTGCCCGCCCCCGGAATAATCATGGCCCGTGGCTGCAGAGTGGTGCCAGGAAGATCCGGGCCAAGCTTTTTTTGGTGTTCCTGCAGCCCATCTGCTCCAGAGGGTGCTAGCCGCCAGCAAACACACAATTGGCCCGGAGGCCAGGATTTCCTCAGTATTTGGTACAGAGAAGACAGACAGCCTTCCTGAGGGCTTATCCACCAGGCATGAGGATGGCAGAGGGTAAATCTCCTCCACTCCGTCCCAGTTTTTGCAGCAGGGAGCTCTGGATGCAGCCCTGGATGCTGGGCTTCGGCAACACAACTGCTGCGGAGCAGCAACACAATGAGCTGAATGTGTTTTCACTCCACTTTCAGTAGTAAAGTCTAAGCCTGCTGTTGCGTACAGTTTTGTTGCACAAGTGTTTTGGGGGAGACTGACTGAAAGAGTCAGTGAGTGTCAAGTGTCAGGGCAGAGTCCCCAGCCTCACTGGTTTTGGCTGTAGACTATGGCACCTGCTGGGAATCTGCTCTGCTGCTTTGGGTGAGGATCTCAGGTTTCTGGGCAAAACGCCATGCTGTGCAGGAGGACTGCCATGCCTGGCCGGTCGGTCTGACTTGGCAGGTCTGGAGGGGACAGGTGCTAATATGCTTGGGTTTCTGGTTTTTAAATGTTTTAGATAAAGTTGGTGTTTGAATATAGCAGACCACAAGTTTGGAGCTCTTTTGTTTAGCTGAGTGGTCCATGTGTCTTGTGAAATATTTTAATGCTGACTCTTTAGTATAGTGTCCGAGCTTTCTGTTCTGTTACTGTAATCATTAGAAATAAACATTAAACATTGCAAAATGCAGGAAATTACACTTGGCATTTCGTAATTGGCTCTGGACCTCTCCTGTTAATGTTTATTCTTCACACTCATTGGGATGCTACTGGCCTGCCGAAAACCATAACAAAATAAAACATGCCAGCCCAACCCTGAGAGGCTGCAGCGCTAACATTAGAGATGTCTCGATGCAATGCCTGGTTAAAACACCTGAATCCCCAGATCTGCCCTAGATTCTGTAGCCAACGGGTCACACACAAGTACTTTGCTATTCTCGCTTCTCTGATTTGTAATTTTTTTGCCTTGATCCTCTCTTTGGGGCTGTTCTCAGCAGAGGGCAGCCTTGTCAAACCCATATGCGTACCAGCGGGCCTGTTGAATTTTATATTTTCCTTGCTGCTGTTCTGTGACCCTCATGGGTGATGTCCCATGGAAAGGCAGGAATTAATTTGTCCTAAACACCTGCGACATGTGGGGCTGGATGCTAACAGTGATAAAGCCATTCCCCAAGCAGGTTTGGGTTTGTGAAGGGAATTATTACTGTGAGAAACAAAATTTGCATCCTGGCAACTTTTAGTTTGAATTTTAGATATTTTTTTTTTAAAAAAAGGGAAGCCATTTTCAAAGACATTCTAGTCCTTCATGTAGGTGATCTCTGCTTTTTATACAAATGGAGAGGTTTCGTAGTCACATATAAGAGTTAGCTGCTTTGCTTGTGTCGATAGTTGCACGTCCACATGAGTTGTGCTTTTCACTCCTCAACATCCTTTTAAAGCTTCCAGGCAGAGCTCTCCATGTTTCTTTCCTGGATCACATGTCTGAGGATAGTTATTTTATGGTATAGTAACATTTCTCATTAGCATTTTCACATTAAATCCCCATTCTGCAGCATTTTTCAGACATCAGAACAAGCTTTTCTACATTTTTCAGTCAGCTGTAAGCTTAGCTTTCAGTCTTAGCTTGTTGAATTCTTCTGCATGTTTGTTTTTAATGCCTAGTAAAAATACAGGGTAGATGCTTACTTGGCCTACATTGTCCTTTGAAATCAATGGATTTACAACAAATTACACCAGATTAGGATAAAAATATTTAACTGAATTACAACCAATGTGTCCGTAAAACTAGGCCAAATAAAGGGAATAATCCGTCATGAAATATTCCGCAGCAATTGTCTTAGTCAAATCGGGGACTGCTTATCTTGGCACAAAACCTTCTGAGATTCCTAGTAAAAGCAGTTTTCTTTCATCTTTATCAAGATCTGTTTTCATTTAACCTTATTCACAGAAATGATTTCTACATCTGTTTTAAAAACCTACTGTCCTGCCACGATAAAACTAACAGGACCAGACTGAACAGTGAACCACGTCACCAGTTTTGTAGCAAAGGGGTTGGTGCCCGCTTTTCCTGACACAAGAAGTTACTAATAGATGCTCATGTTGAATAATAGTTGTGTACTGACAACTTCTTAAAAAAATATCAAGGAAGACGTGGGAGGAGAGGCACACAAGGCTATTGTTTTAATTTATTTTAATTAATGCATGTGATTTTGAGGGGTAATACTGCCAGAATTGCAAAAGAGATCAGGCATAGAATGCGACTCGTGCATCCAGTGGTGCAGAACAGTCTTTCAAAATGGGCAGCAGTCATAAGACTCCTATCACAAGCGAAAGAAAGAAGCTAAATCAGCTAAATCTGGCTTTCTTGACCTTGAACCAAACAACCAGCTTCATAGTCCTGGGTTGGCAGCCTCCCATTTCCTAACCGATGTCCACGGTCATATCTGAGGGAAGCTCGTCTGTGGGACGCCAAAACACAAGCACAGACAGGTTTTGCAATTTATCCGTTGTATTTGACAACGTTACATTTGGGGAAACAAAACAGAGCCTTCTCAGAAGCAGAAGTTTTAATTTTGCCTTCAAAGCTTTAGATGAATTTTGATTCGATTTTTTTTGTGTGTGTAACATTGCACACTCTAATGCACCGACTAACAGCTTAAGCCAAAATACAACATTGCAATCTTAACTCACAAAACCTTTCATCTCACCCACAGTGAAAGAAAACAGTGTCCCTGCCTCGCCTCCGATTTCACGCCAAGAGAAACTCCTGACTGCTGCTTCTCAGAGCCCCTCCTCGGCTCTCGTCCCTCACCCTCCCGCGCTGGTGCTCTGCGTGGAGCAAGGTGAGTTTGCCAAGACCCGTCTTGCTCTCCATGCCCGTGGCACAGGCTGGCTGTCGGGCGAGGAAGCTCCCCATCATCTTCTTCAGGGTCTGCTCCCTGCCAAGCCGTGCCTCCCCAAGCTGGGAGCGCTCCAAACTGGGTCCGAGCAGCTCCTCCCCCGACGCAGGCGAGGTTACACCTCTCTTCCCTACGCCTGTCAGCGAACAGCTGGACTTCTCTGGTTACATGTGTGCAACCATTTAAAAAAAACATCCAGGCTGGCTTACTCAGCAGATTATAAAAGAGTGATTTACAAAATGCGGCTTTCTTCCAGATCAGCCCGTGCCGTTGTATTTATGTGACTGAAGGTCTCAGCTGATCCCTACTTTTCTTGTGCAGCCAAGAGGTTTGCAGCAGCAGCAACAGCCACGGCCAGTACAATACTGTAAGTCACTGGGAACGTTTTTTTCTCTCAGTTTGGAAGGGGTTGGCGTTTGGTGTATCAGATCCATAACACTTACCATATTTTTCTAGCATAGAAAATGAAGACTATCTTCTGCTGGGGCTGTGACTGTGCCGCCCGGCAGGATGCAGCAGCACCAGCAGCAGCGTGGTGCCTGTTTTATAACAGCAGCATGAATGAATGATGCAATCATGCAGGGGGGAAGCATCATCATTTTGTCAGGACAGGCAAGAGGGGATTGGAGAGTTGGGAGGTGTATGTCAACATCCACCAGGTTCCTTCTACCTCTTTTCAACTACTTTTTAAAAAGTGCGTAAATAAATTCATTGTTAGGCACTGCTGTTCAGATACTAGTGTAGAGCTGCAAACAGTTCATCTCTTGACTGGCATACAGGTTTGTGTTGCTACCTTTAAAACCTGAACAGAACACCAGGAAGTGTGAGGCAAGCTTAGTGAGGTTAAGGACTGAATCTTTCTGTTCTCACACTGAAAACCACAGAAACTCACAATTTTGGATGGATGGGTAGTAGAGTAGTACTTGCAGGGATATAAACAACAGTCACAATTTGCTTAAGTATAACTAATCTGCTTAAATGTATCCCCTTTCCTCTAAAGCTTTCAAAACATATTGCTAATACAGAGAATTAAGCCTCAGCATAGAAAAGTTGTATCACTATATTATTCCCATTTTACAGACACAGGACTGAAAACAATGAGGATTAAGTGGTTTCTTTAAACTAATACCATGGAAACGCTCCTGTGAATATTCTTACAAGCAGGACCAGTCCTGTAGTGGGAACAGGTCCTGAGAAAAGTTTCAAGAACTATTTTCTCCAAATCCCTTACTCTAAGCAGCAGTTTCCCTTCAATGAAACGGAATAGTTTAATGCAGTTGCCTTTCTGTATATCTCACTGCATGTTCAACGCAGTGTTACTCAGCTGCGGGAACGTATCTCAGAGTGAATCTCAGTGAAGTGCTCGCACCTTGTTAAATGAGAATCAGAATCAGAAACACTAGAGACTGTTTGCAAACTGTAGGATATTCCTGAGTGATCTGTTTCAAAAGAAATTTTAGGTAATATTTCATTAAGCTTCACTTAATCTGCATTTTTTCACAGCAATAAATGTGAACATAATGCAAAGTAGCAGCGTGGTAGCACTTCTGAAAGCTGAAATATGATAACAAGTGAAGTCTAGTCACAATGAGGATTTTGAGAGATCTTCAAGATCTCATCAAAATATACCAGCCCCAGGACACCTGGAGTTCTGAGTACCATTTACTTGTTCCTTTTGCAATATACGTAGCAGATACTGCGGATGTTTCAGTTTTCGCAGTGCAGCAAGTGCCCTTCTTTGAAGGGTCAGCAAACAGAAATGATTTTGGTTGTTTTCCTTCGACATGTGGCCTTACATAATTCTCGTGCTTGCTTCTGTGACTCCACCCTCTCCGTTACGAAACAGAGCTATTTCTTGTGGAAATGCCATTTTTTTTTTCCAATGGCCTAACGAAGTACTTCATAGTCTGTAGGCAAGGAGATCTCATGGGAATTCCACTTTTCTGATGCAATTTCCTTTTTCTCCATCTGTATTTCAAGTTTCATTCTACCTCTCTACCTCTATTCTTATGTCTTCTCTAGACACTTTGCCCATTGCTTCTTCTCTTCCCCACAGTATTTTATTATCGAACCTGTTGAAATGTTTGCTGCTTGGATGCTTTTCCAACCAGCGAATAGTAGGATAGGAATAGATTGCCTATCTGAAATTAAATGGCAGAAACATCAGAGATTTTCTACCCATGTTTTTCATCTGGAGACAAAACTCATTATTTGTGTGAATTTCTTTTTTCTTACCGTCTTATTAAAACATTGACAGATTTAAGCAATCAGATGCCCTGAATTTCAGAGTAATTAATCTCTGCCAACTGTAGAGGCCTATACCACTCTGGAATAAAAAATTGCTGTTCTCTTACTCCAGCTGTTAGAGATTTGTCCATAGAAAGGTTTTACACAGCTTCAATTCTTTTTGCTGGTGTTTCCAAGTGACGCTTACCTGTGGATAAGCTACTGTGTCTGTCCTTCTTTCCTATGCGCACTTACCCAGAGTCAGTTCCAGGCAGCTTCCTGGTGGATGACATGCCAGGATGGCCCAGTGAAAATTTTAAAAACAAGGGAAGGAGCAGAACCTCTCCTGCTTGTATTTTCCCTCACTCCTGTTGCCCATTACTCAATGACTAAACGCCTTGCCTTACGCTCTCATCTACCCTTAGGGCTGGGAAAAAAATGTCACGAGTTTCTGAAATTGGCATGTTACCACTTGGAATGGCATTTTTCAGCCTCTGGAGCTGGTGGTGGCCCCCTCAACCTCTGCCAACAAGGGCGGAAGAACCTTATTTCACTCCAAGTGAACCACCTTTAACTCCTAAAATTTACTTTCCCCCCCAGCAAGACTCCCTGCGATAGGTGAAGCTTGCTTCATAGGTTCTCCCCTTTGCTCCTGGATGAGCTTCCCTACTTTGCAGTTCATCACAAGTTCTCCAACGTGTGTGATGATACATTAGCCAAAACCAGGTCTGTGTTTTCCAGGACTCAGGGTCCAGCTATAGCAGAAAGATTTTAGCAGGTCACAGGCTGAGGGAGATCAGAAACTACTGATGGTTTCTGCATTTCAAAATGCAATTCTTCCCTTCCAACTTGTCATTTTTAGGCGCTATAAACCACAGCATGAAACTCTTTTGAAAGAGTTATTGCATGGAACAAAGAGAGGACAGGGTTAATTCCAACCATAGCTCCACAACTGGCAATTCTTTCTCTAACTTGTTTATTTGCCCATCAAAATGCAAAGTCCACCACAGCGGTGGTCTCCTCATTGTAAGGAGCATCCAGAAGGGAAAGGAGTATGGGAAATGTGGATAACGGAGGGAAAGAAAAGTTAATGTTTCTTTCTTCCTGCTCACGGTGTGTATTTCTAGGGATACCATTTTTCTCAGACTAAAATTTTGAAGACACGTGTCCAGAAACATATTTCAGGTTTTTGCCAAGAAATCACATCACAGTGCGGTGTCCCCGCACAGTGACATTGCATCATAACGTGGTAATGTTGCAGTGCAGCCTCAGGTTAGCGTGAGGCAATGTGATGGCTTTGCATAATAAGGAATCGGTGTTGGAACACCATGACGCAAATATTCCGCCACAGTGATGCAACAAGTTTGTCCAGTAGAACAAATCTTTAAAATTGGCACCAAACCCATGGCTGAATTTTTGGTGGATTTTATAATTTCCAGTAGGCTGGAAAAAATTAACTCCCCACCATTTCATAGAATCATAGAATTGCGTAGGCTGGAAGGGACCTTTCAGGTCATCTAGTCAACCTGACTCTGACAAAACCCATCACTACCCCGTGTCCCTCAGCACCACGTCTGCCGGGCTTTTAAATCCCTCCAGGGATGGTGCCTCAACCACTGCCCTGGGCAGCCTCTTCCAATGCTTAATAACCCTTTCAGTGTAAACAATTTTTCCTAATATCCCGTCTAAACCTCCCCTGGCACAATTTGAGGCTGTTTCCTCTTGTCCCATGGCCTGTTCCTTGGGAGAAGAGACCGACACCCCCCCAGCTACCCCCTCCTTTCAGGGAGCTGCAGAGAGCGAGAAGGTCTCCCCTCAGCCTCCTTTTCTCCAGGCTGAACACCCCCAGCGCCCTCAGCCGCTCCTCACAAGACTCGTGCTCCAGACCCCTCACCACCATTAAAAAATGTTCGTGGATTTATTTTGTTTTTTAATTCCGCAGCACAAATACGTCTATCAAATAGCTGTCAAGGCCTGCCCTAAAGTCAAAGCCCTCCTGCTCAAAAAAATCAAAATCTTCCACTGAAAATACAAACACAGTGCTGTGGAGCCAAGGTCAAGTCAAGGCTAACACAAAGTAAACTTCAAATTCACGTGTCACCTGTCCACCCACAGCCAAGTCTTAGCTCAGAATCTGTCAGAGGGAAGTTTTTATGTGCATGGCCAGTTAAGAGAGAGAGGTTTCTCTTGTGTGCCGTGCTGATGGAATATGACTATTTCTTATATGTACAGCGCAGTCTTTATAGAAAAATACAAAAAACCACATGCTGTCTGCGGCAAATAATTCTTTAGTGGTGCTTCTAAGGCTAGACCAGAGTTTTACAGTATGTCTGCGTGCGGAACAGCTCTGATGCACAAAGAGCAGAAACCTGTCAGACTATGGTTCAGTCCTTGTTTCTGCCCTTCCCAGAGATGGAGTTTGTAAAAGCCCTTTTCTGGAATGTCTCCTTTTTACCGCGTCCCCGCTCACCTTTGCTTTCTGCACACTGGGGAGGTTGAGTCCAGGCTTGGTCCTACCTTCCCACACCTCAACCGAATGCACAGGAGGGAAGTAGGGGCTGGCTGATACCTGCTCTCCCATTCTCACACCTGCGATGCAGACGAGCGCTGAGGAAGCTCCTGTGTCACCTTCTTGGCCTTGTGCCAAAGCCACAAACCCACTTTGGGTACTATAGTAGTGCGTTCACACCAAAAAACTCAAGAATAGCTAGAATGACCCTCTCAAACAGGCTGCTTCGTGGCTGCCTTTGGATAGCTTTGCCTTCAATGTGACTTGCTCTGTCTGTTTCTTGCTATTTCATATCTACCTGTTTGTTAAACAGAGATTATTTCTTACAAATTTGGCTGTTAGCTGTTCACAGCAGGTTTCATCGCTTAGGTATGGTGGCTTCATTTATACAGACTTTTACCTTTCAGTGAAGGTCTGGAGCATTCTCTTTTATCCTATACGCATGAACAGATAAAAGATGAATGTGTGTTTTTTTTTTCAGTGATTATGGTAATTTTTCATAAAGCCTTTTGTATCTCAGTATTCACCGTATGGTTACTAGTCGTGGGAATAAACCCAAAGTTTCCTGTGCCTTCTTTGCCCATTAACTATTTATCTGTGATCTCTCAGTGACAGAGTCACCTCTGGAAACAGCACTGGTGTTTACCATGTGTAATCCCTGGATGACTCCTGTCTGGCAGTGAGCTATATCAGTACCGATCAGTTCCTGTACTTTTCCACAGCAAAGTACATAGCGATCATCTTCTCCATCTTCACTGGATGTCTTTTGTGTCCGGAGGTGCAAAGTTTGTCCAAAAAAACAAATGTTTTGTGGCAACTTGTGTAAGACCTCTCACCATCAAAATTCACATGATGTACAGGAGAAAAATAGATAAGCGAGAGGATAACAAAAGATGAAGGTATATAACACAGCGAAGGTATATAACATGCTGTTTGACCATATTTTTCCCCTATCCCAGAAAAAGGGAGAACCTGCTACTCAGATCAATTACACAAGATGTGTCCTGAGGGATGTCTAAGAGATTAGAAGAAACAACTGAACAAAAACTTCTACAAAAATCTGGGAAGTGAGATAGAACACTGTTATTTCTGTCTAACTGTACAGATTGGTAAATAGTAAAGTCCACACAATCCCCTTACGAAAGGGTGAAGCACAAGATGAGTAGGGTAGAGTAAGAAAATACTTGATTAACACCTCATGCTTCTGGTCTGCAGAAGTGCTCAACATATTTAAGTGGACACATACAAAAGGGAAGAAAGAAGCTTTTGTCAGACATTATGGAAAAAGTTGTGTCGTGATGCGATATCTTAATGGGTTGAGTGAAGTTCTCAAAGCTCAAGACAAGGGATTTTATAAAAGACTAATTCCCAATGCTAATGGCTAAACCTTCTATGCATTCATAAATGGTGAGAATATTTAGTTTTTATTAATCAGGACAAAGAAAAGGATCTAAAATTTCATTTTAGGGACATTTAGGGACAACCTAAATTTAGGGAAAACCCGTATTTAGGGACAACCACTCACTGACACGTTTAAGATAGTTATGTCTACTGTGATCAAGCAAATCCTTAAGGGCTGGGTGTTTTTTAATATCCCCTGGAGCAACTGATTCGACACGCTAGACTGGGTCTGATGAGAAAATAAGATGCATTTGAGCGGTGAGGGCAAGATGAGACTGCGAACTGCAAGTCCCACACAGCAGTTGGCAGTCTGATCGTTCAGCAAATGCCAAGTATTACAACCTTGAACCCCATGGGAACATCAATGGGCCGAGCCTGCAGAGAGCAAATCAGCAACTGACCAAAGCTGCACGGCCCACCTGTAACGTAAATTGAACATCGTAGGCAGCAACAGCAGAGAGCAAATCAGCAACCGAGCCAGGCCTCCACCACCGCTCACGCTCTTTGATAAAAGCTGGCTACCAGGCTGTGCTCGTCCCTTCTTGCAAGAACCAGATCAGTTGCGCAAATGGCTCAAGACGCAGTGCAGTACTGCCACTCAGAGAAAGACTTTATCTTGTCCCCTCACAGTAAGAAGGTTCCAAAAAGGATGGCGTCCCTCTTGGAGATGAAAGAAATCTTCCGCAACGCTGATGCAGTGTGCTTTGACGTGGACAGTACAGTCATCAGGGAAGAAGGCATTGATGAGCTTGCAAAGTTCTGTGGAGTCGGAGATGCCGTTGCAGAGATGTAAGTATATTTGCTGTTTACTTCATAGGAATAGTAGTAAAAAATAAGGATGGATAAGGTTAATCTGTGACAAGGAATTTACAATAGGGATTGCTTCAACCCTGTCATAGGAGATTATTACAGTTTAAAAAGGATTTTGGGAATAAGTGGAATTAATGCATAATGAAGTAACTTCTTTTGGAACTGTGAAGCCACTCAACAAAACTATACCAACGTACATTCTCTAGTGGAAATGCTTTCAATCAGCCCTCATCATTAAACTCGGCTAAGCACAAGCAAACCTTATTATGAGATGGAGAAGAGGAGACAACTCTCTCAACACTTCTCTGAGGCTGATGTAGCAAAAGTTGTGTTACTTTCAGAGAACAGCACCTGGGCCCCAGTTTAGGAATACGGGTCCCAGTGGCTCAGATGCTCTCACAGAGGGAACGAAGCAGTTTTCCTTTGCCTCGCTGGTTCTCACAAGAGCTCCGACCTGTGGAGATGATCAGCAACCAGTGGTTTTCAGTGCACCAGTCTTCTCCTTTACCACATAGATAGGGTAGAACCTAGAACCTGTGGCCTCTTACCTTGTTCCTCGTTATTCTTCTTTAATTAACTGTTCTTGGGAGAAGCTTTAACTTGTTAGGTGTCACTGATTTTCTTTCTTTGGATCACAATTTAGGACGCGCAGAGCTATGGGTGGCACTGTGACATTCAAAGCAGCTTTAACGGCACGATTAGGTCTCATACGTCCCTCCTATGAACAAGTGCAGAAATTAATATCTGACAACCCACCTCAACTAACACCAGGAATAAGGTAAGAAAAATTTCAAATGATCTAACAAAAAAGTCTTCCAAAAGCACATGGCATAAATAAAAAAAATTCTGTGATATTAGGGAGGCTGTACGACCATAGAGCTGGTTTACATTGCCTTCCTACACCATTTCCACACTGGTTTTGTACAAAGCTTATATCAGGAGCTTATAATGGCCTGACTCCATGTCGGGTGGCTAAGCATCCTTGTAAAAAGAAAACACTCTTGGGTATTAACTGCCATTTTATGGCATTAACTGCCATTGGTAAGCTCAAATTCTGGCTCGAGGATTAACTGGGCATGGAAAATAATCTGTTCAATCACATCTGGTTTTTGGTGGGTGATGGAACTGGGAAGAGATTTAATACCCAGTATGAACTACTGGCTTGGTCTGTTCTGCAATTATGTTACCGCTCTCTTACACCTCCGCGTGCACTCACACCCCTGCGCTCAGCTTAGGGGATCCATCGGTCAGAGCTACCCATTCTGTACTGAAGTCCCCAAAAAAGTATTAAAAAAATCACTAAAGGGAAAGACATATATATGTCTGTATTCATTCATCTTTGGGTTTGGAATAAATGTTAACTCCAAGTCTAAAATATTTTTAGCACATACAGTACTTTTAGGTGATATTGCGCTTGTAGTTTCTCCTTGAAACGAAGCACACGCTCAGGGTTTTCTGTAGAAGGCATAGCTTGATCTAACTACAAAGAGCACATTGTTTCCTTGTTTAGAATCACATGATTTTCCTTTTCATTCCTTGCCTTTCTTCCTCCTTTTCTGTGTAGCCCGCTTTAAGCCTCCACTTTGCTTTTTAGTGTTTAGCATTTCTGCTCTTACTGCCACCACTTCTAATGCTCAGCATTGCTGCACGCTGACCTTCCTGCTTCTAGAGCCAAATCCCATAAAACTCTTAACTGCCTTCAAGCCCCGTTGACATTAACTGAGTCTGAAAACTTCTACTTTTTTGATTCCTTTTCTGTAGCTGGTGCCCTCTTCTAAAGATGGCATTGATGTCCAGCGTCTGGGGAACCAACTCTGAATTAGAAAATGTTCGCACTTTGCACACTTTTCAGCCCGCTTTTGCATTTTGGCGCAGTGGCTTTCTCTCCCTCACATTCCCTACTTTTTCCTGCATTATAGATTCATTTTCTTGCTGTTGTTTTACTTCAGAAGAAAATCTGAACGAGATCTGCTGTCATTTGTTCAAGGGAACTAATGTGAACAGTAGGAAAGTGCAAAGAAAAAATTTGTAGAGAGTCCTTGTTTCTGAGCAACAAAATGCTTGTTTGTCTCTAGATGTGACGGTTTTGTTCGTCTCTTTTCAAGCAAGGTGTATGCACAAAGTTGCAAGGAGAGAAGGGAAAACTTTGGACAGCAGAGATGGATGGAGCTGGAAAGCAGCACACATCCTAACTAAACTGGAATGACACAAAGAACGGGCAGCCTTGTTTAGGAAAGATGTATTTTAACTTTCCTGTTACCCCCAGATGCTGCCGGGCACTCACGCTTGGCGACTGCTCTTTCTTCGCAGGGAGCTGGTGAGCAGGCTTCATCAACGAGGCATCCAGGTCTTCTTGGTCTCTGGGGGGTTTCAGAGCATCGTGGAGCACGTAGCCTTACAGCTGAACATTCCAACAGCAAACGTCTTTGCCAACAGGCTGAAGTTTTACTTTAATGGTGAGATTCCCTTGGGTCCAAACTGTGAACTATTGGGCTACAGATACTGTCCAGCCTACATGACCTTGTTACCGATCCAGCTAGCTCCAAGTAGGCAAACTGCAAGACCTTACCAAAAACATGAGTTCGGGTAATTTTCCAGATATATGACAGTTACTGTAGTTACTTTTTAATTGCAAGCTGTGCCAAAGGTAAAACATGTTACAGTTGCTGACAGCAGATTTTCTCTCGCTCCTTCAAGTTAAAAGAGTTTAATACACTT
The DNA here is from genome assembly GCF_964199755.1 of Larus michahellis. Classification (NCBI taxonomy): domain Eukaryota; kingdom Metazoa; phylum Chordata; class Aves; order Charadriiformes; family Laridae; genus Larus; species Larus michahellis. The sequence goes on along the minus strand of NC_133902.1, from coordinate 3,201,602 downwards.
ACCTGCTTTCAGAGCAAACTTCACTTTCAGGGACTTTGAGGTACGGATGGAGACCCATGCACTTTAGCAGAGCTGCTCTGGACTTTAAGCTGGTGTAATCAAGCAGAACTGCGGTTAGTGAGGTTGTTTCTTACTCAGCGTTTCACACACTGTCTATACATCGTACTGGAGGCTGCTTTTGAAATGTTTACACCAGTATGACCGGACCAGGGTGACTGGGAATGGATTTGTAACACTACCTGTACAGCGTTTCTACTTTTGCCTTAGCATTTCAGCTCTTTGAAAATATCTCCATTGAGACTCGGCTAAAATCCTGGTTTTTAAACTTACCTTTAAATTACTTTTTTGGGATGCTGATATTGTGAGGCTTACAGGACTGCACGTAATTAGCTGTTTTCTGAACTAAAGACCATAGACGTATATCTTTCTTCATTTACAAAAGAATATGCTGTGTGTCTCATTTGTCCTTCCACTGTGTTCTAGGAGAATATGCAGGATTCGATGAAACACAACCAACAGCTGAATCAGGGGGGAAAGGAAAGGTTATTACTCATCTGAAAGAACAGTTCCACTTCAAGAAAGTAGTTATGATTGGTGACGGAGCTACAGACATGGAAGCCTGTCCCCCTGCTGTAAGTATGAAAGAACCGGAATTCTAAATTCCTTTTGAGCAAATCCTTTGGGGGAAAAAAGGGCGGTCTGAATTCTGTGTAGGACTTCAGGGAAGATCTTTAGCACTTCCCACAGCCTGAGAGAGATCTGCGCAGGTAGTTTTCCTCCGGAAAGGCTGCGTCATGCAAGGGTTGATTTCTCTCAGTTCAGACCGTCTCCGTAAGGGTGTCACCCTCTAAGCCAGGGTGCCGGCAGGGTCCTGCAGGACCGTGTAACAGTCTAGCCACCTGTCTCAAATCAAGCTGATGTTATCACCTCTGCCCTTCCCCTCTATGTCCCCACAGTAAGTGCTTGCTTCTGTGCAGAGGTCTTACCCTCCCAAGATCCTGAACGCTGATTAGTGGTGCTTAGCATGAAGGTCTGGCACACATCTGGTGCACGTTTACCTGATACTGGCCTACCAAGAGGGTTCGTTTCACTGCACAGTGATGATACCTTTGAAGATAGCAGCCCTGATAGGGTGAAATAATAAAAAAATGACTATAAAGACAACTTTATTCTAAACAGTTATTTCACAGAGGAGACATCTTAATTCCATCTCCCCTCTAGTGCCTTTCTCTACATAAAAGTACCCCAATAGCCCTTCTTCGCCAGTGCTGAGGGACAGATATCCCGTACGGAAAAGCACAGGAACAACCTCCGAGAGCTACTGCTGATGTGAGTTAGGGCAGCTGGTCCCTCACTGTTAAATATCGGCATGACCCAAACAGCTTCGTGTTTGCTTGATGCTTTCTACCTAAACGCAAAAAAGAAGCAGTGGAAATTTTAAACACTGCGCTTTCACTGCAGATGGTTTTCCGAGATGTAGAAATGATGATTGTTCCTGGTTAATGATTGAAGACATGGTTAATGTTTACTTTTGGTATCTATCAAATGAGGTAAACAGAGTTAAGATAAACAGTATAGGAATAATTGTGAGATGCTGCATGCACGTTCCAATGTTAACTCATTCCTGCGGATGAAGGCTTTATGTTGCATCACATTTACATGGTATTTTCAGTAAAATCTCAGACCTTAACAATCTTGAAGTTACAAGGTACTGAGACACACCTTTCCTATCGGGAAAAAAACTCTAAGAACCAAAGTGGTGCAAAATTAAATGTTAATGAAGTTCTTGTTAATAAATTTGAAAAATGAACATGCAAAATGAAATAAGGGGAAGCGGCAGGAGAAATACCGTAATTTTAAAGTCTGATCTTAAAAACAAACTTAACTGCTGAGGAGCTCCATTCCTTGCATGGGCCTGCAATAATCTATGTGCCCGTTCTTTCTGTTTCGCCAGGACTGCTTCATTGGATTTGGAGGAAACGTAATCAGAAAGCAAGTAAAGGAGAAAGCTAAATGGTACATTACTCACTTTGACGAACTGCTAAAGGAACTGGAAGAACGATAAATTATACAGTAAAATAATATATTTAACAACTATAAATTCATTATACAGTGCCATTAAACATATATTTGTTTGCAAAGTTGTGTTCTGGATTTTTTAATGGTTCTGGGCGTTGGGTACCTTCATCACTGGCTTGAAACTTGTGTTGCGAATGGCACCGTTCGACTCAAATATTTTGCAATGAAAATGATGTTTTTAACCATCTTTTCCAAGGCAGAAGAAGTCAGTTGATTATTCACTCACAAGTGAGGCCAAAGTTAGGAAATTATCAGTAAGTTAACGATACCGTAAAGGATTTGCCCCTGGTCAATACTGAATATCTATTGTTTCAGAATCATTGAGGTCAACACCTCTACTTATGTTGGGTGGCAAAAGAAGAAGGGGGCCACAAAGGAGAAGTCTGTCTAATCAGTCATAATAATAATAATAATAATAAACAACAATAATATACTGTAATAAACTATATTGTTTACCTTTTAGGGTAAACAGTATAGTAAGTACTTTCCATTCCAACGAATCCCAGACCTAGGTTAAACAGTGAACAGATATGTAGGAAACATTACCGAGTATCCCTGATTTCATTAAAATATGGCTAGAGGAGAACCTGAGACGTCACCTGCTACTCAGCATCACTGTTACTCAACCTGCAGCCTGACAGACGTGAGAGACATGCAGATCTGAGCTATGTGCCATATTCATCAGAGTCCAAGAAGTATACTTTAAGGCGAGTGATATATTGGTTCCCAGACTTCATTAAAATACGTTAAACAAAACTCCAAACTGGTGATTTTGTAAAATGGTCACACTGTTTGTTTTATTTATTTAATTGTCCACCCCAATCAACATATAACTGGATGGAAGCCAATTAATCAACCTTAAAAAAAACAGGGCCTACTGATTAAGAAAATCAATGGCTCAATCAGAGCCAGCAATGTGCCCTTGTGGCCAAAAAGGCCAGTGGCATCCTGGGGGGCATCAAGAAGAGTGTGGCCAGCAGGTGGAGGGAGGTCATCCTCCCCCTCTGCTCTGCCCTGGGGAGGCCGCATCTGGAGCCCTGTGTCCAGTTCTGGGCTCCCCGGGTCAAGAGGGACAGGGAACTGCTGGAGAGGGGACAGCAAAGGGCTACCGAGATGATGGGGGGACTGGAACACCTCTCTGATGGAGAAAGGCTGAGGGGTTTGGGTCTCTTCAGTCTGGAAAAAAGACGGCTGAGGGGGGATCTTATCAACGCTTATAAATACTGAAAGGGGGGGTGTCAGGAGGACGGGGCCAGGCTCTTTTCAGTGGTGCCCGGGGACAGGACAAGGGGTAACGGGCACAAACTTGACCATGGGAAGTTCCATCTCAACACGAGGAGGAACTTCTTTACCCTGAGGGTGGCAGAGCCCTGGCACAGGCTGCCCAGAGAGGTGGTGGAGTCTCCGTCTCTGGAGACAGCCCAACCCCGCCTGGACGCGTTCCTGTGCCACCTGCTCTGGGTGACCCTGCTCTGGCAGGGGGTTGGGCTGGGTGATCCCCAGAGGGCCCTTCCGACCCTACGATTCTGTGATTCTGTGAAAATACTGTGAAACTTACCTAGTCTCTGCCTCAAGTGTGGATCAACCACCCTTAAACTTTGTGCTAGAAATAAGTCTAACCTCTTCTAAGTACTTCTCTGAGCTTCAGCTAACGAATCCTAGTTTCTTAAGGATTTGTCTTTTGTGGCCACAGTGTCTGACCCAAGAGGGTTCTTACACAGAATGCACTTGATAAATGCACTTTTTGTCAGCAAGTTCTTGACAACGCTTCTGTCTTTTTCACCAGCTTTGCTGACGCACCATGGTACTTTTACTTCCCTGACTTACAGGAGTCTCATCTCTGAGAGTGTGCAAAGCTTTACTAATGTCAAAATACATGTCACACCTCCCGCTCCCTCCCATCCGCGCAATACCAGCACAGGAGAAACATGGGCTGATAGGACATGATTTGCCCTGGTAAAAAAAATCTATGCAGGCTCTTATCTTCTGGGTGCTTACAAACAGTGCCAGTATTTTTCTGGAAACTGAAAATTAGGCTGTGTGTGGCAATTCTCTTTCATCCCACCACATAGTTCGTAGATGGGAAAACAAGTGATGCACCTCCTTTCCGAAACCTTAACTCTCTCCACAAGATAATGGCAGGTTTTCACAACTTGCACTAGATTTCCTTGATTTAATAAGATTAAATCAAGGTGCAGTAAGAGAGCTCCTGTCCAACTGTTCAAGCATCACCAACAATTAAAACAAATACTGGTTCTGCCCGCTTTGCGTCATCATCAGAAAGGATACAGGGGAAAGCGGCGTTACTAAAGCCACGAAGAGCGATGAATGGCAGCTCTCAGTAATGCCATCTAACGTTTTTGGCAAAAAACCCAAAGCAATAATTGCCTGAAGCTACACCAGCAGTTGAATACTAGTGAAGTAGAATGGTTGAAAGAAAACAAATCCAGAAACAAACTTCTGATGGCTTTTCAGAGCAAGGCAGACACACAAACAGCTATCCTGACTATCTGTACACAGAGCTTAAAAACCTTCACAAAAGCCCAGACAGACAATAGCTGGCCGGCCGCTCACCAGAGCTCTTCTGGGAGTAGGAAACATGATCTCTTTTCAACTCGTCCTGAGAAAAAGCTCAGCCAGCTCCACGGGCAGCCCATGTACAATCATGCTTTTGTTTAGGCAAGACTGCACGAGTAGAACAAGCATAAACTCTTTCTGCTCTCATTCAGCGTGTCCCTCTGCAATTCCAGTTATGAAGCAGAAGCGTTTCCATTTGCTGCAGCTTTCTGTCTTATTAAAAGGGCGCTACAAAAAAATAATAATCTAACATTCAGCCAGTCAGCTCTAGCTACAGGCCCCCATCCTGCCAACGCTGTGACGTGCTCGGCTTCAAATATCTGTAATTTCAGTAACGTCACCGTCGGACCGCGCGGGAGGCTCTGTGCCGCAGAGATGTTAACATTCACAGCAGGCTCCTCCGCCAGCCTGAGCGCTATGGAGACGCGGCCTTGCGCCAACCATTTCACAAGAGCCCTTTAGGTCCGACCGGTTTGGAAAAAAAAAGAAATAGCACCCCCATCCACTGGGCAAATATCAAGCCTGACCTCTAGTCCAGGAGGTACCAAAAGGACTACTGAGTGTAGTGAGGGGCTAAGCTCCCCTGTCTGTACAATACTGGAAAAAAATAGCAGAGAATAAAGCAGAGTGACGGAAGTTTCGCCGTTACGACCAAGCTACCGATTTACCTGAACGTATCCCACCACAGTAGAGCAAAGTCTGGAGAGCAGCACACATCAGGCAAGTAACAGCCGGTCTTCAGGTGGGTCTCCCGACTACAAGCATGGGGAGACACCGCTTCATATAAATAAAGCCTTTTATTTTAATGCCATTATTCCGGGAGGCGGAATTGCTTTAAGTCATATATTCAATCTGCACGAGGAGACTCCTTAGAAGAGCAGTTTGCAGTCTTTTCTAGGAAGACTACAGGACAACTAAACTTCAGTTTTAACTGGGTCTTCATTACAGTGGAACGAGAACTGATAACTACCAAAGACCCTTCCAGGCATTGTTCCCCACTTTCCAACCACTGGAAAGCGACTTCAGTTCCGAACTCTACGAATTCTGCTCCAAGAAATGCTGAGGAATGGCTAGGCAAAGGAAGAAGGCAGGCTTGGCCGTGAAATTAAGAGGGAAAAATCACAACAGTGTTCATGACAGGGGAAAACCAACTTCAGGGCGGGCTCGGGCAAAGGGAAGTGGGGAAAGATTGGCATTACTTATTTACCTGCCGTGTTACGGGAGTTTACATAGTTATCTGTAACTAAAATAACAAGAACTAATCTCTCTCCAATGCCAGCCAGAGCACGAGTCTGAAGCTCAGAACGACAGGAGGCACGTTCATAGCACATTACAAACACACCGGTGGGGATTCACATCTTGGGTAGCCCATAAAGACGGAAGAGACTTGTACCGTACGGTGTCACCCCGCAGGACGTCCGGTTATTCCTTCCGTTTCTTATTCATGCAAAACTTTATTCCTGACTGAGCTTAATTCCTGGTGTGCGTGTCCGAAGGTAAGAAACACATCTTGCTTCAGAACCCACAAAATCCTGTAACCCCCAAAATGTTTCTCGCCTTCTGTCTCTGACTGAGATCGCTGGTTATGAGGGGTAAAAGTTACCAGCACAATTCTCTGGGAACAAGAAATACGGGAGGACGCTGGGGGAAATAACAAGGACTGCAAGCTGCGCCTGTCATCCTTTTTTTCCTTTTGCAGCTTAAGAGTAGTCCCAAAAGTCTGGAAAAATGACAGCCTGAAGTGACAGAACGGCTCGTCACTGATTTACAAGAAAGAACAGCTGAAAGGACGTGCTTGGCCCACTGAGTAAGGCAAGCTGAGAACTTTAAGCTAATATAGTACAGAATTTTACTCAGTAAAATCCCATAATCGGTTGGCAACAGGAGGCAAAATATGAAAACAGACAAGAATCAGATCAAATATTGACTTTGTTCCAGATGAAATTCAAATGAAGGCGAGAGTGCGGTGTATTTCACACGGGAAGAAAAGAAGAAATCAGACCTGAAACACTACGCACAATTTGTGGAGAAAAATCAAGAGAAAAAAATATTTCCTATTTATACCATAGCACTCAGGACCTCTAGAACAATTAGCAAAACGGGATGTAATGGAGATATTGTAAATTCATTTTGGAGGAGGAAAGCAGAATATTGGGAAATGCTGCCCCTGACAGAGAGGAGTGATATTGGCTAAGCAAGCTGAAATATTCTATGCAATTATTCAGATTTTCCATAATAAACACTGCAAGATCAGAGAAAACACAGGTGGGGCAATACATATGAGGTGCCAGTAAAATGTGAAAATTAAAAGGATTTTATTGACTGATATGTTCTTCCTGAAAACTCATTGAAATGTACGAACTGGACATTCAGTAACTGATTTGTACATTCTGTATGTTACACTGAATCTTGTAGCCACTTCGAAGAGAGAATATTATTTTCACTTACAGGATGTTCACATCATTGCAGACACCAAAAGTGTTGATATATTCTAGTCTAAAAGTGAAACCAAAATAGAACTGGACATAATGGGACACCGCTTTATGCCAATCCTATTGACTCAACATGCGCCAGTTTCACACACCAATTCATAAGTACCTACTGTACACTTAGTGAAACACCCGACCAAGCATATGTCTGAAGTCATGATTGCTTATGAAATTAAACCCCTTTTCCTAGACTTCCAAGTTATTTGTGGAGAGAAATGCTATTGAACTGAACTTGATTCTCTGCAGGATGCTCAGGCAGTCACGTCTTGTCAGAATCGCTTTGGAAACTGTAGGTTGTACTCCGCAAAATTGATTTCAGGTGTAGATACCTACACAAACGCGCCACTAGTTTCAACAGGCTTCGGAGTCCTTGCAGAAGAGAATGCCCCATTCTCTGTCCGTAAGCTATCACCTGACAAACAGTATTACCCTCAATTAACGACCGCCCATTTGTAAATTTAGAGCTGCTTCACGATTTCAGGCCTGCTAGAACAGCTAGGTGTTATTTCAGAGCAGCCCGAGGGCTTCAGAGCTTCGGATTTCAGAACTCCCACGTTTGTTTTTAAAATCTGCAGTCATTATAACGTTACACAAAGGCCACAGCGACCGTAACGCTCCACTGTGTTGCTGAACGCTGGGCATTGTCTATGTAGCAGAAGACGTAAATACTGTATGCCATACTTAACCTGAGGAGCTGTCTCACAGAGGAACTCAGATATGTCTTTGTACTTGTTTTCAATTAACCAATCTTTTAATTACAGTCCTGTATTTCTTTTTTTTTTCCTGGTACAATCCTAAGAGCAAAGGGTCATTAGATTCTGAAGAAAAGAGGTCTCTTTTATAAGCTCAATACAGTACTTTTATATTTCAGACTATGATATACAATGTATACCATAAATTAATTTAAGACAAATACTTGTCACTTTATCTATGTAGGCACAAGTAAATCAGTGACTTTACTGAAGAGGAGAAATCTTCAATGGTATCATGATTCTGGACTCCATTTCCTGAATAAGGGGCACTGAAAAAAATTAAGACAGGGTTTAATTTCACCAAGAGAGATCATTAGCCGTTCTGCACACCCCGTTTGAACAGATATTCTTGTCTTTAAGTTACTCTCCTAGACAGTGCATGCCAAGTCATCAGTAACCACCAACATTCCTCTAACGGAAGCACAGTAGTTTTGAGAGCAAGTGATTTTTTTAATGTAATCTGTCTGCTCCTTTGAAGACAAATATTCCTATTCCGTTTCACCATAATGAAAGCTATCTTACATTTTTCTGGTATACTTCCTTCGAGACGTACCCTATGGAACCCAAATCTGACGTGCTTAGCATACTTTTGGGAGTTTTGTTAGGAAAGCCATCTTTGATCTCAAAGATCTCCTGGCTTCTACTTCCAAAGTCTCAATTCCCTTTTCAAAGGAATGCATTTTTCAAGGCTCCCATATTTCATGAAATATGAATCATATATATATATGATATATATATGATATAAATCATATATATAAAGCGACGTTTCACTACTGGGTTCCCAATTTTTTTTGCACACAAACTTAAGAATTTACACAAGTCTGTTGTTATACAGGAGAGGCGCTTGTATAAAAACTTACTATTGATGTAGCAATTTTTTAGCAATTAGGCAACTTTTTCAAATGGGTACGAGCAATTGCAAAATTCACTTTACAGCTCAGCGAAATGTCCCTCCTTTCCCTTACTGTAGAAAAACTGGCACACAGACACACACACACCCCCCAGAGATGCAAAACTTCTTATCATTGTGCAACGCACTGAAGAACAAAAATGACGGCACGGACAAAAGTCTACCTCCAGCATTCCAGTGAAGTTAATAGGTTACCTGTGTAATAGACTAGTTCATCCCAGCCAGGTTTATTCCACGCAGCGTTCCTTATATCTTCTCTGGTTTGGAGATCTTTGTAAGCTGGTGAGGGAAAAGAACACCCGCAAAGCTTAGAAGCAACTCCTTTTCCTCCTACATGGGAATAGCTCCCTTAAAAGTATTCTAGCGTGTAATTAGGAGGCTGCAAACACTGGGATGGAAAAAAGTTCTCCGTAAAAAGGAAACGCTCCCAAACCAACGCAAACAGAAGGAACCAGGGAAGGGAGAGAATGTCTTAGACACAGGTAAGACAGATAATGCAACAGAGTACAGTTCTACGCGAGTGGTGTCAGATTTCTAATGCTGCAATATAATATTCTGAGTTGTTGAGATATGAAGATCATATATAGAAATCTGAAATATACAGAAATCTATATATAGAAAATAATTCTAAAATAAATATTAGACAACGAGTTTCTTCCAGCTGAAACAATCCTAATATGTGAAAAGCAGCTACGCGTTTGTGGAGACTAACACACAGAGAAAGCCAAAACACCGCGACGTAGTAAGGTAAATAAATGCTTGACTTGTCTTTTTGTAGGTGTGCTATAGGTGATGCTTGAAACTAAACTGTAAAAACCTGGCTTCAGCGTGAAGGGGGATGGAGAAGAGAGATGGCAGGACGTGGCTTGTCTTGCTTATGTTATTGAAAGCAAACAAGTAGTCCCTAATAAGAAGGGCCAAGAGGAACTGTTGATGGAAACAGAACGGAACACGAAATGTTCGCTTCTGCTCGCTTGTTTGAGAAATAAAGGTACCTACACAAAAATTAAGAAAATCAACACTGTTGCTGTAAAACAAAAAAAAAAGCCTCTTAAGACATTCCTTTGCCTTTTGTAAAAACCTTGTCTCCTGGGCAAAGTCAACAGTCTGTTACAGGCTGATTCAGGGAGAAAAAAGCAGAGAATACAAACAAGTTTACCCCAGAGGTGATGAACCATGTAAAGCTGTCCAATTTGTGAGAAAAATCCTCCAACTGCTTCGTTATTATCCTGTCGGAAACGAATTGCACGAGCCCTACAGAAGAGCAAAGCAGCCATTAAAACCCGCAGATCTGGGTAGGAAATAAGGGATAACTGAAAGGAGGGCAGAGTTCAAAGGACGCCCAAATGTTAAACAGCACTTGCAGTACATTTCAGTAATTAAAAATGGAACAAAAATATCCACAATACACTAATTTTAAGCACTAATTAATTAAAATATACCTATATATCTTGTTAAAATGAGCTAAAATTGGAGGCTTACAGCTTCACTAGGCCGTGCATTCATCATTCTTTATCTTCAACATTAGATCCACTCTAACAGTAATTGCTGGAACAGTGTTAAAGTGGTAGGACATTTTTATAGCAGGCTCTTCTAAAATGAAATCCTTGAGTTTCAGCGGTATCATCTTTGCCACATTCACTCACCATAGATTTTGTGGTAGTGCAACACAGCTTTTTTTTATCCACGGGGACTTTTGCGATGCCGTTGTCCTATGCAACACTCCATGATTTTTTTGTGTAAATAACATCAATATCTCTCAACTATAAATCTGGTGCATCTTCTAAAGCAGACTGTCTACCACTATAGATATGCCTATTTTATAAAAATTCTAAATTCAATTTACTTTATTCAAATTACTGCAACTAAATAAATTATATTGATGATATCTAGCAATCCAAGCCCTCACCTCTGTCACAATAACTGAAAATACTCCAAATTATTTAACTGTCAACCGTTAATTGCTGCGTGGACTTCAGTGGTTTTAAGTAAGACGAAATCAGAAGGATGTACTCAAGAGAAGACTGTCTCAAATGCTTTTAATCTATATATTAAAATACAAGCGTACCGCTAAATAGGTTTTCAAGAAGCAACTTGACTTTTAAAGATTAAAAGAGCCAAGACTTAGGCTGTTTAAACTAAAAGTCCGTCAGCTTTAAGTGGTGGCGTGAAAGTTGTGAAAGATCAACATAGTCTCAAGGAGTTCACCACCGCCCTTCACTGAGCAGCGCTTTCTGCTGAAAATATACGTTTTCTGCTATTTTACATCAAACTAAGAGGGTTACGTGAAGGAAAGCCAAACCGCAAAGCCCACAATGTTGTTTGCCCACAGAATTCCCCTTTCTTTCCTCAAAGGATAAATTAAGGGTCAAAGAATTATCTTACAAGTTGCGTACGTACAGAAGCAGGCCACGAACTGGGTGACTGAAATGCTTTGGTACCATTCTGCCACCTCCACTTCATGATTTTTAAACATGCACCTCTCAAAGAGAAGAATGCAAGTGCTAAAGCAACACTTACCAGTAATTTCCCCACTCAATCATTGTTCCAGGCTACAAAAACAAAACAGAGTGTTAAAACTGTAGTTTAAAGAAAGTTAGAATATTTGGACAGTTTTCACAACGTTTACATAGGGAAAACACGATGTATTAACAAAATCACTTCCTTCAAGTGATAAACATATTATAATAGCCCATAATTACTCTGTTTACTAACTGTATTGCTTCTTAAATCATTTGCCTGAAGTTTCCAGGGTTTTCAGCCCTGCAGATATTAGTATCTTGTCGGAGCCTGCCTTCATTTCGGACCCCCCACTTTGAGAGCAACGATGACTCAGGCATCAGCTTCGATAAGAACCAGATTTTTAAGATGAGGTCTGTTTTCCATCTACATTGTATAAACATGCTTTCGACATTTTAAGACAGCGTAGAGCTTAAAAAAGGAAAAGAAAAAATTCAGCTTACTCTAAGTTGATAGGATCTCAGTTCATAAATATTAGGCCCCTCCCTGGGAACAGGTTCATTCCAGAAACTAAACTCCAACAATAACTGGTTCTTGCGCGAGAGAAGCATGTTACCTCTTTCTTTGCGAAACTCTGTGAATTCCTAAAAAAACAACGTGATCAAATTGTGTATTACGTTTCAACAACCAAAAGCAGCATACAATACGGTGGCTTAGATATATTGTTTTAATGCTGGCCTGGGGCTCTGGGACATTGAAAGCCTTTAAATTGTAAAGGCATCTGAAATCACCCTGGCACATTTGAAATTTCCAAATGGCACGTTTACAAGGCGCTAAGTGTATTCGGGTATTAAAATTCAGTAAAATAAAGGATTCGGGTATTAAAATTCAGTATTTCTGAGTAAACCCTTTTCCAAAGAGGTTTCTAAGTTTGTAACGGAAGTGATGAGATACCAAAGTAGAAGCAGGTATCCAAACGTGCAGGTTTTTGCTCAGACTATTCTTTGTTCTCTTCTGAGTAAAACACCCAATTCTAACAAAATCCATTCATTTTACCTTATTTTGACGGAGTTTACTCATGACCTCATTGAGAGCTGGATAACCTCCCTCATATCTCCACAAATGAACTGAAACAGAAAAAAGGAAGCTTTTTCAGGGATGTCACAGACCAGTGCTAAATCTTACGGAATATCACAGTATAAAATGCTCTTCATACTACAGAATTATACAAAAATAGAAATCAGGTAACAGGTTTAAAAATAGATTTTCATAAAGAAAGCGTTGAACGTTTGAACATTCTACGAATAATGGAATGATCTGCTTTTTGAAAAGGGTTCTCGGAGAACTTTGCACTCTACTCTGAAGGTAACAGAGAAATCTCTGAAAGGACTGTTTGTTGCCATGCTAGTAAGATGTGATGACTTTATATGGCTGTAGTTGAAATTGAGACTCAATTTGAGAGGACGACTTAATTCCAAAAATGTGTTTTATACCAATTTAAGAGCAACAGAGGGGTAGACTTTTTAGTTCAGTAAATTAAGCACAAAGAGCAACACGCTTTCTGTAGGGCATGAAAATGATGCAAATGCTATTTCTGAGGTAAACATTACATTAAAAAAAGCGGAAGATATCTGAACATGCTAGAATTGTTACATTTGCTAGGATTTTAACTGTAAAAACAATTTCAGAACAGGTATCTACATTTGAGTTCTTTCAAAGCAGTCTCTTTCATAAATCATAATAAAGTCCTTTAATAAATCATAACAAGATTTATTTACAAGCACTTAATGTAGCAAGGCAACAATATTTCACCTCAAAGAATGACAAAAGCCATTTTCTCTCCTCTATACCAGTCCTATGCCTTTTCCAGGAGAGCGAACTGGAGACCAAGGTAGGGCACTTCTCTAGGATAGCCCATTCATCCAGTTCGCCTGCTTCTGCTGTCTGAGCCCCAGGGCAAATTTGATATATCCACCTAATACCAGCACAGCCTGGGCACAAGGACTGAGCAAGTCAAAGCCCCGTAATCTGCTTTATTACACTGCTAGAACTGTTGCAGCAACATTTTCAAGGCAGGCTACGGATGCAATTACAGACGGAGTCTGTGTTAATACGTCACAAAAGCAACGAATGGGACTTGGCTACGGTATTCTCATTTCAATTGTCTTCATTCCCCCATTTCCCTTCAACTTTTAGAACTATTTCTCAGACACTGTTTATCTACTGTTATTTCTTTGCATTTGTTCAGTGTCAATATTGCAATGTGCTGTGAATGCAGGAAAAACTGATGTGTACAGGAGTATATATTTCAATAACGAAGCCGTGACATTGATACCAGCAGAGCTCTAACAATGGAGCTACATAACAAACTACGTAACAAATACCAGTACACCACTCTCTATTTGTGGCTTCCCATTTCTCCAATTTCCCAGAGCCCAGGAAATTGTTCAGGTTTTCTCTCTACACTAGACTTTTTGTAGTTACCTCTGTAGCAACTCTTCCGTAATTTCTAGTTCCAGTATATTTTCAATCGGCACAGTTGGGCAGTATCCTTATATTAACATGCACAGAGACGGTTTTACTTTCCTCCAGTAAAGGTCTAGCTTATTGTTGAGTTTACAATGCAATCATTTTTTCAGATGGCGTGAATGATTTGCATTTCATTATCATACAGCAATTACAGTATGAAAGTCTGAGTAAAGCTTTTATTCCGGCCAATGCAAGATAAACTCTGTCTTTGTAAGCCTTTGCCCCAGATATTCAGGAACACGATCTGTGCCCGCAAAATAGTACAGGATCACATTTGACATGCATTTCCCCAAACTGTTAATCTACCACCTGGAAAACGTGAAAGTGTATTAACAATAGGACGAATTTTAGGAATTAATGCTTTACTGTCAAACTCAACAAGACAAAAAGCAAGCACTGTAAATGTTAATATGACTATTGATAACAGATGCACACACACCCTCGCTGTATACATTGCTAAAGGTTTACTGTCAACAGAGATGATTTAAAGAGAAGAAACCTGCCAAGCACACGTTTCACTTGTACGGTTTTACGTTCTGTTGTACTTCTATCTCCTACCAGCCTGATCTTGCTCTCCGTACCACGTGTTCCAAGTCCCCACCAGTGCACATGGGTAGTGTTTTTCTTCATGAATCTTTGGCAGCACCTCTTGACTTGAAAACAAGGAATACAGACACTGTGTTGCATTTCCTTCAGGGAGGCTACAGTTGATATGTATAACAAATCACCACGCGTTTATCATTATGGTATGAAAATTCACAAGCTCTACTTTTCAGAAGGGAAAGCTGAAATACAAAAATCTGCTACACAGGGGAAAGACAGCTACAACACTATGAAAAATTAAGGTAAGCGTTACCATTTCTTAGACCGTATGACAAACAAACAGCACGGCAGAATTCTTTCAATGCAATAAATTAGGTCTATCACCTACGAGGCTACCCAACACATTAGGAAAATAAATATCAGGATGTTTCACTTACAGAAAACGCAGCCTAACTACATGGGTGATTCGCTTTAGGAAAAGTTTTTCTTTACCAAGGGAGGTAAAACACACAAAAATAGGAAAGGACAGTCTTCTGTACCAGTTACAGTGCTACTAATTCTGTTGAGATGAATGAATAAAACCAAGTATTTTGATAGATCAAACGATGACTGGACTTCATAGCATGAAGCCAAATTGCCTTCTACGATTTCAGAAAGCAGTCTTAGTTTGAGGCAACTTACCCATTAAAGCGTACAGTGAAACCGCCTTAAAAACACCCCCAACACAAAACTTCTGTTTGACTATTTCCAGTATTTCTAACATTTTTTCAAACTTTAAAAGCGGCCTACATTAGCATTAGGATGTTAAGTTTTACCAGTTGCAGACTCGGTTAAGACAGGTTTCACTGCACCGTCCTTTGATGAGTAAGTCAATTATTCTGGTTGAACTTTGCCTTTTAGTATTTTTCCCTGAATAACTACCCCTCTTACCCAGTTTGGCCCCTGGGCAATGAGTCTCTGCACAGTATCAAATAATAGGAAGCAGGCTGGTCTTGGGCTGAGAGTCATGAGATAGGAGTTTTCCTCTTGATTCTGCCACTGACTTTCTAGACAACCCTGAGCAAATCTCATTACCAATGCGCACCTCAAGACTTCTCACTACATAGCGTAAATAATACGACAGACTGACTCTCCAAGGGTGTTTTCAAGGATGTTTCACTATCAGTTCATTTTTGCAAAGTATAATGAGATCCTAGAATGGTAGCTTTAAACAGGAATGCTAAATTATTACAATAACCCTGAAATATATCTTGTTGCAAATTATAAAAAAGAACAAAACAAAAGAAACACCCACAGAAAATCTTATGAACACCATCTTTTTCCTTTTTAAAAATAACTGTTCCTAATTCTTCAGAAGGGGTCCTTAACCACAGTGATTCGTGAAGTACTCTCACAATTGCCTTCATTACATTATTTCTTTATTAATACGTGATGACTAATCCTTATCCTGATTTGATACAGAATAAGGGATTAACCTGTTCATCTTCAATTTAGGGAGAGGAAGGAGGGAAGCTCAGGGAGACTCAGGTTTTTTTATTACTCCATTCTTAAGTTTTCTCCTTCCCCAGAATACTTAAATTTGCTTTGGTTTGGAAAGAATAAATCTAGCTACACATACTTCATCTGATTGCTGTGAGCAGTTTCTTTCTTTGCTGTTGTCTCTTTTCTTGAAAATAAAAGCCTCTGCTATCACTCAACATTTAGGTAGCTCATGAGGTATCATGGAGAAGCGGTTCCCTGTTCTGTATAATTGGACATGTTTATACTAAGCTTTTAAACAGAAAGCTGGATGATTGCTAATTGTGCTTCTCTGTGTATTTATTTTTTTTTTTTAAACAAAAAAGCTAAAAATACCTTATGATTGAATGTTATTCTAGTGGATTTCTATGTTTGTATAGCAAGGAAAACAGTTCTGGATTATCCAGCCCCATTTTAAAGCTGAACACATGAAGGCACAGAGATGTTAGACGACCTCCTCGTGGCTGTACAGCCAACCAGTAACAGAGTCAAGGACATAAACTGGGAGTTCTGAGCTCCTTCCCCACCCTCCGGCCCAGCGGGTGTTCTCACCAACACACCATACTGAAAAAATTGGTTGCAACAGGGTATCGTTATGCTAAAAGTGTTTTATTTAACTGACAAGGTGATCACTGTCAAGAGAAAGCACTGCTGTTTCCAAATGTGTGAGGCTCGCTGCATTTCCAAATTTAAACATCCAGTTCCTGAGAAGGCAGCTGTTCTGGCTCCAGAGCAGTGATTATGTAGGCAGAACAGGACTAACATTTCTGCAATTTCGTCCTTAAAGTAGTAAGTTCAAAATGTTACCAATTCATACATTTTATGAAGTTGTAACTTTTTGGAAAACCCGTAACAGTACTTCTCCCTTTGGGGGATATCACCCCAATGCGAAGATCCTATCCAAGGATTTGCATAGCTCTTTAAGAGTAGATCTCAGGAACGTTACTTTTGTAGAAGGATATAGACGAGCTAAAAGAAAGTCAACCCCCGGGTTTTTAAAGTCTCCTCAAATTTATACTTCAATTTAATACTGGCATGTAGTTTTACTTACCGGTGATCTCTCCCTTCCCTTCCTGTATGCAGACAATAACCACCCTGACCACATTCCTACACGGCAGCCGGAGTGGGACACGCTAGCATACCAGCAGCTACCCGCATGCACCAGCAAGCGTAAGACAACTAAGGGAAGGGGGGGAGCTGTTCCAACAAATGTCAACAGTATTTTCACAAAAGGCATCATCCTAAACTGCAGCTTGGGAAAACGACACCTCCAAGAGGGAAGGCAGGGGGTGAAGCGAGTAAAGTATCTTTTGCCATCTCCCTCCAAGAATAATATAAACTATTTAACACCATACGCTGCAAGTAAAAGCCGAATTTTTCCACCTCCCCTCTGAATAATCATATTTGCCAATTTTCAGAACAGCTTGTGATCAAATCAACACGTCTAAAATGTGAAAACATAATACGCACACTTACCAAAGCTTGTTGTAGGCGTCTAGACATTCTGGCTTTACATTGTGAACTGAAACAACAATATTACGTGAGAAATGCAGGAACAGAATAAAGAAATAGTGATGTTAAATATAAAAATATCACTCACTCTGTAGTTTATACAGACTGCTGGTCTCTCTTTTGGCTAGAAGGTTGGAGTGAGCATCTTTCCTTGGATCGACTTTGCGAACAAATAGCGATTTTAACCAACTGTCTTCGCGAGGTCTGCTAGCTGAAGACGCCAGCCCCCTACACATCAACAAGTACATTATCCTGTCATTGAGCATGTCTTGAAAACGCCCCCAACGCGGGGAGGATAGGCACAATCACGTTTAATGCAAACAGTATCATAACACACAGTTATATATACGTCTGTTACCAAAACTTTTCATTGAGCCACTTCCTAGCAAGGTAAAGGCAGTTCTTTCCCCACTGAGATTTACGCTCTCAGAGCTGAAGAGTTAACCGTACGCTATCCACTTTTATTCTTTGTGCACACGGCAGGGAATAGGTGGATGGCTGCTTTTGCTGCCTATTTATCTTCTTTTTAATCAAGCGTCTTTGCTCAAGAAGGCTGGGTCTGCCCTGATGTACACAGACAAGAGTGAAAAAGAGCAAAAAGACAGCGTGCATAAGGAAAAAGTTGTACAGGGTAAATAGGAAAGTAACTGCCATATGTTGCTTAACTATAGCTCTGAAAAAGGAAAAGTTCAATAGTGCATCGTTCAAGAGAAAAAATATAATGGAAGTCTAATTTGGGAAAAATTATGAGTGGCAGGAAACAAATATTTAAATTCCAAATTCTGGCAACCGTACTACGTAGGGGTGCAGATCCACATTTTTTGTACAACATTCACCATTTCCCTTTCTTTGAAACAGAAGGATTTCGCTGTCTTTTTTTATCTAATCATTATGCGGTTTCTGCAAGCACACTTCCAAAATAATACCGCTTCCCTTTACACCACAGAATGCACAAAGCATTACAACTGATATGATAACTGTGCTTTTTAAAAATGATGTGTTAAGGAATTACTGTTCTCTTTTCCAGCTGACAGAAGACACTCTCTATCACCAAAAATTGTGCAGAACAAGAAAGTTGATGCATTTAACTGATTCTCTACAATGTATAGCAAGGGACCCCAAGCTCAAATGTTTTTTCTTCTTTCTCGTAAGAAGCACTTCCTTCAATTTGCCTCTGTTTGTTATGGGGTTTCTGCTAAAAAACTACAGTATTTCTCTGATAGACTAAAAATATGTCACTGCAGCTGGAAACTGAAACCTTTTCCTGCCTCAGAAGTCAACTTCTCACCCTTAACTACTGACTAGGAGATCCCGAAGACAGCTATCAATCTTCAGCTATAAAGCTGTCTTCCAGATATCAATAGTTTGTGACAATCATCCAAGGAAAAAAAAAAATAGGGAAAGAAAATCTCAGCTTCCTTTGGGAAAAATATCTTCATAAACACGCCTGTCTGTATCACACCAAAGTAGTTCACTCTAGCTGTGTTTTTCAACAATTAACCTTTGAGTCCCAATGTCTGAAAATAACACAACGAACTGGTTCACCCCGTGGAAGCAGGATGGAGGAAAGGAAAAGTATTTCATAGCAGAGAAACAATAACAACCAGAAGAACAACTGCAGCTGAGATGACCTTCAATATTAAGAAGCAATTGGTAAATACCTTATTGGTGTATTTATTGCAAACGGTGCCTTCTTTGGCCCTAGGCAAACACACAAACACGCTACTGTGCTGAAAGCCGAGCAGCTAGTCCTGAGTCTAAGTATTTAAAAGGGCATTCCATGATAAGGCTCTTGCCAGAATGGAGTGAAGGCAGCTGCCTGGAGCCGACCTACCTCTGATCTCAGCTGGGGGAGGCGAGGCACAGGTGACACACCTACATCAGCGTTGGCACAGGTGCCCCAGGAACACAAGCTGTCCCAGATGACAGGGGGTAAATCCCACCTAATAAATCCAAGTTGTTTTAAAAAGCTCCCTTAAAGTAAGCACTAATGCTCACTAGGCAGCAAGCAGGGCTTTAGGAGACAGAACTCAATTCTAGTCCTGCAGTGCTCATTTTTGCAACTCAGATCTGTAAACCATCACCAGTTCCTCGCCTTTATTAAACAGAGTTAGCAAACTAATATTTAGGCGGCTCTTCTATGAGGATTATTGTTTGCAGCAAACTTTGAAGAGGCAAGAGACAAATAATCATGATCCTTTTTTTGTGAACCAGCTTTATCAGCAGCAAGAATAAGCTGGAGTTATGGGGCTAATACTGAAAAGCAAATTCCTTTGCTATTAGGAGAGTCTCGTGACTTGAATGTTAAACTGCACCTAAAACTGGAGGTATATTTAATTTTCAATACAACGAAATGAGTGATAGTTCACATTTATGTAAAATCTTTTACCCAGCAAGGGTAAAGTTCCTCATGAACAACGACTAACAAATCACGACTATCCATCTAAACATCCACTTATAACGAAGAACGGTAACAGCTGAAGTTTATTAAAGCGGATATTCAGTACACCCAGCCTGAAATGCCAGGGCCTTCTTTTTAATCCACATCCTTACAGAAGTCCTACGCTACTGGTGTCATTCTAGACGCCCACAAATCAGGAAGCCCTGAACTGATTACTAGTTCGCTCGTGTGGGCATTATGTACCCAAAATTAGCTTTGGAAGAGTAGGGACAAAATTCATGTCTTTGGACTGCCACTTGTGAGCATCAACCACAAACTGGTTCAAAACCAATCCACCATGCAAAAGATCTACTTTTAACTAACTTCTTAATATTATAATTCTCAATATTGTAACACCTGTTCCAAGTAAAAGAGATATTGGATCGAAATCGTTCCAAACCCCAAACACCACGAATGAAAATGTGAATTTACACACAGAGTGAATGTATACGGAATTACCATCACGCTTCACAATTTTTTTATTTTCTGGGAACGATACTTATTAAAGAGAGAGTTCATGCAAGCTTTTAAGGCACTGCATGACTTTGCTAGCAAGTTGGTATCCTACAAATGTTGCCTATGGGCTGAGCTTTCTTGATACGAAGATTGGGCTGTGAACACAAAAGGATAACACCGAATAGCTCGCTCAGATTAAAAGTGATGGTGAAAAAACTTCTATTCCACTTAGCTTCTGCTTTAGCACAAAATATAAACTGGGTGGGAGATATCAGGTCAAATATTTAGATTTTGTAGTAACCCATGTCTGCCTGGAAGAGAAAAAATAACAACTTGCCCATAACTGACAGGTTTTGATCTGTGGTCTAAACGAAGTTTATTTGAAACTAAAAAAAATAAAATCCCCAAAACATGCACATAAAATCTCACAACGTATACTCTCCACAACTCTCCCCTTTCCTTTTTTAAACCGCTGCTTGCAGTGATGCCTTTAAGTCTTGCGCGGGGGCTGCTGCCCATTCTGAGGCTTGAAACAGCAGCTTTCCCTGCTTCAAAGAAAGGGTAGAAAAAATGCGTGTAGACCCATCCCAGTTTGGCCACTTCTGTGTCTCCAAAACCCAGGGAGCACGCGTGTCTGCTTCCTACGGCCCAGACACACGCGTGCACATCTGTGCCCAGAGAGCTGTGTTTGTGTGCGCACCCTCGCCACCCCGGAGGTGTGTGCGTGTGTTGGACCCTTCACACATGAGGCATGTGGGTGTGTGAATGTCTGCACCCCAAAACTTGATGGATGTGTCTGTGCGTGTGCCCTGACACCGGGGGGCTGTACACACGTGCACACACATCCCAGCTCCTAAGGGAAGCAGGAATACCCATGCCCTGACACCCAAGGGGTGCACACGCCTGCTGGGGTCCATGTGTGCATCGTGAAGGCAGGCAGATGCTGGTGTGCGCGGCCACGCACCCCGACAGCGGGGGACACACGGGTGCTGGGTAGAGGCGCAACCCGGCATGGTGTGTGTGGAGCGGTTGTGTGTCCTGACACCAAGGCGTGTTGTTGTGCGTGTACAGCCGTGCACCCCAACACCCCTGCTGCCTGTCGGAGTCGGGATGCGGAGCAGCTGCACACCCTGGTCCTGGAGGGACACTTGGGAGCAGGGCATCCATATATCCCAACAGCAGGAATACACGTGTGCAGGGTGGCTGTGCAGCCCGACACTCGGCCAGACGTGGCCGCGGGCTGCCCGTACACCTTGTTGCCGGCAGGGGAAAGGGGACGGGGGCGGCAGGCACCCCGTCCCCGGCGGGGCCGGGCTGCGGCGCGGCGGCCCAGCGGTGCGGCCATCATCCCCACCCCGGGGCGGACTCGGGGGAGGGAGGGGAAGGGGCTGGCCTTGAGGCCCATGACCTTGAAGGACACCCCGAGCGGGTCGCACTGCCCGCCCCACGGGAGGGCCGCGGGCCCGGCCCGTCAGCTGCCCTGGCGAGCGGGGCGCCATTTCCAGTCAGGAAAGGGGAAGGGAGGGTCGGGGGGGCGAGGGGGGAGGGAGCCTACGCGGCTGGGCGAGGGGAGGCGCGGGGGGGCGTCGGCTCCGTCTCCAGCTTCCCTCGGCGGCCCTCTCCCGCCCGCCTCAACCCCCCTCAGGGCTCACCTGAGGGCCAGGCCGCCGCCGGGCGGGAGGCGCGGCAGGGCGCTGGCTCCCGCCAGGCTCCGCCGCAGCAGCACTCGCGCCGCCATCTTGCTCCGGCCGCCGCCTCCCTCCAGGGCCGGGGGAAGGCGGGGGGCGCTGCAGCGCCGCCGCCGGACGCGAGGGGCGCGCGGGGGGGGGGGGGGGGGGGGGGGGCGCAGCCACAACGGCGCATGCGCAGAGAGCCCCGGCCCTCCACCCGCTCAGGTTTCGGGGTGAAACAGCCCCGTTTTGGGGTCTCGCCTGAAAAACCCGCTTAAGAGCCAGCCCAAGCGTTTACTGAATCACGCGCAAAAACTTTGTTCCTCGTTCATTTTTCACCCACACGGAGCTGAAGTGTTTTCTTCACGCCGTTCCAGCCGCAGGAGTGTTTAATGTGGCTCAATTGGCCGTGCCCGCTACCATCAAATCCTTAAATAAATTAAGAATAAACTCATAATTAGGCTAATGGTTAAAGGACAGTTCTAAAAGCAACTAGCCAATCCACACAGAAAAGAAGTTAATGAGCAAACCTGGTCTTTCTACATAGCACGTAAAAAGTTTAAATCATTTCGCTATGGGGTTTCTATTGCCGTTTTATGATTTTTGTATCAGCGCTCAGAGGCTAGCACACACAACAGGCTTTAGCATCTTTAAAGTACAATGCTGGTGGCGCCTCTTTAAAAACCAGTTTAACCTGCAGCTGCCATCATTCTTTAAAGAACAAGCTACACTTCAGAGGACATACCTTTAATCACATTTTGATCTGACAGCACATCGAGTTCTCAAGCAGCACTCCCAGAGCCTACCTGTGCCCTGAAAAACTCACAACCACCTGTGATCATTCAGTCTTGGGGGGGTGGAGGACGTTTTCACAGCTACTCAAGAAAAATCACAGGAGATACCAGGAAAGATGATTTACTTCCCCAATTTGATGTAGATGCAACTCATTAACCAAACAGGAACCTTTTTCTATTTCTTATAACCATTATATGCACAGTTATTAGAACACTCACATCCCAAGTACCAAGGGTGAAGTTCCTTTACTGGATACAACTTAGGTGTGTTTCCTACAGCCCAGGGCCACCTTCCAGCCTGGGTCTGATTTCTCTCAATCTCTGCTGGGGATAAAGTTTCACATTTTACATTCGCTCCAGCAGCAGTCAGAGCCTTAATCAGCCAGCTGGAGTTACTAAGTCATTTGCATAAACCCAAACAACTTCAACAAACATATCAACAAGAATAACCCACCACCACATGTTTAAGACACCTCCTCAAAGTTGGAGATCCCATTCGCATTATTGATATACAGAGACATTTGAATCAAGGGATCTTCATGTCTCAGCTTATCGATCTGACACAGGACCATACCTGAGGACTAGCATTCAAAGAGCTGTGTTTTTTTTTTGTTTGAAGCACCAAAGGAAGTTTAAGTTTCTCATTCTTCCCAGCCCAA
Organism: Larus michahellis; assembly: GCF_964199755.1. Taxonomy (NCBI): domain Eukaryota; kingdom Metazoa; phylum Chordata; class Aves; order Charadriiformes; family Laridae; genus Larus; species Larus michahellis. The sequence goes on along the minus strand of NC_133902.1, from coordinate 3,178,214 downwards.
ATAGCTTGCTGAGTTCAACTGGACTTTGTCAGCAGTTTGCAGGCAGCTGAAGGAAGTTAAAGGGCAGATTATTTACATCACTCTGACAATGGAAGAGAACACAACTGATAGCTCACTAGTGTAAGCTGGCTCAGTTTCTTAAAGTAAGATACTTTAGGTCACAGAAACTCTGTTCTGATACACCTTGTTTAGCTTCTGGTCTTAAAGACTTATGACATAGGTAGACACCTCAAAAAGGATTTCTCATAGCTTTAACACACCACTCTCCCCAGCCCTAGCCCCCCATACAGGGACATGGAATACTGTCCCCACAAATGCTGGGTTTTGAGGCAGATTCCCCTTTAGATCTGAGTAAAGTCAGCAACACAAGGCTGCTCTACCAGCTGCTCACTCTTCCTTTGCTTTGTGTCCTGGAAGACAGGACATAAAATCCCCAGAGCTGCAGCAGGATAAAGTGATCTTTAATCATTAACTGCTATGGCCTTCTAGTTTCATATTAAAGTATGCAGCAAACTGGTACCTGTATCTCTTAAAACATGTTGTTTTAATTAGCTTTTCTGATGACACTAAATCTAACCATCTACTTTTTTGGCTTTGTATTCTTACCAGCTTCTATTTTCTGCTGGCAGTTCAAAGAGATCCATCTCTCCCAGAACTAAATACTTCCTTTGGACAGTTTACAAAGGCAAGCATGCTAAGCTACCCAAAGTTTTTATTCTCACCTCCCTGCCATTACAAAGACAAGTGGCTGTGTTTTTGTTAGGAATTCTGGAAGCTAGAAGATACTGCGGTGTGGTGTGAGCAACTGTAAGAGGAAATAAGGACACATGCCGGTAGCTGGTTTTAAAATTCTACACTTCCTTTCAAAAGGTTTAATAGCATTATCTTAAGTAATCCTACAAACCACAACAGTCTGTCTGAAATACAGAACAATCAAAAAACATAATGACCCTCCTACCAAACTTAAACATTACACAGTTATATTCTTGTCTTTCTCAATATACAAGAGTCACTCCAAGAGAGCAGGTGGCTTTTGAAACTGTGAAAGCTTGGGCCAAAACTACATGCAACAAAAGGAAGCGTTAACACTAAACTCACATTTTCTCTGTATTTTCATTTAAAGATTTGAGGCGCCTATTGATCTGTAACATCTGTTCTTATAAACAACTATGTTTACTATTTATTTTGACTGCAGATTTCACTGAAACATTTAACATATAACAGCAGGGCTCCAAACATCCCTGACAGAGACAAGCTGAAAAGCCCTCTGTTTAAATATTTTCCACACTATTTGTCTGTTGAACAAACTTTAAGTTCCTGAAGTTTTTCACTTAGATATGTAGTATCTGCCTCTGTCAGATTTTCTGAATCTGACAGATTTTCAAGGAATCTGGTTCCCGCACAGGGCTTTCCTGTTATTGGATCTATGACATTTCCAACCTTGAATACAATTTCAGCCAGTTCGTGTTTCACATGTTTGCTCCTTCTCTCAGGCAAAGCTTTCAGAAGAACAATATCTCCAACAACACACTGCTGCAATGGATCGTGGGCAAAATAGGTTTTTCGTTTGTTAAAGAACTGTTGAAGGAAAAAAGGAAACCTTGGAATTAGATTTCAAAATTAAGCAATTGGCAAATATATAGTTAATATAAAACAACCCTAAATTTCACTACAGAGAAGTAAAGTCTTAAGTATTTTTTTAAATGAGATTCATTTTGGATCATGAAAAGAAATGCAACTGTGCACTCTACTGTTGTTCCAAAGAAAGCACAGCACCACACTCCCCCGACAATCTCTCTGCTCAGGATGCTGTCGTCAACCGAGCCTGTAGAAAAGGAGATGGGGCAGAAAAAGCCAAGTACAAAAAGCTGTTCATGGTGAACATGTGGATACGGGTAAAAATACCAAGCTCTTCGCTTAACCTAGATTCCCTTTCCTAGCATCACCACTTTCCACTGGCTTCTCTCCTCTCTAGTTCTGCCGTGTAAGCCTTTCCTCTCCTTAGGATGCTTCACATCAACACTGCCTCAGCAAGACAGCTGACTTGGCTCTTCCAAGCTGAATGATCTTCCTGTGCAGTCCACACTTCAAGAACTCATATGAATTCTTATTCATCTAATACATCTAAAGTTCATCAGCCTTGACTGAAATCAGTATTTTGAAGTTTGTCATTTGAGGGCTTTCTTGTTCAATTCCTTTTCTTTCATATAAAAATTCAATATTTATTGTTATTGGAACAGCAGAATTCAGAGTCTTAAGAAAGAAATTAACAGGTTCTTCTACTGGGTGAAGCAGTGGACTGGGATTACGACCCATTATCTAATCCTGACTATATCCTTAAGCTTCTGGTCACCAAAGGCACATTTCCCTATCTAAAAACTGCCAAAATATTATTTTTAACCTCCCCATTTGAAATCATTAACAAGAAGTGATAAATACGAAGCTCATATAGCACATCACAGTACAGATTCAAATACTAAGTATGCTTACAATTATGCATGCAGAAAAATTGCTACAAAATTTATTGTAAAAGTAAATAATGTCAAGTTTCTAAAACAAAGCATATTCCATATCAATATGAAAAGTTAAATGTAAGTGTGAAACAAAAAATTTACTTTCTCAGCTGAGATCAAATGAAATGTATTAATAAAGCACTTCAAAGAAATACATTTAACAGATAATTTGTAAGGAAGTCTCCTTGCCACAGACTGCTTTTCATCCTTTGCAGTCAACCCCACAGACAAACCTTATGCAAGTTCCTTAAGGAGTCTGCACTATAAAGAGCTATCAAAAACTAAGAGTCAAATCAATAAAGCATGCTTCCTCACAGTACAAAAGTTACCATGCAAGACAAGACGATAACAAGCTTTTACCTTTAGTAAATAAGGATCTAGCACAAGCCTTGTCACTCTCACTTTGGCAGTCTTCTGCATTTTGGTTCCTATGACTTTCCCTACTATCCACTTTGCATGGACAGCTCCACGTGGTACAGACATTGTTTAGTTGTGGTCATCCAGCGCCTGGCAACAAGCAAGCAGACATGTTATTTTAACAAAAAATTCAACCAGTTTCTGATCAATACCAAAGTTATGATTTCCATTTCAGACTAACAGCTCAATTGGGTCCTTTTGTTGGAAAAACATGGTAGATACAAGCAGTTTAAAACCCAATATATTGCACTACCTCAGCCTTGTTTTACAGTGTAAGAAAGGATGGGAACATGTCCCCATTCCCAGGGAAAGTTACTTCAGGATGGCAGTAAAAACAGACATAATTGCACGAGGATGAGACCTTAACCCACAAAGTCCACAAAATTCCTTTGAATCATACAAATTGTCACATACACAATATGGAAATGTGTTGCTGTGGACATTATTAACATTTTTAACTCCTGCTCCAGCACCTTTTTTTGCTGGAGACCTGTTTTTCAGGTCTGCATATGACCACATTTAACCCAAACAGCAAGTAGCCTATAACTTTTGTTCAGAAAGGCATTTGCTTCTCTAAATCTCATTAGCTGAGCTGATGAAACCTAAGAAAGGCAGTAAGTTTCTCAAAGCATAAATGACATATCAAAGAGTTGTCTGACCCACAGTAAGTGTAATCACTTTTGAGTTAGTTCTTTCCTGTAGGTAATTATACTCCATTACCTTATTTGTTTTGTTTAATTAGGGAGAGCTTTCTACACCAGTCTTGCAAGTCATGGACAAAATAGATAGCTAAATATTAGAAGACTTAAACCAATATTAAAACTGATGAAGACTAATGACGTTCTTCTCTACCACCCAGCTACGTGCTGTTAAGGACAACTGACACCTCTTGAATTCTCCATCTATCCATTTTGTAAGACTAAATGACACTCTCTTTGATGTTGCAACACATCAAAATAAAAGTTTAGGGATACAGAGACACATCCATAGGATTAACTGCTTCAAGCAGCAATACTTAAGGTTGATTTTACCATCCTTGATTCAATTGTGTGACACACAGGGCTGGGGAATGGAGTCAGTGTGAGGGACCCTCCTGTAAAACAAAGCTAACCACCACCAACCAACCACACAGTGACCAGGCCGGGGAGAGGCAAACGTGTACAAAATAAGCAACACCCATAAAGCACAAGGCAGCTACCAGCAAGACAGGAGGCGTACAGCTGGGCTGGGCATCTCTCACAGCGAAGAAAACGATAAAATAGGAAGTTCAAACACACCGTGAGCCTTCCGCCCGCCCACCCCCAGCTCTCCACAGCCCTCCACGCCAGGCCCAGCCTCAGCGGCTTCCCTGCCAGCAGGGCTAAGGGGGAAGGCCCTGCCTCGCAGGCGTCAGGCCTTCACTTAGCACCTCAGCCACCTTCCAGAGAGTACCTCCAGCCCAGGGAGCGCCCCATACCCGCGCCCCACCGGCCAGGCCCCACCGCAGCCGCCCCCCAGGCCCTCTCACCGCCCAGGCTCCCGCTGCCGCGCCTCAGGGGCCTTAAAGACACCGAGCCGGAAGGGGCGGGGCCGGAGCCGGAAGAGCAGCGCGGCGGGGGCGGGGCCAGCGGCGGGGAGGGGCGGGGCCTCCTGAGAGGATTTAAAGACGCAGGCGGCGCCCACTACTCCTTCAGGAGAGCGTGGGGGGGGGGCGAGGGTGTTAGTGCTGGAGGCTGTGTGTTGAGGGTGCCTGAGCACGTAGTAAGAGAGTAAAGCTGATAGAATTGAGGTTTTTTTCCCTCTCTTAGGCTGAAGGGGCTAGGGGGCCCTGCCTAGGCCTGCGGCCAGGGGAGATGGGGGAGTCGTGTGGGCCTGGGCCGTGTTCTCTTAAGGAATTGCTGTCTGTGGGGAGACTTGCCCTATCTCTGGCCCTTATGGGCTCACACAGCTGAATCCGGCCTGATTTTTGCTATAAAGAACAGGCCTGGGTGCTATTTTCAGCAGCAATGTGTTGTGGTGTAGGGCTGGACATAATCTGCAGCAGGCCTCGGTGTGGAGGCGCTGGAAGGAGGTGAGGAGGCAGGGGTGCGAGCGCTGAGGGGCCATCTTACACGCTGGAATTCAGGGGATGAAACAGTCAGCACAGCCTCTGTGCGGCTGTATGGCGCTGAGGTCTGTCTGCATAGGAAGTAGGTTTGTGCCCTTCCACCTGCTGTTAGGTAGATGAGCCAAATCTTGAAAGTTTTCTGTGTAAATGTGCAATAATTGTAACACGTATGAAGTGAGAGCTGGTCTGTTGTCCTTGCTTGTCCATACCCTGGTAGAAGTTGTAATTCTGTAAGTCTGTATCTAAAAAGGAGGGGTTAAAAAAAAAACACCCGCAAACTGAGTAATGGCAAAAAAAGTCTTGTCTTTGACATTGCCTTTGAGGTGGTGTGCTTCTGGCAGCTCATGGAGCTTGTCTGTGTTAATGTGACTTCAGGCTGAGGCTATCCCTTTTTTATTTAAATGTCTTCATTTATCTCTTTCCACTTGCAAGTATTTTGGCTGCTGCCCACTTTTCAGGCTTGTTCCCTTTAGGCGTTATTGTCCCATCATCTCTCAGCACAGGAAGAGGGCAGGTAGGGAATTGTATTTACTTAATAGGACAACACTGTGTAGCTTCCCTTTTTAAGGTGGCTGGGTATGGTGAGAACAAGCTGTTCTCTGTATGGCTGGAGACACTGTTGAAATAGTTACATCAAATACTATCAAAGGAGTTATCTGGAAGTTCATTATCAGTTCTTACACATATCCTGGTCAAGATTCACGGGCTTCTCTTATTTTAGTGCCTTATTGCTTGAATTACAGTGGTGAGAAGTTGGGAGGAGTCTTGCTGGCACAGGCAGGAAATGGTTAAGAGTCTCTCATATCACCTGGGAAAGCAATTCTTTGATTTTTCAGAGGGCGCTAACATGCCGCAGTTCATAGGAAACAAAGGAAAGGGGATCAAGTATAAAAGTTGTTCTTGGATTTTATTTTCAGTGGCAGAATTTGTGAGGGCTGGATATTGATGTCTGCTGAAAAATACAGAATTTGGGATTAAAAAGAATTTTTTTCTTCTTATCTTTGTTCAGAAAATGATCTGTGAGGTAAGTCTTGATTCTAACTGGTGACTTTAGATAACTTCTTTTTAGATTGAGAGGTAAGAAAAATCTTTATATTGCTGACCTGTTTTAAAACAGTGAATTCTTTGCTTAAATTGTTACTTGGGCAGGGCAGGGAGCACAGGCAGAAGTGTGAGTCAACAACTGTAAAAAGCCAACAACGCTTTCCTGTATTGTCTGCATTCAAATTGCTTGCATTAATTTCTTAGCTTAAGTGCAGAAATTCAGGAACTGGGAGAAACATAATGAGTCAGGGGAATTTGCGATTAAGAATTGCAGTAAATATTTCAGCAATGATGTGAGACTTTCAAATTGTAGTAGTGTCTATGTTAATGTACTTTTGCAGTTGATGCTTCAAGTATCTTCTATTGGTGGCTCTTAAAGTACTTCCCAAGCCTTGTTTCTAAAGAAACGCACTGCACTCCCAAGGGTTTTATATTGCCAGCTTGCGTAAGGCTTTTGCTAGCAGATAGTGCAGTTGATGATCCTTAAGGGTGGACTGCTTTTGGGGTATGAGAGGGGTCTCACAATTGCTGTTAATTCCTAGCCTGTCTGCAGCTGAGGCTAAGGAGGTCTCACCTTAGAAAGTGCTGCTGGCTTTTTTGTGTGTATGAAAACAGATGCTTTTTCACTTGAGTGTGGCTGACCAAAGTGTGACTGGATGGTAATAGCTCATGTACAGTTGTCACAGAGGAAGTGCTATGGGAAGGGAAATCTTTATACCCTGCAAACCACCCATTCACCTTGGAAATGCCAAACTGAAAGTTAATTGTACTGTCACTCTTGGGAAGGTTAACGGCAGCTTGTTCATTGAGGTGTTTCTCTGTCTGTCTAATGTACTGAATTTTGGCGGATTATTGAGCTTTTGTGGGGGGAATGCTGATTTAATTTTCTTTCTATTTGTACTTTTCAGTTAATACTGTAAGTGGTATCTGATGTGTGGCTTATTTCCCATTTCAATAAAATGTGCAACGCAGTGGTGTAACACTGCCCATCCAGTGCTGTGATATAGATAAGCATCAGTCCTTGCAAGAGTCGCCTTGCCAGTTCTTCTTGCTAGTCCCTGCTGTTCCCAGTTTTGCTTAGGCACTAGTTTCTCATTGTCAAGAAGGGAGAAGACTATAATCCAGCCAGAGCTGGTGGATGTCAGTTCTTTCATCTTGGACATGAACATGCCGAAAAGGCAGAGTCAGGACCGTTTAGTTCCTGCAAACTATATTCCTCATCACTGCATTTCTGTTCCCCTCATCAAGCAAAGTTTTTATCATCTTTCTGTTGGTTTTTATAAGGTGCAGGAGAAGCTGTGAACATTCACAGCTTCTGAACTATCTGTTCCCAGATTCTGGCTGGACAGGAATCTTTTATCACCCCACCCTATTTTGGATTAATGTGTTACTTGGTGAGGTTATGACATACTCTGATCTATCGCTTTTTGCTGCTTCTGGGTATTGAGCTTGGACTCCTCTGGCAACTGCAGAAATAAATCACTGGAACTCAATGACAGAAACTCTATCTTGAAACACATTGCACATGATTCACAGTTAAATGTTGTTACTAGCAGGGATCTAGAGAATGGATTGCTTTTGCATTTAAACAAAAGATTGCAAACACAGATTGTCTCATTCAGCAAGATTTCTCTTATTTGAAAAAGTTATTTTTCTACAAACTTGACTGTTAAGTGCTTTTGCTTATGTTGTCAGTATCTGACATGCCATTTATCTGACATGCAGTGTGAAAATCTTTTCCGTTTCTTTACCAGTGCTGTTGATTAAAATGCAGTTTACATTGCTTGGGAAAATTTGATATTCAAAAATGTCTTTTCACTGTGAGTCAGAATGTACTTTTCCATGGAATAAAAATTCTGGAAAGGAAAAAAAAATGCTATTGGAAATGTTGAACAAATTACATTGTCATTTCAACCAGGTTATACAAGAAAAAAGAAAGAACTTCAAAGTAAAAATGAAGGGCTCTGGTGTTTTTGTCATATTTTGAGAAAATTATTACATTCTTCTGCAGTTGTTCGATTTTATCTGTTCAGTGTTTTCCATATGAAACTTTGAGAATGTTCTGTACTGGCCCTAACTCCAAGTTCCTGTTTAATTCAATTGGCCGTTTCAAATTACCTATTAAAAATGAATTATGAAGCTTTTTTCTCCTTTGTCTCAGCCATTGGTGTTTCTTCTAGAACTAATAGAAGAAGGGGTAGTTTCCAGTATTGTGCAGTAGTTTGTAGTCCTCACGCTTTAAGTGCTGTGTCCAATGGTATGATTATTTACAGTAGATCCTGCGTTTTGAAGAAAACTAGACAGGAAAGACCTCTGGAATATAACAGGCTGAAATATAATTTTGCTGTTAGCTGTGTTGCAACTTGCAGATTAGAGATAAAAAAAAATACTGGAATAATTACTGCTGTTTTGGATGCCTTCACATGATGCTCTCCTTTTCAATGCTACTGTGGTCACATTACACTGTACTATTATGGTCATTTTCTGGTTTTTAAATATTCCTTTCCCCTTAATTGAAAACACTTTTCTATGCTAAATAGAAAGGACTTGAGCTCTGCTCAGTGTGCACTGAGGTGTTGCCTAAATTATAGAGGAAAGCACTCTGTGTCAAGAGCTGTTTTTCACTCCTCTAAAAAGATACTCCCTGAGGACAGGCGGGTACCCAGGGGGTGACTGGATTTGGGCTCTGGCTATGCCTGTCCCCGAAGCACCCTGGCTGGCACTGATTCTTGGCAGGGTGAACTGGCCTCTCCTAGCACTAGTGGCAGGCACCAGCAGAAGGACCACTTGGGAAAATGCCATTCTTGAGGTGGGAGTAGATACTGTCACACTGTTTTGGATAGAAGTTCAGAAAGATAGAAATTCCATCCTACGCTTTTCCAGCATTATGATATTCTTATTGTTAGTGAATTTTTCTGTGTGCAATGTGTCTGCAATTTAATTAAGCCCATTATTCCTTGTCTGAACCACTGTGGTCATGAAGAACAGACATTATAGTGTCTTACCACACTTGTCCCTTCTCTGTACTAACCAGTACTTTCATTTTACCACAGATTATTTTCTAGCCCTTGGATCTCTCCTTTGGATTCTCTCCAGTTAGCCCATTATCTTTCCTGAAGTGTGTTGCCCCAAAACGAACAAGACTTCAGCAGAAGCTTCATCAGAGCCAACTGGAGGGAGAGGACTCCTCAACTGGTCTCGATGGTGTCAGAAAGATGAATTTCCTCCTGAGCTTTTCTTCCCCACTCTGAGTTGTCTCAAGTACTTGTTCGCAACTTTGCTGCTGATGTCCATATGATTTGGTAACTAACTCATTTGTTCTCTGCCTCAGCTTCCCTACAATTTGAAAAGAAAAACTTCCATATACATTTTACTTCCTATTTAGCTACTTGAAATTTTTGGATGAGGGGCACAAACAAAGGAAATGGAAAATAATCAGTATGTTTGCAAGCTCATTTACTGCTCAGCAGAAGCAAAGAAGGGAACAAGAATTTTATAAAATCCTGGACGGTACAGGCAAATGGAACTTTTCAGTATAAACTAGAACTTTATTTTGGAATTCCTTAAGGAGAGATTGGAAGTCTGCCACACTGTAATAGTCTTATATTGTAGGAAACCAAGAATGCCTCAGTCTCTTTTTGACCTATATAGTTCACAGATACTAACTAGGTTGTGCAAGTCTGAGCTGTTAATTTTATAAAGTAAAAACAAGAAGAAAACTTTACAGGCTGATTTCCCATGCTTAGGAATAAACATGAGAACTGCTTAGTGCAGATTCACACCATCATTTAACCCCAACTTTCAACATTTGGTTTGAATAGTATCCACAGAACCCTCATGGCGGTGGAAATAGCATGTCTCATCAATTTTCGTGATGGCATGCAGTCAATCACATTTAGAATAGAAGATTTGTGAAGGAATTTTCTCTAGGTTTCTATAAAATTAAATTCATTTCACCTCAAGAACTCCACTGGAAAAAATTGTGTTCTGAATAGCTTTCATCATTGTGAGTTAGTATGCCCAAAAGAACGGGGTAAATCCAGCTTAATTTCACTGCATATATTCTTGGCATTTGTATCATTTCAGGGAGTTAAGATGTAATTTTGTAAAGAAACTCAGTAAGTTAGTTGCTTAAACGAGCCATAACTGCTGGAAAAGATTGAGTTGGATTTGGTATCACAACGTTTTGCTGCGTGATGTAACTTTCCACTGTGTTTTACAAGTGGAGCCTCCGCTGGTGCATTTAGTGTTGGTACAAACTGCAGAGGCCTTTACTGTGAAAGGAAATTTTGCTCGGATGTGTAAAAGGGATGAGGAATGTCATATTTCTGTTGGCATTATTCAAAAGCCAGGTATTACCTTTATGAAACTGTAAACATTCATCCATTGCAGCGTTTTGTTGCAAGAGAGGGCTGGATTCCATGGATGCGGCTGATTGTGTGGAGCATGAGGACTGGCTTGGAGGTTCCCTAGACATCCTCAGCTGTAGTGAGAGGCAGGGCCCTGGATCCTGCAATGTGAGGTCTGAATGGAGCTCTTTCTAGTACTCCAGGAACCCAGCATTTTCCAAAGTCTGAGAGGAAAGACAGGAACGAGATTTTGGAGCAACCGATTTTTTTTTTTAAGGAGTAAACTAAATGTTTTGTTTCAACATCCTTTCTTATGGGCTTGGACACAAAAATGCATATTTAAAGATGACTTTATTCTGCAAGTTTGGACTGCTCCTACTTTGGAATCTAACCAAGAACACGTTACTGAATTTCCAGCCCTAAATGTAATGCATGTTTGATTTCAGGTGTGGCTATCCTCATAAACTAAAAAATATGTCCATCCGAGGCCTGAAGAAGAAACAACCGAAGACTTTTAAAGTCAAAATTATAACAGTGGATGCTGAAATGGAGTTCAGCTGTGAGGTAAGAGTCCTGAGCAGAATGCTAGAAAGATGGAGATTGATCTTTGTATTAACAAGACATAAATTTGAAAAGTTCAGATTATCAGTTCATGGATGGTCTTAAAACTGATCTATTATTTTTATAAACAGTGGATTACTTAGGCTCAGTTGCATTCTTCTGTTAAACAACTCTGACTATTCGGAATTAAAGCTGTTTCCATGAAATTCATTTGACTGTGACACAGATAAATTAGCAGCAGGCCTGCTTTCTTCATAAGCATTCCAGCCCATGATACAGGGCCTGTTTGTAAGTATACCTACTTCTCCACAAAGTTCTTTTTTTTTTGTAAGTGACACGGCTCTAGGACACTGCTGGCTTGGATAAAGAAGCCTGGTCAGAGCTGTTCTAAGGTGTTGCTTATAAAATAATTTGTAAAATGGTACTTTTGTGCTCAGTTGGTCTGGGACATTCTTTTCAAATGTGATTTGATTTGCCATTTGTAAACTGTAGTTTATTTCTTTAGTTATAATGGCTGGTTTACATCTCTGGACAGAAGAGAAAAATGATCAAATGAAAAAGCTAGTTTTTCTCCTATTAGTTAGGTCTATTTAGTAAATTGGCTAGAGAAATCATGACTGGAAAAATATGGGAGAAAACAAATATAGCAAGTGATCAATTGCTAAATTAATTGGGCTGCACTGTTGAGGAGACAGAACTGTGCCTGATTAATTCCTAATCATCCAGCAAAAGCAAAGACAGACATAGAGTTATTTTGAGAAGAGAAATTAGAAAACTTAGGTCCAATGGGACCGGCAAGTCTAAAGAGAGACTTGACTATCTTGTGGGGCATTTAGTATTTCATTTAATAGGTCTCAGACACAGAATTGATTAGTCACAAGCAGTCACAATGATCTAGAATACTTGCAGAGTTGTGAAAATAAAGGATTTGAAAATTTCATGAAATCACGGGATTTTTCATAGTTGGAAGGGACCTCTAGAGATCATCTAGTCTAACTCCCCTGCTAAAGCGGGATTGCCCAGAGCACGTTACTCAGGGCTGCATCCAGGTGGGTCCTGAAATTCTCCGGAGAAGGGGACTCCACAACCTCCCTGGGCAGCCTGTTCCAGTGCTCTGTCACCCTCACCATAAAGAAGTTTTTTCACATATCTGATCGGAACTTCCTATGTTCCAGCTTGTGCCTGTTACCCCTCGTTACTTGATTCAGATATTAGTCTTCGTTATCAAATTCAGGTTGATGTATTCCTTTGCTATCTCTCCCTTCTCCCCAGATATTGCTCCTTTTGCTGGGATGATTTCCTGCTTTCCATCCAAATATTGCTGAAAAGTTTTGTTGTTTGCCACTAAGTTTTTAGTGGCTGACCTATGCAATTAGACAAAATAATCTTTTTAACATGTAGCCAAACAGAAGAAACAGAGGCAGTTGTGCTGCCTCTTCAGTGAAAAAATGAGATCATATGTGTATGAATTTTGGGACCTTTAATCAAAGTTTCTGTTCTCTACGGAGCAAGGCTAGGAAATTACTCTAGGAGACAGGCTCCTGTTCGTTTAAATCAGAGTAGCATAAAGGCTTGGCTTGGTGCCACTGAAATAACTGAGGTTTATGGAAGATAGATTTGCTTTGATTGTTTGGCGTTTCTGCACTGTGCCCTGACACTCCTTTGATTTCCCCTGGCCGCCTCTCAGTCTCTCCAATTTGTGTAAACTATTGAATAAGATTTTTACAAGTATTAATAAAGCCTTGCTGTGTCCTAGGAAATCAATAGTACAATCCTCATTCCCTGTGCTCATGAAGTGCATGGTGCTGTGGTTAAATGACCACAGCTGCTCTGTGAGTGCTTCTCTGGAGGAGACGAAGAGGGAGGGAGTGCATTGTGACTGTTGCACCTTTGCTGTAGACAGCAGTAGGCATATTTCATTGGAAAGCTAAAGCTGAAATAAGACTTCGTAGGAGAAAGGCAAATGGTAGCCTGGTTTGCTTGACTGAAATGTAGCAAATTCATTCAAGACATACCTGTTTTCCTTAATTTTCTTTTTCTTATAGATGAAGTGGAAGGGAAAGGACTTGTTTGATCTGGTGTGCCGAGCACTCGGTTTAAGGGAGACTTGGTTTTTTGGCTTGCAGTACACGATAAAAGGAATGTGCACCTGGTTAAAGATGGACAAAAAGGTATAGGAAACAAAAAATAACAGCATAGTAATTTTCTACTTAAAGATTTACTTTTTTTAGCGCAGGAGCTAAAGGAATGTGTTACATGACAACTCATAGTTTTAGATGGTATCATTGTTTTAAGACTAAAGTTTGTTTTATTTGGTCTGATTGCTTCTAATGCATTTGGCCTTAAGTATCCCACGCTGATCGCCACTGTATGCACTGATTGCTATTAGATTAAAGCTCAGCACTGCCCGTCCTTCTAAAATATGGAAAGTCTGCTTTAAGTAGATTATGTCTGCTTTCTGATTAGCCTCTGGAATACTATTTTGAGACACTTATGTGCTATTTTTGCTCCTGATTTTATCTTTAAACAGGTTTTAGATCAAGAAATCCCTAAAGAAGATCCCATTAGCTTTCATTTTTTGGCTAAATTCTACCCAGAGAAAGTAGAAGAGGAACTATTACAGGAAATTACCCAGCATTTATTCTTCCTTCAGGTCAGGAACAGTTTTTAGCTATGAATTCCCTCTGTATTTACCCCAGTCCTTTTGTTTTGTCTTTGATCTTGTTGGCAGTTGTTAGTCTCAGAATGATTCTGCTTCAGCTGTATCAGTGTCTGTAAAGATCTCATTTTTATGAAATACAAACATCTCTCCTGACTGTGATTTTGTGTACTGGTAAGCCGAATGTTGTTTGCCTTCTGCAGGGTTTTGTTCTCTTGATGGCTTCTCTTACTGTTTGTGCAAGGAATGTGAGGTAAATTGCTGAAACCTGTAGCTTCATGTAAAATGACTTTTACGCCTAGCAGTTGGGGTGATAATTCCACATCTTGATACTCCAGACTTGTTTTGCTCCTATAGCATGTGTTGGGGCGGAAAAAAAAAAATCCATGCAAGGCTGGCACTGCTTGAAGAACTGTGAGGTGTTTGCCCTAACTAGTCAGTAGTGAGAAGTATAAAGTGAAGCCATTGTTTTTATTGGCTTCAGAAGTTATCTTGAGGACTGTGTCATCTGGTCTGCTCTGGCTGCAGCTAAGTTGGATGAAGAGAGTCTCAACAGCTCCTTGTCATCGTTGTCTTAGACCTGCTGGTATAACCTCTTGTGTGACCATTCCCTAACCTAGTTCTTTCAAAATGAGCAGAATTAGAAGAGACCTGTTATTAGATGTACGCACTGTGTGGGGAGTGACTACACAAGCAATTACGGTGGCAGTTGTGAAGGTGGAGAAATGCAAAGGAATGGTGATAAGCAGTTGGGGACAATAAGCTTTTTCACCCATATCAGCTGCAGAAAGAACAAGACCTATGACCACAGCCTATCCCTGAAACTAAAACTTGCAAGTTCCTAAAAATAGACTAGGCGGTTTCTGGGAGATCTGGTTGTGTACAACTGTAGAAGGCATAATCACTAGAAAACAAGAACTCCCTAACCTGGCCTCCTTAAATGTTCATTTGGGATTGTAGGGGGGAAAAAAGATCATAAATTTGATAGCCTTTCTGAAATAAAGGTTTGTTCACCTAGCAAGTTTCAAAAGGAGTGCAGCAGCACACACAGCTATGACTCAGAAGATTTGCCCCAATGTGTGATCCTTTTAAAGACAGTCTGGAGGCATCATGTTGTCCGATAGCCCTTGGATGCGAAGTGCTGTTCCCTTGCTATGGTGTTGGTATTTTTCTGAAACGCCTGGACTTGCATACACTGTCTTCTGCCAGTCAGATTAGCTGGTTGAGTTGTCTTCTACTCATGCTAGCAGAATAAATCCCCAGCCCTGACAAATCTTCATTACAGATAGCAGAACCCGTTTCAGCTCTGCCACAGGGGCAGCTAGTGAGGAGCTGCAGGACAGCAGTACTGTGCTCAAGAGCAAAGTTGTTAGCTGTGTAAATACATCTTGGTCTTTACACCATGGTGGTTCTTACAAATTTACAAATTTCCATTAGATGGAAACCAGTAAAAGTAATAAAGTTAACCCCACATATGCATTGATGCTGGTAGCTTTGCAGAGGCAGCTTTCTTATTTGCCACTTGGTTTTCTTTTGTTCCAGAAATTGTTAGGGTTTCCTTAGCTCCATTAAAAAGTAGATGAAGGAGCAAATTCTTGGCGTACAGTGCTTCGTTATCAAAATGAAGATGCATGGGCCAGGAAAAGCCATGCTGTGGCTCCATAGCTGCAGCAACAGGCTGTAACTGTAGCAACAGGTATACAAGCATTTTGTTTTGGGTTATCACTTGTTGGTCAGCTGTTTTGTTCCAATGTCTGTGACATCCAGCTTCTCTGCTGAGTTCCTGTGGAGTCCTCTGCAAATTACAGCCTTCTGGTGTATTGCTTTATTCTGGTAGCTTTCAGCAGTATGTGTCTGTGCAAGTAGGTTGGGTGCATGGAATACATTCAGTCTGCATCTGTAAATAAACACAGTAAATACACTTGTTCCCTGAGGAGGATGTGTTAATGAAGTAAAGAGAAAATGCTGCTGTTCGAGGGTTAATATACTAACTAGAACTTCATCCAGAACCCTTAACCACTTGGCAGTTTGTTTCTTAAGCTAATTTTGGAAAGGAATGAGAGGGGAGAACTCTTTTCCTAGTCTTCTAATCCTGATTTTTTTTAACTTTTTTTCTTTTCTTCTTGAACCTGCCTTGACTAGCAGATATGCAATTAGCAAATTCTCCTCATTCCGAAGTAGAAAAACAAGTCTTAAACAAATTTGAACTTGCAAAGTTTCCTCACTATAAGAACTTAAGATCACACCTGGATGCTAATAGGAAAAACATGTACAGACATCTGGATGCCTACAGATTTCAGCTCTACTGACTTACTTAGACCTTTACAAATTAATGTGGCATAACAGCTTTTTGCAAAATGTGTGAATAAATGTAAATGACTAAAGCCAAATGTCTGTTTAAAGATTAGGTAATGTGCTCCTTCATAAAGAAGTATAACAAAACGTCCTTGTAAGAACTGATCAGAAAAAAACCCAGACACTTATGGTGAATTTATCTTAAGTTGTTCTAAATTCTGAAATGTATGATTTACACCATGGAGTATGAAAGCTGGAGCTTTCCAATTTGGAAGAAAAGTCTTTTCATTCTTTCCATTTTAACAGCTTAGAAAGAATTTTCACCGTACTGTAATTCAGGTTCATATATTGTGCTCACCAGAGACTAAATTTAAAAGAAAAACTTTCTTTATGGTTCATTTCAGTTCACAGTACCTAGAGTGCCAAAGTATATTTGTAAAGATAGCTCAGTGCTATCTCAAGTAATTTTTCTCTTTGGAAATGTTTAAGACTGCATTATGCAAAATTTTCTTGTCTTGTGCTTGTTAGTATGTTAAATACATTACACCTGAGAGGAGGATTTGGGAAGAGTAATTTCCCCTTCCTTCTTCAGGTTTTCAAGTAAAAATTACCCAACTGATTTAAAATCAAGCAACATCTTACAAACTATTACACCTCTGATCTTGATAGCACCATAGATTATTAAAACGGAAAGTACCTTAAAAGACACTCTACCATTTATATTAAGCTTTTATTTTTAACCCCCTATGTTTTTGTTGTACTTAGACCACTGTAATTGAATAAAGTGCTCTATTAGTCAGCTTCCCTTTGTGGGGTCTCCTTTATTCTCTCATTCTGGAAAGCTTGAGAACATACTATTATGGTTTTCAGTATGTCTCTGTCCTTGGCCATATTAGCTGGATAGTCCTGAGCAGTCTGGTCTAGTTGAACCCTGCTTTGACTAGATGGCCTCCAGAGATCCCTTCCAACCGAAAATGTGATGTTTTACATGTTGTAAAGCTAACTTTTCCAAAGCAGGAAGAAAAAGAAGAATTGTTAAAAGGAATGACATGCAGACAGTTAACCTCATGTTTTATAACCCATTCTTTTTCAGCACTCCTTATATGAACGTGTGGGGATAGTCAACTGGCATTTCTATGAACTTAGAATTAAGATACTATAACTTTCAAAAGTTGGGATTTTTTTCGTTAATTGTGATGCTAAGTAAAGGCTTCCTGTGTTTCTGAATGCCTTTTTATTGTTGCTGCTGTTAACTCATAATGGTGGTGTTTGGTGCCAACTTATAGTCTGGGCATGTCTAGTTTCTTTTCAAGCCTGACATAAGTCCTGACTTTGAGCTTCTTTAACTTGCCCCCTTTTTCTCTTGATTTAGGTTAAGAAACAAATACTGGATGAGGAAATCTATTGTTCTCCAGAAGCAACCGTTTTACTGGCTTCTTATGCTGTTCAGGCCAAGGTTTGTGCACAGAAGTCCTCTTTTTTTATTATTGATTTTTCTTCTCTTTTTAACCAATACATTACACGTGGTGTTATGTAAAATACAGCAGTGTTAAAATCTGCTATTAAAGAAGTAGGTCATCCTGTGAGGTATAGATGCAGCTAGAAAAATAAGCATGAGATGCCACTGCAAGGATTTTGGTATTATATACTATGCTTTCACAACTTAGGGGATTTCTTTGGACCTAACATCTTAACGTAATCTTTCTCCCAGCTAGAAATTGTTCCTGTTTTAAAAAATGTCCAGGGATACAGCAGGTGCTGATACGAGAGCTCACAATGGAAGGACATGATGTTTTTTAGTATCTCTCAGAACACCGTTCACTCTGTGCTACCGAGACCCACACATCTACAATAGCAGGAGGTGAACACAAACTCTTAGCAGGGCTGGATCTCTGCAGCAGCCCAGCCTATATGCAGAAGGCTGTAGGAGTAGGGGAGCTTATACTCCTGAATGTAGCCTGTAGTTCAGAGAACGGTACGAAGCCATGGGATATGCCTTCATATCTGCAGTTGCTGAGAGCTGCTAGGGCTGAAGTCTAGAGTTACAGGCCACCTTAGTGGCTGTACTGGAGCCATGTGCATAGCACAAAGGCTGGAATTAACTTCCATGGACAACAGATGAGGGGAGCCTGTTTATTATGTGTTACCCTGTATACAGGAGAAGCAAAGCAAAATCTGTCTCGAGCAATTGCATCAAACTGAAGTTTCGTTTCTTTTCTTGGGACAGTATGGTGACTACGACCCAAATTTTCATGAGCCAGGCTTTCTAGCCCATGATGAACTTTTACCCAAAAGGGTAAGTCGTTATTCTGTATAAAACCATATCTTTGAATCTACTCTTTGCAGCACAGATATTGCTGAGGGATTAACCAGAGCATTAGAAGCTGTTCGCGTTTGCCCTGAACTTGGCAAAATGACCGAGCTGTGAACTGCGTTGCTGCATTCACGGTACTTGGGAGAGGCAGCACATGTATTTGTATCTTCAAAGGAAACCAAACTCCTTCCTTTCCCTGTAGGTCCTCAGGCAGTATCAGCTGACAGCAGAGATGTGGGAAGAAAAGATTACTGCTTGGTATGCTGAGCACAGGGGTATCGCCAGGTATGGAAATCATTTCATTCTTTGGAAATCCCATACATTTCATTAACTGGTTATTTGCTGTCTTCAGTGAAGTTTGGCTTTTGTAGAGTGAGCAAAGAAATACTGGCTTACAAGCTGTGATGTTAACAGGTTAATTTATAACTAAGGATAAAAAGACCCACTCATCTGGGGTAAAAAGTGTCTTGTGTAGGGCTCCAAGTGCTTGTAAACCGGACTTGCTTTGAAGTGAACAATGAAGCTGAGAGCTCTTGCAGAGTTTCGTGAGCTAACATATCAAACATAAGAGTCCTGTCTCATCAGAGTCCGTGTATACCAGCAGAGAGAAGTTTCTGCAGAAAGTCTGAGCTGTGTTGAATTTGGGGTTTGCCCTGAGAGATTAGTCTTTTCATTTAAGGCTGTTAGCTACCTGGAGTTGCTGCTGTGTCTGCCCCATGTGGCAGCTGCCTTTCTGGAGCCATATGATGCCAGTCTCTCCCTAGAATAAAAGGGAGTCTGATATGTTTTATACCTTGTGAAAATCATGGCTCAAAAGGGTATCACCATACTTAGCAAGGAATCAAAAAAGTGAAGACATGGCATTGTAGTCCCAGGACTGAGTTTTGATGCTAGTCTATGTGGACATTCAGCTACTTCAAACACATTCCGCATGTCTGGAAATTCAGTTAAACAAGAAGCAGGAGCTGTTGGCACCCAGAGGGAGCCGTTCCTAATATTTCAGTTCAATTTTTCTTTGGCTGTTCTAGATGCCTCTTAGCGCTATTTTTACTGCATCTTTTCCTCAAGACTTACTGGTGCCTCACCTTGAAGGGAGAAGAATGGTGGGTGGAGAGTTTCTCACCCTTCTTTGGCCCCACCCAAAGCTCTGTTTAGAATTTTTTAGGAATCTTTTCTCCATGAATCCTACTTCCTGAAGGAAATATCCTCATGTAATGGAAAACAATGGTAGGGTATGTCTCCAAGATGTAATAATGATGGAGTGGCAAAACTAACGCAAGGATAAGACTGGACTCAAATTTTAATAAAGATTGCACTGTACATGATTCAAAATAGGTACAGTTTTACTGTCTTCATTCTGCAGAAATACTGTTTTTATTATCCTTTTTCTATTGTTGATAGTAAGGTGGCAAAATTAAAGAAAGTACAAAGAACCAGGTTGCCTGTTCTTTTCTAAGTGGGAAACGTAGTCAGCTAGGACAGAAAGGTTGGTAAGGGATCTCCAAGTATAATCATGGCCTTATTCCCTAGGGATGAAGCTGAGATGAACTACCTGAAAATTGCCCAAGACTTGGAAATGTATGGTGTCAATTATTTTCCTATTGCTGTAAGTGCTTTGTTTTAGCAATTTTCAATTGCTGTAGATGATGGCACTGTCCTTTTAAAATCCTCCGGGGAGTCTAGAACTAGGACTTCTGCTTTTCTCTGCTGATGGTGGGATGCATACTGATTGTCCTGACTTGGTTGACTAGCCTACTGAATGAGTAGGTGAATAAACCAGTTAAGATTAATGTTTTACAATCTGACGAAGGTCTTGAGTAGCTCCAGGTGTGCAATAGGAAAGAGGGGAGAATATCTAAAAGTTGGAGCGGCTATAGTCAACCTAGAGCTCTGGGTTTATTAGCTAGCAGTGACAACATTCATAAATTTAATGGAAGTATCAATTTCTGAAAAATACAGATAAATATCAATGCATTAGAATAAGTGTGGTTCTCGTCTGTGTTTTTTTTAATGTCACCATAAATGGCTATTACTGCTATCTGTTGTTTTTTAGCAAAATAAAAACCATACGGATCTCCTACTTGGAGTTGATGCCAAAGGTATTCATATCTACAGCATTAACAACAGGTTCTCTCCAAATAAGTCGTTTGAGTGGAGTGCTATCAGAAACATTTCCTATAGTGAGAAAGAGGTATGATGGCTTTGGTATATTATTCTTTTTATATGGGCATGGGTGTGGACTGGGATTCTTGGAACAGGCTGAAAGCTATCTCTGTTTAAATAATTTGGGGGAGAAGGGGAAAATCCTAGGGAGCTTTGTTACAAAACTAAAAATAACAGACCTGCCTCTCAGATGTGCTGTGTAACCTCGGTTCCCCTAGGAGCCAGAGGCTGCTCTGAGCTCTCCAGACTTGTGGAGCCCACTGTTCTGGTTCCTTCCCTGCTGCTTGTCCTTTGCAAAACAAGCATGTTGATCTCCGAAAAAGATATTATGAGTGCCACCGTGACTAGCTGCTTCAGTTATCTTAGCAGGAATTAGATGATCTGTAAAGACTTAATGCCATTTTCATATGCAGAAGCTGTCCTTGTAGATGAGGCACGCTGGCGAGAGGAGACATGCAGGGAGATGTACATGTTTTTCTGCCTGAATTCTGCCAGTCCGTCAGTGCCTGATTTCAGTCCAGCACAGCCCTACCATTGCAACTTCACTGGGATTTCAGAGCCCATCTTTTACTTGCACAAAGTACAGTGGGGAGTGGGTGAAATTTAGTCTCATTATAAATCATGTGGCTACATGGGAGGCTATAATCAGAAAAACAAAACCAGAAAAACTGCATTGATACTGGAATACCTGGAATTTGTCAGCCAAAGGACAGCACAGCCTGTTCCATTTTCTGTGGGCCTTTTGAAAAACATTGAGGATGAGATTTGCTGTCCAGACTCTAAATCAGGCAGGACAGTCCACAGGAGTTCTGCCTCCAAAAAGTTTTTGGTCCTTGCATGACACTAAATTTCCCCCCCGGTCTGTGAATAAACTGCTTTAACTCCCTATCGTTGGGAAATTGAGCAGCCCTATATTAAAGCTCCACTATATTCAGTGACACATTCACAGCCCTGCTCCTCACAAGTCAGTACCTTCAACCCGTTGTTACCGACGGGGTGAAACAAGCTGTAGGACATTATGATCTTGGTGACTCAGATGGCCTGAAATTATACAGTGCGTTGCAAATGAATTATGGGAACAGAGTGCTAGCTAACCCATGAGTCATAGAAAACAGGATCTTAAAGAATGGAGCCATATTTTTGTTGTGCAGCCAAACTGAGCACAACACATGAAGCAAAACAGTGTGTACTGACCTGGCAGCATGAAAGCCCTTCGTGTCCTCTGGAAACAGCTTTGGAGACAGGACTGAAAACGTGAGAAAGCAGGAGCTCCAGGACTCTTATCTGATGGTCAGAAGAACAAGTCCTTCAGGCCCTTGATACATTTTGTTTACACCTGCGGTGACTGGTATCCAGAGTGGTGTTTGACATCTCTCTGACTTCTGGGGATTAGTAATGTATTCTGGTTTCCTGATAACCAGTGCTTGTTCCAGTGCTCTTAGTATAGTTTGCAATGCCCAGATGGTGTTACTATGAAAACCACCATCCAAACTGGCACCGGGTTGGGTCTGTGGGAGACTTTATCTTCTAACAGCCTGCTACAGGAGCAGAGCAGATGAGCAACCTGTGTAACAGCAGCCCTGGTTCTGATGCTTTTGAGCAAAACGTTCTTGCATCACTCTTGCCACATTTGTGGCATAAATCACTGCTTCCCTGGAGAGAAGTGAAGATGGGCTAAAGTTTGCATTAGTATTAATAGATTCAGCTTTGGTTTTCCTCCTCACTGTTTCCTTTCTTTTTTTCTTTTGCCTGTATAGTTAACTATTAAACCTCTTGACAAAAAAGCAGAAGTCTTCAAGTTCTTTTCCTCTCAACTCAAAGTGAACAAACTGGTAAGTGTCCTGTTTTCCTTCTTTAAAACTGAGCCTAATAATACTGACTGATACCCGAGTGAGGAATTTTGTTTGTAAAACCTATGGGGAGGCCAGGGAGCATTGAGTGTCAGCATGTGTTTTCCTGAGGATTTGTTCTGTCTGGGAAGTCAGGGTGCATATGTTTGTCCTCTCTGGGAAGGGGAATGATGGGTGGAAAGTGAGATGTGAAAGAAGGTCCAAATCACAAAGGGAAATCCAGGTGCTGGAAGGGGAGGATGTAGCATATGGAAAGGTGCAGAGCCACTGCAGCATCTGGCTGCGTGGCTGCTGTGGGTTCTTAATCAGTTACTGCCTCTCCTTTTCTGGGAGAAGTAACAAGGCAGGGACCTAATCAACTGGCTAATTGTATCATCACTGATCGCTTCCTAACACAACCCTAGGGGCCGGGTCACTTCTCAGTGAGCTTGTGGAGGGGCCACCACAGGTGACCATTCCCACAGCTACGTCTTGTGTACTCTTGGCCAAGATCTATTGCCTGTTCTTGTTGAGGAAAGTGGAACCAGAGTGGGATGAAGGACAGAAGGAACCCCTCATCCTGTTAGGAACTTTTCTCAACTACTATGTACCTGGGTATGAGTCTGCCCTAGGCACTGATTTTCTTGGAAAGGAAGAAACTGCCAGCACTTGTGCTGGAGTCAGAATTGTCAGCTTCTGCCCTGAGGCCAGTGCGGGGCTGTTATCCCTCTGTCTGGGGCACAAATACATCAAAACAGCATTTGCTTTGCTTTTCCTATACAGATTTTGCAGTTGTGCATTGGAAACCATGATCTATTTATGAGGAGAAGAAAAGTGGACTCAATAGAGATCCAGCAAATGAAGGCACAAGCCAGGGAAGAAAAAGCTAGAAAAAAGGTAAATTCTTTCTGCTCCTCTGTTGTTGAAAACACTGATTGTTATTCCAGCTGGTGCCCCTGCTGTCCATGCATTGCATCAATATGTGCGTGGGAGGTGAGAAAGTGCACCAGGATTGAATGTGGGAACAGCTCTAGTATGTATGGAGCATCTGAAGATGTAAGTGATGTTTGTGAAACTGAATAGGTGATCGCAAAGATTTGGGGTACATGACAGATGGATTCAAGTGCTCTTCCAGCAGTCTGAAACAACACGTATTACCTGTTAGAGGAGTTCAGTGCTGCAAAGTGCAAGCAGCTTCAGCATTGCATCTCTGGTGAATATCAGTCCAGCAGCTAGACAGCAAGCTTAGATTCATTTGCTGTGCTGCCTCAGGCCCAGATGAGATTCTGCTGCAAACCCACAGACGTGGTATTGTGCATTCTGTTTCCAGATGGAGAATCAAAGGCTGGCCAGGGAGAAGCAGCTCCGAGAAGAAGCTGAGCGAGCCAAAGAAGAGCTGGAAAGGCGTCTTTTCCAGCTGGAAGACGAAGCCAGGCAGGCCAACGAGGCCCTGGTGAGTAGCACATTAGTTTGAATATTCTAGTGCCTGATGGGATTTCTTGTTTTGGAAGCATTTTTTTTTCTTATAGCTCATGTGAGACACCAAGAATTATAGCTCAGACAGCCTGAAGAGTTTCTGACCACTGGTGGAGAGGGCATGCTGGAATACCTGGGAAAACTCCGATCTGCCATAATCTCCATTTGCTGTGAGCCATTCACTCCCTGTATTTGGTTCACAGTGCTTTCCTCAGGCAAAGAGGGAAGAAAGGAAGCAACCTTGGAGCTGAAATTGGGAGAAAGGGGCATGATATGCTGGCAGCTGAAGGGGCCAACTTCAGTTTTTGGTTATGTTTTTGTCCAACTCTAAGCAAATGTGTCTCCTTGCTTCGTAGAAGTGAGAGGTAGGAAGGAAGTTAGGCAATTCTGGAGGAGAGGAGGAACATCAGGCCCTACAGTTATGTTTACTGTACTTTTTAGTTTAAGGAATACTATTTTTATCACTTGACTTTTTGTGAAAAGGTGTCCTCTTCCTGACTGTCTGCAGGGGTGATTTTGTAGATGCTAGACAGGGTAACTAAGAAAAATTGTTTCTTCTTAGCTCCGATCCCAGGAAGCAGCAGAGTTGCTGGCTGAGAAAGCTCAGATTGCAGAAGAGGAGGCAAAACTGCTGGCCCAGAATGCTGCAGAAGCTGAGCAAGAGCGACAGAGGCTGGAGATCACAGCTCTGAAAACCAAGGAAGAAAAACGCCTGATGGAGCAAAAGATGCGTGAGGCAGAGCTGATAGCAGTGAAGCTGGTGAAGGAGTCTGACCGGAGGTTAGATTTGCTTGAGTGGGGTTGTGGGTCTCTACTGGGATGCCTGGGTGGAGAGAGTGCTGCTTTTTTCAGAGCTAAGCCTGGAAGGGAGGGATTGTTCCTGAAGCAACACTTCAGAGTGACTAAGCCTTCTTGCATCTTGTTTGTTCCACCTGGTACCAGTGGTTGTGATACAGGTCAAGATGTTTACAGGGGATCAGATGCAAGGCTTTAGAGTTGTTTAGTATTAAAGATACAGAATGCAGAAGCATTTTCTATTTCACGTTATCAAAGGAGCACTGGCTACCTAGCTATCTAAATTTACCAATCTATACGCTGTGAGTTACAAGAATGTTTTCATTCATTAGTAGCAAGTGATGGTCTCGTATCCCTTTCAGATCTTCGAGAAGTGTAAACCAGGTAAACTCCCTTGGAATATAAACCACTGTATAAGCATCTGCGTGTTCCCTAACACTGTGCTGCCTGAAGATGCAGAGCAGACCAGTGTTGACAGAGGATGTTCAACCTTGCTATTAAGGGCCTTCTGCTTGTTTTAGGATACTGCCAAAATGCTTGCCAAAACAAAGAGCAGATATGTTGCACCTCTCCCCACCTCAGGGAGGATCTCTGACAGCCTGGAGAATCTGTATCAGCAGGTCAGAACTGAGCCCATGGAAATTAGGAGTAGGAAAAACATGTTAATTCAGCCAGTTTGTGAAGGATTGTCTTTGAAAGCATGTGTTCATGCTGTGACCAGTTCTCCATGTGGCTATCCTTCCACCAAGTATCTTTGGGTAAAGGAATCACTCCCAGTAATGGATCTTGTTCTCCGGAAGCTAGTGAGGTGTGTAGCTCTGAAATCCATGTGTTGCTGTATACTGGAAATCATCAGCCGTTCACGTCAGGATATTTGTCTTACAGAGCCAAGGAAGCAGAGCACCTGAAACAAGATCTGCATGAAGCCAGAGAGGCTGAACGGAAAGCAAAGCAGAAACTCTTAGACATAACCAGGCTTAACTGTCCTGTAAGTTTCTGCTCTACTGGGCACCACTTCATCTTCAGAGATAGTCAGACATTTATTGCATTTTTATAGTCCGCATCAAGCTGAGTAGTGGCATATCTGCATGCACCTGGGGGACAAACACTATAGGACCAACTGGTGCTTAAATGCTGCAGCTAGGATGGAGGTTGTATTTGTTCGGGGCAGTGAGTCAGGATGATAAGAAAGGGGAGACAAAAGTAAAAAAACGGGACTGGTGTTGGGACTTAGGGAACAGAGATTGTCTTGCCTGCGTTTATGCCTAATGCTGACTCTGTGCCATCTCAGTCAGGCGGTGCTTTGTTGAGGTGGCTGTACTGAGCCAGCTCTGTTATCCTGGCATGCGAATTGCCCATGAGTGTCTTTAGGCAAAGCAGATGAAGCTGTCTCCAGCAAGAAGGCAGAGCTAAGGCTGTCTGCCCCAACTCCCTCTTCTGCTCCAGTCTTGCTGAGAATGGATTTCCATTCTCTGCTGAAATAGATGGGAACATTGCAGCCAGGATACTTCTCTGCCCTTGGATTGGGGCAGAGGGTGGGTTGTGGACTTCAGCAGTTCATCTGGGGCCACTTGGGTAGAGGGGAAGGCCTGCAGGAGCATCTGTGTGTCTCAGAATCCGTGGGTAGCTTGCGAAATCATAGAATCATAGAATGGTTTAGGTTGGAAGGGACCTCAAAGATCATGTAGCTCAGCATGGCATTCTTGCAGAAGCTGGAGAGATAAACCCAAAATCAAACAGTCAGATCTTACTGATAGTGCGTGTGTTGCCTCTTTCAGCACATGGCCAAGTACCCACAATACGCGCCAACTGACACCAGAGATGCCAACTTTGACAAAGGATCCATAAAGCTGGATTTGAAAGACATTGACCTCAAGAGACTATCCTTTGAGATAGAGAGAGAGAGGTATCAGTATGCTTATGGTGTAAATAAACAAGAGTGTTTATCATGGAAAGTACAGAAAAGAAAAAAAAAATGTCTGGGAATCACAGTTCATCCTTTTAACAACTCAGGATGGCCTCCTACTTGTACATACGGCTGGAGGTGTGGATTGTGTCCGTGTAAGACTAGTTATTTACACAGAGGAAGAGTGTTGCGGTGGCATCAAGCCGTGACAAGTCCAGAGCCCTTGTGTCTTGGAGAGCACTTTGTCAGGGGCAGGGTGCTTTGCCTGAGTAACATCATGTTAGAGGACAGAAGTTTCCCTCCAGTGTTGAAGTGTGGTATTGCTCTGGTATAATACATCGAGAGGCTTTTTCTCTCTTGCTCGGGAAGGGAATGCTTGGTAAAAAGTTAATGTGTGAATGCTGAAGGGTGGAAGTGACCCTCCTTTTCACTGGGTCAGGGGAGACAGGCTGACATGTGCCAGACTTCACTTTAGCTATCAATAAACCAAAATGAAACAAAGAACTTCCTCTCTCCTCCTTCCACACACACTTGATATGTGTCATGCCAATAAGCTTTTTGCCTCCAATGTGTGGACTACAGGCTGGACTACTTAGAAAAGAGCAGAAAATTCGAAGATCGACTGAAAGAACTGAAGTCTGAAATTCATGCTTTGAAACTAGAAGAAAAACAGTCTGGGCTTTACTCTCATTGGAATGAAGTACTGGGATCCTTGGATCGCTCCTTAGGAAATGTATGTACCCTAAATACCTGCCACTTGTTTCAGCAAAAACTGTAAAAGAATTGTGTGGGTGTGCCAAAGGTAATTGCTGTATTCCAGTTCAAGGCACATGGTTTAGTACCCTTGATAGTAAAATATTTAAAGCATGAACACAGACAAGGAAAATTCATGTCAAAACAAAATCTAAGAAGTTTTTTCCTGGGTGCAATACCGGTACTGTAAGCAAAAAATAATCATTTTATTTTACAGATTATGAAATCACAGTAAGGGTTTAAGGTCTTGGAGCAAATTAAATTCTTGTAACTTAGTAACACATTTAAATGTGGTTCCTCAGAGTTTGCATCACATTCTGATTCACATGCTTTATGGTTGCTAAAAGTCATAAAAGTCTTGATGTATTTTTTTAAGGCAGTGAGGCACTAAACCCAGATTTTTGTCATAGATTTCTTATTATTTATATAAACACTCCAGCCTCTTCCTGAATCAGTGCAAGAATAGGGCTGATTTTGTCTTTCCAGGTTGTTCCATGTGTAGCAGAAGTGGCTCCGAGTCAATGTTTTTAGAGAGAGAAGGGAGGCTTGGAAAAATTATGAGGGTCGATGGCCTTTATTTTCTGACTATGCATCTGATGTTCTTTTTTGGCTTAATGAGTGTTGATATATAGAGAGAGCATTAAATTTCCATGTGTTCTTTTCTTTTAAAGACCCCGTCATGGATGAAAACCTTTGAAATGGGAGATTCATTAGATATAAATCTTCAAAGACCTTTTCCTGCTTACTCGTTAAATACTATGGGCAGCTGGCCTTGTACCAACAAAACTCAACACACACCGACAGTGGAAAAGTCATCTTCTCAAGCAAATTCCATGGCTGCCAACAGTGCGGGCACACGAACCAGAAAACAGATTATAAAGGTAATCAGATTTGTAAGTAAATTCCCAAATATTGACTAAAAAGTTCAGAGTTCAGAGAGGTAAAGAATGTCTGGCTTTAGGGACCTGTTTTGTCCAGCTCTGTCACAGCCTCTCAAATGATGAGGCAATGCCTGGCTGTTGCATGAGTTTGGAGACCCTGCGTTGGTGCACCGTTCGGCACTGTTTATAACTTGAGGCCACTTGTTTTTTCTCACTTGTGAGCTGAGCTGGAATGCAAAGCTGTGAGCCTTGGTAAATGAAACAGAGGTGCCCGTCTGCGGGAGGATGGTCTGTGTTAAATTTTACTTGTATCATCTGGGTTTGGAAATAAGAATGTGCTCCCAGGTATAGAGAGCTTAAAACATAACTGTGCCTGTCTTCTGGTTTGAAGGGGCAGGCGGTAACGTACTAATAAATGCCTGGATTTCCAACAGTTCAGTTCTCTTCCAGTGCGTTCCCTGTCAGAGTTCTGAAGAGCTAATGAGCTGGGTCTTATGAAAAAACAACCTACTTCTAAATTTCACTAAAATAGAGAATCTAGCATGCATTCAGGAAGAACTGTAAGGGCATGTGGTCTTGAACAGTGTGAAGGAAATAAGCTTTCTCTAGGCAATACTAAGGGGCAAGGTATTAGGAATAAAGAAAGCTTGATGTATTTGCTGCAGTTTGTATAAACAAAACTGAGGGGTGTTAGAATCGGTTAGAGGCTCTAGTATAGAACATTCAAGACCTGAATCATCAGGGTTGTATGCTTAGAACTAGAAGGAACACAACTGAGTGTAGCAACAGATGAGAAAGCAGCTCTTTCTAATGCAAGTAACAGAAGCAACTTTTAAGACTAACCTAATCCAAATAGCAGGGGTGAGGTAAATATGTTTGTCTTAAGAAAGAAATAAAAACTGTTGCAGATCATCTTGCAAAAGGCTGCAGAGTCAGAGGTAAAGGAAGGACAGGACCAAAGGCAGTTACTCTCCTTTAAGAGGAGTTCAGGGCAAAACTAATTTTTCTTATTTGATTTGCTTTTAGGTTCAGCAGCATGACTCGGATGTGATCTACATTTGAAGCCTCTTGTTCCCTTACCAGACTGGTAGAACCTGGTGGCCTTTTTTTTGGCTGCTGCAAAATGCACCTACACGAGGACACGTGTGCAGTTGTGTCTGCTGACAGACACGGGGATGAGAGACACGGTACTGTAGTTAGAGCGGTGCCATTCAGCTTCCAAGCACTTCCAAGCTGGGAGCGCTAAAACTGCCAGTGTAAAATGGGAAATGCCTTTGGGTACGATGGTAAGCATACAAACCCAGAGGAGTGTTGTTTACTACTTATGCACTTTTGAGGAAACACTTCATACTTTGCTAAACCTTCCTCCCCCAGGTGTGTTTTTACATACTGACTTATCAGGATGGTACTCTGCTTTTGTAGAAAGGATGCTAGGCAGCAAGCGTCCAGGAGATGTTTGGGATGAGAAAAAAAAACATGAGCTTGGTGTTTACCTACACAAGAGACTAATTATTGTTTTTGTTCGGTCCATGGGATATGACTCCCACAGAGCTGCTCAACATCTTTAGTGTTTGCCTGCCAAATGTTTTCCTTTTTCTCCCTAAACATTTCTTGGTTTGCTTGATTGATTTGCATTTCTCTGTGAGAAATCTCAGCTTTTAATTCCAGGTGTAGAAGTGGACATCTTCAAATACCTCTCACTCCTGGGGGAATCCTTTGTTTGGAATGCAAAGCTTCTGTTCTCTTCACAGTTTCTCACTAGAGCAAGCACTTTCTGTTGCTTTTGCTGCTCCAGCAAACTTTGCATACATCAACTTGTTTCCTAGTTCTGTGTAACACAGGTTCCAAATTAGACAAAGACAAAGGACGCTGTTGGTGTCTGCTAAAGTTGGACTTGTTTCTCGTGGAGAGGTGCATGCAGTGAATTGTCTGCCTCATCAGTAAAACCTACTTGTATTTTCTGGTTTTGTGTGTGTTTAAGTGTCTGTTTCACCATAAATCTTCAGTCTGAGGACTTCTGGGAAAGCAGACAATATGCAGCTGTAGCTGAAGTAGTAGCACAGTTGAGCATGTGATATGATGTAAAAAATATTAATGTTAAATATCTTTTTCTAAAAGCTAAGATTAAAAAAAAATACATTCAATAAAAAGCTTCAATTTCCACTTGCTAGTAACAGCTGTGAACTGAATGTTGTGTCAATATTACAACAACATTAACAAGGCAAGTTCTAAGACCAAATACACAAATCTCCTCTGTATGCATCTGCAGCAGGCTGAGGGCGCAGTGGGGAGCAGCGCCGGTAGCCAGCTCTGGTCTCAGACTTTTACAAGTCACGACAGTTACACGGCAAGATGCACATAACAGTGATCTGCAGTGGCGTCCTGGTGTCGTCGTTTTCCCAGCCTCGAGAGCAGTTGCTGCCTCTGGTGTGCGGAGGGAAGGGAGAGTGTTAATTCTCTTCACAGCTCTGTCTGATAGTTGTTTGCGAACTGTTGGCTATTATGTGCACAGTTTCTGATCTGTCTGGGAAAAGCCTTGTGTGTGAATGGAGAAGCTGTTGGAGGTGTCAGACTGAAGAGGCAGATGCTGTCGAGGTCCCAGGGTTGGGTGGGTGGCACTGGCCAGGACTTGGATGGTGGTGAGATAGGAAATAGTTCTAGAGGAAAACAGTACAAAACAACTCTGGACATGGCATTCTTGGATTTGGGGGTGGGGAGGAGTGCTGGGATTTCCCTCATTTTTCTTTTCCTGTTTCCTCTTTTTTGTGTACGTTGTGCCACAGGTAACTAACCTTGTACTTTCATTCTGCCCATGTGCTGAGGTTTCCTCTTGCTGTCATATCTGGGCTGCATCATGATATAAGGCGTATCAGAGGAGAACTGTTCCACATGATTGATTTATTTCTTTGGACTAGTTCCTGTATATGACAGTGAAGAAACGGACAGGGTCACACTGCTGCCAGTTTAAAAAGGAAGTTTATCCACACAAGCTGTTCTCAGTCTGCTGGCTTGCAGGTATTCTTGCTGTGCATTGTTCGCGTGGAGCACCATTTTCCTGCATACTTGTATGGGTGTGTGAAAGATGAGATGGGACAAGAGGAGCTGGGATCTGCTGGAGAAATGCTTGCTCAAGCAGGGATGAAGTTGGATGTACCAGGCTGTTGCTGGGAGGGCACTGTAAAGAGAAGTGCCACTTGGGTATTAGTTTGCTTAAAACCTAAATAAATATTTGTAGCAATTAAACTTTGCATGTTAGTGCAGCTGAGGCTCATGCTCACTTGCAGTATTGACCGCTTTTTAAAACAGGCAGCTACAGATACATTGAGGAGGATGTGAGATTGTCTTTCCGTTGAAGAAAGTATGAGAAGGTTTCCCCAAAGCAGGGAAGAGAACGCAGATGTCATGTTCTAATCAGTAATTGCAAGATTTGTCACCGTAAAGAGCAAGGTATTTGTCTGATGATGCTGTTGGCATCTTTGAACGTTCGAGGCCCGACAGAGAGCTATGGTGAAGCCCTGTGGACCTGCGGGCAGCAGTCAGCAGATGGTGCTGCAATACCGCTCTGCCGCACAGCTTAGACGTGCTCTCAGAAAGACCTGGCTCAGAAACCCTGCATTGCTCCTTGGGAATCGCTGCCAATTTCTGTGTTCCCACACTAGCCTGTACTTGCTTGTATTCTCTTCCTGGAGTTTAACTTGACATAATTTTTGATGGGGATTCAAAATGTGCAAGCACTATACTCTGAGAAGTGATTATTGCCCAGCTTAGTCCCATGGGTATGAGCTAGCTCCCCATATTACCAAAAAAAATCCTGTAATGGTTCTGACACATCATTGTCATCATCAGACTGTGAAAATGGCCTTATTGAGTGGATTTTGTCCATAACTGCCAGAAGCATGTGGGACCCCACAGGTCCGGTGCTATGTGATATTTTTATTAATGCTATTTGAAACAAGCATAGGCTTGTTAAATTTGCAGAGCGTGGAAGGATTGTGGTGTGAGTCTAAAGAGGGTGAGAGAGGCCTGAGAACAGTCTACAAGGGTCACTGCGAGGAGCAAAGAACAAACTCATCCTTTGTTCTCATGCTGGAGGAGTCATAACATTCTGGTCTCGAACTACAGCAAAAAATGGAAGAAAAAGTATTCCATCAGTGAGGAAGTGCCAGTGGATCACCTGGAGAGCAAGGAAGTGTGTTCCTAGAGTGACACAGTGAGTGTTGATCTTCTGTATGGAAGTTGATGACTCCCCAGCCCTATCTTCTGTGTTTCTCTGAAAAACCACTTGCTCTAACCCTAAGGGGCTCTCCCTGCCCTCATAAAAACCGTAGGTGGGAAACTGCGTATTCTTGCTCAGCAGGGTGCTCCTGGCTGAGCCGTGGGAGGGAGCAAATGCCGCTTAGTCCTTAGAGATGGCATGTCCTCTCCAGGGACCTGTCTCTTAAAGACCGGCCAGTTCATATCCACCTGGCCCTGGAAGGTGGCCACCACAGTGTGTGTGGCTGACCCCTGAGTCATCTGCTCTTGGCCTTTTCCACCCTGCGCTGCTGCTATGTCCAGTCACCAGCAGCATGATGAGTTCGCATCCTGCCTTCATGGACTGCTGGTGCAGAATTGTGCACAAGCTGGCCTCTTCTTCCTCTTCCTTGCAAACAGGCTGTCATCCCTGCATCTCACTGTGTTCCTGCCTCACTTCTCTCTAGCCTCGTGCACTCCGTGCCAGCAAGGTCTACCGTTGTCTCTTGTGCCCAAGATATTTGTTCTCTGTTGATGGAGGCAGCTGCCAACTTTGTGTGTCCTTCCCAGAGCATCCCTGGCTCTTGCGCTCAAACCTCAGGAGTGTGTGTGGGGGGGCACTAGGCTACCACCCTTCATTTGTCATTGCCACATGTGCTCCCAGCCTGCTGCTCTTGGTGATGAGTATGGTGGGGACACAGTTCCAGCACGTGTCATGAGTCCTTGGTGGCAAAAATCGCAGGTCAAACCGTTTTCACGCAGCTCTATGGGCAAAAGACAGGCCCAGACATGCAACTCAGCTGTTATTATTTCTTTTTTAAAATTTTTTTAAAATTTGTTATTATGTGGTGTTATTTCTGGTTCTCTGCGCTCTTTGGAATCCTGTCCGTCTTCCTGCAAGGCATTTTCAGGAGTAGGAGGGGTCAGCTTTTCGGAAGGGCTCTGGGCATACAGGGGAGCCCACCCCTAGGGCTGCATTGGGATGTTTCGACGGGGGCAGAAAGTAGTTTTCCCACCAAAGAGCACTTTGAATCTGGAGGGAT
This sequence comes from Larus michahellis, assembly GCF_964199755.1. Taxonomy (NCBI): domain Eukaryota; kingdom Metazoa; phylum Chordata; class Aves; order Charadriiformes; family Laridae; genus Larus; species Larus michahellis. The sequence goes on along the minus strand of NC_133902.1, from coordinate 3,144,897 downwards.
ACCTCTGCTGGGAGGAGAAGGCTGTTTGTGCTGAATTACAGGCAGCAGTGGAGCCTGCAGGAAGGAGCCGTCTCTCAAAAGGACAGTAAAGGGCTAATGGTTGCCATTACTCCGGGCTTGGTCCTAAAAGCAAAGCCAACATGTGACAGCTTGTTACCTGCCGGGCTATAAACCTCTGCTCTCACTGGGGAAGTCGCAGGAGGAAAAATCAGTCCTTTTCAGCTAAAACGTGGAAGAGACTGTCCAAAGGGACAGCTTTGTGGCTGGGCCATGGGGGTGGGAGGATGCTGTGGGTGCTGGGGTTCACCGGCTGGGGGGGCAGGGATGGAAGTGAGAGACCTGGAGGGACCATTAAATAATCCTGCCTACAGTGTGATTCAGTCCTGTGTCCTGTGGTTGAAAAGAGGAAGGGGAAAAGGATACAAGCTGAGCCCAGAAATAGTCTTGTGCCAGTAAATTTGAAAGGGAGATTCCAGAGAAAGAGGAAGTCAACAGAAAAAGTGTGAAAACTTAAAATACTGTTATAAAAATCCATTGACTTGGCGAGAGCGGCAGCCCAGGAAGCTCTAAGGGACTGACAGGGCCAAGTATGCGGAGGAAACCGAAAAGAGAGAAATAGAAACCCCTGATGATCCCAAAGGAGGTTTGATGTGCTTAGGTGCTGCGGTGAAGGTGACCGTGTTCTGGGGCTGTGGCAGCAAGGACAGCGAGCTGGGATGGGTAAATACAGGGAATGCAAAGAGGTTGCAAGCTGCAAAATTAAATTAACTCCTGGGGAGCAAGAGGCAGTGAGTAGTCGGCTTAGGAGATGGGGGTGTCTGCACTAGAGAGACTCCTGCCTCAGCCCTGCTCCTTTGGGGTAGGGAAGGAGGACCTGTTAGAGATGGGAACGTCCAAAAAGGATGCTCTGAAGGAAATTTGTAAAAAGTGCTATTATTCAGTGATTCTAGACTGTAGTGGTTGAGCTGAGTAGGCCAGAGGGGTTTCGGAGCGAAGCAGTTAATCACACACCAAAACCCCCACAACCGCTGAAACCACCGCCGGTCCCCGAGGGGAACAAGTGAATGTAGTGTTTGTCCTGGGGATAAGAGAGCAGGCAGCTGACGGTGTTTGTACAGCCCTGTACAACATTTGATTCCAAACCAACATTGTGGTTAGTGACACTTTTTAATATAGGACTCTAAAACGCCTCCATGAATAGGCCCTTGTAAAGACAAGCCAGTTCAAATTCCGAAGGAAGGCCACACCTCTAGTCTGGCTGGCTTCTCCAGCACCCTGGTTGCCCAGTAGGACTGATATCCATCCAAGTGATGGTTGTGTTTTATCTGCCCTGCTTGGGTCAGAAACTGGCACGAGAAACTTACTAGTGCCATGTGGAAATCCTAATTTCCCATCTCTTTGTATTCCCAGCTGGTTTCTAGCCATATGTCCTCACACCACCAGTGTCCGCTACACCTTTTTTCTGCCCCTGATGCATTCACACGCAGCAGTCCCTCATTTTCTGAACCCTTCAGCCCAAGCTCTTTACATTTGACTCTTCTTGTGTCATATATGACACCAGGGCCTGGTCACAGCCTTGTGATTTGTAGCATGGGTCTTTCCCTGCCCTAGATATTCCCAGCTGATGGAATGGCTGCTACTGTTATCCCTTGTCCGCAAGAGCATGATTGTACAGTCTGTGCTGCTGAATCAAATCCCTTCTCCATTACTCCAGTCCTCAAGGTCATTATAATCTTTCCGTGTGATATCCTGGCCTCTTCTAGATTGATGATAGCATCTCATTTTGCTTCATCAGCACATTTCCTTTGCATTCTCCTGCTTTTCGTGCCAAGATCATTAATGCAAATGTTAAGCAGAATAATTTTTGAGGCAGAAACTCATGGAACTGCATTGGTGAACCCCCTTCAGTGTGACACATCCCCTTTCGGCTGAAGCAATTACCATGCCCCTTTCAGACGGCTTTTTACCCACTTTACATTTCATATGCCAGTCACATCTTCTCCGGCTTACTTAATAATTTACTATGTGGCACCCTTTCAAATGTCTCACTGAAGCCCAGACGAGCGAGATCTACTGCATTTCCTTCATCGCAGATATCTGTGAACTTATGAAAGGAAGCCATTAGGGTCGTGTTGGTGCGCGTCAGGACCCATACAGCCTGATGCACTGCGAATATGTTGTATCTTGTGCGACGCCTGAGGATCTGGAGAGGGGAGTTCAGTGGGAGGCACATGTCTGCAAAACACAAGATTATTTACGTTAATCAGGGTTGGAGGAGACTGGGGTTTAACAGAGTTAGTTGATGGAGCAACATCGGTGCTAGCTGATGACATTCACTCGGGAGTCATTTGAAATACTAATTTCTGGTTTTAAGGTCAAATGAGCTACAGTTACTTGGGGAAGAAAAAGGCCTGTGGTAATTTTTTTGAGTTTATGGACAGATCTTAAAGATATTTGGGTCCTGAGTATTTGGCCTATGTGACTTGGAAGTCTCTGTTCCATTCTTCTTCAATGACATTCAGGTCCCCTAAATGCCATTTTCTTTAGAAAATGAGACTTAACGTCTCCTTATTTTCTAGAGTTGATCTTTGGTGCTGCAAGTCCAAGGATTAAGCAGAATATGGGAGTGCCTGAAGGATGGGACAGAAACTAATTCTCCAAATGCCATAACGTCGTTGTAGAAACCAGCAGGCTGATCTCTGAATGCCACGTTCAGCTCTGATCATTTTGACTCTGAGATGGATAGAGCCGACACAGAAGACTTTAAGCCAGACGATGAAAGCATTTAGCGACTTGGAGATGAAAGACTGAAAAGAGTGGGGTAAATAGATGAAGGGAGCTTAAAAATAAACATTCAATATTGATTATTTACCCTTTCATGCAGAAGAAGAAAGGGACATCTATGTGGTTAAAACCATTTAAAGAGAGAAACAGTGTACTAGAGAGAAATATTTTGACACAAGGCATAATTAACGTGTGAAACTCTCTGCCAGAAGGTCTCATCAAGAGCAAAAAGTGGAGAAGAAAGACAGAAGCAATTGCTATGAGATAACCCCAGCTGTGTAAGTTTAGGGTTTTTTTTTATTATTATTATTTTTAGCCTGTTTTCATGGAAATGGGGCTTATGCAATCTGCTGTCTGGGTGCAGGAGGTAATGATAATTGGTGTCTGCCAACTCAAAACGGAAATCACTTCTTGCCGACAGAAAACTTCTTTTTAAAGTCCCAATGATGTATTCATGTGAGCAGGCGCAGATCTCCGCGGAGGCAGCAGCTGAGAGCCAAATGGCACAGAGGAGGTGTAGGTCTGTCCGCCTGGGAGACCGGAGCCCATGTGCCCTTGCAAACCCCAAACCAGCCCTGCTGAGAATTGGCCCCTGGGTTTTCCTCCACCTGAGCACAGGGCTGGTGATGGGGCCTTAGGGGAAGGCAAGAAACCGCAGGATGGTGGCCTGGGGTGGGTGAGCAGAGGGGGAGGCTGTGGGTGCTGTTTTGGGGAGCTAGGGCAGGGCGAAGCTGAGTTCGCGGTGTGGCAAGAAGGTGCCGGTGGGCTGGTGAGGGAGCTTCTAACCCAGGTGTTTCACTCTGCCTTGTCCTCCTGCGACATGCAGAGGGATGTGTTTATGTTGAGGTGAAGCAGGGTACTTCCTTCTCATATAAATGCTCGCTCCGCTCACGCGGCATTTCTCACAGAATCGTAGGGTTGGAAGGGGCCTCTGGAAATCACCCAGTCCAACCCCCTGCCAGAGCAGGGTCACCCAGAGCAGGTGGCACAGGAACGCGTCCAGGCGGGGTTGGAATGTCTCCAGAGACGGAGACTCCCCCACCTCTCTGGGCAGCCTGTGCCAGGGCTCTGCCACCCTCAGGGTAAAGAAGTTCCTCCTCGTGTTGAGATGGAACTTCCCATGGTCAAGTTTGTGCCCGTTACCCCTTGTCCTGTCCCCGGGCACCACTGAAAAGAGCCTGGCCCCGTCCTCCTGACACCCCCCCTTTCAGTGTTTATAAGCGTGGTTTTATACCTCTTATAAAACTCTTATAAACTCTTCCCTGGTTTTGTTTAAAGGAATGTATCTGCTTGTCTCAGGGAGGAAGGGTTGCTTGAGACTGGGGACTTGGAGTCAGTATGGGAGACTCCGGGAGAGGGTGAGAGAAGCTGAGGCTGCAGCTGTCTCTGGGTGAAATATATCCCCTGGAGTGGTCTCTAAGGTCTCGGACGTAGGGCTGAGGGTGACCAGCTCAGAGCGTCCCTCTGGTTTGGTAGAGCTCTGCTGGGTGGCTGGAGGAGGCCAGGCACGTGTGCTTGCAGGGTCAAATAACCCTCTTTTTGTTGGACTTTACTAATCCCCTTGTGTTTTTCTGTAATGTGTGCACAGACTTTGCATGCTGCAACCTCCCGCCTGGGGAGAGATTATTTTTGCTCTGACGGCTCTCTTTCCTGTCAGTCTTTAGTGTAGAATTCACTCGAGCTGGGGGGGCGAAGAGGTCTCTCTTTGATCCAGGACCATAGAAAAATCCCCGTCCTGGGTTGTGGGTCTTTGCGCAGGGCATAGCACAGGATCCTCTGAAGGGGAAGGGGCATTCAGGAATTTGAATTAAAAAGACAGCAGTGGAGACTGGTTTGGGAATTCCACTTTGAATGCTGAGTTACTCTCATAAAACAATACACGCAAGGGTCAGTGACAGCTCACTGCAGGGTGAGACTGACAGCGGATCTGTTTTCCTTGTGACCTCTAGCCATGGGACCCCTTTGCATAATTTTTATCAATGATGAGTGTCACTTCCAGGGAGATGTTTCATAACGCCGTGTGGTTTTCTCTATATTTGCATGGGATTGTGGTGTTGGCAGTTTCTTTGATTTCTTTCTGCCTGTGGTTTCCTTCTGTCTTATGCTGGCACGTGGTGAAGGCAGAAGGGCAGCTGGGATCCCTTTAGCGCTGTGAAGCACCCCGCGTGTCTGGCAGCCTCTCCTAGAAGAGGTGCAGGGAGCATCCCTCAGCCCTGACTCAGGATCATAAATACAGTCTGCTGCTGGCAGGGGTTTGTCCTCAAGGGTAAGCTCACTGCAGAGCTGGGCAGCCTTTCCGAAAGTCGGCTGCTATGAGGCCGTTGTGTCTCAGCTTTCCTTAGCAGGCCTGGGGACCAGAAGCGATGTTGAACTCTTACAGTGACCGAGATCATCCCTCATCTTCTCCTCTAGTCTAAATGAATCCCGTGACATTGGCTGTCCGTCCTGTCCAGACATGGGATTTTCTTGCTGCTCTTTTCTCGCTCTTCTCCTATCACTTATTTCTTGAAATGCGAGGGCCTAAGAGGCAAGTTCCTTGCTAGCAGCGGTCACCCCGGTGCTGAGGAAACCTGGGGGGCTGCTCTGACTGCACATCGTCCCTGCAGTTTCTGGCAGCTTTTCACATGTCGCCATGCCCCCACCTGTCACCCTGTGCCTTGCCAGCTGCCTGCCCTCAGTCAGTAACCGTGGACCCTCTGCTCTTTTGACTGTGCTCACAGTCCCTGGGGGTAATGTGTTTTCTAGACTTCAATTCCTCCGTTTTCTTAAGGAGGCACATTCGAGGCAGTGCTAAAGGCAACTGATAATGCAAGACTAGTGTCATGTTTGCTCATCACGGGCTTGCTGGTACCTCTCCCACTCCATGTGAGGTTGTCCTAATCACTAGTGATTCAGAGATGGCCGCAGCCTGGCTCAGGAGGACGTTAGGGGAATCTTTGGGGCCTTTTTGCTCGACCATACCTGCCTTATCTACCTCTTCCTTACTTCTTTGTTCTCTTTTTTTTCTCTTATTTGTTCTCCCTTTTCTCACCTGTGTGCACTAAATTTTGATTCTGTTCAGTACTTGATCATAACCTCTTGTTTTGTTTTTGCAAAGAAAAGCCCTTCCTAACTAATGGGCTTTTACTTTCTGTTATTTTTCCAATTTGTATTTGTAAAGCTGGGTTCTTCCTTCCCATCCCTACCCTTGAATTTGTCTTGTATTTCTCTGGTGGATTAGAAAGTCATCTGCTTCCATGGCAGGAGAAATAAAACCATAGTCATTTCTTCACTCTCCCTTTACATCAGTTCCTTATATTTAATTCCTTAAACACAAACTGTCTACTTTTGCTGAGCTGCAATTTTGTGCAATTCATTGAAATATCCTCAGTTCCAGTCAGAATGGAAAGTATTTCATCAGCATCCAGTAAGAAGTCCCATCCGGCTCTCATCCGAATGGAGAACCGAAAGCTTGACCAACTACTTGTGCAGCAAAGAGGAAATATTTTCACCATTTCCATCAGAAATAATCTTTGCAATTGTGAGATTTTCTGTGGTTCCGGTTCCTACCGGATGACAAGCTTTCCTCTAGTAACTGCTAAGGCCGATGCCCACAGATCATCTCGCTTCTACTTCTCATTGCGATAATCTCAGTTTCTAACATTTGCTGGGTGTGGGATATTCCCTACCACCATCCTGGCATTTATTGCTTCCCGTTGCTACTCTCTTGCCTATCCCACCTCATTTCTCTCTGCTTGGGCAAGCAAAGGGGCTCCCACCACGCCAGCGTTGCCCACTGCCATTGCTCATCCCGTGACTCGGTTCTCCTGCCCAAGCCCAGCTCAACCCTGGCTCGGGGCTGCTCTCCCCAGAAGGATCCCACCCTGGGGTTTGGGGAGCTCAATGTCTTGTTTCTACCGACCCAGAGAGCAATTGCTGGTTGCCTTCATTATAACAGCCTGTTGCATGCTGATGTCCTCCCTCACACTTCTCCTTGTTAAACAAAGCAAAGCTGGCTCTGGTGAGGGCAGGAGGGACACCAGAATGGGGTGGTTGGAGGGCAGAGGTCTGGGGCAGGTCTCTGTGGGAGACATGGGGGTTCACAGGCTGGAGGTTCATAAAAACACAAAAGGCTTCTGCTGGCTGACCCCTGAACTTGGGATTGCTCTGCAAATAGAGGACGGTTTGAGGTTAAGAGAAACCTCCTTGTGACTGTGATGGTATTAACAGAAAAACTCATCCAGATCTTCAGTCCTCTGAGGAATTGAGCCTTTTCCTCTGCTTTTGCGTACCCAGTGACATTTGACAGGCAGAAGCATTTACAGCAGGTACTACCTCTCCTCCAAGGCCTTCTCAAATGCCCCAGATGGAGACCCTGGTCACCATTAATTACAAAGGATTTAGTCATTTGTAGGCCCAGGCACAGAGTGGCTTAAACAGAAACACGGGCAGTTGGAGAAGGGAGCTGGAGGGGTGGTTTCTGTTCATACCACCACCCTGAGGCCCGGCCAGCGCTGCCTGGCTCCTCCTGAGCATCTCCAGTGAGATGATTTACACCCGCTCTCACCTCCGTCCCATCTTTTCTAAAAGAAACAATCACAACCTTCTCTCCTGATCCTAGACCTCCTCTCAAACAGGTGCTGGCTTGGAGAGATGTATCCTTCAAACAGGCTCCCGTTTGGCAGGAGAAGGTCTTCTGGGCAAATGGCCATTGCAGCCACCCTGAGGTTTATCCCTGGGCGTGAATGGGGAGCGTCGCCCCTGCCGTGCGGTGGGGGTGGGAGGACGGGCACAGCCGTCGCTCAGCATCTCGGTGAGTTAGACTATTCCCATGAATCAGGGCGGCGGGAATTAGTCAGGCTAAGGGTCAGGAGGCAGGCGGTGAGAGGGTTGTGTGAGAGCTGGGAGCTGGGCAGCAAACCTTTTGTGGCACCATCAGGCAGCATCAGGGCAAGGCGGGAAAAAGAAAAAATAAGGAGAAAGTAATGAGTTCGGCAGCTCTTTCTTTCTGGGTGCGCACCGGCCGGGGCTTTTGGGAATCACCCTCTGGGATTGTAAATGCTGCCCCTTTTCGGTCATGCTACGATCTCTTCATGGCTTCATCCGCAAGGCTGCAAGGAGCTGATTTCAGTGGGCACCAGCGGCATCCTCTCCTCCCTCCAGCTCCCACTCTTAATACCCTGTCTCCTGACATAGATTTATTTGCTTTTTTGGGGCTAAGCCAGTAGAGAGAGAGCTTAAATTGAACGAAATTATCCTGCTTGGGAAGAAGCGGGCAAGCAGTAATTGCAACAACTTGGCTGTCAGGAGGCTGCAAACTGCAGCCAAAATGAAAATCCTTGGAGAGGTGAAAAACCCCTGTTTGCCCTGGGGACAGGGACGGTGGGAAGCTCAGATTTGGCCTGAGCCCCCTCCTCCAGCCCCGGAGCAGGGCAACAGAGTCCAGGCCATCCAGTCCTCCATGTCTCTGCAACCTTTCCATCAGGAGAATACTGGTTCTGTCCGTATGACTAGCAAAATGGACAAATGTGAGACCCCCAGTGGTTCCTACATGATCCTTCCTTTCTTACACGTCCAACCAGCAATCAGTGCTATCGGGGCAGGTGAATGTATGTGCAATGCATCATTACGGACCTGACCCTGTGTCCCTGCTGTGAGCGGTGCAGCAGGGTGAGCAGCGGTATTTGTGGCAAAACCGGGGCTAAGCCGGGATTGGACCCCTGGCAGTGGTTTTTGGCCAGCAATAGCGGCAGTGCCTGGGGGTGTCCATGCCACGGCCCCTGAGCCGGGCAGGGCTGTCCGTCCCCGGAGCAGCTCCGCAGCCCCCGGCACAGGGCTGCTGCTGGGGCCCTTGCAAAGGGAATGGCTGCCTGGAGCTCGCTGGTGTCGCTCCACGGCCACCTGCTTGGGATTGCCCTCAGGGCTGTGGCCACGGGGCTTCGTGCCCCGGCCTGGCTGATGGCCGGTGGGCTCCTTCCAGCAGCGGCAGGGTGGGTGTCGTGGGGGTTTGTGCTGCGCCGGGTCCCCGACGGGCACCCAAATGGAATCCGAAAGTCGCAGCCGCGTGGCTGCGCTTCCCCTTCTGCGGTTTCCCTGCCTTCTCCAGCTCAGCAAATCTGGGCGATCCTGACATAATTTCCTCAGTATGATGCTCTCATTTTCTTTCCTTGAAACCCTGTGCCCGCCCAGTGGCCGGGGATAAAAGGAGGGCCCGGCCAGAGGGGCCGAGCATCGTGCAGAGGAGAGCCCTGCAGCCCCCCCAGCTCCAGCCCCGCTCGCGGATCCCTGAGCCCCCGCAGCGCCATGAAGGTCCCCGCAGCCGCCCTGGTCACTCTCCTCCTCGTGGCCACCTGCTCCCCATCCCAGGCCCATCTCGGTGAGTCCGGCGTCGCCGCGTCCCCCCGGGGCTGCGTGTGCCACCGCGGCACGGGAGCTGCCACCGTGGTGGCCGGAGAGCCCCATCCCCGTCAGCGGGGACCTGGGGCTGTGGGGAGGGCTGGGGCAGGAGACCAGCGCCAATGCTGGGGCTCGGGCTTGGGGTCTCGGGGCCCTCCTGGGGGGCCGCCGCCAGGCAATATGCCACAAGGCGGGGGACGGGAGATGGCAGACCCCTGGGGAACGCCAAGCGCTGGTGGGGCCAGAGCCTGTGCTGCCGCCTGGGGTCTCACCGGGGCTGTCTGTCTGTCCCTCTGCCCTCACAGACGGCGTCCCCACCACCTGCTGCTTCAGCTACCAGCAACGCCCCGTCCCGCGGAGCCTCATCGCCTCCGCCTACGTCACCAGCAGCAGCTGTGCCCACCCGGGAGTGATGTGAGTAGCCACCGCTGCCGGGGGCTCGGGGGGGACGGCCGGGGCAGGGCCCCGAGGGTGGGCGGTAGGGGGACGGGGACGGGGACACGGCCAGGAGCACTCGGGGCGCTGCCGGCGGGACCCGGCGCAGGGATCCCGCTGCCCCGGCCCAGCGGCCAACACGGTTCTTCTGCCAACAGCCTGGTCACCAAGAAGAAGAAGAAGGAGCTGTGCGCAGACCCCCGGGCGCCCTGGGTGCAGGCGCATCTGAAGCACTTCCAGACCCTGCAGAACTGACCCTTCCCCGCTGCCACCCGCCATGTCCCCGGTGCCACCCCCAGCGGCCTGGGCTTCCAGCCGCAGGCACGCCAGAGACTACTTGAACTGCAGCCTTCTGCAACGAGAGAACTTATTCTATTTAACTTATTTCAGTGAAAGTAACTATTTTTTGTTAAGAAAAGGGAAAATACAAAAATAAACTTACATTTGGGAGGATCTGCAGATTTGTTGTATGTAAGCTAGTGGGGCACTTGGGGGGCGGGGTGTCCTTCCATGATCCTGGCCACTTCTTCCTCGGCCAAAGTGGCCGGGGCGCTGCGCGAGGGTCCTGCACCGGAGGGGCCGGAGTCTGGGCCGGCTGCGGCCGGGGACACTGCGAGGGGCAGGGAGGTGATGAGCACAGCCAGCCCAAGCCACACTGCCCCCATCCCCGGACCACAGCCCCGCGCCTGCCCCCCGTCTCCGAGGGCGGCGGTGGCCACTTGGCCCTGGGGACCCTGTGCCCCCGGCTGCACCCCTCACCGGCGCCCGTGTCGTTTCAGTCGCTGCAGTGCCAGGACTTGGCATCTTCTTCCGCAGCAGAGCAGCGCTGGTGTGTCCCGCGGGAGCCGCAGGAGCTGCAGAGCAGGAGTCTCCAGGGCCTGGGGGAGCAAAGGCAGCAACTGCCACCAAAGGCCCCCAGCTGTGGGGCGCCAGCCCTGGCGCCGTGCACAGCCCACCCCCACGCACCGGCAGCTGGAGCTGAGCTCCCCGCACGCACCCCGCGCCCATCGCCCGCTGGCTCTCCCGGGGAAGCCCCGTCCCTGCCCGAAGGAGGAGACGAAGGCACCCTCCGCTCGCTGGGGCTGTGGGACCGGGGTCACCGGCACTCACCCGGCACTTCTCTGCACCGGCCGGTGCTGCCAGCAGAAGGACCTGTGGGACGGAGGGGACACTTCAGTCCCAGTCCCTCTCCGCCCCGGCCCCTGCCTTGGCCCCGGCCCCGTGGGGCGGCTGCACTCACCTGAACTCCCCAAAGAACTGCGAGACGCAGCCCCGCTCGCTCCCGCAGGGGAAGTGGAAGATTCGGCGGCAGCGCCAGCCCCGGCAGGTGACCGAGGCACCCGGCAGCCGGCAGATGCAGCACCTCTGGGGGTGGAATGGTGGTGGACGGCGTCAGCGCCGCGTGCCCCCAGGGAGCCCAGGTCACCCTCAACCGCCACAGCCCCGCCATGTTTCGGTGGGATGCCCGGCCGGTGACACCAGGCCACTGCTCGATCCACCGACCCTCTCCAAATCCCCAGTTTCCGTAGAAATGGGCCTTTTTGGACGAAGGAGGATCTGGGGGTTGCTTGCCTTTCCAAATGTACGTGTCACACATACGTCCCCCAGCTCAGTGCCATGTCACAAAGACCCCGGGCTGTATAAGTAACCCTGCCCTAGCACCCCCAGCTTGATGGCACGTTTGACATAGTCACTGGAGAATCGGGGTTATCTTTGACCACACCAACGTCCCCACATCTGCCATCCCCTTCGCTGCAGCCACATGCGGTGATGGAGGCGAGGACACGACCCCACAGGAGACCCCAGTCGCCCCCTGCCCAGGGTCCCACCGGGCTGCAAGATGAGGAGACAGGACCCTCTGGTACACCTCCCCTGCCCAAACGGAAGAGTCACGTCCCCAAGGAGGAAGGTGGGCGCAGAGCATCCCCCTGGACACCTGCCAGAGGGATTTTGGCTGGTGCCCGGCCGTGCAAGCAGAGGCCTCTGTGCCCTGGGAAGTGGCTCCGGCCTCTCCCCCATTCCGCCCCTGGCGTTACCCCCACGGGCGCCCCGGCAGCACGGTGCTGGGGGTGACGGTGCCGCTGTCCCCCAGCAGTGTGCGGACTATGCCAGCGGGCGGATGTTGATCCCGTGTTAGCTGGGGAGCTGTGCCGTCAGGATGGGCTCTGCATCCATGAAAACTGCCTGGTGAGTCCCTTGGTTTCAACACCGGGCCCCGACACCCCCGTGCCCCCGGCAGCTCCTGGCATGTGCCCTCTTTTCCCCTCTTGCAGTACCACGCGAGCGGGCTCAGCCAGAGAGGGAATGATGCAGAGGGCTTCTACGGCTTCCTTTTCCCTGACATCTGGCAGGAGCTGAAGCGGGTGGCACAGAAGGTGAGGTCAGGGAGGAGCACGTGGCCCCACCGAGGTCCCCCTGCCTGTGTCCCGCTCTGCACAGGCCAGCAGCTCCCCAGGGACGCTCTGGCAGCGGGCTGCAAGCAACCCCCCAGATCCTCCTTTGTCCAAAAAGGCCCATTTCTATGGAAACTGGGGATTTGGAGAGGGTCGGTGGATCGAGCAGTGGCCTGGTGTCACCGGCCGGGCGTCCCACCGAAACATGGCGGGGCTGTGGCGGTTGAGGGCGACCTGGGCTCCCTGGCAGCACGCGGCGCTGACGCCGTCCACCTCCGTTCCACCCCCAGAGGTGCTGCATCTGCCGGCTGCCGGGTGCCTCGGTCACCTGCCGGGGCCGGCGCTGCCGCCGAATCTTCCACTTCCCCTGCGGGAGCGAGCGGGGCTGCGTCTCGCAGTTCTTTGGGGAGTTCAGGTGAGCGCAGCCGCCCCACGGGGCCGGGGCCAAGGCGGGGGCCGGGGCAGAGAGGGGCTGGGGCTGAAGTGTCCCCTCCATCCTGCAGGTCCTTCTGCTGGCAGCACCGGCCGGTGCAGCGGGTGCGGGCGGCGCAGCAGGAGCAGATGCCCTGCCTCATCTGCCTGGAGGCGGTGGCGGGGTGGCCCTGCTACGACACCCTGGTGTGTCCCGTCTGCGCCGGAGCCTGGTTCCACCGCCGCTGCATCCAGGTAGGTGGCACGGCCCCCGGGCCCCGGCGTGAGCACCCCTGCCTTCCCCGGGTTGCCCGGCTCCCGGGCGGGCAGACGGGACCCCCTGCGGCGGATGCTGATGGCGGCTCTGCCCCAGGGCCAAGCACTGTCCTCGGCCCTGCACCACTTCTGCTGCCCGCTCTGCCGGGACGTGGCCGCCTTCCAGGACGAGATGTTTCGCCTGGGCATAAAGATCCCTGACAGGTCGGCGCCGTCCCCTCTGCCTCCCTCCCGCTCCATCACGCTCCGGCCGATGCCCTCTGCCTCCCCGGGTGCCGGCGGGGTGTCCCCGACCCCTCCGGGGCTGAGAGCTCCCCTGCTCCCGCAGGGATGCTGCCTGGGAGTTGGATGGGTCCTTCGCGGACCTTTACGAGCAGCGCGGCTCCTGTGACGCCGGCCAGTGCCTGTGCCCAGCGGGGCGGCAGCAGGTGGAGGAGAACGGGTGAGTGCTGGTGACCCCGGTCCCCCAGCCCCAGCGAGCGGAGGGTGCCTTCGTCTCCTCCTTCGGGCAGGGACGGGGCTTCCCCGGGAGAGCCAGCGGGCGACGGGCGCGGGGTGCGTGCGGGGAGCTCAGCCCCGGCTGCCGGTGCGTGGGGGTGGGCTGTGCACGGTGCCAGGGCTGGCGCCCCACAGCTGGGGGCCTTTGGTGGCAGTTGCTGCCTTTGCTCCCCCAGGCCCTGGAGACTCCTGCTCTGCAGCTCCTGCGGCTCCCGCGGGACACACCAGCGCTGCTCTGCTGCGGAAGAAGATGCTGAGTCCTGGCACTGCAGCGACTGCAGCGACACGGGCGCCGGTGAGGGGTGCAGCCGGGGGCACAGGGTCCCCAGGGCCAAGTGGCCACCGCCGTCCTCGGAGACGGGGGGCAGGCGCGGGGCTGTGGTCCGGGGATGGGGACAGTGTGGCTTGGGCTGGCTGTGCTCATCACCTCCCTGCCCCTCGCAGTGTCCCCGGCCGCAGCCGGCCCAGACTCCGGCCCCTCTGGCGCAGGACCCTCGCGCAGCGCCCCGGCCACTTTGGCCGAGGAAGAAGTGGCCAGGATCATGGAATGACACCCCGCCCCCCAAGTGCCCCACTAGCTTACATACAACAAATCTGCAGATCCTCCCAAATGTAAGTTTATTTTTGTATTTTCCCTTTTCTTAACAAAAAATAGTTACTTTCACTGAAATAAGTTAAATAGAATAAGTTCTCTCGTTGCAGAAGGCTGCAGTTCAAGTAGTCTCTGGCGTGCCTGCGGCTGGAAGCCCAGGCCGCTGGGGGTGGCACCGGGGACATGGCGGGTGGCAGCGGGGAAGGGTCAGTTCTGCAGGGTCTGGAAGTGCTTCAGATGCGCCTGCACCCAGGGCGCCCGGGGGTCTGCGCACAGCTCCTTCTTCTTCTTCTTGGTGACCAGGCTGTTGGCAGAAGAACCGTGTTGGCCGCTGGGCCGGGGCAGCGGGATCCCTGCGCCGGGTCCCGCCGGCAGCGCCCCGAGTGCCCCTGGCCGTGTCCCCGTCCCCGTCCCCCTACCGCCCACCCTCGGGGCCCTGCCCCGGCCGTCCCCCCCGAGCCCCCGGCAGCGGTGGCTACTCACATCACCCCCGGGTGGGCACAGCTGCTGCTGGTGACGTAGGCGGAGGCGATGAGGCTCCGCGGGACGGGGCGTTGCTGGTAGCTGAAGCAGCAGGTGGTGGGGACGCCGTCTGTGAGGGCAGAGGGACAGACAGACAGCCCCGGTGAGACCCCAGGCGGCAGCACAGGCTCTGGCCCCACCAGCGCTTGGCGTTCCCCAGGGGTCTGCCATCTCCCGTCCCCCGCCTTGTGGCATATTGCCTGGCGGCGGCCCCCCAGGAGGGCCCCGAGACCCCAAGCCCGAGCCCCAGCATTGGCGCTGGTCTCCTGCCCCAGCCCTCCCCACAGCCCCAGGTCCCCGCTGACGGGGATGGGGCTCTCCGGCCACCACGGTGGCAGCTCCCGTGCCGCGGTGGCACACGCAGCCCCGGGGGGACGCGGCGACGCCGGACTCACCGAGATGGGCCTGGGATGGGGAGCAGGTGGCCACGAGGAGGAGAGTGACCAGGGCGGCTGCGGGGACCTTCATGGCGCTGCGGGGGCTCAGGGATCCGCGAGCGGGGCTGGAGCTGGGGGGGCTGCAGGGCTCTCCTCTGCACGATGCTCGGCCCCTCTGGCCGGGCCCTCCTTTTATCCCCGGCCGCTGGGCGGGCACAGGGTTTCAAGGAAAGAAAATGAGAGCATCATACTGAGGAAATTATGTCAGGATCGCCCAGATTTGCTGAGCTGGAGAAGGCAGGGAAACCGCAGAAGGGGAAGCGCAGCCACGCGGCTGCGACTTTCGGATTCCATTTGGGTGCCCGTCGGGGACCCGGCGCAGCACAAACCCCCACGACACCCACCCTGCCGCTGCTGGAAGGAGCCCACCGGCCATCAGCCAGGCCGGGGCACGAAGCCCCGTGGCCGCAGCCCTGAGGGCAATCCCAAGCAGGTGGCCGTGGAGCGACACCAGCGAGCTCCAGGCAGCCATTCCCTTTGCAAGGGCCCCAGCAGCAGCCCTGTGCCGGGGGCTGCGGAGCTGCTCCGGGGACGGACAGCCCTGCCTGGCTCAGGGGCCGTGGCATGGACACCCCCAGGCACTGCCGCTATTGCTGGCCAAAAACCACTGCCAGGGGTCCAATCCCGGCTTAGCCCCGGTTTTGCCACAAATACCGCTGCTCGCCCTGCTGCACCGCTCACAGCAGGGACACAGAGTTACAGCCGGAGCCCTGGCGGGAATCAGGCGGATGAAGGATACTCCAGCCTCCCTTCCCCAAATCATCTGTGTTTTCAATTTCTTCTTGCGTTTAAGGTAATTGAGACAAGTGACAGGCCAGTACGTTCCAAATTCCTCCTTCGCCATCCCCATTGCTGCTGTAGTGGGTTGATGGGCTCTAGGGGCTGTGGGAGGATTTTCCCCATGAGACGAGGTGATTCTCGGGGACCTGGAGCCCCCCGGCACAAGTAGGGTCACCCCCATGGGTGCCCATCTCTGGGGTCTGGCCGGGGCTGAAGGACAGTGCTAAACTTCCAGGCACCTTTCCTTCTGCAGTCCCCCCTGGATAATGCCTTCTTCCATCTGGGAAGACACCAAACCAACCCCCCAAGCCCCCCAAACCCAACCTTTCTCCCATTGCCAGCCTGCGCCTGCCTTTATCCCTCCCTCGATCCACAGCCCACTGAGGGGGGGGCAGCCTTAAACCCCGTGCTGGGGCAAGGGCTGCTTCGTCTTGACGGGGAGGTGGGGGCACAAACCTTGGCCCTGTGGGTTTCCCTGCCCTCCCAGGGCTCCCGGACTATTCCCGGGTCCCCACGGCGATGCCAAGCCCTGCTGTGAGCACCGTTTTCTCCCACCGTATTTACATCGTCTCACTGCAGCTGCAGGTCAGCACAAAATAGTTTATTAAAGCCATCGAGGGACATCCAATAGTGTGGAGGGGGCGATGGCACGGGAGGGGACAGACCCAGCTCCATAACAGAACGAGATGAGAACACACGGATAATTATGGGATGCAAATAAATAGAGTTGATGTGGAAGGCAGCTTCACGTGGAGGCGCTGGTTGTCTTTTTCTGCCGCTGATACTGTTGGAACCAGCGCTCCTCTGGGTCCACGCAGAACTTCTTCCCATTCAGCAGCTCCACGCTGTGGGGCAGAGAGGGGCTGCGTTAGCCGGGGGGGATGCAGGATCCAGCCGTGCCCTGGATTTTCCCCCCCTCTCCAGCCTGGGAATGCCTGCAGCATCCTTCCCCTGGCGTCCCCCAAAAATGCTGACTTTTATCAATCTCCGAAACCTTGGTTTCCTTCCCGTTTCTCTGGGTGGGTGGCAGCTGAAATGGGGGATTTTGGGGCAGTTTGGGATAAAGCTTCAGGTTGCGGGGGGTGTGTGCGTGTGCGTGTGTTTGTGCAAAGAGCCAGAGCAGGGCACCCCCACCCACGCATCCTTTGGGGTGGCTTGTTTTGGGTTAGCCCCAAAGGCAGAACACTGGCAGGGAAGTGAGGGTGAGGAGCGGGGTGCCGGGGAGGAAGGCTGGGCGGGGGTACTCACCGCACGGCTCTGTGGGAGCAGTGGGAAGGCGTCTTCTGGTAGCTCTTGATGTTGGAGGCAAGGATTTTCTTCCGCATGAACATGTCCTTGTAGCAGCACGTGCTGTAGGGGCTGCGCACTGAGAGGGGGTGAGAGGGGTTGGTGCCGGCACGAGGGGTGTGGGTGCTGCCCCGGGGGGTGTGGGAGCTCCCCTGGGGGTCTCTCCCTCTCCCTTCCCCTACAAGGGCTCTCCTCTCGCATCCCCAGCAGGGCTGCTTTGCCCCAGGGTGGGAGCCCCCCCCATTTCCCTGCCTGTGGGGGTTTATTCCTGAGCTCCCCAGCTAGGGGGAGGGGCTGGGGCTGAAGCCATCTCCAAACCTATTTTTGCTCCTTTTGAACAAGATCAGGACGGCCCCACGCGCAGGCAGCTGGCGATGCCCCTCACCCTGCCCCCAAACCCATGGCAGAAGCAGGAGTTGGAGCTCTCATCCCCCTCCCTGACCCCCCCTTTGGGTCGCCCACAAGTGGAGGAGATGGAGATGGAGCTGGGGCAGCTGCGGAGAAAGGCTCCGTGTCGGTACTCACAGGAGACACCCTGGCTTCCAGTCCAGAGAGCGGCCAGCAGCAGGGTGAGCAGCGCCAAGGAGAAGACCTTCATGTCCAACCCGGGGCTTGGTCAGCGCAGTGGCCGGCAGCTCTCGCTGACTCGGAGCCACCCAAGAGCTACCTGCTTCTCCTGCCGGCACCTCGTCATGATATACCCTCCCAGCCAGGCTTTCCGTGACATTTCTGGACTCTCCCTGGGGAAAGAACCGCCCAGAGATGCTGATAAAGGGCAACCAGTGAATGGAAATTCCTTCTCCTGGCCCCTCTGGCCCTTGTGGTACCCGAGGGCTGCTGGAAAGTGTGGTGAGCAGCCAGCGGCTCTGCGTCGCTGGTGATGCACCGGGGCCGGCAGTCTATTTTGGGTTTGGCTGTTGCCACCGGCAAACCACACAGGATGATGCTTGGCCTTGCTGAAGTCCTCAGTGAGTTTATTTTCAAAACCCGCTATTGTCAGCCTGGCTGCGATGCCTCTCTTGCAATTTTGCGCCGGGGCGAGTGGCTCAGCAGTGGCCGGGCTCGCCCCAGCCCACCCTCACCCTGAGACCTGTCACTGGCTGCCCATCGGGTGGCTGTGCCCGTCACAGCGTCTGTCACTGTGACAGTGCCCATCACATCTCCTTACGGTGTCCCAGGAGCGTGGGCTGTCAGTGGAGCCCTACCAGGCATCCCCGAGGGGCGGCTCTGATCGAATTTGGGCCCGGGGTCTCCCCTCACCGGGATGGCTGACGAGGAGCATGGGAAGCCCCCTCCTCATGGGCTGTACCTGCCTCTTGCCCCGCTCTCTGGTGGCTTTCCCAAGGCCGGCAAGGACGTGGTTTGGCCCCATGCACCCTCCCGGACTCCCCCACGGAGACGTAGAATCGTAGAATTGCCTAGACCCCAGCACTCGGAGATGTGGTCGAACACCCAGGCAGGAAAGCCAGCAGCAGGATCTGCCCTCTCCCAAGACACTTGCACAGCCAGATGTTTGCATGCGTGAGATTCCGTTTAATTCCATTCAGTGAGTTGTACAGAAAATAACCATGGAGCTGCTCCCCCTTAACCCCTCTGCCGCTGCCAGTCCGGCGGGCGCAGCCTCACCCAGACACGCTGCTGCTGCTGCCCGCAGAGCGGGGCTGAGCGCCTGGGGGCTGGCAGTGGGTCTGGACCCCAGCGCCCCACGGGGTCGGTACACCCCATGCCGGTGGGACGCCGGGGGGTGGCAGAGGCCCTTTGCCCCCAGGGAGGCGGTGAAGGTCGTCGCAGCGTGATGGGGAGGACGGCCCTGACGAGCTGCTATATCCAAACGTGGTGTCCCCGCTGCTGCCTCTGCAAAGGGGTCACCTTCGTGGTGTCCTGTCCCCCGTGGAAGGGACTCCCCGTGCTGCCCCTGGCCACCCTCCTAGCTGGGGATGGAGAAGGAGCTGACTTGGAAGCTTTGCTGGTACCTCTTCACCCAGGCCCTGCTCGCCTGGGCGCAGATCTCCTTCCCGCTCCTCACCCTGAAGCTGGGGCAGAGAAAAGACGGGGTTAGCGGGGTGGTGGTAGGGGGACCCCGGCGCTGAGTTTCCGAGGGGCTCAGAGGCACAGAGGATCAGGATTGGACCCATCGAAGCAAGACGCGGGGTCTGGCAGGGTCTAGAGGTGCTTTACCCCCCAGGGCTGGGTTTAGGGTACTCACATCACAGCCTGGTGAGGGCACTCGGGGCTGGTGGGGTAGCAGGCGACGACATTGTCTCTCTTGATCCTTCTCGTCTGGAAGTTGAAGCAGCACTTGTCCGGCACGGCCGGAGCTCCTGGGGACACAGCGCAAGCTCAGCTCAGCCTGGAGACACCCACCTCCCACCTCAGCCCTCCCGCCACGGGCACGGCGGCTCTTTGCGGGGGAGCCCCCCTGCACACCATGCACGAAGCCAACCCGTCCCCACAGCCCTGGGGGCTGTCCCCGTCCCCCAGCGCTCACTCTGAGCCAGGCTCTGGCAGCACAGCGTGGCGAGGAGGAGGAGGGCGCAGACCACTCCGGCCGCCTTCGCCATGCCGGGCTGCGGGAGAGCTCTTCGGTAGCGCCGGGGCAGAGCTGCCGTCTGCCGGGGTCACGGCCACCGGGCTGCTTTTATGGGGGAGCAGCGGGGCTGGCTTCCCCCGGGGGCCAGCGGTTGCGTGGTGAGGGGGAGGACCTGGTCCCCTGCCATGTCCCAGAGCACAGAGGGTGAGCAACACTCGTCCCTTCCCAGCACATCCCCGGAAAGGGAAAAAACCTGCTCCTGGGCCGTGCTTCTGCCCCCCTCTGCGATGGGCTTGAGATTGTTCCTGACCTCCTGCCTCCAGTGGCTGAGCTGCTGCCAAAGTTTGGCTCTGCGCCCCCGGCCCCCCGGCAGGCTGCGTGCCCCATGGCAGGGACCCCCGGGGCGGGCGAGAGGGTCTAGGCATCTCCCCTGGGTGGGACCGGGGCCAGGCTCAGCACCCTGAGGTCAGTGTCCCCCCCTGCGCCGCACAGTTGTGCATCCTATCGCTTTGCATCCCTCCCCAGGGGGACAAACGGCCAAATAACCCCCCCCCCTCCTCCAAACAGCCATAGAGAAACAGCTTCTCTTTGGTGGCGCCAGGCACGTACACAGCTCTGGGCTGGTTTTGGGGGTGTTTGCGGCTCTTTGGGGCCTGGAAAAGGCTGGGCATGTGGCTCCGCTTCCCCCGCAACCGGCACCAAAGCAGCAGCTCATGTTCTTGGCTGTGCTGAGCTGGGAAAGGCAGAGGACATTCTGGGCCTTCCTCAGTGGATTTTGCCTGGCTGCAGCTGTCCAAAAAGCCCCCTCTCCCCCCTTGGCCTCAGCAAATCCCAGGGCGCATCCCAGCTGCCGGCAGCTGGCGGACGGTGGGAAGCAGCGGGGAGATGCAGACGTGCATCCCCCCCGCCAGCCCAGCTGTGCGGGCAGCCACGTCCCCGCCGCGCAGGGGACACCGATGGCATCCTGCCAGCGTTCCGGCGCAGCCCCACCACGGCATGGAGACCCAGCTGGGGAGAACATGGGGTGCTGGTCCCAGCAGGGACCTGCCCTGATGGGAACAGGAACCACCTCCATGATGGGACCACACATGTCCCACCGTTCCCTCTTCTCCAAAGCCATTTCCCAGAAATCAGCCTCAATTTTTTTGGAGTGCACGTGGAATAAATAATAGGAGGGTGCAGCAAGCAGGGCTGGGTGATGCCCCAGGGTGGGTGGGTGCGGACATGGCGGGAGGTTGTGTTTCTGTGCCCGGCTGGTGGAGCAAAGCACCTTCCCGTCATCACCCCAACTCCCGTTTAATCCCTCCTGGGTAAGACCCTGTGGAGCGCAGGAAAGTGGATGCCTCCGGTCCTGATGCGGCACAGCTGCCTGGCTCGCCATTCCCACCCTGGATCCATCCTTTCCCTTCATCCGCCTTCTTACCCCCGCACACTGAGGAGGTCCTGGCCCAGCTGAGGTAAAAGTGGCCTCCTAAGGGTAGAAAATATTCCCTGCATTAAGAAAATGAAACAGAAGCACAAGGAAAACAAAAGAGTGTTTATTGGACTGGGAAAGGCCCTTTTTAAAGACTTCCATGCAAAATGCTGGGATACATCAGGCCGGGGAATTCCAGGAATGATGTTCCCGGCACCTGCAGCATCCCTCGATCCAGAGCCCAGGCGCTGGTATCTGCCCCATGGGGCGAGCGGACCCTGGGGATGGGGGATTTTGGAGCGTGGGGGATTTTCCACCCTGGTTGGGCCCCTGGAGCTGGCAGCCCCGGAGCACTCCAGGTCTCGCCTTTGTCTCAGGAGGACAATCCCCCTTTTCCCTCCTCACATCATCCAGGGTAGGGCTTTACTGGTTTTGGCACAGACCTGGCACCGGCGCGGGGCATGTCCATGGGGGCTCACAGAGGGGCCAGAGGCAAAACCAAGCTCTTCGTGAATTTAGGAAAAACTGGTTTTCACCCCCCTCCAGTTCATCAAACACCGTGTTTGGCGCAGAGAGGGGCATGGGACACGGGCAGACCCACTGCTGTGATGAGCTTTGGGGTGGCCCCACGGGTTCCCCGGTCCCGCATGTGGTCCGGGATGAAAAATACCCTTTTCCTTCCTTTATTACACTGCTTCATGTCGGCTCCTCGCTGGCATTCACAGCTCTGGCTCTGGGCTTGGCCCCGGAGCGTGGTGAGGAGCAGAGCCGCTGGGGACAGGCCACCAGCCTCCATCTCTGCCTGTCCCCTCTCCCAGGGTGGCAGCATGGTGTCCTGGGCCTCTGCCAGCCCTGCCTTTTGTCACCCTTATTTGCTGGGAAATCCCATGGCTGGGGAAATCCCTCCAGGAAATGCGGGGGATACAGGTGGGGGGACCCCAGGAAATGCTGCCTCATCCCTCCATCCATCCCTCGCACCGTGCCTGGTGCGGTGGGAGGATGGGGGGGGAGAAGGGCTGAGCCCCGCAGGGCCGGGGGGGGACATTGGCACCTGCAAAATGTGTGGGACAGATCCTGCTCCTGCTGCCGAGAAGGGCAGGAGAAGGTGGCAAATCTGGGGGCTGGCAGAGGCGTTTGGGACCCCGCTGGGGGCTGAGCTCTCATTGCCCCCTCCAAAAAAAATTGCAGGGCCTCCAAATCTCCCGCTGCTGGGGGAAACAAGGATGCCCCCATCCCACCGGCCCCACGGCTGCCCCACGCAGGCGTTGCTCCCCACGGCCTCTCTGCATCCCTGAGCAGAAAGCACAAGCAGTTCCTGGGGAAACCACCGCCTCCGCCGGGAGCGTGTCAGTGTTTAATTATCCTCCGTGCTCAGAACCTCGTCTCGCTGGGCGCCGCATTGCTGGGGCTGCCAGAGAGAGCTGCCGGGCACAGCGGGACGCCCGCTCGATGGCACAGCTCCCCCCGCCCCCCCGGAAATGCTGCTCCCCCCTGGGTGAGAGCTGCTTTTCCAGCTGGGTTTGCAGATGCTTTATTGATGCTGCGGCGCTTCTCCTCATTTCAGCTGATCGATAACCCCGGGGGAGGAAGATCTAAGTGCAGCGCCCATGGGATGGAATGGCTGCCGCAGCTGAGGCAGCCAAAGTCATGAACATGATCAAAAGCAGCTTTGCCAGGTCAGGTCTGTTTTCTATACAGGATTTGTTTGATGTATTCTTCTCCCGTTTAAATCTTTGTCTTGGTCAGATCATCTTTTCCATTACCTTGATGGGGCTGATGCTGAGATAACCACTAAATGCACGGCCCCGCGCCTGCTGTTTCCTTTTTTAAGGTCCTTGCCTGGCCCCGGCCACTTGGGACTTCCCCAGCTGCTTGCGGAGATGGGTTATATTGAGATGGGTCCACCCTCGCCTGTCCCCAGGAAGAGGTGGCTCATCGTCCCCCTGCACTTCTGCCACCCACGCCCCTGCGGAGCCCGGCCGGCTGCTGCCCAGATGCCATCACTTTCCCCAAAAAGCAGTGGAGGGTTGTTTTTTTTTGTGTCCAAGGCCGGAAAACCCAGCGGGGATCTGCACCTAACCCCAAAGCCGCTCCCCAGGGAGGGGGGAAGTGGGAGGAAGAGGCATCACCCGGTACCCGGCTGCCCCGAGGCTGTGGGGATGGGCCCATTTCCCGCTGTCGGAAGATGCAAATGTCTAGAAATAAGACAGAACAGATGCCGCCATCCTTGTCCAGGGGAGATTTCACCGGGAAATTCACAGCCAAGCCCTGATTTCGGACACGTTAATCACGCAGGAGCAATGACGAACACGCCGCAGATGTTGCTGGAAGAAGCTGCAGCCTCACGGCCAGGCTCGGACCACCCCATCTCCCCCTCACCCCCCTAAAGCAGGAACCCAGGGAAAGGAATGGCATCGCGTAGCTTTGATGTAGATCTCCAGGGCTTTGGAGCCCTCTCTCGATTTTGGAGCCCTCACTCTGCTCCTGGCTGATGGCTGCGCCGGGGCAGCTCCCCCTTTCCCGGGCCAGTGCTGGGCAGTGGGATGAGGGTCGCCCTGTGTCCCGTTGGTCCCATAACGGGGAAAGCAGCCCCAAAGGAAAAGGTTTTCAAGCCAAAGCGGTGGCAGGGGGGGGCTCAGGGTGCCAGTGGCAGAGCAAAAAGCTTTCCTCCGGGATGAGGATTTCTCTCTGCATCACCCCGGAGAAGGGGCTCTGTGGTACCCGTGTTCAGACGGCTCGTTCCCTGGTGGTTTATCCTCTCTCAGCTGTTCTGGGCTGAACTCCCCCCGTCCTGGCGTCCCCCGCCGTGTGGTGCCTGACTCATTTCCCATGTCCTTTGGCCCCCAGCATCCTGGCTGCCTCCGCTCGGGGACCGGCCCTTGCAGAAAAGCTGATTTCACACCAGACTCCTCTGCTTGAGATTACGATCAGGGCTGGGCTGCTCGAGTTGAGTGATCTCTTCCCCCGCTCCCCCAAAAAAACCCAGAGTTTAAAACTAAAATAAACCCAAAGCACCGTCTGCCTCCTTATCTGCACCCTGATTTCTGCAGATTGCACATGCCTCACGGTTTCCCAGCAGCCCAAAAGGCAAGCAGCAGCATTTAACGGTGGGAAAAAAAAAAGAAGATGCCCCAAAAGAGCAAGTAAGATGTTCACAAAGTCCTCTGCACCCAGAAGCCAGGGTAAAAAATAATTAAAAAAATTACACTAGGTACTTGGCTGGGGTCTCCGGATTTTCTCCAGGCACAAGAACCAAGGCTGGGCAGCGCCGGTGGGATGCTCGGAGATGGTGATGGGCAACAGGGTCAGCATCACCAGGACATGGGGGGCTCTGTTGCACCACCCCGAATCCCCCCGCAACCCGGCCCCGGGTCCCTGTCATATTTTTCCCCAGTCTGTAGCTATCAGCAACTGCAATCTGCTGCTTTTGTGGTGATAGTGATTGTTAGTTTTCACACGTATTTTCTGAAAGTACCTGCCCAGGGAGGAAAAGTCACCCAGCGGAAGGTGAATTCATTTCCCTCGGGACAACTCGGGGGTACTTTCCTTGTGTATCCTCCCCCTGGCACTGCTCAGAGCCGGGGGAGCGGGGACCTGCGTGGCCGTACCGCAGCCCCGCCACGGCCACCCTTCCCCTTGGCGTGAGGCGCTTTCGGAAATATCCCTAAAATGCTTTTGCAAATATTTCCTGGGTCGGCCGTGGGAAAGACGACCTTCCTCACCGCTGTCCCGCTGAGCTCGCTGCGGAGAAAATTAATAGTGGATGGCTGAGGTGCCATTGGATGTGGCACGGGCGATGGGGATGGGCGCTGGCCGTGTGGGGCTGGGGTGAGGGCCGGCTCCTGCTGGCCTTTGCCATTTTTGGGACCCTGGGTCTCGCTCGGGGCTCACGGCAGTGGCCGGACCACCAGCCCGGGCCAGGCGCTGGCCCATGGGAGCCCTTTGGTCTCACCCGACGGCTGCCCTGGCTCTGCCGGGCTTGTTGGAGGTGGGGGCAGAGCAGGGTTTGGGGTGCCGGCCTGGGGCACAGCAGCAATGGAGGGGTTTCCGCGTCTCTCCGAGCCTCCGCTGGTGTTTTTCCTCCGTTTGGCACAAGATGTCAGTGCTGCCCAAGGAACGGCCGCCGGTACCGTCCCACCGCACCGCCTGGCCGGCTCCTGGTGCTCCTTCTCCATCACCTTGGGGTCCCCAGCCCGGGGCGCTGCCCGGGTGCTCCCGGGCCCCGGACGTGGTCCCCCCCGCCGGCACGGACCCACCGGGGCTTCTCCCGACTGATGGAGATGCACCGAGAGCGGCAGGTCTCAGCCAGCTCCGTGGCCTCAGGTCCTTCTCCTTTGGAGACGCCACAAGGCACTCGGGCACCCCCGGCCCCACTGGAATCACCTGGGATGATTCCAGGAGCCTGGAAAAGGAAGGTGGAGGGGGATCAGCCCCATCCCCACATCCCATGGCACTGCCATCGCTGCCGCTGGCCGTCCCCCCCCCCTCCCTGTGGTGTGCAGGGGATGGAGAGCTGCTCTCTCCAGGCCGGCATCCCTCGAGGCGGGGATAAGATGCTCCATGCTGGGAGAAAAAAATAGGAAAGGGGATACAGAGGGAAAAGAAGCTGGGAATGAAAGAACCAAAACCTTCTACCAGCCACACATGGAAAAGGGATGGGGGGAACCCTCAAAAGAGTGTTGACAAGTCTGGAGGCTTCTGGGACCTCGGGTGACCAGAAAAATAACACATCAAAGACCTCATGTATGCCTGAAGACAGATAAAAACTCGGAACCAAAATGTTCTATGAATATTTAACTACCATCAATATTTAATTAGCAGATAGAGAGAGATTAAGAGCAAAGGGATCCATCCTCCGCATTTTCTCTGGCCTGGCTCTGTGGGCACGTGGGGGCTCGCAGCAGTGGCGAGGGGCACGGTTCTGCCTGCGGCTGGGCTTCGTGTCAAGATCGGGGTACAAAGACCCCGAAGGAAAGGAAGGAGCCCCCCGAAAGGACAGGCTCTGCTTTCCTAGCCCCGCACTGCGCGGCTGGGTGGGAGAGGGGAAGGATAACTCCTGCATGACCCAGGTGCTGCATCTCCAAAACAGCCATCCAACAAAAAATCTGCCAAAAAGTATTTTCGGAGATTCAAGATGCTCCCAAAAGAGCATCTTTGCCCACCAGCACCATGGGCCCCCACCACATTCCAGTGAATTGGCCGCAGAGGGTGGCAAACAGGGCTGGGAGTTCCTGCAGGGAGCGGGCCAGGATGCGAGCTTTCCCAAGGGATGCTCAGAGCCAGGCTGGGGGGGCTTTCAGGGAGCGCGGTGCTGCTGGGGGCTGCTCAGCCCGGGGTGCTCTGGGGGGCCAGGGCGCAGGGTCTGGTCCCGGGGAGGGACGCTAGTGGTGACTTCTGCCCCTGCCCTGGGTCCGTCCACCTTTCGGTCCACGCTCGCCCTCCTCCGGGCTTGAAATCCCCCTCCTGCCCTGGTGCCTGTGAAACCCTCTGCCTCTTGGCTGCAGCCAGTGGGGCAGAAAGGTGCCTGCCTGCCCCCCAAGCTGCCCCCCAAGCTGTCCCCCAAGCTGCCCCCCAAGCTGCCCACGCTTTTTTGGCTGCGTGCTAATGCGTCCCCCTCCGTGTCTAAGCCATATGTGCCTGAGTGTCTAATCCACCATTAATCCCTAATGACTAATCCTTTTAGGTGATGGCAATGGCTGGGTGGTGGCAGGAGGGGAGGGGATGGGCACCCCCTATGCCGCTGTGGTCCCCTCCTAGACCATGTCCCCGCGTCCCCTGTGTTGGGGGACATCTCAGCGGGCCCCAGCCTCCAGCCCAACCACACGGCTCCTACCCTTCGGGGGAGGCTCGTCCTGGGCCACCGCAGTCCCTGGCACAGAGGTGGGTGCTGGGAGACGGCCGAGGATGGGGAGGGCTCGCCTTGGCCACCCCTGGGGCCGGGGAGAGAGATGGGGGGGGGGTCCCACCACAGCTCAGCCCATGCTTTGAGGTTAGTTCCCTCTTTGGGAGCTGCCTTAGCTGGAGGGGGACTGGAGAGGGCAGTAAAAGCCAAGCCGTGATGGATTTTCCTTTCCTGCTGGGTCAGGCACAGGCAGGACCTGGGGGATGCGGGACAGGCACGTTTGCAGCCCCCAAAACTCCTCAAAAGCTCTTCCCAGCCCCTTCCTAGCCCAACTGTTGCTTGTGCAAGCGAAGCACTTTGTGGGTGCAACCGTGAGGGTGTCCGGACCCGGGCATTTGGTCTGGACCAGGTCTTGGAGGTGAGGATGTGGGACTGGGGTTGGGATGGTGCCAGGAGCCCCTACACTGCCCCGTCCCCTCTCTCCATCCCAGTGCTGGTCCCTACAGCCCATGCCAGCTGGCCGGTGAGCCGTGGTGCCTGTCCTTTTGCAGCAGGGGACATCCTGGTGGCTTTAATCTCCCAGACGGGGTTTTGTGGCCGACCTGGTCCTCGGGCATCTCCTGAGGGACGGATGCTGTGGAACAGGGTGGGTATGTCACCCCTGTTGGCAGCTGCTGGCAGGGCGCAGCCAGCAAACCGCTTCGCTGTACCTTTTCCCACCATCCAGGTTTATTTTCCCCTCTTATTTTCAATGTATTTGAAGGAAAAGCCCTTGATGCCTTTTCTCCCGTCCGCAGCAACCGGGGCAGAGCCGGAGCCCGGGTGAGCAGCGGGAGCCAGCCGGGCTGTCAGTGGGCATGGGTGGTCCCCACTCCCCATCCTCCCCATCCAGGCAGATCCCGAGCGGTACCCGGAGAACAAAACCAGCCTCCCAAAGCCCAGCCCGGTGTCTTTAACCACCAACAAAGCTGAGCCCAGCCGGCGCAGGACCTGACACTCCGGCGCGCTCCGCAGCAGTGCTGTCACCCCCGCGGCGGTTCCTGGCCCCGGGAGGATGGGGATTATGCTGGATCACTCGTGTATAAAATTGCTCCTCGTCCGGCGAGGAGCCCGTCGGCAGGGGAAGCTGCGATGGGCTGCGCTCGCCGCCCGGGCACGGAGACCTGCCGGGCCCTGCGCCGCGCGGCGATGCAGTGGCGGCGGCTGCAGTTTCCATATCTGGGCCATTCACCACTCGAGACTTTTAGCGCCCGGAGCAACGGCATGTACTGCTGATGAGTTCTTTCTGCTCCAGTAATTACAGTGAGGAATTTGTCAGAACGAGCTTTCTAAAACCTTCTTGTCTTGTTCTGATTTTACCTGGAGTGTAAAAAGTCATTAGTATGGTAAAACGGAGGCTGTGCTAAGCCAGCAAGCCATCCAGATAACACAGTTTACATCCAGTACACACTCAATATGCACAAAAAAAAAAAAAAAAAAAAAAAGGAAAAAAAAAAAGGAAAAAAAAATTAAAATAAAATGCTGGCTTTCTATTTTATCCAGATGGAGTTTTCCGTGGTTGAAATTAGCAGGATGGGAAGGCAAGCAGAGAAGGTGGCAGGCCTGTGGGCTGGGCACGGCGAGATGTGCCGGCTGCCGATGCCTCCTCTTCCCCCCGGCAGCGGTGCCTCTGGCTCCCACGGCACGGAGCACCCGGCTGCTGGTCCCCTCTGGGGTGGGCCAGCCCTGCTATTTGGGGCAATCTTGGTTTCACCCACAACCCTTCTTTCAGGAGCTTTCTCTCCCGCCTGCAAACGCAAGCCCAGGTTCATCGGAGACGTGTGTCGTGGTTTGGAGAGGCTCCTGCCGGCCCCAAGCCACAGCCCGTCATGGGCCTCTGCTGTCCCCGTACAAAAAACTGGTGTAAAACTCACCTGGATGAGGCCCGGGATCCCTCGGGGCTGCTGCGAGCATCATGCTGTGAGGCATCAAGGAAAACCCCTCCTGATCCCATCAGGGCCTGAAAATAGCATCATTTGTGGTTTCGGAGCCTCACGGCTCCTTTGGGCTCCGGTTTCAGGGATATTAGCAGATTTCAGGGAGCATCTGGGGAACTCAGGCTTGAAATGAGCCAGGAAAAAAAATCGGGAAAAAAAAAAAATCGTATCAATAGGGAAAAAAAAAAAGGAGGTGAGGTCAGGAGAAGTTGTGAAGCGGGTGTTGGCACCCTCCCTGCTATTTTCATCAGGGAATCGCAGCCCCGCAGCGGGGAATCACGGCGGCGTGAGCGGAGCTCTGCCCACACAGGGTCGCCGACCCCGCTGCGGGGAGGTGGATGGGTGTCATAAGGCCTGGGTCTTTCTTTTTTAACTTCCTGGCCAAAATATAATTGAATTTTAGCCAAATGTATAATGTGGTGAAGAGGATTTCACTTACAGACCCTTCCTCGATCTCCCTCCGGGGGACGATGCCTGGCTGGGTACCGCAGCATCCCCCCCTGATGCTGCTTCATCACTCTTCTCCCTGAAACCCAGCGGGAGCTCCCCCCCCCCCGCAGCCTTTGGGGCTTTTTGTTAATGGGAAGGTTTAAAAAAAAAAAAAGAGAGGCTTCTGTCTTGGGCTCTAATCAAAGCATTTTGGTTTGGATTTAATTAAATGATAGCTTTTTGGGGGCTGAAAGGAAACCCTTTGGCGGGGGCTGCTTGGATTTCAGGGTATTTCCAGCACCCCCGAAGGCCACTTCAAAGAGAAGAAGTGATTGCAAGGCAGAGCATCTCTGCTGATGCAAAACCCAAACCTTCAGATTTCCTCCCTTCGTATTTACTTTGATCAGCAACTTGGCAAGGTTCAGTCGAGTTTGGAAATGTTTTTTGGTGTCACCAGATTTGTCTTTCGGGCCCAGACATCCTGGGGAAGGGGAGAACTTTCAACCCAGTGTTATCTCCCCGGAGACACGGCGACTCCCAGGTGCCAGGCAGGTATTTTAGTGCTCAGATGGATATCTGGGGAATGATGTTTATAAGCCGGGCAGCAGATTAGCCCCTGTGCACAGCAAAGCTCGGCTTCTGCCTTTCCCCTTCTTTTGCCTCCCATGAGCTATTTTGGGGTGGAAAGTCCTATTTTTCCCTTTGCTGCACCCTGACTCCGCACACCTGAAGGGCCCTGGCGTGCATTATATAGCATCTCTGATTAATATTAATTATTCCCTTTTATTAACAACGTGAGACCCCGTTATCTGTGCGCCCTGGAAAGACCGGCGGCTTTGTGCTCTGCTCCCAGGGTAAATGGCAGGTGAATAAGATTAGGAGCTGTGAGTGTGCGCTGCCTAAGAGCCTTAACTGGCAATTCCCAGAAACGGTAGGGAAATAATTCAATATTATTTATGTGATGCCGCTGGGTCGGAGCCGGGCTGGGATCACGGCTCCCTGCAGCACAAGGAGTCGCCCAGGACACACCAAAGGGGGTTCTTTATTCCATCCCCCCGCATCCACCTCCAAACAGGGTGCGTTAACGGGACGGATTTTGGGGAGCAGTGGTGATGGGAAGGGTCCAGGTGTTTCTCCCTCCTCCCCTTCCACCGCTCCTGATCTGGGTGTCCCCAAGTGGCACCTACAAATCTGTCCCTCCTGTTGCCCTGCGGTGGTGGCGGGGCCATGGAGATGATCTGGAGTGTTTGGCGTGCCAGTAAAGCTGCCTTTGGTTCCAGAGCTGGAGAAGAACAGCGCTCATGCGGCTACTATTTCTATTTTGCTGAATAAAACGGCGGTTTTGGGTTGGCAGAGGGAAACGAGACACTGGTTCAAGGTCAAGCTCCAGTGGCTTTGGCCAAAAAACCAGAAAAATAACCCCATGCGGGTGATTCAAAGCATCCAACTTCATGCTCCCAGCGGGGGATTTTCTTTCCTCTCTTTGCCCAAACCCAGACCAGAAGCCAGCCGCCGTCACGGAGAAGCCTGTGGCTGGGGACCCTGCCGCCCCACGCTCGCTGCTCTCCACAGCTCCGCCTCTGCCCTTGCCTGATTTTTCTTCCCTTTTTTCTAGCGCCGTCCCCAGTTTCCAGCATTTTGGCTATCGCCCCGCTCTGCGGTGCTGCCCTTGACCTGCCTTTTCCATCACAAGGATGAGGAGGGTCTGAGGATGCCACGGGACGGAGCATCCCTGGGGAAGGCTGGAGGGCTGAGCCGAGACGCTGATTTAATGCGAGCGCTGCAGTTTACTCACTGGGAGAGGTACAAATATCACCTGTCAAGCACGTAACCTGGGATTCGGTCGAGGGGGAAGGCAGTTCTTTTATTTGTCAGGGTATATTCCCAGCTGCTAGTAGCGGCTGGCAAGGGCAGGGTCCGAAAGCTGCCCTGGTGGGATGCGCCCATCCCATCCCTGTGCCACCCAAACTTGTGCCCGCTTCTCGGGGACACGTGTCTTCACCAGCACGTCCCTCTCCGCTGACCCGCGGGGGCTCCGAGATGTGCCCTCGGTTCTAGGAAAGCATCGAGTGGTTTTACCGGGCTGGGCCAGGGTTTCTTCACCTCCCCATCCATCCCTTCGGCATCCCCCGGTGAAGCACCGGCGATGGGAGAAGGGAGTTAAAGTGGCTGGAAAATGCTATTAACAAGCCTCAAAGCCACTTTGCGTCTTCACATTGTTTCCAGTAATAAAGTCGGGTTATTACAAAAATCTATTACCATCAAAAGCTGATAAACCTCCAATCCACCCGCCCTGAGGTTTAATATTCCTCCTGGAGAGCTTTCCCTTTCCTGCGGCAGCGGGCCCTTATCTGCCATCACCCACCTGGGGGGGGGCTGCACCGCGGTCCCATTGGGTTTGTTGTTTGCGGGAGTTTCTAACCTACAGGATTTTGGATTCGGCATGCCGGAGCTGTTGGATCCTGCTGGGATGCAATGGACCCACGCAGGGGGGGCAGGTGGGAAGACCCGAGTGACGCCGTGGGGCTCGAAGGTGTGAGTTCTGACACCCTGCCCTTAAACCCCCCCCCCCCATTAAATATAGAGGTTTTATTAACAGGAAAATTATCTGCCAGCAGATGAAGTGCAGAGCCCCGGTGCCTGCACCAGGGTTCAAGGGCCGTAAAGAGCAGCAGCTTTTGGGGGGACCACATTGCCCCCCTGAGATGGGCCGGCAGCAGAGAAAAGGGAAATGGGAGGGGTTTT
Source organism: Larus michahellis (assembly GCF_964199755.1). Classification (NCBI taxonomy): domain Eukaryota; kingdom Metazoa; phylum Chordata; class Aves; order Charadriiformes; family Laridae; genus Larus; species Larus michahellis. The sequence continues at coordinate 3,113,171 of NC_133902.1, read as the reverse complement.
TTTTCCCCAGTTCCTGGCAGTTTTAGGTAGGGGAGAAGAGGAATTTGCTTTGGGATGGTTTCTCCCTCCTCCCCTAGTTATGGACAGATGGAAAGGTGGAGGAATAAGGAAATAAGGAATAAGGAATAAGGAATAAGGAATAAGGAATAAGGAATCAATCAGGAATCAGGAATCAGGAATAAGGACTAGGACAGGGTTTATTCCTGGCCCCAGGCTCCGATCCCAGCCCCATGGACGGGGACCACCCTCCTGCCCCAGACCCTGAGCGCATCCTCCCTGTAGCCAGGTTTTGGGGCTGCTGGCGCAGGGGATGCTGCCGGAGCCGCCGCTCGCTTCCAGCTTGGGTAAGTGGGAGTCCGGGATGGAGACTTAAGTGACAAAGTGCCTGCTTTTTAGTGGGATTAAAAATAGACGGCGGGCTCCTGGGATGGCACTAAAGCTCTGGCAGATCTGGCTTGTGGCCGGGCTGATAACGCCGGCGCCAGCGTGTTTTCTGGAGAGCTGTGGGGAGGCAGACGGGGCGGCAGCGAGCCCCGCGGTCCCGGGGGATGGAGAGCTTCCTTGGGCCCAGCACCAGCATCCGTCAGGGGCTGCCGTTAATTGCTATTAGAGACGCAGAGCCTCGGGGACCTGCTCGCCCAGCTTGAGCCATAGGGAGGATGGGGGCTGGTGGGGTCCTTTCAGCTCTCACCTGGGCTCCGCTTTTGGGGTGGAAAGGGTTTTTTTCTGGGTTTACCGAGAACTGGCACATCCGCGTGGACCCAGTGCTCAAATCGTGGCTCTGCGACGGGGAGAGGCTCGTGTTGGGGTCCCTCTGCTCATTTTGCGGTCACTCAGCTCATTTTGGGGTCTTTCTGCTTGTTTTCATGTCCCTCTTGCTTGTTTTGGGGTCCCAGTGCTCATTTTGGGGTCCCTCTGCTGAGCTGCAGCCCTTGCTGCTGCCCAGGGGTCTCAGAGGCATGTAACTAAGTAGTAGTGCAAGGGGATGGTGATTAATTAAGATCACTAACGGATGGAGCCGGGCTGGGCAAGTGCTCGCAGCTCCCACTGGCCTGGCTTTTCCCATGGGAATCCCCCCGCTGGGAGCATCCCTGCCTCCCCCGGCCCTGGCAGGGCCATTCGGGGCCAGCGCTGGCACTGAGACCTCCGCGGAGCCCGCGCGGTCTCGCTGGCTTCTGGAGGGGGAACATGAATCTTTCAAGGCTGCAAACGTCTTTTTTTTTTTTTTTTTTCTCTCTCTCCCCCCCCGCCCCGTCCATTCTGGGTGAAGAAAATGGATTTTTTTTGCAACTCTCCTCAATGTCACTGGTATGAAGAGACGGGAGCGGACGCTGTTTGTGCCCCGCAGACCCCCTCCCTGCACAGCCAAGCAGAAACTCGCTGCCTTCCCTTGCCTGCCCTTTGCATCTTCTTATTTTCCTCGCTGCCTGGTTCTTCGGGGAGAGCTTTGTGTGTGCCAGGACAACGCCTGACGATACGGGGAGGGACTTGTGCAGCTGGGGCGCTATGGCATCCCGTGGGCCAGCCCAGGGTCCCCCTGCACTACAGCCGGCGGGCACCCTTCAGAGGATGAGCACAGCTCTCCCCAGGGCTGAGATCTGCGCTAAAAGGGTGCTGTGATGGTAAAATTAAATCCATGAGGCGAAGGAAGGTGACAAAGGACACCCTGCAAGTCGGTGGCCGGGGCTCAGCCCTTTTGCCCACCTCTTGCAGAGCCCTCAAAGGCCGTTTGACTTTGCAAAGCTTGATTCCAGGATGGGGAAATACACCCTGTGCCCCGGCAGCCCCCCCGGGCGAAGGGGGGATCCTCGCCTTCGGCTCCGGGAGGGGAGGTGAGGTTGAGGAAGGATGCGATTGTCCATCAGACCCCTCGAGGAGATCAAAAAAGGGCTGCAGACGTCAGAAAAACCAAGCCCACGTCCAGCCCCGTTAGCAGGGTTGCTGTAGAGGATGCATCAGACACGTCATCAGAGACGTCCGGGGCTTTAATTGAGATGTGGCCACCTGTAGCCAAATACTGAATCATCTTTGGCCAGATACCGTCAAGGTCAGGAGCGTTTTGTTCAAAAAACCGCTGAGCTCTGATAGAAATTGTTGCCAGCAGCCTTAAATGCTGTTTTTTTACCACAAAATTGTGCTCCTTTCCCTGCCTGCCCGCCAGACAGCACAGCAGCAATCCCACTGGAAAATCCTCCCTCTCTCCTGACCATTCCCCACCCTTCCCTTCCACGCCTGGACTTTCCAGGGGCTTTATTTTATTTTAAATGGCTGCTGCATATTGAGCAGAAAAATGACGTTGAAGGAGGCTCTTTTGACCCCGGTGCTATAATTATTCCAGACTCCAGCAACGCCTGTGGTTCAAACGCTATTTTCCCTGACGCTTCCCAGCCCTGGCTGGCAGCTCCTTTCCATCGGATACGGGATTATCCTGCAGTCCCGGAGGCTCAGCGCAGGTGATAGGGGATGCAGGCAAAGCATGCATGGGTTTCCCGGCTGGTTTTTGCGTCCCGTGAATGCCCGGGTGCAAAACGAGGGTTTTTCTGCTGCTTTCAGGCGTGTTTTGGGTGAAGCTCAATTTCTGCTGCCCGGAGCCGGCACCGGCTGCGACGCTGGTCCTTCTGGCGCGGGCAGCAGGTTGCTGTTGGACCCAGAGGGCAGAGCAAGGAGCCGAACCCAGCCCCGGCTCTTACCTCTGCCTTCCCCCTGCGCCCCCCCAGCCCCTCCGAAATCACAGCAGCCCACTCCCACTCGGGTCTGCCTCCTCCATCCCCCCCCCCCCCCCCAGCTCTGGGGCGGCTGAAGGCGTTAATCCACTTTGTGCAAAACCAGATGGGAAAATGTTTGCTGCTAAATGAGGCTCCTGAAAAATTCATGGTCCTAAATGGTCTTCCAGGGGGTTCTTCCCCGCCCTGCCCCGCCCCATCCCGCCAGGAATGGGAAATCCCAGCTGGGAGCTGCTAATGGCAGGAAGGAGAGGGCTTCGCTGGCCTCCAGCTCCAGATGGGACCCCACGCCCCCGGGACACCCCGGCCATTAGCGGGGTGGCCATTACGCAGCACTGGGGCTGACCCAGATGAATTAACAGCTGCTCCATCGTTATCCCGGCCGGACACGCCAGACGGGCAGGCGCTGGAGATGGGGCTCTGAGCTCCGGGATAAAAGCTGGTCTCTGGTTTCGCCTCCCGAGGCTGATGGGCACCGGAGGTTTCCTCTTGCTGCGGTGGGAGGCACCCCATCTGCTCGTAGCAGAGCCCCAGCAGCCGCTCGGGAGCCTCCGGGGGGAATTAAGGCTGTGTTTGATGACTCCTTGCTCACAATTAGCTGCTCCAGCACTGGGTTGCCAGCCCTGGAGGGAAAGGCCCTGGGGAGGTGGCTGCTGGTGTCGAACCATGTCCCATGGGAGGAGGCACGGAGCGGGCATGGGGGAAACCCCCCTCCTGCTGCTGGGGCTTGGTGTTTTGGAGATGATTGGGTGCTTTGTGGGGTGCAATGGGGTGCCCAGCTTGGGGCCACTCTCCAGTGGGTGTCCTGTAGGAGATACTTGGAGTGGTGGGACTCTGGAGCTGCCACCACCCTGTACCCAGGAGCGAACTCAGCCCGAAGCATTGCGGTGCCTCCAAAAACAAGGCAGCTGTGGGAGGCTCAGCTGGTCTCAGCCCTTCTCCCAGTACCTCCCTCTGCCGCCGTCTCCGTCCCCAGTGAGCGCTGTTGTGACAGGTCCAGTGAAGGGGAAAGGGAGGCCCCGCTCGCTGCCGGGGCCTCTCGCTGCTCGGCTGGCAACCATCCTCAGCCCTAGCTGGCCACACGGTGCCAGCGAGGGTGGGTGGCAGAGGGGTCTCGCTGTGGGGGACGCAGAGCTGCCAGTACAGGTGTCCTCACCTGGAAAGGTCGTGGTGGCCATGGGGAGAGAAGGCAGCCAAGATGAGGAGCACCGAGGGGAGGAGGCAGGGACAGGGGGTGTGGGATGGGTGGAGGGAGGCAGGGATGGATGGATAGATGGATGGATGGATGGATGGATGGATGGATGGATGGATGGATGGATGGAAAGAAGGAAGGGTGGAGGAATGGAGGGAGGAAGGGATGGAGGGATGGGTGGAGGGAGGCAGGGATGGATGAATGGATGGATGGATGGATGGATGGATGGATGGATGGATGGATGGAGGGAGAGAGGGAGGGAGGGAGGGAGGGAGGAAGGGATGGAGAGATGGATGGAGGGAGGGTTGGAGGGATAGAGGGACGGGTGAGGGATAGAGGGATGGAGAGATAGGGGTGGGTGGGCACGGAGAGGGTATAGAGAGATGTACGGGTGGATGGATGGACAGATAGAGGGTATAAAGGGTGGGAGGGAGGGAGAGATGGATGGATGGATGGATGGATGGATGGGCAGACAAAGAGAGGGTGAGGTACATAGGGACTGACGCATGGATGGATGGGTAGGTAAATGGAGGGACAGAGAGAGGGATGGGTGCTGGCTGGACACGTAGCAGCTGACCGTCCCAGTGACCAGATCCAGAGCTAGAGGGACCTTTGCTCTCATCTGAACTGGCCATTTTTATGTTCTGCTGGTAAGTACCCCAGCCTCGGAGAGCTGGTGGGATCTCATCCCGCTCAGCCACTGTCAGGCCGTCAGCCTTGGGCCAGCCTCAAGCCCCGGGCCAGCCGCAAGCCCCGGCGCTCACCGAGCCGGGGCTCGGAGGACAGCCCCCCGCCAGGCAGGCAGGTCCCGCTGCCCTCAGGAGGTAGCCCACAAGCAGGCGCAGGCAGGTCCCCAGACCTCTCTGAAGGGCCAGTTTTTCTTTCTGTTCCCGCAGTAGCACCTCCATGGGCCATGCATAGCTCTGTTCCCAGGGCTGGACTGGTGGAGAAGCTGCTCTCGCAGCATTTCTCCCACCCCACGTCTTGTCATGGCTCCCCTTGTGTCTAAGAGGGACCTTTTGAGGCTGAGGCGTGTGCGTGTTTTTGTCAGTTTTCTGCCGCCTTCTCCCCAGCTTACAGTGAAAACCCATTACCGGGATAATTGCACAGTGCCAGTCTTTGCCGCATCCCACCGGGACCCATTTCTCAGGGGTCGGTGTGTCCATCAGCCGTCCTTGGGCTGGGAGGGATCGCTGGGGGTGAATGGACCTGGTGAGGAGCGAGTCGGGGGGATGCAGTGGGCACAGGGCTGAGCATCCCGGGAGCAGGGGATCCGGCCAAACAGCCTTTTCCGGGCAATTCCCAGCAGAGTCTACCCTGAGGATGGCCGGCCCCCCCAGGAAGGAGCTGTGGGGTGGCAGGATGCTGAGGACCCACACAGTACACGCCAATGAGCACATCTTACCCGATTTGGGGCCACCCAGGGTATTCCCTACCCCTCACCCTGCAAATCAGCCCAACTCCAACCCAGCCTCTTCGTTGTCCACAAATTGCCCAGGATGGGCTCGAGCCCAGAGCATCCCAGCTGGGGAAATGGAGGTGGGGGGAGAAAGTGGCTCAGATCCTGCCCCACCGGAGGGGGGGTTGTCCAGGAGCTATTTGGTGTGATGGACGGGACACCATGGCCACGCTGGGGCTGTGGGAAGGCTGTGCCCCACCATGAGCTCATCCCTGCAGCACCGTTAAGGGCTGCGCGGTCCCGAATACTCCTCACACCCTCCCCCCCGCCGCTGCGACCCTTTATCTGATTAGGGACCAGGGGAGGCCTAAAAGCCTCCGGAAAATCAAACTGCCTGAGCCGAGCCAAGCGAGGGGGCGACTGGGAAACCAAAGCAAATGGGCTTTTCTCCTCCTCTTAAGTGCTTTTCCCTGTCTGTCTTTCCATCTTGGCCAGAGAAGCAGGGAAGGGGGAGGGAGAGGGGGATGGAAAGGCGAGTCGGGGTGGTCAGGTGTCCCCCGGCGAGAGCGTGGGGCTGGTGATGGGGACCCGTCCTGGGGACACGGCCACCATGCGCTCTCCTGAACCCCTGCGAGGTCTCAAACAGCGCAGTACGGGGAGCGAGGCTGGAAAAGAAGGGATTCTGCATTTTTCAATGTTTTATATATATATGTACAGGTGTTTATGTGTGTGTGTATATATACATAGGTCTGGGTGGAGGGTGGCAGTATCTCCTCCAAGAGCGGGGTCCCTTTGCAGGCAGGGGCTTGCAGACACCCACCCTGCCTTCTCCCTGCCTCCTCCCTGCCTCCTCGCTGCCTCCTCCCTGCCTCCTCCCTGCCCTCCAGCCCACTCAAGGTCTAGAAATAAATGGTTGCAGCTCCGGAGCTGTTTGGAGATGATGAACGTCCCTCTTTGCCCCCATGAGACCCCGACCGTCCCTTCGGGCTCGTAGGAGAAACCAGCTGCAACCTCATCAGCCTTGCGGGACGGAGCGGGGCCGGGGGCAAGGCTCACCCTGCCTTCTCCTGCCTGCCCCTGCCTGCTCCTGCCTTCTCCTGCCTGCCCCTGCCTGCTGCCCGCCCTGCTCCGGGCGGGTGTATATCCATAGGGGCCATAGGGTCTGTGTCCCAGGCGTTGAATCCACTGGTGCTGTGAGTTTTCCCGTCATCCCTCCTGCACGCCTGGCCACCGCAGGGGTTTTGGTGATCCTCAGGTCAGGATCCATCCATCGCCGAAATCCCAAGGTCGGGATACAAAACATACTTTTGGTTAAGGCGGAATCTGTTGCCTTTGATTTCCCGCGGTCTGCCGGCGCCTCAGTCGCCCCCCTTCCATCGGAGGCCTTGGTATTTGATTTAGGTGCTGCAAATCCCCCCAACCCCCTCCAAAAAATTGACAAAAATGACACAAGGCCGGTCCCTGCATCCACCAGCACCCAGCCCCGTGTGCTCCCGGCCTCAGCGCTGCCATCAGCCCGCCGCTGATTTCCAAGGAGCTGCTTTTGAACTCATCCAAGAAGCTAAATCCTCCCCCGAATTTCCACGTTTGTTTTTTTTTTTTTTTTTTTTTAATTTTTCTGGGGGGAAAAAAAAAATACTAAAGCAAACAGCAAGGCAAGAAAAGAAACGCTATTGCTGGCCTCCCTGGCTGCCAAGATAACCGCCCCCTCCTAACGAGCTGCTGTAATTAGGTGCCTTGAATCCCCGGCGCTGGAGAAACATGGTGTTCATCAATTTTCTGCGAGGATGCCGGGGTGCTCCGGTTTCATACGGGGGGTTTTGGCACGCGGTGGATTTTCTCGGGATGCTCCGTTTTAAGACAAGGAGTTTTGGCCCGCGGTGGATTTTCTGACGTGCGTGTGGAGCACAGCCCGGCATCCGCAGGGTGCCGCAGGGATTTACACCGTCGGTCCTGCCCTGCGAGGGAAACCCGAGCTTTGGCATTGGCCTCTTATTTTCTTCAGAAATCCATTAAAAAAAAAAGTGGAAATGGAGAAATTTCCCCGCAGGGTAAAAATTTTTGGAAGGAAAAGGGAAAAACATCACTGCTGGCCCATTGAGATGCTCCCCTCTGAACTGCGGAGTCCGCAGGGTTTCCCGCTCGCGGGGCTATTCCATTCCCCCCGCTCCCCCGTGCTGAGACCCAACAACTTTGATAATGTTGACTTGTTATATCAGATAAAATATTAAAGGCCTATGATATAGCCCGGAATTAATATTTTAATAGAACGTAAAAGTCGAGGCAAAAGACGAATCCAAACAGTAAAAATTGAAATGAAACGTTTTTATCTCGCAAGAAGGAAAGGGCTCGGCGCTACTGCTTTGATTCGCCCTTCCGTTACTTTTATACGCTACTAAAATATTCATTTTAATATTATAAATATTGCATCCAATGTCTAATGCGCCGTTACACTGTTTGGGGCACCCCAAAGCCAAAACAATTTGCTGGCCGTGGGTACCACGGGGCGGCGGTGGGGGGGTCAGGACCTGCAGCATCCCGGTGGTGAAATATCTCAGCCCATTTCTTGCTTCTCCCACCCATTTTCCTCTGTCAGCATCACCCTGGGAGGAAGGAGACCCATGGGGTGGCCCCGGGGACCAATGATGGGGACCAGTGATGGGGACGGTCCCCAAGGGGGCAGAGATGGGGGGGGCGGGAAGAGCGGGACAGAACCACAGACCTGCATAACGAGCCATGAACCCTGCAAGGAAACCAGCTGGACAATTAATTACAATAAAAGGCTTTTTCTTCCCCCCCCCGCCTCCTCGCCTTAGAAATAATAACATAAAATTAATTTATGGCAATTACGGGATTTCTATATTTATGCCACTATCAGAACTATATAAGGAAAGGCGGATGATATAAATGTATTTCGGGCACTGCGTTGAAGGGGAGGGAACTGATATATATTTTTAATCACGTTCCGGCGTCAGCCGTTCAGCTCCCGCGCAGAATTAGCTGTCGGGCCGGGGCGCGAGCGCTCCAGCCGCTAACAAGGCAGCCGCCGTCGGAGAGAGCCGCTTGCAGACGAGGAACTTCCCCGCCTGTATTCTTCTTTATTGGCAAATAATGGGAAAAGGGAAGGCTTGGCTTGAGGTTTTGCTGTCCCGAGGCATTCCCAGGGCTTTTTTTTGTTTGTTTGTTTGTTTGTTTTGTTTTTTTAATTCTTTCTAGTTTATTGGTGATTTATCATCTTTGGAGGATCCTTGGGGTCATAGCGTGAAAAATTACAGCCCAGGGTGTCCCACCAGGTGCAACCCCCAGCTCTGGCTTTTGGTTTTTTGTTTAAAGCCCCCCCCCCCCCCCAAAAAAAAGTGGGGTCCGGCGCTGCACTTGCCCACACTGCTGTGTCTGGGGGAAATTTGCACCCCATGGGCCCCCCCACCGCTGGTTCATCCCTTTCGTAGCCCCATCCTTGCGTCGCCAGCTCCACCGCGACACCTCTGCAGCAGCTCCCACAGGGATTTAGGGCTGGATCCGGCGATTAGCACCTACCGGGCACTGTTATCCCAGCGATTAGTGCTTCCCTGGGATTACAGGCAGGTGAAATGCAGGTCAGGGATTAGCGGGGCCAGCGGATGCTTTCTGCCCGACCCGGCACAGGAGCTCTTGCTTGGGGTTTGCTTCCACAGCCGGGATTTATCCCCATGGATGTCGGTGACTCCAAAGTGCCTCCTGTAGGGTTTGCACCCCAAAGTCCTTCCCCTTCCCCTCGAGGGGCTGTTGCGGTCGGGGTGGATGCGATGCCATCGGGAGTGAAGCCGATGCCACCGGGGTGAGCAGGATGCATGGCGGGAGGTCACTGACGCTGGCTGCCTGGGGGTGATGTGGGAAGCCAAAGCTTGACACCCCAAGCTGCCTGGGGGTGATGTGGGAAGCCAAACCCAGCCCTCCCTGGACACCCCTCAATGTCTTTTTGGGGTAACTCCTTGGGATATCCACCATTGGGCTTTCCAGCGCATCGTATGTCCGAAATAGCAGGAGATGCTCAAGTGAGTCCCCACAAAACCAGGCAGGAACCTGCACTGGAGTCACATTTTTGACCTTCCCTGTCTTGGCTCCTGCTAAAATAACAGGATTTATCTCCGGCATCTCCCCAGTACAAGTGGCAACCTCGACTTTGGTCCTCGCTCAGGAAAGAGAGATCACAGCCCACCCCGGCCCCTCCGCCCGCCAAAGCCAGAGCCATAGATAAAATCCGACTGGGGTAAAAATACTTATTTCTGTAACAGTTGAAAGATACCCCAGCGGCGGTGCCAAGAACCTGCCAGAGGCGCGGCGGGAAGGTGCGAGGGATGGCACCCAAACACCCCGCTTTAAAAACCCTCATCCATCAGCAGGAAAAGGCTCCCGTGACGGGGCAGGATGCGGCGTGGTCCTGCGTCATCATCCCCAATTTCCTAACTCTGGGGCCCATTTTGGAGCGGGGAAACCGTGGGTCTGCCCCATCGCCCTCCAGGCAGGCTGGGGAGGGATGAATCACTGCCCGGCCACTGCTTTGCTCTGTCTTCTGCTTCGCCATCCCTGGGGATTCAGGCCCGTGCGTGAGTCAGCCCTCCCCTCCCCAAAGCAATCGGGAGATTGGCTTATAAATCACGGGATTTTTATGAAAACAAGTGGCAGTCGCCTGGGCGGTGGCGTGGGGCCGCTCGCCGCAGCAGACGGGTCTTTTTTGGTCACCAAAAATGATGCTCTGCCCTTCCCTCAGCGCCCCAGGCAGTGGGTTTCGGGGCAGATCCCATCTCCCTCCTCTTCTTCACCCTGGTCCCTCTGCCATCCCCCAGCGTCGTTTGCAAAGACCTCCCAGCAGCACCCAAAGGTGCCGGGGAGTGCACAGGGGCTCAGCCCGGGGGCTGTCCTCCCCCCTCGGCCCTGCCGGGCTGCCGCTTCTTGGGGGCATCTTCAGCTTCTGTCACTGCTCAAGGTCAATCCCATTAATTGCCGTGAATTATTTTGGCATTAATGGAGATGTCTTATGCACTTCCACTGTAAATGAGGCTGCCAGGAGGAACGCGCCGGCCAATATTTCCTGGTGAAGGGAGATGGAGAAATATATGGCAGCAGGGAGGGAGGGCGAAGGCACCTGGGGTGGTCACGGGGCTGGCGGAGGCAGGAAAACCCACCCTCGGGCTGGGGCGGCTGCACCGCGTGTGGTGCGTGCATGCGGGGAGGGGACACGTGGACCACATAGGGAATGGCTGCAACGGGGACTCGGTCCCCAAAAGCCAGTGTCCCCGCTGGGCACCATGCGGTTGAGGGGAACGTGGCATTCCCAGGGTGCGACTGCAGCGATGCTCCCCCAAAACGCGTCTCTCCTGTGGCTCCGTACGGTCCGGGATGAGGGGAATCCCTCCCCAGCCATGCTGTGAGCATCTCCGGACCCTGTGGGAGAGGGTCCCTGGGTGTGTGGTGTGGAGAGGACCAAGCAGACCACGAGGGACTGGGGCAAGGTGGTGGTTGATCCCCCGTCCCTGTGGGGGCACAGGGGGTCCCCAGCCACCTGCGGCCATGTGTGGGGCTGCAGCCGGGCCCTGCCTGCATGCACAGGGCTACAGGGAGGGGGGTGACCCCAGATCCCCCCTGGGGGCCACTGGCAGAGGGGGCCAGAGAGGAATGGGACACCCCAGCCACAGTGGGGATGGGGAAGGGGCCCAAACCCCCCCAGGGTGGAGAGAAGCGACCAAACCGAGCTGACCCTCTCCATCCGGGGGGTGATGAGGTGTGTGCCCCCCCCGTGCTCTGCACCTCTCTACTCCCCCCACCCTGGGGGTTCCCCAAACCCCATTTTTTATTATTACCCCCTTTCATTGCAGCGGCGGCGGTGCATGGCACGCAGAGGGGGTGAAGGCCCGCCGTGCAGACCCCCTACCCGCCCCGCCGCACCCCGGGGTGCCGGGATGGGGGGGGTGGGCTGGGAACCTGCTGTGGGGGGGGCTGCATCGCATCGCATCGCATCGCATCGCCTGGCATCGAATCGCATCGCGCTGCACCGGCGGGGAGCGGGGCTCCGCTCGGCTTCCACCTCCTCGCCCGAAGAGGAGGGGGGAGGAAGGAGGAGGAGGAGAAGGAGGAGGAAGGCGCCTCCCCCTGCCGCCCTCCCCGCGCTGGCACCCACCGGAGCCCGATGCGGCTCCGGCCGGGCGAGCGGCCACGGGATCGCCAAGCGGCGGGGCCCCCCCAGCGGTGGGGGGGGCCCGGAAGGGGACAAGAGGCAGCACCCCCCAAACTTGCCTCTTTCCCCAAGGCTCCTGCACCCCCTCTTTAATTTTATTTGCCAGCAGGAGGGGGTGCGCCCCCCCTCTTTAATCCGGAAGAAGGGGGGGTGGCAGAGGAGGTGGGGACCCCCCCCCTCCTTTGCATGCTCATGGCCGGCTCCCCCCGCTTCCAGCCCCGGCAGGGGGGCAGCGAGTGAGCCCCGGCCCCCCCCGGGCTGCGGAGCGGCCGCTCCCCCCCCCACCCCCGAAACTTTGCCTTCGGATGCGGGGACTCCGCCGCCGAGCTGCTCCTGCCGCTGATTAATTGCATCTGCCTGGGATTAATTATTCACCCGCCTGCTTTGGGTTGTGGTTTTTTGTTACCGTTGATTTTTTTTTTTTTTCCTCCCGGGGGGAGCGCTTTAATTCAGCTGCTTGGTTTTTTTTTTTTCTTTCTTTTTTTAAAATTTTTTTTTTTGGAAGAACCGCGCTTGGAAATCTTATTTTTATTCTCGTTGCATGGGGGGGCTGGCGACCTGCTAGCCCTGCAGCATCATCCTTCATCAGCACATCTTTTTTTTTTTTTTTTTTTTTTTTTTTTTCCGGGAGGGGGGTTACACGTGCTCTTCTCCCCCCCGCCTCGGCTCCTGAGGAGGAAGAGGAGGAGGAGGGGGACCCGCCCCCGCCGTCTGGGCGCTCCCCCGGTCGTCCTGCAGGCACTGGGGGGGGTGTGTTGCGGCAGGTTCGGGGTGGGGAGGGGTGGGGGGCCGGTGATGGGGTGCTCTGCTCGCTGAGCTGGGGGGGGGCAAAACCGAGCCCCCCCTAACCTGAGCCGGTTCACCCCCCCCCCCCCCCCCCCCCCAAATTCCGCCGTTGGCTGCTGCTCCCGGCTCGCACGTGGTTGGATTTAGGGGATTTCTGCGGGGTTTTTTTTTGGTGCTTGGTTGGATTCCTTTTATTTTATTTTTTTAAATTTGGGGTTTTTTTGCCACGGGGGTGGCTCGGGGCCTGCCTGCCCCCCCCCCCCCCCCCCCCCCAGGTTTTCTGGCTGCCCCCCCACCTTGCAATGGCCTCTCCGGAGAAGATGCACCCCGGGCCGGCCGCCCTGCTCTGCTGCCTCTGCTCCCTGCTGCTCCCCGGTAAGTGCTGCCGGCACCGGGGGCGGGGGGGGGGGGGGGACGGAAAATATATATCTTATGTGGGTATCTGCATCATGGAGGGGGTTTGCACCCATCTTACCCCTCCAGCCCCATCTGCCCCACTGTGCCCAGCTGGGAACTGCTCCCCACCCCGGCAGCCGCCGCCTCCCCTGGTCCTCTGTGCCCCCCCCCAGCGAAATGGGTGAAGATTAGAGTTTATTCCTGGCTTAATAAAATGACAGCTTGTGCTGGCGAGCGCTTGCAGCGGGCTGTGTCCCCGGGCAGGGAGCGGGGTGGCAGCGGGGGGAGATGGGGCGAGGGGGCTTCGGTGTCCCCCACGGCCCCCCCCGCCCCTTGTCTCCTTAATGCAGAGCTGCTTTAGCAGGAGGATCAGGGGCTTTATCCGCTATTATCCACTCGCTTATTCCCCAGACCCGTACCCAGCCGCTTTCCCAGCCTGCGCCGAGTTACAGGGCGAGCGCTGCCGAGGTGGCATCATTTTGGGGTGCGGGGATGGGGGTGCAGTCCCTGCCATCCCTCTGTTTCTTTCTATTCCCCCCCTCCGGCTTTTGGGACAGGGGTTTTGGGGCTGGTGCTGCCCCTCCTGCCTGCGGCCTGGGCAAGGGGGGTGGTCCCTGCCGCCTGCACTTGCCCTGAGTTGCATCCAAATCGCTGCCGTGCCACGGCCGAGCTGCGGTGACATCCCGGCCTGCCCCGGTGACACCCCGGGGGACGCCGGCACCTGCTGCTGGGGGTGTTTTTGGCGAGCAAGGCCGAAGTGGGGTCACGCACCCTGAGGGACACGGGGCCGGTTTCTGCGGATGGTTTTTGTCGGGTGATTTTTGTGTAAAACCAAGCCCCACCGATGCACCAGCCAAAGCATCTCTCCCCGGCTGCCGGCTTGGACAAGCGGAACGCGGGGGGCTCCTTGCAGTTTGGGGGGAGCCACCCAGACCCCTCCTGCCAGCCCAGCTCTGGCCGTGGGCTCAGCATGTCTTGGGGGCTGTTCTGTCCCGTCCCGCTCAAACCAGACCCCCCAGGGGCCGGAGGGGTCTCTGGACCATGCCCAGCTCCATTTTGCACCGGCAGCCCACGGCCGAGGCACTCCGGGGGCTCAGGAAGGGCTTTCTCAAGCATCGGCGCCCCCCGAGGCTCTTCGAGCAGTGGTGAAAGGAGGAGGCGGGGGGGGGGACACTGGAAACGTTGTGTGGAGCTGGCAGGGGGTTTCCCCCCTTAAAAAAACTCTGACCCCCAACACAGGAGCAGAGATGCTCCAGGCTGGCGAGCACCGCAACTTTACGTAGCATCCTTTGGGGTGGCGGATGCTACCCCCCCTGTACCCCGAGACTGGGTGTTTCCTGGGGTGCTGCCGGGGCAGGGTTTGCTGGCAGAGCTGTCTCTTTGGGACCCCCAGGTGAGGGGGTTCTCAGGCGGGGGGGGACAGTGTCTGGCAGCTGTCAGGGAAGCGCGATCTCCTTCTGCTCCTCAGTTTCCCTGGATGAGATTCAGCCGTCTGGGTCGGCGCTTCCCCACGGCGGGTGCGCTGCTGGAGGCGGCTGTCGGCTTTGCTGGCAGGTGACGGGAAATATCCCTGTGGAAGCGATTCCATCGGGAATTGCCTCCGGTGCAGGGGCTGGATGCAGCCCACTGCTCCCCATCCCCTCCCGGGGGTTTCTCAGCCCGCCCTGTTGCTGCTGGGACACCAACAGCCCGGTGGGTCAGGCCTCGGGTTTATCCCAGGGTGGGATCTGATCCCTGGGCTGGGGGATGCCATGGTGGGGGGGTCCCCGTGGCGGCGATGCCAGTGTGCGGTGGGCGAGGGTGGCCTGTGCCGGGTGTGGGGCCAGGATTTGCCGTGCTGCCGCAGGAGGACGCCTGCGCCGGCGGGGAGAGAAGCATCTGCCAGGAGTTTTTAGGCTCGTTTCACGACACACAGCTGCCCTCGCCGCTGCTTCGGCCTCTCCTGGACAAATAAAGGTCTTGGAGGGAGCCGGAAAAAGAAGCTGAGAGCTCCTAATATCTCCCAGCCTTTCTTACAAATCGTTTGGGCTGGCGGCAGGGGTCAGCCAGGGGCGAAGCAGCGCCCTGCTCTCCTGCGCGGGGTTTTTTATTCCCTTTTCCCTTCTTTTTTTATTTAAGAGCAACCCTCAGCGCCAGCCTTGCTCCTGCTGCGCTTCCCTGCCGGCACCGGGAGCCCCGGGAGCCGCTTGGCTGCCAGCCCTGGATCAGCTGCTTCCAGAAATGGTTGGGGTTGTTTATTGTTTTGTTTTGTTTTTTTTTTTGGCACCTGCGGGCTGGGATGGCCCCGGGGTGGTCCCAGGGCTTGCGGGAGGGACGGACGGACCCTGGGGACGCAGCGCAGTGAGGGGTACGGATGGTGTGTGCTCTGTGTGCTCGGCGCCGTTGTGCTGCGAAGCTGCAAGGGACCTGTTGGGATGCGGCACAGGGAGGGGGGATGGATTTACCCACTGGTTTGCGAAAGAACTTGTGCTGTCCATGGGGTTGAGCTTGGACTCCTGCGTCTTCCCTCTGCTGCCTGCTGAGCCTCGTACCCGCAGCGTGCCTCAGTTTCCCCTCTCCCAGAGGCAGCACTGGCCCAGAGGCAGTGGTCCGGGGCTGCTGGAGTTATTCAGCATCTGTCCCAGCATGCAGGGCAGGCTTGGCATCCCGCGTTGGATCCTACAGCCCCGGCACCTCCATCCCGCTGCCGGTGGGGATGGGGCCATGCTGCTCTCCCTGTATCTCCCACCCGTTATTCCCACCATGGGCAAGTCCCAGGTGTGGGGCTGGGGCTGAAGGATGATGCTGTGGGCCCATGGCTCCATCCCTGGTGGTGGCGGGGGCGGGGGGGGGGCTCCAGCCAGCGCACCCCAACCCCGGCCAGGGAGGGTTACACACTACCCCCGTTTCGGCTCAGAGCGTCTCCCGGCTGGAGGATTTTCAGACCAGCAGATGGAGATGTGCAATAACTCGCTCCCGAACCGGGAATGTACACCCGGCGTTTGCTCATTTAACGCCCGAACCGGGAACGTACACCCAGTTTTGCTCGTTTATCGGCCCCCATTCCCCGCCAAGCCGGTGGGGTCGGAGCAGCCGAGCATCCTGGAGCCAGGAGCGGAGAAGAAGTGGTAGGATCTTTCCTCCCCCTGGCAGACAGGATCCGGCCTCTGAGCTGGGTTCACCCTGGTACAAGTTTTACCTTCGGTGTCGCAGAAAAGGGGGTCACGCAAGGGCACCCCGGAGCCGAAAGCCGCTCGGCCGAGCGGCTTTCGGCTCCGGGGTGCCCTTGCGTGACCCCAGGTCCCACTCCATCTCCCCCCAATCCCGATACTTTACATCCCAGCAGGATGCTTGCGCTGGGACGTCGGGGTGCGAAGTTGGGCATCCCAAGCGGGAAATTGCCTTTTCTTCTCCCCTTTTTGTCCTCTCGGTGGTGTTGGGGAAAGAGGGATGAGGGATGCTATCGGCAGCCTGACGGAAATCCTCGGCAGCAGATCATTTTTTGGCCGGCGGCGTTGCAGGGTTTGGCCTTGGGGCTTTCGAGCCGCGTTAGGTGCCTCCGTACCCTCATCCCGAGACATTTTCCTGTGTCGGTGTGTGTCCCGTGTTGCTCCTGGGCTCCCCGCATCATGGGGCGGGGGGGAAACTGAGGCAGGGTATCGGGTGGCAGCAACCCCCTGACTGAGGTTTGCTCAGTGATTTTTTTTTTTTTTTGGTTTTTCTTTTTTTTTAGAAACCTGGCTATTTTGTTTGTTGGGTTTTTTTTAAGTGCCACTATTTAATTCACCCCGCCATGACCGGCTGCTGAGGTCCCTCCTCGCCCAGCCTCTCTGCATCCTAAAAAGAGGAGGAAAGGGGAAAAACAATCCAGCTGGGTCCCTGCAGAGCATCCCTGGTGTTGCACCAGCGCATCCCTGATGTTGCACCGGCGCATCCCAGCTCCATCCCCTCCCGTAGCCAAGCTCTACCCAGGGAGGTGGGCAGCAGGACGTGGGCTCATCCTGGGAGATGATGCGTGAGGGAAGAGGTGCTTACATGGCATAACCTGATTATTTTTTTATTTTATTATTTTTTTGGCTCCTGCAGCCGTCTGGCTGATACAGCCTGCCACGGGCGTGTGGAGGAATCGGCAAGCTGCCGGTGTGTTCCCCTCCTGCTTGGCGCCCGTCGCTGCCGCCGTACGAGCATCCCATCCATCTGGAAAAGGTCACTCCCGCTAATCTAATCAGAGCCTTTTATTATTAAATACACGGCTCTGCTAACGAGCGGCCCCCCGGGGAGCGAGGGAGGCAGCTGCTCCTGGGGTGGGATGCGCGGTGACGGGCCAGGGACCCCAGCGGTGCCTTTGGGGACAGAGTCCCTTCCGGGGAGTTTGTCCACGTGGGATGGCAGGAAGAGAAATGGTTCAGTGGTGCGAAGTAAGGTGGGTCCTGGTGCTCCTCGCCGAGGGGAGTGGAGGTTGGGGCTCACTGTTTCCCTGAAAATTGGGAGACACAAGGGGTTTGATGGTGGCCCGGCGTTCCCCACCCTGGGGCAGTCACCAGCCGGGATGGGGGATTTCTAGACTGTCACCTCTCCCCCAGAATGTCCCAGGTTTGGGATGCAGAGGCTTCTCCTTGGCCTGTGGCTCTCCTGGGGAGACCAGTCCCTTCTTTTATTTTTATTTTTAAGCTGTTGTATTTTTTAGCTGTCGCTCGACCTGTTGCCGCTCCCCGCTGGGCGCGCGTCCCTCGCCGCCGGCTGGGTGCGGAGCCCCTCGCTCGTGGTCTTGCCTCCCAGGGGGATACCCTCATCAAGGCAATTTACAATCATCCGATGGAGCTGCCGTCTCCTGCCGGCGAGCATTTTCCCATCACTTGGGCGTATTTGCTGTCCTTGATTTGTCACTAGCTCTGCTAACAGCCCGAGTGGGTGCTGCCGGGGTGGCTTTGCCCCTGCTTGCGGGTGCCGTCACCTCCTGGCCCCCGCAAGAGTTAGCGGGGCAGGTTTTGCCACGGTTAAATGGGCTCGGCCGGGACCGTTCTTCTTCTGCAGGACTGGCGAAAGTTGAGAATTAATTCATTTTTATTTTTTTTTTAAGGAAAAGGTATGTTTTCCCTCTTGAAGATAAATAAGATTGAAGATGCAATACCTGCTGCTGCCAGCTCGGTGCGGCTGCGGGATGCGCTCGTCGCCGGGTACCAGCTAAATTAACAAAGGAAGGAGATAGATTCAAGCCCTGCGTGTTTGATGCTGTGGCCACTTTGCTGGGTGTCAAAGTCCTGAGCTGGTGACGTCCCCAGCTCGGCGCCTGTCCCTGTCCCTGCTTTTGGGGCTGCTGGGGTGGACTGGGTTTATCCGCGGCTCCTTGGGTGCCTGTGAAATTGAGTCCCGCTCCGGCTCTGAACGCAGCCTGACGCACGTCACCAGGGGGGAAAATTAATCGGTGTCTAATCAGTCTGAAACGTGTCACTTGGCACATCCTGGGCTGGCGGTGGCGTTGGTGGGGGGGGGGGGGGC
Organism: Larus michahellis; assembly: GCF_964199755.1. Taxonomy (NCBI): domain Eukaryota; kingdom Metazoa; phylum Chordata; class Aves; order Charadriiformes; family Laridae; genus Larus; species Larus michahellis. The sequence goes on along the minus strand of NC_133902.1, from coordinate 3,094,983 downwards.
GCGCACAGCCCGGGGGATGTATTTGGTGTTCAGATTTGGAGGGTGCTGGGAGGATGTTCCTGCTCCCGGCCATGGTGGGAGGGGACAGAGACGGGACGAACCCCCCCAGAACATGTGGCTTTGGGGGGGGGGCTGTGTCATTGCATCACCTCCACCCCAAGACTGTGATGCTGGGGGCTTTTTCCTTGGGAGCTGCTGTCCCTGTCCCCGCTTCCCCAGGCCACCCTTCAGGGCTCTCCCCTGCTGCCTTGTCCTCCCACCTCTGGCTCCCCGGGGCGGGGGCGTTATCTGGGGAAACCATCTGTGCCCGCCTGCTGCTGGGGGGCTGCTCCCAGCTCCTGGCATGGGGGGAACCCAGCATGAAGGGGGGGACCCAGCCCGGGACCCACCAGAGCACGCGCTGGGGGCTCAGGGGCTGCCGGCTTTATCCCAGGGCTGCTCCCCCCCACCCCCTGCTGCCTTTTGGAGCCCCCAAACGTCCCCGCGGACATTTGTGGTCAGGCACTTCCTCATCCTTTCCCCCACCCCCATCTTTTAATTCATTTCTTCGTTTTTCTTCCTCCTCCGTAAAGGCCCTCTCCTCCTGTCCCCTGGCCTGTCCCTTGCCGTGATTTGTGGAAATTGCTCTAAAGTAGCTGCTGCGTAAAAGCCTTGCCGGCTCCAGGAATTTATGGCAGGCTGCGCCTCTGCACGGCACATCCCATTTAGGCCATATTTATTTATTCCTTTAGGTTGCTTGCTTATTTTTTCCCCCCCTTCTCCCTTTTTAATAGTTTTCCGGGGGAAACGCAGAGCTCAGCACCGCAGCCTGGTGTGGTGCTGGGGTGGTTCCCTTCTGCTTAGTGCTGCCGGCCCCGAAATACAGGCTGTGTGCTGGCCTGGGGCTGAGTCCCACCAGCATTTCTTATTTTCTTCCTTCTGCCAATGAAGCCGGGATGGACCTTTTGGAGGGGGAAAAGTCTCAAGGAGCTAAAAGAAAGGCAAATATAGCAGTGCCCACCAGGTATAAGCACAACCCTGTATTAGACACTAGAGAATCCACTTGGAGCCAGCGCTGCTGCTTGCAGGAAGGCTTGATTCACTTTTCCTGGCCAGCACCCACTCAGTTCCTACCCTGGCCGGTTTTGGGAAGCCTGGACCAGTTTAACCTCCCGGGCTGAGTGTTGTAGTCCTCGGTACCATGGGGCTTCCCAGCCCCGTCACCCCGTCGCCGCCGCGGCCATGGGCAGAGCTGGGGGCCCACAGCGTCCCCATGTCCCCACGTCCCTCCCTTCCCCACAGCCACAGCTGGGACGTCTCACCGCCACGCGCCGGGGGAAGGTAGTTTTACATTTGTAACAATTATTCACTTAATTGAGTTCCAATTAGCTGGGACTGGAGATGGAGGCTCTCGGCGCGTCGGAGGGAAGGGAGAGCTTGTTGTCTTTTATGTCGCCGAAAACAATTTTCAAGGCTCTGGCTGCTGGGAGACATTTCGGAGGTTTCCACGAGGGGCCTGCTCGCGTTTTCTAATTTTGGCTTCAGTTTTATTACTGGTGGTTTTTTTTTTTTTTTTCCCCCCTGGCTGTGTTGAAACACGGAGCAGGGGGGGCTCGTGTTGGGGCTGACTGGGTTTTGGGTGGAGGTGAAGGCGTGGAGGCCTTTGTTTCTCCTTGTTGTCATCTTTCAGGGTGTTTGGAGGTGCTGGCCCCACTTGGGTGGGAGTGTGACGTGGTGGGGACCGGTGCTATGGGCTGGGGAGGGAACGGGATGGGTGCGATGCCTGTTCCCAGGATGGGTGAGGAGATGGGGTGGGAGCCTGGCTCTTCCCTGGGAGCCGGGGCGACCTCTTGCTGGAGCATCCAGCTGTTGGGACATCCAGATGTGGGGCATCCCTGGCATTTGGGGCCATTGCTGCCCGTGTTTCCCCTTTGTGCTTGGCCCTGATGGCTGCGGAGGCAAAACCTGGGCCACCAGATTTTGGGGCTCTGGAGCCTCAGCTAAGGATCTGGGGGCACTCAGGGGAGCGGGGTGGCTTTATGCTGGCTTGGAACGAAACGGCAGTTGGGACATCCGTACTGATGGCCTGGTGAGGAACAGCCAGGGTGGGCTTTCCCTCGGGGGCTGCGGGGTTTTGCCGTGGTCCCCTGGCTCTCGGCGTTTTGGGCGGACCCGTCACCCCGTTGTCTCATCCAGGTGCTGACCCATGTGGGGAAACTGAGGCAGCGGCATGTCCTGCCCTCATCTCCCTGATTTCAGGGGTAGGATTGTCACCTTGTCACCCTGCTCTGTGGGTCTGGATCCAGGGAGAATGGGAGCACCAGTGGTCCCGGCATCACTGGCGGTGCCGGCAGCCCTGTGGCCCGGAGAAGCAGCATCTCTTGCTTGTGCTTGCAGAGAACCAGAGAGCGGAGCTGTGCCCGGGGCTGTTGCGGTTTGCAGGGTCCCAGGGCCCGTGTTTGGGGTCTTGGACGACTGATGAAATCCCGTGGGCCTTTTCGTCCTGCGGCCAGGCTGGTGGCTGAATCCCAGCAACCGGTGACCACCAAAACCCCTTCAAAGGGGTCTTGAGCCGGGCTTGAAGCCGATGTGAAGCCCTCTGCTAGGGACGATAGCACAGCTCCCTGCCACCTCCCCGCAGCCCTTCCCGTGTATTTAGCGAGGGTTTTATCATCGTGTCAGCTCAAGTCATTGCTTTATGGACACTTTTATGGAAACCATCGGTTTGCTCCGATGCGGGACCACCACAGAAGCCCAGCTGGTGTGGGCTATGGCCAGGGCACGTGGGGGTGGCCCGGCGGGAGACAGGGCAGCTGGGGCTGGTGTCTCACATCACCCCTATTTTGACATGTCCCTCGGAACTGTGTTTGGTCCGTTGATGCACCAGGCCCCCAGTGCTGCCTGGTAGCATCACGAGAGGTTTTAACCCTCCTGGCATGACCTCAAACCTCCCCTCTCTCTTCTCCAGGGCTTTTCCTATAGCTCTTCCCCTGCTAAGTGGGGATATATGTGCCGGGAGCCCCCCGCCGCATCCCAGGGGATAAGCTGGGATAAAGGTTCCCCGCCGGAGTGTGGCTAAAGTGATCCCTATGGCAGACAGCTGGGGCTGGGGCTAAGCTGGAGCTCAGCGCTGGCTATCGGTGCTGGATCAGGGGAAGAGGAGGAGGAGGCTCTTCGGCCTTGGGACGGTGTGTGGGAGCAGGGATGGGGCTGGTGGGGCTGTTGCAGGGGCAGGATGGAGGGGCTGAGCCGCACTCCCCCCGTGCCCTGTTTGCTGGGGATTTGGGGCAAGAAGGGAAGGTGAAGGAGCCAACATCCCCCACCAGCCATAGCTACGTCCCGTCTGTCCCTCGGCCTCTCTTCCCATGTGTCCGTCAGTCTGTCTGTCCCCAGCGTCCCCAAGCAGGGGGGATGGAGCAGGAGGGTGGCTGGTGGTGACCGAAACCCTGTGGTGGGACCTTCACCCGTGTGGGGATGGGCAGGGGCTTTTGGGTGCTGCTTTTTACATCCACAAGACCCCCTGGCCTGGGGGGGGCGTGTCCTAATTTTAAGGCAGGGCTGGAGGGTGCCGCTGCTGTCCCCGTGTGCCCTCAGCCCATCTGGCCACACGTCTGCGGCCGGCACAGGGCACATCTGGCCAGGCAGATGTGGGGTCTCGGCGAGGGGGTCACCGGCAGTTGCGTGTTTCCATGTCCCTCTCATCCCCAATCTCCCCACCGTGGGTCACAGCTCAGCCCGGCTCCACGTGGGGTGGGAGGGAGGGGACACATGGGAGTCCTGTCCCATCCCGCTGTGGGGCTGGGGTGGCTCCTCAGGCCAGGGGGGTCCAGGCAGCCCCCCGGCCAGTGGGAGCCTGGCCAGGCATGGAGATCTGCTTCTTTTGCTCGCGGTGCTGAGCTGCGAGGGTGGAAGGACCATATGGTCCCCTCTGCGCCAGCCTAATAAACCCGGGAATGCAGGTCAGGCGCTGCAAATCCCGTTAACCACAGCGGGCTGTGGAGCAGAGCCAGCGACCAGGGCTTAACCGTTCTGTCCCCCCAAACCCAGCCAGAGGTGGGGGTACGAGAGCCACCTTCCCTCCCAGGGGCTGCTAGAAACCAGGGGAGGGGCTGGGGACGGTGGTGTGGGGACTGGAGTCTCCTGAGCTGTTTTGCTTGTCTGGCCATCCTTCCATCCGTCCTTTCTCCTTCCATCCATCTTCCTCCCATCTCTTGAGCTGTTGTGCCATCCTTCCATCCATAGAATCACAGAATGGTTCGGGTTGGAAGGGACCTTAAAGATCATCTCGTTCCAACCCCCTGCCCTGGGCAGGGACAACTCCCACCAGCCCAGGTTGCTCCAAGCCCCGTCCAACCTGGCCTTGAACCCCTCCAGGGATGGGGCAGCCACAGCTTCTCTGGGCAACCTGTTCCAGTGTCTCACCACCCTCACAGCAAAGAATTTCTTCCTGATATCCAATCTAAACCTACCCTCCTTCAGTCTGAAACCATTACCCCTTGTCCTATCGCTACACTCCCCGATCAAGAGTCCCTCCCCATCCTTCCTGCAGGTCCCCTTTAGTTACTGGAAGGCCGCTATAAGGTCTCCCCCGAGCCTTCTCTTCTCCAGGCTGAACAACCCCAACTCTCTTAGCATGTCAATCCTTCCTTCCCTCCCTCCTTCCTTCCCTCCCTCCTTCCTTCCCTCCCTCCTTCCTTCCCTCCCTCCTTCCTTCCCTCCCTCCTTCCTTCCCTCCCTCCTTCCTTCCCTCCCTCCTTCCTTCCCTCCCTCCTTCCTTCCCTCCATCCTTCACCTCTTTTCCCTAGAGCTATTCTCTTGCTGTGCAGCCATTTCTGATCAGCCTATCTCCTTCCATCCATGCATCTTCCATTCTCTCTGGTGGTTCATCCATCCTCATCCAGCCTTTCTTTGCTCTCTAGCCAGCAGCCACGCATCCATACAGCCATGCATCTCCTGCCTCCCTTCTCCTTCCCTCCCCACCCTCCATCCCTCCACGGCGCAGAGCCTTGGGCTGGGCTGTGATCCACCGTCCTGGCACCCACCCCGGGCTGGATGCGGCTGGGTTAGACCCTCTCCCGGCAGGATTAGTTTATGGCCAAGGAACGGAGGCGCCGGTCCTGTTCCCCTCCCGGCGACAGATTATAGCATCATTTAAATGCATTTTGTCTGGGGAAGGAAATAGCTTCTCCGGGTGCCGACAATCTGCCTGCGCTGAACTAATCGTGACCGTCGCATTAATCTCCATCCCAGCTCATGCCCGCTCCCTTCCCCCGTCCGGCACGGCAAGGGTGCAGGTCTGTTGCTCGGTGCTGGGGCCACCCCGGGTGTCCCCGCTGCAGCAGGGCTTGGTGACACCGAGCTGCTGATACCCGTGGTGGCTTATCTGAGTTGACCAGGGTCCACAGCGCACATCTGCTCTGCCTGGCTGCATCGAGGAGAGGGGTTTTCCTTGCCACCCCCGGTGCACACCCCTTATTTGCCATCAGAGAATCCCCATGGCAAGGAGGAAGGAGCTGGTTGCCGGGGGTCTCTGCCACGAGCCGGGGCCGGGTGGCAAATTGCAGACAAAAAACTGCCTGCTTTTGCCCTCCCAGGGCAGCGGGTGGCTGTGGGTGCCCCTCGCTGGCGGGCGGCCGGGTGCTCGCTGGGGTGGCGCAGAGGTTCTCCCGTCCCCCACCCAAGGGACAGTCGGTGACGCCAAGCGTTTTGCACCATCCCAAGGGTGGGTTTCAGTCGGGGCCAGACTGGGCATTGGGTCGGGTGTATTTCGGGTGGGTTTTCTTTGTGAAATGACCTGATCTTTCCCCGAACCCCAGAGATTTTTAAGGGAGAAAAAAGGATGCTATTTCAACGAGTCAGTTAAACACAGCCTCTTCCCCTGGCTGCCCCTGCCGGCACCTCACCCAAGTGCTCGGGCTCGTGTCGCTCCAGCTGGTGGATCCTTTTCTGCAAATAATCTCATGCCTTGGAAAAAATCCCCTTTCCTAATTGCTGGGGACGGCAGGAGCAGCTGTGGCTGCGTCAACTGGGTTGCAGGGAGGACACCAACCTTTGTGTTTCGTGGCAGAAAGCAACCTCCATGAGCCGGAGGAGCAGAAAGCCCCTGGCTGGTGGTTATTTCTGAGCAGAGCGGCACCCGTGGGTGCTTTCTGGGGGTCAGCACCTCTCCTGCAGCTCCTGGCTCTCCAGGAGGTGGGAAAACACAGCGGGACAGGCTCGGCGGCCGGCGGTGAGCGGTGTTAGCGTGGCAGGGGCTGGAGCTGTGCCCACGGCGGTGCCGGCACGGTGGCCTTGCCGGTGATGCCGGCAGCCTGTCCCCAGTGTCTTCCCAGCCCTGAGGAATTTGCTGCCTGGCTCTCGGACAAGTTCCATCCCAGGCAGCGTAGCTGCGGATGCTTCCCGTCCCCGTATCGAGTGCTAATCCTTTTATGAGCCCTCTAAGCTGCTTAACTCCCCTCTGCCCCGCAGCAGGGAGTTCCCCGGGTGGGCTGCGGGGTCCCGCATCCCCTTCAGCCCTGGGGAGCCCAGCCATGGCCATGCTCCCGGCTGGGAAAAGCCCCAGGTCCTGGCATGCTCCGAAGCCCCCGCCGGGGAGGGGGCTGAGCCATTCCCGGGAGCCGAGCCGTCACATCCGCACCTTTCGCTGCCGCCTGACATGGGTAATTTGGGCTCTCCTGCTCGGGAGCCGCTTGGGAGCGGTTGCAATCAGCGCCGGGAACGGGGGGATGTGGAGGAAGGGGGGGGGACACCCAGGCCTCCCGGGAATCGTTGGCAGCCGCTGGCGGATGCAAAGACCTTGAGATGTCTTCCAGGCTCCCGCAGCTCCGGCGCAGCGCCTGCCGTCAGCCCGGCTCCGCACCCACCGCCTTTCGCAGCATTTGCTTTAGCAGAAAGATTTTCATGGGGTTCCTCTCCGCTTGCCGGCCGCGGCAGCCAGGTAGCCGGCTTCCCCTCCGAGGGGCTGGGGTGGCTCCGGTCCCCGGGAGCGTGTGGCCGGCAGGGGCTGCCTGCTCTGCCTGTATGGGGTTTATTCTTTTTTTAAGGCAAATTGGTCAAAATGAAGGACAAAAGGGATTTCCTCAGGCCCGTCAGACCTGGGCGCTGCTGGGGTTTGCCCGAGGTGGCACTGACATCATCTTCATCACTTTTCCACCGGGTCGTGTCCATGCCTGGACAAATTGGGGCTGGACCTGCTTTGGCACACAGGGCCAGCGGGTGGCAGCCCTGGGGGGGTGGCGGGTGACAGACCGGCCGTGACACCACCCTTACAGGCAGCCTGCAGGGATGGAGCGGGTTTGGGGCAAAGGAGCCGATTTAGCCACCTTCCCCATGGGATCTGGGAGCTAAAAGTAGGAGGAAAGCCTTGGGCTTAGATACTTGGCCAGGACCTGCCAGCCAAAAGTTAACCTGGACCTGCCTAAATTTTGGTAACGAGCCTCTGGAGAAACCGAGCATCCTTTTCTCCGTGCATTTGGAAGCAGGGGTGCAGCCAGTTGTGCCCTATTTCTTTCGACGAGTGGGTCCGCGCTGTTTCGGGCAGTGCCTTGGCGTGGGGGCCAGGGTGGGCAACCAGGGCTTCGGGGTGCCCAGGGACAATACCAAGGTTGGATGCTGTCGTGGTTTAACCCCAGCCCCCAACTAGACCCATGCAGCTATTCACTCGCCCCCAGCCCCAGTAGGGTAGGGAGAAGAGGGAGAAAAAAGGAAAAAAAAACAAACCCTCATGGGTTGGGATGAAGGCAGTTTAACAGAACAATAACGGAAGAGAAAATAATAATAATGGTAAAAGAATATACAAAATAATACAATTGCTCACCACCTGATGATGCCCAGCTCACCCTGAGCAGCAATTGTGGATTCCTGCCCCCCGGCCATCTCCCATTTATATACTGAGCGTGACGTCTTATGGTACGGAATATTCCTTTGGCCGGCTTGTCCTGTCTATGGGAAGCCGAAAAAGTCCTTGACTTAATATAAGCATTGCTTAGCAACAACTAAAACAATATGGGTTATCAACATTATTCTCATGCTGAATCCAAAACGCAGCAGCTACTAGGAAGAAAATTAACTCTATCCCAGCTGAAACCAGGACAGATGTGGCTTCAACACACCTTGGCCCAGCCTTGGGCAGCCCCTGAGCGTCCCTCCTGGCCGGACACCCCATCCCATGCCAAGGGTGGGTTTGGTGAGGCTCCTCCTTGCCGTGGGGCTGGATTGCTCCCACCTGGGTCCGCTCTCCCTGCGCTGGGGCTTGGGAGATGCTCAAGGGGAGGATGCCCTGCACTAACCCACACTCTCCATCCCTTCGCAGCCCATGCCAAGGGGCCAGCCCCCAGCCCCGAGCCCGCCGAGCCCCCCGGTGCCATCACGCTGCCTGTCAGCTACCGCCTGTCCAACACCCGCTTGGCCTTCTTCCTCAAGGAGGTGGGAGCCAGCCCGGTGGGCAACGGCAGTGCTCCACTGCAACGCGCCGAGCCCTTCGTCGTCTTCCAGACCAAGGAGCTGCCCGTCCTCAACGTCACCCTGGGGCCCTTCAGCACGGGGTTGGTGCTGCCCAAGGAGCAGCTGCAGCCCTCCAGCACCCTGGAGGTCCCCGACCGCCTCACCGTCAACTGGAAGGTGCGCGCCTTCATCATCCAGCCCCGGCTGGTGGCCAACCAGCCCGTGGTCCAAGTGCTCTTCTACGTAGCCGGCCGGGATTGGGATGACTTCGACGTCACTGACCGGCTGCCCTGCGTGCGGCTCCACGCTTTCCGCGACGCCCGTGAGATCAAGAGCTCGTGTCGCCTGCGGGGCAACCTGGCCACGTGCCTGGTGCAGGCGGAGCTGCCCCACGCCTGGTTCGGCCCCCCGGCCGTGCCGCTGGGCAGGCGGAAGAGCCCCGAGAGCCTGGAGGTGCCGGGCGAGAGCCAGCAAGCCGAGCTGTACTACACCCTGCATGCCCCCGACGGGGCCGGCCAGTGCCTTGGGGAGACGGTCCCCCGCCGCGGGGCCGGGGGGGCCAGGACCGAGGGTCCCACGCAGCACCCGCTGCTGCGCATCGGCAGCGTCAGCCTCCTGCAGCCTTCCCCGGGGCAGCCCATGCAGGAGCACCGGCTGGACGGCAACGTCTTCATCCGTCTGCCCGACAAGCCCCTCAAGCCAGGCGAGGTGCTGAGCATCCTCCTCTACCTGATGTCCAACTCCACGGTGGAGCACTTCACCCTCAGGTAAGGTCCCGGGGCTGCCCCCGCAACGGGAGCGGCCGCCTTTCCAGGGGATGGTTGTTTCGGCTGCGAAGGCAGCCATGGGCTGGAAGGGAGGAGAAGATGGGGAGGGCGTGTTGCTTTTATGGGACCTGCCGGGGGCTGGACCGGGTCTGGCAGGGCTTTGGGAAGGTGAAGGGAAGCTGGAGGGGCAGCTGGCACATGGTTTTGCAACGTTCCATGACTTTGCAGTGGGGGCTTCTTGGAGGGAAGGGAAAAGTTGTCCATGAAGGGTTTCCACCTCTGCATCACCACTCTGGTCCCCTGCCTTTGCCCTCCCAGCTGCTCCAGGATTAGGGTCCCACCAGCAGATGTGGGTTTGTTCACGGCCGCTTTGGGGGACAAAGTGCGTTATGGCCATGGGGCTGCTGCTCCCTGTCCCCCCCTGCACCCACCTCCTACTGCTGAGCACCCCAGTATGGGGAGATGTGTGGGGAGACCCCCCCTTGCTGCATCCCTAAGGATGGGGGGATGAGCCCCGGCCACATCTTTTCAAAGGGCACTTGCAAGTGTCCCTGTGGCCACCGGGCCAGCAGCAAGCCCCTGGCACGGGGGACATGGCACTCCAGGCTCTCCTGTCCTTCACCCCAGGGATGCCCAGCCCCACGGGGGTCTTACTGTCCTGGGGGGCAGCACTGGGGCTGGGGACCAAACCCCTGCTGTTGGGGTGATGGGGGTGACAAAACCCTATGAAAAAGAGGGGCTGGGGTGGGCTCAGCCCCATGCAAGCGACAGATGATGTTTCCAACAGCCAGGAGGAACTGGAGGCAAAAAATCCCCCCGCACCTAAGGCAGGGTGCCCGGGGGGGGGTCCAGGGTTGCGGGAGGGTGAGGCTCCAGCCCTGACCGTTGGTCTCCGCAGGGTGAAGGCCAAGAAAGGCGTCAACCTGCTCAGCACCAAGTCGAGGAGCGGGCAGTGGCTGGTGAGCTCGGAGCTGCTGACGGGCGGCAAGCACTCCACCGCCACCGTCGACGTGGCCAGGGCGGACGGTGCCGGCCCCAGGTAAGAGACCCCCCCTCTGGCCCGCACCCCCCTTCCCCCCTAGCACCAGCGGGGTTGGGGAAATTGCTGGGTTTGTCCCGGAGCAGTTCTTTCTCCCTTTGCCCCCACCCTGGGTGTCTGGTTGGCTGCGGTGCCCCGTGGGTGCTGGCAGGGGAAACTGAGGCACAGAAGTGCATGTCTCAGTCTGTGAGACTTCGAGGCACTGAAGGGGGATGAGCAATTTTTGGGTCGAACCCTCAGCCCAGCTGAGGTCAGGGTAGGTCCTGCACCGACATGGGAAAGGACTTAATTTTGTGCGTGGCTTTTAGCCTCGGCCGGCACCGTGCAGCTGGCTGGAGGGCAGGTGAAGGTGGGTTTCGTGGCGCAAGGTGGGCAGGTTTGTGGTCAGGCAGGTGGCTGCCCGAGGGCTGTGTGAGATGGTGTGTTCAGGTGGGATCTGCTCTGGGTCAACGCTGGTGGCCAAGCTGGGGCTCAAGCAACGCGGTCATAAGCCACGGGTACCGTTTAGCGGCTGCATCCCCGGCTCTGAGCTGGGATTGCCTGGCCGTGTCGGATGCTGGTGAACACGTGTGGTGGATTTGGGGGCTGAATTGTGAAGCCATGGAGGAGCCCCCAGTTTGGGGTGGGGTGGAAGTATTTTAATTTTTTCAGAAGTTTTAGTACTTCTTAAAGGTGGCGGCTCTTTTTTCACTATCCTGGTGTTTCCTCTGGGAAGGAAGGGGAGCAGTCCCTGGGCAAGGTCCCGTCTGGACCCTGAGGTGATGGATGAGTGTCGGATGGAGAGCATGAACCAAGGCAGCACCTGAGACGGGCAGAGCCAGTTCTCCCCTGCTCGACACGAGGACGCTGCCCGTTCCTGGGGCTCCGGGAAAGGCTCGGGTCAGTTGAGGAGAGTCCAGGGGATAGAAATGAGAACGATCCGAAGGAGCGAGGACCCACCAAGCCAAGCTGAAAACCCAGGGGCTGCCCGGCCTGGAGGAGGGGAGACGTGGGACTGGCCTGTGAGCGCAGGGAGGCTGCAAGGGCGAGGGGCAGCTCTGCTCCTGGCATCCACGTGAGCAGGACATGGCGGGCAAGAGCAGGGCATGGACACGGCGTCAAAACCACCAGCAGGAAAGACTCTGAAGTGCTGGAAAGCATTTGTTCCCAGGCTGTGGTATCTCCGTCACTGTGTGTTTGGGAAAAGGGAGCCAAGTGTCTCCAGGAGTTGATGGGCTCGAGCCATTCCTGCCCTCTGTCATGGAAATCTCCCCATATCTCAGCCCTCCCACCCCAAAAAGGAGTGGAGCTGGGGATGAGCTCTTGCAGAATGGAGATCCTCAGCTCTGCTTCAAACGTGAGCTCAGAAGCTATCTGCAGAAAACTCCTCTGAAGGGCTTACCCAGAGGGTGGATTTTCCTTTACCCCACACCATTCCATCCAGATACAGAACCAGAGTGTCCCGGGGGCCACGAGTCCCGTCCCCCCCCATTCTCTGCAGGGCCACCCCAGCGCCCCCGCACGTGGCTGCCAGACCTGTCGGCAGCGAGATCCTCCCCTCTCCCCCTTCCTCCTCTCCCTCCCCGTCTGCCGCCGCCGCTTCAAATCAGCCTGGAAAGGTTAGAGACGGAGGATGAATTTAAAGTGATTACAATCACCTTTTAGACAAACAACTACATCAAATATTAACGGAATGGAAAGTATGAATGACTTAAAGCCGTGTTGCCCTCCAGGCTGTGCAGCCGGAGGAGTTTGCTTCGCCGGGGCTCTGGGGGCTCTTGGCAACGCCGGCTGTGCAGGGAGGGGGCGAGGGCCCTGAGCTTTGGGGTGATAATGGCTAATTTTGGGCGGTTTTCGCCCCAGCAGCTGCATCCTAAGTTATTCCGCCAATCTGGGCAGCCCGGCTCTTGTCTCTGCCGTGGCCGAGAGCAGACGATGCTCGGGGAGGGCAGATGGTGGCTGGCCCCTGGCAGGGCTCCTGGGACGCCCAGGGGCACCCCATGGCCAAGAGTCCCAGCGCCGAACCGCCTCTGGCATGAAGCCGCAGCTCTGGTTTGCCTTTGAACCTGGCTCTTCCCGGCTGTATTTAACACTTCTGCATTGGAAGAGGCAGCAAGCGGCCAGATCCACTTCTTCTGGGTGGCCTTTGGCAATTCCCCTTTGGGGAACAAAGTCCCGGCAGGACCCCACCAGACCCCACTGCGAAGCCCATCGTCCCTGCGGCAGGAGCAGGGCTTCCCATGGTCTGGAGCAGCCCTGGCTTCTTGCTCTCCCCTTTCTCTGCTCCCTTTCACTCATTAGATATTTATCAGAGAGAAACCCGACTGTGCCCTGCATCCCCAGATCGATGGGACCTTCTCGACGGTGTGATGAGAGCGGGGCTGGTCCCGGCTTCTCCTTCCACAGGGATCTCACCTTTCCTCACCACTCTCCCTCCTCCTGCTCTGGGGGGGCTTTTGCTGGCTGTGCGGTTCCCGGGGGCTCTGGGGTGTCCCCTGGGGATGCTTTGCTTTGCGGAACCGTTGGAGGGAGAAGTGTCGCCTAAGGCGGGGGGGTTGCACCCGAGTCCCCCTGAGGGATTTGCAAGTTGGACACAGTGATAGGAGGGCAGGATCGCATCTGAGGAGGTTTGCTCATAGGGATGGGGTGTAAGTGATTTACGCTGCTGCCGTCAGACTGTGACCAAGCTGTGACGCAGAGGACAAGGGACACGGGCTGCTGAGTCCCCCCGTTCCCTTAGCTGGCACTGTGTGCTGGGTTTGGCAGTGCACAGCCTCTCCATCCTGTCCTGCCTCGGGGATGGCCCAGAGTTCGCTCCCTGTCCGTTAGCTTTGGGTCCTGCCATTAAATGTGTGGGGTTTTGGTGAGCAGATGGTCTTGGGGCCGTTATCCTCTGCCGGTCCTGCCTACCTCCCCCATCCCCTGCCTGTCTGCCCCACGTGTCCCCATGCAGGCTGGGGGACAGCTTTGCCCCGAGTCCTAGCTCAGTGTTGTCCCATCTGCTGTCTGTGGTTCTCCCGTGCCTCAGTTTCCCCATGTGATCCCCTTGGAAGGGGCTGTAAAATCAACAGCGTGGGCTGGGCTCTTGTACAGGGACTTATTTGCCGTCCGCGAGCGCGCTGCCCTGCTGGGTATGGGACACTTGGGATTTGGCCTGCGGGACACGAGTATGCAGGCGGGAGCAGCCTGGGGCAGTAAATCCAGCCGCACTGTCGGGAAGACGGAGCCGGAGAGATGAGGGCAGCACCTGCAGCCACCCGCCATCCCCTGGGCCTGTGGCCACAACACTCACCCTGTGACAATATATCACCCGCAGCCTTGGGAGAGCCCCCGCTTGAGCCACCGAGGTTTTTCTCCCGCTGGGGAGAGACAGTGAAATACATTTCTCCCTCCCACTGGGGAGATTCCCATGGGATGCTGTAGGTTCCCATTGGAGCAGCCCCCGGTGGAGGTGTGGGGGGGTCAGGACTGCTGTGTTTGGGAAAAAGCATCGTGGTGGCACCCACAGCACGGTCCCCCCAGCAGGCACGGCGACCCTGAGAAGGGACCAGCTGGGGATGCTCTGCGTCACTAGAGGGGAGCGTCTGATGCTGATCCCGGGGTGCCTGCGGGACCCAGGGCACCCAGCTCACCGCATCCCCCTCCTGTCCCCCTGCCCAGGGATGGGGACTCCTCCTCCGAGATCATGCAGCTGGATTTCGAGATGGAGAACTTCACCAGCCAGTCGGTGACGCGCCGTATCATGTGGCACATCGACTACCGGGGCCGCAACCCCCCGCCCGACCTGGAGAAGGTGGTGACGGAGCTGACGGTCATCCAGAGGGATATCCGGGCCATCGTGCCCCTGGCCATGGTGAGCGGATTCCTGCCCTTCGCTTAGCTTATCTGCTTTGATGTTGGGGACGGGTTGGGTCCCTCTGAGGGATCTCCCACTGGCCCATCCACCCCGTAGCACCCATACAGCCCACCCACCCACCCGTGTGTGGGTCCTTCTCTGCACCAGGGCTGGAGCCGGAGAGGGGCCAGCCGGAATCAGGGACAGGCTGCCCTCCAACACGATGTTCCTCTTTGCACCCTGTCCCCAGGACACAGAAATCATCAACACGGCCATCCTGACGGGGCGGACAGTGGCCATTCCTGTGAAGGTCATCGCCATTGAGCTGAGCGGCGTCATCGTGGACGTCTCTGCTATGGTCGAGTGCAAGTCCAACAACGAAGACATCATCAAGGTGGGTGCAGGGAGGGGGCTCTCCTGGCCCTAGTGAGGGGCTGAGCTTCCCCCAGGGGTGCTGGCCCCAATAGCGGCGTGGGCTGGAGCTGGATGGGCTGGAGCTGGTAGCTGAGCCCATGTGCCGCACAAGCCCACCCCATCCCATTCATCATCCCCTCAGTGGCTTCAGTCCATGTGTGCCTCTCCCTGGGATCTGTCGGGAGAAGGACAAGACACTTTGTCACTGTCCCCGGAGAGGCCATGGGATGTTCCGGCGCTGTGCAGGCTGGCACCAGGCAGCAGCAATAACTATGGGTTATCACGGCACTTAGTGCTGATAAGGTGAAACATTGTCACCTCGCAGTGTAAGCTGCACGTTTCCATCAGCGGCTTCACTCCTGCCTCCTGGTGACATCTATCTCCCGTTGGGATGGGATGCTGGGCTGAGCGCGGGCTGGCCCCGGCGAGGCGTGGGGGGACGAGCCGGGGACTTGGGGACGATGGAGGGAAAAGGGGAGGTTGGGGGAGAGGAGCAAGATGGGCTGCACGGGAGAGATGCTGATAAGGTGAACGCAAAAGGCTCACTGTTGCAGCAGTGGCGATTGCCCACGCATCCGCCCCAGCCGCCGAGGCAGCAGTTGATCCTCAAATCCAGCCATGATTTCTCCATCACCAGACCCATTCATCCATATACATTTTTCTATCACTGTGTGTATCCCTCTATCCGCCTCTCCGTATTATTTTATCACCATTTCCATCCATCCATCCACCCCTAGACATCGTTCTGCCAGTGGTGTCTCTCCCTAGACACCTCCCACCTCCTCTCCCTGCACGCACCCAGCCCACCCTCTCCGTGTTCCCGCTGCATTGGGCAGAGGCGGGGAGCTATGGTGGGGGTCTGGGGTCTCCCATGTCCCCAGGCTGGGGGACAGAGCCCTTTCTCCCCTTCTTCGCCACCAGACACCGGTTGCCCTCCCAGCCGAGCCAGGGGCGACGGGCAGAGCCCCAGCCCTGTTGGGACTTGCTGTCCCCGGTGGTCCGCGGAGGGGGGGTGACAGCCAGCGTCACAAACTGTTTACCCAAGTTCTTGACTAAAACTCCGATCCGTGCGATTTACAGCACCGGGTCTAATTTATGGAGACCGGTCCTCCGCAGCGTGATAAAACACTAGAGCAATAATACACTTCAGGATGGACTCCAAGACACTTAAACTGTTTAATGTGCTGCCTTTCTGCTCATAAATCTATTTACACGCTGTCCCCAGACCTGGGGGGAGCAGACACATGCACACAAGCTGGGATGAATAATGCATGGAGCAGCCCTCCGGCCCCGGCTCGCCTCCCGCTCGCCGCTCGGAGCCCCGTGCAATTTCTTGCTGAGTTATTTTGTGTTTGTGCCGGAGCTTCGTTTCCGAGGGAGCTCTCAGTTACCCGCTGAGATTGGGGAGTGTGATTACGGTGTCAGGGCTATAAACCTGTTACATAAATCAAAGCTTACATAGTGGGATGCGCTATCTGTTACTGTAAATAATTTAACGTGAAGGAGGGCTGGGGAGCTGCTTCTCCCCACGCCGCCTGTGGCTCGGTAGTGGTTGCTCTTGTGTGTAACGTGGAGGGGAAACGTCCTGGACCTGGTGGACGCAGCTGTGAAGGTGCCAGGGCCACCCACCAAGGATGGTGAGAGAGCAGAGGTGGGAGTCGTCACCCTCATCCCCGTCTGTGGTGACACAGGGCGACCGCCCGTGCTCAGCCCCGAGAGGAGGACCTCATCACTCAAGGCAGCATACAAATAATCACCCTGCCCTGCCTGGGTTGTGGCTTTGGAGACTGTGTACACGTTGAAGGACACGCAAGGAGTCGAAAGGCCACCTCTGCTGCCAGCCACGGTCAATGGGAGATGCTCAACCTGCCCTGCTATGTGAACCTTTCTTAGGAGCCCACCATCCAAACCTGCTTGAGGACCTGCTATGTGAACCGTTCTTAGGAGCTCAGTATCCAAACCTGCGTGAGGAGCTGCTGTGTGAACCTTTCTTAAGAGCCCACCACCCAAACCTGCTTGAGGACCTGCTGTGTGAACCGTTCTTAGGAGCTCACCATCCAAACCTGCTTGAGGACCTGCTATGTGAACTGTTCTTAGGAGCTCACCATCCAAACCTGCTTGAGGAGCCACCAGGAGCAAGTCAGCTCAGTGGGGCTGAGCCTCGGGGACATTGGTCACCCGCAGCCACCACCAGGACCTCTGGCTGGCCAACATGGGATCCCACCAGTTGTGGTGGCTCTTCCCACTCCCGAGGGCCGTGGAGGAGATGTGTCCCCTTGATCCCAAGCTTGATGCTGTGCCAAGGCGGGGAGCTCCTGGCGGCAGACGTGGAGCCGGCGGTGCCTTGGCTCGGAGCCCGGGCAGACCTCAGCCTCTCGCTTCCCGAAGCCTTGCTGCGAATCCGGGAAGTTTCTCTGAACAAGCGCGCACTTCATTTAAAAGCTAATCTGCAGTCACTCCATCATCGGGACAGGCCTGATGTGCTGGGAGTTTTTGTTGTTGTAGTTTCAACACCCCCCCCAATTGCTAAGCAAGTGGTCCCCAGAAGAAGGTGCCGGGGGGATTTATTAGCTAAGGTAATGCAAGCAGCAGCCCATCATATTTATTGTGATAAATGGCACAATATCCAGAGCACTTCATTGCTGGAGGATTTGCCCAGGAGCTCATCTTTATTCAGACGCCGCCCAGCCAGAGATGAGATTGTCTTTTCAGACGTGCTGAGCTGGTATCTCTGATGGGAAGACAAGGAACAAACCCTCCTGCATTGCATTTCCCTCCTGTGCCTGGGCAGCGGGGACTTCCCGAGGAGCCCAGGTCTCGTGCTCTGCGTCTCCCACCAG
Organism: Larus michahellis; assembly: GCF_964199755.1. NCBI lineage: Eukaryota > Metazoa > Chordata > Aves > Charadriiformes > Laridae > Larus > Larus michahellis. The sequence continues at coordinate 3,077,688 of NC_133902.1, read as the reverse complement.
CCCCGGGGACCACGATCACCTCGTGGTGGGCTCCCGCAGCTGAAACTTCTTGTAGAAGTCAGGCCCTGCTCATGGGCTCGGAAATACAAAGTTCCTGCAGCTGAATGACCACAAGTGCCCAAAGATAAGATGGGGAGAGAGGCAGTGATGCTAACACCTCCGCTGTCAGCTACCGTGCAGCGTGGACTCAACTCCTTATCAGCCATCAGAGAATCCACGTGGGAGAGCAGCATGTTGGAAATAAGGGCAAGTGTAGGGTGCTGCATCTGGGGAGGAATAACCCCCTGCACCAGGACAGGCTGGGGGTGACCTGCTGGAGAGCAGCTCTGTGGAAAGAGACCTGGGAGTCCTGGGGGACAACGGGATGCGCATGAGCCAGCAATGGGACCTTGTGGCCAAGAAGGCCAGTGGCATCCTGGGGGCCATCAAGAAGAGTGTGGCCAGCAGGTGGAGGGAGGTCATCCTCCCCCTCTGCTCTGCCCTGGGGAGGCCGCACCTGGAGTGCTGTGTCCAGTTCTGGGCTCCCCGGTTGAAGGCGGCCAGGGAACTGCTGGAGAGGGGACAGCAAAGGGCTACCGAGATGATGGGGGGACTGGAACACCTCTCTGATGGAGAAAGACTGAGGGATTTGGGTCTCTTGAGTCTGGAAAAAAGACGGCTGAGGGGGGATCTTATCAATGCTTATAAATACTGAAAGGGGGGGTGTCAGGAGGATGGGGCCAGGCTCTTCTCAGTGGTGCCCGGGGACAGGACAAGGGGTAACGGGCACAAACTTGACCATGGGAAGTTCCATCTCAACATGAGGAGGAACTTCTTTACCCTGAGGGTGGCAGAGCCCTGGCACAGGCTGCCCAGAGAGGTGGGGGAGTCTCCGTCTCTGGAGACAGCCCAACCCCGCCTGGACGCGTTCCTGTGCCACCTGCTCTGGGTGACCCTGCTCTGGCAGGGGGTTGGACTGGGTGATCTCCAGAGGTCCCTTCCCACCCCCACCACTCTGTGATTCTGTAAAATGAGCCCTCCTGCGCTGCTGAGGTGCTTGGCGCATCAGAGACCGACTGTGCTGCTGGCTGAGCAAAGGGGTTTTATTTTTCCCCAGCAACAAACAACTCAGTTGCAATTCCTGATGGTGTAGGGGGAGGAAAAGGGGGTCAGGGTTGGGCCATGGGGCCACTGCAGATGAGAGGTCGGAGCCTCCCCAGCCTGGTTGTCTCCTCCCACCCTTGCTGGGAATCCTAGAATAGAGTCACACAATGTGTTGGGCTGGAAGGGACCCTTAAAAGCCATCTAGTCCAACCCCCCTGCAGTGAGCAGGGACATCTTTAACCAGATCAGAAGGAGAAGGTGCTGTTGACACTGACGGCCTAAGCCGAAACGCAGACGATGCTGCACTGGCATCCTCTTAGCTCCTTAATTGGCTCGGATCGGTTGGTAATAAGTGGCCCCCGCAGGATGTATTTGTTTTATAGCAAATTTAACTGATGGCATTTGCATAAATGGGAATTAAAAGCGAAAGAAGACGAACGTGAGGATTCAGGTGGACTCTGGGAAGCTCTTCCTGAGGTTAGCAGAAGGGACAGGGATGAGGCACCGGTGGGTACCTGCACACGGCTGGTCCGTGCTCACTGCCTGTGCCCTCTGGGCATGTGTGGAGGAGATTTTGGGGCAAATGTCCAGAACAAGCAATTTGTAACCTCTGTGAAGCGCCCACGCGGGTGCCTCTTGCTTGAGCGCAGTAGCGGGGGACAATTTGGTGCGGGGGGACCAAAAAAGCTGAAGCACCAAATGAAGGTGCCTGCAAGGGCTTCAGAAGAGTTGGATCGGGGGGAAAATACCCGACATGGCCATGGTGTGTGTGGGTCCACACCTCTGAGCAGGGACCTTGGGGAGGAGAGAGCATCCCCGCTCCTGGGCCACCTTTAACCGGGTATGTGCCAGGTGATATTTTGCTCCTCCGGCACTTCCCATCCTCCAGGCAGCCTCCTGCCAGGATCTCTGGTGTGTCTGCGGGAGCATTGCAACCCCCTCATCCTCCTTTCTCCCCCAGGTCTCCAGCAGCTGTGACTACGTCTTCGTCAGCGGGAAGGAGTCGCGGGGCTCCATGAGCGCCCGGGTCACCTTCACCTACGAGCACCTCTCTGCCCCGCTGGAGATGACGGTGTGGGTGCCCAAACTGCCGCTGCACATCGAGCTCTCGGACGCCCGGCTGAGCCAAGTGAAGGGCTGGAGAGTGCCCATCCTGCCGGACAGGAGGTGGGTGCTGCGGAGCCACCGCGCTTGGGGTCCGGCCAACCTGGAGAAGGCAAGATGAAGGTGGTGCTAGTGGTCTATTTGGCTTGTTCAGCTACTTAAAGAGGGGGTTTTAAAGATGGTGGAGCCGGAGTCATCTCAGGGGGTCCCTAGGGAAAAGGTGAGAGATCATGGACACAGGTTGCAGGTTTGTATGGAAGGAGGAACCACAGGTTGGTCAGACGATGGAACTGGTGGGGAACACCCATCCTCGGCAATGGTCAAAACTCCCCTAGATGAGGCCAGGAGCAGCCAAGCTCCAAAGTTAGCCCTGTTTTGAGGTCTAGAGGCCTCCAGGTGCCATCCCAACCCGAGATATCTTGTCCTCTCAGCTGGTTAGGGGGCAGAGACAACAGCGACCCTCTTGCCAGAAGCTGCTAAAGCCCTCAGAGATTTCATGGGCAACGGGCGTCTTTTTGGCCAGGAGCCAGCAGGTTTCTCCCGTGCTTGGGGAGAAACCAGCATTTCTCCCTGCCCAGCCACCCCTCTCCTTTCCTGGAGGGGCTGAAGAGCTGCAGCAGGAGGGAGCTTGGCAGCGCTGCCTACCCACTGCCCCATCCTGCAGGTCGGTGCGGGACAGCGAGCACGAGGAGGATGAAGAGGAGAGGAAGCAGAGCCGGGGCTGTGCCCTGCAGTACCAGCACGCCACGCTGCAGGTCTTCACCCAGTTCCACACCACGGCGGCAGAGGGCACGGGGCAGGTGGTCACCATGCTGGGACCCGACTGGCTGGTGGAGGTCACCGACCTGGTCAGCGACTTCATGCGCGTGGACGACCCGCGGGTGGCCCACATGGTGGACAGCTTCACGCTGGCCGGGAGGGAGCCGGGCACCACGCTCTTCAAGGTACCCCCCCGGCCGCCTTTGCCCCCCCTCGGCCAGTTAGGCTGGGGGTGGCAGGCGGTGACGGGCACCCTCGTCCCCTGCAGGTCGTGTCCCCGCTCATGGAGGCGGTGCTAGGCGAGACACTGGTGACGGTGGCGGAAGAGAAGGTCAGTATCACAGACCTGAAGGCCCAGGTGGTCTCCAGCCTCTCGCTGTCCCTCCACCCCAGCCCTGGCAATAGCCACACCATCATTGCCCGGACGTCCGTGCAGCAGACCCTCAGCTTCTTCAAGCAGGTGAGGCCAGGGGGGTGCACTGGGGCTTGGAGGGCCTGGTGTGGGTCTTGGGGTGGGGTGAGGGCTCCATCCGCAACCTCCCCCTTGCATATCCTGTCCACAGTCATCCCAGGCCCCCACAGCACCCGTTGTCCTTCAAACACCTTGGAGACCCCCAAAGTACCCCAGAAACCTTCATGCAGATCTATGAACCAACCTGGGGACAGGACACAAACACAGGGACAAACGGGTCTGGATGAAATGCTATAGTTCCCAGCCCAGCTCTGGTAGCCGCATCTGGCATGTCTGGGGCTGGGATTTGGGGTGAGCCTGGGCAAGCATGGGGAAAATTGAGGGAAGAATCGGCGAAAGGGAAAAAACAGGTGATGGTTGGAAGGAACAAGATGGATGACGGAGGGGTAAAGGGTCAATTGGATGGAGGGAAGGATGCAAAAGAGGAGGGATGGAGGGATGGGTGCAGGTGGGACTGGCATCGTGCTGGGCAACCGGTGCTTGTGTTGGTCCCGCAGGAAGCGCTCCTGAGCCTGTGGATTTCCTACAGCGACGGCACCACGGCCCCCCTCTCCCTCTATGACCCCAAGGACTACAACCTGGTGGTGAGCAGCTTGGACGAGAAGGTGGTCTCGGTGACCCAGGACCGGGCGTTCCCCTTGGTGGTGGCGGAGAGCGAGGGTGCGGGGGAGCTGCTGCGGGCTGAGCTGGTCATCTGCGAGAGCTGCCAGAAGACCAAGCGCAAGAGTGTGCTCTTCACAGCCTTGGCCAGCGTGCGGGTCCACTTTGGGTCCGAAGAGGACCCAACCTATGACTATGACCATGTGTCCAGCAAGCCAGGGTTGGCGGAGACGGGGGCGAGCACCACCCTGCGGGCAGAGGTGGAGAGGAAAGCGGAGCCGAGCGAGGACAGTAGGATGTCCAGCGCGTCTCACCCCACCGAGGACTTCCCCACTATCCCCACTGGCTTCGTCCAGGTGACCAGGGGGCTGACGGACCTGGAGATAGGCATGTACGCCCTCCTGGGTGTCTTCTGTCTGGCCATCTTGGTCTTCCTCATCAACTGCATTGTCTTTGTGCTGAAATATCGGCACAAACGCATCCCACCTGAAGGCCAGACCAACATGGACCATTCCCACCACTGGGTCTTCTTGGGCAACGGGCAGCCCTTGCGGGCTCACAATGACCTCTCCCCACAGCCTGAGAGCCCTGGGAACCCCCTGGAAAATGTCCAGACCTGCTGCCACGCGGACCACCACAGCAGCGGGAGCTCGCAGACCAGCGTGCAGAGCCAGGTCCACGGTCGCGGGGACGGTTCCTCGGGGGGTTCCACGCGGGACCAGAGCGAGGACCCGCTCAACTCACCCACCTCCAAACGGAAGCGGGTGAAGTTCACCACTTTCGCCACGCTGCCCTCCGACGAGCTGGCGTACAACTCCATCCCCATCGCTGATGAGGAGGACTTGGAGTGGGTCTGCCAGGACATGGGGCTGCAAGACCCCGAAGAGCTTCACAACTACATCCGCAGAATCAAAGAGATCGCTTAACGCAGGGGCAGAGGGGACGGGGCGGGAGGGAGGGGGCTGCCACGCCGTGCCACGCCATGCCACGCCATGCCACACCACGCCGGCTGCTTCCCCGGGGCTGGAGACCCAAATTTGGCTCTCTTGCGCGTTCCCTCTTCTGCACATCTCACGTCCTCCTCACCCCCTTGGAAGGCACCCCCGGGGGCCTTTTTCTTTTCTTGCCCTTGACGGTCTGGTTGTCCCAGGGGAGACATCGGCACACGTGTGGCCCCCCAGCGCACTGGCCTGTGGCAAGGGGGCAGCAAAGGGGGTGAGTTGGGGGGCAGGAGATGGATGGGGTCAAAACCTTGGCGTGCCTGTTCCAATGGCAAACGGGACGGGACGATGCTGCAGGTCCTGCTGTGCAGGGGGTGGAAGAAGAGAGATGTCCTGGCCCCCCCTAGGTGCCCAGTTGGGGGAGGTGGCAGGTGGGGGCTTCCTGAAGGCAACCCCCCTGCCTTTGCTGCACCAGGTTGCACAATTTTGGAGGTGAGTGCTGGTTCAGGGGTTTGCTGCCCCATGGCTGTTGGGGTGTTTGGGGGGTGGCCCCCACTCAGACCCCTCTGCCCCACGCTGCGGGTGATGCTGGGTGAGGCGGGAGGGGAGGGCGGCTGCCGAGGGGGCTGGAGAGCCATGGCCACCTGGGAACCGCTGTCCCCGTCGCCTGCTGTGTCCCTGCCCCAAGTGCCAGGCTCGCCCCCCCCTCCCTTTGGGACGGTGACAGTAATGTTTGCCACAGGAGCATCCCTTGGGGACCCTTGGCAGCTGCTTCTGCCCCCTCCTGCTGCCTGGGAAGGGCTGTGGCCCCCCGGCAGGGGTGTTTTGGGGGGGCCAGCAAGCTCGCTGCCTGTGAGCTTGCCAGCCCTTCCCTCTCTCTGCTCCCAGCTGTGGGGCTGGCGCTGGGACCTGTGGGGCCAGCCCCTACTTTCTGCCCCCCCCCCCCAAGTGCTAGGATGTGGCTCTGGGACTGGGAGGTGGTGCAGGGGCTTCCCACCACCCCGGGGGGCCAAGTGTGGATGGGGACACTCACAACCGGACCTGGTCCAGGTCTCCCACTGCCAGCCCAGTTCCCCCAGTGCCAGCCCGGCAGGGATGCCCGGAGCCAGGCTCAGCCTCCCTGGTGCCTTCTGACTGCCATAACATAACGCCTCCCCGCTCACCCCGCGCTGGCGGCAGCTCCCAGCCCCTCTGGCTCACCCCAGAGCACCCCCCCAGCCCAGGGCCGCCCCATCTCCCGGCCCAGCAGAGCATCCTCGGCCAGGGTAACCTCGCGGGGACACTGGGGTGCGGGGGCTGGGGGGGGGTCCCGGGCTGTGCACTGGTACCTGTGGGCACGGGGATGCCTCCGGCATCACGGGATGGAGCGGGGAGGCGGAGGCTGGCAGTGGATTATTTCTGGATTGGAAGTTACCCACCACTGTGTCTCTTTTTTTTTTTTTTTTTCTTTTTTTTTTTTTTTTTTTTTCCTTTTTCTTAAATAAAAAGACCAGAAAAGAAAAAAACAATGAAACAAAACGCCGAAACCAAAAGGCATTGCAGCACTGTGATGGGCCGTATCTCTGCCGCGGGTGCTCCCAGTGGTTTGGGGGTCAGGTCGGGGGGGTGCGGGGTCTGCTGTCGGGGGCGGGGGGGGGGGACGACACACTGCTGGGGTGCCAGGGGTATGGCTTGGCTTTCATCCTCACCTAAGCTCTGAGCACTCTGGGGTCAAAGCTGTGGATTTGGGACTTCTCTCTTCAAAATCCTCCCCCTCCTCCACAGCCTGATCAAAGACTGGTGGTCAGGGACGAGGTGATGCCGCAGCGCCATCCTCGGTGTCCCCCTGTGCCTCAGTTTCCCTGGCAGGCAAGCAGCAGCCCGTGGTGGCGTGCAGTGTTTCGAAAGCCTCTTTAAAGAATTTATCAATTTGGGGCTGTGAAAATTTCTCCCCCGAGTGGCCTTAAAACTTACCTGATAGCTCTATGCTGATTTTATATATACATATACATATGGGGGAATTGAGATGTGCTCAAAGGCCAGGCAGCTGATGCAGTTAGGCTTTTGCTGTGCCCCGTTATCTAAAGGACCCAGGTCTGGCTGAACGAGCCACTGAGCTGATAGCGGCTCTGAGCAGTAAAATTAATACAGCCGATTTCCCTGCTTGGAACTGCCAAGCCTCCTTGTTAAATTAACATACATGAATATTTGTTAAAAAAAAAAAAAAAAAAAAGAAAAGGCGAGGGGGAAGGTAAGAAAAGTGTATAATGAAATTTTGTAATTGTAATAGCACACGGCAGCGCCCGATTCCCAGTCCGCGAGCGCGTCTCAGGGGCTGCGAAAGGTGGAAGGCGGCTGGCGGGGGGACGACGACACAGACCTGCACAGGTCAGGGATCGGGCAGCTTGGCCCCGCTCAATGTGGGGTGTCCCCGCGGCTGAGCCTCCCCCCAGGTTTTGACCCCCTTCTTCCGGCTGCTTTCCACCAGCCCCCAACCCCCGCCCCCCAAGCAGCGCTGGCTGCTCGCCCACCGCCTCCTCCCGCCGCTCGGCAGCTATAGCCGGGCCCAAGGTCTGACACCAAGTGTCCGTGGCGGTTTTTCCAGCCCATCGCTTCCCATTTCAGCTGACGGAGCTGGTTTGGGTCTCCCAGAGCCTTTGGGAAGGCAGTGCCCATGGACCAGGGGGAGCCCGAGCTGTTTGCAGGGGCTGACGACGCTCTCGTGCCCACGTCTCCCCACCTTGGGTCCTACGGGTGGCTCTCCCCACCCAGGCACCCGCATCCCGGCACTTCGCCCATGGCTGCATCCCCGGGGATGGTGCAGTGGTGGGCGAGGGGCAGCGTGAGGGGGCGAGACCTGCTGAGGGTGGCTGGGCCTTTGAATGAAGGGAGCAAAAACTTCTGTATAGCTGTATAGCCAGCTATTTATTGATATATAAATACGTATATATTTGTAGTTCATGCATATGTATATATTTATTCTTTATACATATGCATATATGTGTGTGCATATATATATTTATTTTTTATTTATATATATATACATAAAAAAAAAATATATATATATATAAAGGATGGATGTGTGTAGTCGCTGTATGGGGACTGCAAAGGGCTTTGCTCAGGTGCAAGGGTGCACATACAGGCACCTGTAAATACACACACACTTGCCCCTGAGCATCACCCACCATCCCAGCCCTCCGGGCATTTGGAGCAGGAGGAAAGCAGCTCGCCAACCATTTATTTGGGCTCCTGATGCCTTCGAAGCCTGTCAGCAAATGGGTCAGGAGGCAGCCGGCAAAATACTGGGGACGAAGGCCAGGAAAATGGGAACTCCGTGAAGGCTCCGGTGGAGGCTGAGGGCGCCTGGTCCCTTCCCCAGCTGGTCCTCTTCACCCCTAGTATTGCGACTGGATCTCTTTCCCCATCAGGAATGACCAGTGAGGACAGGAAATTAAAAAAGAAAGACAAAAGACCCAAGAGAACAGTTGGGGCTGGCGCTGCGTAGGCTGCAGACCACCCTCACGCCAGGGGCTGGTGGCTACCTCCCGCCAGGACAGGCCACCGGCCACCCGCGCCCCAGCACCCAGCTAATCCGAAACCAGCGCCTTCCTCCCTTATCGCTTCACTTCCCATTCAATAGCTCCCCCCAACATCAAACAGCCCGAATCTCACTGAAGGAAAAAGGGGGGGGGAAAAAAATAATTAAAAAGAAGCCTCTATTCCAGCTCTCCTCTCGCGCTGCCCTCTGTTTATTCTCCGCTGCCGCTTTTCCTGTTTAGCGTTGGACTATCTGCTCCCAGCAGGCAGGGACACATTTGCATTTTAATGCAGCGTTGTGAGGCTGCACGAACCACCTGTGAGGAGGAGGAGGAGGCGGCAGAGCTGGGGACAGGCACCCCTGCACCCTGATGGATGCTTGCCCCCCCCCCCCGGCCCCCACCTCCCCGATCCTGCCACCTTCCCGAGAACCTAATAATCCCCTTTTTAAAAATGATACGCTCTCAAAAAAAAAAAAAAAAAAAAAAACAAATTAAAAAATAAATATCAGACCTCATAAAGCATCCAATCCTTTCATACAACAGGGAGTGAGGGTGAAAAATAGGAATTTTCCTCCGCTGAAGTCAGTCTTAGCCGAGCCCCAGCCTCCCCCCACCCTGTTTCTCCTCCCCCAGCCTCCCCCCCCATCATCTCCTCCATCCCTCCCCTCCATCGTCTCCCCCATCATTTTCTCGTGCCTTGGGTTTTCTCTCGACTGGCAACAGCTACCAGGGCCCTTTTATCCCAATTCCGCCCCAGTGCATCCTTGTTGTGCTCCCCTTGAGACGCCTCCAGCCACGTCCCCGCCACACGTGGGCCTGTCCCCGTGATGGGACATTTCGGACAGTGATGGGACATTTCGGACAGGGACAGGGACCACAGGACCCAAGGGGCTGAGGAGGACCCATTTGCTCTTCCACCCCGACTCCTGCTCGGCGATGCCATCTCCACCCTCCACAGTGCTGCCCCCCCCCATCACAGGGGATGAAGGGATATTCCCGACAGCGGGAGAGATTTATTTTCCGGGAATGCAAGCCATAGCAAGAGCTTCTCCGCAGCCACCGAAGGAAGTTTAATCAAGGCAGGACCCGTGTGCTGCCCCCCCCCACTCCTCACTGTTGACATTAACTGGGCAGGATTTGCACAGCAGCCAGAGTAATTACTTTGGTAATTGCACCATTATTTCTGGGGGCTTTCGGTGACTATTTTTTTCTGCCTGGCTCAGCAAAGGTATCTCCCTGGGGAAAGTGGAGGGATCTCTTTTCCCCAGACCAGCCGGAGCTGAGGATGGGCTTCCCAAGTGGCTCCAGGGAGTGGGAATAGGAAAGTCCGTCAGGTCCCAAACTTTTGGGGGCTCTTCCTCTGCGCTGGGAAGCTCTTCCCCTCCTGCCAGCTGCGGATCCCTTCGTGCTGCCAAAACGTTTCCCAGGGCAAGGGAGAGGAGCTGGAGCTGGATCCAGCCCCCACGACCAGCAGCCCTCGGGAGGGGGAGCAGGCTGGAGGTCCCCAAAACACTCGGGGACACTGACTTTCCTCCTGGTTTCCAGGAATTCCCCAGCACTTTGCAGGGACGGTGGGGACGGAGCCTGTCTGGGAGGTTTTCGGGGCTTTCTGGGAATTTTGCTGCTCTCCAGGACTCCCCTCGGCTCTCCGCGAACTCCGGGGCCTTTCTCTGCCTTTCCAGGAATTTCCTTGTAGCTTCTCGTAAATTCTCAGATCCAGAACTGGTTTCCAAACCCCTGACTTGACAGCTTGGATAACAGCTTCAGCGGATCAATAGCTGGGTCAGTAGAGCTTCAAAAGCCTCACAGCGCCCACAAGAAAGAGGGAAAGAGGGCTTGATTTTCCAGGAGTGCCTCAGTTTCCCCACCTGTCTGTGGCCCCAAGGCACCTCGAAGCCTCTCCGGAGCCGTCGGTGAGCAGCTGTGGGACGCTCTGCCTCGACTGACATCGTGCAATCGCCGCACGTCCAGAAATTCCCCATAAATAAAATCAAAGCTCCCTCGGGTGACGGGAGGATGGAGCTCATGGATGGAGCGGTGTGGGCAGGGATGGGGGGCTCCACCTCGGCTGGGTCCTACGGCGCTGGGCCCCGTATTCGGCACAGAAAGCAGTCGCGGCAGCTCCCCCAAACCTGCTCTGGGCTTTCATTCGAGTGCCTGGCTAAAGATGTTATCAAGACGGCATTAGGAGAGGCAGATCCCTTTTAACCACCGTCGCACTTTAAATAAGCTTCGCCGCTTCCCGTAAGGTAAAACGCTCATTTTCATTCCACCAACTCAGCACCGGGGGGAATAAATTCCCGCAATTCACTCCCACCCCGCCGGTGGGATCGTGCCTGGCACTGGGCGGCACCGGTGGGGGGATCCCGGTGTCCTTGTGGGGGGGGATCCCGGTGTCCTTGTGGGAGTGCCTGTCTCTGGATGACGCCGTGGGCACGACTGGCACAGCCGGGTGGCACCCCCACGGCCAGCGATGCCGTGTCCCCCCTCCAGCCCGGCAAAGCCAGATGCCTTTGCGCTGGGGCAGGTGAGGAGCCCTTGGCCAGGCGATGGAGGGGGCTCGCTCCCCGCGGAGGGGCACGGCGAGCGCCCAGCTGGGGCTTGGCTAAATACGGCTGTTCCTGGCTGGCCCCTGCCCGCGCAGCAGAGCCGGGCTGGGCAGGCAGCAGACGCCGCTGGCCAACCTGGCAGCCTGGCCAAAGAAAGGCCCCAATTTCGTTAGTCCGTGGATTTAAAGGTCACGAAAGAGCATCTTGCCTGACCTCCCGTGACACGGCTCAGCGAATGGCACCCAATTACCCGTCTGTTGGGGCTCCGCATTACGTCCGATTAACGGGTTTCTCTTGGCCATGGCTGAAAACTTGGCTGCGAGGGCCTGAGTGGCTGAGCCCCTTCGTTTTCCCCGGGACAGGCTGCCTGCCGTGGGAGAAAGCACCTCCCAAATACTTGGCTCTTGAGGGGGAGCCGAGCACCTGGGGTCCCCCCTCTTCTGGGGCCAAAACACCCAGTGGGTTTTGGTGCCAGTCCAGAAAAAAAATGAAGCCTTTTGGCCACGCAGGAAAAAAAAATCACGGATCCTCATTCCTTGCCACCTAGGCGTTTTATGGCTATTTTTGGTTGTCACTCTGCTTCTTCATTGGGAAGCCAAAGAAGGAACTGCTCCGCAGCACGGGGACCTCTGCGGTGGGAGAAACCAGCTCAGCCCTGAGGGAAACATGGCTTAAGCTGGGATGCGATTGGGAACACCAGGCTGGGGATGGAAACAGCATCTTTGCCACAATCCTGCACAACGAGGACAGGATGCAGAGCTTCGGTCCCTCAAAGCTCCCCCGGATGACCCTGGGAAATGGCTTCATCCATCTGTGCCTCAGTTTACCTTGACACTAATAAGTCCTTGCCCTGCTGGGAAGCCCGTGAGTATGTAGGCTCAGGGCTGCAGTCTCAGATGCAGCCTCATTAATGAAATCATAGCTAGGTAATTAATCCCAGCCAGTTTTCACACCCTCTCTCTCCCCCTCCCTGGATTTACAGGGTCTAATTTGGTCCTTTGCAAGATGCCACTTAGGCTGGCTAAAACTATTGCCCGCCTCAGAGCGAAGAAAACCCTTCCTCCGCCCAACCTTCCCCCCAGCTCCAGCTCCAGCTTTGTCAGCGTTGTTTACCAGGGAGCCGATGTCCCGACGCCCCGGGATGCTGTTGCCCGCCCCAACCTTGCAGGGGGTTCAGGTCTTTTGGCTCCCTGTCCCCGCCGGGTGCCCAGCCGGGGCCACGCAAAGAGTAATCGGAGGCAGCACAGATCACACGAACGACGGCAAATCCAATTAGCCACGGGTTAAGCACTCTGCTGATGAAAACCAGGGTTACAAACTGCTGAGCCAGCGAAAGCTCGGCACCGATCGATGCCATGTAAATAATATTGCTTGTTCTTGGGAGCCCATTTCTTTCTGTTGCAACAGTGAAATACATTTCTCCTGGCAGGACCGCGCTGAGCAGATTAATAAACATCGCCCCGGTTTAGGTCTGGGGAGGGGGTGGTACGTAGAGGCGCCGCCTTTCCTGGCTCTCCCGCACACGCAGTTACACAAAATGAGGAATAATTGCTGCTCCCGTCGTGCTGGCGGCCGCTCTCAAACGGTCCTGGGATTACTTAGGGAATGAGGAGGGTTCTCGGCGCCGTTATCTGTAGTGGAGGGGAAAAAAATGCTGTTTCTAGATCGGAATAACCCAACCACCACCAGCTTACGGAGCCAGAGTCCTCTCGGGAGTTCAACAGAGGGGACACGAGCCGGGAGACAAGCAGAAGCACCCAGCGAGAGCTGCCCCAGCTCACCTGCACCCATCGTCACCTCCACAAGGTCCGTGAGCCGGTCTCAGTCCCACCGTGGATTCTCTAGTGGCTACTGAGGGTTGTGCCTCTTCCCCACGTGCCCACCCATTCCCACCCCATATTGCTGGCGCTAATTCCTCCCAGCCACTCTGGGCACTGGCCAGGAGGTTCAGAAACACCTAAAAGCAGAGGCAGCTCCGTGGGGAATCGGTACATTCCCCTAAACTAATCTGCCCACCCCAGACGCCTACAGGGACCTGCTGAACACTCCGGCTTCTCAGGATCAGGCTCAGCGAACGCTGCCACGTAAATAAGCGGGGGGGGGGGGGAAAACCACCCCACAACAATAAAACCCCCCAGAATTCGAGTGCAGGCAGAGGTGATGGTGGGAGAGACGCCTGCCCCATCCTTGGTCCCAGCTGCTTGGAAAGGACTCCTCGGCACTCGGGATTGATGGCTGGATACTGCTCGCCTCGGTGACATTCAAACCCCAAAGGGCGAGCACTTCCAAACAGTGATGGACAAAACAGGTCTGGAGGTGTGAGGAGCCCAAAGCTGCCCGAGCGAACGCTCCCTGGAGGGGGAGAGGGGCCGGGGGCCAGCAGGGACCACCGTGGTGTCGCCCCGGCTGTCCCAGGCTGAGCGCGGGGGCTTGAGGCTGAGCCTGCCCTGGCCAAATCACCCGCTCTGGTGAGGCTTTTCAGGAGCGCTCCCAGCTCTGTGCTTTCAGCCTCGCAGCACACGTCTCGTAGCGTTAGAGAAATAGGTAGGACCGGCCGGTGGCAGAGACGCTGCCGGGGGAAGCGGCGCCTGGGCTGTTTCGGGAGCGACCGGCGTGTTGCATCCCAGGAGTTTCCTCCGAGTCCCTCGGATTTGTCCCTGCTTCGCCTCATCGCTCGTGGCTGGAAGGCCCAGACACTCCAGGAGAAAAAGGACAGAAAAAACACGTTCAAAAATAAAAATATTTCCTTTTGACGTGTTTTCTTGGCTTGCAATAAGCTGCTTCGATCTTTTGATCTGAAGTTTCTTTCCCCCTGACACGTCCTTTGATTGCATTTATTTATTTTTTGCCTTAAAAAGCTAGAAATCAACCCAAGCCTTTTGATTTTGACTGGAACAGAGCGGGAGCACAGATGATGTCTCTGGAAAGTGATTTTTTTTTTTTCTAAACCGCTCCAGAACTGGGAAGAAGAAAAACCCCAAATAAATCTGTTGTTGGCATAGCTGAGGAGGAGATATTGAGCGTGTGGAGGTCTCCGGGGAAGTTGGCCTTGGCTCAGCTCTACCAACAGCTAGAGATGCCAAAATGCCTCCAACGAAAGCTGGAGGGGAGCTGGGGGTGGTGCAGGAGCCGGGCCCTGGCTCAGGGGGAGGATGAAGGAACATTCCCAAAGCCAAAATGAAGCCCTCCAGCACGGAGATGATCCCATCTGGAGGAGATTTCCAGAATTCAGTCTCTCAGCCTGGTTTGGAAGGATGGAGAAGCAGCAGGTCGGGCGGCATGGGGAAAGCCGCCTGCCCCGGCTCATCACGTAATAACATTGCCACTGTGTTCTTCCTCTTCCCCTCGGAAAAACTGGGCCTTTGGGGATCTTTATAACTTGCAAGGTTATTTTTTTGCCGAGATATCTCCTTTGGGTACTTTGCCCGGCTTTGGCTGGCCCCCAGCCCTTCTCGGCTAGCTGGGATGGCCCGGGACGCTGCGTGGGGCAACCACACAGACCGGGCGGCGATTTTCTGGGTGAGTACGAGCCCCTGTGAGAAGCATCGCAGGTCATCTCCATTTCAGCCAGTCTAAGCAGAAGTTACGGGCTTGGAAAGCTTTGGAGGCGCGAGAGAGACAAGCCAGGGCTTTCCAGGAGCGGCACCAACGAGCTCTGTGCCGTTTCACCAAGAAACGTCATTGCTGGTCCCACCCCAGCCGACGGCGTCGCCTCGCCAAGACGAAGGGTCTGCACGCTGGGAACGCAACCAGGGCACAACCACCCTCCTGCACCACGCAGCAGCTCCCCAACCCTCTGGGAAGCCGTCGAATCATTAGTGTGTTTTTAAAGCCATCTTTACTGTGGCTCTCGGGTAGCTGTTTTATAACCTGTCTATTTTCTCGCCGCACTCAAAACGTTCCCGATATGCTCCAAATCACTGCGGCGCACACATTTGCCAGGTCCTCCCTCTCTTGCCTGATTTTGTATTTAGGCTTTGCATTGCGGGGTACGATCGGGAGACAGCTCTCCAGCCGTTAGCGTGGAAGCAAAGTCTCTCTCGGGCAGCTTCCCCAGGCTCTATAATTTGATTCCCAGCTAATGGCTGTGCTTGACAAGATACAGGTATCTTCAACCCTGCCCTGCTCGTGCTTTTGGTACTGGGGCATGTCTAACTCTGAAGACCCGAGCTCCCTTTTGGGGGGTAATGAAGTTACTGGAAATCGATTGCTAAAAACTACAGCCCCCAGCCCCGCCGCGCTGGGATGCTGAATCCTCTTCTTCGATGGCCCTGCAAATTGCTATTTGCCTAATGTGGTCAGGGAACGGTTTGTTTCCCAGCTCACTGATGCAGAGACGGCAAATTTCCCCTGTAATCAGGTTGCGATTTCTTTTTCCTTCTCATTCCTCCCGCTCCCCTCCACCCCCCCGCCCCCCCCCAAAAAAAAATCAGCGCTTCAAAAAAAGGCGTTTCTCCAAAACGCGTGGCAGAAGACGCAGGAGGCAAAGGCAGCCGGGAGGGGAGGTGGCTTCCTGGGCTACAAACCTTCCTCCCCAGCGGAGAGAGGAGAAACCTTTGAACCCAAGTTGAAAAAGAAACGATGACGCTGCTGGTGCGCGGGGCTGTGCTGCACCTTCCAGAAGTCCATGAGTGTGGCTGTTGACCACCACCAGTGGTGGAAAAACCCAGCTCCTTCCCCCTTTCTGACCCTGGGGACCCACCTTGGGTCTCCCCCATCCCGCTGGCTCTGCAGATGCTGTTCCTGCCCGCCCCGCAAAGCCCCTGGGGTCCAGCCCCAGCTCGTGCTCTCTGTGCCCAGAAATCGGGGTTAAATCCGAATAAACAGAGCAAAGACCCTCTCCCCCCTCCTGGAATGTAAGATACAAACCACCACCCAACATCCACGTGGCTCAGAGATGTGTAACGCAATGCGGGACGGATCCAGGCTGGCCGTGGGGAGCTCCAGTCATTTTTCTTCCTTATTTTTCCTCTCCTTCCCCCTTCCCCCGCCCCCGACTCCCACCACCATGTGATCTATAGCAAGATAACAGCTTCAATTGCTCCAAATTGCTTATTGAGGACTCTGTGGTAAATCAATGATTTTAAATGGGATCACAGAATAGCAAGCCCAACAACCGCAGAATAAAAAAAAAATAAATAAAATATATAAACGGAGGCGGTCAGCAGCGAGGAGAGGCGAGCGGCCGGGCTGATCGCATTCGGGCTCTGCCACCGGTGATGGGCACCGGAGCCACCAGTGTGGGATACAGGAGACAGGATCCATCCAACCCACTTGGAAATTTTGCTGGTAAAGCCAAGCAAGGGGTGAGCTACCGAAGGTCCAGGCGAGCTCCCCTTGCTCCTTTGCCTGGGGTGTTGCAGGTAAAATTGGGATCAGCTCTTCAGCATCGTGCCTGGGACAGGATCCACGGTGCTGGGCTCCCAGACTCAGCACATGACCATCCCTAAAGCCAGGTTCTGACCTTCCTTGTACGGGGCAGGGAAACTGAGGCACAGGTGCAGGGACCACCCCCGGGCTCTGCCCATTGGGCTCCGTGGCCACAAATTGGGGTAAAATCCCTTCACGTGTCCTTGCGGGTCCCTGCACACAGGCCACGTCCCAGCAGGAGTTTGCAGACAAGGTGTAGACAAGGGCGAGTTCCCACCGAAGCCGTTACTCATCCCCTCCAAATTTAATTTCTGGGTGAAAATATCCCCAGTCCTCTCCGAACAAACAGCTTGTTGGTCGCTCCCGAAGAACATGAGTTATCATGTCCTTAAATAGCCATTTTCTTGCTTTTAAGCGCTCAGGCTCTCGCAGTGTGTTAGTGCGAGCAGAAATGCTGTCACTTAGCAACCTCCCCAGTTTGGAGGATGCGAGGGGAAGTGGCGATGGGGAATTTTTTGTCTTTATTCTGCTGGAATTTCCAACTCAGCTTCGTCCTGAAATTTTTTGCGTGCGTGTCTGCGAGGCAAGGCAAAAATGAAGATGCAGGGAAACAAAAGCACCATTGGACAGGTCAGTACGGGGAGGAATGAGTTCTCTTCCCTTCAGGTTTCTCTCTCCCACTTGATTAATGAATTTCGTTTACTGCATTAACAACCGTACCTTCACCTGCATGGTCAAGGCAAGAAGTGGCCCTGCCTCAGGGCAGGCCAAATAGAGATGCAATGGAAAACAGAGATGCAAAGGATGGAGGGATGGATGGAGGGATGGACAGATGGACTTCTTGTATGCACGGTGCTGCTAACGATGTCCCACCTGGCAGAAAACACATCAATTTGGTGGGAATCCCTCGTGCCTTTCAGTGATGGGATGAAAAGAGACCTACAAAATCACAGGACAAGTTTTCTGGTGCTGTCTGCGGTCACTGCCTGCCCCTGCCGCCCAAATCCAGAGCGCTGTAAAATGACTGGAAGAGGGAGAGTTGGACGCGACATGTCAAAGCCCAAGAGCAGGCTCTGGAGAAGGTTGTGGTAGTTCCAGGGCCATGTGGGGTAAATTAACTTCAATTAGCTGCAGGGTGAGATAAAAAGCAGGTTATAAAAAGCAGGTTATAAAAAGCATTCAGAGGGTCTTGCATGGGCACAGGGTGGGTTTGGGATGGCTTTCACCCAAGGAAAGAGAAGCTGGATGAACTTCAAGACCGTTGGCTCTGGAATGAGCTGTTTCATGGGGTTCAGGTTAAAAGTGAGTGGGGATGAACGTCCCCAAGAGTCAAGGCTGAGGCTGCCATTGCATCCCCAGGTGGGACACTTTGGCTCCGCTACATCCCTCCTGCCTGAGCATCCCCAGACGACGCTACAGCACTGCCCTCAGACACGGGACCCTGCTGGAGTTACCAACCCGAGTAGCTCAGGACTGCATGAGAAATGATGGAGGAGAGGGATCACGATGCTTCTGCCGGGGTGCATGCAGAGTGGGGACAGCAGGGCACCCCCCCATTGCATGAACTGCACTTAGGGAGAAGAAGCAGGCGAGCAGAAACAGTGCAGAAACCACTTGGTCTGCCCCTCTGCTCCGCTCCGCTCTGGTGAGACCCCATCTGGAGCGCTGTGTCCAGCTCTGGAGCCCTCAGCACAAGCAGGACATGGACCTGTTGGAGCGGGGCCAGAGGAGGCCACGAAGATGATCCAAGGGCTGGAGCCCCTCTGCTGTGAGGACAGGCTGAGAGAGCTGGGGGGGTTCAGCCTGGGGAAGAGAAGGCTCCGGGGAGACCTTATAGTGGCCTTCCAGTCTCTGAAGGGGCTACAAGGAAGGATGGGGAGGGACTCTTGATCGGGGAGTGTAGCGATAGGACAAGGGGTAACGGTTTCAAACTGAAGGAGGGTAGGTTTAGATGGGATATCAGGAAGAAATTCTTTGCTGTGAGGGTGGTGAGACACTGGAACAGGTTGCCCAGAGAAGCTGTGGCTGCCCCATCCCTGGAGGGGTTCAAGGCCAGGTTGGCCGGGGCTTGGAGCAACCTGGGCTGGTGGGAGGTGTCCCTGCCCAGGGCAGGGGGTTGGAACTAGATGATCTTTAAGGTCCCTTCCAACCCGAACCATTCTGTGATTCTATAACTGGGGGGAGCCACAGGCTAGCGACGCTCATGGCAAGGGGTCCCATCAATTCCACCCTCCTTACTCTGGTCCCCCGTGGCTTTCTGGCTGCTGTGTGTGTCCTACTCCGACATGTCCCAGTGGGAGATGGCTCTGGCCCTGCTCTAAACGAGGTGTCTGAAACACAGCCCCCATTCTGCCTTAATAGAGCACTTATTGGATATAGTGAGCAAAATGCCACCGGCCTTGCAAATACAGCTGGAACGGGCACCCCCACGGCGCCCCATCGCTGTCTATTATGCGACCGCTGAAGAACGTTCCTAATAATTAATTGCTGGTTATTTAGGAGGCGAGAACTTGCCCATTACACACAATGGGCAATTAGCTACATTCAACAAGCTCTCTGCAGGGCTGGATTTAGCAAACTTGGCCCACCCCAAAGGGCAGTTAAGCGCATGCTTAACTTTAAGCAGGTCCTTTTGTCTCACTGACTCCAGATTAAGCGTATGCCTAACTCTGTTCCTTATTCTGCTCTTGATTTATTGACTGATTTATTTAAAAATGTAATGTAGCACTGCTGACAGTTTAAGCTTCAGAGACATGTCCAAGAGTAATCTTTATGAACAGAGACAGAGGCAAAAAATCTAATTCAGTTATAAACTCACACTAGAAAGCCGTCGGCTCTGTGGTTTTCGTGGGGCGGCAGCATGCGGAGATCTCAGTGCAGGCACCCACACGTCTCCTGGTGCAGCATCACCCCCTGGTTCGCAGTTTCCCTCGTCTCCAGGGTGGGTTTTTCCCCCCCAGGAACCTGATGCTGGACCTTAAAGAGGGACGGAAGGGGATCAGAGAGCATCCTTGCGAGGCTGCGCACACAGCAGATTCAATTCCCACCCAAAGGGAGATGTGGGGCGGGAGGATTCAAGGACCAGCAAACGCCTCGGTTCCTGCCAAGGCTGGAGGTTTTGCCGGTGTTGAAACGGAATCCTCACCTGTGACAGCAAGCGGGACATGTCCCACCGCGGGTCCCTCCGGATCACCAGGGGAAAAGCCCCGTCTCCCAACCCTCCAGCTGCTGCCCGTGTCGGGGACAAACTGAGCAAAGTCACTTCTCACTTTGCTGCTCTCCCCGTCTGTAAATACTTAGAGATAGCAGCCGTAAAAGCACCTTAGAGAGAAGGCAGCGGCAAAATTACATCAAGCCTAAGGGCTTAAACTGATTGAAGGATACATTTTCCGAGCTGATACAGCTAAAGCAGCAGCAGAGCGCTCGTGCACCGAGCGGACGGTGGAGTTTGATCATTTTTTTTTGCCCTTCTAACTGGCCAGACAGCTGGAAAAAAAGCCCCACAAATATTTTGGGAACGTTTTCATGGGGAGAAGTGCAGTGACGGGGGAACGTGTTAACCAGAGGCGAAAGTCTCTGAGATTTTTCCGTGCAGACAACCACCACTTGGAAAAACAATAGGGATGGCGTTAATCTCAGCGTGATGCTGCAAACCGTGATGTTTTCTGGCCTGTTCGGGGGCTTCTGCATCAGGTTGTTAAAGGTGATGGTGGTCCTGGAGCTGCTGCTGTTGGGCCAGAAAGGGAGAAAGCGTCAGCGGCTGTCCCAGCGAGGGCGTGACTTAAATAATGCATGTTTTTTGTTTTTTTTTTTAAAAAAAAAAAAAAAAAAAGACTTCTGCACACCTCCTCCCCTCCCCATTAATTTCCCTGCCTTCTCTCTGCCCCTTCCCAGGGGGGTACATCACGTACCCCCAGCCCCAACCCGCCCGGAGGGGCTCAGCCCCGCGGGACCTCCATCCGACAGCCGAGATGAGACGGGGTATATTTGCTCCGACCCGCCCTGGCACCTCTAATTATGATTAATGGCTGTGACGGTTATCTGGCTGACTTTTTCCCCGCACCCCGGCCGGCGCTGGGGGCGCGGATGCCTGACCTGCCCCGGCGTGCGGGGGCCGGCGCTGACACCGAGAATCGATCACGGCGGCGGCGGCTATTGCTATCGCCGGGAGCGGGAAAGAGAGAGCGCGGGGAGGGGAGGGAGGGCTGGTTTTGCTCTGCAGTGGGAATTTCCCTGGGGGAGATGAGCAAATGCGCCAAAAAGATCCTTAAGGCTCTTCGGTTACCCCTGTGGCACCTCCTCTGGGCTCGCTGAGGGCAGGAGGGAGGGGATGGGGGGGTGGGGGGGTGTGGGCTTTTGACCCCAAACCATAAGGCCGAAATCTTGAGTGATTTGTGTTGTAAAGCCTCCAAACCTGTTTTGCTCCCTCGGCCGCAGAGATCTGGCTGTCAAAGGGATTAAACATCCGCTTTCTCCCGGGGAGTTATGGCAGGCAGGAGGGAGCGGGACGCAGCCCGGCATCCCACGTTCCATGGACTCACACGCCAAACCCCCTCCCCGGGGCAGAGCCCGCCAGGACCCGACCCCCTCCAGAGACCCTCCTTCACAAGGACAGAGGGTGTTTGAGCTGCTTCGTGCCCAGCTTTGACAGACGGGTTTGGGTATTAAAAGCCACCCAAGTTGCCCATCCCGTCCTGTCTTTTCCCATCCCCAGCTCACTCCATCACTGGTGCTGGCACGAGGGAAGGGAAGGCAAGAAGAAAGCAGGGACAAAGGGGAAAAAATTACCTTTTTTTGGCAGCAAGGGTGGATTTAAAACAGCGTTAGCCAGTCTCTACTTATCTCACGGTGCCACCTTCCAGGGAGAAGGAAGCGGCTGGAGAAGAGGAGCTTGGACCCAGCACCAGAGCAGGATAATGCCGTGACCTGGTCCTGCTAGGGAGGCGACGCGGAGCATCCCCTGGGAGAGCTGGTGGGGTCAACTGGAGACCTGAGACCCTGCTGGCCTCACCGCTGCGATTTCAGCTCCGTCAAAATGCCCAGGGGGCAAGTATGGGCCCTGAATTGGCTGGCCGCAGCTGAATTTCGTTGCGGGCATGGTGCTTGCAAGATTCTACCATGGTACCCAGAAGGGCTCTAACGATCTGGGAAGAAAATAAAGGCAGGTGTCCTGACGGCAGCTCACTGCGCTCCGTTGCCGCAGCTCGTTTCTGAAAGAGTTCCTGGGTTCGTAATGAAGTACAAGGTTACGCTGGACTTTAACAAACAACACAGACATAGCAATATGCTAATAAATGCTCATTTAAATTTGATGGAAGCCAGGAAGAACTATCCCAGAACGTATTAATTAGTGTGATTATGAGGTGTTTGGAAAATGAAAATGCAAAGCAGAGGCTATGAGGAGCAGAGGCATTTAAGGAGGGAGAGCCTTTGAAGCCCTTCCCGGGGTGATGTCCCTGGATTCCCACACTGTGGCTGGTCCTCACCCCGGGACTCGCTGCGGGGTGAGGACCATGACCACCCCGAGCCAAAGCCCTGCCCACGCTCCCAGCACAAAGCCCCCAGCGCCTTCCAGCCCCGCGCTCCATTTGTCGAGGTGCGATGGGGCTGCGGGAGTGGGAATTGCCGGCCCAGCTCTTCTCCCCGAGTGATTTGGCACTGCGAAACTCCGCTTTGCTGTAAACACACCGGCAGCTCTTGAAATCACTTACTTCCCTGCCCAAACGCCTCCTCCAGGGAGCACGATGCCGCCTCTCGCGGAGCAGCGTGCCGGGGTCGGCTGCCGGCGGGGCAGGCACGTGTTTCCCCTGAAGGGGAATAGGTTTTCAAAGTGAATCTTAAATCAGCGAGCTGACGGGCAAGCCCTGGCTGATTTCCTTCTTGCTCGCTTTTCGTTATTGATGTTATTTTACCCCCAATATTCCTAGCTGCCGTTTCCTCCACCGCGCTCTCCCCCCTGCAATTCCCCAAATCACACAGAGTGCACCAGGCTCATTCTTCAGCCACCAGACCGGGGCTGGTGCTTCCTCTCCATTGCAGAAACCTTCCCAGCGCCTTCCCCAGAGGACGGCAGCTCA